>NC_133397.1:22407500-24807500 GCF_047511655.1 Castor canadensis | reverse complement strand
CTTGTCATCAACGTCAGACCTGCTCGAGTCTGCCTTGGCTTTGAGACACACTCTGATGTGTGTAACATTGCAGGCTGGAGAGTGGCAGGGGCTGTCTCTGCCCCTCCCCCTGCCTTTCACACATTCTGGAAGCCTGACTGTCTCAACAAGCCCCATGTGGTTTGAAATTCTGTTTTATTTGAATAGCCTGCCTGTGACTAGAATAATTTAAACCACGTTCTCAGACCAAGACAAGGACAGGGGTTGGGAGAGTGAAGGGGGTGTGGGCTTCCCTCCTTTTCTTTCCCCTCACAGTCAGTTCTCCTCCTGTGAGCAGCAGGAATGCAAGAGCCCCAGGAAGTGGCATATGAACCACCAATTTTTGTGATGGTCAGTTCATAGCTGCTGGTTTCCTTACCTTGCCAGAGCTATAACCACATCTCCTCTGTCTTTTCACACACACACACACACACACACACACACACACAATGACATCCTGGAACACAGCTGGACCTTCCCGCCCTGGCGTCAGCCCAAGTGATGATAAGAGTTGGCTTTGATTAGCTGCTGGGTTTGTTGAGTTCAGGGCAGAAGGCGAGCCGTCAGGCTCCACCAGGTCTGCATGGACTAGCTGGCCTGGAGGAAGGAGACCCACACTTTGTTTCATTAAAGCCAGCAAATGTGGCCCACAGAGACATGGGGAGAAGACTGGCATGTGGAATTGACCTCTGCCATCCATTAAGCCTGGCCAAAGCCCCTGGAAAAGGAGTCCCCTATGGTGCAGACCCCTAAAGGCTAGAGCCCATGGAATTTTTTAGCGAATTTTTCTCTGGTTGATTTTGTAAGACTTTTCAGGGTGCTGGTTATCATTCCTGGAAACAAGCCCTTCCTTTCTCTCCAGCCTTTCAGTGTGAGTCAGAAGCAAAATAAGGTGAAGTCACTGTGTTGATTGGGCTCATTCAAGCTTGGCCCCACGTCCTTCCCGCAGGCAGACAAATAGGACTTTCAAGTGGGGAAAAGAGAGGAACTTTTCTGACTGCTGTGTTTTTAAAGTTTATTGAACTCAATGGCAAAATTCCCTGGGGAAAGGCAAGAAGAAGATAAGGGTAATAGTCATTATTGTAAGGTAACTTGAGGTGGGGAGGGGCTCTGCCCTCAGCAGCCCCCACCAAACCCTCAACAAGGTGGGGCTGGGAAGATGAGTAGGCATTTTTGATTCAGCTCACTTTATGGAGCAGATCATACATGTCAGGGGCTTTCCCACACATGATCCATGTTGAGATGTAAGCTGGCTGCCTGTGGAGATAGGCGCAGCTTATCTTGGCAAGGCAGGGAAGAAATGTACTCAAGACCCAAACCAGCAAACACAAATCAAGACCAAACCTAGACCTGTGACTCTGAACGTCATGCTCTTTCTATTATGTGGCCCTGTAGGCCACAGGGCTCCTTCTCAGCATAGGGTGAGTTGATGGGTTTCAACAGCATCAGGCAATACAATCAACTCACTCAGGCCACCCGCTGTGAATTCCTCACCTCCTCGGGAGGCAGAAGGGCAATACCACCCTGTTTGTAACCAGAGGGACATTGCAACTTGTCCACAGGACTCAAGTGCTATTTGTTCATTATGTGCCTTGTTCTTGGCCCCACGTGGTCTAACTAATGTTGACCGATCTGGAAGGAAAAGCACCGCAAATCCTCATGGGCTTGGTCCTGAGTAAGGTTGTTGTTTTGATATCCAGTCTACCTTTCTGCAGAGGACACGTGTTCATGTAGGGAAAAGGAAGCTGCACCCTTCCCTTTCTCCTGTGTCATTGTTCCCTGTGTCATTGTTGACAGTTGACCAGTGGGAAAATGAGCCAGTCCCTACTAAGATCAGCCTGTGACCAGCCTCTGTCCCTGTGTGGCTAAGCAGTGCAGCATAAACACATGGTGGTGGTTGCAGAAACCCTCTTTGAAAGTAGCTGGGGACCAGTGCCAAGCCAGAGGGATTCCAGGATAGCATCATCTCTACTCCCTCCCTCCAAGCATAGGCCCCTTTGTTCAGGTATTAAAGGGCCAAGGTATCCATAAAATAGCCCCCATCTCATCTGATGTTCCAACTTCTCTGCAGTGTCAGAATGTTCTTCGTCATCTCAGGAAGAAGGAAGTCCAGCCTCGGGCTTCAGTGCTTGCCTCAGTTAAGACCAAAGCCAAGCAAGGTATGGAGGGTGCACAGGAGGCTATGCAGAAGGATCATGACTCTGAGGTCAGCCAGGAATACATGACAAGTTCTAGGGATACATAACCAGGGCTACACAGCAAGACCCTGTCTCCAAAAACAATTCCAACAGGACTTACTGGGGATTTTTTCACATTCTCTGTTCTCTGCACATGCAGTGGGTCTTGGAGAAAGCCACTTGGAAAATGCCTTCTGTTGTGGATTTGGGAGCCATGGGTCAGTAAAGTAATTTACCAAGACAAAGAATAGAAGAAGTCCTCCTCCACACCTGCCTCCTACTCTGGGACCAAGGTCAAGATCTGGTGCTAGATATATAACATCCACCTGGGTTTTCTACTCTCTGCCCAGATGGGCATAATTTTGGGCCCAGCAGGAAACACAGGCCCCTATGGCTTCTACAGAGTGAGGCTGACATCTGGAGCAAGGCAGAGCAGCATGAGGGCCCCACTTAGCTGCCTCCCTCCCGTCCCATGGTCCAACAGCCAAGACAACTCCTGTGTCTAGAGGAATCCAGCTGGCCACACGTGCTCAGAGCAAAAGGAGCTCACTGAGGCAGTGTGGCGTCATAGGAACTGCAGAGGCCAGGTGTCACAGAGACCTTGGAAGAATCCTACCACTTTCTACCCGGGAGTCCTCCAGCATACTACCTTGCTCCTCTCAGTTTCCATATTCTTGGCAGAATTTCTTGAGACAAGGAATAAAAAGTATCCAACCTGAGTCAGGCATAGGGGTACACACCTATAATCTCAGCTACTCAGGAGACAGAGGTAGGAGAATATTATTTTGAGGGCAGCCTGGGCAAAAGCAAAAGAACCCTATCTGAAAGACAAACTAAAAGCAAAAGGACTGGGGGATGCCTCAAGTGATAGAACACTTGCCTAGCAAGTGCACCCTGAATTTAAACTCCAGTACTGGGGGGGGGAAGTGCCCAGCCCAGATCTAGACACAATTAGAGTAAGGGTCCCCACTACTCTATGGCTGCTAGTACAATTAGACCTTGGCAATGCTGAGATTAAGGTTGGGCCTGCCCTACGGAAGGAGCCTAAATAGGAAACCTTGACTTCTGCTCTGCCCTGGGCTACTTGCTATGCAGGATTAGGGGGTGTTTCCAGATCAGTGTTGGGGTCCTAGAAAGCAGCAGACCCCTGTCACATCCTCTACCATCACCAGCAGCTATTCTCTCCACCCTGGTGGTCCTGGGGAGCAATTTCTTCCTGCCAGTACAAATCTAAAGACAGCAATAACCACTTGCCTTTATCTGGCCCCTGTATACAGGGTCCTTCCCAGTTCCTTTGAGGGACAATGACATTGTCACCCTCTTTCAAATGCAAGAGGGAAGCTCTGGGAGGGAGCCCTCACCATGCAGTTGGCTGCAGCTCAGTGGAGTGTCTGTGGGATATTAGAGCACCTCTGCTTTCCCCAGGATTCCAGAAGGCCTGTGGATGGGACAGTGGCTATAAATGAGGTGACGTCTGCCCCAGGAAAGGAGCAGAACTTGGAGGAAACTAAGGCAGGGAGCAAGTCTGGTGAACAGCACAGAGCAGCCCATCACAAGGGTGACTGTTCTACTAAAGATTTCTTTTTAAACATTAAAACAGATGTCAGTTCTATATTTTATTCCCTAACATGCCTGTTTGCATATAAAAAGTGACACATTGCTTAACATTGGGTGACTGATGCTTAAGAAGGTAGACAGACCCTCACGGTCCTGTGACTTTGGGGACACTTAGGAACACTGGGAAGGCAAATGGAAGAACCCCACTGCATGAGGCCTCCCTACCTTGCATAATCTCTCTCTGTGCCTGCTGGTCAGGATTAGGTCTGTAGAGGGTGCATTTTGAAGAGCACCAAACCTACCTTGGTCACCTCTGAAGACAGGGTCAACTATGACTGCCTCCCCCACCCCCTGCTCCACTCCACCCCTCACCCTGGGAGTCTGAGGCTGACAGCTTGTCTGTCTGAAAGACAATCATCTCAGAAAGCCTTAGCTGGGGCCTAAGCTTGTGAGACTTTGTATTTGGTGTGGAGGGCTGGGTGGAATGCTTTTGAGGCATTTTCCCAATGGCTTTTCCCCAAGATCTACTCTGTGAGTTTGGGATTTGAGGCTCCACTTTAGGCCTCTAATGACAACCATCCCATACACCTGTATCAGCATCACTATAAAAAGAATCCCCTATGCATCTCAGGTTACAGAGCCTCTCCACCTCCTTATGGCTGCCCTGGGAGTGAATGAATCGTCCCCTTTCTACAGATGAGGAACCTGAGCTAGGGCAATGGGCCACTTGACTAGCTCAAGGAACTCACAGACATCTAGCAGGAAGGTCAAGCCAGGGAGGGTCACAGAGGACCACTGTAGTGTGGTGAACCAGCAAGTACTGATTTCCAACCATGTGGCCAGCTATGGGGGAGACAGACTCCAGGAGTCCAGAATCTCTTCGACCTGTTTATTCAACAGAAAAGTTAAGAAAACTTATTTTCAGCACAAAAGGCTCTGGTCTTCAGGTCACTTAAAGATCACTCAGCTGTGTAATCACTAAAAGCAGTCAAAAGTCTTCATGAGAGCCCTTGATCATCCTAACTCTTGCACTATAGGAGAAAATAATCCTCCCTTAGTCTGGGGCTGGAGAAGGGATCCTTAGTGTCAGTAAAGATAACTCAGGATGTATTTTTAAAATATTGATCCCCTAGTATAAGGCTGACTCTGTGCTGAGCATTTCACCTTCGTGTTCTCGTGATCAAGAGACTGGGGAAGTGTAAGCCTCATTTACTGATGCAGAAACTGCTGCTTAGGGAGCTTAATCTCTTGCCCACCTGCTAGGAAGTGGCAGAACCACAATTCAAACCAGGTCTGCCCAACTCCAAAGTCAAATCCGTAAGCGCTCTAAGGTCATTGGACTTAATTTAGGTCACCTGAGGTTAAAATCCTAGCTCTGCCCCACTTCGGAGCCCTCTGACCTCAAGCAAATCACATCCCCTAATTGGGGATAAAAATACCTGTTTTATTTGCTGTGTGAGGTCATTACCAGCATCAGATGAAAATGGGAAAACTCTTTGTAATCTTCACAATGCTTTATGAGTGGCAGTAATTATTGTTATTATCCCTCCTCTTGCCTTGCTCAGACGTGAGGAAGTTGCCGCTGTAGATATTTTGTGTTCTTATTTCCCCTCTTGGTCAATCAGCAATGTGTAGGCGGGCTGGAAGCACTGTTTTACTTGCAATAGCACCAGGAGAACATGCCTAATAAACCCACTTAATCAATAATTAATTAATTGCACAGCTCCTCAAGGATAGGGGCTAGCAAGAAGACTCTTCATTGAGTCTCAAGGATCCAACAAATGAGGTCCTACTGAGATTTCTGAGCCAAAGTCATTCTTAGTTCTGCTTCTAGAGTTAGGAGCCCTCTGGAGCCTTGCATTCTGTCACCGCTTATTGTGATGTGGTTGACTCTGCCAGAATACGTGCTAATGGGCTAAAGTAATCAACAGCCATTGTAATTGCAGTTAGACATAATTAATTTAATACCTTTGAGCCATTCAAAATTAATACCTCCTCCATTACATGAAAGTGAGGCATGTGAAGAGTTACTGTCAAGGCTCAGGGGTGTGAATAAAATCTTCCTTGGCCCTTGGCACAGGCTTGGGTCTCATTCAAAAGTAGTGTGTTAGGCACAGGCTCTCTGTGTCCCACTGGTGATCACTTTAACACATTCATGTGGCCCATATACAGAGGAGCACCCTAGTGAGAACACAGACCTTCCCACGTGTCAGGGGATTGTTCCTGGGGGATCTGGTCCCCTGCAGACACTCTTTTATCTCCTTGAGTCTCTGCTCCTCCCAAGGGGTGTCCATGAAGGTTGTAGGAGTTTCTTTGCACAGAGTTGATCCTGCTCCCCAGCAAAAAGATTACAAGGCTATTCCTCTGTGTCATCTCTAATGCACAAAGAGAAACTGAGGCACAGAAGAGGCTGTTCAACCAAAATCACACATACCATGACATTGCATCTCAGAAGAAGGAATCATTCTTTTCTTTCTATAATACTGGAAAGAAATCAAAGTGCCAAGACATCCAGTGATAGATACGATAATCTCAGAAAGCCTTAACTGGGGCCTATGGGAGATAAAAACTAAACTGAAGACCCAGTGCAGTGGCTCACAGCTGTAATCCTAGTTATTCAGGAGGCACAGATTGAGAAGATCGAGTTTTGAGGCCAGCCCCTGGCAAAAAGTTTGTGAGGCCCCATCTCAACTAATGGCTAGGCACAGTAGCATGCACCTATATTCCTAGCTACATCAGGAAGCACAAATAGGAGAAGCACTATCCATGCCAGTCTTCAGAATAAGTAACTAATGCAGAAAAAGCTGCTGAAGTGGCTCAAGTGGTAGAGCACCTGCCTGGCAAGTGGGACGACCTTAGTTCAACCCCGAGTACAAAAATAAAAGCTAGCCTGAAAATACAGCATCCATCCTCTTCTGGTTTTTTGGTTTTATTTTTGTGGTACTGAGTTTGAACTCAGGGCCCTCACCTTGAGCCGCTCCACCAGCCATTTTATATGATGGGTTTTTTCGAGATAGGGTCTCGAAAACTATTTGCCTGGGCTGGCTTCGAATCGCGATCGTCCTGATCTCTGCCTCTTGAGTAGCTAGGATTATAGGCCTGAGCCACTGGTGCTTTTAATGAGCTGTTTGTCTCTAACGTGGTGGTCCCTACCTGCCCTTTCCAACAGAGGGGAGCAGAACTAACATTTATCCTATGATCTGATTAAGACCCTGTAGTATATCTCCAACAAGAGTACTACTGACTCCATTTTACAGATGAAGACACTGAGGCTCTGCTGTCATTTCTGTAATAAATGAAAACCAGACCAGTCTTTCTGATTCCAAAGCCCCTCCCTGCTCTGTCCACAGCATTGTACCACCCCATCTCTCTAAAGCCCCCACCTGTCCTGGGTCCTTCACAAAGTCCACAGCTCAGGCAGGAGAGCTCTGTTCTCTCTAAGGCAGGACAAAAGACAGCACTTCTTATTTTCCAACAACATCAGAGCCCTCTTTCTCTGCCTTTGTTTTAATGTTGCACATTGTTTTCTCTGATTATAAAGTTCTCTGTGTTCATTGCAGAACATTAGGATAAGACAGTAAAGTATGAACAAGAAAAGCAAAATCACCCACAATTCTATCCACCAAAGATAACCCCTATTTCCAGGTGGGTACATTTCCTTCCAGGCAGATATGTATAGAGTTGAACATAATATAGATATAGGTAGGGCTTATATAAATTTGGTTTCAGGCCATACAAACATTTTTTGTCTTCTTTATTCACTTAATTTTAAATTTTCATATACCAATATTATTCCTCATAAATATGCCCTTAATTGTTGTATACCCTAAATTTAAATTTATTTTATGGTTTTTGTTCTAGTTGTCAAAAGTCATAAATGTTCACTGTCAAAAATATGAAAAAGAGCCAGGTGATAGCAGCTCAAGCCTATAATCTTAATTTACCTGGGGGGCTGATATCAGGAGGATCGCAGTTCTAGGCCAGCCTGGGCAAGTACTTTGTGATACCCCATCTCCAAAATAACCAGAGCAAAATGGACTGGAAGTGTGGCTCAAGTGGTAGAGCACCTGCTTTCCAGGCACAAATCCCAGAGTTCAAACTCCAGTCCCATCAAAAAAAAAAAAAGAAAGAAAGATAGACAGATATTTGTGTATGAAAAGAAAGAAAAGATCTAAGAAGAAAAATAAATACCTGTAACTCCATAACCAGCCAGGTGATGATAATATATATAGATATAGATATATATGTACACACACACATATATATCCATGTTTTTACTAAGGGGACATGTGGATGTCCCTGGCTGAGTGGTCCCTGACTTCATACAATGTGATCCTTAGAAAGAAAGGCAGGAGGTAGTGTCTTTAGGAAGGATTCTGGTCTTTTAAGTTCTCTGCATGACCAGGAATCCAGCATTTCTTAAGCATCCATAATTGCAAGTGCTTGCCAGTATCACATTTTATTTGCTTATAATCAAAAAATCTGCATCTGGTCAGCTTCTTGCTGTGTCAGGTTGATTTTTCATTAGGCTATTTATAGCTAGAGAGTTGGTGTTTATTTTTTTCCAGGTAAATTAGAAGATGGTGAACAAAAACACTGGACTTTGCATTGAGTCAATATTCTCTGCTGAAGTTAATAAGATACCATGTTGAGATCAGGGAACTCTCTTAAAATTACAAGTTCATATCCAGAAATCACAACCCTGTGGCATCTTAAGTAGGGGGGACCCTTGATTCCCCTCCAGAGCTTGTTTGGATGTCTCTGATAACAATTCCAATCCTGGTCATCCAATCTCTGCTGGGTGACCCCAATGTAGGGAGTACCCAGGGTACTTGTCACACACCAACCAAGTTCCTTTTTTGCATGTTTCTGTCTGCTAAAATGTGTTTCCCTGTGTTGAAGTGAAGTACACTTTGGAGCATCCATCCTGGGTGTTTGTCTGTACTATAAGAACTCCCTTTGACCTCCAGAAATCTGAAGAAAGACAGCAGTCCTCCCACTAGCATTTCCTACATCTGAGCATGCCGTATGGATATTATTTGATACTATTGAGTTTCAGGCTAAATTCCATTATGATATTTTCTTATGGGTTCAAGAGATTGTTCTGAAGCTGCCACGAGGTATGCCTAACAAACGCAGGGCACATTCTAGACATAAAATTGCGGTAATTACCTCTGGAGGAGGAGAGGGCCATGAGACAAATAATAGCGTTAGGCCTAGCCACAATGCTGCTCCTGCTTTACATACAGGACTTTAATTAATAAAATGACAAACACTGGTACCACATAATTGGAAAGTCTATCAGGCTCCACTGAGAGGCAGAGAAAAAAGGTCCTTGTGAAAGGGCCAGCTGGAGCCAGGAGACATAATTGCTGGTGGCGTGCTCCTGGTGTTGTCTCTTTTCACTTGTCTCACTTGCCGTCTGCATGTAAAAGAGTTTATTAGCCAAAAGCTGCCATTTAGAACCTATATCTATTAGGCTGTGTCCAGAAGGTTCAAACTTTTTATTGTTACAGGCTCAAACAAGTGTTATTTCCCATAAATATAATTTTGGACTAATAAAAGATTCCTCATATTTGTGTGAATACACACACACACATATACATGATTTTTAATTGGATGGCAGGGACAATGGTTGTAAATGGCTTAAAATTCACTATCTCCCTAATTTAAAAGTATTTCTCAGATAAGATTTTGTTAAAATATAAATTCTGATTCAGTAGAGCTGGTGGCGGGGGAGGTATCTGTGTCCTTGAATTTATAACAAGCTCCCAGGTAATACTAACCAACACTGCTGGTCCACAGACCCCATTATGAGCAAAAAGGACTATCAAAATATATTACATGTCTACAGCACTATAGGTATGGTAGAAAGAACATAGAACAGAGTGTGGGCCCAGAAACTGTGGGTGACTGACTTCCCCTCTCTAAGCCCTGGGTTCTGCCTTTGAAAAATGGCCATAATAATATCTACGTGAAGGAATGTTGTGAGTATCAAGTGAGACAGCATAATTATAAGTGCATAGTGCAGCTTTCTGGCATTAATAGTCTACTAACTAATGACCTCATATCCTACAGACCACCAGATAGAAATAGGTACTACAATCAAATTCCAAGAGTGTTTTGTGCCTACTCTGGCATTGGAACCTTGTTGTCAAGGTGGCATGACATCAGAGGGGCTCTTTAGGTCTGTATAAGGGAAATGGAAGTCTGAAAGGGAGACTTGAGCCCATACTCTGCTTTAGAAAACACAATGCTCTGTACCCTTAGACACAAGTAATTAATAAGGAAAACTCAGGAAGATGACACCAGTCCTCTAGTTCTAATTAAAAAGCCGGTGACAACCTTACCCTGCAGATCCAAGAGGGTGTTCTGGCTTAGGTTGTTCCTGCTCACCCTCAGCCCAGAGGTCTTCTCACTCCCTGGGTTGTTGTTAACTAGCCTGGAGCTAAGTCAGCAGCCCCATGAAGGTCTTCTGCTGAGGGCTGTGTCCTCCCCACCCCCTCCCCAGAAGAATCACTTCCGCTATGACAGGTACATTTTAAGCCATTACTTACTGATTAAGAATTGCCTCTTACTCCAAGTCCAAGATGAAAATGGACCCCTCACTGAGAGGACCCGGCTACTCCTTGCGCTAAGTAACCCCATCTCCCCAGTGGCCTTAACCCAGGCTGCACTTTAGAATCACCTAGAGGGATTTTAAAGCCCACTGATGCCCAGAACCTACCCAAGACTACTTCAGTCAAAATCTCTAGGCTGGATCCTGGACACTGGGCAGTGTGGAAAGCCCCCAGGTGAATCTAATTTGCAGTCCAGGTTGAAAACCACTGGTGTCACCATGCCATTAACATCACATGGGCACCACTCCACGTTCGGTGTCTCACTCAGTCTTTATAACCATTTTCCCAGGTAGGGAGCATATGGTTATGATCACAAGTTTTGCTCGAACAAAACAAAGGCTCAGAGGAGGTCGGCAGTAGGCTGAGGTCACACCATTAATACACTTTAATTGTGGAGCATGAACTCCCAGTTGTGCCATCATCAACAACCCAGGAAACGAGGATGGTTTGAAGATCCCCTAGAGAGTCAGTGTTGGCGCAAATGGCAGTTGTTTGCAGTGTATTCTGGAAAGGTAGTGGATGAGTCACAGGAGCCCAAGGTTTAGGCCCCAGAGGCTGCTCTCTTAACTAAGTGCTGATTCTGACTCAGGATGTCTGGGGCCAGACCAAAAAGCCTGTGTTTTTAGAAAGTTCCCAGGCAACACTGAAGATAGGGGTGTGAGGACCACTCTCTGAAAAGCAAAGCAGGACTGCCTCTTAGAGACAGAATCTGGAAGTCACAAGGGATGTTACTACAGGTGGGCAGTAAACCAGGTGAAAGACACGAGGTTCTGGGCTGCTGTATCTTGAGGAGGGAGAGCACCTGCTAGGCACATTGGCTTACTGAGTACTCAGTGGATAAAAAACAAATGGCCCAAACACATTTACTAGCTATTTAGTGACTCCCAGTGTTATCTTTTGTACCTATTCTAGAATTAGACACCAGTAGAACTCAGACAGGGCAGGCCTTGACTTGAGTTGTGACCATAGATAGGTATTTTATGCTATAAACATACATGGTACCATTATAAGATAAAATGAAAGGTGATTTTTAAATTCTCCTATTTGTTCATAGCAAGTGGCATGAAAGGTGATTTTTAAATTCTCCTATTTGTTCATAGCAAGTGGCTGTCTTGACCTAAGTCTTGTTGATGCCAAAGGCCTTCCTAGGTCTTGCATCTTTGTTCTGTTTTTTTGTTTTATTTATTTGTTTGGTTTTTGAGACAGGGTCTCTCTATGTATCCCAGATTAGTCTGGATCTTGAAATCCACCTGCATCCATCACCCAGCTGTGTACCACCACACCCAGCCCTGTCTGTCTTCTATCTTTTGTCTTGACTCAAGTAGCTCCAATTACACTCAGCACACTTGTATTTATTCATTTAAAGTCTAACTTCCCAGCCAGATGATAAGTTCCATGAGAGCAGGGAAGATGTACTTAGTATATGGCACAGAGTAGGTAGGCAGTAAATATTTGTGAACGAATAGATAGATGATTGTGTCCTTCAAAGATGCCATAGCTTTAGCAATATCCCTTGGTGGTCAACCCAGTACTCTTTTTCTTGTCCAATCTGATTGACCTAACATATATTGCAGGAAGATAGAGGAAGCCTAACATATATTGCAGGAAGATAGAGGAAGCTGGGCAGGAGGCTGGCGCATTGCCCATTATAGGCATGACAACACTAAGCTATTGACGTTAGCAGATTATACTTCAAACTGGAAAACTCCCAAGAGCAGCCTGAGAAGTGACCAGTTTACAATATAGCCAGGGGGCTGAGAAGTGGGGAATTCTTTCCGCTTCCCTGGAAACTGACCTCTAGAATGGAGGAAAGTCTGAAGGATCTTCACAAGATTGGAAAGTTGATTTACTGCTGGAAGAGGCAGGAGTAACTGCTATGAATGTGTACCTTTTTATTCATTCTGACACTGATTGGCTCTTACCAAGTGCCCTCATGTGACAGACATTGAATACAAGATAAGTAAATAAGACAACCCCTGCCTTGAAGGACACTGTAATCCAAGGGGGATGAAGGGTGGGAAGAGAAGGCAAAGCAGCAGGGTTACACCCCTAAGTACCCCAATAGCCTCTATTACAGGACTTAAAAGGAGGAGGAAGTAATTTCTGAGAACAATGATAAGAAAGAATTCCTGAAAAGGAAATAGATTTCCTATTTTCAAGTAGAAAAAAGGAAAGAGCAGGTAGAAGCAATGGAAAGAGCTAAATCACAGAAGCAGAAAAATGCCGGACAGGTGCAAAGAAGACTGGTAGGAGGGAGTCTGGGAACTCCCATTCACTGAACTGAGACCCCATGTGGGCTTCTGAGAAAAAATCCTGGCAGGCTACCACTGACCTAGCCACTTTAAAGTAATGCAGCCACTTCGAGTCACAAAACTTTGGCTACTTAGTCATTAAAATACCCAGCCAATAACTTGTTTTGCTTTAAATTCAGGGTTTCTTTCCCTCTCTTCCTCTACCATAGTTGGTCCTATTGCAGATGGACAGCCTGTAATCAAGGAAAGGGTATGTTCACTTCTTCTCTCCTCCTCCCATGGGCATCTCAAGATGTCAGCAGCTTCTGCTGTAGTCTATTTACAGCTCCATGCATCCTCTAGGACCAGATTTAAAATGACTCCTTGTACACCTCTAGACTGTCTGGAACACACAGGCAATTTTTTTTTTGCACACTCTAGAGTGCAGGCCATCCATTACTGCCACTTCTCTTTGCTCTGCCATGAGAGTAGCTAACCAAACTTTAGATTTTCCAGGTAGGAGACAGACACTAACCCACCATGCTCCCCAAACTGCAGATGAGTATCCAGTACTCAATATGGTATCATAAAGTCACTCAATCTTCACTTTAGATGAAGAGGGAACAGCCCCATCCCTCTTAACAAAGGGTGACACAGAATTCGTGATGCACCGAAAACACATTCCAAATACTCTCCCCTAAATGTTTGCCACCAACTTTTTTTCATACCCAAAGTATAAGAGAAACGCTAAGCAGGCTCAGAAAACCAAAAATCGTATGTTCTCCCTCATATGCGGACTTTAGATCTAGGGCAAATACAGCAATGTGGTCAAACTTGGGTCACATGATAAACGGAGAGCACAAACAGGAGGTTTGGGGGTAGGTAGGAAACCCAAAACATGAAAGTGTTTGATGTCCCCACTGCAGAGGAACTAATACAGAAACCTTAAAGGGGCAGAGGCCAATATGAGAAGGGGATCAGGAACTAGTGAAAGGTCAGGTAGAGATGAACCAACTTGGGATGTAACACATTTGTACATGGAAGCAATACTAGGAATCTCTCTGTATAGCTATCCCTATCTCAACTAGCAAAAACGCTTTGTCTTTCTTATTATTGCTTATACTTTCTCTTCAACAAAATTAGAAAACAGATTCTGCCTAGAAGCATGGGGGGGGGGGTTGGGGGGAGAAGGAGGGGGTGATAGGCAGGGGGGAGAAATGGCCCAAACAATGTATGCCCATATGAATAAACGAATAATTAAAAAAAGAAATAATTGAGAATCCTGAAAAAAAAAAAAAGAGAGAGAAAGGCTAAGGATTGAGCAGCCTGTTTTCACCCACTTTTCTTCAAAGTCCTGTATCCTTGTGCTCTAACACTTCCCTCTGAAATGTGGTGTGCTATCCACTGCCTAAGTGCTTCTACCAAAATCCCTTTTTAACTTTTGTTTACACCATATATTACCTCACTCAATGGTTACTATAATCCCATAAAATAGATTGAATTAGTCCCATTGTAGAACATAGGAAACTGAGCTTCAAGATTATTAAATAACTTGACCAAAGTGGCAAGAACAAGTTTTTAATCTTGATCTCTATGATTTCAACATTCTAAGATCATTCTAGAATGAAAGCGACATGTGACTCAGCATACATGTTCAATAAATATTCGTTGAATGACTAAAAATGTTGATTTCTATAGATTATAGAGGAATATGAATGCCTTGGCTTTTCAATAGGGAATGAGAAACTATTAAAGAATGTTAAGCTCTGAGTCACAGATGGTAGTGATAAACAGGAAAATGTGACAGAGATACAGAGGATTCAGAGTGGAGAGAGCCAGGGAGAAGCACTTCAATAGATAATAGAAAAAATGCAAAGAGTAAGTTATAAAGAACATGGTGAGACTTCTTTAGAAAGAGAAATGAAGATAGAAGCCAGGTTGAAAGAATTTAAGGAAGGGCTAGCGATGTAACTCAGTGATAGAATACCTGCCTACCTTGTGTAACACCCTGGGTTCAATCACCAGCACTGAGGAAGTAAGGAAGAGAAGGAGGGAGGGAGGGAGGATGGACTTAAAGAGAGAGGAGACAAAAAAGGAAATGGAAGCAGCAGTTGCCACGATATTGACACAGAAATGAGTTGCAAACCAGAGGAGTTAGCTAACAGGATCAAATAAATGG
This sequence comes from Castor canadensis, assembly GCF_047511655.1. Taxonomy (NCBI): domain Eukaryota; kingdom Metazoa; phylum Chordata; class Mammalia; order Rodentia; family Castoridae; genus Castor; species Castor canadensis. The sequence goes on along the minus strand of NC_133397.1, from coordinate 24,792,718 downwards.
TATTTTTCCAGAATGAGTAGAATCTGATCTTCTTTGTAGAAGAGAAACCAGAAGGTAGAGACACTGAAGGTGCTAGAGAAAGGAGGGTAGTAATTGAAAGAGCAAGGACTTGGAGGGTGGTATGAAATGGGAAGTGGTGAACAGAGAAGGAAATGAAGGATGAATCTTTCTCTAAGGCAGGAAAAGAAGAGGTAGGTAAATAGACACTTATGCTGTGAATGGGGGAGGCAGGGAGAGACCAACAGAGATTGTACTTGATATAGTAGATCTTCCTCAGTAAGGGAGAAATCTAATTAATGGATCAGGAGTTGGGGACCAGAAGGTAGAACATCAGTGTCTGAGAGGGAGGTTGAAACAACCATTGTACTGCATGTGTCCAGAAATCAAATGTGGAAATCCACAAAGGATGAATAAGTACCACCAACCATCCAGGACAGTTGAGGGTCAACAGTATGAATTTACAGAAGTCTAAATCCACAAAGTTCTATGGCCAAGGGGCAAGAGGAGAAAAAGCTTGTGTCTAGCATCATTCTAAGCAGGGCATCACATGGCATGTGTTGAAGACTGAGAGAGTTTGAGTTAACCAGGGTAGGATTAAACTTTCAAATCATGATGTCCAGACACAGAAGACAGCTGAGTAGACCAGAAAAAAAATTAACAGATTCACTTGATTATTCTGGGGGGTGGGATTCAAAGGAGATAAGTGTTTGCTTTCCTAGATACAAGAAAATGGAAAAGGTACAAATGAATAGGCTGTAGTAATAGAACAGGATTACCAGGTTGATCAGTTCTTAGGGACTCCAGTACCCAGGTGTGGCATTATTAATGATGGGTTTTGTATGTAAGACAGTGGGAAGTCTGTGACTGTCGTAGTTAGTGGTGATTAACCTCTTCAATCAAATTTTGAGACAACCATGAAACAGGGAGTGGGAGACAAAGGAGTGGTGATTTACAGAAAAGCAGATCTTCAAACAATGAGAATCAGAAAACATGGTGCATGCTGGCTGATTAGAACTCCAGCTTGCCATAGGACACATGTTCTACTTCTTTCTACAATAAGCTTTTGGTTATTACAAAGTCTGAACTGGAGTATCTAAGCAATGATAGGATGCAGTTGTCTTAAATTTTAGATGTTGTTTATAGGTTATTTCTATCAAACCTACAAACCTCTATTATTTTAAACACAAAGATCAGAGACCTTGTTTGTAGTATGTACCGCCTATGAATAAGATTGTATTTGAACTTTCTTAGAAAGAATATGAGTTATAATTCCCTTTTAAATGTCTAAAGAATGATGACTGGGTGGTAGGGAGGTTGACCATGTAAGTAAATGTAAGTAAATTACATGTAAGTTAAAAACAATAAAATTTTAAAAAAAGAAAAAAGAATGATGTCGTAGAAACCTTTCTTAAAAGCACAATGAAACATATGATCATAGCTTCCTTTCAGTAAAGTGGATATCCTCATTTTGGAAGACAACCATATTGAAAGATCTTTGCCTGACATTTGTCTGTTCTTTGTCCATAGGATCTCCAGTTAGTTAACATATAACATGGCACTATCAAATATAATTATTATTAGAAGAAACAAAAATCTACTATAGCTAAGTCACTAAAAGAAATTGAGTCCAAAAAACCACTTGCATAAGGTCACAAAGTGAGTTAAATCCATTGACAAAATCTTTTGACTACTCTTTAGGAAATTCATTGAATGTTGTACTGATCTACCTCTGAGTAAATCTTGTAAAATTTAGAATGATATCATTAACCTGAACAAAGTTCTGAATCGTCCACTGGTTGTTCCTGCCCTGCTCCTTTAATTTTAATGAAAGCCACTTTGGACAACAGTGAGTGAAATCAGGTGGTGGGTGTCTACTCTCCTGGATGGACCAACCTCAGCTGAATTCCAGGAAGAGGGCCTACAATTTTCTTTCATTGTTAACCCCTTATTCTCTGACTCTTCCCTTCTTCACAGCTCCGAATGTCCTGGCTCATCCGTGGAGTTTTGAGAGGAAATGTGTCCTTGGTGCTGGTGGAAAACAAAACCGGGAAGGAGCAGAGCAGAATGATCTGGGAAGTGGCCACCAATGAAGGCTTGAACCTGTGGCAGTGGACAGTGCTGCCTCTCCTCAATGTGTCTGACAGGTGGGCCTCTACCCATCCCCCCACTCCCTTTTACTCTACCAGCCACAGTGCTAAAGCAGGCCAGGCCTTCCCTCCCCTATGTCCCTTACCCGAGACAAACATGTACACATTCATGTGGACATGAGCACTTTCTGCAGGTTACCAGAAGCACAAGTCTCTAAGGTACTTTGGTGCTAATGAGCATTTGTCATCTGCATCTCTCACCTGGCCTGATTAGCTGCCTCCAGCCTCTGACTGCAGAAAGAAAGAAAATTAAACAACTCAGGACTAAGAGAATGGCTCAAGTGGTAGAGCACCTGCCTGCCAAGTGTGGGGCCCTGAGTTCAAACCCCAGTACTGTTCTTAAAAAATGAGCCACTCACATTACTTCCAAATAATAACCAGGCTTTATTTGTAAATAGCATTTTCTCTTACTTGATGGGTTTTGCCTTACTTTTCCATTTGACTTTTTCTTCTTATTAATAACAGAAGACTGCAAGGCAGGTAGGCTAGGCTAATCACTGTTCCTATTCCTGTTGTTTTAAAAGGGAGAAAATAAAAATCCAAGAGGTGAACTGCCCTAAGTAAACGTCAGAGTATGGACTGACACCCAGGTCCGACTCCAAGTCTACTGCTCTGTTGAGCCAGGTCCTGAGGTGGGTTGATAAAGGTAGAGGCCAAATTTTTCAGTAAACAGAGGAGGAGAGCTTCTACTTTACCTGGTTCCTCTTTGGATTCTATCACTAATGGCTCTGTGACTTGAACAAGATCCTTGACTTCTTTGAGCCTCAGTTTGCTCCCTTTCCAACTAGAAGAGCTTTAACTCTGCATGGCACTGGAATGGAGCGATAACCTGCAGAGTTCAGCTGCCACTTCTCTCCCCAAGATGCCCCCTGCGGTCAACCTGGAGCAAGCAATGCTGGGGTAAAGATGGCCTGGCACAGCAGCGTGCGTGTGATACTCTGCTAGTCATACTAAAAACTTGACGGGTGGTGCTGATCTTTTCCAAACCAAAAGGGAAAGGGGAGGTATCACTTGTGTAAAGGGAACAGATAAATAGACCTGAAGGGAAAGCCATCTTTCATAGGCTAAATGTCAAACCCCACAACCCAGAGCAGCTTCTATGTTAGTTATGAGAGCATTCAAATTATCATCATAGTGGGCCCACCTTTAAAAAATGAAGGCCAAGAGCTCTAGGTAAGGTAGAGGGTAAGGTAGAGGCATGCAGTTGGGTTTTGAACTCTTCACCCAAACCTTACAGAATCTGCTGTTCCCTTGTGCTCATAACTGAAGCTCTGCCACCTCAGGAAGAAGACACTGTCCTAGCTCTGAGCACTCGCTGCCCACTCCTTCAGATGTGTGTGGGTTAAAGATCAAAGCCTGTGGACATCCTGAGGCTCAGTGACCCCAGGACAAATGTATTTAATTAAAGTGGAGGAACTGTGGGTGCTACCCCCCATAGACTAGACTTTGATCCTTCTGGGTTGCGGGGGCTGTGCACAGGGGAATGCAGAACATGAGGGTGATGCCAAAGCATCATCTCCTGGGAGATGCAAAATTAATTCAGATGAATCAAAGGCTTTTTTTTCTCCTGGATCCAGCAAGTCCTTTCTTTTTCATAGCCACTCCGGGGGATTTAAAGCAAGTAAGATGTTGATTCTGTTCACTCCCATCCACTAGAGTTTCTTTTAAAGGAGACTTTGTTCTCAGTCTCCCTCCTCCCTGTTAGAGGCTGTATAGCAGGTTGACATTTCTAGTATTGACCAAACTGTCCAGTGAGGATTTAGGAAAAGGCCAGCTTAGTTTGGTGATGCCTTATGACCTAATAAGTGTGCAATTACAGAAAACAAACATGCCTCCATTCACAGGGAACCTGCAAGCCACTGACAGGCTCCAGGATTGGAAGCTGCCCTCCCAGAGGCAGAGATGATCTAAAAGGCATGGAGACACCAAGCAAATGAAACTGCAGTGGAATGAGGCTAGCTGTTTTTGCTTGCTAAAATCAAGCTACATTGTAGACATAGCTGATGTATAAAACTAAAAAAGAACACTAGACAAAAGAGCAAAGACTTTAAAATCAGGTGGTTCCAAATTTTAAAATTATCTAGCCTCATACTAGTTGTGGGATCTCATCCAATTATGTAACCTCTCTGAGCCTCAGCATTCTCATCCGTAAAGTGAGAACAACTGCAGTACAACCTCACTGGATGTTCATGAGATTAAATCAAGTGATTATCGTAAGAACCTATGCAAGGCTGGAGGTATGGCTCAAGTGGTAGAGCATCTGCCTAGCAGGTGCAAGGCTCTCGGTTGAAATCCTAGTACCACCAAAAAAAGGACCTATGCATAGCAGGCATCAATGGGTCTCATTCTCCACATTTTTCATTCTCATCCCTTGGGTGTATAGCTTCAATAATAATTTATTGAACAAATAGCTTAAATCACAACCACTATTCTTCCAAGTCAAACCATGTTCTACAAAATAGAGTTATACAGTCTCCTCATAGGTCTGGGGAAGTAAACTTCTTGGTGAACTGCATGGCCCATACTAAATTCTTAATCATCGATAACTGCTTATAACAACTATAACATAATAATGACAATATCTTCTCACCCAGTGTCTCAAAAGAGTCTGGGATTGCTGGTCCAGTAATAATAACCAGTTATACAAACTTCAGATAAAGGTGGGGTACTTCTGAATTGTAATCATCAATTTTCTGTTGACGCTTCATCAAGAGAAGTCAGCGATGGACAAGCAGCAAGCAGTATACTCGTTCTTGTCCTTCCAGGAGAATGGGCTAAAGCCGCCTGGATTGCCAGAAAGTGAAAATGGGAGAAGGGAGAAAGTAGAAGAGGAAAATAAATGGCAAAAGAGGAAAATGAAATGGACAAAGGAAAAAAAAAAGAGCAACTCCCTTCCTCCCACCCCTGTGGTAGACATTAACACCATGCATCATCCCATGAAACTCCATTAGGCAGCTCCTCACTTGCCCTATTCAGCACCTGCCATGTGGACAGCTCCCCCAGTTTTAGACTTTGAAGATATCAGGAGCTTTATTCCCTAGGCTCTCCCAATCACTTCTACTCCCAGCTCCAGTCTGCATACGTTACAAAGTTTTTTTTTAAGCAGCTTTATTGGGGCTTAGAGTTTAGGCCTAAAGAGTACCTGGGCTCTAGACAATGGTCATAGCCCCTGGGCATTCTATAAATAATCTTTTTAAATATAAATTTAATCATTTTCCTGACTTCCTGTGGTTTTTAGTGTACCTTTCAAGGACGCAATCTGTCCAACTCTAATTTCACCAGCCCCTTCTTATACCATCCTCCAACTCTCACTCTACCAAGAAACCACACTGAGATTTTTTCACTCAATTGTACCTGGCTAAAAATTCTCACCTCCAAGCTTTTGTATCTGCCATTCTTTCCACCTTCGTGTTCTTCCTTTTCCTTCCAGATCTCTAAATACCACTCTCTTTTCCTTTTAAAGATGTGTCCCAAGGCCCCTGACCATATATGTGCCTACAAATACTCTAATGGCTCTTGAAACATCCCCTATAATAACTTGTCACTCTGCTATCTGATTTTTAATCTAATTATGCTCACTGATAAGGCAGGGATCATGACTGTCTTATATATCACTGCTTCCTGGACCAGGTACCATGTCTAACACATAGTATGCCCAACAAATCTATGTTGGCAGAATGGTGTATTAAAAGAAACTGAATATACTTCCAAATTCCAGCTGAATGAACTGAGAATTTCATGTGACAGTCCTCTGTCCAACCTGTGTCTAACAAAACAGACAAAATCACTTTATAATAAATATTATGACAAAGCATTCTGTATATCAAAGCAACACCGTTGTCCTGTCAGATGAACCAAAACAGCATTTGTTACTCTTGTGACAAGGAATCCTCTTTAGGGACTTGCCTGGTACCTGTGCTTCCTTTGTCTGTGGAAGCACTGTCCTGTCAGAATCACTTTATAAGAAAGACTTTGATCTTAATTGTGTACCCTGGTCCTTGTGAGTACAGAGCTAGAGCTGAGCACTTGAAACAAAAGAGCTGTAGTCAGATTGCCCCGCCACACCGCAAAGGCTCAGTGAAGGGGCCATACATACAAACAGGCTGCCAATAGGGAGCTGTTGATCCACGGAATGATATTCTGTCATTTACAAACATGCAAAGTGATAGGGGTAATATCATAGTCTGTCATCGTTATGAAATTAGAGTAACTCTACAACCTACTACAGAGAGTAACAAGAAGAATTTTCAAGAGCAGTGCCAAGATGTTTGGATCAGTGGCAACACCTCTGGAATACAGATATATGTTCTTAAGGTAATTTTGAAGGACACCAAATTCAAATATCAGCTTCATATATACTTAAAAGTTATCTCATTACTCAATATCCACTTCACATAACTACTGTATTCATCCTCTCCACCACTTCATCACTCCCTCCCCCATTCAAATGGCATTCTTTCTGTTGGAATTAAGTCTTCCTTTTCTCAAAATAGAAGAAAAGCAAGCTTTTCCCCCTTATTTTAATTGTCAGTCTCCTGCCAGGTCAATCTCTTAGTTTTCCTCTTTATATTCATATATCTTACTAAACTAAACACAGTTTAGTTTACACCATCCTCAGCTCTGAAATGCTTACAGAGCCAAAGCAGCTGAGTTCAACTCATTATGATGGATTCGGAAATATCATAGATCAAATCATGTCCTACAAATCATTACGATTGTACAGTCGAATATAAAGTACGTAACTTATCACACCTGTGTAGGCTCCGTCCCCCAGCACTATCATTAGGAAGGCTTTTAGCTGTGTACTATATACATAGTCTAGCAAGAAAAAACGTTCCCTCTGGAGATATTTTGATTTCCTGTTCTCTTTTCATCCTTTGTCCTAAACGACAAGTGGTGTGTTTCACAAATGCATCTTTCAAATGAGATTGGTTAAAACAAGAGTTATGACTTCATGCATTTAGACCAGAAACTCCACAGAGCCAAGATTTTTTTCCTATTCAACTTTTGTTTATCATCCACAGAATCCCCATTTCACATGGAGAGCTACCAATAACAGTCTCCCTTGGTGTGGTGTCTTTCTGACATCCAAAAGACATTAGAGGGACATTTCCATTACTTATTCTTGCTTGGGTAGAAAAGTGGCAGATTCCAGTAAGTGGAAATCCAGAGATTTCTGGCAATATTCAGTTTGTAGGGGTCTAGATAGGCCCCTGGAAAAGTTGTGCTCCATTCCCATTTTCTGTAAGTTGCATCATAACCTCCTCTCACAGCCGTGGAAGACTCTAAAATGATGATCACAGCCAACGTTCATTGAGTGCTTACTGCATTCCAGTTATTGTAACAAGTACTTAACAGGCATTATCTCATTTCGTCCTTAAAATAGCCCCTTGGGATAGATACTGTAATTAATTGCCTTTTTATATGAGAAATCTGAGGATTAAAGAGGTTAAATGATTTTCCCTTAACCCTTGGGCAAGTCTCTTCCTAGACGCAGCCTGCAGAAATGCATAGTGCTTGGTCAGTGGTGGGGAACTGGATAAATGGTAGCTTTTGTTCCTAACAAAATGGTTCCATTTGGATTGATTTTACGCCACACCTCTGTTCATTTCAAGTTAGTTGCTTGATTTTTGCTTTGCTTCATCATGCCCTGAAATCCATCATCTTTTTGAGAAAAAAATTTTAACTTATTTGTTTAAATTCAGACATAATGTCCATCTTTATGGGGTAGAGTATGATAGATATTAGATACAGATATTACATACAGCTAGATAATTAGATATAGATAGTGTATGATGATTAAATATATAAATATAGAGCCCAGGCAAAAAGTTAGCAAGACTCCATTTCAACAGAGAAGCTGGGGTTTGGGGTTGTACACATCTATAATCTCAGCTATGCAGTAGGCACAGGTTTGAGGGTTTAAGACAGGAGGCTGGCCTGCCCCAGCAAAAAGCTCGAGACCCCACCTGAGAAAGAACTTAAAGCATAAAGGGCTGGAGGGTGACTCAACTGGTACAAGCACAAGTCTCTAAGTTCAAACCTCAGTACTGCCCCCCCCAAAAAAAAGTGACCTTACCATGCTACAGGAAATCAGGAACTGGTTCCTTGTCTCTCACTGTTTTGGGGTTCCTCATCTAATCCTCTGCCTCCTGCTGAAGACCATTTCCTGCCCAGCCCACCCTGCCTACACTTCCTTCCCTGTAGTGCGGGCAACATTGCTAGAAGAGGAAGACTCCCAGGCCACTTTGTCCCTAACTCATGTGTCTCTTCAGGTCATCACTGTGCATATCTATGACCGGTCCCACACCCAAACCAAGCATATGTTCTGATAGGCATTTTTTAAATGCAAACATATTAATATACTACATCTAACAAAGGCATAAAATAGGCTAGACACAGTGGTTCATACCTGTAATCCCAGCTACTTGGAGGCAGAGATTGGAAGGATCAAGGTTTGAGGTAGCCCACACAAAAAGTTAGTGAGACCCCCATCTCAACGAATAAAACTGTGTGTGGTGGCTGTCATCCCAGCTAGCAGGCGGCGTAAATAGGAGGTTTGTGGTCCAGGTCAGCCCAGGCAGAAACATGAGCTCTTATGTGAAAAATAACCAAAAGCAAAGAGATTTAGGAGGGTGTGGCTCAAGTGGTACAGCACCCGTGTAACAAGCACAAGGCCCTGAGTTCAAACCTCAGAACTGCCAAAAAAAAACAAGAGGGAGGGCATAAAAATAAAATACATTTAGCTATACATTTCATGAATCTCCTGTAGTTTGGAATGAACTTCACTGCCATAGGACTGATGCAGGAAAGACGGCCGTAATGTTGGTACATTGTGCTGGAGAGAGCCTTTTTCCATCCCCAGGAGAACAGGGCTGAGGGACAGGCCCTGCATCTGTTCTCTCTCTCCACCTGCCCTCCCCCTCCTTCAAGTTTCCATTTGTAAAATCTTTGCCTCCATTAGTTAGTTGTTCCCCAGGGAGGAGGGAGGCCCTCAGGAAGGAGTGCACCCTGCACACCCTACAAAGCCCCATAAGCCAGTGCCTGCTGCCCTCTGCTGGGCAATTAGCTGAGACTGGCACATGGGCTTCTCCACCTCCTCACTGCACCACAGCAGCCACGCACCCTAGCCCAGGAAGCTTCATTCCCACAGCGTGAGGTGCCACTCAGGCCCCCATCACTGGATAGCAAGGGCCAGTGACATCCCCATTTTTAGATGAGAAGACTGAGGCCCAAGGTCCTGCAGGTCACAAACACAGAGGCTTCTCGGTAGAGATCCTGCTTCCATCTTGTTTCCCTTCTCCAGACAGCATCCTGTGAAGATGCTCAAGTGTGAAGTGGAACCAGCCTTCATAATCACATTAACAAATACATTATGTATTTATTGATAATTGATATTTACTGCCCTCTATGGTGCCCAGTGATGGGCTTTGCTATATAAGCTGTATAGCCCACTTCACAGGGACTGGCAGGAAAATAAGACTGTCACATGGCAGAGCCTGGAAGCCTGGAAAGGAGCTCAGAGAATAGGGGTGGCATGAGGCCTGATAAAGCTACATCTGTCAGGACTCCTCACTTCCCAGCAGGCAGCTCTCTGGTTGCCTTGGGGGACCTCCCTCTGCCAGACATGCCCACACCAACAGAAGCAGAGAGCAGTGACTATCGCTGAGAGACTGTCTGGCAGTAGTTAGGTAATGGTGCAGCGCATGGTTAGGAAGCAGAAGAGTGGGGAAGTATTCCCTGGTTCACACATTCGCTATCAACAGACACATAAGGAACTTAGCCAGGAGGAGTTCATAGGCTCCAGAGTGGGAGATGAGGCAGAAGGGAGGGGACTGTCTCATCTGCCCCTCCCAAGATGCATCCGATTTGACAAGTGACACTAGCCCTCTTACACACAGGAAAAGGAAGGAGAAGGTACTGTGCACTCCTCTAAGGCTGTAGGAGCACCACCATGTCCCTCCCAGCACCGTGGCGTCTGGGGACCTTGACATGCTATCGAAATGTTAAGCTGAGTCAGTTCTCTTACCAGGAGAAAATGGTGGTGCTTTTAGGCTAAGCAGAATAAATTTTGCTCACTAAACCCATCCAGACTTTCTCCAAGGGGCTCAAACCCTTTGTGTACATGCTTGACTTAACTCTCCTTCCAGTGGGGGAGGTGAGTCGCTAGCTTGATCAGCAGCCTGCAAAACTGAGAGAGACCTCAGGAGGGCAGGGACTCCTCCTTGAGTCCTTGGTCTGTGCCTCTTAGCACTGTGACAGAGGACAGGAGGGATTGCACCCTCAGTGAACCAAGCATATTTACCCATTTATCCTCATCATCAAAACTCAGACTATAGAGCCCTCAGTTTTTCAGAGAGAAACTCAGAGTAGTGAAATCTTCCTGTCCAGAGGTACATGAGTAGGAAGCAGAAGAGTCAGGATTCAAAGCACCGTTTTCTAGCTTAGCATCCCACCTTCTTCCAACACCTGCTATCATGGTCAAAAATATGACTCTCAGTAACAGCAGACAGTGGGTGTTATCTCAGATCAGTGATGATGAGTTAGGCCTGGGCTATCTACAGACCCTGCAGGGAAGCTGTCAGGCAACACCTGCAGGGAGGATCCAGAAAAGGACTCTGGCCTATAGTGTTGCAGGAATCTCTAGCTGAGATACGGGACACTGAGGCAGTTTAGCAGGAAGCAACATTTTATTGCACTGGCACAGACTCAGCGGACTCATCCCAAAGGGTGAGCCCCAAGAACAAAGAGGTCTCACCTTATATACCCTTGCAAGCAGGTGACAGAAGCAAAAAGCAAAGTTCAACCTACATATGGCTGCATGCGACTTTATTGGTTATTTTATTTCCCCAGTGCTACATGACCTTCTTCATGTTTCAATTCTTTAAGCTTTGTCTCTCTGCTTTGCCATCCCTTCCCACCACCTCATTATCAGAACACAGCCTGTCTGTTTCTCTTCTGGTCCTCCTTCCTGCTACAACAGAATAGGCCAGGCACAGCCTTGATGGAACTGAGGAGCCAGATAGGTCATGTAGACAAGAATGTGAGCATGGGATTAGGACACAGGTGAGAAGCTGGAGACAAAGGGAGGGTCTAGGCCCTTACAGCATGACAGAAACCTGGTCAGTGACCTTGACACCCGCGTATGCAATGCACTTGCACAAGAAAATTGCATGTGTGTCCCAGAGTGCTAGACCACTCTCCTTCAGTGCACCCTACCTGGCTGACTAGGATTCCACTAGTCCCAGAGTAGTGCCAGAGTGAGGGGAAAGGTATAACTGTGAAGGAAGGGTACTGCTGAGCCCTTCAGCCAGCCAAGAGTGAAGTTTACACATCACCTCCATGAGCAGATTACTTGTCAACCCAACCATGCCAGGCCAGGTATGTTGAACACACCTGAGCACCTAGGCTTATGCTACCTATTATGTTAGTTGGGGTAACACTACTTGAAATAACAGTAAACCTCCAATCCTTGGAGATGTATAAAAATGGAATATATTTCTTACCTATGTGAAATTTTAAAAAATGAGTGTGCTGGTTGGTGAGTAGCATTCTACTTATCATTCAGAAGCCCAAGCTTCTTCTATCCTGTGACTCTACCCTTTTCTTCTACTTTATAATCCCTAACATTCCATCAACCAGTGGAGAAAGACCAATGGGGTCTAGCATAGGAAGATTTTCATGAGTCATCACTTCTGTTCACTTGCCATTGGCTAGAACTCAGGCACACAACCACACCTACTGCAAGGAAAGCTGGGAACTGTAGCCCAATTGTGTGCCCAAATAAGAGAAGTGGGTTAGATGAGAAAATGAGATGTGTCACAGCATAAGCCAAGGAATTCAGCTCCCATCTGTGGGCATCTATCAGAGTGTCACTTCACAATACTGCTTCCTCATTTAGCTGCTCTGAGCATTGATCAGGCTCCCTCTCCACAAAGCCCCATAATTCAAGACTGAAATCAATCCCAGGATGTATTCTGAGGTATGAATGTTTCATCCCAAAAATTTTATGATGCAGCAAAATCTCATTTTCTGGCAGAAATCATTCCAGAATTTCTCTCACTGAACTTTTCCTTTTCTAAAAACAAAAAATAAATGAATAAATAGGAAAACGTACTTTTGAAAAGGCTTAAAACTAGCAAGACAGTGGTTCTAAAGCTTGACTAAATGTTAGGATCGGCTAGAGAACTCTTCCCCTCTACCCCTCCCCTGAAAAATCTCCATGCTTCATGTTTCACGTGCAGAGATTCTGATACATTAGATCACATATTGGACTCAGGAATCTGTATTTTTTAAAAGTTCCCCAGGTGACTTTGATGTACAGCCACATTTGAAAATCACTGGCATAAAATGACAGATCCAGGTCTCTTGTGGCCAAGACAAAATCAAGAAGTGTCTGGAGAGGTGTCACTGGCTGTCACATTGTCAACAAATACATACCAACCCCCCATCAAGCATGAGAATAGCAAGGGGCATATGAGCAGCCTCTAGTAAGTCACAAGGCCTGAACACCAGTAAGAGCAAAGGGCACACACATTAAGAAGTTAACAGTAACACACCAGCATCATGTGGGTTCCTTTATCACAACTGGTGTTCAGATGGTGCCATGACCTCACAGTACCTGAGCAGTCATGTGAACCTTCCAGGAGGAAATGAGCTAATAAGTTGGACCTCAAAAAATTCAGGTCTTCAAGAAATGAGAAAGGGACAAGAGCATTCTGGAGAAGGCATTCAGGGCAAGCAGAGACTCAGAGACAAGAATGTTTTTATGAGTTCAAGAATGGCTAACCAGATTGTGTCAAAGAAGCCTGGGCAGCCTCTGTGGGTGAATGTGAATTTGGGTATGAGACCCAGTGCTTTGGACTTTAGGCTTGGAAGATAGAGAGCTGCTAAGCCCAGAGATGAGCTAATGACAGCATGGAGTGTCGTAGATGTTCCTGTGAGAAACCAAATATAAAATGATCCCAGTCTCAAGGTGGAGCTCAGAAAGGGGAAGGGAGGAGCCAGAACAGTAGGGGCTCCTTCCTCTGCTGTCTCCGTACCATTGACCCAAGACAGCCTTGAGTCCACCCTCTGAGAAGAGGGGAAGAGGTATGGCCCATGGCTCAGCATGCATTGTGCAACCAGGCATGGATATATACAAATCAAACATTCATAACTCTAGGAGAATCTGGCTCTGTTTCTTTCTCAGAAAATATCCCAGATCATTGGAGCAAGGAGTAGATTAGCAATTCTGAGCTTTAAATCCTATTTCAAGCACTGATTTACTGTGACGTTTGGGACAAGCTGTTGCTTTTGATTGCTAAGCTTCCACAATTAAGGGTGCAAAGCAGTGAAACGGATAAGGCCCATGAGCCTGGTTTAAGAGGCAGTTGCTCAAATAGCACTAAGTGAACCCCTTTAGAATAAACGATGTTCAGATCTGCTCATGATTTTCTTGGTAATGTCCACAGCTTGGTTTACAAATCATCAGATGCATATGTTTTTTCATAACTCTTAATGCTTTTGAAAATTTAGCCCTGTGTTTTCAGCCCTTCTTCCCCTAGACACAAAGTCTGGAATTTAGGGGATAATTGAGCTTCTGATATTTGAGGCAAAGCAGAATCCAATTATATGTGTGCTATCCTGCAGGAGCCCATTGACATGACTTTCATCCTCATTTTTATGCAGATGACTCTTACAACTTCATTTCTACCTAAGTCCTATACCCACATTTCCAGCTGCCTGATTGGCATTTTACTCAACCTGCAGCATGGTGCCAACCAGAACACACACTCCCAAGGGATACTTCTGTCCACAGCTCTGCCATTCTCCTAGGCATTCAATCTTTCAAAGTCTTTCTTGACTTTTCTCTTACTAGTCAGATCCAGTGTTTTCCCAGTTTGTACAGAGTCTAGCTCAATAGGGGCAAAAAAATGAATTTCAGACATTCCCTAGTCTGAATAATATGAATTACATGACTATTGAAAATCCTGAGGGCAAGGTGTTATACACCTCTATTCCTAGCTACAGGCACAAGTGTCTGACTTATAACAGGGGCTCAACTCATCTTTGCTTCATGGCAAAGGAGAAGATATGTAATTTGTAACACTGCCTGAGGAAGAAGATTTCCAATAAAAATAGAATATGAAACAGGAACAATGAAGTAGACACTCTTATCTTAAAGGAAGAGTTCCATTGTGAAAATACCTGTGGATTTTTAGAAACCAAGATGGCACCTGTAAGATTTCAGTGATTTCCCCTGGGCCCCATCAAGTAAGTAGCCCAGTCTTTATTCCACTCTACTTTTATAAACTCATCCCCATCCCACCCCCAAGCAGAAAAGACTGCTAATTCACCCTTATAAAGATGTTCTTCTCAGGGGAAAAGGAGATAGAAACCACCCTTTTCCTGGGTCTTATCACTGTTGGGAGGCCACCATCTTTGGTACTATTTCAGCTCTCCAAGTCACAAATCAACAGAGACAGAAGCACTGGAGAGGCCAGCATTTATCCTGAGAAATGAGGAGAGCACAGCTCAGTCTCTGGGAAGAATGGATGTTGAGTGTTCTAGCTCTAGACAGTCCTCCAGGGCCCCAGTTGTCCCAAGGGGCTATTGTATCTCACAAGTAGTGTTGATGGAGTATTATAAGACTAGATGAGATCAAACAAGTAAGATAGTTCTGCGGGAAATGACAGAAAATGTGGCTTAGGAAGAGAGTGAGCTAAGTCCTCTAATACTTTTTGGGCAACTCACCAAGGTAAATGATGCTCCAAGGAAATCTTTGTCATCTGTTCTTCCATGTATATTCTCTCTTCTCTCTTCCCTCATCCCTCTTCCTTCTCTCTCTTTCCCTCCCTCCCTCCCTCACTCCCTCCTTCCTTTCCTCCTTTCTTCTTTCCCTCCCTCCCTTTCCATTTCAGTCTGGCCCTGAATTGGCATATTCAAGCCTCTGAGTCAGGTATTTTTGTGTATAAGCACCTACCTTGCTGTGCCAGGGCTCCAGGAAGCAAGGCCCCCTTTCTTTTGCCCTTCCCTTTGAAGTGTGGGGACTCACTAGGATGCAATAGAAATGACATATTAAGAGAATGAGAGAGCAAAGCAGGAATTTGCTAGAGATGGGCCTCCACATGCCCTGTAGTCTGGCCCCTCCTTGAGCAGCCTTTTCTAACTGGTGTAATGCCACAGCACATGAGGGAACTGGAAACTTTTGGTCTCAGTCTCCAAAAGTGAGCATAGAAAAAATGCTTGGAAGCCTAAACCAGAGAATATGGAAGGGTCTGAGTGATTCTCCACATTTGCTCAGCCTAACTAAAAACTCATTTTCTCCTATTTCCAGAAGGGTTCCCTCAGGAAGCCAGTCTCATTGTGAAAGATCTCTATGGCCCTTGGCAGCCTTAGAAACACTATATTGACTTTTCTTCTTCCCTTGATGTTATGCCCAGAGGGAAACCAAGTCAGGAAGTGGTAAATTACTTCTGAGAGTAGGATCACATGGGGTAGTGGATACTCCCAGCTCTTGAGTCTGACTTTGAACTTGGCCTGTCCCCACTTTACTATACAAGAGCCAAAGACTCAGAGTCAGCAGGACACATGTCCACCTCTTGCCACATCAAACCCAATCAGGGCTGGACCCAGGAATCCAAAGCTGTCCATCAGCCCCTCCTCTTCAGCCAGTCACTGAAGTCAAATACGCAGATAATAGGAGGGATATGGCAGGGATTTTTCATCACCACATTATTCTAATAGAAATGCATACTTGGACCCGAGCCTTGTGACAGTCCATTTTAGATGACTTTTGCCGAGCAAATCAACTGCACAATGAGGAATTGGAGAAAGTGTTTTTTTCTCAGCAGTATCTACCGGTTCTATCCTAAGCAGCCAGTTCCCAGACAAGCCCCAGCTGCGAAAGGGATGCAGAACACTCCCTCCTTCTGAGCCCACTAAATGGCCAGTGGAGGAATCAGAGAAGTGGTGCCCATCCATTAAAAATGCCATTTATCTCATCCAGGCGTTCTTTCCTTCTTGCTCTCCAAAGTGATGGTATTCCCTCAGTCCACATTCAGACACACCTTTTTGTCAGCTACTTAAAATCATTAAGTGAACTTAATTAGGTTTGTCAATCCCTAAGGCTGAAATGGTGGCAAATAAGGCCTTGTATTCACTGTCCATTAACAGTCTGCTGCCTGAATGAGCTGGCGCATTTTCTGAGCAGCATGTGAACAGCATTCCCATTTCTTAGGCAGAGAGATCTGCCTGGTAAGTCTGGGAGGCACCCCTTTCCAAAGCTGCCCCTCTAAACCTGCCCATGATCCAAATGACCACCTCCCAGAAACCCCCTGGGCCAATTTTCAACAGGCTGCTCTGTAAGCTGAGCGAGACCAAAGGGTGAAGGGATTCTTATACAAAGTCAGGCTCCAATCAAGATCTCTAGCCAAATCTGTTTTAACAAGTCCTAAACCTTTCTGTCAAGAAAAAAAGAGAGAGAAGCAATAACAACCCATGTAATCAGAACAAGTTACTTTGGAGAAACAGAAAGAGCTGAGAAAGTCTGAACTGTTAAGGGGCGGGAAGCAACATCTCCACTGCCAAAGAAAGAGGAGGCTCCCCTGCTACACTCCTAGATAATACAGATCAGTGGGCGAGAGCAGGAGGAACCCCAAAGAAATCACTCACCTTCCCCTTGGCCAGGCTGCCCATGGTGAGAAAACAAAGGCTCTTCTAATAATGGGTCTCCACTTCATTCCCCCCTCAGAATGAAAGCTTTGGGCTGGAGACAGCAGAGTAACCTAGATGTTTGTCAAAACCACCTGGATCCTGCAGTCTTGGCAATAATGTGACACAGACATTGCTTTCATCAGTCACAGAATAATCCACCTGGTACATGCTAAAACTTTCCTTTAGTCCCTGAATGGTCCACTGGTATGGACTACCTAAAGCCACAGCTGACTCTGAGAGTGACATGGTATCTGTATCTTTGGGGAACTCATCAAGAAAGGGTGGTTGAGCCAAAAAGACTGAGAGTGAAGGAAGTCTTGCCCAGCTCCAGCAAGAGCAACCTCTCCTTCACCTAAGGTTCAGGTGAAGACACATAGTCAGGTACCATCCAAAGTAGAGAACCCTGTATCTGGGTGGGAACTTTTGGCCAGTTCCCTCACAGAGAAGAAACTCCTGATTGGTCCTGATGTATCCCATTACCTAACACCCCAGACCTCACTCACACACTGCCTCCACTGAACCCCTATCCTCCCCACACCCCACCATGGCCCACCTTCATCTCTCCTTTTTCCTACTTGTCCCTTCCCTGAGCCTCTGGAGGCTGGCATACTGGAGAAGGATTGGCCCCTGGGATAGACAGAGGCAGCATCACACATTTTCATGCTTCCATCTGATTGAATCTTCTCTGATTGTTGTGAGTGTGCCTGACGCAAAATCTGTGCAATTCCCAGTGTCAATCAAATGCTTTTAAACAGCAGCTGCCATTGCCAGCGCCTCATAGAACACTTTAGAAACTCTTCTATTTAGAAACCATCCCAGCTCCAGTTTGCATCATCCCGTCCATGCTAAGAGGCCTAGTGGCTGTTGGGAAACTTTGCAGCTCTAATTTCTCAGTAATAAAGAATGAAGGCAGAGCAGAGCCAGACAGGGAGATACTCAGCTTCCCCAGGAAGGACCCATGGTGGGGACCCTCCCCATATTCTGCAAGCACGCACATCTCATTTACTTGCTCATGGACCTCAGGTCTGCCTGGAAGGTGAACCAATGAAGCACTAAAACCAGCATGTGGCCTATGGTTGACAGACTAGGAGGTGATGACCTGGGATGGAGAATGGGAACACAGGTTGCTGTGAGGTCCATGCTTACCGTGGCACAGGAGCATTGGGCAGCTTGCCATGCTGATGCTTTCACCAGGAACATGATTTTCTCTATTCACTCTTCCCATAGCTTTAAGTGCCTGTTTTCTTGCTAACACATGTCTAATGCTTCCATCTTCTTTAAAAGGAACAAGGCAGAAGTATTGGGGCCCTGGGTTTACAGATGAGAATCCTAGACCTGGTTTTGTTCAAGTTACACAGGCTCAATCCAAGAACTGTGTTGCCTGTGGAGACTAGGGGGAAATCATGGCTGTGCCCTTGCCAAGGCTCATGGAGAAACCCCATGAAGGCATGTGAGGCACATATGCAGCAGCAACAGTGCCTCTCACATAGCCACCCTGCCTGCCTTGTCTCTGCCTCCTTTCCTTTATCCCCATTCTGATCTCTGATCCTACCATACCTACCCAAAAAAACTCTTGTATTTTGCCATTGTTCTTCTGAAAATAGCTCTCCCTTTTTGATTCAATGACAGTGGAAACTCTTCAGCCTTCCTCTAAGCACCTCCACCATCCTTACCTCCATCCACACCCCTCACACCAGGTAGGACAGAGCCTGTCCCTGATTATACAACCCTCACACCAGTTTCTTCTCCTCACCATGCTCCATCCATCCCATGCCCACATCCTGTAGTCCTTCCCTGCCTTTAAAGCCAACCTACATGCTACCTGCTCCATGATGTCTTCTGCTCTCCCCAGCCTGCTGTGATTGCTCCTTCTTTGCAGCATTCTACCTGCATATGCATGTGACAGTTGCCTCCTACTTTATTCTGTGTCATCCTACACATGACCAATCTCTCTGCCAGATAGTAAGCATGTTGAATGCAGTGTTCCTGACTGATCTCCCTTAGAATTCCCATTGAACTATCATAGGGCCCAGTACACAGTATGAAATGAAAATAGGCGTGTGTCAAGGTCAAAGAAAATGCCTCTCAGCGGGACATGCCCAAGTACCAAGGACAGATACATTCCCACACTATTCATCCCCTCACACCCAGCATCCCCAAGGGTCCCAGAGCAGGATTTGGGGCTTCTCACTGGGCACTCCTTCTAAACAACCAATCACCAGCCCTCCTTGCTGGTCTGTCCTTACTGAGGGGGACATGCAGACCCCATCATGGTATTCTGGGAGCATCAGAGATGCTCTCCAGGGATGCAACAGATACAGAGATTTCTTCTTTAGAATCAAAGCAGATTGAGTTCTCTGTGACTACAGAAAAAAAATTATTTGTGACCTGACTTCATAAGATGAGTGAAGGCATATTTGGGAAGTCATTCAGTTAAATATAATGGATCACAAACACACTGTTTAGATAAAAGTTTACTTTTGATTTCAAGGCTTTGCTCTTCCTCCTCCTCCTCCTCCTCCTCCTTCTTCTCTCTCTCTTCCTCATTTCCTAGCAACTTTATTAAGCTATAATCTACATACCATAACATTCACCCATTTTAAGTATACAGATGAATGATTTTTAGAAAATTTATAGCATTGTGCAATAAACACCACAATCCAGTTTTAGAACATTTCCATCACCCTAAAAAAGGACCCTCATGCTCATTTGCAGTCAATATTGTTCCCACTCCCAGCCCCAGGCAACTAGTCATCTGCTTTCTGTCTCTATAGATTTGCCTATTTTCAATGCTTCCTGTACAGAATCATTCCATATGGGATCTTGTTTTCCATTTTTATTAGCATAGATTAGTTGTACAGTAGAGTTTCATTGTGATGTTTCCATATGGGCATACAATATACCCCAAACAAACTCATCCCCTCTATCACTTCCCATTCTTGGAACAAATTCAACAGGTTTCATTGTTCTATTTTCATATATATGTATAGACTACTTCAACCACCTTCATCCCCCCACTACCCCCTTTTCTTTCACCCTCCCCTTTCCCACTTGGATCCACCCCCAGTTTTATATTCCTGACATTCATTTTTAAGGACTAGATTCCACATATGAGAGAGAACATGCGATATTTGTCTTTCTCAGTCTGGCTTTTTTCATTTACTATGTTCTCCAATCCCATCCACAAAATAAGGCCTTTAACTTACTGTCTGCTTCTTTAGCATAATGTTTTTGATATCCATCTATTCTATAGCATGTCTCCTAGTGCATTCTAACCCTAGGCTTAATCTTAACCCTAATACATTTGGTCTGAATAAGTCAGCTCTGTTTCCAAATGGGAGTAGCATCCATTATATAGTTATATTCCACATGTGATTTATTCAGTCACTGACTAACAGACATGGCTTCCCTCTTGTCATATTTTAACATCTATATCAGAGACTGTACACCGTTCTGCAGGTCATTCTGAGTCAATCTTCTGAAAGGTGGGAAAGGTCTTCAGGGTTCTCAGGACACACTTTATCACCGGAAAATGCTGGTTGACTAATAGTCTTCCAGAAAGGTCATTTCTAAGGAAACAAATAAATTCAAGGTATTTTTTCTGTTTATCTCCCTTTAAAGCCTTTCTGGCCACAGTGTAAGGACTTGGTCCTCCAATACTATGAAATAGCTGGAAAGAAGCATTATCTCAAAGAGTTACTATTAATACTTTATGACCCACTCCATGTGGGTTACAAACACTCCCTGGGGTAATAGGCAGCCATTTCATATTTAAGGACCAGTTGGGAAATATCAAGTGATACAGGACAAGACCCAGGATGTTAAAGACCCTGCTGTGTCAGAGATTAACCCTTTGGTTGCTGGTTAATTGAGAAACCCAGTGGGCATCAGAGAAGGACCTCATTGCTGAAACAATTAGGAGCACTCAGGGAACAGTGATTCTTTATCAGTTGATACAGAAACATTTTAATCTTTCTAAATTTTTATTCTTGAATTAAATAAGAGGATTTCATTGTGAAAATTCCATATATGCATACAATGTACATTGAACAAGTTCACCCCTTCCTTTATATTTCCATTCCCCAACTCTCTCCTTGACCCTTTTACAAACAATGTTTAGTGAGTTTCATTAGGTGTTTTCAAATGTATATATATGAAATGCATTTCCATCTTCTTCACTCCAGTGTCCTTTCCTTCCAACCCCCCCAAACAGTTCCCCATTTACATTCATGTCTTGTTACTATTATTATTATTAATTATTTAATAATGACTTCAGCTCATGGGTGAGAATGAGCTGAGTATAAACAGCCTCCTACCTCAAGTCCATCCAGCCTGCCCACCTAGAAAGCAAAGGAGGTCTCCTTGGGTTATCAGGAAGTCTTGGTCCCAGGCCCAGAACTGAGGAGTGCTCTGTGTTGGAGAAGTTGGGGAGAGGTTAACTGCTCTCCTCTTGTCACTGCTCTGGGATTAGGTAAAGCCGATCAAAACTAAAACTCCAAGCTGGGGCTCAGCACATGTTTACTAGATGCTGAATCCTAGAACATGACTGACCAGGATTGTTCCTTACCATATTTCTCTTGACATGGACAGATTCTGGCTCCAGATAGTTGCATGGTGGGGACAAGGATCCAAAGCCACCGTGGCGTTTGACAATATCTCCATCAGCCTGGACTGCTACCTCACCAGTGAGTTTGCCCTGCCCCTGGCACTTTGTCCCCCAAGCCCACTGACCCTTGATCTCCCTACCCCCTCCGCCCCCACTTAACCTAGGCCAGATTGCTCCTCCCACCTTCTCCAGTGTGAACTTTTCTCTGTCCCTGAAATTGGGCTTCACCTAACTCAGTCCACTGGGTTTTCTCTATTCCAGTCAGCGGGGAGGACAAGATGCCTCAGAACATAGAACCCAATTCAAGAAATCTATTTGAGAGAAACTCAAACAAGGAGTCAAAAACCTGGGAAAATATATCAGGACAGAACCCCATCTTTGACCCTAGAGGTAAGGGCTCAATTCACAAATTGAGCAGTGCAATTGCTGCAGCAGGCAGAAGAAAGGTATGTGCTGTGATTGGGGTGGGAACCTGTGGTTAAAGAATTAAAAAGTTGGCTGGGTACTGGTGACTCATTCCTGTAATCCTAGCTACTCAGGAGACAAAGATCAGGAAGATCAAGGTGCGAAGCCAGCCCAGGGAAATAGCTGGCAAGACTCTATCTTGAAAAAACCCTTCACAAAAAAGGGCTGGTGGAGTGGCTCAAGGTGTAGACCCTGAGTTCAAGCCCCAGTTCCTCAGGGGAAAAAAAAAAAAAAGGTTGGCCTCTGGGAGGAGTCTCACCTGCTCTCAGGTTACAGAGCCCCAAGCATAAGCTATATGGGCCTCACATCACCAGAGTAATGAAAGTTGTGGAAGAGAGCAACTTTCCTCTATGCCCAGGGAACCCCAGTCCCCACATAAATGGGAGAACCAAGCTGGTATTCTTCCTCAACTCACTTCTTTGAAACCACTCCCCATTTACTGAAGAAAGTAAATCTTATCATTAGATTTCCTTTTCTCATAAAGAGTGTTGAGCCCAAGGTCAAAGCTACCTGTTGCACAAATTGGGCAACCCTCTTCTGGATAAATCCCTGAAAGCTTTCAGTTCAACACACCTCCCCAGTGCTGGATCTCCGCCAAAGCCATTCTGATCGTCATACCCCACGCTGGAAGACTTGTCATGGGGGCTCTAGCTCCTGATTCAAACACAGGCTTCTTCCACCTCTGGCCATAAACCATAGAGAACCATCAAGAGAAAGTCCCTTAGAATCAGTCTCCAAACCAATCTGTTCCTGGCAGTTATGGGATGGAAGCCTGTGAGCCTAACCCCAGAAGAACTGATTAGGACTACCTAGGGCCACACATCCCAACCTAGACCTCACCCCCAGTGAGTCCAGTGACCCCTATAGGAGCCTTAGAACCTGGGCACTGAGACTTCTGACCTGAGTGGCCTGGAGAAGCAAGTGTCCACCATGCTCTATTATTCTGCTTCCTATAAAACATAAGTCTTTCTTAAAATAACAACAGGTAAATGACAAATCTTATTTCTACTTATAAGATAAAATCCCTGTTATGTACAAAGGATAAACAAAAATTTGCCACCTAATTTACTAGCTCTCAACTTACTATTAGTTTTGCTTCATTTTTGAAGGAAGACAAAGCTGCCTCCAGACTGACTCTTACCCCTTCCTGATTCCTGCCTGTTTTGATCCAGCTCCCAAACCAGAGAAAAGAGTTCAGGGCTTTTCCCATCACTCCTGCCCTTTCCTCCCTTCCTTCACCTTTAACTAGAACCCTCGAAGAGCCTTTCCAACCTTCCTCACAGAGGAGAAGCCAGCCTGCAGAACTCTGTTTCCCCACTGGCCATTGTGGTTCATAAAAACACCTAACCTGGGTTAGAGGCTGCTTTCTACCTTATTCATGCACAGCATGAATTCCTGCCACTCAACCCCAATGACTCACCTCCACTTACTTACTGGCACTTGGCCAAATACTACCTTCATGTGATAAATTCAGCAAATTTACAAATTTATAAATTTATAAAGTCAGGAAAGAGGTCAGACTTCCGCTTTCCGTGTGTTAAGTGGACATGGCGGCACACACACCTTCTCACCCCCTCACCCCTGCCTGGCCTCACCACCAGCACCGATTACATAGTAGGGACTGCAGAAACATCTATTGATTGACTGGTGGGCAACAGGAGGCTTGAGCTGGGTTTTCAGATGTCAGCAGCTGCAACCCTGCAGCCAGCATTTAGGAAGCAGCCAGTCACCCTGCCTGAGTCTGAGTTTATTGCCACATAACTCCCACTGTCCCTAAAAGGCTAATCGATAAGGGCCTGCCCAATGACCACTCAGACTAATGAAATCATGCAGTGGTTCAAACCACCACCTCCCGCACCACCTCCAAATAGAATTAGAAATGAGTGGCTGCTGGAGGAGCTGGAGATGACTCCAGCTGAAACATAAGCTTCCCTAGAGAGTAACATTACGCCTAATCCCAGACCCAGCCTCAGAGCAAGACTCAGGCAAGTGGCTACATGTCAGTCCCCACCCCACACACACGAGTAACCCTCAACTCAAAGGAAAGAGGACACTGAGCTAAAAACATCCCTAGTCATCTTTGGGGGTCACATATTGTGACCTGAGGCTCTTCGGGAAGGCTGTGGCCTTTCCCAAGAACCTACTACCACATCAGGGAGGAGCTCAAGTGAAGGAGAAGCTGGCTTCAGCTCTCACACCCCACCCTCTGCTGTGTCCCAGTGACAAACGACCTCTCTCTCCGTCATAATTTAAGTCCTCTAGTCTTGCTTTGCTGTAGATACTTATGAGTGTGTGTGAAGGGAGTGTGGGGCAGGGGAGGATTTCCCAGGAGCTAGGCCACCTTTTCCCGCCACCCACGTGAATATCCACCGATTCTCTGGACTCAGCCTCATGCTCAGGGAGAATGACCACACTGGACTGGACCTAACCTGGCTTTCATCCAGACCCACCTGCAGTCCTTACCCACTTCCTCTGAGGCCAGTTCTGTGCTCAGAGATACTGAGCAGCACAAGACTCAGGCCAGGAACTCGGAAACCTCTCAGTCTAGAAGAGGTAGGGGCAGGCAGGCAAATGGCTGAGCTATAGCAATGTGTCTGCTTCAGGCAAGGCAGAGCTAGTGGACTGTGGAGGCAAGGTCAGATAGACTCCAGAGGCCAAGGCCAGGCACCCACTCCGTGATCACTCATGTGCCTGGTGCCTCCCTGTGCCCAGCATGGTGCGTGGTTACAGCAGGGGTGGGGGTGACTAATACTTGTGGTTCTAGAGCTTCTGGTCCACAGGGAAGAAGAGTGGCCTATGGACTAGCAGGGGTAGCCACACCGTCACACTTAACCCAAGCCCAGACCTTCTACCTGGGAGGACCCCATGGACAAAAATGGAGCCCAGAAGGGAAAGAAGGAAAGGGAGAGAAAGGAGAAGGGAGGGGAGGGGAGGGAAGGGAAGGGGACGATCACTGAGAGTGGCTGACCCTAGACCAGGTTGTTTCACACTCTAACTTGTCATCACACTGCCCTAGGGACTATTACTGCTACTATCATCATAGAGAGGAAGAAAGTGGCATAAAAAGAATTTAAGAGTCCCATGGCTGCCAGGGAGTGGGGCCGGGATGTGAAACCAAAGTCTGCCCTCTTTCACCCAACTAAGCCACTGTTAGGTCTGAAAAACTCCAATCAGAGAAAAACACTAAAAATGGAAAAGAGATAGGGAAAGAGTCCCAGATAAGAGCCGTGCAGGAGCTGTAAACAATCAGCTCCCAAACCTTTGACAAAGAATCAAGGAGACAAGATAATAAGATTTTCTCTCCAAAGTTCATCGCTGTCAGTTTCTGCTGAGCTGGAACAGAGGTGGCTGGTGGCATTTCGGCTCTCCTCCAGGCAGGTGTTAGAGCAGCTCCTAGAAATACAAAGGCCAAATCAGGTCCTCGGAAAACAGTATCTCTCAAAGCCTCTGCACTTCCCTAAACACTCCTCCTCACATCCCACTCAGCCTGACTGCCTGGGCCTGGGGGTCCCCTCACCTCTAGCCTAGGGGGAAACTGAATGGAAGGAGCATCCAGGAAGAGAAAAGCCTATGCAGGTGCTACACATGGCATTCCCGGAAGCCTCTGAGTCACTTTAGCTAATCAGATGAAGAAGCTGGAGGAGAAAATGGGGCAAGTATTAAGTCTGGGGAAATTACATTTGTCAGCTTTGCACATGCAATTACACTAACCAAATAGTTGGGATAATGCAATCATGGGCCGCAGAGCCAGGTTCTCTTTCTCTCTCTCCCTCCCTCTCTAATACTCTATCTCCCAGTCTCCATCTCCAACTCTGTCTCTGACCCTGTCTCCAGCGGTCACCGAAGATATTAGGACTGAGGAGGTACAAGTAGACTGGACCCTTCTCCCTCCTAAGAAGCCCATATGAAGACAAGTAGGCCACAGGGCCCAATGCACCTCTACCCTCTCTTTGGAGTTCAGATGTTGTGTAGAGAGGGCCAAAGAAAATCAGCTGAGAACCCAATTAGCCAGGTGTGGAGGTTGATGCCTGTAACCCCAGCCCTTGGGCTACATAGTGAGAGCCCATTAAAAAAAAGCCTCACATTCCTAGTGTATGGAGCTTTGGCATCCAAGCCACGACCTTGCCTCTGTATTGTCTCGTGACAGGTGGTTTACCATTTTCTGAGTGTGCATCTTTTGCTAAAGAGGGAGAAAAACAATTAAAATTATGCAGAATCCCCACAAAGAGCCCCGGACAAGGAGTCAGACAGAACCTCTGCACTGGACCCCTGGCCAGTTTGCACCAGCAAGCCATGGCCCTGGGCCTGCTCTGCCTTATGTGACCTTGCAGACCTGCAGGTAACAGCACATGTGAGGCTCATGTGAACACAGCCCAGGCAGATAAGTTGCTGTCAAGGTTTGAAGTAGACAGGCTCCTCGTCCCCATGCCCAGCTCCATGATTCCAAGGGCTGAGGAGATGTGGCATTAAGGAAACCACAGCTTTATTTGGCCTATCTCTCCAATTAACCCATGGCCCTGCTGATGTGCCCTGAAGTCAGGGTGACAGACTGTCCATTTCCACACACGCTCCTATGATTCAAGAACAGATGCCGATTCCAAGAGAAAGTTTTATGTGTTTCATATAAATTGATTGAGTCTATTTCTGCTAAATGCATTATCCATTCACCACAGAACAACTATTAGAGTTAATAGAATCTGTAGCTAGAGCCATTATGTTCCAAGCACGCCCTTCTGGGGATGACGGCATTGTTGAAAGGCAGACTTCACCCCTCCTCAGAACCTCCTTCCCACTCACTGAGGGTCTTTGTTTCTCTCAGAGCCTTCTGCACTCAGACCCTACAGGCCCAGCCAAGTATAGCTAAATGGCACACCCAGATTGTGAAGGGCCCCTTCTCTTCTGATTCATCCTGTTCCTAAATAAATAGTGTATCCAATCCAGTTTCTCCTGTCATTTCACTTGTTGCCACTGCACAGTCCATGCCAGGCTGGAGTAGGAAGGAAACCAAGAACCCATCTTTAGCCATAGCTCTTTTCTGTATGCCAATTTTGGAGGTAGGAAGTCCCAAGATGTGAGAGGTCAGGAAGTGAGACAGGGAAGGGACCCAAGGAGCCCACTCACTCAAGGGCATATCCAGAAAAACCTAATTATGGACAGACTCCAGGACTCACAATGCAGCAGCAAGCTGGTCAGACCATGGAGAAATATGTACAGGTCACAGTTTCTCATGTCCTTTGCACCGGGGTCCCCTGGCTGGGTGAGGGGGTGCTTGCAAGTGCTTCTTATTGCAAGTGCAGATTCCCAGACCCCTGCAGCCCTGTGGAATGTCTGAGAGTGTGAAGTCAAAATCCACATTCATAACAAGCTCTTTGGGAAAGATTCCTTAGCAACGTCGTTTAGAAAGCCAGGACTGCATGCTGGGTGTGGTGGCTCACACCTGTCATCCTACCTACATGGATGGCTGAGACTGGGAGGATCATGGTTCAAGGTCAGCCCAAGCAAATAGTCTGTGAGATCCCCATCTCCAAAATAACCACAGTAAAATGGACTGGAGATGTGGCTCGAACAGTAGAGCACCTGCTTTGGATGCACAAAGCCCTGGGTTCAAACCTTACTCCCAGGAAAAACAGAAAAATCAGGGCTGCAGATGAGCAGCCTGGACCTTGGGAAGATGGTAAGGCAGGTACAGAGCCATACAGAATCCTTTAAACGTCCATCATCTGGACAGCAAAGACCTGGTACTGTTTCCTCTTCACCCAGCAGTAGTAACTGCTGGTCCCCGAGTGCTGCTGGGTCCTTTTGGGGCTGCTGAGTGCCTGGAACTGTGCTGATCTCTTTCTCACAATATCTCGCCTTATTCCCTTTTCACAGATGTGGAGACTGAGGTCCAGAGAGGTTAAGGTTGCCCGGAATTATACAACTTAAGTAAAAGGCTAAAGAGCATATTTCTTTAAAATCACACAGAAAGTAAGGTTTTCTAAGCTAGATAACATCTGGAAGGGCAAAGTTGTGATAAAAATAACCTTGGGGGTGGGGGGCAGGTACAGTGGCTCATGCTGGCTACTACTCAGGAGGCAAAGGTAGGAGGATCAAGGTCCAAGTCTGGCCTGGGCAAAAAACACAAGACTTTGTTGGGAAAAAAAAAACAAAAAAAAAAACGAAAAGCAAAAGAGCTGGGGACTTTACTCAAGTGGTGGAGCACTTGCCTAGCAAGCACAAGGCACTGAGTTCAAGCCCCAGTACCACAAAAGAAAAGGAACCTTAGAGGGATCCCATTGCTAAGTAGATCTTCTAAAGAGATCTCTCTTGACTGAAAAAAAAAAACTGTTTCTTTTGTTTGTTTTTGCTTAAACCGCACATCTGCATCTTTACTAACAGTCAAGATGGGGCACCAAGCAGGCAGTTGCATCCGTGCACATGTAAGAAAGCTGATTATTGCAGCTAATAGGTGTTCCCTGTGCACCCCAGTCTTCACGGGTACTCTTGGAAGCACTTCTGTTAGCATCCATTCAATTGCAAAGAACAGCTCTTGAAGGAGTGGCAGGCATTGAGCCATAGATATGACCCATGGAGGCCATCGGCCACTGGCCATTCTCCTGCCACACTGCTTTGCTGTTGAACCCTGGACTGTGTGTTTGTCACAAGCATACTTACGGTGATGCATGAAGCCCCAGCCTTAACAAGGCTCACCAACTCCCAGTCACTGCAGCAGGTTGAGCACCTTCCCAATTAGCATGTCACTCTTCATTTGGGTGCCTCTCCCTCCCCCAGGAGCTAGTATGGCTGTGCTCCAGGAAGAGAGGTGGTGTGGAACTAATTCGTGATTCATGATCCCCATTACTGACATTAAGGAGTCTCTTCCAGAGGGAGAGACTCTGCATGATGGAGAGTCAGTCAGCATCTCCAAGGACTAGGGTCTTCTTGGTGGCCAAGGGAAAGACAGCACTTTCCCAGGGACCTGCTGAGAGTGACAGAGGTGATGACAGAGCACCCACCGGCAACAAAGCATCCTAGAATACACTGCACAGTTTGTAGAACACCTACTTCCATCATACACCAGTGGACAGTTACTAACACACTCGGTATCATCTCATTCGATTCTTGCAGGTACCTGAGAGTAGACATCACTATGAAGAAGTAATATAGCATAGGTTTTAAGAGTGCAAACTACCTGAGTCTAAATCCGAGCCATGCCACTCACTTTAAGCAACACCCATCTCCTATCTGCCTTTGTTTCCTCATATCAAAAAAAAAAATGGTGATTGTATTACTAGTATTTACATCCCCTTAGTATCACATAAACTAATACATGTCAAGGGCTTGGAGGGGTGTGGAACATAGCCTTCGTTATTTTCCCCATTTTAGAATTAAGGAAATGGAGGACTGGAAGGTAGGTGACTTGCTCTCCCAGTCCACTGCGGAGCCAGGGTGCAAAGTCAATGCCTTTCCAGCTCTGTGCCTGTCCTGAACACCACCAAATAGCACCCAATTGCGGACCTGCATCTACAGAGAAGCTCTGGTCACTTCCAAGTCAGCTGTTTTCTCTCTTTCCTCTTTGAGATTCAGCTCAGCACTCAATGCAATGACCTTCCTGCTTTCCCTGCATCCAGCCCCTGAAGAAGAATTCGTATAGATTTGAGTTCAATCTAACAGCTTGTGTTGGGCTCCTAACCCTGTGCTAGAGACTATGCAGGGTGCCTCGGGTCCTGCAGCTGGGAATGAGCCAAGTGCTGCTCTTGAAAACTGCACCACCCAGTGCTGTGTCCACATAAGTTCCACAAGAAGCTACTCTTCTCACCCGTCTAGAATTATGACACTAATTAGGCATTAATTCTACTCCATACCCTGACTTTATCCTGCCTCAGACAGTGCATTGCAAATTATTCTGTACCAATCATCTTTTTTTTTTTTTTCAGAGACAGAGTCTTACTATATAGCCTGGCCCATACTGGGGTCAAACTTACAGTCCTCATGCCTTACCTCCCAAATGCCAGGATTATAGATGTTTACCACCACATCTGGCCCAATTACCACTTCTGAAAGAAAACTTAAGTGTCCCAGGAGATGACAGGACCTCAGTACTATTACTTCAGAACTCCCCACCCAGCTCTGTCCCATGAGCCTCCAGTCTGACACTCCATCATGGTGGAATTTTGACCAAGCTGCTGGCAAAATGCCTTAATGCCATGTCAGAGCCGATGCTCCCCTGATGAGCAGACAGGGCCCACTTTCTCCCTCTCTCCCGGCTGGCCTGAGAAAGCATGTTTTTCCCCATTTGTTTCAGTGACAAGTTACATAAGTGGAAGACAATAAATGATCCAGGAGCTCTGGGCTCAGCACGCCTTGATTAAGATCATTTAGCTCACAACTAGCAGAAAACAAAGGCCCTCCATCAGCACAAGTACATTAAGCACTTGTTGTAGGAAGACCACTTTTCATCATCATTCCTTTCCCAGCCTTACTGCTTCTGCCTGTGAACCAGCCCTGCCCCTCCGTAGCCTACTCAGCAAAGTCTCAGTGCCCTTGACACAGAAGTGTTGTTTTTTTTTTTTCATTCATCTGGGTCTGGAGCTGAACCAAGGATTTAGAAGGAGAAAGGATAAATGATTAATCCTTGATTACAAAAGGTCTTCCCTGCTTGTCTTCCCCTGCAAAGAGGAAAAGAAACACATGGTAGAACTGTGCCTTAGGTATCACTGAGTCGTGGAGAAGAGAGAGCACAGGGTAGAGACTTTTCTGCTGGCAAAAAGAGGAGGAAGCCAATGAAAGTACTGGCTGCAGGACCTTTAAAAGCAAGTTATCTATTGCTTTGAAAGAAATTGCCTAAAAATAGTGGCCTGAAACACACATGTTTCTGTGAGCTAGGAAGCCAGACCCAGCTTAGCAAGTCATTCCTGCTTCATGGTCTCTCATAAGGTTGCAATCGAGGCATCAGCCAGGACTGGAGTCTCATCTGAAAACTTGGCTGGAGAAGAATTCACTCCCAAGCCCACAGGGTTGTTGGCAGTTCCTGGAAGGTGTTTGGCTGAGGGGTCGGTGTTCCTAACTACCTAGAGGCCACCTCAGACAGTGAAGTAGGATGGGCAGGGAAGGATGGAGGGAGGGAGAAAAAGAGTCTGCTAGCAAGACAGAAGTTACAACCTTATATTGTCAAAAAAATGAATCCTACCACCTTTTTTTTTTTTGCATGGAAAAATATTTTTTTTCATTTTTCTTTTATTATTCATATGTGCATACAAGGCTTGGTTCATTTCTCCCCCCTGCCCCCACCCCCTCCCTTACCACCCACTCCGCCCCCTCCCTCTTCCCCCCCTCAATACCCAGCAGAAACTATTTTGCCCTTATTTCTAATTTTGTTGTAGAGAGAGTATAAGCAATAATAGGAAGGAACAAGGGGTTTTGCTGGTTGAGATAAAGATAGCTATACAGGGCATTGACACACATTGATTTCCTGTGCGTGGGTGTTACCTTCTAGGTTAATTCTTTTTGAGCTAACCTTTTCTCTAGTACCTGTTCCCCTTTTCCTATTGGCCTCAGTTGCTTTAAGGTATCTGCTTTAGTTTCTCTGCATTAAGGGCAACAAATGCTAGCTAGTTTTTTAGGTGTCTTACCTATCCTCACCCCTCCCTTGTGTGCTCTCGCTTTTATCATGTGCTCACAGTCCAATCCCCTTGTTGTGTTTGCCCTTGATCTAATGTCCACATATGAGGGAGAACATACGATTTTTGGTCTTTTGGGCCAAGCTAACCTCACTCAGAATGATGTTCTCCAATTCCATCCATTTACCAGCGAATGATAACATTTTGTTCTTCTTCATGGCTGCATAAAATTCCATTGTGTATAGATACCACATTTTCTTAATCCATTCGTCAGTGGTGGGGCATCTTGGCTGTTTCCATAACTTGGCTATTGTGAATAGTGCCGCAATAAACATGGATGTGCAGGTGCCTCTGGAGTAACAGTCTTTTGGGTATATCCCCAAGAGTGGTATTGCTGGATCAAATGGTAGATCGATGTCCAGCTTTTTAAGTAGCCTCCAAATTTTTTTCCAGAGTGGTTGTACTAGTCTACATTCCCACCAACAGTGTAAGAGGGTTCCTTTTTCCCCGCATCCTCGCCAACACCTGTTGTTGGTGGTGTTGCTGATGATGGCTATTCTAACAGGGGTGAGGTGGAATCTTAGTGTGGTTTTAATTTGCATTTCCTTTATTGCTAGAGATGGGGAGCATTTTTTCATGTGTTTTCTGGCCATTTGAATTTCTTCTTTTGAGAAAGTTCTGTTTAGTTCACATGCCCATTTCTTTATTGGTTCATTAGTTTTGGGAGAATTTAGTTTTTTAAGTTCCCTGTATATTCTGGTTATCAGTCCTTTGTCTGATGTATAGTTGGCAAATATTTTCTCCCACTCTGTGGGTGTTCTCTTCAGTTTAGAGACCATTTCTTTTGATGAACAGAAGCTTTTTAGTTTTATGAGGTCCCATTTATCTATGCTATCTCTTAGTTGCTGTGCTGCTGGGGTTTCATTGAGAATGTTCTTACCTATACCTACTAACTCCAGAGTATTTCCTACTCTTTCTTGTATCAACTTAAGAGTTTGGGGTCTGATATTAAGATCCTTGATCCATTTTGAGTTAATCTTGGTATAGGGTGATATACATGGATCTAGTTTCAGTTTTTTGCAGACTGCTAACCAGTTTTCCCAGCAGTTTTTGTTGAAGAGGCTGCTATTTCTCCATCGTATAATTTTAGCTCCTTTGTCAAAGATAAGTTGCTTATAGTTGTGTGGCTTCATATCTGGATCCTCTATTCTGTTCCACTGGTCTTCATGTCTGTTTTTGTGCCAGTACCATGCTGTTTTTATTGTTATTGCTTTGTAATATAGTTTGAAGTCAGGTATTGTGATACCTCCTGCATTGTTCTTTTGACTGAGTATTGCCTTGGCTATCTACCACCTTTACATATTTTAATGGTAGAAGCAACTCACAAGTCTTGCCCACACTCAGAGGCAGGGGATTACACAGAGTGTGAACACCAGGAGATGGAGACCACCTTAGAGTCTACCTGCAGTGACTGCCTTTGTGTGCCAGAGATCAGCCAATCTCCAGGAAACGCTGAGAGCCCATTAGGGATTCCAACGTGCAGAATGCCCAGACTCAATCTCAAGCCTGTGTCTTCAGCATTTCACAGGCACTTAAGTATTCATGAAGCGCCTACTGAGTACATGTAACAACAGGATGATAAGTAGGCTGTCAGAGAGGCCAAGATTCCTCTCAGAGATACTGTATCGAGCAAATGAGGTCCTTTCTAACAGGCTTTGAAGGGTATAGAGCAATACATAAAATGCGATACTATACCAACACCGTTACCAAAATATACAACCAAAAATATTGGGCCAATTCGCTCATCCCTGGTATGTTGCCTCTCCAAATAGTCAATGTATTTACGGTCCGCCTCCTTCTATGAGCTGTACGTTCTTTTGTATATACACCTAAGTGTGTATCTGGGCATATTTTCTTCATTTGTGTTACAAAAATTCCAAGTGAATTCTATTTTCTAGTCTCTTAAACCTAGCCATGTTTAAAAAATTTAAAAAGTGGGTAAAAAGGGGTATTTGCATTTGGGGCCCTCTTATCAGTTAATTCTACCACCTAATTAATCATCAATTTATAGGGAAGCCCCCCACATTTCACTTGAGGGAAATTAATGACTTATGTGAGGGCACAGAGGATTGCCCCAAAAGAACCCATCCCTCAATATCAATTGAATGAGGGTCTTTAGTCTTCCAAAGTTTGTCAAAATTGGGAAATAATGAAGGCTCTAGAACCTTCTCCATGAAAAAATTTTCAAACAAATCCCAAGTGATTAGATTGGAGAGGCTGATTTGTTTTATAGTGAATATTATCAGTGACTTCATAATAAGGTGAAAGAAAATTTTATTCACCTAATTACTAGTTTGTAGTAAATG
This sequence comes from Castor canadensis, assembly GCF_047511655.1. Taxonomy (NCBI): domain Eukaryota; kingdom Metazoa; phylum Chordata; class Mammalia; order Rodentia; family Castoridae; genus Castor; species Castor canadensis. The sequence continues at coordinate 24,758,838 of NC_133397.1, read as the reverse complement.
ACTGACAGATTTAATGATCATATTCTAGGATTAATGTTAACATGTAAGGAAAATAAGGAAGAGCTTGTAGTTGTCTTGCAACCTACCTGAGAGTCAGGGCGGTTGAGGGGGAGGAATCCCTAGGCTTCAGAATAACAGTGTGAAAAAGAGGACAGTTTAAATCCCCTCAACTGGCTTTATGATTTTGACCCCACTAAACAGTTCATTCAGTCTATCAGCTGATCAGTTCCATCAACCATTGGGTTATAGTGTGCCCCCACTGCTAAAGACTAGGACTCAAGTGTTTTCTCAGAGACTTCAGGTGTTCCCTGCTTTTCAGTTATGTGTGTGTTGGGAGTGTGTGCATGAGTGTGTGCTGGTGTATGTGTGTACATGAGTATGTTCGTATATACATGCATGTGTATGTGTGTGTGTGCGTGTGAGACCAAGCCATATGTGAATGTGTATAGGTTCCTTGGGAGCCTATCCCCTTTTAGTCATGGATAAGAGACAAAATAGCTTCCAGCAAACATCCATCACACTACTAGAACTCCCCCAGTTAACCACCCTGGCACTGTCTCCCCTACCAGCTCACACTATTTTGTTCACTGCCTAACAGGAGCTCCAAGTGGTCAAAAGTCCCATGACCTTCCCCTTCTGACTATTCAAGTGGACTCTGGGACTGGAATGTAACCTAATGTCTTTTTTCTATTTTGTTTTTGTTTGGGTTTTGTCTTTCAGTTAACAAAGACTTATTAACCATCTTCTTTATGACCAACATTGTTTTAGGCAGTAAACAAAACAGACTGAGCCCCACTTTTGTAGGGTCTACGTGCTAGTGGGGGAGACAGGTGATACAGCTTCAAATGATGATGTGCCGAGAAGAAAAGAAAGCAAGTGAAGGGGATGAAGGGACAGGGGCAGAGCACTGTGGCATGTGCACACGTATGTGCATGTGTGTTGTGACTATAAAGAATTAAGCAAGAAATTTCAGGGTCCTTCAAGTTTATCAGGAAAATACTACTGATTACTAATATTGGGATTCTGGTTTTTACTCCTAGGCTGGTGTGGCCTGGGGAAACCTTCCAGGCTTCCACACAACACTCTTAACTTCTAATGGCCTTGATCATGTGGTAGGATGAGACAGACCTCCCTGAGAAATCTGGGCCAGCAGGAGTGACTCAGGTATCTGGCTGTCTGCCAAAGAAGGCAAGTTGAAGGACACCTGCAGTGTCTAGAGAAGCACTGGGAACCTAGTCTCATTCCGCTGACATTGCTGTTGGAAGGACAACAGCAGTGTTCTCTCCTTGGTGGTGTTTTCATTGCCAGTGGGTGGAGGCCTTGATTCTAGGAGGCTCCATTCAGATTGAAGTAGGACACAGCCAATGGTTAGAAGCCCAAGGAAAAGTCCAGTCCTATAACAAAAATAATTCATAGATGATTTCTGATGTTAATTCAGTGGCCCTGTAAGTGACTACTGTCATTAGTTCAGTGCCTGTTGATGTCAAGACCCATATCTCTGTGATCCTCTTGGCCTTCTCCTCATCCTTGTTGCTTAAGGTCCTAAAATGGCCATTGGATCTCCAGCCACCATGACTGCATTGCAGGCAGGAATGAGAGAGAACCATCTCTTCCTTCTTTTCTCTAGCCTTTAGTCTTACATACATGACCCTCTCTTTGGTCCACCATTTGGTCCTGATGCTCTCACACTGCTTTTCTTTCTACCCTTCACTTTTGGATTTCTCACTTTCCTGTGTGTGACTTGTTCTCCGAATCATCGTAGAGACTCTGGAACCTAGAACTGGCAGTCAGTTCTTTCTAGCTCTGATTCCCTGGCCAGTAGGTTTGCCTATACCTCCATCTGTCCATCTGCTAGAGGTATCACAACCCCAAGACCCTTGTAAGGATTTCACTCACATGAATTAGAGCCATTCAATAAGCAGAGCTACAAAGAGGAAAGCAGTGAGGGAGACGCCTTCCTGTCTCTCTGGAAGTAGCAAATCCTAATGATACAACTTCAACAGTGATACACTAGATCAAGTCATCTCTCCCAGTTTTCCTACAAGAACTTATGAGGACAGAAGTCTTTGACTCTTTAAGCCTGAGTGAGGCAGAACTGGTATTTAAACCACTACCACTTCCCACTTAAGCCTAAACACCAAACCTGGGTTACTGTGTAACCCAGAGATGGCTGAGTCCATGGCACCCATATCAATATCAAATACTTTATTAGTACTGCTCTGGCCTGAAGCCAACTTGAGAGTAACCAAATTAGCCCCAAAGCCTCCCTTAACTTAATTTTTACAGCTCTGCTTTCAGGATAGCGTTTTTTTCCGTGACCTTTCTCTTCTCCCATGTGTCACTGACTTTCCCTCAGGGAGCAGGGGATAGTCAGAACACAACACAGCAGCCATCATAGGAGCCATTAAACTCCCGCAGATTGCTGGGTGTCAGAGCTGTTTAGGGTAATTCAGTCCTAAAAGCAGCTTTTATCTCTACAGCCCTGACTTGCTGCCCTGTTGACGGGGAGCTAGCTCACTCCCAGGATCCTCTCTGAGAAGGGGTGTCTACCTGCCAGCAGGAAGAGAAATGGTCCTCTGGTCTTTGTTCCCTGGGATACCTCAGCATTATCAGGCATCTTGCCTATCGAGAGGAACTGTGTGTGGAGCAAAGGAGGCCATGCTGTAAAAGTACAAAGGAGACCATGAGTGTGAGCACATCTAGGAAAAGGCAGGGCTGATGTTATAACTGTTGTTACTACCTTAGCTTCTGATCAAAAAAGAACAAGAGAAACAATTCTGCGTGAATAGACAGGATGTGTGGATATATGCACACGTGCACTTGTGCAAAGACACGCATGCATACACAGGCACAGATGCACACATAGACATGTACACATATGTGTGTGAGGCATACATGCATGTATATATGAGCAGGCATGTACAATGCACATATGTACAAACAATTCATCTGAGGACAAACCAGAAGAATAACATGGAAAATTCAAACAAAAACTGTGTTGTGTGTGGCACGTCTCTCCTCTCTCAGCCTCACGTTTGCTCCGTAATCACAGGTTTATTGTTTGACTTTTCTACGTGATTTATTATCTTATGAGATGAAAGTTACAATCTTTCTCCCTTCCTTATCTACTGACCTACCATGATTGTAAGGAGTTATGTGTACTGGAGGATGGGGATGTAGCACAAATGTACTATAATTAAATACATTGAAGTCAAAGACTTAAACATTCCCAACCCTGTTCATTCCGAATCATAATAACATCCTTTCAGCTGAGATTAGTCTTCCAGTACCTTCCACCACCACGAAATATGATTACCAAAATATAAATATACACTAAAACTGTGAAATAAAGCCTAAGTGACCTTTGGTCTAAAACTCAGAGAGGTGTAGGACCCCTCTCACATCCTCAATAAAACAGCATATGATAACATGCTGAAGTTCTAATAAAGCAAAGAGAAAAAAACGAATCAACAGAAAATATTTATTCCTGGGACTATTTAGTGAAGGATCAAATAGCACTAAACAACTCATTAAATCTTGGCAGCAGTACAAGAAAAGGTTAAATGTCACTTGGTGGGTTGTATCCAAGAAAGGACAGAACATAATGTAGCAGGTTCAAGGCCATGGTCATTGGAAATGTCCCTAGGTAAGATCGAAAATTGCTGTCCCCCAGTAGAAATGCAGGTGAGGGATGTGACCAAATAGATACTATAAAGGAGCTAATCATAGCAAGGGAGGTATGATTTTTCTCAAGCTATGAAATTTTTGTCAAGGAATCTGGAAAGAAGGACAAAATTTAATGATAAATTATTCCCTTCACTCTCCAAAATACAAGTGAATGGGGATAAAGTATCCCCTCACATCATGACTTCTAGACCTCTGTGGTAGCATTGGGGCAAGAGGAAAGAGGAACAGCAGATAGCCAAGCTAAGAACAACTGCAGAGACTGGGAAAGGTTTTGCTGAGCCAGTGGTGGGTGAGAACAGGGGACCCAAGGTAAGATCTGAAGGGACCAGAGCAACCTAGCCACCAAGCCTCCTTCCTAGGAAAGCATCCACACTGAGGTAATTTCTATGAGTGAAATCAGTATTGAGTAGGACAGAGATTAATATAGATGAATGAATGAATAAATAAATAAGATAATGCCCAGATAAAAGTGGGTAGAATTTGATCCAGCAATACCACTCTTGGGGATATACCCAAAAGACTGTGACTCAGGTTACTCCAGAGGCACCTGCATACCCATGTTTATTGCGGCACTATTCACAATAGCCAAGTTATGGAAACAGCCAAGATGCCCCACCACTGACGAATGGATTAAGAAAATGTGGTATCTATACACAATGGAATTTTATGCAGCCATGAAGACGAATGAAATGTTATCATTCGCTGGTAAATGGATGGAATTGGAGAACATCATTCTGAGTGAGGTTAGCCGGGCCCAAAAGACCAAAAATTATATGTTCTCCCTCATATGTGGACATTAGATCAAGGGCAAACACAACAATGGGATTAGACTATGAGCACATGATAAAAGTGAGAGCACACAAGGGAGGGGTGAGGATAGGTAAGACACCTAAAAAACTAGCTAGCATTTGTTGCCCTTAACGCAGAGAAACTAAAGCAGATACCTTAAAAGCAACTGAGGCCAATAGGAAAAGGGGAACAGGTACTAGAGAAAAGGTTAGCTCAAAAAGAATTAACCTAGAAGGTAACACCCACGCACAGGAAATCAATGTGAGTCAATGCCCTGTATAGCTATCCTTATCTCAACCAGCAAAAACCCTGTTATTGCTTATACTCTCTCTACAACAAAATTAGAAATAAGGGCAAATAGTTTCTGCTAGGTATTGAGAGGGTTGGGGGGAGAGGGAGGGGGCGGAGTGGGTGGTAAGGGAGGGGGTGGGGGCAGGGGGGAGAAATGAACCAAGCCTTGTATGCACATATGAATAATAAAAGAAAAAGAAGAAGAAAAAAAAAGTGGGTAGAGCCCGTACTTGACAAGCTGGCATGTACTTGAACCACACATGAGAGAGTAAAGGGAGTTCTGAGAAGCTGGAAAGACTCCCAACCCCTACAAGTTCGAAAACTACTTTCACATAAAATGCATAGCAGAAAAGTATAAAGATCAAATTCTATACAGAATTACAATAGGGGAAAAAAGAGCAGAAAAAAGAGGGCAGAATAACACCTCTACAGAAAATAAAAAATGCATACCAGAAAGGCCTGCTCATGGAATAAGTCAAAAGTATAAGTTTTGATTCTAACCGAGCTAAAAGTCATACAAGATATGAAAAATAACATAAATCAATATAACAAAAGCTCAGAAATTAGATGATATAACTCAGACATTTTGAAATAAAAAGAAAAATGTTTCAAAGTGACATAATAAACTAGAAGAATGAAGAGCAAATGAAATAGTTAATGCCTTATACAAAATAGAAAGTGTAAAAAGAATCTTAAAAATCAAAAATATAACACCCATCCAAGATAGGCAATGAAGATCTAATACACAGATAATAACAGTACCTGAAGAAGAAATCCAAAAAACTGGAAAAAAGAAATACTTAAAGCCATAAGCCAAGGAAAGTATCTTTATCAAAACTGCTTATTAAAGGTGTACACTGTATGCCTAAGGATATTGACACAGAATAAGCAATACCAAAGCATATTCTGGCAAAATTGTTGAGCTTCAAAGCAAAAGGAAAAAGTACTTTGGGCATCTGAGAAAAAAGAGCTAGTGATTTATTAGAGAAAGAAATTAGATTATCAGAGTAGAGGGTTTTTTTTACCTGTAACACTTTAAATCAGAAGAAAATAGAGTAACATATTTAATATACTCTAGGGGGAAATATCAACATGTAAGAATTCATTGAATATTTCTCTCAGCAGCCCTTTCTATAGAATCAACTTAAAAATGATTCCAGCAACAAAAATAACTATAGAGAAATATCAGCATAAGTACTGACATGACACTAAATGTATACAGAACTAAAACTAAACAAAGCTTAAAGAGGAAAGAGTATCACATGTTAATGACAGTCTTCCCAAACTACAGATATAAAACAACTTCTAGAACAATAGAATGGAGTACATGTACACGAAATTTTTTAATTTCTCTCAATTTTTATATTAATAATGGTGGCAGTAGAATAAGTATTGTCACTCTGATACTGTCACATATGTAAGGAAAGATAAAGTAAATCAAAAATTATAAGATATTCCAACTCCATTATCACCCATGATCTTGAGAAATGTGGTTCTAGGGTCGAGAAAGAAATAGTGGTGTAATGTAGATGAGGTTAATTACAAAGCCCTGTGAGTTGGAAGAATCAACATGAACTGACGAGGCATATACATGTGCATTGCATGCAGATGTGTGTTTATATACTGATACACGTGTATGCACATGCATGTTTCCTAGTTCTGCTCCTTAGAGAAGCCCAGAAACAATCACTAAGCCAGCAGCAATGAGCTGCTGTTGCACCCAGATTTTGTTCTTAAAATACCTTTTGCCACTAAAGGAAACCATGGCTTTTGAGAAAATGTGTGATTCCGGCTCTAAGGAAGGAAAATTTTTGTCACACCATATAGCAAGAAAGCTTTAAAAATTATCTAGGGTAGTGTCAAAAGAACTCTGAAGTTTCCCACTGACCACAGATATAACTATTTGGGCTTCCATGGGATAACAATTGTGATTCATTAAAACTCAAAAATATGTTTAACTTCCTGGATTCATAGATTCATAACAATATATTAGATGTTCTAATTGGGCAACTCCCAAATAGAGGACAGGAGGAATCCAATTCCATAACCTTACAATCTGTAAATAAGGAGAAAGAACTGAGCATTTATCCAACCTTTCCTATGTGGACCATACCGCTGAGTAACCATATTGTAGATGAGGGAAGAATATCTCTTCATATAAAGATATTCTAACTAGCAATTGAGTAAAAAAGATATCATTTTAAAAGTATCATTTCTCAACTCCCAATAAATAAATGGATCTATGCATTGAGCTGCAGCCAGAGCTAACATCAGAAAAGAGAGCTGCCCGGACATTAAGCACCTCCTGTGAAAGAACACAGCCTACAGTCTTCAGAAAGATCTAGGTGGTTAGGACCAGAAAACATACTGGATCCATGGGGTGCAATGAGCCAAAGCCAGGCTCTAGAAATATTCCAGGTCAGATGGTTCAGACTCTTCAAAAGATGAAATAAGGAAAAGGAAGTAGAAGAAGAATCTTTAAAGAAACAAAAAAAAATTTTTTTAATGTAATGAGCAAGACTAGAGACCTATACCTAGGGATGGTGCACATTGGTGATAAAACTATTGAGAAATGCAACAAAGTGATTATTGTGTAAGCCAAGATACAATTCCATTTAGGAGTAAGAAGAGGGTGAGATGGAAGAGGACATGAGGAGTCTTACAAGTCACTGGCAAAGTTCTATTTCCTGACCTGGATGGTAGTTAAAAGTGGGTATTTGCTTTATAATAACTCATTAACCATGTATACATCTGCTTTCTGCACTTTTTCTCTATCTGTGATTTATTTTTAAATTGAAAGGGTTTTATAGGCAATACTGGGATTTGAACTCAGGGCGTTGCACTTGCTAAGCTAGTACTCTACTACTTGAGTCACTCCCAGACTTGTTTTGCTTTGGTTACTTTTTCAGATAGGGTCTCACAGTTTTTGCCAGACCAGCCTTGGACATGATCTACTATACCTCAAATATAAATGCAATTACAGGCATGTACCCCCATGCCCTGCTTGTTCTTCAAGATAGGGTCTTACTAATGTTTTTTGCACATGCTGGTACCAAACTCCCAAGTATCTGGGATTACTGGCATGTGCCAACATACCTAGTGAAAAGGTTTAATTTTGTATCATTGTCAAAGGGTCTCATATTATCATATCATTTAACAGAGAGAACCAGTTTAATTAATTCTCCAGTTTATACTTAGAAGTGAATTCTTTTCTTTTTTGCACTTGCACAGAACAAAGGAATGAGCCAGGACTTTCAGAAACAAAGGTATTTGTTATAATAATATTTACCAGGGGGTCTAATTCCATAGTTTCTCCCTGGTGGTTGATGAGTTGCCTATTTAATTGTAGTACCAGTATCAGATTAATTATACATCGAGAAAGAACCTTTGCTCTATTGTTTAAAGAGTTGAGACAGATGGTTGTGTTGTTTTAGCACAACAGTGACTACAAGTGTGTACCTTATTTCATTTTGCCCTAATAAGAGAACAATTGAACTTCATTATGTTTACAAAAAAGGTTATTTTTTCCCAGTTTGTGATACAGAATGGTGATGTCATAATCATTCATGGATGAGTGAATGACTGTATTTACTTGGATTTTGGTCTGATTTTTAATGAGATCTAGGGTGCCCGTGAAAATGGCTCAGTATGCCACACTTCCATGAAGTTTTAGCTCAGTCAATGGTTATGGGTAAAATTCAGTCCCTTAGATCAGGATCAGAATGGTACAAATGGTGCACACGAGAGCCCAAATGCTTTTCTTTGGTGCAGCACACACAGGCCTTCAACACAAGTCCCATCCTTATCACTGTGATTAATAGCAATACTTGAGAACTTATTTTCCTCTATATCACGCTTTATTTCTTTGCATTGAACTGAGCAGATGAGATGGCTTTAGCAACAGTAATAAAACCAGTACAATCACTGTCTAGCCTATTTTTTTTAACATTATGCTGTATATTACTAATTGATTTGTTTCTTCTGGAAGGGTTCAGCAATATACTTAAAATGAAACCCAGTCCTTAATGGATTTTTTCTTTACGTAGCTGTCTATAACCAATCAGTATTTCCATGTTGGTGAGTTCTTTATACAATTGAAATGTGAATGAGTATTAAACTATGTTTCCAATGTGTAGTGTGTGTAAGAACAAGTTAAAGCTGTTTTGTTTTTTTTCATAAGTGACTTTTAATGAAATAGGGATTGTTTGTTTAAGTAAGAAGGAAGAAGTGGACTTCCTCCCTCTCTTGCCTCAATCCCAGCTCCTCCCAGGAAGTGCCAATCTTCAAGGACCAATGTAGCCCCTCAGTAGGGGAAGTATGGAGACCCTTACACCCTCAGATTGGCAGCTCAGCTTCCATCCTGCCTCACTGTGACCTTGATCTTTTTCCCAAACATGGTACAGTCCCTCTGTCTTGCATCCCTGCTTCCTGACCTTGTAAACAATCTAGTAACTGGAGTCCTTTTGAGATCACCTGGCTCCATGTGGCCACTTCCAGGACTTAGATCCATCACCCTGACCACTTGGTTCCCATAATTCAGTACTGCTTACACTCTGCTAGGCTAAACTACCAATGGGGCCATTATGGGACTATCTGGGATGGAAAGTCCACCCACCAAGGTACCCTGTCCAGACTCTCACGTGTCCCTTCATGATGGCCTGAGCAGCATTGGTATGGACTGGCCTGGTTTGAACTGAGCCCCAGGCTCAGTGGTTGAAAAGAAAGAAACCTCATCCTCAGGAGGGGGACTTGTTCTTGGTGGACCTAGCATCTTTTTAATCCTTGGACTTGGCTTGGCAGGTTGACATCTAATTCCTGGCTTGACCAATTATCCATTCACTCTGTATACTGCAGTCCAGTCACTCAGTTTCTCTGAACTTGAATTTCCTGATTGTTAAAAGGAATCCTGTAACACTACCTTCAGCACTACAAAGTTTCAGCAAGTTTAAAAACATTTAATCCATGCATGAAAGCACAGTGCCTGACCCACACTAGCTGCCCAATAAATATTGGGAGGTATTTGCCCCCTTCATGGGTATCTAAGGTTCAGTCATCCTATACATACCCAGAAGGAAGGATAAAACAAGTCAAGAAATAAACATTGTCTGCCTGGGGATCAAAGCTCACCTTGACTTCTGATCCCTGGAGCCACTGTTGCTAATTCTCTTGCTTCTTAGATTCTGAATCCACCTGCTTTAATCTACAAGGTCATCCCCAATGCCTTCTACTCTGATGGTACTACTGAAAATCAGCCTAGCACCTTCCTCTCCTCTCATGGTGCTAACTCCCCTTAGCTTAGAACCAATTTCACACCTACCCAGCCTGAAGTACCTGCCAAATGCTTCCTGCTTCTAGCATCTCCTATCCCAGGTGCCTGTTGTGGGGTCTTCTTAGGCCCACAATAGTTAATACCACCAGGCTCAGAGCAATACCCCTGCTCCTTGGGCAAGGATCTGGAAATTATTAGAGTCTATTCCAAGCAAGCGCCTGCAGAGAGACACTTGAAATAAAGCAGAGTAGCAATTGTCCTCTTATGCAATGTCACAGCTACCCATAGTTCTGGCAGATCCTTTCAGAAAGCAGATTCTAGCATTAAAGAAGGTTCTGAGAACACAGGGGATTTGCATATGGATAATCTGAAAAGACTGGAAGTCTTGGAGGCAGAATGGTGGAAAGGAATTGATCACCACCAAAGAACCCATGGACACAGAAGGAGTAATTCTCAATTTTGGTTCCTTCTTCAATGCTGGTATGCTCAAAAAAGTCACTTCCTCTTTCTAGAATGTTCTTTATTCATTTGGACGAGGTAGGTAGGACTAGTGTACAAATCTCGTTAAGTATCAGAATCTCTTGGGAAGGTTTTATTTGCTACAAATATTGCCTCCCCATTCCCACGTAGTATCCATTGAATCTGAATCTCAAGAGCCCTAGAATCTGTATTTTAAGGGTAATTTGGGAATTACCAAATTTGGTGATCTCCATGGTCCTTGCTTACCATGACATTCTATGGTAGCTATAAGATTCCAGACAGAATAACAAAGAGAACCAACAGGATGAAGGTTGAACACAACAAGCCCACACACATGAGAAGCAGGACAGCCTTCACACCATAAGCAATAAACTCAGAAACTCAGTATTTCCACGAGCTGGTGTTGGTGGGAAAAATAAATTTCTTCCAAGCAAAGTTGGGCAGATTTATGGAGGTCAGAACCATGCACCAGAGCAGGGAGCACCACCATGTCTCAAAGGCTGCTGGGAGCAGCAGAACTCCTGCTGGATGAATCATGAGTCTGACCTGAGATGGCAAATCCTCAGTTTCCATGGAATCCACTTAAGAATTTCCTCTCTGGACCTTTCATCAGAAATCGCTGAAAATCAAAACAGAATTTTGTATATAGAAACCACCTGAGACTAATATATGTCCATTGCACTGGGAAACCACTGGTCCCTTTATTGAGAAACAGCCATGGGATATGGGGCGTAAATCTTGAGACTAGGCATCTGCTTCCTTCAGTGAGAAATCGAACGTGAAGATACACACTTCTCGAACTGTGTTTGCTATGTATCTCTAATAGAGAATATTGTGCTAACCTTTGCATAAGTCATCATGTAATTTTCATAGAAAATCTAAGTACTAGATGGTATAATTTCCATCCATTCAGATTAGAAAACTAAGGCTCAGAGAGGTCATATATTATAACCAAGAGTTCACAGCTAGTCAGGAGCAAAATCCAGGAAGAAAAAACTTGATCCATCTGAATTCAAAGCCCCTGGCCCTCTTCCTACCTCACTAGATATTCCACCTGGCCAGGAAGTAAAAGCCCAGCATCCCTGGGAATGTCTCAGAACCTTCTGAGAAATTTCAGTTAACTTAGGCTGAAGTTCAAAGTAGGTCCCACTAAAGGTGAGCTGCTTCTGTCTCAGGCTGAGGTGACCCCTCCACATCCGGACTGCACAGTGGGCTTCAGGCTGGAGATAATGAATTTTTAAACTCACTTTCTGAGTTTTCTTTCCCTCCCTGGCCCCAGTCTCACCCCCAACTCTAGGAGTTCAAACTCCCAGATGCTGCTGGTATGGGACTCATAGTCACAGAAACTCCCTTAGCCACATTTCCTGTTGTAGGGACGCCAACCTTGGATTCTGGCAAGGGCCACTGATATAACTCACATTTTTGGAGTGTGGGACTTTACAGTGACATTTCATACCCCCTTGCTTCTTTTAACATGCCAGTGTGCCCATTACAAAGATAAAGGAACTGGATCGAGGCCTCACAATGGATTGGTGAGAAGGCTGCCCCCAAACCCAGGTGTTCTTGATGATTTCAAAGCCCTTGATCTTTCCACTTCACGCCTCTGGCACAGACCACGTGTATAATTTAGGCTCTGGAGCAGGTAAAAAGGCAACTGCCCAAACATATTCTGCCAAAATACGTTCTGTAAATAGCTAGGCCATTGAATTAACAGGTTTGCCACTTGGTCACACAAATACATAGAAAGCTAACCATCCGCCCTTCATTCTAAAAGTGAATGGACTCCTTACCTCCTAGCCCTTGAAATGACCTTCAGGAAACCAAATAGAAATCAACATCTTCATTTGAGAAGAGAAAAAAAGGAAGTGTGAGACTCGGTGTTGAATTGCTGTATGCATTGACACCCTCTAGAATGTCAATCTTCTGACTTCAGGGCCAGGGCCAAGTCACAAAAGCCCACCACAGCTGGCCTAGTTTTAAGATTATCAACCCTGCCTTGCATAATCTTAATCTGATTGCTTATAATTGGCAAAGCAAATTAATCTCCTACATTTTTGTTACTAAATTAGTTCAAGGTCTTTAAGAAATGTTTGCTTTAATGTTTTGGTGAACAAAGCCATATACACTCAAATTAATTTTTCCATCATTTTCTGCTTGAAAAATTAACTGTTCCATCATTTTTCATTTGACTTAATCTGTCTTTAAAGAGAAATGATTGTGGCAATCTGATAATGAGGGCTTTTTATCTTAAGTAAAAGTAATTTATTAAGAATACATTTTTAAAGTTTTTATAAATTGTAAAATGTTAGAGTTGTGGTTCACAAGAGATCCGAGCACTCCCTAAGATCTGGCTTGGCTGAAAAGATAGAAAGCTTAAAGGAAACAGCCCAGCAGAGGGGGATGGGACTTCAGAGAAGGATTTGTGCCGTGTTTCTGTGGTACCTTCAGAAAGCCATCTAAGGACATTGGGCAAGCACAGAGCACAGCAGGAAATGGGTGAAGGCCCAAGAAAAGGCAAAAAAATTGATAAACTTGATCTGTTTTTCATTTTTGATACTCTCTGTTGCATAACAAGCCTACAAGCTACTCACTACGTTTGCAAACCCAGCTTGGTCATAATAAGGAGGCTGAGCCCTGCCCTTGGAGGGCTTGTTGCTGAGCTGCTAACCAATGGATCCATGGCCAGAAAGTGCAAGACTTCCTACTCCCATCTGTCTGGGTCCCTGGGCCAACAGCAGGGTTGTAGAACTGACACTGTGGCAAATTTACTTTTTCTATCCTAAGCTAGAAGGTTCCTATATTCAGATGCCAAAACCTCAGGAGGTTAGATGCACAGATCAAGCATCTGTGGTTTGCTCACCATTGTGCTGGATATGGTGAAAGAAGAGTTCTCAGCTTCTGCCCATGCCTGTCCCACCCGCAAGAGGACTTCACTCCTCAGACCTCCAATAGCACAGTGCTAGCTGGATCTTCCTATGACCTCCCATTCCCCACTGTCCTGTATTATGGTTGGTTACATCCCTCTTGGTTTCTCTCAATAGCTCTAAGACTATAGTGCAAGTCTGCTCCATCTTTGTCTCTCTTGGCATCTGACCCAGAGTCTGGCACACAGCAAGCTCTCTACAGAAGTCCTTAGTTTGAATGACTAACCAGTGTTTCTTGCCCCAACTTTGATGCCACCTTGGAATGTGTGTTTGAGCCCATGGAACAGACCGCAGGACAGCCCAGGGAGGACCGTGAAGGAGGGAGGGCCAGGTCAAGTAAGTAACGGTTTCTCCTTTTGTGCCACAGTTCAATGGCTGTTCACCACATGTGGGGCCAGTGGGCCCCACGGCCCTACACAGGCCCAGTGCAACAATGCCTACCAGAATACCAACCTGAGTGTGGTGGTGGGGAGTGAAGGGCCCTTGAAAGGCATCCAGATCTGGAAAGTGCCAGCCTCCGACACTTACAGGTGCGTATAGGAGGGGTGGGGGAGGAGCAGACCCACTCCCTTGGAGAGGTCTGGAGTCCTGTAGGGGGTGCATGCCTCTAGAGTGCCCAAGCATGCCAAGACTAAAGGCCACGGACCCTGGCCCACTGTGGGGTTTAAGGGCTGGAGATAGGATATGGCAACAAAGGAAGATGTGCCCTTTGTCCTCAAGGAGCTCACGGACTGGAGATGATATGCATGCATGAGCTAGCTTCAGAATTATTACTAATAATCGTAATTATGGCAGACTGTTCCTTGAATGCTACTTAATGCTCTTCAAACAAGACAATGCATGTGAAAATGTTTGAGAAAAAAAAAAACTATGATGCACATGAAAGCTAATATTGTTACCCTTTCCGGGGCTTTCACTGTTTATACCTAAAGCAATCTGTTCTCTAATGCTCATCCTCTCCTTAACCACAGCCCCACAGTTTTCCATCAGGGCAAGGCCTGACTCTGCTGTGTCACCTCTAGGCCATGGCATTAAGCAAAGCTATTGATGGAAACCAGGTGTCAAGGGTCTGATTCCGTAGGTCTGGAGGGGTCTGAGAACTTGAATTTCTACTAAGTTCCCAGGTGATGTTGATATAGCCTTTAAGAACCGTTGAGTTCCACCAGACCCCGGAGTTAGATAAACCGTGTGGTCCTCACATGGGCCCTATGACACAGACATGGACAGTGCTGTAGGCCTCATTTTACAAATGAGGAAATAGGCTCAGAGAGTCAGGAACCCTCCCCCATACCACACAATCCAGAAACAGCCTCCAACCTCACACATCGAAGGTGGCCTCACTGCAACCCCTTCCACCCAGCACCATGCTGCTGGGCTGTCTAAAAGGGAAGTTTTGCCCTTCTGCAGTGTTGGTGCAAACTCCCCCGAGGAGCTGAGCACAGTAAGAGTGAGCTCTCCTTCCCTTCCTGCAGCCCCCACTGCACCTCCCAAGGAAAGGGGCTTCTGGGTTGCCCGGATTTCCCTTAACACATCCTGTGACAGCCCCATCCCTGGGGTGGTTTCGGAAAGCATCCTAAGTGCTCTTTAAATGACATTCTGCATAGGAATGCGATAACAAGACTTGGCTGCGATCAAATTAGCTGCTGCAAGTCCCCCCACCTACCCAGAAAATGTCCCAAAGATATCAGCCACCCTATTCCTGCAACACCAAGAAAGCCAGACCTCCTACTTCCTGCCAGCAGACACTCTGAGCCTAAGAGCAGGGAGCAGAGGACTGAAAGCTTGTTGAGGACCATCTGTTTCTTTACCAGTGAGGTGGGTGACACAATTATGGTGAACATTGATATTCTCATATTTTCATATGAGGAAACCATAGTCACAGAAACTCAGCCACAGATTTAGGGCCACACAGCTGTGACAGGGCTGGGATTGAAACCCAGAGAGCTCAGAGTCTATTCTCTTTGCACCGATGTCCACATCTGGACTCCAGAAGGCGTGCAGAAGTGAGGAGGGACAGGAAAGGAAAGTAGAAATAGGAACCATCCACCACCCACCTCCAGGAAGCCCCTAGGCATGAGAGCCTGGGAGGGGAAGCTCAACCACCTGAGGGATATTAGCGGTGTGGCCTGTGTATGAAATGCAATATGAAGAGGAAAGCAGGGGAGGAGTCTATCTCCCATCTGTATGAGGCAGGGGTGTTAACACTCACCCACCTGATTGTGGTGATAGTGTACAAGTGACTAGCACAGTGCCTGCATGGGGTAGGAGCTCCCTGGCCTCTTCCTCTGGGGACGGAAAAATCAGCTGGAACAAGGAAACTGCATTTCTAGGCACTGAGCCATCCAACACACATAATTCTTGACTTTTCTGTTTCTCATGACTTTATTCTGACTTCTTCAGCTTGGTCCTGGGTTTTAAAAGATTTGGCCTGCCAGATAAACTTACACTTATTAAATAATAATTAATTCATTTTCCCATTAATTATTAATCACAGCCATCTCGTAGTCTACTCAAGTTTCTGAACTGCATGAAGGGCCACACTGCATTGATACAATCCCTGCTATAATTAGAGGAGTGTTTCCATGTATCTCTTTGAAATCTTGAAACTATCTTGCAGCCCCCAGCATCATCTGGTGATTGCTTCATTGGAAACATATACAAGGAGCTGTTTTTCTGTTAAAGCAGGACACTTTAAAGTGTTCAAATTAGTAAAGGGAACATTATGATCTGGCCTAAGATAGCACCATATCAAAATGGAGCAAACAAAATTAAAAAATCGTTGGGTTTGAGTTTTTGTCATCGTTGTTGTTAAATACTTGTGTTTTAACTGAAGAATGGGCTGTAAAAGATATTCCTGACCTTTTATGTCAATGTCCACTGGTCACAGTAACTTAATAACCAAAGAATCAGAGAGTTAATAGTTTGGTTTTCAGAATCCATCAAAATGTCATCAAGCAGATTGCCCACATTGAGAAGTCATTGCCCTTTTCTGGAGGACTTTTTCTCCTTAGTAATTATTATTTAGTAACTGCAATTCATCTAGTGAGAAAAACAGGGCACACAGGAGAGGACATGGGAAAAAGATACTTGGAAAGGATGGAAGGCCTGCCTTGCAGAATCCACCTTTTTCTGGCAGTGTGGCACTCAGTCAGTGCTGTCTGGCTTCCACTTGAGAGCTGGTATTAGGATGACTCTTATTGATCAGGGAAGTGAAAAAAGTGTGCTAACACCAAACACAACTTACTGTATGCCAACTTGAGGCCTCCATTCCTCAGCCCTGGGGCTTCCTCAGTGCTGTGTGCCATTGAAAGCAACATTAACTGGTCCTTTATCTAGGCCCAGCTCCCACCCTCTCTACTCCTTTGCCCACCACATGAAGGAAGAAGCCTAGAAAGAGGGAGAGGAGAGACAGCATGGGGACAAGGAGACAGCAAACTGGCACAAACCATCCAAGTCTGTGTCCAGGTGTCTGGACCTACTCTTTTTCTGCTTTGAAATCTCAGTGAGCCATAGTAAGCACCTCTCGGGACACTGTGCATGACACTGAGTGCACAAAAGTGAGTAAGATCCAGTCCCTGCCCAAAAGAAGCTGCAGCCTAGGACAAACAGTACCCTGTAATGGAGGAAGAACTGACGTGGACATTGGCACAGGATAGTGACCACTGTCAGAAGCCAGGGGGAAATGTTTCCCTCAGCCTGAGTTCATGTGTGGCTTCTTCAAGAAGACAGAAACCTAAGTGCATCCCAGAAGGTGGAGGGACGAGAGTCCCCTATAAGGAGGCGGGAGGGCAGAGGAAGCATGGCGGGCCAGTGCCTCCAGAGCTGTGGATGCTGAGGCTGCCAGGCTGGAGTCTCACCTCCCAAATGCCTTTAGCTCCCTCTGGTGACAGCAGAAGGTGGAGTGAGTGATGAGCCTGCAGGCGACAGGTGGAAGGCGCAAATGCTGTCATACAGGCAAGAGTCAAAAGGGTACACCAGAGCAGGGGAAACTATAAGATGGAGAGGAGAGGCAGGGGCACGAAAGGCTTGAGCTGTGGGATAGACAGGATTTGAGGACTGGGTAGATGTGAGTAAGAAGGGCAATACCCAGTACCCAGACAACACCCACAGTTCTTGCTGAGGGCTCAAGGAAGCAAAGACAGCTACTCTAGGGCGCTTGACTGAGAAGGAACAGTTAAGTAGCAGTGAGAGAGGCACCTCGTGGGAGGAAGAGGACTTCTAAACTGTGCTTCTGCAGGATGACCGTGTCTTCTAGAGTGTGTCCAGTGAGTGGCTGCTGTGAATGAGAGACAGGAGAAAGAGCATGGGTCAGGGATTTGTGCTGGGTAGGGTCGAGAGCCTTAGCCTCTGACACTATGGGGTTGTGGAATTTAGGGAGAGTGTGTGCAGCACCCCACACAGAGGCTGTCAGCACTCAGCAGCTGCCTCAGACTCTGCCTTCTCCCCTTCTTCATCTCTCTCTCTCTCTCTCTCTCCCTCCAGCCTTCCTTCCTTGCTTCCTCCCTCTCTTAGGTTCAACATTCTTTCCCAGCCCGCAGAAATCACATAGAAAAATATTGTCGAGCACAACCAAAGTCCTGATGGCATTTCCACACAGTTCACTTGCTCTTCAGTCATAATGTACAGGAGTCCCCAGATCCCAGCTGGAGCCAGCTGACCTGGGCCACAGCTGTTCCTGATGATCTCCATCAATGACACTCATTCCCTTACCTGGCTCCAGGGACCAGTGTATGTAAATTGGGTAACATCGTAACTCAGCCCAATCTACAAACAGTCATGAACTTCCCACTGTGTGCCAGGCACTGAGCCATGGTCCCCTACTGTGTCACAGGCACTCAGTAGGTACTTCTGGACTTGTAGAGGGGAGTTAGACACCAGAGCCTCACAGGGAAAGTTCAGTAACAGTCCACAATGTCAATCAAGTTCTAGACAACAGTATAAGAGATGTCACAGGTTGACCAATGGCCAAAGCAATTGAACAGATAGTCATCACCATAAAGGGCACAGAGAAGTGAAAGTGAGGGGGTAGATTAGACAAACATCAATGCCTGCAAATACAATGGAGTTTGGGTCCACCTTCTACCACCAACACACCACATGATCTTGAAAACTGTCTTCTTTCCTCTCCAGTAGCTCCGTCTGCAGTGTGAGGGGTTGTAGAGAAGGGCCACTGAGAAATCTGAAATCTCTGGTGTTCTTCCACACTTGGGGCTCCATGGGTCAGAAGCTCATAGGAGAAGTGGATCATGAACCTTGCAAGAGAAATGCAACCAGGCAGCCCCTCCAAGGAACACATACCTCCACAACTGGTCACTTCAACATTGGCCCCCAGGGGTGTCACCTGATGGTTTCAGTAGACTATTTGAAGAGAAATCTCTAGACAAACTCACCCACAGTAATGTTCTCACAGTAATCCAGTGGGATAGGAAGGCCAGCTCTAAGATCCCAAAGACACAGATGAGGAAACTGACACATCTGAAGAGAGGGACTTGACCAAGTTTCCATCAGGGTTAGAGCTGAGCCTAGAGCAGGGTGCAGTCCTGCTGTACATCTGGAGGATGTTCTTCATGCTTTCCTGGTGGGGAGTCTCTCTCCTCTCCTCCCCCCTGGACCCCCTTAAGTGAGAAGGAGTACTGCCAGCAGCTACACACCAGCTGTGCTGTCATTTCAGGATCCAGCAGGCAGCCACTTTGATTTGCTGCTAATTCTTTATTTAAAAAAGATTCACAAGTCAATTACATCAGGTAACAATAGCTCGCAGTCAATAATACAAAATGCGAACCCAATAAACATGCATTCTGACCAGGGGACATGGATTTAGATGAGGAAAAACAAAAAAATTGCAGCATCAACTCGTTGAGAGCATTATCTTGTAATTTCCAGTAAATTGGAATCACTGTGAGTCATTTTCCCCACTTGAGTGGCAGGTATATTAATTTCTTGTTATTTTTCAACCATCAAAAATAAATTGTTTACAAGTGTTGGGGAGTGAGCTTCAGAGACCCAGGCTATGGTTATTACTCTGGCTTGGGTTTGTGCACTGTGTTCCAAGAGTCCAGAGGTTTCAGAAGCACTAGGGCTGGCTCATGTTACACTGACTGCACAGAAGTGGGTCCTAAGTAAAACTGAACAGCCTTGACCCCAGGCTCCCTTGGCCAGGCTCTGGTTTGCCTACTGCCTGGCTCTCATTTACTCATCCCCTCTGCCTCCCAGAAGCTACCCCCAGGAAAGGAGTGGACAGGCTCATCTGCTGGAATCCATCCTGATGAGAGCTACCTTTTGTCACTCTAGGTAGTGAATTAGGTCTTTTATAGGCATTATCTTATTTAATGCCCACAATTATCTTTCAAGGAGGTACTATTATTATCGCCCTTCTATATATAGGGAACCTGGGGCTCAGAGAGAGTAAATACCTACCCAAAGTCACACACCTAGTAAATAAGACTGGCAGGGCCAGCACTAGGGAGAGAGAAGGAAGGTGTCACAGGAACAAAATTAAAGGAGGCGTTGGCTTTTGGGGTCAAGTTCAGGACAGCCCCTGGAGGGAGGACCCTCGCCGGCCCTGAGTGGCGGGATCCAGATTTGGATCCAGATGTGACTGGAGGCAAGCCATTTTGTTTGGTTGGTTTTGGTTTGATTTTGCTGTGGTTACTTCAAACAAATCAGCATGGGAGTAGCAATTAGAAGCTTCCAAAGAGTGAAGCGCTAATGGTGGGATTTGAGGCCCAGGGGGATGAGGAGGGACCACTCCTTGCCAAATCCCCAATTAGTCTAGGCAGCCTGCTGCCTTCTCCCCAGGACTTTAAGGCAGCTCCTAGACCAGCATGGAAATGTGGGGCTGAGGCCACCAGCCAGTTGTCAAGCTATACAGTGGACTTTGGAATGCACAGATCTGACCCCAGTGCAGAGCCCTACCTTGACTTCACATCAGTCTGCAGTGTTTCCAAATCTACCATTTTCCCCACCGATGAGGCAGGGGTCCTTGTCCTTGATTCCTTCCATGGCAGTGGAATCCAAGGAGGCTCTGAGGGGTTGACTGAGTTGCCTCAGGTCACATAGTCAACACAGCGAGGACGAGAATCACCATGTGGCTTGGAACTGTCAAGAACCTGATCAAGATATGGAGGGGGCTGGCAGTCAGATTTGGTTGAGAGTGGGAAAAATAGGAAAGAAGGCTTAGGGAGAGAAAAGGTGTCAGGAAAAAACAACTTCTAAAATATAATAATTCGGCTAAATTTAAACATGTGAAAGAGTTCAGAATGATTCATAATGCATGCAGATTGATGCAAATGACTATGCAAATGATGCAGACAGCAATAAGCAGGTAAAGCTCACCCCTCAGCCACAAGCAGGAATGGGCAGAACAAGGATTTAGGCAGAAGTATTCCAAGCATACCACATCTTCAGGTTGAAATGACCTTTTAGACAGACTGACCAAGCCCCAGAAGTATGGAGTAGTGAAAAGGACGGAGTTGGGGCTCTGGCACATTTCTGTCTCGAAATTATATGTTCCCTGGAAGCCACACTGCAGTCCCCATCGTCCCCTGCTCAGGCTTCCCTTCTCTGAATTAAATAATTCTGCTTCCTGTCACCTTCCACAAATAAGCCTTTCTTTCCTCCACCTTCAGTTGTCCTCATCACCCTGCCAGTTTCTGCTGGATAAGGAGTGGTGGCCAAGGTCAGAGGGACTCAGGATATAGGAGTGTCTTCCCAGACAATACTTTTTGTGCACCCTGTAAGTCTCCCAGGTGCACACGGGAGAGAAAGTGGCCTCCAAGAGAAGAAATGTGTGAGTTTGGGCCAAGTCATCCACTAGCCAGCTGTGTGGCCTCAGATGAGTTACTTAATCCTGCTGAGTCTCAGTTTCCTCATCTGTCAAATGTGATTAATAACATCTACTGTTTATGGCTATTGAGGGGGAAACCAAATGTGTGTCAGCCTGCATGATACTCACTGGAGGATGCTCAGTCATTGGCCTCTTCTTCTCTCTCCAAAACTAAAACCCATGTCTTCCCCACTCTAGACACCTGCTGCAGTCAGACAACCCAGAGGCTCCTTGCCTCTTGAATTCTGCTCTCACAAGCCCTGACGCCTACCTATTCTTTCTGCTTGTCTGAGAGCCCTCCCATCTGTCAGTTCTACCACACAGCCAACCTCAGCCCTCAACCCACCCACCACCTCCAGTGCCTGTCACAGTCCTTAGGCTCCCTCCTGACCCTGAGCACCCAATGAGCCATACTTTTTGTGGATTTTCAATGTCAGGAGCTGTCATGCCACTATCTTTTTTTTTTCTCTTTTTTTAGTGCATGTTAATTGTACAAAGGAGTTTCCTTATTGCATTTCTATAGATGTGAACAATGCACTTTGATTCAAAGTTTAACCCTTCTATTATTCTCTTAAAACCTCCTCCCCTCTTTTCCATGCACCATTTAATGGGCTTCCTTATGCTATTCTCATATGTATGTACATGTTTGTAATGTGTTTTTATTATGTTCACACTCTTTTTGATGTTGAACAACGATGTGAGTTGGGGAAAGAATATAAGATTCTTCTTTTGCTAGGGAAGAGGCTGGGCTTCTTGGAAGGAACAGGGGTAGGAAAAGGTCCCACTCCCATCTTGGAGGCTCTGAGCCCCTCCACTTTGCCTCCTCAATATACCCACTCTTATGGTTAGATTTCTCTTTTCTTAACTATGACCCTCTCCCCAGTTTCTTCATAGCCCTTCAAGGCCCTAGAGCCCATCTCAGTTCTCTTCTGGTCCACACAGCCTGACACTTCCCAACATTCACTTAAGAAGCTCTGATCAGTGCCTGAGCAGCTGCCAGGACAATGGACATAAGATTCTACATTTACTCTGCCTTGGGAGAACCCCAGGAGACCCTTCACATGTTCTGAACACCGGACATTTTCTAGAGCTGTCAGTGCAGAAGCAATGGTGTGTGCACGTGGACACAACTGTCTTTCATCTCTTCCTAGTTTTTCATAAAGGTCCTTGGATCTGAATACACAGGGACATGAAAATCCTCCCAAGTTTTTTTCCCTGGCAGCTGGTCTCTGGGGAGGCATTTGTTAGCTGGTACTCTAGCTGTCTTCAAGACATGCACTCTTCTAACATGGTCCATGAATTGAGTTCTCTTTTTTCCCCTATCTTTGCTTGACTTTGTCTCAACAATCTAAGAGGCAGCAGATATAATCCCACACCCCTGCACTCTGTTTTTATTTTCATCATGATTGGTTGTTTGTTGTGTGTACACAGACTACTCCAGAAGGAGTTAGTGTTGGGATGAGAATAAACAGTCTGTGCTCATAAACATGTTCTCCTCAGTCGTTGTATGTAGACTCTCTTCATTTCTAGATCCCATAAGGATACTTTAAAACTTGTACCAAGTCAATTATTGCTATTACCACCCTTCATACTACTAATAATGAATACTCACTGAGTGCCTGTTATGTGCCAGCCACAATTCTAAGACTACATGTCTGTTTCCTTTAATTTTCATAACACTAATGAAACAGAATGGAGGTTCTCTTATTTTCTCCACAGTACAGATAAGGAACATGGACCTTACCTTCTAAGATCATGAGTCTTTTGATCTTAAACTGGGAAATCTATAATGCATTCTAGGTATCCAGGAAATTCTCTCTCTCTCTCTCTCTCTCTCTCTCATCCTCCTCCTCCTCCCAATCAGTCCTTCCTAGCTCTATGTCTAAAATAACTCTCTGCCCTTCTCTGAACTTGACTGTCCTTTCCCATCAGAGGGGAGAAGAATCCCTCTTATTGGCTGCATGGGGCTGATGTGGACAAGAGCTCTCAGACATGACAGTGATGTGTTTGACCCCCTGGAAACCACTGGGTTGGCAGGAAGGGGTCAGTCTTCCTACCATGGAAGGAGCCAATGACCTTTGTCCTGTTGCAGCATCTCGGGCTACGGAGCTGCCGGAGGGAAAGGTGGGAAGAACACCATGACGCGGTCCCATGGCGTGTCTGTGCTGGGCATCTTCAACCTGGAGAAGGACGACACGCTGTATATCCTGGTCGGGCAGCAGGGGGAAGACGCCTGTCCCAGTGTAAGTGCCCAGAACAGGGGTTTGTCCTCTGCATTCACCCAGCACCAGGGGAGGCGTCTCAGAGGGAACCTAGGGCTGACAAGCTCCGCTGCAAGTTCACATTTAGAGACAGCAGATTCTGTCCCTAGTTCTGCCTGCAAATGCCCCTCTTTTGCAGGGCCATTTGGGTGTATGAAAATGCAGGTGGCATGTGGCTTATTGGAGTTTTACTTCCCCACAGGGACCAAGGCTGAAGCACAGCTTTCATGATTGACCCTTAAAGCTAAAAGACTGAATCCTATTTGAATGGTTTAGTTGTAATCCTTCTCCACAGAAGAATGAGGTGAATCCCACTTCTGGACTTGCTAACATACTGGTGTCTTATCATATTATAAATAGGAAAAAGAAAGAACAAAAGAAGCATTTGCTTTGAGGTTGGCTCAAAAAAAATCACAGACTCATAAATGCACAGAAAAAATTCCAAAAGATGGAGTTAACAGTGGTTACTTCTCTGAAGGAGAATGGATTGGGGAAATTTTACCAATAATGTATGAAATAGTTACAAAAAGAATGTATTAATACAGTTATATTATTATTGATATTAGTTATTATTTATGTGATTAAAACTTTAAAAATTTTAAAGCATATACTGAGAGCCAGAAAACTATATAGCCCATTCCTCCATTTCATAGATGAAGAAAATGGAGAGTGGGCTAGGGGCATGGTTTAAGTGGTACAGCTCCTACCTAGAAAGTGGCAGGCCCTGAGTACAAGAAAGAAAGAAAAGAAAGGAAGGAAGGAAGGAAGAAAGAAAGAAAGAATAAGGAGGAAGGAAGGAACGAAGGAAGGAAAGAAGGGAGGGAGGGAGAAGAGAGAATAAAAGAAAACAAAAGAGAAGGAAAGAAAAGAAAGGAGGGAGGAAGAGAAGAAAGGAAGAATGGAAGAAAGGAAGGAAGGAAGGGAGGGCGGGAGGAAGGAAAGAGGGAAAGGAAGGAAGGAAAGAGAAAGAAAGGATGAGGGAGAGAGAAAGAAAAAAGAAAAGAGGAGAAAGGAAAGGAAGGAAAGAAAGGGGGAGGAAGGAGAGAGAAAAGAAATGAGAGAAAGAAAAAATGAAGGAAGGAGGGAGAGAAAGGAAGGAAGGAGAAAGAAAGGAGGAGGGAGGGGGAAAGAGAAAGAAAAAAGAAAGGAGGAAGGGAGAGAGAAAGAAAGGGAAGGAAGGAAAGAGGGAGGGAGGAAGGGAAGAGAGAGAAAGAAAGAAAAAGGAAGGAAAGAAAGAAAGAAGGAAGGGAGGGAGGGAGAGAAGGAGGAAGGAGGAGGAAGGAAATGGAGGCCACATGTAAAGGGACTTGCCAGAAGTCACTCACAAAGTGGCACAGGTCTCTGGGCTCCTGTGTTTGGTATTCCCTGCACTTGCTTGGGCCTCGGTTCCTATGGTCTTTTTCCCATTTCCACTTTCAGTACAATGCTGGCTAAGCCTCTGCCATCCCAGAGATGGCCTGCCATTGTGTTTCTGACCTCACCAGGGTGTCAAGCTGACAGAGAGGGTGAACTCCAACAGCAGGAGCCAAGAAAGCCCAGAGTGGGTTAAACTGGCCAGGAGAATGGACTGATGAGGACTAATTAAGTAGGAGCCATGCAAATCCCAGCACCCCAGTTGTTTGCCTCTTGCCCACAGTGTTCGGGGTGGTAGGACTCTGACTGTGCTGACTGTGCTGGCAGGAACTCAGCACCCTACAGGACACATTGTCTTGGTTGGATCAAACTGCAGCCTCACCTGAAACACAGCTTAGCATGGGTAGGGGGCCAGGCCAGGGAGCCTGGGGTAGGGGGGAAGAACAGGGCCTTCTTTGGGAACTGTGCCAGAAATCTGGGAGGACAGATTAGGGAACAGGGGTCACCAAGAAAGAAGTTCAATTCCACAAAATAAACTCGGGCTCCTAAGAGCCAGGCTCTAGGCTGGGAACCTGGAGATAGCAAGCAAGAGTATACCCTAGCTCTCCTCCCCCGGCCCATCCCCTCATAGGGTTGTAAGACAGGACCAAGCTTGACAAGCACAACCTCCTGCCTAAGAAATGTCTGCACTCAAACTTTTATTTAGCAACTATAATCAGGACTTTCCAACCTGTTATAATATATTAAGTCATTAAATTACAGGCTGCTGTAATTTTCACAGGAATTTATTGAGCGCTAATGTAATTCTTTCATCTAAGCAGAAAGAGTGCATTGACTTCTGCAAGGGACTTTTACTTGATTGGATTGTAATCAGTTATGTCTTTTCACAAGATCATGTCCTTTATTTTTTTAATTCAATTGTAATCTACTTGTTCCTTTGGGTTTCTGTGCTTTATCATTTTTATTAATCAACCTACTAGCTCTAAAATTGCGGGTACACAGGGAGAGTTCCCAAGCAGGCAGGAGGCCATTCTCAGCCAAAGACAGAGGACAGCCTCCTCTGGTGGTAGGGCCAGGAATAACAAAGCATGTGAGCAGGTAGAGAAAGTAACCTATCTTCCCTGTCTCTTCACACATCCACCTCTCTTTAGAAGAGGGGAAAAGAACATCTTCAGGCACTAATTCAATCTTCAGTTCTCACTGGGAAAATGATGTCTAGAGATGATTGCAAGAGAATGAGTGAACTCCAAGAATTCAACTGCAAAATTTGGCAGCTTTGCTGGTTTGACTGTACATCTATGAAAGTTTCTTCCTGTGTGTCAGACCAGCCCTGAGAGCCTATGCATGGAGTTGGCTGCAGCTGCTGGAAACTGCCCCCTTACTTACACAAACACACACACACACACACACACACACACCACATACACCCTCACCCAGCCTCTGCTCCTCCAGGTCTTTCCAGACCTCACCTTGGTGGCATGGGTCTAAATCAGACATTTTAAACAGAGGTACTTTGGGGCGGTTGTCCTGTAACATCATAAGCTGTTTAGCAGCTTCCTTCTCCTCTATCCACTTGATGCCATTAGTGCCCCCAGAAATGACCCCCAAAATGCCCCTAGACATTTCCAAATGTCTCCTTGTTAAATGTGAAATCCTGTCATTACCATCTCCCACCCGGCATGGAGGGCCAGCCCAGGTGCCAGGCAGCTCTCAGTTCATTCAAACTTATTCAACAAATATGCATTGAGTATCTACTGTGTGCCAGTCACTAGTATAGGAACTTGGGCTATATCAATGAACAAGACAGAGATCTTTGCTCATAGGGAGCTTACATTCAAGCAGGGGTAAGGGTGGATTATCTTGGCAAAGGCCAAGTCCCTGAGATGGGAAGCACACCTACAGGATGGAATGGAGGGAGCAAAAGGAAAGGAAAATAAGAGATGAGGTCCAAGGTAATGGGCTGGACCGGGCCACTGTAAGGACATGTCCAAGCCATAGAAATGTATTGAGATACACAGTGATATAATATGATAATATGAAACATGCATCGAAAGGTTCACTCTGTGTTGTGACAGAGACCACACAGACACAAGGGAAGTGTCAGAGCAATGAATTCAAGAGCTATTGCATTAATTTGGGCAAGGGATGATGGTGGTTGAGACCAGGATGGTAAGAGTGGAGGTGGTGAAAAGTGGTTGAATTCTGGGCATATTTTGAATGCGAAATCCAAATGGATTTCTTACCTGATCAGAGAGGAATTGAGAGAAAGAAAAAAAGAATCAACAGCAACTCTAAGAACTGTGTCTGAGCCACTGGAAGGAGGGAGCAGTCAAGGAGCAAGTTGGGGCCAGATCAGGAGGTCAAGGTCAGACATGCTGGTTGTAGAGGTCTGCTAGACAGTCAGGTGGAGACAACAAGTGAACAACAGGAGACAGGCAATGGCCAGGTCAGGAGAGAGGTCCAGTGGGGAGATAGAAATTAGGGAGAAATCAGCATAAAGTTGAGATAAGCTGAGATGGCCTAGTGTGTGGTACAGATAGAGGACTAAGGATAAGCCATGGGGATCCCTGACATTCTGGAGGTCAGAAAAAAAGAAGCGGAATCTTCAGCAGAGTAGGAGAGGTGGTAGGGGGCTCCAGAGGGTGTGGAGTCCTGGAGTCAGGTAAAGAAGTACTTCAGCTCCTGAAGATGCTGCTACTGGGTCCGTGAGCTGCAGCTGAGAACAGACCATCCTTCCTCCTTCCCCACACCTGATTTAAAACAGATGACTGGAGCAGGGGCCATGGGTGATGGGCATGGGGTCCTGCTTGAGTTACTTGAAAGGTCACCCACTGTCCTCACCCCATCCCAGCAGCCTCCAGATTCTCCAGGGCAAGGTCTGGGGAGCGAGGGTCTTCTTAGACTGGTTCAGCAGTCTGAATGGTTCAGACTGGGAAGCTCTTCATTTTACAGATGGAGGCAAGTTGAGGATGTGAAGTGCTCACCCAACATGGCCCAGCAAAACTCTGGCAAGAGCCATTAAAAATCCAGCCTGGCTGGGTATGGTGGTACACACCTAGAATCCCAGCACTAGGAAGGCTAAGACAGGAGGATCCTGCATTCAGGGCCAATCCAGGCTACAACACAAAACCCTGTCTCAAAAGAAAAAAAAATTCTTTGTCCAACTGACAGCACACATCCTCTCCCCCTGCCCCAGGGCATACCCCTTGCCACCCACACCTGCCCCAGGCCACCATCCCAGTAGTCTACCCACCAGGCTACACAGCGCTGCAGGTACATAAAAGAAATGTTACTCACCACAAGAACAATTCTGAGCCTTCCATCCACACTAAATCCGCTCTTTAAAAAATATCAAATTATTTTCATCATTAAATCCAAAATACCATAAAACAAATTGCATCTCGGCTGCTTATCTGGAAATTTCTCTAGTACCCATTGCTGGCACTCCTAAATGCTTTAGCATAAGGAGTGGCACAAGATGAATTGCTGTGTCCACTGGCTGGTTACACAGCATTTAGTGGAAATCTGATGTTTTATTGGCTTTTCTTCCCATTAAGTGAAAGAAGTCATTTTCTTCTGAGGTCAGGCTGATGTTTATTTAGACAATTCATTTGAGCTGTGTGGGCTGACAGGCAGGTGTGACTATAAGGCACTGCCCTGTTTATTCCAGGATTTTTTAATTCTGTATTACAGAAATTTCTAGCACAGTCCAAGGGAGTCCTAGATCCCTGAGATCCTACCAGGAGGCTGTGGGGCCCAAAAGTGAATCTAATAAAATAGTAACAGCAGCCACCTACCCATCCCTAACTTGTGTGACCACATGTCCTAACAACCTGTGATGTCATTGTTCCCACCTGTTTATCATCATCATCGGAGAGATTGTCATTCTACATCAGACAGAATGTCTGATTCCAAGATCTACTCCCTCTTCTACATAGCAGACAGAGCTTTATTTAGGGATGTGCCAGGGATTTCTAGAGACACAAAATGGGACATTATATAGGAGGAATGAGATGTCCAAAATGGAGAAATGACTTTCCTAAAGATGAGCTGGGAATAAAATCTGAGTATGTACTTCCTCTGTTGTTTCTTATTTGTTAGTTTATTTGTTTGATTAGTTGGTTGATTTTTTTTTCTGGTTTTTGATTTTTGTTTGTTTGTTTGTTTATTCTTTCCTTTATGCTTCAGAGCTGTAATTTCTCCAAAAATCTCACTGCCTAGAGACAAAGTATGGCTCTCTGATTGTCTCCAAGGCCTCCTGCAATGATCTGACTATCCAACTCAATCCCTCCACTTACCCCAGTTCACCTTCCCTCCAGCCTATCTCACCACCTAGGGCTTTTTTTTTTCCTTCTTGAGTCCACAGGATCCTAACTGGTCCCACTTGTCATGGCATCTTATATCCAAGCTTTCCTTGTGACCCTAATAGTGCCCAATGTGACAGTTATTTGTGTGTGTTTTTTGTCTCCTCAACTCGACCAGAAGCTATGTGAGAGTTTGTTAGATGCTATCTTTAGACACATAAGGTCTGTTTGCTGGGAAGTAGCAAACCCTGGCCTGGGTGCAAACTCAATGTGCTTTTTATTTCTATAGACAAACCAATTAATCCAGAAAGTCTGCGTTGGAGAGAACAACGTGATAGAAGAAGAAATCCGCGTGAACAGAAGTGTGCACGAGTGGGCAGGAGGAGGAGGTGGTGGGGGTGGAGCCACCTATGTGTTTAAGGTGAGCTCAAGGTCTGCTCAGCCAGATTCTCGATGCTGTGAGGTCTGTGCATCGTGGTGTTATAGTCTCAGGACAGCTGCGAGAGAAACCCCTCCAATGCTCAGCCGCAGTTAAAGATGAGAAGCCAGAAGCTGAGGCCCAGAGGGACATGTGGTCTGCTCAACAAAGGGCAGCCCAGTTTCACCACACCAGGCCTCTGCCACAGAGTTCAGATGGTCACCCTCCAGATGTCTGTCCCAGGTGGACTTTTCTGACATCATTGCGGCCAGGCCAGAAACTAGCAAAGGCCTCTTGCTAGGTGCTTCCTTAAGCACAGTGATGCTGAGAGCTTAATCCTGAACTTGTGGGGGTCAGAGCCAGTAATGCCTTATAGTGGCGAGAAAGGAGAATGCAGGCAGCTTGCTTCTAGTCACCAGCAATCAGACCTCGGAAGAGCTTCAGGAAAGAGGCTGATGTAAGCAGCCTCCAAGGTCCATTCCAGCTCCATTTACAATCTGTTAATAGATATATACACATATATACCCTAGTAGGTTTTTCATGTTTGTTTTTTGGTATCCGGGTTTGAACTCAGGGCCTCCTGCTTGCTAGGCAGGTACCCACCACTTTAGCCATGCCCCCAGCCCTTTTTGCTTTAGTTATTTTTCAGATAAGATCTAGCACCTCCTACCTTTACCTCCTGTGTAGCTGGAATGACGGGCACATGCCGCCATACCTGGCTTGTTTATCGAGATGGGGGTCTTGCTAACTTTTTGCCTGGGCTGGCTTCAAACTATGATCCTCCCAATCTCCGTCCTGAGAAGCTGGGATAACAGGCATAAGCTACCATGCCCAGCTACCCTAGTAGTTTCTCTGGTTGAACTCCAACTGATACAGGCGCTGATGGGGGTTACTGCCATATGAGTTTCAGGCCAACAAACCACCTCAGACAGACAGGTAACCTCACAAAGAGTCAAACTTAAACCAGTGTTCAGGGTCTCCCTCGAGGATGCTTAGCTCAGTGTCTCCATCTCTGAATGTCTTCCCTGGCCAGATGAAGGATGGAGTGCCAGTGCCCCTAATCATTGCAGCCGGCGGTGGCGGCAGGGCCTATGGAGCCAAGACAGACACATTCCACCCAGAGAGACTGGAGAATAACTCCTCTGTTCTAGGGCTGAACGGCAATTCCGGAGCCGCAGGTAAAGCCCCACCCTCCCCCAGAAATCTCCCAGAGACTGTGTGGGCTTCATACAGATCCCCTTCAGGGGTCACGCCCCTGAAGGTATGTTAGTCACTGACCTCTGAGATGCTGGGAGCTCTGGCTCTTGGTGCCAATATCAAGGGAGGTAGGGCATCCTGGAGCCCAGGATGCCGCCTTGCAGACCTGAGGCTTGACGGCCAGCCCTGAATGCCAAGCTCAACATCCTAACCCTGCAGTTCACAAAGCTGATGAAGCACCACATCAGCCCAAGGGCCTCTGCCCAGCTCTATTTGCCCTGTTAAAGATCCAAGCTGGTTTCACATTTTAAACCCAGCTCCCTCTTTCTAGCAGCCAAAGCATCGTGAGGCCACCTGCACACCTTCACCTCTCAAATTCAACAATCCTTTGTAGAGGACACATGCTCACTCTCTCTTTAACATTAATATCATGAGGTGGTTCTTATTATCTTCAAGCTACAGGTGAAGAAACTGAGGCTCAGAGTGGGGAGGTCCATGGCCTGGGTTTCACAGCCATCAAACAAGGAAGCCCATGAGGCTATCTGGTGCCTGTTCCAGGATTCCTGCAAGAAACTCTAGTGCAATGACCTCTGAAGGCCCTTGACAATTGGCTGCAAAGACAGGGGCCCTACCTCTTATGAGGATAGGAAGCAGTTAATGAAATGAAGGTGAAGCACTTCAGAGACTGGCAGCCATGCAAGAAGGAGTTAGTGTCATGCTACCTGTCCCCAAATCCCTAAGGAAGCAGGCACAAGGTGCACTCTACACAAGCATGCTAAGCCAAACAGGTCTTCCCCCGAAGATAGCCCCAGGAACTGGAGCAGATGAGGGCTCCCTCAAAGCACACTTTGTCCTCCTTCCAACTCGCCAGCCTCAGGGAAGTGTTTCATCTTTCTTGCAGGTGGTGGAGGCGGCTGGAATGATAACACTTCCTTACTCTGGGCCGGAAAATCTTTGCTGGAGGGTGCTGCCGGAGGACATTCCTGCCCCCAGGCCATGAAGAAGTGGGGGTGGGAGACAAGAGGGGGTTTCGGAGGGGGTGGAGGGGGGTGCTCCTCAGGTGGAGGAGGCGGAGGATATATAGGTAAAGATGATTCGTGTTCAAGGTGTCACTCCCTCCCCCCTCTTAGTCCTAGGTACCTCCCCTCCCTGTCACCTCCTGTCCCCACCCAGCTCACCCTTCTCCCCTCTCCTCCCCAGTGTGGACTGTGATGTGACTGCACGCATCCCTTGGCCTGGCTAGGCCGGCCAGAGGCAGGGTGTTGGCTCCTGAGCCAGCATCCTGCCTCAAGGCTTCCTTAGTGACAGCATCAAGATCCCAAGTGATCCTTGATCTTCCCTGAAGCCAAAGAAACAAAGGCTTTGGCTTCTCAGACTGTCATCTGAGTCAGCCACAGCAAGGACCCACTCTGGAGTCCAGACTCCCCCAGTGCCACGCCTCCCTCTGGGTAGCCTGGCCAAGCCAGTTCCATAAAGGACTTGGTTACAGTTTCACTGGCTCCTTGCTCTCCCTTCCCTGCCCAGCCTGCCAGCTGCCAGAGCACTATCCTCCAGCCCAGCCCAGCCCAGCCCTCCAAAAGCAGCCTGCCTTTGACCCTAGCTGCCTTCAGAAGAGTCTTCTGAATGGGGAGCTGTGGGATGATGGATCTTCCTTCCCCTCCTTCTCCCCCCCAGATTAGGACACATTGCATGCACTGTGCCGTTTGTGTCTGTGTTGCTTTGACGCTGTGTGTAAGGTGCTTGTGTTAACCATGTGCTCTTCTTTTCTGATCCCTGTGTGGTGGGAGGAACCCAGGGGGGAGCCCCAAGAGAACCCAACCCCAGCTGAAAGGAGGGACAGGAGCCTGAAGGCACAGGGGCGCATCTCCCCACTCCCCAAACCTGACCCAATGGCACTGGAGAGCAACCTCCTCAGTGCTGCTGTCCAGGCTAGCCCTGGAAGAGGCCCCAGGAGTGTATTTTAACCTAAAGAGACTAGAACTATTTTGAACTCTTACACTGATTGCTTCGGGGTCTCAGCAGAATAATAGAGACCCTTCCCCAAAGAACTGACCCCAATCTAGAGGGGAAAATGGCCCACTTACCCAACATCTACTGAGCCAAGTCCCAAGTACAGCCTCTGTGCCCTGATCCTCCCTTCCCTCCCCAAATCCCCTGCCCCTACATCTCCCGAGACCCCCGACTCCGGCCAGAGCTGCATGCCCTGCTAATGCGCATGCGTGTTAAGATCTGGGCGCCCACCTCTGTGTCCAACTCTTCTCTGGTTTGCCTCAGGTGGCAATGCAGCCTCAAGTAATGACCCCGAAATGGATGGGGAAGATGGGGTTTCCTTCATCAGTCCACTGGGTGTCCTGTACACTCCTGCTTTAAAAGGTACCCCCTGTGCCAAACTTTAGCCAGTTTTCCCACCAAGCTAAAACTTCAGTTACTGATGTGTCCAGGATCCCAAGGCATGAAAAGTCCCTTGTAGACAAGTCTTCCTGTGGCTCTCATCTCATCATGTGTTCTGAAGGCAGGATGTGTGGTTTCTCATGGACATGAAAGCAGACAGTCTGGTGCTAGAAAATGCAGCAACAATAGCTGGCATCCCTGAGTCAGCCATCCTAAGGATCCTTCATGTGGATTCTCCCACCTACACACAAACATGGAACATCCTCAGTCTGAGCTCTGCTCACCAGATGCATGGGGAGACTTCCCTACACTGAGATGTGCATCTAGTGGCCTAGAACAGGGATCAGACAACCCCTAGTGAACAGCTGGCAACAAAGCTCAAAGGCAGAGAATGGGGGTACAGGGCAGTCTTCAAGTTCAACCAAAGAGTGACCCTCCCTCCTTATCATCAGTGATGGAAGGCCACGGGGAAGTAAATATCAAGCATTACCTAAACTGCAGTCACTGTGAAGTAGACGAATGTCACATGGACCCTGAGAGCCACAAGATTATTTGCTTCTGTGACCATGGGACAGTGCTGGCAGAGGATGGTGTCTCCTGCATTGGTAAGGAACAGCAAGGGGGAGGGGGAGGAAGCCAGGGCTGGAGCAACTGGTTTCCATAGTTCCAGGACAACTCTGGTTTACTTTTATAAGCATCCCGGTCCTCCCCTGCTGGTGTGGTCTGGCCAGCCTGATCCTGGTACCCAAGGTATCACTGGGGGAGCTCTCTACTGCTGGATCCTACTGAGTGTGGAGTCACCTAAGGTCCCCAAGTCTCTTCTATGTTCACTTCTGTTTCTTCTTCCCTCCTCATCCTATACTTGTGCAGTTAATGCTTTGGATCAATACTCAGGACTGATAATCATTCCCATTGAATTTTCCCTCCACCCAAAAGCTACTGTTGGGAGCCTGTAAGATCAGGATAAGCCTAGTATGTGCCCACAGTCCCTTGAAAAGGGAGGTGTGACAAGGTCTCCAGGGATGGAAAGCAGCAAGTGGCTTATGTCCTGGCTAGGGAGGATATTTCTTATGTAGGACCAACTCAGTAGAATAAGCACAATTGTCAGTGCCCTGTCCGGACCTGTTTTCCAGTGTCACCCACCCCAGAGCCCCACCTGCCACTCTCGCTGATCCTCTCCGTTGTGACCTCTGCCCTGGTGGCTGCCCTTGTCCTGGCATTCTCCGGCATCATGATTGGTGAGTATGGTAGAGCTCTGGGGCCTCCTAAGGAGGCAGGCAGGTATATCTGGCAGAGATGAATAGTGTCTCAGGCTGTGCCGTGGATGCCAAGGTGTCATTCTGTCCTAATAATCCCTGGAGCTGGGTGGGTAGCAACTAAAGCATCCCAGACCAAGCCAAAACAGAAACTCCCAACCCTCCACCCACCAGAGCACTTGGGGTTTCCTTAGAGGAAGCCCTGATGCTTGTCCTCAGCCCCAAAGTGGCCTCCTGGGAGCTTAAAGGGACAGGGACACTCACTCTTCAGTGGCAAAGACAATGGCAAGGCTTTCCCTGCACCCCTGACTTCACTCCCTGCTCTCATGTACTTCGTGGGCCCAGTCTTGGTTGGGTTCACTTCCTGTGTAACATTCAAGCCCCACTAGCCAGGTCCCCTCCCTTCAAGTAGAAAGAATGAAAAGCTGGCTTCTGAGCTTAATTCTATCTGGCCTGTGAGCCAATGTGAGCTGGTATGAGGTCACAGAGTCTCAGCATGGTCCAGCCATGAACCATGGTCCAGCTTACTGCTGGCAGTAAGATGCCGAAGACAGATGGGAAGGGACAGGAAGATAGGCAGAATAATGGGCTTCTGGGAGCATGGGCAGGCCAGCCCCCAAGAACAAGGGAATCTATGGAGGAACAGGGAGATGGTAGTGTGCGTTGCGTCCCCATATGGTGGCGTCCTTCAAAGGGACAGAATAATAACAGCTAACACTCATTGCCTGGCAATTTGCACATTTAGGATCATTAACTCCTGTGATCAGACTCTGGGGGGTTCCTGCAGAAGGGGCAGGAGATGGAGAAGCTGGGGAGCAAGGACAACCCTAACTTCTACCTGTCTGCTCCTCGTTCATTCTTCTGTCATTTGGCTCACTCCCGGTGGCAGCCTACCACCTTCCCAACCCTCCACTTTCCTTCTCTTCCTCAGTTACTGTCTCCTCTTAGGACTTCCACTCCCCCTCTAGCAAAAAAGAAAAGAAAAAGAAATCCTGTGCTCACGGTTGGCAGAGGAAGGGACTTAGCACTTAGCAGGTGGCATGGGCAGCACTTGTCCGGGCCTGCAGAACCCACCCTCTGCACCTGCATTTCCCCTGTCTCCCTGGAGTGCCTCTTAGAGCGTACTGGCATGAAGTTGTGATGGCAATAACAGCCACTCATGTGCCAAAGCGCTGTAGGGGTTTTCAAAAGCATTTTGTGTTGGTGAATTTGTTTCATTGTGACAAGCGCCATTATGTGGGGCAGGAAATACTGTCCAGAGAACTCATTTTCTAAGTAAGAGGTGACATTAGACAGAGCACAGATCTTTGGGCACCCGTTGACTGTGTGCCCAAGACAGTGTGACTGTTTTCTTGCTATGGGAAGCACAACTGTCCAGGACCCCGTCCATGCTGGGTTTGCACCAAGGCTGCCATGTCCCACTGGTTAACGGGACACTTTTACTTGTATAATCATTTTGTTAGTAAGTGTGATGGAAAGGTTTTGAATTCAAGGAAAGAGATGGAGATGTAGGGAGGCTTCTTGGAGGAGGTGGCCTGTACTGGACTTCCAGGGCCAGGCCACCTGGTCCAGACCCCATTGCAGCAGACTTCTGTCTGTCTACAGTGTACCGCCGAAAGCACCAGGAGCTGCAAGCCATGCAAATGGAGTTGCAGAGCCCCGAGTACAAGTTGAGCAAGCTGCGTACCTCCACCATCATGACTGATTACAATCCCAACTACTGCTTTGCCGGCAAGACATCCTCCATCAGTGACTTGAAGGAAGTGCCACGGAAAAACATCACCCTAATTCGGTAAGTGCCCAGGATGGCAGCAAGGGGGTGGGGGGGCTGGATGTCTTCATAGCATCATGGATTCCTCTAGCCACACAGGATCAGCAGAGCCAACCCTAGGGCACCCCAGCCTCCCAGTGGGACAAGGCTTAATGTTCAGAGCCATGTGAAGGTGCTGGTTTATTTTAACATCCTATATAAGAATAAACCCTATGGGGTTTATGCAGTGAGAGGAGGATTTGATGGGAAGAAGCAGGACTCTCCTCAAAATCTATTCAGACACCAGTCTCCTATAGTTCCTGGCCCCTCCCACTCCTCTGAATGCCCCACCTCTGAACATCTGGAGTTCCCTGTGCATTCCTCTGTCATTCACAACACTCCACAGCAAGTATTTGATAGTGATCTGTCACTGTCCCCAGGAGCATGAGCCTCTTCCAGGCAAGGACTATGTCTTATTCAACTTTGTGTCCCTAGTGGGTATCTTAAGAGTCACTAACTTCATTGAATGAATCCCTGGTTTCCAGTAACACAATAGCACAGATTGACTGAGTTATAAAGGAAACAAGTTTGTTTGGCTTACAGTTCTGGAGGTGCAGAGTCTGGGGGCCACAGCTGGGAATGGCCTTCTTGCTGGTAGAGAAACAGTACAGGGCATCACCTGGTGAAAGACAAGGAGCATGAATGTGTGTGTACATCTTCTCTCTCTCTCTCTCTCTCTCTCTCTCTCTCTCTCTCTGTCAGTCATGTGAGCTCCACCTTAATAACCTTATCTAATCCTAATCACCTCCCAAAGGCTCCACCTCTAAGCAGGAAATTGGGTTCCATTTCTACCCTCTTAATACCTCACAACTGGGATTTTTAGCACATGGACCTTGGAGGACACATTCAAACTATAGTAGAACCTCTTATCAGATTTCAGATAAAGAAATGGAGACCCAGGATGGCATAACAAAACCAAGTTAAAGGTGTAATTCCTCAGTCTTTGTCTTGTGTATGTCCTCTAAATGTGACCCTTGGACTCAGGGGCCCCGGCTGTCTCTTTAATGTGGACTACTTAACTTTGCCTCATCTTGCTTTGTCCTTGGCACAGGGGTCTGGGCCATGGCGCCTTTGGGGAGGTGTATGAAGGCCAGGTGTCTGGAATGCCCAACGATCCAAGCCCCCTACAAGTGGCAGTAAAGGTAAGAGGCAGCTCCTGTGTGAGCCTGGCCTTGGCCTGAGGTCTCTACAGGCTGCAACTCTCAGCTCACAGCCACCTCCTCCTTCCTACCCTCCCTTCTGTGCCCAGACGCTGCCAGAGGTGTGTTCAGAACAGGACGAGCTGGATTTCCTCATGGAAGCCCTGATCATCAGGTAAAGCCACAGAGAGCCCCCAGTCTGTTTCCCCACTCCTGAGAAGAACATAGAGATGTTTTTAAGAGATCGACATCTCTAAGAGAAATGCTATTGTCCCCAGCATATCCTCCCTCCCCAAGAGAAGACTCCCTAAAATGGAGCAACCCCAGATGGTTGTCTTAGAACATATCTGGGTGGACTAATAAATTGATTGATATTAATTATTCTGTCTACAGCAAGCCTCTTTTTTTTTCATTTTTCTTTTATTATTCATATGTGCATACAAGGCTTGGTTCATTTCTCCCCCCTGCCCCCACCCCCTCCCTTACCACCCACTCCGCCCCCTCCCTCTCCCCCCGACCCTCTCAATACCCAGCAGAAACTATTTTGCCCTTATTTCTAACTTTGTTGTAGAGAGAGTATAAGCAATAATAGGAAGGAACAAGGGTACAGCAAGCCTCTTGCTGTCACCCATTGCTCCTTGTTTCCTCACTTCTTCCTCAGAAATAGAGCATGCTAGTTTTTGACAGCAGAAGATAGAAGCTCACTGAAAGCAACTCTTCTGGAGTTCCCTACCCTTTTCTGGGCCCAGATCATAGACTGAGCATAAAGGAAATATAACCCTAATGTGATGGAAGGCTGCCCCACCTTGCATCCACACTAGCAGGTCTTGGCCAGCCTGCACTTCCTCCTGTAGTTCTGGAAATCTCAGTGATGGAGGCTCTGGGGGGAGGCGGGGGGCATCTGCTGTGACAGCACACAAGGAGGAGGATATTTGAACTTGAGATATGGAGGTGGCTTATGGCCCCCTCTTGCAGTAGGATGCCCCCACAAACATCCTGATCAATGAGGGTGACCCAGGATGATCCCTTGGAGGAAGTGTTAGGGGAACAAAGCCAGAGCAGTGTGAGCGATGTTTGTGAGCTCTGAAGACCAGGAGGACACAGAGGATAGCACCTTCTCTCAAAATAGGATATATGATTGTTTAATAAAACTTAGAAAGTGTGAGATTACATGCAAGGAGAGCCAAACCATTCAGTATCACTACTTGGTGACCCTCCTGTGTGTGTGGGTGTGTGGGTGTGGGTGTGGGTGTGTGTGGGGGGGTGTGGGTGTGTGTGTGGGGGGGTGGGGGGGTGGGTGTGGGGGTGGGGGTGTGTGTGGGTGTGGGTGTGGGTGTGTGTGTGGGTGTGTGGGTGTGGGTGTGTGTGGGTGTGGGTGTGTGTGGGCGGGTGTGGGTGGTATATACATACGTGGAATTTTCTAGCCC
The DNA here is from genome assembly GCF_047511655.1 of Castor canadensis. NCBI lineage: Eukaryota > Metazoa > Chordata > Mammalia > Rodentia > Castoridae > Castor > Castor canadensis. The sequence goes on along the minus strand of NC_133397.1, from coordinate 24,720,017 downwards.
CACTGCCCTGTGTATCCTGATATGACAAGAAAACCTAAGTCTCCAGGTCTCTTATCCCAACCCAGTCTTCCCTGTGAGGCATCTATAGGAGACTGCAGGGACCAGTGAGGCCACCCCCTCCTCCTGGCTCTTTCACACACTGTGACCTGGCAACCCATGCAGCCCTTCTCCGGAGCCTAAGCCTTCCACTTTTGCCTGAGGCCTTCCTCAGAGAGCTCAAGCATGAATTAATTCACTGATATCTGAAAAAGATGCTCACCTGTCCAACACACATGCTTCATTAGCCTCAGTCCACTCAATGTCCTCCCACCCCAACCAAATTCTCGCCTGCAAACTGAACTCCTGTGGGGCCTGCCCTGCCTTCCCCTCTGCTGAACAGGAAGGTCACCTGGGGCTCAGCAGGGACCCCTTATCTACTCACCTACCCAATGTGGCTGCTGAAAGCATGACTTTGCATCCTGCTTCTCCTGCTTAAGGTTATCAGCTCAATTAAATTCGCTTGCCCCTTCTCCCCTGCAGCAAATTCAACCACCAGAATATTGTGCGCTGCATTGGCGTGAGTCTGCAGGCATTGCCCCGATTCATCCTGCTGGAGCTCATGGCAGGCGGAGACCTTAAGTCCTTCCTGCGGGAGACACGCCCTCGCCCGGTGAGTGAGAGCCAGTGCTTGCTTCAGTGGCTGTGCCAGGAAAGGAGCAGGGGACAGGGGGGCAGTCGGGGAAGCAGTGGATTCCACAAGATCCCAGGAGTCTACTCTGGGGCTTGGACATTAGGAATAGCCAGGACAGGTTGGATAATAGCTGAACCCAGCCCCAAGAAGCCTGAGCAAGGCTTGCACAATGTATTCCATAGCCTGACTCCCTGTTTATGTCCTGGTGACTCTGGAACATCAAATTCAAGACACACTCAGAGGGGAATTTTCATACCAGCCATGTTACTCACTCTCCATCAGCTCATTCTGAACCCACTGATCTTCTTTCTCAACATCCTGATTTTGTCATTTTCTATGAAAAAGAAAGTGCTGGAATATTTAGGAAGGTGCCATATGCACCTATAGTATTATGGATAAGGGGAGAGTTTGGGGGAGTAAAGAGGTCTAGGGTGGACACAGGAAACCCAAGATCCATACACTGCATGGCCATCAGACACCATGTGGCAGGCTGGAGCATATCAGACATGGTTTGAAATTACAAAGCCCAGTAGTCCAGCCACCCAGAGTCCAGTGCCTGTCTCTGCAGGGCCTCCAGGAGGCCCTGGTCACTAGGAACTGGAGCAGAGCAGACCCCAGTTAGAATCTGAGCTTCCTTGGAACCACAAAAGGAAGACTTGTATGGCATGAACAGTGACCATCCTCTGCACCCCAGGAAGCAGAGCCTGGCAGCCACTCTGCGACAGAAAACCAAGAACTGAGCGCACTGCTCACAGGGACTCAGAGTGGTGGCAGAATCCCTGGAATGTGATGGCTGTTCTAATCTTCACTTCAATCAGGTTCAGTTTAAAATACCTCTACCTTAGGAGCCTTCTACTGTTTCTACAAGCCCCTGGTTGTCCCATATTGGCACCTAAGAAAAGACCCTTTGAAAAGACCCAGCAGGAGGAAGGAGGAGAGAAAAACTGACCTCTTCTCACAATAATCCTCATCGGCATTATTGTCCTCACAGCTTTCACAATTCCCAACACCACCCTGTGAAGTAGACAGTGCAGATCTCCCCCTACTTTACAGATGAGAGAACTGTGGCCCAGAGAGGCTATTGACTTGCCAAAGCTACACAGGGAGCAGAAAAGCTGGAACTAGAACTCAGGACTTTTGATTCCTGGTCCAGTGTCCTCTCCAGCCTCCCATACTGTTCCTCTCTGGGAAGCCATGAGAGCCAAGGTGACAGCCAATACTGCCAGCCCTAGAAACATCTCTGCCAGAGTCTAAGCATCAGTTCTCTGGCTTGCTACCACAACCCACCCAAGTCAGGCAGAGCCTCTGGCTCTTGTATCCTGGCAGAGGTCATGTGGGGGAACTCAAGGATCACACTTTGGGAGGAGGCATAGCCCTGGTGTACCCATGGGACATTCATGAGGCTGAAGGAAGGAAGTACTGTGAATACAAAGGAGCGGGAGCTCTTTGCAAGGCGAGTCTGGGAACCAATCACTTAGCAAGTCCAAGAAGTTTGAGGTAGGAGTGAGGAGCAGGGCTTCTCTGTCTCCTGCAGGCAAAGGTGACCTCTGTTTTGAAGATGAAAGACAATTAACTATTGTCCCAGAAAACAAACAGTCCAGGAAAGGCATATCCTTGATGCCTCCCACTGTCTCCCACCCAAACAGTGCCACCCTCAGGAGGGTTAGGCCTGCTGCCTCATTCTGAGCTCTAATAGCAGGCCCTTCCCTGAGGGATGCCTACAAGAAAGTTGCCTGCCCTTGGGAGAGCCACTTCTCAGATTAGGGTCCCACCTCCCAAACCTGCTCTTATAACCCTTGGTCCCATTTTTCCTTTGTGTGGCTTTCCTTGTTTATACACCCAAGTCCCCATGAACTATACCCAGGTAGCACCCCAACCATCTTGCTGGCCATCTCCCACCCCCACCCATCCCAGGTGACCTGTCTTTCTTCAGGTCCTGGCACATTAGGGCAGCTTCACATGTTGAAGTCCTGTGCTCCAAGGTGACCTGTGCTAATCTAATGTTCTTAGCAGCAAATATGCTGGGGTTCAGGGGTATTGTTCAGTTTCCCCCATGATACACAAGGTCACAAAATGCAGCTTAGAAAGATAAGCATTAGCCTGACTGTAAAAAAGGAGCACAATTTCTGGTGGACAGAGGAGGCCAAGACCAGTGAGTCCACTACAGAATGAAGCAGGAAGGAGCCCAAGGAACTCGGGGTGAAGAAACGTGTACTGGAGAGACAGTGTGTAGAGCTGTGCCTCCAGCTTCTGGAGCTCACTGGCCTGAGTCCTCCAGGATTCATTTGCTTGAATCACTCAGAGATTCAGGGATTGCCTGATGGTCTCTATGTGTAGACAACAGACTGGAGTGTAGATAGACAGGGCTCTGTCCTCACTCCCTGCCAGCACTGAGACGCTGTAGTTCCACAGACCTTAGATCAGGATCTGAGGACCTTAGAGATGGCATCAGGGGCTCCGAGTTCATTCAGGTAACAGGTATACTGACATGAAGTGATGGAACAGAGGCAAAATCACAATGGACAGGATGGATGCTCAGATCAACCAGGTCTGCCATGGAAACAAAATTTATGAGTACTGATGAAAACATTGCTTGGCCTCAGGACTCCACCTCTTCAAGAATGAAGGCCCCTTTTTAATGTCAAAAATTTCTCAGAACCAACATTTATTCAGCAAGCTCTTGAGAGCTTGCTGTATGCCAGGTACAGGTAACAGCTGTCTTTCAGTATCCATTGATTCAGCCAACAGTGACAAAAGCCATTCAGAAGTCAGTAATTTCTTTATTAAAGGTGTAGGCCATTGGCCAAGTAGTGTCTGTATCTATTTGGAGTATGGTAATATTTATAGGTAATGGCTCAGTAGAAGATGCTGTGTACAGGTAATTTCCTGCAGGTCCACTGTCTGCAGGTGAGAACCTCTGATTTGGACTATGCTTATGTTTTAATCTTTAATTTGGCTTCAACAATACCAATGCTGGCTCCAAATACATGAATGGGTCTCCAGTGCCAAGGAAAGTCAGTCCACTTCAGGAAGCAGGAATGATAAGGGCCCAAGAGCACGAACTTCTCATCACTTTTTCTAAAAATTTTTGCTGCCTTTTGTATTTTACATTCCCTGTCTGCACTCTTTGCTTTTTTTTCTTTCATCTTCCCTGTTCATCTCTGTATGCATTGATTATAAAATATACCCCAATTTCATTTTTTACTGGTGGATGAGTTCCTTCCCCACGTCCTGTCATTCTTCATCTCTAACTAGTAAAAAGGGAGGGGCTTTGGGGTGAAAAGCAGTGGTAGCTAGCGTGCATGAGACCCTGGGTTCAATCCCCACCCATTACCACAAAAAAAAATGGGAAGGGGACAGAGTATCAATATTATTGTGTCTTTTTTTAGTATATATTATCTTTTTGGAGTAGCTCCTCAGAAGCTACAACACCAAACAAACCATTCCTGTTTTTTCACCTATAACAGTAGAATATTGACCTAAATACCAGTGCACTGAGGTGCTACATGTGTGTGCACACAAGTGCATACACACACACACACACACACATGTACATACCACAAACCCACACCCACACCATGGTTGCTGCTACGCAGACTGCTTAGTAGAACAGTGAGCCCTGAAAACCCTGGTCCCTGAGCTGAAGCCAGGCAAGAAGTAGTCCCTGCAGTGCTCAGGCCCCAGACCATGTGAGACAGCTGGGTCCTGGAACTGTGAGTGATGGAGGCTCAGACACAGAGACTAGAGGGAAGACAATTTTCCTCAAGGCCCTACCACAGCCAGGACCAGGTCCTCCTTTGGTTTGCACACATCACCCAGAGTCACCAGCTTTTCTACCTCTCTGAGGCTTAAACAACCAACATAGTCTTAGAGGGATGTGTTAGTCAGTTTCACATTACTGCAACAAAACACCTAAGGCAATTCACTTATTAAGAGAAAACAATTATTTTGGCTCATGGTTCTATAGGTTCCAGTCCAAGATTAGGCGGCACCATTACTTTGGACTTCCAGCAAGAGCAGCAAATTATGGCTAAAATATGTGGTAGAACAAGCTACTTACATCTCAAGCCAGGAAACAGAGAGAGACTGGAGACCAGGGTCCCACAATCCCCATCAAGGGCATGCCCCCAATGACCTAAGGACCTCCCACTAGACCCACTTGGTCCCCAATACCACCATTCTGGGACAAGTCTTTAACACAGGGACTTTTGGGGGGGACCCCAACGCAGGGGGTCTGATTTGATTGCCCATCAGTGCTTTTTTGCACATATATTTGAAGTGCACCCCTCTAGGTAAATCCTAGTGCAGAGCTGTAATCAACCAACTAGCCACCTGACACTGGCACCCAGACGCGCCAGCTTTGTGCTGGATACCATGGAAGGAAAAGATTAAGTTCCTCTCTCAGAGACCTGAAAGTTTACATGGGGCATGGTAAAATAAACATAGAACAATACAACAAAGTGAATAGGACACTCCCTGGTGAGGTGCTACTCATACTTCAGGGATTTAGGAATGAAAAGAAAGGACAAGATGAAATACTACCTTCTGAAAAGACTTCATGGCACTCAACCACGCTGTCCAAGAGGCTAAGAGGGGATGCAACCCTAGGTGAGGTGACATTTCCTTTTGTATGAAAGAGACTTCATATAGAACAGCTTGAGATGGATCTTAAATGTCCAGCATTTTCCGAAAGCTCTTCATTTTTTAATCCATTTTAAGTCTAGATCTTCTTGAAGAAAATTATTTTTAAAAAATATTTGAAGGCCGGGGAGATGGCTCAGTGGTTGGTAGAGCACTTGCCTAGCATGAGCACAGCCCTGGGCTTAATCCCCTGCACCACAAAGAAAACAAATTAAGATCTCTAAATAAAGGATTTTTGAAACATTGTTTATAGATTTACAGAATTCAAATGTTTATGTAGGCTCAGAGAGAAGAATGTACAGAATACAATAAGAGAGAAAGGACGTGACCCCATGCTGGATTCCTAAGGTTTGGGCATCCCCAACCCACTGCACCGTGGATTCACCTGGAAAGCTTTCAAAAGTGCAAAGCTGTGCCTACCCAGTGAGATGGATTCCTGGGCCTAGGGTAGGGCCAGGCATCTGACTTTTTAAAAGCCTCCAATTGATTTCTAGAGGGAAGTCAATGTGGTGACCACTGGTTAAATAGCCAGAATTCTCCCATCTTCCCTTCTCCCCTCGGAGCCTCATCACTGGATCACTTCTGTCTCCCATAGAATCAGGCCTCCTCCCTCGTCATGCTGGACCTTCTGCACGTGGCTCGGGACATTGCCTGTGGCTGTCAGTATCTAGAGGAAAACCACTTCATCCACCGGTGAGTCATAGTGACCTTGCTCCACCCACAGGCTTCTCTACACTTCCCTGCGTGTCCCAAGGGCCAGATTTCCCCCTTTTAGAACAGAACATTCTCTCTCCAGAGCTGTTTGAATGATTTAGCTGTTTGTTTTTGAGAGCATACCTGACTGTCTCAGGGCTTCCCCTGCCCGTATAAAATGGGCTATCATACAATCTCCAGGTTGGAGCTGGAGGCCTGTGAATTATTCAGGACCTTCTGTGGGCCTCCAGCCTATATCTTGAAAGTTCAAGTCCTAGATCACTTTAAGGTTCTCCCATCCAGAAAACTGGGCTTCTTAAGAGAAAGTTAAAGGCACTCCTTTTTCACGTATTTGATGATGGGTCACTCAAAGGCAGGGGCCGGGTTTTCCTCATTCATTTTCATACCCCTGGCATATAGTAGGGACACCATAAATATTTGTCGAATAATTTTTTTCTGAAATGAAGTCCAACAATTACTTTCTTTACTTCTGCATGTCTGTCATTTCCATATATGGTCCATTTCCATATATGGTCCCTGTTTAAGTGCTGTTTGGACTGAGGTGTCACATCTACATTTAGTGCTGTAAACATCACAGATTACATGTTTCTTTCTTTGAGAATGTTGATGACACCTTGATCTGAAACTGGAAAAGTAGAATATATTATTTGGGTCTTTGCAAATCTTTTCCTAATGATTTGCTTTTAATTCAGTAAATAATAGCCTGTTGAAGTCACAATTATTTATTAAAACACATCTTCAAAGAGCTTACGGCATGTTCATCATAATTAGAATGTAGAGATTCTGTATGAGCTTAGGAGTAGGAAAGTGTTTGTGTGTATCACAAGCTATGTTTTCTCCCTAATTAAGTGGGGACACTAGAGATCAGGACATATACTCACCTAATTTCCCAAAGTCACTCCTACAATAGGTCAGAAATCTCTTACAATAACTCATCCCATTGCTGCCACTTCAGAATTTTGGTCTGAAGTTCTTCCTCTTAATTATAACCCTTCTAACTTGCACGTCAGTCTGCCTGATAGTAATAATGGGAACAAAAGAGGAACTAGTTCCATGTCCTCATCCAAAGCCAAAGAGCAGCTTAGTCCTGTCCTGCCCCTTTCATTGTACTCAGAACATTGCATAAATCTCAACTGTCATTGCTCAGTCAAGACAAGGTTGTGCTCCTTTTAGAAGTCATCCTTGGTCAGATCCACCTTCCTACCTTCTGTCCACATCCTTTAAGTCTGGATTCATTTCAGAACAACCTTCAGATGTCTCCCTTTCCTTCTCGTTGAAACCACTTCTTTTACATCTCCACCCATGTTTGGCACCATAGCTTACAGTGTTTCTGGCTAACAGGTCACACCCATCCTTCTTCTGACATTCTGAAATCTGCTTTCTTAGAGTGGCCACGCATCCTGATGATATCCTTTGCTCTGGTATAGAAAAGAGGATCACATTCTCTCACAATTACTATAATTCCCAGACCTGTAAATAGTTACTGAAGGTTGGAATTAGATCCCAGGGTAATACTTTGTTGATCTGTGTAGCTTTTTTAACAAAGTAAATTGTCAAAGATCAAGCGTGTATCAGATGACCTATTTTAATTAAAAAGAAACTTCTGGTAGAAATCATCCATCTTCGTAATTTCTTCAGGGGTCATTTGGTAACTGGTATTAGGAAAGCACCTTTTTACATCTTCCAACTAGATAAGAGGTTCACTGTTTACTTCCATGGCAGAATTACCTCTACTTCTCCCTCTGCCTCCCTCCTGCATCTGCTCTTCAGATTCATGCTCTTCCATAACACACCTTCTGAATTCAGAGTGGAGCTCCCTCACCAGAACCACATGCTCCCATTCTTTTTTTTAGTAAATCCGTTGCTTTCAGACATGGTTTACTGCAGTTGCAAGAGTTATGTACCACTCTATCAACTTTTTGTACACTCTATGATACTACATTTACTTCCTTGTCATTAAATTCAAGATCACTTTTTTAAGCTACTATTTCATATGCATCAGCATAAAGACCTTTCTGGAGTCATAAATATTGTTCCTGGTCTACTTCACTATATTTCTCTGGAGAATTAATGGCTATATATCCAACTGTTTTTCTTCTTTTTGATGTCATACATTTTATGCTTTTATGGTTTTATTGCAGACTTTTTTACACAATTGCCCCTCAAAATTCATCTTAAACCTTATGTATCAGGCCAGTGGTGTTAATAACACCTATCTCCCACCCCAGCCCATTGTTCTTGTTTCTTAAGCCATGATCTCTGATCCACGTCCTATTTTTTAAATACTATCTTAGCCAGTTGTTTATTCTCTAAATTCTTTCTCAACCAAAGACTACAACCTTTGTGAAGTCATTCGATAACATGAAAACACCATTTGTGCCCCCTAAGTTACTTCTTGCTTTTTCTGCACAGAACTATAATATTATTAGAGACCATTCCAGACTTCTGGCTGCAGCCTTGATTCCCACATGCATGTCAATGGGTAAGCAGCCAGATAGTCAAGGCGGGTGGGGTCTTACAAGGCTCCCGACCATGCCTCAGACCCATGCTGCAGAAACCGGGCCATCGGGAGCCTGACAACAAAGTAGCTTAAACTCTTACCTGAAAGAAGTGATTTTTGAGTCATTTAGCTTAGCAAAGGCTTTAGATGAAAGCATGGGTATAAGAACCATAATGGCCGTATTTTTTCTAAACTAGAAATAGTTGAGATGTCTTAATCTATGAGAATGGGATATCTTGGAAGTCGTGCTGTTCCAGAACACTTCTACAAACAACTGGCAAAAACCAACCTATAGTCTGTACATAACTACAGCCAACACCAAACAGCATTTCTTATGCCTCTGTATTACCTGCTTTTAGCTTAAATCTTTAATAAAATGAGGATAATTATACCCTCATACAAGGGTAATTATATCCCTGTATCTCACATGGTTGTGAGAATTAGATATGAAACACCTAGAACACATAGAAAAAGGCCAATAAATTCCAGATCCTATTATAGTTATTTTCATTATTATTGTCCCATTAAACATTTTCAATCATTTCCCCCAATCTTTTCTCATTTCCCTGTTAGTTCTGAGGTCTAGAATTAATTCTCCTATCTATTTCTTCCATACTGAGCTATAACAAAGGAAATATAGGGAAAAGGAAAAAAGAATAGAACTGTTTTTGAACTTTAGATTGGAGGTGAAGATCCTAGCGATGGATATTATACACTTGTCTTCCCAGGTTAAAATCAGAAAACACATTTTCTCATTTTTTTTTTCTCCCCAGGGACATTGCTGCCAGAAACTGCCTCTTGACCTGTCCCGGGAGTGGAAGAATAGCAAAGATTGGGGACTTTGGGATGGCCCGAGACATCTACAGGTGAGAAGGCTACTGACCCCTGTTGAAGCCTCTGTCCGCCACCCCATCCTCTCAGACAAGCAGCCCATGGCTGCCTTTACCTTACATCATTTCCTGCTACCTTGTCAACTTTGCACATGAAATTTCAGTGAGTTCCTTCCAGGATATGGAAAACCTTAATTAATGTCATTCCTTTGGGTCTAGTTCTAAGCAATAACTGACACTAGGTTCTTAATTAGGCTGCCTCTCTGGTTCCATCCCTCTACTTCTGCCATGTTCTGACACACGGAATAACTTGGATACTTGATATGGGATAAACTTCCTAGTGAGCTTTATGAGGTACTCAACTCCTCCCCTCAATGCTCAAGAATTCTAAGTAGATGCCATCCCATCTGTCGCCCCAGGCCCAAGCTCCCCAGGACTGACAGGGCACTGGGTCAGCTTGCCTTGCCCACACCAGGAGACACAGGAGTATAGTTCAAAGCCCAGAGATGCTTAGCTTAGTTTCCCTGCTTTTTCCGTCACATTCTCAAGGCTACATAAAAAATATTTTTAACTTAAAAAAAATGCTTCTAGGCTGAGGATGTAGCTCGGAAGTGGGTTAGGAATAGCCTTCCAAGAGAGCTTCTAGCCTTCCAGCTCCATCCATGCCTCTCTGTGATGCTTTCCCTGTACCTTACTCCTGTCTCACATACAGCCAGTCAATGTCACCACACCCACTACTTTATCATGTTCAGTGACTGTACTGCAATTGCAGATGTGTCGGTTTCTTCTGCTAAAATTGTATCCTTGGGAAAGAGCCTTTGATGATTTATGTCCTCAGCATGTAGCGAAGTACCTGGCACATATTAACACTCAGTATATGTTTACTGAAGTAATTAATTAAGATGAGAAGCTTCCTCCCGTAACATACCCAGACACAGAACACCAGGCTAGGTGTGGAATTGGTTTAAAAGGTAGATGACTTAATTTATTAGTTTTTATCAGTGAGGTACATTAATGATACTACTGATGAAAACTAATAAATTAATTCATCTGTGTTTTAAGTAAACTTCAGGCCCAGCCCTGTGTTCTCTGGCTGTGTGTATGTGTTGGGGGAGCAGCCTCCTGTCAGCTGTCTAGATTATTTGGTGAGTGCCTAAACTGAACTAAATGCTGCTGTGTATGTTCCATGGAGGACTCAAAATGAGTAAGACACAAACTCTGCTCTCAGTTCTCCCATTTTGGATCTTGCATTACTGCAGGCCATCAGAAACACAGTGTACTTATAAGGTTGGATTAATGTTATTTACTGTGAGTTATAATAAACAAAACCCAACGGGGAAATCTAAACACCTGCTACCAGGGATCTTAGTCATTGCATAGATCTTTTCCTTTGTGCCTCTAGTGGGCCATTAAGTGACACCGAAGTTCTTAACTAAATGATCTGTATTTCCTTGCTCTCCTCTGGAACCATCAAGGACTCCTCGTTAATTTCAGTCCCTTAATGGCTAGACTATCTTGCTGTCACTTTCTCAAGTTTCCTAGCAGAGCTTTGGTTTAGTGCCACCTCCAGATCCAAACTTGGTTTCCTCTTCTTCCCCACAGGGCCAGCTATTATAGAAAGGGAGGGTGTGCCATGCTGCCAGTTAAATGGATGCCCCCAGAGGCCTTCATGGAAGGAATATTTACTTCTAAAACAGACACGTGGTGAGTTTCTCTGCTGGGCTCCTCCATGTCTCACTGAGGCTTTACGTGGTGCTCCTGGGCCAAACAATCCACACACCTCATGGAGCCCCTGTGCTAGTAGGGAAAGGGAAGGGGAAGAAAAGATTTGCTATACCCTACAGTAGTGGCTCTCAAGTGTTATATATAGCAGAATCATCAGAAAGGCTTCTTAAAGTACAGATTATTAGATTTTGCCCCAAGAGTTTATAATTTAGAAAGTCTGAGATCTGCTGAACACTTGCACTTCTAACAAGTTCCAAGTGATGCTGACTTTGCTGGCTGGGGACCACAGGTGAAGAGCCTCATGTCATTTTAAATGGCAAATTAAACCCAAGCTCCCCCACAAAGCACATGTACACATCAATGAAGGGAGTCTTTTAAATTGTATTAAACCTCACAGAGACAAAGACAACAAAGACAAAATTTTAGATGCTGAAAAGTTCATGGACAAGTAGTCCCTTACTGAGACCAGAAAGTTGAAATCTAAACCAACAGGTTAGGTCCAGAAGCAGGCTATTCACTCTAATAAGAGTCCCAGAAAGACCTAGGAATTGAAAGTAGGGGTACAGCAAACATGAAGAACAGTTAAAGATCTATTTAAGAACTAGCCAAATCCTCTGGCCCATTCCTTCAACCCCTGGAAGTTTGTGGACTGTCCCTCCTCTACCAACAAGACTGGGGCTTTCTTTCCAAAGAGATTCAAGCAAAATCCCTCAGGTCTTGGGGACACAGAATTCAGCATGGGTGAGATATTATACTATAATGCAGGAGTATTTTTTAAAGTCTACCCTCTTATGGTAGACTTTATGGTCTCCTTTGTCTCCTCCATACTAAGAACACTGGCAGTCAGGCAGGAGATCAGAGAATTCCAGGAAGAACTGACAATGAAAACTAGTTACTGACAAGTGGGGTCTCCAGTGTAGTAGGCTGAAAAATGGCCACTGAAAGTATGAGGTCCTAATCTCAGAATCCTACAATTGTCAAGTTATAAAAAAGGAGGGCCAAGCCTGTGGTCCCAGCTACTCAGAGGTTGAAGGATGGCAGTTTGCAACCTATCCAGGCAAAGTTACTATGAGACCCCTGTCTGAAAAACAAACTAAAAGTAAAATGACTGAGACACAACAAAGAAAAAGAAGGGAGGGAGGGAAGGAGAGAAGAAAAAGAGGAGACAAATGCCCAGCTTTTAGAACCATCAGAGAACTTCTCTGATACCAAGTGTATGGACATTTCTTAAAACCACCAGAGGAAAGGAGCCCACGCAGTGAAGTCACAGGCCACTGCCAAGCTGACAAACCTCACCTACAGAGAACTTCCCATCAGCTTTTTGGTGTCCCAGCCTTAAAATAGGAACTTCCAGCCAAGAACCAACTAATGTTTGAGAGAAGATTCTTATCTGAAGAAAACAAACATAAGAGAAGGATCTCCAATCAAAGCAATGTAAAAAAAAGCATAGGAAAACTTTACAACCATAATATCCTCAGAAAGATAAAAATTATTGCAACCACAACTGAAGGACAAAAGGTCATTTAAAACAATGTTTTTGGGGGAAAATAGCTCTTGGGAAATAAAACTATGATGATGGGAACCTTCAAGGAGATAGAGCATAACTCTTGAAGCATGTTCAGCTGCATATAGCAGTGTCCTTCCACAGAGTACAGGTGTGGGACAGAGTGGGCAGAGAGAGACTTTATGGTGGAGAAAAGCGACAGGCACAGCCTCAGCCATGTGATCAAGGTCAAGAGCAATAGTAAGCCAGGTGCCAGTGGCTTACACCTAGTCAGGCAAATTGCTCTCAAGACCTCATCTCCAAAATAACCAGGGGAAAATGGACTGAGGGTGACTCAAGCAGTAGAGAGCCCACTTTGCAAGCACAAAGTCCCAAGTTCAAACCCTAGACCCACCAAAAAAATAAATCAGTCATAAGTCATGTTGATAACATGTACCATTGAGATGATAAAAATGACACTTAACCTCTAGGGTCTTCTTCCCCAAATCTCCAAACCCCAGTCTGATTGTGGAAAAAAAAAAAAAAAAAAAGGACAAATCCCAATTAAGGGGTATTTCATACAATCCCTGAGCACTCCTCCTCAAACTTGTCAAGGTCATCAAAAACAAGGAAAGCCTGAGAAGTTGTCAACAGTCAAGCAGAGTCAAGATCCCAGTGTAGTGGCTCATACTTATAATCCTTGTTATTTGGGAGGCAGATATTGGAAGGATTGAGGTTCAAAGCCAGCCTGGGCAAAAAGTTTGCAAAACCCTATCTCAGCCAATAAAAAGCTGAGCACAATGGTATGCACTTGTCATCCCAGCTATGTGGAAAGCATAAACAGGAGGATCTCAGTCCAGGCTAACATGGACATAAACTCAAGAGCCTGTTCAAAAAAGGACTGGGGGCATGCCGGCCTCGTAAGCACAGGGCCCTGAGCCTAAATCCCAGTACTGGAGGGGGAAAAAAACAGTGTAAAGAAATGTGACAACTAAATGTAATGGGATTACCTAAAGGGATTTTGGAATATAAAAAGGAAATTCAGTGAAAATTAAGGAAATGTGAATAAACTATGGGTTTAGTTAATAATGCCTTACTATTGGTTCATTAATTGTACCAAATGCACTATGTTAATGAGATGCTAAAAATAGCAGGAATGAGTGTGGGAGATATAGGAAATCTCTTTACTCATAATTTTTTCACAGTTTGAACTGTTCTAAAAAACATGATCACAGAAATGTAAAATTAATAGACAGGTTGGAATACAGAGGTAAATAAATCTTCCAGAAAATAAAAAAAATCTCTAAAGAAATGAATACATAGGGAAGAAAAGAAAATTAAGAGATTAGATCAATAAACTGATAAAAATGAAGAGTCACAGAAAGAAGGAACAGAGGGAATGAAGAGAATAAAAATATCAAAAACCTAATTCAAAATTTCCCAGAATAGACAGAACTCTCCCGAGTGAAAGTATGCACCAAGTGCCAAGCACCACGGATAAAAAAAGCCACACAAGAGCACACCATCATGAACTTTCAGACCAGTGGTGATAGGATTCTGCATGCTTCTAAGAAGGAAAATTAAGTATCCTGGATTAGTTTGATGACACAAGATAAAGGACAAATGTCCTCCGAATTCTGAGATAATATCCTAAAACGCTGCAGCCATATGGCCAACCATATGATGGAAATAGTTATCAGGAGCCTTGGCTGTTTCTAAGCCAGTGAGATTTGCTTTGACCTAACCCAGTGGATGTCAAAATAGGATCCTCAGGTCAGCAGCAGCATCACTGAGAATTCATTAGAAACACCAATGCTCAGCCCCCACCTTGGCTCTAATTAAACAGAAATTCTAGAACTGGGGCCCACTCATCTGTGTTTTAACCAGCCCTCCAGAGGATTCTCATGTGTGCCAAAGGTAGTACCAGCCACCTAACCTGCCCAGAGCCAGAATAATATAATTTAGTAATTGTTCTGAATACATGCATGTCCTATGACCCATGTGTTCTACTTTTGAGTGTCTACATTACAGAAAAATTGACACAAATACACTTGAGTAAGGGTGTTCATTGGCATACTGTTTGCAAAAAAGAAAAGTCAAAAAACAACCTAACTGTCCCTCAAGCAGAGGATGGAAAGACAACTGGTTTAATTTATCCTGGAAAGCTGTTCAGCAGTATAAAAGAACACACTAAAACTGCATTACATGTATCAACATTGGGTGTTTGTCACAAAAACAATAGTGTGCAGGGAAAAGAGCAAGGCAGAAAAAGGAAATAGGATGAAACTTAATATGATTTTATAATGCAAAGGTCCTGTAATACAGATTCTTTATTGTTTAAAATGTGAAAACACACTAGGGAAAATACATTCTAACTTCAGAAGAAGTGAGGAAGGGAAGAAAGGATAGAGGTGGGGTTTGCCCGTATCTTATTTATTCAGAAAAAAAGGGAGAACTGATCCAAAGGCAAACTAACAGCATTGATTCTCTCAAATGATACTATGGTATCTGTCTGTCTGTCTATCTATCTATCTATCGCTCTATCTATGTCATCTATTGGCTATCTATACATCTCAATAGGCCAAAATCATATAGCTATAACTCTTTAGGTCTTGCTGACAGTTTCTTGTTTGATTTTGCCTGTTTTGTTTTGCCTTAGAGGGCAGAAAGACTGCAAGAGAGGGATGTACCAAGCAATTTGTAGGCAGCAGAAGCAAGATATGTTAATAAAAGCATTTCATGTTCCAAAGAAGTATAGTTCTCTATAATTTTTGTGGTAATGCTTACTAACAACAGAAAGCTACAGCCCAATATTAAAACAAAAATAGACTTTTTAAAAAAATAATTATTAAATTAATGGTTTAAAATGAACTTGGAATCAAAATATCTAAAGGAAATTATTTTAAAATAAATAATAAATAATTATAAATAATTATTTAAAAATAATAAGGAACATGATTTTAAAAATCATCTCAAAGTTATTTAAAACAAGTAACAAATGAGAAACCAAGTATGTTTTTAAAAGAGAAAAATGCCTTACTATATATTAAAACAAATATAAAAAAGACAGTTTTGAATGGTGCCAATACAAGAAGCAAACAAACAGATGAAGTGGATAAGCCAGAAACAGGCCTATTTTAAATCATATGTCAATAGGTAAGGGGAAAGTATCTTATGAATATTGTTAGAGTAGCTGTTTGATAAACAAATCAACTTAGATCCTGACCTTATACTATACATCAAATTAAATTCCCACTGAATTTTTCCCACTGAAAAACAAATACAACTAGATAACAAGTATTTATCTAGTCTTTGGTGAAGAGAGAATTGTATAACTATAAAATAAATTATCATAAAAAATTTTATAATAGATTTGACTACCAAAAACATCATTGGTATGCTGAAAAGCAAAAATAGAAAGCACCTAATGGAAGTATTTGAATTTTTGATAAAAGGCTGACATCTTTGATACATATAAAGAGCATCTATGATTCAAAAAAAGTTGAGAGGTGCCAAAACAATGCCACATGTGAACAAAAATGGGCAAAATTTAAAAGACGATTCATAAGAGAAAAAAATGAAGTAAATTTAAAAAACTGTAAGAAAACATTCCACTGTGTTACCAAGTCAATAAACTTAATGACAAGATATTTCACCATGTTTTTTGCTTTAAATAGGTTAGCAAAAGTTCTCATTATTAAAAGTTTTTTCAGTGTTGGTGAGAATATCTGTGCAATGATGGCAGGTGAATAATGATGTGTTTGGAAACCAGTAATAAATACCAAAAATTTTTCAATGTTTGTATTCTTTTGATCTAGTTATACTAGAATTATTCTTGATTTTACTAGATTATTCCAATAAGAAATTCACAGAATTTATCCTAAGGAAATACTACTTTTAAAAATGCACAAAGATGTCCATTATAGTTTTAAATATTTCAAAAATTAAAAAGATTATGATATTGAAAACATGACACAACTATTCAATGGAATATCTTACAATCATTTTCAAATTCTGTTTATGAAATATATTAGCAGGGGAAATGTTTATGCTATGATGGAATGTGCAGAAATATTAAGGTACATACTTATTATATATAACAAATTAGGCAAAAAAATCTAAGCACAAAACTTGACTGAAACAAAAAAAAAAACTAATCGTGTTAACAGTGGCTTTTTCAATGGAGAATCACATGTGGTACTTTCTCACTCCTTTTATTTTCCTGAATCTGAGTCCTCTATTACTGAAAAAGATACAATGGAAAAAAATTAAAATGTTAAGCCTGCATGTGTACATGTGTGTCTACATCCATATCCATGTCTTCTGTCCTGTGACCAGGTCCTTTGGAGTGCTGCTGTGGGAAATATTTTCTCTTGGGTACATGCCATACCCCAGCAAAAGCAATCAGGAAGTTCTGGAGTTTGTCACCAGTGGAGGACGGATGGACCCACCTAAGAACTGCCCTGGGCCTGTGTATGACTCTAAGGAACATCTCTCTTTTCAAAAAATATCTGGAGCCACATAAGCACCTTTAAGATGAAGGGGCAGTGGCTGTCCTCATTTAATATGCCCCTAGATAGGAATGTGCCTGTGACTTCAGTGAGACGGGCTGGTCTTCTAGACCCTCAAAAACAATAATGCTTTTTCTGACACCCAGAAAAGGTGTCCATTGTCTGGCTCGAGGCTGTGGCCTCACCAAGCCTACACTTCTTAATCATCCCTAGGTATCTGTGTCTCAGACTCACCTCCTGCTTCCTTGCACCCTATGTCTGAGGATTCTTTAAGCTTTTCTGTTCCCTGCATTTTCTGCTATCCTGTCTAGCAGCCCTCACCATCTTGCCATAAGCAAGGCAGATGGGAAATAGAACATCCCATCCCCAAAGTGCTTTTAATTCAGGAATGGAATGAGGGGAGCCATATTTAATGTAAACCCAGGATATCTGTGTTAATGAGCTTTGGTATCATAATGCCTTATTACTGGGCAGAATTCCCTGACCCATCAGCAGGAGGTAACATATGTCAATGGTTGTGGGCCCTTGGTGTGTTACCACCCACAAAGATAGATGCCACCTTTTGCTCATTTATAAAAGAGCTGGGACACATGGCTTTGTCATCTTTGTGCTTCTTCTGATTTTAACCACTGTGCTTATTCTTTCAGCTACCGAATAATGACTCAGTGCTGGCAGCATCAGCCTGAAGACAGGCCCAACTTTGCTATCATTTTGGAGAGGATTGAATACTGCACCCAGGTATAAATTTTCTCCCCTTGACCAGCATTTAACCTATTTGAAAAAGTCTTAAAGATGGCAAATGCTTAAATATTAAACGAAAGTTAAGCCAGAGAATAAGATTTATGATCACAAGAAGGAATGTTCATTCTAAGATGAATTGATTGGTATCTCAGTTTGTCCATTTCATACAGTAAGTATTAGTAACTCCCACTTTCTTCACCAGCACAATACAGTGCCAGACAGTAGAAGAAGGGAATCAACTCAATTCACAAGTACCAACTAAGTCCCTACTAGATATCTATGTTTTGTTAGATGAAACTGCAGCTTCAAAGAACTATGAAGCACACCTTCTCTCAAATAGTTTATAGCTTGGCTGGAGAAATAACATATGAAATAAATCATAATATACAATTTTTACCAAATTGTGTGTCCAACCATATATGTTAGAAGTATTAAGGGAATGAAAATTCATAGTAATCTGGAAAATGTTGACATCAGTAGCACCTGTATAGATGTACACAACACAAATCATTTTTCATTTTATCCTCATTGAGGGTTTGCTTTCTCCCATGCTCATTTTATCCCATTTTACAGTTGAGGGATTAAGCTTGGAGAGGCTGTCCCGGTCACACAGTAGTCCTTGTAGTTCCCCTTTCCTGCTTTCTTCAGTCACAACTGAATTGTCACTTCTCCGCTTCATCTTCAGCAGACCCCTGCGCCTTCCACCTCGTCAGAGAGGTCAGGGAGTGAGAATTCATCTCCTCCTGTCTCTTGCCTGCCTCTGCAGCACACTCAGCACACCGCCTCCACTCCTTGTCCAAGTGACACACCAGCTGCCTCTGAACTTTGTCGTCAGGATATCTTTTTCTGCCTCATATGTGTTTTCTTTCCCTCTCTTCTGGCTCTCCTAATTCTGGGGATATTTCAGAAGATTTGAACCTGAGTTCCCTCAAATGGGACAAAAGATGGACACCTTCCCAAACTACAGTCATCGTCTAGCCTCATTATCTCACCCCCACAGGCTTTCAGCTCAGCAGTAAGCTAGCATCTTCCTGTAGACAGGCTTTATTTACCAAGTTACTAGGGGTTCTTTCAGCAAACTTAGTTTAATGATATTTAGGTTGTGTTGTGACACAAATGGTATACATTCACTTAAGTATGTGTAGGTGTTTCTCCAAAGGAAATAAGATCCCTCTCAGGATCAGGTGGGTTTACATATATGTACTTTAAATAACTCACTATGAAGAGTAACAATAAACAGGGAGGGAACTAAAGGATTAAGAGAGTCATAAGGTAGTTATTTTTCATTCTTAAACTCTTTTATTGTTGAATACTAGAACAATGTGTTCTTGTGAAACTCAACTAATGGGGGGCCTTTTCCCAATATGCATAAAACATGAATGAATCAAATTTCCCTAGAGTTAAGTTTTCTTCCACAAATTTTCTTTAAACCTCTAGCAACTGCTTCTGCTTTTCTGTTACAATGCATTACTATAAAAATGATCTAGCACAAAGTTGTGTTTGTGAATGGTTTTCCTCATAGCATAGTATTTCAGGACTTCCAAGTCTCCACAAAAGACCCATCACATCTAACCACAATGCATTGTGAGAGTTGTACATGTAACGATGTGATACAACACAGGAAGAACTATCATCAAGGGTTACTCACCCAAATACCATGAAAATGTGGGGTAGCTAGGAAGAGAACAAAAGACAAGTCTTGTAAGCCAACATGGCATCCTTTCCTCTCCTCTCCTCCTTCCCATCCCCACAGCACACACAAATGAAATCAAACACACAGACTTTAAGTTGGGAGGATTTTATTAGGAATCAGCTGGGGTGATAAAAAGAATGTTTTTAAAAATAATTCATTAATGTGTAAAATTTGGTCAAAGGGCTCCTGCCCTGCATAGTTCCCATGCACACACTCACAATTACAGCCCTTTTCACAAAAGCCTTCAAGTACAAGGTACTGTCTTGCTCATTTCTTATTCTCCAGTGCCTATGCATTAATATACTATCAGCACATATTGGTCTCCTCCTCTGTAAAGTAAATTTGGAGGTGATTATCTCTAAAGGGGTCTTCTAACATTTTCTGTGATTCAGTTTTACTCAATCCCTCTCTCCTCTGTAGGACCCAGATGTCATCAACACTGCTCTGCCCATAGAATATGGCCCACTGATGGAAGAGGAGGAGAAAGTACCCATGAGGCCCAAAGACCCTGAGGGGATGCCTCCTCTCCTTGTGTCTCCTCAGCAGGCAAAACGAGAGGAACAAGCACCACCGGCCCCACCTCCTCTGTCCACTGCTTCCTCTGGTAAAGCTGTGAAGAAACCCACAGCGGCCGAGGTCTCTGTGCGAGTCCCGAGGGGGCCTGCTATGGAAGGGGGACATGTTAACATGGCGTTCTCTCAGTCTAACCCGCCATCAGAGCTGCACAAGGTCCAGGGATCCAGAAATAAGCCAACCAGCTTGTGGAATCCAACTTACGGCTCATGGTTTACAGAGAAACCCACCAAAAAGAACAATCTTCCAGCAAAGAAGGAGCCACATGAGAGGAGGAACCTGGGCCGAGAAGAAAGCTGTACTGTCCCACCCAACATGGCTGCTGGCAGACTTCCAGGGGCCTCACTGCTCCTAGAGCCATCTGCGCTGACCGCCAGCATGAAGGAGGTACCTCTGTTCAGGCTGCGCCACTTCCCTTGTGGCAATGTCAACTATGGCTACCAGCAGCAGGGCTTACCTTTAGAGGCCACTGCTGCCCCTGGAGCTAGTCATTATGAGGACACCGTTCTGAAAAGCAAGAACATAAACCAGCCTGGACCCTGAGCCCTGCAAACAACTCATTTCTCTCCCCTGGGGAGGCAGACATAATGGCTCCACCACAAACCAGAGACCAAATGTCACTTTCATTTTGTGCCAACTTGTTTTGAAGTGCCACATAAAAAGCTGTATTTTCACAATGCTTTAGAAAGGTTTTGAGCATGGGTTCATCCTCTTCTTCCAAAAGAAGAAAATACCATGAAAGCGGGTGATAAATGCAAGGCCCCAATTGGTTGCATAAGATTTTTATGCATGGTTGTTGTATACTTCCTTATGCTTCTTTTCACTTGTTGTGCTCTGCTTCCATGTAGTCAGCACTGGCTGCTTATGTGTTTCATAGTGGGAGTCATAGATACTTCCTTACCTTGTTGATGTGGACATGAACCATTTGAGGGGTGAGGGAACAGAAATAAAGCAATTAACTGCAATGATTCAGCATGAGAAAGACATTCTTTACTTAGAAGAGAAAAATCATAGATAACTTACTAAAGCATCACATTTAGATGGTGGTTAGATGCTTCTGATTGTTCCGACTCATCACCAATTGTAAAAAAAAAAAAAAAATGTCGTGAGTAGTCCCGTAGTACAGAGAAAATGTATATACTCATCTAAGTGAAATACATACATCCCAAGTGCTTTGAGTACGATAAAACACCAGTAGTGATCCAGCGATGCAAACACCCTATTAATATACCTCATGCCTTAAGAAAATCCTACTAAAAGCAAAAGCCTGAGTGTGAGGTTTCCTACTGGTTTTAAAACTCAAGATTTAAAATTACTTTCAGTGTTTCCACTAATTCAAATCTGATCATTTACAAACAAAAATTTTAAGCAGCAGTGATACATTGAAGCACAGAAACATATCCATTTGTGGATGTATGTGTCAATACACCTGAGGCCAAAACCCTATAACAGCTTCAGTCAAGAAGCCCACCACAATAAAGCCCCTCTTTGGCTTCAAGGACTGGGCCCCTGGAGGAACAGGCCCTCCTGTGGTCCTAGGAAAGTTCAAACGCAGTACCCTTCCTCTCCTTTTCCCCGCTAAGTTCTTTCTCCCTTAATCGTGTGATCCTGGTATACTGGTAACATAAATATGTTGAAATATTCAAAGCATAATTTGTATAGCAGATTAAAACAAAAAATTTTTCCTCAAGGTGGTAATGAGGAAGGAAATTAAGGAATGGTGGAGAGCTGAGGTTGACACTGACATGTTATGGTAGGAGTTCTTAAACTGGTTTTCACAGATTAAATTTGTTTCTATGAAACAGAATCAGGAACCCATTATATTTCATGCACATGCTTATGCAATCATGTTTTTACCTGTGAGTTTTCATTTGATTCCGTCTCTCTATTCATATATCCAGTTTGCTCCTGGTAGTAGGTGTGCTGAAGGATCTCTTTGGGAGGGCATCTTTTTTTATTATTATTACTTGCTATGTGAGAAGCATTCCCAAGCAAAAGAACTGTGTGTGTGTGTGTGTGTGTGTGTGTGTGTGTGTGTGTGTACACACCTTTCTTCCCACTTCCTTGGTTTCATCTACATCAAAAGTGTCACTGTGAGTGCATGAGAGCCCCTGCATTCTATTCCAGTGCCAGACAACTGCTCAATTCTCTTAAGGCAGTTGCCTGGTCCTAGAGTTGGTGGTTCTGAACATCTAAGGATGCACTAGTACTCCAGAGGATACTTTTCCTTAACTGCCAAAAATATTTTCATCAGATGTGCATGAGGATGAAACATCCATGAGCCCATCCCTGAATAACTAAATCAGTAAAGTTTTGATTCATGCCAAACTTGGTTCAAGTTCTGACGCAAAAGTAATCACATATTCACATAAGCAGTGTTCCAGCTCACAAACCACCCAAAGGGGCTCTAGAGTCTCACTTTGAGAAACACTCTCCTAAAGGATGACAGAGGAACTACCAACAACTGGGAAAACAATTCCATTTTATATTTATAACACTAGTAACCAATTAAGCAGGCAGTACTGCACGTGTTTCAACACCCAATTCTCTGTTGCTATTAATGGAAGGGAAATTGTATCCCTTTTCACTCTAAAAACTACAAATTCAGGTTGTGCCTTACTATCACTACAACTGATTTGTTCCTTTTCTCTAATTGTCTTTATTAGTATCGATGTTCATGTAAATGATAGCCAAATCTTAAAAGCCTGTATACATGGATGAGAAAATAAACAACTCCACACTGAGCTATGGTGACCTCAAGATGTTTCATTGAAGTCGATGTAACCCCTAGGCACCAGCACGGTGTTCATCTGGACTACTGTCCAGTGCATGTTGCTCCAGCCATATGGCTACAGCAATTTACACAGATGCTCTGGGCTCTCATAAATTTATTAACTATGATAGCAAGTTCTACCTAGAATGTAAACAGGCATAATTGGAGTTTGCAGGAGCCATGTTAATTAAACCATAAGCTAGTATAATTATTTATATACCACATCTATAAAGAATCCATCAAAAGGTCACATCTGTTCCACCAGGAAACTGGCAATTTGTAAGGAATGGCCACCTTATTAATATTTGGCACCTCAGAAGTGTATCAAAAGAGCAGAAATACCCTTAAAAAAGTTTTGTTCTACTTTGTAGCTGAGACTAGATTCTCTTCCACCAAGTAGAGTCTGTGTCCTGGCTCCCTGGAGGTACCTGATTTGTTGGCGCTTCCATATAAAAAAGAAGGATAACATCCCTGCCTCGCTGTACTTGAGGGAGAGTGTGAAGTGTGTGAAAGCACAGGCATCCCTCTTACACCTCTGCATTCCCACGTGCTGTGAGGCAGGTTGTGCATCAATGTCTAGGATCCCCAGCCTCAAGCTCAGCAGTTCTTGTGCCACTCATCTCAGGCCCTTTTGGCTCTCCCATCTGTGCCAGGTTTTTCTTCACCCCTCACTTATTTAATGACAGCAAGAATCCAACCAGGATTAAGTCATTTTCAGCTCCAAAGAGGAATGAAGAGATTTTGCCCCACTTAGAACTAAGATCCAAGTGTTAAAAATAAGCAGCACAGAACGGAAGCCAGTTCATTAATCTGAGTAATTCTTTTAAAAAAAATTATTTAGGCATCTCCATTTAATACTTAGTAAACCCAGGGCTGCAAGATACTATGTAACTGCAAATTAACTGTATTCTTCAAAACAGAACTCTTTATATCAAAATTCACAGGGTACACCACTTAGGAAATTGTAAAGACTGAGCTATTCTAATAGATTTTCTCCAGTAATATAGCAGTATTAAAATCCCTATGAGCTTTGCAAACCTAAAACAAGATGCCTATGGATTCAGACTACTCTAAATAATAGGTTTCCCTTGACAAGATTCATAAAGTTGTATGAAGTGTGTTGTCAATCTGTCTTTTGTTAATCATTTTTTAAATGAGTCCCTAAAGAACCCATTTGACTGCTAATTTCAAGGCAGCAGATGGTTCCCCATGTTGTGTGAACACACAAAACTAAACCAAAGCTCCTGAATTCCTCAACATGGTGCCCTGAAATTTAAAAAGGATGACTGCGAATAAACAGGAAGGCTTTTATTAAGATCCTATTTCCAGGACTATAGGCATGGCTCAAGTGGTAGAGTGTCTGCCTAGTAAGTGTGAGGTCCTGAGTTCAATTCCCAGCAAAAAAAAAAAATGACAAAACTTAGCTTTTGAAGCTCATCTTCCACCACATGGAATATGTAACTATGCCTGATACACTTTGTCAGCTGTTGATTTGCACCTCTCAGTGTCCATTACCAAAGCAAGGAGGCAAAGTTCAAAAAGAGCCCAATGTTGGGATCAGGAGTATGGATTCCGGTATTCCTCACCAAGTGTGCCCAGGTATCATTATGATGGGGAACTCATTGAGGAGTCTTCTCTCCCAGCTACCACAGGATTAGAGAGAAGCCCTCTTTTCAGATTTATAGAGATATTCACTGTCATTGGATGGCAATTTTTATTGTGCATCTGGAAATGGGGAGTCCAAAAAGATGACTAATTCAAACATCCCACAAAGAAAAGATTGTGAAAACCACAAATTTCCTACATTTTACTACACCTGAAAGTTTTTTTTTTAAATCAATCTTTTTGCCTGATTTTCAAAGTGATATTTATATAGTATTTCAAAGTTCTTAAAATAAATAATTTTAAAGGCAGAAATTCCTTTTACTCATGTATATAAGTACTAATAAGCAGCTGGTGATGGTGATAAAAGATAAGAAACTAAAGCAGAACATGATGTTGGATTTTGCTCTGTCACACACCAGGGAGCATGAAGTGAGGTCACAAAGAATCTCAGGCTATTTATTAATTTCCAAACCCATTTCCTACAAGAAAGAGGGAAAAAAAGCACTTGGGAAAATTATAATATTTTAACAGATGTATAATCTATTGCTATTCTGATTAGAAATCCATTTTATTAGCAGGTTCAAAAAAAGGTGACTATACTCCTTCGCTTTGCTCTTCAGCTTTATGAAGCTCTGCATTATCTATAAAGCAAGGTCTACTTCCCCTGCCATCAATATGAGACTTGTTATGACTATTAAAATCCATTTTTAAACACATTTGGGGATATTTTCCCAAAAAACATTGCACAGTAACACCTATCCTTCATAACACAAGCTGTTAGGGGCAGCCAAAGCCATTTATGCTGATGACTGAGTTTTAAGATGATCTCAGAAATCAAATAAGAAAAAGGATAATAAAAAGAATGGCTTGAAGCTGTACATATAATTTTAACATAATTCAGTCTGTATCAGTCTGATTTGATTTGTTATATGAAAAATAATTAGGTCTTGAATGAGGCAAATCTACTTTGAGTAAAGGCATGAAAAACCTTTTAGGCTAGAACTAAAAAACTTAACCTCTGTAAGACTGACACAGGTCAAGGACAACATGGCATTTGATATTCAAACTTCCTACATATTAGAAATGCCTAAAATTCAAAGTACGCACAAAATAAGTACGGAGATTTCTGAGACTCACTATTTGATTTCATTTATCCAGATGAAACAACCCCAGCTAAACACCCAACCCTGAGACCAAACTCCTGACAAAGACATGTGTTGGAATAAATGTGTGTAGTTATCTACGTAGCAACAGACTCAGATATCTGGGTTCATTTAGGATTTTACAGCTGAACTTAAACCAGATTTATGAGGATTTTTTAAATGACACTGGTGATCACTAGGAACAGGCTCTATTTTAGCTAAGAGTCTCAATAAAACACTTAAAATATTTTTACATCATTCAGAACTCCCTGCCCCTCTTCAGTGTGCCATGACCACAATTCCTTATTTGAAAGGTACATTGTCATGAAGATGCTACTCCATTAGAAGAGAGTCTAAAAAGATAAGAGGAAAAAAGGTTCTTCCAACCCCTTGGTGCTTCTCTTCGAGGGAAAGCTATAAAACAGGAAAACAGTTTCATTTCCATCAAACAGAATGAAGCTGTATCAATGTCAGTAACATGTGGCCATCTACTCTGATTCCATCGTATGCAATTTTTCCCTCTTGTTAAGAAAAGCATTCACAAAAATTTTGGAAGAAAAAAACCTTTTTGCCTATGCAAATGCATCACACTCAACTATTATATACTATTAAATACATCCTAAAAACATAACGTGATCAGCCTATTAACAAGCTTCATTAGGAATGTTTGTTGTATATTCAGGTGGCTTATGTGACACTTTGTAAATGATGGCCTATGTACCAAGGAATATTAACAAACAGTTCTGAAAATATACATGATATTATGAGTTTTGTGTTAACTACTGTACCTATATTATAAGTAAACATAGTGAGGCAGAGGCCATGAAGAAAAATAAATTATCCTATTATTGGCTTGCAAAGTGGTAATACATATATGTCTCTGAGTCAATTATTTAGGATCCATTTCTCAATTAAAAATAATTCTTAACACATTAGCTTTCTAGCCATTGGTCAATGTAATTTAAATAATATTAGCATGCATTTTAGCCTCAAAATGAAAATATTTAACAATGGAGACCAATGTTGTACACAATTGTGTAGGATCCAGTTCACTTTCTCTGTATGAGACCACACATATCACCGTGTTCTATAAGTTATCATGTATCAAAACAGAAATTCAAAGTCAGCCTCAGCAAAACAGCCAGGGAGCCACATTAGTGACTGCATTGTGTCTTCTGCCTCTTGCCTCCCCCAGATACTCAACATCTTTCTACCTCTTACTTGTCACTCTTGAAGGTAAAGCTGGGATACTGGATTTGAACCTTTCTTGTCCTATTTCCTCCCTTATCTAGGAAAATGTACCTGTCCCATGCCTATTCTCTCAAGGCCATCTCTCTGATGCTAGCTACATAATATCCATATTTTAAACCATCAAACCAGGCCTTCAATGTCTTTGCTCATTCAATAGTCATTTGCTGCATATCTACCAGGTGCCAAGAATTATTCTAGGCATAGGAATACAGCAATGAACAAAACAGCCAAAAATCCACCCCTTGATACAGTGCAAGAGGAGAGAAACAACAAGCAAAAAGTTATACATAACCCATGGCAATAAATGCTAGGAGGAAAGCAAAACACAAGAGGGAAATAAGGAGCTCTCGGGAGAAGGGCACAGGACTCATACCAAGAATCTACTCAGTTCACATTTAGCAATCTATTTTTAAGCACTTAAAATTATTCCTCCCAAGTTACCCTGAAATATAAAAACAAAGCTTTTCTGGTAGAAAGTAGGCAACTATTTTCTATCTAAATTCAAAGTGTCCCAATTCCATTTACAATAGCCTCAAAAAAAATCAAATACCTACGTGTAAACCTAACAAAGGATGTGAAAGACCTCTACAAGGAAAACTATACACTTCTGAAGAAAGAGATTGAGGAAGACTATAGAAAGTGGAGAGATCTCCCATGCTCATGGATTGGTAGAATCAACATAGTAAAAATGTCTATACTCCCAAAAGTAATCTACATGTTTAATACAATTCCCATCAAAATTCCAATGACATTCATTAAAGAGATTGAAAAATCTACCGTTAAATTTATATGGAAACACAAGAGGCCACGAATAGCCAAGGCGATACTCAGTCAAAAGAACAATGCTGGAGGTATCACAATACCTGACTTCAAACTATATTACAAAGCAGTAACAATAAAAACAACATGATACTGGCACAAAAACAGACATGAAGACCAGTGGAACAGAATAGAGGACCCAGATATGAAGCCACACAACTATAACCAACTTGTCTTTGACAAAGGCACTAAAAATATACGATGGAGAAAAGACAGCCTCTTCAACAAAAACTGCTGGGAAAACTGGTTAGCAATCTGCAAAAAACTGAAACTAGATCCATGTATATCACCCTATACCAATATTAACTCAAAATGGATCAAGGATCTTAATATCAGACCCCAAACTCTAAAGTTGATACAGGAAAGAGTAGGAAATACTCTTGAATTAATAGGTATAGGTAAGAACTTTCTCAATGGAACCCTAGCAGCACAGCAACTAAGAGATAGCACAGATAAATGGGACTTCATAAAACTAAAAAGCTTCTGCTCAACAAAAGAAATGGTCTCTAAACTGAAGAGAACACCCACAGAGTGGGAGAAAATATTCGCCAGCTACACATCAGACAAAGGACTGATAACCAGAATATATAAGGAACTTAAAAAACTAAATTCTCCCAAAATCAATGAACCAATAAAGAAACAGTCAAGTGAACTAAACATAACTTTCTCAAAAGAAGAAATTCAAATGGCCAAAAAACACATGAAAAAATGCTCACCATCTCTAGCAATAAAGGAAATGCAAATTAAAACCACACTAAGATTCCACCTCACCCCTGTTAGAATAGCCATCATTAGCAACACCACCAACAACAGGTGTTGGCGAGGATGCGGAGAAAAAGGAACCCTCTTACACTGATGGTGGGAATGTAAACTAGTACAACCACTCTGGAAAAAAATTTGGAGGCTACTTAAAAAAGCTAAACATTGATCTACCATATGATCTAGCAATACCACTCTTGGGGATATACCCAAAAGACTGTGACACAGGTTACTCCAGAGGCACCTGCACACCCATGTTTATTGCAGCACTATTCACAATAGCCAAGTTATGGAAACAGCCAAGATGTCCCACTACTGACAAATGCATTAAGAAAATGTGGTATCTATACACAATGGAATTTTATGCAGCCATGAAGAAAAATGAAATGTTATCATTCTCTGGTAAATGGATGGAATTGGAGAACATCATTCTGAGTGAGGTTAGCCTGGCCCAAAAGACCAAAAATCGTATGTTCTCCCTCATATGTGGACATTAGATCAAGGGCAAACACAACAAGGGGATTGGACTATGAGCACATGATAAAAGCGAGAGCACACAAGGGAGGGGTGAGGCTAGGTAAGACACCTAAAAAATTGGCTAGCATTTGTTGCCCTCAACGCAGAGAAACTAAAGCAGATACCTTAAAAGCAACTGAGGCCAATAGGAGAAGGGGACCAGGAACTAGAGAAAAGGTTAGATCGAGAAGAATTAACCTAGAAGGTAACACACATGCACAGGAAATCAATGCGAGTCAACTCCCTGTACAGCTATCCTTATCTCAACTAGCAAAAACCCTTGTTCCTTCCTATTATTGCTTATACTCTCTCTTCAGCAAAATTAGAGATAAGGGCAAAATAGTTTCTGCCGGGTATCGAGAGGGTGGGGGGGAGAGGGAGCGGGTGGCGGGGGGGGGGGGGGGGGGGGTGTTAAGGGAGGGGGTGGGGGAAAGGGGGAGAAATGAACCAAACATTGTATGTACATATGGAAAAAAAGACAGACACAGTAAAATCCATTCAAGAAAAAAAAAAATAAATTCAAAATGTCCCATCCTACTCTAAATAAACAAATAAAACCAATCCATATAAACGAAAGTTAAACTGTAGAAATACACCCTCAAGTCACTCTAGTATTGTCAAAACAATACTAACAGAGAAGTAGCTAAAATAATTTTACTTGTGGAGTAAAAAGCATGATACTTTTTAGTACTCTTCACAGGGACAGGACAAATTCAAACCATTACTGTGGGGAGACCCCATACTCATACTCAGAGAACAGGGACCTGAGTCACTGAAAAAAAGAAGAGTTGCAGGCAGGGTAAATGACAAGATACCATTCCAAAACCAAATAGTTTCCCTTTTTTATTGATGCTCAATAAGTG
Organism: Castor canadensis; assembly: GCF_047511655.1. Lineage (NCBI taxonomy): Eukaryota > Metazoa > Chordata > Mammalia > Rodentia > Castoridae > Castor > Castor canadensis. The sequence continues at coordinate 24,690,208 of NC_133397.1, read as the reverse complement.
AACTTTGGATGACATTTAATAAGCAAAACACAAATGAGAACACTAATTTGTATGTATAGTATATGTAAACATATACATTATATGTATTTAATAATCCTAATCTAAATATGAAGAAACAATTGGTTCTTTGACCTCAAAAGCATATTGAGTGTTGGCATTACTGTAATTTACAAGTGTTTTATAGTTAACAGGAAGAATTATGGACACCCAAGTTCAGTATAGTCATGGTTTCATATTAAGGTATAAATAGAGTTTTTAAGAAATAATCTGTATAATAAAATAAATTTACTTTGAATTGCAGCACAGTCATTTTCTTCAATCAATAAAAATACTCCTTGATTATAAACCAGTCTTATTTTGCACATCTATTTCAGGAAAATAAAACTCTAGCAGTATTTGAAATATCACACTTTAAAAAAAAGGCAACAAAGTAACAGAATTTAGATTTAAAACAGTATGTTGCAAAATAGTTCAGCATATTATATTTCTAAGCACAAAGCAAGCTCCATTCTGAAAGATACTTTTAATCTTATAAAGCAAACTGTGCCAATATTTTGGTGGTAATTTAAAGTCTAAATATTGACAATGAAAGATAAATCTTTACACACATAGGACAAAAAGTTCAATACATATCCACAAGACAAACATGTGACATCATTACATCACTCTATTATGAAGTTTAGTTTGTTAACAAGTGCTCAAGAAGAAACAAAAACATAACATTCTGTAGCTTTAACAGAATGAACTCTATAAACACTGGAAACATAAAACAGCAGCTACAGCAAACATCACACCAAGCCCGTAATTAAGAAGAAAAAAATCCAGAGACCATGAACATTGACAGAAATAACCAACACATCTTCCTAACAATCTTAATTTGCTCTCTTCTATTAAATACATTTTTAAAAAATGTTTTTCACATCCCAGGAAGGATGGCAAATTCTCCAAAAAAAAAAGATGAAAGTGCATCATGTTTTAAAAGTGCTTTGTGTGTGTTACAAATAAATCCAATAAACCAATTAAATAAGTACGTGCAAAAACATCTGACTCATTCATAAACCTTAATCATGGGCAGTTTATAGTTCATAGAAATGAAGCAGCCTAGCAGCAGAAGGAAAATATAAGCTCACACAATGTGTAAGAGTTAAAAAGCACTAAGACACAAGTCAGGAGACCCACGTTCAGTCTCAGATCTATTAACCAACTAGGTAAGGAACTCCATTTCCATTATTTGGCAGTGGGGGAGAGACAGAGACAAAGCCAGCCAGCCCCAAGGCTCATCCACCTCCCAGGATCTAACACAGCTTTACATGAGCCTTTCCTGAAATCCCAAGTGATTTTACCAAAATATAAAAAATACATCAATCATTTAAGCTACTATTTCGTTAAGATACTTATTAGTGATAAATCATAGACAGAAAAAACTTTCAAAAATGCTACAGAAACATCATGTGCACATTATGTTAACCAAAGCTAGTGAAAGCCTTCACAATTACAGCACTATGGACAACCCAACATGGCGTGTGGAATGAAGCAATGCACAAAGTAATGCATCAGCCCATCATCTAATGGCACATTTTTTGAGTCCCAGAATTTTCTTAGGACCTACAGTTTTAGAAGCTTTAAAAAGTGCTTATTTTGAAATTGTTTTTAAAGAACAATGATCCCCAGAGTTCATACTTGTGGCCTTTGGGGTCTTTGACTTGTTATAACAATGTTTTTTATGACGCTAATTATATATTGCACTTTCAAATTTTAAACAATTTCTAAATAGAGTAGCCATGGACTCTATTTTATACCAAGTATGTGTGTGTATCTGTATATATTTACATATATACATACATACATATATATTTACATATATACAGATACACACACAACTATATATACACACATATATGTTAGCTCATTTATATATTCTACAAGTTTAACTCAGCAATTCTCATCTACAAGTTTTGACCCATTAATCCCCCGATAGGTCACCCTACTTGGTCTGACTAAGACCCCATGATTTGGCTTACAGGTGAAATAGCGTTTGTCACTCACAGCACCATCATTTTTCCCCTTGGCACTTCGGAGCTCCAGTCCAAGCCAGATTCCAGAAGCAAAGTCTGTGGGGCCCACATACCTAACGGTAGCCATCTCATTAGAGCTTGTGAGCAGGACCTGAGAGCCCTCATGAAGCTTCACGCTACCCTCAAGGCCACCTGCCGTGGTGGCACTGCTCCAGCTGCGGCGCAGAGAGGTCTTTGACCTGTCCAGGAGGGAAACACAAGAACAATCCTCAGGTGGGAAAGCCATATGATATAAATAACCTACCATATTCATTTCCACTGCCAGATTCAGAATTCATTATTTTAATTCGTAAGAGATTATATTTATGATCACAATCTGATTTTATTCTAAATTTTTTGGTTATTTTAATACTATCCTGATCTGGATTTAAGATTTCATTTGCAATTTATAAATAGATATTGCAATACACACATATATATGCTTTCAGTAAAATCACAATTAGAAAAACTATACTTACAACTACTTAGTTACTATCAATATTATAAAATAAAGCAAAAGAAAAAAGCTATCATTTTGGTTATGATAAATTAAATTTACCTTCTGTTCACTTTAAAAATGTTTCTATATGAAAACAAATTTTAAAAACTGTTAAACAACAACTATGGAAAATAAATTTATATAGAAGATATAGTCAGAAATAGATACAGGTCTCTTCCAAATATGAACTCCAGTTACACTGCCACTAACACTAAAGAAGGTCTGAGGTGCCCTGAGAAGATTCCTTTACTTTTCCCTACAACATAACATTACCTGCAATGTTCTACAGATGCCTCCTAGCTCCTCCCTGACCTGGTAACAAAACTACTTGGGACTCACCAATGAACTCAATGCAGGCCCAAAACCACACTGGCTCCCACCCACCAGATTGCCACCATCATCAACTGGAAGCACCTGGCCCTGATACACAAATAACCTGGAGCTTACTACCCTCTGACCGAGACCTTCCAGAATGGTTACCAAGAAACCACTAACACTACCTGGAATCTTCTACTCTCTGTCCTAAAGCACCTCTCCTCCAAAAGAAACCTTTCTCCCCATCCCCACAGCAGAAACAATGCTGAACCTGTTCCTAAACCTCAGAAAAGCTTATTGGGAACAGAACCTGGGTCCTGATTTTTTCATATCCTTATTTCATTTTCTATTTTTAAATATATTATCACATACTATATCTCATTTGTTCCTCTTAACTACCCTGTACCCTGTACAAAAGGAAGAGTACTTTTAATTTTATGGATAGGAAGCTGAGGTTCAGAGACTTCTCTCCTAAGACATGCTTGTCAGTAAGTGATAGAATTCAAATTATAAAATACTTTAAAATCATTATTTATCATGTCAAATGCACAAACACAATAATAAACTTAACATAGGAATATGTAATATCTTTAAGAAAAAACATAAATCTTTACTGAAGCATACACAAAAGACAAATGTAAGAACTCTGGTCCTAGAAACATCTATTAATTTTCTAAATTCACCCCAAATTGATATTTTGTAGCCTCACACAATTACTGTAATTTCCACATAAATAAGGACAGTGAGCTTGCATTTCCTGCAACATTCAGCCTCACTCAAACTGGTATAGGAGGTCATATTTATATTACCTTCCTCAGAAGAGGAAACACAGGCTCAGAAAAGCTAAGCTGTTGGCCTGAGATCAGAGAGACAGCAGGGCTCGGATCCCAGCCGTCCAAACACAGAGACCAGGCTCTTGCACAGCCGTAACAGGTTATCAGCAAATAAGAAAAAGGTGAAATATAGTCAGGCAAGATTTATATTGCCATTGTGTTAAAACTATATAAAGTTATAATAGTTAAAACAATGTGGTTCACTCTTGGGAATATACCCAAAAGACTGTGACACAGATTACTCCAGAGGCACCTGCACACCCATGTTTATTGCAGCACTATTCACAATAGCCAAGTTATGGAAACAGCCAAGACGCCCCACCACCGACGAATGGATTAAGAAAATGTGGTATCTATACACAATGGAATTTTATGCAGCCATGAAGAAGAACAAAATGTTATCATTCGCTGGTAAATGGATGGAATTGGAGAACATCATTCTGAGTGAGGTTAGCCTGGCCCAAAAGACCAAAAATTATATGTTCTCCCTCATATGTGGACATTAGATCAAGGGCAAACACAACAAGGGGATTGGACTTTGAGCACATGATAAAAGCTTTAGCACAACAAGGGAGGGGTGAGGATAGGTAAGACACCTAAAAAATTAGTTTGTTGCCCTTAACACAGAGAATCTAAAGCAGATACCTTAAAGCAACTGAGGCCAATAGGAGAAGGGGACCAGGAACTAGAGAAAAGGTTAGATCAAAAAGAATTAACCTAGAAGGTAACACATATGCATAGGAAATCAATGTGAGTCAACTCCCAGTATAGCTATTCTTATCTCAACCAGCAGAAACCCTTGTTCCTTCCTATTATTGCCTATACTCTCTCTACAACAAAATTAGAGATAAGGGCAAAATAGTTTCTGCTGGGTATTGAGGGGGTGGGGGGGAGAGGGAGGGGGTGGAGTGGGTGGTAAGGGAGGGGGTGGAGGCAGGGGGGAGAAATGACCCAAGCCTTGTATGCACATATGAATAACAATAAAAAAAAACAATGTGGTTCACTCAGGCACAAGAATGTAGCTTCAAGTGACACAGACAAGACATTTTAGAAAAATTTTGCATGTACATAATTATTTCATATGTAAAAAAAATTAAAACTTCAAAGCAACGAGAAAGGAGTGACCATTGAATTATGGGTGCCTTAAGAACTAGCTACTTGTTTAGGAGAAATAAATATGATTCTTAGCTAAATTCCAAACTTTTGAATTCCCAAAATCCAAAAAAAAAAAAATCCAGGTGAATTAAAGTGCTAATACATAAATTTTGTTAAAAGAAAGAATTGAAGAAAACAAACTTTGTGTATTTATCTGATCTCAACCATGCATTCACACGTACACACACAAATAGGGCAGGGGGGAGAGTAGGGGGAGGGGAAGATAGATGCATTTTTCAAAAGTCTGCATTGTTATTTAAAATATGATTTTTTTCATTTATTATTATGATATAAAAATGTTTCCATATAACAGTGCAGAATTTAAAAACACTGCAAAAGTCACAGTGAGGAAAAATAATATTAAAAGAATATGTGATTATGTTCATGATACATTAACGGGAAAAGTTTTCTAAAGGGTATATAGAGTATGACTCATCTTACTATTAAAAAATTCAGCACATACATTAAGGAAAAACTGGAACATATATAGCAAAATATTAATAGTGATAACTTTATCTAGGTGAAAAAGTCACAGATGATCTTTATCTGCATCTTATTTTGCCTTAATTTTTTCAAATATTATAAAATCATTTTCATAAACAAAAATGTTTATTAAAAGAGACATAGTGATAAGTGAATTCAATATCTAAACCAAAAATTAATGGCTTGGGTAAAATATAGAACATTCTAATGGAAGTGATTTTGATTCAAGTTATTTCAAGGTTCAAAAGCCCAGAAGCTTGGAACTACTATGTTTGAGAACTCTGTTTACTCAGTCAAAACACTATGAAATGGGGAGGGGAAGATGCTAAGCTCTAGGAATTTGTACATAGCAATCAGAATGGTGTTATAAAGTATGACAGAGACTGTGTAAGGTGAGGAGTGTGCATAAAAGAGGGCAAAAATCTCTCCATTCTTAAGGCCTCAGGGAGAATATTTCAGTGAAGTGATACTTGGGCAAACCAAAAACACAGGAAGAGGGGAGTATAATGTGAGCAAAATATAGGTGTTACTCTATTAATTTTTTTGAAGTTTAGATAGTGGCAGTTGTTTATAAAGATATCCCCATGAGATAGGTAGAAAACCCAAAACATGAAAGTGTTTGATATCCCCACTCCAGAGGAACTAATACAGAAACCTTAAAGCGAAAGAGGTCAACACGAGAAGGGGATCAGGAACCAGTTTGTAAAGATCAGTTAGAGATGAATCAACTTGGGTTGTAACACATTTGTACATGGAAGGAATACTAGGAATCTCTCTGTACAGCTATCCTTAACTCAACTAGCAAAAAACACTTTGTCTTTCTTATTATGTTTATGTCTTCTCTTCAACAAAATCAGTCACAGCCCGGAAGCGAGGGGGAGGTGGTGGGCAACAGGGGAGAAATGACCCAAACAATGTATGCACATGTGAATAAAAAAAAATCCCCATGAGACATACAGGTGGCTGACCATGCAAGACTCTGTCTGCTGTGCCTGTGAGTTTGGACTTCAACTTTTTAGAATTCAAAAGTTTTAAGGGACAGGCAGAAAATATAAACATGTGACATGAAACAATGAAACTCATGCAACTGGACTGTAGGAGTTCTACCTAAAGACACTCAAGTTTGAGCTGACCTTATGCCAATGCGCTGGATCCACAGACAGGACCCAATGTATACTTGTAAGCACAGGCTCCTGAGGCAGGGAGAGGAGGTGAAATCAGCAAGTACCAATGGGGATAGTGTGAGAGAGGACGGTGAAGTCTTCTATCACGTCTTTGTAATGACTATGTCACAATCTCAAGCTCAATTTCCTTAGTACTCTCATTCTGGGCACAAGATATTTATACATAGAATTCTGAAGCTAGTTGTTTCCAATCCTTCTCTGTCACTTTTTCCTCTGAATGAAATGCATTCATTGATACCATCTTGATCATGAAATGATGGTGAAATGTCAGTGAAAGAATGAAGCCTTTTCTTTCATGAAAATGACTCCCTTTCTAATTATCCTTCACTCAAATGGGACAAACATGTCTACTACCCCAAGTCCTTCAAGTTTCTTACCAAGGAATTTCATTATGTTTTCCACATTTCTTCTAAAAGTATCACTTATTCTCATACAAATAAATCACCCTTCCAGATTAAACAGCACAACAATCAACTCTACACACAGTTGTCGGGTTACTGCATTGCCTCTCTTACCCTAAGATCAAGGATAGATTTCCTACTCCCTGTCAGCACGCAAAAGTCTTTTGTTCCTGAGAAAAATGATTACCATGCTAAGTATAATGAGTAGAAAAATAAATGTACCAACTTATTATATATCTTCAGTAAAGGTATATTTATTTTCCTAAATAGATACTAGCGTCAATCTCTATAACTATGAGTAAAGCTTAATTTCCTTTTATTTCTATAGAAATCAGGTAAGTGCTGCTATTCCCTCCTCATGTCAATAAATCACCTTGTGCATACCTGTACCTGCTGCTGTATTCTTCCCAGGGCTCAGCTTTTTTTCTCCTCCCCTTGATTCTCTGTATCATGGTCTTCCAATCCCCAATATCTGGACACTGATTTTCCTACCTCTCTCCCTTCAGAATCCTTTATATCCTGGTGTCTCTTCTTTGTCTTCCATTCTGCCTAAGAATTCTCGAATATCTTTAATAAACTGGAGCATAAAGTTACTGCCCTAAAACTTTTTCAGCTACTGAAGCAAGGAGACCAATTTCAAAACTCTCAAATTTGGTGATGGTTTTGAGCAGTATACTCTACAAGGGGAAGTAAAGTATTTTTAAAAATAATTAAATAATAAGATTACCACATGGAATTGCAGGTTGCATTAAATCAAATCTGATTAGCTCAGTAAATAGTTTAAATCAATCCACTCTACTCAATGAAAACACAAAATGTAAATTCCTCCAACTTTTATTAATAAGAACTAACCTCTAGAAGAAAAATATATGCACTGTATTATGTTTAGTCATTTGTGACATTTTTAATTGAGCTTGCAAAAGAGGGAGGAAGAATTCAATACACTGATCACACCTTCTCTCTTACGTGTTAAAATTCTACTGAGCAATGTACAAGATACAAAATTCCATTTTTCTTCCTTCAGAGAATCCTGCCATGTTCATCTTGAAAGGCGTTTCTCTAAGTCTTCTTAATACTCACTTGGCAAAAGCATTTCTCCTGTTAATCTCTTTTTGGGAAGAAGCAGAAGTTGTGCTGAAACTTCTCCTAAAACCTAAACATGAAAGTTAAGGTTAGAAGAAGAAAAAAAATCACAAATTTTCAGTCCTTATTAAAAGTTGTCTTTTATCAATTTCTTCTACAAATGTTCTCTGACATCAAATTTTTTTGGAAAAAAAAGCAAAGAAGGTAAGTACATATACAGAACGTAATTGTAGTTTAGGTTTCTTGACAATATTTTTACTTTTACCTTTCTGATCAAACTATGCTCATACAGGAATAAGTGAAGATCATGACATTACTTTTGGAGGTTTTGAAGTTTAACATATCTCAATTGCCAGAATCATTACTTGTGTGTTCCAGAGCCATTATTATTTAAAATTAGGGTCACCTGAACACAATCAACCTCAATGATAGATCTGATAACCTAGAGGGTTACTATGAGACTAACAGGCATGGAGCACACACAGACAGCATGGATGTGCTGCACTAAAGGATGACTCATATCCTAAGCAGGACAGTGTGAGATTTCATCAGAATGATGCACAACTTAAAACCTGTGAATTGTTTACTTTGGAAATTTTTCATTTACTATTTTCAGACCATAGTTAACTGGAGGTAACAAATCCCACAGAAAACAAAACTGGATAAGAGACTACGGAGAGATAGTCTATGTTCACAGGTAGAAAGACTCAGTGAGAAGTCAACTCTTTCTGACTTAATCTATACACTCAGTGCAATTCCAGTCAAAATCCAAGCACAGGTATTTTGTGGATTTCAACCAAATGATTTTAAAGTTTAGACAGAAAGGCAAAAAGACCCATACAATCAACACAATATCAAAGGAGACCAAAGTCAGACACTACTCTGTATTTGAAGGATTACTATAAAGCAACAGAAATCAAGACAGTGTATTGGTGAAAAAGTAAACAAAAAGATGAATGGAACAGAGTAAAGAACCCACAGATAGACCCACACAAATACTGTCAACTGATCTTTGACAACAGAGCAAAGGCAATTCAATAAAGAAAAGATAGTTTTTTCAAAAAATAATGCTGGAACAATTAAACATTTACAGGTAAAAAAACAATCTATAAACAGGCCTTATACCTGTCATAAAATTTAATTCAAAGTAGACCAGACCTAAATGTAAAAACAAAAGTATAAAACTCCTAGAAGATAACACAGGAGAAAAGTCAGGATGGCCTTGGGTTTGGTGATGATCTAACAATACCAAAAGCATGATCCATGAATGGAAAAAATAATGGATTAACTTGAACTTCATTAAAATTTATGACACATGCTCTGAAGAAGGCACCATTAAGAGAATGAAAAGACAAGCCACAGAGAGAAAAAATATTTTCAAAACATTGAAAAAATATTTTCAATACCTGATAAGGGTCTGGTATTCAAAATATATAAAGAACCCAATAATAAGAAAGTAACGAACACAATTTAATGGGGCAAAAGACTGAACAGACTCCTGACCTAAGATGATACAATGATGACAAATAAGCCTGCTAGGGGCCGAATGGTGTTGCTCCACCCCCTTCTCCATTCACTCATACACTGAAGTCCAACCTCTCGGACCTCAGAATGTGACTGCACTTGCAAACAGGGCTTTAGAGAGGTAAGTGAGGTCAAACAAGGTCAGTATTGGTGAGGTGAGAACAGAAGCTCTAGGCTGGATGATGAGCAGATACCCTGCAAACACTTGGCACTCCCTAGGAAGGGAGAGGATGTGGACATGCATGCTTGCCAACCCTGGAGAAATGTCTGCCCATGTGCACAACAGCATATTTCCAATGATAAAAAAACCAAGATATAATCCCCAACAACCATCAACTATAGAATAATAATGCATTTCAATGTAACCGTAAATAACAAAATATCAAACAGTAATAAAAACTAAATATATGATTAATTAACATGTCTCTATACAGGTAACAAAAGACAAAGAAGGTCAAGGAGACTGCTAATACAAAGTTCGCGTCAATAACCTTAGGACGGGGTACATGAAAAGGAAAGCAGACAAGAGGGGGTGGGCACTCAGGGATTTCTACCACACGTGTAACTATCTTCAGCTGGGGATTGGGTATAGATGTCTGCTCCATGACTACATGAACTATACAAATATATTTCATACACTCTTTTGCATACATATGTATGTGCATATACTTCATAATAAAATTTTTCAATGAATATTACCGACATGAAATTCTATCATCTCACCAGGATAAGAATGATTCTGTTTATTTGAAGAAATTTCTGAAAGAGTATCCAGGGAATCTGTTAGTCTGTGAATAAAACAAAACACAAACATTAGAGTAGCTGGTCTTCAGATTTAAGACTGGCTCTCTCAACTGATCATTCATTCAACAAACATTTATTGAGCACCCAAATGAGCCAGAATTGAACTTCCACCTAGTGTGGGAAACAGGCAATAACCAGATGGAAGAAGTACTATCTAAGAGCACAGCATGTAAACAGTCAACTTAAAATGAATTCACTTAAAATAGGAACCTTATATTTCTTTGGAATTTTGTCTCCAAAGGTGAAACTAAAGACTATGAAACCATACTTATTTTATATTAAATTTAACAAGTGTTAGATTAAAATGGTTAAAAATATCACTAATTCTTAAATTGGAGAATAGGTATTAACTGAGTTTGTGCATGTGTGTGATTTTTCTGATAAAACTGTCCTGCTGTATTATACAATTCCAGGCCCTTTCTACTTAACTCTAAGCACAATCATAAAGGTCACCTTCCCGACGGGTTTCTTTTCACTTTTTGATATTCAAATCATTCTTTATTTTTAAAAAGCCAATCCTGACAACCTCATTTTCTTTCAACTGTTTGCTGACCTAAATCTGCAAGGCCTTCATTTGTCAATCAACTCCTCCAACATACTTTATTTCTATCAAGAAATCCTGCAACTCTCTGCAGTATTTGCAGTTTTATCTTGTGACTGAGATGCATCATTTTTACATTATATACAACACACCACAATCAATGAGGGACTGATGAACATGAAGACTACAACCTGATGAACAGGACAGCTACTTGAATGAAGTGGTGATGGACAGCTGAAAGAAATTTAATCCTAGAAGTGATCAGTTCATTAGAAATAAGTACCTAATGGTAAGAAGAGAATGAATGCTATGTTCATAAAGATTATCTTAGGCTGTGTGTAAGAAACACAGAGTGAGAGAGAAAGAAAGAGATTAGATTTGATCTACTCTTAGTTTCTCTAAAGAAATGCTGATTTTATACTGACCAAAAATTAAATACTAAAACAAAAATATTAAATCAGCATTGGATAATAATAGGTGGATCCAAAAAGCTATCCAAATAGAGGGAATAATGTGTGCAAAGCTTCTGTAATAGGAGGCACATTTTAAAAGTGGAAAAGGGGGAAATAAAAGACCAGTTACAGTCCTGAGGAGGAGACATGCAAAGTCACATTATAATTAGTCACTGCCTTATTAAGACTTCCTCAAGCACGACCCTGGATTAAAATCCTTCTATACTGAAGATCAGTGGGGTCTTTAAAAAGCTCAAAACTGGTTTAGGTTAGAAAATCCTCAAAACCAGAGACTATGTCTGTTTTATTTGCTTATAGAATGCCTAGCACAGCACAAATTGCTAAAAGACACTTAATAGTATTTGATGATGATGAATGAGACAATCAGAAGATGACAGGAAGACAGCTGGATCGAGACAGCACTTCATTTAGAAAGAGCCCTGTTTCTTTTAAGAGGGGGTTGTTTTCAAATGCACCACCTTAAAGAAGACCAAAGAGAAAGCAAGCAAAACACAAAGTGAAAAACGTGTGCCCCATAAACAAAGCAAGAGGGGAAAAAATTAAACTTATGAGAAAGAATGTGGCTTCATATTATTTATAAAGAGAAAAGGCTGTTTCAGTACAAAAAGTTCTGACCTGGGAATCAGATATATTTACTGTGTCTAAAATACGCCAAACTTTGTACTCTGAGTCATCGAACATGAAGCAAACCTTAGTCCTCATGACTACAGACAAATAAAACTTGTATGAGCCTGTAACAAGGCACCAATGCAGGTGACTCAGCTGGAATACACTCCCAAGTCAGTCATCTGCCAGACACAGGTCCCAAGGAGAGTCAAGGATGCTTTGGTAACCAGTAAGGGTTATAGTGAAGAACATTCTGATTCCAGACTTGTAGGGTTCAAAGCCCCACTGGAGAGCACAGCTCCCATTAGCTCTCTGGACCTTACTTTTCTCATCTGTGATACAGGGATAATTACAGGGCCTGACCCATAGGATTGTTGCAGAAAACTAAACCGTTAATATGTGGAGAGTTGTGAAGAGTGCCCAGTGGGTATAAGTGCATATTCATTAGCTAGCTCCATCTTCTCTTCCTTTAAAAAATGACTAAAAGAAAAAAGAGCCAAGTGCTTGAAAGTATGGGCTAAGGGAAAAACAAGGAAATAACAAACCTGGGATGAATACAACTCCTCTATTAACTAGCCATGTGACTTTAGCTTAGTTACTTTATCTCTTGAAAATTATTTCCTTCACCTGCAAAATGGGAATGATCACAACAGCCTATGGCTCTCTGTATAAAGTATGCAGCTACCACTTATCAAATGCTCAATAAAGGTTTATAATACTGAGGGTTCTTTTCCAGCTTGCCTGGCCAAATACTTACTAGAATCAAATGAAGTAATATTTAAGTGCAAATACTTTATGACCTACAAAGAATTATATGCTTAATGCTACATTTTCATAAAGAAGATACACACATCAAGTACACTGTAAAATGAAATTAATACAAAAAGCATATGTAAGTTTCCAACAAGAAAAACATACTAAGGAAGAAAATGGGTATAAAAAACTTAATTTGCCCAGAAGCAGTCAATCTAGCTGTAAGGGACTCCCAGACTGTCACTGGCATTCTAGTCTCATGAATATCATTACATCACGTGTGTTATCTCTTATTTAAGACCAGTGTCCCATTTCCCTGCCACCGAAAAGCATACCAAGCCAGCTTCTTCCAGCACAAGAGAAAAGTCACTTCACATTTTACCTGGAATTTCATGAGGACTTTTTCTGCTCAACTTATGTTTTTAAAATCAGAGTGAGGTGGTACACAAGTTACTATCTTACAAAGAAACACCGAGGTGGTTTATTATATATAAATCCTTGAAACTTCACTTCCCCCAAAGATCTACTGCCTATCTATTTTTGAAAACTAAAGAAATCAGAGGAAAAAGCCATTTTGGTTCCATTAGGTTTGTAGGAGAATGAATGGGTGCCTGCTGGCAGGAAATTTAATGTAGTTAGGATATGACTGAAGCAATCAGAGAGCATTTTTACTTTTGTTTGCATGACAGATTAAGCTTGCTACTCTCACTGTTCTTAGCTGCAAACGCCACTTCTAATAGCCTGCACATACTCATAGGGTTTGCAAATGAGGAAGAAAGGAGGTTTTTAAAATTGCAAATCCTCAGAAAGGCAAATTTAGCTTTCCATGAGCCTTCCCCCTAAGGAAGGTGGTGGGTTAACCCTTTGAAAGAAGGCATGAGCTACATTCAGTCGTATCATCCAGATAAAATTAGGGTCTCTGAGCAGTACTGCAAATTACAAAAGTTTGTGTGAATAAACATAAGTTCCATTTTTTCTCACCTTTGCACCCTGGATGGGGGAGCAAATATTCCATATCTTGGAGAACAACTAAAATACTGCACACCTCCAACTGAACCATCATTCTTCCCATGGGGTTTTTCAAGCTCTATACCATACCAATACCCTAGAACATGAATATTGCATTTTAAAAGCATCTGCACTTTATTCAAAATCGTCAGGCTATTATACGAACCCATGTCTCGATGGTTTAACATTTTTACAAATGACCGAAATGATGGAAGATCATCATGTACATTAAGCTATCAAATGATAAAATTATAAAATAAAACTTGAAAATTTGAAAAGTAGGAAAAACATTTTACCAACATAATTGCAGAGCAGTACATTAAGGGAGGAAAATAAAATGGATTAGCTATCATGCAAGTAGAACACGACCAAAATATATCTTAAAACTATAGTGAAAAGGAAACTGTCCTTGACTCTAATACAGTGTGTTTCAATGAGAGAAGCATAACACTGAGATACATAAATCCTAAAATGAACATGCAATCTTTTCACTTTACTCTCCCAATATAGGACCACAAATCATTCTTGAATAATTAAAGAACGACAAAGATAATATGGAAAATGCCACTAGACATTTGGTGACTCTGCTTTCTCTTTCTCTATTTTTTATCTTAAGATGGAAAGAAAAATCATTTTTAACCTAAATGAAAGACTTAGGTTATCTAACAGAAATCTTAAAGACCTGTAGACCTATAGTCTGAGGAAAGTGATAGGATTTCCTCTTCTAGAGAGCCTAAAACTGAAGTGGCAAGGTTATGTGTTTCCGCCAATATAAGGCAACTGGACTTACTTCTAGCACAAGGGTTGAGGGTACCCAAGACTAGCTACAGTGTCTAAAAGTTCACTCGTTTGTGGTCTAAAAAGACACTATAGTAGCAATTGTATTTGGTCTCTTACAATTAGTATCAAATAAAAAAAAATAAGGACAGAGAAATCAAGAAACTTGCTGCAGAGTACAAAATACAAAAATATTGTTTCTTTCAGATTAATAGAATGGAGAGTCAGTTAAAAGACTTCTAAAAAAGTCAACCTTGAAGTTCTTAATTTTTTCCCCTTCTCCTCAAAAAGATGGCACCTGGGTCCATTCCCAGACACTGGGGTTTAGACTGAAAAGACTAAAGCACACCATGTCTTTCATATTTGTCTGTCCCTACTCCCATCAAGTAATGCCCACAGAACTCCTGGTTAACTAATGCTCTAAAAATGCTTATAACCTTTCTGAACATCCTAAACCAGGTTACTCTGGTTAGCATTGGTATTTCTCTGAGTACCACAGTTAAGATTTTTCAAGTTTTATTTCCTTCTGCCTTTGATATCTTCCAATGTAATTTTTGCAGTTTCCCATTTTAATTTACCATGTATTACTGTTACATGTTTTATCATAACTCTTGAAAGCATGTAACACACAGCAAAAATACATACATTATGATGAGTGTCAGCAATAGTGACTTCATACTCAAGTGGTGTGATGTGGATATCTTCCCATTAAAATACTGTCTTCCCAAGGTGACACTGATAAAAATGTTGAGAGTAGCTAAACATGACCTCTTTCATGTCTCATAGTCTATTAAAAGTCTTGACATTACCATTGTTCTGTAGAAATCACTGATCTAAATTCTGATGGCACAAGAAATATATACTACAACTTCCCTGACAAGGTAACATTAACACAAAAGTTTCCAAGTGTGCTTGTTTATTACTTCACAAATTTCTAAATGATTTACATTAGGAATTTAAAAATTAAAACTCAACCTAAAAATGATGACTCGTATCCAAAGAATCAAACCATCCTAGCCTTGTTTAATATAGTCAGAGAAAGGCAACTCCAAAGATATTGGTAAACGTGAAAAATAAACCTACCTGTGGTAGGTTTAACATGTCCTAATGAATCTTGATTACTACCTGGAGACCTAAGGAAGTTATGAATTACACATAAAACATATAAGCCATTTCAAATTGATTCACTGGCTTGCAATTAAAAGTGGTAGTAAGGAAACAAGAATGTGCTGAGAGACAATTCTCCATAGTGCTCTCATGTTTCCAACTGTCCTACAGACAGAGGCACTGACTACCTTTGTTCCTGGCCCTCTTTGCATGGGTGTCTGAATAGAGGATCAAATGGGAGGACAGTCTCCCTTCAGGGCAAAAGACAGGCATGCTGAGCAATCACTTCAGTGTAAAGGTTCAGATTCCTTAAACTCACAGTTCTTCTGGAATATACACTACTGGGTGCGCAGGTGACACCTAGCACCCTCTCTGCCCCAGACCAGGGCTCAGGGAACAGCACAGAAAAATGCTAATACTCTGGCTACTGCTATTACTGTGAATATTAAAGTCCTTTGTTTATGACCTAGGATTTTTATGTCTTCCACCAACATCTATGAAATTGTGACAGGTTAGTTTGCTGGCTTGCAAACAGGGTAAAATCTCAGCTCCTTCATGGTTCTTGACAGATACTACAGTACAAACTTTTTTTTAAAGAAATCAATGTTGTAAGCCACCTTTTCCTAAAATGCTGCAATGCCACCATGTGTTAAAACAGCACATTGCTATTTAAAACAGAGAGGGATTCTTTCAACTAGCATCTATCCAAAATTATAATCTTTAAAAATGCGCAAGAAAATAAACCTTACTTTTGGAAACACAGTATTAAGTAGATTGGAATGAATATAAAGACACACAAACATGTATTTTTAAGGTCCCAGGGGCCACAACAGCTTTCTTATCTTCCTTTGCTTTCCTTTCCAAGCCACCCTAATAAAGGTTATACATTTACTCATTACCTACACATTGTAAGATTATCCTTGGTAAAGAAAAAAAAAAACCTAATCCTGAAATACTTTCCCTATCATTTAGCACAGCAATCAGAATAAACTTCAGAAATAACTCATTTTAGCATTACATAAATGAAAACACAAGAACAAGAAAAATCAATGGACACCAATCAGAGTACAGCCACTGAATTTGTATCACTATTTCACATTTTCTGTGCCACTGCTATCATCCACAGAACTTTAAGAATTCCTCTGATTAAATTTTATCTACCTATAAAAATTTAAACTTTTCATATTCTAAAAAATTCAAATTGAGCAAAGAATATTCAGGTGAGTTACCTGGAGCAAAGTTTGTTGTCCCAAAGAATTTAATGGTACCAACTCTCTGGCCTACCACCAACACTCTCTCTCCAAGGTGGAGTTCTCCTTCATGACGGGTATTATTTGCTACAGATGTTGCTGAAGAATTCAAACCTGTTGAAGCAGTAGAAGAACAGAATAAAAAGGAAGGAAAACTAATGGAGAAGAAGCTTTAAAAGCATATTAGTGAAAAAAAAAAAACTCTGTATTCTAACTAGTCTCATTAGTTATAGATTTTGACACAATGTTTTTTATTATATATACCCTCTACAATTACATTCCTAACATGAAAGGTCAAGGCACTCAAAGGAAATATGAAGGGTTTCCTGAGAAAATTACTGCATTCCACAATTCACAAAACCAAATTCCTGACGAAGAATCAATTCTGCCAGGATTGTTTGGTGCAGCTCTGCTAGAACACACTTCATGTGAAGAATCAGATATCAAATATTTTAAGTTTTCAAGCCATACTTCCTCTGTCACAAAAATGCAACTCTGCTGTTCAAGCATAAAAGCAAATAATACATAATGGAATGTACATAGCTGTGTCCAATAAACCCTGTTTACAAAGCCAGATTAGTTCTGACCAATAGCTGTAGTTTGCCAATCCTTGTTTTATAAAAATAAAAATTTAAGTATATAGGCACACTAGAACTACTTGTCATAAAAGGTTTTAGGGAAAAATAGGCATTCCATACTCATATATTAATTTTAAAATCAAGTAAATTTCAAAAGTCTAAATGCCAAATGAAAGGGGCCTTGAAATATAAGCAAGGACAGGAGGGGTTATGGCATCACTGTACCTTCTCACCTCTACTCCTCAAAGTATTAGAGAGAAATTGATTGGGGTATAACAAGGGTAAGCTATTCAGAAAACAAATATTCTAGATAAACAATTCCAGGTCAAATCTCCAAGTTCCTGACTTGTAGGATCCTTGCTTTTAAGTTTATTATATCAATGTTACTACTAGGGAAGAGGTCCCCCACCAATAAAGTATGTTAAAGAAAAACAATCCTGTCATGAACATTTTCTGTAAGAAAATATTGGTTCAGTAGAAGTATTAGAAAAAAAATCTGGTAATTATTATGAAGGTTAAGAATAATTTATGCCAAAATGGCTTCACTTTCTTTCTGAACAAGTTTACATATATAGGTAAATAAGTAAGCTACAATATACACAATCTATGTTGATTTCAGTATGAAGTTTGACAAAGTGTTTTATGTATCCTCACACAGAACTGGAGAACAGTGGACTGAAGGGGTTATGTAGAACCCATGGCCAGTTAAAAAGCCTGTGAGAATAGGCTATCACAGTCATCTTGGAAAGGGACCCTCCAACCCTCTTCTACACAGTTTTAAACCATAATTTGAATTAAGAACAGAGAAAATGGGAGGGGGGTTGGTTTGGTTTTTGTCTTGAGTTTGTTTTGGGTTTTCTATGGTAGGGGTGGCACTACTGGGGTTTGAACTCAAGGCTTTGTGCTTGTTAAGCAGGCACCCTACCATTTGAACCATGTCCACGGCCTAAAAACATGCTTTATAAATATGAAGAAAGACACAAAGATACATGAGAAAGCTAACACACAAGATGCAAAAAATAAAAGTTCAGATGAGATAAAACTGCTGACTATAAGTTAGGTGAAAATAAACGCAACACATATATCCAACAGCTACACGAAGAGACCTGAACCTCACTTAAGGTTCATGGGGAGGCAGGAAAGAGAAACAAGTAGTTCAATCTGATTGAAGTAAAGGGTTCCTTCTACACATTTAAAAAGAGCAAATCTACTTACAAACAAACCAAGATTAAAAACACCAAGAAAGCCTGGTTGAAAAAGCCATAGATACCAGCACTGGCTCTGGATGAGAGAGAAGGGCTTTTGCTCATGGTCTTCTTGCTATTGTTACTTGCATTCAATTTCTTGGGGTAGCTCTGTTTGTGTTCCAAAGAAGATGTGGAGGAGGAGCTGCTGACGGATCCATGCAGGGTAACTAAAATAGAGAAGAAAAAAGAATAATACTTAAAAGGTTATAAAATAAAAAGTAGGCCAATAAGAAACCTTTCCAGGCAAATCCTTCTGAAATACTCCATTTAGCTTCTGCAACTGTGGATTATCTAGTGTCAAATTAAAGGCCTGATTTCATCCAAACATACTGTAGTTTTTACATAAAAGATTTTATAACACAAGCAATAGGTTGTTTTTTTTTTTAGGATTCGCATTATAACATCACAATCTTACATAGGGAATGCTTCCATATCAACTAATGTTAACTATCCAATCTAAACACCATCACTCACTCACCCCTTAGGGGAGAAAGTAAAGTTCCATCTTTATGCAAAAAACAAAAAGTGCTATTACTATATTTTAAGATGACAAAGCTTAACATTAAAATGTTTTGGGTTAAACCTGAAGACAGCAGGAATACTCATGTTCTATTTGCCCAATGATTTTGATAGCTAAGGAAACTTACACATTTTTGCCAAGCCACCTGTACTATGGAATTCCCTTTCATTCCCTCTTGTAATCTAGTCCAGTAGTCTGCTAATCATACCTAAGAAACTCAGTACAAGATTTTATTTTTTAATTATATACTTATTGTGAGCTGCTTAAGAGATTTTCAAGGGCAATTTTTACTATAATGATTTTCCCTTACCAACTTTAAAAACCCCCATATAAGCTGGTTTTCCACTGTATTATTTGAAAGTTTCATCAGTATACTGAATTTTGAGAAACAGAAGTTATAAATTATATTACCATCTTTCTCTGTTGCCATTTTCAACTCTTCACTAGGAGGCACTGCAAGTGCAGATTCAGAAGCACTCTCTTTTTTTGATGTCATCAATCCTAGGACACAGAAACAGAACACTTTTTAGTAAAAACAAGTTTTAACAGTAAGGGTAAAAATGTATTTGTTTTTTAAACACAATGTATCCCTCATTATCTAAACCTTAACCACTTCTGAACACATACTGGATAATAATTTCACAGATATGGAGCCAATATTTCAGTACTGAAAGGGCTAACGATGTAGCTCAGTGGCACAGTCCTTGCCTCGCATGTGTAAGACACTGGTTCAAATCCCAGCACTACAAAAATAAAAATAAAAAATAAAGGAGAAAGAATCACTTCTAGCACATGTAAAAACCCCAATATTATAACGCACTAAAGATTTCTAAATAATAAGAACGCTGTGACACGCTACTGCCTAGCTGTTTTAGTATTTAACGCACATGTTTCATGTGTTTGCACCACACTGGCGGGTACAGCAAACCTGTCACAGTGGAGAAATAGCTGCTACACTTTGGCACTTACACACAACATATATGATTTCACTGGTGTGCATGCAAATTTCTCAAAGCGGATTTTCTAATTGAACAGTGAATTTGGGGTTAAAAAAATTACCGATTATTTTAGTTACTATTCACTTAAGCAAGAGTTCAGATACTAAGAAATCCTGTACTCTGCCATTCCATTGGTACTCTAAAAGTGGTAGAATAGCTACCACAACCAATTCACACAAAAAACTCACTTTGGAAAAGAAACAGTTCTTCAGTTAACAGTCTGCTTATTAAGACTTGTTTCAATTGCACAGAGCTGAGGAGAGGCAGTGGGTGGGGCTGGGTTTGAACTCAGGGCCTTGCACTTACTATACAGCCACTCTTCCACTTAGTCACACTTCCCGCCCACCTGTACAGAAGTCATTTAAAGAAGAAATCGAATGGCTACATCCAACTTTAATTTCCATCAGAACCTATTCCAATTCTGCTCATTTATGGACTATTTTGCATGAAGAACTCTGCTTAGGACTCTGAGTACTGCAAACACAAATGAGACACGGTCCTAGCTCTGAGGACAATTTTTTCAATTTAGTATAGCAGACAGTCATCAATATGAGTAACTAAAACATGAGAACCTTCTTCATCATAAGCACTAATGCAGTAGCAGGAGAGGAGAAAACTGTGGCTGCTCAAGATTACATTCTAAGGTGGGTCTTGAGGTTGGACTGCTTCCCCAGAATCCTGAAAGTAGGATCAGGAAGAACTGAAGGTGAGAATTCTGTATGGACAGAAGAAAGCCTTACAGAAAGAGAGAATGGTAAGGAGCTTGGCTGGATTTTTGAGACACAGAAGTAAATTGAAACAGATAGGTAACAGTAAGCCTTGGAAGGTGATGGCATCTAACTAAGGAACCAGAACTTGGGGCTAAGGGTATAGCTCAGTAACAGAGCACTTGCCTAGCATGTGTGAGACCTCAGGCTCAATCTCCAGCATTACCCCCTGCCCAAAGAAAAAAAGGAAGGAAGGAACTAGACTCTACTCTGGAACCCTCCTATAGAAAATAAGCTTCAAGCAAGCTTTGGAAAGAAGGACTGGCCCAAGCAGAATTCTAGTTCTATAACATTTCTCTAGTAGGAAGGTCTTGTGGACCAGAGGAGAGGCTGAATCAGAGGCCAAGAGAAGCTATTACAGCAACCAACCTATTACAGACTGAACTAGGACAGCAGAAACAGAACGAGAAAGCAATCTGCAGAGAGGATTTCTTATTTTTTTAATTTTGACATTTTTCAGTTCTAAAACAGCCATTTGGCTCTGCTTTATTTGAATTTTTATCAAGATAATTTAACTCATATGAAGTTATAAAAAATGATTTTAAAAGATCCCTTTGTACACTTTGCCCAGTTTCCCCAACCAGAATACTGATATTGATATAACCTATCAATCCTACTCAACTTGCCCAGGTTTACTTACATTCACTTGCACATATGTGTATGTGTATGTGCATGCATGTGTAGATACACAGGTATACAACATTCAGTTCTTTGTGTTTTGTTTTTTGAGACAGGGTCTCACTATATAACCAAGGCTGGCCTGGAACTTGCTATATGTAGACCAGGATGGCCTTGAACTTGTAATCTTCCTGCCTCTGCCTCTTGAATATGGTTCTTTTTTTTTTAATATCTTCTAATTCTCTGATGAAACATTTTTTCCATTTGTTTCAGGAATGTACACCCTTAAGTACTGGAGCATGGTTATACTCTTTCATGTCTTTGTGTGCCAACTGCGATGTCTTTGTCATCTCAGGGTCCTTTGTCCTCATCCTTATAAAATGTAGAGATTTTCCTGCTTTTTCATATTTTGAATCATTTTGGGTATCTAGGATATCACTTTAAGACCTACAGAGAGTCTTAGTTTTTGTTGGTTGGTTAAGCTGTTTCAGTAGTCAACCTGTCAGGTTCCGGCTAGAAGTTCTACAAATTCCTGCCCACCTTCTGTGCACTAGGGTTCTCGCTCACTTGAGTTTCCAAAGCTTTTGCAGTAGTATTTGAATCTATTTCCTATGCTATCCAGTGGTCAGATGGGGCCTGCCGTGGTCCTGCCAAGGAGACCAAAGCCTTCAGTCAGACCCACGCACACACAACCTGATATCAGGTTTATATCCAACATTTGGAGGCCACTTTCTTCAGTTCCCTCCACTCATGGTCTCCCTGACAATTCTAAGGTACCCCCTTTCTGGGATTCTGAGTACAATGCCTTGCCTTTGGTTTCCCTGCTCTGTAATTCCATCTCCTAAGACTGACTCTGACTCTGAAACCAAGAGGTGGAGAAGAAAAACCAATGGGGATTCCACCATGTTCTTGGGACCACAGTTTCTCCCTTCAGAGACAAGGATTGCCCTTCCTTGGAGTTTGGGCGTCTGCCTCCCCAACCCACCTACCTCCCTCCCTGCTGCTCCTGCCCCATGCAGCAATCCTGGGAACTGGGCTGTGAGAGGAAAAAAGGGGGCGGGGGAGAGGAAGTGTAGGGCAGAAAAAGAACAGGATTTCCTCTAAGTTCTGTCAGGTAGAAAACCCCTTTCCTGCTTCTCAGAGTGGAAACAGAGGGCTTCTCTTACAGCTTTCAGTCTATACTTCCAGGTTTCAAGTTCTAAAGACATCATTTACAATATATCATCAAAAATATGAAGTACTTAGGAGCAAATCTAGCCAATGGGTAGAAAATTTCTACAGAAAAAAAAAACTATACAATCACATGGAAATATTTTTAAAGACTAATTAAAAAGAAAAATATTCTAAGCTCATGATTAAAAAGATGTC
Source organism: Castor canadensis (assembly GCF_047511655.1). Taxonomy (NCBI): domain Eukaryota; kingdom Metazoa; phylum Chordata; class Mammalia; order Rodentia; family Castoridae; genus Castor; species Castor canadensis. The sequence goes on along the minus strand of NC_133397.1, from coordinate 24,667,262 downwards.
AGTTCTCTTCGGTAGACTAAAGGTTTAAATGTAATACCAATTAAAACCTCAAGAGATTCTCTTTAAAAAGAAACTTAACAGCTTACTCTAAAATTTAGAAGGAGATATGACTTACAAGGGTCCAAAATAGGCAAGACGATCTTTAAGAATAAGATAGGAGGATTTCCTTTACTAGATACCAAGATTTCTTTTAATTACAGTAATTATGAAGTACAGTGTTAGCACAAGGACAGTCAATCAGAAGAGAAAAGCAAACCAAATTTTTGGACACAATCCTTCCAGTATGGGTAGAAAGCCTCACTGCTTCAGCTACTGACATGTCAACAGATATTTACTTAGCCCTATCGTTTGCTTTGTGATACAGTGAATACAGAAGTGCAAAATATTCTCACAGTCCATTTAAAGTTCAAAAGTCTGCTGACAGAACAAAAGATTCACAAAAAGCAATCAGTGGAGAAGATAACAAATACCAACTGGACAGCAGAGATAAAAAGTACATACAAAGTTAGAGAATTAAGAACTTAAAGTATGCTGGGGTCACTGAGCAAGTTCTCATGGAGAAACAAGGTCTGACTAAGGAGGTGAGGAATGGCAAAGACTGCCAAAGGCAAAAGTCACAGCCTTGCACCAAGACAAATAGGATGAGACAAGGTATGAAGGGAGATGTGAGAACATGTATGCAAAAGACAAGGAAGAGAGATAGCAGCCACAGTTCAACTGTGGAAGCAGAGAGAGACTATATTAAATAAAGGAGGTCTTTGGTAGTTTCAAGGACACGTTCTGATAGAGAAGAAGTCATTCAGCATCCCTGAATCAATCAGGAACATAAAGCTAGTTGTGTTTCATAAAGACTTACTAGAGGTATGAAATCCAGCTCTGAGGGTAATTATGAGGTATTAAAGGTATGGAAACAGCAGGAAAGAAAAGGAAGATATGCAGCTGAAATCTTCTTGTTAGGAATTGATGTCATTGATCATGATTGAGACTTAAAAAGATAAAGATGCAGGTTTTATTAAATTTGAGGTTTCACAGTGAGCTAACAAAAAACCCAAAACATTCTAAAGATTAGGGATCCCACAAATAAAATTAAAATTCTGAGATCATTAACCTGGTTTGACCCACCAGAGATCACTTTTGATGTGACATGAGCTACGTCAGCTTTCTGGGACCTGATGAGAGGCACAGCTTTTGTGGAAGGAGTATGTATTATATTCTTCTTTCGATCTTTTGCTTTACTTATCTTTGAAAGAGGTGCAAAAATACCTGAGGGAAAATGTACAATTTTAGTCAATGTTAAACAATTAAGAGCACTTCAAATAAAAGGGCAAGTGTAACTGTTTACTCACATCTTTTTTTTTTTATTATTCATATGTGCCTACAAGGCTTGGGTCATTTCTCCCCCCCTGCCCCCCCATGCCCCCTCCCCCCTCCTCTCCCCCCACCCCCTCGCTACCCAGCAGAAACTATTTTGCCCTTATCTCTCATTTTGTTGAAGAGAGTTACTCACATGTTTAAGTTCTTTTTTTAGAGCCTACTATATGTCCTATAGTGACAGACAGCAAAGAAAGAAAGACATGGTACTTGCCCTCAGAGAGCTTACGGTCTAGTCGTGGAGACTAATGCACATAATAATTTAAGAGTGACACAAAAGACACACAGTTGTGTAAGTGAAATTCAGGGGAAAGAGAAATGAATAAAGTAACAATGTTCTATTATTTCTAAGCTGTTGGCAAACAACAGTGCACTGTATGGTATAAAAACCTATACTTCCATGTCACTTTATATCTCTTTGGGGTTTGTATTTCCCAACATTAAGGCCTTTCGTATCCGTATCTTCTCTTCTAGACAGCACACCCTTTAAAGGCAAATGCAAGCATTACTCATCTCTGCCCTCCCCAAGTGTATCTAACTACAGTGCCTGACTCACTGCAGAGCTATAATCAATCTTTTTGACTATAAAATATAATCTTTCCCAAAGGTCTAGCCTTCAATTCCTGACAATGAGAAATAATACCGTGTGTGTTGAGGAGGGGAGGTATGCAGGGCAGGGGAAAGGGTGACCTGTCTACAGCAGCTACAAGTATAAAATTCCATTCAAACAGAGCTTATCCAGGCAATAACACATCCACTATAAGTATGCACAGACATCAAAGATAGTGAACATGGACTATAAATGACAAACTTATCTCACTAATGCAATTTTAAAAAGAAAATAAAGTCATAATATGTATAATATACTCTGAGTTTTGACAACCTAACAAATACACATTATGACTAACGTGTAATATATTAAAAATGAATTGTTTTAAAGCAGTATAGAAATGCTCAAGACAATACAAGTGAGTATGTTTATAGCTAAAAAGTGCCAGGTGCAGGAAGCGAGGGGGTGGGGGGGAGAGGGAGGGGGCAGAAGGAAAGGGAGGGGTTGGGGGGAAGGGGGGAGAAATGACCCAATCACTGCATGCACATATGAATAAAAGATTAAAAAAATAAAATAAAATAAATTTTTTAAAAAGTGCCAGCTGCATTAATTTTCTGCAAACCTTGAAACTCTTTCCTCCTTTGGATTCTATACTACCTTGCCCTGACTTTCCTGTCTTTAAAAAAAAAAAACTTATTTGCAGTTTTCTCATGCTGCCTACCTATGAGATTTTCCTTGACTACATGTTCTTTTTCTAAATTCTTTTCATTGCCAAACTGTAATGCACATATACAGAGTATCACTTTCAAAATACTGAGAATATATACCCCCAACCTAATATTTCTATCAACATTCACTATATAAGTAACCAGAAAAAGTTTTATTTAAAAACTGTAAAAGGTTGGGGGTACAGATCAGTGGTAGAAAATGTGCTTAGTATGTGTCAGGCTCTGGGTTCAACCCCCAACACTACCAAAAATAAACTATTTTACAGAGTAAAATTTGATTACTTTTAGGTAACTCATATTAAGCTACTTTAGTATCAAACTTACCATATTTGGGGGCACATTTGAAGTACTGGACTTTACCAACACTCCCATTGTTTTTTCCTTCTGGCTCATCTAATTCAATGCCAGCCCACTGCCCACTTGCAAATTCAGTTGTTCCACAAAATCTTAATGTCCCAACCTAAAGAAAATATAAATCAAAGTAATTTTTAGTATTATTGGTAATTCTATGTGTCCTACTTTTGGCTACATTACCATGGAAGTTTTTTTTTAATTCTCCCAAAAGTAGACTTCAGAATAAGAAACATTAACAAAGTTTTTTTTTAAGTACATTAAATAATGACAAAAGAATCAATTCACCAAGACCACCCAAGAATCCTACTCATGTGCATGCACCCAATAAGTGAGCTTCAAAATACATCAAAGTTCTTTACCAACAGAACTGAGAACAGAAATCCACATTAATGTTAGAGACTTTGATTCAACTTTCTCAGTAATCAATAGACCATGTGGGCCAGAAGATAGTAAGAATTCAGAAAAATTAGGCAAACTATTAACCAACTTGACTTAACTGACATTTACAGAACAATCCTTCCAAAACAGAAGAACATAAATGCAAAATAATAGACATATATGTTCTCAGACCATAATGGAATTAAACTAGAAATTGGAAAATTTATAGAAATCCCTGGAATTTAATCTGGAAATTAAAAAGATATACTCCAAAATAACTCACAAGTGAAGGAGAAAAAAATCACAAGGGAAATTAGAAAATATATTGAATTGAGTAAAAAAGGATAATATCAAATTTGTGGAATACACCAAAAAGCAGTGCTTAGAGACAAGTTCACAGAATCCAATGATTGTTTTAGAAAAGGCCTCAAATCAGTGATCTACACTTCCACTGTAGAAAACTATAAAGTGAAGACACAAAGCCAGAAAAAGAAAATAAAAAAAAAAAAACTGAGAACAGAAAAATCAGTTAAACCAAAAGCAAGTTCTTTGGATGACAAAAATTAGTAACAAACCTCTAGCTAGAACCAAATTTTTAAAGAGAGTGAAAAGACACAAATTTACCAACTTCACAAATGAAAGAAGAACATCATTACAGACCATTTGAAAATACTGCAAGAAAATACTGTGAACAACTCTGCCCATAAATTTCACAAATGGAATAAAATGTTACAATTCCTTGAAAGACAGATAAACAGAGAACTGAATCATAGTTTAAAACCTAAAAAAGAGGGGGAGGGGGGAGTGGGCGGGGGGGAGGGGAGAGGCAGGGGGGAGAAATGACCCAAACAATGTATGTACATGTGAATAAATGAATAATTTAAAATAAATAAATAAAACCTAAAAAAGAAAAACTGTGTCCAGGTCCAGATGGCCTTACTGGTGAATTCTACCAAACAATTTAAGAACAAAATAATGGCAATTCTACTCATCTAGAATATAAGAGTGGAGGGTCTATTCCCAACTTGTTTTATGAGGCCAACATTACCTTGATACCAAAATCAAGTCAAAGGCAAAAGAAAAAAAACTACAGACCAGCATCTCTCATGAATATAAACACAAGAATCCTCAATAAAGAAACAGCAAATCAAATATACAGAAAGGGTAATACATGATGACAAAATGAGATTTACAACAGGAATCTAAGGCTAGTTCAGTGTTGGAGAATTAACCAAGCAATGCATTATATCAACAGATTAAAGGGGAAAAAAGACTTGGTATCTCAACAGATGCAGGAAAAGCCTTGGCAAATTTTGACATCCTCTCATAGTAGTTTCTAAAAGAAAGACTCAACAAAGTAGAAATAGTTGGGAACTTCTTCAACCTGATGGACATTTATACAAATCTACCACTAGCAATCATCATGTGATAAGGTAAGAGACTTAGCTCCCTAATACTGGGTACAAGGTGAGGCTATTGACTCTTATCATTCCTACTTATTTTACGGAAGATCCCAGGTGATAAAACAAGGCAAGACAAAACAAACAAAATGCATACAGATTTAAAAGAAACAAATAAATTGGACATGGCGGTATGTGTCTGTAATCCCAACTACCTGGGAGGATGAGGCAGAAGGACTGCAGGTTCAAGGCCAGTCTGAGCAACATAGTAAGACCACAGGAGAAGAAAGATAGCAAGAGAGGGGGTAAGGGGAAGGGGAAGAAGAACGGGGAGCAAGAGCAGAAGTAGAAATAGAAATAAACGTCTCTATTCACAGACGACACGATTATTTACATAGGCTATCCCAAAGAATCCACAAAGTAAAAAGGCTAAGAGAACTAATAAATTTAGCATGGTTAAAGGAAACATGGTCAAAACACAAAAATCAACTATATTTCCATATACTAGCAAATGGACATCAGAAAATTAAACTTAAACAATTTCACCATTTACAACACCAAAAATCATAAAAATTTAGGCATAACTCTAAAAAAGCCTGTGTAATATCTAAATGCTTAAAACTTAAAACTAGCCAGGTGCCAATAGTTCACGCCTGTAATCCCAGCTACTCAAGAGGCAAAGGGTAGGAGGATCATGGTTCAAAGCCAGCCTGGGCAAATAGTTCCATGAGACCTTTTCTTGAAAAACCCTTCACAAAAATAGGGCTGGTGGATTGGCTCAAGGTGTAGGCCCTGAGTTCAAGCCCCAGTACCAAAAAAAAAAAAAAAAAAACTTGGTTAAATAAGCCAAAGAGCTATATGAATAGAGAGATATACTTTGTGGATACTGATATTTTTAAGATGTCAATTTTACTCATCCTGACCTATATTCAACAGCACTCGATTCAAAATCCCAGCAGGATTTTTTATAAAAATCTACAAGTTAATTCTAAACTGTACATGGAAAGCAAAGGAACTAGAATTGTCAAAACAATTCTGGAAGAAATACTAAAGCATAACACTCATTACCTGATTGCAAGCAACAGCAGTCATGACAGCTCTGAAGGTGTCATCAGTACCAATGGAGTGAGAAGAACTCAGAAATAACATCCATACGTATACTATCAAATGATTTTTGAAAAAGGCGCAAGAGAAACTCAACAGAAAGAGGGGTTTTTTCAAAGAGTTACACAACCACGTTTAAAGGAAACAAAAAAAAAACCTCAAGCTATACTGAGTACTGCCAAAAATTAACTCAAAAGTAAATATAAAACTAAATGTAAAACCTAAACCTAACTTCTAGAAGAAAACACAGATTATCTTAGCTATTATACTAAGCACACAATCCATAAAAGAAAAATGTTAATATACTAGACTTATCAGAATTTTAAACTTCTGTTCTTTGGAAGATACTTTCAAGAGAATAAAAGATGATCAACAGACTGAGAGAAAATATAAATGAAACAAGATTGGCCATAAGTTGCTAAGAGTTAAACCTAGTTGATAAACTTCAAAGTGGACTAAGGACCTTAATATCAGACCCAAAACCTTGCAGTTAGTACAGGAAAGAGCAGGGAACAATATTGGAAACAAAAGGAATAGGCAAGGACTTCCTAAGTAGAACTCCATCAGCCCAACAACTAAGAGAAAGGATGGACAAATGAGACAAGAAATTTAAAAGCTTCTGCACAACAAAAAAAAATGGTCTCTAAATTGAAGAGACCATCCACAGAGTGGGAGAAAATATATGCCAGCTACATATCAGACAAAGGAGACTGATAACCAGAATATACAGGGAGCTCAAAAAACTAAACGCCCCCCCAAATTAATGAACCAATAAATAAGTGGGCAACAGAACTTTTTCTAAGGAAGAAACACAAACGGCCAAAAAAATGTTCACCATCTCTAGCCATAAAGGAAATGCAAATCAAAACTCCACTAAGATTCTACCTCACCCCTGTTAGAATAGCCATCATTAGAAACACCACCATCAACAGGTGTTGGCGAGGATGTGGAGAAGAAGGAACCCTTATACACTGTTGGTGGGAATGTAAACTAGTACAACCACTCTGGAAAAAAATTTGGAGGCTTCTTAAAAATCTAAACATAGACCTGCCATTTGATCCAGCAATCCCACTCCTGGGGATATACCCAAAGGAATGGGACACAGATTACTCCAGAGGTACTTGTACACCCATGTTTACTGCAGCACTATTCACAATAGCCAAGTTATGGAAACAGCCAAGATGCCCCATTACTGATGAATGGATTAAGAAAATGTGGTATTTATACATGATGGAATTTTACACAGCCCTGAAGAAGAATGAAAGCTTACCATTCACAAACAATGGATGGAACTGGAGAACATCATCCTGAGCGAGGTTAGCCAGGCCCAGAAGACCAAAAATCATATGTTCTCCCTCATATGTGGACTTTAGATCAAGGGCAAACACAACAAGGGGATAGGACTTTGATTACATGATAAGGTGAGTGCACACAAGGGAGGTATGAGGATAGGTAGGTAACTCCCAAAAAAAAAAATGGCATTTGATGTCTTCAATGCAAAGGAACTAATACAGAAACTTTAAAGCAGCAGAAGCTAATAGGAGAAGGGGACTAGGAACTAGAGAAAGGTTAGTTCAAGAAGAATCAATTTAGAAAGTAACACATATGCACATGGAAGCAAAACTAGGAATCTCCCTATACAGCTATCCTTACCTTTACTAGCAAACACTCCTGGTCCTCCTTATTAATGTTTATACTCTCTCTTCAACAAAATCAGAGATAAGGGCAGAATAGTTCCTGCTTGGAAGCAAGGGGGTGGGGACAAGAGGGAGGAGGTGGGGGGAAAGGGAGGGAGAGGGGGGAAGGGGGGAGTAATGACCCAATCATTTTATGCACATATGAATAAAGGAAATAAAAAAAATGCTCACCATCCCCAGCCATATGGGAAATGCAAATCAAAATCACACTAAGATTCCACCTCACCCCTGTTAGAATAGCTATCATCATAAACATCACCAACAACAAATGCTGGCAAGGATTCAGGGGGGTGGGGGGTGGGGGGGGAAGGAACCCTCATACACTGCTGGCAATAATGTAATCTAATACAATCACTTTGGAAAACAATATGGAGGCTCCTTAAAAAACTAAACATAGATCTGCCATATGATCCTGCAATACCACTCCTAGGGATATACCTGAAGGAATGCGACTCAGGTTATGACAAAAACACCTGTATACCCATGTTTATTGCAGCACTATTTACAACAGCCAAGCTATGAAACAGCCAAGATGCTCCACAACTAAAGAATGGATTAAGAAAATGTAGTATTTATATACAATGGAATTCTACTCAGCCACAAAGAAGAATGAAATTTTATCATTCTCAAGTAAATGGATGGAACTAGAGAACACCATCTTAAGCAAAGTTATCCAGGCTCAGAAGGCCAAAAATCATGTTCTCCCTCATATGTGGATTATAGACCTAAAACAAATGCAGTAATATTATTGGACATGGATCACACGCTAAGGAGAGAATGCGCACGAGAAAAATAGGGAAAGGAAAGGAAACCTAAAACTTGATGTAGTTGATGTGCTCACTGTTGAGCAGCAAATAAAGTAATCTTAAAATAGCAAAGGCCACTATGGGAAGGGGACCAGAAAGTAGAGAAGAGGTCTGGTAGAACTGAAGCAATGTGGGTTGCAATGCACAAGTGCATGGAAGCAACACTAAGAATCTCTCTATAGCTATCTTCATTTCAAACTAGCAAAAACGCTATGTCTTTCTTATTATCTCTTATGTTTTCTGTTGAACAAAATCACAGAAGAGGGCAGAACAGGATCTGACCCCCCTGGGGTGGGGGATGGCACAAACAATGTACACACATGTAAGTCAATGTAAAAACAATGAAAGGATAGGAGAAAGAAAAAAATCCTAGTTGATAAGTACATGCATGTTCACTGTGGATGCTTCTACTTTAGTATAGCTAAAGTTATCCAAGATAATAGAATAACTCTTTTAAGCATCCATTCCCAAACACAGTTGTTGGAGAACTGTGAAGGTTAAATGTGAAAGACTAAAAAACTCACAGGCATCCTATGAATGGATTATTTTGGAAACGGGTGAATGCCACTAACCTCATAGTTGTCTGTAGCTTTGATTCTTTTGTGAAGCAATTTTCCTCAATAAATCAACCCTCTTAAATTTCAGTATTTTCTGACAAACCTACATTAGCCTCCTCACAAATCCTTCCAAATATTGAGATGTAGCAATACTGTGAAGTTCATTACCCTGTTCCATTTTCTACACTAAGCTCCCTGTTAACCTCAAAATTAAGAACAAAAGCAAAAAGAAAACCTCCAATGGGGCTGGGAATATAGTTCAATGGAAGAGCACTTCCTTAGTATGTGCAAGACCCTGGGTTCAATCCCCAGCACTGCATAAAGAATAAAAACAAAACAAAAAAATTCCCACATGGGAAGGGTAGGCGAAAGAAGGGAGAAAGAAAAGAAAGAAAAAAGAGAGAGAGAGAAAGAAAGAAAACTTTCTATACATATATGAATAATAAATATGGAACATTGAAAAATTAATTAATTAAACCAGCTTAGTTAGAAGATTAAAAGATAAATAAAATAATAAAATAAAAAAGATACCTGGAACACTTTTGGGAAGGAGTTCTCTTTCCACAGAATTTTTTTTTAAATCTAACTTCACTTTTATTGAGCAGACTGAAAGCCTCAACAAAGACAGGAAATTTGACTGTGGTCAACTGTCTGTATATATGTCTGCTGACACTTTCTCCTGTTACTGCATGCTTCTCTGATCCACACATGGAATGCACACATTGAATATGGGCTGGCCCAACAGTTTGATCAACAGCAAGTGGCACCATGACTTCTTGGTCCTAGACTTTCAAGTCTGTGTGTGATGGGGTGGCAGGGGACACAACTGGCTAGATTATTCTACTAAATTCACTCAATAGTTTTCCTCTACTCCACTTTTTCCCATGCAAATATAAAACTCTTCACTATCATATTCAAACAGTTTATGATCTTAAATTGTACTTCATAGTAAACTCACATCTAAATTTCACATTTTTGATCAAGTATCTTTCTACATGCTAAACCTGTGTTTTCATGCAACACCCACTCTTAGAGATGGACTAGGAAATGAGGACCGAGCTTCAGGGACTGCAGTTACTTACTGTACCTTCTGTCCTGCAATGACAACACGGTCCCCCAACTTCAGCCCAAGAGACGTAAGCATGGCCTTGCTGGTAATGTGATCATAATTTGGAAACATGGCCCTTGAGACAGTACATGACAAAGGCACCGCATCTAAAAGCATCTGCTTGATTTCTTTAGCAGTGGCTGCAGCATCAGCCATTTCTAACGGCATATCCACTGGGTCTGGAACAACATCTGCAGGGACCTGTCCTTTGTCATTCTACAATAAAAACAAGAGAAATTTTTCAGCTCTAATTTACTTAAGAGCACTGGACAGTCATATGTACATTCATTATTTATTTATTCAAAAATGTTTTCTGAACACTTAGTCTATGCTAGATACCATTTGAGGCAATAGATACCACAGCGAAGAAAACAAAAGGCCATGTCCTCAAACAGCACATATTCTGGTAGAAAAGACAGACTATAAACCAACACGTAAGTTATCTGGCATATTAAACAGTAGTAAGTATCACAGAGAAAACAAAGCACAGAAGGAGAATGGAGAACATGGGCCCAGAAGTAGTTGTTCCCTAACCAAAACCTTGGAAATGAATCCTGGTTTTTATCTTCTTTTAACAAGACAAATCAAGATTGTTTTGCTAACTGAAGAACTTTTTTCTCCTTTCTTCTCCACTATTGGCCATCTTCAAAATGGCCCACTTAGAGAAAAGAATGAGGCTTTTAGAGCACACCTACGTTTGCTTTGAAATTTTTAATTTTTGCTTTAAAAGTCAAGTCAGGGGGTTAAAGGCAGTGGCTCATTCCTGTAATCCCAGCTGCTCAGAAGGCAGAAATCAGGAGCATGGGTCAAGGCCAGTCCAAGCAAAAAGTTAGTGAGACCCCTCTCAATCTCTAAACTGGACATGATGGTCCAGGCCTATCATTCCAGCTACACAGAGGCATAAACAGGAGAATCATGGTCCATGCTGATCAGGACAAAAACTCCAGACCCTATTCAGAAAATAACTAAAGGAAAAAGGACTGGGGACTTGGTTCAAGTGGTAGAGCATCTGCCTAGCAAGTGTGAGGTCCTGAGTTCAAATCCAAGTATTGGGGGAAAAATTCAAGTCAGTTTGGAGGGAAGATGGGCTATCAGGTTTCTGGGATGATTGTAATAGACCAATTTAATCTTAGATTCAAAGAAAAAATACAACATATAATGAATGTATATACAGCACTAATGTGCACTCTGAAAAGAAGAGACCTGTAGATGTAGGGTAAAATAAATTTTTTAACAGAAATACTTGTACTGGTAAGTTGTAAGCTATCCTTAGACTGGTTTTTGTTATTGTTGTTGCTGTTTTTTTTTTTTTTTGGTGGGGGGGCAGGCACTCTACTACTTGAGCCACTCCACCAGACCTGTTATACTTCTATTATGTCTCACTTTTAAAACTAGGTTTCATGCTTCTGCATGAAATTTACCAACCAAGACTTCTGTTAACAAAACAAAATAGCAACATAATAAAGTAACAACAATGAAGTCTTCCTAACAAAAAAGGCCTATTTATGACTAATCGTGGAATTTCATTTTCTTCTGACATAGTAGCTATCAAAGTATGGCCCAATGGTTATTTGCCAAGTTACACAGTGACTTGGTTTCAAAGGTTACTTCATTTTTAAAAGTATATTTATTTTAACTTTTTTCTTTTGGCATTACTTTTCTTTTCAAAAGAATTTAAAGGATTACTTAATAGAAAAACATAACTTTAATACATGCATTTGCACCTAACAGCTAACATTTCAAATATATCAAAAAGCTTGAATGAAAGATACCTAAACTCAAAGATTATGACCCTTTAAGGAGGATTTTACTTTCCTGAATGGAAGTTTAATAAAACCTAATATAAGAGGACCAAAACTCACTGTTATGCCTTCTATTTATTTAAGATAAAGAATATCAGCACATTCCTTGTATGTCTTTATATACTCTCTACTGCATACTCTTTACACTCTTCATATGAGATAAATTACTTGCTCATCTAAGGATTCTTATGTGAATAACAGCATCCAGATTCAACTCTTTCCAGGGAGGTAACATAAAACTTTTTAATTATTTTACTTCCATCTCCTACCCTAAACGCGGGGTTTGCTCCATGCTCCAGTAAGCACTTCACGGCACCTGCACACAGGTTGTACGCTGCGATATGCAGTGCTGTCCCAAAGTTAAAGTCACTGCACGTGGTATCCACATCTGCAATCAAACATCATAAGTCTATCAACTGAAACCTTAAAGTGAGCAATCACAACTTAAAACAAGATCAGAGCTTTGTCTTGGGGGAATACCTTTAGCTTTTTATGAAATTAAACCAAACCACCAGAAGCATTATTTCACAGTGGAACAAAATCTTTGTGAGAGTCTAGCTAGAATAATCAATTGATTATTTTCCTGTACAGTAAAACTGATTATGAAATGGGGTGATATTATCATGCGTTTTCCAGTTATGACAAACTAAGGCAAAATTAAAAGCAACGAACAGCAGTAACTCATATCTGTAAAGGTAACTGGCTTCCCATACCCTCTTCACTACATTTCTTACACCACCATAGGCAGGGTTTAGGTCAGGAATCTGCAAACTATGACCCATCAGCCAAGTACATTCCACAATCTATTTTCAAGTTTTTCTGGAACACAGGACACTCATTCATTGACACATTCTCTGTGGCTACTCTCACGGAACTGAGCAGTTGTGACAAAGACCGTATGGTCTGAAAAGTCTAAAATACTTAATTACTATCTGACCTGTACCAGAAAAAAGACTGCCAACCCCTACTATGTAAAACAATGAAGGAATCCTCAAACCAATTAAAGAATAATTAAACATATAAATGCTTACATATATACTGATTCATAATGCTTTACTCAACAAATGATTTTGGACTTCATAATAAGAAAAGGAATCTTGCAATTCTAAGGACACATTGATAACTTTCAATAAATCATCATGTTCTACTTAACACAGGAAATTATCCAGACTTAAGAATCCTATTTTGAATGTTTTAAAATACCTCTGGTTCTGTAAATCCTACATTAATCTACATGACACCACCCTGCATGACCTACCTACCTGCAACTGCAAGCAACCCAGACCTGCTCACCACAGACTCTCTAACACTGTTAAAGACATAGAACAGTAGAGGCTTTCTTCCCAACATCATTTGGAAAGTGAAAAGGTAGAACTTTTAAAGAGAAGAAGGACAACTATGAAAATTCGAAGTTAGAAACTAATGTTCTGAGAAGTTTATTGAATCTCTAAAACATGTCTCTTGGAATAAGGACAACACTGTACATTCCCTCTACCTTAAAGGAATGTTCTTCATTTGCTTTTGTATTTTTCTCAGAAGAAAACTGACACCCAAGAGGAGAACTAGAGAAAAAATGAAAATACCAGGACTGGGATTTAGGCAGAAATTTTAGGATATCACCATCAAAATAAGAAAAAAAAAAAAAACATGAAATTTTACCCTTTAAGTTGAATCACAGAATTTTATAAAAGAAATAAGCTTTATCATTTCAATGACTAGCTGTAAAGGCTTTATTGTTTTACTGCGAGCTACCCAAACAAGACCTAAGAATTATAACGCACATAGAATGAATTACACAAAAATTTGCATTCTACCAGATAATTTTTCAGAGAGGGGAAAACCCAGAGAATACTCCTTTTATTTTGCAATTCTTTGTGCTGCCTTTTGTTAAAGGATAGTAATTAATCTTCATAAAAATTTTTTAAACTCTGTAAAATAAAATGGAGTAGGAAGGCATATGAAAGAAAATGTATTAAAAGAAAAATCTCCTTGACCTACAATTTTTATTTCATTCTCAAAGCTTCCAACTAAATAACACCTAACAGTGATCTAAAAATACTTGCCTTTTGGTTTTGATGTCTTCAAAATTACTCGTATAAGCTCTGGGACATCAAAATAAGCAGCATAATGCAGAGCATTCATGTTTGTCCAGCGACTCCGCAAACTAACATCTGCTCCCAGATCAATAAGCTGAGCTGCAAATTTGACAGCTGTCTCAACATCACCTAAAGAACATGTTCTGAATTATTTTTCTACAGTACAAATGTAAGTCCCAATGGGTAGCTATCTACTACCTCATTTAAAAAAACAAAGCAAACAACACACTGAATATACGTTTACAGCCCAAAAGTTTACACTCAAGAATTTATTTTAAGAAAACAATCATATTCAGGGATGTGAACAAATTCTTTTTGTGTTAAAGTTGGTCATCACTGCATACTCGTGAGGAACAAACTTCTGAAACAACCTGAAAGTATGACAATAGGAATCATTTACACAAACTCAGACATGCATATTATGAAATACTACAGAGCCATCAAAAACCACGTGTTGGATCAGTACTACTCCAAGTTCTGTGGACAATGTCAGTTCCAAGCTGTGATATGTTTGTATTTTTTTATAATTCTCTTTGTTTTCCCCTATTTAATGTTTCTTGTGATTTATAACTGAAACGTAACTGCATGACTTTTTAAAATATTTCAGCTTATATTTTTGCCATTTCATTTTTACAATGCAAAGTCATTTTTGTCTTACAAAAGTATTAGTCCATGATGGACTGCAGAAAAAATAGCCCTTCACACTAATAGTGTAAGTTCTACACTGAAACAAGGAGAGACAATAACAACACATGATTAAGTGAGAGAGGCAGGTTTACAAAATGGTAAAGCATAGGGGAGCATCAGCTTTGAAAAATAAGCACAGAGGTTCTGTAAGAACCTGAGCCTGGGAACTGCAGGGATTAGTAGAAAATTGACCTGGTGCTGGCCTTGCGATAAGCCCTCAGGAAGATTCTAGGGTAGTGCCAGTTAGGCTCACCGAGTTTACGGTAAGGCTTGAAGCCTGTGGCACAGAAGTTCAGAAATACAAGAGGGTGTGAGACTTCCTGAAGTCTGAATCCTCACCTACCTGGCTGTATTATTACTGTCAGCTGGGTGCCCACCCAGCTCTCTGAGGGGCACACAGGAGATTGTATGAGCACAAATGCAGATAATGAGAGCAAGTGACAAGATTACCACACACTCACCAATACCATGAGCTCCAGATTTGCAAGTATAATGTAAAAGAGTCATATCCGTCAGCCCGTCTCTATCATTCACATTGCAACCTCTCTTCAGGATCTGAGAAAGACAGGGGAGATGCAACCATAGTGTGACTACTGGAGTACCAAAGCTGAGGAGCTGGTTAGTGCATCTCACCTGAATGATACTCAATGCTGCACTCAGCAACAATCATGAACATTGAACTTGTCATCAGAAGGGAAGAAATTCTTAAAGATTACTCCAAGGAAATCTGTTACTCCAAATACCTTTCTCTCAAAAGTGAGCAAAATTATTTTTTCCAACAGGTGTAATGTTATTATTTTCTTCCTACAACATGACATGTTGATCAAAAAACAATCCCCACAAAACATCAAACTTTTAAAAATTGTTTTTAATCCTAGGTCTTTACCAAATCTTCTAAAAGTATAGTTTGAATGTGATTAGAGCAAGCAAGGTGATTCATGCCTATGATCCCTGCTACTCAGGAGGCAGAGACTGGAAGGATTATGGTTCGAGGCTGGCCCTGGCAAAAAGTTAGCAATACCCCCACCTCAACCAATTATTACACAACTGTAATCCTACCTACTCAGGAGATATAGGTAGAATGATCACAGTTCCAGACCTGGGTGTAAGAAGTGCAAAGTATGATGAGAGAATATCGGGAGAGAACTCAGTACCAACCCAGGGCCCATGGAAACCAGAGCTAAAAACAACAACAGCTCCTTCATCTTTCCACTCAGATCGAAATCGACTTCATTAACAATTCCAGTAATGCAAAACTTAAAACGGAAGGATTATTTACCTCATTTCCAATAATGTCGATGTTCTGCTGGACCTGAGGAACCCACTGTCTTAAAACGGCAAATAATTCTGAGACTGAAGTTTTGGGATCAAAGAGAATTTCCTGGCATGCTGCATCATTAGGATCAAAAAAAGAAAACTCTGAAATAAAAAAGGTATAAAATGAATTTATCAACAGTTTCAAATATACTAAAAATAAAAACAGGACCAAGGTTCAAGTGATACAAATGTTTTTAGGTACTAGAAAAAAAGTAGGTTTACTTTAACCAATTCTCAAAACCAAACTCAGGATGCCCAAAAGTAAGGCATGTCTGAACCACTGTGACAATGTTCTTATCTTTAGATAAAAACAAATGTGAGTGCACAGATCCCAGACCCTGAATTTTTCAAGCATTATTTCTAAGGCACAGAAAATCTGTCAAATTTTATGAAAATCTTTTCTCAAAACACAAATGTCATGAATAGTAGATTCACATCTACAACTAAAACACAAAAAGAATAAACATGCCAAATATTAAGTGTACTAGAAGAGCTTGTAATTTCACAGGGTAATTCTGCTACTCTGTATTTCCTTAATTTTCTATTGTAAACAAGGTTTACTTTTACCCATGGAAGGAAACATGAGAGAAAATGCTACTCCAAATGAAAAAAAAGTAACATTCAGCAATGCAAAAATGAAAGAAATTTTGGTACAAATGACTTGACTAGAAAATAAAAGAGAATGGTTCATGCAGGACATAAGGCATTTCAAAAGAAAAGAAAATCAGATCTTACTGTCTTCATCATTTTAAAAAGACAGGGAATATGAAAAACAGAAGCGTCTTTTAAAATGGAAGCATCAGAGAATTAACATTTGCTAAGCACTTAAAATTTAACAAACATCTTACCTACCAGGTATTATTATTCTCATTTTGCATAAGAGAAAATCAAAATTCCTATTAAATAAAACTAGCTCAAAGTCACACAGCTAGTAAGTGGAACATGTGGAGCAGAAAACCAGGTGTATCTCCAAACTCTGTCTTCTTTCCTATATTATGCTGCTTTGTTACAGTAACTCACTGCTGAGTTCAGATTGTGACAGCATACACAAGCAGTAGGATTCCTGGGGATTTTGGTTTGTTGGGTTTTTTTTTAATTTCCTTCTTTGTATTTTTATATATTTTCCAAAGTCATACTATGGATATATAATTGTTACTCTTAGAGTTGGGATAACTAAAAGACTAAAGGAGAGACACAAAACCAAGGGTCTGTATGATAGACCCTTGACAAGCAGCAGTCCAGCAGAAGAGAATCAGTGCTCCAATTATGTTGAGCAACCTTTGCTGAAGTATCCAGTGGGTCACTGGATTCTGCTCAAAAAGGAGTGATTGTGTTCCAAAGCAGCTGTTCAAATGGGACCTCTCACAGTTATGACCTCTTTGAGAATCTAAGGCAAAGATGGGTTCCACTTGGTCTAAAATGGACTCTATGTTTTCAGAGGGAAAAAAATGGGTGAACCTTAAAAATATACTTTAGAATTATAGTGAACACTTTTAGTGTAATTTAGAAACTGCTAACTTAGATAAGACAGACCATCTTAGCAGTGTCCTTGAAAAGAAAGGATCCTGAAACTCTCAGAGACAATGAATGTATTCTTTGATTTGTATGCAAGAAGCTTCTCAAAACAAAATGACTCAAAAACAGCTTCTCTAAAAGTATCCTAATAGTACCGAGATGAAAAATATTTCAAAGAAAGTCTTTGGCCCTCTTGAGGCAGGCCAGAAGTAGGGAAAATTCGGGACTCCTCTCTTTCTCTTTTCTCTCTTCTCTCTTCTCTCTCTCTCTCTGCTGGCAGACTCCACCTGCACCCACCATGCTCCCCTTTGTACTGCCCTTCCATAACTTTTAATAAACTCTCTTTATATCAATGTGTCCCATCATGGATTCTTCCCAGTGGGTCACAAAGAATTTGGAAGTCTTCTGATCAGACTGCACTGGCACCGTTAACACTCTGAGTTGATAACCTTGACTTGTTCCATCTGCCAGAGGCACATGGATTCAGCTTCTTTTATAAACTAGGAAGTTTTGTATTATTATACCTAACACATGGCTAAAAAATTTTAATGAAACCCAAGTATTTCTATTTGTGTATATTTATATATGTTAAACAGACATAAGTAGAAAAAAACAAGTATTTGTATACATTAAGTATTTCTGAAACTCAGAAAAATAAGAACCAATGCAAATGCTTTTCAGGGGTATATTACTTGGGTAATATCTGGTAAATAAAAATACTGTTGGTTTACTTTTTTTAAAAAAAGGGGGGTGGATATGCCTTCAGAGTTGTCAGCATTAAATATAATGCAGACATACAACTTTCATTCTTCCCAGGTTTACTACTCAAATAAGCTCAGGTAACAGACACTTATTAAAAATAATTTCATGCTATCTCTGTTACAAGATTTCTCAGCAAGAAAAGTAACTTAAGATAATGGTTAGCTATTTAGTGTCTCATGAAATTTTCATGAGTAAACCAAGTGCAATTGTCCAAAAAAAAAAAGTAAATTAAGTGGACACAAGTCCACAGAAGATAAAATAGTGAATAATTAAATGCTGAATATAAATAGTTTATCTACTTTTTGGACAGAGAAATAAAAGATATTTTTAGTAAATATGTTCTATGCTACACTGCAAAAGTATACTATGAAGAAACATGCTCTCTATTTGCCAAACTACACTATGCTAGTATGGCAGTTAAAAAAAGGTATGACATATACAGAGCAAAAACAAATGGCTATAGAAAGTTGGGAAGGGAGAAAAAGAATCTTGTGTGGTCAAGCTGGCTAAAAAATTAAATGAATTTATTATCATTAATTTCAAAATGATGCAAAACTAGAATTCAAGTTCCTCTCTGTTAAAATGACAAATGTTTCTTGGGAGTATGGGTCTGTGCTTGGTGTGACAGAGTGTGAAAAGTTTTGGTTGAACTTTTGAGTGGTTTTCCTAGGAAATATTCTATGTTGTCAGTAATTTCCTGTGCCTCATGTTGTCTTTGTCAGGTCTTTGATTACTTAAACTCTTCAATTAAAAGAATCAAGGGGTTTTTTTGTTTGTTGGTTAGTTTTGGTTTTTGGTTTGTTTTCTTTTGTCTTCTTTTTTTACAACTATATGTTTTTCCCTATTTGCTTGTGAAATCTTTGTCACTTTAAATGATTAAATGGATAAATACTGTGATCCAGTTTAATCAAGTGTTTTCAAATTTTTCACAAACTTCTCAAAACACTAATTCTGGATGAAGTCTCTTTGTCCTCAGACTAACTCTGAGAATCTTTCAAAGAGGCTCAAAAATATCAAAAGATTTTGTTCTCTTTCCTTATAAAGGAGAGGTTAAACTAATTGGGCTTATTTGCATGGGAAGAATTATAAAGCAAAGGTGAGACTAATTAGGCTTATATGAGATGTTAAATTACATGGGAAGCACTGACAAATGAAAGTCATTTTTAGCACTTTTAATGTTATTTTGCATAAACACTTTATCAACAAGTATTCTAGAAACTATGAAATTCTTAAAAATGTAACAGCTCCTAGTACAATGTCATCAGTCGTAATTCCAGTTACTTTACAAGGTTGTTGCAGAAACAACCAAATTTCCTTGTCTACTGCATTATAATGAATTCCCATTCAATCTTTTACCACGGCCTTAAGTCTTCCATCATTCACAAAGTTATTTTACCCTGGTGTCTTCCAGAAAGCTTTTGCAATCAGCTATGATTGCACAATTTACGGAAAAGGCTTTGGCAAATAGTTTTCTGATAACTTTAAGATCATACCATTGGACTGGGTAACAATTTCCAGAATTCTAATGGAAAGCTAATGGATTCATGAGGCTACAATCCTGATCGAGAATCTCAGGGTACTTAGTGCACTGGTGAGGACAATTATAATTTTTATGACACTGAAATATATCTGCTCTTCAATGTTTAGTTTTCCAGATTTAAAGGATCCATAACAAATAGCAATCAGGTAAAGTATGCTTTTATAAACAAAATGGAAACTTTTTTTCTCCCTACCTGACTATTCCAGAATTCATAAACTCTAAGTATTCTTTATTTTCATGGCAATATAAATATTTATAAAATAAGCTCAGTAAGAATCTGTTTTCCTTGCAACAGGACACAGTTGTATAAATCCTTGGCTTTGGCTTCTTGGCCTGGAATGAGTTTTAAATGTCTAATCTGAAATTCCTTAAAATCAGAAACCTTTAAGGGACTGAGTTGACTCTCTGGAGCCAATAAAACCTCTTAGATATTATCAAAGCTTTGACTGGAATGTCATATTCGAAAATGTGCAGAGTCACTATTCTTGCCAAACATGGAAATAATCAGGCCCAGTTTAATGAACCAAAATTATTTTATAAGCAAATCAGTTTTACTGTGATTCTTTGGCAGAAGTGAGGGTGAACAGTAGAAAGAAAAGCTGTTTCCATGGAAAACTATACTGTACCATTCTCAGATTCTTGCCCTGTCCATTATCTTTGAGGTTTTGTTACCTCTCTGTAACCTTGATCAGATCAGGATGTCTCTAGTTTCCTCCAATATCTTGTTAGGACACTCCCAACTAACATTCTTATTTCCTTTAACTGCTCTCTTCCCCACCCTCCAAGCTGAAGCTGTACAGCTTGATGGAAACTTCAGAGAAGTCACCAAAACAGCTCATCATGGGAATTTCATGCCTGTTGCTGTGTGGCTACTCAGAGAGTTCACCAGAACATCTGATGACATCACCAAAGACCTTCAAATTGCAAACCAGGAAAATCATTTCACCATTTAAAGATGCTCTGAGCTCAAACCTAGAAATCTTTTTCATGGGCTGCCCTTAAAAACCTAGTTTATAATTTGCTCAAACTATTAGCCTTTGATTTTATTTCCGTAATAAAATAATTATTTATTTTGTTTCATTAAATACCTGACTGCTCACCCAATATTAAGATCTGACTTAGGTAGAAGCGTTTGTACAACACTGCCTCGTGAAATGCAACATTCTCATGCTTGCCTTGCCCAAGTAGTCGTGACATGGTTCAGAATAGTAAAGCACCAATGCAATATTTAAAGGTGAATTTCTACTTGGTCTAAGAAGCTTTCTATGACCTACTTCCAAAAGTAGATAATATATCTCATACATTAAAAACTAAGATTTAATTTACTGAAAAAGAAAAACACCTCACTGAGGTTCAGTATGAACCTCACTAAAAGGGGCCTTACCTATTCAAAATCTCCATAATTACTAGCAAGAACCTATAAAGTCTTTAACCAGAATTGTAAAACCACATAGCCTTATACTACTTACCAGCTAAAAATAGAGGAGTATGTGGTATTACTAATACATCACATTATGCCTATGCAAATTTCTCAGGAAAACTGAAATCCCATTACACATTATCCAGAAAAAAATGCCTGTTGATTTGGAAAGGTAAAACCTGAACCTGATTATAACCCATTTGATCTTGTTAATTGGTTCGAATTGGGCAAGTGAGCACATTTGGCTTCAAGGTATTCTTCATACCCTGAGTATTACCCTCTGATAGTAGTGTTCACAATCCCTCTTGTGTGTTGCATCCTCTTGAGTCTTAAATGCTTTTAAATGCCCATTAACTTGGCAAACAACCTCCATGGGACTCAAGCAACAAAACCACATGAACAAGAACCATCGGAAGAACCTGAGATTCTGGTTTGCAACCTTTAGCTGTGCAGAGGAAGAACAGCATGTGGTGACTGAGAGTAACATTAAAGAGCTGGTCACATTGTTCAACTGAGAACAAACAGGAAAACATCAGTATTTCACTTTGAGAAGCACTTTGCACAGTTTTTTAAACACAGATTCAAATATGTTTCTTTTTATCAATAGCTGTTAGTGGATTTTCTTTTGGCCTAATTCATTCACCCGCCTACTAGTTAGTTGCTTTTCTAGACACTTGGACATTTCTATTAGAGATATTTCTAAATATATGCCTAAATGGACTCATGTGTCTGCAAGGAGTCATCTACAAACATGCTTATTCTAGCATCAGTTCTACCCAGGAAAAAACTGGTAAACTGAAATGTCTCTCCAGAGGAATAGATAGGATGTGGTATATCCAGAAGATGACCTCTATGCTTATTTACAATTAAATAAATGAATTAAGTATCTTAGTCATGTATTGCTAAGGACAGGTCTCAAAAAACATATTAGTGAATAAATTAAGTTTGAAAATGATACCTATCATTTGCATTAAATTGTAAATATACAACACAATATACACTGTTTACATATCCTCACATAAGTGACAAAGTTTAACTAATGGTTATATTTAACTCACTAAATGTAAGACAGTAGTTGCTTCTAGGGAGCAAGGGAAATGACGCTGAAAAGGAAAACAGTAAAAATTTCAATTTTAGGGTTTTAGTTCTTTTAACTAAAAAAACAAGAGCTAAGTAGGCCAAAATGCTAGCATTTGTTCATTCTGGCAGTAGACATGTATAGTATATATGTATATGCTAACACTGTATTTTCTACATTTTACTTTTTTTCCTAAATCAAAAAATAAATACAATGGAAAAAAGATCCCATGGAAAATAACAACAACAAACATGTCAATGAATATGTGAGTTTTATTTAAAGAAAAATTAAAGGGGGTGAGAGCTGTCAAAGGAAAGAAGCATCGTACTCCTGGGCTGGAAGAGAAACGATTGAACCTGCCAATTCTCCAGAGCACAAGCTTTTAAGTAATTTCAATTCTAATCAAAACTTTATTCTGATTTATTGGTGAGAGGAAATAGACAAAATTATCCTCTTGTTCCTCTACACCAGAGTTGCAAAAATTAATGTAGACAGGAAGCACACAGGGAATTGTTACAATGTAGATTCTGACCCAGTAATTTTCCCATGGAGTCAAAGGCTGCATTTCTTGATGCCAATACTGCTACCACATGTGAGTAGCAAAGATCTAGAAAGTAAACGTAAAAGAAAGCAGCAAGAACTCGAGTAAAGAATAATTATGGCGAGGGGGAGGTAGTAACTTGCCCAGTAAGTTATAAAACATATAACAATGCTTTAGTAATCAAATACATGCAAATAGCAAAATAGCATATATCACATTTAAATAAGTCATATTTTTAAGTATTGAATAGGTGCCAGAGACTGTTGCGGACCTTGATGTGTATTAACTTATTTAATCATGATAACAACTATATGAAGGCTGTAATATTATTTTCATTTTATTGAAGAAGAAACAAAAGAACAAAGGAAATAAGCAATTTTCCCAAGATCATACAACTGTTTTGTGGCTAAGTCACATTTAAAGGTAGATTGACCCTTTATCTTGGCCTCCATGCTATATGCTACATGCTAACATATCTAGCTATACTCAATTTTAAACTCCCAAAAAAGAAGTTTTAAATTGGGTATGGTCAGTGCACAGAGGAGGAGGCAGGAGGATCATAGTTTGAGGCCTTTTAATCAAAAGAAAAGTGGGGCCAGGCACCAGTGACTCACACCCATGATCCTTCACTACTTGGGAGGCTGAGATCAAGAGGGTCCCAGTTCAAGGCCAGCCAAGCCAAATAATTCACAAGAACCTATCTCCAAAATAACCAGAGTAAAATGGACTGGAAGCGTGGCTCAAGCAGTAGAGCACCTGCTTTGCAAGTACAAAGCCCTAAGTTCAAATCCCAGTTCCATTAAAAAAAAAAAAAGGGGGGTGGGGGGATGGGGGAAGAAATGAGGAAGATTCTGCTGCAAGGTAAGATGGAGTAATAGGGACCAAGTCTGCCCCTCCATCAAAAACAACTGAACACCAGAAGAAATAAGCAATGGTTTTCAAGACACTGGACATGAGGCAGTAAAGAACAGTGACAAGCCCTACAATGCTCCAGACCACTGCCCTGGGAGTTTTCATGTCATGACA
Organism: Castor canadensis; assembly: GCF_047511655.1. Classification (NCBI taxonomy): domain Eukaryota; kingdom Metazoa; phylum Chordata; class Mammalia; order Rodentia; family Castoridae; genus Castor; species Castor canadensis. Next base: position 24,643,425 of record NC_133397.1, on the reverse strand, counting down.
CAGAGAGGGGGAATAAGAAAAAGCCCTACACATACCTTGAGTTATGGAGACTGAGCTCAGAGTCCAAGGAAAGAAATCAAGAGAGGTCCCAGGGTAGAATACCAGAGAGGACAGAGATGCACTGATAGAGAACCCCAAAGGTCTGCAGGAATGCCTCCCTGAGTATTCAGCACATACCTGTGAGGCAAAAGAACTAACCACTCAGAAGGATTACAGGCACAGGACATTGAGTACTCAGTAGTGGGAAATAATCAGCCCTAGAACAAAGCTCCAAAATATTTACAAGAATACAAAAATCCAGCAATCAGCAAGGTAAAATGCACAATGTCTGGCATCCAATTAAAGGAAAGAGGAACACATGACACATAATCAGGATAATAAATCAAAACAGACCTAGAGTTGACATGGATATAAAACATTAAGGACACTGAAACAGTCATTGTAACTTCATTTCAAATGTTCAAAGGAGACATGAATGGCATTTTAAAAAAAAAAGACTTTAGAGATAAAACTTCATTTGAAATGAAAGCTGCACTGGATGAGATCAGCATCTAACTGGACACTGTAGAAGATAAAAAATTAATGAACGTAAAGATGGTGCAACAGAAACTGTTCAAAATGAATACAGAGAGAAAATGACATTTTAAAATATGAAAAAGATCATCTGTGAGCTGTGGGACAACATCAACCAGTCTAAGTAACTGGGATTGCTTTAAAAATGAGAGGAGCAGAAATAAGATTTAAAATAATGATTTCCCAAACTTGATGAAAACCAAAACTCACAGATCCAAGCAGCCTAAGAGTCCAAGCACAAGAACAAAGAAAATTATACCAAGATATGTCATGGTAAAAGTGCTCAGAACCAGTAGTAAGGAAAAAAATTCTTAAAAGCCACCAGGAAAAAAAAAATTACATGTGGAAAAAGGCGATAGCAACAAGAGCAGATTTCCCATCAGAACTATGCAGAAGAGAAGATGGCAAAGCAACATCTTTAAATACTAAAGGGAAACAACTCTCAACCCACAATTCTATACCCAACAGCCTTTTCAAACAAGAAAGTGAAATGAGGACGTTTCAGACATGAAATAGTTAAGAGGATTCATCACTTGCAGACCTGCATTATAACAAACGCTAAGGAAGCTCTCCCAGCACAAGGAAAATGGTATCATGGAAATCTGGGTCTACACGAAGGAACGGAGAACATTAGAAATGGTAGCTACAAGGTAAACTCACTGTTGAAGCAAAAAATACTAATGAAGAATTGTGGTGTTTTAATATACGTAACGTGCTCTGTGTGAACTCACTCTGAAGGCATCTTGAAGCAAAAGATTGCAAAGTCTCTGTGTAATGGCACACATAGTCTCACGGTTCACCCACCTGTGAGACTCCACAGCTTTCTAGGCTGCAGGCCTAAACTCTGGTTTGTGCAGACTGGTTTGTCCTGTTTTTTGGTTTTGGTATCACGAGTCAGTCTTACACACAAATTCCTGAACAAGACCTACATGACACCCCCTACCTAACTCTCCAACCTCCTCTCTTCCCACCCCGCCAGTCCCCAACCCCAGTACCACAAAAATAAATAAATAAATAAAATTCTTTAGGACCTATTTTTGTTTTGTTCATTCGTCTATTGTCTGTGTTCCCTTCTAGAAGGTCTGTTTGGTCACTGTGACATCTCCAGCACACAGATTAGCACCTAACACATAAGAAGCCCTCAGTAAATGCTTGCTCAATAAGTGCAATTCAGAGTACCACTCTTTAAAGGGACACTGACTAAGAGAAAAACTATGGTGAGGAGTCTAGAAATCCTGACCACTAGGGACTGGTGAAAGAGCTAGAAATGTGTAGCCAAAGGAAGCACAGACTCGAAAATGTTCAAATTACCCTCAAACACTGAGGGCTATCACATTAATTGTATTAATTGGTATTTGTTCCACATATCAAACTAGCACCTGCTGGCCAGTTTCAGGGAAACATATTTTGAGTCAATACACAAAAATAATTTTATTACAATTAAAGCTTCTTAATAATGAAATTAACTATTTCATGAGTTTCCCACTATTGAAGAAATACAAAAGGCTGCAAGGTTATCTGTCAGAGATCCTGGAAACAGAATTTCTACACTGGAAGGTAAATAAGGAAAGAAATTACTAGCCACACAGATGCTAAAAGCCTGTCATTCTAAGAATACAGTCAGTGTTTAATTTCAGTTATACAAAAGGGTCAATCTCCATTATCACCTTTCATTCAATGTATTTATTCAACAACTAATCTCAACTAATCTCAATGAATGACTGCATTAGCCTTTCTGACATAAGTGAAAATAAAACATGACTGTTGTTCCATCCCAAACCTACAATCAGATGGCAGATCTATATTTAGATTTTTAAGTAGCCTTCAAATTTTTTTCCAGACTGGTTGTACTAGTTTACATTCCCACCAACAGTGTAAGAGGGGTCCTTTTTCCCCACATCCTCGCCAACACCTGTTGTTGGTGGGGTTGCTAATGATGGCTATTCTAACAGGGGTGAGGTGGAATCTTAGTGTGGTTTTAATTTGCATTTCCTTTATTGCTAGAGATGGTGAGCATTCTTTCATGTGTATTTTGGCCATTTGAATTTCTTCTTTTGAGAAATTTCTGTTTAGTTCACTTGCCCATTTCTTTATTGGTTCATGAATTTTGGGAGACTAGTTTTTTAAGTTCCCTATATATTCTGGTTATCAGTCCTTTGTCTGATGTGTAACTGGCAAATATTTTCTCCCACTCTATGGGTGTTCTCTTCAGTTTAGAGACCATTTCTTTTGTTGAGCAGAAGCTTTTTAGTTTTATGAAGTCCCATTTATCTATGCTATCTCTTAGCTGCTGTGCTGCTAGGGTTCCATTGAGAAAGTTCTTACCTATACCTATTAGTTCCAGAGTATTTCCTACCCTTTCCTGTACCAACTTTAGAGTTTGTGGTCTGATATTAAGATCCTTGATTCTAAATCGACTAATTTAAATATGAACCAATCTCACTCCATATTCCAGGGACGGTCTCTTACTGCCTCTGCCTAAGTACATTTTTTTTTAGGAAGTCGATATATTTAACCAAAATAAATATATCAACAGAAGAATGCTAGATGTCTAAGCACCATTACATTCTAAAATTAAAATCCTCTAAGCCCATCGTAGTATATGAAATTAATGTTTTTACATAATAAAAATGTTGACAGCAGAAATAAAGCATTTTCGCTTAAGAAGCAGAAATTGTAATAAGCAATTGTATTTTTGAAAAAGGAAAAGTTTTAAGCAATTTTGTAAAAAAAAAAAAAAAAAGCCATAGCAAATGGTTTCAGAAAAAGTTATGAATACAAAAAGGGTACAAGACAGAGTCAAGTCACCAGACCATAAACCACAAACGCAACTACTCAACATACCACAGTCTGAAGGCATTGGAGCTGCAGAAATGGAAAAGATAACCGGTGTCTCAGAACCTTGAAATAAAAATGGGTATCTTCCAACCAAATGATTTCCTTCTAAAGGTAAATCTGGAAGGTCCTCTATGGTCATCTTCTAGAAAACCACCTATAATGAGAAAGGAGGGAAAAATATTTCTACTTAATTTGTGTGCAACTTAGAATTATTGCTTTCAAGAACAAAAATCCTAAATTTCTTTTCACGTCTAACCTACTGACACTTTCAATTCCAACCTTCAATAATTCATTTTGTGACAAGGAAAAAAAAAAACCCTGAGCAAACTGTTACTTAAAATACACACACTGCTTCTATACAGTCATAGCACATGTACCCTCTCTAGACAAAGCTTATGAGCAATAAACTATAATAGAGGAAAACATTTATTTCCCAATAATAGGAGGAAACGTGTTTGAAATGCTGAGCTAATCTAAATGAGTGGCCTCCTCTTACGGAAACCAACAAGGGCACATTTCCCCGTAGATGAATTTTCACTCCTCATAACGCTGACACAGACTACGTACCATTTGCCATCCAATAACCTGTGCCATGTGCTCATCACATAAAAACAATCTAGTGCAGAATGTTTCCATTATTTTCTGATATTCCAGAAAGCTTTACTGAAATAGCTTATGGAGACTACTCCACTTAACAATGAAACAGGCTCTGTTTATTCCATCCTACAAAAAATAGAAGGCTATGCCCTTTAACCCATATCACTTGTATTACCTCTTTTTCCCACAGAATGTGAGTGCTTATAATAAATTCGCTCTAAAGTAGATTTGTGCTATACCATAGCCAACATCCCAGAAATGTACAAAGCAGAAAAAAATGCCAAATAAAATCAACCTATGAAATGAAAAACTCGTTTCTTTTGTATCAGATCTTCTAAAGTCTGAAATATTACGAATCCTCATGTCTATTTTTAGATATAAGCAGAAAATCATATTATAAAACCAAACATTTTTAGATTATTTTCAGTAGAAAGAATAAGTAAAAAAAAAATAGTTAACTGATAGCTTAATGTAATAGGACATAAAGCCATGCTAGACATCACTCAATGTGTGCCTCACTATACACCTGGTTAACCAACCCTATACTAACTTAATCATCTTTACCTTCCCACCCCTGGCCAAGACTCTCTGAGAGGTTTCCTCCCCATTTGGTTCATGTTTTGTCAATACCAGCAGGAACTGGGAAGAGTAAGATGCTTTTTTTTTTTTTTTAAGGAATCTGCATTCACCCTTATGACTGGATGTTATACATTAAATAACCTAGCCCAATTGTTATTATTTTAAAGGCATTCAATTTTTCTTAGATGCTAAAATTACTTGCCAGCCAATACTCTATCATTTTTACATTAACCTTGTCATATAAACAGGAAAATAACAAAGTCAAGGAACTGGTATTAGACAGCAATGTTTCCCCACAAAACCACAAGAACAGCTCTCCTTCACATCACAGCTTCTCCCTGACTCAGGATTTCTACTTGCTGGCCCCTGCTTGCTTGGCAGCAAAGGTGGGTGATATTGTACACAGGGGCTTCCTTTAGAGGCACGAAACACTTAAATTTAATAAGTATCTACTATGGAACCACTACATACAAGGCACTATTCTGGATCTTTCAGAGATCACAAAAATGAGTAACAGATGACCCGTGGGTGCTAGATAGCTTATAATCTATCTACTAGGAAAAAACAAAAGATCACTGATAAACACAGATTATGAGTCAGAAAGGGCTGTTCTATGGCTGAGGACCAGAACATTTGCTATGGAAGCTTCTACGAATCAGAAACGAGGCACTGAAGAAAGTACCAATGGAGATGACTGCTAAAAGATGTGGAGGAAGAAACTAGGGGAGAAACTACAAAGGGGACCACACAAAAGGAACAGCAGGCTGGAACCTGGGGTATACCTAAGAACTCAGTAAGAGATTAGGCTGAATCCTTTTTTTAGGCTATCCTGAGCAATTCTTAAATACGTGACCAAAGAGCAAATCACTCAATTCCATGAGCACTGAGGAAATGCTAATGTTTCAAAAGGGAGTACCACACTTAAAGCCGTGTTGAGGAAGGTCCATCTGACTACACTCACACTTTGTTATTTGTCACTTGCACATATCTTTTATATGCTGAATTCTTCAGCAAAGTGATGAAGTGCTTATCTTTGTCAGTTAAGAGGAGCCACCAAATGTCTTTTCCTCTCAAAGTATGGGACTGCCCATTCAACAACAATTTTTGCATGCTCCCCAGAGCACCTTTCATTGTTGTATAACTTGTTGAGCTCCAAGTCAAGAACTTTATCTCACACAACTGTCAGCTACCATAGGAGCTAGAGTCAAACGCATGCTTAACGATCATTCAAATCCCACATCCAAAGTGGAAAAATAATTCACACAATGAGATGGACTCAAGTCCATTATTTTACATGATACTTCAAAGCCCAGAGAAGCCACAATACTGCAAAAGCAACACGGTGGACATTCTTTGTATTTTATGCCTTCATGGCAGTTTTCCCTAGTCCTATTTCTTTATCTTTATGAAAAAAAAAAATTTACCTTTTGTCCCACCACAGAAAACTACATACCTCTGTAAATTTTCATAAAGCCTCAAAATCCTCCCTAAAAGCAATATCTGGATCTGAAATCTATGGCACCTGGAATCCTAATCAAATGTAAAGATATACTAATCTGGATTGAGTATATACTCTTTTTGTGTGGCACTGGAGTTTGAACTCAGGGCCTCACACTCCCAAGGCAGGTGATCTATTCCTTGAGCCATGCCTCCAGTTCAAGTATATAATTTCATTCCAAATCCTCCTACGTTAACTGGTGAAAAACTTTTATATAACATAAGTCTAAAATGAAAAGTCAGCCCCAATTAACTGTACACAGATACCCCCAAATAGTTACAATAACTGGAATACAATACCCCAGACTTGCAATTACGTGGGAATTCCATCTTACTCCACTAACCCATTAACTCAGATCAAATGCATCTTGTAATGTGGCTCTAATAGTTCAGGATTTTTCAAGGATGCTGGTTCTGCCTTCACACAGAAGTAGTAATAAATGCCTATCAAATTCTTCAAAGTTGTTTGGGGTTGTCAGACCTAAGAAATTGCCTAAGGCCAAGTGATTCCCTCAGATTTGTTTTCCTTTATTTTGCTTTTGTGGTGCTGGGGATAGAACCCATGTCCTCACACATGCTAGGTAAGTGCTCTCCCACTGAGCTACAGTCCCTGCCCTTCCCTCAGTTTTATCTGGCATATGGCTCCAGAGCAGCACCGTCAAGCATCCAAGCATCATCAAACGAACAGTAGTTGGAATCACCATACTTTATCACCCAATTTCCTGTAGCAACTTGTCATGAGTATTTTCATGAGATTCCAAAACAAGACTAACCAAATAAGCACGGAAAAAGCACAGCTCCAATGGTCCTTTTATTTGCTACCTACAAAACATCTGTTCTATCACCACAGGTCACTGGAATTATGGGAGCCTTTATTTCCATGAGATTCAAAAACAAATCTAACCAAGTAAGTTCTTAAAGCATACGTCCAGTGGTCCTTTCATGTGCTGCCTACAAAACACCTGTTCAATCACTAAACACTTATGGACACTTAGCCTTAGGCCCCAGAGAAAATATCAAAGGCAAGACACCTGTTCTCAAAGAGTTCAACAAATATTTATTGAGTGTTTGTTACTAACTACTAAGATGGGCATATCAAAGGTAAAGAAAATAGATATACCCTTGCCCTCACATAGATTACAGCCTAGTGCGTAACTACTACAAAAATTGCCTAATTGCTGTAAAGCTGCAATTACTATGCAACAGTAGTGAGTACTATAACCAAGGAGAACAAGGTACAATAAAAGCACAGATGCAAGAAAGCAAAGGATTCCTGGGGCACTAAGAATTAAAAGCTGTGACGTAAGCTTAATGTGATGAACAAGCCTGTAAACCAAGCACCCAAGAGGCTGAGGCAGCAGGACTGTGAGTTCAAGGCCAATCTGGGCTACACATGTGACTATTTAAATTAAATTAAAAATTCAGTCCTTCCACTGCTCTAGCTTTATTCAAGTGCTCAAAAGGTCAGGTTGTGTGTGACTAGTGCTAGAATATTGAACGGAGCAGAGCACTTCCTCCCTCACATAAAGTTCTACTGCACAGCACAGAAATAGCGCAGCTCACTCCCAAATAAGAAACAAGAAACAAAAAAAAAAAAGGCTAATGCACTAAGGAAGCTCACAGCAGTGTAATTATAAATCATTCAGAAGAGAACAGTAAGACTAAAAGGAGCCAGATGCTTGTAGGTTTTAACAGGGACAAGGAGTGAAGCTGATTCCATAAACTCAAGATCTCAAGTATATACTGTAAACGTGGAGTTGTTAAAAGCAGTAAGACACCATAAAATTATCACTTTTTTAAAAAGGCCTTGCCAGTGGGGCTGTATCTGGCAAACTCGAAATATTGGAAATAAATCCTACAAACAGTATACCACATGCCAAATCTACAAAACAGAACTACCCACATCTCTTACATTTTAAGATTCAATCTTTCAGCCCAGGCAGTCCATGTCAACTGAGAGTATAACCAAAAAAATACACCAGTTATTTATGATAGCAAAATAAGATGGAACCAGGGTGGTTTTGCATCATTAAAATGTCGAAAGCTGGACTTCTACCATTTAAGTCTCTTCTTTCCCTTCATACTTGCTACACATCCAACACCACCTGCTCTTCTGCTATTTAGACAACTTACTTTAAACTGCAGGTTCATAAACGACAAACGTCAAAGTGAAAGTGAAGTACAAATGAAGTATTTGACGGATGCTTCTTCAGAGAAAGGTGTTTCTCACTGAAATATTTCAAATGTACTGCTTTATACTATTCCTACAAATATAAAACAGTCCCTGTTGGAACGAAGAGCAATTATGATCCCACCAGGATATCAATTCTCTGATACATATGCAACACTGTCTCCAAAGAGAGTCGAGATCAGTGGCCTACAGAGTCTCCGGGTGAAGCGCACAACCTCACATCTAATTCAAAAGAACGCTAACATTCTCCATCCCTGAATCTAATCCTAAGGACGAGGGCTAAAATGCGTCTCCATGTAAGGCAGGTCTCAGCTCAAGTGTTCTGGCAACTTCCCTTCCCCACGCGGATGACTGAGAACTAAGGAATCCCGGGGCTGGTCAAGGACTAGAAGGGAAGCCATTTGGTTAGGCTTTGAATGCCCCCTGGCAAACGGTTTCTCAACAATTTAATGAACCAGAGGACACAAGTGAGACCCCCGAAGGGGCCGATGTGTGTACAGCTGCGACGCACGGGGCACTGCGACGCGCTGTGCGCTGCAGGGACTCCCAGGACGTCCGCGCGGTCACCGCAGGGGCTGCGGCGCGCGGGCCCTGCCCGTCCCGCACACCTCGCGGCACCCATGTCTTCCTAAATTTAACGCATCCCACAGCCACGGAAACGCGAAACCCACATCCCCGGTCGGTGGGCCGCGCCGCCCCAGGGAAGCCTCCCGGGGGCTGGTGACACCGGCGCCCACGGGAGGCGGCCGCCGGGCTTCTAGGGCCACCTCCGCGCGGCCTCCCGGAAACGCCAACCGTCCCTCGGGACCCCCGCGCCGCCTCCCGCCCCGGCCCGGAGCTCGCGGCCCGGGAGACCCCGCGCGCCTCCGCCCCACCTGCCTCCTCCGGGTTCTCTCGGAGTGCCGGCTGCGGCCGCGGGGAAAAGCAGAGGGGCGCGCTCCCCGCCCGGCGCTGGTGTCCCGTGGCCGGCCGCGGAGCCTCCCACCGCGGAGCCTCCCACCGCGGAGCCTCCCACCGCGCCGCTCCCCGACCTCACCCGGCCCCTCCCCGCCGGCCGCCTCCGCGCCGCGCGCGCCGAGCCGGGCCCCACGCGGGTCGGCGCGCGCGCAGTGCAGCCACCCGGGCTGCGCGCAGGCCTCGGCCTCGGCCCCGCGCACGCGTCCGCGCTCGCTCGCCTCCAGCCTGCGCCCCTGCGCCCCTGCGCCCCTGCGCCCCTGCGCCCCTGCGCCCCTGCGCCCCTGCGCCCCTGCGCCCCTGCGCCCCTCAACAGACAGAAGATCAGGTGCTCCGAGCGCTGCCGTGGATTTCCCTTGCGTAGGCTGAGGCCACGCGGAGCAGGGTCTCTGAGACACGGGGGGATGTAGGGCACCCTGTGCATGCCCTCCTTTTCTAAAGCCAGCAGTTGTTCCAATCTGGCCTAACTTGCTTTCTCAATCCCGGACTGGAAACGCTTTTACCTGCACCTTGGAGGCAGTCTTTTTTGGGGCAGTGTAGCCGTGCATGGCCTAGAGTGGATCTATCAGTCAATCGCCTGTTTGTAGGCCTCCTTGTAAAAAGCCTACTCAATACCCACGTAAAGCAATTGCACAAGGAAGTGTCAGCATGGGGGCAGAGGGGAGACATGAATGGTCATCCGAGGAGTTTATGTCTCCTACTCTGCTCTCTCCTCACCTTCCTTCTGTTCTCCATCTCCCAAGAACAGAAAAGTGACAAAACTGTGGCACCTAACACCTAACACAGGTGGATGCTGACATCCTGGCTCCCTGCCATCCAGTGGGAAGGTGTTGACAATGAGTCCTGTTAATGAAGAAGACTAATGAGACCACGACTGAACTTTTTGTCGCTGAGTCAATAGTGTCACCCCATAACCACCTTCTGTGAGGCCTAGACAAACTGCTGTCACTGTACTGGCTCACACACAATACCTGGTAGTAACATGTTGAGTGAGTGAATGTCCATTAGTGTCTGCAAGAGCAAAGGTGAGTACAAACCACACACCTGAACACCTCTTCCTTTTAGAACCAGGATGACTACAAAATGACCTTCCCAGTTGTTCCAGTCCTTCTAACTACATCCTCCCACAAAGTGATCACATTTGAGCACTTCCAGTAACAAAGAACTTAAGTCTCTTAAGGCAGCTGTTTTATTGTGAATAACCCTTTTGGAAAAATTCTTCCTTCCTTAGGAGCTAAACTCCAGCTCCCTGTATCTCCTCCTCTTTGGGTTCTGTTTCTAATGTGGAAACTCAGATGAAGTCTAACTCCAATTCAAGGTATCAGGACAAATACTCTCTGCCCCTTCTATGACATGGTTACAACCCCACTCACCAGCATGCTGCAGTTCTCTAAAGGATGCATCCCAGCTTCTCTTGAGCCCTCATGTGATGCTCAGGAATGATGGGTGGCCTATTGAATGCAGAGAGGAGAAAGACTGCCACCCCTTTCTATGTCCTGAGCTTCTGTTAACACAGCTCTAAATATCAAAATAGTTGTTGTTGCAGTTACATGACGTTGTTGAATTGGGTGGAGCACACAGCCAACTAAAACCCACGTGCTTATGCAATATTAAATTCCATCACCATCCCACATCCCTGGTCAGTTGCCAGTTTCTCTGGCCCTAAAGGTTCTGACTCTAAAGGATGATAATGGGACAAGGAGTCCTCCCTTCAAGGACTCCACCTTTCATCACACCCTTTTCTTGTCTGGCCCAATCTGCCTTTGGTGGGCTAGAAGCACTTGTAAATGGAAACTGTTGTCACTGAACCACAGAAATTCATAAAGAAAGAAGGAGCTATAGATAAAGTTTCCACTGATATTCAGTTCACTTCTATTATTGATTGAAATTATCCCTCTGAGATACCACTATGAGTAGGTGGTGGGTGTGTCTAGCTGAGTTGATCTTAGCTATAATAAAAGTCTCTGTTAGAACCAGCCAGGCCGTTGTCTTTTTCTGCTACACCCAAACACCATACAGTACATAGGCAAATTCCCAGGACACCAAGTCATCAAGGAGAGAGTATCCCTGGTTGCCTTTATTCCAAAAACTGAAGTTACTTCCTAGCCCACGAGCAGGAATGAAAACTCTCATTGGAGTCATGCCGCCTGGAATATTCAAATCTTGGAAGTGGTATTCCCCAGCTAACAAGAGTAAGACCAGACAATGATAGGGGGGCCAGAATTTGGAGCTCGAACTATCCATTGGGGAGGGAAGGCACATGGATTATGACCTAGCCGCAGCTGCTGAGATCCAATTATATCTGAAGACACAAAGTTCCTGAATAATGTAGGAACAAACCACAGTGGCAGGAGAGTATTAGCATCAGTGGTCACCAGCATGGTGTGAGAAAAAGCTTTATTGACTGTCCACCGTATGGCGCTTTACATATGGGATCTTCCTTGTCTGCCCTTTGCAAATGAAGAAACAGATTCCTGGAAGCTGTGTAACTTGCTTTCATATGCTCTGGGGAAAAAGTTAAGATTCAAGCCTAAGTCTATCCTGTAGGAAAGCCTATGTTGACCCCTATTTTGTGTCTCCTATAGAGAGTGTCCTTGCAGGCAGTAAGGGCCCAAAATGGCTTCATGAAGCAACAAGGATCATTCAGAAATTCGGTCAACATCAGGGAGGTCTGTCGGTAGATATCAGGACCCTTACACTATGAGGAAGGGGTTGGGAAAATAGGTAAAAGAAGACAGAGTAATGGCTCTTCTGTGGAGCGGGTATCGGGCAGGATAACGTTCAGAGGAGTGAGTGTACAGAGGACCAAGGTCTTAGGACCATGAGACATGCTAGGCAGAAACCTTAAAGCCTTCCTGTCTTCCATGTTTGCAAATGAGGTGATCATTAACAAAGAAATCCTAAAAGAACCAACAAACTATTAGAAGGAATAAGTTCAGCAAGGTTGCCAAGTACAAGATCAATTTATAAAAACCAATTGTTTACAAGAGCAGCAAACAGGTGGAAAATAGACAAGAGATCATGCACAATAGCAATAAAACTTTACAACACAATTTCTAGGAATTAACCTTACAACTTGTGAAAACTTTATGGAAAAAAATTTTAAATCTTATGTAAGGACATAAAAGAAGACTGAATAAAAAAAGATATACCATGGATAGAATGGTTTTTATAGCATAAAAAATGTCAGCTTAATCTCTAAATTCAATGTTTTTGGTATATTGTAGCAAATGGAAATTCTCGTAGGAACTAAAATGTAAAGGAGGCCAATCAACTAATAAAACATATAAGGAAAGATCTTCAAATAAGTCAATTTTAAAAAGGAAGAGCCAAAGGAGTAGACCTGCTCTGCCAGATATTATGTCATTACTACGTAATAATAAAAAAAAGAATAATGGCACTGCTCCTGCAGCTGCCACCACTTCCAAACACCAGGTAACACAGCCACTGAGAGTGAGCTCAGGGCCTCCTCTTGCCAGGCAGGCACTCCACCAGCTAAGCCTCACCCCAAGCCCTTCTGCGTTTAGTTCAGTTTTTGGATAGGTTCTCCAGCTAACTTCACCCATCCATTTATTTTTGAGATAGAGTCTCACTAACTTTTGCCTAGGCTGGCCTCAAACTGTGATCCTCCTATCTCTGTCTCTGGAGTAGCTGAGAGTGGAGGTGTATACCACCACGCCCTGCATTTAAGTCTTCTTTATAGGCCAACATAGAGGAAGGGACAAAAGGAATGTTTCATGGCACCAGAATCATAACTGCCATTCCCACAATTAACAAATAGTTAAGAGGAACTGTTATAAATCAAGAGATTTCAGAATTCTAGCCACAGCCTGTAACGTGCAGACTTTGTCTGGATTTGAATTCAAACAACGGTAAAAAAATAAAAAAATAAATGAAAAATAAAATAAAATAGCATGGCCTGGGGATGTAGCTCAGTGATTAAGTGTTTGCCTAGCATGCACAAGGCCCTGCATTCGATCCCCAATACCACAAAAAAAAGAAAAAAGATAAAATAATAGTTATTAAAGCTGAATGATGGTATTTTATTCTTTCTTCTTTTGCATGAATTTGAAAATTATTCCATTGTAAAATTTGTTTGGTTTCTTTTTTTTTTAAGCCCAAAGAAGGCAGGAATTTAGTCTACTTCTGTCACTGCTATCTTCCAAGTACCTAGAACAATACCTGGCACATAGCACAAATTCAGTAAATATGCGTTGATCAATTGGACCAGGTTCTTAAGATTTCAGTGTCAGTAACAATAGATTATTATGTCGAAGGCATTTAGAAATCACAGAGTTGCCTTTGTAACACATGCATGCACACACTTGAAAAGGCAAGGCATTCATGTATCACCAACAGCTCCACCCCATTAGACTTTCCAGCAGTCGTTTACAAAAACAATCCAGTTTTTATCTGTTCACTGTAAAGCATCAATGGCTTTAATAAAATCTTGATTAGGGGTTGAGAGAATGTCAGACCTCCTGGAGGTGCCACTGAGCTCACACCTTGTCAACAAAGGATCCAATGAATCACCTAACCAAAGAAAGCCATTGACAGACCAATTAGCTGTTCTAAGTCATGAGAAAGTCTCTTTTGTGACAAAAAAAAAAAAAACAGCATTGATAAAAAGATTGTTTTTGACATTCCTCGTCTAACCATATTTGAAACAGCAGGAAACAGTCAGGGTAAAAAGAAATAAGAATTGCTTTTTTAAAATCACGTGGAGTTCAAGACAAGAAGTTATGGTCTATCTTTTAAGGCCCATCAAAATATATCATGCAGTAGCTTTATCATCATCAAGATAATCATAGCCCTAAGGCACTGAATAGCACTTAGAAAGGCAACCAAATTGCATATTGGTCCATCAAATTACCAGAAATAAGTTGAGTGCCTCCTACACACACCCTCCTTCCCCAGCCATGTGGAAGCTGTAATCAAGTGCAGGTTCACATTGGTTTTCTAGTAAAGGAGGGAAACTGTTATGGTAGGCATCCTAAATTGGAACCCCAGGATCATCTCACTAGCTCTGCTACTCTAGCATGTGTTTTAACTTCCCTGAGCCTCAGTTTGCCCTTCATAAGATAAGATAAAGAATACTTGCTTCAAAATGGAGAACAGGAAAGTAAAACAGGTCCTGTCAGGCCATCGATACCAGTGGGAGAGAGGAGGACGTAAGGAAAGGGTGGAGGAGGGTGAATCTGATGGAAATACTATGTACTCATGTATGAAAATGGAAAAATGAGAACTGTTGAAACTTCTTAAGGATCTGGGGGGAAGGAGGGATAAAGGAAAATGATGGAGGGGTAAATTCAACTGTGATACATTGTAAGAACTTTGGTAAATGTCACAATGTACCCCCAATACTACAATAATTTTTAAAAGATTTAAAAAAAATACTTGCTTCAACTGCTAGGGATGTAGCTAAGTAGTAGAGGACTTGCCTAGTGTGTACAAAGCCCTGGGTTCAATCCCCAGTCTGAAAAAAAATAAAAAACACCTGCTTCCAACCTCCATGTGTTGTGTTAAGTATAGACCTGATTTAAAGTGATGCTCACTAAATTGCTGTGGTCCTAAAATACAAGCCACCTGCCAAAGAAAAAGCCCATCTCTCAGGATTCCCCAAGAGAAGAGCATCTTGCAGGCCAGGTGGTCAGGAAAGGTTTCATGGAAGAGATGCACTTGGAGCTAAGTGATGAGGATATGAGCTCTAGTTATGTAAGTGAGGAGCTCGCATGTATTGGGTGCTTTGTATATGCTGTGTACTATTCTAAGTACTTTCATTCTTTCATGCCTATAAAATAAATACCATTTTAGTTTCATTTTTCCAGTTGGAGAAATCAAGGCATAGAACAGTTAGGAATTTGTCTGAGAGCACATAGCAGATAACAGAACCAGAATTTGAACCCAGAGATTCAATCTAGATCCAGAGATTAAGCTTTGCAAGTGAAGAGGCTTGAAGGCAGAAAAACTTGACTTATGTTTAGAAGATGGCTACAGAAGAGTATGTCTCTGTCCATTCTAGCTGCTACAGGAAGATATCACAAACTGGGTGGCTTCTAAACATGTGAGGTTTATCACAGTTCCAGAGACTGGGAACCCCAAGATGAAGGCACCAGCAGATTTGGCAGTTGGTGAGGATTCTCTTCCTAGTTCATCAACGACCATTGTGACCTCACATGATAGAGAGGGAATTAAATCCTAAAGTCTCTGCCTTCAAAAACTCTCACACTGAGAATTAGGTTTGAACATATTAATTTTTGAGAACACAAAATTCAGTCCATAACAGTCGAGTTGAAGTAGAGCCAACAGTAAGAAACTAGTACCAAATAAACTAAAAAGATAAGTTAGAGCTAAAATGGCCTTGAATGTCACACTAAGCCTGGGAGACTGTCCCATAGGATCAAGGAAAAGCCACTGAGAGTTCCATTCAAAATTCCTATCCTTTATGCCCCATGCCTGTTACACCCTGTTCATAAAGAAAAAACCTGAGTATTACAAGCATACAAAAGAATTCAAGCACTTTGAAGTGGAATTTAGCAGCTGAAAACAAAGTTGCCTTGAGACTCCTAGCAGTTATGAATTCAACTGAGATTTAAAAAAAAAAAGTAAATGGCTTTTACAAATGATTTACAGTATTTAATGTGTACTCAAAGACAACCTGCATTCAAAATGAAGTTGAGACAAGTTCCACAGATGCCCTCAGGGGATAGAAATCTATGTTCCCAACTTTTCCAACACACCTCATTAACCACTCTGCAGCATAATAAGAACACCCACATATCATTGTTTCAACCACTTGGTTATTATATAATTAATGTAATAATATATAACCTTTCGGATATGCGTCCATTGGACAAAAGCACAGTCTTAGCAAAGAAACAACAGTCGTGCCACTTGCCAGGATGTTGTCCCATCCAGCAAGTTGCCAGTAGGCTGGCTGCCCACCCCAGGGACCCTGCTCCATTGTAGCACCCTGGCTTTGGTTTCACCACCTTTACCATGCCCTATCCCAGACTTGCTAGCAGGGACCCTCTCTAGTTCAGCTCATCAAATGAGATATCACGCACCTGCTAGGGAGCTGCATTTTCATCAGTTTACAGGCTTTGTTGTTGTGGTGATAGCCAAGCATCTTTGCAAGCAATAGCCAGTGACATGAAAACCTCTGTGCCTGTATGGGAAAGGCCACCAGCCATGCTCAGGTCTCAGCTGCACCTGAGGCTGACCACCTCCAAGCACACTGATGCACAGGATCCTAAGCGCTTTCATACAAAGAGGCCCAAGAAGAGAGCTGTGGCCTACAAGGAAAGCTTCTGCTCCCATTGGTCAAACACATGCCACGTGATTCATAGTATCAGTAAATACCACTAGGTATGTCCCTGTTCTCAGGAACTTTATGACATAACAGAGGACAAAATAGAAGCTCACAAAAGCTAGAAAGTAAGCTTTGAACTCATAGAGTTTGCCTGGAAATAAGGGGGTTCACAAGATGTATGGCTCTTAAAAACCAGAACAGTACCAAGGAAACCAGAACAATTTGGACATTCTATAGATAGATCAAAATTCAAGTTCTTAACTAGTCTGGGGACCTTGAGCTGAATAAAATAAAATAATTTCACAAAGGCTCAGCTTCCTCATTTATAAAATGGGTATTATAATACTTGCTACTATGTCCTGTTTCCTGTAAAAATTCAGTGAGACAAGGCAATATGCAGTGGGGGTGTGATCAAAGTACACAATACTGTATGCATGTATGAAAATGTCACAATGGAACCCAGTATTTCTTTGGAACCCATTATTTTGTATAACTAATATATGCTAATAATTTTTAAGAATTCAATAAACTATTATATGAAAGAACTAATGGTAGTTCTGAATATTTACTCCGTAAGAGTTGATTCTGGTATATTATTATAAAGTACAAAATACCATACAATTAAAGACTGAATTAGGTGTTTTAGAAACTACAAATGAAGATCAGAAAAAGGTGGACCATTAAGAAAAGGTTCTACAACAATAGGGTTGACAAATGAAATTGAGGTTACCCGATTAAGCTTAAATTTCACAAAAACAAGTAATATTTTAGTAAACCTCATATTTTTTTAAAAAATCTACCTTTGCCTACTTGAAATAGAAATATAACCTGATATTTTCATTTGCTCAAAAGAAAGAAAGCAGAATTTAAATTATTCTTTGGAGGAAGAAGAATGAAAAATGCCAGGCAGAAGGATAAACATGAGCAAATGTGAACTAAAGACAGGAGCAATGAATGGGTCAGTCTTGTAAGTTTCAGGAGAGAACATATTGAGATCCAGACCAGAGCCTAGATTTAAATATAGAGTTAGAGATAAGGTCCTGGGGTCTTATGATAAGGCAGGAATCAAAGGAAGAAGTAACTTTGGAGGAAGAATGAGTGAGACTTTGAGAAAGAAAAAAATGAATCCAACATGCTTCCAATGTTTTGAACCCAGTCACCACGAGTAGGACAATAGCCAGGGAGATGAAGTTTGTGACTGCCTTTACAGTCATGTGCAGCCTGAACTCAGATGTTGACAGGGAGAGTAAGGGGGTAAAATAGACAGAAGGAATGGATGCATAGAGCTATTATGAAGAAAAATAATGTTTGCGGGGAGGGTGTGAATGTGAATGTGATCTTCCACTGTCAGAATTTCCTTGAGTCCCCGCAGTCTCATTACTGATGACCTGAATAAGCAATTACAATTACATGATTCTAGACTAGAGAATTCTCTGGAGGTAAGTTAACTAAGAATAAGGAGGAAATATATAGGGCATTTAATACCCTCCTTGCTCTTCCTCTAGTAGAAAGAAGAAATTAAAGCAACAAGATTCACTTAGTTCCCCCATTGCCGTCCTTCCTTCTGAGAAGACCCCACAGGGTTATCCTGCCCACCAGAAATAACAAAGCTCTCCAAACAGTGAGTTCAATGCAGGTGAACAGCCTGGAGAACTTGGGAAAACTTCTCTATGGAGTCTATGTCCCTATATTTGATCTCTCAGACTGTCTGCTCACTTCCTAATGTGTACACAACAATACTCTACTCTTGCAGTAAATGAAAAAGCCATGACCCCATTTGCAGTTCTTTCCCACAAGGGCAATGCTTCTCTTCTCTTTAGAAGCACTTTCTGGCATGAGCTTTTTATTTTTGACTCAAAGAAGCAAATGGTATAAAATATCTACTGAGACACACATGTGACCAAAAAAAAAAAAAAAAAGGTCCTAAAACAACCAACCATACCTACAAGATTGGCTTAGAAACTCAACTCCAAGCACTTTATCAAGTTCTGATTACTCACACCAACATTCAGAACCCATGCCATGTTTGCTCTTTAAAACCTCTGCCTGATGTGCATTAACAGTCTCCTCTCTGATCTTCACATGCTATTCCTTCTACTGAGACTTTGCCTGTAATCTACCTGTACCTATCTGAATCCTGCCATCCTTCCAGAGCCTTCCCATCTCTCATTTCCTCCCTGACAACTACAAACTATATTACTCTCTCCCCTTTGCTAAAGGAGGACACATCTTAAAACCCAACTGTACATGTTGCTCATATGGAAGCATTTGTCCTGCTTCCTCAGTGAAAGTATAAACTCCACGAAGACACAGAACATTTCTTGTGCATGCCTAAAAGCATTCAATACCTTCTTGCTGTATTAAACTTAAATTTTAAAATTGCAACAAATGTAGCAAGGTACTGGTTCAAGGTACTAATAGAAGGAGAAACTGTGGGTGGGGAATATAGAAATTCTATGTTTCAGCTATTCAATTTTCTGTAAACCTAAAAATATAAAGTCTATTAATTTAAAAAATGGCTATTTTGGTATCTTTCTCTAGATCCTGAGTCCTGTCTTTTAAGAGGCAGAAGGAAACAGAGAGGGAAAAGGCAAAGAAGGCATTTAAAAAGTAGATTGGTCTACAAAACTCAATTGCTTTCCTATATACCATCAGTAACTATTAGAAAACACAACAATTGAAAGGACGTAGGAGGGTGGAGGTAGTAGAAATACTAGGTACTCATGTATGAAAATGGAAAAATGAGACCTGTTGAAACTCTTCCAGGAATGGGAGGAGAGGGGGTTAAAGGAGAATGATGGAGGGGTGAATTCAACTAAGAACCTTTGTTAAGTGTTGCAACATATCCCAGTACAACAATATAATTAAAAAATGAAAAAATCAAATGTAACATTTACACTAGCACCCCCCAGAAAAGACAGACTTGCATATAAATCTAACTATGTAGAAGATCTACATGAGGAAAAGGTCTAAATAAATGGAGAGGTAGTCCATGTCTATAGGCAGGAAGAAACTCAGTATTCCTAGGATGCTAACTATTTCCAACTTCATCTATAGATTTAATGCAATCTCATTCAAAAATCCTATCAAATTGTTTGTAGATATCAACAAACTAATTCTTGAGTATATCTGAGAAGGGAAAAGACCCAGAATAGCTAACACCCTTCAGCAAAGTCAGCTGATTGACACCACTGGACTTAAAGATTTACTATAAAGCTACAGTAATCAGGATAGTGTAGAACTGGAAAAAGAACAGACAAGTCAAAAGAGAGCCCAAAAATATACCCATACCAATGGAGTCAAAGGACCTTGGACAAAGGAGCAAAAGCAGTTTAATGGGGAAAAAATAGTTTTTTTTTTCAATAAATGGTGCTGGAACATTTGGATAACCACATGCAAAAAAAGTGAATCCAGACACAGACCTTATACCTTTCACAAAAATTAATTTGTCAGGCACTGGTAGCTCAAGCCTATAATCCTAGCCACTTGGGAGGCAGAGATCTGGAGGATTGAGATTCAAAGCCAGCCTAGGCAAACAGTTTGCAAGACCCTATCTCAAAAAACCCCACCATAAAAAAGTGCTGATGGAGTGGCTCAAAGCATAGGTTCTGAGTTCAAACACCAGTACTACCAAAAAAAAAAAAAAAAAGGAAAGAAAAGAAAACTCAGTTTTTTAAATGAACAAAAGATCTGAACAGACAACACCTCACCAAGAAGCTACATGGATGGGAAGATAAGCCTACAGAAAGATGCTCATATCATATGTCATGAGGGAATCACAAACTAAAAATGACATGCTATCACACATCTATTAGAATGGCTAAAAATCTAAACACTAACATTAAAGGCTGATGAAGATAGGAGCAACAGGAGTTCGTTCACTGCTAGGAAGGATTCAAAATGTCACAATCACGTTGAAAAACAGTTTGGCAGTCTTTTACTTAAACATATAGTCTTATATGACTTAGTAGTTGCACTCTGAGTCCAAGTGATTTGAAAATTTATGTTCATACACACACATACGTGCACACACATGCACACACACAACTGCATGTGAAAGTGTTATAGCAGCTTTGTTCATAATTGCCAAAAATTGGACATCTCCTGTCTTTAATAGGTGAATGGATAGGCTGTGGTAAAAATAGAATATTATTCAGCAACAAAAAATTCATGAGTTATTGAGCCAGAAAAAGACATGGAGGAAGCTTAAATGCATATTGTTAAATGAAAGAAGCCAGTCTCAAAAGATATGATTCCAACTATATGGTATTCTGGAAGAGGCAAAACTAGGACGCTAGCAAAATGGTCAGTGGTTGCCAGGAGCTGGGGAAGAGGTGGGAAAGGATGAAGAGTGGACTTTCTTTAGGGCAAGGGAACTAGTCTGCATGATTCTGGATTGGTGGCTATATGACATTACGTGCTTGTCAAAACCATAGAATGTATATCACAGAGGTAATCTTTTTTTAATTGGCATATAATACTTGTATGGGGGTTGTACATTGTGACATTTACATTTGTGCTTATATCTTACTTAGATTTTTTTTAATCTTAATTAGATTTACTCCCTCCATCTTTCTCCCTCATATCCCCTCCCCGCTTCTTGGAACCATTTCAACAGGTTTCATTGTTCTGTTTTCATACACGAATACAAAATATATCCAACATGTTTACTCTTCTTCACCCTCTGTTATGCCCTCCCCATCCACTTGTACCCACCCTCACATAGGACCTGTTTTACCTTCCTGTCCTTCATATTTTCTAAGTGTACATTGATAGTTCAAGGGGGTTTCGTCTCAGTATTTCAGACATGCATATTTTGTGCTTTAACCGCCCCCCCATTACTTTTGCTATCACCCTACTCTCCTATTAGTCAATACCTTACAGTGTATTTGCATTACAAAGAGTTAATCTTAAAGTAAACTATGGCTTTATTTAATAATATATCAATATCAATTCATCAATTGCAAAAAGGAAAAAAAGTGGATTGTAAAGCATTTTTAATCCTCAGGTTTTAGCACTGACCTGACTTTTTGATCATGCTATTCTGCAGAAAAAAAAAAAAGATGCATTTCTGTGAAATATGTCTAAACTGCCTGACAGCATAAATATCCAATTACTGAAACTCATATTCATTTGTCTAAAATGATACTACACTTTGTTCAAATTATTCACCTCTGTCTCAGCAGAAATGAGTTTCACCAGAAGTCTAAGTGGACAAGAGACTCATTTTATAAATAAGACTTACCCAAATCATGTGACTGTCTTCTCAATGTCACCCAAAAAGAAAAAAAAAATTCAATCCCTCATGGGCCTTCCTTAGCAAGAGCACAAATTGTTTAGAGTGTTGCTTGGGACTGTATAGAAATAGGTGTTTTCATAATGGGCTCCCTAGAGCCCCTATACAGGTTCCAATTACAGAAAGCCAGGGTGGTAAATGGCAGGCTTTGGCTTGCCTCCCTTTGATGGAGTTCCCCCTTTGAGGGTCCTGCCATCAGTCCCTACAGGCAACAAATGCATAATAATGACTTTGCCTGTGGTGCTATGGATACCAGACTTAAAGGGCCAGAGACTATGAATTATAACCCTTAACCTACAGTTTAGGCACCAGCAACAATAGCAGAGAAAGAAAACCTACTAACTGGGCTTCTTCCTTCATGTCACAGCAAGGAAGAAGCCCAGAAGGTTTCAAGAGACTCCTTCAAAGTCTTTGTCAAGTTTTTAAGGAGCTCAGTCACCCTGAATTCTAATCCAGGGCTCACTCCTTATCAGCCTTGTTCAACTTCTTCAGGTGGACTAAGAAAAGACTGTTTCCAGAATTGGGTATTTATTTATAGTCATGTCTTCAGTAGCTTATAATTCATGTCATGGAATCCCAAATGGTACGAACTAAGGATGTAGCAGGCCATACGAGGTAACTAAGCTCTTTTGGCTATCTATGGTTGCTAGCAACTCAGAGACTCAGGCTTGGAAGGCAAAAACAATTTCGATCTTTGCCCAAACAGCTATATCATCTAGGTCTAGGCTGCAGGGTTTCTTCGACTAATGAGAGAGCTGGTGGCCTGGGGTGTTTTGAAGTGCACTTTCTGATAGATGCTCTCGGAACACAGCAGGGCAGTAGAAACTGTTGAGTCTTTGTTGGGTTTCTCTTCTACAAACAGATTAACCATCCACTTCATGCTCTTGATCAGAACTGCACTACACAGCCAGGCTAGAGCTTCTCCGTTTGTGATATGTCTTTGGAAACATAAAATCTAACTTTTAGCTGAAAATCACCTGCAGTGGCAATTTTCTAGTCTCCATACTATAAAAGTAAGTCTGGGTCACACATGGCACAGGGCATGCATGGCTCTAGCTCTTAATCAGTTGTAAATTTTTTGACACAGCTGTTATTACACAATGTCCAAGAAGAATCTGCTCCTGTTAGAAAACGGAAAATTCCAGTTATCAGGATGATGTATCTACTTAAAATAAAACGTGTTGAGTAATGTCAGAAGGATCATTGAAGAAATTGAGGAGGTTTTACTCTGTCAAATATATCAAGATGAGGGAGGCCTTAGACCTTCTGGAACTTTCTTCAAACAGAAGCCCATTGGCTAGGAACTGAAGAGATCACAATTTCTATTGGAATAACACCACTGGCTACGGCAGGTCAGAGGCTGACCATGGCAAGTGACTCCTCCCTTTTTTCAATCCAAATGTCAATTCCCAGTCATTGTTGACCCAATTAAAATCCTTACTCTATAAGGATTTGTTGCTCACTCTAAAATGAACAGCCAGTCTTTCAATATTCAGAATTTTCTCTTGGTTATCATATTTTCACATCTACAACAACAATTACTACCTAAAATGAAGCTCCTAAGAGGTGAAAGATCTCCAGAATCCTGCACAAGACTCTAGACCCTATACATGAGAGCAGACAGGTCACATAAGAAATCACTCAGGGCTCTGACTCAACTGTACAAGGTAAAAATGCCCTTTATGCTACAGATGTCAACATGGTCCACTGCCCCAAAGCCCTACAGATAGCACAGAACTTTCCAGAGCCATCCCCAAAGCATCAGTCAAGAACACCACAGTAGACTCAGCAGGTAATTTGAGGACAGTTTAATAAAGGCATGGTTTTCAAGAGTTTGGACAGAGTTTTAGGAAACTCCCAAAGGGAAATGTCAGTATACTTAGGCTGAATTAATACCACATTACTATCCCAGCCTGAAAGCAAGGAAAGAAAGAAAGAGTACAATTGCTAGAGAAGGTGGCTGCAGGGAGAGGGTTGCCTGACAGCAGCTATGAGCTTCCAGAAGGGGCTGCAGTCAACCATGGGAATGAGGACTGGAAGATGAGGGAATCAATGTCTGGACTCACTCTTTTTCCTTCCTCTTCGCTCCTTCCCACAAAGCCTCTCAAGGGCAGGAGCTCGGGTGCTGCCTCCACAGGGGTCTGCCTCCCAGGCCTCACAGAGGTGTGGGAGACAGCTGCATACCTTCAGGTGCAAATAGGAATTCTCCCCCACCTGCAATGTCACATTCTCCCCACCTTGGTCACAGCATTATAATGTGGTCTGAGCCTCTCAAGACTCTGAAAAATATGTTTTTCTACCTTGCAAGACTTGGCTCTGCTTTTTTATATAAAAGAGAACATTTTGGACAGAAATTTATGTGAGTTTCATCATGATTTTTGATGATAAGACACTGTGTTGACCTTTTGAGCTATAGCCTCAGATCAGGTAATAACTTGGAAGAACAGCATATAATGATTCTTTGGTCTAGTCTTGAGATTTTACTGACACCTTGCTGCCTGTAATTATTGGAGCCCAGGCAAATTTCACAGTCACTGACTTGAGTGTGCAAAAATGTAATTTTCTCCATTCTCCTATAATTGAGTGTAATTTCTGCCTTGGGCCTCCATTTTACCTCAAAGCAGAGAAATTTAATCTAGCTACTTTCAGATAAACTCATTCAAAATCCAACCATGTCTTAGCCAATTCAAATTTATAATTCAGACACAACTGAGTTTTCAACTCTTCCTTTCTCTTTTTTACCTGCTCTTTCCTTCTTTCCTGGAATGGACCAAGCTCCTCAGGACTTACCCTGGGGGTCCCTTTCTTGGTCTTAATTTTTCCTATCTGGCTCTTGGCATCAAAGATGTCAGGTGCTCCCTTGAAAGGTGACCTGGATGGTCCACAGACACAAGGGGTTCCCATTACTTCTCTGCATGGACAGCTCTGTCCTCAGCAGTTTCCACCCCTCATGCTAGACTGACTCACTGACACTCCCTCTTTCTCAATGAAATTTTGTTCTGTATGGAGGCCTGCAGAGCATCATGGATATACCCTCTACCACTGGGACCTAGATCCTTTTGCATCTGGACACCATTCCTACTCTGCCATATCAAGATATCACAAGGCATTTCTCCTCAAGGCTTGCTGAGTTCAGGCTATGGTCAGGAAGGGAGATACAAGAACCTCTTTCTTCTCTCAGGGACCTTCAAATGAGGACTTGGAATCAGAGGTGGAACACAAAGTGCCCCGCACTCACATATGATCCTGTATCCAAACTCTTCCCCCAGGCTCTGCTGTCCTGTTGCTACCACCTCCTTTCAGACCTTCCCCATCTTACACCTGAGTGGACCCTTTCACTTTAGAAGTCAAGGATTTGTGGACTGTACTTCTGGTGCCCCACTGAGCAGCAATCCCCAAAGCAGTGGCTACCAAGACTGTGTAGAAAGGTGCCTGAGATACACTGAGGAGATCTGGTGACTACAGGGACAGAGAAAAGCACATCAGAAGGTAACTATTTAGAGAGTCTTTAAGAGGTAACTAAGGTTAAGCAAAGTCTTTAGGGTAAGCTCTAATCTAGTGTGACTGGTGTCCTTGTATTGTAAGATTTACTCACCCTGTTTCCAATCCTGACACACAAAGAGGGAAGACTAAGGGATGTCACAAGAAGAATATGACCATCTATGAGCCATGGAGGTAGGCCTGGGAAGATATCAACCTTACTTATACCTTGATCTTGGACCTCTAGCCTCCAGAACTGTGAGGAAGTAAATTTCTGCTGTTTAAACTGCCCAGAATGGAACTTGGTAATGGCTGTCCTTGTAAAAGAATATAGATGATAAAAATAAATGAATACATCATCTCTTTACTTCCCAAGCACAGCTCTTGTCCTCCTAGCTCATCTTTCAGGTACTCATATTTTCAATTATCCATTAGTTCATTTTTTTTTAAAGCCCCAAGAACTTACTATCCTATGTTAACCAGTTCAGTTCCATTTTGAGATCTTTTGAAACATAAAAACTGCTTCTGGAAATCCCAGAGAGGTCAAAATTTAGTTTTCCATCTTGAAATGTGTCCATCATTTCCCGTTTTTGAGACAAAGCTCCAATTCAAGTCAAACCAAAGCCTCCTATATCATGCCTCAACTTCTACAAATGATGGTTTTCTCAATATAAGTTCATCAAGATATTCTACAAAATATAATTTTAGTCTTTCTAAATATTACAATAAAGATAAAAATTATAAAGAAAAGGACATAGACTCAATGTCATAAAATGAAAACCCTTTCCCACAATATCATAATATTGAAAGGCAAAAGAGAACTTTAAAAAACTAGGACTGGGGATGTAGCGCCATGGTAGAACACTTGCCTAACATACACAATGTTAATAATTTGAAAATTAATAAAGGTAAGCATCTCCATTTTTTCAGTGAACAAAGGATATGTATGTATAATCCCTGAAAAACCCAACAAATGACCAACAAAACATATTTTTAAGTATGCAAACTCTTTAATAAACTACCAAATGTAAATAAAAATTAAATACCATTTTTTCCTCTTTCAAATCAGCAGAGATTTTTTTTTAAAGTCTAATGTCCAGTACTGTCAAGTTTTCTACATTGTTGCTTGGAATGGAAATTAGCATAATCGTTCTAGAAAGTAAGGTCAGAATTTGTAGCAAAGACTTTTAAAATGCTTATGTTTAGGGGTAGTGAAACTCTCCACTTATTATGCGTCACTGTACGTTGTGAGTACAGGATGGGAAGGGAAGGGAACCTTAAAAGGGTGCACTCTGACAAATACTACTGCAGCCGGGTGAGCAAGTTCAACGTTGACAATGGCAAATCACGTTGAATGCACCCTTGATGTGATGATTAAAATGGCACATTACCTCTGTGATCTTCTACTCCAAAACCCATAACTCCAATCTAATCATGAGAAAAACATCACACAAATCCAAATTGAAGGATACCCTACAATATACTCGGTAACTGGTACTTCTCAAAACTGTCAAGGTCATCAGAAACAAGGAAAGTCTAAGTAGCTGTTATCACAAGAGGCACTCAAGGAAATATGACTGCTAGACATAATGTGCATCCCGGATGGGACCCTGGAACAAAAAGAAGTCATAGGTGTAAACACTAAGGAAGTCTAAATAAAGCATAAGAGTTAGTTAATTATGCACCAGTATGGATTCGTTAATTGCAACAAAAGTACCATAGTAGTGTAAGGTGTTAATAAGGATAAATGTATAGGGTGGAAGGTATACAGGCACTCTGCTCAATTGTTCTACAAATCTAGAGCTGTTCTGAAAAATAAAGTCTGTGACTTTTTAAAAATACTTCTATCATTTACCTAAGCAAGTTCATATCTTAAAACTTGTTCTGAAAATATAACCACCAGTACAGGCAAAGATTTACCTACAAGGATATTTCAGTCTTATTTACAATAGTTCCAGCCTAAATGTTCAGTTAGAGATTGAAGAGAAACTAGCTTTCGATCGAATACTGTAGACATTTAAAATTCTATCACTGGGCATGCTGGGGCCTGAAGTTCCACCTACTTGGGGTGTGAGGTGGGAGGTTTCAAGTTTGAGACAAGCCTGGGCTACATAGCAATGGGAAATGGGGTGGGGAGGAGAAGAGGACTGTGGATGTAGCTCAGTGATAGAGTATGTGTGAGGCCCCGGGTTCAATCCTCAGTAGTGCAAAAAATGAAAAATATTACAGAATATATTTGATGATATGAATGTAAATTTATGGCATATTAAAAGAAAAATTAAGTTAAAAATATATGTACAGCAAAATTCTGTCTGTATTGTCAGAAATAGGTTGGATAGACAGACAGGTAGACAGATACAGGTTATGATTCTTGTTTTTTAACTTACCTATGTTTTCTAAATGTTTACACGGAATATATGCCTTTTCCATGGTAAAGTGCACATGACATAAAGCTTACTAGCCACTTTAAAGTGTACAATTCAGCGGCTTTTAGTTGATTTACAACATTGTACAACCATCACCTCTACCTAAGTTCCAGAACAGTTCCATTACCACAAAAGGAAACCCATACCTGTCAGGCTGTCTCTCCCATTCTCCCATTCTCCCATCACTCCAGCCCCTGCAAACCACTAATCTGCTTTTCTGTCTCTATGGATTTTCCTATTTTGCTTATTTCATATTAACAAAGTAATATGAAATGTGACCTTTCGTGTCTGGCTTCTTTCACTTAGCATAATGTCTTCAACGTCCATTGTACATATCCTATCATATGTAGGACCAATTCTAACTCCCGACTCTTCAGCTGGTGAATACTTGGGCTGTTTTCATCTTTATTTTTGAGAACTGTGAACATTCATATACAAGTTTTTCTTGAGTCTATTGTGTGTGTAATTTTAAAATGTTGTTATTAAAAGATAATATCTAAATTAAGTTGTACTCTGAGTTCTCCAGTCTGTATCAGTGCTGATTCTCTCACAAATTCTCTAAGTTTTTTACTTGTACTTAATGGTGCAACCTTCCATTTATTGCATGTGTGTAGTTTCTAGCCTCAAATTATGTTTAAAAACGTTGAACAATATTTTTATTAAGAAAAAGAAACAAAATTAGAATGGGTAATCTTTTCAAATCACAGCACACAAACTGAATCAGATAAGGTTTTGTAAAAATTGATACACTAACATGAGATTAGCCCATGTTTTTACATTTTTCCTTTGGCAAGTTCAGAGGGGGGATTGATTTCACAGTTTTATCCATCATTACTGAAGTTCTACCCAATATTTTACATCATATAGATGATTATGATGAAGAAAATAAAATTTGCATCTAACTCCTGCGTTAACAGTGCAGTATGTCAAAGTTGTTGGTTAGTACTAGAGGAAGATTGGTTCATTCTTCATTTTAGATTGCCTGAGAATTGGGCAAATTCTCTTTGATGTGCCAATCTATTAATCAAAACCTACTCACGTGGAATATTACTAAGCAATAAAAATATCAAGTATTAAACTGAGCACAGTGACTCACATCTGCAATCCTAGCTACTTGGGAAGCAAAAATCTGGAAGACTGCAGTTCAAAGTCATCCAGGGCAAAAACTTATCAATACCCCATCTTAACAAAAAAGTTGAATGTGGTGC
The DNA here is from genome assembly GCF_047511655.1 of Castor canadensis. Taxonomy (NCBI): domain Eukaryota; kingdom Metazoa; phylum Chordata; class Mammalia; order Rodentia; family Castoridae; genus Castor; species Castor canadensis. The sequence continues at coordinate 24,614,474 of NC_133397.1, read as the reverse complement.
CACAGGTCTGTCATCCCAGCTACACAAGATAAGAAGCAGAAGAATCATAGTCCAGGCTAGTCTAGGCAAAAAACACAAGACTCTACCTGAAAGATTACTAAAAGCAAAAAGGGCTGGGAGCATAGCTCAAGTGGCAGATCACTGACTAGCAAGTGCAAGGCCCTGAATTCAAATCCCATCCACCCCAAAAAAATAACTAAAAGCATATTATAAAATATGCAAGTTAGCTGTCAGATCCACCTATAATATATATAATATATATGTGTGTATATCACTAGATAACCACAACCCAGATGAAGAAATAAGCCCTAAGAAATTCCCGTATATCAATGTCAGTCAAGAGCTCTTCCTAAATGCAAATTAAAACCACACTAAGATTCCACCTCACCCCTGTTAGAATAGCCATCATCAGCAACACCACCAACAACAGGTGTTGGCGAGGATGCGGGGAAAAAGGAACCCTTTTACACTGTTGGTGGGAATGTAGACTAGTACAACCACTCTGGAAAAAAATTTGGAGGCTACTTAAAAAGATGGACATCGATCTACCATTTGATCCAGCAATACCACTCTTGGGGATATACCCAAAAGACTGTTACTCCAGAGGCACCTGCACATCCATGTTTATTGCGGCACTATTCACAATAGCCAAGTTATGGAAACAGCCAAGATGTCCCAGCACTGACGAATGGATTAAGAAAATGTGGTATCTATACACAATGGAATTTTATGCAGCCATGAAGAAGAACGAAATGTTATCATTCGCTGGTAAATGGATGGAATTGGAGAACATCATTCTGAGTGAGGTTAGCCTGGCTCAAAAGACCAAAAATCGTATGTTCTCCCTCATATGTGGACATTAGATCAAGGGCAAACACAACAAGGGGATTGGACTATGAGCACATGATAAAAGCGAGAGCACACAAGGGAGGGGTGAGGATAGGTAAGACACCTAAAAAACTAGCTAGCATTTGTTGCCCTTAACGCAGAGAAACTAAAGCAGATACCTTAAAGCAACTGAGGCCAATAGGAAAAGGGGACCAGGAACTAGAGAAAAGGTTAGATCAAAAAGAATTAACCTAGAAGGTAACACCCACACACAGGAAATCAATGTGAGTTAATGCCCTGTATAGCTATCCTTATCTCAACCAGCAAAACCCCTTGTTCCTTCCTATTATTGCTTATACTCTCTCTACAACAAAATTAGAGACAAGGGCAAAATAGTTTCTGCTGGGTATTGAGGGGGGGAGCGGGAGGGGGTGGAGTGGGTGGTAAGGGAGGGGGTGGGGGCAGGGGGGAGAAATGAACCAAGCCTTGTATGCACATATGAATAATAAAAGAAAAATGAAAAGAAAAAAAAAAAGAGCTCTTCCTAGAGATGACCACTCTTTTCCGTTCCATAACCATACATAATTTTGCCTGTTCTTAAATTTCATAGGGTGGTTCTTTCCATATGTACTTTTGTGGCTGACTTCTTCCACTCATGCACCACCAGGCCGGGTGATAACTATCATAATTATCATTATGATAATTTTAAAATATATCTGTGTTGTTATATGTTTCAGTACTTTGCTTCTTGTATTGCTGGGTGGTATACCATTGTATAAATATATCAAATTTATTTATTTCCATATTGGTAGATATTTAGATTCTTTCCAATCTGAGGATATTATCAACACAGTTTCTCAGAATATTCATGTACTAGTCTCTTTGTGGTCCTATGCATTTAATACTCAAATAAATTCTTAGAAGTAGAATTGATGGGTCATAAGTTGTATGTTTAAACATCAGTTTTCCAAAGTAGTACCATTTTTCCCAGACAAAAGGTCTTTTGGCTTTTCACTTGAAACAACCATGGTTTTAAAAGAAAGAAAACCAAAAGATGGTCTTAATGGAAAATGAATAGCAATGTATAAACAACTTCTGAGAATTATTTTTAAGCATCAAGAAAATCAGTATAAAAAGTACAGAGCTCTCTGACAGCTTGTCCTTCAGGGCAACTACTTTGTTTTTGATCATTGCTTTAGAAATAATTTTAGTCACTTAGATCAAAGTTTTTCACAAAGGTTATTCATGCAGGGACTCGAATCCCAAGAGGACAAGAATTTACATAAAGCATCCTTCAGGTGAGCTTTTTATTCTCTTCAATGCAAGTCCTGAAGGGGAAAGAAGAGTACCCCCACACAGTGTTCCTGTTTACTGGCCAGCCCAGCATGGTGACAACTGAAATGATATCTCAATGTCTAACACAGCTTACCCCAAGGCACTGATTCAGCTGTGTCTCCCCTGAGTTCTGCTTCCGATAAACAGATCAGGGAAGTTTATTAATGATGCACTCTGGGGCACCAGGCTTGATCAGCATCAGGCCTTGCACACAGCCCCAGCAGCCAGTCTCTGCCTGCTCATAGTCCTTTCTGTTTCTGAGACATCCTGACACCCACAGTGCTCTTATTACTGGTTGTACAAGGCTCAGTAAGTGAAAATGAGACTATAAAGCCATAATATAACTCCAATCTTAGCAACTTCAAGAGATGCTCAGAGATGCAATATTTTTTCAATTGTGAAAATTCAAAATTATCAACAATCTAGATGTCCAAAAATGGGAAATGGTTAAATAAAAGCCTCCTACAGACAGTGGGAGTCATTATGTTAAGAATGAGGCCCTAGAAAAATCCAGAAGCCACTATAAAGTCAGCACAGGGACATCCTTAACGGATGGGGATGACAAAAACAAACCAAACAGACTTACAGGGCTCCAAGCCCAACTGTTGACAGTTATTTCTGATAGAGGAGTTAGGAATCCTAGTGGCTGAGAACGATGGCTTGAATTCTGATAAGGAATCATATTCTAGACTGCTGCCATTAATGGAATGACTTGTGATATACAGCAGAGTCTTGATGACCCCAACCTGTAGAAAATAACAGCACCCATCTGACCATCCAAGACCAAGAACTGCCCCACCCAACAGGGAGAAGTTGATGATAATTTAAAACCAATCCACCCCCTGGAAGTTAATACATGTCCCAGTTTTCCAGGACATCCCATGTCCACAGACCCAATAAAAGCTTGAGGTCTTGGGGTTCCCAGCACAGGCCTCCTTCTTGAGTCTGCTGCGCTCCTGTGTGGAGAGTGCACGTGTGTTCTGCTTTCACTTTGCTTTGCATTAATAAACCTGCTCCTGCTTAAGTCTCCTCTTTCTCTATCCTTGAACTCTTTCTCCAATGAGGCCAAATACTTCCTAGCCCCTAGACTCTGTGATATGAATCCAGCAACATTTCCAGATCATTCAAGAAAGGACTAGGGCTTTGTCCTTGACAAGCCAATGGATTTCTTATGACTTTTACTTTTATAAATAGCTTAGCTTCCAGGGGGGAAGGAGTAAGGAACTCCATTTTTTTAATTGTCTACCATGTGCCAGGCACTTACCAAATATTGATTGACTTACTCCCCACCAGAGTTCATTGTCCCCATTTTAAAGATGACTTCTGCTGGGTGCCAGTGGCTCATGACTGTAATCCTGCCTACTCAGGAGGCAGATATCAGGAGGATTATGGTTTGAAGCCAGTCCAGGGAAAATAGTTCACAAACCCTATCTCAAAATAAAATAAAATAAAATAAACTTATCACAAAAAAGGCCTAGTGGAGTGGCTCTAGCATGTGTGAGGCCCTGAGTTCAAAACCCAATACCACCATCACCAAAAAACAAAAGATTACCTCTGATGGGTATAGTGAAATGCACCTATAATTCCAGTACTCTGGAGGCTAAAGCAGGAATATCATGAATTTGAGGCCAGCCTGGGGTATATAGCAAGACTCAGTCTCAAAAAACAAAACCAAAGAGAGAAAAAAAGAAAAAAATATGAACTCTGTCTTAGAGAAGTTAAATTTAGCTTTCATAAATTCTCCCAACTCAGAGGAGTCAGGAGTCAGGACAAACACATATCCCTCTCCAGGCCTTTGCTCTAGAATTTCCCAACAGCAAAAAGATTTAAAAGGAATTTTAAAATTGGCAGCTACTTCCCTAAGCCAAGGACAAGAGCACCACGCTCAGCTTGAGTGGAAAGATGTGCTTGAAAAGAAAAACATTTTACCCCTTGGACTCTATCCTAGTGACTAAGTAACTCTCTACTTGCAAGGTTGAAATTTGTTTTCCTGTGAGAAAGGTTCACTAATGAGCCCCTTCCTGGGACAGCTCCACCCCCTGAGTCTCTACAATCCACAGTGACCACCTTGAACTTTATATGGTGGTAAGTTTCCCTACTCTCCGCTCTAGACCAGGATGAATGACTTTCCTACCATCTGACTCAATTCTCTAACACAGAAGAAAGCAACCCTGTCTTCCTCATTCACAGTCTTACTACCTTAAGACATTGTCTGTCACTAGTGTTGTGGGATTTCATTTAACAAACCACGCAGACAACAGTATTACCGTCTGTTATGTGCTTTGGGGGATCTTCTTGATACTAGCAGGTTGGAGCACAGTTGGCTGGTTTGCCCTTGGTAATCTGTGAAGGTCACTTCTCTTCCAGAGCCTGTAATCGGTAAGCCTGCACTTCTCTTCTACAAATGTGTCTCTTCCACATTTTGCAATTAAGGCTCATTTCTCTGGGTTTCATATGGCAGGCGTCTGAACAGAATTAAAAGCATAAGCACGTGCAAAACTAATCCGCTTCCCAAGATAGTAAATGCTGAGAAGTCCTATATTAGAACACACTGCGAGTGCTGACTGGCCAGGGCATGATTAACCTAATAGGCTTAAAGCGCCACTTGCCATCCACATCTGTCAGGACATGAGCAAAACACAGGCCCTAATCCACCACATTGAGTGTCCCACTGCTCACTAACAGCAGGGAACTCAAAACTTAGGACAACAGGCACCACTCCCTCTTCACTGCAGGGCCAAGGAAGTAAAGAAAGCTGGTTCCAAGGTTAGGACCTTGCACCAAGGACTTCAAAGGATTCTGCTTTGGAGTTACCTGGATGGACCAGTAAGGCTGCCTTTTGTTCCTATTGCCGAGATGATTCTCTGAAAATTGTGACAGTTGTGGATGGAAGATGACTACAAGCTGAAACCATGGGGTGTACACCTTCACACAATGACATCGTAAACAGCGTTGCAAAGAGTGGTATTCAGTTTTTGAAAAAGCCCAAAGCAATCTTGCCAGGACAGCAAGGAGGCAGTGAAAGATGTCCCATCCCTTTGCTGGTTAAGAGTTCCACCTGCTATGATCCTGGGGGAGACTTGCCCCAGGGACAGAGGCTGACAGAGGAGCTGAGTTCCAGGAGGTCCCAAACTGGGGCTGAAGGTCTTTGTCAGGTCATGGGAGAGATGGAAGGACCAATCCCAGAAACCCAAACGTCCCCATCCAGGCTGAGCTCATCACAAAGCCATGTGGCTAAGGACATTCCGTTCAAGACACCAGGATTCCACCAAACACAAGGAGCAGCCTTTCCTGGGAAAGAGAGTGAGGAAAGTATCCAGGACACCTCAAAATGGGAAAGGAAACCAGAGTGCCACCAATTGGGCCAACAGGGCCATTGCTTCCAAACCATCCTTCCTGCTCCTGGCTCAGAAGGCCAAGTGGACTTCCCCAAGTCCCTAGTAAACACCCACCAGCACGCCTATGCCTACCTGCACTGCAGCCTCTCGCGATACGAAGCAATTGTGCACCTCGTGCATCAGGCCACCCAGACCCGGGAACTGCTGAAGCCCATGTTCAGTTTCCTGCTGCTGTGTTTCGAGGAGGTCAGCCAGCTCCTGGGGGAGATCTCCAAGGATGGAGAGGTGCTCCTCCAGGAAGTTAGGGAGGATCTGGCTTGGCCATCAAGGAAAGGAGAACCCCAGGAGCAGCCAGACCTCTTGCAACAGCTGCTGCAGTACACAGTCAGCAAACTGCAGGTGCTCCACGGCACAGTGGCTTCCCTCACTGGCAGCTTCCTGGAAGGCTCCAGCAGCTACTTCCACTCCACTGCCAGCCACCTGGAAAGTAAGCTGAGCACAAAGAGGGGTGTTGATGAACGGCTCCTGAGGGCCCTGGGGCAACTAGAAAGCCTGGCCAGTGGCCATGGTGACCCTGGGCTGCAGGGTCCACCCTTGTGCTCTGAGGACAGTGGCATTGGTGCTGACAATGAGTCTGTGCAGTCCACAGACAAGCTAGGCAAGCAAGCCAGCTGGGACTTTGCACCAGAACCTGTAGAATGGAAACCAGGGATTTCACCGCAAGTGGAGACCAGAATGTCAGGGCATGCCTGGCAGCAAAGCCCATTCTGGATAGGTTCAGAAAGACCCCAGGACTGCCCACTGTCAAGGCCTGCTGTGGCAAAGGTTCAGCCTGCAGCACAGGGTGAAGCAAAGAGCCCAGGCCCCTCCAGCACAAGCCCAGAAAGTATCACCTCTAAGCCTTTGGAAAAAGGCAAGAGCACTCCGTGGGACTCCCTAGGGACTGAGGTTCCTGTGGAAGCACATCTTCCTAAAAACCCCGGGTTGGTGGAGGCTCCATCCCTTAGTGAAGGTGAGGACAGCAGTCCAGAGGAGGAAGATGAAGTTAGCTACATGAGCCTGTGTGCAGAGCAGGAAAATACTCCACATTCAAGACCAGGGTCTTCACCCACTGACCGGGAAAGGCTTTTTCAACCACACTCTAGGAAGCTGAGAAGCCCCCAGGCCCAAGAAATAATTCTGAAGATGAAAGAAGCTATCAGTGAAAAGATCAAGTTTGTCCCTGTGCCCTCTGGATACCAGGACTGGGCTGAGGAAGAGGAAGGGAGGGCAGTAACCCCACCAAGACCTAGCACGGTCAGTGGCAGCAGGGGGATTCCTGAGAGGCAGAGGAGGTCTCAGTCAGAAGGGTGTCTTAAGAACCATGTGGAGGACCCCACCCTCCAGGAGCTGCAGAGGGTCCAGAGAGACCTCAGTCAGAGGTTGGAGATGTTTTATGCCTTGGGTGCTACACGGCAGGGGCAGAGCAAGGGCCAGCTTCTGCAGCCCAGAGTAACAGCACTGTGGCCCCATAGCAGCTGCAGGGTAAGTCCCAGCAACACTGTCAGCAAGTTCAAGGCCTCCCTCTCCAAGAACTTCAGCATTTTGCCTAGTCAGAATAAGGGCATTGTTCAGAGATGCGGTTCCCACTCTGAGGAAGAACAGGGGAAAGCTGAGAAGCTGCCAAACTCCATTCTTCCAAGTGAGGACAGCGAGGCACCCACAGTCAAGGTCGGGGATGTCAGGCGCTGTCCCACCAGAACATCAGTCAAGAAACTTATTGAAACTTTCAGTCCCACTGAGAATCTGAAGACACAGGGGGACTCCAGGAACTCCGGGTCAAGCCCCTGCCTCAGGAAGTGGGGGGTCCCTGTCATGCCTCCCAGATTTCCCATATACAGGGGGCTTGCCCCTTTGTACCCTAAGCCCCAAATTTCTCCAGCAGCAGGCAGAGAGTCTCTCAAGATGGGCACACACTGGAGGTCCTTCGCTCCAATCTTTCCTCCTCTGCCTACAGCAGAAGCATCCAAGAGTGAGGACATCAACAATGATACAGAGTGGGACCCTGAGCAACTCCCTCCACCACCCCTGGAAATCCTGATGGACAACTCATTCACTTCTCTGGAGCCCCCAGAAAGCAGCAAGTCAGCAGCGAGCTCCCCCGAAGAGACCCAGGTACCAGGGCTGGGAGAAGCTGGTCCCACCCGAAAAACATGGGCTTCCACAAAGCTAAGAGCCTCCATGAGCCACATTGACTTGCTGCCCCGCAAGGGCACTGCCAACCCCTCTAGGCTGCACAGCACAAGACCAGGAAGCAATAGAAGTGGTGGCAATCCCAGAAAGCTGGCCTTGGACCCAAACCACCCACCAGCAGCCTGCTCAAATCCAGATGTGGAGAGTGGGGCTCAGAGTCAGGCACAGGAAGAGAAGGTTGCAAGTGTCTCCAAGCATCACCGAAAGGCAATCCCCTGGCACCATGCCAGCCCTACATTGGGGCAAAGCAGGACCTTGGAACTCAGCCAGGCCAGACCCACACAAGGGCCACGGTCTACAGAAGCCTCCAGGCACAGCCGAGAGAGAAGCCCCCATGTGGTCCGAAAGGCCCCTCCTGCAAGGGCACATGGACATGGGCCACCCAAAGCAGACAAGAGGCAGCAGAGCATGTCCTCCTCTTGTGGACCTGCCCAGCCAAGCCTCACTGATATTCTCAGTTCCCCCAGCCCACCACTCAGCCCTGGAGCCCCCAACCAACCTGTGAGCCCCAGGACACTAAGCCCATCAACCACAAGGAAGCAAACTTCCCCACCATCCCAGCACAAGCTGCCCAGCTCACCCCCAGGGAGCCCACCCACTCAGCACAAGATCTCCAGCCCTCCTGCCCAGTGCTCTCCTTCCTCTGTCCTTTTCCCATCCCTCCCAGAATCCACTTCTCAGGGGCACAAGGTGACAAGAGAGTCTGAAGACAGTGAAGCAACCACAACCAAAACATCTGGGAACACACATTCCATGTTCTGCCCTGACACCTCCTCTCTGTTTGCAGCTAAATCACCATTCTCAACAGCCCAATCACTGCCACCAGAGCCTTGTGTCTCTCTTCGGACCCCAGCAGGATGCTGGAGGAGTAGCTCAGGGCCACAACTGAGGGTAAATTTGCAGAGAAGAATGGTTCTGTGTGCCCTCAACCCTCTGCCTTTTGTCAGAAGGACAGCTCCCAACCACCAGCTGGGTGTCCCACTTCTGCTAACAGGTTCCAGTGCCACCAGCCCCTCTTGGGAATCCCAGTCCAGCCAAAGCAGGTAAGCAGCATCCGCAGGCCACCACCCTTCCATTACCTGGAGCAGAGAAGAGCAAAGATAGTTAGTCTCTTCCCCTTGACCATGAGTGAATCCACTTTTATCTGGCACACATTTTGGGTTCCTGAGAAAGATTTTAGTTGAAAATAAGCTTGTTTGAATTTAAAAAAAAAAAAAAAGTTGAAAACAACCAGCTTAACCCTTCTCCACACACCCCTTATCTTCTTATCTTATAGATGGGGAAACTGGGGCGATCTGACCTGTCCCCAGGGCTGGCTCACTACACTCTGGTCTAGATTCTGAGAGGTCCTCTAACTATCTGGTCCCAGGACCCTTTAAACTCTTAAAAATTATTGAAAACCTAAAAGAAGCTTTGTATATGTGGGTTATAGCTATAAATTTTTGTCATAAAGTTAAAACTGAGAAATATTTAAATATTTTTTAAAGAATAAACCCATTCTATGTCATACAATCCTCATGCCTCAGCTTCCTGAGTGTTGGGATTACAGGCTTACACTACCATGTCTAGCCAAAAAGTATATTTTCCTTTAAAAAAATTAGTGAAAGGATTTACATTTCTGCAAATCTTGCTGATGTCTGGCTTAGTAGGAGGCCAGCTGGCTTTTGCAGCCAGTCAGTGATGATGTCACACACTATGTGGACTTTGGAAACGCCTCCCTACATTCCCCAGAGAGTAAATGCAAAGGGCAAGTAACATTTCCCTGTTGATAAAAATAGGTTTGACCCCAGGAGCTCCCTGGAAGTATCTCCAGGATACCCAAGGGGCCCACAGGTCACACCTTAAAAATGGATGGTTCTGGAGGTATGGAATAGAAATGTCTGATTTTATGTGGCCCCAAGGACCTGGCTTCAACTCTGGAGTAAGAACATTCATAAGCACTAAACACCGGAATCCAGAGCAGGGGCTGCCCTCCCTGCCCTGGGCAGACTGCGTCCCCAGTATACCTTTTTTCAGAAGAACCAAGTGCCTTGCATATCATTAGTACAGCCTGGAGACAGGCCTGGGCACACCTGCAAGGGGACAGGAGTCAGTACAGCCATTGTGTGAGTGCTGAAAGAAGGACTTATAGGCTCAGGTGGTAATTTTATAGAATACATGGGGGGAAAATATCAATCGGAGGCCAATTAAAGAACTCTTATCAGTGTGTCCTGATTTCAGATCAGACAAAACTCAACTAACACCAGTCCTTGTTCTCTCTGCATTGCCTACAGTCATGTAAACCAGCAGTTAATTCCTGCCCAAGTGATATGCATCACAGGTTTCAACCATCTGTCCAGGCATAAATGGTAATTCTTTACAAAGTACTCAGCAGTCAATTTTAAATAAAGATATTCTCTCAGGAAAGTTGCGCATTATAATAGTTATATAAACTTCCCCAGACACTTGAAAGAAATGAAATATTGATTATTTTTGCAAGAATCTTAATATAATGTTGTGCTTTCCTCAAATCTAAAATGAGCTTCCTACAGCACAGTGGCTTTCATCTAAGAACCTCTGTAAATGTTAATGCATTATTCCTCACGCCAGCTACTTATTTAGTTATTAGATTTCTAAAACTGTGCCCTTCAGGAAAAGAGCTTGAGAGAACAGGGACAATAAAATGGCATTAATTAAAAACACTAACATTTTAAAACAGCAGGACCTATAAAATTGTTCAAGAACATAAAATTGGTCAAGAAGAAAATAATGCCCTTCTCCCAGGTTTTGCTCAGCATGCAGCAGCCTAAAAGGTAGTTTTATGTCCTGAATCTCAATATTTGGGGGAAGGAGGTACTTGTAGCTTGAAAGAGAAGCTTGTTCAAGGTCACATGGAAGGTCACTTCATGACTTGTACCCATTCCCCGGCCTCTTGGTATGACCACACTTCTAAACCATTCCAAACTATGAGCACAAGATGGAAAAATGCTCACGCCCTAATTCACTGTCCCAAGGTGAGAATTTGGTGTCTGGAAACAGAAACACGCCAGCTGTAAGAGCTCTGAGCATTTGCTTCTCTGTTGAGGGCAAGGATATTTTTCTGCTACCTCACATATGGGCATGGTTTCCCCAAGATCATGTTAGAGAGCCAAGGACGAATTGGAATGGGCCTTTTCCCAAGCTGGAACTGCAGGCACACAGCCGTGCCCACTGACTTGCGGCTGAGGCAGGCTTGCAGAATCTAATGCTCTGACCTTGACTTTGGCTCTCTTCCTGTCTCTCCAGCCTAGGCATTATCCCCTTTCATAGAAATGAAAAAATATAGGATGGTGTGTATATCCTCCTCCTGTCTTGAGGACCGGGGGAGCAGGAACAGTCCCTGCAGGCTTCCTCAAGGAGTTCAATTACTGAATTTCAACTGTTAAGTATGTGCCAAATCCCCTGGTAGGAGATTTGCCAGTCCCTAGCCTCAGAATGTCGGGGTACTGTGTGCACTCAAGAAGGGCACAAACTTTCTCCCCTAAATGCATGCTTTTTATCTTTGCCTAGCCTGAACTGGTGAGGCAGAGGCTCAGTGTAGTCCCCACTTAACCACCTGAATTACACTGCCCAATGGCCAGGACAAGGTGGTCAGTTACTCTCCCTAAGCAGTTCCAGGAAGAGACAGAAACACAGCCACAGTGTGACAACCAGGAAAATCAGCTTCCTGGCGGATTGATGCAAATGTGGAACCTGGTTGAGGCTGAGAAAATAGAGTTCTAGATCAACTTGTTTATCCAGCTACCATGTCAGCCTCCACAGAGTGGCATGCCACAGCCCTTCCCTAGAGCATGTCCTCACCCCTTCCTGCCAGGCCCTCCAGGGAGCAGCAATGGCTGCAGGGAGCAGCAAGGGCTGGGGCACCGGTGAAGGGTATCCTGCATTTGCCTTCCCACTTGCCAAGGGCTCAGGGAGAAGGAAGGAAGGAAGATGGTAGCTGTGGCCCTCAAGTCACACTGGGCCCTGAACACTTGCAGAGACCTGTGATAGGACCAGAGCTGATTGTGAGGAATCTGGCTCTAAGGCATGCAGTGGGTTTCTCACTGCCATCCCACCAAGCCCCACTCTCACCACCTTGATCTTGTTCAGATCCAATCACACATTTGTCCTCTACTGGTTCAGTGTCATATGTGCAGAGCTAGATCATGCCGTCCCAGGCAGAGAGAAGTACCTTCTAGTCAGGTCTGGGCAGGTGGGAAAAGGGCTCTTGTTCTGCTCCTGAGGCCACTGATTGAGAGCTCTGGCCAAAGCACCACTCTCTGAGTCCCAGGTGTCCACCTATAACTTGAGTCCTTCCCAGCTGTGACTTCCTATTAACTTTACCACGCAGCACCATAGTGACAGGTAGTGAGCTCACTGAGCACCAAGAGCTCTATGTTTCACCCAGTACTGATATCTGTGAGTGCCTGGTGAGAGCGTACTGTCATAACTTCTACTTAAAAGAAGGGAAACTGAGACTCAGAGAGATCAATTAACAGGCTACATGGCACACAGCTGGGAAGTAGAAGAGTTAGGACTTGAACCCAGGCAGCCAGACTCCAACCTCCACCAGAAGCCCCAAGGCCAGCTAGTCAATAGATAACCAGTGTGGCTTTCAGAGTTGGTCCTTCCCGCTCTGTATTTTGTAAAACCTCCATTCTGCTCTCCCCATATATCCCCAGTCAAGCTAGGTATTAGGTGGGGGTCCCCTTCCCATTCATAGCCCTCTTTGGCAATGTCACTCGGCAGCTAGGAAGCTCTGTCCTAGCCCAGTGTTGGGCGAGGGTTGGCCAAGCAGTTTCCATATGCTTCCATTCAGGAAAAGAGTAGCATGTACAAAACAGTTTTTTGTTTGACTGTTTGGGGTTTTTTTTTTTTTTGCTTTTTTTTTTTGTCTTTTTTGGTTTTTGTTGTTGTTGTTTTTAATTCAATTAGCTAAGCCCCCTGCAACTTTAAAAACAAAAACAAAATAAAGGCCCAGCTCCCGGAGCTCCTCCCAGGGAGTTGCTTCATTCAGAGCAGCAGGACCCTGGGCACAGAAGAACTGGACTTGACCTGTCAGCAGAAGTCCTGGGAGCTGGCTCCTAGCAGGCCCAACCATAGCAGGCAGGCAGGTGCACAGCAGGGACAGCCCAGCCTGGCATCAGGGGTAAGCTGCTGGGCGGTGAGGGAGATGGGGAGGAGCAAACAGAGGAGAGTAGGGAACAGGGAAGGGAGCCAGAAGGAGCTGCAGAGAAGGAACATCTGATCTGTCCTTGTCTTTCCTCTTGGCAGAGGCAATGGCACTGAGGAGAGTCCGAAGCAAGACACCACACCTTGGAGGAGCCCCTATGCCCCAGAACTGCTGAGCGGAGGTGCTGGTGCCAGGCAGGCATCTCCCCCAGAGCTCTGCGTGTTGGGCCATGGACTGCAGCCGGAGGCTCGCGTCAGCCGCAACCAGGACAAATCCCAGTCAGAGGCACAGCCCCAGCAGAAAGAGGTGGCCTGACAGGCTAGGCTGGCTAATACTAGTCACCCAGAAGACACCCCAAAGATGATGGGGAAACCAACTCCTCCTCAGCTGCCTCAGAAAGGCCTCAAAGATGCATTGCCCAGGGTTCTGATAAATTTTAAACAATCACCAGTTCCAGTCCCAGATCCTTCTTTGCCTTAGGGTTCAAAGGTTAACCAAAACCTTAGGCCCAGAGATGACACTCTATAACCCTTCAAATACCAGCCTTAATTTAGGGGGGAATATATTTATTCCTAAAGGGCCACATGTTCTACACGGTAACCCCTGGTAATCATAACATCATTTAATCCTCACAACAATGAATGAAATAAATAGCGTTCTCCAGTTTTGCAGATAAGAAAACCAAAGATGTGGGGCAGAGGGCCCCCTCCCCAGGTACCTGCTGTACAGATAAGAGAATAGAGCAAGCATTGGTACAGATGGGGATGGCCCTAGACTCTAGGCTCTTTTCCTGACATTACATATTCCTTAATGATCCCATCACTCCACCTACGTAAGTAGTTTCACACATAATGGGAAAACTTCACTTTTTTGAGGCTGAGTGGTGGCACAGCATTGAAGTCTCCATTAGAGCTTTGTTTAGAAGCTAATTGCTCCTGACAACAAAGACTGAGGTGGATTAGAACACACAGCCCCACCCACCCTCCTTTATCTCCTGCTTTCCCAGCTCAGCACCAATGCTATAAATTTAAAGTCTCCAGCTCCCAGCCTCCACTCTGCTGCCCTTGGTCTCAACGCACGGCCTCAGCGCTTATGAAATGCTCCTTGCTGCCCTGCACGCCCACGTGTCTCATGGATCCCGTGGACACAGCTAAGCCTCCCAAACAATGCGGCCTGTTCTCTGCACGCGGTAGGCGCTGAAGCTGAAGACAGTGTGGGTAAGATTCACACTCTCATAAGCCTGTCTCCAGCCCCCCAACTCCCTGGCTGCTCGGCCAAGTTTATTCCCAGGTCATCTGCAGAACTTCTAATGGAACTGAAGTTAAAGCAAAGAATGGCCATTCATGCCAAAAACCTGCTTCTGCCAATGTGCTAGATACTTGCTTCAGATCTTGGAATTTTTCCATTGGAGGCTGTGGAGTTCTTTCTATTTAGAAAAGAATTTGCAGTAATTGAGTGATTCAATGCTCGCTCAGTGAGTTGTCAAGAGACAAGAATTCTCACCCACGGGTACAGAGAAGGGGCAATCCTCCAGATCTGCTGCAAAGCTGATTTTTTTTAAGTTTGAGAAAATTATAGACCTCAAATCCTTTCTTGTTGAAATAGATTGTGGGCTCAAAAACATGTTTCACTGTGTCCTAGAGCCTCCAGCTACTTCCCCCCAGGGACAGCTGTGACTCGGTAAATGAATATCATCTGACTTGTCTAGTTATTAAAATGAGGGTGACAGGGCTTATCTCTTCAAAGACACCTGAAGAACAGTTGATTAGTGACCAAGAGGAGACACACTCACCCCTCCATTGGGAAATATCTGTACTCAGCCATTCACATGTTTGCTAGTATAGCTACATTAACCTCAGAGCAGTGCTCAGGCCACAGGCAACAGACTGCAGTTCTGGGGTAAAGCCGCACCCTAGTTGGGTGGACCCTGGGAACTGCCTGGGCTGCAGGCAGTGGGCAGGACAGGGACTGAGCTAAGTCCCTAAGAGCAAACCAAGGTCTGAAACTTGCTGCTACAGATCTGGCCACTGTTCCTATGTGGTTGGGTGAGCAGCATGGGAAGCAAGCAGAGGCAAACAGTGTGGGTGGCCTGTGAGAGCCAGCTCACACATTAGTGGCTTTGGGGAACACTGGTCAGAAAGTGGTCCCTGCCCTGTGCGAAGGTTTAGGGGTGAGATTCCTGGAGATCTAAAGAAACAAGGCATCTGCAGGGACTGCACATAAAGGATAAAAGATCTAGTTTCTGGAACCCCCCAGGACACAAGTTGAGCCAGATCAGCAGAAGGGAAAGTAAGGCAAGTCAGCAGCCTAGGCCTCCCTTCCAGTCCTCATCGTGGAAGTTCAAGCTGGGTTGAATGAGTTGGTGGTTGACCATCACCACCGTGGTGGTGAGAGCTAGAAGTGGTGAGAGCCAGATATAATGTTATAGCATAGAGAGAGGTTGGCATCACAAAGAACTCCATGGAAGAGTCTAGAATGAACTACTGCCACCACCCTTATGAGTGTGTGTGGTGGGACTGGGGCTGCGCCTCCCCAGGCCAGGCCAGTAAGCAGTAACAAAAGCTCAGCCTGCTATGCTGAAAACACAGAGGAAGAGAACAGCAGCTTACAGTTCCTGCCATCTGTCATAGAGCACCTGTGATGTCTCCTGTTCCTTCTGGAGGACATCTTTGCTTACTGAGAGCACCCTGTGCCAGAGTAGTTCTGGGTTCCTGCCATACTCCTTGTGATGTAACGAGAGGCCCCAAGTAGCCATCAAGCCCAGAAAGAAGTGCCAGTGAGCTACTGCAGCCATTGTGCTATGCAGTGACCTGTAGGCTATGGGAATTCCAAGTCAGCTTATCCCAGGGCAGATGGTGAAGGGTTGCCAAGGCCAAGGAGCTGGGGGTTGAGAAGCAATGAAGATCAAAGGTAAAAGGCAGTGTTATGCTGGCACAGGAGTGGATGGGACCAAGATGTAAGGTTTTTGACTACATACTAACTTTACCTACTTAAAGTATATGTGCATTAGGCTTTATACAAAAGAAATTAAATTCACAACAGTATCAACTAAGTTTTACTGCTCCTAGAGACCAGACCTCTCCCCCAAACCCATGTCATTGGTTCTGCCTTAGGAAACATGCTGCTGGTGGCCATGAAGGGCAAGTTCAGTTCCACAGCTTCTTGGATGGGCCATTCTTCTAACCCTCTTCCCCTCCATCAAAGGACCTTATTCTTGGGTTAAATCTACTCCCTTTGTCCAAGGGAGGAAGGAGGACAGTTTTTCTTTGTTTGTTTGTTGGTTAATTAAGCTAATAAACCCAATTCATCAAGTACCCATGAGTATGCTTCTTTTTCATAGTGTTAGAAACCAGAAAGAAACCTTGGGTATAAAGAAAAGGAGGGGCTCCCACAAATCAATTTAAGGGCTACATATCATACCCATATTCTCATTTGGACTGATTTCTTTCTGGGGGTGTACAGCTGTCATCCTGTATTCCAATGGGGGCCCCAGAACTGTGGAAAGGGAGACGTTAGCCCAACCTTTATCCAATGCATTAGTAACATAGCAAACAGATCTGCCCCAGGGGAAAAACACAATTTTCTGGTTCCAACAAAAGGATTCATGGAGAAAAAAAGGAAATGCAATATTCTGGCAGAACAATGATAGCTTTTTTGCAAGTATAAATAAAATCCTCATAATGTAATATAACCTCTCTGCACTTGGGTCTATGCTGTTGTTTACTTAAGTAGCATCTGCTTTCCTTCCACATGTCACATACCCAGTCCAGAACCTAAAATAATCCATGTTGATAGAAAATGCAGGGCAGACTGACCAAAGAGACATTTCTTTCATTGTGAAGAGCTTATGTTTGACAAGGCTTGCTTCATAAATCCTACAACGTGAATGAAAGGGATTTCAAGAACTATATGCTTTTGCTGAAATAAACCATTGCTTTGCATGTATCAAAGGGGCAAGTGAGTTATAAATGTCAACATGTTTGTCAATTGATCATCTGGTTGTTTGCTTACAAGCTGCCAAGTGCCCACTCTGTCTTCCAAAGGAAATCTTTTCAAAGGTAATATATTTTTAAATAGCCCACATCAAAGATTCTGTTGAGCTGCCATAAAATAAACGTGGGCTGAGCCAATATTAACAGAACATGTTATACTGCACTATAGTTTACTCCCTGTGCCTACCTGAAGTTTAAATAAAGTCCATCAATCCATCCAGACGTTTTTATGAAATGTAATTAAAGATGTATTGCACACGAAGAGGAGCAAACAGTTAATTCGCTCAGCACTCTAATTCAATTTTATAGAGGATCCTGGACTCAACTTGCTTGACTACACTCATGGACTTCAGAAAGTCACTCTGCTGATCATTTGTAGGCATGGTCTCAGGCGACTGTACCTGTCTACTGATCCAGCCACCTGGGTTCTGAATGCTGGCATCCAAGACACCCTTGGAGTCTGGCCTGAGCCAGCATCCAATTTGGCTGAAGTGACAGCACTAGCAGGACTCAGATAATGCCCATGAAGACACCTGATAACAGCTATGAAGGGAAGGGAAAGAAAGGACAGGTGCCATAGAGATGAAGCTCACACTTTGGAGTCATGCTTGTGCCCTTCTGACAACTGGGATTCCATTGTGGGAATGCAAGCCCTGACATCTCCTTAACCCCTTTGTGTCCTGGCTCTTCTGAACCATCTCTTCATCTACAAAGCAGCAATACCAATGCCAGCCTACTCTTCCCGACACCTACAAGACAAGGGCACACCTGTCTTTTCTAAAACGCCATTTTGGAACCATCTTGGGGGAACTGAACTCAGAATTCCATTGGCCATCTTTTAAATTTTTTCTTACTTTCCTTTTGTTTTTAATGTTCATCTGTACCCATCTCTCTACTTTAGGATTCTGATTAGGACTCAGTGCTACTTCCCTCCTCATTCCACAGCTGCTAACTGATCCCTGGAGAAAGTTAAGGACAGCTGTCAAACTCAGCAAGAATGGACTTTCCTCTTTGAAAGTTTCTATGTCTTTCAAAGTGAAAAGATTTAATGCATTCTGCTTGCAATCACAAGTCCATATGTCAAATATACCAAATGAAAAAAAAAATTAAGCTTCTGAGTCTCATTTATCCCCACGTGGAGACTTGGGATTGTCTGTGTGTTAGCTAGATGGTCAGCAATTACTTCCTAAAGAGCAGATGTGACACAAAGTACTGGGATGAGGCTAGATCTAATAATAATTACACCTTTCCTTCGTCTAACACTCTGCATTTTCAAATACAATTATCTACATTGTTTCATCATTGTGTCATCAAGTTGGAGGGGATCCTATGAGATTATGAACAAAGAATTGTTCAGTACCTTTTACAAATAAATAAAAAGTGAGGCTGAGAACTAATCAATCTATCGCTCCAAAGATCTGTCACCTGGGCTGGAGGCATTGCTTAAGTGGTACAGCACCCACCTTAGCAAGCTAAAGGCCCTGAGTTCAAACTCCCGTACCACCAAAAACAAACAAACAAACAAAGACTCATCACCAGCCAGTGGCAGAGCAGACATCCTGGTCCCTGACCAGCCACCTGCTGAAAGCAGCATCTAGATAATTCCAGAGAAGCAGCTCTAGGAGATAGCTCTGCCTTCTTTAGAAAAAAAATGTACATTTTCTCCAACACTTGTAAGTAGGACATTATTATTCATACCCAACCAAAGTCCAACTACAGATTTAGCAATTTCTCTTAAACCAACTTGGATGGAAACTCAAAATTTCCAAGGGAATTGTAAATGATAATCCCAACCACACAGATCAAACTGCTGCTAGCATTAAGACAAAAAAGAAAAGTCTCTTCCAAAAACTCTTTGTACTTCATTGCCATGAACCCAGGAAGTGGCTGCCAGGTGACAACCCCCCCACAGCAACAGCAGCTGCAACCCTCTTCTGGAGACAATGCTGACTTTATTGCCAGTGCCTCAAAGCAGTGAAAGTCAGTGGATGAGACAGAGAGGAAATACAGACCGGGGAAACAAATTGCCTTCATGAAAATTATTTATCTAACATCCCCCTCCCTTTGGAGGGGGACAGAATTGGCTGTGTATACAAAACCTGGAGACTTTTTAAAGCTATTGTTTAGCTAACAGCTTCTGACATCAGCCCCAGAGGTGCTGGATCACTTTCTTGATGTAAAACTTGTCAAGGAGACCGCAAGGTGATGTTAATAACAGCTGTCAACCCACAGAGAGGTAATTATAAAGCCATGATTAAAACAAAACAAAACCTTCAAAGTTATAGCCTTCTTCAATGAAAGGCCAGGAGACAGGATACAGAAAGCCAGGACACCCCCCTGAATAAGCCCCAGGAATAATGACCCAACATGTGGTCATGGTCCTGACCTAGAAACACCCACCTAGTGAGCACCACCCCTGGGCAGGGATGCTGTCCTGCCTGGAACCCCATGGGGAGCAGGCTCTAGCGTGCTCCTCCTCAAACCTGCTTTTTCTTAGGAATCACCAGTGGGATTTTCAGCTGGAAAGCAGCTCTGTTGTCCTGCAAACTCATCTGCCTCCAGCTGCAAAGATCAAAATCAGATGAGGGGAGGGAAAAGAACAACCCACAGGGAGAAGCACATCCAGGTCTCCTTCTCCACAGGAGGGATAGGAGTAGGAAAAGCCAAGGGTGCCTTGCAGGGGCTGTCAAGCAGGTCCAAAGGGCAGGCAACTGGAAAAATGGCAGTCCCACCCCCTCAAAAGGTGGGGAAAAGCCCTACCTTCCTAGTAGAGAGGGCAGGACAGGCCCATTCTTCAAGCCACGCCCTGCAAGCATTCAGTGGGTCTTGGGGAGCCCCAACACATTTTCTCTTCTTCCAACTCCAAGGGCAGAAGAGCTCCCACCAAACCCTGATCACTAGCTGATCCTAAAGCATGATCCTCAAACATCATAGCCAAAATTTATCAAGTGCTCCCTGTGCTCCTGGCCTTGTGCCAAGTAATTTACAAGAACTAGTAATCTTCACAGCAGCCAGGTTAAGGTGGGCGTTGTTACACCTGCACCATACACGCACACACATGCACACACACACACACACACACACACACATACACATACACATACACACACACACCTATACACACACACACACCCATACACACACACACACACCCATACACACACATACACACACACACATACACACACACCTATACACACACATACACACCCACACCTATACACACACATACACACACACACCCATACACACACATACACACAAACACACACACACATACATACATACATACACACATACACACACATACACACACACACATACATACATACACACATACACACACCCATACACACACACACTCACACACCCATACACACACATACACACACACACCCATACACACATACACACACCTATACACACACACACCTACACACACACCCACACACTCACTCCACACCCCCCCACACACACCCACATGTATACACACACACATACACTCATGCACACACACATACATACATACACACACATACATAAACACACACACACACTCACTAAATTTAAAAAGAAAGTGAAGATCAGAGAGGTTGACAAAAGGATCCAAAACTATAGGCCAGCAAACTACACTACCTGGACTTGAGCCCAGGACTTGACGCCAGTACCTGCACTCAGTCTCTCTTTTCAACCCCAGTACACCGCAGGGGAGCTGGCAGACCTGGAGCCACAGAGCTAAAGCCATTACCACTTTTCTACATCACAATTCTACTGTGGTTTCTGAATTAGAGCACGGATTAGGGTCACTTGAAGAGGAGGAGAAAGAGGGAGAATGAGGGAGAGAAGAAAAAGAAAAGGAAGAAGAGGAAGGAAGAAGAAAAGGAGAAGGAAATGAAAAGAAAAAAGGCAGGTGGGAACGGAAGGAGGGGAGGAAGGAGGGCAAAGAGGAGGAAATGAATGAAGAGAAGGAGGAAAAGAAGATAAGGAGGCAAAAAGAAGGAGAAGAAGAGGAAGAGGAGGAATAGAAGGAAGGCAGGAGGGAAGGGAAAGGAACAGAAGAAGGAAGAAAGGAAGGAGGGAGAGAGAAAAGAAAAGGGAGAGAGGGAGGGAGGGAGGTTCTTGGGCCCCACCCCAAATCAACTGAATTAAAACCATGGAGAAAGGGCCCAGGTGTCATAATTCTTTAAATCTTCTAGATGATTTTGTAGCACAGTATGAGTAGAGACTCATTCACTATCCCAGAAGGTAGAAAATGAAAAAAAATAAACAAAATTAAGAGGTAGGGCCTGCTGTATAGCTATCCTTACCTCAACCAGCAAAACCCCTTGTTCCTTCCTATTATTGCTTATACTCTCTCTACAACAAAATTAGAGATAAGGGCAAAATAGTTTCTGCTGGGTATTGAGGGGGGGAGCGGGAGGGGGTGGAGTGGGTGGTAAGGGAGGGGGTGGGGGCAGGGGGAGAAATAAACCAAGCCTTGTATGCACATATGAATAATAAAAGAAAAATGAAAAAAAAAAAAAAAAGAGGTAGGGCCTGAAGGCCAAATTTCCTAAAATCTCAAAATTTCCACAACATGAAAGGAAGTCCTGGCAGTTATAGTTCTCAGACAAGTCCTCTGGTTCATTATTCTTTTTTTTTTTATTTTTATTATTCATATGTGCATACAAGGCTTGGGTCATTTCTCCCCTCTGGTTCATTATTCTTACACTGAAGAGAGAGAGGGAGGGAGAGACTTGCCACAACCAGCACCCATGTTCCCACCCTCGGGAGCATCTCATGTAGGTAGAGTTTGTGGCCCACACATAGCCAAGCAAAGACTGGGTTGGGC
This sequence comes from Castor canadensis, assembly GCF_047511655.1. Classification (NCBI taxonomy): domain Eukaryota; kingdom Metazoa; phylum Chordata; class Mammalia; order Rodentia; family Castoridae; genus Castor; species Castor canadensis. Next base: position 24,592,748 of record NC_133397.1, on the reverse strand, counting down.
CCAGCTCCAACCCACCCTGGCCCTCATTCCCCATGACTGGCCTTCCCACTAGGTCCTTGCAGGTATTCCCAACAGGTGCAGGACGAGGTTACTAAAGAGCTGTCCTCCCTTTGGTTTAGAACCAATGGTGTAGGGAAGTCTTTGAGGATGAATTTCCCAAGGCATGCCAGAACTACCCAGGCCTTCCCCAGCCCCATGATGCAAGGGGTATGGCTATCAGAGCCCTTTAGCTTCCTGGCAATAAATTAAAACCTGAAATAAGGAAGGAAAACAGAACAGTGCTAAGATTTATTTTTTTGTTTTTCTACCATCTTCAGTTCTTTTCCACATCTCTATCCATGAAGGTGGGTACAGAACCCCGGAGACAGGAAACTTCAGGTTTAAGGTGGGTGTGGAAGACAGTAAGACAGAGAGTTGAGTTTAATGTCTGCCTTCAAAAATCTTTGTCAGACTCTGTCCCTGGGCTCTTACTGCCCTAAAAAATCCTGAAGTATTTTGATCTTTAATCTTGTCAAGCAGAAAATTCAGGTCTCCTAGCCAAGTCAAAAAAGCTTGTTCAGACAATAAGCAAACACAATTAAATTGAATAAAAATTTTAAAACATCTAAAATCTGTCTTGGATATCTTTGGATGACCACCTGTCTAGCAGGCCTTTAACCTGACACAAAGAGCAAGGTGGTGCTGGGGTCACAATTAGGTGAGCAGTAGCTCACGCTGGGGCTGGAATTCCCCAAACTCACACTTGAGTGGCCTAGTAAAAGCCTGGCCACAGCCAACATCTAAGCAACCCTACCTCAGCTGTAGGCTAGGGAGGGGGCAGCTTAGGTTCCCTGGCACGAAATCTCCCAGGGCCAGGCTCCCAAGGAGGGCTCAGAACAGTGATGTGCAGCTGATGTCACACTTGGGGGACAAGAAACAGTGGACAGGGATTCCACTGCTGAGGCCTGCCTGCTGGCATGGTGCTGGGCCAGCATCAAAACTCTGTCGTCTAGATCTGTCCCTGACTGTTGCTGTGATTGAGTCCTTAGCCAGCACTGAAATGTTACCCCTTCAGCCTTCACCTTACCAGGGTTACCCCACTCATGAGTCTGAGTAATGACCTGAGCTCTAATTCTTCCTGGTCACACCATTCTTAGCCCGGAACAGGGCCCAGCCAAGGCACAGCCTCCTCTACTATGTCCAAAGCCTGATCTGCGATATCTACCTCCCCCTACCAGAACCCATTCATGGGCTTCTTCACCAGTTAACAACACATGTCCCTGGTCCTCACGCCCTGGCCCGTGCTGTGCCCAGCACACCTCCCCCAGTAATGTGATTCAGCCCAGCTGCAGTACCCTGTGCAAACTCAGAAATTCCCCACGACTGTGCAATGGGTGGTGCTTGTCTCTACAACGCTTGTCTCTACAAGTATTTCCATGTGGTGTTTCAAGCATGTAGCATCATCTAGTCCTCGTCAGAACAAGTCGAATGGGCCTTTACTGCTATAGATACTCAATTTCCCCTGCCTTTTCACAACCAGAAGGTCTCCTAGGACCAACACCATCACTACATGGAAGATTTCACAGGGCAGAAGCATGGTAGGCCTGCAGATGTTTGTTGCACTCACCTCTAATCAGGGCAATAACAAATGGACCAGACTTGAGGAACCACTTCAGGGGGCTCTGGGTCTCAGGAGTGCTTGTCCAGCCGCTCACAGTCACACCTAGGTCTACCCCTAAGTGGACTGCAATGTGTGGGTCAGTGCTACTCTTTTCCTCCCTAGCCCTTCATCTCATTTGCAAGTGGCTTTGCTGTTTTTTCATTTTGTTTGTTTCATAAACCTATCTACCAGAGAATTCTATGAAGTTAAAAAAGTACAAGATAAGAAAACCTTAGAAAAATAAGTAATTCTTTTATTGCTACTTCAAAATATACTATATACATTAGGAACTCTAAGGGAAAGAATAGACCAGGAGATTATTCCATCAAAAAAATAAGATAAAAATAACTGCCCACTTCAGATCCATCTTTAATCCAGCGGAAAGGGACATGAGCAGCCAGTCATCTTGCTGTCAGGTGGCATTTGTCAGTGACCTTGTGGCTGCTACCCAGGGACTCTGTGTCTAAGAGTTCCTGGAGCGTTTTGAGAACTTGCTTTGGCTGGCTGGCGGCAAAGTCCTGCAGGCGGGAGCCCATTTGCTTCTGGAGGCTCCTGGATAGCTGGCATACCACCATTCGGACGTTCCCACCCCGCCCAGGCAGGATGCCATTCCCAGTCATGTTGTTCAAGAAGTACCAGAGGACAGGAAGGACATGCCGCTCCACTGCCTGAGGCTTTCGGGGGTAAACTGAAGCCACCAACACTGTCAGGAAGAAAAGAGGGAAGGTCACTTGAGCCAGGCACTCTCTTTTCTCCTACTGCCCTCACTTTGGACACTAACACTGTCCTCCAAAGGGCAGCAGCCCAACAGGGCTGATCTCTCCCATAGGCACATTGCCCAAGGATCTTGACACACATTTTAACTTCTTTTAACACCAGTTGAAAACAGATGAATAAATCCATGCATGAATATATGACTTTATACTATAGTTGTATCAGCTTGTCGTAGAATATATTTCTCATGGAAGAAGGAGTACACAAAGGCAAAAGTGCAGAAGGTCCATGACAATCCTAGTGTGTCCTTACAGCCCAGGTTACAGTCCTGCCTCTACTGTCTACTAGCTGTGCAAGCTGAGAAAGACACCCAATCTTTCTAAGGCTTTCTAAGCCTGCAAAGTAAGAACAGTAATCCTGAACCAAGTTTTCAAGGTTGTTAAGAGTCAATAATAAATATATGTCTAGGGTCTGCCTTTAGGAAGGCAGGTGACAAATAGTAGCTAGAATTAGCATGAATCCACATTACCACCTAGGAAAGCCTACATGAACACAGAGGAAGTGTACCAGGGGGAGAAGACTCTCAAATGAAGCATTCTGGCAGATAAAACAGAAGGAGACAAGACTAGCATAGCCTCCCCAGTGCCCGGATGCCAAACCTCAAGTGCAGGATGAACATGTTTGTAAACCATCTGGTACGTTCCATTCCAGTGATGAACTCCTAAATCTGGTTATCCAAGTCCTCCCACCCCACAACCCTCTAAACCCAAGAACACCCAGCAGCCAGCTGAATCTGCAGTCAGCCCTCTATCACCAAAGTGCCAGGATTGCAGCCAATGCAAAAACACATCGAGGGTTGATCCAGGCCACCATGGAGGGCTGCTCTGGCCTTTGGCTGTGGTTGAGTTACCCTAAGTGCATCAGTGCTAACACTGCTTGTTTGACATGTAGCCCGCTCTGCCTCACATCCTGCCAAAGGACAAGTGCTGGCAAAAGCAAACAACTCTGAGAGCAGTGCTTCCTTGATTTATGGGACCAAGAGACTGGAAAGTTCCATGGGCCTGGCCATGTCCCAGAAACGGCTTGCGTCCGGGACTTGGAACTTCAAAGTGTGGTTCCATTTCATGATCAAAGCACACTAAAAAGAAGGATATGTATCCATTTTTCAAAGGAGGAAAGCAAGACTCAAACCAAGGAGCTTGACTCCATGAAGACAGTGTGAGAACAGAGGCTGACGCTGCCTTGACTCAAAGCTTCTACCCATGCTGCAACCCAAAGCTCTAGGAGTTCCACATCTCCAGGCAGGTCTGGAGTTTTGTTTTACTTTGACTGAAACCTCCAATGTGTCCTTTTCTCATCAGCTGAACATCATCTAAGCCCAGGAGCCCTGAGGATACCTCTGTCAATCAGGGACAATGGGGAACCAGACCAAATGACATAGGTGCCCTCAGTTTAGCCTGACACTCTCTTGGTGGCATTTCCCATGGAATGTGAATATTGACCATGAGGCCATCCCATAGGGTTCCTGCACTCCTATCTGTGGGCTTCCTGGGGACTGCCAAGGGTCACAGAACCCTCAGAAGTCAAGGTGATGACTGGCAAGGCAAGTCTGCACCCTCTAGGTCAACCCAGCCACATCAGGAAATGCTCCCAGAGAAAGGGGGCTTATAGCAGCTTCACAAAAGAAACAAAGAGGGGTGCTGGCTGGAAAGAGCTGAGGGTTGTGTTCCCTGGGCTTGAGGCAGGCTGTGTAGGGACAGTGCAATCACCAGGAAGATGGAAAAATTCCAGTCAGCCCCAGGGAAGGGGAGCAAGGGGAAGGGAGGGACAGAAAGGGAGGAAACTAACAGATCCTGATCAGCTACCTACACCAACCAACTCTAATCCAAAGTTTCCTCAACTCTCCGTAGAATCTCGCCTGCAAGAAAAAGGTAAGAACGTGAAGAGGTATGTGTACATCTATATTCATTCACAGTAGCATTGCTCACAAGATCCCAAAGGTCTATCGGGGGATGAATGGATAAACACGACATGGTTTATACCTGCAGTGCAGTATTATCAGCCTTAAAAAGAAGGAAATTCTAACACCTCTACAACAGGGATGAAGACATTATGCTAAGTGAAATAAGCCAGTCACAAGACACACACCATAGGATTCTCCTTATATGAGGTAGTGAGAATAGTCAGTCTCACAGATTCAGGAAGTAGAATGGTGGTTGCAGGGGCTGGGAGGAGTGGAGAGGTTCAGTTTCACAAGATGAAAGAGAAGGATGGTGGTGATGGTTGCACAACATTATATTACATTATATACTATTTTTAATATCACTGAATTGAACCTTAAAATGGTTAAGGTGGTAAATTATATGCTATGTGCATTTTAACAAAAAAAATGAGGGGTGAGAACAATCCCAAGAACAGGCCCAGGAACAACACCCCCACCTCACCAAGGGGGTTCACCTGCTCTGCCCTAACAAGGGCAGGACCCTTCCTCCTGCCATGTCTTATGGTGTCCTTCCTAATGTGGTCACTGTCACTCCACCCCCAGGGAGCTTAGTCTCAGGAAGAGCAGCAATCCGCCCACCTCAGCTCCACAGGCCACACTACTGCCCCACTCATTCCCCAGGTACAGGGACAAGGGGGTCACCCAGCTGGCCAGGTTGGTGTCTCAGATTAGCAAAGACACAGGAGCCCTTCTAGGAGACATCATGAGAGAACAAACACCAATAAACTCCAGCTTAAAAGGCAGCTAAGTATTAGCAAAAGACTGGCTCCTATTAAGAAGTGCTATTATGAGTCCAAGCTTTCTGTCAAAGGAAATTTTCTACTGCTCCTAGCTGATACCAAGTTAGCAGAAGAGCTTTGGAGAAACTCATTTTTGAGGTCTCCTGGAAAGAGATGGGAAAAAAAATTACAGTATGCAAATACATTAAAATAAGGCCACTCACCTGCCTCTGAGTCCCTTAAATTACCTACACAAAGACAGGTAAGGGTTTCCCTCCCAAAATGCTGATATTATTATATCATTATTATTATTATTTATTTTGGTGATACTGGGATTTGAACTCATGCTTGACTAGGCAGGCATTCTACCATTTGAGCCACACCTACAGTCCTTTTTGCTTTAGTTGTTTTTCTAATAGGGTTCTTCATTTTTGCCCAGTCTGGACCACAGTCCTCCTATTGATGCCTCCTGTATATTTGGGACCGACAGGCATGTGCTACCATGGCAGCTTACTGATTGAGATAGGGTCTCACAGACTTGTCACTGTCTGGCCTTGAACCATGATGCTCCCCATGCCTACCTCCAAAGTAGCTGGACTTACAGTTATAAGTCACAATGGCCAGCCAGAATGCTGATGGTGAGCAACAGAAAAAGGTTCCATGTCTGGTCTCCTGGGGAATCTTAGTTCTGTCTCTGTTCTCACCCCCAGGTCAGCCAAACATTGCACTGAGGCTACCATTGCAATCTCCACACCTGCCTCACTTACCCTGCCTGTTTGGGAAGGGTCTAGCACCTGGATGGGAGCTAAGGAGACTCCAGGGACACAGGAAGGACTGAACCAGGGTACAGAGGCAGGGCCAGGGGCAAGAGAAGGGATGGAGAAGCCAGGATGAGTAGCTGGTACCAAGACCCTTCATGAAGCCATTATGCCAACCAAGCACCCCTGAGGGCCACAAAGCACTGGGGGAGGCAGCAAATTAATGATATTCCATGGGGTGCTGTCCTGAAAAGTGCACGGAGAAGGAAATGGAGGAGGTAGTGTTAGGTGCTAGGATCACCTGATCGTCACCCAGGTGGAGAAAAAGGATGGAGTGGGGTTTTCCAGGCAAAGCAGCCATGTGTGACATACACAGAGGACAGGTTGCAGAGGGCAAGTGGAACGCTGGTACCCAGGAATCAAAGGCAGGGCTGCTCAGGGAGACACAGCACCACACCATATGGAGGGCCTGGCTCTACAGTCAGCCTCCTGGGGACAAGTCTTGGATTACTCACCAAAAGATCTCCGGTGCTTAACCTTTCGGAGCTCCAATCCCACTATCTCTACCAAAGGGCGACTTGTGCAATCCACATCCTCCTTGTGAGGTTATTACGAGGATGAAACATCCAGTGCATGTCAGTGGCGGTGGGCTGAAAGGGGCCTACAGAGGCAAGCAGGCCACGCTGAGGGGCCTGGGCAGTCTCCCGAAGATAGTGGGAATGTATCATGAGCTCTCTGCATTTTAGAGGATCCCTCTGGAGCCAGGGACAGACTGAGTACTAACTCTTCCAGAAATGGGACCCTCCCAGGATCAGAAGGATGTGACAAACAAGAAGGGTGATAAAACTAAGTTAAGTGGCCTACCCAAGATCAGAGTTGATGGGTGGCAAACAGGCTGTGTACCCATACCCTTTCCATACTACCACCACACAGGCCGTGGGAGCGGATGTCAGCCCTTGAATGCTATTACTTGAGGCTTATCCTGCAGACAACACAGAAATAGAACTGATTACAGTCATCTTTCTTCAACCGCAGCTTGAATGACGCAGAGAGATTCAGGCTGAATCCTCTGCAATGCAGAGCCCAGTACCCAGCCAAGGGAACGAGGGGTTCATCTAGTCCATGACCTGATCGCCAGGCCAAAGAAAGGGCAGAGTTTCTAATTCTCATGAGAGTTCTGTCCACTGACCAAGCCATGTTCCTACTAGGCAGTGTCTGTCTGGAAGAGCCAGCTTTTTCTGATTCATACAAAGGCACTCAATAGGCTACAGGAAGCCTGTTCTGCAGAGAGAAAGAAATGCATTATCATTTCTTAGAAACTGTTTGGTTATTTACATACCTGCCTCATTTGGACCAAAACCAAACTCTCTTTTGGCAATGTGGAGATCATCACGAAAACACAAACTGTCAAAATTTCAAAATGATCTCTGGCATCTGAGAAACCACGTCAGGAGAGAAGAATAGAAGTGGGTAGGACATCTGGGCCTGTGAGGCCAAAGGTGCTCACCTGACAGGCGCTCTGTGACATCCAGAACCGCACGGCCACTCAGGAAACGCACACGCCCAGCAAATGCTTGGAGGAGGCAAAGGTGATCTGAAAGAGATGGAGACATCAGTGGCCCTGATGCTGTGGGCTGAGCAACACCACCGGGTGTTCACAGTGCCAGGGGCCCACACACCTGCATGGGGATGAGGACTTATGGGGAGCTAAATTAATTTTTCCAGATCACAATAGGGCCACTTTTTTACAAAGTTGTTGGGCAAGAGTAAATGGCCTGAAATAGTTAAATAGGCAGCATTTGCCCTATGAATCTGGTTCATATTGTCTGTGACTTCCCAAATTTCTGTGAGATTTGAGATAAAAAGAAGTATCTGGATGATGGATAGACAGGTAGATGGTAGAGACTGGATGGATGGATGGATGGATACATGGATAGGTACATGAATGGATGGATATGTGGATGTATACTCACAGTTTTAGGGGAAACTAAGGCACTGAGCCATGGTCACATAAAAATCAGCAAAGGGTTGGGGTTAGAATTCAGAAGTCATGGCTCTCCTCAAAGCCTGAACTTGCACTTTAACCAATGGGACATGTGCACACCAGGTGGCCCTTTATTTCCACACGCTGAACACTTACTGGTATCCTTTATGTAGTAGACATGGAGCTGGAAACTAACTAAAACACAATCCTCCCCACTTATCTTAGGAGGATGATTTGAGAATAAAAGTTACCTTCAACATGAACCTGACCCAAGGTAGGAATCTCTGTGCTTGTGTAACCACAGCCTGGGATCCTGAGCCAGGTGACCAACTCAATTTGATCTGCCCAGGGCTCTGCCTACTCTAGCACTGACAATCCACATGCTAGGGGCCCAGAATGGCCAGTCACCCTATCAGGAGCAGAAACAACTATCTTCTGGGGTCATAGGAGGGGGTTTATTGGTTAAAGGGGTGTGATTACCCCTCAACAGTTTATGTGTAACCTCAGGCCTAGGACAGATTTCCCCTTGCTTGTAAACCAAGTAGTTGGGCCCAGCATGAATACACAAGCCAAGATGGCACAGCTCATTTTCCATACTCCCCAATTCACCTTTCAGGAAGTTTGGGAGATAAGGGATTTTGAACCTTTTTATTTTTTCAACTGTCCCAGTGCCTCCTCCCATCTGTTCAGCTTCCCCAGTCAAGCAGTCACACCTAGTCCCAGGAGCATACTCACCTGGCTACCCAGCCCACCCATGGGGGATGCACCGGACCTGAGCACCTCCCCAAACCAGGTGGAGATGGCTCAAGATCAAGATGTCACTTGGTTTCTTGAACAGTATTTCTAAAGTCAAGTGCAGCAGGAAGCTGTTTATTCTTCCCCATTTTAGTTGATACCCCCTAACTTCTAAATCTACTAAGCCTGAAGATTTGGATTTGTCATAAAGATACACAAGGTGTGTTTGCACACCTTGCCTGAGAAAGGTGTGCTAACCTTGACACTGCATGAGGTTGGATCTCTCTTTGCCTCTGCCATGAACGGTGAAGGCCCTGGCATGGCGTGCCCAGCTCCCAGCAATTTGCAGCTATGGTAGTTAAAGAAAATTCAATGGGAGGTGGGGCAAATAATGAGATGCCTCCTTCCGGGATGTGGCTATGTGGGCTTGCCCACACCTGTCAGGAAGGAAAGTTAGGAGGCCCAAGATGATGTCACCACAGCGGCCCAGCAAGTATGCCCTGTTGTCTTAGTCCGGTTTTTTTTTTTTTTTCTGTCATAACAGAAAACCACAGAGTGGGTAATTTATAAACAATAGTTATTTTACTCAGAGTTCTGGAGGATGGCACATCTGGCAAAGGCCTGGGATCCTCATTAACCCGTGGCAGAAGGCAGAAGGGCAAACACGTGTGTGAGATGGTGACAGAAAGGGGGCCAAATCCATCCCTTCTTCAGAAACCTATCTCCGTAATGATGGCCCAGTCACGAGGGCAGAGCCTTCTGACTCTTAGAGGTGGGTTCCTCTAAGGCCCACCTCTCAAAACTGCACAGTGGCAATTCAATTTCAACAGGAGTTTTGGAATGGGCTTTCAAACCACAGCACTTCAGATGTGACTTCTCAAGGTCAGACAAGGGACCTTGTCTCTTCACAAGGAACAGTCTAGAGATCTGCCTGGAGAAATCTTTCCAAACAGCCCCCCCTTCTCCCAGCACCTCTGGTCCTGAACACAGAATGGCAGCATCTCCACAGATGTGCACTAACAGCTCCGTTTTCCCTTGGGGCCATAAATCAAGCTAACAGTCAATTCCCACTTCCCTTACTCTCCTTGTGAAGCCTGTGAGGGGTACAGAAGAGAAACATATACATCTCTGCGCTTGCAAAAGGCAACAAAGGCATGAAGAATTTCCTTAGTTCCACAAGGCAACACAGAGTTTTTATAATAATTTGTCCTGGGAGACAAAAGGTATGTCAGGTTCTAGAATGTTGCAGCAAGTAGGAAGTGATCTTGGGGTGTCTTGGTAAAATTGTCATTGTGTAAGAACAGCTTTCATTTCGTGACACAGTGGCTTACACCTGTAATCCTGGCTACTTGGGAGGTGGCAACCTGGAGAATCACGTTCAAGGCCAACCCAACCAAAAAGTCAAGTTCACCAGACCCCATCTCAACCAATGGCTCAGTGTGGTGGCACACATCTGTCATCCCAGCTACGCAGTTAGCACAAATAGCAGGACTGTGGTCCAGGCAGTCCTCGACATAAAGACCCTATCTCAAAAAAAAACAATGTAGGGTTGGTAGAATGGCTCGAGTGGTAGAGTGCCTGCCCAACAACCAAAAGGCCCTGAGTTCAAACTCTAGTACCAATAAATAAATAAGCAAGCAAACAATGTAAAAAGGGCTGGCAGAGTGGCTCCAGCGGTAGAGCATCTGCCTAGCAAGTGCAAGGGCCTGAGTTCAAGGCACAGTACCACCAAATTTTAAAATAATAGGTTTTATATCAACCTCACCTATATTATTGTTTCTAGGTGCTTCTATTTGCTACACACACATCTTCCTGATTCACCAGAAGCTCATATTTGAAGAAGGACCTCTCCCTCCCTGTTCACCTCTCACAATGCTTGCTTTGGCTCCTGGCCCCAACATGGCCTCCCAGAACCGGAAAGATGTGAACTTGGGGAGTTACTTGAAAATGTACACTGAGCAGCCATCTGTACCAGACCACACTCCCACAGCACCAGTGCACAACAGGTGCTTGAAAAACACTTGTGAATACAGGACAATGTCAAAACAGGACACGGTTTTTCCAGGCTGCATCCCAGAGAACACACAGATAGTTGCAGACCTCACTTACTCAGGCCACTTTTATAGTGAAGACTCATCTTTTTGGTCACACTCAGGTTAAATAAGAGACAGTGAAGCATAATGGTTAAGGGTACAGGCTCTGGGTGCAAATTTCCTGGTTTTAAGGCCCGGCTCTTCTTCATTCTCCTGTGTAACATGGGACAAGTCACCTAGTCACTCTCTGCCTCAGTTTTCCCATCTGTAAAATGGGGATGGTCCTAGTACTTTCTCAAAGAGTTGCTGTGAGGATTAAATGAGTTAATGTAATACTTGGAAATGGGCCCAGATTACATAATTACTATGCATCAAGTATTGTAAAGATTATAATTATTACCCTAAAATCCTCTGAAAGCCCAGCAACCTTCATGGTAGGGACACCAAATAAGAAGCTGAAATCTAAACAATCCTGGAAATGACTTTCAAACCTTGAAACCCATGCTGAACTAGCCTAGCCCGTTTCCATAGACTCCTTTCTGCCTCACAAGGCAGCTAAGACTGGTCTTGCAACTAAGAGAACATTCTAGAAGCCATGCCATGGGGAGAAAATGGCCACTGGCTGGTAGGCCAATAACCCAGTGCTCCCTGCGCTCAGGCTCCCCACTTCAACAAAGCAGAGATCCAGGGGCCTTGCACCCATTCTATTCATCCAAGCTCTGAGACTACCAATCCACATCATCCTCAGTCCACTGGAAGCTAGAAGAGCTTTTAAGAAAGCACAAAAACCATAGCAATGTGGACAAAAGCCACAAGGACACTGGGATCAAATGGCCTCCCAGCAATAAGCACAAGAGTCAGTAAGTTATGCTAGGCCACAGTTCTCTGTGGTGGTCATCTCAGGAAAAAACTGGAACGGTCCACTGCACTGAAGCACACAACCTATGACACAGTCTCATGACGGAGTCACCAACAGTGACTCACGTTGTAATCACACGCAAATGCTTGATTTTTTTAAAGCAGAATGCAAATTCAAATGTCTAATCGAATGTGCCATACGACCACAGCTATCTATGTACACAGACATGTACAGAAAAAGATCTAAAATAAAATGCCAGGTGTTAATAATGGGTTTTCTGTTGTTGTTTTCTCCTTTCAGATGCTTTGTGTTGTCCATTTTCTCAACGATTAATAAGCATGACTTTCACAGTGGTGAAAGTGAGTTTTATATTTTTAAGTAAACTAGGATGACTACATAGGTGCACGGGAGACTGGGTAGTGTTAAATGAAAAGCAGAATCGAAATTGTATTCACATTATGATAATAACTCAGGAAATTTGGGTATGTGTAGAAAATAAATAGAAGATCAAGAGCTTTTTAAGTGGGTGGTATACTGGAGAGGCATCGGGTGAATTTTTAATTCCCTAAACAGTATGATGTTGGTCAGATGATTTACATTCAGTAAGAAGTTTAAAGCCAGAGAACAAAACAGTGGAGTAGATCACAAGCCACCCCCGTTCCAAGCTTATCTGCTTTCTCCAGCCCTGGCCAGGGACTGGGCTAAATTAAGAGAGCTCCTTTTGGCTCTGAGAAGCCTGAATGTCAAGGTCACCTGGGAGAAGCTGAGCTGTCAGCAGGCTGATGTTTTAATTAGTGAGGTTTCTTCTGTAACTAAACCAGTAACAGTGTGGGCTAGCCCAAAACCAGGATGAACCAATCTGCTCAGAGTAATTCCCCTAAAATCAAAAGGTTCCCCCACCGACCCCACAAGGGGACAGCAGCAGAAATCCCTACCTGCTCTGTCAACCCACACATCACTCCACCCAACCTGCCCTTGGGAGAATCAAGGAAGTAAAAGAGATCATTTAGACAAATGAGTTTACTTTATCACAGAGTTCCAGAATCAGGAAGAATCTTAAGAGCTTGCATAAGGAGGCCGGCCTCCCATCTGGTTGTGTCATCTGACTTTGTGCCAGCACATGGTGGCCCGGTCTGGCAATCAACCAGAAACACACAGTAAAGTGCTGAGTAGTTGCTTTGCGACTTTCTTCATTTAAGTATTTCTCAGCATTTAACAGCTTTCTCCAGCCTGGAGCCCAGAATCCCTGGAGGAAATGAAGAAGCAGGCTGGGGAGAAAGCTCCTTTCATCCAAGGGCTACAAGCCACTTCCAGGAGGGGCTCCAGGTGCTACCAGGGATTGGATGGTCGCAGCAGACCCCAGGGCAGGGCCTGGCCTGGGAAACTCAATATTTGTATTCCTTTTTCCCTCTGTGGGCCAGGCCCACACACCAGGCATTAGAGAGCCACTGCTGGAGACATCTTGCTTCTGTCCAGCTTAGTACTCGCTAGCAAGGAGGAATTCTCCACGTCACTAACCTAAATGACTCTGGCTCTGGCCTACCTGGATGCAGAAACCAGCTTGTCACTTCAGAGTTAAGAACACTTTCAAAACCAATGTTGCTGGCAGGACCAAGAAGGCGTGGCTCACCGTAAAGCCATCTGGCCCAGTCAACTAATTACCACACCTGCTCAAAAGTTACCTGGAACCAAGCCTGTATTTCACCCTGTAGCTCCCAGGAACCTCTGCCAGGGATTGGGCTGTGCTCAATTCTTTGAGGCCGACACAGCCCTTCCCTTCCAGCTGGAGCACTGATCTAAGGATTAGAGAAGAAAAGTTCCCTCATACCTGCTTCATCCTCCCCACACCAAAGCCTCTGGCTGGTGAACAAGAGGAGCCATTTGCAGCCATATCCAAGGAGACCCTGTCCCAGAAGGAAGGGCTCTTCTTGGTAGCTGCAACCCTGTCTTTTGTGATCAGATCACAAAAGCAGACTGCCATGGTTTGGATGAGTTTTGTCCCCTCAAAGGTTCAGGTTAGAAGCTTGGTCCCCAGGGTGGAAATGTTGTGAAGTGATGAGACTTAAAGAGATGGGACCTAAAGGAAAGTAATTAAATAACTGGGGACACCACCTTCAGAAGGAATTAATGCTGGCCTCAAAAAATGAGTTAGTTCCTGTGAGAGTGGAGTGTTATAAAAAGACCAAGACCAGCTGACTTCCTGTCTCACCATGGGATCTCTGCCACACAGGTTCCCACCACTGTCTCTGCTAGAGCCAAACAGAGGCTGATGCCATGCTCTTGGACTTCCAGAACCGTGAGCTCAATAAATCTCTTTCTTTATAAAATTACAGTAGCAGAAAATAGATGAATACACAGGGCATCTCCAGGCCTCCTGCTTTCCAGGGTGCCCACCCCAGATAGGTACAGCAAGACCCTCAAGTAGAGGGGTCTTGAGTCTTTTGACCATGAAAGACACCAGATTCTGTTGCCCAAAGCGCCAGACTCTACTGTGCTCAGGGAGGCTGGCCTGGTAGCAGAGAGCAGAAACAAACACCTAGGGAAGGAAGAGTTAAACGTCCTTCCCCAGACACAGGTGCTCACCCTCCTCAAATAGCTACAGCCCATTCCGCTTGCCACAGGTTTTCCCAATAAATCCAAGGCCCACAGTGATTTACCAAGAGCCTTGGTTATTGGCAACAGCAATCTCACTTACCCAGAGGGGTGCTGAGAACAAGCCATAATTTAGAGCTAGATTTATATTGTTTGTTCTACAGCAACAAACTCAGCAAATCATAAATTCCTTCTGAGATGAAATGTGGAAATTGACAATATTTATGAACTCAAGAGACAGAGAAAGGCTTGAGCAAGCCTTTGATTTGTAACTGAGCTTCTGGCAGCTCCAGCCAAGGACACAGCTACTGTCCCGGCTGGAGGAGTTGGGCCCAGGCCAACACATGGGGAACAGGGAGGGGTGAGTGTTCCAGGAGGCGTTTCCAGCCTCACCTGGGATGCTCGGAGAATGGCAGAGGCGAGGCATCACCCCATGCTAGTGACACACAAGGCAAACAAAGGCAAGTTCAGCTCATAGGCCTCCTCACACCATGGCAAAACTTGCTCATGAGAACTCATCACTCTACTGATCTGCACACAAGTCTACTTGTGTACTACTTTCTCAGCAGGACTGACGTTTTGAACTTGCGCTTCTTTCTACATACCAGATACACAAAAATATCACCTTTTAACCATCCACAAAAGGACAGGCACAGATGAAGATGCACTGAAAATTCTACCCAATGTTGGAGAATGGAGACATGACACTGCACAGTGCATAAGGATCTGAGATGCTCTCACCTTTGCTGATGACTCCTGAGCCCACAGCTCCTTCCTTTTTCCTTCTGTCCTCCTCCCACACCCTTCCACCCATGCTCCAGCCCATCACCAAGCCCCAGCCCAGTTGAGCCTTGCCCAGCACTCCTCACTCAGCCCCTGCCATGTGGTCCTGGAAAGTCATTTCCCTCAGGTGTGTAGGGGGAAGCTAAACCAGCTCATCTCACCCTACCTCCACTCCTCAGCATCCAGTGGGTGGAGGGAGGAGAAGCCTCCAGCAAGAGCCTCAGAGGCCCTGGGATGCCAACCCCTGCCCTACACAGGGTAAATGGTTCAAGAACCAGCCAACGCTGTTTGCTACTCCACTGATTCCCCATGGTGACTCCAGAGCCCCATGGGGTTTCAGTGCAGCACTCACCCAGGTTCTCCATCATTGCATCCAGGGCAGTGGCAGCAGCGGTGGAAATCCCCAAGTTCTTGGAGTTAAGGTTGTCTGCAACAGTGATGATGAGGGAGAGCAGCAAGGGGTGCACGCCCTCTTTGAGGAGGGGGAGCATCTTGGCAAGGGACTCCAGTGCCCACTGGTTCACTTTCTTGTTGGAATCCTGAAGCCTTGGGGTGAAAGCATCAAAGACCTATTGAGGGAACAAAAACCAACAGCCTATGGGAAACCTGTCTAGGCAAGAGTACTATAGCACCAGGGATTTTGGAACTCACCCAACCTATTCAAACTGCCCTTGGCCAGTAATCCTCCTGCATCCCTGAAAGGAGTCCCCCCAGTCTGTGCCAGAACACTGCCAATGGTAAAGAGCTCACCTCCTCAAAAGGGGGGTGGGCAAGCCAGGCTCTCATGCCTATAATCCCAGCTTCTTGGGAGGCAGAGATAGGATGATCACAGTTGAAGACCAGCAGCCCGGGCAAAAAAAAAATTCTTTGAGTTAGTGGGACCCTATCTCAAAGAACAAGTCCAGTATAGTGGTACACATCTGTAATCCAAGCTACATGGAGGGAGAGCAGAGGTAGGAGGATTTATGTCCAAGGCCAGCCCTATGCAAAATCAAGACACTATCTGAAAAAATAACTAAAACAAAAAGGGCTAGGGTGTGTTTCATGTGGTAGCATGCTTGCCTGCCAAGTGTAAGGCCCTGAGTTCAAACCCCATTACTGCCAAAAAAGATGGGGGGCAAAAAGGAAGGAGCCAATGTGTATTGAGTGGTCCTCCCATGCCAAGAGTGTTGAGGCAGGCTCTCTGCACTCTCTGCACTCTCTTTCACTGAATGGACTTAACCCATGAGGTACATTCTTCATCTGCACTTTCCTACTAACAACAGCTGAGGCTCAGCGAGGTTAATTGACTTGCCTCAGATCACACAGCTAGTAAGAAACCTGGATGGACACCCAGGTCTGCTCACTCAGCCTGTGCCTCTGCCATGTGGCAGACTGTCAGCAGCCTCACTCCAGGAAGAAACAGGCATTCCACCAGAGGTTCAGCCTGTTCCATCCACCCATCATGGCCTAGTCACCTGTCTAACCACAGGCTCTTCCCCAAACATTATGCAAAAAACTAACCAAAGTCCTCAGCCACAGTACTCTCTATCTCTGCCTCCCAGCCAGAAGGATGAGAGACATCAGGAAATCTCTCCTCATTTCCATCGTGTGGCCACATCTATGTCATCTTTTGGCATTTCAGAGGCCAACTGGAAAGGAAGGCCTTAAGCCTCCCTGTTCCCTGAGAGATCTGCACAGCTTCCACCCCAGCCCAGGGTTTTCCAGATTGAAGTTGCACCCACAAGGGAGAGAGAGGCAAGAGGGCAGGTGGGCAGTGTTCACCTCGACCACGTTGGTGGTGATGAGCTCTGGCTTTGTCCTGCAGTACTCAAGGAGCCGCCCTATGCCTTCCATCCGAGACTGGTACTCCTTGGCCTCCAGCAGCCGCATCAGCTCCCGCAGCTGCTCCACCATCTCCGCACCACCCCGCATGGAGAACCGCAGTCCTGCCATCCGCAGGCTATTGGAAGCAAGCCTGGATGGAAAAAGAAGGCTGACCCCTGGGGAAAAGCCCAGGGAATGACACCCTTGTCCCACGCACCCTCACACTGGCAGGTGAGGCAGAGACAACAGTGTTACCACCCCCAGCTTCTCCACCTGCAGCTCAGGGTCACTGGCCTTGGGAACTCTGTCAGTTGCCTAGGGTCTCATCCCCTGGTCAGCAGGCAGTTCTCTCTTCCTGCCTTTTCTCCTCTCTTTTCAGAAGATGTGAAGAATTGGAGATGGGGTAGGTTGGAGTGAGGGGGTATCCATGAAATGATGAGTGGGGCACATTTGTGTGATCTCATGCCCTAACCAGGTCCCATGCAACAGGACCCACCACTGTCCATTCTCTCATTTGTCGTTGTGTCCCACATTCCTGCCTACTGATTGCCAAGAGCTGTGCTGGGCACTGGAAGCGATGAGATGAGAGATACAGCCTTTGCCTTAAGGAGCTCACAGACTGATGGGAGATGGAATTATGAAGAACAGGGGGCAATTGTCCATCCTGAGACCATGGGAGCACAGGGTGTCAGAGCATCTGAGAGGAGGTGACCGGTGAGCTGAACCTTATAGAATCAATAGGCATATTCCAGGTAAAGCCAGGCAGGGACCAGGAGCTACTCTGGTCTGGTTGAGAGAGAATGAGTAGGAAGGAAGAGGTGACACCCAGGCAAGGAGTTCAGCTGTGATCCTCCCAGACCATAGCAGAAGGATCTAAATTTTAAGCACAGGAGTAGCTATGGGATTCCTGCTTGGTTTGTAACTGCTCCCAGCCCCCACCCTCCAACCCTCAGTCTGTGCCTTCTCATCTGCCTGTGTTCTAGCCCTGCCTCTGGACTAGTCCCAGGTTGGCTACTCTGGCCACTACACATTCTGCTGATCTAAGAGAATGAAGAGATTCTGAGCTCACATCGAGAGCCTGACCAACAATATCCCACCCATACTAGTGGAATTGCACTCCCTCAGCCAAGGCAACTGCCACTGGCAGATGCTCCCAAGCCCTGGATTTGGGCCATGAAGGATGTCCACAATCCACCCCAGAGCAATCCCTGGCCATGGGCAAGCTGATGACTGTTTTGGACATGGGACCCCAGAGAGCCAACAGCAGCCATACCCTTCCTCAATGGGCAGTCCATTCTCACACGTCACCAGACTCCTTGACACCTTGTGGTCTTTGGCAGATAGAAGTTCATGGTTGTCTTCTATTCCCTTGAAAAATAGATGCAGAACATAAGCCAAGAGGAGTGGCTCTCTAGGGAACTACTTACATTCCACATAGACCATAACAAGGAGGATAACTCCTTTTGCCTAGAGCTTCAGGGGTCCCAGGTGAGCCCCGGAGGTAGCTGGGGTAGAGATCAAGATCCTCACTTAACAGATGAAGGTGTAGAGGCCCCAGGAGCTCAAGGGACATGGACAGAGAGGGGCAAAACCAGGTATGAGCAGAGGGGACCAAAATCACATTTAAGCCACCTGTCAGAAGTAATGGATTAAATTCAAGCATTTAGAATCTACTCCCCACTCCTCTGATCCACAGGAGACTGCCAGGCTCCTCTCTGACTCCCACTCCCTGAAGACTGCCACTCACACTCCACTACTCACTCGCTGTTTAATGGCCGCCATGACTTTGCGCAAGTCATGAGAGGGGAGAGACTGCTTCAGAAATGCATCAAACTTAGCATTGGCCATCAAGATGTTTACCATCTTCCGGCCATAAAACCTGCCACAGGGAAAAAGTAAGATGAAGAAACGACCACAGAAGCACACAATAAATTTTCTCTACAGCTTTATATAATTTTCCTAATTATAGTAGGGGAGGTTTTAAGACTTTTTCTAATTATAAAAAGCAATCCCTACCCAGTTAAAAATTAAAGTCATAAAAGAATAAACATCCATAATGCCATCGCCAAGAGAAAATCACTACTAAAATTTTATATATTTTCTTACACTCTTTTTCTATGCATGCACAGTTCAGTAGATATCAGAATGAAAATGCAACTTGCATCCAGCCTTTTCACTTTCCCATCAATCATCTTCCCGTGTAATCTCAAACTCTTCATAAGCATCCTTTTTAATGGCTAGCCAAGATTCTATTGAATAGCTGTACCAAAATATACTTAACTTTTCCCTAGTTGGGGACATTCAGAAGTCTGAGGGAGGAGGCAGAGGGACAGTATAACTTGGAGTGGTCAACTCTAGTAAACAGTGATTGTTGAGGGAGGGAATTAAGGAGGGCTTCATAGAAGAGGTGACTCTTGGGTTCAATGAGTAGGAGTTCACAAGTGGGGCAGGATTAGGGATTAAGAGAAGAGTCATTCCAGATCAGTAACAGAGTGTGACACAACAGCAGGATATAGTTCAGAATACTGAGCAGGGCCTGGACACAGGAGGAGAATAGACTAGAGAATAAGGCAGAACCCTCTGTAGAGAGACATGAAGGAGTTGAGCTTCAGCCTGCAAGCAATGGGAGGCTGAGGAATGATTGGGTTTGCACATTAGTCACAACGTCTCTGGCAGGAGGGGAAGTTGGCTAGGGGCTGGGAGACCTGTTAGGAGGCCACCATGATAGCTCAGGCAAGAGACAAAGACCTGAAATGAGGCAACAGAAGAGAAATAAGAATGGGCAGTGACACACAACCATAACCAACTTGTCTTTGACAAAGGCGCTAAAAATATACGATGGAGAAAAGACAGCCTCTTCAACAAAAACTGCTGGGAAAACTGGTTAGAAGTCTGCAAAAAACTGAAACTAGATCCATGTTTATCATCCTATATTAACATTAACTCAAAATGGATCAAGGATCTTAATATCAGACCACAAACTCTAAAGTTGATACAGGAAAGAGTAGGAAATACTCTTGAATTAATAGGTATAGGTAAGAACTTTCTCAATGGAACTCCAGCAGCACAGCAGCTAAGAGATAGCATAGATAAATGGGACCTCATAAAACTAAAAAGCTTCTGCTCATCAAAAGAAATGGTCTCTAAACTGAAGAGAGAACCCACAGAGTGGGAGAAAATATTTGCCAGCTACACATCAGACAAAGGACTGATAACCAGAATATATAGGGAACTTAAAAAACTAAATTCTCCCAAAACTAATGAATCAATAAAGAAATGGGCAAGTGAACTAAACAGAACTTTCTCAAAAGAAGAAATTCAAATGGCCAAAAAACACATGAAAAAATGCTCACCATCTCTAGTAATAAAGGAAATGCAAATTAAAACCACACTAAGATTCCACCTCACCCCTGTTAGAATAGCCATCATCAGCAACACCACCAACAACAGGTGTTGGCAAGGATGCGGGGAAAAAGGAACCCTCTTACACTGCTGGTGGGAATGTAAACTAGTACAACCACTCTGGAAAAAAATTTGGAGGCTACTTAAAAAGCTAAACATTGATCTACCATTTGATCCAGCAATACCACTCTTGGGGATATACCCAAAAGACTGTGACACAGGTTACTCCAGAGGCACCTGCACACCCATGTTTATTGAGGCACTATTCACAATAGCCAAGTTATGGAAACAGCCAAGATGCCCCACCACTGACGAATGGATTAAGAAAATGTGGTATCTATACACAATGGAATTTTATGCAGCCATGAAGAAGAACGAAATGTTATCATTCTCTGGTAAATGGATGGAATTGGAGAACATCATTCTGAGTGAGGTTAGCCTGGCCCAAAAGACCAAAAATCGTATGTTCTCCCTCATATGCGGACATTAGATCAAGAGCAAACACAACAAGGGGATTGGACTTTGATCACAAGATAAAAAGGAGAGCACAGAGATATGAGGATAGGTAAGACACCTAAAAAACTAGATAGCATTTGTTGCCCTCAACGCAGAGAATCTAAAGCAGATACCTTAAAAGCAACTGAGGCCAATAGGAAAAGGGGACCAGGAACTAGAGAAAAGGTTAGATCAAGAAGAATTAACCTAGAAGGTAACACATATGCACAGGAAATTAATGTGAGTCAACTCCCTGTATAGCTATCCTTATCTCAACCAGCAAAAACCCTTGTTCCTTCCTATTATTGCTTATACTCTCTCTTCAACAAAATTAGAGATAAGGGCAAAATAGTTTCTGCTGGGTATTGAGGGGGTGGGGGGGAGAGGGAGGGGGCAGAGTGAGTGGTAAGGGAGGGGGTGGGGGCAGGGGGGAGAAATGACCCAAACATTGTATGCACATATGGATAAAAAAAGAAAGAAAGAAAGAAAGAATGGGCAGTGAGATTCAAGGCCTGTAGGATTTGATGGTTGGAAGTGGAGCAAGGAAGCATCTAAAGTTACACTGATTTTACACTGATTCTAAAATGCACCACTACTTTATTTTCCACTAAGGAAGAATGAGGAAAGAAACTACTGGCAACTTTCATTGCCTTTGAGGTCACTGCACCATGTGTGAAGGCTGCCTCAGAATCAGAAAGTGACATTACTTATGGTGTTTTCCTTCCTTAGGTCAGGTGAAGGTCTTGGCAAGTGCTTTGCAAGAAAATGTGGAATTTTGGCCATTCCTTCAACAAGGAATCCTTGCTTTAGTGCTGTCTAATTGATGCTCCACTGTTGTACATAACTTTTCATTTTAATAACTTTTCATTTCAATGACAAATAATGGTATAATGTTTCTGAGACCTTTTAAACAGTAACGGAGCTCATCAATTCTCTAAAAATAAATCAAAAGGTTGACAAGCAAAGAAAAGCTCATAGTATAATTCCTACAATGTAAACTTTAATTCAAAAGTTTATACTTTGAGCAACATCAACCAAATTTGCCATGTGCAAGTAAAAAAACCCAAGTCATAATTGCTCCCTGGCCAACAGCAACTGTGAGAGGTCTCTGAAGATACAAGACAATTTCAAAGGTGTTACAATGTGGTTAAGACCCAGAGGATCACAACTGGAGGCCAGCCCAGGTAAACAGTTTTCAAGACCCCATCACCAAAATAACCACAGCAAAATGGACTGGAGGGGTGGCTTAAGAGATAGAGTGCCTGCTTTGCAAGCACAAAGCCCTGAGTTCAAATTCTATCCCACCAAAAAAAGTTACAATGTGGAGGAAAATGTGTGTCTGAGATTCAAGGGAATCCCTATTTTGCATTTTGGGTGACTTGGTAAATAATGGTAACTTTGAACAGTAGAGGGAATAGGGCTGGGAAATCAGGCTTAGGAAGAAGGCAATTAGCTCCCCTAGGAGCACTTTGCCCTGAAGATAACAATGGGACATCTGGTGACAAGCCCTCTGAAGGCATTAGACATAATGGCAGATGCTCAAAAAAGGGTCCCAGCTGGAGGGAGAGATTGGGAAATGTCAGAGTTTGCTGATGGCAGGAGCCATATGAAGTGAGAGCAAGAAGAAGAGGAGGAATAATTGAAGACATTCCACAGCCTCCTCCATTCAGATGATAGGAAGAGGGGAGAAATGGCCCCAGGAAGCAAGGAGAAGCAGGAGGTATAGCGACTGGGAAGCCAGGAGGCATAAGGTGTCATGAAGGAAAATAAGGCCCAGTGTGGTGGCTCGTACATGTAATGCCAGCTACACAGGAGACAGAAGTAGGAGGATCATTTTCCAAGACCACCGGGCAAAAAGGGAGACGATACCTGAAAAATAAACTAACGTAAAAAGGACTGAGGACATGGCCAACTCCAAGGCCCTGAGTTCGAAACCTAGTACTGCCAAAAAAAAAAAAAGGAAAAGGAAATGCAGTCATCCAACATGAGAGGTCAGAAGGGAGAAAGGTATATTCAGAGAGATAATAGGTCTTGATTTCCATCCTCTACTAGCAATTACAAAACAGCTCAAAATCTTCCTCATTTCAATATTCTTCACCTCATTGAGCAACAATATCAGTAACCCAGTCATTCAGATTAGAAACCTAAGAGCCATGTTTAATGTGTCTTTGAAACCACTGCCACCCAAATCCTGTTTGCAAAACACACCCAAAGCCATCCACTATCCTTGTTCCAGCCTCCAGGCCCTCTTGCCCTGACCGTGGTGTAGCCATCTGTTTGTTGTCCCACCCCATACTGACTCTTCTCCACCCACCCCCCCAAGATCAGTCCTCTACTGACTGCCAGGGATATGGTTTTTGTTTTGTTTTGTTTTTTTATTAAAAGGCTAGCAAGGGAAAAAAGGCTAGCAAGAGCACATAGCCAAATCATGGAAACAGCCCAGATGCCCTACAACTGATGAATGGATTAAGAAAATGTGGTATATTTACACATAGGAGTTTTACTCAGCCATAAGGAAGAATGAAACCATGTGGTTTGAGGGTAAATGGATGCAACTGGAGGACATTATGAAGTGAAGTAATCCAGGCTCGGAAAGACAAAGGCCACATATTTTCTCTCACATGTGGGAGACAGACACAGCACAAATACAAATATTATGAAAAACAAGTCACGTTGTGGGAAGGTCACATATGAGAGAGGGAGGGTAAAAGAAGTTAAGAAGGTGAATATAGTTGATGTGCTATCTATACAAGAATGAATACAAAATTTTTTAAACCTGCTGAAATCACCATAAGAATGGGACGAAGGCAGAAAGGAGAAAAATAGAGGGGATGAACCAATTTGGGTTATAATTCATTTATATATGGAGATGTCACAATGAAATTCCCTGAATAGCTATCTTAAACCAACAAAAATGTCTTTCTTCAAAAATGGAGAACAGGAAGGTAAAACAGGTCCTGTCTGGGTGGGGGGACTGGTACCAATGGGAGGGGGAGGACATAAGGAAAGGGTGTAGGAGGGAGAATGTGGTGAAAATGTTATGTACTCATGTATGAAAATGGAAAAATGAGACCTGTTGAAACTATTCCAGGAATGGGGGAGGGTAGGAGAAAGATGGAGGGGGTGAATTCAACTATGATATATCGTAAGAACTTTTGTAAAAGTCAAATGTACCCCCAGTACAACAATAACATAATAATCTTTTTTAATGTTGAAAGAAAAAAAAGAATACTGCTGATCAGGGAGAATGATTTCTGACTACTTGATTTAATTAGCCTTGAGGATTTAGGGGACACACCTTCTGAGTGTATTTCAGATCTGATCACTAGCATTTTATTGATAATAGCTGAAAAATGATAAAATGTTTTATAGTACCAACTTTTGTTAAAAAGACTAGCAAGCATATGAAAAACCCTCAAACTCGTTAGTAATCAGGTGGGGGAAGGCATTGGAAACAATGGTGAACCATCCCTCTCCCATTAGATTAATACAAATTAGAAATCCAGATATTGCCACTCATTGGTGGGGGCCAGGAGGTAGCATCCCATACCAGCAAGATGGCTGCCAACTGGGGTGCCACCCAGGGAAGCTGTCTGAAGCACATGTGGGAACTTCTGCCCAACATTCTGTTCAGCAGTGAATGGGGAGTGGAGGAAAGAGTGACCACTGCAAACAGCACCTGACTACACTGGGCCCCTGAAGGCTCAACGCTCTGTGTGTGGGTGTGCTTGTGTGTGTGTGTGTGTGTGTGTGTGTGTGGCCCCTGGAGCCCAGCCAGCTCCCTTCTCCATCCTAGACAGGAAACTGTATCAAGTAGGCGCCAGCCCTAGCTTTGCAAGACGTCAGATCCTGTTGCTCTCCTGCTTAAAACCCTCTAATGTCGCCTCATTCTCCTGCTTGAAACTCCTCCACTACCCTCCCATCACAACCCAAAATCCCAACCTGTGACCTTGACCTCTGATGCCCTCCATGATCTGGGCCACCCACCACACGCTTCTCCTTTTGCTCCACCCAGCCTGGCCATCCTCCTCCTTGAACACCAAGCTGCTCCATCAAGGGTCTGTGTACCATTTCCTCAGCCTGTACCACATGCCCAGATGCTCACAGAGCTGGCTCCAGCCAGCAGGCCGATTCTCAGCCATCCCCAGCCCTCAGCCTCGCATTGCTCCCCTCCAGTCTCCATCCCATCTCGTGGAAGTTTAGCCTTGTGTCCTTTATCTGTATCTAAAATACTCTTAACATTTGTTTATTATGTGCCTCTCTCAACTAGGAGGTAAGCTTCAAGACAACCAGGGCTTGATTTTTCTTATTCACTGCTCTATCCATAATAATGAAAGGGAGAACCTTAAATACCACTTGTGAAAATGACTGGTCTTACAGAGAATGGAGCCAGGGAGGGGGAATGGAAGGGGAGAAAATTTAGGCAGGGACACCAACCACTCCCTGAACTGAGTTGGCTGTGACACTGGAGGGAAGTGGGACAACAGATGGAAGGAATGGATACAGCTTCTGTCGGTCTGACTGTCCCTGTGCAGATCCCCAGGGAAGCTGAGCCGTCGGGGCAGGCCCTGCCCTACCTGGTGTCCTGGTTGGAGTCCTGGGCCAGCCTCACAAGGTTGTGTACCAGCATGTCTGTACTGTCCCTGGGGCCTGAGAGAAGCTTCTCGGCACCGATCTGCTCCAGGACGGCTGAGAGGTGCTTGGCAGTACATTTCCGAACTAAGGGGTTTCGGTGGCTGAAAGGAAACACAATCACAGCCAAGGGCTTGGTCACAGGAGCAGGTGTAGGGCCCCAGACTGGCACGTGTGTATCTAAAACTGTAGACTTGTAGACCCATGTTTAATGCCAACTATGGCTCCAAAACCTGTCCCTGTGGGCTTGGGGGATCTTTGAGGAAAGAGCAATTAGCTCCTGATGACACGGTGACCACAGTGGCGATGGGAGAGGGAAGAGCAGCTGAAGGATGTCACATGTTGCTCCCCAAGTAGATCCTGTGCTCACTATTCTCAGGGTCTTCCTGAGCATCTAGTCTTCCTGTCCACATGCACTTCCCTGTCTTTCCTCCACCTAGAAAAATCCTACCTATGTCTCCTCTTCCTTTCCCAGCCCCACAGGCAGAGTTAATGTCCCCTGTGAGGGGCACCTTCTTTGTCTCCTGGAAAGTACAGTCCCCTGGGAACAGGAAACAGGTCTCCTGCCCATTGCCTCCACTCTGCCACTGGTGCCTGACACATGACTGACCCTTAGCAAAATTTTAATGCACATTTGTTGAATGAATGGGAGATTTGGACATTGTGACTGGTGGAACCTGAACTCTGATGAGAGAAACCAATCGGGTGTCACCTCTTTCAAGCAGGATCTGTGTCCACAGCCCATAAGTCAGCAATGACCCCTTTGCCCCTCAGTGTCCTATCCCAGCGAAACACAAAGTGGGTCTTCAGAGCTCTCCCTATTCCATTAGGTCCATGGGCCAGCAGCATTGGCATCTGAAGCAGAATTTGCATTTTAGCGGGATTCCCAGGGATTCGAAAGCACAAACTGTGTTCCAGTGCCCCAGCAGATGCCTGACCCTGGTTCTTGTTGACAATAATCAATTGCCACACCACCTGTGCCAGGTACTGTGCTGAGCTCCGTTTTCCCATTCTCTCCCATCCACTCCACCTACTACTATTATTATCATTCTGCAGGTGAGGAAGCTGAGGCGAAGGGAGGAACCCAGAAAAAGTACAATTAATTTCTCACAAGTTAATTCATCCAAGTATTCAGAAAACGCTAGGTAGAGTCCCTCTCATGAACCAATTCTCTTACTCCTCATGATCACCTCATGCGGTAGACATCAAATCATCCCCATTTTACAGATGAGGAGTGGGGAAGCTACATCCGGGGTGCGAACCAGGCCACATGGCCCAGGAGCAGCTCATGCTTTGCAATATGCAGTGGCGCAATTAACAAAGGGCTGCTTGCTGGTGCCGCAGGCCTTGAGAGGCCTCCAGCGTTTGTGCGGTGACTGACTTATTGGGGTGGAGAGGTGTTTTAGGACAGAGGGTTTAGGAAATGCCTTTGGTTTTGCTGTCGGCTTTGTTTTGACTTAAGGGAAAGCAAATCTGGCTCCAACAGTAGCCCACACCCTGCCCTGCCAATTTTGTGCCTGGCTCACCTCACTGGCCCATATTTCATCAGAAAGAAGTGCTGTTCCTCTGGGAGGGGCAGGAGCCCCTGGGGCACAGGTGAGGCTGCCTCTCCAGCTCGGTCTCCTGGACATTACCATGGTCACCATGCATCTCCAGCCTTGGAGCAAAGCAAGAGTATCCCTACCCTTCCAGCAGAGCTCACCCTATTCTCCCAGCCTGGTCCAGGAAAGATGAGAAAAGCCCACTGGGAAGCAGGAGTCATCCACCCCAACTAAATGTGTGAGGCACTTGCAGTGGGTACCTTCTGCATCTGATACTCCAACATTGCAGGGGACTCTCTATCGCCTCACTTTCTACCTGCCTTTTTCCCTGTTCCTTTCTCCCATCCTTCCTTCCTTGTTTCACAACGTAAGGCCTTTCCTTGCTTCCCCTTCCCTGATCTACCCCAGCCCCCAGACAACAGGAAGTCACATACTAAACACCCGCAGAGGTGAGGGCCACCAGGGCTCGGGCTGGAGTCACATTCTCCACCATGGCGCCCAGAGCCCAGTTGGCTGCCCGCTGGATGAACTCGCTGGTGTTCCCCATCTTCTGGAGCAAGCAGCGGGTGATCTCCTCAGCCTCCTGATCCATGTTCTTCTTCAAGATTTGGAAGAGGTCTCCCAAGGTGCTGATGGCCAGGCGGGACACCTTGGAGCGGAGGTTGGTGACCTTGGAGAGAGAGAGGAGAGGGACCCTCCATGACCACTGGACCCTGAAAGGCTCTGAAACACATGGAGGACGGGGTCTACACTGCCCCTTCCACCACTTTCTAGCTCACCCCAGGCCCCCACCCACACCTTGCCATGCTGGAAATGAAAACCCTGCAATAGTTCTGGGCAAAACAATCCCATCTTGTTACCACTATGACTATCAATTCCTTGATTCTCATTATTATCTGAAATTTGTACAACAATCTTCAAAACTACTGTGAGAAGTAACCAGGTGACATTCATTTTGACATACACAGGAAGACACAGAGCTATAACACGGTTGAGCCATAACTCAGTCCAGCCACATGCGGACACAATGTCCTCTGTATTCATAACCTACCCATCCCACTACAGCAGTCCATTCCCAAGGGTGGGGTTCACCTCCACGTGGGTCAAGTGCATCTTACTTACTGCCTCTCAGGGCCAAGTCCCAACCCCATGAGAAACAGTGGGACAGCTACCTAAAGTTGGGGACTAGGCCCAGAACACTCCATCCCCCTTCAAGCAGTTTGAGTACAGAGGATAACGCAGGCTGTGACAAATGGGTACACAGGATTCCAAATTTTTCAGTTCCCAATGATTACAAGTGAGGAAACCTTAGATCTCTGCATTCCAATGTGAAGAATGAGTGGTGACCTCTTGCCACAGTGACTGTAGACTGAGAAATAAGTAGGAGGGCCCACGTTGCAGGGATTGTGAGCCCCTCTCAACTGTGGTGACACTCACCTTGAACAGCTGCACCAGGGGAGGGGGAGGGTCTTAGGGGATTGGGGCAAGGCACACTTGCTTTCGGAAGGCCTCACCTCCCCAGTCACTGCCAAGGTCACGTCGTGCAGCCTCCCAGCAAGAAGGACCTCTGAGTGGCAGGTCACCAGGCGCTGGATGCTCACCAGACCCTTTTCCTTCATCTGCCTAAGAAGCAAGGCCAAGCCTGTCACAGGTGAGTGAGGAGGGAGAAGCCCCACTCCCTTTGTAGACTAGGACCCATGTTCAGTACAAGCCATCATATGGGACCCCTAGCTGGCAGGTGGCTCTGGCAATATAGAATTGGTGTCCATCCCAGGACCTGTTTGGGTCTTGGACATACGCAGACACCTTCAATAAAGGGCTCTGGCAGTGAGGACTGAAGACAGGGAGGGCTTCCTGCCTGTGTTCAAGACCCCAACTCCTCACTCTCCTTATTACTAAGGTCATGTGTCCCACTAGCCAGTGGGACAAACACTCAGAGCACATTCAACTTGATTTAAAGACATAAAGGACTGTAACCTTTCTTGGTCCCATGTTCTGGAGTCAAATTCCTACTAGCTATGCCTGGCTCTGGCAGGTTGCAGAACAGTGCACAAGGCCACTTGGAGAGACCAAGGGCATGCACAGAAAGTTAGAGACACCATACACATGCACACACACACATATGCACAGGCAGACACTCCTCCCATGGCACCAGTGCCCAGGAGTGGGAGAGGAGGGCATTTGGGGGAAAGGAGCTCTTCTGCAACCAATCTACCTTACCTCCCTACCTCAGGCCACAAGGCACACAAGGAAAGTGTCTCCTCACCAGTCACTGCTATTGAGGCACTGGAGGGCATCTGTCAACCCCAGTTCTGGGTTTGAAAAGGGTCTCAACTCCCTGAAGGCTCTCAGGTCCGTCTCCTCTTCCTCTTCCTCCCATTCAGGAGACCCCAAAGTGAGCACCGCAGGTAAGGAGTTAGCTGCATGTACAAAAAAGAAAGAACAAGCTTCACCCAGGAGGACAGGCAAGTGTGTACCAGTGGCTGTTCCTTCTAACATCCACCATGCCAGGCCTGACCGCAGTACCACCCATCATGCAGGGAGAAGGGAGGGAAAGCTAAAAGCCAGGCCTGGCCTAACTGTCCCTTTTGTTGACTTTCTCCATTCCCACCACTGTCAGCATTATTAAATTATAAACACATTGGCTTGTGATATGCTGCTTGATGTCAGGTGACAAAGTCCACTGCAACTGTGACTCGCTTCCAGTCCTGCCCTGCCTGTGGTTGGAGTGAGACCCAATGAGTCCTTCAATGAAAGACTCCCTACTCACTTTGGTGGTACTCTGAGCTTACTCTCACCCAGGTAAGAGCCTCTGCTGCTTCCCTTCTACTATCCATCCTCATGTGAGACTGCCTGAGCAGGAAAGTGCCCCATGGACAGATGGCTGGAGGAAGGCAAGGAACAGTAAAAAGCACTGGAGGGGACAGTGTAGCTAACCAACACCTACAGCATCAAGATGTAGCCACAGGTGACAATGGGTAAGAAAGTGATTAAAAACCACTTTCTGTCCTCATGGACAGATGCTAGAATCATAAGACCCTAGAATAATAGGAGGGAATTTCAGAAGCCTAGTGGCTGGGCGACCCACCCACAAGCCCTCCACAACTCCATCATGCAGGCCTCCAACCCAGAGCCTCACTACCATGTCTCACTTCCTGGCAAGCTCTTCCAGAACCCCAGGGATGATTTTTACTCCAGTATTCCAGAAGGTCCAGAAGATATATCTGAGTGGAGAGACGGCTCTTTACTCAAAACCAAGACACTAAGACCCCTTCCTGAATTCTCTCCCCAGCTCTGTCATTGGCATGTAAAATGGTCTCTTAATCAGTTCCAGGTAGGCAGGAGGCAATATCCAACTTCCTGTCCTTTCCAGACACGGACATGAATTGCACACTGTCTTTGAAGCTCTCGAGAAGCTCTCAAGAAGGGACAGAAAGTGTGGTTCAAGTGATAGAGCCTGCCTTTGCCTGGCAAGTATGAAGCCCTGAGTTCAAACCCCAGCACCGGAAAAAAAATAAAAACTACTAAAAGAAGTATTGGTTCATTCAGGGGTATAAGCAAGCCAGCCTGCCACTACCTCATTCCCCAGTGGCATTTAGCTTCCACCTAGATTTTAAAACCAACACACAAAAAGCACTCATAGGGTCCACTCCAGCCCCAGTCGCTTAGGGTTTGTGTTACTTTCCCTTTGCCTACCACCTACCTCGACAGTTTTTAATACTGTCCATACATATGTCTTGTGGTCCAGGAATGTCCATTTTTTGCACACACACAAGACAGGAGAAATTGAGTAGACCACAGCCAAGCTCACGTAATCACACCTGACAATGTCTCCTGAGAAAAGCTAGAATCTCATGCTATGTATTAGGAAAATCAGAAGGACAACCCAGTTTACAATTCTGAATTCCATCATTTCCAACCAGACCACAAAGAAGGTGCAAGTGCAAACCTTGGTCGTCAGGAGATAAGAAGATGAGGAGGATGCAAATCCAGCTTCTAGGGAGGTTGTAAAAGGAAAATGCCATCTTTGTTCTGAACTCCAACAATATAACCTACTCCCCATCTACTCACAAATGTACACAGTTTAAAGAAGCAGAGACAGAAACAGACCATACTGGATCATGAGTCATTAGCCAAAGTCTTAATCCTATGGCCACCATCACTTCAGGTGACTTTACATAACCTTGGGTCTATGAGTCTCAGTTCTACTGTCTATAAAGGGAGTGTGTTGGGTTAGATAGATCAATACGTCTCAGTATCAATCGTTTAGTTACCACTTTCACCATCTTTTTGCCATATCTTTTAATTGCCTGTACTTTCATTTACTTTTCTTCAAACCTCTTTCCAAATCCTAAATAAATTTATTTTAAAGGGAATTTATGACACTACCACAATGGATAAAGTAATATTATTTGCCAGAGAATATGATATTTATAATAAAAGTAATATTATATTTAAAAACCTTCACTATAAAACTATAGCCAACTTTTGATGTCTTTGAAACTAAATAAGGATTTCTTCATTAAAAAAAAATATGATGGGCTGGGGAGTGGTTCAAGTGGTAAAGTACCTGCCTAGCAAGCACAAGGTCCTGAGTTCAAAGCCCAATACCATCAGAAAGAGAGAGAGAGAGCATGATGATGGTGATGATGATGATAATGACGATGATGATACCAGGTATGGTGACACAAGTCTGTAACCCCAGTACTTGGGAGACTGAAACATGAGGATGGTGAGTTCTGGGCCAGCCTGGCCTTCATAGCAATATCCTGTCTCATAAAATAAAATATAATACAATAGAATAGATTCTAAACATTGATCCCAAATTAAGACTTTCAACTTGAAAGAACCCAAAAGAAAGAATTGAAAAGGGAGGTGAATCAATATTACTTATAGCACTCAAATTAGACTTTAGTCCACCATCATTGTCCACCACATCCCACACTAAAAGAAACTCTGAACCAGATTAGTTATTGTTCAAATTTTTACCAACAAAAACATTTCAAATGAAATCTTGTATGCATTCCCAGTATACAAATAGTGAGGCAAATAGAAACTTCTGTGGTGGAATGGGACAGAGCATCCCCTGGTTCCTTGGCACCTTCCCTGAGGTATCCTAGTAGGATCTATGAATTCCTGAATCCTAGTCTCTGGCCGCCCTGTTCAACCCTGACAGCACAAAGCAATAGGCAGGAATCCAGGTCCTCCCAGGACCCTTTCTTCCTCTTTCTTGTGTTTCCAGCCAGCTCCTTCTTGGCTATTGTTTTCCAGCATCATTGGTCCTGGTGTTACTAATGACTCCCCTAAGACATGCCACACCAGCTGGGCACCCCCTGCCCAGCCATCCACAATTCCAGGTATGATATGGTCATTCCAGGTCCCCAGCCTGGTCCATAAGTGATTATGAGTCCCAGGCACCGTTTCCTCTCCCCAGCAAGGTGCCCTAGTCTGACGTGGGAACTGGTCAAAGTAGAGCAAAGGCAGTCTATATGCCATGGCTTTGAGCCTCCCAAGGTCTCACATGCAGAGGTCTAAGCCCCACCTGAAGCATGGCGGGCAAAGCTGGGCTCTTGCTTGCTGATGGGGATGCTGGGCAGAGAGGACCGGTTGACCCTCTTCCTTAGGATGGTACCGACGCTGCTTCTGCATGGGCTTCTCAGCCCAGTGGGCACAGACGTGCTCCCGCTGCCCCGCAGGGGAAGGAGGCCTGAGGAGGCAGAGAAAGTCCTGGGACTGAGCTGGTACTGTCTGCCCTTGGCCCCAGTGTCCCCTTTAGAAATGGGTCCAGCAGCAGACTACAAGAGAATGGTCACAGTTCCCCATCCAGTCTCAGGATGGTGAGGGTGGGGAGCTATAGGCAGCCTCTCTTTGGGGAGATTGAGAACCCCAGTGTTGGTCAAGAAGCTTCTTCAGTTGGAGGGACTCCCACCCCACGCACCAGTACCTTCCTTCACTAAGGTTCTCCGTGGCCCCAGGCCTTGAGCAGCCAACTCCTTCTTCCTCTCCAGTTCCTTCGCCCTCCGCAACAGCTCCATCTCCTTCAGCTGCTTCAGTCGCATCTTCTCCTGGGCAGACTTGGAGATGGTGACTTGGATCTGGCACAAGGTCAAGGCAAACTCCATTAGCCTTAAGGACCCAACTGGTCTTTCTATGCTTTCATTCAT
Organism: Castor canadensis; assembly: GCF_047511655.1. Taxonomy (NCBI): domain Eukaryota; kingdom Metazoa; phylum Chordata; class Mammalia; order Rodentia; family Castoridae; genus Castor; species Castor canadensis. The sequence continues at coordinate 24,559,890 of NC_133397.1, read as the reverse complement.
TCAGTCATCAAATACATGGGTGCCCTCCTACATGTGAATGGCTGCTCTGGAAGGGACAAAAATGACTAAGTCCTACCACCCTAAGAGCTTAGGGAATCAGAGCACAGACAACAAACAGGCCAGTGTCTAATGTCAGGCAAAATGTGCTAGAAGAAAAGTAAAGAGACTGAAATGACAGTGGCTTTTTGCTTTATATAAGAAGGCCCAGAAGGGCAGGCATGGTGACTCATGGCCTGTAATCCCAGCTACTCAGAAGGTAGAGGCAGGAGGATCTTGAAGGTAGCCAAGACAAAGTTAGTAGGTTCAATTCCCAGTACTGAAAGAAAAAGAGAGAGAAGGAAGAGAAAGAGACCCAAGAGGGACTCTCAGAGCATTCTGATTCAAATCAGGGACAGAACGCAGAGTACAAGGTCAGGATATGGCAGGATTCATATCTCACTGGGCCTTGTAGTCCACAGCAGGGACTTGGGCTTTTCCACAGAAGGTTTTGAGCAGAGGAGTGACATGACCTTACTTCCATTTGGGGCAGTGGCTTCTCCAAAGGTTGGGATTTTTTTTTAATAACTTTTTATTTTGAAGTAGTTTGAGACTCATCAGAAGTTGTAAAAATAGGACTGAGAGGTCCTGTGTGCCCTTCATCCAGCCTCCCTCAATGATACTATCCTACACAAGCATAGAACATTCCACCTTCCATTTTCTAAGGAGTGTGCTGGCTGCTGTGTGGAAGAGTATAGAGCAGGTAGGAGCAGGGAGAGCCTTTGGGCAACAACAGTACACTCAGGCAAGAGTGGAAAAGAGGAGCCAGCGCTGGTGGATCATGCCTGTCATCCTAGCTACTCGGGCGATTGAGATAGGGAGAATCGCAGTTTGAGTGCAGCCAGGGCAAATAGTTCATGAGATTCCCCCCATTTCCAAAAATAACCAGAGCAAAATGGACAGAAGGCATGGTTCAAACAGCAAAGCATTTGCTTTGTAAGCATGAAGCCCTGAGTTCAAACCCCAGCCCCACCAAAAAGCAAAAAACAAACAAAAAAAGAGTAGAAAAGAGGGGTAGACCGGTATGGTCATGTTTCAAAAGAGTTGATTTTGCTGAGACATGAGAAAAAGGAGTCAGGGATGGATCCATGATTTTTGGCCTGAGCCTCAGGAAGGCTGGAGTTGCCTTTTACTGAGTGGGGACCCTGGAGAAAGAACAGGTTTTGTGAGATGAGGATTCAAGAGCTGAGTTTGAGGTCAGGTAGGCTTGAAATATAATCAGACCCAATGTTGAGCAGCAGCTCAATATGCAAGTCTGGAGGTCAGGAGAAGGTTGGACTGGAGAGGGAGTTTGGGAGTCCTCAGCCTAGAGGTGGTACTTGATGGCATGGACTGGAGGACCTCTTCAAGAATGGTTTAATAGGCCAGAAGCCAGAGGACCAAGCCCTGGGGAACTCAGCATCTAGAGGTCAGGACCATGAGAAGGAGCTGCCTTTCACGGAGGCAGAGAACCAAGAAAGAGCTACCCCCTCCCCTCCATCCCTAGATGGAGATTCAAGAAAGACATGCTTTCAGGTGAGTCGAAAGCTGCTGCAGGGGCCAAGTAGAAGATGTCTGCCTTTGGGAAGGCTAAGGTCGTTGGTGACCTCAGTGGGGCAGTGAGAACTGGAGCTGCACTGGAGTGCACTCAGGAGAGAACAGGGAAACACACGGCAGTCGAGGTTTGCTTTTGTTATATTAAAATGAAAAGGATAACAGAGAGCTAATGTGGTGCTCACAGTGGTCCAGTTTCAGGTCAGAGAGATAACATTCTCCCTGCTGGACACCTGCTGGAGTTGTGCATTGAATGGACTGAGCCGGAACAGCAGGAGATGGTAATGAGCGAATGAGACCTTGGAGTTGGATAATGCGATGGCCTGTGGAATGACCATGGAGTGAATGGCCGAGGTGGACTGGAGGATGAAGCCCTTTCACTGCAGGGAATTACCATGACGATTCGTCTCCAGCTGCTCTCCTTAGAGTAGCATCTGACCCTTGTCACGTTTGCCCTGGAACACCCATCTCTAGCAGTACATGGAACAGGCCTTCAAGATCTGTTTTCCGAGGGGCCCTATTACATCTCCATCTCCAGTGATTCACCAAGTTTCACTAAATGCATCCCAACCAGGGAAGAGAAGCCACCTCCCCAAGGTCACCTTAGAAGTGCAAGGAATTTGTCAGCCTGTCAAGCACAGCTTTGGCCTGTCAGCTGCCTCTCAGTTGCTATCTTGGGGGTTAGTTCAAATTACTCAGTTTGGTTCACCTAAGTCCTCTGGCCTCTCCCTCAGCTTCCTGCTTCCTTCCCACCCATGTGTGACCTTTTTCTGTGCTTCCTCCTCCCCACCACATCCCTTAGCAAACTTCTGCCTCAGCCCTTCCTGGCTCTGCTCTGTTTGCCACTAGCTGGTGCCACACTTGGGCATTTCAGAGACACGGTTGCATTCAGCCAGTGGTCCACTTGGACCCCCTCCTCCTCTCGCTTCCCAGATACCTTGCTGCTAGTCTCCTTCTGGTCCTCTTCTTTCTGAAAGGGGTGAGCTTCTTTGGCATGGCCAAAGGAGAAGGATGTCAGTATAGGAGCAGACTGTGATGAAGCCAGGGGCTTCTCAGGGGCTGCGGTAGGCCTTTCTCTGCCAGGTGGGGCCGAGGGTTTTGGCTCTGTGAAGTCAAAAGGAGGGATGGAACTGAGGACAGCCAGAAAGCACCCCAGGCTGCTGCAGAGCCCACTGACCCTGTAGCTGTAGGATTTTACTGCCCAAGCCCTCCACCCTCAGTTCTCCAGCCTAACACTTGCTTGGTGGAGAAAGTTAGATGTAGTCTACAGAGCAGCATTGGCTGGTATGCATAAGGTCCATATCATCCCCTTCCACTCATTCACTTATTCAGCAATTACCGCATAGCTTATTCTAAGGTGGGGATGGGAGTTGCTGGGCAGGAAACAGGACCAGGAGGAGAAAGGCAAACAGTCCTGCCAATCAATTAATACCACATCAGCCAGCTGGAAGGAGCCAGAAAAGCCACTAACTCTAGTCCAATCTTCTCCTTTCACAGATGGGAAAGCTGAGGCCAAGTAACCTTCAAATGCCCTTGTGATTAATAAAATTCATTCACTTCCAAGCATCAACTCCATCATATCTATTTGTCATTCTACATTTTCCCAATCAGTGGACTTAAAGGTCTTATGGAGACAAGGTGGGGATAGGCTCCTTAATTTTCTCCTGCTCATAAAATTTGGAGCTCACTGTCCTTGGGAGAACTTGCTAATTAGGGGAGTCCCATGGGAGTCCCATGGGATAAGGGCCATGATATGGGGCTGCCTGAGGCTGGAAATGGCATCTGGAGTTTGGGCTCCTATAGAACTCCCTGGTCGCTCAGTCCTCTGCCCAGCCTGTGCCTTCTGGGCTGTAAGTGGCTGTCAGCCTCTGAGACCACTGCCTCTCAGTTGAAACCCTCAGCAGAGGCTCCCTCCGTTTGGGGCAGGGAGAAGGATCAAGGACCAAGGGAAAAGAGGATCTAAGAAGTAAAAGGCAGGGCAGAGGGTATGGGTGGTCGAGGGCAATCTGGCCAGGGTGAGGTTCACAGGAATGCCACACGACTGGGGAAGCCCTCAGCTTGGGCAATGCCCCTGCTATATGCCAGGCATGTTAGACATGTTTGGTAACATCACCCCAGTTGACAGCCAGAGGGACAGTGAGTCCTATAAGGACTTTTTGCATATACTTTCTCCTCTATACCCCCAGGCCCTTTGGGTCTCCAAGCCCAAGCCCCCATACCAGCAGTCTCAGGGGTAGCTCATAAAGGACATTTGGAGCACCACATGTATCACTCAAGGCTGCCCAGGCTCACCCCATGCAGCCCAGCCAGGGAGCAGGGGAAAAACAGCTGCCACCAACAACTCCAGGCCTGTGTCCTATTCAGTAGCCTCTTGGGCAACAGTCCACCCCTCCACCAGCTGTCCCACCTGCTGAGCTGATTAGCTGGTGACCTGCCAGAAAGCTCCCATCCTCCTGCCAGCCAGCACAGCAGCTGCAACCAACTCCCACCACCTAAGGCCTGGGATCAGGGTGCTCCCCTCACCCAGCCTCACTTCCCCTGCCTTACAGCCACAGCTCCACTTCCATTAGCCCAGTCTGTCCACCTCTATAGGGTTGGATCATTCTCCCAACCTCTTTCCTCCTCCTCCTTCCTCTTGATAGCTCCTGCCCTGCCCCCTTCTCCTATTCTCCATCCTGGCCCTGTTCTTTTGACATTTGAATCTGCTGGGACAGGCTGACTGAGGGGTTTGTGGGATATGGTTTAGTGTCTCACTTTCTCCAGTAAGAACAAATCCACTTGCTTAAAACCAAGAAAGAGGTTGCTGCATAGTACATCTAGAGGCCCCGCTCTTCAGGCATATAACCCAAGTGCAGATTTGACAGGGCAGCTTTCCACACTTTAAGCCTTTGTGTGTCCTCTCATATGTCAAACAGGACAGCACCATCACCCTCATCTGGGCCATTGTGAGCTAGGTGAGCTGGTGTGTGTCAACATGCTGGCAAAGCAGGTGCCTTCCTCCTTGCACTTTGCCTCGGCACCTGCTTCCACCCTCCAGCATGGGACCACAGATGACTTTAGCTTCCCTGTCTGCAAAAAAAGATGCTCAGGCACAAGAGCCCTCAGGGCTCCTCCGACCTAACTCAATTTCATGACCCAGTCCAGGAACACGAAGAGTCAAGAACAGGGGGTGCTCACAGAGAGTACATACCCAGAGATTTCGGAGTCTTCTCCTGAGGCCCATTCTCCCGAACCAATCTTAAAAGAATGGGGAAGAAAAAAGCTTGGTGAAAGATAAGCCAGAGACACTGGGGTAAGGAGTCCAGAATGGGGCAACAGTGAGGTGGGACACACAGGGAATGGGGCTGGTTTCCAGGTCAAAGCAGCAGGAAATGCAGCTCCTTCTACAAGCATGGGGTTGCCTTATCAGCCACTAGGCCAAGCCAGGCTGGGAGTCCAGACATAGAGCGTAGCTATTTCCTGGCTGTCCTTGTCATGCGTGTGGCATCCATTCCCCAGGCAGCAGCCTCCACATGGAAACCACTTTTAAATTAAGCCTCTCCCCCCGAAAGCTGGAGGTGTGGCTCAAGCATTTGAGTGCCTGCCAAGTGTGAAGCTCAAGCTGGTCCCAGAGCAGCTAGGACTCTGGACTGTTCCTGGACAACCATAGCCTCTTGGGTCTGGCCCCATCCCAACAGCTTGTGAGGACAGTGAGAGGACCCCAGGGCATCCCTATCTCTGTCTTTGCCATTGGAAACCATCATTGCCCCTGCACTAACAGGACAGAGGACAGGAGAACTGGGGCTTGGATGTTTCTACAGTTGCCCCTGACTCCTTAGAGCTCATAGAGACCTCAGGTTGCCTAAGTGAGTACAGGGTGCAAAAAACCCAAGACCCCTCCCTTTTCCTGGCTCTGACCCCATCCTCTTCATGGCCCCTACTTTTGCCCTGTGGACCTCAAACTGTAGGTGCTTTTTCTCTCCCTCTGAATGAAGGATTTGGCTCTACTTCTTTCAAGCTGGGTTCTTAAGGAGCCTCCTGACTTCTCCTTCCCAAGAAAATCCATAGCATCAAGGCCAGAAGCCAAGACCCAGGACAGACCCTGCCCCAGAGCCTCTACCACTCACCACAAAGTGACCTAGTCCCTCTCTCTCTCTTTCAAGCCACTTTTCCCTATCCTACCAGATTCAGAAAGAGCCTGGCTTGACAGTGGCTCCCCCAACCCCAATAACCTATCTCCATGGAGAGTCCCAGTACTCATCCAGCTACTGAAGCCAGAGCCCCTAGCATACTCAGCTATTCCCTCTGACCCCACCCAGTCAGTGGCAAGGTGCTGAGGCCAGTTCTCCCTCCCTCACCTGTCCTCGCCACCTAGATCCCCTGCCTCTGCCTCTGCTTTGCTCAGGAGCCTGGAGTTTCTCCTCTTCATTCTCGCCACAGCCTCTGCCTTGGTTTGCACTGCCCACACCACTAACGGATACTATAGTGGCCTTTGAAATCAGAGCTAGTGTCACCTCCACACCAAAAAGACTTCAACAGCACCTCATTCCTCCAGGACAAAGCACATGTTCCTTAGCCACACACATGAGACCTGCAGCCCTGCTCGCCACAGTACAGTGCGCTGCGCACACTCTTTGGAGCTCACTAAATGCCTCCATTATTCTCCCCTGTCTCTCTCTCCTCCATCTTGCAAACTCTCCCTCAGCCTTCAAAAATCCCTCCAAAAAGTCTTCCCAGAGTGACTCAGATCACTTTTCACTGGGCTCCCAGCATATTGGGTAACCTTCCATCTTAGCTCCTACCTCACCTCAATGACTTTCTCATAAATCTCTCTGTGAGCTCCTAGAATGTATGGGCTGTGTCTTACCTTGGTTTCCTCAGGACCTAGCACATAGAATGTGCTTAATAACTCTTAAGTAATGCTGGGAGAGTGGTTCAAGAGGTAGAGTGCCTGCCTAGCAAACACAAGGACCTGAGTTCAAACCCCAGTACGGCCAAATAAACAAATAGCTCTTAAGTGAGTAAAGGGTGGATGGTGAATAAATGAAATAGCAATGGTTCGAACTTCCCACCCATTTGCTAGACAGCCTTGTGGAATCAACGAAGAGAAATCCAAGTCACAGTTGGACAGCACAAGGTGGATATTTACTAAATGACTGGTCCATTGCCAGTCACTAAGCTTGCATTACAGGAACCAGAGACTTTTAAGATACAGCCCCTGGCCTTGCAGTACTCCAAGTTAAAGAACAGAACCAGCTTTAAACAAGACAAAATAAGTAAACAAAACAAAAGAAATAAGATAAATTTAAGTTACCAAAATGTGTTATTTAAATAGATAAAATAATAGAAGGGAGGAAGTCAGGCAGTCCATGGTTGGATGTCACATAGGCAGTGCAGCGACAGCCATTTCCTGCCCTTGCTACTCGTGAAAGCCAGGGTAGAGATGGAACAGTAGGGGCAAAGGGTAAGAGGACGGTGTTGGAGTACAGGATGGACAAGGAGAAGCACCATCTGGGGAAGGTGAGGCACCTGTTCAGAAAACAATACACCCCTGGAGGGGAGAGAAGATCCTTGCAGCACAGGAGAAAAAAGGAGGAGTTGGGGGTGCTCCCTGAAGGTCAGACCAAGGGGACTTTTCTTGAAGCTGCTGACACCAGGAGGACAATGAACCAAAGGTCCTAGAATAGGGTATTGTGGCTGGAAATGCAAGGGGAGAGTGGAGAACACAGGGCTGCAAGGGCAGGCTAGGAGCTGCTGGGGAGTCAAGGAGAAGCCAGTGAGGACAACTCAGAGAAAACAGCAGAAACCAGAACCAATGGGAGCTTCTGTGCATTTCTGTTCTCGTAAGAAAGACATGAGAGGGTACAGCAGTCCATGAGGGACAGGAGGCGCTTGGCACTAGAGTGAAAGGTGACACCGAGATTTGAAGACCAAGGCGAATGCCTGTACCTTGATGGAAATAAGGAGGTTCTAGGAGGGGGCAGTTTGGGACAGCAGAAGTCTCCATCTCCCCACCTACCCCCCTATCCCCCTCTGACACTGCTCTTCGTGCACTGGAGCTACCCAGCAAGAGGATGGGCCTCTAGGGAGATTCCAGCGCCAGGAGAGGCGGTGTGAAGTCACCCACATCCATGTGATCCTGGAGGCCCCAGGACAAAACAAGATGGGTCCTGGATCAATTTCTAGAATGGCCAAATTTAAGAGGTGGGTGAAAGAGCATGCAGGAGACTGCCTAGAAGGCCAAGATGAGGAAGGAGAAAAGTTCAAGGGCTATGGACAACCCAAATGATGCAAAAAAAAGCCAAGAGTAATGAGCTGGGAGGAAAGACCACTGGTCTGAAGCCAGAGACCTGTGCAGAGGGGAGTAAAAGACAGGTGTATGAACAGGAAAGGAGGAGGAAATTTCTGACGGTGAGGAAGGAGGCATCTGTGGAGCAGGCAGTGATGTGAGGAGGTGAAAATGGAGCAGAGAATTCACATCCAAGAGCAGGTTCATGGACAGGTTTCCAGACCCCAACAGGGCTGGAGAAACATGGGGACATGGGTATGAATAGAAGAGAAAGCAGCACAGGAGATGGGAGACCCACAGAGCTGGGGAGGAAATGGGAGAAGACAGAATATCAGGCAAAAGAAATGGCAGAGGAGAAGTCACAGCAGGAAGTTCACTGTGAATGCACTAGGTGAACCAGGACCATAAGCCAGCCATGAGGACGTGCACACGCACACTCAGACATACACACGCAGACACATATGCAAGCATAATCTCAGATACATACAAGCATGCACATATATGTGTACACACACATACACATTCACACAAACACAACACATGCACACACTCACAGGTACATATACCACTCAGGCACACACTCTTACGCATTCACGCACACGCGATGACATCAGTCTGTACTGACCACAGAGACGCTGTTGGCCAGCCAGAGAGTACTGCCTTTCTCCTTAAAAGACATAAACCCAGAGTCATTGTAACACGGAGGTTCTCTACCCCACAGAGGCCCAAACTTTTTTTGGACATGAAAAAGTCTAAAAGTTTTGTGGACTACATACACACACACACACACACACACACACACACACACTAATGGTTGTATTTTGAGTATCCATCAATTAAGAAAATACAAAGAGCTACCATGGACTCAATGATGATCTAAAATAATTTGTCTTTTATTCATCGCTACAGAACCATATACGTTAAGAGACTGTAGAGGATAGAGCCTGGGACACGTTTGTTATGCCATCACACTCAGCCTGCTGGAGCCCAGGATCAGAAAAGTTCTGGCAACAATACTGAGGTTTTCCTACATCTGTGACTCATGGGCAGGGGGACCCATCCTTTGCCATGCCCAGTGCCTCAGAACTCTGTCTGGCATGGAGGTTCAGCCATGAGGAGGCTGAGGGAAAGAAGACTGCCAAGGTAGGTTCTTACCGTGTGTGAGGGGCCATCGGTCCAGTGAGGATATCCTGGCCTGGAACCAAGGGGCTGGGAAGGGAGCCAGGCTTACAGGAGGAGGTCCCTGCAGGTGTCCCAACCTTGGGGATGGGTGGGATCATGACACCTCCCAACGACTTGCTCATCTTCTCGTCATTGCAATGCAGGTATTGTGGGGAAATCTGCACCTGGGAGCAGAAGAGAGTTCTGGTCCACAGGAGCAACCTACATTGAGTGCTTAGCATCCAGGCACCTCATGCAGGGTGGCTCCCTCCACAGTGCCACCTGGGGGTGGGGAGGAGCTAGGAAGTGACCTCTGGTTTCCTTTTCCAGGTACACAACTCTGGACCCTCCACCCCCAAAAGCTCATTGCTTTTTTCCACTCCAGGTGAGACAAATGTCAAGATTTTTTTGTTGTTTTTAATTGCTATTTGGAATTTTTTGTCTTCTCACTTCAGAAAACCTCTAGCACATTAGAGCAGGAAGGGACCCTCCCAAACAACTGACCCAAACCACTATTTTTAGAGATGTGCAAAAGGGGGCCCAGGGAGGAGAATGACTTGTCCAAGGCCACACAGCCAGTGAGGGTAATCCCCACCGAGCATTCTTTCCCTTCTGCCATACTCACTGACTTGCAAAGGAGAGGGCCAGAAAGCAGAAGGAAACCTGGAACATTAAGATCACAGATGGCCTGGGGACCCCTGATTCATGACAGGTCGTCATGCAGCCTCTGTACCTCAGGGGCAGCCACCCAGACTCCCAACTACAAAGGTTTGGAATGCTGTGGGAGGAGGTGAGCCTCTCCCAATGTCACCCCCATCCTTAAGGGCAGTCCTTCCACACATGCAGAGATGCATGGGGCATGGGGGCGAGGGGACTGGTAAAGGATGGAAAGACAAGGACATCTGGAGGCAATCTCAGAGCAGTGGAATCGCCTTACCTCCTGGGCTCCAGTTCTCAGCTCCTGGGGAGCCTGCTGGCTCTTGGGTTGGTCCAGGTCCTTCCCCTTAGCTCCACTGGCCTCAGGGGTGGTGGGTATGCTCTGGATGGGAGGCATTGGTCTGGGCACCCTCAGTAGCCTCTGTGAGGTAGTGCGGGGGATGGTGCTCCTCAGAGGAATTCCTTTGGGGCCTCCACCAGGATCCAGAGAGGCTGTCCAGGGTAGAGTAGGGGATGGGGAGTGAGGAGGATACCCATGCTACTCCAGGGCCTATGTCCTACAGAGGGCTGGGATGATGAGAGGAGACAGCTGATCTGCCCCCAGATCCATACCTACCAAGACACTGAGCAAACAGATGGTGCCACGTGTCCTTTTCCATTCCTATAGAATTTGGTAGAAATGACAATCAAATTCACCCACTCAAAATTCAGTGTGGGTAGGAAGGAAGACAAAGTCAGTGCAAGGTTCAGAGAAAGAACAGCAGGTTCCAGCCCTGGATAGAAGCTGTGTGACCTGGATAGAAGCAAGTCTGACTCTATCTGCCACTTTGTAAAATGAGGTATTCACAAAAACCTGCCTGGCACTGTATTTCATGCCTGTAATCCCAGCCGTTCAGAAGAGAGAGGCAGGAGGATCTTGAGTTTGAAGCCAGGCCAGGCAAAGTTAGCAAGATCCGCAAAAATAAAATACAAAAGCAGAAGAACTTGGGGGCATGGCTCAAGTGGTGGAGTGTTTGCTTAGCATGTGTGAGGCCCTGGGTTCAATCTTCAGTACAAAAAAAGACTCAGTGACACCGCTTACATAAAAATACCAGCTAGAACCCAGTACATGACAGGGACAGGAGCCAATTGATTCCTTCTGTTCCCCTTCTTTTTCAGCTAATGGTGTAGGGGTACAGCTGTTTTGACACCTTTAATATAGCCTAGAAGACAGATTATCACACTTCTGGCCTTTCCATTAATACTTTATGAATCCAGACATCCTCAAGCCTCCAGTGCTATCCTGTCCATACTGCAGCATCTCCCTTAGCAGGTGCTCACCAACCAACCCCAATGGACCACAGCAAGTCAGCTGGACACCTGCTGATCCTCACAACCTGGGTGGCTGGAGTTCCTGACCTCGGGGTGGGTCAGGGATGGGCAGCAGGGCCAGGCTCACCTCTCGAAGATGCTGCCATGCCCTCCGACAGCCTCCTCTTCTTGAGCTTATCCTTGATCTGAATGGTGTCCCGAGCCACACTGTTGGCCTCTGACTCCAGTGAGAGGACGGGTGCCAGGGGGTGGAGCCCCAAAGGCAGAGCTCCAAGGTTCCTGGGGTGGCCATTTCTTGCCTGCCAGCTCTTCAAAGGGTCATCCAGTTTGAGACTACCTAGGTCCCCATGTCCACTCAAGAGCTGTGATGGCTTCTCATTGCTCAGTAGGACAGTCGGTGTGGGATGGAGGGAGGCTGAAGGACACAGAGGCACAAGTGGATTTACACCCAGGGCCCAGGATGCCACTAGGCCCAAACAGACTCATTGGCATTGTTCCTCAGAAGCCAGCCAGTTGCCTGACAAACCCCAGTCATTCAGTCTCTGGATCCTTCTGAGGGGCAAATTATTCATCAACAGTGTCTATTAAGCACCTGACCTGCGGTGTCATGAGGTCTTCGGGGAATAAAAAGAGGAATCAATGTGCAGCCCTATCACAGCACAGATGAGAGACCTTAAAAACTTAGGAAAGGCCACCTGCCTGGGGAACCACATCAACCAAGCTCCAGGATCCTACAGATTCATTCAGTACTATTGAGCATTGATTATACCAAAAACAGATGGAGACGTTAGGTGACCCAGAACAAGTAATGCTCACATCAACCAGCATTTAATAGGTGCCTGGGAGGTGCTGAGCCCATCCAGGTAGTGGAGGTAGAGAGCTAAGTGAGGCACAGTCTTTGTCATTAAGGGACTTAGGATCTGTTAGAGGAATAAGATGTGTTCATAATGGTTTCTGTACAAGATAAATATGAGATGTGCCATAAGGGATAGAAACAAAACGCTTGGTGCACTTAGAGGTTTGGAGGGAGATCTGGAAGGCCTTGGTGAAGGGGTAGGGTGCGAGCCCTACAGCTCCTCTAGGAGTGCCTTGACACAAGCCCTGAGCCCCTCCCTGGTGCCCAGGCCACTGATACTGAACTGCATTTGGCACATGACCCAAGGAGAGCCAAACTCCAGGTCAGCCACAGGCAGCAAGGGGGCTGGCCTGAGAGAGGGAAAGTAACCAGAGGCATCAGATTCTCCATCCAGAGTGATGGCACAGGACCGCCTGCTGCTGGAGCCAGAGAAGAGAGTCTCAGGACAGAGGGCAGAATGGAGAAAAGTGCCACTGCAGAGCTGCAGCACTAGTAGTGCCTACCTCTGGCCATCCCAATGCCCTCGTGAGCCCCAAAGTGCAGGCCCTGCCTCCCCAGGGCTTGTGGGACTGCCCCAGGTTCCCAGGAGAGCCAGACAATGTGGACAGTCTATTCCTGGGATCTCCCTCTGTATATCCCCATCCCCGAGTCACAGGGCTGAAAGGCTGCAGAAAACCGAAAGGTGTTTTAAGCAGGGCCACAGTAAAAACAACGCCCACTGTAACTTAAGAACGTCCAGTCATCCGGGCACCCTCATTTCGTCCTCCATGCTGGGACCAAGTTCATACCCGTGGTCAGTTGCCAGGAGTCCCATCAACCCCTGCCAAAGCCTTCAGAGAAGCCACCAGGACTCTCATAGTTTGTTTGGTATGGCTGAGTCACCAGGCCAGGTACTCCAATCTTACCTTCACCACAGGCCGGCAGACAGGAGTCTATGCTTCCAGGTGGGGGCACTCGGGACCCAGCACTGGTTCGAGGGACACTCCCACAGTACACAGCCACTGGAGCTAGAACCTTGGCTAGGGACAGAATCACAGGAAAGCCACACCTTAGAGTCCTTTGAACCCAGGACCAGGGCACAGACTGAGATCCTGGCCCAGTTCCCATACCAGAGGCTGGCCCACAGATGGTCAGTTCAGATGCCTGCCATCTCCACCAAATCCTACCAACCCTGTGCCCCAACCTTTCAAGCAGCACTCCACATACACCCCCGCCCCAACCTTCACACTGCCTACTCCCTCTCCGCCTGCTTTCTCCCTCTCTGCCTGCTTTCTCCCTCTCTATCTGCTTTCTCCCTCCTGGCTTTGTGGCAACCCCCAACCCCAGTCATGCATTTTCTGTCTCTCTGGTAAGCTCCCCTCCTCCCTTAACCAACAGCGCTTATGTAGCTGTGCACGGCCCTGCCCTTACTGCATATCTCACACTCACAGCTCTTATGAGGCCACCTCCTCACTGCCACACACTGTAGAAGAAGGGGTGCCTACCCAAGAAGCCCTGCCTGAGCTCCTGGATGCAGAGCATCCCATTGCCTGGCCACCCAACTCTCTTGGGAGTCCTCAAGCACCTCAAAATCATGCCCCATGCTGGTCTTTATCTTCCCTCCCAAGTCTCCCCAGCTCAGTATGTAGATCTTCATTCCCACTTCATATTCCATTAGTGTCTGCTCCAAGCAGGGGCTCTGGCCTGCCACACAGTGGGAGTCATTCTGACCCAACCCTCAAGGAAACTGGAAGTCCAGTGGCAGGCAGAGGACAGTGAGGAACAAGCAGTGACAGCCCTGGACCTATGAATCCTAGCCAGGGACCAGGATGGGGAATGCTTCCCAGATGGGGACAACATTGAGCTGAGGCCAGATCAGGACCCAAGAAAAGAGGCGGGGGCAGCTCAGCTAAGGGATCTGCTCCTTTAAGAAGCCTTTCCCTAGCCAAGCAGGGTAGCACACACCTGTAATGCCAGCTACTAGAGGATCATGACTGGGCAAAAAAGTGAGACCTTATCTGAAAAATAAACTAAAGGAAAAAGGACTGAGGTGTGACTCAGGTGATAGAGCACCTGCCAAGCAAGCGTGAGGCCTTGAGTTCAAGCTGCAAAGAAAGAAGAAGGAGGAGGAAGAGGGAGAGAAGAAGTCTCCTTTCCCCCCTAGTATCACAGCCACAGCCACATCTCCACCTGCTCCTCCCCAGCCTCTCACTCCTATCCTGCTATGTGGTTTCCTCAGTACCTACCACTTAGTAGACATTTAACAGACATCAGTCCTAAACTCTCTCGGCTCAGCCTCTCCCAAGGGCCCCTAACCAACCAGAGAAGCCCCCACACATGTGGAAATCCAGCCTGCCCACCCAGGCTGAAAGATCCTAAGACCAGGACTCTGGAGTCTGCATTCCCAGTTCTGATCCTGTGTGACCTTGAGGAAATAAGCTAACCTCTCTGATCTCAGTTCCCACCTCAGTAAAGCAGAGCAGTCAGGCCGCACCAGGCATTCATACAACAGCATCTCCAGTCTATTTCTAGAGCTATAGGTTTTTCTTTTTTTTTTTATTTTATTATTCATATGTGCATACAAGGCTTGGTTCATTTCTCCCCCCTGCCCCCACCCCCTCCCTTACCACCCACTCCCCCCCTCCCTCTCCCCCCCCTCAATACCCAGCAGAAACTATTTTGCCCTTATTTCTAATTTTGTTGTAGAGAGAGTATAAGCAATAATAGGAAGGAACAAGATGTTTTGCTGGTTGAGATAAGGATAGCTATACAGGGCATTGACTCACATTGATTTCCTGTGCATGGGTGTTACCTTCTAGGTTAATTCTTTTTGATCTAACCTTTTCTCTAGTTCCTGGTCCCCTTTTCCTATTGGCCTCAGTTGCTTTAAGGTATCTGCTTTAGATTCTCTGTGTTAAGGGCAACAAATGCTAGCTAGTTTTTTAGGTGTCTTACCTATCCTCACCCCTCCCTTGTGTGCTCTCACTTTATCATGTGCTCAAAGTCCAATCCCCTTGTTGTGTTTGCCCTTGATCTAATGTCCGCATATGAGGGAGAACATACGATTTTTGGTCTTTTGGGCCAGGCTAACCTCACTCAGAATGATGTTCTCCAATTCCATCCATTTACCAGCGAATGATAACATTTTGTTCTTCTTCATGGCTGCATAAAATTCTATTGTGTATAGATACCACATTTTCTTAATCCATTCATCAGTGGTGGGGCATCTTGGCTGTTTCCATAAATTGACTATTGTGAATAGTGCCGCAATAAACATGGGTGTGCAGGTGCTTCTGGAGTAACCTGTGTCACAGTCTTTTGGGTATATCCCCAAGAGTGGTATTGCTGGATCATATGACAGATCTATGTTTAGATTTTTAAGTAGCCTCCAAATTTTTTTCCAGAGTGCTTGTACTAGTTTACATTCCCACCAACAGTGTAAGAGGGTTCCTTTTTCCCGCATCCTCGCCAACACCTGTTGTTGGTGGTGTTGCTGATGATGGCTATTCTAACAGGGGTGAGGTGGAATCTTAGTGTGGTTTTAATTTGCATTTCCTTTATTGCTAGAGATGGTGAGCATTTTTTCAAGTGTTTTTTGGCCATTTGAATTTCTTTTGAGAAAGTTCTGTTCAGTTCACTCGCCCATTTCTTTATTGGTTCATTAGTTTATCTATGCTATCTCTTAGTTGCTGTGCTGCTGGGGTTTCGTTGAGAAAGTTCTTACCTATACCTACTAACTCCAGAGTATTTCCTACTCTTTTCTGTATCAACTTTAGAGTTTGGGGTCTGATATTAAGATCCTTGATCCATTTTGAGTTAATATTGGTATAGGGTGATATACATGTATAGGTTTTTCTTAAGCCACCAGCACCACTCTCCTCCCAACTAGAATCTAATGCCCAGTGAGCTCTGATTCAGTCCTGAATGACACGTTGCTTTCCTATGTCAAAGCTCAGGGTGTCCGGCCCAAGCATCACACCTGTCTCCTGAGCTGCTCTGCCTGGGTCATCCTGGTTCTCTACCTTCCTTCCAAATGTCATCTGACCCCCTCCACTACCCCTCCAGAGTTAAACGCTCTGCTCCAGGGATTAACACCCATTTCACCTGGGACAGGAAAGATTTCCCTCACTTTCCTGAGGAAACCAAGGCTCACACAACTGGTTCCCCAAAGGCAGAGCTAGCCCTGAGTCACATCTCGTGACCCTAGGTGGCTACATACAGTTTTCACTCCCCTGCCTGGCCTCACTCCCCAGGCTGTCCCATGCCACAGCCCTACAGTTCCTGCCTGTCCACATGCTCCCTGGTCCACCGCTCTTGATGACATAAACATCTCAAGCAGCATCAGAGAATAGATGCAAAGCTCAGGTCACTGTGCCCCTGAAGGTCAGGAATATATTCGGACCACCAGCCAAGCCTCATGTCACCACGTGGAAAGTCAGCAGGGTGGGAAAGGCATGGCCTCCTTGGCTGTATCTCCCAGAAAGAGCACGAGCCCTGGGAGTGTCTGAGGAAGGTCTGGCCTTCCCTGGTGCCCTTACCTGGGGGCACATCGCCACGGGTTCCCATGCCCCAAGGGAAGAAGGTGCCCAACAGGCTATCTGGAGGCAGCAGCTATGCTTGGGCTGTGAGTGCTGGCCTCAAGAGTCAAGAGGGTTCTGACCTGTGACATCCAGGGACCTGTGGCAGTAAAAATGAGAAACAAACACTTAAAACCACGAGCCCACTGGAGCTACAGCCTGGCTGTAGTGAGGATGGACCCAGGATGCCTCAGTGTCTTTTCTGACCTTCAGACTCTCAGACACTTCAAAGTTTCTAAGTCCTGAGATGACTGGACCTTGGGGGAGAATTCATTAGGAAGAGTGCCTTTGAAACCCAATCAACCTGTCATCTCTTGTCACTTGGACCTGGACACCTTTAGAGTTCCAGGGAAAGTAGAACTCTGACACTTTTTTCCTTCTGCTTCTATTTTCTTTCCAAGCCCTTCACTCGGCCAGCTGTCTGACAGCTAGCTCCTGATGACCATTGAACCAAACCCCCCAGGTTTCTTTTAGGTGGCCCTGTGTAAATCAGCAGGAAACTCTTGGCCCTCTTTCTCACCACCTTGAATAAGCCAAACCATTGTCCCCCTCAGCCCTCTCATTTCCTGTGACCTTCCAAGCCCCACCTCACCTCCCCTAAGCCTCCAGGGTCAACCATCTTCTCTTGCCTTTTCCTATCTTCATTTCCCTTGTGAGACAGGTCTCACTACAGGCTCTGTAACTTCAAAGTTTTCTGAATTCTTGGCTGAAATAAGGGTGACGGGTCAGGAAGGTTAAGGCAGGCTAAATAAAGAGTCTCCCGGTTTCTACTCCAGAGAGAAATTCTCTCCAGACACCATCTAGGGAAAGGCCAGGACACTGTGCCAACTTCCTTTTGTTGAGCAACAAATCCCAACTCAGGAACTGAGAAATCTGCCTTCTGCCACAGGCCCCACCCTGGTCCCAGAAGGCACAGCAGCACCTAGCAATTCTCTAGCCCAAAAGGTTGCAGCTCAGCCAGCTGCCCCAGCCCAGCTGTGTCCCAGCTCAGGTGGGTCCTGGCTGTCTCCTTGCTTAGCACCCCAAACCACTTGGGTTCTCTGTCTAAGGAGAGTTTTCCTCAGGCAACCCCCTGTCAAGTGACTACCAGGAGGATTCAACCCAGCCAGGTGCAGTGGTGCACACCTATAGTCCCAGTACTCAGGAGACTGAGACAGAAGGATTGTGGATTTGAGGCCGGGCTGGGCTGCATAGCAAGACCGTGCCTCAAAAAGGAGGAGGAAAAGGAAGAAGAGGAGGAAGAGAAGGAAGAAGAGGAGGAGGAGGAGGAAGAGGAGGATGAGGAGGAGGAGGAGGAGGAAGAGGAGGACGAGGAGGAGGAGGAAGAGGAGGACGAGGAGGAGGAGGAAGAGAATTTGCCCACCTCCTAGTGAAAGCAGCCATGATTGTCTGTGAGACACAGCACTTCTCCCAAGTGCGGAAGATTCTATTCCACAGTGACCAACACCCAGAAAGCTGGGAAACAGGCTCAAGAGGTTGGCAAGTCCATGGAATGTTCTATGGCTGAATTAAAGCCCACAACCTGAGGTCCAGGACTTTGGGGCAGCAAGAGTTGCCAGCCTCACCTGCTACCCATGTCTGTAACCAGAGGATCCATTTTCCATGAAAATTCTAGGTGGAAAAGTAATGTTTAGCTACAGTTCTGTTCTTAACCATGGCAGCAAATCAGAATCTCCTGGAACTGACTGAAATTACAGGTTCAGACTTCCCTGCCTCAGGGCCCCACTGAATTAGAATATTCTAGAACCCCAGTAGGTGCAAGGACCTGCTTTTTGGTTTTGTTTTGATTAACCTCTAAATGATTTTGATGTTCAAACAGCATTAAGAACCACTAGCTATAGTTCAGACTCATTCAGCTCTTTTTCCCACTTTAGCTGTCAGAGTAGTTCTTGCTGCCTCAGTTTCCCCAAATTGCTCCCCTCTAGAAGGCTAAAGAGACAATTTGGAGTTGCCTGAGAGACTGAATGCATAAGATTCCATGGCAACTGCCTCTGCACTGGGTCTTCAGACCCGCACTGCCTCCCCGACACACACCTCCTGGCATCCAGATGTCAACAGGCAGAGGCAGCCTCCCATTCCTCCACCACCTCAGGGATACCTGAGTACAGAAAGGAGACCTGGAGCCACTCCCTAGTCTGCCAAGGCGTCCCATCAAGCCAAGCCCCTTTGAGTCCCTGTCCCTTTGACGCTTCAGGCCCTGAGCATCCAAGAGCAGGCTCTCCTAGGCTCCTGCCCAAGAGGAGGTGGCCACAGTGGCTTATGGACAAACAGCTACATCCTGTGTGAGAGCCATGAGTGTCACCTCCCCAGGACAATCACTCAGACCTGGGCATGGGGGGCACGCAAGGATCCATGACCCACCACGAAAATCAGAATAAGGAATTCCAGCACCCAACCCCTAAGGCTCAAATCACTGAGGCCCCTTTTGTGCTGGCCACTGCTCTGAGCATTAAGCTGTTACTCTGCCTGCTAGAAGAGCCAATCCTTGACCTAAATGGCTAAACAAGTCACAGACTCTGGTGACCAGGATTTCGTCCTCACTCTTCAGTGCTCCACATCACCGCAAATGACTGACTTCTCCACTCTCAGCCTCAGTTTCCCAGCTCAGGGAACAGGAAGGCCATGAAAGCTATGGTTACAGAGGTTCCATGGTGACTGGCACCACAGAAATGAAGCTGGGTGACAAAAGGAAGTGGAAGTTTCAAGTGGAAGGAAACAAAGCTAGAATTGAGGCACTACAATGGCAGCCCCAAGGACAAAATCCAGCCACCTTGTGTCTTGCACAGCCCAACTTGCTCCCAAGGGAGCTGGGTAGAGAATCATCCCCGAGAAAATGGTGCAGGCAAGAGGGCAAGGAAAGGGCTCTGAGACGGGGACATGCACTCACACAAATGACAAACACTCACACCAACTTTAACATCATGATGGGCCAGCTGCCCACTCCCGCAAGACAGGCCTGGTGACACAGGTGCCCCTCCCACAAGGAGGAGACATGTGTGTACAGAGCAGGAGGCTCAAACTAGAAAGTCTCTTTGACCTCCTCCAGCTCTCACTGAGAGTCCTGTTCCTAAGTGAGAGCTGACTATCGCACAAGCAGCAGGAATGAAGTTTATTGTAAGGTCAAGTGCAGTGAATGAATATTCCCTGTCCCTCCAGAAAAGACGAGTGAATGTTCACTGTCACACAAAGTGGGACAAGCAGACATTCACTGGGTCAGCAGATGGGACCAATACCTCTGTTGCATAGGTGGGCACATGGGAAGCCAGCAGGCTGTCTGATGAGGACACCTGGCAATGCCCCACAGAGGGCAGCATCTTTGCTGGGCCAGGAAGAATGTACAATGTCATTTTGTAGGAACTAGGAAAGGATTCCAGGCAGAGGACACAGCCTGAGCACAGATGCAGAGGAACTAAGGCCCCTGGGGTCTGGCCAGAGGCCTGGCCTAGGAAGGTGGGTGAGAGCCACATGGGAACCCTGGAAGGCTCTGCAGAGTCTGGCTTGTTCTGCAGCCCCAGACGGCTCTAAGGGAGAGGAATGAAATCATCCCACCTATGGTCCATGCAGACTCTCCAGTGGGCCCCTAGAAGGACCTAGGAAAGCATAGGTTTTGATGGAATCTAAGGACTGAACCACAGAGACCCTTAGCCTGGGCTCTAGACAAGGCCCAGAAAATAAGCAACTGAACCAAGTTGCACCACAGCTTCTAGGCAGGGTGCAGACTGACAGAACTCTCCTTCCTGTGTCCTGTGCTTTCTCCCTGAAGGTGAGGAGCAGTCACTCCCCTCTCATCATACACACCCTGTACCTCTCACCTACCTCTGTCCCCATGGGAGGCAGCCCAGTCATACGCCCCTACATAGAGTCCTGCTGGACTCTGACCTCCAGGGTCACAGGAAGTCTGAGGCCCACTCCCTCTGCCATGTGGCAGTTAGCAAGATACAAAGGTGAGTAAGACTAAAGCCCAGCACCAGGGAGCTGTGTGACTGCAGGCACATGGCTGAACTCCTCTGAGTCCCAGCTTCTTTAGCTGCAAAAATGGAGATAATGCCTGTCTTACTTCAGTATCATATTCAGTACAATGAGACCATCACTTAATACTGTCTGGCCCCTGGTGATTAATCAGTACAATTGCATTGGTATAACTGCAATCAGCAAAGCCACAGCAGTAGCAGGTGGATTGTCTTGTGGGGACAGGGCAGGAGCTGTGGAAATAATCCTGGAGAGAGGGACTGAAACTCTGATTTAGGGCCATGGTGGTTCTGATGGGGGAGGGGCAGTGCTGAGAAACACAAAGGAGGCAAGTCAACAGGACTAGGTTCTGAATGGATGAGGGTGGTTTCTGGGGCCGAGGGAGAGGAGCCCTAGATTGAATCCAGAGTTCTGGTGGGGGTGGGAGGTTGGGGTACCATTCACTGCCAAGATAGTGAATGCAGGAGCAGGTGCTAGGCCAGGAGAGACTCTCAGTCCTGGTTTGGGTGGGATAGTTTGTGACTCATCTGGGAGACCCAGGTAGACCTGGAAAGCAGCTGGTCTGAGGCTCGAGAAGGAGACTGGGGGGAGACCATAGGTGTGGAAAACCCTGTAGTCAGACAGCAATGGAAACCCCGTGGATGTTGTCTGTAAGGAAATCTGGCTGTGCTGGGACTCCCAGAGCCAGGGAACAGCAGTGATGGGCAGATGGAAGCTCTGAGGGACTCAGGGAGAGGACAGTCAGGGAGGCCAGGTGAGTGGAGAGGGGTTAGAAGTGTTAACCCAGAGAAGAGGTGTAGGAAGGGAAGAACCAGGAAGCCCACTATATATGGCAATCCAGTGTTTCGGTAAGAACAATCCGCATTTGGGGACAGAAAGTAGCTATGGCTGAGGAGCACATATAAGGTCAAAAGTGGACACGGGCTGGGTATGGTGGCAAACTCCTGTAATCCCAGTACTCAAGAGGCAGAAGCAGGAGGATTAAGGATTCAAAGCCAGCCTGGACTTCAGAGCAAAATTCTGTCTCAAAACAAACAAAAAAGAAGTGAACACAGTAAGCAGGACAACTCTTAGGAGATTTGGATGAGAAAGACAGGAGAACAATGAGGCAGTACCTAAAGAGGATTGAAGGGTGGGTGGAATTATATTGCTTGTTTGCTTGTTTATCTGTTTGCTTGGTCTCTGCTTCTTTAAAGGGAGGAGGAGGAGGAAGAGCCAGATGGGATAGGCTGAATACACGAGGGAGGGTAACAGGTTGAGCAGGGTCCCAGAGTAACTGGCTGAGGAAAGAGGAAAGGGGGCAAGGAGAAGGTGTGGGATTGGGGGGGGGCAGTGGGACAGCCAGGAGGGAGAGACAGGAAGGGGAGAAGGGCCATGCTGGAAATCTTGGCATTACCAGTGACCTAGGAGGGAAGACTGCTGAGTGTGAGAATGGGACTCAGGCCAGCAGCAAGGTCCTGGACTAGTCCCAGAGGCTGTGTTCTGACTCTAGCAAAAAACAGCAATTCTATGCTGTTCCCCAGGTGCCTCCATCATCGGTAGCCCAGTGCAGGACTGATTTCCACCATGACCCTCGTGATAAAGACTCAGCCACTGCTAGAGTGGGGGGCCCAAGAGCCACCTCCACCCTCCACCCCAAAGATTAGTGCCCACCACACCCTGTGGGGGACATCCCACACACACTCAGACTCCTGGCTCCCACTGTGACTGGCTCAGGGACCAGCAGGAAGGCAGCTCACAGAGAGAAATTCCCCCCACAACTGGGATCCCTCTACTAGCTCTGAGCCACCCCACTGGCTACAGGTGCCATCTCCCTCTATTGCAAGATCAAGTGGGGTCCATACTCCTATCATGTAGACAATACAAAGTACAGGCCAGCTAGCAGCCCATGGGATAAAGAAATGGAGACAAAAATGCCAAAAATAGTGCTGACACGTAGTAATAATAAATGTTGGCAGAATAAATGAATGAATGAATTCAAAACAGAAGCACACCTTTATGGATAATCTTGCTTAGAAGAAACTCAGTGAAGGAAATTCACATTGCTTTGTCCTACGTAGCTCCATGCCAGGCACTGTACGTCATGCTTCTAAGCACTGTCATTTAACTTTAGAAAAGAGGGAGGAAGGAGAGGTTATGGCTTTCTCTTTATAGCTAAGACGTCAGAGAACTAGATCAAGGCCGCAGAGCTACTAAGCGGAAGAGTCCAGGTGACAGCCTCTGCTTGTGGGGAGGACAGCACCTGTCGCTTCCAAGTGTGCATTCAGGAGTCAACAGACATGAAGGAAATGCTGTCATCTGTGGGTTGGGTGGCCTTACATTTCAGGTCGTCTCTGAGCCACCACTTACCTGTGAAGTGGGAATAATAACATCTATCTCACAATGTCTAAGAAGGGCATTTAATATGGTCTGACCCCTAGAGAGTATTCAGTCAACAGTGGCTAGTAATGTCATTGCTTGTTTAGTAGTTGTTTTGCTGCATTCAGTTATTCAGGGAGGGGGACTGTGCCTTTTGGAAGTATTTGGGACAGGAAACTGCAGAGGCCTGGCTGAAGTTGATGGCATCTCAAACACCTCATGTGCTTTCGTTTCCTAGGTTTTGTGTGGTGATGAGGCAGTGCACAGGCTGGGGCAGGACCCACAGAATAGTAGGTTCAGTGCCACTTTGCTAGGGAATGCTCCAAGAGATCCCTTCTTAACAGAACAGTCTTTAAGGACTCCAGGACTCCCAGGACAGGGCAGAGCAAGAGGTGAAGAGCCCCAAGCAGTCAGCATTTTCCAACTGTTTTTATGCCCAACAGAGCCAAAAAATGTGACCTTGAGAGTATATGTTTAGGGAGTGGAGGGGGATGGGATAGGAAGAGGAAGAGGTCATATGCATATGTCTAGGCACACAGCATTTGAACAGCCCCCCATCTACTCACCCAGGGAATTCTGATATGAGAATCATTGGCCTAAAAACTATAGGAAAGGGCTGGAGGTGTAGCTCAGTGGTAGAGCACTTGCCTAGGATATGCAAGGTCCTGGGTTTGATCCCTAGCACTACTAAATAAATAAATAAATAAATGGGAAAGCCTATGAGGGAGTGAAATGAAGATGAATGGAATGTTTGGCTGTGCAGCTTGGGCACTGCCCAAGGGCATCATAATTAAAGGATGCCATTCAGGCTGCAGGCATTGCAGATCTGTACATTTATTACGGCCTTTAAAGTGTCTTGAGCCACGGGCTTAGAGACAAAGGCTTCATAATTTATAAAAATCTTCTGAATGTACCCCTACTTTTAATGCAGATATAAATAGACATTAATGAAAACATGCTACGAATGAACAAATTTGCCTTCACCTGCTTCTCCCGCCACTAAATTCCAAGCTGGGACGAAATGGAGGTCAGCCATCCCCTTGTTCATTACTGAGGGGACAGCGTCACATGCTGTCCTAATCTACCCAGCTGCTATGATAAAAACACCATGGGTTGGGTGGCTCAGCAACACACATTTATTCCTCTCAGTTCTGGAGGTTGGAAGTCCAAGGTCAAGGTGCCAGGGGACTCCATGCCCGGCACAGACTCTCCTTTGGGGTTGCAGAGGGCTATCATCTCACTGCATCCTCATATGGCAGAGAGAGCGACAGAACTCTCTGGTCTCTTCTCATGGGGCACTAATCCCATCCTGGGGCATCACACTGTGACTTCCTCTAAACCTAATGGCCTCACAAAGACCTTACCTCCTAGCCCCAGCTCATTGGGGTTATGACCTCAATGTGAATTTGGGGGGGACAGAAGCATTCAGTCCACACACATACCCAAGGCCATCAGAATCAGTGCCCTCCCAGGCCCATCCCCTCTAGGGATCATAGAACTGGCCACCAGCTGGCAAGGCCTCAGCAGGGTTGTGGAAGTGGCAGGGATGGCACTTCCTTTTCTGGCTTCTTGCCAAGGCCTCCCGAAAATGGCTGCCTTGGCCCTGAAGGGCCTGGAATGCCCTCTGCCTGGTTTGGCTGCTCACAGACCCCACCAAGTAGCTAGAGCTCAGTCTTCACACCTGGGATCAGAGGGACTGGGAAGAAATAAAGGATCTTTTCTAATCAAAGTCTCAGTGAAGTTGTTTCACCACAACTTCAGCATCTGAACACAATATCTGTCACATTCCAGGATGGTGCTCCTGACAAAGTTCCAGCAAGCAACTCAGGGGGATTCGGATTCCAGCTCTTTCCTTCTCCAATTGCCCAAGGGAAAGTCAACTGTCCCAGAATAAAAGCAGGGCCGTGTGTATGCCTCTCCAGGACACCTGCAGGGTTTCATCAGGGACACTGAGATGGCATCTGTGGAGAGCCATTGTTTTCTGTCCTAGTTTTATTAAATGGAAATTCAAAGACAGGAAGCAAAGGTTTTGAAACAAAGAGGAAAGCTCAGCCCTCCTGACAGCCCAGGTCTGGAGCTCAGGTCTGGAGCTCAGGTCTGGAGCTCAAACATCAATGGCAGAGAATTAACACTGACAGGTGATTGTTCCTCCAAGAACCGAAGAAAGGGGCAAAGGGCCAGCGAGGGTGGAGAGAAAGATGGAGACACAGGGAGGCAGCTGAGAGCAGTGAGCAGAGGAAAGAACGACCCATAAGGCAAAGAAAAGTGGAGAAGGAAGACTGGAGTGGGTGCTCAGCCTCCTGGTAACCAGGGAAAACAGTGAGGTGCAACCACTACACTGCAAAGATTGGCAGGAGTAGGAGGCACTTACCAAGTGCTGATGGAGTGCAGAGCGATGAGAACTCTCACGCAGTGCCCCACCTGGGACTGTGGATTCCTTATCTAAAATAGCTAAAGCCACACACACCCTATGCCCAGCATGCCACCCTCAGGAGACCTTACACATGAGAATGGTCACAGAGGTTCTGGGGACAGGGGCCAAATCTGGAAACAATCCAAATGTCCACCCAGGAAATGGAGGATCATGTTGTGGAATACGTTCACTATGGAATATTGCACAGCAATGAAAACGACAGCCCTACTCCACAGCCCATGGACGACCACAGCATAAACTTTCATCAAAGATGCCAGACCCCAAAAGATGACTGAATATGACTCCAGTTCTATGACCCTCAAAGGAAGACAAACATCACCTGAGTGCTTAGAAATCCATACGTGGACAGTAACACTTCATAGAAAAGCAAGAAGTCAGGAGCATGATAAACCCTAGGGGAAAGGGTGGTGTCTGTGACAAGGACAGGACAGAGTCCATGAGGGGGGTTCTGGAATTTGCCCTGATGGTGCACAGCCCCAATCTGCCCCCAGTGCCCCAAGGAAGAATCCGCCCCTCTGGGTCTTCACCCACGTGACCAGAGGAACCTGTTTCACAAGCTATCTCTAGAAAGAAGCTTCATAATCTACTGTGATAACAACAGATTCAGGGACAGAAGTCACATTCTGTACACAGGCTCACACAACAACTGCCCCATCCCCAGTCTCACAGGCTGCCCTTGGAGAATTATCAAGCCCCACATTCCAGATGAGGAAACTGAGATTCAGAAAGGCAACAAGCCCAAGTCCACACAGCCAGCAAGAGTGATGCTTGCTGCTGTGAGAATTCAAACCCCTCCCGGCCCTGTGCTATAACTGGTGCCCCAGTCCCCAAGCATGGTACCTTCCTCACAGCATGTCCCCACTCTCCTGGCACTATCACCCTCAGGAAGCCAGGGTTGGGTGCTGGTGGATTTACCCCAAACAGAGCACCACCCACTGGCTGAGGTCCAGACCCCGGGCAGGGGACAGCCAGGGCAGCCCGTCACAACACTCAAAGGGCAGCAAGTCCAACCTCCTTGTGTAGAGCTGACACAGGAAGGCCCAGAGAAGGGCAGGGACCTCCCATAGTCACACAGCCTCCTCATCACAGCATACCTTTTCTCTCAAGTGTCCTTTGTGCTTGCTCAGGTCACGTCTTTGTCCCTCCCTCCAAGGACTTCTGCAGTGCTGACCTGCCCTGCCATCCCCTTCCTCAAGAGCTTAATGACACATCGCCTCTCACCTCTCTGTCCAGAGGCCAAACCCCTGTTACCAGAAGAATCCAGGGTCCTTAGGCTGTCTGGGTCCAGGAAGACCGGACCTGCCCTGGCCTCGGCCCAGCCTCACAGCCTGGGCCGCAGCCTCCGTCCAGGCAGGTGCTGGGCAGCTATAGCTGCAGGCGCGCCCTGCTCTCTCCAGGCTCGCCTTGAATAAACAC
Organism: Castor canadensis; assembly: GCF_047511655.1. Lineage (NCBI taxonomy): Eukaryota > Metazoa > Chordata > Mammalia > Rodentia > Castoridae > Castor > Castor canadensis. The sequence goes on along the minus strand of NC_133397.1, from coordinate 24,533,335 downwards.
AGCTGCATGGCAACGGCTCTCTGAAGCTGCCCAAGTTCCCTGCATGAGAGACTGAGCTGGGAGGCTTTTCCCCTTGGTCTCATGTCCCCTGTGGCTCACCCGTCCTCAGGGCCACAGAGACACAGAGCAGGGTTGCTGGCAGTTAAAACCCTGTTGTGCTCACTTGGCCTCCAGCCCACCGTGGCTCTGCTCATGAGCTGCTTCTAAAGACAGAAGGACAGACAGGGTGAGCAGTAGGCAGAACCAGGTTTGAATCCTGACTTTGCTGTGTGCCCTCCAGAAAGTACTTAACCTTTCTGGACTTGTTTCCTCCTCTATAAAATGAGCGTAGTAATAGTACTGACTCAATAAGGCAGCTGTCAGAATTACATGGATTCCTGGAAGAGGCTTGAGATTTGTGTAGCACATAGTAAGTCCCCGTTACTTCCTTAGAAATACTTTCATAACGGAAAGCCTGTGACCTCCTCCCCAGCCAGATTCCTCTGACCCAACTTTTGGAAAATGTGAAGACTCTGTGTGCTTCCTCATTGAGTCCTGGTCCTTGGGAAGAAGTCACAGGTTGGCCTTGTTTCCCTTAGACAGTGACTGCTCCCCATCTCTCCCTACCACCTTTGAACCCTCATCCTCAAGAGACACAGAACGGGAGCTGAGGTCTCATTGATTTTATACAGCCTTGCAAAGAGCCAATCGCCCACAGACCGAGAGTCTTTCCCGGTGGCTCCTCTGTGTTCTCTACATGGAGTGGAACACAGAGTGGAAATACCTCAGGGAGGCCTGGCCACTGCATCGCTGGCACACAGTACAGTGCCTTCCTGTTAGCCACTGAGGCCAGGCCCATAGGGACTGGAGAAGGGGGGAGGAGAAGGAGGGCCATCCAGTAAGGATGGAGAACCAGACCCATCTGCAGAGGGCACAGGCCAAGCACAAGCTGACAGGCAAGCTGAACTCTGGAGCTCCCCCCACCCAGAGAGCCCAGAAAGAGGCACCTCTTCCAAATCTGGACGATGACAGGTAGAGAGACTTCCTTTTGCTTACATTGCATTGCCCCGGGAGACAGATATGGAAAAAACCAAAATTACAAGTGGGGAAACTGAGGCCCAGCAAGTTAGCACAGCTTGTGAATGACAGCAGGCCACCACTGAGAACCCAGGAAGGATGGGGATGACACAAGGCAGGACTCGGTGTCCATTAGCTCTGCCAGGGAGAAGCCATGTGTGTACCTCCCCCAAACCCATCCTCACATCATGGTCTGAGTGAGAGCTTCTAGAACACAGACCAGCTGGAACCCTCATGGCTCTCTACCCTTGGGGCAAAGGCCACATAGCACCCTCAACATGGCCAAGAAGCTCCTAGAAGCCACTCCCCCTCCTGCTCTGTCTCTCTGCTGGTGGCTTGCAGCACTTGCCTCTGGAGACCCTGGAGTACCTGGTTTCCCTAGGCACTCTGGGATTCACTGCGTGCCAGGCACTAGAGACAAAGAGAGAGCTCGGTCTCCCTCTGAGAGCACAGCGATGGAGAAAGGCCGGCAAATTTCCACCAGCTCATGCCTGCATTACCTGTTCAGAATTTGAAACTCTGGTCCCAATCATTTGCTGTGATTCCTTTTATTGATGAAAAGAAATATTTTCATACCTAATTTTTTCTTCTTCCTTAAAGAATCTTCAAACTCACAGAACCTGGGTGGAGGGCCAAAGAACACATGGGCACACCTGGGCAGAGGTTCCATGGCAGCCAGGAGGAGGCCCTGAAGAAACCCAGGGGAGAGGAGGGAGGGACTGGGAAGAGATGAAGGGGAGAGTCTAGGTCACAAGGACCTGCTTGGCCATCTGGAAGCACATGTGGCAGGCTCTTAAGATCTTGGTATAACTCCAACAGGTGCATAACTCCACCTGTACTCAGGTATATTCAGTGTACACACAGACAGACAGACACACACACACACACACACGCTTGTCTACCTGGTAAATCCCTAACCATCTTTCAAAACAGAGCTTGTTAGGGTGAATTGTGTGCCCCCAAACCTCAAATGCTTAAGTGCTAGCCTACAAAACATGTGACTTTGTTTGGAAATAGTGTTACTGCAGATGTATTGCTTAAGAGGAAGTCATACTGCAGTAGGGTGGGCCCTTAATCCAATCTAACTAATGTCCTTTATACAATAGGGGATTTTTAAAGAAAATTTTTCTTAGCATATGATAGTTATACAGAGGGTGTCATTGTGACATTTCCATATATTGTACCCTGATTTGATTCATCCTCTCCATTATTCCCCCTCATCCCCCTCCTCCTCTTGAAATGACTTAACAGGTTTCAGTGTTCCATATGTATACATGCGGAGAAAGCACATCCACCATATTCACCCTCCTTGGCCCCTTCATTATCTTCCCCTCCCACTCTTCCCCTCCCATTAACATGACCTCTTATATTCCTGTCCTTCATCGTTTTAGTGTCTGTTCATTGTTCAGTGGGGTTTTGCCTTAGCATTTTACCTGTAAATACATTGCACTTTAGTCCGTCTGACCCCCTCTATTACTCTTCCTCACCCTTTTTCTCTACCCTGTATTGTTCAACAGTTTTCAGAGAGTTTCATTGTGTCTTGTTCCTACACAGATGTGATGTACAACAGGGGAATTTGAGCACTGCCCAGCAAGAACAAGACCCTGAGCTCAAACCCCAGTATTGCAAAAAAAAAAAGCAGGGGGAAGGGATTTGACAGGCACATAAAGTCTGGAGTTAACCTCAAGCCACAAAATACCAAAGTGAGGAGAGAGACTAGAACGTCCTTCCCAGGAAGCAGATGACTCTGCTCCCCCTTGATCTCAGCCTCCTGGGTCCAGAACTGTGGGACAACATGTTCTGTGGTTCTCTTTGCCCAGTTCGCTATGCTTTGTCACAGTCACAATGCAGAGCTCAAGTTCACCTCCTGGGTGAAGCCGCCTGACCTGTCCAAGTCCACTGAGCTCTCCCCACAAGGACCCACAAGCGTCAGACCTCCACTTCATCCCCTGCCATCCCCATCTACCTGCTGTATGCTGGAGGCTCAGTTCCTCGAGTGACATCAGCAGACCCTCATGTCTCTGCCTTCTTGGGTTTGGCCAACGGAGGTGAAGAGCCAGGCTTCTGTTCCCCCAGCTTCCTCGGTGCAGGGTCCTGGGGGCTGGCTGCACCCCTCACACAGAGGCTGAGGTGCCACATCTGAAAGTCAGGGCTCCTGTAGGCAGCCCTCTCCACACACCTCCACCTGCCCCATCAAGCCCAGGGTGAGGAAGGTCTCAGAACAGCCAGTGCCCACTGTTTCCTCTTATCACACCTCACTCTGTGTTTGTGTGCCTGACTCTTCTGTGAGCTCCCTGAGGACAAGGACCAGGACTGGCCCATGACCGTACACCTATCTCATGGTACAAGGCCTGGCCCCCTCCAGAAGCTCTGAATAATTAGTTGGAATGAATGCGTGAAACTGCCTAACAGGTGACATGGAGTCACAAGGTCTACAAAGTGCCCACAGGAACCCCCACCCCTCCACCCAGGAGGCTGCTCAAGGTCTCAGAAACCCATATGCTGTCATTCCCATGCCCGTGAACTTGGCATGGAAGATGATTCGGTTCTGATCCCTTAATAAAAGTGTCACCAAGGGTCGTCTTGGCCCTATGATTTGTAGAGTGAGTAAATGGCTTCTATGTCTAGCAAAGAGAGAATCTGGTGCTTTGAGCACACTTCCTGGTTAAAAATATACGAGAGCCTTCTAACCACTCAGCTGGGCTCATAGTAGGGGCTTCGTTAGGGCCTTTTTTTTTTTTTTTTGCCAGGCTCCTCTCTCCTAGACTTATTTGTGCCATTTCCTCCACCTGGAAAGCCCTTCCTGCTTGGGCTTGGGAAGCCGAGATCAGGAGAATAGCATTTCGAGCCCTGCCTTGGCAAACAGTTTGCAAGACCCCATCTCCAAAATAACCAGACCAAAATATACTAGAGGTGTGGCTCAAGCATGAAGCCCTAAGTGCAAACCCCAGTCCCACCTAAAAAAAAAAAATCTTGAAAGTTACCAGAGGAAAATGGCCCCTTGTCTGAAGAGGACCCAATACGAATGACAGAAAATTTCTCATCAGAAACCATGTAGGCCCAAGGGAAGTGACACAATGGTTTTTTGAAACATTGAAGTAAAAACTGCCCAGCCAGAATTCTATACTCAGCAAAAATAGTCCTCAAGAATGAAGATGATATGAAGACAGTCTTAGCTGAAGGTAGCCTAAAGATTTTGTCACCATCAGACTTACTCTACAAAGAATGACCAAGGACAGTTCTTTAAACAGCTAGGGAATCATAGAAGTAGGAAACATGAAGCATCCGGGGCAAAGAGAGCACAAAGAAACAATAAAATTACAGGTCAATAGAGCAGGCTGCACATCTCTTTCCTGGAGCAGGCAGGCATGTAGGAAGTCCAAGCACAGCTCCCATGACTGGACACCATCCATCATCAAAGTCAAGGACCATAGTGGAGGCATTCTGAGCCACTGGACCAAACACCTGTCAAGCTACACTGCTGGCTACCAGAGAGTGTGCTGGTGAAAGCCTTTGTAGTTGAAGACATGGTGAGAGAGCCCTGCTGTGGTTTGAAGCTGACAGCTTTTTTCTTTTTTTGGCAGCACTGGGCTTTGAACTCAGAGCTTCATGCATGCTGAGCAGGTGCTCTACCACTTGATCCACTCTACCAGCCCTTTTTTATGTTGGGTATTTTCAAGATAGAGTCTCATGAACTATTTGCCTGGCTGGTCTCAAACCATGATCCTCCTGATCTCTGCCTCCTGAGAAGTTAGGATTACAAGTGTGAGCCTCTGGTGCCCAGCAAAGCTGACAGCTTTCTAACTGACGAACTAACTTGCTCGCTGAGACTCCATGTCCTATCAGAGACTCACGTGCTGAGAAGAAAGCCTGACAAATCCTGCTCACTGTGAATTAATAACCTAATTCAATCCCAGTGAATACAAGTCACCTGTGGTATAGACTCAAAGAACCTTTCCCAACACATATGAGTCACCACCCTAGGAAGAAGGCAAGCAGGTAGGACAGGCTTGTTCTGCCTGGACCACAGCCTGGAAGCTGGGGAAGGGGAACGCTAAGTCGCATCAGGCCTGCTTCTCCTTTATCATGCTGTGGGGGAAGGGTGTCAGAAAAAACACAGCTCATCCAGAGGAACAAGGATGCAACGCAAAGCCCTCCAGACCATATCTTGCAAGCAAGTGAAGACTCAAGGGGACCATGAGGCTGCCATTCAGCTACTGGCAGGACAACAAGTCATGATGGATGGAATTTGGCCACATGGTTCAAAGGGCTATGACACTAAGTAATAGGTACACAGCAGGATCAATTTCTTACCAAATGGCTCTAACAATTAGCTCTCAAAGGAGGCAGCCATGCCCCCACCCTGAGAGGTGCTCAAGAAGCCAGACAGCAGCCTTCTAGGATGTCCACTAGGGATCCAGGCTCCTCCTACTCTACTCTCTCATCCCCAGCCCCAGTAGAAGCCTTTACAGCTCAGGGATTCTTACATGGGGGGAAATGGAAGATATAGTTTCTGGAGGCCAGTGGACTATATGTTCTACTCCAACTATATGGTCTGGAATCATGCCTTTGCCCAGTCTTGCTCCAGAAGCAATGAGACGCTCCAGCCCAGCCATTTCCCAACTGTGTCTTGTGGAACAAATATGAAAACAAGAGGGAAGAGAAGGTTCTATGGCACAGAAAGTTGGGGAAGCATGGGCTCAGTAATGCTGTGCTAGTTTCTTAACTCTCAGAACCTTTGACATGCTTAGGAGTTGGAATGCTCTCTAGGGTAGAGTAGGAAGCAGAGTTTGTATGACCATGTAGGTCTGTCTGTTCAAGAGATATTTAGCTTTAAAGAACTCCTGTTGCAAAACTCTGCTCTAACTTGTTTCAAAGTGTCCAAGGCAACTAGCCCAGGATTTGAGCACCACCAAATAACAGATTTATCATTCATTTTCAATAACATCCTCCTTCTTGGGATAGTCCAGAAAATTCAGATCTCCAGAAAGACACCTCATTCAAGGTGCCTGTCTCTCTCCAGCTAGTCCAGAAACATCCTTATTACTTCTGTCCCCAAATGGCATCAGAAGCAAAAGGTTGGAAAAAAAACTCAGGCAGAGAAAAAAATACCTCAGAGAAAAGCAGCCTCAGGGTCAGAAGGGAGAATGTCTTCTTACCACACACACCCCACCGATGCTCTCTCTAGAGAGTGCAAACTGCCACCAAATGAGCCTTTCGAGCATCCTGCCCCTTCTGGAATGCAACTGATGGACACTTCCGGAGCTTCTGCTGTTACCTGAGATGCTGCCTTTGGGTTCTGCGGCCTCCAGACTGTCATTCCCAGGTGGACTCAAGCAGTCAGCCCAGGGTCCCTGGAAAGGAGAGGTGAAGGGAAGAGGACACACACATCCTCCTAGAGGATATGAGACACGATGACCAGAGAGAGAGAGAGAGAGAGAGAGAGAGAGAGAGAGAGAGAGAGAGCTGGCCCAGTGCTTTCTGGGCTCTGGCTCTGATGTGAATGGAAAGAAAAGACTCTTGTTTTTCACTGTTCACCCGGGTGACAGTTACCATGGATATAATTCAATTTTTGGAGCCTGTCAGTTGCTAGTTGAATACAAAGAGCATGCTCTCAGAGCCACAGGCAGGCAGACAGGTGACACACATGGGGACTGAGGCTGATGCATGGTCGCAGGTGGGCTTCAGCACCAGGGAAGTAACTTGCCATAGAGTTGTAGTGTCTAATCCCTCATTCCCACCCTACTATGCTGGATGCCAGAACTCTGAAAGACATGCACCGGAATGCCCAAAGAAAATAGCCAAACACAAGCCTCTGAGAGTGGACTGCTTATGACTCAGAAGTATAATAGTTGGAGGTAATTACCAGTCTAGGCACATTAGATACTAGCTTGTTCATCCTCACTTTGAACCTTGGGATAAATACTCTTACTATCCTCACTTTACAGATGAGGAAACTGAGGCTGAGAGGTCACTCAACGAGTACTAGTAAGGCAAGGATTCAAATCCAGCCTGAGACCCCATCTCAATCAATAAGCTGGGTATAGTGTCATGGAGGCCAGAAGTAGGAGGACCTCAGATCTGTAGCAGTTCTACACATGGTCGGGACTTCTGAGATCCAGATACAGCTCCAGCCCCCGAACATCATGCAAATCATTACACTTCTCCATTTTCTCATCTCTAAAATGGGAATAAAAATATTTCCCTGCTTATGCCCTAGGACTGTTACAAGAATCATGCAAACAGTAGCCAAAATGTAGGAAAAAGAAAAGAAAAAGAGCTGAGTATGGTAGGGCACACCTTTAATCCCAGCACTCAGGAGGCTGAGGCAGGAGAATCTTGAGTTCAAGGATAGCCTGGGCTAAATAGTGAAACCCTGACTCAAAAAATAAATAAACAAAACAGGTTGGGCATGGAAGGGAACCAAATCAGAAACCCCTTGTGTAACGATCTTAAATAAGCAAAAATGTGCGTGGGGAGGTTCTTTTACAAACTTGGAGAGCAGGAAAGTAGAATAGGTTCTGCCTGGGGGTTTGGTACCAGTGGGAGAGGGGAAGATGTGAGGAAAGGGTGTATGAGGTAAATATGGTGCAAATACTGTGTACTCATGTACGTAAATGGAAAAATGAGACCTATTGACATTATTCCAGGGATGGGGGAGGGGGATAAAGGAGAATGGGGGAGGGGCAAATTCAACCATGATACATTGTAAGGACCTTTGTAAATGCTACAATGTGTCCCCACCCAGCACAACAATAAAAAAATCCTCATTTCAGAATTCATACCTAGAAAAACAAATCAACAGTTTTAAAAATAAGAATATAATCAATTATGCATATTAAATTATTTACAAAAGAAGCAGAATTATTCTTCATGTAAAGAAAGTGTAGTGATACAAAATAGTGTTAAACAGAGACAAAAATAAGTAATACACTGGAAGGAATAAGTTGGGTACAGTAGTTCATATCTATAATCCCAGCTACTAGGGAGGAAGAGATTGGGAGAATTATAGTTCCACACTAGCCCAGGCAAAAAGTTATCAAGACCCCATCTCAATCAATAGGCTGGGTATAGTGTCATGGAGGCCATAAGTAGGAGGATCCCAGTCTGAGGCCAGCCCCAGGCAAAATCACAAGACATGGACAAAAACATGAGACCCTACCTGAAAAATAATTAAAACAAAAAAGGTTGTGGCATGGCTCAAGTGGTAGAATGCCTGCCTAGCAAGCATTTTTGAACTCAGGAATTCAAAAATAATAAAAGAAAGCTAGCATTCATGAAGCACCTAGTGTGCAGGGCAGTTACTTTGTTGCTTACAATGGCTTGGCTCTAATTCTGCAAGAAAAGGAGCCTGGGGGACAGGCAGGTGGCAAAGACCTCAGGCAGGAAGCCAGGTGTCTGGATTCCAACAAACGTTTGCTTCTAAAACATTTGGAGTTTTCTGTGCTCTTCATTTTTGTTTTGTACATCAAGATGTCACAGATACAAAAGTTAACGACCCATTCACATGAATGACCCCTGTTCCCGTGGGCCTCTTGCTCCGGGATCCTTGTCTCTGCACCCCCTGCCCCAGTACGGGGATGTCCTGGCTGACTGACCACAAAAAGACTGCAGCTTCGCCTTCAGTACTTGGACCAGACAGAGCCCCTGCCTCTGACCCTGTGGCTGCTCCCACTACTGCCCCCCACATCCTGTCAGGCAACCACAGGTGCTGTGTAGCCTAGGCAAAGCCCTTGCCTCTCAGACCCTGGGCTCTCATATCTGCATGGGGATAAAAGCAGGAGTGAAGATCTCCATGGCAAGTCTCCACCTCCGGTGGCCTGCAGTACACACCCGGCAAAACTCTTGGAGCTTAGCTAGTGTCCCCTCAAAAGTTCTGTTTGCACAGGGAATCCTGAGGCTTCATCTTAAAACACAGGTGGAAGCTGGTGTGTTAGTGCCTTCTATAATCCCAGCACTGGAGAGGCTGAGGCAGAAGGTTCAGCGGTTCAGCACACTTGCTTTTTTTAGGGTGCATATGTGTGAGAGGAGGAGGACAAAGGTATAAAGGACCAAGATGTCCTCACAGATTGTAGGAAGGGAAGGAGGTAGGGGAGAGGGACAGGAAAAGAGAGAATTGCTCAGCTATGATTTGACTGTGGTTTGTTCCCCCACAGCCTCACATTGAAATTTAATCATTATGAGATACTGAAAAGCAGACCTTCAAGCAGTGATTAGGACTCTTCTCTCACAAGTGGATTAATTTGGTCACACAATTAATGGATGAATGGTTTATCTCCAGTTACTGCAACAATAAAAGCCGGTTTGGCTAGGTCTCTCACCAGCTCCCTATCTCTAGCCATGTCATGCCCTGTGCCACCTTGGGAATCTACCAGCAAGAAGGCCATCACCAGGTGTGAGCCCTTAACCTTGCACCAGAACTGTGAGCCAAAATAACCCTTTTTTCTTTATAACATATCCAGGCGGAGGTATTGTATTATTAGCAACAGTAAACAGTATTCACAAAGAAAAGTCTGGAAGAATGTCCAAAACATTACTTTTGCTTACTTTAGGATGGAGGGGATTCTGGGTGATTTTTACTTCCATTGCTATTTCAAGCTTTCTCTGGTGAACATAGATTATACTCATTCTGGAATTATTGAAGTGAAAACTAAGAATCCACATACACAAGTTGAGCTAAAAATGTGATTTTGAATCAAGAGTGATTTTGAAAAAAAGTAAGACTGTTGCTTCTGATCTGATGGAATATCATGGAACAGAACTAACCCTCTTGCACAAGAAACTTGGGAAACTGGATAAAATGTATGAAACAATTGTTTTCAGACATTGGATAATAGACAGCATTGTGGTTCCTAATAGAAAGGAAGCTGAGGCCTATGGGAGTCCTCCAGTCCACAGAGCAGGGGACAGGAGTCTCAATCTAGTTGTGTTAAGGAGACAGATATTAGAGTTCACAGATGGTGAGACAGCTGTAAGTCATGAGAGAAAGTTCTGGAGAAGAGGGAGGAAGGAAAAAAGCAACTGCTCCCCAGAAAGCTGCATAGGAGTCCCTTGAGTCTCAGTGAGAACTAAGACATACATATGCAAGATGCAGGATGAAATCCAGAAGTCAGACAAAGAGCTATGGAAATGCAGCGAGCTGAATGGCTACCAGAGCTCTCACAGCATTTGAGTTTCAATCGGTCAGAAAGAGGAGTCCTTGCTGATGACTCAGGACAGTCACTGGGGAACTCAGAGGGGCCACACAGATTGTGATGTATATTGCAAGCCACAGAGCCATCACTAAAAAGAAAAATAATAAAACAAAAAGTAGAGACAACAAGCCAATGGTAGAGATAGTGGGATTTTGAAACTATTCATTCCAAAAGTCACAAAAAATAGACAAAGGGGGCAGATAGACAAGGGCAAATAGGCAAGGCAGAGAGAAAAGAAATAGCACTTAGTATCCATTATATTGACAATTATATTAAGTGTAAATAGTCTAAACATTCAAATAAAAAGAGTCATTTTGGATAGAAAGCAAGATTTATGCCAGGCATAGCTCAAGCCAGTATCCTAGCTACTTGGGATCCTCCTAGCAGAGATCAGGAGAATCTCAGTTTGAAGCCAGCCAGGGCCAAATATTCAAGAGACCCCAATCTCAACCAATGGCCAGGCACCATGGGCCAAGCCTATCATCCCAGCTACTATGCAAAGCGTAAACAGGAGGATCATGGTCCAGATTGTCTGGGTATAAACATAAGACCCTATTTCAAAAATAACCAGAGCAAAAAGGCTGGAGGCATGGCTCAAGCTGTAGAGCACCTGCCTAACAAGCTCAAGGCCAAGTTCAACCCCTAGTACTGCCAGAAAAGAAATAAATAAGCAAATGCAATCATGTGCTGCTTAGAAGAAAAAACACTTCAAATTAAAAATGTAGACTAAAGAAGAAAAGGATGGAAAAAAGAGACCAGGTAAACAACCACTCCAAAAAACTGGAGTGGCTGCAATAATATCAAAGTAGACATTAGAACAAGAAATATTACCAGCTATCTAGAGGAACATTTCATAATGACAAAAGGGTCAATTTATCAAGGAAATGTGACAGTCTTAAGTGTGCGTGTACTTAATAGCAAAGCTTAATATACATGTAGTAAAAACTGAAACCATGAAGCAGTACTGAAGTAAAAACAGGCAAATTCACATTTATATCTGAATTTTGCAATGACCTCTTTCAATGATATGATAAAAGTAGGAAACCTATCCAACACTATCAAGCAATTTGATCTATTGAAATTTGTAGAAAAGTCTAACCAACAACTGCAGATACTCTTCCTTTTCACAGATATAAGAAACACTCACCAAGCTAGATCATAACCAAGCCGTGAAACAAATCTAAATACATATAAAGGATTAAGTGATACAGAGCACATTCTCTTACTATAACAGAAGTAAGCCAGAAATTAATATCAGAAAGATCTTTGGAACCAAGCACAGTGGCTCACACCTGTAAGCCCAGCTACTTGGGAAGCAGAGATTGGGAGGATGGCGATTCAAGGCCAGCCTAGACAAAAAAGTTACTGAGATCCTATTTCAATAAACAGGCTGGGCATAGTGGTGCATGCCTGTAATTTCCAGCTATGTGGGAGGAGTCGGTAGGAGAATCATGGTCAAAGGTCAGCCTGGGCATAAACACAAGACCCTATCTGAAAAGTAAGCACAAAGGTTTGATGGGAAGGGGTTGCTCAAATGGTAGAATGCTTGTCCTGAGAGCAAACGCTACAAACTTTGGAAATAAACTGGAAAGTCCCTAAATATTTGGAAATTAAAAATCACATTTCTGTCCACATTTCTAAATAATCATGGACCAAAGGAGAAATCCAAAAAGAAAACGTAGAGAACACCTTGAAGTGAACGACAACGAAAACATGGCACATCACAGCTTGTGAGGAGCAATGATCTCAAACACATTGAAAATCCTGGAATTAAACTCACAATAGAGACAATTTCATATAATGACAATCCATGTTGAAAAATAAAATTCTGCCACCCATACTATCACTGAGATCATAAAAAATCCTGGTTTTCATGAACAAAGGGAAAACTAAGGCAGTTGGTGTGATGTGTGGGTGATTTTTGTCTTATTTTGGCTTTACTGTTACTTCACTTTTTAAAGAAAAGAAGAGGGGAAAAATCTCAATTCAAGCTTCCCATACCTGGAAACTCTTACAGACTGAGAGCCATGTTGCTTCTTCAGCAGGCTGGGCATTTTATCAGATTAGCCCAGCAGAAGTGTGGCCAGTCCAGGGTGTAGATACATCAGCTGCTCCCCCGGGGCACTGCCCACATGGGTGAAACTGGAAATGCCCCTCCACTTTGGGATTCATTCTGGTGCCTCTCATGATCTTTCTGGGCTAGTCATTCAGCTCAGCTTTGGGCGCTGGACACCAGAAAGAATGAGCTGGAAACACCTTGGAGTCTCTCTGGCCAACTCTGAGCCAGCTGCTCTTCCTGAAGACACCTGGGCTTGGGATAAGGAATTTGCATGAAGCAAGACTGACACCTAGTGGCTGTTTTGATTTTGATGACCATGTGTCTAACCAGGACAATCTGGATGGGCCTGGAAAGGATGCCAGAAACTACCATTGTTTCTAAGCACTTCCACTAAATTCACAAAATTCAAGTAACACTCAGAAGTGTGCTGTAAATCCAAATACAGAAAGAGTCCTGAGGGAGGGTGAAGGAAGGAGATTAAGGTGACAGTATATGATTGATGGACTCACATACCTATTTGAAACAGAACTAAGAAACTTTCTGCAACTGCTTTAAGTGGGGCGGGGAGGGGGCCGAGGGGAGAGACGATGGGGGCAATGCAAATAATGTACAATATAAGTCTAATCAGAATTGTCACTATGACTCCCCCCATATAATGAATATATCCTAATATTCATTAGGCTCTCCACTTACAAAACTCATTTTAGTTTCTTACTAGATAATCTCCCACTTAATCGAATCAACACCCTCAGTCTAAAGCGTTTGAGTTGCAAGTTTCTAGAATGCACTTATTAAGCATCTATTTGTCCTTCACTTTCAATGTTCCTGCTTCCAGATGGCCCTCCCTCAAGTCCTAAAATCGTGATCCCTGACTGAGAATGGATCCTTTCTTGTGGCATCCACAGCCCTTCACTTGTGTAAACTAATGACATTTGCTCCATTCCATCTCCTATCATGACCAGTCACTCAATGGTGTCTTCCTACCCATCTCCATGCCTGATTTATCAGACCATAGCCCCACCCCCAGGGACATTCAAAGCTGGGTGTCAAATGCAGCCATATGTGTGCACAGTGCTGTGTCCTTAGCTGTGAGAGGAGAATGGCCAAAAAAAGTCCTACCATTGAAGAGGCTCCCCCTTTCATGGACCCCATCCTTCCCCATCTCACTGAAGTAACGTTTGAAATAAATGCACAGTCAAGTCATTCATTCATGAGGTAAGAGATTGGCTTATCCTAGGCATAAGAATTTTATCAACTTTGCTTAAACTGAGATGTTCAGACTCAGACTCTTAAAGGAGCAATTGGATCATTCCTTTCAATTACCCTGGCATGGAGAGATATTATTTCCCAAATTTAAAAACCATCATTATATTATATTCTCACAAATGGGAAAAGTAAAATTAAGTGTTACATTCCATGATGTCAGTTGTCACAAATTAACCTGTTGTCTGATCTTAAGCCAATCAAAATTCCCAGGGTTTTTTGTTTTGTTTTTCTTTTGGCAATACTGTGGTTTGAACTCAAGACCAGGCGCTTGCTAGGCAGGCACTGTACTGCTTGAGCCATAACTCCAGCCCTTTTTGCTCTGGCTGTTTTAGAGCAATTTTTACCTAGACTGAAATTCTCCTGCCTTAAGCTGTCCTGCAGTAGCTGTGATGACAGGTGTGAACCACTGCACCCAGCTATTGGTTGAAATGGGATCTGGCAAACTACTTTTGCCTGGGCTGGCCTCACACCATGATCCTCCAGATCTCAATGTTACAAGCAGCTAGGATTACAGGTGTGAGCCACTGATACCTAGCTTATTGGACTTATTTTTAACTGGGGTGGAGGATTATGTGAAAGTTCACCTGAAAATTGTCACAAACTAAGAGGCAATTTGAGACAATCTGTGGAACTCTCAAGTACCATAGCCTATATCCAGGATTCCACTCCTTACCCACCCTAGAAAGATCCTGTCTGAGGTGCACAGGAAATGTTGACAAGGTCACTTCGACCTTCTTTATTTTACTGAGAAATTGGAAAACAACCCAAACATCATAGATCAGGGAATGTTTCAACAGTGTGAAGCTCCAGGGGGTTCAGAGCAGTCTGCTTTCAACCCTGCAGCTGGTGCTGATAAAGCTAGAAAGAATAAAGTAGTTCTGCCTTGCTAACTTGGAAAGCTTATTGTTAAAAAAAAAAAAAAAAAAGGAAAATTGCAGAATGCTACATGCCGTGTGATGCCATTTATGTGAGGGGAAATAAACCACTCGTGTTTAAGAGCCCATTCGTACATACACAAATTCACAAAAAAAGATGTGGCGGAATTAAAACTCCAAAGAAACAACTGTTCCCAGCTGCGATTCTGGAAGGGGATCAGAGGTGGTGGACAAAGAGCCATTAGTCTTATCTGTAACCTCTCGTCCTTTCTAACAAGGATGGATTTCTGTCTTACTCGTCTAACTAAAATGTGTTTTAATGAAGTGCCCAGAGAGTCAAATTCATTAACACAAAGTATAATGGTGCTTGCTTGCCGGGGCCCGGGGAAGGGGAGGGGAGTAGCTTAACAGTTTCAGATGTTGGTGACAGTTGCAAAACATAAATGTACTTATTACCACACATGCTCAGTTCACAAAGAACTGACTTGGGGATGAAGACGACCCTGTCACCAGGTGTCCAGCGAGGGCAGGGATGGGTGCCAGAGGAGGGGGAATACTTGAGCCAAAATGCAGCCAATCAAATTCTCCCTGCCAGGAACTGGGAATTTGGACTGGCTCAGGCTCCCAGCAGGAACAGGATGACACACTCAACAGGACATCAGAGGAACCTCATAAAGGAACCACTCACGAAGGCATGTGTGGAGTTAAGGGGACAGTGAGGCATTCTGGGGCAGGTGAGAGAGGGAAGCCACCAACAGGAGGGAGTTTCTAGACCCCACCCAAAGCTAAGCCACAGGTGGAAGATCTCTGCTCCACCCTGCCTGGCAGAGCCCTCACCAGCAAATGCAGATTGGCTCTCCGTCTTGCCATCTCTGGCAAGGGAGCCAGACTGATGCCACTGGTGGAAGTCTACCTCCTTGGACACAGAGTAGGCAAGAAGGGTGGAGGATGGACGTAAAGTGACAGCTTCCTGAGAACAAGTGAGTGGCTGGATTATAACATCATGACCCTGAGACAGTAAGGCAGTCAAAGGACTGGCAGTAAAGGCACCACACAAAGGCCTTGATGGTTCCGTCCCTAATTTGTGTGTGTGAACCCTACCTTAGAGCCTCATCTCCGGTATACACAAAGAATCCATGTGCACAGCTCAACTGTCTTACCCACAAGCAATACCTTTCACTTTGCAACCTAGTTTACACAGGAGAAGGGAGCAAGAGGGAAAGGAAATGACTAGAACAAAAGGCAAGGAAAACCTCCCTGGTTCCAGAGAGGGGGATTTTTTTTTTAAACTTTAAAAATAAAAAAACTATAAAGGAAGATGGTATCGTGGGGATGGCAGAGAAAGGCAATCTACAAAATATTTGTGGGTGTTTGAGAAGAGATGAATTATCAACACTTAACGGTGACTAAGACAATCCCTTTAAGGATGGACAAGGATTTGAACCCACAGCACACTAGGGAAATACAGGTAGTTCAGAAACATCATGAAATGGAACCAAAAGCTGAGGCTCCTGCAAAGAGACTTTGGCACATTATTTAATCTTAAGAGAATAATCATGTCATTTTACACAGTATACTCCTAGAACTATCTCATACGTTTTAAGTAAAATAAAAAATGTACCCCAAAATGTTCAGTGTAGCATTATTTATATCAAAGATAATTTTTAAAGTGTAACATGTAGAATTCTAAGAAAATATCATTATTTCAAAGAGTAATTAATAATATATTACATGAAGGGTGATAAAATGAATATTCGGCTTCATAAGAAAAGCGTGTGTGTATTCATGTACAGAGGAAAAGATTAAAAAGGAGAGCCTTCAAAACATTATAAATTATTTCCTGTCATGACTTTATTTTCCTATTGAAATATCTTTTGATATTTTCTAGAATTTTTTCAATACATGTCATTACTTTCAAAACAAGGGATTGTAGGAATTCATTAAAGGAAAAAAGACAGAGGGACTCTGTCTACAGAAGACTATCTGAACTTCTTTAAAATCCAGACACAAAAAAAGAATTTCTCTTAGAAATTATGCCCCACCCACCCTTCCCATATTGGAAAAACGTCTAACAATTAATTGATCTAAAAAGGATCCCTTAGGCAGGCGCTGCACTTTGATCTTCAAAGGCTTCCCAGAGATACGGCTCCATTTGCTTCTTGCAGAATCCTTGAGACAGGCAGCACTGTTGTTACTCTGCGAATGGTGGCCACATTAAACTATGGTGTGGCCCAGACCTGGTGCTCCAGCTTCTGGCCATAAATTTTGTCTCCCTCCCAACATAGACTGAACTGTATTATTTATTTATTTATTTACGGCAGTACTGGGGTTTGAACTCAGGGCCTCATGCTTGCTAGGCAGGTGCTCTGCCACTCAAGCCACTGAATTATATTCTTGCTGGTCCATCTTTCATTTCCTGCACTTGATCCTATCACAAGCGACCAATATTGAGGAGACTTTACCAGTTGTACAATGTGACTGCCTAACAACACAGAACATATGTATAAAAATAAAGATGCTAATTTTTATGTATTTCACCATGATAAAATCTGAGGGCTTTGCCAGATTGAGAATAATTAACAAGGCCAAAGTTTGGCTAAATCCACTTGTTTGTTCCTTAGGTATGACTGTACTGTTTTGATACCTGCGGTCACAACCAAACTAGTCCAACTTACTAGAACACACCCCTGGACTGGAGATGTGGCTCAAGTAGCACAGCACCTGCTTTGCAGCTTGAAGCCCTGAGTTCAAACTCCAGTCCCACCAAACACACACACCAGCCTGAGACCCAACAACCCACATCTCAGTCACTGTCCTATTGGCAAATGAAGAATGGTCAGTGTAAAGAGATGGCCTGGACCTAGTGTAGCATGTAGTGGGGCCAAAGTCCAACCCCACCACTACAGGCAGACTACCATCGCCATAGCACCAGCTATGAAGACCACTCAATTAACAACCTTCTATTTGTAAAACCAGGTTACTTTGTGACGTTCCTGAGCAGAAAGAAGACGCTTATCATCCCACATGGATATTCTGCTCACTCTGAGAGGTGTAGTAAATACACCATGGAAATACTTCTCAGAAGCCTGACTCTCACATTGCAGCAGCTCTAAGGATGAGGAACTTTTCTGACATCAGGACTATGTGGACGAGCCAAGGGATCTGTGAGACTCACTGCAGTGGCCCTCACCCGTGCCAGGCATGCATGTTTCACCCCCTGTCCACCAGCCAGAGTCCAGGTCTGAGAGGAAACTATCAGGAACACACTGAATACAACTGCCCATGACAAAATGTACATTACTTTTTAAATTTGCATAAAAGAATCCTTTTTAAACTTTAGCGCCCAAAAAGCATAGTATTTCTTCCCCTGAAGCCATTACCCAGAACATGCCAGGCAACTTTTTTTTTGGGGGGGGGGGTTTAAGATAGGGTCTCACTATGAAGCTCATCTGGCCTTAAACCCACTTAGTCCTGCCTCAGTCTCCCAAGTACTTGGGATTACAGGTGTGCACCACCACACCCGGCTTAGGCAACTCTTAAAGTGGCTAATTTCCAACTTTTGGAGTTTTCATTTGACATTCCTCACCTCCTACGATTATGCAACATATTACGAGCACACTTCATTGGGCACAGCCCTCTCTATAATGATTTATACTTGCTATTCTCCCCTGGAACATTTTCATATTAAAAATTACTCACATTTATATGCAGACCTATATGGCATCAAGTATAACCAATCTAGTTTCCTCCCCAGTCAGCTTGCCCTGACAGACTGTGCACATCCATCCCAGTCTTTCAGTGTCCTCGGCTTGAATGAAGTCTGTAGATCCATTTACACTGCTGGGGCCTCTCACTCCACCACTGCTCTGAGATACAGTGTACAACTCTGTCAGCACAAGAGACAGCACTGAGGTGCCACAAAAACCAAGACCTCTACACTAGATTAAAAGAAAATTCAATTTTATGCCAAGTTGCCTTCAAAGAGAGGATCAATGAACACCCACTTAAAGGGCAATATAGAAACCATTGTAGCCTGGGCGAGTGCACCAGGAATTCACATCACAGCTGAAAGGAATCACAGCTGAGGGACGTCATGAATTCCCATCTAAAGAGAATGCTGTCCCTGGAGTTTCTCCTCTTCCTGCAGGCCTGGAGTGCCAGGCCATATGCTCCTACTTGCATCACTCCCTTGGGAAGCTAATACTGGCTTAAAGCAAATGTCACATCCGACCTCTCCCCACAAACTAACTGGGTGGTACCCATGATAACCAGCAAAGTTGCCCCCTAATTACTAGAATACACTACGCTCACCTCCCCAGCAGCTTTAAGCAGTACCTGGGGAGATGCAAATTCCAGTGTGGATGACTTATTGAAGTCAAGACATCAAATCTTGCCAGGCGCCAGGGGGTCATGGCTGTAATGCTAGCTACACAGGAGGCAGAGATCAGGAAGATTGAGGTTCCAAGCCACCCCAGGGCAAATAGTTCACAGACCCTATCTCAAAAACACCTGTCACAAAAAAGGGCTGGTGGAGTGGCTCAACTGGTAGATTCCATGCCTAGTGAGCATGAGGCTCTGAGTTCAAACCTCAATGCTGTCAAAAAAATTTTAAAAAGACATCAAATCTTCCATTTTTTTCCCTGGAGTTGCTACAAAAGCATCCTACTGGTTTCTGCCTACAAAGAAACCAATTTGCTCTTTTCTCACCATGGGGAGAGAGATACCTAATTCTTGAGTTCTGCTCAAATGCTACAACTCCCTATTTTAGTCTGAGCACAAGCCAGCCCCAATCGTCTACTGGGCCCTATGCAATACGGCGGATCACTACTCTTCTGATCCAGTATCTTAACACATTCTCCCTTCCTCATAGTGACCTCTCAGCATTTCATGGCTTTCTGTGCATGTGGGATGCTGAGGAGCGAACCCAGGGCCTCACAATGCTAGGCAAGCCATCTACAACTAAAGAATCCCAGCCCTCCTCTAGGCATTTCAGCACACCAGGTACCAGCTGCACTGGCCTTTGCTGGAGCTATTTGCTCTGCCTAGACTTCCCTGGATACCCACTTAGCCTCCTCTCTCAACTCCTCCTGGTTCTTCGAATCTCCCTTCTGATCACATTTGAATCTACAACCTGCACTTCCTTATCCCAACTCCCCACCTTACTCTTTTTAACCACCGCCCCCCCCCATTAACATACTACATAAAATTTCCTTACTCATCACACATTTGCTTATCACCAGTCATCAGCAACTCAAAGGCAGTGCATTCATTAGTTCCCATCACTAACAAAATAACTGAGGCAAATAACTTACAAAGAGAAGTTTTATTTTGGCTCTGGAGGTTCCAGTACTAAACTGAGTGGCCTCTTTCTTTGGGTCTCTGTCAAGGAGCAGTGCACATCATGGTGGTAGCATGTAGAAGAGTAAACCACTCACCTTAGGAAGCAGGAAGCAAAGCTAAAAAGAACAGGGCCCCACAACCCCCTCTGAGGATACACCCCAGATAACCTGGGAACCTTCCACTAGGCTCCAACCACCCTGGGAATCAAGTCTTTAAGACATCAAGCTTTGGGGACATTTATCCAAACCAAAGCAGGCAGATACTTTTGCTTTTGTTCAGTGATATATACCACGAAAATAAATAATCCCTAGCACAGAGTAGGCAATCAACAATATTCATTAAATGAATAAATGTAAAATGTTGGTAATTATCATCCATGTTAATTCTTATACAATCTTACAGTGTTCTACTGTCAAGACCTAACTTCTGGGGTCTAGTGGAGTGGCTCAAGAGGTAGAGCACCTGCCTAGCAAGCATGAGGCCCTAAATTCAAATCCTCAATACCACCAAAAATAAAAAACATGTATTTCTTTAAAAAAAAAAAAAAATCTAATTTCTGACACCTCTTGCATTGAGGTTTCAAAATCCCAAGCCTGAATCCTTGACACCTACTTACTTCAACACATAATCATATACTCCACATACTTATCTATACCCAAGGAATTTCTTTTAAAATTTCGTCTCAAAACAACCATCTATTTCAGATTCTTGCCAAAGACATTTGAAACAGAATCTAATCATAAGTAAACATCAGAATGCAGGATATTGTACAACACACCTCAATTAATGCAGACTCATTTAAATATCAAAAACAAAGATAAGGGAGAATATTCTGAAATAGAGCAATAAAACCAAATACAATATTTGATTGTTCACTGGATCACAGTTATAAAGTTTTCAAAAATAAAAAATTGGGAAGACTCCAGAAAAGTTTAAAGAAAATACACACACAAAAAAAGAAATTACTATGTAGTTGTCATTTACTTCAGGTAGAGTCAGAGGTAAGGGATCCAAGCACATCCATGCCTCTGTCTTCACTGTCACTACAGCCTTGGGATGTGGAGTCACAACCCCACCTAGCCTCCAGTGGCTGGGCGGCAGCAGTTGACTCCTGTAATTCTCCTAGCTACTTGGGAGGCTAAGACTGAGGCCCAGGCCAAAGTTTTGAGACCCCATCACCAGAATAACCAGAGCAGCCGGAGGTGAGCAAGTGTAAGGCCCTGAGCTCAAGCTCCAGTACTGTAAAAAACAAAATAACCAGAGTAAAATGGACCACAGGTGTGGCTCAAGCTGTAGAACTCCCAAAGTCCTCAGTTCAAACCCTAGTCCCACTCAAAAAAAAAAAAAAAAAAAAAACAGCTATATTTGAGAATAAACTAAGAAAAACTTCTTGGTTCTTTCGTTCAGGTACAAACTGTAGCTCATACAGCAAGCATAGAAAGCATTTACCAATAAGTGCTAGTGAAGTAAAACCACTTTTAAAAGACTTAATGCTCCAAACCCCAGCCCAATACCCAAATATGTGGCTATATTTCTCTACACGCACAAGACAAGCACTGGGTAAAGATGAGTATTTATTCACTTTACAAAGAGAATGGTATTAAATTGCCATAAACAGGTCCATTTATAGACAAATACAACTACACATTGCACCAGCAGCTAGCTCAGACTGCTTTCCCAGGATGCTCCCATGACGCCATCTCTGTTAGTCAAGCACAGAAGTGTGTTCTGCCGCTAATCTTGGGATGTCCCTCAGAGACAAGGGTTTTGTTGTATATAGGTGGGAAAATAAATCCATAGGTTCAGCCCTTCCTTACAGGTGAGCTTCCATATGCATGGCTCCTAGTGAGCACTAAGCAGTACTAGCTTGTTCTTTAAAAACAAAACAAGCAAATTACTGATCATTTGAAAAAGTTTCATACATACATAAAAAAATCTTGAGTAAGATGTATAATCAATCTTAAACAGATACCCTAACACTGCCAAGAGTGGGTAATGAAAATGAAGAAAAACATTAAATTACTGAATTATAAAAATATTTTCTTTGGAAAAAAATTCCAACAAGGTTATCATTAATATCTAAAACCAAAGAGAAAAATAAACAATTGTTCTTTGATCCATTAGTAATTTAAATAAAAATGAACCTCTTCAAAAGCAGCTGTGACTGAATTTATTTTAAAAAGTTGCAGGTAATGAGCACTTCTATACACTGATGATTCTTACAGGCAACTGGCAGACGAGAAAAACCCTTAATATGGCTAAATCTTTAGTTTTTTTTCATTACCATAATTCTTTTGTTTTAAAAAAATATTTCACATGACAGTTAAAAAATAAGTGGTTATTTTTGGGAAGCACTCCAAATGTTCAATCTGACTTAAGTCAGATCACCACAGTTAATAGATAAGCTAGGGATACCGACTTTTTTTTAATCAGAATCATTTTTGCTCCAGTTTTTAATCATCCCTTCATATTTTATGAAAATGTTATCAAATTAAGTGAGCCAAATTTACAACTTTTCACTAGTGCTGCTTCACATCTGGATTTGATAAAAGATACCAACCTGAGATGAGAGCTAACTCCTTCACAAGCATCCAGTTCTTGAACCCCTATGGGACATCTGTCTTAACTTAGGTCAATTCCTGATATAACCAATCATACTAGGGTATTATCTTATAAAAATATACCATATATTGGACACTCATGTCAGTACATTGCAGAAAATGTGTCTATTTACTGTGTAAAGTTTATTAACATTTGAATGAAACACTCTTATTTACACAGTTAAAAGTCTGGGGCGCTCAGGACAGCAAAGTGTGTGGGAATCACCACTGTGAACTTGGAAATGCTGAGCAGTCTTTAGCCTCCTGGCACAGGGCACCCTCCCTGGGAGGACTCGGCAGCACTGGGCAAGGTAAGCCCAAGTTAACAGTTATCTGATTTCATTCTTCTTCACTTTCATTTCCAGGATCTAAATCAGAATCTCCATTTACTTCTTTTTCACTTGCCACGTCTCTGTCCTCACCATTTTCTCCTTTTTCTTCAGCATCCTCATTTTCCTCTTCATCAACATCCTCATCTTTCCCACTTTCTTTCTCTTCCTCATCTTCATCCCAATTATCCTGATAGAAACACCAAGGAAAAGCATTGTTAAGAGTTCATACAGGTAGAGTATGAGGAAATAAAAGTAGATGTATACAGCAGGAAACACATTACTCACATCAGAATCCTTCTCCGCAATTTCATCATCAGACTCCTCTTCAGAAGATTCTGTAGGGAAGAAAAATAAAAAACAAAAACCCAGCCTTAATTTTATAAACAAAGCAGATACCATATTCCTGAAAACTAAGAAGCACTAGACTCCTAGACTTACTTTTAAAAATATACTTCTATTCAGCTACCATCCATGTAATATGTAACATTAGGCCAATACTTGTAATCCCAGCTGCTCAGGATGGACAGTGGGAAGAATGAGGTTCAAGGCCAGCCAAGGCAAAAAACAAGTTAGCAGATTCCATCTAAAGAAGCAAGCAAGGCACAGTACATGCCAACAATCCCAGTTACACTGCAGGCCAGCTCGGAAAAAATGCTAGACCTCATTCAAAAAGTAACTAAAGCATAAAGGGCTGGGGGGATGGGGGAGAGGAACATAACATTTATTTCCCTTGTTTGTCTGGTTATTTTTTTCTTGAGACACGGTCTGAGGTTGTAACCCAGCTGACCTCAAACTCATCGGCCCCCCTCCCTGTGCTGGGTTTTTAGTTATGTGCCACCATGCTTGACTTCTAAACTAGTATTCTTATGTGCATTGAAACAGGGCATCAGTGACTCACACCTGTAATCCCAACTACTCAGGAAGATCTCGGTTTGAACCCTCCCCAGGCAAACAGTCTGTGAGACCCTATTGCAAAATAAGTCATCACAAAAAAGAGGCTGGTGGAGTGGTGGCTCAAGCAGTAAAAACCACCTGTGTAGCAAGCATGAGGCCTTGAGTTCAGCCACAGTACCGCTTCACCACAGGGAAAAAAAAGAAAGAAGCAGGAAAAAAAAAAAACAAACACATTATTTTATTCATTTAAGATGTCATTGGGCCAGACTAAGTAGCAAAACCCCTATAAAATCTCGTAATACTAAGTCATTTTCATCCCTCCATGAATGTGGAAAAACTGTGCATAAAATGCTGGCTGATAGATGTAGAGGAAATGGAAACATTAGCATTCCTTTTGACCCATGATGAGAGCACTCATTACAGAAATAGTATTAATTGGTATGGCATGCGAAACTAAATGCTCCAATGTAAAAGATAGCATAGCGACATTATTATTATGGGAAATAAACTGAAAGGAAAAGACTGTCACCAATCTGTCATTAACATGTTTTCATGAAAACTAACAAATTCTCCAAAGCAAAAAAAAATTTTACTGTTGGCTGTGGGTGTGGCTCAAGAGCAGACCACTTGCCTAGCAAGCTCTAGGCCCAGGGTTCAATCCTTAGTGTACACAAGCGAGTGCACGCACAGCACACGCACGCACACACACACACACACGCACACACACACACAAACTGTAGTGGTACTGTTTAATATCTTTACAAACCTGTCACATTTACTTCTGTATGGGATTTTTTTTTAAAGCACTGCTTATTTAACTATAGGAAGACAATCCAGCCTCACACAGATGACTGGCTAGAAAACATAAGATACCATGGACCTCTCAAAGAGCCTTCTGGCCATACTGACAAGTGCAAAACACTGGGGTCCACTCCTAGAAGTGACCTGCTGAATGGGAGGACACATAGATTTTCAACTCTGATTACAAAGCTGCTCTCTTGAAAAGAACACACAAACAGCCCCACTATGAGCTCCCATTTTTCTGAATTCTTGCTAACCTAACACCTATTTTCAGTTAATTATCAATTTACCAAAATTTAAAATATTATCTAAGGTTTTAACTTGCTGTTCTGTAAAGTAGTTATATTTTTATGCTTACCATTCATTTGTTTCCTCACCAGAAAGTAATCTAAAAATATCCTATGTTAATATTATTTTCTTCTAATAATAAAATTTCCTTTTAATACATTAAGGTGGCTGAAAGAAACAGTGCAATGCAATGGGACACAGGGACAATCTTGCTCCATATGAAGTGTAAGTATTTCTGGTCTTTACCGGACTCCACTGATGTAAAACGTGCTATCAATGCTAATGAAGGAAGAATCCACACCGCCCTAAGTCTTGAGGGTAACTATGCTAATCTACTGGTCCGTCTATTACTGCACTTGAGCTTTCTATGTCATGATACTTGACAGGTCAAGTTTCCCCACCTTCTTCACCCAAATCACAGCTACCGTGATTTCTCTCTTTTCCCAAATAAACAAAATTCTAGGCTTTTTATTACTGCCAAATGCACAATACAGATTCTCCCCTTTCAAAATTATTGACTTGTCTTTAATTTAGTCATACGTGCTTTTAGTATCCTTCAGTAATGTTTATATATATACAGATAGATAGATATAGACATAGATTTTTTTTTTTTTTTGGTGGTACCAGGGCTTGAACTCAGGGCCTACACCTTGAACCAGTCCATCAGTCTTTTGTGTGTGGGGGGGGGGGGGTGGGGGAGAGGGTATTTGCCTGGGCTGACTTTGCATCATGATCCTCCTGATCTCTGCCTCCTGAGGAGCTAGGATTTCAGGTGTGAGCCACTGGTGCTCAGCTGTAATTTTTCTTTATAAAAGTTATTTCACTTTTTAGATATATTCTCAGATGTATTCATAGCTTAAATTGCTGCTGTGAAGAACTTTTTTCAGAATACATTTTCCTATTACTTGTTACTGACAGAGTAATGCTACTGACTCTTTTATGTGGTCTTGGTATCTACTATAATTGCTTATTTATATAGCACCTATTAGTAATAGTATGGCTGTAGATTCTATTGTATTTTCTATGTGAAGGACAGAGTCCATTGCTCTAGAATTCACTTCTTTCATAAAGTACTACACAAGACACTCAGAAGCAATAAAGAGTACATTCATGTCTTGTTCCTGACTTTAGTGGGAACACTTTGCTATTATGTACAATATTTGATGCAGGTTTTAAGTTAAGGAAATTCTATTAAATTCCTTGGTTGCTTAGATTATTTGAGATGCATAATGACTAAGTACCTCCAATTCCTTTCTCTGTATCAATTAAGATAGGATTTAGTGTTCTCCAGATATTAGTGTTAACCTGCGAGTATGATGACTATATTATTAGAGTCCTTGATGTTACTCACCTGTAAATATCTAAATAAACTAACTGGCAATGGCATATTATTTTACTTAAACACTTTCATAATCAATTTACTACTCAGGATCTTCAAAGGCCATCTAACATGTTTTGCTTTATTTTAATTAACACATATCAATTGTAATTATTTTAAAGTGTTCTTTTATTGATTGTCCTTGTATGGTTTAGAATAGTAAATATAAAAAATATGTAAATCATGACAAAGATGATTTATTCCTTGAAGGCCTGATAAAATCACCTGTAAAACATATGAGGCTCATATTTTGTAAGGAGTTTTAAGTCAATTTTGTATGTCTTGGCTTTTTAAGTCAATTCTGGGCAAAATTAACCAGTATTACCTAGTTAATTTTTTTTGTTGGTTTTTTTTGTTGGTATGGGAGTCTGAACTCAGGGCCTCAGGACTGCTAGGCAGATGCTAGAGTCACACCTCCAGCTGTTCTGCATTAGCAGTGTATTTTTCAGGCAGGGTCTCATGTTTTTGTATGGAGGGACCTCTGGCCTCAATCCTTCTACATCCACCACTAACAATCCTATCCCCCAACTCCCATGTAGCCACCATGCCCAGCCTCATCTAGTTTCAATGTATTGACATAAAGTCTGTAAATACATTGACAAACTTTTCCATACCTAATGCCTGTTTTTGTTACTATATCATACTTTGGTCTTTTCTTTCCTTATTTCATCACAGGATTTTCCATGGGGTAGACTATTTTATTAGAAAAGGTGTGCCAAGAGCTGGGCACTGGTGGCTCACACCTGTAATCCTAACTACTCAAGAAGCAGAGATCAGGAGAATCGTGGTTCAAAGCCAGCCCAGGCAAATAGTTCTTGAGACCCTATCTCAAAAAAACCCATTACAAAAAAGGACTGGTGGAGTGGCTCAAGGTGCAGGCCCTGAGTTCAAACCCCAATGCTGCAAAAAATTTAAAAAAATATAAATGAATAAAAAGAAAAGTTGTGGCAAAGAAAGATCTTACATGGATACTTTTTATAAAGATACCAAAACTGACTCATCCAGTTCTAGACATGTCCACCCTCAACCTTTACCTTCTTCATACACCAGTTTTGCGTTCTGTTCAGGGGCAGCCATTCTCTTCGTCTTCTCTGATGCTGAAACCTGAAAGACAAAGCAGAACTATGAAGCGGAGTTATCCCCAAGTATCACTACTACTACCCACACTTACTACCCTAACCATCAACCTACTCTCCCTCCCCACTGGAATGGGTAGCCTGAATACAATGTGAAACAAAGGCAGGGCAAAAAAATCCTCAAGACCAAGTATGGCACTTCATACCTACAATCCCAGTTACTCAGGAGACAGAGACTGGGAGGATCACCATTCCAGGCCTCTTATCAAAAAAGTTAGCAAGACCCATCTCAATAAATAAGCTGGGTACAGTGAATCATGCCTGTGATCCCAGGTACTGGGAAACATTAATAGGAGGATCACAGTGTGAGGTCAACCCCAGACAAAACTGGAAGAACCAAACTGAAAAAGGTAATTAAAGCAAAAGAGCTGGGGGCATGGCTCAAGTGGCAGAGTGACTGCTTAGCAAGTATGAGGCTTTGAATGCAATTCCTCAAGGGGGGATTCAAATACAAGGAAAGAATTTCTTTGCAAAAGTTAAAAAAAACACCTGAAGTGATTAAAGTATCTTTCTGTGCCAAAATTTTAACTAGAAATCTGTAACTTACTGTTGGTGGTAAATGTTTAACTATAGTGACAACATAATGGCAAGAAAAGGTTTTTAGAAAGTTTCAATAAAAGCTGAAATAGACATATATTTAAATTTTTCTCATTGTTGAATAGATAACACTTCCAAGTCAGAGACTAGATTCTGATTTACCGATTTCTTACTGATCCAGGGAGCTCTCAATGTTGAAATAATCCTTATTCCTCACTTCCATTTCTATCACATCCAAAAGTTTTAGCCAGAAACAATTTGATACTCACTTGTGTGATTAGAAGAATAAGTTTTCCATGAAGGTGGGAGAGTTTCTGGAAAGTTTTGACTCTGCTTTCCATTAGCTGGTAGAGTGTCCCCAGATGGTGTACAAGATCAGGCAACTAGAAAACAATGGTCATTTCATATTATTGTCACTGTCTCAAGACGGCAAGCATATAAATCATGCTCTCTATGCCTCAGCATTCAGCACTCATTCTGCTCACAAGTACTTCCACTGGCGCTGGCTGCTTGTGACACAGCCTTGCACATTTCTGCAAATTTTCACAGAAGGCTCTCTATGTTCTAGCAGGAAAAAATTACTGTGAAAATATACAAGGCTAGGAGGAAGAAAATGTCAGGTAGGGCAAACTGTAAGGCAGAACTCCTTTCTACTGACATATCATTTCAGTTAAGGTCAATATAAACTATGATACTAAATTAGAATACCCACAACACACCTTAGGGCGAAAGTGAAGCTTTCCTCTTTATCTTACCCTCCAATGACATGGTATTGTCTACCCTTACATAGGGCCCTGGAGCTTTTCCCTGGCTCCCAGAGAACTTCCAGAGGATGGAAGTTTAAGGCCAGCCAGGGGAAAGAACTTCTGATACTCCATCTCAATCAGTACTGGGTGCATGTGCCCGTCATCCCAAAATACACAGGAGGTTCACATTGGGAGGATAGAGGTTTCAGGCAAACTAGGAGAAAAACAGTTTGCTAGATTCTATTTCAGTGGAAAAAAGCTGGGCTTGGTGGCACTAGCCTGTCATCCCAATGACAGTGAAAAGCCTGAAATAAGAGAATTGCAATGCAGGACAGCCTGGGCAAAAAGTGAGACCCTAAGTCCAAACTAACCAGAGCAAAAGAGGACTGGAGCTGCTGTAGAGTGCCTGCCTAGTAAGCTCAAAGCCCTGAGTACCAACAAAAGGGGAGCAGGGAGGGGGAATTAAAGATATCTGCTAAGAAAAAGGAGGAAACAAGCTGTTTTGTGGGCTATGGCGCCCTCCCCTTTCTAACACCTCTCTAGACTACTCTGCGGTGACTTTGACTGTTACATAACTGTTACTCTGGTAACTATATTATACCTGAGGAATTCCAGAAAAGATTTCACTACTCTTCTTGCTTCTAAGCAAGTAACCAAGGTTACTGTCATCCATTTTCTAGGCAGAGTCCCTAAGCCAGATATTCACTTTGGTCACCTATGCCAGTCACCATGCTACTACCCCCAATTCAAAACTGCCCCTCATTCACCTCCCTTTCTTGCAGGCTTGGAGACACAAACTATTCGTACTATTGTTTCTTTCTACCTTTCTAACACTTTGGCAGAGTTCTCCCCAGACACAAAGAACAAATTGCTGGCCTCAAAGCAGGTTATCTTACAGCCTTCCCTATTTCAAACCACTTAAGCAAAAGGAGTCTGAGACAGAGAGAAAGGGACAGCACCAGAAAGGAGTTCAGTGAAGCCATGTCAAGAAGTGCAATAGTTTGTAGAACAATTAGGATTTTATTTTTAGCCACACACTAAAAACTTTCAAGAAAACTTGTAACTGATACACTAATATAATAGTAAAGAACCCAACTTCATAGCCAGGTTGTGGGGACTCATACCTGTAATCCCAGCATTCAAGATGCTGAGTAAGGAGGACTGTGAGTTTGAGATCAGCCTAGGCTATATGGCAAGACTCTATCTCACAATTTTAAAAAGTTAAAAACAAGACAAACAAAAAAACACAAACCTCACACTATAAAATAAAAATTGTCCTTTTCTAAAATTAAGATTTTACTTTCCTTCTGTCTGTATAGGTAACATAACTCAGACACACCAATAAAAGAGGTCACAGCAACCCCAGCAAAATGTTGGTTATTAAAATATTTTAAATTGTTGGGCACTGGTGGCTGACGCCTGTAATCCTAGCTACCCAGGAGGCAGAGACCAAGAGGATTACTCATGGTTTGAAGCCAGCTCTGACGAACAGTTCTAAAGATACTATCTCGAAAAAACCCATCACCAAAAAAAAATTAAAAAAAAAAAAAAAAGGCTGCCGGATAGGCTTAAGCAGTAGGAGTGGCTGCCTACCAAGCATGAGGCCCTGAGCTCAAACCCAGGTGCTGCCCCCCCAAAAAAGGTCATTTTTACCACAAATCACCTCTTGATCTACTGGGACAAGGTAGGCCAGACA
Source organism: Castor canadensis (assembly GCF_047511655.1). Classification (NCBI taxonomy): domain Eukaryota; kingdom Metazoa; phylum Chordata; class Mammalia; order Rodentia; family Castoridae; genus Castor; species Castor canadensis. The sequence continues at coordinate 24,503,137 of NC_133397.1, read as the reverse complement.
TATCAATATATATACAAAACCTTTAAAAACCAAGTAAGCTTTTTAGAAGGGAAGTTAAAGATATATACAGTGAAAAACAATTTTGTTGAAAAGCTTATGCATACTGAAAAACACCTGAAGGCAGGGCTGAAGGTGTGGCTCAAGTGGGAGAGCACCTGTCTAGCAAGTGTGAGGTGCTGAGTTCAACTCCCGTACCAAAAAAAAGTTTAAAAACACCTAAAGGCTAATATATCAATATATAACATTTCTCCTTCCCGTATTTTTCAAAGCCCTCTGGAGAATATGTGTTACTTTTCAAATCCAGGAGAAAAAGTTTATTATCCTTATCAAAGCCAAACTATTCATCCTCAGGAAAGACTTACTGTTGACAGGTATGATGCATGAACTGTTAACACACATTTCAGCCACTGAACCATCAAAACAGCACTGCAAAAGGAAAAATATCCAAGTAAACTAATGTTCATCTACTCAAAATTAAATACAACTGAGTCATAAAATACTTAAAAAAAAAAAAAAAAGATGGGCAAGTGAAGATAATGAATTGTGCACTGTAAAGATAACCACAATGAATCAATCACTGCGCATTTCGGCTCCTTGCTCTAGCCAAGATTCCTGTGAAATCGTAAACTCTTGTTGGAAGGGGTCAACTGTAAAACAGAGGACAAAAATCCTACCCTCTAAAACAATTAAAGAATAAAACTCATACTTTACTTCATCATTAGCTGACATCAAGGCAGTAATGACCACCCACACTGGGCTCAAAAGATTTTCTGTTTTATGTTCATGATATTTGAAGTCACCATGTATTCACTACCAAGAATGAACAGCACAGTCTTCCATAACAATGTTAAAGTGAAACTAGAGACCAACCAGGTAAGTCAGGCCTAGTTAATGAAATCTTCAGCTTTCCTCTTATTGAGGTCTCATAAAATATTAGAAAAGAAAAACTATTCGTTATAGACACTGACAACACTGTACTAAAAAGCTTGGTTATCTCTGAGATACCAACTTCTTGTTTGAATTTTTAAATCAAAGTATGAGAGATCAGGGTATGGTGGCAGGCATCTGTAATCCCAACAACTGGGGAAACTGAAGTAGGTAGGCAGGAGAATCCTTAGTTCAAGACCAGCCTGGGATATATAGCAAAATGCAGTCTCAAATAAACAACAACAAAAAAAGGTACTTAGAAAACATACACACAAAATTTAGTCTTTTAGCCCGAAACAAAAAAAAATTTTGAAGGATAGGTTAAGTAAGCCCCAGACTTCACACATACTAGGCAAGTGTTCTTCCACTGAGCTATATTATGATGAAAACAAAATCATTCAATGAGACTGACTCATTAAATGACCTGATAAAAACTGAAATAACTATATAGTTTTTGAAAAGAAAAGTGTAATAAAATCTTTCAGGAACATAAGAATCATTTGACTTAAAATGGTGGTGGGGATAAATAAATAATTGACACTTAAAAAAAAATTCTGTTAAATCTGGGGCTACCTAATTTTTGCAGTGCTGGGATCAAACCCAGGGCCGCAAGTGTGAGGCTCTGAGTTCAAATCCCAGCACCACCAAAAAAATAAAATAAAGAAACAAACCCAGGGCCTCCAGAATGCTAAGCAAGTGCTCGACCACTGAGCTGCATCCCTAGTCCAGACATACCAGGTTTCTAACAATCACCAATAACTTATTTATAAAAACAATGCAACATTCAGAAGTGGTGAAACAGGCCTGTGTGTATCCAGTAATCCCAGAACCTGGGATAAACCTGTGCTATACAGTGAGACCTTGCCTCAAAAAAAAGTAATTTAAGTCACCTAAACGTCTTACCTATTAGGATGTCCTTGCAACCTCTTGGTAAGCTAAGGAAGAGAAAAACACTGTTAGCTGTAGCACCTCAGAGGCAACCTATCTCCATCAATTTCCAATTACTCCATTTAGCAAGTCTATTTTCAACCAACATAATACGGTTTTTTAATTCATCCCCACAAGAAGAAAATGATGAAATAAAAAAATCTAAGCTAAGATTTGTGTATATGAATGTCCACAATGGGCAAATTTATGAAGACAGAAAATACATAAGTGATTTGGGGGAAGGGAAAATAGAAAGTCACTATTAATGTGTTCAGGAGTTCTTTTGGAGGTAACAACTATATAACCTATTCGACACACTAAAAAACACCAAATTGTGCACTTGAAAAGATTGAATTTTATGGAATGCTAGTTAAATTTCAATGTTTTAAAAAATATAGAGAAAAATCAAATTTAGGCAAATTTTGTTTTGGAGTAGATAACAGTCTAAAAACAAATGAGCACTTCTCTTATATTCCTTTACTTTTTGGCAGTACTAAAGTATGAATTTAGGGTCTTGCAACACTTGCCAGGCAGGCACTGTACCACTTGAGCCACTCTGCCAGTCGTTTTTTGTGCTATTTTTTTTTTTCAAGATAGGGTCTCTCAAACTATTTGCTGTGTGTCAGTTACTTAAGCAAACACTAACAACCACTGCTCAAAAATAGTGAAAGTTACTCTTGTACAGGCCAGAGAAGACTACTAGTAGTAGTGCCCTCACCACAATTCCATACTGCCAAGGCAGAGAATATTAACAGCTCGTCTGCAATAAAGACCAAATTGGGCCAGGTGCCAATGACTCGTGTCTATAATTACAGCTACTTGGGAAGGTGAGATCAGAAAGATCGAGGTTCGAGGCCAGCGTGGGCAAGTAGTTTGAGACACCCCCCTTCTCCAAAAAAATTACAAAAGCAAAATGGACTAGGGACATGGCCCAAGTGGTAGAACTGCTTTACAAGTACAAAGCCCTGAATTCAAACTCCAAATAAATAAATAAATAAAAATGCAAAAAATCTTTTCAAAATTAAGAGTACCTGACAAAGACATAAGGGGGAAAAAGATCCAAAGGACACATTGGGGTTGCTGGGGTTTCTATTACAATCACCCCCATGTAGATGACATCCTGTACGTACAGTATTTTGTGGCTCGTATTAAAGTTCCTACTTTAACATGTGAGAGACACACTCACTGCTAGTTGACAAAAAAAGGTGAAAAGGACCATGATACTTCCTTTCACTGCCTTTGGAATTCATCAATTTCGCTTTTCTGTCAGAAGAACATTCCTCCTCTACACGTCGTTCACTCTCCAAATGCCACGTGTTCCTAGTATTACAAATCCATTTCTCTAGATACTGGACTTTCCCCCTCAAATTCATACAGCATTGGGATCTTAAAATGAAAAGAGCAATAGTTACCTCTTGCAACAATGGAATCACAGCATGCAAGGGCATTCTTAATACAGTCTTCTTTATTAGGTTTACATTTCTAGTTTGAAGTACTTTCTGTTAAGAAAATAAAAGGATCACTAAGAAAAGCATACATACAAACTAAGGACACTATAGGAACAATTGTCTCTAAAAATGAGTTAAAGTGGACTAAGGCAATAAACTAACTGAATTTGGCAAATCAAGATTGGAGGAACTGAATGCACAAGGTCGCATCTTGTAGATACCAGGTAAAGTTTGTTTTCAGACATCAGAAAGTTTATTTCTTATGAACATTTCATATTAAATACAAGAGTATTTCTAGACATTTAAATCCAAGTAAGTACCACTCTAGATATGTTCTGAAACCTCTGCTTTACTATATTGGAACTGTATCCACAGAAGAGTGAGCAAACAGTAAAATGATACTTAGAAAAGGTTTTCAATCAAAAAAAAAAAAAAAAAAAAAAACACCTCATTAACTTGTCAACTTTTGCTAAAATGTTAAGCCAATCAAAACAATTTATTAATTAACACTTCAATCAAAACCCTTTAAGGCTAGATCTATGAGAGAGACCCAGTTTCCATCCAGGTTGTAGAAAGAGGGACACTGAAGACCAGTCCTGTTTCTAGTGCTTAGAAACTTCATCCTCATGAGGAGGCCTTTCAGCTTGGCTGAGCCTGAGTTGTTTCACAGGAGAGAGAGGAGGGGAAAGGGGGAAATCAAAGTCCTATCAGGTATATGATTTCCCCCATCCGCTTTAAATATAAACGGCAGAGATATTAAAGGACAAAAATACAGAAAGTTAGTTTCCAATCTATTTTATCAATTCCTAACATATCCTTTCAGAATTACCATTCAATTTTATTTGCTTATAAAACCACCTTTACATAAATTCTTTCTAAATCAATCAAGTACTATTTAAAAACTATCACGTATTTATAAAGCTTCTTATGCCAAAGCAATAAACCACTGTATATATAATCACTGGACAGTGATTACTAAGATAGGCTGTCCAGATTTAATGGTTCTCCATTAACCTAAATTTTCTTTTACAAATAACCAAAACACAAGTTTCAAAGCAAAACATGCTGCCTGTAATCCCAACACTCTGGAGGATAAGGCAGAAGAATTGTGGGTTTTCGACCTTGTCTCCAAAAATCATCACTAGAGCACTTACTTATCACAAAAAGCTGGGTTCTGTCCCCAGTGCTGGGAGAATGTGGGGGTCAGGGTGGAATGGCACCACATGAGACACAATGATGGGACTACTGTCCACTAAAAAATTAAAAGCATGAGCTAGAGGTGTGGCTCAAATAGTAGACTGCTTGTCTAGTATCCTGGAAGCCCTGAGTTCTATCCCCAGTGCTGCAAAAGTAAACAAAAGGCAAAATATGCTTATCAGAACTTTAACAATAATGTACCAGATGCTTGATGAGATTAAATATTCCTTCAATCGCCTCATTATAAATCTGTTATCACAAAGTTCCCATCATCTAGAGACATAGGAGACATCCTGCTCAGAATAGTGTGTAGATTTTTTGACATTTGCCATATTTTTGTTAAGACCTTCAACGATCATCCAAACCACCAGGCTTCATTGTCTTAAATGACTAATTAAGAGCGGCAGTACTTCAGGTCATGGAACATAGTCTCAAGTTCCAACTTACTGTGCACATTATTTACACCAAACACTTGAGATATGGGAGTATAGTTCAGTGGCACAGCATTTCCCTAGCATGTGCAAGGCCCTGGTTCAATCCCTGGTACCAAAAAATTTTTTTTAAAAGAACAAAAATCCCACAATAGAGGGCTGAAAAGAGAATATGGTTTGTGAAATCTACCAGTGCTCCAAATATAGAATGATCACTTAATTTGTTGTCAAAACTGGGGCAGGCAGAAGAATTTTTAACAAGCTCTCAGACACTTCTTAAGTTTATTAAAGACAAATTAAATTGCTAACAATTTAAGTTTTAAAATAAACAAATAAAAGTAAGTTGTCCCAAACTATATAAATGATAAACAGAGTCAACCTCATTGACTAACGAGGATGTATTTAAAGAAATGACCCCATAAACCACTTATAACTACCAGGAAGATAAGATTTGTCTTTTACAAATTTCCTGCAGTACCACTGAAGCATAGTAAATAGAACCCATTTATAGGTGCACTATTTGATCAGTCTGACAAGCACATTGACCCAGGAAACAAACAGCATGATAAAAATAAAATCCGTAAAGTCTCCTTGGGCCCCTTCCTTTACAATCTATTCCTCTTCCTACCCCTAATCCTAGGTAACCTATGGACTTGGACTGCATATTCTACAACTTTTACATAGAATCATGAAATTGTCTGGTTTCTTTCTCAGAGCATAAATATCAATCATCCATGTGGTTGGTCTATAAACAATATATTCCTTACATTCTTGATAAATAATGTTTATCCATTCATCTATGAGAGATATATGGGTCCTTTCCAGTTTTTGGCTATCACAAATAAAGTGGCTATGGACATTCATGTACTAGTCATTACATGCATGTGTATGTATTATTCTCTAAATATCTAGGAGAATGACTGGATGATATGGCAGGCATATTCAGTTTATTAATTTTTAATGAACTGCCAAATTGTTTTCCAATTGTACCACTTCACATTGTCACTAGCAAGATAGGAGTTTCAGTTCTTCTGTATCCTCAACAGCATGTATTATGTTTCTTTAATTTTAATCAATCTATAATTGGTATGTAGTGTTACCTAACTATGGTTTGAATTTGCCTTTTTATATGGAAAATATACAATGACATATATACTACATATCATAATGATTTAATACTTTTAGATGTGTTTATCAACTATTTAAATACTTCTGTGAAGTGTCTATTCAAACTTTTACTGAATGTAAGCTAGGAGCATGGCATAAGTGGCAAAGCACATGCCCAGCATGCACAAGATCTTGTGTTTAAACCCCAATACTGTCAAAGAGAGAGAGAGAAAAACAGAGAGAGAGAGAGAGAGAGAGAGAGAGAGAGAGAGAGAGAGAGAATGGAAGAAATAGAGTTGAATACACTTTCAAACATTGTGAGTTGATTCTTGTCATTAACACTTTAATACATTCACACCCTTTGATATGAGCTGCAAATATTTTTCCCAGTCTATGCCATATCATTTCATGCTCTTAACGTGGTCTTTATCTTCCTGCCTCAGACTCCCATATGCTGACTGCAGGCGTGTACCACCACAGCCAAACTAACACTGTCTTTTCAAGAGCAAAAGTTTCTAAAATGACCATTTTTTTTCTTTTACCTCTCATGTTTTTCATGATGTAACTTAGAAACCTATGGCCTGTTTTGCAAGGATTCTTGTGTGTAGTGTGAGGTAAAAATCAGATTCAAGATTTTTTCCCAACTGTTTCTGGGCTACGTTTTGGTCCCTTAATCTACATTTTTTTTTTTTTACCAATATCAAACTGTCTTGGTTACCTCTTAAATCATATAGGATAATTCTTCCAAGCTGCTTTTCATTATTTTCTGTCCTTTGTATTTCCAAATAAATTTTAGGACCACTTTGTTAATTTCTAAAAGGCAGCTTAAACAAGCTACCAAAATTTTAACTGAGAATGTGTTCAATACATACATTATTTAGGGGAGAATTACTGACTGCAACAATACTGAATATTCTAACTATAAATGTAGTTTAATCTCAATTTACCTGAGTATTTAATTTGTTGTTTTATACTCACCCTATATGCCTTTTGGTATTATTATAAGTGAAATACAGAAAATATTGAATTTAAATATATTTCTAAAACCATCTTAATATCTTTTACCTCTTACACAGATTCCAATGAATTACACAAATAACTAGGCTTCTGTTTTTGCATGAGCTACAGATTATTTTATCAGGTTATATTTCTAATTTCCTAAAGTCATATGGTTTCCTGCCAGACATGTTTATCCTCTCAGAAGTTCCCATGTTGTACTCCTGTCATTGTTCACTTTCTTCATTCCTATATTTAACATCCTCTTAACTATGTATCATGTCATGATACAGCACCTTTCTGGGAATGGGAAAATTTTACATAGGAAAAAATATATTTCTTTCCACTTGCCTCTTCCAAGAGCAGAGTGCAAAATGCGTAAATGCACAATCTCCTACGTAATATACTACACAGTATTTCTGTATATTTTAAAAGGTTATTTTAAAAACCAGTGTACAGGAAACATAATGAACAGAGGAACATACAAAAATAACACCGCAGAAATACAGTAGGCAAAATTTAGAATGTGGGACTCTACTGGGCAAATAACCCAGCTTCTCCAAAATTAACAAATTTCAAGAGATATAAGAGGCATATCAGCCAAGTATAATGTGGACTTTGTTGGAAGCTTACTTAGAAGGAATCAAAAATAAAAACTTAAAAGTTGATGTTTGTTACTGGTGGGAGGGGGGAGGATAAAAGGAAAGGGTGTAGGAGAGAGAGTATGGTAGAAATGTTACGTACTTAGGTATGAAAATAGAAAAATGGAACCTACTGAAGCCATCCTAAGAATGGGGTAAGACAGGATAAAGGAGAATGATGGAGGGAAGGAGTTTAACTAAGATTTGCAAGCACTTTTGTAAATGTTACAATGTACCATACAGTAATATGATAATTTAAAAAAAAAAGAAAAAGCTTATGTTTGTAAGATAACCAGGGGTATATCTCACAAATGAAATATTTGAATTAGTATTTACTTTTTCAGAGTGGCAATGGATAACGGTTATGTGTTTTAAAGGCATTTTTCAATTCAATGGGGTATGTCTAGGAATGAAATATTTGATCAAAACCAGAGGTGAGAGGAGGAGGAGGTATAGACAGATATTTGAACCCATGAAGACTTGGTAGTGCTGATAATTTTTGAAACTGAGTAAATGCTTCATGGTAATCTATTACACTACTCTAAATGTTTTGAAATCTTTCTTAGTAAGAAAGTGTGGAAAATGGTATCTGGGTTTACCTACTGAGAAAGGTTTCAAAGCACAGTTAAGTAGGTGACGGCAGGTTAAGTTATATTACAAAAAAAATTGTCAATTACTTTAGATTCTTTTTCACCAAATCCTCACATAGGTTTCTATGCCACAGTAAACTAAAATTTACTTTCTAAACTTCATACATTGACAAACCATATTGAAAATCTCTTGTGGTTGTTGGACCTACTGGTTTCCTCCCTTTCTGCAAAATTACCTTAGACACATGTATTAGATACTCCCATTGAGGTCAAATACAAGCAGACACTATTAGTAGGTTACAAATTTAAGTTACATCTACACTGACTCAAACTGTAATGCTGCTGTCGTAACAAAAGCTTTAATCTGATCAGGCAATGCTTAAATATGATTCTTTTTTACACTTACATTTTCAATATAGACCACTGTCAAATCATGAAACTTTATAGCACAAAATTGAGTAACGCCATACAACAGTCACCAACTTACACAAAAATAGTAACTACCTCTTTGTATAGTTCCTTAGTACTTTTACCTCTACATGTCATAACATAACCCCCAACCCTCTTGAGTTTGCCCCCCAAACCTCCTACCCATTGCCAAGGTTCCACCTCACCGGCCCCTCTCACGGCCAGGGGGAAATAAGTTTCTGGAATCCAGAGTAAAAACTCAGGAACGCATTTTCCTACAGAAAAAAATATAAATTGTGATCTAGAATGCTGAGTGTGATGGTTCAGCTACACTGTTTAAAGGCTTTTGTAAGCTAAAGCCTGAGAACCTATCAATTCAGAACAATATTTCTATGAGAAAATGCATTCCAGGTTCAGAAGAATTCAACACAATCCCATGGTATGTTAGTGACTGTCTGTACAATGCTACCAAGTTATATACATTTGACTTAACTCACAAAGCATTAAATTACAAACTACCATATAACATAACTATTCACTCTGTGAATATGCCATTATCAATCACATTCTATGAGAAACTAACCATCTTATTCACTGAAAAACTGCTGTAATACTTACATTTAGCATTTCGAAATCATTGCTTTCTAAACCCTGTGTGAGAAGAACTGGAAAGCTATTTGTCTGCAGAAGCTCATCTTTTCCTTCTTTTTTAGCTATATCCATTGCTCCCAGGCGTTCTTCAATGCTAACCTACAGAACAGAAATGACCAGTAACGGTTATCTGGACATAGCCTAACAGTTTGGAGACAAAAACATAAACACAAGCCTGTAATTCTGGTCAACAGGGAGACAGCAATCCAGAGGATTGTGGTTCGAGACCAGCCTGAACAAAATATTCACCAGTCCCAATCTCAACCAATGGCTAGGAGAGGGGTACAGCCTGTCACTCAACCTACGTGGGGAAACACAAATAGGAGGATCGCTGTCCAGGCAGACCTGGGCATAAAGTGGGACACAGTATCAAAAATAATCAAAGCAAAACCAAAAACACAAACACTGATTCACACGTCAATCCTGAAAAGCACAAATGTGTTCATTCTCATTACAACAGACTCAGTCTCGTTACCACAATGCCAATGTGAGAAGAAGCCAAACACCAGCAATCCAAGTTTCCAGAGTCTTGCGAAAATACCTAATCAGCACATTTTTGAAAATGTAGCTCATAAAATTCCCTTGGTAGGAAGGCAAAAAATGCAAGAACCTGGCATCTTACTACTAAGGCATAAGAAAAGACCTATCATCACAGAAGCTTTCCACACTTTAACTATCCCTTGGCATTAAACTAGGATCTGTAAATGGAAACAAGGTATTATCAAAAGAGCACAGTTTTGTTCCCAAAACAATCCATAAAGCATCTATTTTTCATAAGTGAGCTATAAAATGATGGCTTATTAGCTAAAATATGCTTTAGTATAAACCAAGCATCAAGTGATTTCTTTTTAATTTAAGTATAAGCATATTGCTATTTGCTATACAAAGACCCAATTGAATAGAACTGATTCTGACTAAACCAAGCCTAGTAACGCATGCACTACCAGGTCCTCAGTAGCTAAAGTCAAAATAAAACAAAAATTTCTTCTGTGACTAACAAAAATGCTCTACAAATCTCCCTACTTGGGTTATCCTAACATGAAAAGCACTAAAAAGTTTGTAGGAAATTAAAGAGATGAATCTAAGCCAAACAAAATTTGCACTTTAAGCATCAGGTATCACATTATTGAGGAGTATTTTTTATGAACAACTAAGGTTACACCCAACCCCTTCACCCAATAGACACTTAAAAAATTGGGTAAAAAACAATTTTTTTCTACAATAAGAGTTAAAAATCTACATTACTTACTCAAGAGTGAAGAATGTGAATGGAAGATGAAAAAGACTCTACCTGGTAGAAACAGTAATCACATGGATTTTGGGGAGTAAAATGAAGTTTGTAAAAACTTTAAGTGACCTATAACCATCCCTTTTAAAGGCCAACTGGCACAAAACCATCCAGGATTGCTCAGACAGCCAAGAGAAAATGAGGCATCATGGGAACTCAGCAACATGCGAAACCCAATGAAAATCATCACAGCAAGTCCTGGCTTAATTTATTCAACTTTATGCTATTCATAACTATAGTTCCATCTTCTATTCATAACAAAAGTTCCATCTTCTTTGAACAGTATCCGAGAGAGTGACAATTTAGAATTTTGGTTACCTAAGTCAGCTGGGCTGGAAAAAGGGCAACAGCAGCAATCTCAGCCAGCTTCTGGAAATTCAACTTTGGCTCTGAACTTGTTATACTCTCCCAAGCATTCTTAAACCTCAAACTCGAGTTTCTGGTCAATGGTTGTGTTACCTCGTTACTCCCTGATTTCCTCTTGTTCTCCACTTCCTTGGTTTGTGGGGGAGGAGGCCTGATTGGCGCATGATGTCCAGGGATCCCAGGCACCAGGACTTTTGCTTCAGAATTCATCACTGGTGTTCTCACCTGTCCAACACAGTATCAGGGTGTAGAAAACAGAAATGGTGCCTTAGGTTTTAATACTTGCTCAATGAGAAAGTCAACAGTGCTCAAAGGCTTTTCTGTTATAAAACTCAGTATGATTTGCTTACCCTAACAGGAAGTCAAGATAAATACTAACAGTGGCAATTAAGTTTTTCAGTGACAACATGAAAACTCAGTTTTAAAGCGTGGAATACCAACAAATTATACAAAAACATGTTACTTCAATCTTCGCCAGAAATGCTCAGACAGCCAAGAGAAAGGTGTCATCTCTGAAACTCAGCCAGAAGCGAAACCATGTGGATGTCATCATAGCATGTCTTGGCTTTCCTATTCTCATTAAACCACTCACTGGCTGGCAGAGTCACTCAAGATGTAGAGCCCCCTGCCTTGCATGTACTGCTAAATAAATAAACAAACAAAAAAAAATATAGCAACACAATGTTTTCTCGTGAGGTAATAAATTGCAGCCCCATTGTAGTTTTATTCCACCCTAAAATAAAATATTCCTCAACAAAGTTACGCTCTTTCAAGTACTGAGACGGATAGAAATCACTTATTGAGGTTTGCTATTTGCTCCTATATATTTCCTTCTCCAGCTGAGCATGCATACGATAATCCAAGTCTTTAACTGCTGGTCATCTATGTGCTCATCAACCAAAGTACAGAAATGAAGTTATACAATTTTCCTATCTAAAAGTATAATTCCATAAAATTTCTGAAAGACATTAAAGAATAAAAAAAGCAGGGATGGTGGCTCATGCCTGTTATTCTAGCAATTTAGGAGATGGAGATGGAGAAGAATTACGGTTTGAGGCCAGTTTGGGCAAAAAGTTCCTGAGACCCCATCTCAACCAATGAAAAGCTGGGTGTGGTGGCATGGACATGTCAACCCAATTACACAGGGAGCATAAATAGGAGGATCATAGTCCAAGTCAGCATGAGCATAACAACAAGACCTTACTCAAAAAATAACTAAAGCAAAATGAACTGGGGCTTGGTTCAAACAGTATAGAGCCTACCTAGCGAACACAAGGCCCTCAATTCAAAGCCCAGTTCTGATAGTCAAAAAGAACATACAAGTTCCAGGCCACCCTCAGCTACACAGTGAGGCCCTGTCTTTAAAAAAAAAAAAAAAAAAAGAAAGAAAGAAAGAAAGAAGATAAATGCAGTCTAAACGTCATACCAAACCAATTCACCTAAATTACTTAGCCTTAATTTCAAAGTTGTGATGTGCTCACCTTTGTTATAGCCGTTTCTACTTTTGGGGCCCAGCAGTTTGAAATATCCCTTACTAAGCACATGTGAGCTTCTTTGGAGTTTAAAGCCTGGAAATGATTTTTAAGAAGAGGGAGAAAAGACACAACATCAAACAAAGAGATTGGGAATAATAATAAAATGAAAAACATGATCAACTATGCATTTTTATGAAACTATAAAAGCATGGAAGGTTTCCACATTAACCTGTGAGGAAGTAGGTAAACTCTGAAAGACACTGAGCACAATGTTTAAGTCCCTCAGTTATGAACTGTTTCAATTTTTCACACTTATAACTTTAGAAGGTCAAGAGATTTTTTAAATGTAGCCGGTGGCTCATGCCTGTAATTCCAGTTACTCAGGAGACAAGGGATCAGGAGGATTGTGGTTCAAAGCCAGCCAGGGGAAATAGTTCATAAGACCCTATCTTGTAAAAACCTGTCACAAAAAAGGACTGATGGAGTGGCTCAAGGTGTAGGCCCTGAGTTCAAACCCCAGAACCGCAAAAAAAAAAAAAGAGAGAATTAAAAAAAGAAAAAAACTATGCTAAAAAATTAGTCCTGAGCTGATGGAGAGTAGAGTGGTTCAAGAGGTACAGGGCCTGCCTAGCAAGCATGAGGCCCTGAGTTCAAACACCACTGCCACAAAAGAGTCCTGGCTGGGCACTAGTAGCTCATATCTATAATCCTAACTACTTGGGAAGCTGAGATTAGGAGGATCAGGTTCAAGGTCAGCCCCGACAAATAGCTCATGGGACCCCCATCTCCAAAAATAACCAGAGCAAAATGGACTGGAGGCTTGGCTAAAGCAGTAGAGTGCCTGCTTTGCAAGTGCAAAGCCCTGAATTTAAACACCCCAGTCCTACCAAAAAAAGGTCCTTGTCCAAAATTACCTACGGTTATCCTTTCCACAAGCAAGTCAAAGATAGCATTGTTAATTAACAAAATGCGGACATAGATCTGTATGTCCCGACATGGTATTAAGTGAGGGAGAAGGAGATCACATGAGCCAGTCATATATGTGCCAAGAAAATCCTATGGATATATGTAATTCTATAAGCCTCTATAATCAAATCAATGTTTGTGAAACAAATAGGTAACAATGTCTATTTCTGGAGGAGTTTCACATATGGCAAGTAGGTATGCTCACAGCTTAATACTTTCCTCCTTTTTTATTAACTATGTATATATTAAATTTTTGAAAGTATGCTTTGGGTTGGGGACATGACACAGTGGTAGAATGTTTTCCTATCACGCATGAGGCCCTGAATTTGATTGCCAACACCACAGAAAACAGAAAAAAGTAGAAAGTATTCTTTAAAGTCAACAAGAATTTGGTCGTGTAACAGTCCACTCACAATTCCTCATCCTACACATCTTAATGCCACTTATTCCTAGTAAGAAATTTTATGCATCTCATGATCCTTATCTTTCTAGACCTAGTATCCCGACAGCACAATTCTACATGCAGGACTTTGCAACTCTGCTTTGACATTTACTTCTCTTTAAGCTATTTTTGAAACATGAGACAGAATGAGTTAAAAACTTGGGTCAAACCTCATCAACCCTCTGCTTAAAACTCTTCAATGGCTTACCAGTGCCCAAGAAGAAATGCTCAAATACTCACCAGGGCCCACTGCTTCTGGGCCTCAGTTACACATTCCATGTACATGTATCACTATGTAAATACAAGCCTCAAGTGCTATCTACTGAAATGTTAACAGTGACCTTGAGGAGAGTTCAAAGGAGGGAGGAGACTCAAATTTATTGGATTTTTGGGGGGAGGTGATTCTATGGATTGCACCCACTGCCATCTCAGGTTAGGCAAGTACTCTATCACTGAGCCACATTCCCCAGCCCTCCTACATTATTTAAAAGTACATAGTACTTTCGAAATTAGCCTATATTTAAATCCCTATCCTAGCATTTTAATGACAGTAAAAGTGGGAAATCATTTTAAAATTTAACTTCCCATGGAGTATTACTAAGTATTGTAAGTGCAAGCTTAAGAAATAACTATTAGAGCTGGTGGCTCACACTGTGATCCTAACTTGGAGTGGGGGTAACACAGTTCAAGGCCAATATGGACAAAATCTTCAAGATCCCATTTCAATCAATAGCTAGGGGCAGTGGTGCATGTCTATAATTCCAGCTATGCAGGAAGCCTAAAACAAGATGATTGAAGTACAAGCCAGCCTGGGTAAAAACTGAGAATCTATCTCCAAAATAAACCAGAATAAAAAGGGATAGAGGTGTAGCTCAAGTGGTAGAGCATCTGCCTAGCAAGTGTGAAGCCTTGAGTTCAAATCTCAATCCCACTTAAAAGGTTAAATCATTTCAATGCCCATTATATTTCCACTTAGCACATCAAATGGGTGCTACTACTAAGGACTCGTATTTATTAAGATCTACATTTTAGTTAACTGAGCAAAATTCAACAGACGTCATATCTGTGCTGACCAACAACAGTAGCCACTAGGAACATGTAGCCATCAGGCATATGAAATATGGCTAAGTTCAAACTGTTAAGTGTAAATGAAACACATGCTAAATTCCTAAGACAAAATACCAGAAAAGACTTTATACCAACTAGGTATGAAAATTCTATTTGGATAAGCTGGGTTGATACAATGAAGTTCTCACAAATCAAACTACACAGTGAGAGGTCCTTTATTAAAGGAGCATATATTATTCTTCCTGAAGTATTCCAATGAGTAGCCACGGTGCCCTTCTTAAAGTCATTCTTTCCCATGTTTGTGTTAGCGCTGAGCTGTTTCTCTCCAGAGTAGCATCTACGTACCACTCGCTCAATAGTAGGCTGAAACCAATTGCCATACACAAGCAACAATGACATTTTGTCTGAACAAAAGCCAGCTGCTAGAATAGGGATGGGTTTTGGTGTTGATTTCTTGCCTTTCCCAGGTGTTGCTATCTGAATTGTGCAGTTTGAAGTCAAAGGCTTTTTGCAGTGTCTAAGAATGGGGGGGAAAAAAAAAGTAAAATTAGAGAATTTGAAATAACACCTCTTACACACAATTTTTTGAAGTTGGCAACAGTCAGAATACCATCAGCAGTGGCCAGGGTCCCCAGTGCACAAGTGTGCCTTCAAGACTACACACACACACACACACACACACACCTCCACCAACACCATCCTTGAAACTTGTTACCCCTTTGTCCCATTTTGTCAAGCCCCAAAAGGACACATCAAGCTCCTAAATGATCTCTCAGTGTCCTGAGCTTCAGCCCTCAGGTAAATGCGCTATGCCAGTCAGTCTCATCTCCAATTCACTCCCAACCCTCAAAAGCCTCACACTGACTCTGGAATGGAGCTCCAGTATCAATATGTCCTCCATATCTTTTCTTAACTTTCTACCCTTGCTCATCCTCCTTCAGTCCTCCCAAGTTACAGCCCTTGTCTCTCCCACATCCTTTGGATACAGGCCCTTGGACATCATTTAATGTGCTTTTTGTTCTCCACCAACACTCCCTCTTTTCACATAGAAAACCTTTAAACTGTTAACAATACCAACTACTTCTTCCTCCTGTTACCATCCATCAAAATCACTCTTCTTTATTTCTTAAGAGTTCAGTGCCTCACTGTCATTCCTCCCAGCACTAATCCTAATGAACTCCTTTCTTAGCAGTTCCTATTTCCAGTTTATCCAGGTTGAAGATTCTTCTGAAATTCTGGTCTCTTGGTTCCTGCCTCCAATGATAATGTCTTTCATTGTATCTCAGCCACACATTCCTCATCCTACACATCTTAATGCCACTTATTCCTAGTAAGAAATTTTATGCATCTCATGATCCTTATCTTTCTAGACCTAGTATCCCGACAGCACAATTCTACATGCAGGACTTTGCAACTCTGCTTTGACATTTACTTCTCTTTAAGCTATTTTTGAAACATGAGACAGAATGAGTTAAAAACTTGGGTCAAACCTCATCAACCCTCTGCTTAAAACTCTTCAATGGCTTACCAGTGCCCAAGAAGAAATGCTCAAATACTCACCAGGGCCCACTGCTTCTGGGCCTCAGTTACACGTTCCATGTACATGTATCACTATGTAAATACAAGCCTCAAGTGCTATCTACTGAAATGTTAACAGTGACCTCGAGGAGAGTTCAAAGGAGGGAGGAGACTCAAATTTATTGGATTTTTGGGGGGAGGTGATTCTATGGATTGCACCCACTACCATCTCAGGTTAGGCAAGTACTCTATCACTGAGCCACATTCCCCAGCCCTCCTACATTATTTAAAAGTACATAGTACTTTCGAAATTAGCCTATATTTAAATCCCTATCCTATCATTTTAAAAGAAAGATACCAAATGACAGTAAAAGTGGGAAACCATTTTAAAATTTAACAAAATTTAGATTTTAAATTTACGTGCACATAAATGAGTATAACACCACATTTATACCGGATAGCAAGGTTTAGCAAACACTTTCTGTAAAAGGATAAAGGTATTTCACGCTTTTCAGGCTACATGTGGAATCTACTGGATTTGGCCTCCAAGCCACAGCTTGCTAAACCTTTCTCTATGACAACTACAAAGCTACCAACACCACACTCTACCAAAACAACTCAGCCATGCTTTACTGATTCATGCAAGTAAGGGGAAGTAAAGCACTGCAAAAGATAAAAATCAAGGTATCACCAAAGTCCACAAGCAAATTTCTCCATCTGAACAATTTTCTTTAAAAAAATTTTAATGCAATTACCAAAATTTACTAAGTATGCATTGTAAAAAGTCACTCTCCTAGCCACAAGGAAGTAACATGGTCTATGACTCAAAAAACAATCTAGCAGAATGCTAATATAATGCAAAGAGTAATGAAGTGGGACTATAAAGCAAATTACACTCAGGGAAACAGACAAATTTCTGTTGAAAAAATTCTTACTTACCCATTTAGTATGTGCTCAAAAAGATGGACCTGACCATCTCTGCAAACAACAGCTAACTTGACAGGCTAAAAGAAAAATGTAGCAGATTAACTCTAATGAATAGTACACTCGGTCCCCAATCTAATGCAAGAAAACTCTCCTCCCACCCCTGTGACTAGAGAAAAATAGCAAAAGACACATTTAAAAAGTCACACAAGCATGGAGAGTACAGCCTCAAAATTATATGAAAAAACTTTCTACTGAGAGCAGAGGCTGGCAACTCAGATCTAACATGGCCCCAGAAGACAAAGTTGTCAGAACTGTTGAAACTGCCATTTAGCATCCATGGCTGGAAAGGGGGTAAGGTGGAGATGTAATTAATTCCTCCTCTGTCTATTGTGAATTCTTGCAGCTTCAAAGTCTGTACATTCCTATGTACCACTCAGTCTCCTGTCCCAAGAATTTACACATTTTCTTTTTTAAGTTCTGAAGCTTTCTTAGTAAAAACTTTATAAATGAATACTTAATATTTCCAAAGAGTTGCCATCTCTCTTCTAAATTTTAAATCTAATAAGAGAATTCAGGAAGTAGCCAATACAATCAGGAGAAATTGAAATGTATTAAATTCTTTAAGATCAATATGGCATTATGAAAGTACTTAGAAAAATTTAAAAGACATTTTTTGGTAAAAGATAAGAAATCTCTGGAGATGTTCTTAAAGAAAACTTAACTCTTTCTGAGGAGAGACCATTTCTCCCCCATCACCAAATTTTCTAGTTCCCCTTTCAGCAACTCCTATCTAATCCCAAAATGTCTAGAGACTGGTGATTTTTTGAGAAAATATAAGCAGAATATTGTACAAGAATCAGGGTTTGGTCTTAGAATTATACTTTTAAATTACTACAATTACTGTATTATGCCAGAATTAAAACTTTTTGAACCATCATTTTACTATCTTTTTTTAAAAAGTCGTACCTCCCTTATTTTATTATTGCTAATTTTAAATATAAGGCAAGCATTATTCCAAGATTAAATGAATCAAATCTAAAAGTAGCAAAAGAATTCAGTCAGAGAGAGAGCAAAAACTAGGTCTAAGCCAGGTACCGGTAGCTCACCCCTGCAATCCTACCTACTCATGAGGCAGAAATCAGGAGGATCGAGGTTCAAAGCTAGCCCAGGCAAATAGTTCGTGAAACCCTATCTGGAAAAACCCTTCACAAAAATAGGGCTTGTGGAGCAGCTCAAGGTGAAGGCTCTGAGTTCAAGCCCCAGTATCCACAAAAAAAAAAAACCAAACAAACAAAAAAACTAAGTCTATTATGTAAAAAGACTAGGTGCTAGCTTTGCTAACCCAATGAAAGTGATTTTCTTTATTGCGTAAGATTCATCCTTTTCTTTTCCTTCCTTTCCCTTACCTTCCCTTCCTTCCCACCCTTCGTCCCTCTGTCTTTCATTTTTGGGTGCTGGGGATTGAACCCAGGGGTTTACACATGCTAGACAAGTACTTTACCACTGAGCTACATCCCAGCCCAAGTTCCTTCCATTTAGATATAAAAATCTCTCTCTCTCTCTCTCTCACACACACACAACATACACACACATAAAGTTTAAAACTGTTTAGAAAGTCATTTGATGTTAAATCACCCTTTTTGCTTAATAATATGGGAATACCAAAGCATTTCCTATCATATCAAGTCCTATGATCAGAACTTCTGATGATTATATTCAATAAATAAGCCTACCCCAAACTGTTAACATTACAAAGCAGGATTGTGGTCACATCTTGAATTACTATTCAAGTTTTCTAAAAGTATTTAAAATGACTTGTGGTTCTCCTTTCTACCTGATCTTCACCCTAAAACACACAATACAGCTTATAAGCAATCACTGATCTAATCATCAACCAATGCATGTTCCACTACAATTCTTTTCAAAAGCATTACGACACAAAGAAAACTTCTAAGTCATCGCTAAATTCCAGTTATAGAGTTATACAACATATCCACTTCAAAACTTATACTGTGTTAAAAGTGAAATACTCTTAAGCTTTCTTTAAAATAAAATTTGCTAATCCAGTAGGGTGCTGGTGGCTCACACCTGTAATCCTAGTTACTTGGATGGCTGAAATCAGGAGGATCATAGTTCAAGGCCAGCCAGGGCAAAAAGTTCAAAAGATTACCATCTCCAAAATAACCAGAGCAAAATGGACCGGGGAGTGCCTGCTTTGCAAGCGCAAAGCTGAGTTCAAACACCAGTCCCACCAAAAAAAAAAATTAAAAAATAAAAAACTTGGCAATTCAATGGAAGTGACTTTCCTTATTGTGTAAGCTTCCTTCTTTCCCTCCTTTTTCTTTCTCCTTCCTTTCCTTTATCCAAATAGAACTACAGCTTTAGTCAAACAGAAACATGAAAATAAGTAAGTTTGATTAGCTCAGACATATTTATGAAGATATGTAAATCATAAAATCCCTACTTTTGACATGAAAAATTCTAAAATATAAAAAGGCATTAAACAAGAGGATGTCTGATGAGGGCAATGTAACCAATGTATAATATAAGTCTAATCAGAATTATCACTGAAACCCCCCCTATATCATGAACATATCCTAATAAAAATTTATTTAAAAAAAAAAGTGTCACTCTTACAAAGTTAGGACCTACAAGATTTATACCAAAAAAATGCATTCGATATAGCAATCATATATACACACACACACATACATACATATGCACGTGACATACATGTGTGATTTTATAATACTATTAACAAAATCCATCGTGTGATTTTATATATTGCTATTAACAAAATCCATCTCAACTTTTATTAATTCACGCAATGAACTAAAAATACATAGTCTTCTATGCAAATTTTCCATTTCCTCTGATAAGCACTTGTCAGTGACTTAGCAGTTGCTTCAACAGTCTAAACACATTTTTGTTACATTTTACTGTTAGTCCCTCACATCCACAAGTTTGTAAAATCTAAAACCAATTCTCAAATACCAAGCCACTTACCTCTTCTTTATTTTCTGACAAAGTCAAGTCAAAATAGACAGGTTCATCTGTAACTGTAAATGACATCACTGCGCTCTTTTCTTTGCTTTCTGACCGGACCTGCCTAGATAACAAAAGTAGCTATTAGATGAAATGACAGATTTCTCCAAAAGGGGATCACAACATTACAGCCCAATATAAGATCAAAATAAGGGAACCATGTGTCATGTAAACACATACTACATGCATATAAAACGTACTACATGCTTGCTTGGGAAAAAATAAGCATTAATACATTTCTGACAGATTTAAACAATAACTAGCATTCTCTAACCTTTTCTATTGATCTATTTAGATATCTTGACGTCAGTCACACTGTCTTGATTACTATAGTGATAATAGGTCTGAAATCAGACAATATTAGTTCTCCAACTATTTTCTCCTTTTTAAAGTTATTTTCTATTTGAACTTTACAATCTGTGTCAATTTTCACAAAAAGGGCTGCTAATATTTTGACTAGCTCTGTAAGTAATCTATGGTCCACATGGGAAGAACTCACTTCATGGTCTAGAAAGGCACTGTATACACCAACACACACACACAAATATGATCCTGATTATTCATTATTCCTTACTTCCACATTCATCTGCCTGGTAAAATTTACTTGTAATCCCCAAATCACTATGTATGGTGTTTTTGTGCTCAGTTATGTGTAGACCAGTGAAAATCTGAAGTTGCCCAATCCAACGTACATTCCCAGTTGAGAACGAACGAAGTTATCCTCTGCTTCGCATTATTTCAGATGATACAATCAATCTATCTCGTGCCGTATCTTTGCATTTACGTGCTTTTGGTTGATGATTTCACTGTTTAAAGTGTCCTGTAAGCATAGTACTAAAGTGCTACATAGTATTCCTAAATCCAAGATTACGCTGAGCATTAGGAAAGCTTCATTCAGGCATGAGATACAGTGCTGTATGTCCAATGTTAACTGAAAATGTATACTAAATAAGGTGTCTTTCTACAGATACACACATAAAATCATAGACCAAGCTTGTATATTGATTAGAATGGATCAGTATTCATTAAATCTGTTTACTTTATGGAACACAAAGACTATGAAGAATAAGAAACTGTAGAAAGAGAGCCTTCTACAAAAGATACTCTAACCACTGGGTATCCATAATGCAAAAACATGAACATAAACATCCCTGGGTATTAGGGATGAATTTATCACAATGAAATACCACTTATTCATCTATTAGAATGACTTAACTGAACTGCCACAAAATTAGGATGTGAAGAAATTAGCACTCTTATACTGGGAATGTAAAATGGTACAACCACTTTTATTAAAAATATATATATAGCAATGTCTTGAAAAGGTGAATGCTCTACCAAAAAAGGGAAAATATTTTTTTTTCAAAACAACATGTTTTATAGATAGGCTCAATTCTTTATTATAAGTCAATATAATTCCAACACAATAAAGCAAGCCTCATACTGATAATTTATACTAACATACATTGTGACATTCTTTCAAGGTAAAGTTACCTCTCAAATCCAAAAGAACTACCTACCAGACATTAAGTAACCGGTCATGTACTGCTCCCGATAAGAAATAAAGACCTGTAACTCCATCAAAAGGCTGGCTCTCATTAGGAGGTCTGACAGTAGTGAACATAAGTGATGAAACTGGCGTCGCATGTCCTGTGAAGTGCTAAAGAAAGTATACCTCATTTAGGAGAGAATGGAGTCACAACAGCACAAAAATTTAAGAGTCCACATGTAATCATAAATTAGATGTGATATATATACATATATGACAGCAGCACCTCAAGGTAGTAATAGTTCAATTTAATTTTAAGCAAATGAAATTACCTGTGCTATAATCTTCATCTTTAAAAAGAAAAATCTATCTGAAAATGTTGAAAATTGCCATATCCTTTCTATCTCCCATGTTTCTATCCCACAACTTTTGTTTTTTCCGTTTTATAGTTAAAGATTCACTTACTTCTATCCATATTTAAAGGGGTGCTCAGGTGCTCAGACACAGCCAAGGAATTGTAGGTCTTCATTTTACTCTCAGGGAGTCGAAACCACAATTTTAAGGTATCATCACAGCACCAAGTTCAGTAACCCCTGAGTGCAACTGTTCCTACCTAATATTAAAACCTCTACAATTAAATACTATTAATGGATGAAATACTAGATGAAAGCTAGTAAACAGTTAACCAAATCACTGCACAGTAAAAGAGTTTTAATTCAAATTCCATTTGTTTTACTCACTTTTCCAATGCATGTGAACATGTCTAACCCATTTCATGTCAATAAATCAAATTTGGAAGCTGATTTTTGTGTATTAATTCTGTTGTTCTTGACATGGGGGTCTCACTATATTGCCCAGATGGGCCTCAAACTCCTGGGCTCAACTGACCCTCCTGAGACCTAGGACTATAGACAGGTATTACCAAGCCTAAGTAAGAATCTGTATTCCTAAAACTATACTCTTCAGCTCAAACTTCTTCCTCCATACTTGCTCTGTATGACCGTTATGCTTAAAAATAATTTGATTCACTCACTCTATAGACTTCTTTGGTCTCCAAAACCCATAGTTTGATTGTTCGACCAGCTGAAAGCAACATCTTGCCATCTGGGCTGATACACAGGGAACTGACACTGCTATTGTCTCCTTTCCATTTGCTGTATCATGAAGAGGTGCAAAAACATCTCAGTGAATGGATGAAAACTTGACTCACAACAGAAAATAACCAGACAAATCAGACATTAAAAATACCACTCACCATCCTATGCTAATTGTATCCCTAAATCTTACATTAATAGCCCTGGGTATACCACCACACGGAAATCACTTAACATGGATGGTTTCTATGCTGCAGACACAGGATAAAAATTGTCAAGATGTAGTAGGAGATAGGTAAGTTAAGAGTTATAAGAAAGTGAGACAGGGAGTTAGCTGTGCATATTATGACCCATGAGATGAGACTTTGATAATGCTCAGGAAACTACCAGGCTGGTGGATTTCCGTAAGTCCATTCTACCCCAACATGGTCACTGCTCACTCTGGAAGGCAAGTCTTTAATTCCCTTGACAACACAAATAACCTCTCAAGTTGCAGCCCCAAAAGGTTATTTCTATCCCAAATGTACACAGATGAACTCCCATTTGGTAAGTTAAAGAAACTGGGTATATAGCATTTCTTTTTTTGGTGGGACTGGGCTTCTTACTTACAAAACAGTCACTCTACCAGTTGAGCCACACCTCCAGTCCATTTTGCTCTGGTTATTTTGGAGATGGGGTCTGGCAAACTATTTCCACTGGCTGGCCTTGATCCAGAATCCTCCCAATCTCAGCCTCCCACGCAGAGTATAAGCCACCAGTGCCTGGCATTGGATGACTCCTTTTTAATACTTCAAATACAAGTAGTTCATAGAACAAACACAAATTATTGATGAACATGAAACACTTGAACTCAAGAGTAATGAAGGAAATGTATATAATCAAAAAAAGTATGAAAGAACTTTTCCCTCATTGGCTTCTAAAATTTTTGCTAACCAACTCCCAGAGCTTCAAGGCTCACCTATATACATTATTCAACATAAATTCACTAAACTGATTTATATAAAAAAGGCATGATCTCTACTCTACCCTGAGGAAGCTCAGAAGTTTCCTGACTCTCATCACTCAGCACTGAAAACATCAGTAGAGGGCAACACCACTACTAGATCTCCCCACTGTACTCCCACCTGAAGAGCCTTGCCAACCCACAGTGTAATACTTCCCTATCAGCATCACCTGAGAACTTTTCAGAACTCCAGACTCCATAGGCCCAGTCTACTAGACCTACTCCGTGAGATCTGTATGTGCGAGTAACATATCACATACATTATACATACACAAATATGCATACTAAAACTTAGAAGCACTAGAGAAGGATAGTCTCCTCTGGGAAATGTTGGTAGGTTCCAATGGAAAGGTCTACACACACTAGCATCTTAAGGCTTAACTATTACTCTACAAATGAAGCCCAACAGTTTAAGAGCCACACACCCACACCCAGGCCTTCCAGTCAGCTTTTTCATTTTCAAATAGCAACAGGAAGATGACAATCTTCAGTAATTTGGAGAATGCCTTCAACATGAAAAACAGGAACTACATCAAATGAACCAAACACACCACCTTAAAAAAAAGGTGATATAAGGACAAAAGGTAAAAAACTGAAACCCTATCATCATCATCTTTGGAGTTATAAAGAAACATAATGCAGCTGAGTGCATGGTTCATGCCTGTAATCCTAGCTACTCAGGAGGTAGAGATCAAGAGGACTGCATATCAAAGCCAGACCCAGGCAAAAAGTTCTCTAGACCCTATGTCAAAAACAAACCATCACAAAAAAAGAATGGTAGAGAGGCTCAAAAGGTAAGAGCACCTGCCTAAAAGGCAGAAGGCCCTGAGTTCAAATCCCAGTCTGCAAAAAAAAAAAAAAAAAGTCTAATATAACAATAATAGGAGAAAGGGGAGGTAAAAAGAGTAAAAGTTAAATATCTTCCACAGCAGGAAACTGGTATTGTACCTAAAATGAGGAAAAACAGCAGGAGATATGGATCAAGTGGTAGAGCGCCTATCCAGCAAACATGAGGCCCTGAGCTCAAACCTCAGTACCGCTAAAGAGAGAGAATAAGCAAGTAAAATTCCAAAAAACAAAACAAGAAAAAAAGTCAGCAGCATAAGAATGCTAAGAATAGAACTGGAAACACAATTTTTTTAATCAGGTAGAATACTTTAGGGGAAAAGAGGCTGAGCTTTTAACCTACTTCTCAACTTTAAAACAGGGACAGAGAGCTGACCTCAAAATGTTATGATTAAATCCATACTGTCTCATGTGCTCAATGGTGTCTGTAGCGCTACTGATGTGAACTTGTCCAAAATACAGAAACATGGGCCCCACCCCAGACCTACTGGATCACTGCGAGGTTACTTCTGTCAGGTCACAGAATGCGGGAATTACTACTGCAGGTATATGGAGCTCAAGCACTTACTAAATCCCTCTGTGCTGATTTTCTGGTCTGTATCTCCAGCCCCAAGTAATCCCTTAAATTCTAAGCCTCTTAACATCCTATCTGCTGCATCTTGCCCTTCACATGATTTGAAACTCAAGTTATCTAAAAACTCTAAAATCATCTCTCTTATGACCATAATTTCTATTAACTGGAGGATATTTTTTTTCTACCATGCATCATCCCCTAGTCCACTATTCTAAATTAAGTTTACTCACTACCAAGTTAACCTTTCACTTTCCTGGCTCCTAACTTTTGCTCTTGCCATCTCCCCATCTTCCTCTGCCCACTCTTGGAAGGATTCTCCCTCCAATCCTCTATCCAAATCTCATCTGTCCCAGAAGGCCCAAGTGAAAGTCCTTCTCTTACGCCAGGCCTTCCCAACAGTACTACACTACTCATCTGACAAGGAAAAGTCCTTGAGAACACTTTTTCCAGCCTAATTAGTGTGTACATTTCCCACTGTGCCCAACAGGACTTGTTAAACTCCAATGCATTTCCAAACAGTATATGAGCTAATCTCCAATGCCAGTCATCAATGCTACTCACCACTTTACTTTGCATGTCTCTAAGTTCCATTCCACAATATATTTATCATCTGAACAACTATATAAGCAGCCACTGTACTGATGCCACTGTATGCAATTGACTCTGTTATCATGTCCACCACTCTGCAGATTAAGAAAAAAAAATTAAAGGAAAAATACAGTTTTTCTTATATGATAAAATGAACCCACATCATTACTGAACAGTTAATCAAAATGTTAAGTTAAAACCTAACTTTAGTTATGCTAAAATATAACTAAAGCCTTAACCTACATCTATCTATTCCAGTTTTCCAACACCAAAAGGCGATAAAGCAGCTAGAACTTCATTAAAATGCTAACGGCCCCCTTTCCTCTGTAGGAAAAACCTACTTCCACATTGATGAGTCAAAAAATACTATTTCTAAATACCATTTGCTTTGGACAGCAATGCCAGTATAAGATAGTAACACTGACATGAATTAGTGAAGTCAAATCAGAGTTCAAAATCAACTTTTTTTTCCTTTTTGCAGTACTAGAGTTTGAACTCAGAGCTTCACACTTGCTAGGCAGATGTTCTTGAGCGATGCTGCCAGTCCTTTTTTGCTTTAGTTATTTGTCACATAGGATCTCAAGGGGGGATTTTTTTTGCCTGAGACCAGCTTCAGACCAAGATTTTTCTACCTGAGGCCTCTACATAACTAGGATAACAGGTGCATGCCACCACACACAGCTTTATCAATTGACCTGGGGTCTCAATAACAGCCCCCCACACCAGCCTTGACCCACAATCCTCCTGACTCCTTCCCTGCCCCAGTACCTGAGATTATAGCTGTGAGCCACTGCATCCATCTTTACTCATAAGGTTTAAAAAAAAAAAAAAAAAAAAGAAAGAAAGAAAAGAAATAGCTTAAAATATCCTTGAAAATCCCTTAAAAAAAAAAGAGCCACACCTATAATCCTAGCTACTTGGGAGGCTGATATCAGGAGGACTGCGGTTCCAGGCCAGTTAGGGCAAATAGTTCAAGGCCGTATCTCAAAAATACCCAACACAGGCTGAGAGTGGCTTAAGTGGTAGAGCACCTGCCTGGCAAATGTGAGGCCCTGAGTTCAAACCCCAGTGCCATCAAAACACAAAAGCAAAAAACAAGCAAGCAAACAACAACCAAAAAACCCGTAAGAACTGGAAACTCCCAAATGGTCAATAATAGTTCTGTGACAAATGGACAATACAATTTAATGGGGACTTAGGCAGTCATTAGAAATACTTATAACTAGTGTAGAAGGATACAAAATAGAAGCCACTTAGTTATGTTTTAAAAGTATGAATTAAGTAGAGAAATACACAAACTATTAGTAGCATTCTCCCTTGGTAACAGATTTAGATTTACTTTTTTTTTTCATGGTGTTACTGAGGTTTGAACTCAAGGCCTCATACTTTCGAGGCAGGCACTGTACCTCTTGAGCCACTCCACCAACCCTCTTGCTGACAGATTCACGTATAAACTTTTTCCATTTTCAAATTCATGCAGTTATAAGTTTTCAATGGGTAGATGTTATTTAATATGTAAAATTGCCTTTTTTTTCTTTTATCCAGAAAGCATTCCTATATATAGGGGTCCAGGGAATAACAGAGATATTGCCTAAAACAAATTACACCAGTTATGTTATTGTCTTCCAGTGTCAAACTGTTGAATAGTCTATAATGCTGGAGCTGGGACTCTGCAGCCCATTTCTGCTTGCCAGCTGGATCTACTGGCTCTGCCAATAGGAGGTGCTGGAGATGACAGGGTTGGAGGAAGAATAGGGAACTTGTCCCTTCTGTCCCCTTGTTTGAATCTCCCCAACAGGTGGTTTCTTCAGCAGCAACTGAACCCAATAAGCAATTTTCCCAACCCTGAGAAAACTCATCTCCTCCTTTCAGAGACATCAGGCAGCTAAAGTCCCCTCCTCTGAGATCTATCTGGATCCTAAGTTCATGAGGACCTTCCCCTTCAATGGAGCACAACACTAAGGAATCACCAGTTCTCCAGCTTCAGCAATAATCCCAACTGTATCCTTTGCTGCCCTTACCCAAGAGGTAGTGAGCTGTTTCCTGCATCTACTACCCTTTCTTGCTTTAACCTTAGTCAACAATTCTTTTTAGTGTGATCTGTAAGAGGGATGGTGCTACCTACTGTAGTTCTCATCAAATATTACTATTCAGTTCTTTAAATGCAGAAGGGCTGGAAAAATGCCTCCATAGTGCAGATCTCATCACACATCTTGAAGTGTTTTTTAGTAATGCTTCCCTCATATCTTATATAAAAAATATGCAAATACACTTACTATTAATTTACTGTGTAACTCTCCTTTCACTGTACTGTACAATAAAATACTACCAACTGCTGTACCAAGAGCCAACAAGTCAATCTGGTCACTTGTTCCTACGACTTCTGATTTTCTTTTTTTCCTCTGGTGACTTTCCTGAAAAGAAAATAATAAGTAAATAAATAGCAACATGTTTATCTAGTATTTCAAACACTTTAAAAAAATTATTGCAGGCAGGCCCCGGTGGCTCACACCTGTCCAACCTACTCAGGAAACAGAGATCAAGAAGATCACAGTTTGAATCCATCCCCGAAAAAATAGATCCTATCCCAAAAATATCCAACATAAAAAAGTGCTGCAGAGAGGCTCAAGTGGTAGAGCCCTCTGCCTAGCAAGCATGAGGCCCTGAGTTCAAAGTCCAGTACTGCCAAAATAAAAGTTCCACAAATGCTGAATGCAGTGGATGAAATCAGAATTAAACAAAGGCCCAGCAAACAATTCAGAATAAAGAAAGGAGGTAATAAGAAAATTCTATAGGCTTCCAGAGAAGGTAAGAAAAAACAAAACAAAACAAAATTATTGCATACACACCAATGAATGACCAATACCCAGTAGCCCACAAAATATACTTTAAAAGGAGAGAGGAGAGGGATTCACCCTCAGGTGATTTCTTGCCATTTTAAAAACAAACAAAGATCACTCCAATTAAGAAGAGATGCTACAAATTCTCTCGGTCCCATTTCCCACCTGTCTGGAGGACACACAGCAAACTGAACAACTTGGTATGTTCTGGGTACTCTCATAATAGGTCTGAGCAGCCTCAATGGTCCTTCCACTTCTAACAGGTCCAAGAAAGGCCTCTACTCCCCAAGTAAAGAGATCAAACCCAAGCATCTATGAATCCATAGATATGTAACTAAGCAGTCAACTCTTCACTTTTCCCCCAATCATTCCTCAAATTTTAGCTTAGTTTTCATGAAAAGGGACTCAAACAGTTTTATATTGTAAACATGCATAAAGTTGAATTTGAGTCAACAAATACCATAACTAATAGAGCAGTTCAGCACACAGAAGTTGCTCCACTGGTTGATTAAAGGCTAATCTGGGAGTTTCAGTTTGGTTTGGTGATTCTGATGACTTAAAAGGCATGTTTCCATCCAGTGGCAAATGCCACAAGATTTCTTTGATTTATTTCAAATGCAATGCTAACAGCTCATGTTTATCCACTTCAAAAGACAATCAATGATCACAATTTAAGATGCCTACATCAGAACTTGTAAAATTGATTTTAGAATTTCTTTCACATTTTTAAAATTAGTTTACCAGCCTGTTCATTATAAAGAAGCTCTGAAACTCAATCCATGGCATGAAACACACGAACACTACAGAAAAGGGAACTTGTTAATAGTACAAGAACTCTGCTTCATAGCACAGGGGGAAAAAAGCTCCAAACACATAAAAATCTGTCCAATCCAAGAAGCACCAATGAAAACTACAATGTTGCCAGTGTATGAAAAGTAACAGATTTCAAAAGCATTTTCCTTTTTCCCCCTTTCCATTGTCTTAGGGAGATGTAGTATTTGAAGAATTTGATTCATAGGGCTGAGATAAATAAGGAAAATATTTAACAAAAAAGTAATTTTTTACTTACAGAAAAAACATTTTGCAAGTCCTTAGAAATGTACCTAAAGTTACAATTAAAAGCAGAAGTATAGGGTTGGTGGGGTGGCTCAAGTGAGTATAGTGCCTGCAAGTACAAGGGCCTGAGTTCAACCAAAGTCTGAGAGTCTTGAAGCACTGAAACTTTTGCATGATGAGTGGCTTATATTCTACTTTAAGTTACATGAATTTTTAGAACTATCTTTGAATGATCTCAGAAGACAATGGTGGTTTTTAAGTAGGGTTATAAACACAAACACCTATTTTTTATGGAAGGACAGAGGGGAGAAATTTATTGATCTGAAACTTTAGAAATTTTGTAGCATTTCAGATTTGCGTTGCTCAAACAGTATAAAGTCTATGTAAATAGTCTAAAATCCAAAAATTTCTGAATTCCGAAGCACAGTCTCAAGCACTTCAGATTAGAGATACTTAATCTGTACTACTTTGTCAAAAAACTCTTCTCCGAAAGAGTCTAGGAAATTTCTATTACTGGTTTTCCCAAATCAAACCAAATTATCTACAGAGGTTACTCATAGTGTAAAACAAAGGCTGGTCCAAATATGTACATGCTTTACAACAGATGTGAATTTGCCATTAAAAAGCACAAAAAGGGGCTGGAGGAGTGGCTCAAGTGGTAGAGTACCTGCTTCCTGGAAGCCTTGAGTTCAAACTTCAGTCCCATCAAAAAAAAAAAAAAAAAAAAACTAGAAATTAAACAGTAACATCATCAAAGCCCTAATTTCCCTATCTGCAGAATTTCTCTATTTCTGGTAGGAGCAAGCAAAGGCAGGTGGAAAAAGTATCCACAGCTAATAATAATAATAATAATCCAATTAATTGTTTTAATAGCAAATAACTATTGACTTATACGTTTTTCAGGGTTGGATGATCTTTTAAAAGTAAATTCCCATTCAGCAGGAAGTGCATGCCCAAACATGTAATACATCAACCAGATAAGAAGTTTATATAAGCAATAGGCATTTTAGTGAAATCTACTAAAGTACTACTTACTCCACACCAATATTCCTGAACCCAAGAGGTTAGCTGTTACTGATCCTAATTCCATCCTTACATCACATTTCTTAAGCACACACACATTTTCACATTTTGTTTTTCTCTTCACCTGGAGTGTCCTTTTCTTACTCACCTTAATTTTCACTGGTTAAGAATCCTATCCATGCTTCAAAGTTCAACTTAAATACTATCTCCTCCTCCACAGAAACCTCTACCTTAAGTCCCAGTCACACTGGGCATTAGACACAGTAAATGTAAACTGTCTTTATTTTGAATGTCTGTTACACTCAGTGCTCCCTTTAAAGAGCCCAGCAAAGGGAAAACTGGTTAGTAGTCTGCAAAAAACTGAAACTAGATCCATGTTTATCACCCTATACCAATATTAACTCAAAATGGATCAAGGATCTTAATATCAGACACCAAATTCTAAAGTTGGTACAGGAAAGAGTAGGAAATACCTTGGAATTAATAGGCATAGGCAAGAACTTTCTCAGTGGAACCCCAGCAGCTCAGCAACTAAGAGATAGCATAGATAAATGGGACTTCATAAAACTAAAAAGCTTCTGCTCATCAAAAGAAATGGTCTCTAAACTGAAGAGAACACCCACAGAGTGGGAGAAAATATCTGCCAGCTATACATCAGACAAAGGACTGATAACCAGAATATATAGGGAACTCAAAAAACTACAGTCTCCCAAAATTCATGAACCAATAAAGAAATGGGCAAGTGAACTAAACAGAACTTTCTCAAAAGAAGAAATTCAAATGGCCAAAAAACACATGAAAAAATGCTCACCGTCCCTAGCAATAAAGGAAATGCAAATTAAAACCACACTAAGTTTCCACCTCACCCCTGTTAGAATAGCCATCATTAGCAACACCACCAACAACAGGTGTTGGCGAGGATGCGGGGGAAAAAGGAACCCTCATACACTGTTGGTGGGAATGTAAACTAGTACAACCGCTCTGGAAAAAAATTTGGAGGCTACTTAAAAAGCTAGACATTGATCTACCATATGATCCAGCAATACCACTCTTGGGGATATACCCAAAAGAATGTGACACAGGTTACTCCAGAGGCACCTGCACACCCATGTTTATTGAGGCACTATTCACAATAGCCAAGTTATGGAAACAGCCAAGATGCCCCACTACTGACGAACGGATTAAGAAAATGTGGTATTTATACACAATGGAATTTTATGCAGCCATGAAGAAGAATGAAATCTTATCATTCGCAGGTAAATGGATGGAATTGGAGAACATCATTCTGAGTGAGGTTAGCCTGGCCCAAAAGACCAAAAATCATATGTTCTCTCTCATATGAGGACATTAGATCAAGGGCAAACTCAACAAGGAGATTGGACTTTGATCACATGATAAATCGAGAGCACACAAGGAAGGTATGAGGATAGGTAAAACACCCAAAAAACTAGATAGCATTTGTTGCCCTCAACGCAGAGAAACTAAAGCAGATACTTTAAAGCAACTGAGGCCAATAGGAGAAAGGGACCAGGAACTAGAGAAAAGGTTTGAGAAGAATTAACTTAGAAGGTAACACACATGTACAGGAAAGCAATGCGAGTCAACTCCCTGCATAGCTATCCTTATCTCAACTAGCAAAAACCCTTGGTCCTTCCTATTATTGCTTATACTCTCTCTTCAACAAAATTAGAGGTAAGGGCAAAATAGTTTCTGCCTGGTAGCGAGGGGTTGGGGGGATAAGGAGGTGGTAAGGGATGAAGCAGGGTGAAGGGGGGGAAATGACCCAAACATTGTATGCACATATGAATATAATAAAAAGAGAAAAAAAATAGAAAAGAAAATAAAGAGCCCAGCAAATGGTAATTGAATTGATTATACATGCAATACATAAAGTGATTAAAAAGGTAGGCTGAGAATTTGGCTCGTGTATTTGTAAATGAAAATACATATGAAGGCACCAAGAGTGAAAGCTAAAAGTGTTTTCTTAGACTAAGGAATCTTTTTCAACATGAACTAAGCAATAAATACCAAAAACCTGTCTAATGAAAGCTCAATCAGAAAAAAAAAAGGCAATCAGAATGCTGAGAGAATCTGAATGGCATGCGTGTGATTTCTAAAAGCCAGAAACAATACAAGATGACAAGAAAAAAAAACACATCCAAGTGACAAGAAGTTTGGATTTGGTAGGCAATGATTTTTTAGACTGAGATTCCAGAAGATTTTACACATACATGGAAAGATCAGTATACACTTATAAAATTATTTATACATATAAATGAAACAAATTCCACAGAAAAACATCCTTACCCTGAGCAATACCCATATTTTCCATTCTATTTCATTCTTTAATGCTGTCACAACCCACTAAGTATTTTACAAACCACTAATGGAGCAAAACCTACTTAGGAAAAATACTAACCTTTAGACATGGAAATGTATGCCCAAGTTTGAAGTTTCTTTCAGCAAGCAGTCTCTTATTCCATTTCCTTGCCTATCTTACTCTGGCCTATGTGTTTCATGGATAACAATAGAAAGACTGTACATATTACATAATTTACAAATCATATTTATATGGAAACAAATTTAATACACAGAAACTTTATTTCTACCAATTAGATCTAATCTGCAACCATTACCTTATTTTGAAGTTTAAGTACAAGAGACCTCTAAATAGTACAGGAACAATCTGAATTGTGCTACATTCCTATCAGATGAGAATGGGGGTACTCAGCTCAGAATTTTCCTAGAAATATTCTTATTGTTACTAGCATGGCTTGTCCAATGCCTTAATGCCACGTGTTTCATCCAACAAGTACTAAGCTGCGTGGGGCCACATTAACTGCAGTGACAGCAAAGCAGCTTAAACACATTTACTGTGGTAGACAACAATAGACAAGACCTTAACTCAGATTACAAATGTAGGACTGGAGGTGTGGCTTAAGTGGTAGAGCACCTGCTTTGCAAGAGTGAAGCCGAGTTCAAACCCCAGAACCACCAAATAAATAAAGAAAGTACTTTTAAAAAAACCAAACCTGAAAAACTCTAAAATTACCATGGCATAAATGTGAAAGTATTATAAATTGTAACCAAGAACATATGAACCACTACCTTAACCCTTACCCAAGAAACACAGCACAAATTTATATTTCTCCATGATGGGTATCTTCACCACACATTTTTGTCTGTCCATGGATGACAAACTACCAATTAATAAACCAAATGCAGAACAGTGTTACATAAACTGACATACATAGAGGAATACTACATTAAAAGGTGAGTCTAGGCAGAACCCTCATTCACTCATCATTTACTGAGTACTTATTATGTGCCAGGCTCTCCTAAACCAGTCATATGTATAATCTCATTTAATCTTGAGGACCCTGAAAGGTAGGTGGTATTATCTCTGTTTTCATAGGAAAACAATTCACATGCCAGGACCTTAACAAAATGCTTGGAGCTTGAGCTTACTAACAATCTTTTTTCATGTCTCATGCTATAAGCCTCAAGGATGAAAATAAAAGGAAGAACTTAAGATGAGAGCATCTTAGAACTTAAGTGGCAAGGAACAAAATCGAGGGACCTGTGAACAGAGGCTGAGCAGTGGCTACACACTATTCATCTTCTATCATTAAAAAAAAGAAAAAAAAAATCATATGATCTTTTCATTTTGCACTACATAGGATCTGCACAAGTTTGTTTTAATTCAGGGGAAAAAAAACTGCCTCTCAAATTTTTCTAATGAAATTCATGCTCTGGGTTACATTCCCAAGATGATGGGAGATGGGTATCTGCACAATCCTCCCAGCTCTTGATTCTGTGACTTAAGTTTGAAGGTAACAGTGCTCAAGGCACTGGACTAGGAGTCAAGAGTACCTTGACCTTAGTGGCCTCAACTACTTTCTTAGGAATTAAGGTTTTGATTAAGTTATTTACCTTTCTTAGCCCTCTAGGTCAGTTGCTGTCAATTCTGTTTTGGTTTGGGTTTTTTCCAGTGCTGGGAATTGAACCCAGGGCCTTGTGTGTACCTGACAAGCATTCTATCACTGAACTACATCCCCACCCCACAATCACTTTTTTAAAATGCAGTAAATTTCAGGGGATCTCATAGTTCTGTGGCTAAAATCAGAGCGTACGAAAGGAAACTGAAACCTATGATCACTTTGTGTGTGTGTGTGTGTGTGTGTTGGTTGATGGGGACTGAACTCAGGACCTTGCTTATGCCAAGGACTCATTCTACCACTGCACTGCACCTCCGGCACAAGATTGTTTTTTTTAATGGAGCCTAACTCTCATTTTCAATGAAGCCCTCCAAATTAAAGCAATCTCATATGACAAAAAGTTTGATTTGAGTCCTGGTTATGAAACCAAAACCATTTATTTTTGTACTGTACCACATACACGCTCACACACTCTCCCCCCATAACTTTAGGACTTTTAAGTTTCGTTCCTGGGCATAAAATGGAAGTCAACAGAAAAGCAAAGTGGATGACAAATTTTGGCCAACCTAGTATTAACTATTTGTTGCAGATAACCAAGAACTGAGCTTTAAACACATGATTTCTAGCCCTGGTTCTACTTCTGGCTTTATGTAAGTTACTTAGTTTGATCTACCTGCAGGGCTACCTATACAAATACAAGATATTATTTATAACAACAAAAACACACAACATGTACAAACGGAAAACCATCGAAAGTGCCTTCTGCATTACTAAATATTCACCAACTACTCATAAAGTAGGTGCTATTATCCTCATTTTATAAGAGAGCGACAAGCACAATTATTGCCATGGAGCATCACAAGCAGTACACCCAAGTTACATGCACCTCCTAAAACCATTGGTCCGTATTTCTCTCAGCGTTATTACTGCTTTACAGAACTGTTAAATTACAAATGGAAAAGAACTTTAAAAAGAAAAAAAATGCAGAGAGCTGCAATAATGACAACTATGAACATTTTAAAAGTCTGAGTTTTGTGCTTGCCTGATAAGTGCCCTTTTAGAAGTCAACAAGAGAAGATATTAAAATGTAGATTAAAATCTGAAAAGCATGTAAACATGTCTAAACTTACCAAAAGCACCCCAGTTAGATATATCCCCACTTTTAACCCAACGATTAAAAAGAAATCCCTGGTGGAGAAGATCTAACTTAAACACAAGCTTTTGAAGTCTTACACATTGTTGCTGGCAAAACGTCACATACTTCAGAATACCTAACACTTCCAAATCATATTGAAGTGATTCCGCTTAGCTACTCTGTAACTGCTGTAACCACGTGTGAGAGTTGTGAGTTTGAGTAGATGCAGTCCAGTGACTCAACAGTGAATGGCATCTACCTGACAGAGGGAGGGGAAAGCTTCCCTAACTCGGCAGTTTCCATCTAAGGGAAATTTCACCTGATCTTAGCATCACATTAAGTCAAACTACTACTTCACTTTATCCCCACGCAGACTTCAGCATGAGAGGTAAAAGGTTAGAAAGGGGGGACCAAGCAGAAATTAAAAATAAAAAAGCAAGATGATACAAAAGGCTTAGAACCAAAAGGCGCTTAGCAAGGTCAAGAGCTTGGAGTGAGAATCCCACAACCTAGACTTGGAAAAGAACACGTGTTGAACTGGCATCCTGGGTGGGGGTGGGGGTAGGGGGTCCCGGAAGCAAGTTAACAGAGTTCATTCCAAATACCCAAAGCAAAGCCCTTACGCTGGCTGGGTCTGGGATGCAGACTAGCAATACATTCCCAAGATGGGGATCTGTCAAAGCCGGGGCTTCTGATGAGCACACAGATGAGCAAGGCCTGGCAGGAAGAAAGTGCCCCTGGGGGGTCAGGAGCCTTAGCGAACATGGCGGCCCAGCTACAGGGGCGCAGACCGCATGGAACCCGCGGGACTGAGCCGCGCCCTCTCACTGCCCTCCGGACAGGCCGCACACGCGGCAGCGGCGTGGGCCCAGTACGGTCCGCAGCCGCCCTCAGTGTCGCTTCGCCCGGGCTGCCAGGAGCCACGAGCCAAGCGGGGCCTCGCGCCGCTGAACCGGGCCCGGGAGAGCACCCGCCCCCTGCCCATTCCGCTCGTTCTACCTTGGCCTGCAGCCGCGCTGGCGCCCAGGCCAGGCAGGTGCAGGTACCGCTGAGGTGCGCGGAAGGCACGTACTCCTGGTGCAGTCGGTTGTTGGCTGTCTCCCACACTCGCAAGTGACCGTCGGTAGAGGCCAAAGCGAAATAGGTCTGTTTATCCGGGGAGAAGGCGCAGGGAACCCCCGCCGGGACCAGGGGGTCGTAGCCACCACCGCCACCCGCCGCCATTGCTGCTCTGGCTCCGCGGCAGCCACGTGTTCGCC
This sequence comes from Castor canadensis, assembly GCF_047511655.1. NCBI lineage: Eukaryota > Metazoa > Chordata > Mammalia > Rodentia > Castoridae > Castor > Castor canadensis. The sequence continues at coordinate 24,465,874 of NC_133397.1, read as the reverse complement.
CTTGCGCATGCGCACTGGCACGGGGCGGGGCCTGCAGAGAGGAAGTGGGGCGGAGGGAGCGCCGGGAGCAGGAGGAGTGGCTCGTCACGACGCAGACGAGCGTTGGGCGGGTCCACTCTGTGGACGGTGGCCGAGGTGAGGCCTATCGATGACGTTCTCCAGAGCAGAGCAGAACTAGAGAGGTGATTGCAGAATGCAGAGTAAGGCCGTTGCTTGAAAAACATTGTTTTACAAAATTGAATGAAATTTAGGTTGGGGCGTAGCTCAAGTGGTAGAGCGCCTGTCTAGCAAGCGCGAGGCCCAGAGTTCAAATCCCATACCAAAAAAAAAAGTGAACAGAATGCTTAAAAAGAAATAACTTTTAACTCCACGGCTGTTAACATTTCCCCCTATTCACTTCCTGCTGTAATCGTGTACACATGTACAGTAACAATTTATTCAATCATAATACTGTAAAAGTTAGTGGGAGCAGCTGTTCCCTTATTTCATCCAGAGTCATCCATGTTGTCTACATCAGATAGACTTTTTTTTTTTTTTGGTGGGATTGGAGTTTGAACTCAGGGCTTCCCACTTGCAAAGCAGGTGCTCACACCTCCAGTCCATTTTGATCTAGTCATTTTAAAGATGGGTTCTTGATAACTATTTGCCCAGGCTGTCTTGAACCATGATCCTCCCCATCTCAGCCTCCCAAGTAGCTAGGATTACAGGCGTGAGCCACCTGGCACTGGGCTCGAATAAACGTTTTTTAATGTCTCCTTAATATTTCACCAAATCAATGCATTCTAATTCAAGAACTGCTAGGTGGTAGAGTGAGGCCCTGGATTTGAGCCCCAGAACCTTACACACATAAGAGCACTAGTCAATAGCCACCAGGCTCAGCTAGTGTTTAGGTTTTATTGTATGATAGAAATAAGTCTGTCGTTGGAATTTCTACTCTACATGAGCCATTCACTCCAAAAGTCACATTCCAGACCTTGTCTTAATAACAGTATCTACTTCCATAATCTAAATTTCCACACCCCACTCTCAGCCCCAACTCCTATTTTTCCAATTCTCTCATTCTAATTTGCAGACTACAGTCAATATTTCTATCATTGATCCCACAATCTTTTAACTAACCCTCATTCCTTCTCCCTGAAGACTGCACTTCCTACTTAACTTACATTTATCATAGAAACCCTCAACTCCCTTGCCTATTTCCCATGTCATAGTAAAACTGCAAACTGGTAAAGTCTACCTCTCTACACCCAAGCACCCGAACTTGACAGTAATGCCACAGCCACTCTATTATAACTTACCCACTTTAAGTTCATGATCACAAAATTCAAGTGGGAAGTCATTGCTGCCAAGTTATCAAACAGTTATTTTCTAGTCAAGTTATTCCCATGTCCTGAGACATTAATTCACATCTTTCTCCTCAAACCTCCTCTGTCCTTGCTCTTAGTGGATGATTTTGCTTTTCATTCCCTGAGAAAATAGAAGCCATCACAAGAGAATGTCCATTGGCTGAGAGTACCACTGACTGTCCCTACCTGTACTCCATCTCTTCTGGGATTATGAGTGAACTATCCATGTTCCTAGCAAAGGCCTTCCCTCCCTTAATTTCTAGATTCCATCTCCTCGTCTACTCAAGGATGTTACTCCAAAAAATCTTTTTTCTCTGTTCACATCAATGTTTACCTCTCAACTTCTTCCTCATTGACAAATGAACATTATTATTTCTCCCTTATTAAAAAAATTTCTCTTAACCCCACTTCCTCCTCCAATTATTGTCCCAGGTTTTTTCTTCCCTTTAAGAGAAAACTAACAACAACAACAAAAAAAAACCAGCTTTCATAACTTCTTTCCTCCAACTAAGCTTTTGTCCCTACCACCACACTGAAAATACCTTAAAGTTCACCAGGAATCTCCACCCACTGAGCATGCTTGTCTTCCATGACCTTACATCCCCTTGCTTTCTAACTTCTTTGTCTTCTCTCTAGGATTATCTTATTTCCCCTACTCTCTAACATCGGAGTGCCTCAGGGGTCTTCTGATGTCTCCATGAAGTTTGGGCAGCAGGCTGTAAATACCGTTCATGTGCTGATGAACACAAATGTGAGCCTCTAGCCTTAGTCTTTCTCTGAACTTCAAACTTGCATTACTGGCATATTCAATTCCCTATGCAATATCTCCACATGGATGTTGTGGTAGGTTGAATTGTGTCTACCAAAAAAGATATGTCTAAATCCTAACCCTGTGACTGTACATGTGCCCTTATTGGGAGTAAGGTCTTTGAAACATAATGTGGTTAAGGATCTCAAGATGACATTATCCTGGATTTAGCCCTAAATCTGATGACTGGTATCCTAAAAAAAAAAAAATACAGAGACACATGGAGGGAATATACATATTAGAGAAAGTCAGATAAAGACCAAGGGCAGACAGAGGCAGATAAAGATAAAGCTGAGCACCAGTGGCTCAGGTTTGTAATCATAGCTCCACAGGAGGCAGAAATCAGGAGGATGGCAGTTGGAAGCCAGCCCCAGGCATACAGTTCCTCAAAAGTACACAAAACAGTGCTGGTAGAGTAGCTCAAGTGGTACAGCCCATGCCTAACAGCTGTGAGACCCCGAGTTCAAACCCTAGTACCTCTAAAAAAACAAAAAAAAGAAAGAAAGAAAAAGACAGAGGTAAATGCAAAGAATGCTGCTGGTGGCTCATACCTGTAATCCTAGCCACTCAGGAGGCAGAGATCACAATCGAGGTTCAAAGCCAGCCCTCGCAAATACAGAGATCCTATCTCTAAAATACCCAACACACAAAAAAGGGCTGGCAGAGTAGCACAAGTGGTAGAGCACCTGCCTAGCAAGCATGAGGCCCTAGAGTTCAAACCCCAGTACCACAAAAAATAAATAAATAAATAAAATCCCAATACTGCCAAAAAGAAAGGTTCCACAACTGCTGAATGCAGTGGATGAAATCAGAATTAAACAAAAGCCCATCATTGTAAGCAATTCAGAATAAAGAAGAGGTAATAAGAAGACCCTATATGCTTCCAGAGAGAGTAAGAAAAAACAAACAAAACAGGTTACATGCAAATGATCAGGAATGAGATGGAACAAAGCTATGCCTTCAAAATTCTGAGGGAAAAAAGGTAGAATTCTAACCCAGGAAAATGAGATGTCTAGAGCAAGAGTAGAATAAAGACATTTTCAGTTGTATGCAAAAACATTACTCCCTAAGTTCTCTTTTTCAAGAAGCTACTGAAGGATCATGTACTCTACCAAATGAGTAAATTGAAAAGAAGGAAGACAGGAAACACAAAAAGAACTCACAGAGGAGAGATGCTAAGAGAATTTCAACACAAAGTGAGATCCTAGACAACAGCTGTCCAGCTAGTGTAGACCAGTGATTCATGTCTGTAGTCCCAGTTACTTAGGAGGCAAAGATCAGGAGGATCCAGCAAAAAGTTCAGGAGACCCCATCTCATCCAATAAAAGTAGGGCATGGTTGGTGTACACCTGTCATCCCAGCTATGGGGGGAGCATAAACTGGAGGATCATGATCCAGGCCAGCCTGGACATAACTACAACACCCTATTTGAAAAAGTAACTAAAGCAAAATGGACTGAGGGCACGGTTCAAGTAGTAGAGTGCCTGGCTAGCAAGAACAAGGTCCTGAGTTTAAAACCCCAATACTGCCAAACACACACACACACATAAACACACAAACAAAACAACCAATAACTACTTATAAAGGAGTATTATTGAGTGATATAGTAATTTTTTACAACTTAAATGGAAATAAAGAGAGTTTGTCATAAAAATCATAGGGAAGTCTCCCACTTGGTTTAATTTGTAGAAAAATTAAAAGAAATTTTAAAATAAAAAGTTGCTCAATAGCCTTTGACATACTCATCCAACTCTAAAAATCTTCCAGATCTGGTTGTGGAGCTCCTACACGCAGAGAATTCATCTAGAGAACACCATCCTGCAGAGCACGGTGTCCCTGGCACATGGTATGTTCTCCATAAATGACATGGAACTGGAATCTTTCCTGCTGCTTTGATTTTTCTAGTTTGTGTTAGTCTCCACCCTCTCCCTCAAGCGTACATGTAACTGAAAACCATTTTCTTTTTATTGAAATTTTTATTATCTTTATTTTTGTTTATATCAATAACTAACAGATAATAAATATTCACAATGGCCTGAACTTTTTCCAGATGGCTTGACTGAAAAAACACAGTTTCTTTTGAAAACTATTTCTCTTTTCCTTATTGGACTAGTGGATGATAAGGGATCACAAAAATTGGAGTAAAGAAGCTGTACAAAATGAGTGAAAACTACCTTTGTCTCATCATGACTGAGGTCCAGCAGTTGAAATAAAAAAAAAAGAAACTGGAAAAAGGAAATCTTTCTTAAAAGCCAGTGACATTTTTACCCACATACCCATTTATATCTGATTAATAAAATGTTATAAAGAAAATGTGGGATTATCTTTTCTATTATGTAATATTATTACATAGAGGAGAAACTGGTGCTCTGAGTGGTAAAGTGACTTTGGAAAGTTCTGGGTTTCCTGTTTCCTGGGCATTGATTTCTTTTTCCTCTGCCAAGCTGCATCTCAAGCAAAGGCATTTTACAAGGCAGATCACCTGGAGGAAAGGACCATGTCTTTGTTGGTTACTTTCCTTCATCCATTCCTTTAGGATTCATGCTAGGAATTTAGGGACATAATGCAGAGTAAAAGAGGTAATCTCTACTTCAGGAGCTTAATGAAGTCTAGTACGAGGGCACCATGACAATCTCACCTGTGAATGGACAATGGTGATAGCACTAGCAAAGAAAAGCTCAGGGTTTAAAAGAAAGCAGCGTGTTATGGAGGGATGGGGGAGGGACTCTATGAGGGACATACGGAAGACATTTTAAAAGACACTTTTTTAAAACAAAAGAGAGGAAATAAAAAAATTGAAAATAAATAGGTAAAAAGGACACTTTTTTACCCTGTACAACGCCATAGAGTATCTCATGGGGTTCTTTTTTAAATGCTACTTGGAGAGACAAATAACAAAACCAAAAGTAATTCACAATGCTTATGGAGTGCTTTTTATGCTCAAAGCAGAAGATGATAAGTACAAAAGAAAAATAAGCAAATTACAATAGGATATTAAAAGGATGGCAATGTCGGATTCAGGTTTGGAGGACCTGGTGAGGTAGAGTTAAAGTATGAGTGAGTTTTGTTTTTTTTTTTTTGGGTTGAACTCAGGTTTGAATTCAGGGCTGCGCACTTGCTAGGCAGGTGTTCTACCACTCCACCAGCCCTTTTTTGTGTTGAGTATTTTCGAGATAGAGTCTCTGGAACTATTTGCCCAGGGCAGACTTCGAACCTCAATCCTCCAGATCTCTGCCTCCTGAATATAGCTAAGATTACAGGCATGAACCACTGGCGCCTAGCTGGGTGAGATTTCTTGAAAGGGCATTCCAGACAGAAGCAGAGGTACTACAGAGCAAAAGCATACAAATAAAAAAGTATGGATGTATGCAAGCAATGAGGAAGAATTCTGTCAACTGGTTACCTTAGAAGAAATGTAGCCTGGGGCTATTTAAAAACAAACAAAACACTCTACTGCCAGTATAAGGAGTAAAGTCATTGAAAGTTTGGAACAAAGCCAGGTGCAGGTGGCTCATGCCTATAATCCTAGGAGGCACAGATAAGGAGGATCTCGGTTCAAAGCCAGCCCAGGCAAACAGTTCCTCAAGACCCTATGTCGAAAAACCCTTCACAAAAATAGGGCTAGTGGAGTGGCTCGAGGTGAATGCTCTATGTTCAAGCCTCAGTACTACAAAAAAAAAAAAGGAAAGTTTGGAACAGAGAGAGAATTTTCCACATATCCAACCATCTGCAAGGTTTATTTCCACAAGGATGACTAGCCACTAGGACCTTAAGCTCAACAAGTCTAAATGGACTCCCATGATTCACTCTGAAAATTGCATTTACTCCTACATTCCTCTATTGTATTAAAGAATCTTTCATTTTCACCTAGGCATATGACTCTCCAGCTTTCCTTACAATGAGGTGAGGTCATATGATTACAGGTAGTAGGAAAGTATCTTTGAAGTGAGAGAATATGCTATTCTTTGCTGCCTTTTCTTTTTTCATTACTGGAACTCAGGTGTGATTGCAACAACTGGAACATCAGGGTGGACTTTGAGGAGAAAATAACATGTTGATGTTAGAGCACCAAGAGAGAAAAACCTAGAAAGATTGAATCGTTTTATGTGCGGTGGACCAATTCCTCTAGTCTTTTACATGAGAGAAAATATAATAACTTCCTCCTTGTTTCAACTTCTCTTTTGAATTGTGTCACTTGCTGCTGAACCTAATTCTTCTCATTCTTTATTCTTTGCCTTAGCTGGTGATATCATCCACTATCCAGTTAGCCACTATAGAAATCCAGGAACCAGCTGTTACCCAATCCAACATCTCTCTTCTACCCAAACACACACACATACATGCACGCATCCTATGATCAGTCATCAGATTATATTTTATCTCTTAAGTAGTTTCTCAATTTCCTCATCTCTATCCAATTCTACCACCTCTATTTTTGTCTGGGCCTTTATAACCCTTGCTTTTTTTGGCATCCCTGGTGGGTGGGTCTTTATCTTACCTGAACTATCACTACTGCTTTTACCTGGACTCCCTTCCTCCCAGCTGGTTCCTCAGTGTGATCTTTGCAAATCATAAAAATGACCATGCTACCTCTCACATAAAACCCTTCGCCACAGCCAAGCACCAGTGGTTCACACCTCTAATCCTAGCTAGTTGGGAGGCTGAGATCAGAAAAATCATGATTCGAGGCCAACCCCATGCAAATAGTTCCTGAGACTCCTCCACCCCCATCTCCAAAATAACCAGAGCAAAATGGACTGGTGTGGCTCAAGCAGTAGAGCTACTGCTTTGCAAGTGTGAAGGCCTGAGTTCAAACCTCAGTTGCACCCAAAAAAAAAATCTGTGCACTTCAACAGTTCTAGTAAAAACTAAATAAATGTACAGATACGGAACAAAATATATGACAACTATTAAATATAATTGGACAGTATGCATTCAGTTATTCAGTATGGAGGTCTAGCATCCAGGGCTGTTAGTTTTCTCATTTCCTACTTTTATTATTTATTTATTCAACAAATGTTTATGGAGTGTACATTATGTGCCAAGCTAGTACTTTGATGGACAAGACAGATATAGTCCTCTCCCCATCAATTGTATCTCTAACCTGAGAAATGGTAAATAAACAGCAATTTCTATGTGTTATGAGGAGTGCCACAATAGGTGCAGGGTCCAGCCAGAGCCTGAAAGAGAGGCTCTTATCCTGATCTTTTGAAGTCAGTAAAAGCCACCACTCTGGTGGTAGTGAAGTTGATAACTGAACGACAGGGAAGATTATACATAATAAAGGGAAGCACCGCAATCAAAGAGCTAGAGGAAAACATTTGTGGAACCAGAACTAGTAGTTTAGTTTGAAGATTTGAAAATGTCAGCTATCAGCCATAGCATGTATTTTTTTTTCTTTTTTTGGTGGTACTGGGGTTTGAACTCAGGCCTTAGGGCTTAGTCAGGCAGGCACCCTGCTACTTGAGTTACACCTTCAACCCTTTTGCTCTAATTATTTTGGAGATAAGGTTTCACTTTTTGACCAGACTGGCCTGGCCCACAGTCCTCCTATTTTAGGTTTCCTGCCATTGCTGGCATGCAAGCGTGTGCCACCACATCCAGCTTTTTTCAATCAAACTTTTTGCCAGGCTGGCCTGAACTATGATTCCCTCAGATCTCAGTCTCCCTAGTGGCTAAGATTACAGATATGGCCATAGTACTTCTTGACATATATTTGGAAGTTAAAGTATTTCCTTGATTAAATATCACTAGACAACAATGTCTGTCTTGGCCTATGTAATAACATAAACAAGATGAATTTATGATGCCTCCATATATTTAGAGAATTGTTTCAGCATCCACAGGGACAATTTCATAGGGAAGACAGAAAGAAAAATCATAGCCAGCAATAAAAAGGCCTATGTGGGGATGAGGGGGAAAATAAAGGAGAATGATGGAGTGGGAGAATTTAACTAAGACATATTGTAAGCACTTTTGTAAATGTATCCTCAGTACATCAATAATATAGTAATAATTTTTAAAGTAACAAAAAAAGAAAGGCATACATAGTAACTTTATTTTTGAGTTTAAATGCTCTGAAAAGTAATGAATAAGAAATAACTGTTTTTCAAAATGTATGAATACATTTCATTACATGAATAGAGAACAAAACTAACATTACATCCATTATTCAAATAATGAAAAGCATTTATAGTTTTTTGCAGTATTGGAGTTTGAACTCAGGATCTCATGCTTGCTAGGCAGGGGCTGTACCACTTGAGCCACTCTGCCAGCCCCTTTTGATTGGGTATTTTTCAAGATAGGGTCTCATAAACTCTTTTCCTGGTCTGGCTTTGAACCTTGATCCTCCTGATCTTTGCCTCTGAGTAGCTAGGATTATAGGCATGAGCCACTGGCACTGGGCCCCAAGCATTTATAGCTTATGTCAAAAATCAAAAGATACACATTTTTCCTTTTTTTTGCAGTACTTGGGTTTGAACTCAGGGCCTCTTGCTTGCTAGGCAGGGGCTCTACCATTTGAGCTACTCCACTAGCCCCCGTATCTTTTAAATGTAACTTCCCCCAACAATTTCTGCTCCTTCTGAAGTAACTGTCAAGTATTATAACAGGTTCTTAGAAACTGGTTTTGCTAAAAGGCACTGACTCTTCACTTGGACCAACAAGTTAACTAAAAGCAGGATCAAAGCTTGGCATCTGGGCTGGCAGAGCAGCACAAGTGGTACAGCAGGGCCTAGCAAGTACTAAGGCCCTGAAAGCAAAAACAAACTTGGAGTCCTTGCCTCCATTTTGCAAGTCTTGTTTGTTAAGTCTCTACTCTTTGTAGTCACCTTGGATTCTGAGAATGACAGGACTGACAGATAACATCTTTATGACAATGGAACAAGACCACTCCCAAGGAACAGCAGAGCCTCACAGGACAAATTCTCCCCTCAAATGAGGATAACTACCTATAATAATGCATCTGTACCCTGGAGCATGAATAATCATTTCATGGGGACCTGATTTGCTCCCCTCAAGTGATGACAGGGATAACAACTTCTTTGAACTGCACAAAGAAGCAGAACTGAGAAAATGATCAACCAGTCCACACTTTACCTGGAACTGCTTAATTACACATACCTCTCACTCTCTGTCCCAATTCTTCTTCCATTTAAACCTAAAAAGTTCCTATCAGGGTGAAATATTTATGCTGCCTCTTCCCAAGGATGCCTGGCACATAAGGTCAGCCTGGGCTTTTTGCCTCAAAAAACCAAAACAATACAATGATTATAATAATTTAACATAACAAAGTAGAAATGATAAATTAAAAAACCATCATAGGGCTTAGAATTCAGAAGGTTCCAACTGAAACCCATATTTGGCAGTGATAATCTTAATTTCAATAACTTTACATCTAAGAATGACTTCTCTAAGGAAGCCTATGATCTTGGAAAACATAGACATAAGAACTTTTGTTTAGCCAGGTATTGGTGGCTCACGCCTGTAATCCTAGCTATTCAGGAGGTGGAGATCAGGAGGACTGAGGTTCCAAATCAGCCCAGGCAAATAGTTCAAGAGACCCTATCTGGAAAAATCCTTCACAAAATAGGGCTGGTGGAGTGCTCAAGGTGAAGTACCACAAACAAAACAAAACAAAAAAAACCAAAACTTTTGTTTAGGTGAACGTGTGGCTCAAGTGGTAAGAGTGCCTGCCTAGCAAGCATGAGGCCCTCAGTTCAGACCCCAGTGCTACCAAAAAAACCCCTATCAAAGCAAAAGTAAAGCATGCAGTTGGGTTGAAGGGAGAGCAGTTTATTCATTTTTTAGGATGAAAAAGAAATCTTGATGATAGAGTTTAAGATACAGATTAGGAAGTATTAATTTATGTCTCAAGTAATAACAAGCCTTATCAAATATAAACCAAATTCAAGCTGGGGGTAGTGGGTCATACTTGTAATCCCAGCTACTCAGTAGGCTGAGGTAGGATGACTGCAACACAGCGGCATTCCAACCTAAAAAGAGAGAGACGAGAACACATTTCAACAGAATTCATATTGAATGCATAGCTCTTTGAGCATACTTGAGCATACTAAATTCAACTGCATTGTTGACCGGTCTTTAGAAAGGGTGTTAATAGTCCAAAGAGCAAGGGCTGCTGATTTGATTGACCCAGATGGGAATCCCCGCCATTCCACTTGTTAACTATCTTGTCAGGGATTTTGCCCACATCATTTCATGTTTCTTGGATAGGTTGCTTACAAGTAAAACGGCAATGCTTATTTCAAATAGGCTTGTAAGTTTAAGTATCTAACCAGCCTGGCATTGCCAGTCCCCCAATATACTTGCCAAGTGCACTATGAGGGGAGAGGCTAATGATATTTGATATTAACTTGAGCCTGCAAAGGTAACTTTTCATGACTTAAGAAGCATATATTTAAGTTTTGGGGAAGGCTAAAAGTGTTATATTTCAATTCTTTAAAAAATTTTGTAGCGTAGTTAAATGTGTGGCTCAAGTGGTAGAGTTCCTGCCCATCAAGCGCAAGCCCTGAGTTCAAACCACCATACCGGAAGAAAATGTTACATAAGCCCACATTGAAAACCTCGCATTTCTGGACTCTCTCTAGAGGGAGAGGCAGAGACCAGGAAGTTGGTCACAGCCCAGGGAAAGGGACTTGCAGGGGCTGGGGAAGGATGTCGCGGTCAGCGAGCGGCGCGACACTCGCATCCCGGGGTTAGTTTTACTTATAGACCTTGGGGGCGACGGGTGACGTTCGTGTTGACAATTACTAGAACACTTCACAGTTTACGGAGCACTTTAACAAATTTCGTCTGAACGCTTCCGTCCCCGGGCACGGCTGGCGGAGATAGACGAGCGGCAAACTCTAACTCTGCCCACATGCGAGAGAGGAAGAGAGGTGCCAGCGTTCAGCCCCACGGCCCTCGCGACCTCAGGCTCCGCCCATCGCGCCTTTCTGGACGCAGGCGCAGTAGCTGCTATGGAACCTCAGCCGGGTCAGTGAGCCCAGCAGCGAGAGGCGGGGCCTTAATCGGGGTTACGTCACTCACCTGCGACCACACCTTTGCGAGACGTCATGCTGGCGGCCGGGCGCTGCGGTGGCGATCTGCTGAGGCTGCAGCGTCTGAGGAGGTGGCCGGTGCTCGGGACAAGTTCTTTCCTGCGCGGTCTTGGTCTGGAGCCCCTGGAAGAAGTCCGGTCACTGTGTTGCGAGTCCTCGGCTCGAGATGCGCGAGATGGAGAGAGCGCGCGCAAGGCGGCACGAAGGAAAGCCGCCGGAGTGGAGTCGTCCCCGTCTTTCCCTCTACTGGGCACGGGGACCAGGTGTCTTTCGTCACTGGAAAGCCTCAGCGTCTCGACGCCGCGGGAGGACTCGAGCGAAGAGCAGGGCCAGCCCAGGCCCGCGCACGGGGAGTCTGGAGATCGCTCGCTGCCCGCCCTCGCCCAGTCCGCCACCGAGCCCGCAGAGCTTCACGTCTCCCCTTCCTGCTCAGTTTCCAGAGAGGGACCCTTTCGGGCTGGGGAGCTGATTTTAGCTGAGACTGGGAAGAGAGAAACACAATTTAAGAAATTGTTTAGGTTGAGCAACGTCGGATACTTAAATAGTAGCTGGGGGGCGGTCCCGTTCAGCAAGATAGTGGGGAAGTTTCCCGGCCAGATACTGTCGAGTTCCACGGGTAAGCGTTTCATGCTCAGGAGGCCGGCACTGGAAGACTATGTATTGTTGATGAAAAGAGGGCCTGCCATAGCATATCCAAAGGTAATGAATGCAATGGGGACAGCAGGACAGGTGCAGAACCACTGCCTTGGTGAATGTACTCAGCACACCGCAGAATGTTTGAATTTTTCAGTATCAATTTTTTTCAGTTAGCCAATATCTTACACTATTGCATTTTTTAGGAGGATTTTAATTTGGTAGTCACGACTCCCTTAATCTGCAAAATGAAAGGTATGCCAGTTTACTAGCAGAGTGATGTGGACCGCTAAGCACGTCATGCCTACTACGTTTCTTCTCCGTTGCTCCAGATTTTGCAAGTTCGTTACTTAAGAGATTGTTGAACTCTCTGGGGGTTAATTTTGCAGGACCATTTCGGTGGTATTTTGATCATTGTATTTAATTAGGCATGTTGTTGGAGGTGTATTTTTTTTGTTTTATCAACAGTAGATATGTTAGGCTGGGAGCGATGTAGTTCAGTGGTACAGTCCTTGCCGACCATGCACCAAGCCCTGAGTTTAGTCCCCAGCAACACACACACACAGCCGGCACCGGTGGCTCACAGACCTAGCTGTAATCCTAGCTACTCAGGAAGATGGAGGTTCGATGCTAGCCTGCACAAATAGTTTACAAGACCCAATCTCAAAAAACCCAACACAAAAAAAGGGCTGGTGGAGTGGATAAAGGTGTAGGCCCTGAGTTCAAACCCCAGTACCAAGGGAAAAAAAAACCTAAATAAAACTGTGATATATTGCTAAGTTTTTCTAGTTAGGGAAACAACAACAACAAACCAGAGTTTCAGAGTTTTATGTTAAAACAGCTAACATTAAGCACTAAACATAAACTGAATATCCTTTCTTTTTTTGGTGATACTGGGTCCTCATGCTTGCTAGGTAGATGCTCTACAACCTGAGACACACCCACAGCCCAGAATGAATATTCTTTATAAATAGTCAATTGCGTAATTCCAGTCTTTTTTTGGAGGGGGGGCACATTGCCACTTGAGCCACTCCGCCAGCTCCCTAGTTTCAGTAATATGTTAGTCATTCACTGCTAGTGGGTTATTTTAATCCTTAATCAGTAGAGGACCTTGAGTAGAATGTTTCAGGTAACAAAACTCCCTTCCCATTCACTCATTCATTATTTATTCAGCAAATAACTGACTACATTCTACATTCAAGGCACTGTTTTATAGACCTTACATTCTAGATGGGATAACAGAACAAACAAGTAAATGAGAATAAAGTCATTTCAGGTAGTGCCAAATACCATGAAGACAAATAAATGAGCAGTGACACCGTTGGGTGAACTGGAGTTGGAGGATACTGTGTCAGGAATTAGAGAAGTTCTCTGAGGAGGATGCTTGACAGAAAACTAAACAGGGAAGGGCCAGCTTTTCAAAGGTTTGGAGGGAGGAATGCTGCAGAATTCCTATGAGGGACCTGGTATGAGGTATATAGATCATTGGTGTTAGTATTTTGTTCCTTGTGTAGTGAAGGACTATTGGGAGGTTCTAAGCAAAAATCTAATCTATATTTTAAAAGTTCTACCCAGGGACTCAAAGGTTTCCTTCAAGAATTTAGGCTATTGAGACTAAACTATCTTAAGCTCCCCTCCCCACAGTATTTTTAGTGACAGGGTCTCACAATGTAGTCCAGACTATCCTCAAACTCATGATCACCTGCCTCAGCCTCCTGAGTGCTGGGATTACAAGAGTGCACCACCATGCCAGGTTTATCATAAGGTTTGTTTTTTTTTTCTTTTTTGATGGGACTGGGGTTTGAACTCAGGGCTTCACACTTGCACAGCAGGCCTCTACTGGTTGAGCCACACCTCCAGTCTATTTTGCTCTGGTTATTTTGGAGATGGTGTCTTTGTGTTAAGAATTCCTTATGGAGGCTGGCCTTGAGCCACAATCCTCTGCATCTCAGCCTCCCAAGTAGCTAGCATTAAAGGCTTGAGCCATTTGTGCCCAGTTTATCATAAGTTCTTTTTGTTTGTGTGGTGGGGTAGGGGAACTGGGGTTTGAACTCAGGGTTTCCCACTTGGAAGCAGGCATTGTACTGCTTATAAAAATTCTTAATGGAAACTTTTTTTTTTTAAACTACATCACTTCTCTTTTCTCTTTGGACTGTTCCAACCTAGTCATAATAAAAGAGTTGGAATTTCATCTTGTTTTCCTGTTATTTTCTCCCCCCCTAGACAAAACGAAGAGAGATTATATTTTATAAAGTTTCATATGAAGATTGATCTTTAGTGCACTTTCTGTCTTTACATTTGTTATAGATAAAAAGTCAGTGTTCTGCTCTAAGGAGGAGCTTAAATACTGAACTTGGCAGTGCTACCTCTCTTTTTTTTTTTTGCGGTACTGGGGTTTGAACTCGGCCTACCCCTTTAGCCACACCACCAGTTCTTTTTTGTGATTTTTTTTTTTTTTTTTTTGAGATAGGGTCTTGAGAACTATTTGCCTAGGGCTGGCTTCAAACTGTGATCCTCCTGATCTCTGCCTCCTGAGCTTATAGGATTATAGGTATGAGCCACTAGTGCCTGGTTATCACCCCGTATCCTCTCTTTCTGTACTTTTTTTTTTTTCTTTTTTGGAGGTAATGGGGTTTGAACTCTGGGCCTTGCACTTGTGTCATAACCCTAGCCCTTTTGGCTTTAGTTTGTTTTTCAGATGGAGTCTGGTGCTTTTCCCTGAGGCTGGCCTCAGACCATGATCCTCCACCTCTGCCTCTTGAGCTGAGATTACAGGCTTGAGTCACCATGCTGTCTTAACCTCTTTTTTATTTCCCAAGTAGTAGATGTAGGAAATTGGACTTTGAACAGTACAACTTTGACATGATTTTTAAGGTAATATCTCCACTGATTTTTTTTTTTTTTTTTTTTTTTTTGGTGGTTAGGGTTTGAACTAAAGGTCTTGAGCTTGTTTGGCAGGTGCTCTACTGATCAAGCCAAGTCCCCAGCCGTTTAGTTTTGTGTTAGGTTCACTAGTGCCTAGTCTAGACCTGGGTAGCCTGGACTGTGATCCTCCTACTTAGGCCTTCTGCTTACCTGGGATGACAAATGCACACCACCATGTCCAGCTATTGATTGAAGTAGGCTTTCACTTACTTTTTGTCCTGTCTGACCTTGAACTGTGATCCTGACTTCCAAATAGCTGAGGTTACAGGCCTGAGTCACTGTGCTAAAAGCTGATCTCCTCATCAGAATTACATAACTTCATTTTATTTTATTTTTTTTGTCCTTGAAAATTGGTCTTTTTTTTTTTTTTAATTCATATGTGCATACAATGTTTGGGTCATTTCTCCCCCCTTGCCTCACCCCCTCCCTTACCCCCCCCCTGCACCCTCCCTCTTCCCCCACCCCCTCGATACCTGGCAGAAACTATTTTTGCCCTTATCTCTAATTTTGTTGAAGAGAGAGTATAAGCAATAATAGGAAGGACCAAGGGTTTTTGCTAGTTGAGATAAGGATAGCTATACAGGGAGTTGACTCACATTGATTTCATGTGCATGTGTGTTACCTTCTAGGTTAATTCTTCTTGATCTAACCTTTTCTCTAGTTCCTGGTCCCCTTCTATTGGCCTCAGATGCTTTAAGGTATCTGCTTTAGTTTCTCTGCGTTGAGGGCAACAAATGCTAGCTAATTTTTTAGGTGTCTTACCTATCCTCACCCCTCCCTTGTGTGCTCTCGCTTTTATCATGTGCTCAAAGTCCAATCCCCTTGTTGTGTTTGCCCTTGATCTAATGTCCGCATAATCGTATGAGGGAGAACATATGATTTTTGGTCTTTTGGGCCAGGCTAACCTCACTCAGAATGATGTTCTCCAATTCCATCCATTTACCAGCGAATGATAACATTTTGTTCTTCTTCATGGCTGCATAAAATTCCATTGTGTATAGATACCACATTTTCTTGATCCATTCGTCAGTAGTGGGGCATCTTGGCTGTTTCCATAACTTGGCTATTGTGAATAGTGGTGTAATAAAGATGGGTGTGCAGGTGCCTCTGGAGTAACCTGTGTCACAGTCTTTTGGGTATATCCCCAAGAGTGGTATTGCTGGATCATATGGTAAATCAATGTCTAGATTTTTAAGAAGCCTCCAAATTTTTTTCCAGAGTGGTTGGCCATTTGAATTTCTTTTTCTGAGAAAGTTCTGTTTAGTTCACTTGCCCATTTCTTTATTGGTTCATTAGTTTGGGGAGAATTTAGTTTTTTAAGTTCCCTATATATTCTGGTTATCAGTCTTTTGTCTGATATGTAGCTGGCAAATATTTTCTCCCACTCTGTGGGTGTTCTTTTCAGTTTAGAGACCATTTCTTTTGATGAGTAGAAGCTTTTTAGTTTTATGAAGTTCCATTTATCTATGCTATCTCTTAGTTGCTGTGCTGCTGGGGTTCCATTGAGAGGTTCTTACCTATACCTACTAGTTCTAGAGTATTTCCTACTCTTTCCTGTATCAACCTTAGAGTTTGTGGTCTGATATTAAGATCCTTGATCGATTTTGAGTTAATATTGGTATAGGGTGATATACATGGATCTAGTTTCAGTTTTTTGCAGACTGCTAACCACTTTTCCCAGCAGTTTTTGTTGAAGAGGCTGCTTTTTCTCCATCGTATATTTTTAGCGCCTTTGTCAAAGACAAGTTGGTTATAGTTGTGTGGCTTCATATCTGGGTCCTCTATTCTGTTCCACTGGTCTTCATGTCTGTTTTTGTGCCAGTACCATGCTGTTTTTATTGATATTGCTTTGTAATATAGTTTGAAGTCAAGTATCGTGATACCTCCAGCATTGTTCTTTTGACTGATATTGCCTTGGCTATTCATGGCCTCTTGTGTCTCCATATAAATTTAATGGTAGATTTTTCAATCTCTTTAATAATGTCATTAGAATTTTGGTGGGAATTGCATTAAACATGTAGATTATTTTTGGGAGTATAGACATTTTTACTATGTTGATTCTACCAATCCATGAGCATGAGAGATCTCTCCACTTTCTATAGTCCTCCTCAATCTCTTTCTTCAGAAGTTTATAGTTTTCCTTGTAGAGGTCATTTACATCTTTTGTTAGGTTTACACCTAGGTATTTGATTTTTTTTGAGGCTATTGTAAATGGAATTGTTTTCATATATTGTTTTTCAGTTTGTTTATTATTTGTATATAGAAATGCTAATGATTTTTCTATGTTGATTTTATATCCTGCTACCTTGCTGTAGCTGTTGATGATGTCTAGAAGCTTCTGAGTAGAGTTTTTGGGTCTTTAAGGTATAGGATCATGTTGTCTGCAAATAGGGATATTTTGACAGTTTCTTTACCTATTTGTATTCCTTTTATTCCTTCTTCTTGCTTAATTGCTCTGGCTAGGAATTCCAGTACTATGTTGAATAGGAGTGGAGATAATGGGCATCCTTGTCTAGTTCCTGACTTTAGAGGGAATGGTTTCAGTTTTTCTACATTAAGTATAATGCTGGCTGTAGGTTTGTCATATATAGCTTTTATAATGTTGAGGTACTTTCCTTCTACTCCTAGTTTTCTTAGAGCTTTTATCATGAAATGGTGTTGGATCTTATCAAAGGCTTTTTCTGCATCTATTGAGATGATCAAGTAGTTTTTGTCTTTGCTTCTGTTAATGTGGTTTATTATGTTTATTGATTTTTGTAAGTTGAACCACCCCTGCATTCCTGGGATGAAGCCTACTTGGTCGTGGTGAATGATCTTTTTGATGTGTTGTTGAATTCGGTTTGCCATTATTTTGTTGAGGATTTTTGCATCAATGTTCATTAAGGAGATTGGCCTATAGTTCTCCTTTTTGGAGTTCTTTTTGCCTGGTTTTGGGATAAGTGTAATACTGGCTTCATAAAATGTGTTAGGCAGTTTTCCTTCCCTTTCTATTTCGTGGAACAGTTTAAGGAGGGCTGGTATCAGTTTTTCTTTAAAGGTCTGATAGAATTCAGCAGAGAATCCATCAGGTCCTGGACTTTTCTTTTGGGGGAGACTCTTGATTGCTGCTTCAATTTCATTTTGTGTTATACATCTATTCAGGTGATTAATATCCTCTTGGTTCAGTTTTGGATGATCATATGTATCTAGAAATCTGTCCATTTCTTTAAGATTTTTCAAATTTATTTGAATATAGGTTCTCAAAGTAGTCTCTGATGATTTCCTGGACTTCCATGGTGTTTGTTGTTATCACCCCTTTTGTATTCCTGATTCTACTAATTTGAGTTTTTTCTCTCCTCATTTTAGTCAGGTTTGCCAGGGGTCTGTCAATCTTGTTTATTTTTTCATAGAACCAACTTTTTGTTTCTTTCTTTGTATGGTTTTTTTTGGTTTCTATTTCATTGATTTCAGCTCTTATTTTTATTATTTCTCTCCTATTTGTTTTGGGATTTGCTTGTTCTTGTTTTTCTAGGAGTTTGAGATGTATCATTAGGTCATTGATTTGGGATCTTTCAGTCTTTTTAATATATGCACTCATGGCTATAAACTTCCTCTCAAGAATGCCTTTGCTGTGTCCCATAGGTTCCAGTAGGTTGTGTTTTCATTTTTATTGACTTCCAGGAACTTTTCAATTTCCTCTTTTATTTCATCAATGACGCATTGTTCATTAAGCAATGAGTTATTCAGTTTCCAGCTGTTTGCATGTTTTTTGTCTTGTTGTTGAGTTCTAGTTTTATTGCATTGTGATCAGATAGAATGCATGGTATAATTTCTATTTTCTTATATTTGCTGAGGCTTGCTTTGTGTCCTAGGATATGATCTATTTTGGAGAAGGTTCCATGGGCTGCTGAGAAGAATGTATATTATGTAGAAGTTGGATGAAATGTTCTGTAGACATCAAGTAGGTCCATTTGATCTATTGTATATTTTACATCTAGGATTTCTTTATTGATTTTTTTGTTTGGATGACCTATCTATTGATGTTAATGGGGTGTTAAAATCTCCCACAACCACTGTGTTGGAGTTAATATATGCTTTTAGGTCTTTCAGGGTATGTTTGATGAAATTGGGTGCGTTGACATTGGGTGCATACAGGTTGATAATTGTTATTTCCTTTTGGTCTATTTCCCCTTTTATTAGTACGGAATGTCCTTCTTTATCTTGTTTGATTAATGTAGGTTTGAAGTCTACTTTGTCAGAGATAAGTATTGCTACTCCTGCCTGTTGTCGGGGGCCATTGGCTTGGTAAATCTTCTAGCCTTTCATCCTAAGCCTATGCTTTTTTCTGTCTGTGAGATGGGTGTCCTGTAAGCAACAAATTGTTGGATCTTCCTTTTTAATCCATTTCATCAAATGGTGCCTTTTGATGGGGGAATTAAGTCCATTAACATTAAGTGTTAGTACTGATAGTTATGTGGTGATTCCTGTCATTTAGTTGTCTTAGTTGTTTGAAGGTTTGATTGTGTGTACCTAAGTTGAGGTCACTCTCTACTGTCTTGCTTTTTGTTTTCCTGTAGTTTGGTGCTGCCTGCCCTTTCATGGTTATGTTGGGTTTTACTCTCTGTGTGCAGAATCCCTTGAAGAATCTTTTGTAGTGGTGGCTTTGTGGTCACATATTGTTTTAGTTTCTGCCTATCATGGAAGACTTTTATTGCTCCATCTATTTTGAATGATAGTTTTGCTAGATAGAGTATCCTGGGGTTGAAGTTATTTTCATTCAGTGCCTGGAAGATCTCACCCCAAGCTCTTCTTGCTTTTAATGTTTCTGTTGAGAAGTCTGCTGTGATTTTGATGGGTTTACTTTTGTATGTTTTTGTTTTTTCTCTCTTACAGCCTTCAATATTCTTTCTCTAGTTTTTTTTAGTTGTTTTAATGATGACATGCCGTGGGGTAGTTCTATTTTGATCTGGTCTGTTTGGTGTTCTGGAGGCCTCTTGCATCTGTATGAAAATAGATTTCTCTAGATTTTGGAAATTTTCTGTTATTATTTTGTTGAATATATTACGCATTCCCTTCGCTTGCATCTCTTCTCCTTCTTCAATGCTCAGGATTCTTAGGTTTGGTCTTTTGATGGAGTCAGTGAGTTCTTGCATTTTCTTTTCACAGGTCTTGAGTTGTTTAACTATACTTCTTCAGTTTTTCCTTTAATTACCATTTCATATTCGAGTTCTGAGATTCTGTCTTCTGTTTGTTCTGTTCTGCTAGATTGGCCTTCCATTTTGTTTTGCAATTCTCTTTCATTCTTTTTTCTGAGGTTTTCCATATCTTGGGTCGTTTCCTCTTTAATGTTGTCTATTTTTGTTCTGAGTTCATTTATCTCTTTATTGTGTTCTTTGTTTCACTTTGGTGTTTATACAGTGCTTCTATGGTTTCTTTTATTTCTTCTTGTGCTTTTTCAGATTCTCTATTTTTGTTATCTTGGAATTTCTTGAGTGTCTCCTGTACAGTTTGATTGACCATATCCAGTATCATCTCTATAAAATTCTCATTGAGTATCTGTAGTATTTCTTCTTTTCGATTATTTTTGTGGGCTTCATTGGGTTCTTTGGCATAGTTTATCTTCATTTTGTTGGAGTCTGGATCTGAGTATCTGTTTTCTTCATTTCCCTCTGGTTCCTGTACTAATTTTTTGCTGTGGGGAAACTGGTTTCCCTATTTTTTCTGTCTTCCTGTCATTGCCTTTGGTGTTGTTATTGTCCCTGTACTGTGTGCAATTAAGTATTTTCTAGCTTGTAATAATAACAATGGTAATATTTAGAATGGAAGGGTGAGCTGAGATGGAAAGCAAGAAGTTAAAGAAAAGGGAAAAACAAATAAACAAGTAGAAAAAACAAACAAAAAGTTTCAAAGATATAAACAAGGAGAGATAGTGTACTAATCAACAGTAAGCTGAAGAGGCATTGGAGAGACAGAGGATTGAAGATAAAAAATAAAATAAATACATAAAAATAAATAAATGAAAAAAAGATCTCCAAGTTCAAATGTAATAAAGTTTCAGTCTTAATAATTTTGGTGTTAGTTCCTCAGCCTCCAATCCTGGAGATGGTGTCTCAGAAGTAGTTCTGTCTTTGTCTCATCAAAGGGGAAAAAAACTTAAAAAAAAAAAAACCAAACAAAAAAACCCCACCTAGTGTCCCAAGTTCAAATGCAATACAGTTTCAGTAAGTTTTTCAGCATGCAGGTGTAGTTCGGTTGTTTTCTCATCAAAGGTAGGGAGCTAAAAAAAAAAGAGTCTGGAGACAGTTCTGTGAATGGCTATCTGTGGCTGTGGCTCACCTGCCGGCTGCTGTCAGCCTGCTGTTGCTGGAGGCATTGTTTATGCAGATCTCTGGGGTGAGCTTAGCACTCACCTGGCCCTGCAGGCTGTGTTTACTCAGAGTTCTCCTGTGCGCGATCCCACTGCTACAAGCTTTCCCCTTTCCAAGCACACTGGGGGAGGTGACACTGCACCCACTTCTCAGGCTGGCGTGTTTATTTACAGTTCACGTGGGAAGTGGGTCTTCCCCCCTTTCCTGTGGAGTTTTCCTCCCACCGCCACTTTTACAAGCTTTCCCGCTCCTCGTTGCTGGGCGTGTGCCGCTGCTCCTATCTTCTCCAGCTGGCTTGTTGTGAGGGATTTCCCCTCCCTGCCTCTTCGGTGTTCAAGGTACCCCGTCCTCTTTGCTATGTGTCTTTTTTTGTTGTTATTGCTTATTATTCAGGTTTTTTTTCTTTTTTCCCTGGGTGGGGGTCGGTCTGTCCAGGGGGCTATGCTGATTTGTCTCAGGGCTGTCTGTGGGAGTACCGTCTTAGCTCACCTTGTGGTCTGCGTCTTCCCAAGCCGTCTGGGCGCTAGCATCTGGCAGTGGCGTAGGATCCCTCCTGGTTTCTCCGTTTAATGTGAAGTGGAGGTGCTATGCGCAGGCTGGAGGTGTGGAGGTGTCAAAGTTTTGCCTCTTCTCACTGGTTTTTCCTGTAAGGTGTATCTCCAGCGTCTCTCCAAGATTTTACTTTAGGAGGCATGCTTTCTGCTTCCTCCCTCTAGCTGCCATCTTGGAATCTCCCCATAACTTCATTTTAATATTAAAAATTGGTCTGTGGGGGTCTGTGGCTCAGGTAGAAGAGTGCCTACCTAGCAAGCATAAGACCCAGTACCACCAAAATAAATAAATAGGTCTGTGGGAACGATTTAAAATTAACTTCCTAGTAGATTCTGTGATCTGACCACACTTCACACTGGTGAATATTAAGTACTTTTAGCTTTGGGATAGTAGTACAAGTAGCAACAATCCTTAAATTTTCTAATCTTTCCTGTGACTTGCATGATTGTAGCTCTTAGATAAGGACAATTGGGTAGTAGAAACTTGCCACTTAATAAAGTGAAGCTCAATTATTAAAACCTTAGGGTGGGCATTCAATTTATATTATTGAATTAATCAGGGAAGGTGTTAGAATCCTTCTTTAGGAAAAAAAAAAAAAGGTTAAGTTTAGAAGGGATGCTTGAAAGCCCAATGTTTTAAAACTAGAAAACTCAGCAACCTCACAACTCATCTTTTCCAGACTACATAACCTGAGGCAGGAAACAAAGACTAATGTTTGCTCAAAAAAAAAATTTTTTTTTTGGTGGAACTGGGGTTTGAATTGAAGGCTTTGCACTTGCAATGCAGGCACTCTACTGTTTGAGCCAAACCTCTAGTCCTGCTCAGATTTATTTTACAATGTAACAGGTTTCTGTATCTTTAAAAGTTGAACTTTCTTCCTTAGAGCATTGTATTGAAATGACATCCAAAACTGTCTCCACTCCTGTGTGAAGTTGTACCCCTCTCACATCTGTACTCTAAGGTGCCTGGCACATAGGTGAGGAAATATGCATCTGAAAGACTAAACATTTGTGAAAGAAGCTTTTTGACTAATCTAGCTTAAAAATGATATGTCTGTCATTTGTTCCAAATCTTTGTCCAGCATTTCAACATGAGGATGACAGGTTCAAGACAGATCTAGGCTACACAGTGAGATGCTGTCTCAAGAAGAAAAAAGACAAACAACCAAACCCCAAAATAACAACAAACTCAACTATTTCTAATCTACAGCTTTATACTGACTGGTCAGAAGGATCCTAGAAAACTCCTCTTCCTAGAACTTTAACAAGCAGCTTTTCCCAGAAAAGGAAAATATAGTAAAAACTAGATGTACCGCTTATTAGCAGTTTTGACAGGTAAGATATTGGAATGTTGACATAACTGCTGACATTTAAAATTTCTCTATTGTAACATTTGTTACAGTAATAGTCAACAGTAAGGTCTTTAGGGTTCCATATCAGTTCTTCTCCTTTCTTACTCAGTTTCTGATGGTGTGATCCTGGGCAAATTACTTAACCTGTGAGTCCTTTCTTTCTTAATTTTTTTTTTTTTTTTGCAGTGATAGAGATCAAACCCAGAGCCTCAGCATACTAAGCAAGTGTTTATCACTGAGCTATATCCCCAGTCCTTTGTTTTTTTAATGGAGATGATTTTACTTTTCTCATACTGTTATTCTGATTAAACAAGGTAATATGTGAAAGCAATTGGCACAATAGAAACCTGGCATGTAGTGAAGTTTTAATAAACAACTCTGACTACTATCATCCTTAATATCCCTGTTGTGTTAACAAAACAATTCTTCAATTCATAGTATTTGACGATTGGGTCCTCTGATGTATTCCTGGTACCTTTTTTTGCCTTTTTTTCTTTTTTCAGTGCTGGGATTGAACCTAAGGCTTCATGCATACTAAGAAAGCACTGACCCACTGAGTGACATCTCCAGCCCTTCTAATATTTTAATTCTAAATTAAAATCTCATAATTTCTAAAAAGAAAAAAAAATTTTAAGAAAAGACCAAATGGAAAGATTTTCTTTGTTGTTTCAGTGAATTTGCTCTGTAATTTATTGTATTTCAGTTCTGTCAAAAAGTGTAAATGTCAGTGTCTTGGCAATGTCTTTTCTTGCTTACCCTGAAAAAAAGTTCATTTCAAGCAGAAGGTACATAATTGGTTTTCCTGCCTCATTTTTTTCTAGTATATCTCATATTTCCCTGCCAGATTAACCTTCATGAAATGCCATTTATATTGTCCCAGCTGCTTACTGGGCCATGTTCAAATGCCTCTGATCAGCATTTAAGTCTGTTCATCTCTCCTCTTGAGATGGGTGAACTATATTTATTCTACCTATACTTTGTTTATAGCTGTTTCTACTGTGATTATTTCCTTAAATTCTCTACTCTTTAAACTAGGGCACTCTGCTGCTTTCTTAGAACTCCTATAGCACTTATTATCTACAATTTTAGTATTATTCTAAAGTGCTCTTTTATTTGCTAATTGATTCTTGAATCTTATTTTATTAAGCAAACTATAAATTCTTTGGCAGGGCCAGCATCCAGTCCTCGATGAGTATTTATGAGTTACTGAGTCATCATTCTGTGTTTCAATCATAGGATATGAATATGATATTGTTGATGATGGACATCAACCCAGGTCACACTGTTTTGGAAGCTGGCTCAGGTTCTGGTGGAATGAGCTTGTTTTTATCCAAAGCAGGTAAGACTGAGATAAATGACTAGATTTAGATGACAAAGAAACAACTCAGTTTGTTTAAAATAACAAAGGGATTAAGATATTTGGGGAAATCCATAACTTTGTGATAGTGTTCTTCTCAAAACCAAGTGAAAGCAACTATTTTTCTTTCTATCGTGCACATTTATTGCAGTTACTCTTTGTACCCTCCCTCCGTTTTCTTTGTTTTCTCTCAATCCTTCCATACTTTCTCTCTCTCTCCCTCTCTCTCTCTTTTTGCAAGACTGGGGTTTGAATTCAGGGCGCTATTGCTTGAGCCAGTACTATGTAACCCAGGCTGGCCTTGAACTTGTGATCCTCCTGCCTCAGCCTTCCAAGTGCTAGAATTACAGGTGTATACCACGACACCTAACAAAATTTTTCCTTTAAGAAAGTCTAAGAGTGCTGAGTGCCAGTAGCACATGGCTATAATCCTAGCTACTCAGGAGGCAGCGATCAGGAGGATCTCGGTTCAAAGCCAACCTAGGGAAATAGTTCATGAGACTATTCAAAAAAAACCAATCACAAAAAAGGGCTAATGGAGTGGCTTAAGATGTAGGTTCTCACTTCAAGCCACAGTACCACAAAAAGAAAGAAACAAAGTAAGTCTAAAAGCAAAATGAACTTGAGATGTGGCTCAAGCAGTAAAGTGCCTGCTTTGCACGTGCAGAGCCCTGAGTTTAAAACCTTAGTCCCACCCAAAAAAAAAAGAAAGTCTAAAAATTGTCAATTAGAAAATCTTCTGCATGAAGGAGGTGCTGATCAAAAATCAAGAGGTATGTATTAAACATACCTTTTCTTGTTCCTACTACTCAATTTTTGGTTACTGTTATCCTAGTTACCTCTGAGGTCAGGTTACTCTACCTACCTGTACATGTTCCCTTCTTACCTAATAATAGACCACTAAGCAGTAGTAGTACTCTCTGGGTAGATTGCATGAAGATTATAGGTAGAAATTGAAATTCAATTTATACATTTTGTTCTTTGACCTAATGGCATCACATTTGAATATAATCCAGATTATACTAAGTCAGTAAATTCATACTGGGCTCCTCAAATCTTCCATTTGACACTTTTTTTTTAGTGGTGGTACTGGGGTTTGAACTCTGCCTAGTGTTTGCTAGGCAGGCAATTTACCACTTAAACCATACCCCTCCCCCCAATCCTATTTTGCTCTAATTATTTTTCAGGTAAGATCTGGCATTTTGCTAGGGGCTGGCCTCAGACCTGATCCTTCTATCTATGGCCTCCCATGTTACAGGGATGACAGATGCATGCCATCACCTGTGGCTTGTTTGTTAGGTGGGATCTTTTTAACATTTTGCCTAGGCTGGCCTTGAACTGCAATCCTTCTGATTTCTGCCTTCTGAGCACCTAGAATTACAGACATGAGCCACTGCTCATGGCCTCTTTGGCTCCTTTTTATACAGAAAGGTAGTCCTTTCTTCAAAATAAATGACAAATTCCTAAATGCATGTTTTCATTTTACAAAGTGAATTTATAAAAATTTGTCAGACAGGAGAAGTGGCCATGTTTCCAGTATCAGAGGAATGGCATGGCATGAACAATTCCAGACTATGAATGATCAAGAAATTATTGTTGCTGGGTGTTGGTGACTCATACCTGTAAGCCTAGCTACTGAAGAGGCAGAGCTCAGGAGGATTGAGGTTCGAAGCCAGCTCAGGCAAATAGTTCACGAAATCCTATCTCGAAAAAACCCATAACAAAAATGGCTGGTAGAGTGGCTTGAGGTATAGGCCCTGAGTTCAAATCCCATACCTTTGAGATGGATATTTTTTTCTCTGTATTTTCCCGGTTGTTTAGTTTATGCTGCTATTAATGTTAATTTTATCCTTCGAGCACATGATGACTTATACCTAGAGATACATTTCAAAAGACCTTCTGGAATTTAAAGTTTTCATTAGTAAACTATGGACTGCTTGATCTGGGGTAGCCTTCAATTAGAACCCAGTGATCTTAGATAGAGGTAGGCAGAAAGTTAAAATGTAGTGCTCTTCTCTGAAATTAAAGTACTACTATGATAAACAATTTGAAAATTCACCAGATACATATAAAAATAGAAATACCTTTTAAATATATAAAAGGTTCAAGCTTATCCATAATAAAAGGATGCAAACTAAAACTATAATGATCGGCTAGGAATGGTGGTAACATGCCTGCAGTCCCAACACTCAGGAAGCTAAGGTGAGAGAATCACACTTTGGAGACCAGTAGGGGCTACGTAGTATTCCAGGCCAGCCTTGGCTACATAGTGGGAGCCTGTCTCAAAGAAAAAGAAAAAAAAAGCCACAATGATAAATTTTATTCACTTTTTGGATTGACACAGATTAAAAAGTTTGATAAGTTTTGGTTGGGGAGTTTATGTAGAAACAGGCACCTAACACATTGTTGGTACCACTTGTTTGGAGAACAATGTTAATATTTTTCAAAATAAATTTCACATAGCCTTGAGCCAACAATTCTATTTTTGGTAATTTACCCTGTACATAAAGTCCTGTTACAAAGACTTAGGCAGAAGAATGTTCATTTTGCTGTATTGCAGTGTTGTTTGTAGTAGCATAAGACTAGAAACAACAAAAATAATTGAAAATATAAAAAAAGAGAGATCGAGAAAGGAAAAAAAAGACTAGAAACAAGCTAAGTCTTCATCATTAGGTGACTGGTTAAATAAATTAGTGCATAGCCACACAGTGGAATATAATAGTTGTTGAAAAGAATGCAATACATCGTAATTGCTGAAATGCCATTGGTAAATAAGAGGGAATCTGCAGGACAGTGTATTTTAGCCATGGTGTCTGTTAAAATCAGAGAGTTACTTGTATAGGCATCAAGTAGCCTGTGAAGCGTAACTGGTAATATGGCTGCCTTCAATGAAGAAGGAGGGGAGAGAGACTTGTAACCTTGGACTATTAGAATTTTTCCCACATACATTTAATATCTTTGCAAAATAAATTCTTCATACCTTTTAAAGTAAACTAATGCTATGAAATACCATAAATTATTTTTTACTTAAGTTGGATCACAAGGACAAGTCCTAAGTTTTGAAATACGAAAAGACCACCATGATCTGGCTAAGAAGAATTACAAACAGTGGCGTGATTCATGGAAACTAAGTCACGTAGAAGAATGGCCAGACAATGTGCATTTTATTCACAGGGATATTTCAGGAGCCACTGAAGACATAAAATCTTTAACATTTGATGCGGTAAGTTTTCTAACGTGAGTTCTATGTTATGTTGAATACAAGGAAAACAAGGATCAGGCTTCTTTGTATGGACAGTGGTGTTCATTATTTTTGCCTTACCTTCTGTATTGGGGAAAGAATATTTTCCTTTAATGCTGTTTGGGCTTGAGGCCAAGAGACAACTGAACCAGGTGCCAAAGTTGTCCATGAATGTGGAATAATGACCAAAGACTATGAAGAGAAATTCAATACCGTGAACCTTAGCATGCCAGATAAAGAATTGATAATTTGGAAGCAGCATTGAGAACATACTAACACCAGTGTTTAATCTCAGTTGTAAGATTTGGAGGATAAATAGCCTCCATTTGAGACAGAATAGGCAAGAGGCATCTTTAGAGGTTAAAGACAGGATATAGAGAGTTGTGTCCATAAAAGATGTTGAGGGCTAGGGGCATAGCTCAAATGATAGCAAGTGGGAGGTCTTGGGTTCGTTCCCCAGTACTGAAAAAAAAAGAAAAAATTATTGAGGATAGAGGCATTGATCATGAACAAAGCTCCAGAAAGTAGAGGAATTTGTAGCAATACAAGGTTGAGTTGGGGGAAGTAGTAGAAAGTATGAAAATAAAAGGGTAGATGAAAAGAAAGGATATTTTGAGCTGTGACCAAATATGATGGAGATGTTAGAAACAGAGCTGTTTTCAAAGTTTCAGAATGCTAGTGTCTTATCCTTCATGATGCCACTTAAAGAGTTCAGAGTTTGACACTATGGATTTAGGCCTGGGTGAGGTGTCCTTCCTTGTCCTCCCTTTTCATTAATTGAAAAAAATGAAGCTAAGTTCAAAGAGCAAATAAAATTATTTTTATCAGCATTAATTCCTGTTTTCCCCCCAACTGCACTGAGGTACTAGAGATTGAACTCAGTCTTGTGCTTACACTCTACCATTTGAGCCATGTCCCCCCTCTCTTAATATAATTAAAGCCTATAGTTTTATTGACCACAGTTCTTTTATCTTTGTTTGACTTGCATGTTACAGCTCAGTAAGGGAAAAGGACTCTACTTAGGTCATCACAAGAATGTCAAAAATACCTGGGAGATTAATTGGGTATTATAATTTTGCTTGCTGAGCATGAAACACAACAAAAGGGTTTTAATGATATTGTTGAAGCTTTGTAGAAAATTGTTGAACCATCCCTGATCTAAAAAGAATACTCCTTATTAGATTTGTACAGTTGAGTCTTTTTTGAATAATAGTGCCAAATGAATTGGCATGGGAGAATATAGAAGGAGTGGTGTCTATACTGCTGCGAAGAGTTACATATTATTAGGGCTAAGGAATTATAGTTAGGGTTTATACATAAACCATAATACAGAACTATCAAATAAAAGCTTTATCATTAACAATTATTTTGCTGGGTGCCAGTGGCTTCTCAGCCACTGTAATTTTAGCTTCTCAGGGGGCAGAAATCAGGAGATGCAGTTCCAAACCAGCCTACGAGCTGTTGTGTTGTGTAGGGTCTCGAAAATACCTAACACAAAAGAGCTGGTGGAGTGGCTCAAGGTGTAGGCCGAGTTCAAGCCCTAGTACCGCAAAAAAATATATATATATATTTTTTATGGACTAGAGGTATGGCTCAAGCCATAGAGCATCTGCCTAGCAAGCACAAGACCCTGAATTTAAACCTTAGTACCACCAAAAGAAAAATAAAATAATTACTTTTGTGTGGGAAAGTCTTTAAAAATTGCCAGTTGATAAAAGTACTGCTTAAAAGTAGGTGCCTGATCAAAAGCAAAAAGGTATACATTAAACATAAATTTCTTTTCATGTTCCCACCACTTTTCTAGTTATGGTTTTCCTATTTGATTGTTGCTATTGCTCTCTTTAAATTCCTCTCCTAGCTCTGCCATCTCACTTCTTGGGTCTTCCTTCTTCCAATCCATTCTCTCATTTCTACATTAATCTTCCTAAGATATAGTACTGGTATTGACACTTTTCTGCTGAAAAACACAGGAGCTTTTCATTCAAAGACTTTTGGTATCCTTTAGAAGCTGATCTCAGCCTTCCTTTCTAACTCCAGTCCTTCATGTAACCTGCTTATGCTACTGCTAACCAAAGTGGTGGTAACTAAATAAAAAAGATGTTAAGCTGGGCGTGGTGGCTCATGCCTGTAATCCTAGCATTTGAGGAGGCTGAGGTATTTTTTTTTAAACAAAATTTTGGAAACAGCTTGACAAACTATCTGAAGAGAAATTAACACAATGGAATATTAACATTAAAACTATATATTTATTATTATTATTTGGCTATACTGGGATTTGAACTCAGGGCCTCATGCTTGCTAGGCAGGTGCTCTACCATTTGAGCCCAGTAAATGTTTTATAGCTACATATCACTACATCTCAAAGACAAAGTGCTTAGTGGAAAAAGCATTACAAAAGAAAATGTATGGGATGGCCACATATCTATAAAATTTCAAACTACACAACATGTTTGTAGCTACATACATATGTTGTAAAATTGTAAGATTATTCAGGATATTTGTAAGGAAAGAAAATAATGGAAAAGGAATAGAGATAAATAAATTTTGGAGTCTATTCAGCCTGATTCACTGCCAGGCTCCATAATTGCCAGTATGACCTGGGGTAAGTTAATCTTTCTATGCCTCAATCACCTATATTTACAATAAAAATAATAGTACATATTTCATGAAGTACTTGAGGATTAAATGAGAGAAGTCATGTAAAGTACATAGAATAGTGCTTGATATGTAGTAGCATTAAATAGATGTTAGCTCTGATTTTCATCATTATGATTATCCTTCCTTGCCCTTTTCTCCACCTGTTTAATTCTACTCTCCTTTCAAAGCTTACATCAAAGGTCATCTGTTTCATGGAAGATGCCTTAGTTATCTAGCTGGAGGATTATCACCTTTCTCTGAATCCCTTTGTTTCTTGATTCAACACACATTTATTAGGACCTGCTGTGTGCTATGTACTGAAAGTAATAACTTTCAGTCTAGAAGAAAAGATATAAACAATGAGTAGAAAGACTCGGAAGTGTAAAACACCGTGGTTTTTGAGTTGAGTACAATAAGGAGATGAAATGCAGTTTTGAGAGGCTAAATAAAGAATGTTGTGGATGTGTCAAACTAGAGTACATGGACATTATCCTGTAGAGAACGGGAAACTACTGATGAATTTTTAAAAAGGAGAGGGGAGGGTCCTGATTCCTGTTTTAAGAGCATTCTGGTAGAAGAATTAAGGCTGGGAGTCTATACAGAAAGCTCTTATGCTATTTCAGCAAGATATGATGAGGTCTTGACCTATGGCATAGCAGTAGAATTCATTTGAAGAGCACTGAAGAGGTAGATTTGTGGTATTTTAATTCAAATAGAAGCCTCAAAACCTCACAGATTTCTGAAGATAACTCAAAACAAAAAAAAGGATGATTCAAGTTTCTGATTTGAGTGACTGGATAATTGGTAATGTTGCTAATTGAGAATAGAGCGTTCAAGAGGACTAGCAGGTTTCTTGGCTTTAATATATGTATTTACACTGCTATTTGCAGTTGTCGGCCACCATCATCTTTTCATTCTCATGGTCTTCGGTATATAGAATTTAAAAAATAAGACAGAGTATACTTAATATCATGGAGTTATACATTTAGTTAAAATGTACACTTAGTTAAAATTAGACAAATTTTGTTTATTTTACTATCCACAAAGAAGTTTTTAAAAAACCAGATCATTCAGGTCTCATGAGAAATTTTCTGAGGTGACATTGAGCTGTGCACTCTAATATGGGAGCCCTTGTTTCTTTCCATCCCTTACTCTGATTTCCTTCTCAGCTTTCATCACCACCTGAGAGCACATCATAGAACAGGTGAGAAATTAGTTTTTCCTCATGCAAATTAAACTCAGGAGAGCAGAGACTTTGAGCATCTACTTCAAAGTTCTTCAACATCCCAGCACTCTAAGCTGGACACATACTTGGAGGCGTTTAGTGACTTTCTCCTCTGAGTGAAGACATCTCTAAAAGAGAATGGAGAGAAGTAAGGACCAGGTGGCAAAGTGTAAGATAGCATTGTGTGCTAGGATATCTTGTCCAAAAGGAGTTTGTTCCTGGAGTGAAGAAGTAGGAAGGACCAGAGGTTAGGGATCTGACATATCATCAGACGTGTAGATAACTGGAGTAGACATCCTGGGAAGAATAGAGTGACCTTCTAAAGCCCTGGAGAGACAGGGACCTGAACTGTACCTAACAAAGTACATCTATCTTCCTGGGTCCAAACCATATGGTACCTATGCTATCCCACTTCCCCAGGCCCCTCGCAAAATCTCTCTTCAGCTTGCCTTAAAGTCACACCTTCCTGAGCAGGATATTTCTTAATTGTAATTCCCCAACTAATTGTTTTCAGAACCAAGTCCTTTGATGGTTTTATTGTCTCTAAATTTACACCAGTCTCTAATGACTTCAGAGCAGGAGGGTTTGGGAAGTGAGCAGCCCAGGATGAAGGCAGGAGATTGCAACTTCTAAACCTGTGGGAGCAGACTTTCCTCTAAGTTCCCACAGGTTGGGGATGGGTCCTGCAATCTCTGTCTTGGGACAGCAGGCTAAATGGATTGGAGTGGCCTCCCCTTTAAAAGCTCCCAAGCACACTTGTTCTCCTGTGTATGGGGCTGTTGATCCATGCAGCTCACCATTTTTCTGCCTGGCAACCACATCAGGAACCAAGTAGCTTTCAAGGCTAACGTTGATAAGGCTTAATTCTACACATACCAGCTCATCTGGAGACCAGTTTTTTGGTTTTTTTTTAAGTCAGATCATGTCATGCTTTAAAACTCTCTAGTGGCTTTTCCCTGAGTAAAGCTAAAGCCTTCAAGTTATGTAACCTGCAATCTCTCTCTCTTCCCCCAATCCCACCATAGACCTCACCTCTTTTTCTTTTTTTGCGGGGGGGCAATACTGGAGTTTGAACTCAGGGCTTCCCCCCCTTGCTAAGCAGGTGCTCTACTATGTGAGCCCAACCTTCAGCCCTAAGCCTCATCTTGATGCACGGATGACACGTGCAGGAATTTCAGGTGCTCAGGGTTCTTGAGCCCGCTCTGAGAATGAAAGCACAGGCGGACTCCAACAGCAGAGGTCAGAAAGATTTTATTTGTAGAGAAGAGAAGAGAAAGACTGCATAGTGGAGAATGCAGGGGGACCTGGTCGGGTTGGGGATTGGTTTTATAGCCTTTTTTTGCATTGCCTGGGGGCAGAGATGTAGCTCAGGTGCAGACAGAGATTTCCTGGGAAGGAAAGGTGTCCCCTTGTCCACTTATCTTTTGGGACCTCCTGCAGTCTGTCCTTCAGTCCTTCATTCCCCCCTCTCAAAGGTCACCCTAACTGCTATTAGGGATAGGGACAACGAAGTCTATTCAGTAACTGCTTCCTGCTGACGGGGTGATGAAGGGGCCTGCAGCATCAGGGCTGACCATGAGAGGGGTTGTCAAGGAGACCACGGTAGTAGGTCGTTTTCATCTCCATCAAAGGCATTTGTAGTTTGATGGATTCTAGGTGAGAAGAAACAAACTTGACAAGTTTAAAATGCAAGGCCCAAACACATGCAAGAGAATAATGGCAACTATAGGCCCCAGAAAGGGTAGGAGCCAAGTCCTGGAGGGGAGCCAGGATTTTATTTGGTCCCACACCTGTGTAGAAACCTGAGCCTCAAGAGATTGCTCCCACAGCCATTTAGCCTGTTGGAGAATGTAATCTGCATGTTGCTCTACAATGCCTGAAGTGTTTATATATGTGCAACAGGAAGTATTGGCCATGGCACATATGCCTCCTTATTTAGCCAAAAGAAAATGTAGGGCCAGGCTGTAGTCCATGACCATACAGGCAAGGGACAACAAAGACCTCTGTATGTCCTTAATGGCAAGGCCTACCTGGTCTGAGGTGTCCTCTACCACTTTGGTTAGAGTTTTTGCAGTTACATGATTGACAATTACCCCACAGCTGATTCCAGCTAGGGCTGCAATTAATGCAGCTATCCCTAAAACTATTAATCTCCCTTTTATCCCTATGAGGAGCTGTTCCTGATCGTTGAGAAAATTCAGTTTGTTGTATTATAGTATTATTCCAAAAAGAGATATGCTCAGGATTGGGTATAAGTTGGGCAATTGCCCAATTTCCTCTAGTATGGTTTGGGTGTAGACATGGCAGCCCCCATAACCTGGTCCTTTTTCCATGACCTCCCTACAAAGAGCTATCCTTCCTCAAGGCATAAGATACCTTGGGTGTTGTTAGCCTGGGCTTGGGAGGTGTCTCCTGGGAACAAGTCATCAGAGACATTAAGGCTCCTGGTAAAAGATGGAGGCACAGGGGGTGGAAAGGTAGAGTTATACAGTTCTCCTAATCCTGTCATATATTTTGTTAAGATACATTTGTGATGGCCAGTTGTAAGGATGCAATAAGAGTTTTTACCAGTGAGGTTTGAGGACTTGTTTAGCTAGGAGACAAGGCTCCCATTACAAGCACTAGCCCTGAGCATATTGGGACTCATAAAAGTGGGGCTCTTAGAGTTATTCATACAGCACCAGCTGGCTGTGAGATGATAATCACTTTTAAGGGTGGTGAAGTAAAAAATATCTTTTAGGGATGTAGGCCCTAGGTCTTTTATTGACGAATGACAAACCGGTGTATAGTTGTCTGGGACAGAAACGTTAAACATCCAAATTTTCACCTGAGAAATGAACCCAAGCCAAGAGTAAGACATAGTAAGCTGGTTCTTCCATGGGACCCCTGTAAGAGGAACCATGGCATAGGAGGAATTGTCTGGTCTGAATATCAACAAAGGGAAGGGACCCTGAGTGAAATTTAATAGGACCCATGTTGGCAAATGAGCGGCTGTTGGTCTCTCACAGCAAACCCAGGAGTCATTTAGTGGAGATTTTGGAAGGGTAAATGCTTGAGAGAGATTTAAGAACCTGTTGGTTTTCCATGAAGGGTTATACCTCTTCCCGTATGGGGATGCTAGTGTACCCAGAAGACCAAACCCTATAGCAATATAGTTAGCAAATGAAAGAAATATGCTGATGCTGTCTTTTGGTGTTCTGTTTTAACTAGAGGGAGCTGTAACAGCTAGCCCTAATTTTAAAGTAAGTACAAGCAGAATGAATAGACTGATTAGGAGGTTTGGATAAAGAAGGCTTATGAAGGTGACTTATCTGTATCTGTAGGCGTTTTCTTTTTGAACAGCAGTTTTAATCCATCCAAAGGTTCACATGAGAAGGAGGCAGGCTCCAATTCTGGGTCTGGAGGTGGAGATGTGACTTTTGTAGAGGAATTCCAGCCCTTGACTCTTGAGTGACGGGTCCAGGAATCCAGGCCAGCCACTCACACTGCTGTCAGAGTAGATAGAATGACTGGATATGGCCCCTCCCTGAGTGGGGTGTTTAAATCCCTGGTTGGATTTGGAGACATTATTAGGCCTAGGTCACCAGGGCAAAAGGGAGGGGGTCCCTTTATATCCTCCCTGGGGGTGGCTTGTTTGATCTCCGAGAGTGCTTGTTGGAATTTAGCAAGTTGAGTGACATGGGAAATTAACTGAGCTGTCTCTTGGTCAAGAAAGAGGTCATTGGTTAGGAAGGGCCTGCCATATAGAGATTTGAAAAGGGTCAGTCCCTGCTTGCCTGGAGTGTTTCTGAGCCTGATGAGAGCAATAGGGAGGAGCTTGGTCCAGGGGTAGTGGGTTTCCTGGGCCAATTCAGCCAGGTCTTTTTAAAAGTTCATTTGTTTTTTCTACCTTTCCAGATGATTGTGGACGCCAGGCACAGTGGAGGTTGTATTCTATGCCTAGTGCTCTAGAGAGTCCCTGAGTTACTTCCGCCTTAAATGCAGGCCTATTATCACTTTGAAGGCTTTTGGGGAGGCCAAAGCCAGGGATTATTTTTGTAATTAGAACTTGGACCACCTCCCTAGCACGTTCTGTACTGCAAGGAAAAGCCTCCACCCATCCAGTGAACATATCCACAAATACTAACAGTAGTTTTGACTTTGGTCCCCCTGGCATATGGGTAAGTCTAGTTTCCAGTCTTCCCCGGGATAGGATCCCTGTCTCTGTGCTCCTGGCATCTGGAGTCTTTTATTATTGGGATTATTCCTTTGGCATGTTTCACATCCCTGTAAACTTTTTGGGCAGTGTCTCTTAATTTAGTTCCCCCAAACATTTTATTGACCAACACCAAAGTATTATCTAAGCCCAAATGATAGAGTTGGTGGAGAGCCTTAAGAATTTTCCATTGGAAAAAAAAAAAAAAGAATTTTCCATTGGAGTGCCTCAGGGAGCCATAACTTTCCTCCAGGGGACACCCACTAGCCTTGATGATCTAATTGGTACCCTTGGTCTGAGGCTTGCTTACTTTCCTCTGACCAATAATATGGTCTCTCTGGGAGAAGGAGAGTCCTCTCCCAGAGGAGAGGGCCGGCTATATATTCTTGCATGGCTGCTCGTTTAGCTGCCTCGTCAGCGGCTTTGTTTCCCTTTGCTATCTTATCTTCTCCTTTTTGGTGACCTTTACAATGAATCATCGAGACCTCTTTAGGCAATAGAACAGTATCTAGGAGGGCTAGTATGTCACAAGCATGTTTAATGGGAGAGCCTGTTGTAGTTAGCATTCCTCTTTCCTTCTAGATGGCTGCATGAGCATGCAGGATCAGGAAGGCATACTTAGAATCTGTATAGATGTTGACTCTCTGTTCTTTTGACAGTCTTAGGGCTTCTGCTAGGGCCACTAATTCTGCCAATTGAGCACTTGTATTAGGAGGAAGACGACCTGATTTAAGGATGCCAAATTTTGTCACAACTGCAAACCCTGCATGTCTGATACCATTTTTGACAAAGGAACTGCCATCAGTGTATAATTCTAGATCTGGGTTTTTTAAGGGACGATCAGTTAAATCAGGTCGTGCAGCACAATTTTCCATAAGCACCTCCTCACACGAGTGTTTAGGATTTCCCTCTGCCTCTGGTAGAAGGGATGCAGGATTTAGGCTCTGACAGGTCCTTAAAGTTATTTTTGTCCCTCCCAGAAGCTGGGCCTGGTATTTAAATAGCTGGCTGTCAGATAACCAAAGTTCTCCTTTTGAGTTTAAAATTCCCCCTAAGTCGTGTGGGGTATAAACTATTAGGGGGCAGTTTAGGATAAGTTTCTGAGCTTCAGGTACTAGTAGGCTTACTACAGCCATTGCTCTAAGGCATTGTGGCCATGCCTTGGCTACCTGATCTAACTCTTTGCTTAAGTAGACTGGCTGGGGAGTGATGTCCTGGAGCTGAGTGACCATGTCCAAAGCCAGTCCTCCCTTTTCATAGACATATAATTGAAACTTGTACAGGGAGACCCAGGGCAGGAGCTGTCATAGAGCCTTTGTTAACCTGTGGAATGCGTTTTCTGACTTGTCATCCCATTCAATAAAGGGCTGGGTATCCTTCTGTGCTTCTTAAGGATTTGATATAAGGGCCTGGCTAGGTCTGCATATCTCAGGATCCAAATTCTACAGTATCCTGTGATCCTCCAAAAAGGCCCTCAATTGTTTTTGAGTTTTAGGTAGAGGAAACATCAGGATTGGACAGATTCTGTCTTCTCCTAGAGACCTCATTTCTTTCTCCAGTACAAGACCTAAATATGTAACCCTAGACTGACACAATTGGGCTTTTTCTTTAGAGATTTTATAACCTCTATCTGCTAAGAAGTTTAGTAAGGACTCAGTGGCTCATGAAATGACAGGCTTATTTGGTTCAGAGTAGGAGGTCATTTACATATGGTAGCAGAGTAGCTTGTGGATATTGCCATTCTGCCGTCTTGGGTTAGAGCTAACCCAAAGAGGTGGGGGCTGTCTCTGAATCCCTGTGGGAGGACAGTCCAAGTGACCTGTCCAGACTTTCTTATGGGGTCCTCAAAGGCAAAGATAGGTTGACTTTTAGGGTGTAAGGGAATGCAAAAGAAGGCATCTTTTAAATCCAGGACAGAGTAGTAAGCAATACCCGGGGGTATTTGGGCTAAAAGCATATAGGGATTTGGAACTACGGGGTAGAGAGGCACTACTGCTTCATTGATCAGGCGGAGATCCTGGAGTAGCCTGCATTTGTTAGGTCCCTTCCTGACATGAGAATAGGAGTATTATGTGGGCTGGAGCATTCTATTAGCAGTCCCTGTCTCTTTAAGTCCTTGATTATGGGAATTAGCCCCTCCTTAACTCCTGGCTTTAAAGGATATTGTTTTTGATGGGGAAACCAGGAGGGGTCCTTGAGATGAATTAGGACTGGGACAGCTGTTCATGCCTGTCCCACAGTGTGTCCATCCATTCACACCGTCGGGTCTACCTGTTCCTCTATTAGGGGCAAGCAAAAGTTACATTCCTGGGGGTAAAAGGAGCTGTACTCCTAATTTAGATAGAAGGTCTTGCCCTAGCAGAGGAGTAGGGGTTTCTGGGACAATTAAAAAGGAGTGACAGAAATGGAACTCTCCCCAGGATCAGGCTAAAGGCCGAGTGAAATAATGCTCTAGAGGCTGGCC
This sequence comes from Castor canadensis, assembly GCF_047511655.1. Classification (NCBI taxonomy): domain Eukaryota; kingdom Metazoa; phylum Chordata; class Mammalia; order Rodentia; family Castoridae; genus Castor; species Castor canadensis. Next base: position 24,427,734 of record NC_133397.1, on the reverse strand, counting down.
TGATATGCCTTGAACAGTAATTTTCTTGGAGGACCTGGGTCCGGGAGAGAAAGGAATAGCTGAGATGCTGGCTCCAGTATTGATAAGGAGGCTGACCTTGTGTTTTTCACTCGTGAGTAAAACCCGGGGCTCTCCTGCTTTTATGGTGGTCACAGGAGCCTGAATGGGAGGCCCCGGGACCCATCATTGGATGGGAGGCTCTGGCCTCAGTTCCCCTGTGTGCCTTCCAATGTTTTCCCCAACAAATGGGGCAGGGTCCCAGAGGTAGCTTTCTCCAGGGGCACTCCTAAAATGGCCTGCCTGTCCACATTGAAAGCATGTCCTCAGGTTTGGACTTTGCCCCGGGGAAGCCTCTCTGAGCGCTGCGATCAGAGCCTCCTGCCGCTTATCCTTTCTCATTTCCTTTTCCAGGTCCTTCCTTTCTTTTTCTAAGTCGCTGTTATAATATACAGATGTGGCTACACGGACCAATTGGTCCAGATCCCTGATCCCTTCAGCCACCAGTTTCTGAAGCCTTTTATGGATATCTGGTGCTGACTGTGTTAGAAATTTATCTTTTAGGACAATCTCCTCTTCCTATGACTCTGGTATAATGTTCGTATGCTTTTGTAAAGTATTCTTAAGTCTCTGTAGAAAAGCTACTTGAGTTTCTAAGGGTCCTTGCTGTACAGCTGTGACTTGGGAGTAATTAAGAGGTTTTACCTTGGCTCTCCTTAGTCCCTCAAGAATGCAGTGGATGAAATGGTTACAACTCCATTGATCCTTGTCCTTTTCAGGGTCCCACTTAGGGTCATACCTAGGTACTGCCTGATCTCCTGTTGGAATCAGGAATCGAGGTTCCCTTTTAGGTATCCAATGCCTTTGTCTTTCTTCTCCCTCCCCCTCCTCCTCCTGTGAGGGCCCAGTCTGAGTCAGGCCTGTAAGGCCACTTTTATCTAAGTGATAATTGTCTCCAGCTGTGACTGCCTGCTCTAGAACCTGCTGTTTCTCCAGAGAACTGAGGGTCTGAGATAGCAATAGCATTATGTCTTTCCAGCTCAGTTCAAAGTTTTGGCTGACTTCTCTAAATGCCTGATTGTACTGATCTGGGTTTTCTATGTAATTTCCTAAATCCTTTTTTCTTTCTTTAAGTTCACTCACTCTAAAAGGAACCTGAGCCCTGTCCCCTCCAGGAATTAACTGGAGGGGGAGAGTCCTGTGGGACGATGTCTGGTGTGTGAGGTAGCTGGGGAAGGGGGAAGGGGGGAGCTGATGGAGAATTAGATGGGTTTTTTTGTTCAAGGGAGTTTGGGGGCTTTTTGCAAAGGGTTACCATGGTCTGGGTATCTAGCCTGCATTTCTTTGGCTATTCTGGGTGGTCTCTTAGGAAAAAGAACAGTTGAATATATGGAACTTTGGTCCACTTTCCCTCCTTTTTACAGAACATATCTAATTGAAGAATGGTATTATAATTAGTGCTCCCTCCTTTTGGCCATCTTTCCTCATCTCCCAGAGGATACTGTGGCTAAGCCTGGGTGCAGTAAAACTTGAGTCACTTTTGCTGAAGACTTTCTGGATCAAGATCTTTCCAATGTTTTAATAAGCAGGCAAGGAGGGATCCTTCCTGGATCCTTGAGGCTTGATTCCCCATCTAAAAAGGAAAACAAGGGAAAATTTGTCACCTTAACAGAGGTTTCTCCTTTTATCTAGGCGTCCCCAGATGAGGAGAAACTCTAGTGGGAGAGGGCATCCCGCTCTCCCTTGCTCCTTCCACTGCCACTTGTGGGTAAAGTCGTGGAGGATTTACAGATATCTCAGTTGCACCCACCCCCCCTGAGATGATCTTTGGCCAATCTCTCATCTATTTTGATTTGCCTGTTTGCCTGTGACCCAGGTAGGCCTACCAGCTGAATGCTTGTAATTTAAAAAAAAAAAAAAAAACTATCAAAGTAACCAAGAGGACTTGCATGGCCAGAAGGAGGACCCATGTAGAGATATGGATGGGGACTCCTGATGAAGTAGACTTTTGTACCCCTATATATTCTGTGAGGCATACATGCTTTCTATGAAAAGAGAGAGTGAGAGAGTGTCTGAAGGCTTTTGCTCCGGTAAGGGGGGTAAGGAAAAGACCTGAGGTTTTTGCCTTTTAACTTTTTTTTTTTTCTTTCCCTGAGGGCAGGCTGCGGAACCTGTTTAACCAGTTAACCTGATGCTTGACAAAGACAGTTAGGCCTAAATTGGAGACTAGCACTTTCTGGTGCCTGTAGGGATTTTCCCCAAACTCCCTGAAGAAAGAAGCTCACTGCTATTTAGAGCAAAGGGGTGGGGGGAAGGGGCACATTCACCCTGAACTGCCTGGGAAAGGGGAAGGAGAGGCTGAGGGTTGGGGGAAAAGAGAGTTTCCAGGCTCAACGCATGAGGGATTATTGGTCATCCCTGCTGTCCAGGCCGATCCTGCCCAAAGGCAGTACTGGAGCACTGGAAGCAAGAGGTGACGTCCACTCTTGGGCTGTGGAAACAATGAAGGAAGCATAAGAGATCTGATTGTCTGTTTGCCGCAGACATAGCTGGAGGGGTCTGAGACTTAGCCACCTTTGGACCCTCAGGGCAGGTCAAGAAGTTTCATCTCCAGCCTTTGGGTGACATGGGGGAGTGCCCCAGCCAGAACACCTTTTGTGGCTTGAAGACAAACTTTCATTTCCACCAGTTGTTTTCAGACCTCCTCTTAAGTGGGTCAGATCTTGAAAGAGAGAGTTACCATTTAAGGAGAGGAAAAAAGAAAAAAAGCCTCGGTGTACTGAAGTTGGGTTCCACCTATGTAGCATTGGCAGTACAGAATAATCCCTCATCTGGTGTCCAAGTTTCCTCAGATTGCTTGCCGTACAGCTGTAGTGGGCTCAGAGCTTTTCCTCAGTTTCCCAAGGGATAAACCCTCCTTAACAAGACAGAGAGAGAGAGAGAGAGAGAGAGAATGTCGACCTGAGAGTTCCACCATAGCTAGGCCATAGTGGGGGTGGGGTCTCTCCTGGAAAATAGACTCCACCGGAACCTTTGAAATACTTAGAGCTTTTCCATTGAACATTAAAACACATTTGAAATAATCTGAATTTCTATTGTCAAAGTTGAGCTAAAGCATTTCAGTTTATAAATTTTATCAATAGAAATTCATAAGACCTAAAATATGTTCTAATTTTTTATGTTATAATGGCATGTTTGCACTTGTCAATTGTGGTAATACAGGAATCTTAGTCTACATTCATGTATAATAACATAGCCAAAGAAAGATTCCAGTAGTAATATTACCAAGTGCAAGACATACCATTATGATTTTTCAAGTACTATGACAAATTATAAACATAAAGTGATAGCTAGTAGTACTATATTCAGAAAAATGAAATAACTGGGTAACTGCTTTCTAAAAGTGTACCATTTTTACTACAGTGACAATAGAAGAAAACCCATACTTGAAACAGAATCAGACTAATCCAGTTCTTTTCTCCCACCCCATAGGTAGCTTTGGATATGTTAAATCCTCAAGTTGCTTTGCCTATTTTGTACCCAAATCTTAAACAGGGTGGTGTTTGTGCTGTGTACCTAGCAAAGTGAGTAATAAGGCTGGTAGGTTTTTTGTTTTGTTTTGTTTGTTTCTTTGGTGCTAGGGATCAAACCCAGAGCCTTTCATATGCTAGGCAGTACTCTACCACTGGGCTACTCCTCTGCCTGCTTTTCTCTGAAATGTGGTTTTAAAATATGCTTTCATTTTGCCTACAGATTAGGTTAAAATGTTCATTTTGTAACTGAGTAAGGTATATATGTCATCTCGTAAAACTTATGACACGTCTCAAATTCAGTTATATTGCTGCTTATATCATTCTTTATATAGTGATATAAGATGAATGTTTCTTCTGACAATTTGGAAGAAATGCTTTACAAGTGTAATGTGAACAGTAATTGTTATATAATGGTCTCTGGGTTTTTTTTTTTGCGTAGTTGTGAAATTACTTAGTATATGCCCTAACTTGCATTTTTAATCTCTTCCCCTTGATTTAAATATGACATCTAAATTTGTGTAACAGCATTTAATTTGGGTAAGAGATACAGTGAACTTGAAATAAATATAGAGGTATTTTAGTAGAAATGTAAAGTACATTTTTCATTTTTCCAAAAGCATCACACAGGTTATTGAACTTTTAGATGGAATTCGCATCTGTGAACTTGATCTCTCATGTGAAAAGATAAGTGAGGTCATTGTCAGAGATTGGTTGGTTTGCCTTGCAAAACAGAAAAATGGAATTTTACCTCAAAAAGTGGAACCTAAAATCAGTACAGATTTACAGTTATATTCTCAGCAGGAAATTAGAGTTGAAGGCGAAATGTTTCAAGATGACAACTATGGTGAGCTTCAATTTTATTTTATGCATGTGTTTAGGTAACAAATAGCAAATTCCTGAATGCATTGATCAATAGATGATAAAAATATTCCTCGGAGTTTTTCCTATAGAAATTGAAATTATTTATTCTGTTAAATTAAAATAAGGGACAGAATAATGATTTTCCCTACCTTTTATGTAAAATTCTGATATTTTTGAAGAATTGAGCTTTGTAAAAGATTCATAGTTTATTCATCATTGTGAGCTTGCTTTGTGAAATAATTTAAATACACTAAAGAATGTTTTAAATATAGATTAGTTATTATTACTGAAGGGAGTAAATTTAACAGGACCTGATATGCAAATCCCTAACATAGTAAAAAGCAATTTCTAAAATGCTGTTAAGCTTCTTCAAAGAACTGAGGTTAGGTTCTTGTGTATGTGTACACATTATGCAGGCCATGAAAGAGTCTTCAGGTATCTATTGATTTATGGTATGGGCTTGTCCATAGTAAGGTTACTGTGTAATCATCTTCAAATTTTTTTTTGTACAACAACTGACAGAGTAGCTCCAAAACAAATGCTTAAAAAAAAAGTAAGAGAAAAACTTCAGTGAAGTGGCAGTAATATTTTTAACAGCTTTTGAGAACAAAATAACATTTTATGAAGCTTATAGTACGTATTCTGTTCTACACTAGGGGAACCACATTCTGACTTTCCCTATGGATCATTTCCCTATATTGCTAGACCTGTACACTGGCAAGCTGGTCATACAGGTGAGTAATGTTTTCAGGTCATATTAAATTGAATTTTTTCTTCTAATTAACGTAATGTAATGATCTAACTTTTTTCCTGTCTTAAATCAGCTTTTCTTGTCAAGTTGAGGAAGTTCAAACAACAGCTTAACTGAGTGCCCCAGATGACACCAACCAATGTGAAGATGGAAAAGTATCAAGTTAGAACTTAATATTCCAAATCACTACTTTCATAAATTGGTATTTTCAGCTATTACTATGATTTGTATAACTTTACACATAAATTTGAAAAATAACAAAAGCTAAAGAAAGATGTGTAACATGGCAAAGCTGCTTAAATGTCCCATTTTGACATTGTCTTGCATTCAGTTTGATATTTTGTAGCTAATGATTCCAAGTTGCTTTAGTTGAGTCATCTCGTCTCATTCTTCACTTCCTGTAAACCACTCCATAGATTTGTCTTTCTTCATGAAATTAGTTTTTTTTCCTGTATTTGATTGTTGGTCATTGGCTACTGGAATAAAATATGCATTTTCAGATAAATTTTATGTATCCATATATTTTAAGTACACATATTAATGGCTTGTATGTATCTGAAAAATAATGAGATCTGAGCTATAGTAAATAGGAGGGGAAAACTGATGAGAATGGTATGTTCACCTTAAAATTTTTTTTTGGTGGTACTAGGGTTTTGAATGCAGAACTTTGATAGTCATCTTTAAAATTATAACAAAAAAATGTAACAAAAATTTTTTTTGTTTGGTTCTAGGTATTGAACCTAGGACCTTGAGCCTTGTACATGCTAAGCATGCAGTCTATCAATGTAACAATTTTTTGGGGGGTATCAAGACAGGGTCTCATTATGTAACCCAGGATGGCCCTGAATTTACCTCAGCCTGACGTGTGTTGGAGTACAGGCATGCACCATCATGCCCAGCTTTTGGTGGTACTAGGGATTGAACTCAGGATCTTGCACTTGTAACAATTCTTTTTTTTTCCTTTTTGATGCTAGGGTTTGAACTCAGGACTACATGTTTGCTAGGCAGGTGCTTTACCTCTTGAGCTACAACTGCCAATCCTTTTTTGTGTGGGGTATTTTTGAGATAGGGTCTTGCAAACTATTTGCCTGGCCTGGCTTCAAACCTTGATTCTCCTGATCTCTGCCTCCTGGGTAGCTAGGATTACAGGTGTGAGCCACTGGTGCCTGGCTGCAATAATTCTTATATCTCTTTTATCCCTCTCAGAATCTTTTTAACCAGCTTGAAAGAACATTAGAATCATTTTACATAAATCAAATGTTTGGAGAAATACACTTTAGAAACATGAATTAATAGTAATAGGTACTAGTTATTTTGTATTTGCTATGTACCATATATTGTTTAAAGAACTTTGTTTTTCAATATTTGCAACTATCTTTAAGGTTATCTATATTTTATGGATAAAATAAACTGCAGCTTAGAGTGATTAGGTTGTTTAAATATAGATGTTTTATAGGTATTAAAGTAGCAATGTCTGGGCAGATAAGTACTGCTATTCTTGGATTTATCTCTTAGTCTTGAACTATTTAAAATTTGTGTGTATAAAAATTATTATTTATTGCATTTTACAGAATTTGAAGACTTTTAACCTAAAAATTTCTGCTTTTACAGAATTACAGTCTATAACAGAGCTGGACATTATACAGTCACACAAATATAAGACAAAAACTGTTGTATGTGCTCCAGGGTACTGTGAGTAGCCATAATAGGGGTTTTGCTTTAGCAGTAGCACTTGAGCTGAGACCTGAATGGTCTAAGCAAGGAAAAATGAGAACAAAAAAGGCCAGCTATAGAGTCAAGTGCAGGTGACTGGAAAAGTACATAGGATCTTACAGGTCTTTTAAGGGGTTTATCTATCCAGTAAGAAGACTGCAGTGCCACTGAAGGAGTTAAGTAAAGGGCAACATGCTTAGATGTGTGTGGAAGAAAAAATCACTGGCTACATTAGACAACTAATTGGATATGGAGCAGAATATTCTGACGCTATGTTTCTGGGTAACTATAGTGGTTTGTGTTTGTTTTGGTGGTAATGGGGGTTGAACTCAGGGGCTCATGCCTGCTAGGTAGGCACTCTACCACTTTGAGTCATGCCCCAGCCCTTTCTTGTGGAGTTATTTTTCAGGTTCTGCCCAGGTTGGCTTCCCGCATAATTGGGATGACAGGCACATGCCACCATGCTCAGCTTATTGGCTGAGATGGGATCTTGCTAACTTTTTGCCTGGATTGGCCTCCATCCATGAGCCTCCCAATCTCTACTCCCCAAATAACTGGGATTGTAAGTGTGCACCACCATGACTGGCAATAACTACAGTTTCAAATGGTCAGTATGTGTCAGGTCCTAATTGTCTACTTGGAGAAAGGGCTGGATTAAGAGAAAGGAAAGTTCTGCCCTTTAGCTCTACTTCATGTGGAATACTTAATTTCTGGTCAGCGCACTGTGTTCAGCAGATGATGAATTGAAAGAGACCTAACACAGTGTCCATTCTCATTTTATTTAATTAATTTTTTGTACTACTGGGGTTAGAACTCGGGGCCTTGCACCTGCTAGGTAGGTGCTCTACCACGTGAGTGAGCCACTCCACCAGCCCTTGAGATAGGTTCTCGTGAACTATTTGCCATAGCGGGCCTCCAATTGTGATCCTCCTAATTTCTATCTCCCAAGTAGCTAGGATTATAGGCATGAGCCACCAGAGCCCAGCTCCATTCTCATTTTAAGTTGAGTTGAAGACCAAGTAAATACACACTTGTTTATTTAGTTAATCAAGCCTCAGTTTAAGGCCATTGGCAGACTTCCTCTGAACCCTTAAGTATGTTGGCAGTCTGGTTTACAGAACGGATGCCTTTTTTCTTTTTGAGACAGGGTCTCATAGATTGGGCATTCTTTATGTAGCCCAGGTCAGGCCGATGTAGCTCAGACCAGCCTCTAACTCACAATCCTCCTCCCCCAGTCTTTTTTTTTACCCCTCGGCGGTACTAGAATTTGAACTCAGGGCTTCACTTGAGTGAGCCACTCTTACCATCCACCACCCCCTTTTTGTGTTGGGTATTTTTGAGGTAGGGTCTCTCGAACTATGGCTTCAAACTATGATCCTCCTGATCTCTGCCCTCTGTAGTAGCTAGGATTACAAGCGTGAGCTACCAGCACCAGGCTCCCTCAGTCTTTTGAGTATTGGCATACAGGCATGCATCAGCACACCAGATGGTGCAGATGCCTTCTACTGTTAGTTTTCTACGTCCATCTCTACTCTCATATGTCATATTGTAAACTCTTAGTGATTTGGGACAAAGCTGTTTTCCCATTGCTTTCCAGAGGCCTTGCACCACATTTTGCATCCAGTATGAGCTGTAAGTTTGCTGATTGCTTTAAGCCTAAATTGGATAATGTATTGTTTCATCTGTTAATTTGGTTGTTCTAGGGGGAGTTTAGACATGTTGCTCTTGGATTGTGGAAGACTTTGATTTTGAACTTACTATTTCAGTGGGAGCTTCTGAAAGTTCTATGGTCATATAAAGGAGATACTTTAATAAAGGTAATCTTCTAGTGGTTTCTACAAGTATTAAAAAACCTGTTAAGTCAGATTTCATAGTAATATGCATATGAAGTGATTAATAATGGAAAAGGGGCAGTTGTAAAAATTATTGTGAAAGAAGAACCAGATAAACTACTGATTTAGTGAATGTAGTGGAGAGAATCTAGGTAGTTTCAGTTTGTGTCTGCTATTCAGAAACTTTTTTTTGGCAGTGCTGGTGGTTGAACTCAGGGTCTTGTACTTGCTAGGCAGGTGCTCTACCACTTGAGCCACACCACCTGGCTTTTTCATTTCTTTTCTTTCTTTCTTTTTTCTTTTGTGCTGGGGTTTAAACCCACAGCCTCATGCATTCTATTTTGGAGCGGGAGAGGGGGTGGCAGTGTGAACTCAGGGTCTTGCACTTGTTAGGCAAACTCTATGCTACTTGAGCCACATCTTCAGCCTTTTTTACTGAAGGTTTTTTTTCCATAGGGTCTCACACCTTTTGCTCAGACTGGCCTTGGGCTACAATCCTCCTGATATCTGCTTCCCAAGTAGATTGGATTACAGATGTGAGCTACTGTGTCTGCCCAGGGCATTCTAAGCATGCCCTCTTATCACTAAGTTATCTCAGCTCTGATTATCTTTTTATTAATTGTAAGCATTTTAAACCTGGATAACTAGAACAGTGGTGATGACAAAAATAAGAAAGTTCAAAAAGCATTTATTTTTGAGAAAAAATTATTTGGTTATAGGTTATCTAACAGTTGGAATGTTCTGTGCTGCCTCCAACAGGGCTAAGGTTTGGTATATTTTTCCCCCTAGGCTTTAAAGTTTCAGGGCTTCTCAGATAATATATAACATGTTTCAATTGCAGTAACCTAAGTGTCATGAGGCTTAAGGCAGCATAAAGAGAAACAGTAGTTTAGTATAAAAATGTGCTGTGAGGGCTGGAGGCATGGCTGAAGTGGCAGAACACCTGCCTACCACGTGTACGGCCCTGAGTTCAAACCCTAGTAGCACTTTAAAAAAAAAAAATGTGGAGGTTGGGAGTGTAAATTTAGGAAAAAAAAAGTGTTATGTATTCAGATAGAACTGGGTTCCCATCTTGTTTTGTTGTTGTACTTGATAATTGTATGAATTTTCTGAGTTGTTTTTTCATCATAGTATTATGTCATTTCAGGATTTCTTGTGATTGGGTTTACATGGATTACCTTTATAAAGAGCCTAGCACAAGACTGATGATTGTGAAGTGTATTTTATGTAATTTATAGTGTCTCATCTGTCCTCCCCAAAGTGAAATGTTTTCATAGTATGTTCACCTTGTCATATTGAAAGTCATTTTTGTTCTTACATGTCATATACATGTTTGTTTAATTTTTTGGCAGTACTAGAGTTGTTTTTTTTTTGGGGGGGCGGGTACTGGGATTTGAACTTGGTCTCACACTTGCTAGGCAGGCATGCTACCAGTTGAACCACTCTGCCAGCCCTTTTTTTGTGTTGGGTATTTTCAAGATAGGATTTCAAGAACTATTTTCCTGGGGCTGGCTTAGAACCATGATCTTCCTGATCTCTGCCTCCTGAGTAGCTAGGATTATAGGCATAAGCCACCAGCACTCAGCTGGCAGTACTAGAGTTTGAACTCAGGGCATTGAGCTTATTAGGCAAGCACTCTAGGCAGGCACTCTACCACTTGGGCCATTCTGCCAGCCCTTAGCAAACACTCTACCACTTGAGCCAGCCCTAGCTCTTTTTGCTTCACTTTATTTTTCACATAGTATCTCCTGCTTTTGCCTAAGGCCTACCTCTTGGGCCCACCTCTGGTTCCTCCTACCTCTGCCTCCTGCATAGCTGGGATTACAAGTATGTACTACCATGCCCAGTTTGTTTGTTCAGATGTGGTCTCACTAGCATTTTTTGCCTGGGTTGGCCTGAAACTGCGATCCGCCTATTTCTACCTCCCAGGTAGCTGGGATTACAGGTATACACCACCACACCTAGCCAAGAAAAAAATCTTTAAAGGTAGAAAAATGTTTTTACTTGAAAATTAAGATGTTGCTTTCTTTCATTTAAAAGAAAGATGGAGGCATGGATAACTGTGTTAAGTTTTAGCATAAAAATCTGGAGCAGAGTATCAGCTCTTGTGTCTCCTTTCTCTTGGAGAATGCTGGATTGAATTTTCTGCAACTACAAACCATCAGGTGACTCCAACCTTATGAGGACTATAGGAAGAAAATGTTGCTGGCAGAGGTCACTATTGGAACGAATGAGCCTTCTCCTGGTAATTTGTGTCCCACCCACTACATTCCTAACTTCCTCCACAGTCAGATCACTAACAAAATGAATGTAGATTTATACTGGTTAAATACGTGTGTGATCAGTCATTTTTCTTTGTATTGCCTACCCTTTGACACAGTCAGAGGGCTTTACAGTTAACCTTAATACTCAGAATAAAAACAGTGATGATCGCTTCTCAGCTTTTTGGCTAAGTTAAGTGTATAAAAACTGATGGATAAATACTTGTTTCTTCCTATGTAGGATCTGTAAATCCTAAATCTGGAATTTCATCCAGGAACAAGATGAAAGCCCTGTTCCTTCTACAGCTCCCCTAAGTCAATACACTACTTTCATCCACAATCCCTCAAAGACCTGATTTTGTTCAAAGCACACTTGACTGGCAGAGCCCTTTACTCCCTGGCTGGACTCCAATTCCCCGTTAAGATGTTATGACATAGAATGTAGAGTATACTACAGTAGATACCTATAGAGGCTAATTTGAATAAAATACAACTTTTTCTGTTCTGCTTTCTATGAATGTCTGTTCAAATTGTTGAAAATTACTCCCAACTCACTCCATGCACCTTTTCAGCAGAGACTTGGTTAATAACATTCTCCCCACTTCCCTAGCCGCTTGTTCTCACTGCTAAAGGTGGGAGTTCATAAAGGCGACAGCAGAGCCTAATAGCTGGGAATTCAGCCTCCATTCTCGAGCAAGAGACTTGGATTTACATATTACCATACTCACCTTGGGCAAATTATTTAGCCTCTCTAAGCTTCAGTTTCCTTATCTGCCCTGTGGAGGGAATACTATTTACCTTACAGTTGGCTGTGAATATTAAATGATACTACAAATTTAAAATGCTTACTATATTGCCTTGGGACATTTAAGCATCCAGTAAATCTTACCTATTCTGAGGATCTAAGAATGTAAAAGTAAAAGGTGCTGGGAAATAGAGAAGGGATGTTAAAAGGCAATTCTTATGTATAATTTAGCTTGTGGTGGGCCCTATTTATCTTCAAATGTGAGTGAAACAACAAAAAGTATGCCTAGAGATGTTGAAAGGGAAGAAAAGACTGCTAGTCAAATTGCTAAGTGATTACTATGGTCAGGGAATGGAACAGGTGGTACGGAGGCTTAACGTTTACATTCAAGAGTTTAGAGTCAAGTTTCTTCTTTACTAAAGCTTCAGTAGTCACTCTCATAAGAATGTGGCAAAAATAAATTCTTCAAAAATAAATATTTACAAAAATATTACAGTAAATTTCTAAAATAATGCAGGTTTGCTAATTTCTCATGATAGTTAGAAAAACTCAAGAAATCTGTCAGTCTTCAGATGGGTGAAAACTTAGAAGACTTTATAAGATATAAAAAGGATCATTATTATGGAATATTAGTCTAGTATAGTTTTAAATCTGGAAAACAAATGTCAGAAGTGGGTACTGGTGGCTCATACCTTTAAATCCAAGCTACTCAGGAAGCTGAGATCAGGAAGATTGTAGTTTGAGGTCAGCCAGGGCAAAAAAATTGGAGAGACTGCATTTCAACAGAAAAAAGCTGGGTATATTGGTGCATACCTGTCATTCCAACTACAGTAGGAAGTATAAATTAGGCATAGGGGATTCAGGCCAGTCCAGGCTAAAAGCAAGACCATATCTCCAAAGTAACGAGAGCAAAAAGGCCAAGAGTGCCTGCCAAGCAAATGTGAAGCCCTGAATTCAAACCCCAGTAATGCCAAAAAAAGAAAAAAGGTCAGAGAAATCTATATATAAAAATAATTTGAGCTGGGCACTGGCAGTTCATGCCTGTAATCCCAGCTATTCAGGAAGCTGAGATCAGGAGGATTGTGGTTCCACGCCAACCCTGGCAAATAGTTTGAGAAACCCTATCTTGAAAATACCCAAAAATACACACAAAAAAAGGGCTGGAAGAGTGGCTCAAGTGGAAGAGTGCCTGCCTAGCAAGCATGAAGCCCTTAATTCAAACCCCAGTATCACCAAAAAAATTGAGGGGGGACTGGAGGTGTGGCTCAAGCTGTAGAGTATCTGCTTTGCAAGTTGTGCAGCACTGAGTTCAAACACCAGGCCCACCAAAAAAAAAAAAAAATTGAAAATTATGGTATGGTTGTGTTTCTAGTTAATACGATTACCTTCTAATTAATACACCATTGTTTGAGACCAGGAGCATGGTTAACACCTGTAATCCAGTTACTTGGAAGGCAGAGATTGGGAGGTTCCTGATTCAAAACCAATCCTGGCAAAAAGTTAGCAAGACGCCCATCTCACCATTGTTTGAAGTACTTAAATTCCCCCAAAAATGAAATATGTAAATAACTTATGGCACTTATACTATTTTCACAGAGTTGAGGGTGTGGCTCAAGTGATAGGGTGCCAGCCTGACAAACACTAGGCCCTGAGTTCAAACTGTACTGTCAAAAGACTAAATAATGACACGGGAGAATGCTTTATTATAAATGAAAAAAAAAAGCTGGCCTAGATATAGTATGGTTCTAATTTTGTTAGGAATAGAAAAGTATAGAAAGAAACCAATAGTTGGATGGTGAGATTACAAGTAAATTTATTTTCTTCTTGAAATCCTTCTTGAATAAAATGAACATTTCAAAGAAGTGGTTCAAGCTCTAATACTGAAGATGTTGTGTATTAGGTTTCAATTTAACATGTATTAAAAAAGGTATGGACACAAGACAAAAGTGGCTAATTAACTGAAAGGGAGAAAACTTTCAATACTAATTTAACTCATAGTATATAAATTATAATATATCCCTGCCTGTAAGGTCTGACTAGAGCTCAATAAATAATCTGCATAAATCTAATTCTGTCTTAACACTAAATCATACCTTGAGCATAGCTATAAGCTTGAGAAGGATCACCTATTATGTCCATTGTTAATGAACTGTGTGATTCCATCACCTCTGCTGTTTCACTGGATGAAGATGAAGATGAAGACAATCCCAGTCTCACATATCTTCCTTTTTTACCACAGAGTGAACAATCTACTGGTGTAGCACTAGGTCCTCGTGGCAGTTGAACTTCATCTCTGTTGTAGTTTCTGACAGCTCCACTGTGATGCACAGAGCGTTCTCGTTGCCAGATATAGTGGGTTGGTGCAATGGCCATAACCTATAGTGGAAAACTTACTTTTAGAATATTAGTAAGATTTTAAAATTTAGTAAAATTAGGCACAAAAATTGTAAGTTAATAACAGCTGTTTCTACAGGGCGCTGGTGACTCATGCCTGTAATCCTAGCTACTTTGGAGGCTGAGATCAAGAGAACAAAGTGCAGGCAAGTTGTTCAAGAGACCACATCTGCAAAATAACTAAGCAAAATGGACAGAAGGTGTAGCTCAAGTGGTAGAGCACCTGCTTTGAAATCATGAAGCCCTCAGTCCAAATCCTGGTCCCACACACATACAAAAAAAGCTATTCCTAAATCTGAAATAAATCTAAGTTACCAATTTAAAAACAACAACAACAAAACATGTCCAGATAAGGTAGTATAACTATAAAGTGACTGATTGCGTGGATCATTAAAGGCAATTAATAAAATTATTTCAGATGGGAAATAGAACTGAAGCAACTTTCCAGGTTGTCAGGGTGTTTATTTCTAAAATACTATTTCAAAGTTTAGGAAAGGTAATATGGTTAGCCCAAAATAATACATAATTCTTAACTTTGGAATGTGTTGGGTTAAAAAATTTTAATTGAGGTTCCCAAGTTTAGCTGATCTTATTTGCAATTTGGAAAGGGATATGGTAAATAGAGCACAGGTAAATTACTTAATTTTTTTTCCTCAATAATAATAACAGCATATTTAGAGGCTTGTCATGAGGAATGCATGAATATTATTTAAAAGGCACTTAAGAGTCCTCACTATCAAGCATTGTTCTATAAGGTTTGTTAACTAAAACATGGGCTTTAGGTTTGATAGACTTAAGTTTCTTTTTTTTGTGGTACTGGGGTTTGAATTCAGGGCATACACCTTGAGCCACTCTACCAGCCCTTTTTTGGGATGGATTTTTTTGAGAACTATTTGCCCAGGCTGGCTTCAAATCACAATCCTCTTGACCTCTGCCTCTTGAGTACCTGAGATTACTTAAGTTTCTTATCCTGGCTTTGCCATTTGTTAGCCATATGATACAGTGCAAGTTATTCAACCTTTCAGAGGCTCGATTTCTTCATCTCTAAAATGGGGATCCCATCTACGCCACAGATTTTTCAGAGAATAGACAATGTGTATAAATCCTTACCACATAGTATGAATCTGGCAAATAATAGCCATTTAAGAATTCAAGCTAGGGAAACATACCTGTGCTGACCTCATGAAATCTAAAATTTCTCTTCATTATAAGCAAAAAATCTTTAGTGCAGGTAACAGTGACCCAAAGTAAATGACAATTGTAACAAAAAACAATCCTAAAAGAGAGGCAGACAGAGCCCTCTTAATTGCTTAGACAAGTGTTTTAAGAGCCTTAAGATTTCAGAGGTGTATATGGGCCCCAGGAGGGACAAGGGTAGTAAGCAGAGCAGCTCTGTTTTGGGGATTAGAAGTATAGTTTTGTTTGGAAAGAATGAAAGCTTTCGCTATCAAAAGTAAAAACTTTCAGGCTGGAAGAGTGGCTCAAGTGGTAGAGCACCTGCCTAGCAAGCACAAGGCTCTGAGTTCAAACCTCAGCATGGCAAAAACAAAACAAAAGTAAAAATCTTAATAAATAGATTTAGTTTAGTTCCCTCAGAAAAAATGATTACTGCAGCCTTTCCCAAGATAATGGCATAAAGACTATATTTTGTTTGTTTGTGTTTTGCAGTGCTGGGGATCAAACCCAGGTCCTCACCAATGCTAGGCAAGTGTAGTACCACTACTATATCCCCAACCCCCATGTTAATTTTTTAAATGCATATTTTAGGATTGAATTTGTTTTATAACTCACTTCTTAAAAAAAGTTTTCAACCAAAACCATGTAATAAAGTTACATATATAAAGAGAAGTAGAATGTTCACTCTGTAAACATTTCTGTCACCCTGGGCAGGTACTGTACCACTGTGCTGCATACATCCCCAGTCCAATAATTTCTTAATTTTTATATCTTTTAACCACTGTTTTTTCCTCAACACTTCTGTATCTTTATTTCTCACGTTAAGAATGTCCACTTATTTTGTCTTAATATTACTTTTCCCTAAGACCCAGCAAAAGTCCCCCTTTAAAAAAAAATCCAGATTTCAGGTTTTCTTGTCTTATTGTTAATGCTACCTTAGAATTTATAGACTGTAAATGTTTAATATTCATATATATGTCCTTTTTAATGATAGCTAAAAGCAACTAAGAATTAGAAGCTTATAAACCTTAAACAATGGAATCTTTGTAGAAATCATATAGCAAAGTGTAGAGAAGAACAGACTGAAATAGGAAGAAAATGTCACAAAATGGAAGGTCTGGTAAAGTGTTATTTTTGCAATTAGTGTGGATTCATAGTCTCTCCATGGTCTCACCCCCACTTTTTTAAATGTCTATATCTTTATAAATACACATATAACTAGAATGTTTTTGTGATAATATCATTGAATTAAAAAAATAAAGTCAAAATTTGAGCTTGACTTAGGTCTTTTTCTTAGTTCTGTGACCTTGAGGAAATTATTTAACTTTCCAGGTCAGGGGATGTCTTTTATGAGTCCTTAAATGCTATGATTTTATGAAAGAGACTTCTCTGAAGCATTTGGAAGCAGCTGATCTACAAGAAACATTTCTCTCTGTTTTTAATTTTACTTGTTTTAGTGATTTGGGGGGTTTTGTTTTGTTTTTGTGCTTTTGGTGGGCATTCCTAAAATTTAATACTCAGACATCTGTTTTCTCTCTTTATCTCTCTGTGATTGCAAAAGGTAGGATAATGTGTTCAAAACACTGACTCTATAGTCAGATGCCTAGATTTGAACACTAGCATGCTGCTTTTCTACTTGTGTGTCTATGAAGAAGTCACTTTAATCTCTCAGTGCCTTATTTTCCTTAAGCATTCCTCTATGAATGGCTGTGGGGGAAAATATATGTGCAGTACTATGGTAGTGCTCGGCAGGTTCTCAAGAATGTTCATGTTACTTCACTGTGAATCTTTTATCTACTAAGATTTAAACATCACTTACATGTAATGACTTATCTTATACCTATTTATCATTTAATTATTCAGTTATCACTTCAGATTCCTTTATTTAAATATCAAATCATTATCTTCCAATAAATCAACTTGCTTCTGTTTCCTTCCTATTTCCATTAAGAAATCCAGTACTCTTCCTGTTACATAGATTTGAAACTAACATCTCCCTCTCCCACTTGCCCTATATCTAACTGGTCATCAGGTAATGACAAGTATAATTTTGGGATATATCAATACTGACTTCATTTTCTTTAGCACTGCTATCTAAACTTCCTTGCTTCCTTAACTATATATACCAAGTTTAGCAGTTTCCAGTACATACTGGGTCTCTTTGCACACTGTCCTTGCATTATTCTTTCCCAAAACAGCTTATTTTACTTCACTGCTTTCTAAATTCCTAATCTGAATCAAGTAATAACTAACAGAAAAGTTCACTGTGAAGATATTGTGGCATTTAAGCCAGAGTATATAAGTAGAATAGAGAAAAAAAACTTTCAAATAAATTGTTATGCTCCATAACACATGAAAGGGCTCAAATTGAAATCTACCTCTCATTAGATAGGTAAGCCATCACTAATTAAATAAATCCCACCTCTAAGGAGCTGATATCCAAAAAGGTAACTTATTGTAAGAAGGTATGATCAGAGTTAAGTAGGGAAATCATCCTTATTATTTTTCTGGAGAAGCCCTAGATATATTTTGCAATTTAGCCACGCTTCATTTTTTTTTCCAAAAAAGGATTTGAGGAAGCTGAACAAAAGAAAAAAAAAATTCACTAAACTGGGACCCAAAAGGGAAAACTGGGCTAAAGACACGCCAGCAATAAAATGCAATACAGTTGCTATTGTTAAGAAAATATCTGGCTTCTAGTTTCTTTGTAGCCAAGGTTAAAAAAATAGAGGAAGGAAAGAGGCAAGTTGCAAAAGTAAATATCTGAAATGGGATCATACGTTCTTTTGACAGTATGAAGAGTGCTGAGTTTAAGTGTAGCTAGCTCTGCTACTTACTAATATCGATGGTTATAGACAAGTCACAACCTGAACCACAGTTTTTTTCATCTGTGAAATGGAAGAAATACTGATTTTATCTAATTCTCAAGATATAAGTACATTTTCTAAATTAACATGAGAAGTTTATACGGAGTCTGGATGTCACATGGATCACTGGGAAGTCATTACAAGTGAAGTCAAGTTCTGGCTCTGCCACTTGTTTGATCTTAAATAAATTCCAACCTCCTTAATCTTCAGTTTCATTAGCTATAAATACCACTACCTTCACAATTTTGGTAACAATAAGATAATTTATATGAAAATGTAATTTGTAAAATACTATGTAAAGTATTACAAACTAAGCCAGTTTGTAGCTACTATCCTAACTTGGATTCATTTTAGAATATGAGACTAAAGAAATGTTTTGATTGGAAGTATGCTAAGTAGTAGGCTTTCAATAACAAAGGCATAGAATTATTACTACTACTACAGTACTTGGGGATTGAAGCCAGAGCTTTAAGCATGCTGAGCAAGTGCTGAGCCACACCCACAATGCTTTTGTTTGCACTTTGTTTTTGAGATAGGGTCTTGATAACTTTGCCTCAATTAACCTCTGGCCTCAGATTCATGATCTTCCTGCCTCCACCTCATGAGTAGCTGGGGTTTCCTCAGTTTTCCACCACACTTTGCTTAAACAAATTTCTAACAGCATACCTTGCTACTTTAGCAAACATTGGGGACAGAATTCTTTATAAGGACCCCACCCAACAACACTGAACTTGGTGTGTTAACTCATGAATTAGCTACTGAAATGACTACTTAAAAAGGAACAAAATTAATTCTGCTAGGTAGTTGCCTTTTCCCTATACCAATATGATTCAAATGTACCTGGCTGAAACAGCAAAAAAACAGCTCAATCTAGCTTCCTTGGAGTAAGGGGCAGTGCAAAGTGGGCTCAGTGAATTATTTTATAGTTTGTTTTTCTACTTCATGAATAAGAAAGTATGAAAAAGAATTGGAAGACTTCAGTTCCACTCATTCTATTTGTCAGCAATTGAGTACCAACTATGTTCTAAGCACCATTCTAGGGCTGGTGGAGTAGTTTAAAGGGTAAAATGCCTGCTTTGCAAGCACAAAGCCATGAGTTCAAACCCCAGACTCACTTTAAAAAAAAGTGCACTGATCTGGGCACTCTTAGAGATACAGTAGGAACAAAATGAAGACCCTGTCCTCGTGGAATTTACATATGTATACATCATTTATATATACATGCATACATCCATGCCTGTGTATATATACTCAGTAGGCTAAGGCAGGCAGTTCCCTTCAGCCCATGGATTTGAGGCCAGACTGGGCAACACAATGATATGTTTTTGTCAAAAAAATATATAGCTGGCTGGGCACTGGTGGTGCACGCCTGTAATCCTAGCTACTCAGGAGGGCAGAAATCAGGAGGATTGCAATAACCTGGGCAAAGAGTTCACGAGACCCTATCTCGAAAATACCTAACACAAAAAGGGCTAGTGGAATGACTCAGGGGGTAGGCCCTGAGTTCAAGCCCCAGTACCACACAAACACAAAAATATATATACAAACATATATATACAAACATATATATATATATATATATAAAACACTTTACCAGACCTTCCATTTTGTGACACTTGTGTGTGTGTGTGTAAGCCCTGAGTTCAAGCCCCAATACCACCAAAATACATATATAGTGTTGGGGATTGAACTGAGGCCTTGTGCATGCTAGGCAAGCACTCTACCAGAACTGATATTTTAGTGGAGCAAATAAGTAAAAAAAAGCTTATGATGGTTGAGTGCTTTGTTGAAAATTGGTATTGAGAAAGGGAATACAAGGTAATATTTGTAAGTACCATATTTTAACGGCTTTATTGGGATATAATTCAGATATCATGCAAGTTCATTAAAATATTCAATTCAATGACTTTTAACATTTTCAGAGTTGTGTAACTATCACCACAGTCAATTTTAGAATATTTTCATCATCCCATAAAGAAAGCAGTCACACTTCCATTGTTTTCTTTCTTTAGCTCCTGGTAAACACCAATCTACTTTTTGCCTATTTAGTTCTGTCTATTTGATGGCTTCATCATTCATCTGTCCATTCTTGACATTTCACATAAACGGAATCATGCAACATGTGCCCATTACTCACTCACTTTTTTTATTGACAGTCTTCCTTCCATTAATGTTTTCAAGGTTCATCTATGCTGTAGCTTGTATCAGTAATTCAGTCTTTAATTGCCAAGTAATATTCCATTTGATAGATATACTGTGTTTTGTTTATCCATTCATCAGATGATGGATGTGTTTGGGTTGTCTCCACTTTTAGCTTTATGAATATGCTGCTATAAACATTTGTGTACAAGTTTTCATGTGAAAACAGTTTTTGCTTCTTTTGGGTATGGAGCTAG
This sequence comes from Castor canadensis, assembly GCF_047511655.1. Taxonomy (NCBI): domain Eukaryota; kingdom Metazoa; phylum Chordata; class Mammalia; order Rodentia; family Castoridae; genus Castor; species Castor canadensis. The sequence continues at coordinate 24,407,208 of NC_133397.1, read as the reverse complement.
AATAGCTGGGTCTCATGAGGAACTGCCAAACTATTATTCAAAGTAACTGCACCATTTTACATTCTTATCCAAAAGTGTGTAACAGTTTCAGAGTCTCCACACCCTAACACTTATTGTCTTTTTGTTTATAGCCATCTTAGTGGGTGTGAAGTGACACCTAATTATGTGTGGTTCAGATTTGTATTTCCCTGGTGGCTACTGAGGTTGAGAATCTTTTCATGTGTTTTTTTTGGCCATTTGTATATCTTCTTTGGAGAAATGTCTATTTAGATCTTTTGCTCACTTTTAATTGGGTTGTTTTTTATTATTGAGTTGAAAAAGCTCTTTGCATATTCTAAATACAAGTCCCTTATCAAATAGATGATTTGCAAAAATTTTCTCCCATTTTGTGGTTTGTCTCTTCACTTGATGTCTTTTGAAGGACAAAAGATTTTAAATTTGATGGTATCTACTTTATCCATATTTTCATTTATTGCTTATACTTTTGGTATCACATCTAAGAAACCTATTTCAAGCTCATGAAGATTTATTCCTATGTTTTCTTATAAGAGTTTTACATTTTTATGCCTTTCATTTAGGTCTTTGATCCATTTTGAGTTAAATATTATACATGGCATAATAAAATAGGGACCCAACTTCATTCTTTTGTATGTGGACAGTCAGTTGTCCCAGCACCATTTGTTGAAAAAACTATTCTTTCCCCCACTGAATTTTCTTGGAAACCTTGTCAAAATCCAATTGAATATAACTTTGAGGGTTTATTTCTGGACACCTCAATTCTATTCCATTAAAGGAGATATTACTTTATATGGTGTAGTAAGGAAAGGTCTGAGGTGACAGGTAAGAAGAATCCTGAATGTAGTGAGAAGTAAAGTATACTGAGATCTGACAGAATAACATTCCACGTAACGAGAATGGCCAGAGCAAAGACCCTAAGGAGGGAATATACCTGGTATGTTCAAGGAGCAGTAAGGAGGCTAACGCAGCTAGAATAGAGTGAACAAGGGTAGGGGATGACATCAAATTGATAAGGGAAGAGAACTGTTAGATCATGTAGAACCATGATAGGGCCTTATCTTTTACACAAAGTGAGATGGGAAGCCACTGGGGACTTCTGAATACAGGAAAGATGATCTGACTGACTTTTTAAAAAGATTTCCAGTATATGAAATGCTGGAAAGGTGGACAATTATTGGGGTGATGTCCTTGAGAAGGGAATAAAAGATGAGGTCTAGTGCACCAGTAGTGAAAATGGACTTAAGATAGCAGCAAAAGCTAGCTGCCAGTGGCTCACACCTGTAATCCTAGCTACTCAGATGGCAGAGATCAGGAGGATCACGGTTCAAAGCCAGCTCAGGCAAATAGTTCTGTAAGACCCTATCTCGAAAAAGCCCTTCACAAAAAAGGGGCTGGTGGAGTGTTTCAAGGTGTAGGCCTTGAGTTCAAGCCCCAGTACAGAAAAAAAAAAAAGACAGCAGCAAAGAAGTTCTTTCACAGTAGTAAAAGGAGGGCATAATATATGGGTGCACATGCAGGTAGGATAGTAGATATGGTGGAGGCATGTTGACATACTTCTCTGATTACTTTTATCTTTCAGAAAAAGAGAATACACAATTGTTACCAGTGGGGTGTGAGAACAGATGAGAGATAGAAGAAATGTTCTAAAGGTTTGACATCATTACATTTGTAGTTTGAACAGACAATAAGCAAGCAAATAAGTAATTCTAATTTTTTCAGTGTAATACAAAGAAAAAACAAGGTACTATGATAGAGAATAAATGGAATAAACTCACTTAAATAAGGTGAACCTTTTGAAGAGGTAAAACTTAAGTTCCATTTATCTTTTAAAAAAACTTGATATTTGGGGTAGAGCGGGATGGGGAAAGGTTGATAAGTAATGGTTAGATAGGTGTAAGCTCTAGCATGCTATTACACAATAGAGTGAATTACAGATAGTGACTATATACTGCATATATGAAAAAGGTACAAGAAAGGATTTCAAAATATTTTTGCCATAAAGAAGAGACAAGGCCAGGTGGCTCAGGTAGCTACATGGGAGGCAGAGATTGAGAGGATTGCAGTTTGAGGCCAGCCTGGTCAAAAAGTTCACAAGACCTCATCTCAACCAATGGCTGTGTGTGGTGGCTCATGCCTGTCATCCTAGCTATGGGGAGAGGGGAGAAGCACAAATAGGAATATCATGGTCTAGGTGGGCCTGGGCATAAAGTGAGACCCTATCTCAAAAATAACCAATGCAAAAAGGGCTGGCATGGTTCAACTTGTACAGCACCTGCCTAGCAACCATAAGGTTCTGAGTTCAACCACCAATAAAAAAAAAGACAACATTTGAGTAGATAGATATGTTTAACCTGATCACACAATGTATTCATATAACAAAGCATCACATGGTAACTATCAATGTGTATAATTTTTGTTTTTATTATGTATCAGTTTAAAAATAATTTCAAAATGTTGATATATTTTAAAGTTGTGAAAAAAAAAAAGCATAAGGGATAATGTAACATCCATATTCCTACCACTCACAATGAATGCTATCAATGTTGCTATTTTTTGCTTTAAATATTTTTAAAATTAAAAGTAATAATACAGCATCTGGTAAATATTTACTAAATACTTATTATTGTGTATTTAATGAATGCATTCTATCAAATATTACAGAAAAATTTAGCTTGCCCAACAAGAGCTTAAGTAGTAAAAACTTATAAAACTTATATTTTGAACTCCCAAAATATAAAATTATTTATAAGAACTTTAGTAGCAATTTAGTTTGTTGAATCCCCTCAACATAATCAGCTTCTTATTTTTAAAAAATAGTCAATGATAGGAATCACTACCTCTGGAAGAATCTCATTTTCAAATATTTCTTAGAATAATATTCTTCATATTTATCTATTGTTGCCTCTTTTAGTTTTCCATATACAGATCTTAGTTCTGTTTGTAGTTAAAAAAGACAAATCAAATATATTTCCTGTCCCACTGTGGTCCTTTAAATATTTAAAAACAGCTAGCAAGCTTCATAGATCTTCTTATCTTCATAGCAAAAAATTCTGACCCCTTGTATTATTCCTCATTGTTCTTCTGATATCCTGCTCTATTCTAGTTGCTCTCCTTCAGATACTCAGTTGGTAGTGGTATTCAGAACCAAATGCAATATTTAGGTGTTACCTAATGATTACTTCCTGTTTTCTGCAGCTCAAGTCTAAACTTTTCTGTAAATCTGACTATATAATTGAATTTTCAGTGCCTACAACTTTTCAGTCCTTTACATACATGTTGTTAAGCCACATCATTCTCTTTGGCTCTTAATACATCCTGGTTGCCAGCAAACTGAGATAATTCTAGCTCTAACAGCATGTGCTAATATTGTTGGAGTTAAAATGCTTGTCGTTGTACTTGACAGCAGGTGGGTGATCTCTCATGAGGTAAGAGACTGCCAAGTTTGATTCTGGTGCCTCTCTAAGCTCTTAGCTGAATGTACCACAGGGCCAGGGCCAGAAGTGTTTACTTTGAAAAAATTAAGAATGTTCGAGTATGGCCCACTATCACTTTCAAAGTGTGGAAATTGGGCTGGTGGAGTGGCTCAAGTGGGAGAGTGCCTGCCTAGCAAGTGTGAGGACCTGAGTTCAAACCCCAGTATCACTAAAAAAAAAAAAAAAAAAAAAAAATCAAAGTGTGGAAATTACCCTTTTTTTTTTTTTTTTTTTTTTTTTGAGGCAGTCTCACGGTGTACATAGCCCAGGCTGGCCATGCACTTGAGATCCTCCTGCCTCACCCTTCCCAGTACTGGGATTATAGGTACGCATCACCATGTCCAGCTAATTATCCATTCCTGACCTGGGGAAGTAGTGCCAACAATAAACAAAAAACAAAACCAAAATAGGACTCTTTCAATACCTTGTGACTGGAATTAGTCCAGTTTAAATACTTTAATGATGGCCCATTAAGTTAAATAGGCCTAATATATCTTCTTTTCATTGTTTTCCATTAATTTAATCTTCTAAAACCTTGGTCTGCTGTGAAGTCTTCTGTTATTTCTGAATCCTTCTACCTTGCATTCCCCCCAAGAGTCAACAATCCTAATTTTTTTCCTTTTTTTTTTTTTTTGTGGTACTGGGGTTTGAACTCAGGGCCTTCACCTTGAGCCACTCCACCAGCCCAATTTTTTGTGATAGGATTTTTTGAGATAGTCTCATGAACTATTTGCCCAGGCTGGCTTCAACTGCAATCCTCCTGATCTCTGCCTCCTGAGTAGCTAGGATTACAGGCTAAGTCACCAGCACCCAGCTTTTTTGATTTGTAAAAGAGCTCTGTGGCCAATGATCACCAAAAAATTATCCTTTTGATAATCTCTTTTCTTTTTCAGTGGGTCTAAGGTTTGAACTTGGCGTCATGCCCACAAAGCAGGTGCTTTACAGCTGAGTCACACTTCTAGTCCATATTGCTCTGGGTTTTTTTTGGGGGGAGGGGTTCTCATGAACTTTTCGCCTGAGCTGACCTCAAACTGTGATCCTTCTGATCTCAGCCTCCTAAGTAACTACAAGTACAGGCATGAGCCATGGGCTGAAACATGTGTCTCTCACAACAGAAGCCCTTTTTTCCCTCAACCCTTCTAATTTAATCCATAAATATGCACATTTTTTATATCTTCTCCATTAATAAATGTAAATAATAAGGTTACTTCTGGGAAAAATTCTGTGACACAGCACTAGTCTTCACTCAGATTTGACACTAATCCATGAATTGGCTCCTTTGACCTATAGTCATTTAACTGGAGAGGATCATTTAAATATAGAATTATCTAGCCCACGTTTCTCAAAATTTGTGAGTTAGTAGAGTTCACAGTGATAATTCCTTACCATTTAATTTTCTATTCCAGAATTTTTCTTTAGCTTGAAACATTAATTCTTCTTATTAAAAATCAGAATATTTGACTGAAATCACTGATTTTAATTAAGATAAACCTTTCTGATTTATCTTAATAAAACCTGACATCAAGAAAACAATGTATTCTATGTGAAAAGTTTTTTTTTTCTTTTTTTGTGATGAATAGAACCCATGGATTTGTGCATGCTAGGCAAGTACTCTATCACTGGGCCACACCCCCAGCCCTAGATGTATGTTTTTTAAGCATATTTAAATTTATTTAAATTATATACCATGCTGTTGGTTTTAATCTTAGGAACCTGAAATTTAACATACTTTAGTGGAAACTATGATTCAATGCCAGTGTTTTTACAATCCTCAATAAGCTATGTTAGTATGTAAACATCAGCCTTTCCCAATGATCTTTTAGGTAAGAAATGCACATTACAATAACAATACTACACAAGGAGCCTGCTCTGAAAAGCAGAAATGACTATTTAAATTACTGTGGTGCAAAATTCAAACAGCAACATGATGATATTCAAGTTTTACTCTTAGTAACAATCAAGATTAATGATCGATCCATACATATGCAAACAAAAAGAGAGAAAGGAAAAGAAACAGAAATAGATAAAAAAAATAAAGCTGGTGCACACCAGTATCCCAGTACTCAGGAGGCTTAGGCCTGAATTCCAGGCCTAAATTGTGAGACCCTGTCCCAAAACAACAACAGCTGGGCATCAGTGGCTCACACTTGTAATCCTAGCTACTTGGGAGGCAGAGATCAGGAGGATCGAGGATTGAAGCTCCAGTAAATAGTTTATGAGATCCTATCTTGAAAATACCCAACACCCACCCTCTCCAAAAAAAGGGCTGGTGAATGGCTCAAGTGGTAGAGCACCTATCTCCCTAGCAAGCGTGAGGCCCTAAGTTCAAACCTCAGTACTGCCAAAAAACAAACAAAAAAAACCAAGCAAACAAACAAAATGTTAAAAAGAAAATTAGATGAACAGAAAATAAAGATTACATATATAAAGTATTTTTAAATCCTTACCTCCTCACAGCATCGCCTACTTACAATAGCCCTATAGTCAATTCTATCCCAGAGCTGGTCCCTTAACTTTAAGAAATTGGGGAACAATTTTCTCCAGTTTTTCCCTAAAGCCCATGGAAAAATTTCATACTTGGCTTCTTCTTCATCTTCTTCAACTGTATTAGCCAGATACCTAACAAAAGAGGACCAACAACCCAAAAAAAGAAATGGGTAAGGATAGGAACAGGAGCTAACCAAAAAAGAAATACAAATGGCTCATAAACACATAAAAGAAATGCATATCAAAAATAGAGATATAATGAGTTTTACCTTGTTGGGTTCTGGGATTTTGTATTTCTACAAATCTTGAGCTTTGTTCTGGGGTACAATTAAGTTGCTTGGAAGCAATCTGATCTTTTGGGTCTTGCTTTCATGATTTCTTAGATGCATGTGGAACAAAGTTCAGTCTGAACTAATTATTCCCCATTACTGAGACAAGACTTTCCTGAGTACTTTTTAAAAAAAATATATCTAGTCTTTGCCTTTGAACTTTAGGAAGCTTTGTTCTGAGACAGAGTATGCCTATATATCCCCAAGCTGGCCTTGAACTCATCTTCCTGCCTCAGTATCCTGAGCACTGGGATTGCAGCTGTGCACCATCATGCTTGGTTCTGAGTACTTTTTTTTCTTCTTGGTGCTGGGTATTGAACCCAGGGCTTTACACATGTTAGACAAGTACTCTACCATTTGAGTTATGCTCCTAGGCCCTTTTGTTTTTATTTTGTTTTTGAGTCAGGGTCCTACTAACTTTTCCTGGGCTGGCCTCAAACTCAAGATCCTTCTGCCTCCCCCTCCCAAGTTGCTGGATTACAGGCATGAACCTACACACCCAGCTTGAGTACTTTTCAGAAGATTCCATGCATTTTAACTCTCCATTCTGGCTGGTAGGAACAGGAATTATTTCAAATCTTATGTGAATGAGTGTTAAGGCACTATTTCCCCTCATATTTTCTTGCCATCTTTCCTTAGACTCACATAGTTTCCTTATATACATATGGAAATCAAGTACCTAGTACTTGAGGGGGATCAGGTATAGATGGTAACAGAAAAGCACAAATCATAATAAGGAAAATAACCATCCAATAAAAACTAATCCAAACTGTCACAGACAAGAAGTGTTAAAACAGTTAAAACTATTCTATATGCTCAAAAAAGTAGACTAAAAATGTACTTCTAGAGATGAAAACTACAATGTGGACAACGAAAAATACACTGAATTGGATTAATGCCAGATTAATACTGGAGAAGATTTGTGAATTGAAGACACAGCAATAAAAATCTATCCAAAATGAAACATGCATGACAAAAACTAAACAAAAATCATGAAGAGAGCATTAGTTAGATATGGTATAACCTCAAGAAATCTAAAAAAGATGAATTTGGAATCTCTGAAAGGCAGCAGGTGGAAAGAAAAGTAACTGAAGAAATAATGGCTGCAAATATTCAACGTTTGATGAAAACTATAAATCCACAAAGAAGCTCAATGAACAAGAAACAAGAAAGCACAAGAAACAAAGAAAATTACACCAAGGTACATTATAACCAAATTGCTCAAAACTAATAGTAAGAAGAAAATCTTAAAAGGAGTCAGAAAAAGAGATATGTTTGGATAATACAGAAACAAAGATAAGGATAGAACAAATTTTTCATCAGAAATAGTGTACTTTTTTGGAAAAATCTGTAACTTAACAACAAAATATTACAAAAGACACAGGGAACAAGATACCAGGAATAGAAACAGACCTTGAAGTCTGAAGATGCAGGAATTAATAGACAGAATACAAAAATAACTAATCTGTGGAAAAATTAATTGGTATAAGGGATAAATATATTTAAAAATTAAAAAACAGAACACTTACAAATGAAAATGTGCAAAATTTTTATAATGAAATAAATATATTAACTCAAGTTGATGATCAAGTTAGTAATGAAAAGATATATCTAAATGCATTTACTCAAGATGCAGTCCAGAGAAACTAAGATAGAACATGTCAAGAATTGCGGTGGATGGCACAGGAAGGCACACCCTCCCCCTTCCCCACTCACCAGCCACTCACATGAGCCCAACTGCTTCTTTTGTATGACATCCATAATGGAGGGCCAGAAACAGTCCTCTTGACCCACTCTGCATCCTGTGTGGTGAGGAGCCCCTGACTGCAAGTTCCCAATGGAGGATGCCAACAACTCACTGCCCTGCACCAGTGGCACCAAGTGTTGCTGTAGGTTCTTTAAGTGTGGCAATGGCTGCCCATCAGGAATCCTCACACACCCCCCCCCCCAACGCTGCCATCTTGCATCTAGCCTGGGAGTTCACTATTCCTTCCTGGAGCATCTCGTTCCCACCCTCCTGTGGATGTGGGAATACAGAGGACAAAAGCCCAGCCTCCACTACTCCAGCTCACCTAGGAATCACCCTCTTCCTGCTGTAAGGCCCGAGATATAGATATTGTACAAAGGTTTTTTGTTTTCTTCCCCCTCCCTTTTTTTGGAGGGGGTACTTGGGACAGGGTCTCCATATGTAGCCCAGGCTGACCTTGAACTTGGGTCCTTCTGCCTTAGCTTCTTGGGTGCTGGTTTACAGTCATGTACCACCACACCTGGCTTATACAAAGGTTTCTAAATCTTTTCTTTTCTATGTACTTTTTAATTCAAGAGGGTGGGGGTTTAGATGGGAATCTCCCACAATAGAGCCTGGAAATATATGGGAAAAAAGAAAATGTTAAAAATAAGGGATGTTGAAGATAGAATGAGGTCTAACATGCTTAACTAGTTTCAAAAGGAGGTAACAGAGGAGATGGGGAAGAGGAATATTTGAAGAGGCAGAGGCTAGAATTTTCTAAGAGTTGTTTGTTGAAAGGTATCAATCTTCAAACCAAGAAAGCTCATCAAATCCCAAGCAGGTTATAATAAGAAAACAGTGCCAAACACACAGGCACGTGCACATACACACATGATCTTAAAATCATCTGGAAGGCAAATAATCCCAAGTGATTCTTGAGTGCCAAGAAGGATGTTAAGCACAGATATAAATGCATGGATAAATCTTGGGGCTGAGGAGGTAGCTCAGTGGTACAGCATTTGCCTAACATGTGCAAGGCTCTGGGTTCAAAATCCCCAGTACCACAAAAATAAAGTTGAAAAACACATGGGTAAGTCTAAACAAACATTAAATGTATAAAACAGTAATAATAATGTCTAACTTTTTAGAAGGCATTAGGTAGAACTACCAAGTTGCAGAATGAGAGAATATAAGTTGGGTAGAAAGTGATTAAAAATGCTTAAGCTTCTTGTGATAAAAATAACTAGACAAGTGCTAGAAGGATTTAGACTTTATAACTTCCAAAACAGATGAAAAAAATAGATGTCAAACAATCAGAAAATTTCAGTAAAAAGAAGATAGGCTGGGCACCAGTGGTTCACACCTGTAATTCTAACTACTTGAAAGCACCGAATCCTAACCACTAGACTACCAGGGAGATACTCTAACTACTTGAAATAGCAGTTCAAGGCCAGCCAGGGGCAAACAGTTTACAAAATCTCCATCTCTAAAATAACCACAGAAAAATGGACTGGATATGAGGCTCAAGCATTAGAGTGCCTGCTTTGCAAGCACAAAGTCCTGAGTTCAAACCCCAGTCCCACCAAAAAAAAAAAAAAAGATAAAAATGGAGGGGAAAGAAGAAACAAAAAATGGGACAAAAAGAAAGTATGAGCTGGGTGTGGGGGTACAGGCCTGTAATCCCAGCCACTCAGGAGGCAGAGGCAGGAGGATCACAAGTTTGAGGCCAGCCCGGGAAAAGATAGGAAGACCCTGTCTCAAACCCCAAAACAAAAGTGCTGGGGGCATATGGTGGAGCATTTGCCTAGCATGTATGAGATGCTCAGTTCAATCCTCAGTAACACACACACACACACACACACACACACACACACACACACACATGACGACAGAAGAAAATCCAAATATATAAGCAACAATGGAATATTATTCGGTTGTAAAAATGACTAAATTACAGCTGCACATATCAATGTGAGTATGAAAAGCATCTTATAAAGTAAAAGAAGGCCACAAAAGAATAGAACATGAGTCTTATATAGCACTGAAACCATACAATATATTGGGACATACACATTAAAGGAAAGCAAGAAAGTAATTACTGTGGAAAGGAAGGGGCTCTGATTGGAAAACTCTGCTGGGACCCTCTAAGATTCTGACACAGTTCTATTCTTAAAATGTTATGGGTACATAAGTATTCCTTTTACTTACACACACACACAGTTCACTCTTTTGTACTTGTTTTGCATTAAGAGAATTAAGAGTACAAAAGAATGTATATAATACACTTCTATTTATACAATGCATACACATGCTGGCTCATGTATGGAGAATTACTTTTAGGCAGATGCATATGAAACTGTTAATTTGTCCTCCAAGAATGAAGCCAAGGACTGAAATGGGAGACTTAGTAGACTTACTTTTTTTCTTTTTTTGGTGTGACTGGGGTTTGAACTCAGGGCTTCCCACTTGCAAAGCGGGCACTCCACCTAGTCCATTTTGCTGTGGTTATTTTGGAGATGTGGTCTTGAGAAGTATTTGCTTGGGCTGGCTTCAAAATGCAATCCTCCCAGTCTCACCCTCTCCCAGCTAGGATTAGCTGCATGAGCCACCACTCCCAGCAATTATACATATTTTAATATTATCTTACTATAAAGTTATTAATGTTAAACTCAGTTATATAAGTCAAATCATGTCCTTTGTTGAAATTACATACAGAATTTCTTATTTTACTTTCCCTTACAACTCTTAGCAAAGGGTAAATAGAGCTGGAGATTGGTCTTGTATATGCTTGCTGACTAAAATGTGGAAACTCCACACTATACTATGTTATACCAGAACTTCACTATGATTTTACTTTAGCTTAGCAATTTTTCAGGCTTGAAACAGCTGTAATGTGTGTGTGTGTGTGTGTGTGTGTGTGTGTGTGTGTGTGTAAAAGTTCTCTATAATTTGAAATAGATTTCCATGGTGTAGAGCCCATTTCTTTTCTTTTCTTTTTTTTTTTTAACAGTACTGGGGATCGAACTTATGGCTTCACATGTTAGGCAAACACTACCACTGAGTTATATCCCCAGCCCTCAGCCCTCCGACTCCATTTCTTTTCCACAATAAAGAATTAAGAACCTTTTATGTTAGTCACTGAAGGATGAAATAAAAAATAGAAAAAATGCATGTTCCTTGCCCTTTAGGGAGTCTATAGTTAAGTAGAGGAGACAAGTAAGTATGAAATAAATAACTGTAAAAGAGAATATGGAAAAATAATAATAGTAGTACAGAGTGTTATAAGAATATTGAAAGGAAACATTACAAGACAACATGGAAAGGTAAGAACTCGAGCTTTAGAACTGTGGTTAGCAAAATATTTAATGGTAAGAACTACCAAGTCAGGCTATACAAAAGTATGACTAGACATAGAATGGAAATTATAATTCATGTTATATTTGGTGGTACTTAGGTTTAAAAATTTGTGTTGTTTTTGATATAAAGCTTATATATAATACAACATGCAATGCAACCCCACAGACTACTATATAACAAAAGCTAAACAGTGCTTTAATGGTAATAACTTTACAAAATAAGTAAAAACAAATTCAATTTTAGGCTTCTAGTAAAGTAACACCTCTTTTGGTTTCTTTTTAATTCTCAAGTGAGAAAAAAAATCACAAAACAGACACACTGACATACAGATACAATACAATTCTGAGTGAGACATGTAAACAGCAATTTAACTTAGTGTCAATGCCTGGATTTGGCCATTGGTAAATTACACCTGAACTTGCACCTGACCTTTGCTCCTTACTAACTTTTGTTTTGTTTGGGTTGTTCTGTATTTTTTTTTTTTGAGACAGCAGCTCACTATGAAGTCCAGGTTGGCCTTGAACTTGCAATCCTCTTTGTCTCAGCCTTTTAAGTGCTAGTATTACAGGCATGTACCACCGAACCTGGACTCCTTATTAATCTCATTTTCCTCATATGTAAAATGGTGATAATAAAATAATTTCATAGGAAAGACTAAATGTATTAATATGTAATTTTTTGTACCGTGCATGTAATACCCAGTATTAGCGATTACTACTATTTTCTTCCAATTTAGCAATCAGCACCAAACTTTAAATTGAGTGTTTTTCCTCATGTACTGGAAAATATGTCCCCTTAATAGATGCAGAGATCAGTTCCATCTAGTCCTATTTCTTAATAACTCTTTGATTCTGAATTAAATAGACTCTGAGTACAAATTTATTCTTCGGTGCTGACCACTATTGTGATACTCAACTTAGGTTTGTATATAGTTTCCTACTTAAAATTATATTCATACATTCCTAACTGCAGCATTATATCCAAATACGTATTTGTTTTGTTTTGTCTTTTGGGGTGCTAGGGATTGAACTCAGGGCATTGTTCATGCTAGGCAAGTCTTTTTTTTTCTTTTTTCAGAACTAGTGATAAAACCCACATCAATTGCTGTGCCACTAAGCTACATCTCTTTTCTAGCTGAATTCTGATCTATAGATTGGAAAAACATGTTATCAAAACCACTTAACAGATCACAAAGCTAAACATGAACTAATATAAAGTCAATGGAAAAAACGGAAAATGAATTATGTGTTCAGTAAAGCAGTCACTGGATAATAAAAGTATTAAGGATGAATAACTCCGTCTTTTAGACATAGATCTACAAAAAGTATGTCTAAAACAATTTCCACAGGGTTTTCTATTTACCTTTTACAAAGGCGATGGTGATGATGATTATTAACTATATCGTAACTGGCAATTTAAGATAGCATTCTGGCTTTTTAAAAAAAATCTAAGTCATAAAAAGAAGAGATTTGGGGATAATTTATATGGGAACACTCTGAAAAATGTAAGTGGGCTATTAAACAATAAATCTTAGGCATACAGCATGATAAGGTCAGTGAAAATCAGAACATAAAAATAGCCTATTTAGCAAAGAAATGTGTAGCTTTTATACAGGAAGGCCTATTCAAAGGTATAAACATTTAAACTGCTTCTGTTTCAAATTAAAAATCATAAATATTGCAAATAACATAAAAACAATGTAGTAGAAAGCATACTTACAGAGCAATAAAGAAATTTATCCTGGTATGCTCATTTATAGTAAATTTAGCTCTCTTGAAATAAACAAAGGTCATAGCCAAAAGATACTATAAGGAAAAAAGTTAGAAACTAATATTAATGTTTTGCTTTCATAAGTACAACTTTAAAAGGTAACTTTAAATTTTTCTGATGAATAAGCTAAAACAATGTTATTTATCCTTAATATAGCATCAGTTATTTGAGTATTTTTGCTTCCTATAAACCTATGTAAATAGTGAGAAATGGTTCTTGACAATTTATTATGGTTAAATGGACTCTTTAATTTCATTATAGCTGATAGGTTTTTAAATTAAAACCCCATTTTTTCAAACTTAAATTTCAAGCCTATAGAGAAGATGAAATAATAGTAAATAATCACACTCTTTCACCTACATTTGCCAATGAATATTTTGCTGCATTTGCTTGATATCTCTCAGTGTGTATATATATATATATAAATTTTTCTCTAAATTCTTTTAGTTACAGACATCCATACTCACTTTTCTTGGTGGTGGGGGACTGCTGGGGATGAAACCCAGGGAGACTTGTGCATGCTAATATAATAGTATTAGTTATTTCTATTTAGTCTTCCAACTTAGTAATCAACACCATTTTTAAAATTGATCTCATTTTTCCTATGTACTTGAAAATGTTTCCTTAATAAATGCAGAGATCAGAAGAATAAATTTTTCAGTTCTGATTTTTTCTTTTTCTTTTTTCTTTCTTTCTTTTTTTTTTTTTTTTTTCCAGTATTGGAGTTTGAACTCGGGATCTACACATTGAGCCACTACGCCAGCCCTTTTTTGTGAATTTTTTTTTTGAGACAGGGTCTCCCAAACTATTTGCCCAGGCTGGCTTCAAACCATGATCCTCCTGATTTCTGCCTCCTGTGTAGGTAGCTAGGATTACAGGCATGAGCCACTGGAACCTGGCTTCAATTTAAATATTTTTATATGCAGCTCTAACACTGAGCTATGCCCCTCAGCCCTTAAACTCTCTTGTTTAGCTTTTAAGAGTGACTTCTAAATCAGAAATTATAATAGCATGGCTCAATTTTCATGGAAAAATACATTTTAAATGCATTATTACAAAGATAGATTATTAGAAAGAGCCTGCTATTAGGATAAATGCCAGGATGTGACTGTTCAAGTTATAAACAAGCTAAAAATTAACATATTATTTTTTCTCTCATAAAATACTTATTAGTCCTATAGTCACAGGATTGACACCAAGGTAAATCCCAGTTTTCCCATAACTTCCAGGTGAAGGATTCTTGAAATAGTGTTAAGATAACAGTACTCCTGGTTAGTTACTTTTCAGACACTGCTCCCTGCTGTCCAACAACTTTAATGCACTTAAAATTGTAAAGTGGACAAACCAATTTGGATTATAATACATATATACATAGAAATGTCGCAATGAAACTCCCTGTATAGCTATTTCAAACAAACAAAAAATTTTTTTTCTAAAACGGAGAACAGGAAGGTAAAGCAAGTCCTGTCTGGGGGTTGGTACCAATGGAAAGGAGGAGGATATAAGGAAAGGGTGTACAAGGTAAATGTGGTAGCAATATTATATACTCATGTATGAAAATGGAAATATGAGACCTGTTGAAACCATTCCATGAATTGGGGAATAAAGGAGAATGATGGAAGGGGTGACTCCAACTATGATATTTGTAAGAACTTTTATAAATGTCACAGTGTTACCCCCAGAACAACAATATGATACTTAAAAAATGTTTAAAAAAAGAGAAAAGAAAAACAAACCAATAAAAAACTTCATTACAACTTCACAGAAACTGGTCTTAAAGCATTTCTGTTCATTTGAAAAAGTGTTAGTAACACTGTGATTATGTTTTAAAAGATAATTTATATTTTAGAGATACATTATGTCTGTGGATAAAATGTCTGAGATTTGCCTCAAAATAACCATCTCTGCTCTTGAACTGTAAGTACTGCTCTTAAGCACTTTGCTTACAGCCAGTTTCCCCCTTCTTTTGGAGAGTGTACTTTCCTGCTTTTACTCCCTCTTGCTCTCAGTAAAACTCTGCTGCTACTTTGCAAAAAACAACAACAAACCCTGTCTCTTGGAGAGAGGGGTTAGAAGAAGAATGGCCATGAGTTGATGATTATTGTAGCCAGATTAAGTGATGTTATGCTTTAAATTTTCTAAAATGAACTTTCCAAAATTAAAAAACTTTTATCTGTCATCTTAAGCATGAAATAAAAAAATTCACTTCAATACAAACTTAGTGGGTGTTTAATCATAAACTAGCCTTCCAAACATTCCCTTTTCTACTGGTTTGTACATTTTAAATGTGATGTGAAGTTATGCTAAACTTTCTATATGACTACTTAGTATAAAATGGTATGTACAAAAGTAAAATAATAACTACTCACCTAATTCAAAAACAGAAACAAATTCTGAAATTTGCGTCCACACACAAAAAAAACATAATCACTTACTGTTCCTAAAAGTTACACATTATTTTATGAAACATTAATTTCTAAATAACGTTAAACTAATTTTACCATATAAGATTATTGAAATTTGCTTTATCTGAATTACTTATAAAATATTAACATGTATAAGAGACTGCCTGAGTTGAATGAATCTCAGAATATTTTCTCCCCAATCTGATAAAAGGAAATATTCTGACCCCAAATGTATTGAATCTAGCCAAGCATAGTGGTACAAGCCTGTACTCCCAGCATTCATGAGGCTAAGGCAGGAGAATTTTGAGTTTGAGGCCAGACTGGGCTATATGAAAAAAAAGGAGAGAGAAAAGTATTAAGTCTGCATTGTTTCTTATTTTTAATTAGATATGAATTTAAGTCACTTATATCTAATAAATATTCATTGAATCTATGCTATATGCTAATTCAAAAAATTAATGTGCAAGGATTACCAAATTTACCTTGTCTGCAATTTTACAGCAGCAGTCCATCCACAAGAAATCTTGAATTAAATCATCATCTACAACAAAAGACAGCTATGACTTGTCTTTTAAAAATAGCATGTTTCCTTTTGTAGAGTTAATTTCTCTATCATGGTATTATAAATGATGTTTAGAAATCAAACAAAAATGCCTGGACCAGTATTGTCAAAGTGTGGTTTTCAGTTTTTAATATATATGCCATTGTAAAAACTACTACCTTATCTTTCATCTTCCCATCTGATTTGCTTGTTCCTAAGTATACAGCTCAGCTTTAGAGAAGAATAGGCATTTGGTTTATTGAGCATCTAATATGTTGGGTAACTCTAGCTCTTCATTCCTTTCCAGAATCAGTATTAACAGGTAGAAGTGGAGTAATGGCTTACTGAATACATTTCTAATATGTTTTACTTTTTCTATTACTCCATTTAGGTTTCAGGGTATTTTTAGTTTTGGGTTCTTTCCCTCTCCTATTTATCTCTGTTCCCCTCAACTATTATTGAAATGTATATGAAAAACCCTATATAAAAAGGTTTAAAATTCACTAGCTATTTATATATACTTAATTTTGGGAAAACTGAGTATTAGGACAAAAAATTAACAAATAAGGTTAAGAATAATATCCAAAAAGATCAAAAATACTTATTTCAAATTTAAAGCACTAAAATACATAATCTGAAAATATACTGTAGTTATCAGACTATAATCTAGGAAAATCTAGGGTTTATTTTTTTTCCCATTTCAGGCTTTCATTTTAAGTAACATGTTTATGTGCTACAAATATCATCAATATAATCAAATATTTGGAAAGTTCCAAGAATAACTACTGATTTCCTTATAATTAATTTCTATCTTATTAATTCCATTTTTGTTTCTTAAGTTACCTAAAATATTTTCTCATGACCAATTGTGAATCTAAAAAAAAATTGTGGGTAATAAATTTGTTCTACTTTTTTTTTTTTTTTTTTTGTGGTCTGGGAACTGAACTTAGGGCCTTGTACTAGCTAGGCAAGTGCTATACTACTTGAGCCACACTGCCAATCCTCTGTTTACTCTTAATAAAGCAAAACTTGTATTACCATTCTAGATCCTGCTCTACTTCCATTCCTTATATATTTCTTCCTCTTTTTTCCTTATATCCCTTTTACTTTGATTTTCTTTACATCTTTCCCAGTTTATCTCAATGCACCTGGCCTTCCTCTATAAAGGAGGAGGCCTGCTACCTGTACCTACCAGTTGTGGTGTCTTACTTAACTTGATTCATTCCCACAGATACTTATCAGAACCCACCTATGCTATCCCTTATTCTAATCTGTGTACCTTGTTACCATAGCTCCCTTTTTCTTTCTTGGCTACTAGAAGTACCATAAATAAGGGTTTTTTTTGTTTACTTGTTAAGAAATTTATCAACAAAGTAGCACTGTCTCATGATTTGAATAAAATCAAACTCAATTTCATTATATGAACATGATGATAAAACATTCTTAATTTTTAACAACATTCCCAAGATATAATACTGAAACTTTTTTAGGTTAA
Source organism: Castor canadensis (assembly GCF_047511655.1). NCBI lineage: Eukaryota > Metazoa > Chordata > Mammalia > Rodentia > Castoridae > Castor > Castor canadensis. The sequence goes on along the minus strand of NC_133397.1, from coordinate 24,389,604 downwards.
CCAACATTTCCCATTTGTTTGGTTTTAGCTATGAAAGTCCTGGGAACCCTCTCAAGCCTAGTCAAATTAGATTGGTAGCTTGCCTGAGTCTTTTTTTTTTTTTTTAAAACTTCAAGCCAAGTTTACTTACTTCAGGACTGTCTAACAAAAATATTCTGTCAGCTACTCATGATCTGAATTCTGGTGTTGTGAGATTAAATTATGGTACACATAAAAAGCCATGAGACATTTCTATTTTGTAATACATAAGGCAGTGGCTATTACCCATTGGTAGCTTTTTTGAGATAAGCTATCAAGTCTGCTCTTTCTCCCTTCTTATTAATGCCAGCAAAGATCATTTTTGTTCCAGGGATGTACTTTTTGGGACTCTCCAAATACTCCATCAGTGTACCTCTCCCCAGGTGATGCCTTTGTTCTTGTTGTCATCTGTGTAAGAGAATCCAGTGGCCAGACCTGTCTTGTGCCCAAACATGGAGATTTGGCTTAGTCTTGTGCTTGCCTCCCTTTTCCATGGTGTGACACTGGGCATCCTTCTGCTTGAGCCACTCCACCAGCCCTCAGGGCACATTTCTGAACAAAAGCTCTTCTTGTCTTTCTCAGTGTCACTCATTTTTAACTTGCTCTTTTGTCGCTATCACAATGAAAGAAACTGCACTGCTCGGAAGCTAGACACCCTGCTTGCTCACTTGAGTCTTTATGTGCTATTTTACTTTAGATCAAACAAAATTCTTGCAATTAACCTGAATTTTTCAGAATCTATACTTGCCACGTAGTTTTAAGTAGGCTAGAAGTCGGATGAGTCTAAATTTTTAATCCATAATCATGCAAAAACAAAAACCCAGCATTAAAAAAAAGACTGACAACAAAACCAAATTTGGTTGGTGATGGGAAATTTGACAGAGAAAATAACACCATCATCTTTGGTCATTTTGAAAATGATAATTTTCTTTTGGTGGTGTGGGATTTGAACTCAGGGCCTTGCATTTGCTAGGCAGGCACTCTACTACTTGAGCCATGCCCCCAGCTTTACAGTCTAGTTTTTATGTACTTTATAACACACTATTAAAACATTTTAAACCTACCAAATAATTTAAAGAAAGCAGTCATTTCCTGACGCTGTATTACTAAACAAGGTCCTTTGGGACATTTAGATTTGCTGTTATATGCATTTTTTTCGGATGCTTGCCAACTATCTTTAAAAATAGGACGCTTCAGATTAATGGGTTTTCTAGGCAGATGTGATCTATTTGACCCTGACTTTACATGAACAGTGACTGTAGGTGGTGTCTCACAACACATCTGATTGTGCCGCATCCTGGTTTCCCAAGATTCCTGTAAAAATAAAACAGGCAATTATTTATCAAACTCATTCATTTCTATATAAAAACTAATTGGATGATACTACTACATGCAGTCATATAAGATGTTACTGACCTTGCTATTAAAAATGTTATTTGTGATAGTGATTCACATTAGAATTTGGTTTTAGAATTCGGTGCTAGGAAAAACTATGCTACCTGTGAGTAATTAACATATTTCCTCTTTTCCCCCAAAATAAGAGACTGTATACTATTTTGCTTTGTAGTCCCAGCCTCCTTAGTGCTGGGATTAAAAGTGTAAGCTAATACACCTGACTCTCCTGCTAAATTTTTCACTGCTTCAGTTGGCATAATTTTATTATATCATTGTTAAATGCCATCTCAAAATTTTTTAATAGAACAAGGCAAAATAATACCAGAACTTAATTATTAAGTGTTATATTAAAAAGCAACCTCTTCCCTAAAAAGCCAAAATCTTGTTGGTACGTTCCTTGAAATATTACAAAGTTTGCTTATTCAGTAAGCATTTATTAGTATTTATTAACAATTCTAGTGCCAGATGTGGTGGTGCATGACTGTAATCCCAGCTACTTGGAAGGCAGAGACAGGAGGATTGCAGTTTGAGGCCAGCCTGAACAAAAGTTAGCAAGACTCTATCTCAAAAATCAATCCAGGTGTGGTGGCACAGGCCTAAGGTCCCAGTTCCTTGGGAGGCAGAGGTTGGAGGATCGAGGTCTTGGCTGGCTTGAGCAAAAGTATAAGACCCTACCTGAAAAACTAAAATAGAAAAGGGCATGCCAATAAAAAACTTGCCTAGCAAGTGTGAGGCCCTGAGTTCAATCTCCAGTACCATCAAAACCAAAAAAAAAAAAAAAAAACCGATTCAAGCAAAGAAATGTATGGTACATGTGCTTTGGAGGATTTTCATTAATTGATCTCTCTAAATTTAAAGTTGTAAGTGTATGATTGACCTATCTGAATGGCTGGTTGTAAGTGTACATGAATATACAGTGCTATGAACTAATAAAATCTGAAACAATCTATCAGTATTTAACAATAGGCATGCTCACTACTTTGATGGTGATTAGTAAACGTAATTACTAGTCAGTGTTACTTTTATGGTCAAAGTATTTCTATGGTAATGGAAAGTGGAGGTGTGAACAGGCAAAGCAGGGACCAAAACCCTAAGGAGAACCTCTGAATCCATGACTACTGTGACCCAGACAGGCATGCCTCCCCGTGGTGTTCAAGGAGTTAGGTACAGAACCTCCTTCCTGACCCTCAGAAACTTACCTGCTGAAGGAAGGAATGGAGAATAACATTGGATGTGGTAAGGTAAGAGCAGCACTAGCATTGTCTGACACAATGAGAACCATATACATAATTACATATATATTTAGAGCCATGTTTAAAAAGAAATGACTTTTAATGTATTAATATAACCCAATATCAAAAATATCATTTTAACATGCAATCTATATAAAAATTAATGATATTTCTGCTTTCTGTGTCTTTGAAACCTGGAATGTATTTTATACTTTCAGCATATCTCAATTTTGATGCTATTTTTAAACAGTTTACAAGAAATGTAATCCTATCAAAAAAAAATGGAAGTACTGGGCTGCTGGTGGAGTGGCTCAAGAAGTTGTAGAGTACCTGCCTAGCAAGGCCTTGAGTACAACCCCCAGTACCACCAAAAAGAAAAAAAAAGAGAGAGAAAGAAAAAGAAAAAAATGAAAATAAGAAAAATATTTTATATTCCTTCAGTTTTTAGACTTAAAAGTAAAAATTAAATTGCATCCAGCCACATTCCAAGTATGTAACAACTGCTGCATTTGACTGGAGTACTAGACAATACAAGGGTAATTATGAAGAAGGTAACAGAGGGTAGCTAGGCGTGGTGGGGTGCACCTGTAGTCCCAGTTACTTGGAAGGCTCAATAAAGCCCACTGAGTTTGAGATCAGCCTTGGCAACATAGAGAGATCCCATCTCAAAAAAACAACCCAAACCAAAAAACCAAATGACAACAACACAAAACTAAGCAAAGAAATTATATTTAGTTAATACTAAAATTATTTCTCTTCCTCTATTTTGCTTCCCTCCCCCTATTTCTCTTCCTAGATTCTAAGATCCAGCTAAGTTGAAGACAGTGATGGAATTGGAGTGGGGGGTGCTACAAGCTCCAAAAGAAAGATGAATAAATGATAAATTGAGGCTTGAGACTTTTGTAAAAACTTGCTATTCTCTCCTACCCACCTCATCCAAGAGAGAGATGGAGGCCTCATGGGCATCCTTTCAAAATAAGAGCAACTTTATATGTGGATGGCAAACTGCACTCAGGCTTCTCAAATTGGGGTGGGGTGGGGCTAGGCTCTGGTGTATGATGTACCAGAACACAGAATAACTGTGGCACATCTTCTAGGAGGCAAGTTTTACTCATTTACTCAATGTTAAGTAACTTTATTTTTTGCAGTACTAGGGCTTGAACTCAGGGCCTTCACCTTGAGCCACTCTGCCAGACCTTTTTGTGATGGGTATCTTTAAGATAGGGTCTTGTTAACTATTTGCCCAGGCTGGCTTTGAACTGTGATCCTCCTGATCTCTGCCTCCCGGATAACTAGGATTTACAGGCATGAGTCACCTGTGCTTGGCCATGTTAAGTAACTTTAAGTGGTGTTTTTATATTGAAACAACAATGGGTAAGTCATGAAATATAATGCAAATTTCCTATCAATCAAAAAGATAAAATACCATGCTCACAGTAGGCTTTTTGACACTATTCCATGAAATCCTTATGTATGTACTGAGCTACTTATTACACATTTTGAGAAAACTGAAAGAAGGAACTGTCTGAAATTCTCAAGATTCACTGAATAAGCAAACACTAAAGTTGTAAAAAATAAAAAAATAAAAAAAAAACCCAACAACTTACAGAGAGAGGCACTCAATGTTACGGTCTTGGTCAAATTCCACCTTGAGGTAGCTTTTAATTTTGCTTTGTTTATATATACCAAAAGAATCAGAGTTCTGATGGCAAGAGGAAAAGAATAAAAGGCAAGTTAAAATATGGGCCATTTCTCAAGGACAAAAGACAGGGAAAGAGGGGGAACTAGGAAAAACTAATGTTCATATGTTAAAATCCTTTCTTTTTCCTTTTTCTTTTTTGTAAATACATCTCATGAATTTTTTTTTTTTTAACATATCAGGGCTTTTTGCTTGCTAGACAGGCGCTCTACCCCTTGAGCCAAGCCCCCTCATCAATTCTATAGGCATCTGAAATATTTTCTTCTCTTTGGGAGTAATGTAAAGGGAAGTGACCCACAGAATCATAAAATAAAAGAAGGAGAAGTTTGGGGATTCATTTACTTACACAAAAAATCTACTGGCAACTCAGGGCAAGCAGGTAAGCTTTAACTTCCTTATAATTGCAATCACACACTGAGCACTTAATATGTGTCAGACACAGGGCTAAATGTTTTAAATACATTATCTCTTTAATTACCAAAACATCTCAGGTTTACCTTATTTTCTAGAGAAGTTAGGAAATTTGCCCATAAACCACATAATTACTAAGTATAAAGATAGGTCTTAAATCCAGGCTGTCTCACACTGAAATCCCATATTTGACCACCAAACAACTGTTTTAGGGCTGGATACCAATGGCTCACGCCTGTAATCCTAGCTACTCAGAAGGCAGAGATCAAGAAGATAGCAGTTGGAAACCAGTCCCAGGCAAATAGTTTGTGAGACCCTATCTTCAAAAACACGATCACAAAAAAAGGGCTGGCAGAGTGGCTTAAGTTGTAGACCATCTGCCTAGCAAGCATGAAGCCCTGAGTTCAAACCCTAGCACAAAAAAATAAGTTTTAGGACTGGAGGCGTGGCTCAAGTGGTAGAGTACCTGCTACACAAACACAAAGTCCTGAGTTCAAACCCCAGTTCTACTAAAAAAAAAAAAAAGAAACTTTTAAATATTAAGTGAAAGCATGTATCAAGCTCTTGACACATAGTAAACACTACCTAAGGCTATTTTTTTTTTTTTTTTTTGGTGGGACTGGAGTTTGAACTCAGGGCAAAGCAGGCACTCTACCGCTTGAGCCACAACTCCAGTTCATTTTGCTCAATTTATTTTGGAGGTGAGGTCTCAAGAGCTATTTGCCTGAGTTGGCCCTGAATGGAGATCCTCCCAATCTCAGCCTTCCTAATAGCTAGGATTACAAGTGTGAGTCACCAGTGCCCAGCACTAAGACTACTCTTTATATGAATTTAGCTCTAGCATTTGGAGGATAAATGAGCATAATAAATTGTGACTTAGTGGGGTTTTCTTTTCTTTTCTTTTTTTTTTCTTGTGTCACCCAGGCTGGTCTTGAGCCTTTGGACTCTAGTAATTTTCCTATCTCATTTGCCTGAGTAGCTGTGACTACTGACATGTACAATTCTGGCTCAACTTAGTGGTTAAAGCAGCCATTACCGTGAAGATTTTTTTTTCTTGGGCACCAAGAATTGAATCCAGGCCCTTGTACATAATCACCTTTCATATAAAATAACTATTAAAAAGACTACTGAAATGACTACAACATTTTTTCTATCTTAACCAGCAGAATTTAATTATTTAAATTAGACAGTAATATAGGAAAATAATCTGGCAAAATTGTTGAAAGTTTGCTGGTGCTACTGTCAAACCTCCACAATGTTGATGGTTTGAAAGTTTTTTAGAATTTAATCATCTAATGATTATAAAAGGCTTTGACTTCAGCCAAGGGCTATGTGCTAAGGGATGTGTAAAATAATTACACTGAAAGGCGGTTTCAATAAGTTCAAATCTGATTAGCGATCTAACCTATTGGTGAATAAAGGAGCATAACATATAATACACTTCCACGAAGTGGTAGTCATGATATCTAGAAAATGAGGCAGGAGTCGTGAACGTGTGGACTCTCCCCCACCACCAGGTTTTTTGTTTTGTTTTGTTTTTTAATGTGACAATAATTAGAAGAAAACGAGGAGCAGCTAGAATGGAAGGCACTCAAATAAGGGTTTAAAGAGACAGGATATGTAAACACGTTGAGAAAATCTTAAAACACTGGAGAGTCTGGCTTTAGGACCTGATTATGTCTCATAGCCATGTGACCTTGGGCTATTTAACTTCTGGAGGCCTTAGCTTCCTCAGTTGGAATCTGGCAGATGGTAAGTACTCAGCAAAATTACCTCCCAGGTATTAGCACGGCGCTCTGTAGGGTTATATGAGAGAAGGGAGCGCACAGGGAGATGCAGCCCAGTGCTGCACGCCTGGCAAAAGCTCGGTGAGCAGCAGCTCCAATGTCAGGCCCTTCCACAGGAAGAGGAAAGCCTGACTACGACCCTGAGGCCGACCTCACCCGTCCACTACGTGTAATTAAATCTGGACTGGTAACGGGGCTCGCGGCGTTCTAAAACAGGCTTGGAGAGCAGGATTTGTAAACTGACATACATGATCTCAAGTTCGGCACAGCACGTCCGTCTCGGCTCGTCAGCTCTACTGCAAAGCCTTTTGTCTTTCAGTTTTGAGGAGCGCGGGCGCCCGGCAACTCGCTCACGATTCTGGGGCGGCCGGGGCGGGAGTGCTCGTGGGACCCACCCAGGGAGGCGGGCCTCCCTCCAAAGACCCGAGCGCACCCACCCCGAACGGCCTCCAGCCCCGCGCCCCGGGCCGACGGAGCCGGCGAGTGCGCTCGAGGCCGCGAAGGCACCTGCGGGGATTGGCGGGCGGAGGAGTGCGGGGCACAGGCGCCGCCACCTTCTCACACAGGTGCCTCGGAGTTGGCCGCGAGAAGGAACCAAGAGACCAGGCACAGCCGAAACTGTTGACTCGTCGCGGGCCCGACCGCGGGGTGCGGGCGAAGGTACCTGCGGAAACCTGAGAAGGGTGAGAGGCCCGCAGCGGCGAGCCTCCGCCTCAGCGCCCAGCCTCGCGCGGCAGCGCGCACATCGCTCGAGCGCAGCGCCACCCGCTCGGACCGCCCAGCGCCGCGGCCGCCAGGGCCAATCAGCGCACAGGAAAGGTCAGGGGCGGGGCTAGCGCTGGCACCACGCCCCTCGTCCTCCCCCCTCCCCCCACCGCCCGCGCGGAGCGCAGGCCCCGCTGCTTTCTGCCGTTAGCCCGTTGAACTCGCGCTCACGGCAGAGCTGGGTGCGGCTCACGCCGCCTGCTAATTGGACCGTTCCAGTCGACGGTTCTCAAAGTCTGTGCTGAGCCGTTGAGCTTCCCTCCAATGAGACCGTGCGGCCCTGCAGGCCTGCGGCTCTAAGTGGGCCTCATCCCTAGCGCCGCCCGGTGCGCACGCCTCGCCCGCGCTGGACCGGCGGTTCGGAGGCGAGCCGCGCCGCGCAGTTGCCTCGTTCATGCAGTTGCGTAGGGCGAGGACAAGCCGAAAAGGTGTGCACAGAGTGGCTTCTTGTAAGGAGAGGGCAGCGCTCTGCTCAAAGCTCTCATCGTTCATGGCAGGGACTTTCCCCCTCACGCTGGCCCTTGCCCAGGTGCCTGCGGTGTAGCAGACGCTTAAATGCTCGCTTGAAAAAAGAATTCTTCGCAGCCACCCCACCCCATCCTTTCCTCCTCTTTCTAATGTATAACCTTTATTGCTGTTAACACGTTTGTTTGTTTTTTTTTTCATGCTGCTGGTCATTTTTAACGACTGCAAGTCCCGAATGGGTGGACCATATTTAAATCATTTTGATGGATTGCTTCCATATTTTTCTGCTACTACAATCACAATTTAACCTTGCCTATTTGTGGTACTGCAATTAGTTCCTCAGTCAGCAACTCTGAAGACCAAGTGTACTGGTTCTCAATTCTTTCTTACACTTTCACACAGCAAGATGGCAAAAATCACCCACAAGTAAGAAGAGGAGGCAATCTGAGAACTCATTCTTCCCGAAAAAGATCTTTGACTCCCCCCACTTCCCCGAAAAATGAATGTTCAAGAGAATCTTCAGGAAAATTGGTGCTTCAAGCTTTCTGGCTTTTTCTGAGAACCCTTCCCTGGTCTCTCTTTTGCAAGACACCAGGGGCTCCTGTGATTGCTAACTTCCATCCTTTATATATATATAAAACTTCTTCTACTGAACAATGAGTGTTCACAGTACTGTTATGAAATGGGAGGCAAGAAAACAGCACAATAACGAATACAACATGGTATTCTAGAGCTTTCTACAGAGACAATGACACTTTCTACAGAGACATGACACTTGTGTGTCATGAGGGACACACACAATGCAAAAGTAGTTACAAGTTACTACTTAGGATCCCCAGATCTTCACTATTTGTATTTTTATAAAACTTACCTATTAAGCTCGGCAAATGTGCACAAATGTTAAGAAAGGTATGGGGAAAGCAGTTTATTGCTAATGTTTTGATTTCAAGTTAAGAGTTACTACCAGTGAGGCCTTTTTTAAAACCATTTTTGTGTGCAGTGAATTACTTGAGAAACACAGACATGGTTTGAATTCAGGCATTATCACTTTACCAGCTGTACGAATGTGGGTAAATTATTCAACCCTGGTATGTAAATGTGGGATATGCCACCACTTTGTGTTTGAGACAGACTCCATATTGGGATTGAAGTGTCTAGAAGTGGATGAGTACATAGTGGGGGTTGTTAGTTCCCTTGTCTCCTTCATGTTAATCTGGTATTTGGATAAGAGTTTAGCATTTAAATGAAGTCTTTCCTCTTATCATCCAGTCCACCAACTCTGAAGTATGGCTTTGTTATTTCTACTAAAAAAATCATTGGGGGCTGCTCATAACCTGACCATCTCTTGCACTGTCTGCTAACTCTCTAGTTTGCCTCCATTTTACTTCCCTAAATATATCTCCCCACTATTATGAGCAAGAATTCTTTTCCAGACTTTGACATACTTTTTTTTCTGAACATGTCTTAAACTTTCCAACTTTTTACCTTGTATATAATGTGCTCTTTTCAACACCATCATTTAAATTTTCTATTTGGTGTCCATCTTTTTTCTATCAGCTAAAATGAATCAACCAATCATTGAATGCTTAACAAATTCATGGTTCTGTACCACTTTTTGCTCCTTATGTAATCATTAACCAGCTTTTTAACCTTTTTGTGTACATATACTTTACACAAATGAAGCTGTATATGTGCTTCTTAAAAGTATTTTATATGTACAAAATATGTAACATAATATAGGCTGAAATGTAATAAAAACTCACTTAAGTCACCACCCACCCACCCAAGACATGTGCACCTGACATCCAAGAAACAGAACAATATTGATGACATTCTGTATGCTCTTCCCACTTCTATTATGGTCCCCAACAGGTGACAGCTTTTCCCATTCCCTTGCTTTTCTTTAGATTTATTCTAAATATACTAAAACACAAGTTTTGTGAAGTTAATACTTTGGGAAGTATTGGGAAGAATAAATTTAGCCATGCTAACACAGGACATTGAGTCATTTTGTTATATTCTGTTCCATCAGTGCTCATCAATGGCATTTGGTCACATTTTTGCTTCTGTGTCATTCATGCATACAGACCTGGTCATCAGCTGCAATGCCTCTGGAAGGCCATACTGAGTGTTTCTAGCTCGCACATGTTATTAGTATCTGATTGGTCAGTGTCCCTAAGTCACATAGTTCCCATACTATTTTTGCTTGTATATGCCCTAAGATGCAAACATGTAGTTTTTCCATAAATGCTTAAAAAATGAAAACAATGAGCTGTAAGGTATGCACACACCTAACTTTATAAAGTTGTGGATGCTAAACTCATTTTCCATGTAGGTTTCTAAAAAATACTAATCAAAAAAGTTTTCATTGCCAACTTTTCACATTTTTTTTTTTGGTACTGGGACTTGAACTCAGGGCCTTCACCTTGAACCACTCCACCAATCCTTTTCTGTGAAGTGTTTTTTCGAGATAGGGTCTTGAAGACTTTTTGCCTGGGGCTGCCTTCAAACCGCGATCCTTCTGATCTCTGCCTTTTGAGTAGCTAGATTACAGGTGTGAGCCACTGGCGCCAGCTTTATTTCCAGCCTTTTTGTGACTAGATTATCTTTATCACTTCTCTATGTCCTATCCAATCCTCAGGTGCCAAGGACAGAAGCTATGTTCATGCAAAATCAACTCCCTTTCTCACTTAGAGTCACAAAGGTCTCGTGATTCAAGCTAGGCCAAATTACTTTTGTGGAATTTTGAATTGGGACCAAGAATTCAAATGTGGATGATTGCTCTTTTAAACAGAAGAGATATAAACTCAGAGAATCAGGAACAATCACTGCAAGAGCTGTAAATTTCTGTCTAGTTTTCTCCACTGTACCACTTTTGTTCCTTACTGAAAATATTGTTGGTTTTTCTCCACATTTTCTTCGCCTGTATGACACAGTCCTTATTTGTCACTTGAGGTAAGAGCCTCTCTACTTTTGATTGATTTAAAATGCTCCAGGGTTAGGTGAATTTTGAGATAAAAGCATCAAAGTACGCCAATTTCCTAAAAATACATTAGTGGCTCACTTCAGTAAAACAGAATGTCGACTACAGAAGTGGAAGCCAGAAAGTAATCACTAGTAGTCCTGAAATGTTTGATTTTGAACAGGCAGCTTCCTGAATGTGCTTGTCAGGTACTAGATGCAGAAATGTTCCTTCAAAAAACTGAACAATTTGACTTCTTATAATTGCCAATAAAAGGACCACAGTTTTTGACGATGAAACATTTATTTTGGCAGTATAGACTCAAATCAACTTTGAGAATACTCTTAGCACTTTTGTTGGAAGACAAAATAATTTACACAAGAATGAAAACTAGAACCATATTATTTGTGGCGAGTTTATAAGGCCAAGGTGTCAACAGTAATGTAAGTAGTCACTTTCACTTATAATTCATTCAAACACTTGTATGCCTACTATGTGCCAGGCATCACTCTAGGAGATAAATCAGTGAATGAGACAAAAAAAAAATCTGCCAGTGAGCTTGCATTCTGGTCCTGAGACTTATCTAGACCTCGTTTTTTTTTTTAATTAGCATACACTGAGAGTACAAGATAATTCCATAGGTGCGTACAGTGTACTTTGAACAAGTTCACCCCCTCTATTACATTCCCTAACTCATAACCCTTTTCAAACAGTTTTGGTGGGTTTTATTATGCAATCTTCACATACATATATGTGTAACATATTTTGATTCTTTTCATCCCCCAATACCCTTTCCTTTCTTCTTGACCCCTCCCCAGTGGTCCCCACCCCCAACAATTCCCCTTTTACACTCATGCCCCATTATTATTAAGTTGAGATTCCACATACAAGCAAAAACACGGTATTTGGCTTTTTGACCTTGGCATATCTCACTCAACATGATCTTCAGTTTCATACATTTTCCTGCAAATGTAATTTCATTCTTTTCTATGGTGAATATCACCCCATTTATCATTTTCTTTATCCATTAATTGCTTGTTGGGAACCTAGGCTGATTCCACAGCTTGGTCACTTTGAAAAAAGATATTTCTTCAGGTATTTCTCTTGTACGTTGATTTACAGTTTTGGATAACACCCCAAGAGCTGTATAGCAGTGTCAAAAGGTAAATCTAGTTTTTTTGATTAATCTCCATAATGATTTCCGTAGTGGTTGTACTAGTTTATATTCCCAGAAACGGTGTATGAGGTTCCTTCCCCGCTGCCCCCCATCTTCTCTGACATTTGTTTTCTTGATGATTGCCATTCTGAGTGGGGCGAGATAGAATCTAAGTGTAGTTTTAATCTGCATTTCCTTTATGGTTAAGAAAATTGAACATTTCTTCATGTATTAACCATTTGTATGTTTTCTGAAAACTGTTCATTTCCCATTAATTGCTCTTTTGGTAGGTTTTTTGTTGTTGTTGAGCTCTCTGTGGAATGTGGATATTAACTTTTTATTCATTGAGTAACTGGCAAAGGTTTTCTACTTTTTAGCCATCTCTTGATTCTGGTAATTTTTTTCTTTGATGTGCAGCTTTTCAATTTGATGCTATCCCATTTGTCATTTCTTGCTCTTATTTCCTGGCAACTGTAGGCCAGGAAATAATTGCCTACACCTGTATCTTCAAATGTTTTCCCTTTAGTCATTTCAAAGTCTCAGATCTTTGCTCCTTTTTGACTTTTTTTATACGGTGACAGCTCTAGTTTCAGTTTGTTTGTTTTCTTGCATGCAGATAACCAGTTTTCCCAGCACCATTTGTTAAAGAGGCTGTCTTCTGCAATGTATGTTTGGCTCCTTTGCCAAAAATCAGATAGCTGTGCATGTGTGGGTTTATCTCTAGGTCTTCTATTCTGTTCCATCGGTCTTCATGTCTATTTCTGTGCCAACATCAGGCTGTTTTTGTTACTATGGCAAAAGTTTGAAGTCCAGCACTGCAATACCCTCCAATGTTGCTCTTTTTGCTTAGGATTACTTTTGCTTATCAGGGTCTTTTATGTTTTCATATGAATTTTAGGATTGATTTTTCTGTTTCTGTGAGGAAATATACTAGGTTTAAGACATTGCAAAGCTAGTGCAAATTAAACTTGTTACATAAGGGACACCTATGGACTCTTTTTTCCCTGTTACACTGTATTTCTGTCTTTGCAACTTTATCCATTATCAAGTGCTCCAATAAATTTGTATAATCTGTGTTAGTTCCAGATGTTGAGCTGTGATGCCACTGCTTTTGGGGAAATAATCCTGGCCTGTATATCAACTGAATGACTCAGATGAGGCAGCTGTGAAAATCAACACACATTTTCCTTGGTGATTCCAGGCCAGGCTTGATTGAAAGCCTCCAGAAATAGATCTTAGGTTCATCTTTTTCATGTAGTACTTGAAAGGAATGCTGAATTTAGGAACCTAAAGCAGTTGGTTCTCTCTTTACATCCCTTCTTCTCTTCCTTTCCCCTCCCTCACACCCACCCACACACACACATTCTTTCTACCCTCATGCCTACATTCACTTGAAATCTCCCACACTTACAGACACTTAAAACAACTCTGTCACATTTAAGATTTTATTCCCACATTAGCTGGCAAAGACCCCCAAATGAAAGTATCAAAGATTTATGGCCATTTTTTGCAAAACTAAGGTTTAATAAAACACTGGCACAACTTGAATAAGAAAGTAGGTAAACTACAACAAGAAGCTTATAATCTAAATCATCCAATCATAGGAGGTATCAATTTGAAGGAAATAGGCTTTGAATTTTTTCTCTCTTTTTAAAGATAGCATCTATGTAGTGCAGGGCTGGCCTCAGACTCACTACTCTCTGTCTCAGACTCCCAAGTACTAAGATTATAGATAGGTGTGTGCCACCATGCCTGGAAAGCTTTGACCTTTAAAATCTCCTAATTAAGGGATTTACTTAGAAACTCTGGAATTCAAACATAAAATTGGATAGGTAAAACCCAATTTTAGCAGATTAAAACTGCTACAGTAAGTTGCATTTTTGTTAAAGACACATTACAAAGAATAAAAAAAAGGCAATAAAACTCTAGGAGCATACTTACAAGGAATAAAACTCTAGGAGCATACTTACAAGGAACCAGCTTACTGTCTATTTTCTGTTCATTTTTCAAAGTATGCTGTTACTTGAAAATTCTCACCACCTTTTAACTCTAGTTAGAAATTACAAAACACTAAGATCTATGAACAGAACAGGCCAATCTACTTCTGACTAGGAGTTTCTTCTTAGGTGCAGCTTTGATTCAGGGATGACTCATAAGGAAAGAGAGGTGGAGGGCTAGGTGAATAACAAATTCAGCCTTACCATTTTTTCTCTCTAAACATATTTTTAACATAAAGAGGTAAAAAAGAAAAACTGTTCTTTTGTTTCAAAGTTATGGGTGCTATGGAGACAAGGGAATTTACCTCGACTTATAAACTGAGACTTATTTCAGTTTCTTGGCTCAAGAGAATCACTTAAGAAAAATGTTTTGGGTGATACTGGGCTTTTGAACTCAGGGCCTTGCACTTGTTAGGCAGGTGTTCTACCACTTGAGCACGCTCCCAGCCCTCTTTTGTTATTTTTCAGATAGGATCTTGTGTTTTTGCCCAGGGTTCGTGTCAGACAGCAATCTTCTTACCTACAGTCTCCTGCATAGCTGGGGTCACAGATGCATTCTACCACATTGGGCTTATTGAGATGGGGTCTCACCAACTTTATGCCCGGGCTGACCTCTGAGATCTTCCCCATCTCCACCTCCCAAGTAGCTGGGAGTACAGGCATGTACCACCATATCCAACCACTTTTAAATTCCTTCTTTTTTCCCCCCATCCGCCTCCCAATTCCCAATACAAACCAGTCACAGGAGGTGGGCTATGTATATGGGGTACATCTATTTTTGCCTCCTCTTTCTCTACAGTCAGTGTAAGAACAAAGCCTGTGGTAAACCACACTTTTAAATTCTCAAAAGACACATCACAAGATGTTTCTGGCTTTGCCTTGGATAAGTATTTTTGAAAGATATGTTTCCCCTGAACACATTCATACTTCAAATAAATCTATTTTTCTTAATTTAGATGAGTTTAGTTAAGCAAAAAAAGAACTCATGAATTGGGCAGTAAAGGAGCTCCACCCACGAACACAGGTAGACAATATTTACAGAGAAAAAGGAAAGGACATAAACAACCTGATGGCTATGGACATGTTCTCAGCCTGTGACTGAGCCTGAGAATCTCAGCTCAGCTGCTGTGATTGGCTGAGGCTTTGCTACTGTTTATAAGCTCACATGTTCCTTGACTTCTGCTGGACTATGTCCTGATATATCCATCACAAATTGGAAATGCATTTAATACATCTAACCTGTTGAGCATCAGAGCCTAGCAATCAGTATATGGTAGAATTACCAGTCATTTACCTATGTGCTTGTGTGGCTCAGTGGGAGCTGTGGCTCGCTGTCTTTGCCCAACATTGTGAGTGTACTAAACACACATCACTAGTCCAGAAAAAGATCTAAATTCAAAATATGAGCCTGGTGCTGGTGGCTCACACCTGTAACCCTAGCTACTTGGGAGGCTGAGATAGGAAGGATCATGATTTGAGGCCAGCCTGGGCAAACAGTTTGTGAGACCCCCATCTCCAAAATAACCAAGCAAAATGGACTAGAGGTGTGGTTCAAGCTGTAAAAGTATGCCTGCTTTACAAGCTTGAAGCTTGTAAACAACAAAAAAAACAAACATGTAGTATAGCATCTACTGTATGCATTTTGTTTTGTACCTCTGTAAATCAAATCATTGTAACTCAGTGACCATCTGAATAAACTCCCAAGTTAGGTTGCATTTTCTTTACAAATTAAGTTATGTTATAGAGCTCACCGTGTACAGAGGAAGCCCTAGGCCAAGTTTAACAATTCTCCCTTGATCAAAGTCTTTCAATTTTGGGCAATCAAAACCTTGGCCACTGACACTATTCTCTGTTATGACCATGGATGGATCTGTTTGGTCTCAGTATGGAATTTATAAGTATCAAGTTACCTGGGTGACACATTAGGCTTTCTTCATGTTTTTGGCATTCCAGTCATAAGGACACAAAGTTGATGTTCAAAGGATGGCCACAAAGCATGACTCCCATGTCTATGTTAAGCTTTAAAATTCTTGTTGGCTTTTTCTTCTTTTTTTTTTTGGTGTGGTACTGGAGAATGACTGAACCCAGGGTCTCACTTGTTGCTGGGATTTTTCAATTAAAAAACAAACAAAAAACGTCAGGAACTTTTAAGTGTTCTTTACAATCATTGTAAGGTAGATGCTGTGTAGTTGGCTAGGCTCTGAGTAGCTGAGGACTCAACACTTTGCAAAATTTGTTCTTTGGTAAAATTAAAACAAAGAATGTTAAAAAGTTTCAAATGCAAGGGCTGGGGACTTGGCTCAAGTGGTAAGAATACCACTTGAAACAGTAGACCAAAAAAAATAAATAAATAAAAAAGCAAAAACTGGCCATAGTAACTTTGCTTTCGATCCATGTGATCCACCACATTTTAACATGTGTCTCCACGTTCAATGACTTTAAACACGGTAACATGTGAGTTAGGACTGGAGGTGTGGCTCAAGAGGTAGAGCACTTGCTTTGCAAGTGTGAAGCCCTGAGTTCGAACCCCAGTCCCAGTACAAAAACAGGCCAATGATTTACAGATTATGCCATGGTGGTGTAAATCAATTATTCCTGCAAAAAGGACAAGTGGCTTGAAAGGACTTCTGCAAGAAAGCCAAGCAAACAGATAAAACACAGAAGAGAAGCAGAAGACACAAGTAATGCAAAAACAGGAAAACCTGTGGCTTTCAGGACACAGCTAACAGCTTTAAAAAAAAATTGAGTTAAATTGTTAAACTGAAGAAGTCAAGAGGTAAAAACAGTGTAAGATAAGTGACACTGGAATTGCAGGATAGTTTTCTAAGAAATAAGGTTTTATTTATTTCAAGTAGCAATGATGCCAAATAAATATATGTAATGAACACATTGTTAAAATGTTTCTGAGAGTGCTTGAATTACTTTCAATATGGTAAATTTCCATCCTTTAAATTTAATCACCAATATTAAGTTGCTTAGTGACTTTTTCATAGTCTCAATTTGGATGAATTTTTACAAAAACTCAGTTCATAGGATTCAGGTTAATGTGGATCAACTAATATTGAGATCAGTAAGATTTCCCTTTCCCTGCCTAAGAATTATTTTCTAGACCTACTTTAATATGACTACTAAAAGAATATATCTAGGCCAGATGTGGTGGCTCATGCTTGTAATCCCAGCTGTTCAGGGGTGGAGATTAGGAGGACCACAGTTTGAGGTCAGCCCAGGCTAATAGATAAAAAGTTAGTGAGGCCCCATATCAACAAATAAGCTGGGTGTGGTGGTGTACATCTATAACCCCAGCTACCTAGGAGGCATAAGATCACTGTCCAAGGCCAATTTGAGCAAAAGCTTGAGATGCTATCTAATAAAGTAAAGCAAAAAGGGCTGGAGGCATGGCTCAAGTGAGAGTGTTGGCTTAGCAAGTGTGTGGCCCCAACTTTGAAAACCCAGTAATGACAAAACATATCCCCAAATTAAAAACAAAACAAAAGTCTAAAATTCAAATAGAAATTGTTAAAATTTATGTTCTAATAAAGTTACTAAAATTAAGCTACTTAAAAGCACATGACCTAATCTAATATATATGCAGTTTGTGAACACCTTCAGAAAAAAACAATATATGCCAAAATGTGTGTTTAAACGTCGCATTGCAAAAAAGAAAAAAAAAAAAAAAGAAAGAATAAAATAATCAGTCAGGCTTCATATCAATTAGACAACTTTTACTAAATGAGAAAACTACATTTAAAATGTGCTTTAAAACAAAATGGAATAAGAAAAAAAGACATATGCATTTTAAAGAACTTTTGCACTGTGCTGAAAATCAAGTATTTCTTGCAGTAATACAATGCGCCAATCCATAATGTTAACAGAATTCTCAGTTTAACATTTTCAAAGACAATATTAAGGTCAAGAAGTTCACACCTATGGTAGCACATATAGAAGGGCATTATAAATATTATGTCCATCCCTATGAAGCTTACAAATTTGACAATGCTCAATAAAAGATTTTAGAATCACATCCAACAGTGTCACATCCAAAGAATCACAATCTGTGTCCTGTAAAGTCTCCTTCTAAAATCTTTGTTGACTTTCCTACTCCTTGCCATTTGTTAATGCTAACCCTTAAGAGAAAAAAAGAGAACAGGAAAAGAAATGCTGCAATAAACTCTTGATCATGTACAGAAATTATTGCTACTATGGTTCACTACAAAGCATATCTATACAATATCATGACCTTTGACTATGAAAAATCAGAATAAAAATCTTTAGTGACACAGCCTTACAATCATATACAACATTCATGTGGCAATATTAAGACAGTGAAGCACCCAAAACCCATAGTTGACAAAATGTCCCACTGACTAGCATTCATTTAAATAATCCTTTGTATAGTGGGTGGAAAAAGGAGATAGTGTCAGCTTTCCAAGGCTTGTCAAAAGATTCTCATGTTCTGTGGATCTAAAAACAAACAAACAACAACAGAAACCCCAAAAAACAAAACCAATGCAGGTGAGGGTGTGAGGGTGTTACCAGAAAGTTAAGCATGCCAAAAGGTGTTTCGTGCGAATTAAAACCTAAAGCCAAGGTACCACATAATCACATTACCAACTAGCTGGGCAATACTATCTGAGCGTTATCTTAAAAGTTAAATGAAATGCTACTGCACGATAGAGCATCAATAAGTTAAAAATGAGAGTGCACAAATCCAAATTAGTGGCAATTTTTGTAAAAAGCAAAATATTCACTATCAGCTGTAAAGTTTGCCCAGTCAAACTGTTTGGTTAAAATCACTGGATTGGACAGTTAGTATATTTAAAAAAACTATCAATTTCTAAAATTCCTTTTTACTGTAATGAGGCATAAGTTTTCTTAGTAAGATCAAATAGGTATGTAAATAGATAAGCAAAGGAAAATAATAGTTGGTAAATGTCTTTAAAACTCTTCCCATATTTCACTTTTTAAAATGTTTAGGGAAAAAAACTTAAAAATAGTCGTCATTATTCTAGCAAAAACAAACAAAACAAAACAAAACAAGCCCAAAATAATTAAACAACCAAGCAACACTAAAACCACATTACACAAGATGGATCATCATGCTTTCATCTGGTTTAACTATCACACATCTAGTTTAACTGGGATGCTTTTCAACTTTAAAAATTGTGATACGTGAAGATGTAACTTTAATGGACTATTTTGAATTTGGATTGAACTTTGTTGAATATTATAACAGTATGCTTATTACAATACAGTGTAGCACATCTTTCTATTAGAAAAAAATTTAAGATCCTTTACCCGTCTCCTTAAGTTAAAGGTGTGACATCATAAAGGGTGTCAAATGGCTGGATGGTTTTACAGTGCACACTTATATATTATGAAGTATGTCCTTACAAATCTGATGGTTTCTTTATAGAATTCCTTTCTTCACCTTTTCTTCGGTGGATTAGCTGTTCGAGGTGGAGTGACAGGACGTCCAGAATTCAGTCCACCATACTGGTACTTAGCTTTCTTTTCAGATGGTTTCAATATCTTAAAGTAAGTTATTAACAAATAATATTATTCTTTCAATAAATGGCATAAGTTGTAAATGTTCAATAAATATGCAGAAAAACAACAAAGTTCCACAAACATTTCTCACACTTAAAGAACGTGCAAGGTTTGGAGGTAATAGTGTTTAGTATGCACAAGGACCTATGTTCAATTTCTAACCACATGTGTATACACACACACAAAAGGTGCAAATACCTGAATATTTATTACTGAATATCCCATTAATATTTTAAGAACAAAAGCTTCAGTACACTAACCCTATCAATGCTTAAATTTAATTTTTTTCTCCAATAGGTACATCTCTGTGTTGAGGAAAATAACATCAGTTTTAGAGTCAGAAGTCCTGGCTTCTCATAATTCTGATACTTACTTATTAGCTGGCTAATTAATCTTCAAGTCACAAGCTCTTCAGACTTTAGTTACCATGTATAAATGGATCTCAATATTAAAAACAGCTTTATTTCCCATACCATAAAGTTTACCCACTGAAAATGTACAAGTTTTTAGTATACATATTTATATACTACTACCACAGTCTAACTTAACATTTTTGCCATCTCTGAAAGAAACTCTGTTTCTATTAGCAGTCATTCTACATTCCTGCTCTCTTATCTCCCAACTATAAGCAATCGCTAATCTACTTTATGTCTCTATAGACTTGCCTATACTGGACATTTCATATAACTGGCATCATATTAATGTGTTCTCTTGTGTGAATGGCTTATTCCATTGTTTTCAAAGTGTCCCCAGATTATAGCATGTATCAGTTCCTTCATGCTTTTTTATTGCTAAATTATATCCCATTGTATGGCTAGGACACATTTTGTTTACCCATTCTTCTGATGGGCTTTGAGGTTATTTCCATCTTTTAGCTATTATAAACAATGCTGTACAAGACTTTGTGTGGACCTATGTTTTCATTTCTTTTAGGTATATATATCTAGCAGTGAAACTGCTGAGTTATATGTTTAACCTTTTGATGAACTGCTCAACTGTTTTTCAAAGCAAGTGTACCAGTTTACTTTCCCATCACCAATGTATGAAGCTTTGAATTACTAAAAATCCTTGTAAACATTTGTTTCTGTCTTTTTAAAATTATACTCATTCTAGTGGAGATAGAGCTTTCACCTACATTATATATAGAAACATCATAATTTTACAAGAAAAATGCATAGAAAAGATTTATAAAGTATTTTCTTAAAACTAATCAGAGCATTATAGTGCCTCAGTAAAAGGAATTTATTATTCCAACTCCACTGTGACAAATGTTAAAAGAATAAGACCTGGTTAGCATCCTTAAAATGTAAATAAGGCATCAACTTTTATACAAATTGTGATGTATATGGTTTAATACAACAAAGAGGAAAAGCAATGATGAAGTCTCACTACACTGAAAAAGAGAAATAAAAGTTAGCCCAACGAATCAGTGGGTTTTGCATTCAAGAATTCAACCCACTGTGGACTGAAAATATTCAGGGAGGAACATGTGCTTACACTAAACACATATGGACTTTTGGTCATTATTCTCTAAGTAATATAGCATAACACCTATTTATACAGTATATACATTGTACTAGGCATTATAAGCAATTTAAAGGTGATTTAAAATGTACAGGAGGATGTGCATAGGTTATATGTAAAGATATTATTTTATATTAAGGACTTGAGTATCCTTGGATTTTGGAATTGGTGGACAACCCTAAAACCAATGCCCCAGGGACAACAAGGGATGACTGCATAGTGTGTGCATGTGAAGGATATAAAAACAAACTACTGAAGCTGCTTCAGTCACTGAAAAAGAATGATTTATAAAAGCAGCACATCAAAGCTAGAGCTTCTCCCTTCTTAAAATGTAAATGTTTCCATGTTTTTGTTCTGAGACAGAGTCTTGCAATGTAGCCCGGGCTGACCGAGAACTTCATATGAAGCCCAAGCTGGCCTCAAACCTGCAATCCTCCTGCCCGAGACTCCTGAGTCCTGGGATTACAGGTATGGGCCACCATACTTGGCTTTGATTCTATGTTATAAATGGGTACTTTCAGATAATGTGGAAAAGCCAGAAGCCACCTCACACCTGTAATCCTAGCTTCTCAGGAGGCAGAAATCAGGAGGATCGCAGTTCAAAGCCAGACAGGGCAAATAGTTTGTGAGACCCTATCTCGAAAAACCCATCACAAACAATGGCTGGTGTAGTGCCTCAAGGAGTAATAAGGCCCTGAGTTAAGACCCAGTACTGCGTGCACCCTACTCCCTGCAAAAAAAATGTGGAAAGCTTTTCATTTTATTTTTATCTGAATTTGTAATTCTCTTTCTCCCCAATGTCTACCCCACCCATTCATCTGGCAAAAGAAAATAAACCCCTAAATTATCCATTGTACTCACCACGCATTACATTGCATTTCATGCTTTTAGTAGGTAAGACACTATCCAACAAGTCACAGAGAAATTTAACAATTTAAACATTTGAATCAGGAAGGACGGATGTAATTTAGGTTCCTTAAAACCCCCCTATTTTGTATGTACCAAAAAAGACTGAAAACTTTATAACTGAAAGCAGAAATCTTTAATCAATCTGTGTGGTATTCACTTCTTTACTAAACCAATTTTCTCAAGAAAAGACCAGAAATCTAAAATAGTTTAAAATTAATTTCCAGACGTTAGGAATTTACATTTATATCATACCTGAAATGAACACATCAAAGTTTCATCCACACTCATCATTCCACCAGCATTGTCAAACTCGCCACAGTAATTTGGGGCTGAAAATAGCGTTACCAATTGTCGTTTAGCAAAAAATTCATAACCATCTTCCACAACCTATCAAAGGAAATAACAGAAGACAAGACACTTATTAATAGGCAATTTTTAATCATCTATGCTAATGAAAATTAATGTAACAAAGACTTAAAAAAATCTGTTTTGGGAATTCTGATTTTTATTTTTAAACTTTACTTAGAATATTAAAATTGTTATGCCTTCTCCACAATGGCAGGGATTTAGTTTAAATGGAATAGTAAACTTCATTATTACTAAAATATTAGCTTAAAAACCATATAATTTCCAAGACTCCCCATGAGACAAAAACAAAACATACTAACAGGTATAATGACCCCAGGGAACTGGTATACCAAGTACTTCTCTGATAACAACACTGTAACTCTGCTATAGGATTAATTAAAGGAGCAGCAACAAGACAGTGAAAGACAGACTGCAAACAACTTTTCCTTGATTCAATTTTAAACATTCTATTAGTATTCTATTGAAACACTGAAAATACTATTTTTATTACAAAAATCATGCTTCTTAAATCAGCTGCTGACAAATTGAGTTTTTATATGATTAATTATAACTGATTTAATACCATTTCTAAAATTTGGTGTCAATTCCTAAGAGATTTAAGAGTTTAAATTTCTCAGCTCTACAAACATGAGGTAGAGAATACTTAACATGTAAGCATTTTAAATTTACTTAGTGTTTTACATTTACTTTTTGAAATCTATTTTAGGTATTCTTTGATAAAAATGTGGCCACCTTATCTATCTCCAGCACAGAGCAGTGTTTGGCACCAAAGATATGTTTGTTTCCCTTTTTTAAAAAAAAAAAAAAAAAAAGGAAACAACTGATGTTTGTGGTGTTTCCCGTTATAAGTCTCAATTTTAAAGACAACATGAATAAAAACAAGCAGAACAGAATTTTAAAGATTTCTGGAAAAGACCATGAACATTAAGGTAGTTCAATAGCTTGATTTAAAAATCACCTAAATTTGAAAAGTGAATGTAGATCTATGGTTGAAAAGCTAATTGTCATTGGGGATTTTATTTTTATTATTATTTCAAAGAACTGGGGATTATCAGTGGAATTATAGCTAGGAAACTCAGCAACTTTGTCCTGATATCTAAGAGAATGCTTATTGATTAAAAGCGAATCAAAAGCCAAAAGCAAAGGATTTGGGAACATAACTTCATTTCAACTGAGTAAGTAGGCAAAAACCATTAGGAAAGAAGCACGTCATATGATATGAAGAGAAGAAAAAAACCAGTCACTTCTGCATACCACTTAGAAACGTGCAGAGGTAGCAGTCATCGAGTATCGTGGGAAAAGGGAAGCACTGTAGAACAACATGTATCCCATTCAATAAGGGAATCTTAAATATTTTTACACATTTCAAAGACTTAGTAGTCTCAAAAGCGGCTAAGAAAACCAGCTACAGCGGCACTTGATTGTTAATCCCAGCACTTGGAAGCAGAGGCAGGATTCTGAGTTCAAGGCTGACCTGGGCTACATGGCAAAACCTTACTCAGAAAAACAAAAAATGAGGGTTAGGAGAATGGCTCAAGTGGTAGAGCACCTGCCTATTAAGTATGAGACCCTGAGTTCAAACCCCAGTGCAGCAGGAAAAAAAAAGTTATCAGACTTGAGACCTGACCAATTAAAAACAAAGCAAAAACATGAAACCAAAATTGGCCAAGAAAGATTTTTAGAAATGCCTTGCAATCAATGTATTTTATACCAGCTATATTTAAAAGAATCATGAAAGCTTTATGTATATTAAAGAAATGAGTATGCATTTCTGGAAAACAAGCACATTCATTTTACATAACAATAATGATTTTATTATAGCTAATATAGTTAACAATGACACCCTGGTATCTATTACCCAGCCTATAATCAACTGTCTCAAAATGCAATTTTTTCTTACCAAAAAACAATATCCACACAATTATGGATTACACTGTTTTCTATAAGAAATATATAAAGACCATATAAAAAGTTTAGACATATTAAAAACTCAAGCAAAGCACTGAAATTTTTGTTAGGGTTGACTTCACAGTACTACAAAAACATACTCTTTTGAAAAACTTCACATAAGAGTGAGAAGAGGTTAACAAATCATTGACATGTACCAGTCATGCTACATTTTAGTTATAAAATGAGAGGGACTGTGTGACATTAACAAATAATAAAATTTCTAAGAGGCTTCTATTTCCTACCTGATGAGCTCGACAAATCAAGTCTAAATCATGACGATTCAGAAATTTACTGACTACATCAGCTCCAAAAGTGAAAGAAACACCACGATCATTTTCTCCCCAGCCTTGCACATCCTTATCTGGGTCAGACCACAGCAAATCACAGAGCAAACCTTTAGAGAAGAGAAATACAACAATGAAAGAAACAAAACAAAACTTATAGATAAATAAAGCATATCCATCACATTTTACTACTACTGCTGTCTTACCCTTTAATAAACAGTGACAATCACTTTTCCCCAAGTACTCCAGTCTATGTTACCCATTCTTTGTTAAAGCAACCATATAAATATAACCTTGCCAGGCCTCTAAAAGGCAGTACTTTCTAACAATTTCCACGCATAGAAAATATGTCTATGGCACACTTTAAGTCCACTGTATGGAAATCTTTTGGGCATAGTTTCCATGTGAATAACTAATTGATTCAGCACTATTTCCTGAATAGTTAGTTCATCCTTTCCTTACAGAGTCAGACTGACTGTGTCTGAACACACTATTTCATTATACTAATTAATTATTTCCTAAGCTGCTAACACACTAGAACTTTAAAAAGTCTTTGCACCTGGTAGGGCTAGTATCTTCACTTGACTTTTTCCTTCAAGATTGTCTGTTACTTTGGATCCTTTGTTCTTACATATACACTTTAGAATCAGCTTCTCTCATTCCACAAAAAACTCAACTGTGACTTCATTGCAATTGCATTTGATCTATAGGTCAATTTGAGGAAATAAACCATTTTATACTGAGACAGAAGACAAAAAAGGTAGAAAAAGAATCCTATCAATTCCTTAACTTTAGTAATGTTTTGAATATAGGAAAAGATGTCTCGGGCTTAAAGGATTTATCTGGGTATCATCATCATATTAACAGCAGTAGAGATTTTAGCAGAGATTTAGACCACCCTGGGAATATAAAGACCAGTAAACAAACTCTAAGAAACCCTAACATTTAATATGCAGGCAAAGGACAGATGATGAGCAAAATATATATTGCAATGGTCAAAACAAAGGGAAAATATTAGTATAGTAAATGTATCCTGAAAGGGGAAAAGAACAGTAGGAGGTGGTGAAGTTTCAAGTGCCATGAATAAGTAGAGTGAGACTAAAAATGTGTCATCAGACCTTTATGAAAGCAACTTTTATTTTTTTAATTATTGTGCTGGGGGTATATTGTGGCATTTACAAAAGTTCTTACAACATATCAAATATATCATACTTGAATTCATTCCCTCCACTGAAAGCAACTTCTTAATGAGGGTATAGAGCAGGTAAAAGTCAAACTGTAATGAAAACAAGATTGGGGGTAGACACTGAGCTGGTGATATTAGATAGTTTTTTAAGAACTATAATGGCTAAAGAAAGATTTTTATAGACTGTCTCAGTTGTAAGAATTTATACACACACACACTTTATAATATAGCTTAGGAAGAAGGGGATATTTTAGTCACAATACAACTAACTTGTTTTGAGAGGAAAATCAACTAGAACACTTTGGTGAATTAGCAGCAATGTACTCATAATTTCTATCACTGCTACTTCCTAAGCTCTCACTAATGATGTTCTAAGAAACCCATCAGCACACACAAAATCCACTGGGATAATCTTAATGCACAGGCCCTTTCAGACTGAAGATGATTTTTAAAGTACACTATCCCCCAGTGCTCTATAACGCTTATACTTTCCAGTCTATTTCCAGAGATAAAGCAGTGAGCAGAAAGCCAAGTCATTAGGAATTTATAATTTCCGTGTGACAAGAAAACTGTATAAAACTAGAAGGTAGTTGTGCTTAAGATTTAGGAAATATGACAATTTGTATTAACAAAAAGGCAAACAATGGTAGCAACAATCTAAAATTCTTCAAATTTAGATTTGGGGGTGTGGCTCAAGTGTTAGAGTGCCTGCCTAGCAAGTTCAAGACCCTGAGTTCAAACCTGTCCTCATACTCATCTGTTGTTGTCCATCCTATCCCATCCATACACCACCCCCACCAAAGTCTTCCAACTTACTGGAGTCAAGAATTTCAATGTTTAGTAAGCAATCATCACAATCACTTAGGCTGCTGTTTCAAAAAATGTGTTAATTTATTAAATTTCTGAAGGTTGTACATAACATCAAAGATCAAAATAACACCTTTTCAACAGCTGAAAAATTGTCCATTAAAATATGCTGAAAATAGAAACCTAATGTTACCTTGGAACTAATTTACATCTGAACAATATGAAGAATGGCTAGAAATACATATTTACATTGTACCTTACTGAAAACTGGCATTTAAACTACCCTTAAACACTAATTTAGGGAGAAATGACCCAAGCCTTGTATGCACATATAAATAAGAAAAAAAACAAAAAACAAAAAACACTAATTTATTAGGGTTAGTCAAGCATATTTAATAATTATTATCAAAATATTTAGTAAAAACTCATGTTTTCCCTTCTACAATCCACAAAAATAAGGTGTTACTTATATACATTATGAAGAAAATTTTACAACATGCACTGTGTGA
The DNA here is from genome assembly GCF_047511655.1 of Castor canadensis. Lineage (NCBI taxonomy): Eukaryota > Metazoa > Chordata > Mammalia > Rodentia > Castoridae > Castor > Castor canadensis. Next base: position 24,362,632 of record NC_133397.1, on the reverse strand, counting down.
AGTGGCTGACAGCAGAGGATTACACAATTATTTATAATGGCTGACGTGTAGTCATGAATAGCATATTATCAGGCTTTTAGTACATTGATGGAAATAATCCAATGCCAGTTGGATGCATGTTTGTAACAGTTCAATTAAGAGCAGTAACCATGATTTGCTCAGATACTGTTCCATGAATATTTTCCAATGCTTATTGGTCTTTGAATCTTAAAAATGAGAAATGGACTTAGTGACCATATAGCCCAATACTTATATATTTAAGTTTGCTGATGACAGGGTAGATCTGATTACAACAATATAGTATATAATAAGTCAATTTTGTTAAAAAATTCTTTGGCAAAAACAGGGAAGGCAGTCTTACTGACTCGTGTGTGTGTGTGTGTGTGTGTGTGTGTGTGTGTGTGTGTGTGTGTGTGTGTGTGTGTGTGTGTGTGTGTAGGTATATGTAAGTACATATATAGTTAGTCTTTGTTCCCATTCTGTCCTGTCATAAAGCTCCTAGAAACCTGGCAATTTCCTGAAAGACAAGAGTCTTTTGTTATTTGTAACACGCCCCCCCCCCCAGTCATATCTGACTCTGGTATTGAGATGATTTATGGTAGGGTCTATAGAAAGCTACAGGATAGGTGCTAGTTACCAAAAAGATCAAACATATTTAAGTACAGGGTTGCAATTGCCAGCCCTATCCTTCCTTTCCCACTTCAGTACTATAAATAAACTTCTATAAAAATGACTCTTGATCAAATGGGATTTGAGGACCTTCCACACTGGTGAACACATTGATGTTTTAGAAAGGAATCAAGCCTGTGCACAGATGTTATAGAAACTCCAGGATAGCCACCCCTAATAACTTCCCCTGTAAATCTCTTCTTTTTGGCTGTTCCTGAGTTGTATCCTTTATAATAAACAAGTGAATGTAACTGAAGAGAGGGTGTGGGAACCTCTGTTTATAATTTTTGAGGTACTGGGGATTAAAGCAAGAGCCTCACGCATGCTAGGCAAGCCCTCTACTACTTGGGCCCCATCCCTGGCTCCTAGTGTGGAAACCTCTGAATTTGTAGTTAGCTGAGCCAAAGTGTGGGTCATCTGGGAACCCAATTTGCAGCTGGTGTCTCAAGTGAGGGTAGTCTTGCAGAATGAAACCTTTAGTCTATGGAGTCTGTGTTAACACTGGGAGTTAGAATCGTTGTTGGAGAATTGACTGTGGTTCTAAAAACCACACATATCTGGTGTCAGAAAATGCCACACAGAAAGGTATTAATGTTTAAGAAAAAAAAAAAGGTCTCTAGAGCCTTAAGAGCTCTAAAACTATGAATACAGATGATGCAGAGAATAACAAGAGCCTTCTAATTTAAAAGAAGGCAACTTTATCCTTGGGTAATAAAGGTGATTTTAATTTTAAAACTCTTGACTAACCTGACAGGTTTTTAAAGGACATAACCAGTACCAATATGAACAAGGAAATTAAGACAGACAGAAAGGGGAATCCATAGTGAGATAGTTTTTGTGATAAAATAAAAAAGATAGAACCATATTACAGACTTCTGTATGTACTCGGGGTGATAACTAGCGAGAAGTGAAATATTTTGTACTATGTAGTTAGCTTACTGAGTATAAAAGGTCTATGATTTATTAAACCAATCTTACTTCCACTAAGTATAATTAGATTCAAATATGCCAACATTTTACATAAAACAGTTAATTAAACTTATCTGTATATTCACCTGTATCAGGGACATCAGTTGGTCTCATAATTCTCCGAATCTGTTCCATTGATTGTAGGTCTGGTGATAATCCTATAAATAAAAAAGATGAGACATGGTCCTGATACCTAACAGCACTATAAGGTATGTTGTCTTCTCTATCTTTCCTACAAGGAAATGAAATTCTGTTTTATTTCAAAAGATTTCCCAAAGAGACCCACTATTTTTTTCCAACCATTTCTTGCCCTTCATAGAACACACTCAACTACAACCCTTCCTACCATTTTTGTCACTTTATTTCAACCTAATCTTACACATTTTTACTTCCAAGCTGGCCCCCTAAAAACCTTTTCCCACATTTCACCCTAACAAGCTCATTATTATTATTTTTTTTTGGCAGTACTGGGGTTTGAACTCAGGCCTCATGCTTGCTAGGTAGGTGCTATACTGCTTGAGCCACTCGGCCAGCCCTTTTGCTTTCTTTCTTTCTTTCTTTTTTTTTTTGGCAGTACTAGGGCTTGAACTCAAGTCCTTAGCTTACTAGGCAGGTGCTACCAGTTGAACCACTCTACTAGCATGTTTTTGTGTTGGGTGTTTTCGAGATAAGGGTCTCTCAAACTTTTTGCTCAGGTTGGCCTTGAACTGCAATACTCCTGATCTTTGTCTCCAAAGCATGAGCCATCACGCCTGGCAAGTTCATTATTCAATGAGTGCATCAACGGTTACTCAGAAGGGTAAGCAACAAAAAGCATATGAAAACACTTTGCAAACTTTAAAGTAGTACGTAAGTTACTACTCTCTGGTAGGTAAACCAAGTATTATCACAAGAAGATGCTAAACATTCATATTTTATACTGTCATCTTTCTATTCTCAGCTATACTAATGTGTAAGAATTATAATTCCTTAAATGTTTAACATCTATTGGAAAATACATTTCAATTAATGTAGTGAATTATGTTCTGTCAGCACATACATTTATTTATTAACTCAGGCTAATCAAGCACATCTATCTTTTCAGCATTTTTCACTTCTTTTCATATACTGATATAAAGCAATTATCTTACATTATTTTCATTAAATTCCTTCCCTATCTAATATGGTTATTATTCAATAATCTTCTAGGCTCAGTATTTGAATCTCTATAATCTTTCTCCATCATTCCCCAACATGTAGTGGACATTCTAGTAGGGCCAGTCCTCACACATTCCCTGAATAAGTCCTTACACATTCCATTCTCAAGTCCTTTTTCACTGCTTCAAATCTTATTTATTCTCTAAAACCCATGCCTTCACAAACATTTGCCCCACAATTTTCTCCCTTACCTGCCTTCTCAAATGAATATTTACATATTTAAGTTTCTTTTTCACAAGCCAAAAAATTTTCTTTAGGACTAAAGTAAACATTGCACAAAGCCTAGAACTCTTAAAATATGTGAATATTAAACTCAAATACATTTAGATTCTGATGAAAGGTATTTGATATAGGCAGGAAGATAACGATCCTCTCATTTTTACTTTGGCAGGAGGATCTTTCTATCAAAATCTGAAGTATGGGCTAGGGATGTAGTTCAGTGTAGAGTACCTGACCAGCAGACGAGAGTCCTGGGGTTGGTTCCCCACACCACAAAACAAAATAAACAAAAGAAACTCAAACTGAGAAAGGCAGGCATTTTTGAAAACCTCTAGTTATTCTCTTGATATGAGAAATTCTTTGAAATTTCTAATTTTTTAAAGAGGTTTTAAGCATGCTTAAAAAAGTTCTGTCAATTCAATTTTCACACAAGTACTGTTTGCTTCTCCATAGCTTTTCTGAACAATAAAATTTATAAGACAAATTTATTACTCTACCTCCATGACAACAGAAGATCTTCTCATCCACAATGGCAGCTATAGGCAGACAGTTAAAACAATCAGTGAAGGTCTTCCACAATTTAATATTAAACCTTCGTTTGCCTATAAAAAGAACAAGCACATAAAAAATAAAAAAACCTAAAACTGTTCTCATTAGTTATTTTAAAGCCACAATATTACAGATGGTTTTAATTTTCTATTTTGTGCTTAACTAGTACTTTTTTTTCCTATAGTGAATAACAAGTTACAAGTTTCATGGGGTGGAGATGCAACTCAGTAGTAGAGCATTTGCCCAGTATCTGGGAGGCCCTGGATTTCAGTCCAGCATAGAAAAAAATTAGTTTACTTACTTTTTAAAAACAAGTTTTACACATATGCTTTTAAAAAGGTAATAAACAGGGCTGGGGGCATGGATCAAGTGGTAGAGCACCTGCCTACAAGAAAAAGGCCAAGTTCGAACCAAATTCTAATCTCCTCCCCACCCCGAAAAAAAAGAAAATAAGCAAACATTTAGTACCTACTGTAAAGACTATGAAGACTTCAAAGTTTGTGCTAAGGGTTTTATGAACCATATCGAACAATTTGTCTTTTTAAGATCACTAGAATATAGCACTTTTGAAATAGTCTAATAGCCTATTAATTCATTTTTTCTCTTCAACACATACACTGAATTATCCAGCCCAACAAGCAAGCAGAAGTGAAAGGGGATACCTCTACATACCATCCACCTTAATATTAGTGCATTGAAAGAGTTTAAACTCATTGCTGAGAGAGGAAAATTTCCAAGCTGCTTAACTGGTATTCACCTTTGAGTGAATTATAATTTGGCACTATAGCAAATAGAAGACACAGGCTATAATTTTCCTGTAGCCTACCTTAAAAAACTGCAACAAAGACAACCTCAAGCACATGTTCACCTTTTTAAGAGTTAGTCAACTCTCCTGATTTGGCATTAAGTTCAACTGCTAAGCCAGGGAAGGGATGAAAGACACAAGTACTAATTTCCTGTGCTTTTATGCCATAGCCTGCTTTTTAATGACTAAGTATAACTCAAAGAACTGTTTACAAGCAGCTTTCCCATGCATTATTTCATTTGATGTCATTTCTATCTTCAAGGATATTCAAACTCCTCTTTTATCTTTTAAGAATGTACCTAAATGTCTCTATTCATTATGCAGCTTTAGGAAGATGGTAATAATTTGATATGCTTCAACACACATCCCTCTATGTTTCTGATTTAAGCAATTCAAACCATATACTACATCGCAGAATTAAAAATGCGATATAAAATCAAATACAGACTCATTCTCCTAAGAATATAAGCCCCATAAAAATATACATCATCTGTCTTGATTACTGCTACATTCTTAATGTTTAAAAGTGATTGGCACATGCAACATGTCCTTAAACATGTATCAAATCATTACTTGAATTAAGCAGATGTGAGTTTGACTAGGACTCTAACTTATTTAAGGAAGGAAAAAAGAAAAGATTCTAATGGGGAATTTGGCAGCAAAAATAAATAAATTCAATTAGAAAATAACTGTAATTCATTCTAAGTTGTAATTAACCAAACATGCTCACTCCCATATGAAATTTAACAAAACCAAAGGACCAAGTTCAAATGTAGTAGGGTAATTTAGTAATAACACTTGGAAACACTACTACACAACAGCATTTCCTAACAAAAAAGAGTAAAATAAAAGAAGAATGCCCCAGAGTATTCAGCAATTTGTCTCTCTAGCTTTGCAAGCATAGATTAAAATTGTAATAATAAACTTTGCTTTTTAATGGTTTCACAGACTTGGAGGCTAAGGCAGCAGAATTGTGAGTTTGAGGCCAGCCTGGGCTACATGAGATCCTGTCCCAAAAAACAAAAACAAAGAAGTTTCATAAAATTTCTCAATAGTTCTTGTGACACAGGGCTAATAAGAGCTTCTATCCTAAGAGTGCTAAGAGCTAAAAACTTACTGGACATCAGAAAACCAGAAAGTATTGTCTATTGTGACTTTGTTTCACTTGGGTATCTTACTAGGTAAACTAATTAAAAGAGGACCTTTTCAGCTGACTAAGCTGCAGTCAATCTGAAACAACATAACCAAGGAGATCCCAAGAAATCAATTTAACATGTTCCCCAGTTTCAGGTTCCTCTTTCTGGGCATCTGCTTGAAGATATTTTTCTTAAACTATGAATTGAAGGAACTCTTCTGAATTGGAAAAGTATTAGGAAACATTTCTATTAATTACTTTTCTAAGTTTCTAATTTCACTTACATTCATCATAGAATCCATAAATGCGATTGATGCTAGCACACTCATGGTTTCCTCTTAAGAGAAAGAAGTTCTCTGGATATTTGATTTTATAAGCCAATAGTAAACAAATGGTTTCCAAAGACTGCTTTCCTCTGTCCACATAGTCTCCTAAGAAAAGATAGTTGGCTTCTGGTGGAAATCCGCCATATTCAAATAATCTCAGTAAATCTGTATACTGTCCATGAATATCTCCTAAAAATAGAAAAAGTCAGTTTAGATAAATTGGTTACTGTTTAAGCAGCTTCTATGAAATGGTTCCCAATGCTCACAACCTTAAAGTATAAGCTGTACCTACAGACTTGCTTCTAATAAATAGGGTACAATAAAAGTAAGATGGCTTCTCACTTCCAAGATTAGGTTATTAACGATTATGACTTTGGTCTTGCTTGCATTTGCACACCTTCTTCCATGCTTGCCGATAAAGCCAGCTGTTTTATAGAGAAGTTTATGTAGCAAAGAACTGAGGGAGTCCTCTGGCCAACAGTTCATTTGGAACTGTGGTGCTTAGTCCGTCAGCCCTTAAAGAATTGAATACTTTTGCAGTTGAGTGTTCAGTTGACTGCAGCCCCAGATCACACCTTGACTGAAGCCTTCTGAGACTTAGAACCAGAGGGACCGAGCAAAGCTGTACCTAAATTCCTAATCCACAGAAACTATGAGATGTTAAATTAATATTGTTGAAAGTCACAAGGTTTGGGTAATTTTTTATATAACAATAGATAAATTAATACAGTTATTCTTTGTATGTGATAGTTTAACTTTGGTCAAACTTTGTTAAACCAAATAGCAAGAACTCAGAAATACATAGTGAAAGTAACTTCTATTACCTTCAAGTTATTTCTATATTAAATAACTTTTGAAAGAATATCTTTAAGAATACTGATGGTCCCTGACCTTAAAATAGCTTCACCTATAAGTTTTCAAATTTATGATGGTGAGAAAGCAATATATAGTCAGTAGAAACTGTACTTTAAATTCTGATCTTTTGCTGGGCTAGTGATATGCAGTGTCATTTTTTGGGATGCCAGGAAGCAGCAGCCAAGCACAGCTCCCAATCAGTCATGCAATCACAAAGGTGAACAAGTGATTCTTTATAGGGTAATGTGTTGTTAAGCTACAATACTCAGTAGGCTAGGTATATTAAATACATTTTAGGCACGATATTTTCAACTTATAAGGGCCTTCTTGGGACACGACTCCATTGTAAGTCATCTGTACTTCGACATTTTAATACTAAGATCAGGTATAAATAATTACATTTATTTAAATTCATAAAAGGGATTGATCTTCTGTAGAAAATTCCAAACTACTACTCTTATGTAAAGGTGATGCTCTAAGTTTATTAATTAATCCATTCAACAACCATTTATTTAGCTAATATCTCCAATTGATGGATACTGTACAAAGGAGCACCAAACACATGATTTAATAAACCAAACAAAAAAAAGAGAAAAGGAATTATTTAAGGAACAACTAAGCATCTGCAAGTTAAATGGTGTCAATGCAGACCACAAAGAAACAGGCAGGATAAAGAAATTTTTTGCACATAGCAAACTATCCTTGTTTAAGCAAAAGCTGCATGGAAGTGACATAATAAACACTAATAATCACTATGAAGAATATCTGCATTATTCAACCAAAGCCAATGTGATGCATGACACGCTTCCTACTGTTTTGTGAAGTACAGAAAAATGCCACTTCCTATCAATAATTTTTCTGGTTATAACAATTAAATGGTTCAACATAAGGTGATAAATTTTTGCTTTGGACAAAAGCTACTTAAGGCTTAAAAGAACAAGTAAATTATAAAATAACATAACCTTCAAAATAAATTTAAACAAAGTTAGAGGACCATGGGTACTGCCATATTGACCAATTTTCTATACCTGTTTTGTTTTTTTTTAAAGCAATATACTAGAATGCTCATTTCTCCATATCCTTGAAAGCACTAAATACCAATATTTGATTTTTTGGTAACTGTATTTTATATAGCTTTATTTAATAAAACTTATCAATCTTTTCTTTTATAGTTTTTTTCTCTAAATCTCAATATAAATATAAAAGGAAAAACATGGATCAAAAGATTTGTTTCCAACTTTACCCAATTTACATACCACAAATTTTCAGTGGTGCCTCCAATTCCAAAAGAATAGGCTGGCTGAGAAAGATCTCTCGAGACTTGATACACAAACCCCGAACTTCTGCTTCAGTCATCTGCACAATCTTTCCCGGACGACATCCTCGCACTGATAAATCAATGAATACAGCCAGTCAGTTTTCTAAAATTTATCCATAAGATAATAATCATTAAGAAACAGTCAAACCCATATTTTGCAAATCAGAAGAGTCACACATGTAGCAAATTACCCTACTGAGTTGCATGGTTAAATATACACTGGTTTCTATCTCCAATGCTGCTGGTTCTCAACAATGCTCCTCAAGTCTGTTGCCAACGAAATGCAGTCCTCCTTTCCACTCTTCAATGCCAACTTGAGGCCTAGCAGCCCTTAAAGGTTTTAGGGACAGCACTTTTAAGGGTCTGGCTTATTCTCTTATGTAAACAAGTCTTGCATGTAGTAGGAAGCCAGAATAGCATCACTAGAATCTGTGGCCACGAAGAAAGGGACATGAAAAAGTAGCTGTCAAAAGTGATTTAGGTTCACACACTTCCTTGGAATATCATCAGCAAGAATTTCAGCAATGACCACTTCCATTTGCTGATTAAAAATATACAAAATATTCCAGATTATATACCCTACTACTTCCCATTTAAAATTAAGTGTACACATTTCTTGCTAAAAATTGATGTAATTCTTTTGTCAGGTCAATGAGATAGGCTTTAAAAAGTCAGACCTTGTGCAAAAGCTGTATATATTGCATTAATATATTAACATTAATGTAACAAGGAGGAGTTAAGAGGAGAGAGGCAATAAACAAATGTGTTTTAACATAGCTTCTAAGTTCATACTAACTCTCAAACATCAATTACCTACTTCAGATGCACATTTGGGTTTGTTTAAAACCAAAAAGGACATCTGGCTTTGTAACTTAGTAAGTATCTGGAATACTAGCTTAGATTCAAGAACAACTCTTAATCGTGGCACTTATTTTAAATGGGGGAAGTTTTAGTTTCAGACAAAGTATTTGCCTCTGGTTGCTTTTAGATGACAAATATACAGCTACAAGTGATTATTCAGAGAAAATACTAACCCATTCAACAAATACTTGAAAACCTACTGTGTATTAGTAGTTAGAGGTAACAGTAATGGACAAGGCAAGCAAAATACTTTTGGTGAGCTGGAGGCACGGTACAGTGCCTGTCTAGCAAGCGTGAGGCCCTGAGTTCAAACTCCAGTGCCACCAAGAAAAAAAAAAGTCATAGGTGACAAAATTCTTTTGGCTATAACTAGAACACTTCATTATCAAAAAAAAAAGCTCAAAGTTTATGTTGTGAATTCCCTACAAAACAGCAACTCACCAAAATTTGTAACTTGATGGCAATTATTATAAAATAAGTCAAAGGATGAGTGAGTCACTTCAATGTGTCAATTTAAAATATACAAATTACTGGACTGAGTGCACAGCTCAAATGTTAGAGCACCTGCCTAGCAAGCATAAGGCCCTGATTTCAAACTTCAATATCACGTCCCCCCAAAAAAGCTAATTACAGCTGTAATTATTTCACCTTATATTTCTTTCCTCTGTAAACCATGTATTTAATTTTGGCCCAAGTAATTGTGTAACTTTGACTAACATATTTACAGAGCTACAAAACAGTTTATCTTATAAAGTCAAACTAAAATTTACCAAATAAAAACATAATCCACAAAACTCCCTTACATTTTATGGATTCTAAAATGCACACTTTTTTTCAAGTTAATATCTGTGAAAGTGAGCAATACCTTGCAATCAACAGCTTCTTGGGATTGATAAGTTTCCTTTTGCCTCTTGATGGCACATAAAAGTACATTTCATAATCATATTTTAAGAGGTAATGAAATACTGTTAGAGAAGCTAAAGGTTCTTCCAAAGGTAATAAGCCTTTGGCAAATGACCAAATCTTGGAAATGAATTTGCCAAATATTTGGGAAAATAAATAAAAATTGCCTCAGAGCAATTCAGAAGTCATGCTCTCATATGTACCCCTGGATTCCAAGAACATTTCAACTTTCTCAGTCATCTGGAAAAAAGAAAGAGGCCAGTTGCCCTGTTACATGGAGCAAGCAACTGCATCACCATCACAACATTTATGAGGGAGTCTAGTATTTGGATGAGTGTGGACATAAAGTGTCTCAATGTATTATGAAGATACTATAAATCTGCATACTTCATTAGGTGCAAAGCATTTCGCAGCAATCATTTCATTTAGTCCTTCTGATAGCCCAGGAATTAGAAAGGGAAGTTATTATTTCCGATGTACAATAATAGAAAGAGATTAAATGACTTGCACAAGATCACAGCACCCAGGTTTTGTAAGACCAGAGAAGTAAAAAGCAACAGAGAACAATTTAGAACCAAAGTCTTCTAACAAAGACCAGTATTCTTTTCACTTTGCTGTATAAAATTTTGGGATCAAAAATTTTCTGGAAAAAATTTCACCCTGTAGGAATTTCCAGCCAACTAAGACCCTACTACCATATTATTACTAAACAGAAAATATTCTGAGGTATCATATACAAATAAAATATACTAACTCTACATGTGTAAGTCAATGAATTTTAAGTTATTATACACCTGAGTAATTACCATCCAGATTAAGATGTTGGTATGATTGCTTTCTGAAACCCTGAAGGTTCCTTATGCCCTAATCAATTAGTAGTAATAACCAAGGTCACAGAATTCTTTCACTACAGAGTAGTGAATGTTGTTTATGAATTTTAGACAGAAATATACACTATGTATTTTTAAAAACACTCTATACTCTTCTAGCAGGTTGTGTGTGTGTTTAGGGGGAAGGGGATACTAAGAGTTTGAGCACAGGGTCTCAAGCTTGCTAGGCAGGCACTCTACCATTTGCGCTATAATCCCATCCTACATATATTCTTTTGCTTATTTTTTTTTCTGTGAGATCCATTACAGACTTGTAATTGTGGCTCGCAGTAATCTAAAGTACTGCACTATATAAATATATCACACTATATAAATATATCACAATATATTTCCACTTTGAGGCCACATGGATGCTGTAAGTACTCATGCACATTTCTTATGAGTATGTCTGTAACACAGGAACAGAATTGATAGGACACAGAGAAGACTTAGTTTAAGTTAGCAGACAGCAACAGTTTCTCAAAGTGGTTATACCAGTCTATAATCCCACAAACACTATTGGTTGTCAACACTAGGTATTATCAGTATTTTTTTTTTACAATTTTGCTTGATATACAGTGGTATTCAGTGAAATTTTAACTTGCATTTCTCTGCTGACTAAAGTTGTTGAGTTCCTTTTCATATGATTAATGGGTGATTTGGATATTCTTGCTAGGCAGGTGCACTACCACTTGAGCCACTCTGGACAATCTAAGTCTTTTATTTTTTTAAAAACTTCATGAAGACTTTTCCCTATCTCTTAAGGCTGTACTTTATTTTATATTTAATTAATTTATATTGTTGTACTGGATGGGGGATACATTGTGGCATTTACAAAACTTCTTACAATATATCAAATATATCACAGTTGAATTCACCCCCTCCACCATTCTCCTTTATTCCCCTCTCCCTGTATTCCTGGAATAGTTTCAACAGATATAACTTTTCCATTTACATACACGTGTACACAGTATTTGCACTATATTCATCCAATTCTTCAATAAATTTAAAGACAATCTTAATTTAATCAATCTTTTCTTTCATTGATTAATGCTTTTTGCATTTTGTTCAAGAAATCTTCGCCTTCTCTAAGGAAATTCCCTCATATTTCCCTTCATGTGATTTGTTTTAGCTCATTTTTTTCTGTAATTCATTTCAAATTATTTTTGTGTATGATTTGAAGCAGAAGTCAAGGCTCATTTCTTTTTTTAGGCAGTACTAGTTTGAATCCAAGTACCCGTGCCTGAGTATCAAATATTTTGAATCTAGAGATAATCATGATTTCCCCCCTTTGTACTGTCAGTATGATTTACCATGACTGATTTCTTTTTTTTTGATTTTTTATTTTATTATTCATATGTGCATACAAGGCTTGGTTCATTTCTCCCCCCTGCCCCCACCCCCTCCCTTACCACCCACTCCACCCCCTCCCTCTCCCCCCCACCCCCTCAATACCCAGCAGAAACTATTTTGCCCTTATTTCTAATTTTGTTGTAGAGAGAGTATAAGCAATAACAGGAAGGGACAAGGGTTTTTGCTGGTTGAGATAAGGATAGCTATACAGGGAGTTGACTCACATTGATTTCCTGTGCGTGGGTGTTACCTTCTAGGTTAATTCTTTTTCATCTAACCTTTTCTCTAGTACCTGTTCCCCTTTTCCTATTGGCCTCAGTTGCATTTAAGGTATCTGCTTTAGTTTCTATGCGTTAAGGGCAACAAATGCTATCTAGTTTTTTAGGTGTCTTACCTATCCTCACCCCTCCCTTGTGTGCTCTCGCTTTTATCATGTGCTCATAGTCTAATCCCATTGTTGTGTTTGCCCTTGATCTAATGTCCACATATGAGGGAGAACATACGATTTTTGGACTTTTGGGCCAAATGATGTTCTCCAATTCCATCCATTTACCAGCGAATGATAACATTTCGTTCTTCTTCATGGCTGCATAAAATTCCATTGTGTATAGATACCACATTTTCTTAATCCATTCGTCAGTGGTGGGGCATCTTGGCTGTTTCCATAACTTGGCTACTGTGAATAGTGCCGCAATAAACATGGGTGCGCAGGTGCCTCTGGAGTAACCTGTGCATGACTGATTTCTAAGTACTAGACTAACCATGGATTACTAGAATTAACCCACGAGTTTGTTTTTTATGTATGTGGCAGGATTCAATTTGAAAATATTTTGCCCAGGATTTTTAAAATTATTATAATTAACATGCATTAGTTGTTCAGATTGAATTTCACTGTGATATTTCCATATGTGCTCAGGATCTTTGTAGCTGTACTTATAAGAGACATTGATCAGTAATTTCCTTTGTTACTTATTTCTCAAATTTTGGCATAAGGGTTATGGGTGTCATAAGACACGTTGGGAAGTATTATCATTTTTTTTCCAATTTTGTGTAAGAGACTAAGATAGGTATAACTCCTCCGTATGTTTTAGGTCATCAGTGAAACTGTCTGGGCCTAAATTATTCTTTTTGAGAGGTGTTTCAATATAAATTCATTTTCTTTAATGGATATAGTTATTTTACTTTTCTATTTTTATGTCAGTCAGTTTGGCTGCGGTAAGTTTATCTAAATTGTCAAACTCATTAGTATTTTTATATGTTATTCTTAAAAATATACATATTTTACTTTTCTCTGAACCAAGGGGACTGCATACATCAAAAGCCCCCTTTTCCCTTAATCACCACTATTTCCTAAAAATATTCTCTTTTATAATCACAGTACAAACTATCCAATTTAGGGAATTTAACACTGAAACAAACATTTAAAAACATACCAATCTGTTCCAATCATGTCCTCTATAGCATTTTCTTTGCCTCTAGTACAAAGTTACATATTGCATTTATTCCATCTTCTTTAATCTCCTTTAATAGTAACATTTCTTTATCTTTACTGATATCAATAGTTTGCCCTATCAGTCTTTCCAGGTTTAAATTTATAATCTTTTCAATGATTTCATTAAAAAACACATCTGCTTTTTATTATTTATCGTTTATGACCTTTCTTACTTTTTTTGGTTATAATTTTATTCTGCTGGCTCAAAATAAAATCTTAATGCTCAGCTTTAAAAAAAATCTTTTCTTTCTACTCTGAGCTCATTTTTAAGAAGCACTTATTACTTAACGGTCATTATGAGCCTATATGATGTAATTCAAAGAAGCCTAACTGCTCTTCTAAAAGCAGTTTAGTACAGGTCAACCTTAATTTTTTCTCCTAACACATTTAAACTACACATAAACCTCTAAACACTGCTTTTAGCTGCAATCGCACAAACTTTAATAAAAATTTTCATTAACATTCACTTCAACATTTTTATAATTTTTGCTATTTCTCCTGTGGTCCATTAAGATATGTAAATGGACATGTTAATTTCAAACTATTTGAGAATTTTCCACTTTGATTTCTAGCTTAATACTGCTGAAGCCTATGATTTGCTTTATGGTACACCATATGGTATATTTTAGCAAATGTTGAAAATCATGTATATCCTGCAGTTGGTAAGTGTATATCCATTAGCTCAAATAAGCTATATTCTTCAAATCCTCTATAGTCTAGACTTTTTTTTGCTTTCTTTACAAGTTATTAAGAGGGTACAAAAATCTATAGGTATGGTTTTAGACCTATATTAGACAAATAAAATACTTAAAGATTATTGTATCTTTCTGTTGAATTTAGCCTTCAGCTTTTCACAATATAAGTAAGTCAACCCAGGTTTCACTTAACGTGAAACATACGCAAGGTATATATTTCTCCTGTTTAAAAATTTGCTCTTCTGTGTCCTTAAAATTAAAATACGACTCTGGTAAACAGCAGTTTTCTGAGCTTTGTCTTAATTTCAGTGTTTGTTCCTTTTACATTTACTATAATTAACAAGGTTGGGTTCAGATCCATATCATTCTGCCATTTGTTTTCTAGTTTATGCCCTCTTATCATTCCTTTCTTTTTTTTTTGCATTTCTTTGGAATAATCAACTTAACATTCCATTTTCTTCTCTATTAATACTGTAGCAATTTACAAATACTTTGCTCTACAGTTGTTATGTTATCATTTCCAAATATTTTAAACCCCACAAGCCACAATTATTATCTCAAACAGTCCAAATTAATTTGTATTTACTCACATATACCCTTATTTTAATTTTTTTCTGAAACTATTTTGCCTTTTTTTTTTTTTTTTTGGTGGTACTGGGGTTTGAAATTCTGGGCCTTCCACTTACTAGGCAAACGTTTCACCACTTCATCCACTCTGCCAGTCCTTTTTTGTGTTGCATATTTTCAAGATAGGATCTTGCAAACGGTTTGCCCAGACTGGCCTTGCACTGTGATTCTTCTTATCTCTCCCTCCTGAGTAGCTAGGATTACAGGCAGGCAGAGGCTACCAGGTGCCTGCCAGTTTTGTTTGTCTTATGTTTTTATCTGGCATCCTTTTCTTTTAACATAAAGAACTTCCCTGAGTATTTCTTAGTGTCAGTCTATCAACAAATTTTCTCAGCGTAATAGTTTGTCATTTTACCTTCACTTGTGAAGGATACCCCCACTAGATTTAGAATTTTCAGTTACAATTATTTTTTCCTTCAGTATTTTCAAGCGATAATTTTATTCTTTTCTGTCTTTCATAGTTTCAATGATAAATTAGGCATTATTCTTATTACTGTTCCGTGAAGGTAATGACTCTTCTTCTGGCATCTTTTATAATTTTCTTTCTTTTTTTTTTTGGCAGTTATGTCTATGACTGGTTCCATGATGGTTTTCTTTATATTTATTCTGCTGGAAATTCACAGAGCCAAGTTCTTTTTTCTTTCTTTCTTTCTTTTTTTTTTTGGGGGGGGGGGGGCAGTACTGGCATTTGATCTCAGACCTCCCGCTTGCTAGACAGGCACTCTAACATTTCAGCCTTGCTTCCAGCCCTTCTTACTTTCATTATTTTTTGAATTGGGTTTCCCTTTTATGCCCAAGCCAGCCTGGACTATAATCCTACTTATGCTTCCCACACAGCTGATAGGCATACACCATCGTGACCAACTACTGGTTGAGATGGAGTGTCACCAACATTTTGCCTGATCTTGAACCATGATCCTACTGAGTAACTAGGTTTATAGGTACAAGCCACCATACATACCTGGCAAAATAACCAAATTCTTAATTTTTGTTATTTTAGTTGCAGAGTTTCCAAGACATAAAGCTCTTCATCTTCTTCCTCTTTTTGTAATCAGTTATTTAAAAATTCTTGTGTAATAACTACTATCTGAATCATCTGTGGATATTTCTTTTCTTTCCCTCTTGGTGTTTAATTAATTCAATACTGCTAGCATGTCCAAAAGTATTTTGATGAATGAAATATTATAAAACTTCTAGATAATACGTTCTTCCAAAGAGGGCTGTTTTCTTTTAGCAGCAGAGTAGCAGTGACTCATTCACATTTTCTGGAGGGCTGCTCTACTTCATTTTCACCCACAGTCTCAGAGAGCAGCCATGATGGACTCTCAATGGAAAATTCAGAATATAGTAAGACCCCTCTAACTTGACAGGACTCAAATTTCAAACTTTGCCACTCTTGCACTAGGGGAATAATGAGGTATCTGATCAGATCTTTAGATCACAGATATCGTTTCTGCTGGGTTTCTTAGAATCTTTTCTTGCACATGTGTACCTTTGAAGTCAGCCAAGGACTTTGGAGGGAAATGACTGCAGTTTGATGTTAGTTTCTATGTGACCCATTCCTCTCATGGACTTAGCAGTTACAGACTTCCACTTTTCCTTCCTAGCCCTGTTAGACTGCCACTTTTTGTTTGGGGTCTATTATTCTATGCCACAAACTAGGAAATGCCTCCAGGGAAAAAGACAGATTGAAGCCAGGCACAGTGGCTCAAGCCTATAATCCTAGTTACTCAGAAGGTAGAGATTAGAAGGATCACAGTTTGAGGTCAACTTTGGCAAAACGTTCAAAAGACTTCCACTTCAACTAAATGGCAGAGGTGATGGAGCATATCTGTCACCCCATACTCTGGGAAGCATACAAATAGGACAGCAGTCCAGGCCAGACCCATAATAAAGCAAGACATTATCTCAAAAATAATCAACGTAAAAAGGGTTAACGGAATGGTGGTAGAGTGACTGCCAAACAGTGTAAGGCCCTGGGTTCAAGACCCAGTACTGCCTAAATAAATAAATAAATAAATAAACAATTCAAACCTCTATTGTAAGACCCTGGGTTTCATCCCTAGCACCACAAATATCAACCTCCCCCCACCCTTTTTTATTTGCTGTGGTGCTTGCTCTTCAACAATGAAATGGGCTTCTCAAGAAAAAACAGAGTCACATAAAATGTGATTACTGGGTACAGACTAGAAATTCAGACGATTACACACCAAAAAAAAATGGTTCCTAACCCAATTATTTTACCTATCAATCGCACAACTTCAGTGGGAAGACCAAGGTTTCCAGACTAGGGAATCTTTCTATACAATCATGGTTACATAAGAAATGTGGGGAAATGATGCTAGGGTCAACAAATTAAGGCTTTAAGGGTCAAATCTGGTCCAATACAGATTCTTCCATGGCCTGTGACCCAAAAAATATTTTCTACATTTTCACTATGCAACTGAGGGGCTTCCACCTAACTCTTTGGAAGTAATCTTCCATTTAAGGACATGCCAAAAGGCAAATATCTAGAGAATTCTACAAATTCTAAGTGGTGAATATATTCAGTTAAAATTATATGTTCATAGACAGTAGTATTTGGAAGTCTTTAATCTGTGTGAAAAGACACCTTTCAAGACAAACTACATAAAATCTCATTACATATCAGCATCAACAGATAACCACTTATAATCAATTTTGATAATGAGAACACTAATTTTAAATAATAAAGCAAAATGTTATCCTTCTTCAAAAGAATTCCACTCTTCTCATAATTACAAAAAAAAAACCCTTATCAACAATTATATTCCAAATTTTCTATTTGTGTAAAATGTTTTTTAGTGAAGGTTATCTTTTGAATACAACAGGTGTTAATATACATGCGTCTTTGTGTGTATTATATGCACACTAAATTTTATCTTTCACTGACCATTCAGTACTATGTCCAGGAATTTCTTACTTATAACTTGCCTTCTCTAAAACAAAGAATGGCAAGGGGTGGTGGTGGAGGAGTGGGGGGAAGAACCAATTCTACCACCTATGCATGTCTACCTCATTAAATCTTAGCAACCTTCATATCCATTTAACTTCCATTTACTCTACTCTGCTTCCCATTCACTTAAGGTTATATACTAATGGTAATTTCCTAAATTTCGAGGGACAATTTCTCCATACTGAGTACAAAAGTCTGCCTGTAAGCAATGAAAACAAAAGTTATTTTTTTTACAAGTGATCTAAATATGGGATTTTGGTTTTAAGTGGAAGAATTAGATAGCTGCCTCACTTTCAATTTATCCTAAGCCTGCCTGATGGCATTGTATAGTACCCAGAATTGTCTATAATGTTGTGCATGTATATGAATTTTTTCCTAAGAAGTCCATAGCTGTCGCAAATTCTCAAAAGGGGTCTGTGATCCATCATAAATTAAAAAAAAATCATTTCAAGCACACTGGTAAACAAATAACTGGTATAATGAGAAAAGAGTAAGAGGAAAAGTGACATATACACACAAGGTCTGGACATTTCAAGAATAAAGAAGTGCCCTAGTCCTACAGTTTGAGCTTTTTTTTGTGTGTGTGGTACTGGGGCTTGAACTCAGGGCCTTCACCTTGAGTCACTCCACTAGCCCTTTTATTGCAATGGGTTTTTTCGAAATAGGGTTTCCTGAACTATTTGCCAGGGCTGGCTTCAAACCTTGATTCTCCTGATCTCTACCCTCCTGAGTAGCTAGGATTACAGGCACGAGCCACCAGCACCCAGCTTGAGCTACTTTTTCACTGTGCTGACACATCTACACTAACGGTGCAAAAACAATGATGGGTAAAACTGCTGGCACCCAAGACACACTAAGTTAGAAACATCAAACTATATTGGGAATTATTACGTTGTTCACTGCCATGCTCTTGCAGTGAAACACAAAAAATAAAAAAGCCAGCCTTTTCACTTAATAATGCCTTGATGAAGCAATAAAAATGACTTTATTAAGCCTCAGACCTTTAGTAAGTATATTTTTAATAAGCTATGAGAAAATGCAAAGTGTCGTGCCATAACAATATTGTCTCAAAGGAAAACATTCATGACTGTTTTAGTTCCAAGTTGATCTAGCCACTTTTTTTCACAGAAAACTTTACTGGAAAGCACAACTGACAAACTATGGATATTCAGACTTACATATTTAACAGACAGTCTTGAAAGTGAATAAACTGAACCTGTCATTTCAGAGAAAACACCAAAAGTGTTCATGAATCTGGTAGTTTCTCCAACACCTAAAGACTCTTTTGATTAGACATCATAACAGTATTAACACATGATTTTTTTGAATATTGTATAAGATCTGTCAACATTTAGACATCTGCATAACTCAGCTGATCCAGTTTCTAATGATCAACACATGTTACAAGGTTATGCACAAGACCATTTAAAGTACAAGAAGATCAAGGGACTTTAATGTAAACAGAAAATACTCATTAATATAACTTCAGATCCCACATTACAATTAACTTTTAAAAACTATCCCTTGCTGACGTTTGACATCAGAGAATATCCACAATTATCTAAAAAGGTTATTACCATACTCCTTTTCCCAACTACATGTCTATACAAATATAGATTTTCCTCACATACTTCAAAACAATGTATCAAAACAGACCAAAGGGAAGAGAGGTAATCCAGCTGTGTCCTATGAAAAGACATTAAAGAGAGTTATGTAAAATGATGACTCTTCTCGGTAATTTTTCATAAAAAAACACTACTTATGTGAAAATATAACAGGTTGTTACTTTAAGTGAACTAAAGAATATTTAAAATTCAGTTTTAATTTCAAATAGCATACACAAATAATTTTGTCCTAAATCCTTTTAAAAGGTATGGGGAAATTGAGGTAATGAGGCCCTAAGACTCAAAGTTTGAGCTCTAATGCCTAGTCTCCGGCCAGAAGAAAGCACATAACACGTACCCTAAAAACACTTTTCACTATTTTATTCTGCCTAGCAGGACCTCTTCACATTCAGAACCAATACTGGTATGGCAAACCAGATTATAAACTCTAGATAATGCAACAAGAAAGAAATTTTATACATATATATGTACAGGCAGGAATGGAGGTTGCATACACTAAACACAGTGGAAGACACACTGTCTGTTAGGTGTTCACATCAAAGAGTCTTCTCAAGTATTAGTGCTGTATGGGGAAGTTGTAGGGCTCAGCAGCAGAGCTCTCTTACCTACTAGCTCAGATTTATACAAATCAATAATAAAAATGGCTGATTTTTTTTTTTACATTTTATATGCCAAAAATTGTTTGATGTGTTTTATCTACTTTAATCTTTACACATTTATTATGAAGTAGGTATTATCACTGCCAGTAAGTAAAAGAAACCAGGTCAGTTGTTGAAATCGAAATACATAAAAAAACTGTGTTGTTAATCATTATACAACGTAGCCTCTCACTGCATTAATACTACATATTCCTTGAGTAAACATCTGATTACCATTCAGAATTCATATAACTACTGCAGCTGGGGTCTGAAATTCACAAAATCTATTCCCTTCTGTCATTATTTAATGTAGACCTTATTCTTTTCTTACTGCCAGGTTTGCAAGTTTTTTATTCCTAAATGTGGTTATTTTCTCTTATATTTTGCCCAATTATTTGATACAAACTCAAAAAACATAGATGAACCTACAAGTGTCTTTGAAGATTACTATTTAAAATTTGAAATTGAACTATTATTATAGTTATAACATCAGAGAAAACTATGGTAATATCAGATATGCTTCTTTTATTATGACAAATTAACCTTTAATTCCTCCAATTCTTGAAAACAGGAGGTAACACTGGGGGCAGGTTAAGATGGTATTAGACAAGTACTAAAAACAAGAAAGTGTTTTGCTCATCCTGTAACTGACCAGATGGGAACTTCCATTACTTGGAGTTATTCTGATTAACATTCTTGGAATAAAATTCCTTTACAGTGAAATAAAACTGTGGCAAAACTCCGAATTGCACAATGTGGGCATGCATCAAGAACCAAAGGCAATGTTCCCTTTAGGTTATGTATAACTTAAATACCACTACTTCTTGCTTGGATGCAGGTAAAATGAGGAAGGGAGGGCCTTGAGGCTAGTGATTTTCAGGAGGATTGTGCATACTTCATAAATCACCATGCTGCACACATGAACAGCACAGCGGCAGAATAAAGGACAACTAGCACTGCCTTTTTTTCCTATTACATGATAAGCACCGACCTAGACCCAAAGACTACCTTTCTCCACCAAACCAAGAACAACCAGCTTTTGGTCCTCTAGAAGCAGAATAAAGTTTTTGTTTCATTAAAGTACTTTCATCTTATCAATCAGATGGAAAAATCTGTTACAGAGTATACTTCAGAGAATGATATGCAAAAAATTACGTTTTACATACTTAGTACCTACAACTGTAAAGGTAACCCAAATCAATTTTGGAAGTAAATGGCATAGGAAGAAAGAGCTATGACTTTCTCTTCTCCAACCTTCACAGGTCCTTTATGTTTCCATGGAGAATAAGCCTTGAAGTAGCAATTTACAGCTGCTAAAGGAGCAATGGTCACTACTAGAGGGCACAAATTTATATCCAATCAAAATTAAATAGTAGAAGATTCCACTGAGAGCTCCCACCCACCACCTCACCAAAGCACTGCCAAGCCTACTGACATTCACAAACCATTTCTTCCCCTTCTCTCTATATCCCAAGACTTCCAGGATACCCTGTGTTTCAGAAACACTTAAAAAGATTTTAATCAATGTTTTCAAATATTTTAGCATTTCTACATTATCTGTATTATTTTGCTAATATTATAATTCAGAATGCATATTCTGCTAAATGATGAATGTAAATGAGTTGAAAAATTTACCAGATGCAGTTTACTATCTTCCTCACTAATTCTAAATCAATAGAATCCTGTCTTTGGAGTCAAATTTAAATAGACTTCTAAATCTCAATAAACCCTTATCTTGGATCTAAACATTTAAAGAAAACCTCTAGCTCTGCATTTAAGTAGCAAAGTAAAAAACATCTCTGGGCTATTTCATCAAAAACCATCAGTTTTTGCTGGAACTGGAAAAAAAAAAAACCCTAATCTATGAATCAGTTAAAAAATATGCCACCATCTTTATGCTTCCTCTAACCTCTCATCTAGAAGAAAAAAGAGAATAACACGGTCTTCTTCTAACAAGTCTGGCCTTGCATCTATACACAACACTTTCCCTGTGAAAAGAAAGGCTGCCAGGAACTACAAGCACTTCCTTTAAACTGCATAACTTTTAAACAATCTAGTCTGAAAAAAAGCTTTAAACAAGCTGGTAGTTCCTCAAAAGGCTAAAGCAGAGAGATACCAAATGACCCAGCAATTCCATTCTTAGCCATATACCCAAGGGAATCAACAACATTAAGTCCATACAAAAACCTATACACACACACTGAGAGCAGCACTATTCACAATAGCACAAACTCAAATATCCATCAAATGATAAACTGGTATTTAAAACACTTAAATGAAAGTAGTCACATGAGACCACTTGATGTATGATTTCATTTATAGAAAATGTCCACAACAGGTGAATCCACAGGGACAGAAAATGAATTAGTGGTTGCCTAGGTCTGGGGCAAGGGCAGAGGCGGTGGGAGTTTAGGAGGAGAGTATCTTTCTGGGAACAAATTTTTTTTTTTTTTTTTTTTGGGAGGGAGAGGAAATGCTGTCAAGTTGATTGTAGTGACAGTTGCAAACTCTGTGGATCAACTAAAAACCACTGGATTATATACTTCAAATAGGCAAACTGCACGGCATGTGAATTATACCTTCATAATGCTATCACTAAAAGAAGGGGCTTTAATGTGGTTTCACTTATGTATTTCATTTTTCAAATCCATAGTAGGAACACTTCCTCTTTGCTCAGTCTGTCAGCCTAACTAAAACTTAAAAGTACATGGATACACAAGGAAGGAAAGAAAATACACTCAATGATTACAGGAGTTGTACAAATTCAGAATCTGACAAGTCAAGGTACAGTGAAAACTAGATTCAAAAACAAGAGATGGTTGGGCACAGTGGTGCATACCTGTTAATTCCAGCTTCTTGGGAAACAGAGATTGGAGGATCACAGTTCAAGACCAGCCAGGACAAAAAGTTAGGTCAGTGACAACCCATCACCCCAACAAACAAGCAAGGCATGGTAGTATAGGTCTTTAATCCTGTGGGAAGCCTAGGTAGGAGAAGGATCATGTTCCAAGACCCGCACAGGCAAAAATGCAAGAAAGCAAAAAAGGACTGAAGGTATGGCTCAAGTGGTAGAGTACCTACCTAGAAAGCTCAAGGCTCCTGAGTTCAAACTCTACCACCAAAAACAAACACAACCCAAGATTTTCATAAAGCTATTATGGACCAAAAATATAAACCCAGTGATAATAGTCTACAACTTATGCTAGCTCAGCATTATGGCAATGCATCAAAAAAAATAAAAACTTATAAAAAACCATCCTATCACACTACAAAGAGCCTCTGAGGTATTTCTGAAGATGTTTCAATGACAAAGAAATGTTCATGATGCAATATTCCACATAAATCAACTCAAAATCTACAGAAAATATTCTGGTTGTGACACATTTCTATAATCCCAGGTACTCAAAAGACAGAAACGGGGATATTGGTGCAAGATACTACCTGAAAATAAAAGCAAAAAGGACTTGGGTGTGGATCAGTTTAAGGCCCTAGTTCAGTACTACAGGGTGGGGGAAAGTATGTAGACATAAAAACTTATCAAAATTTCAACAAGGGTCAGGTTCCACCTACTTGTAATCCTACCTACTCAGGAGGCAGAGATTGGGAGGATCACTGTTGGAGGCCAGCCAGGCAAAAAATTAGTAAGACTCCACCTCCACCAAAAGAAACTGGGTGTGGTGGGAGTAGCCTATCATCCCAGCTAGGAGAGCAGCTTAAATGGGAGGAAAACAGTTTAGGCTGGCCTAGGTATAAATGTGGTCAAGACCCTATTCAAAAAATAACCAAAGCAAAAAGGCTGGAGGGCATGTATCAAGTGGTAGAGCACACACCTAGTAATCGCAAGGCCCTGAGCTTAACCCCCAGCACCATCAAGGAAAAAAAAAATTCAACAAGGATATCACTGGATTTTGGAATTATGGGGGGACTTTTTTCCTTTTATACTTCTCTATCTCCCAAGTTTTATACAATTAATACTTATATAATAAAAGGCAAATCCTAAACGGTTTCATATGCCTTATCAAATATATGACAGACATTATTATCATCAACTAGTACAGGCCAGTTTTTAAATGCTTGGATCAAATCCATACATGGGAACAGAGCTGGCACTCTTAATTACCTAGCAGCAGTTTTCCGTACTAACCTCCTCCTAAATGCATCACATTCTACTTATCCTGTTTTTCTCCTCCAAAATAAACTCAGCATTTATAATTTGAATTCAGTTCCCCAGGTGATTCTGCTATACTCCCACTCCCATCCTAACTCCTTAGAGAACAACTACTCTAAGTAAAAAGCTTTTACTGCATTTTCTGGATTACCCATACAAGCTAACTTCAATTTAAATAATTAGTCAAGGGCACTATGATAACCCACAAGAATGTGGTTGCAGGGTCACTAATGAAATAAAATGGTAGAAGTCTTTTATTTTTAATTCTCAGTAAAACTTAGTCTAAGAAAATATATGGTCTAAATAATACACCAGTATTAAAGTGTCCCAAAAGCTCTGAAAATATAACAATGACATTTCCACCTAAGTAACAAAACTTTACTCATTGAAAGTATGTATACCTGCCTGACAATCTGACATACATACATTATGTCACTGTTTAATACAGCCAATTCACAAATGTGTTACCTCACATAGCTGTTTGTGTAGAGACCACATGGTATTCGTTCTAGTTACACTTAAGAATACAATGTATCATTAACTCTAGTCTCCTTGCTGTACTAGAGATGTTTAGAAATTTATTCTAACAATTATGTATCCTTAGCTGGTGGAATTTTGACTTCCACTTTCATTTAATATAAAAAAGAATTTAACCACAGCTATTGTAAGACAACTTTACAAAATACCATCACTTTAATCTGAGTTACATTTAACTAGCAGTAGATAACATCAATGAAAACCAAGATAGACAAATAATTTGTTTCTTTGAAAACTAAAAGTAATTTCTCACTAAAATTCAAGTCTGTTTTAAACAAGTCTTTCTTTGGAGGAGTCTAGATTTGAGGAGGAGGGGAGGAACTTGGAATGCTTAAGAATCCCAGGGAGGAATTGTCAAACTAAGTATGCTTCTGCAGGACTAAGTAATAAAACTCATTACTGTTAAGTAGTATGTTGAACAGAGAAACAGAGAAGAGGCTGGGAAAAGCTGAAGTCTCTTGTTTACACTAAGAGCTTCTTGAGTGAAGAGATTATGTCTTATCTTTAGATTTCTGGTGCCTGGCACAGAGGGGTTCAATAAACTCTTGCTAAACTAAAAAAGGAAAATGTGTCTGCACCATTCTTCCCAAAAAAAAAAAAAGGAAAAAAGGGTGTACAAAACTAGAACCAAACATTTAACAATGCAACCACTTAAGACTACTTTTCTCAGTTATCTTTTTTTCCTAATAAACCTGGATTCCATTAGTTAAGTTTCTTAAGTATTTGTTTATGATAAGGTGCATTTGACTTAAAAGGTTCCAGGTCAAGCATTTAAACATACACAAATCTGCTATTTTATGCTTATAAAGTTCACAAATATATGGAAAATAAGAAAATATGTGCCAGATGCTAGTGGCTCACGCCAGTAATCCTAGTTGAGAGGCTGAGATCCGGGGGATGGCAGTTCCAGACCAGAGTGGGCAAATAGTTCGGGAAAACTCCATCTCCAAAGTAACCAAAGCAAAATGTACTGGAGGTGTGGCTCAAGCGGTAGAGCACCTGCTTTGCACGAAGCCCAGAGTTCAAACCCCAGTGCTACCATCCCAGTAAAAAAAAAAAAAAAAAAAAAAAAAAAAGGTATATACAGATCTTTACGTTTACAAGCAAATTAAAAATATATAAAAATGGTGTTAGGCTTAAACTTCCGAGATTAAGATATAAAAATTTTTAAACTATATTCCCTTGCAGAGTCATGCGCAATTACAAAGTATGTACTTTTCTAAAACAAATTTCTCACAGACCCTGCAAAATGTTCACATCTGTTAGAGATAACAAAGTCTTAAGTACTGAACACTAACTGCAAGCACCAGGGGGCCTCCCGGGAATAACCTGATAATAAAAGAAAAGGTAAATAAAACACAGTTCCTGGTAAAACTTTTGTTTCCTATTCAGTTTTAAGATTGCTAGAAGGCTTTCACATCTGGAGCGAATATACCGATTTATTTACGCAAAGGGCAGATACAAAACTAATGTTTTAGATACCAACCATTAATTCAAAAAACTAGTCCTCCTAAACTCATACAATCATCTTCGAATTTCCAAATACAAGTACATAATGCTTCGTTGTAGTAAGCAATTATCTTCAGGTAATTTGAAAGCACACAATGCAATCCTTCAAGGTGACTGACAAAGAGGACTCAAATTGCTTCTAAAAACCTTAAATCCTTTTCCTCACACTTACAATTAGCGATGACGCAAATTTTACGGTAAAGGATTCTTTGAATAAGACGGGGGTCTAACTTTGAACAGTACCCTAAAACAGATCCATACATTTAACTCCTGACCTCCCCACCTCTTCTCTTTCCCCCCTTATGCTCCCACCTGCACAAAACTAATCAATAAAAACATGAGGATCCGGAAACTTCAAATACTGCTTAGGCTAGCAAATACCTTTTAAGCCCAAGAGCTGCTTTACACACAGACCTTCACTAAGTTTGTGCACAAATTAAACTATGCTCAAATCCGTTCAATTTTCAAGCCCTTTCAGCAAACCTAGCTATACATTCTGTATTTCTTACGTGCATCTTCAACCCGACCCAAGATTTTGTTTTACCGTTCTTTTTTACGCCGGATTAACACAGTGGGTAAAGAGTCGCTCATCTCATCCTCTCCTAGTTAAAGCCGGTTCTCCAGCATCGTGTTAAAAAAAAAAATGCAGAATAGACGAAACAGTCCTCCTGCGGAGGATTTTTGTAAAATTCACTCCCTGAACGACAATCGAGGGAGCCAAGGGCAATGCACAAAGAGAACAGAAGAAATACACATTCCACGGATGCACAATGCCCGGCGGCGGGCGGGTCACCGGAGGCCAGCGCAGCGCGCGGGGAGCCAGGCGGCCTTCCCGAAGGCTTCCCCGCAGATGGCTGCCGGGCCGGGCCCGCCCGCCTCCCGCGCCCCCGACCTCTCCATCCCCCACCCCCGGCCCCCGCCGCCTGGTCTGGGCGGGAAGGGGGCCCCTGAGCTCCGCGGCGATGGGAGGACGGGGTCCGCACCCCCCCACTCACCCTCCAGCAGGCGGGTGATGAGGCTGTCCACGTTCAGCTCCCCGTCCGCCATCTTGTCGGCACCAGACTCTCCTTCCCGATCGCGGGAACAAGGGCTTCTCGGCGGCGGAGGCTGCGGCGACGGCTCTGCGTTCTCTCACCTACAAGTCACGCGGCGTTTCGACCCCGGCTCCAACTCCCCCCTTTTTTTTTTCCCGGGCCCTCCCCCCACCCCCTCCCCGCCGAGCAGAGACAGCGCGCGCACACTCGGAGGCACCCACAATAAATAAATAAATAAACAAGTGGGGCCCCCACGAACCGGGCCGCGTCAGACCCAGGCCGCCACCTCCTTCCTCCTCCTCGGCACCGCCCAGCTCCGCAAAGCTCACCAGCGCCGCCGACGGCCCCACCCGCAGCGCCACTCACTCGCCACAGCCCCTGCCCGCCACCCCGCCACGCAACGCTCCGCGCAGGCGTGCTGCGCGCTCCCCGGGGCCGGGCCTTCGCGCATGCGCAGTGGGATGGACTTCCCACCGCCAGCGCGCAGGTGCGCCGCTCCCCCCCACTCCCGCGCGCTGTCCCCCACTCTACGACTACTGCGCCGAATCGCCGAGGCGCAGGCGCAGGCGCGGGATGGAAGCCTTGCTTGCTGTGTCCAGCACGCTCCTGTTGGGCAGAGTGCTTGCTCCCCCCCCCACCCCGCCCGCCACACACACACACACCCGGGCCCTGCGATTCCGCTGACGTAGTCGTGCACCCTTCCCGCCTCGCTTTCTTTTCTTGGCTTCATTTCTTGGTTTTGCAAGCGACTCCTCATGTGACTGTTGACCGGGAAGCGCGGACAGCGGTTAACTATGATTGAAGCCCAGGTGTGTGGGAAGCAGGAAAGGTTTGACATTGCAAATAAGGAAGGGGTTTTATAACCTACACATCCGCAGGGCTGGTTCCTTAGGTGTCCCTACATGAAACAAGAGTTAAACGGGCCCTGGGAGGGTGAGCAGTACTAATATTTTACGTGGTGCCCCTCTCTACCATCTCTAGCGCTTTCAGCAATCACATTATTTAACATACCCATCCACGGTAGATAGTGCTTTTCTGGTCATCCCTCCATTATATTGCTTAATCTAAAACCTTGTAATTGGCTTAAGCATTTATCTTCCACACTCAGCTCCTAAAGGACAAAAACACATTTATCTTTGTGCCGGCAGCACACGCCAAGAATCTGGCTCAGAGAGGAGAGTGAGAGAAGAGAAATAGACAGTGGAGAGAGCGCGAGAGAGAAACATGGGGGTCAGAAAGGTTCGTTGCTCTAGCTTTCATCATTCCACCATGTGACACTGCCTTTTGAAGGGCAGGAGCAAGAGTAGCCACCACGAGGATCTAGACAACTGACAGTATTTGGTTTCAGGAATTGTACGAGTGTTTTCTCTTGAAATTCAGACGTGATGCGGCCTGGCATACACAAATAATAGCTAACATTACTGAGATCCCTGTGGGTGTTCTGGCACCGTTTTAGTTGTTATACACTTATTCTCTCATTTAAGTCGTGATAGGTACCATTATTATTTCTACTTTGCGGATGGGGTTAATTGAGTTACAGAAGGTTAAGAAACTAGCTCCAGATCACCCAAGTAAATACTCAGCAGAGCTGGGATTTAAACCTGGGCACATAGTGCTACAGTCTGCACGCCTCACAATTGCTGGTGTACTGCCTCAGCGTATGTGAGCTTAGGTGCTTAAACGTGCATGTGTTTTGTCACAAGGTTGAAGAGTAGACACTGCAGGGTTTGAGGAGGAAGAAAGCATCGTCTAATCACATGTTGTCTGATGTTGGATGAATTATAAAGCTAGGGTTTAATGCTTTTTTTCTAGTTATTGCTCCATTTTAGGGTTTAGTTTATATTAATGATGAAGACAGAACAGGTACGTCGTCATAATGGTGGTCCTGCCTGGGATAGACTTTACAGACTATCTAGTAAAATGTGAAAAACTACAGATTACTACCAGTTCATTTTGGGGACTTTCAGGGTAAAGAAATGGCTCATCTTTCTTTTTTGTTAAAGTACATTTATTTATACTCAACTTTATTCCAATAGAAAGGATTTAAGGTATCTTACATAAATGCATGCAGTAGGGTAAATTAAAAATAGGTATGAGAAAAATAGAACAAAAGAAAACTGAGAGTGAGAAAGATAAGATTAAACTAGAGTTAGGCCACAAATTTGGCTCTTAGCTTTCTAGAAACTAAGGGAAAGATTGGTTACAACTGGAGTAGGTATTTTGGCAGAGCTGGGACTTGAATACCAGAGCTCGTGGAGTTGGATGCCACTTTGCCAAGTCTCTTCCATGACCCTTTTGAAAGAGTACAGAAAGCTTGGGCACACTCAAATAGACGTCCTCCAGTTTTCATGGGGCCCATGAATCACATGAAAAAGAATTTTAAACTCATTCACAATTAAGGTTCAAATATATACAGATGTATTTAAAGGACATCCAAAAGAAGAAGGGGTACACAGAGAGAAAGTGAGCACTGGAAAGAAAAGTATCATGAGTGTGACTGAGGCCAGTGTCAACTTGGGTGGGAAGGGACAGGAGAGTAATTCTGGGTACTGTCTACTGTAGCACCTTTCTCCACCCTCCAGTGTCTTGAATCCTTGTGTGAAAAATAAGCCATTATGAAAATGAAAGAGTTTTATTATTATAAGGTTCCAAACAACTTTTCAGAATTCTGAGATTTTGAAGTCAAACTAATGCACAAACAGTGTTAACACCTCAGTAGCTTCTGGAGCAGCTTGCCATAATGTAAAACTTTCTTTTTGTAGAAAATCATGAATATTCACATCATGCAAGATAAAGACTAAAATTAAGCTTGTATCAGTTCAGGTTAGATTTGTCACTAAAGTAAGCACTACCACCCCCACCCCCCTTTCCAAAGTAAAATGTGTTAATTGAAGAAAATTTGGAAAATGAAAAACAATGTAAGAATCACTTATAATCTCATCAGTCGTAGATAATCACTTTCCTTCTTCTTTCCCTCCCCCAGTATGGGGATTGAACCCAGGACCTCACAAGACAAGGGCTGTACCACAGGAGACAAATTCCCACACCTTTTGTTTTGTTTTATTTTTGCGATAAGATCTCATTAAGTTTGCCCAGACCAGCCTCAAACTTTCAATCCTCTGGTCTCAGCCTCCCTAGTAGCTGGGATTATAGTCTTACACCACCAAGCCTTGCCTCCTTTCTTGTTTCTGAATCATGAGTGTTGAATACTTACCAGCACACCATTAGGTTTAGGTCATCTCGCTTACTCATGTCAATAATCTTGGGTGAGTCCATAAATGTCTGTAAAGGAAAACTCCTGGTTACTATTTGGACTTCCTGTTTGCAAGGGTCTTGGGGCATCATAATTTGGGGTCTTAATAAAATTATGAACTTATTTTTACTTAATAACAGGTAATGTCTAGGACACCTTAGTGTCCATTAGATAAAGGCAGACCAGTGCTCAGAGGAACACTGCCATCACTGTATTGAGACCAGAGATGGCTTTATGGGTTGTCCTTAAAGAAGGCACAGCAGCCCTGTGACTTCTTATAGTAAACACAGGAAAGACTTCCATTGGGGTGTTTTTCTTCTGTGCCTCTCAATATTGACCAACAGCCAATATGAAAGTGAACAAGTATAGGTAGAAAAATGTGGAAGTTGTTATACACAGCTGTTTGCTGACCTGGCTTAATCCAAAGTAGTTTTTAAATGAGTAAATCAACATTTGGGTTATCTTTCCATCAATACTATTCCTCTCAGTCAAGTCACAAATAAGTCTTACATGGTACTAAGTTTATATTTTATTTGCTATATGTGGAAGGTAGCCATCTTTTAAATCATAGGTCATAAACTTTTGAATATTATTTCTTTTTTTTCTGAAACTCAGGACCTTACACATGCTAGACAAGCACTCAGCTGCTTGAGCCACACTTCTAGCCAAATGTCATACATTTTTCAAGTTATCTCTATTAAAGAAAATTGAAAAACCAGACTAGACCCTGTCTGCATCAGTAGGAGGACACCCTTCTTCTCAATACAGAGTTGGGCCTAGGTGGAACACCCAGGAGGACCAAGATTTATCCTTAAGATTTAGGTTTTTGGGGGTTTTGTTTTGTGGTTTTTGTTTGTTTGTTTGGTTTGGTTTTGTGGTATTGGGCTTACTAGACAAGTACTCTGCCACTTGAACCATATCCCCAGCCATTTTGCTTTAGTTGTTTTTTAGAAAGGGTTTTAAGATTTTGCCAGGGGATGGTTTCAGACCACCATCCACCTATTTTCACCTGCCATGTAGCTGGGATTGCAGTTGTATGCCACCATGCCCAGCTTATTTGTTGAGATGAGGTCTTACTAACTGTTTGCCTGGACTGGACTTGAATCATGATCCTCCTAATCTCTGCCTCCAGAGTAGCTGGGATTACAGGCATGAGCCACTATGCCAGGCCCTTTATTTTTGTTTTTTGAGATAGGGTCTCATTTTGTAACCCAGCCTGGGCTGGAACTCACTATGTAGTCCAGGCTGTCCTCAAACTTGCCATCCTCCTGCTTCAGCCTCTCGTGCAGGGATTATAGATGTGCACAACCCTTACAGACAAGGGTTAGTTTTGATTTCATCTTTCATATACATATGAAAAAATAATCAAGGTGCCAAGGTCTTAGCAAAGCCATAAGGGATGTTCGCAGCCATTTTAGCCTCCCCTTCACACACAATTTAAAACATGTATAACCAAATACATCTTTCCATCTTTCTCTGCCTTTGGCCAAAAACCTCTCTTTTAACCACACAAACACACACACACACACACACACACACACACACACACACACACACAGAGAGAGAGAGAGAGAGAGAGAGAGAGAGAGAGAGAGAGAGAGAGAGAGATTTTAAGTGGTGCATTTTATCTTAAATTATTTCTCCAGTGTAGCCTTCAAGATAAACTGATTGCCAAATAAATGCCTAGTTATTAAAGGAATTAACTAGCTATATAGAATCATTAACTAAAGGAGTTAACCAGCTATATAGAACTGTAATTGACTATAAGCAATTAAAATTGGATGAACAGTTACCACAGATGGCCCACTATTTAATGTTTTAAGAGTTGATCTGTGGTCCTTCATTTTATCTTGTAATGAGATTACAGGGCCAGTTGTGTATTTAGGTCACTGCTAGTTTGTTAAAATGAAACCATTTCATGTACACATGTAGAAATGTTTCTCTTTTTAATGCTCTCCCATCCTGCTCATTCAAACAAGACACCAGGAAAAAACTAGTAACTGTTTGTTGGCAAGGAAAAGTATGTGCAATGTGAAACTTTGTTTCAGATAAAACAGTTTGATGTTTTGTTTCTAATGACAGTTGCTCTCTTCTATGGAATACTCAAAGTCTGTTTCATTCATTTTCAGCTGGAGATGGTTTACCTCTGAATGGTTTCAAAATCCCTATTTTGGTAAATAAGATAAAGGAAGCATTGACTGTCCACCCCACATTAGTTATAAAATGCCTAGGTCCCCTCCAAGAACACACTAAAATTAATGGCATGTGTCTCCTGAAACTAAAACTGAACATATCTGTGAGCTGTGAAAAATATCCATTGGGGTTATATCCATCACCAGAAGATCCTTTTATGTAGAAAATACTGGTTAAATAGAATATTTCTGAACTGTTATTTGGATCTTGATTTAAACTAGGTCCAGTCTATATAAATAAGTTCTTAATTGTAACACTCTATGATTCTCATTATTTGAGGAAGTCTATAATAAATAGACCTCTAGAGTGGAGTGTATAATGAAGCAGTTAAGTACGTATAGGAACACTTAGTGTGTTTGAGTCTGCACTAAAAAAGACTTGCACTTCCCAACTTTTTTTTTCTTTTCTTTTCCTTTTTTTTCAGTACTGGGGCTTGAACCCAGGGCCTACACCTTGAGCCACTCCACCAGCCCTTTTTTGTGATGGGTTCTTCAAGATAGGGTCTCACAAACTATTTGCCTTGGCTGGCTTCAAACCGTGATTCTCCTGATCTCTGCCTCCTGAGTTGCTAGGATTATAGGCGTGAGCCACTGGCACCCAGCACTTCCCAACTTTTGAGCAAGTTTAATGACCATTTGGGAAAATGACCACAAAACGATTTAGATAGTAGGAAAAGCATTGGCCAGAGATGAAAACCAAAGTAGTTGAATAATAACCTTAGTCAAATCTGTCCTTCTAAGTCTTGGTTTCATTACCTACAAAATGTGTCCATTAATAAATGATCTCCAAAGTTTCTTCTGGCTCTCACAAGTCTTTGATTCTAAGATATATAAACAAAGCCCAAAAATGTAACATAATATCGTACAAGCCGTCCCCGGTTTAGGAACTGGATTGACTCCAAAAGGGCAATTGTTTGGAGCATAGAATATATTTTCCCACAGAGACTATGGTACAAATGGTGTTTAGATTCCCAGGTTGGTCTGTAAAATCAATTTAATCCTTAATGCAACTGTAGGAGAGTGTCCATGGTAGTGTGGACTCTAACCATCAATTACCACAAAGTTTATGGGGCCAATCCACTGAGGATTCTAATTTGGCATAGCAGGAAGCATCTCTGTGTTTTCTGCTACCCTGAGCAATAGGCATGAAGTCAATTCTAGTTCCAGTTCCTAGACAGCCATAGGCCCTGTATGGGAGACAAAGCTCAGAGTAGCAGATCGGAAAGTAAGGGATGCTCTGATACCTCTGAACCTATAAACAGCGTAGTGTGTGTGTGTGTGTGTGTGTGTGTGTGTGTGTGGATAAGCACAGTTCATGGTGTCGGGGGGTGGGGGGGCGTCAGTGGTTGCCAGGAAGGAGTTGGCTTCCAAACCAGAGGATGGGAGCATAAGGACAGAAGGAAAACAGGGACTGAGCATACTGTGCTGGAAAGCTTTTTTGAAGTCAAAATTGCTTTCAGTCTCATTCATTTTGCAATTGAAGAAGTTGATATCTAGAAAGGTTAAATTGTATTGACTTAATAGCAATGCTAGGACTTGAAACTGGATCTCTCTGTCTTTAGCTCACTCTCTTTCTGTCTCTTCAGATTTATTTTACTTGAAAGCCACCATACTGTGCAAGAACCTCTTTTCCTCCCTTCTTCCTGCACAGGATCCCACAGAAGCAGACGTCCCATGCCCATCCACATCCCTATTTTTCTTTCCAGGGCAGCTCAATCAGCAATGAACACATTTTTCCTGTTATGCCTCCACGTGTTTTACAAGTGCCACCAGCTCAAGTTGCTCACATAGGGTTGCTGTGAACTCTGGTGTTCCAATGGAGGCTTGAGCAAACCAGCCCGAGAATGCAACTGAGTAATCCTAAACTCTAGTTCCTTTAAGGTTCTCCTCATAGTGATGGTCCCAATAGGAAAACAAACTGACACACATGATAGGCAGTGCTTTTTTTTTTTAGGAAGGCCTGTGGCTGATGTGTCTTGTGCTGGGAATTTTTATTGACATTATTACATTTAATCCCCACCCCCTTGGAAATCCTGTGCAGTAAGCAGTTTCTGTTTTGTACACATGGGAAGGAAGGTTCAGAAAATTTGACTTTTCTCTAGTCACCTTGAGCTAGTTAGGAAACAGCTCTGGGACACTGAGAGGAAGTGAGAAAAATGTGTGTGTGGGGGGGTATAGACTGGGGCATCAGATGTAGGGTGCTGTGATGGCAAGTGCC
Source organism: Castor canadensis (assembly GCF_047511655.1). Lineage (NCBI taxonomy): Eukaryota > Metazoa > Chordata > Mammalia > Rodentia > Castoridae > Castor > Castor canadensis. The sequence goes on along the minus strand of NC_133397.1, from coordinate 24,327,642 downwards.
ATGAAGTTACAGTAGGAAAGGGTGGGCCTAATGTGAGTGACTCTGGCAGTGGAGCAGAGTCTTCAGGAAAGAGAAGGAAAGGGAGGTCATTCTCAGACAACTCTAGGGGAGGGAAGGGAGTTGAGGGAATTCACTTGACAAATTAGGAGTCATATAAAGTCAACTTTCTTCTGTCCATATTGTGTGTGTGTGTGTGGTACTGGTGGTTGAAATTAGGTCCTACACCTTGAGCCACCCCAATAGCTTTTTTTTTTAATGGGTTTTTTTTGAGATAGGGTCTCATGAACTACTTGCTTGGACTGGCTTAGAACCACAGTCCTCCTGATCTCTGCCTCCTGAGTAGCTAGGATTACAGGCTTGAACCACTGGCACCGGCTTTTTTTTTTTTTTTTTTTTTTTGGTGGTACTGAAGTTTGAACTCAGTGCTTCACACTTGCTAGGCAGGCACTCTGCTTAGCCTTTTTTGTGTGTTGGATGTTTTTGAGATAGGGTCTCTCAAACTCTTTGGCTGGGCTCTGCAAGGAGGATCTCTACCTCCTGAGTAGTAAGATTACAGGCATGAGTCACTGGCACCCAGCTTGTCCATATTCTTAAATTGATCCTGCATGACAGTGCAATGGGGGAGATCAGATCCTAAGATATTTAGAATTCCAAAGAGGAAGAGGACAATGAGGTCAGGCAAGACCTTTAACGCAGTGTGTCATGAAAGAGTTTGAACAGGGTTGTGAAGTGTTCTGGGATTTTGATCAGTGACTTTCGATTGGAATCAGCTAAGAAACTTTTTCAAATTACCAAAGTTATATTTTGAAACAAATGCCCCAGGGAATTCTGATAGGGGCTGATGAATCCTCCCTCCTCCACTTTTCAGTGTTGTAGGTCTCAACAGTGGGCTGGGCTCCATGAGTCATGACTGTTATCCTAGCTACTTGGGAGGTAGAGGTAGGTAGGATCTTGATTAGTGACCTGGACAAAAAATGCAAGTCCCTATCTGAAAAATAACCAGGGCTGGAAGTGTGTCTCAAGTGGTAGAATGCTTGCAAACAAAAGGCCTTGAGTTCAGTCCAAGTATAGCAAAATGAAAATAAATAAATAAATAAAACAAAAACCGAAGGGAAACAAGACAAAGTGTCAAAGTGACTGGTTCAGGTACAAGAGACAGAGAGAGCTCTTCATGTGAAGGGAATGTTTCTGGTGGACTTTGTGCAAGAGTGGAGAGACTGGAATACCTGGATCAGACCATGTATCACAGGACGGAGTAGGAAATAGGGTGGGGCACTTATGAACTGGAATGATAGGCAGCAGAGTTTAAACCTGATGGTATTGACACAAGAAACATTTCGTGTATTCATGCATTCAATACATATTTATTGAGCACTTACTCTGTGCCAGGCTCTGTGTCATGTGCTGGGGACACAGTAGAGTGTGAGTCCTTTCCATCATCAGGCATACATTCTGGTGGGAGAGGGATAAGGTGATCAGTTCATCTGCTTTTGCCTTGGACTTTCCTGGCTTGAGTACTGAAAGTTTTCCCAGGAACCTCTTGGGCAAACCAAGATGGTTAGTTCTCTGGGTGAAAGACTGTGTGTGTGTGTGTGTGTGTGTGTGTGTGTGTGTGTGTGTGTGTGTGTGTGTTGCATGGGCACACACACTCGGCTAGTGCTATGAGCCATGAAGAACAATAAAGCAGGGTAAGAGATTGAGATAAAGAAGAACACTGTCATTGGGCTCTTTGAGGAAGTGACAAATGAGCAGCTATCTGAACAAAATGAATGTGGGCATGTAAATATCTGAGGGTGGACTGGGGAAGGGTGATTACTTCCTGCACAGAGAATTACCATGTAAAGGCCCCTTGTATTGAAACAAGCTTGGCATGGTTGAAGAACATCAGGTAGGCAGAAAGTGTATAGGAGCAGAGATAGAGAAAGGCCAGATGGAGTGTCTGGATCATGTTCTGAGTGTGACGGGGGCCACTGAAGGACTGAGGCATGACCTAATGCTCAGAGGATGAGGGAAAAGAGTGGAAGCAGAGGAGCTACTTAGGAAGCAGCTGCATAAGGAATCAAGAACAGTCCTTTCTCAAGTTTGCTCAGAGAAACAGCAGATCACTGTGCTTTTTGGGTACATACACCTGGCACCAGAGCAGACCAGGCAGAGCTGAGCTGATCCAGACTGCAGTGATGCACTGGGGATGCAGAGAAGGAAGCATCCAGGGTTCTCTTGGAGATGGTATGCCAAGAAGTTGTTGATCCAGGATTTACAGTGTCTCTGTTTTTGTGTTGCTATCAGAGAATACCACTGGCTGGGTAATTTATAAGCAATAGAAGTTTGTTTGGCTCATGGTTCTGGGGGCTGGGAAGTCAAAGATTGAAGGGTTACATCTGGAAAGACAGAGAGAGGGAGGGAAGGAGGAAGGGAGAGAACTGAACTTGTTTTTTTTTTTTTGTTTATTTTTTGAGATGGGGGTCTCACTAGGTAGCCTAGGCTAACCTCAACCTCTCAATCTTCCTGCCTGAGCCTTTAGAGTGCTGGGGTCACAGGCACCACCATGCCTGGCTGAACTTGCTTTTATAGCAAACTCACTGTCTTGGTAATTATAACTCACCCACTTCTTTGATAACAACATTAAAGGTCCCACCTGTCAGTCCTGTTGCATTGTTTCCAACACATGAACTTGGGGGGAGGGATACAGTCCAGTCACAGTGACAGAGAAATAAAGGACAGTGACGAATCAAAGATGATTCCAAGCCAATCTTTCCTTCATTCATTTTTTCAAGTTTGAAATCTCCTGCAATTTCACGATCTGAACTTCAGGGGAAGAAAGAATGTGATATACTCTTTCCCACTAAAATAAGAAAGGTCCCATACAAGAGCAGCAAGAGCAGAGGATCCTAGGATCCTGCAGCCCAGGGCTCCCATCGCAGCTCCACCACCTACAGGATACACCTGCCAGGCAGCATATTTAAGCCTGGGGATCTCAAATTCCTACTAGTAAAGTAGGCACAATGATGCCTGCCTGGCAGAATTGTGAGTGCTGGATGAGGTAAGATCATAAGGAATCTTGAACCCTCAGTTTAAATTCATTCTCTCCTCCTAATGGCACCCTTGGGGCTCCATCTGTATGTTTCCATCAGTGATAAGTATTATGTCATTTTGTGCTCCTTGCACCCACTGTCTTTGATTTGTCTATTCTATAAACACATTTCTGTGTTAGCAAGGCCTGCACTCATCATTTGGTCCTTTTCTTCATCTTCACTGTGACTGCCACTGTTCAAACCTGCCTTTCCCTCCCTACTCTCCAACTCACACTTCACCAGAACAGCAGGATTACATCACTTACTTGCTTACATCCTCCAGTACTGCACATCATCTGCAGGGTAGAATCTAAACACCTGAGCTGGGTGTACAGGACCTTGCACAATCCATGGAGCTTCATCTTTTTCCATATCCTCTTCTCCCTGGTTTCCTCCCATGTCTGGCCTCACCTCTGTCCTCCATTCCTGCCAAGCCCACATGTTTGTTCTTGGTGCTCCCAAGGTACTTTGTACCTACAGCAACTTGTCTCCCCATTATTTCCATAAAAAGTGACAAAGGCATTTGGTGCAGGAGTTCAGAGCTCCGGTTCTGGAGCCACCCACCCTCCATCCCAACCCCAGCCCTGCTGCTTAATAGCTGGGCCTCCTTATTAGGAGTTAATGAAATGAACCTTGGTACTTCCCTGTACTGGAATACTGATTTGGGGCAAGTTATTTTATCACCATTTCAGGTATAATAATAACAATAATACTCACCTAATAGGTACTACTGTGTCAGTAGTACCATGTACATTCTAAGTCCTCAAGAGACATTACTTGTAAATATTACATCTATCTCCCGGAGTCTGAATGCCTTAAAGGATGGGACTATATCTCTTTCTTTCTAAATTCCTTTTCTTTTCACAGGAGGCATTTAAACGTTAATGTATTGAATGAATACATTAGTGCATCTTTTAAAGACTTTATTCCATTGTTTACTTACCTATTTCTTGACTACAACATTTGGACTATGTCCAAAATCATGTCCATAAAAATATCATTATTAATATTTTTGTAAACATTTCACTTTCATTTACCTTATTTCTTTGGAATGTATTTCCCAAAATGGAATGATCATTTAACAATGTACATAATTTCATGGGTCTTTTTTGTATATTCATAGATTGCTCTTTGATAAGATTTACCCGATGACAGCATACATGCTCAACTCTAGGAAAGCTTTTTAAAACAGAGATTTTTGAGTATCTGAATACTGTTGTTTCTTCACAGTTTGGCTATTACTATTTTTTTGTTATTTCTATTTATTTTCACTAGTTAAATAGTTGTGTAGTGACACATGGATACAATTTTAATTTCTGGTTTTGAAGAGCTTTCCATGTTTTGGATGGTGATTTACTATATTTATATTGTATGAACTTCCTATTTATTTTATTTGATTTCTTATGGAATCAGATATTGACCTTGCATATTTAAGTCTATATATTTTTACCAGTTTTCATCCATATATTTTGGATGGAAAGATTCTATTGTTCATATTTAGCATATATAATTTTCTGCATTCTGTATTTTCCTGTTTTATGTTTTATGTGTTTTATTTGAATTCTGTTTTGTCTCTGTGGTCTTAATGGATTCCATTAAGTAAATCAGTGAAATGTTAGAGGTTGGAGGGATTTTATTGTCACAATCCTTATTTATTTTTTGGAGTGCTAGAGATGGAACCCAGGGCCTTGCATAGGCTAGGCAAGTGCTCTACGATTCAGCTATATCCCCATCCATTTTTTTTTTTTTTTTGAGACAGGTTCTTGGTATGTAGATCAGGTTAGCTTTGAATTCACTATGTAGACCACACTAGTGTAGAACTCACAGTCCTCTTACCTCAGCCTTGTAAGCACTGGGATTACAGGTATGTACCACCACACCCGGCTTCTTATTCTTTTTTATTGATGAGAGAATCAATGATCTGAGAAACTTAATGCCACAAAACTGTAATTTTTAAAAGTAGCTTAAAACAAATTTTCTCCTGTAGCTGTAGTGAATAGAATGTTTTCTAGTTTTTTTTGCTTGTTTGTTTGCTTTTTTAAAGAATATGTGTTTTCCTATACAGAATGGGATTTGCGTGAGTTAGGAGATGTGTATAATGTATAATGTAGTGTTTACTCAGAGCATGAGAAAAAACACTTGTTTAACACTTTGTGTCTGTCAAATAACTCTGTTGTGTATTGATGGATGTCTGAAACTGGTAGGGGAGAGGAAGAGGGAGAGAGAGAGAAAAGGGAAGGGGAAGAGAGACTGAGACTTGTCTTTTCTTCTCAAAAATCCCTTGTTGAGTGATAGAGCTCAGTGATAGAGCAGTGAGGGGTATAGCTCAGTGATAGAGCCCTTGCCTAGCCTGCACAAGGCCCTGCGTTCTATCCCAGCACCACACACACACACACACACACACACACACACACACACACTCCTTTCAACATGGCAGTCCCTTAACTCTGATATGATCTACAATAGTGACTACCACAGAGTTGCTCATAAAACTGAACAATTAGAAATAAATGACTCATGCTTAGGGGGTTAACTATGTTATTTCCATATAGTGGAATACATAAGTCATGTGATGAGAGACTATTTAATGACATAGTTATATATACATAAATATTGTAAAGTGAAAAAAGTAGACTATTTTTAAAGAAGACCTAAATAAATGGAGCTATATGTCATGTTCCTGTACATGAATTAGAAAACACAGTTTTAAGCTACCCATCTTCTCATAATTGTTCTATAGATTCAATGCTTTTCTTTTTCTTTTTTTTTTTTTTTTTGGCTTTACATTTGCAAAGCAGGCACCCTACTGTTGAGCTATACCTCCTCCTTCAATGCACTTTTTTTTTATTATTGGGCTGAGGGTACACTGTGGCATTTACAAAAGTTCTTATAATATATCAAATATTTCATACTTAAATTCACTCCCTCCATCATCCTCCTTTACTCCCCTCTCCCATTCCTAGAATAGTTTCAACAGGTTTCATTTTTCCATTTACAAGTATACTGTAAATACATGTACACTGTATTTGTACCATATTCACCTCCTACACCCTTTTCCCATGTCCTCCCATACCACTGGTACCAATCCCCTAGGCAGGACACAAATGAATGTCAGAGGGATTATGATGAGTGAAAAGAAGCAGACATAAAAATTAAACACTGTATGATTCCATTTATATGCAATTCAAAAACAGGTAAAATAATCAAAAGTACTAACAGTGAACATTAGGCTCTAGTGGCACATGTTTGTAATCCCACCCACTTGAGAGGTGGAGATTGGGAGGATTGTGATTTGAGGCCAGCTCAGGCAAAAAGTTAGCAAGATCCCATCTCAATGAATAAGCCAGATGTGGTGGTACAGACTTATAATCTAAGCTACTCAGGAAGCCAGTGGCCTGAGGCCAGCCCTAAGCAAAAATGGGAGACACTTTCTGAAAAATAAATGAAACAAAAAGAACTGGTGTATAGTTCAAGTGGTAGAGCACCTGCCTAACCTATCTAGCAAGCATGAGGCTCTGAGTTAAAATTCCAAACCATCAAAAAATATATGGGATTTTCCTTGGATTTTTTTTTTTTTTTGATGGTACTAGGAATGGAACTTAGGGCTTTATGCATGCTAGGCAAACACTCTACCACTTGAGCTTCATCCCTGGAATTTTTCTTTCTTTCTTTTGAGACAGCATCTTGCTGCTACCTTTGCCTGGGCTGACCTCCAACCTGGGATTCTCCTGCCTCTATCTCCTGAGTATCTGGAATTATAGGCATGCATCTCTGGCCTTTGAAGAAAAAAACTTATTGACTGGGAAAAGGTCAGTGAGAACTTCCTGGAGCCCTGGAGTGTTCCTTATGTTTATCTAACATAGATAGTTTTAGAAAAATATATACTTACAAAAGAAAGTGTACAAAAGGTCCCTTTAAGATAGTGCACTTTGCTGTATATATAAAATATCTCAATAAACAGTATCACAGGACATTTTAATTTTCATCTTTTTGCTGTGTTTTTCTATATGTTACCGTTTTCTCGGCTATGTTTTTCAAAAAGTCTAAAATGAGGACATGATCCATTGCAATGAAAGGAACGAACAATAGAATTTTTTAAAACTAAAGCTAAATTTCAGCTACCTATCTCAATTTATTGGCCTGAACCCTGGACCCAGTTAAAAATAGTTCAGAGCTCTGCCAGCTGGGAGCTAGGCCATGTATAGCAGAAACTGCACAGGAGTGGAATGGGATGGAGCCAAGCAGACACTTTATATCTGGTAGGGCTGATTCTCCCCAGTCTCTTAAGGCCAAACTCAGTAACTCGGGGTTTTTTCCCCATTGCTGGTCAACATCAGAGTGCAGGATCTCAGTTATGGGGAAATGGAAAGAGTAGAGAGGGACGAAAAGTACAGCTGGGAAACAGATTGGCCATAAAAGTACACAGAGTAGTGACACCCTGGCTACTCCCAGATGATAGCTTCTTTTTCTCTTCACCTGGTTAGGCTTTCTGTTTTTTGTTTTTGTAAAAAATATATTGATTTTTTTTCAGCAACATGATTTTAAATGTTATGCTGATGTTTGGGAAACCAGGTGCAGAAGTATTTAGACCACAACAATGAAAAGTTCCCTGGGTATTTTTGCTGCTGACTCAGCCCAACCTGGGGAATTTACTCCACTTAACTTCTTCCTTCTCTAATTGTAAGTATCCATGTCACAGTGATGCTTTGAGGCTTAATGAATGTTCTTAATCCACTTTGAAGTACTCAGATGAAGAGACAGTTGATAAGAGTGGTGCTGTTCTAAGTTCTACTTACAAACTTCAACAAGGTAGCAAGTATGGCATCTGGTGATCCATTTCCAAGTGCACTAGCATGGTACCTCTCAGATTCCTCCTGAGTTAGTTAGAATTGCTGTCACTTAGTCAATCAGAGGACTCCATTTCTACACTGCTAAAAGGCAATTCAGAATCAAAACAGATAACTTTCAGCCCCCCAAAGTAGGATGCAACCCAACTTTCAAGCAGGGTAAAAATGAGCCAGACTCTGAGATCAGAGGTAAGCATTAAGCTAAACACCATGGATGCCATTAGAAACCTACCAAAGTATAAATCCATCCTGTTTTGTGATTTGGAAATGACTTAGGATGCTATCCTCAAAAGATCAGAGATATTGAAATATTATCAACAAAAAGCAATCTGGGAGATAGTACTAAGACTCTGTCAGGGGTATGGTCTTTCAATATTATAACCAATAAACTTGCCTGTGCTTGATTTTAAAAAACTCAAATCCTTGAGCAAATGGGAATGTGGCAGCCTGCATAGTGACCATGAAAATCATGGTGACAATGGTGGGAACAGTAATAACAGCAAACATGTAATTGGGTGCTAGACATTGTTTCAAGGGCTTTATGTGTCATCTGGTCCCCACAATAATCATAGAGAGAGAACCTATTGTATCTCATTTTACAGTTAAAGAAACTGAGGCTTGGAGAAGTTCAGAAGTTAACTGGTTCAAGGATATACAGTTTAGCAGCTAGCAGTGGTTTTCAAAACATTAGTATGTATTATAGTCCTCCAAAAACAGGTTAAAATTTATTTTCCCAGCCCAAAATCAGAAATTCTGATGCAGAAGTCTGGGTTGGTCCTAGAAAAAAATGCATTTTAAAAAAATACCCAAAGCAAGTCAACTATAGGTGGTTTAGACTACCCCTGGGCAAATAGTGGCCCAGGACTTGAAAAAGGAGAGACTGAGAATAAGGAATTGATAGTATTTGTCCAGCACTGGCCTTCCCTGGTCAGCTTGGATTCTATGTGCCTATAGGGAAAGAAGGTTGTATCAGTCATCCATTGATTAATGAAACATCCTTCAAAACATCCAACTTGATTTTTTAGCTTCCATATTTAACATTAACCCCTCTGACCTTAAAGTTGGTTTCTTAAATAGATTTTCCTACTAGGAAGAGTCTGTGCTGACCACCAGACATGAATTTCAGCCTGGTAGTTGTAATTCTCACAGGTAGTGAACAAATGGCATTGAACTTTATTAGTCTCTTATAACTCTGATCAATTCTCCAGAGCCAGCTTTCTCCCAAGTGAACTGAAAGCAGCAAATTTACAATTGTGCAAACCTCAGAGTCAGCATCTTACTCGTCTCCTCTCCTCTCCTTTCCCTCCCTTCCTCCCTTCCTTCCTCCCCTCCCCATTCCTTTTCTCTCTCTCTCTTTCTCTCTCTCTCTCTCTCTCTCTCTCTCTCTCTCTCTCTCTCTCTCTCTCTCTCTCTCTTTCATTCTCTTGATAGGGTCTCACTATATAGCCTAGGTTGCCTTAGACTCTCTAGTCTTGTGCCTTAGCCTCATGAGTGCTAGGATTTCAGGAGTGTGCCCAACTTCAACACACATTTTAGGCCTAGTTTACCCTTCCTTTAGTATACACATATCCCTGTGCTGAAAGGCACATTTTGAGACTCAGAATACTGATAATTCTATACCTACAAAAGGGCAAGTTTATTATAAAGTTTAATAAAACAATTCCAAAAACATTACTCACTGGGTCCTACCCTTTCACCCTTGGCTTTTGAACACCTATGCCCTCTAAGATATTGAGGAATATGGTGATAAAGTTTTAACATCCTTGCCCTTTTGCTCTTTTCAAATGCCACTTGTCTGATTTGCTTTGAGGCATAGCCCTGTAGATGTGGAAAAGACACACAATGAACTGAGGCAGGGACAGTGATGTGGAGGCTGTACCAACCCATAGTCCACTCCCTCCTTGCCTTATTGTATATTCTTTAAATAGGACACATAAAATGAGGGTAAAGCAATTACAACTTTCCTGCTCGCTCTAGATGAGGAAGTTATCGAAGGCACCTCACCCTTTCCACATACTGTGCTCTTGTTGGAAGACTTGCTCTTATTGTTATTCTCTTTATTAGCCTTGTTTCCTTTCCCAGCACTTCCAACCCTGCTTCTCCTTCTTCTGGGCCTTTGTCTTGGACCTTGCTCTACCTGTCATGTACTTTATCCTCAGCTTCCTGCAATTCCTCCTTCTTGATTGGCTCCTGTCATTCAGGTCTCAGCTAAAATATTATCCTTCAGGAAGGCCTTTACTCATGACCTCATCTAAGGTAATCAGTCTCTATTACATTATTTGATTTTACTCACTTACCAACTTACTTATTTTTGCTATAGTCTGTCTTCCCAAACTAGAATGGAAGCTCCAGTTGAACAGGAATATTTTATTGCATCATATTTTCCTGTTATATATACACTGCCCCAAACTGTGGCTAACACAGAGAAGATACTCCATACACAGTGTGTGGAGGGTGGGAGGTGGAGGGAGGGAGAGAGAAGGGGAGGAAGAGAGGAGAAAAATGAAGACAGTGGGGAAAGATATTTCTGATCTGAGATTGATTGCTAGAGACATCTTTTTACTTAACAGTAAAATATTTTTTATCCACCTCCTTTGGAAACAAATCAGAGATCTTAAAAATGTGTTGAGTTTATTGCATAAGACTATTTAACAGTGGTTAAAAACAGATGAGTTACACTGAGAGTCTTTACTAGGTATTTGTCATCATTAACTCAGTTTTGTAATTTATTACAATATGAAATCAGGAAAAACTGCTTAAGTGCTCGAATTTAAGCAGTTAAGTTTTAAAGTAGAATAAAAACAGATGCACTAAAGATTTTCTTTCAAAAGAGCTCAAAAAGAACTTGTTGGCAGCAAATGGGGAAAACAGTATCTTCCAAAAAGCCTGGAAATAGGAAATAAGGTTGCTTTCTGGGAATTAAACCAGTAACACACACACACACACACACACACACACACACACACACACACACACACACACACATGCACACACACAGAGAGAGAGAGAGAGAGAGAGAGAGAGAGAGAGATTGAGATTAGGTTAAACCAATGGAGAGAACAATTACATACTGAGATGACTAGTATGTAATTGAAAACTTTGGGTCCACCTATAATTTCAGCCCATGACCTGGGGATAATCCAGGTAGGTAAGAACCAGTATATTCCTGTCAACCAGTAGAAAGTTGGTCAATATGTAAAGCCTGGAAGATCAGAGGAGGCAAACAGGGAAGCTGTCAGCCCATAGCCTGGAACACTTAACCTAAGAAGCCAGAGGTTTGTAGACCCTGCCAAGAACTGTTCAGAACAGGGATTTTGGCTCAAGGACTTGAGCTGTCAGATCTCTGTGGCAAGGTAATCCATTTATAAGTCCCCTTTCTACCTCTTCTTACTCAGATTTTATGCTCTACCTACAGCATGGTTCTCTGGGAGCTCCAGCCTGTCTAAAGTGAAAAATGTCCTCAGATGGTGATGTGAACCACATCTGTCAGCTGATTGTGTTTATTATGGAAATGGAATGAATTTGAATTCTGGCTATGCAACAGTCTCTTTTTTTTATTTCCTTTATTCATATGTGCATACAATAATTGGGTCATTACTCCCCCTTCCCCCCACCCCACCCTTTCCCCCCACCCCCTCACTTCCAAGCAGATACTGTTTTGCCCTTATCTCTAATTATGTTAAAGAGAGAGTATAAGCATTAATAAGGAGGACCAGGAGTTTTTGCTAGTTGAGGTAAGGATAGCTATATAGGGAGATTCCTAGTTTTGCTTCCATGTACATATGTGTTACTTACTAAATTGATTCTTCTTGAACTAACCTTTCTCTAGTTCCTAGTCCCCTTCTCCTATTGGCCTCTGTGCAACAGTCTCTTGAACTTGGGTTTGTGTGAGTCTACCCCTGGAGATAAAGCTCCAGAGTAGAGTGCTTTGTGCCTTGTGTTGGACCTATGTATCAGAGAGTGGACCAGAATTTATACAGCCTATAATAGATTGACTCTGAGAGGACACCTCCAGTAAGGGCTGGTCTAAGCGCAAGTTCCCTTTCTCAAGTTCACCATCATATAAACTCCCACGATATCGAGTGAGAAAAAGATGAGAGGCTAGGAGTGTGACTTTATCTGGACTCATTTTCAAGAGCTCCCAAGACCCCAAAGGATGTGATGTGGGTACTTTTGTCCTAGTCCTCAGGTCAGCAAGCTTTTTGTGCAAAGAGATGAATAATTAACATATTAGGCTTCACGGGCTACATGTAACCTGTTAACATATTTTTTGCCATTGTCTTTTATGTATTTATTTATAGTACTGGGGATCAAACCTAGGACCTCATGAATGCTAGGCAAGCACTGTACACTGAGTCACATCCCCAGCATTTATTTTTTACAACTCTCTAGAATTTATATATATGTACATATATGTATACACACACACACACACACACACACACGCACACACATATATACAAGCATTCTTTGCTTCTGGTAGAAAACCAGGTTTCTGACACAAAACCAGGCTCCTGACTTGGGGACTGTAGTTCTCTAACCCCTGCTCTAGTCCTGAGCTGACCATTCATGAATGGGAAGACCTATCAGACAAGCTACTTTAACTCCTTTATTAATTAACAAACAAACAGTAAATTAATAAGCTTCCCATTTCTTTCCAGGCTTATGAATACTGGCTTTGCCAGTCTGTAGGACCAGTTAGTTATATAAGGAGAAGCAAACTGGGTGGGAAGCTCTGTAAAAGCTGGGGCCATGAGTGATGAGTGTTGTCAACTAGCATGGTGGGTAGGAGCTAGCCAAGGAGACATGTGGGCCCAACAGGCCAGATAGGAGCTTCTGTTTCCTCAAACACTTGGGAGAACAAGACTGTCTACACTAAAGTCTCAATCTAATATAAATGCCATTGGCCAGGAATGAGCTTCGCTCAAGCTTGGTACTTGAGAAGTACCAAGTCCAAGGGATCTTGGAGACATGATCTAAGAGCCTCCAAGCTGACCACTTACCCTCTGTATGCACAACAGCCTAGCTCTGCCAGGCCCCAGCAGCTCTCTACCATTCATCCCTATTTAGGGAGCTGCCCAGCAGTTTAGATAAATAACCCAAGTTTAGCTCAGTGATGGACATCCCTGAAAACTGGATCCTCTGGGATCCAGCAACAATCAAGTGCACCATTTCCTTGAGGGAGGACCAAGACTTCCTGAAGACCCTAATTTAATTAGCTTTGTTGTTTGTCCTCTGAGTAAACATAATAGAGTCTTACTGTATCATTTCATAAGATTCTCACATATGCAGTGGAAAGGGATGGGGCAGGGTGGGTCGGGAATGCTGTGCAGTTTGAGAAAGTTCTTAACCTAACTTCCTCATCCTCAGTTGAAATTTACTGATCCACAGTTCATGCCATTTTGTTTTAGGTTTTCTTGAAACTTCTTCAAACAAAACAAACAATAAGACTTTTACAACTAAAGCTGGAGGATGGTTCTGCTTATTTAGAAGTGGTCAACAGAACTGCTGTGGAAAACAGAACGATTCTTGAATCTGCAAACCTGAGCTTGGAAGATTTGTGCCAAGAGGCACAGATTCATCACAAATACATCAACTTCATTCACTAGCAAAAAGTCTCCCAATAAATTCCAGGCTAGAACCATGTTAGGCCTCTCTTTTTAAAAGTAGAAGAGAGAAATGTGTTTCAGACTTGTGTTCATTTCAAAAGAATCAAGACGAAGTGAATTCTTTTAAAATTTAAATCTGTGGCAAGTAAGTAACCTGAGATGACAAAACCATTCTCCACCAAATGAGGATGGATTGAAAACATACCCACCACACCACCCTCCTCCATGAATAAAATGTAAATGTAGGATTTTAAGTAGGTTAATAGGGTCAGGAAAACATTAAGAGGCACCTGGAATAGACTAAGAACTATTCTGATCTTCAGTGCTGTAGAAGTACAACCGCTGCCTACAGTATAGCTGTTAAACAGCTTATCTGAAATAATATGAAGGCACAAAGGAACCAAGTAGTATTGTGTGCATTTTAGTTTGAATGGACCCTAGCAAAACTGTCCAGATGAAAAAACTGAACCCTTGCTCTGGATGCTGTGAGCTGGGCTGGACCAGGAACCTCAGGCTTGTGTCTAGCATACACTAGAACACTCCTATTTCTGCATCCTCTAGAGTGGCCTCCTTGACTACATAGACTGTATTCTTTACCTTCAAAGCTTAAAAAGTGTCCAAAAATGTCTGTTATACCAATCAGAAGAAACAGCAGTCTGAATACCAGGGCAATAGGAAATAAACTTGTAGAGGGAAAAATCTTTCTCTGATCACCCAGGGCATGGCAGGGCAAAATTGTCCAAAAAAGCAAAAGTGAGCTTGACCTTAGGTGTCTTCCTTTTAGGTGAATACCCCAAATCACAGGTAAGCATTAGCCAGACATCTCCCTGATATCACTTATACCATCACTCTCAGCAGCATGGCTTCCTTGTTTTGTCTAGTGGAAGTATTAGGATGAGTTCACTCCCAATTAAGTTCCTTGCTTTAATTACAGCAGAATTAAAAATTAGGTAGACGAATGACTTTCATTCAACTATTTCAGAAATGTTTCACTTTTGAAGTCTGAAGTATTAAGGGTAGATAAAAACAGCATCTTGTTTGAGGTTAAAAGTACAGATGATCTCATCATAGAAAAAGATGAAGTGTAATTCTATCTACCTGATGATTATAAGTTTCATTAGATTTAGTAGCTGTTGAGAAACAATCATATCTTTTCTGTATCTAAATTATTTGGCTTTTTTTTTCCTCTGAAAAGACAAAAAGATACTGTGAACCCTTAATTTCAATAGCACAAAGAATTGTGCTGTTTATAAACCAGTCATAAGACAAAGGGTATAAAGAATTAAGTGTTACATTCTCTTCAGAAGTATTTTCTTCCAGTATTACATAAATATCTTTGTGCCTTTTCACTTTCTTGTTGAAGTCAAGTAACCCAATGACATTTCTAAGTGAAATAGCTACACACACACACACACACACACACACACACACAATATTTTTACATAGAAGTGAGGATGGCTGTTTTTTAGAACTAGTATAACTTATCACACATGGCATATTATTTATTGTCCTCTGACTTTTATTATTTAACTTCATATTTTAAAGATGTTTGCTTCTAAATTTAGTTTTGAAAATGAGAGAAAGTTATGGCTGTACATTACAGTGGAGTATACTTACAACAGTTTTTACATGTCGATATTATAAAATACATATAGTTTGTCTGCTTTGGCATATGAAAAATTTAATAAGAGCCAAAAAGTTTAAGCTGGGTGCCAGTGGCTCACATCTATAATCCTAGCTACTCAGGAGGCAGAGATCAAGAGGATCTCGATTTGAAGTCAGCCCCGACAAATAATTCACAAGACACTATCTTGAAAAAACCCATCACAAAAAGGGCTGGTGAAGTGGCTCAAGGTGTAGGCCCTGAATTCAAACCCCAGCACTAAACTAGAAGTTTAGATTTATCAGAGAGACCCCATCCAATGTCCTCAAAAAATTCTAAGTAACTGTAAAGTTGGTGCCTGGGGGGTCAAGGAGAGTCATGTAACTTCTGGGACAGGGGACAAAAGCCAGTGGCTATTGAAGTCTTGAAAAATCCCTTCCACGTGCTGTCTCTCTTTCCCATATTGCTTTGGAGACCATGATGTGGCTTGTCTAAATAAAGAGTTTTTTTTTTAAAACTGTTTTTAGGTTGTACATTCCCTTTATGTAAAATCAAAACCAAAACCAAAACCCTTCACTACCAGTGGGTGGAAGGGACCTGCTGTGGTTAATGTGCGATGCAGGTTGGGGAATCAGAGGGCCCTTAGTGGAACCTAGGGGTGTTTAGATGGAATTTGGAATCTAGAAATGGGGTCCACCTTCCCTGCTGTAAGGTGATGGCCACTGACTAGGCCGGAGTTATGTGTATGGCAGTGCAGGTTGAGTCCTGTGCTGAGTGTAGAGCCAAGGGGGACTAGCCCCAGCTCCTCAGCAAACCCATCTCCTCAGTCTGGAGATGGTTCTGCAAGGAGGAAAGGCCCAGCGGGGATGTGGTTTTCAGGACTGGCTCAAAGTCTTAAGAGCTGGAGAGGCCCAGGCCTTGCTCCTGGGAGGACTTCTGACACCACTCCCATTCCCATCTTCCTGGTTATCTTGCCCCTGGGGCTTGTAGTGCTCATGGTATGGTGAGGGTACCAGGATCAGCCTGAGGGGGGTGTTACTAGGATAGTCTAATCCTCTGTGGACCTATTCGGGGAGGCAGGTGGGGCTCTGAGTGGCCTCATCCATTCCCACTGGGAATTGTTTTGTGTCAGGCACCCTTTCCTGCTTCATCCTGCAGAACTTGGGTGTAGACCGACTCATTACAGTGCTTCATTATTTCTTTCTCCCTCTGCTCTGCTTCTTTGTCCCAAGGAGAAGAACCATAGATGTCTTCATTGCTAAAGTTTGGTGGGCTAGATGCATTTTTCCTTCTTAGGTGTATTTGCATTTTAAGTGTACTCAGAGAAGAATGATCAGGAAAAGTTCCCAGAATTTTTACTCTCGGTTTTGGAGAGAAAGGCAATGAATAGGGTGCTGTCCTGATTTCAGTACATCCCTCTGATTTGCCTAGCAGCCTGGGCTTCCTCAGGCCTTAGGCCGTGCAGCGGGCAAGTCAGGCCACATGTCCCACCCCACATTCAGAAGTTAGCAATCAAGCCAAAAAGTGTTAAATAAAATGTTCTCTGCTCTTCCATATTGACAGATCAATGACAGCATCCAAAAACATTTGTAAAGTTATCATCTTTAAACTGGGTGTGGTGGTCCACACTTGTAATCACAGCACTCAGGAGGCTGAGGCAGGAGGTTCTTGAGTTCAAGGCTAATCTGGGTTAAATAATGAGACGCTGTCTCAAAAAATAAAATGGTGTTTATATAATGAAAGAAGCAAAATATCAACATGACTGAATTTAAACATTATTGCAAGTGTTTGGAAGAGCTATGTTTTCTGTGAATGACAAAAAATACATAATTTGTAATTTATTCCATATATTTTATTTCCTTCATGTCGGCTAAATCATTAATTTTGCTGTGACAATTTTTTGTTGTTAATGTAATTTTGTGTTCAATTGTTAGAAATAGCGTAATGGATTAAAAAAAAGTGTGATGGGGTCATGGCTCCAGTGGTAGAACACCTGTCTAGCAAACTTGAGGCTCTGAGTTCAAATCCCAGTACAGCCAAAAAAAAGTATATTAAAAATGTTTAAAATTTGAGTATATTTTCATCAAAATGTAAATTAAAGAGAATGTAAATTTTGAAATTATAATTACTTTGTACATTTTAAAAAGTTACTGTTCTAAAATATTCTATTAAAATTAGAAGGTAAAACAAAAAATAAACCAACATTTTAAATAAAATTTAAGCAATAAAACTGAACCTTTAAATTTAACTTTTAAATATTAAAATCTTTTAAAATATATTTATAAAAGTTTAATTATTGCAACCCACAATTTAATATCCAGTAGTCTCTAATATAAGGAATTAATGTTATTTCTTAATGCTACATCTACATTTACATATACTGTTTTCTTCTACACATACACATGATAAAGTTTAACTTAGACACAGTAAGAGATTAAAAAGAGTAACTAATAATAAAATAGAACAATTATAGTAACAATTATCTAAAACTTATGAATCCATTATTTCTGGAATTTCCCACTCAATGTTCTTGAGCTATTGGTTGACCATGGGTAACTGAAACTGTGGAAAGCAAATCCAGGGTTGGGGTATTACTGTAATAAGAATTGCTTGCTATTGCAAAATAGCCTCAGTCACCATTGCAAATGCCATCAAATTCCTAAACACTCCAAGACTGTGAGCTGGAACAGAGAAGCCAGAAAAGGACTCATAGCACGCCTGGTTAATGTCACTTTGTTATGCAAGAATCTCTTGTGCTCATACTCTCTGAGAGGAAGGATTTGACAACTTAATTAACTTGTCTTTTCTAACTTAAGAGAAACCACCACTCAAATCTTTCCCAAGCAGTTTTTATTTCTAATGTCAGTAGCAACACAACCCACAACCTGCTTTCGTTTAAAGGCATTGGGCAAGGGAGGCACAAAGGACTTCCCGGAGTCTGAGCAGGCATTATGTCCAGAAGAAAGGTTTAGAGACATGAGTTGCACTGGACCAGCCTAGAGTACCACACCATGGAGCACACGCATAGCCATTAAAATTGTGTGACTGTGTGTGTGGGGGTGAAAAGTGGAGTGAGTCAGGGGGCTTTGTTATCAGGGTTTCAGGGTGAATCTCAGGGTGGGAGTTTAGGAGAAATCGTCCTAATAAAATTCTGGTGTCAGAATTCAGAAGCAGATCTTTACATGCTAGGGATCCTACTTTAGTCAGCAAATTATAAATAAAAGTCATGCTGGAATTTTGCTTCTTGTTTTTGCTGTGAGAGCAGTTCTTTCTTTTCTCTCTTTCTCTGTCTCTGACTCTCTCTTCCTAATTCTCCACATGTGTGGCTACCAAGGTGTGTTGTGACCTTGATGCCAGAGCACACATTCACTCTCTCCCCCTCTCTTTGAAATGACCCTATCGAGCTGTAATAATTCACATACCATGCACTTTATCCATTACAATCATAGCCAAAGGAAACTCCCTGTTTCTCCTTGACTACTTTGCTGCCTTTCCCCACCTCAGTTAACAGCTAATCTACTTTCTGTCTCTATATTCTGGACATTTCATATAACTGACATCATGCAATATGTGGTCTTTATGACTGGCTTATTTTTAAGTTAATTAATTAAATCTTGAGACAGGATTTTGCTATGTAGTTTAGGTTAGCCTTGAACTCAAAATCCTCCTGGTTCTGCTTCCCAAGACTGGCTTCTTTAATTTATAATGTTTTTAAGCTTCTTCCATGTTGTACATGTATCAGTACTTCATTCCTTTTTATTGCTGAATAATATGCCATTGTATAAACATTTTGTTTATCTATTTGTCAGTTGATGAACATTTGAATTGTTTTCACTTTTTGGCTCTGCTGGATAATCCTGCTATGAACATTTATGCACATGTTTTTGTGGACATACTTTTCTGCTTCTCTTGGTATATACCTAAGAATAAAATTACTGAGTCATTTGGTAACTCCATGATTACCCTTTTGAGGAATCACCAGATTGTTTTCCCAAGCAGCTATACCATTTTACATTCCCATCAGCAGTAGGACACAAAGGTTCTGATTTATCTATCTCCTCACTGACACTTGTAATTATCTGTCTATTATTATTATTATTAAAGCCATTCTACTGGATAGCAAGTGGTATCTCATTATGGTTTTGATTGGTATTTCCCAAGTAGCTAATGAAGATAGCTATTTTTAACTGGTTATTTTTGAAGAGAGAAGAGTAAAACTGTGAATACCCCAGGTCATTGCTGTACTCAGGTGTTGAGATGTAGACCAATTCATGGCATGTAAGCATTGAAAAAGGACCTCAGAGGATGGGAGAACCCTGGTTTATATCTTAGCTCACCTGCAGTCCCAGGTGTTCACTACTTCCCTTTGTCAGAAAGTTCTGATCGTTAGTGAGATTGTTAAAAAGCTGGAATCTTTTTCAGAATTTTTTTTGAAACTTTCAGTCAGTGGGCTGAGCTTTGCTGTCTGGAACAAGGCAAAGCTGTCCCTCCAGACCCAGTGTCTCCTTCCTTCTCTTAACTAAATCCACCTTTGTATTTTTGAAGACAAGTTTTGGCAGCCCACTAGGCTGTTCCCTTTTTCCTTTGCCTTTTGACCCAGTGAGCCCGCCAAAGGCTGTATGCAATTCTGGTCACATTTGCAGTCTGGAGCAACTCAGCAGAATCTTGTAAACCTATAGGTAGGTAGGTGTCTGGAGGGTGCAGACCAAAATCTAGGCAGAAGGTGCCTAAGTAACTTGAAGAAACCTTCTGAAATGACCTTTCTTTGTTTTCAGTCACTATATTTCTTTGAAATTTCAAGTGATTTAAATTTTATTCTTTTGCACTGCAAGAGAACGAATGTTACAAAGCAATGTTGGGAATGCAGTCTATAAAAATAGGGACTCTACCCTCCTGCTTATGCTATAGGAAAAGGTTCATTTAGCTCATTTGCCTCTACACATTGACAAGTCATCTGCTGTCATTGTGAGCATGTATGACCATACTACCTGTGTTAGCACCAGTCCATCCATCCCCTGGTTCTCCATGAACTTGGTCTCTCTCTGCTTCACTGTGTCCCATATTCTCCCTCTGTAGACCTCTAAGGAAAGAGGATTCTCTCTACTGTTACAGCTCAAACTTTGGAACCCAGCACTCCTGCTGGCCTTGTCTCTCTCCTCGCTGTTTAGAGGAAGCCTTCTTGGATTGTGAACAAAATGCCTTTCACTTTAAGTCAGTTTCATTTCCTATTTTCACCCCTCCATCCTTCCTAATTCACACTGACGATTTTCCTTTGAACATACCTGCACAAGCCTCCCTGTTCCTGGAATGCACAGCCCACGCTCCCAGTAAGCCTTTGTGCTGGTCTGTCCCCCTCTGCTTGGAACAATCTCACAGCCAGCCTCCCCTTGTCATTACTCAGATCTCAGCTGGGATTATGTCCTCCAGAGGCCTTCCCTGATGGCCTTCATGCATAGTTCAGCAACAGTGCTTTCCAGTGTCTGGAACTTGGCGTGCATTTGATGAATCCCTTGTTGCAGCATTGCTACAATGACACAGCTCTGTAAAAAGCACTGGGTTGCACCATCCCTGTCATTTTGTGTCGGGCAGGAGAGGAGCTTAAGAGTAGAGCAGACAAGAGAAGAGGGAGCTGAGCTTCTTGAAGGGCAGAGGACCAGATGGATAGTTGGAGAGAAAATAGGGAAGAGTGCTAAAGCCTGTTCTCCACTTCCCCTGCAGCGGAAAAGGCTTTGCCATGATTAAAGCAAAGACCAGGCTTAACTTGAAAAAAAGGGCTTCTTTGAAGAAGAAAAAGAGGACAACCTCCTCACCGCTATTCCATCCCTCTAGCCTTCCCTTCTCAGTTTTCCGTTTTCATCACCAAAATAAAAGATGGTTAGATAGGCATCAACTTCCATTGTGAATTAAAATTGTATAGTTAAAAAACAGCATAAATGAGATCCAGATTCAAGGACACAATTTTGTCTGAAAGAAAAAAAATAAGCAGTCCCTTCCAAAGTGCACATTATTTCCTATGACTTTGGCTACTCTCAAAGGCATTTTGTTCACAATTGAGTGAATTACCTGTTGTGGTCGAAACCAACAATATATTAAAAAGGATGTTCCCAACTCAGAAGCCCATTGTGTGCCATTGTGCAATCGTCTGTGATTTCTTTTCTTGGACTGGATCATCTGCTTCCTTTGCCAGCTGAAATGCATTAGGTCACCACACTCCTATGAAATGGTTTCCACACTTGTTTATCTTTCTCCTTTCTTCTCTTCTGTTTAATTACATGGACCAAGCCAGATTGCAATTACAAGAGCGAGGAGCCCAAGTAGTATGCGAGCACACAGAGGCTGAGCAATGCTTCTAATGTAGTTTAGACCGCCCGGTGACAGCCAAAAGGTATGAGTCACGTGAGTGTTTGGGATGTGCAATCATCTGAAACTAACATGAGCTCAGCAGCTTGAATGACACGGGAACTTAGCATGTCTGCAATGCAGGATTTGCCAGGATTTTTTTTACTCCTCCTGTTCCCCAGGTGATTAGGTTTTTGTTTATTTTTGTTTTTGCAGTACTAGGATTTGAACTCAGGACTTGCAGGTGCTCTACTGCTTAAGCCATACCTCCTGTCCTTTTTTGCTCTGGTTGTTTCTGGAGGTGGGGTCTTGCTTTTTGCCCTGGACTGTGATCCCTCCTATTTATGCTTCCCACAGGAGCTGAGACAACAGGTGACTCCACCATACCCAGCTATTGGTTGAGATGAGGTCTTGAGAACTATTTGCCATGACTGGCCCTGAACCGTGATCCTCTCTCTCAGCCTTCCATGTTGCTAGGATTATAGTCATGAACCACTGTGCCTGGATTTAAGTATTATTTGTCAGTGGCTTGTGCTTTATACTAAAGAGAAACTTCATCCAGTTCTCTCTAGTACAGGTAAGTGTCACAGAAACTAAGGCTTCATGGACGTGAAGTCCTTACTGCTGCAGCGTTTGAATTCCTCTTTCTCAATGTAATATCCAGTGCTTGTCCTCTGCACATACTCTGGTGTCTCACCTTTGGCTGCTGCAGTGTGATGTTTCCTCTGACTGGCATGTCCTTCTCCTTCGTCCCCTCCCTTTGGCCCTGTCTATCTGGTGAACTCCCACTCATCGTTTGAGACAATTTCAAATGATTTCTCCTAAGTAAGCTTTCCTTTGCTGTCCTCTTTCTTGATTCCGATAACTCCTTCCTGTCCTTCCCATTCTATCTTTTATATCCCTTGCATAACCTTTACCATATTATACATTAATTATTTTTACATGAGAGCTCAGTGAGGGCAGAAACTATGTCTCCACACCCCTGTTTCTCAGCATTTGGTCCAGTCTTGCAAATAGTAAGCCCACAACATGTATTGATTCCCTGTCTCTTTCCTTCTTCAATTATTTACCTTCATTGTCATTAAGCATGATCAAGATTTTATCAAATTTTAGATTATACACTTTAAACATATGATACTAAATACATAGGGTTTGAACCCTAGCACCATGAAAAAAGTTTAGAGTTTCTAAATCTTTCTGATGAATTACAACTCTTATCAAAATATAGTGACTTATTTGGGCTTCATGGCACACACATGTAATCCCAGCCACTTGGCAGGTGGAGACAAAAACATTCTGAGTTTGAGGCCAGCCTGGGCAAAGTTAGAGAAACCCTATCTCAAAAACAAAAGGGCTAGGGACATAGCTCAAGTTGCAGAGTCCTTGCCTAGCAAGTATGAAGCCTTGGGTTCATACCCTCCCCCCCACACACTTTATCCCTAATAATGTTTTTGGGGGGGTACTAGGGTTTGAACTCAGGGCCTTGTGCTTGCTAGGCAGGTACTAAACCACTTGAGCCACACCCCCAGTGCTATTTTTTCTTATATTTCTACTTTCTGTCAATCTGGATCACTGTATATATCTGGCTTCCTAATAGTTTAAAATATGATATTTCCTGTATCTTTGATAGGGAAGTTTAATCAGTTTACATTTTTATGTTTACTGACATCTGGATATATTTCTGTAATCTCATCCTGTTTTCCTGCTGTGTCTAGCCTTCTTTCTCTCACTTTTCCTTTTCCTTTCCTTTTCTTCTTCTTCTTTTTTTTGGCATGGTAGGCAAGTGCTCTGCTTATCTAGCAGCTAGCTCCATCCCCAGCCCTCTCTAGTAAGGTACCAAATTTACAATTTTGTCACACTTCCCTTTCCATAAACAAATTTGATGTGCTATTCATTCATTTGGTAGGATTGATTGAAATGTGCTTCTGTCTTATTTCTTATAGTTTCTTCTTTTTTAACTAGGAGAATGAGGATTTTTTTTTTCCTTTGTCAAGAAATGAAATCCAGTTTATTGTTAAAGCCTTCTCCAAAAGAAAATTCGAGGCCCAGAGAGTATAACTGAATATTGAAAGAATAAATAGTACAAACTGTACACAAAGTTGTTTTTAAAATAGAGGAGAGCTGGGCACTAGTGACTCATGCATTATAATCCTAGTTACTTGAGAGGCAGAGATCTGTATGAATAGTTTGCAAGACCCTATCTCAAAAGTGCCCTACATAAAAAAAAGACTGGTGGAGTGGCTCAATTGGTAGGGCACCTGCCTAACAAGTGTGAAGTCCTAGGTTCAAACCCTAAGGTACTAATACCACCAAAAAATAAAAGCAAGATAGAAGAGTGAACCCTTCCCAACAGGTATTATGAAGATAGTATACATTGATACAAAAAGCAAAGGCATTAGAGAGTGTTACAAACTAATACTCCTTTAAACATAGCTTTCACAAAACACTTGCAAAATAAAATATTGTTTTAAAGAAATTGGCAATGAAGCATTTAGGGTTAATCTGCCATAATCTCTGCAAATATATGTTCTTTCTCTATATATATAAAAAGAGTGAACCAAGAAGTGAATGGTGCAAAATGCAGAGTAATGATTGGACAGAGGGCACATGGGAGCTCCTTTTACTTTCCTTCCTTCCAACTCACATGTAATATTGTACTTTTTTTAATCATAATTTTTTTACTAGGATATACTTATTATATGGGGGGGTTAGTAATGACAATTCCAATTAGAGTTATATTGTACATCATTTGCATTGCCCCCATCATCTGTCCCCTCAGCCCAGAGGACATTTAGAAATATCCATTGCACCAAGGGTAAAGAATGGCTAAAGGAAGACTTGGACAAGTCTCTCACTGGGGACTAAAGCATTTTCACAGCCAAGTTGCTACTTCTCCAAATGGTGAGTCAGCATGGTAAGTGGTGCTGGACACAGGGAGCTGGAATCTGCAGTGTTGCTGCTCCCCGTCTGAGGGGGATAACAGTGGGGACGGTCTTCAGGATTTCCGCTCTGGCTGCTGTGTGTCTCAGGACTGTAAGGAAATGATTCTCCACAACTTGCCTCTGTTCAGCCTACTGTGAAACCTTGGGTCATTCCCTAGTGTGCCATGATGTATTTGGCCCTTGACTAGAAGTCAAACGTGAACAAGCACAAAATGGAGCCACCAAATATACCAGGACTCAGAATCGCTCTGCCTGCTAATCCAGAAAATACTTATGTGAAATTTTAAGATTATTATTTAAATAAAGATATATAATTTTACCATATATAGGGTGCGTTGCTTTGTGGTCTCCTTTTTGGAGTCCCCCACCCTGTAAAAACAAGTGTACAACAGCAGTGAATAGCCTGAAATATGGGGTTTTAAAGAAACTAAGTTTTGAAATCTGATTGACCCTCCTGCAGCTGTGTGACCCAAGGCAAGTTACTTAATCACACTAAATCTTGATTTCCTCATATCTTACAAGAAGCTAAATCTACACACAGGGTTGTTAGGATAATTTAATAAGTTAACAGGTAGAATACTTTGTACTAAAGTTAGTACTTAAACAAAAAGTAGTAGCTATTTTTGATAGATAAGGAGTGCTTTGAGAAGGGGTGAGCAGAAGGAAGGGTCTGAGATTGAGGTGGGGCTAGTTAAGCATCGATCTCATTGCTTCAGGGATTTCACAAGAGTATAATGGAAATCCCTCAAACTTTTTTTTTTTTTTTCAGTACTGGGGTTTGAATTCTAGGCCTCATCACTTAATCCAGACCTCTAGCACTTCTGCTTTAGCTATTTTTCAGATAGGGTGGCCTCAGACTGAGCTCCTCCTACTTATGCATTCTGTGTAGCTGGAATTATAGGTGTATACCACCATGCCTTGCTTATTTGTTGAAGAAAAGGACTCACTTTTTGTTCAGGCTGACATCGAACATGGATCTTTCTGATCTCTGACTCCTGAGTACCTGTGATTACAGGCATGGGCCATCACGCCCGGTCTTCCCCCAACTTTCAAGATGTCCAAGGGGGTCAGGAATGACTTGTATCTTCATGTATGCCATCTGGAGTTGGCTCACATCAGGGGTATTGGTGAACTCTTTACTTGAGTGGGCATGACCTCCTTGATAAGGAGCTATGCTAGCAGCTTTCTACCCTCAAGTCATGGTCTCCTTTCTGGCCCAGTTATACCAGTGTGCTGCCAACCTTGTCATTCTTGGGTATCCTTGCTTCCAGGGCTGGAGGAAAGCCTGTCCTGGAAGGCTGATTTAGAACTAGGAGTGTGTTCTCCTATGTGATTTTTGTAGGTGTTATGGGTCACCAAACTTATTACTTTTAACAATGGCAAAATCAGGCAGGGATTGTAGCACAACAGTAGAGCAACTGCCTAGCACAAGTGAAGCCCTGGGTTGGAGCTCTAGCACTGGAAAAAAAGAGTCAGATATCAACCTTTGTCAATAACATGTTTCTCATGGGAAATGTGTTCTCAGTTCCAAATAACTGATTTACAAATAAAATAGTTGCAGTCAAACTATTAGAAAAGCCGGGCTACAATCCTTCACATCTTTTATGCAGGCAGAGGAGGGAAAATTCTGCAGACCGCCCAAAGCAAAGGAATGGTGGGCGCTGTGCATTCTTCTAAACTGGATGTCAGCCAGGACAGCAGAGAGGCAGTTGGTTACAAAGAGCAACACTGGCTCCTTGGTGACCACCAGAGATAAGGACATTGGATTAAGTTGGGTCCCTTGGTCACCCTTGTGCCCTCACTATGTCTGGTAACTCATTATTCCTTGGAGAGTTCTCCTCTGGGTAGAGAAAGTCAGCTTTCTGCCCAGGGCTTTCTGGCAGCTGCTAAGTATTGCCTAGTGGGAGCCTCTGTGCCCACTCTGTCCTCCTAAATTTTCCTGGCCAGAAGCAATTCTCCAAACTCTCTGTCCCAGACTCCTTTCTAGGCCAATGTAACTCTTGTCTCTAGTGTTTGATAGCCCTGGATGGGGGATATCTGTCATTCAGTCAGTTAATAAGGACATGCTAAGAACCTACTATTGCTTAGGATTTCTCCAGGCTGTGTGAGAGAGAGAAGAGGAGAGTCAGAATCTCTGTTCTCAAGGATTTAAAAAATCAGCTGGAGAACCAATTTATCCTATACATTAAACAGTCCCAGTCTGAATTTACCATTTCTTGCTGGGTACTTGGAGTCTTGAGTTTGTTTCATCGGTAAACAGGGCTGATAAAAGTGGCTAGCTCTACTTCAGGGCTGTCATGAGGATTGTGCCACAAGGTAAAACACTTGCCAGAGCCTGAACATAAGAAGTGTTCAAAAAATGTTAGCTGTTGGTGGTATCATTACTCGGAAAGTCCAAAATGGGAGGTGTACTAGCATGCGCTGTGAAGGAACCTGGTAACAGGTCCCTCATAACCAGCTTACCTTTTCAGACCTCGAGGAGAAAGCACTGCTGTATGGGCCGTGTAAATGGATGGGGAGGGGCTTTGGGGGTGCAGTGAGAGCTGCTCATTGCCTTCTGGTAAAGGCAGTCTGTCTCTCTGGGCTCAGTCATGTTCTGGACACCTTGCTGAAGTCCAAAAAACTGAAATTTCTCTGCTTTGAAGAAATCTGCTTGCTAGTCATGGATTCAAGACATACACACATGATGTAAATTTATCATAATAATGAAGCAGCATATTAATCAATAAGATCAAAATGATACAGTAAAAGTGATGTATTTATGACAAACTTTTAGGGAAAAGAAATGCTTATTGATAAGTCTGAATTCCTAAATATGTTAATACTGCCTGTAGCTCTGTGTCATAAGAGCAAGGAGACCCTTTCCTTACCCCATGCCCCCCAGTCCTGTCTCTTTGTTTCCAGTGTCTGTTTCTCTCCCCAGATAAACTGTGGTCTGGTCTGAACCAGCCAGTGAAACATTTCTGAATCCTTCCCACAGCCTGGGTGGTTTTGGCTGAAAGGTCTGAGTTCGGGGTGTCTTTTTTTTTTTTTTCCATGTGTTAAAGTAGGCACTGGTGGAGCAACAAGTGGTGAAGCTCTGGTGGCTATAAAGGATCAAAGCTGACGTTGGATGACTGCTAACTTGGGATTTGCTGAGGACCATGTTTACTTTACAGGCTTAATGACAGGGTTGACTTTCTGGGAGTGTCACAGTGAACAATTCAGACAGAGGTCACCATAAACCTCCTCCCTGTCAAGACTGCTCCAGCCAGAATCTTGACAACACCTCCATTGAACCTGGAACTTGGGTGTGAGACAAAGCTCTTCTCAGAAGACCAAAGGATGGTGTAGTTTTGCCATCTGGATAAGTGTGTGTGTCCAGCAGCAGACATATCTCCCTGCATCATTCTCTTAGTTGATTAGGTGACAAGGAGAAGAAAAAAAATAGAACATGAAAAGTGTGACTATGATACTACTTCAGTTCAAAATATCTTTGTGGAATTTGAAGGTATCATGGAAATCCTCTACAGATGGGAAAAACTGAATCACACAGCAAATGAATACGTGAGCTAGGATTGAAATCCAGGTTTCTGGGATCCAGGTCCATTCTCTCTTTATTATTCTCTATCTACCACCATAGAGAGTTCTTTTTTCCATTTCATTGGATTCTTCTTCTTCTCTGAAGCCTAAAAAGAGCCAGGGTGACCCAGGAAATTCTGGGAGTCCTGAGTCACTCCAAAGCCTTTCTGCTGGTCATGCTGTACTGATTGCTGTTTCAATTAAGTTTTTCAGCATTTCATGTGAAAGATGAAAATTACCACTGATGCTAAATAAATCAATTTAGGTATTCAGGGTTTATAAATACAGAGAGCCATGCTTTCCCTCGCTTTCTCGCTCTCTTTCTTGGCTCTCTTCCCTCCACCCACTTCCATTAAGATACATTTTTAAAAAAGATTTAAAACCATATTTTGTTGAAATCCTTAACGTTTTCTTTCTTTCTCAAATGTACATTATCATCATAACAATGTACATTATCATCATAACATTTACATTTTGCAAATATTTTAGTATATTAATCTTGCAGTGCGTCTATCTCAAGGTTTGTAACGGGCGGAGGTGGTGGCGGAAGAGGGTGCAGGTAGGACTAGGTAGAGAGACTTGAAAATGTGGGCAGGCTGCCTGTGACAGTTTGGGGAGGGGAATACTTACGTGGTCCTCTGGGTGTTTTGAACTCTCTGGAAACTAACAAGCAAGCTGCACACATGAACTTGATGGAAGTCCTCCAAACTTTGGACAACACAGAGGCTTTTCAGAAGTCTGAACGAAGTCCAAATCAAATTATGGCCTAGAGCACTGAGTGTAGAGGGAGGCTAGGCAGATCAGAGGAAATGACACTAGTCAGGTCCCCAGGAGACCAGGGGCAAGTGCTGGTTCTGCCACTAGAAGTTGTTTCCTTGTCTGTGAAAAGATATAATAATAGCTTTGTCATGGAGTTGCTTTGACGATAAAAATAATGTGTGTAACATCGTAAGCACAAGACCTGGCAGGTAATAAGCAGTTCTTATTGCATTAGATGCCAATAGGCTTCCACCAGGTAGGCAACTAGAGAAGGCCCCCACTGGGGCAAGGAGGCACCAGGGTTCCAGTCACAGGCTTTGAAGCTAGACCTGGTTTCAGAAGCCAGCTCCACTATTTTCTAGCTGTGTGATCATATGCAAATATAGTGATGTATCCCAGGCACCTGGCATGGACAAGGTGCTCAACAAATGGTGGCTATTGGTCCAGGTTCTAAGAGAAAGAAGCTAAGAATTCAGAGGAGTGAGGCAGGTAACATAGTTGTAAAGCTAGTGAGGCTAATAGAAACTAGGAGAGGAAGTTCATTCCCTTTGGGGCCTATATGAATTTCCTGTGGCTGCTATAACAGACGAGCACAAACTGGGTGGTTTAAAACAATGGAAATCTATTCTTTCATAATTCTGGAGGCCAAAAAGTCCAAAATCTCTATCATTAAGTCAAAAGCAAAGTGTCCTTGGCACGGTGTGATCAGGGGGAGAGAAGAGATGTCATCCTCAGAAGCTGGAAGGGGAGATCTATTTCTTGCTTTTTCCAATTTCTGGTGGTGGTTGACATTCCTTGGCTTGTGGCTGCATCACTTCAATCTTTTCCTGACTCCACATGGCTTTCTCCTCTGTGTGTCTTGTGTGTGCAATTATGTGAATGTCATTTCTTTCATTCTCTAACCGGTAAGGATACATTTGTGATAAGATTTAGGGTTTTCCTGAGTAGCCCAGGGTAACCTCTCTATCTCAGTATCTTTAATCATATCTGCAAAGACTGTTTATTTTTTCTTATAAGGATATGTTTATGGCCACATTAATTAACATAATCCTATTAACATTAATGGGATTAAGACCTTTTATGGCCTGCCTACCACAGGGCTTAATGCATTAGTGGTTGGGACAAGATTCTACTTTGCTTTCCCTTGGAATAAGGTGGCAGGGACAGGAGTGGGATCAGGAGGAAAGGAGAGATGTCACCAGGGCAGTGGCAAGGCCAAGCCAGGGCCAACCTATGTAGTTAGTGACAAAGCAGGGCAAACCAGGGACATGAGAGAGCCTGGTGGAAGTCACAATGTGACAAGCAGGGTGACATCAGTGAAGCCATGTGGCAGAGTGGAGCCCAGAGCCCAGCACCATCCTCTGAGCAAGATCATGTCAATGGTCTCCGGAGAAACTCATGACTACTAGGTCACCTGACTAGGTTAAGATCTATTAACCCTCGCCCAACTTCCCTAAGCGGGGCTCTGGTGAGCCAAGATGAATAAGACACGGTCCCTCCTTAGCCACCCACTAGTTGAATGACCTTGGGCAAATCACTGCAACCCTCTGAGCCTTATTGCCTTATCTGTAAAATGACAGCAGGAACATCTTCCTCAGTGGGTTATTTGGAGGATTAATAAATGCAAGGAAAATAGCCTGAAAATCTACCTGCTCAGATAAATGTAAATTTCCTGTTTTCCTGATAGGTAAGGCAGTTAGTCTGACAGACAGGCATTGGGCAAATGCTCTTCTGACTGGGAGTAGGACAATAGTGTTACCTAACACTGTATCAAAGACCTCCCACCTTCCCAGAAACTAGGCTTGTTTGTTTTCTCAATTGGACTTTCTTCTTCCTTCTTTCTTTCCCCAATGCTTGCAGGAAAATAGGGCAAAGGATTCTACTCAGAATCCTTGTGTGTATTTGTCTCTAATTTTGCCAGTCTGAGAAGGCTCACTCCTAAAGAGAAGGGGGTCTCTCAGTGTGGTGGCACTAGTAAATAGTCACACACACTCTTGACCGCAGCTCATTCTTGACTTTCCAGTGAAAGTCAATGAGGTGGTTAGAAGGATGGGGTTTGACGCAAGGGAGAACCTGAGTTCAAGTCTTGGCTCTGTGATTTGACTTCTAAGCCTCAGGTTCTCTCTCTGCAAAGTGCAATAATGATAGTATTGGATTAAACAAGATGCTTATCAATTACGTAGCTCAGAGCAAAGGCAACATTTAGTAGTTTAAAAGGGGAAAATTAAGAATAGAAAGAAACAAAAATTATTTAGATAGCCAGGATCAGTGTTTGGCAGGTACACCATAAAGTCTCTGTAAATACTAGCTGCCCTTACAATGTTCCAATTGGCAGAAGTCAGTGAAATAAGGTGAGAGAAGCTCAGTGCTTTCAAGTCTCCTATGACTTCCATGGAGTGGGTGACAGTGGCAAATCCCAGGCCAGCTGTGAGCTCATGGGAGGGCTGATGATAAAAAGCCCCATCGCAAAGCTGTCTTCTTCAGGTGCCTGGATGGGTCCTGAAATTCTAGCCCCTAAAGAACCATTCTTTTAACCAACACCCTGAGAACCTAGGAATTCTCTGTTACAACAGAAAGGCAACACGTTAAATTATTAACATTTTTGCTTTAAATATTTAACATCTTACTAGGACCTGGAGGAATGCATCATAGGACAGGTAAATTTAGACAGGGGAGGTGCAATGAGTTAAATGACAGCCCTCAAAAGAGCTGCCTACCTCCTAGGACCTATGAATGTGACCTTGTTTGGAAAGAGGGTCCCTGAAAGGTAACCAAGTTAAAGATCTAGAGATGAGATTATCCTGGATTATTTGGGTGTGCGCTAAATCCTATAACAAAATCCTTCTAAGAGACCCACAAGGAGAGACACAAGGAGAAGAGGAAATGACACAGAGGGAAAGCAGCCCAGGAAGATGGAGGCAGAGATAAAAGTGACACTGCCATACACCAAAGAACACTGAGTCACCGGAGGCTGGGAGAAGCAAGGAAGGAGCCTCTGTTACAGGACCTTCAGAGGGAATGTGACCCTGCTGACACCTTGATTTTTTGACCTTGACATACAGATTTTGGACTCGCCTTCAAGAACTGTGAAAGAATAAATATCTGTTGTTTTAAGCCACCAAGTTTGTGGTTGTTTATTACAGCAGCCACAGGAAATTCATACAGGATGTAAAGACAGAGAGAGCAGATCTGAGGTGTGTTAAACTAGGTGTGAGAAACAGCTCTTTAAGACAGGCCAGGATAGGTGTGAGATATTCTGCACACATAGGTCTGACTCCTCGCTTCTCTCAGTTATTTCATTGACTTCTGCCAACTTAAACATGGCAAGGGCAGCTAGTATTTTAACAGAGATTTTGGTGTACCTGCCAAACACTGCTCAAGACTCTGAGTACACGGCAGTGAACAAGGCAGGGGCCCCAGTCCTCAGAGCATTTCCAGTCTGGAGGAAGGTTTGAGCTCTCAGCCTGTCTCTGCAACTCCATTCTTGCCATCACTCACACTTGGATGTGTCAGCGAGCTTATGTATGCATTCTGATCATAACCTGTTCTTGCTCTACTTATTTTCAGTTTTAGCGATTTCCTTGTCCCTGATCTTCCATCAGCTCCCCTCCCTTTCTAGGGTTGGCATTTGGCTCCTGCTGTATGTCTGGTCCTGGCTGGCACTTCTGGATCAACTGGTGCTGACCACTCCATTCAGCCAGCACTCTGTCATGGACTTCAGCCACAACTTGCAATTCTATTTTCTGACCTGGTCTCATGTCCTGTGGTGTTTGCCTTCTGACTGTAGCTTTCCACTTGTTCACTGGATTTAACTGCTGCTCTTGCCTGCCTGGTTCTGACCACAAATCCAAAGGGCTGTTCAGTGATTCATACATATTGATCTGCCCCACCTTCCTGGCTGTGGGACAGTAGGTTCTCCCCAAGCAGGTTAAGGTAGACCATAGGAGTTGGACAAACTTCTATGTTATTATAGTCTAGAGATGAATGGCAGCCAAGTCAACTGACCGTTAAATTGTCACAGAGCTTCCAAAGGATGGACACTTTGCTGGCTCTTTATTATCCATTGAGGCCTCAGTCATGTTAATAATTACAGTCTATAGCCTGTAAACAATCTCTTTGCTCAAACCATTCTATTTATTTTGGTGTGTCTCAGGCAATGATCATCATTCAGCTGTCCACAACTTTCTCTTCAGTTCATTTTTTTATGGTATTGGAGTTTGAACTCAGGGCTTCATGCATGATAGGCAGGCTTTCTACCACTTGACCCATACCTGTAACCTTTTCTTTGCTGGGGGGGTGCTTTATTTTTTGAATAGGGTCTTACTTTTTTGCCCAGATCAGCATGGACCAGGATCCTCCTATTTATGCCCCTCAGGTAGCTGGGATGACAGGCACACGGCACCATGTCCACTTATTGGTTGAAATGGAGTCTTGCTAACTTTTTACCTGGGCTAGCCTCAAACCACTATTCTCTGAGCTATTTAGTGATTAAATGCATTTCTTTCTTAGAATAGGCAGTACTTGTGAGCTGTGAGTGGCTCTTTCTACTTGCTTTTCCATGGAGTCGTGTAGCAAAGGTGTGGGAGTGTGGAGAGGGAGAAGAAGGGAAATCACCTACTGAGTAGTACTCAGTACTAGGCACCGAGGTAGGCACTTTGTAGGTATTAACTATTTCACTTAAGGATCACAGCAGTCCCCAGAGTTAGTAACTATTATCTCATTTTATAGAAGAGGAAATTGATGGAGAAAGGTCACAAGAACTTACCCAGGGTCATTCTGCTGGGACTGACTGGGAGCTAGGACTTGAACCCATAGGTTGATATAGGCACCTAATACAAATAGAACAATACCAGTGAAATGGTGGTTAGAAATCAGCTAGGAATGTCAGTTGCTGAAACTGTAGTCCAAACATAACCTCTGGAACCAGCGCTGATAGGGATTTCAGACACCTTGCATTTCTTTCTTAATGGAGGCTGATAAGTAGAAAAGGAACTGTAATTGGAGCTAGAGGTCACCTGCAAGTTTGCTGTTTTAGATGGTGTCTTACATTAATTAATTCTTGCAAAGTTCTCTGAGATTACAAAGATAAGAGATGTCATAAGTGTGACAAGTATGACTATGATATTGTCCAAAAGGCAAGAGGCATGACCAGGGCCTGCCTGGCATACTGGAGGGTCCCAATGTCCCACATGGTGGGGCTTTTCCAGGGAAATCTTGGGAATAAGCACCTCCCTGTGGAGTTGCACCAGTCTGAAATAGGGCAAGGCACTATAGTGCCTGAGCAGAAGGTTCCAATCCTCATCAAAAGATCTATGCTCTTGGAAGGTATTAGTGGTTATCTGTTACTTTCACCTAAGTGGGAAGGAATTTCAGGTTCTATCCAGTGATTGGGTTTGATTAGAAGGAATGAAGGCCCAAGAGCCTCAGGTCTTGGGGGTTGGGAGGAGGAAGGCCACGAGTTGCTTGCTTTTACTTTTTGTGACTGATCTGTTTCACTTAATGCTCATTCATGTTGTAGCATGTGTCAGAACTGTTGTCTTTTTAAGGCTGAGTAATATTCCACTGTATGTTTACACCACGTTTGCTTATCCATTCATCTATCAATAGACACTGAGATACTTCCATGATTTAGCTATTGTGAATAAAGCTACCATGACCATGGTTATACAAATGTCTCTTTGAGACCCTGCTTTCAATTCTTTTAGGTCTATACCAAGAAGTGGAATTGCTGATCATGTGATAGCTCCATTTTTAATCACCTGAGGAACCACCATACTCTTTCCCACAGCAGCTGCACCATGTAAGTCAGGTGGTGACTACATCAGCCCTTATCATTCCCACGTCCAAACATGGATCGATGGAATCTCAGTTTCCTGTCCTTTGCTCTTCTGCTTTCTCTATTTCTGGGTACTCTATTACCTTCCTATCTTTCTTAGAGTTTGATCTTTGAAGATGAATTTGCACTATCTTCAGCCTCATACTCTTTGGCCTCTAGGAGCCCTGGGCCCAATGGGATTTGGCAGACATTGTAGGGATATCTGTAAGTCAGAGTAGAAATGGGAAGTTGGATGTGGTTGACTTTTTGGGTCACTGTCTGAGGTTCAGGTATGGTGGTGAACACTTGCAATCACAGCTACTCAGGACACGGAGGTGGGAGGATCATGGTTTGAGGCCAACCTGGACAAAGTTAGTGAGACCCTATCTTAAAAACAAACAAAGGGCCTGGGGATGTGGCTTAAGTGGCAGGTGCAAGGACCTCAGTTCAATACCCACTATGCTTCCCTCTAAAAAAAAACCCATTACTCTGTAAGTAACACAGAGCTCATGTGTGCTAGACTTTTCATAGGGACATAGAGTTGAAGAGAGATGTACCTAGAGGCTATTGGTCGCCTACAGTCTCCAACACTGGACTTGCCCGAAAAGCACAAGGCCATGTAGCAAAATGATCCATTCAGACTTTGGAAAGTAAGTTAAACTCCCACTCCTGGGCTTCTTGTTATAATGTGATTCTCCTCACCCCCATGACCCAAACTGACTAAGCTACAGATGGTGGTCAAGTCTTTGATGATAAGAAAAACAGCCACTTTTGTTATAAAAGGCAAACCTGGAGTAGTAGAGATCCAGGAAAATCCATGGCCTAAACACACATTAAAAGAGTGACTGAAACTTGCTACCTGAATCACAGAAGAGTGCTGTCCTACTGGCCTGGAGCACCGTGCACAACAGCCTTGCATGCAGCTTTGGGAGTCAAAAACAAGAGGCACACCCAGTTTACCCGAGCACTGATCTCCCTGCTGTTGCCCTGCACTCAGTGGTTTGAACCTGGGGCCCTGTCCTTCTGGAGGTGGATTAGCTTGGGGACTCTGGGCCTGGAGGAGGGAGCAACTTGACTGATTACACTTGCCTGCCTCCCCCAAAGCTCCTTTTAGCAAGCAAGCGCAGGCTGTTCCACTTTCCTGTAGCTTAGCAACCCAAGCCCCTGACAACTGATTTATTGGAAAAAAAAAAAAAAGCTTAACTTTCTCTAAGCAGGTTTGTTTCCTTCCTCTCCGCTTCTTCTTTTCCCCCTTTCTCCTCCTTCTCTTTCTTTTATCATGAAGTCCTGGGGAATTTCTCCTGGGAAGCTGTTCCCCCTTTTTTTCCTGCATGGACCCCAGCTCTCTAGTCTTCCTCCTCTGGTCTCACCTACTATTTCTTCTCTGTGCCTAGTTACAGTGGTCATGGTAAAGCTCCTTATGATAAACGTCCTGCTTTGGCCTAAATGTTTATCCGCACCCCCTCCCCCAATTCATATGTCAAATCCTAACCCATAAGGTGCTGGTATTAGGAGATGGGGCTTTTGGTGGGGGGCATTAGGTTGAGAAGTGGAGCCCTCATGAATGGGAAAGAGGCCCAAGGGAGCTTGCTCATCCTTTCTCCATGTGAGGATGTAACTAGAACATGCTGTATGCAGGAAGCAGGCTCTCACTGGATGCTGAATTTGCTACTGCCTCTGGGCTTCCAAGCTTCCAGAACTTTGAGAAATAAATCTGGTATTTATTAGCCCAGTTTATGGCATTTTGCTATAGGAGCCCGAAGGTTCAAAGATACTTCCTTTCTTGCTTAAAACCCTTTGATAGCTCCCAGGAAAAAAAAGCCTCAAATGGCCCTCCAGCAGGTAGCCCTGCTTCTCAAACTCATGTCACCCTTTCATTCCTTCAACACCCCTACACTCTGTCCCTGTGCTCATAGTTTGTCTCCTCGCTCCATGCCTTTGCCTATGTGGTTCCCTCATCCAGATGCCCTACTTCTTCTTACTTAGCTATGAAATGTTCAGGATTCAGCTTTAACGTAGGCTCCTCTGTGAGGATTTTCTTGTCCATCACCCAGGCAGTATTGGCCATGCCTTCCAGCTTCTACCCACTGAAGACCTCCTTCTGAGGACACACAGGTGAGCGTGCACTGCCCAGGCCTTTTTATGGGAGGAGTTCTCATCCTCCAACATGTCCCTGGGATTCAGCACAGTGCCCGAAACACAGAGAGTGATCCATTTGTGGTCACGTGGGCTAATGAGAAACCAAGGAAGGAAGAAAGGGAGAGGTGGACGGAAGGGAGGAGAGAGGGCAGAGGGGAGAAGGGGGAGGGAGAAAGAAAGAGTAGAGGAAGGGAAGAAAGAGGAACCAGTGATGGAAACAAGTCTGAGAATCCAGAAGTTGACATCCAAGGGGGGCAGGAAGATGAAGTGCAGAGTGACATCTCTGCCCACAGGATGAAGGTGCTTTTTTCTCTTTGATTCATGTCCCTAACCTTGTGAATCAAAAGCACAGCAAGGTGGGCTTCTGGAGGCTGGGCATAGGCACATGGTAAGAGAAAATACAAAGCCAAGACAGCTGGGCTCATTTGCTCCTCCATGAGTCTTGCCTGTCTTTTGTTCTGAACCACAGGAGGGCTGATAACCACCTTACTTCCATATCACTGGCTTCTGGCTAGGTTTGACCAAAGGTGGTGCTGGTGGGAAATGGCAGGGAGGGAGGGAGAGAAACACTATGGTGTCTTCCTCTTGCTTTCAGCTTTGTTGGCATTTCTGGCAGTGCTGTCTCTCTTGTTTTCTCTGGCTCCTGTTGGATATGCCTACCATTATTCCAGAATTTGGAAAGTGAAGCTTGCCCTGGGCTCAGGTATATGTCTGCCTCTTGTTCTTTCCCTGCCAGCCCTTGGGGGTGAGGGTGAGTGTTGCCTACTCTGGGTTGCCACCTCATCCCCTGGTTGATTTTCTAGTGCCTCTGCAGCCTGTGTTCCAGTTCCCTGCATTGACCCTCCCCACCCCCATCATAAACATTTACAGTGGTTCTGTTTTCCTGGTTGGACCTGACTAATATACCAGTTTATCCATCACAGGGGGTGAGTCACTGATGCTTACCTTGGAAGAGATGGTAGGTTTTGTTAGTTTGGTTTTTCTTTTTGGGACAGGGTCTCACTATGGAGCCTAGTAGCCCAGACTAGCCTCAAACTTGTGATTGTCTTGCCACCACCTCCTAGTTTATTACGTGGCCAGATTGTGTACTATATATGATTAAACCACAGGGAAGAGTTGAGGACAAATGCCACCTTGTCCCTCAGTTTGACTCTGAGGTCCACTCTGCAAGTTTTGAAAAAGTGATCTGTCCTGTGAGTTTCAGGAACTCTGTCTGCCCCTTGCCCACTGCTCCTTGCACTCCAGGGGAGGAGTTGGGATTTCAAGCTTTAGCCCCTGAGTTCCTGTTAGAAAAATAGCATAAAGAAGGATATGGGGGAAGCATGTGAAAAGAATAGACTAAAAGGTACAGAAAAAGGAAGAGAGGAAAGGGGAAAGATGAATGAGGAAGAGAGAGAATGTAAAATGTGTTTAGCACAGGGTCTGTACATGGTAGGTTCAATCAATGTTGGTCAAATGAAAGAATGAAGAGAGAAGTAGAAGGGACAAGGACAGATGGAGATCATGGGCAGTACTGGCAAAGATCAAGTGGAACTTTGTCTCTGTTCCCACGATTGCCACTCTGCTTCAGGTCTTCCCAAAGAGCTTACCTATGACAACAGCCTCCTAGCATGGTTTCCTGGGCTCCAGTTCTCCTGACCACAGCTTCAAGGGACTTAACCAAAATCACCATAACAGTTACTTGAGCCAAAATGCTTTCTTGGCTCCTGGATGTGCGGTGATTAAATTCTGTTGTGTCACGTACTTGCAAGCCTCATCTACTGCAATTTTCAAACTTGGACTCCTCCCATCAATCCCCACTGCTGGAACAAGTGTGTGTGTGTGTGTGTGTGTGTGTGTGTGTGTGTGTGTGTGTGTGTGTGTGTGTGTGTGTGTATGAGGGCGTGTGGTTGTCACAGAGGGCATGGTGTTTACCCTCAGCCCTGCTTTCTTTGTTTTTATCTTTGTCCATTTAAGGCCTGGGATCCTCCCCTGATTTGAGACAGGGTTGAGGAACAGGAAGTTAGGTTGCTGAACTCAGATCTGCCTTTGAGCTTATCTGCATAAATTCCCTTTGGCTCTTTGCTGGGCCCAAAGTAGCCTGCACTCCAGCAGCCTGGAGGTCACTCACAGATTTTGTCATTCTGGGCTCCTGAGAGAGAATGAATTGCTTGCAGTATACAAAATGACCCACTATCCTGGATAGAATTTGTTCACACTCTGAAAGGACTTTCAATGCTTGTGGCAGAGCTAGGGGTGCCAAGGTCTGGCTCTGGGCAAAGTGAGGAGAAGACTAAGGAGTAGATCAAATTGTGTTTCTCCAGCCCCAGCCAAGTATCCCCTGATTACACAGAGAGCCTGGATGGACAACGATTCTTTTGCTGACTTTGCCAAAAAAACTAGAAGATACTGAAATCACCCTCCCCACTCATATTCAACAACTAACATTTGTAAGTCTATCTAGTATGGAGCTGGCAGTCTCAAGCAGGGATGGCAAACTATTGCCTGAAGGTCAATTCTGGCCCACTACCCATTTTGTAAATAAAGTTTTATTAGTACATATTGATATCCATTCATTTACATATTATCTATGGCTGCTTTTCTCTTCTATCTATGGAATTGAGCAGTTGGAACAAAAGCCCTAGGACCCACAAAGCCAAAAAAATGTTTATTATTTGGGCCTTTATGGAGAAGGTATACTGACTTCTGGGCTAGAGGGGAAGACAGGTGTACAATGCTGGGATGCAGCCAGTTGCAGGAGAGGTATAGATCATCTCAAATGATAGCCCAGAAAAAGGAGAGAATTGATCCTGACCAGAACAGGTATTAAGGTATTTAAGGCCAGGTCATGAAGCTGAGAAGGAAATTGATCTCTGGAGACTGGGTTGGACCACAGGTTTTTTTTGTTTTTTTTTTTTTATTTGTAGCCCAGACTGGCCTCTAACTTATGATCCTCCTTTAGCCTCTCAAGTGCTGGAATTACATTTGTGTGCACCATACCTGGTGAACCACAGGGGGAGGGTTTTAGTGGGAGGGAGAAAGTAAATGAAGAGGGTAAAAGAAGGTGAATATGGTTGATGTACATGTATGAATATGGAACAGTGAAAACCATCGAAGTCATTTTAAGGTGGTGGGAGGGTGATGAGGGAGAATGATGGTGGGGATGAATCTAACCAAGGTACATTGTAAGCATATATGGAAATGTCACAAAGAAACCTCATGTACAACATTATATATGAATAAAAAGGTTTTTAAAAAACTAGAACTATTATATGATCCATTCCTGGGCATATACCAAAAAGGATGTAAGTGAGCATATACTGGAAGCACCTGCACAACCCTATTTATTGCAGCATGTTCACAACAGCCAAGCTATGGAATCAGCCTAGGTGACCATCAACTGGTGAATGGATAAAGAAAATAAAAGAATAAAAGAAATATAATACATTGGAGTGTGGAAGAGATTAAAGGTTCAATGGCTAATCTAAAGTCATGCAACCTTGCAATCAGAACTTGAACTTAGCTCTGTACATTACAGATTTTATGTCTTCATATTGATATATCACTTGATAAAAAAATTAACACATACATACCCACACAACACCGAGAAGCAGGTATTGCTGGTCTTATTTTACAGATGAGATGAAGCATCCACTCAGGAAGAAGTGGTATTTTGGGGCTCTGAATCCAGAGGAGAGCCTATGACTGTGACAAGGGTACAAAGCCCGTGCAGTTCCAAACTGTCATGGGAACAAGTCCCCGCTTCTTGGCACATGACATTATAATAGGCTTACACAGGCAGGGAACCTTAAACCTGCACACCTAGCAAATTATTTTAAATCCAGTATGTCTTAAGGGCTAGTGGAGTGACTCCAGTGGTAGACTGCTTGCCTAGCAAGTGCAAGGCCCTCAGTTCAAATCCCAGTAGTGCAAAAGAAAAAAGCAGTATGTCTTTAGTGAAGGTCTGTCACATTTGTGCACAGAAACAGATGCTATGAGATGAAAACATCAGGCTAGCACAACACAAGACCCCTCCGACATTCCATGGGCTGTTAGTATGGTTGGGGTACATCATTCTCCAAGCCCCATAATGACATGAGTATATGCTAAGTCACCAATGCATGGTACAGTCAACAAGGGCACAGGGGTTGGGAGCTGTAACAGAAAGTCTCCAGAAGGGTAGGGGTAAAGCTGGTCATCCCCTGATCCTATGCCATAGATTAATTTGGCCTGCCATCCTTTCATATTACAAAAGCCTCATAAAAAAAGACATAAGCCCTCAAAGCTAGAAGAGATCCCATTGTTTTCTACCAATTCCAGATAGGAAAACTGAGTTACCAGCAAAGGACAGAGTTGCTTAGGATGTGCTGACTTATAGCTCAAGCCCAGGTCTTCCTTTGCAGCTCAGGTTTCTTTCTAAAAGACTGTTTTATTCCTTTCCTCTCAATTAACCTCATTTACTTCAGTTTTTCTTTTTCTTTTTCAAATTTACCCTATACAGTGATGGTAAATAGCTACTTTAGAATATCTGGATGTGTGCATACCCTTCTTTCTGTCCTCTCCCCACAGTGTCAGTATCTCCCTGCTGCCTTCAGGATAGAGACTAAGCCTTGGGCAGAGAGACTTTGGAAGGAGGTGGCTGCAAGTACAGCTTCTGGCATTAACTTCTCTGGGTTTGGTGTATGACCATGTGAGTAAGACAACCTTTCTGGGATTAGTGTGCTCATCTGTGAGGTGGGCATAATCACACCCTCACTGTGCTTATAGTAGTTACTCCATAGGACTGCAAGGAATCAGTGGGGTAATCTATGAAGAAACTATAGCATCTGGTATCCAGTAGGTACTCAAGAAAAGTTAGCTGAAATCATTGCTGTTAGCCTGGCATTCACTGGCCTTGCACTTTGGCTCCAGATTATTCCTCTAACCTGGCCTCCACAAACAGGTCTCTCACTATCTCTTATTAACCATGCACTGTTTATGCCTTTTGAACTGTCCCCTCTGCTCCCTTCTCACTGTCAGCCTGTCTCACTGTGTGCCACTGGGTCACCTCTTGTTTCTCAGAAGTGTCCAGGACTCAGTCTGGGTCTCTCCCTGGGAGTCTTGCTGCTATTTTCAACCCCAATGTCCATATCCCTGCTCCTTTTCCAGGGAGCAGGGGTTCTAGGCTCCCCTAGCATTTAGCATTGGATTTTGCACATGGTAGGCAGGCACTCGCCCATTATATTTTCCATTTATTGAGCACTTACTATATTTAAGAGACTTTTGACTGTCATTGAGGGTCATGGAAGAGCTCATGTCCTCACTGTGTGGTGGGACACAGGCTCAGCTGCCAAATACTAACGTAAGAATGGAAGGAGGGCCACACTCAAGGGAGTGCATGAAGGGAGGGTATAATTGGAGCATACTGAGGACTGTTTCAGGGTGATGACGAAGAAGGGTGATGACGAAGAAGGGTGATGAACCAGGGAGGGTGATTCCAAAGGCTAAGTTATACCCAGATGCCAGTACAGTCTGGCACTGGAAGAGAGTGAGAACCTAAAGTGGGTTCTGGGCTTTTCACAAACTGCAGAAACTGATGCTATATGTTGGAGATGTACCCAAGCAACTCAGGACTGTTATGAGCAGGGAACAAGCACTCTGCTGAAAGGGGTTCTGTTATTCCATCTTTACCTGTAGGCCTACCTGGGGAAGGAGAAAACCCAAGTCTGACACTGGGAAATAGCAAGAAGGTGGAAAGCTAGGGAAAAGGATTCTTCCTAGTTTTGGAGGGGGTGGCCTGAAAGAGATGGGTGAGTAGCAGGAAAACCTAAAGGGGAGAGTGAAGGGATGGTCCAGGATGAATTCTGAGAGCGCCCAGCTCACGAGTGACTGCCAGCATTTGGGAGCCTGGGTGTTGATGGCCCGACTGGTATTGGGCAGAAACAGGGAAGTCTAGAAGGTGAAGAAAAGTTTCACTTTCGGGTTTATGTATGCAAAGATAATTCAGACATTTTGGTGGCAGTATCATGTTGACTTGGAGATGCTAATTTCATGTGTAATTGCTCAGAGGCTGTTGGGAGATAGGAACTTGTGCTTTGGAGTTTCGGGGCCCACAACTGGGAAGAGATGGTAACAGCTACAGCACTGAGCCCACTCTACAGGAGAGAGCCTTCTGTGGGTGGGACTTCAGTGAGGCAGGGAGAGCACCAAGACAGAGATACTGTCTTAGGGAGTGCCTGAGTTAATGTCATAAGAGAGGCCCAGCCTAGGTGGAGTATGACAAGTGACACCACAGGTTTATATAAAGTGCAGGGAAGTCAGAGAAGGCAGAGGTCATTCCAGAAGGTAAGTGGGGGTGGGCAGGAAGGGGGCGGTGTGGGTAGATGGGGGAACTCTCTGTGAAGGAGAGGGCATTTGAGGTTGACCTGAATGAGTGGGCAGGATTTCAATAGTGGAGTCAGGGCAAAGTGTTCCAGGTGAAGGGAACTGCACAAGTCCTGAGGTGAAGCAGGAGGGGTAAGCTGGAGTCAGATGGTGAAGGGCAATGAGCACTGGGTTGAGGAATTTAAATAGGAGTCTGACAGTAGGAAGCAGCCACTGACAGTTGAGGACAAGAGAAGACTGACACTAACATGGTTCTAATTGGCTTTCAGAGTTCAGAGTGGAAGTCCTATCTGGTGTGGATGTAGCAGAGAGTCCAAGGCACCAGGGAGACCTTCTAGAAGGCTGTGGCTGCAGTCTCGTGATGGCCTCAGCAACTTATTTCCCTGATGAGTTCTTGAACTGCTTTCCCAGCCTCCTTGCTGGGTTGACCCTCACTTGCAGGGTCAGGCAGGGCTCCTGATAAAGCAGACAGGGTTACACCCCAGATAAGTAGGGATCCTCTCTCAGGTTTGACCCTATCAAAAGCCAAGCTTTTTGGGGGGAGGGGAGAGATCACATATCTGTCCCTGGCTTTTCCCTTTCCAGTTGGGCCTCTGCTCCCAAACTAAGGCTTTTCTGAGCATTGGCGTAGGGCCCATCTTTTAAAATCACTTACTCCTTTATATTCACCACTGTTTATTTACCCTCCTGTCTTAGAGACCACCTTGAAGTCAAGAACTATGTCTGCCCCAGCATTATAAACCCCACCCCAGGCTTTGCACATAGTAGACATGCAGTGTTTTTGCCAACTTCAAACCCAACCAAACAAACCCTTTTTCCCCTGAGTTATTCAGTCTTGTCTCCAGGTACACAGGTAGGTCCTCACCCTGGTTAATGGGCCCTCACCAAGAGGAGAGAGGAGATAATAACAAAATAAAAACTTGCCCTTGGCAACCTTCTTTTCCAAGGATAGAGGAGGAATTGTTCTGTGGTGGTGTTTTGCAGAGGTTTGTAAAGAGTTAAGTCCCAGCCCCCGGGGACTCTGCATGAAGGCATTCCACCCAGAAGGAATGTGGCAGTTGTGCTGGGAAACAGGTTTCCCTCCAGGCTCTGGGGCCAAGATTAATGTCTGGGACTGTGCAGACACAAGGAGCCAAATGTCCCTAGGGCCACTGAGTGTGGGCTCTGCCCAGCCTGTGACTACAGTGGAGGGGCCCACGTGGATACAAACAGCGACAGGGCTCCTGGGTGGGGGAGTCTTTAAATGGTGATAATCCTTCCAGCACCTGCTGTGTGCTGAGCACTCCCTGCAAGCAGGCGCTGTGCCAAGAGCTCTCCACAAGTGACCTCCTGTCAGCTCCTCCCACCTGGGAGCCACTTGCTCTTGGAGACACTTGAGCATGGTGTCCATCTGGACACAGCCTCACCCTGACTGATGATCATAGAGGGCTGACACATGCCAGGCTCTGCGAGCGCTCTACCTTACTGAATACTCATATCCATTTTTGGGGGTAGGTGTATTTGTCTCCATTTTTTTATGTTAGAAACCAGAGGCTTTCAGAAGTTAAAGTAACTTACTGTAATTACACAAGTTAGTGGCAGAGCCAAGCAGGAATCAAGCCTAGGCTATGGATGCCAAAGCTCTGAGCTGTTTCCCTTTGCGATCGCCTTCAGTGACCAAGGCCACCCTGGTTCTCAGACTCCATTTACAAGGAGCCCAGTTTGTCTTCTTCTGGGATCCTCTAATGTGGGACCCACATCTTTCAAAACTCCCAGGGTTGTGATCATTCTCCATCATATAATACTAGAGTCAGGGCCAGGTTTCACTTTGCAGTCTAGGCAATTTCTCAGAGAGGTTTGACACAGGT
This sequence comes from Castor canadensis, assembly GCF_047511655.1. Classification (NCBI taxonomy): domain Eukaryota; kingdom Metazoa; phylum Chordata; class Mammalia; order Rodentia; family Castoridae; genus Castor; species Castor canadensis. The sequence goes on along the minus strand of NC_133397.1, from coordinate 24,282,768 downwards.
GGCAGCTTCTTCTTCAAAACCTCTGTCTCTGCTGCCTTTTATGCGAGCCACTTCATCTGTAGCTCGATTTCCCTCATGTGGGGAAAGTGGCCTTAGCTATTCTTGGCTTCACACATGAATCTGGCCCCACTCAGGAGTAAGATGAAGTTTGGGGGAAGTGCTTCCAGTAAAAGTGCAAAGGGCTCTTCCCCTGCAGCACTGGGCAAACCTCACTTGCTATTCCATGGGTCATGTGGCTGTCCTTGGCCTGAGGAATTGGAAGTCCCCACAGTGAGTCTGCCTGGAGTCTCTGGCTGGGGTGAGGCCCAGTTAACAGCACCTCTCTTTCTGTGAAGGTTAGTCACAGAGTTGAGCAAAGTGAAAATTCTGTAAATTCTCTTGGCCCTGACATGTAGTCCCTGGCCTGCTCATGTCTCATGACCCTTGGAGCCAAACCTGTGGTACAGGTGAGACTACCAACAATCTCACCAAGTCTCAGCCTCAGGCTGAGGGGAGGGACTGGCATCTCCAAAGGCCTAAGTCACACAGGAAGCTGGTCTACCAGGAAAGGACATGGGGGAGGAAGCTCCATGTCCACTTCCTGTGTCTTTAGTCCTTCTCTGGCTCTTAACATCCTCTACCTGTGATACCTCCAGTGTCTGTTTAGTTCTCAGTTAAACCTCTGGTACCTGGCACAAGGCAGATGCTCAGGAACGAGTGAATTTAGTGGCTCCAGCTTTAATGTGAGCATGAAGGAAACAACTCCCTACCTTCTCCCAATATCTTTGTTCCTGTGAGGGGTACTGGCTTGCTTGATAGAAATATTTATCTTTTGTCTCCTGTCTGTTGGTCAATGTTCACTTGTAAGACTGCCCACAAATCCATTTATTCTGTGAAGAACTAGAAATTCACTCTCAGCTCTCCCTACAGTGTGTGTGTGTGTGTGTCTGTGTGTAGATAATTATACCGTACATTTGCATCCGGAAAATGTTGTGGGTTTTTTTTTTTTAATGAATCAAGATTTCTTCCCTGTATTTCTTCCCTGAATGAATCAAGTATTTCATTCCCTTGTGGGCTCCCTGCCCCCAGTAGCCAGGCCTTTCTGAATTCCTTGCCTCAGAAGAGGGATATGAAGGGCAAAGGAAGAAACAAAGGTGGTTTCTGAAGGCAGCAGAAGAAATGTGGTTAGGGATGACTTAGCTGGGGCCAGCAGAGCTCCATTTTTGACTTGGCTCAAACCTGACGAATTGTAAAGAGTTATTCCTTAATTTCCATGAGGAAATGGCACAGCTATATGGGCCAGGTCCCCCAGGTGGGTCCTGGGCACAGACCCTCTGTAGAACCAGGATTTCCCAGGTTCTTCATTTCCTGAGTGGTATCAATAGAAGTACATTGGTTTTATTTTATCTGTCTATCTATCTATCTGTCTATCATCTATCTATCTATTTTCTGAGACAAGATCTTGCCTATGTAGCCCAGGTTGACCTCAAACTCGGTATCTTCCTGCCTCTGCTTCCCAAGTGCTGGTATTACAGGTGTACATCACCACACCCCACAGCACATGGGTGTGGATACAGAACCTGAAGTTGCACATGGGTGTTCAGATACAGAACCTGAAGTTGAACTTCACTGGCTTGAGTTACTTAGTTATTCCCTTCTATCCACATCCCTTGTGTATAGACAATAGCTAGTCACCCTCCATACCAGGTTCCAGTGAGGACTCAGTGGGATAAGACATGCATAGCCCTTTGTCCAGAGCCTGTCCCAGGGCAGCTGCTTCTGACAGTCATTTCACTTCCTTTCTTCTCTTCTTGGAGGACTCGGGATAGGGTGGCTAGAAAAACTCCACACTCAGGCAGCTGGTCCTCTCACCCTGTTTGAAAGAGATGACACACGTGATATTTGCTTCCAGCTGGCCATGAAGTTTACCAGAAGTGCAGCTGCTTATAGGACATGAGAAGCCTGCCCCTGTTCTGGGTCAGAGAAGGGCAGATCTCGCTTGAGAAGCAGCGTATTATGTTCGGAAGACATTATACATGGCATCAATATTTGACGAGACCCAGGGCAGGGGGGAGGGGCGTGTGCAGTCTGGTTGGCTGACCCACTGCTGTGTGACTACAAGCTGTTCTGTGCCTGGCATGGCATGCCAAGGTCCCATGTCCACAGGAAAGAAGCTGAGGTTGTTTAGCAGGGAAGACACCAGGCAGATCCTGCTCCTAACCGACCATTCTCATTTTCCTGCTTTCCCATTGGGAAGAAAATAACACTAGTATTTGCCAATTATCAACTGCTCATTCTGTGCCAGGTGTCACCTCCTTCATCCTCAGAATGCTTCATTCTCAGTTAAGCAAACCAAGGCTTAGAAAATTCAGAAACTTGCCCAACGTCAAGTATTAAAATATTAGACTGGCCCAGTAACCAAGCAGACATAGTATATGAGGGAAGTAGACCTAAAGGATGAGGTCTTCTGAAGCAACATTTTCACAATCTGGGGCTACAATGCTCTGGAGAATCTTACAAAATGGAGACACCTTGTTCCAAAGTGCCTGCCAGCCTGCCTTAGACTTAACATTCAAGAATCATGGGATCAAGGCTGGAGATGTGGCTTGGTAACAGAGGGCTTGTCTAGTATTAAGAAGGCCCTATGTTTGATCCTCAACATCACAAAAATCAGTCAATCAATTATGGGCTGAACATTCACCCATTCTTTATTTCGAACTCAGATGGGAAGAGAAGTCTGTGAGCGCCAGACTGAGCTGGTGATCTTTGTGTAGCAGAATTCCAAGGGCATTCTAGATCATTGGGAATATGTATTTGTAGGATGGTAGAACATCCATAAGTTTGCCAGCTTGATCTATAATTTTTCAATATTAGGCCTTTGTATGTAGGGTCTCTATTTGTACTCTTGCACTGGGCCCCAGAATTTTTTTTGAGGGGGGGGATGCTATGTCATTTTGAACTGAGAGCCTGATTAATAGGATAGAAAATTGCTCACTGATATGATTTCAAGAGCATGAATGTTCCTTTTCTTTTTTCCTAATGTCCTGTGAGTGATCAAACATATCAAAAAGCACAGACAATCATATCAGAAATGGGACTGGGCCACAAATGAGGGCTTAGAACCAACGGTACTACATATGCAATTACATAGCATCCATTCTTGGGAAGAGGTGAATCTTTGACCTTCAGCTCAATTTTACATTGAAACTGCAGGAAACATTTGAAAGTGCTTTGAAGGGTGCACTTCTGGGCTTTCATCCAGGCCAGTAAGGCTGATAGCCAGTAGCATTTTACTTCAGGATGGTATGCACTTGGCCTATGTGAATCTTCTCACCTAGGTAAGAAGGTAGAGGGATGCAGCCTTGGGGAGGGGTTAGGTTAGAGCGTTTGTGCCTCCAGAGGAAAAATCCTCTCTATTCAGCCCTGTAGCTTGTCTAGAAACTGGATTGCTGCTTGGACCCAGGCCGTCTTTCTGTAAGGTGACTGTGCCCTTGATGCTAGAGTCTGTACTGCCAAGGTTTATATGAAGCTACACCAAGGGCTGTTCTGCTGTCTTCCTTCAACCAAACCTCTTTCCTTTCCCACAGTGACACATCCCACCACCTCTAGTTCCAGTTCCCAGCATTCCCTGGAAGATTCTCAAGCCTCAAACAATGAAGAGTCTCATTGAGAACAAAAGGAAGAGTGCAGGAGTCACCCAAACGTCCCTGTGGACACAAATCTATAAGTGACCTTGAAATGGCAGTGACTGTTCATTCTTGTTTGACCAAAGTCACTCAGCAATGCTCAGGGTTCTAACCACATTACTAAAAGGAGGAGGCCTGGAGGGCTTTGGGTAGTGACTGAGGGCTGGTGTTAGAACACTGTGACCTCTTAGGGTCTCACACTGTATTTATTACTCTGTAGCCTAAGCTGGAGGGCTGACCTTCAGCAAGATTATAAGGTCAGGCCAGTTTGTGTTGATGAAACTGCCACTCACACCTCTTCCCCTGAATCCAGGTGACTGCCTTGGCCTCTGGTCCAGCTTTGCCCATGTCTCGCATCTCCCATGACTGACACTGAGCTTCCTGGGAGTCTTACAGCTACCTTCCCTTGCCCTGGAGGACTAAGGCTTACACACACACATACACATGAATGAGTAGTGTCTACACTTGTTCTGAGCGTGTGTATGCATGCACATGCATATACACACTCTGTCTCTCTTATACGTGTGCATGTGTGCACACTCATGAAATCCACTGGTTGGCATTTTATTTCCCAAGACCAAGGTCCCATTTACCAATGGGAGATAGGGCAAGAGTGTCCTCCTGTTCTAGGCAGCATTTGTTCACCTGATAACCTGTTTTTGACCTTCAGGCGTGAGATGTGCTGGCCCTAGAGCAGGCTGCCTGTAAGAATTAAAGAAAAGCATTTTCTGTCTGGACAGGCACAGGCCATGGTGGGTGGAGTTTGGGTTGGATTCCAGCCCCTACCTGACTCTTGCCTTGGATGCCCTTGGGTTTGGAACTTTCTCACCAGTGAACGTACTTCAGATGAGAGACTCTAATGGGAAGTACTCTAGCCTGGGAAAGTTGTCAACAAGTCAACAAGTCATCTAATGTAGTTGTCTGTCTATTCCATGTCCTGTGAGAACCAGTCCTAGGGGCTGGGCTGGGCCTCATGGTCCCTATAAAGAGCCCAACACTCCAAAGAGCACTGGCACCCCATTCTGTGGTTGGTCCCCTCTGAAACTTCTGAAACTTATGCCGAAATTTGGTTGCCATTGTGGGGATGTTAGGAACAGAGGCCTTCAAGAGGTGATTAGGTCTTTAAAACAGGGATTAATGCCTTTCTCATGGGGCTGTGTTAGTTACCTTGAAAGTGAGTTGTTACACAGTGAGGCTACCTCTCTTGTTCCATCTCTTCTGTATGTGGCCATTTCCCTCCACCTTCCACCACTAGGTGCTCACCAGGAGTGAGGAGATGCTTGGCTCCATGCTTTTGGACTTCCCAGACTCCAGAAGCATGAGAAAAAATAAACTTCCTTCCTTGATAAGTTACTCAGATGAGCAAACAGTGAATGACCAAGTTCACATACCTGGTTTGGGACTGGCATCCAGCTCTTCTGCAATTTTAGCAGCCAGAAGAAGATTAAAAGAACCCAGTTTATGTGGCCATTTATAGCAGGCCATATTTTAGAAACATGGCTTTTTTGATAATGTGATCAAACAAAGTTGACTTGTGACAACGCTGGAAAGTAGACAGAACAAGAAGATTACACCTATTTTATAGACAAGAAAACTGAGGTGAACCTATGGGACACAGCAAAGGCAGTCCTGAGAGGAAAGCTTATAGCCATGAGTGCATATATTAAAAAGACTGAAAGATCCCAAATCAATGACTTAATGATACATCTCAAACTCCTAGAAAAACAAGAACAAGCAAATCCCAAAACAAATAGAAGGACAGAAATAATAAAAATAAGAGCTGAAATAAGTGAAATAGAAACCATAAAAACCATACAAAGAATTAATGAAACAAAAAGTTGGTTCTTTGAAAAAATAAAAAAGAAAGACAGACCCCTGGCAAACCTGACTAAAATGAGGAGAGAAAAAACTCAAATTAGTAGAATCAGGAATACAAAAGGAGAGATAACAACAAACACCATCGAAGTCCAGGAAATCATCAGAGACTACTTTGAAAACCTATATTCAAATACATTTGAAAATCTTAAAGAAATGGACAGATTTCTAGATACATATGATCATCCAAAACTGAACCAAGAGGATATCAATCACCTGAATAGATGTATAACACAAAATGAAATTGAAGCAGCAATCAAGAGTCTCCCCAAAAAGAAAAGTCCAGGACCTGATGGATTCTCTGCTGAATTCTATCAGACCTTTAAAGAAAAACTGATACCAACCCTCCTTAAACTGTTCCATGAAATAGAAAGGGAAGGAAAACTGCCTAACACATTTTATGAAGCCAGTATTACACTTATCCCAAAACCAGGCAAAGACACCTCCAAAAAGGAGAACTATAGGCCAATCTCCTTAATGAACATTGATGCAAAAATCCTCAACAAAATAATGGCAAACCAAATTCAACAACACATCAAAAAGATCATTCACCACGACCAAGTAGGCTTCATCCCAGGGATGCAGGGGTGGTTCAACATACAAAAATCAATAAACGTAATAAACCACATTAACAGAAGCAAAGACAAAAACCACTCGATCATCTCAATAGATGCAGAAAAAGCCTTGATAAGATCCAACACCATTTCATGATAAAAGCTCTAAGAAAACTAGGAGTAGAAGGAAAGTACCTCAACATTATAAAAGCTATACATGACAAACCTACAGCCAGCATTATACTTAACGGAGAAAAACTGAAACCATTCCCTCTAAAATCAGGAACCAGACAAGGATGCCCACTATCTCCACTCCTATTCAACGTAGTACTGGAATTCCTAGCCAGAGCAATTAGGCAAGAAGAAGGAATAAAAGGAATACAAATAGGTAAAGAAACTGTCAAAATATCCCTATTTGCAGATGACATGATCCTATACCTTAAAGACCCAAAAACTCTACTCAGAAGCTTCTAGACATCATCAATAGCTACAGCAAGGTAGCAGGATATAAAATCAACATAGAAAAATCATTACCATTTCTATACACTAACAATGAGCAAACTGAAAAAGAATGTATGAAAACAATTTCATTTACAATAGCCTCAAAAAAAATCAAATACCTAGGTGTAAACCTAACAAAAGATGTGAAAGACCTCTACAAGGAAAACTATACACTTCTGAAGAAAGAGATTGAGGAAGACTACAGAAAATGGAGAGATCTCCCCTGCTCATGGATTGGTAGAATCAACATAGTAAAAATGTCGATACTCCCCAAAGTAATCTACATGTTAAATGCAATTCCCATCAAAATTCCAATGACATTCATTAAAGAGATTGAAAAATCTACTGTTAAATTTATATGGAAACACAAGAGGCCACAAATAGCCAAGGCAATACTCAGTCAAAAGAACAATGCTGGAGGTATCACAATACCTGACTTCAAACTATATTACAAAGCAATAACAATAAAAACAGCATGGTACTGGCACAAAAACAGACATGAAGACCAGTGGAACAGAATAGAGGACCCAGATATGAAGCCACACAACTATAACCAACTTGTCTTTGACAAAGGCGCTAAAACTATACGATGGAGAAAAAGCAGCCTCTTCAACAAAAACTGCTGGGAAAAGTGGTTAGCAGTCTGCAAAAAACTGAAACTAGATCCATGTATATCACCCTATACCAAGATTAACTCAAAATGGATCAAGGATCTTAATATCAGACCCCAAACTCGTAAGTTGATACAGGAAAGAGTAGGAAATACTCTGGAGTTAGTAGGTATAGGTAAGAACTTTCTCAATGGAACCCCAGCAGCACAGCAACTAAGAGATAGCATAGATAAATGGGACCTCATAAAACTAAAAAGCTTCTGCTCAACAAAAGAAATGGTCTCTAAACTGGAGAGAACACCCACAGAGTGGGAGAAAATATTTGCCAGCTACACATCAGACAAAGAACTGATAACCAGAATATATAGGGAACTTAAAAAACTAAATTCTCCCAAAATTAATGAACCAATAAAGAAATGGGCAAGTGAACTAAACAGAACTTTCTCAAAAGAAGAAATTCAAATGGCCAAAAAACACATGAAAAAATGCTCACCATCTCTAGCAATAAAGGAAATGCAAATTAAAACCACACTAAGATTCCACCTCACCCCTGTTAGAATAGCCATCATCAGCAACACCACCAACAGCAGGTGTTGGCGAGGATGTGGGGAAAAAGGAACCCTCTTATACTGCTGGTGGGAATGTAAACTAGTACAACCACTCTGGAAAAAAATTTGGAGGCTACTTAAAAAGCTAAACATTGATCTACCATTTGATCCAGCAATACCACTCTTGGGGATATACCCAAAAGACTGTGACACAGGTTACTCCAGAGGCACCTGCACACCCATGTTTATTGCGGCACTATTCACAATAGCCAAGTTATGGAAACAGTCAAGATGCCCCACTACTGACAAATGGATTAAGAAAATGTGGTACTTATACACAATGGAATTTTATGCAGCCATGAAGAAGAACGAAATGTTCATTCGCTGGTAAATGGATGGAATTGGAGAACATCATTCTGAGTGAGGTTAGCCTGGCCCAAAAGACCAAAAATCATATGTTCTCCCTCATATGTGGACATTAGATCAAGGGCAAACACAACAAGGGGATTGGACTTTGAGCACATGATAAAAGCTTTAGCACACAATGGAGGGGTGAGGATAGGTAAGACACCTAAAAAACTAGATAGCATTTGTTGCCCTCAAAGCAGGGAAACTAAAGCAGATACCTTAAAAGCAACTGAGGCCAATAGGAGAAGGGGACAGGAACTAGAGAAAAGGTTGGATCAAGAATTAACCTAGAGATAGCATAGATAAATGGGACCTCATAAAACTAAAAAGCTTCTGTTCATCAAAAGAAATGGTCTCTAAACTGAAGAGAACACCCACAGAGTGGGAGAAAATATTTGCCAACTATACATCAGACAAAGGACTGATAACCAGAATATACAGGGAACTTAAAAAACTAAATTCTCCCAAAACTAATGAACCAATAAAGAAATGGGCAAGTGAACTAAACAGAACTTTCTCAAAAGAAGAAATTCAAATGGCCAGAAAACACATGAAAAAATGCTCACCATCTCTAGCAATAAAGGAAATGCAAATTAAAACCACACTAAGATTCCACCTCACCCCTGTTAGAATAGCCATCATCAGCAACACCACCAACAACAGGTGTTGGCGAGGATGCGGGGAAAAAGGAACCCTCTTACACTGTTGGTGGGAATGTAGACTAGTACAACCACTCTGGAAAAAAATTTGGAGGCTACTTAAAAAGCTGGACATCGATCTACCATTTGATCCAGCAATACCACTCTTGGGGATATACCCAAAAGACTGTTACTCCAGAGGCACCTGCACATCCATGTTTATTGCGGCACTATTCACAATAGCCAAGTTATGGAAACAGACAAGATGCCCCACCACTGACGAATGGATTAAGAAAATGTGGTATCTATACACAATGGAATTTTATGCAGCCATGAAGAAGAACGAAATGTTATCATTCGCTGGTAAATGGATGGAATTGGAGAACATCATTCTGAGTGAGGTTAGCCTGGCTCAAAAGACCAAAAATCGTATGTTCTCCCTCATATGTGGACATTAGATCAAGAGCAAACACAACAAGGGGATTGGACTATGAGCACATGATAAAAGCGAGAGCACACAAGGGAGGGGTGAGGATAGGTAAGACACCTAAAAAACTAGCTAGCATTTGTTGCCCTTAATGCAGAGAAACTAAAGCAGATACCTTAAAAGCAACTGAGGCCAATAGGAAAAGGGGACCAGGAACTAGAGAAAAGGTTAGATCAAAAAGAATTAACCTAGAAGGTAACACCCACGCACAGGAAATCAATGTGAGTCAATGCCCTGTATAGCTATCCTTATCTCAACCAGCAAAACCCCTTGTTCCTTCCTATTATTGCTTATACTCTCTCTACAACAAAATTAGAGATAAGGGCAAAATAGTTTCTGCCGGGTATTGAGGGGGTGGGGTGGGTGGTAAGGGAGGGGGTGGGGGCAGGGGGGAGAAATGACCCAAACATTGTATGCACATATGGATAATAAAAAGAAGAGGTGAACTGATATGTGAACAGAGTTGGAGCCATGATTCTTACGTTTTATTGGTGTGACAGCTATGCCACATTTTCTTTATCCAGACAGATTTACAAAGTCTAGCTTTAAACTTAATTTTACAGAATGTGAAAATCTTTAAAAAGTCCTTTATTTTTTCAAAGAATGGGTCATTTGCCACATTTTCTTGTGCCCTTTCATCTCTTATGACTAGATTCTCCTAACAGGATTATACATCTGTTTAGCTCTTAATTTTTCTTTTGTACTGGAGTTTGAACTCAGGACCTTGTGCTTGCTAGGCAGACACTCTTATCACTTGAGCCATGCTCCCAGCCCAAGCTCTTAATGTTTTTAAAAGGTTTTTTTCTTTTCCCAGCAGTCTTTGTGGTGGCAGGGCAGGTATTTCATCCATTGCAGGTGAGCTAATAGTGAATGGTCAATGGACTAGCACCCAGTCTTTTCATTTTTAAGTCCACTGAGCTTTCAGCTTTGTCATGTTACCTCTTCCCCAGAGGGCTGAGGAGACAGAAGCAACTGCCTACAGGAAATATGCTACAGCTTCCTCCAGAGACACAGAGTTCCCAGAGAGCCAGGTTCCATGGAAACAGAAAGAAGAGGGTGTATACATGGCTTTTCTTCTAGGCCCACTCCAGTTCTTATCGGAAGCTGGTGAGCCATATTTTCCTGGTGGGTTAATCCTAATCCATATTCTCTACAAAACAGAATGGAGTCATTTCATGACAAAATGTCAGAAAAGATATTCTTTCTGGTTAAATGTTTTCAGTATACAAATAAGGAAATAGTTTGGGTTAAATGACAGGTTGAATGACTTGCCCAAGGTTACCCATCTAGTATGGCAGTTGAGAATCTTGTTAGTTTGGTTTCTGCCTATACATATAGACAATCTGGAAATTAGGTCCTGAGCAAGGCAAAAGGCTGTTGTTATCTCTCTCCTCTGCTCTACTCTAAGGAGGCCTCATGGCATGGAATATAAGGTCAGCATCATATTAATTGCTCTGAACTTGAAATTTGGGCTCCATTGTTTTCCCCTGATGCCCTATAACCTGGCAGGAAAAAAAATCTCTACTTCCACATTGACCTTAGCCTGTCTTCTGCAAATTTCCCCCCTTTCTTTTTTTCCTGGGAGCCATTGCTCTTTCAACGCACATTTACTGAACACCTGTTTCTTTCGTTTTTTTTTTTTATTCGTATGTGCATACAATGTTTGGGTCATTTCACCCCCCTCCCCCCATTCCCTCCCTTACCCTCCCACCCCCTCCCTCTCCCCCCCACCCCCTCAATACCTGGCAGAAACTATTTTGCCCTTATCTCTAATTTTGTTGAAGAGAGAGTATAAGCAATAACAGGAAGGAACAAGGGTTTTTGCTGGTTGAGATAAGGATAGCTATACAGGGCATTGACTCACATTAATTTCCTGTGCGTGTGTGTTATCTTCTAGGTTAATTCTTTTGCTCTAACCTTTTCTCTAGTTCCTGGTCCCCTTCTCCTATTGGCCTCAGTTGCTTTTAAGGTATCTGCATTAGTTTCTCTGCGTTGAGGGCAACAAATGCTAGCTAGTTTTTTAGGTGTCTTACCTATCCTCATACCTCCCTTGTGAACACCTGTTTCTTACCAGGCCCTCTGCTAGATCAGGGGATACCCAATAAGCAAGACAGATAGTTCCAGTCCTCAGTTAGCAGAAGCAGGAAGGTTGCACAAAATGATGAGTTCTAGAACTAACTAATTCTGCAATTAATCATAAGAATGCCCTGGAATCACATTTATGACTTGGGCTGTTAAGTGTCCCCACTCACCTGTTCTGGATCCCAGATTGTGTCTGGAAACAATTCCCTGCAGTCTCCTGATGTCCACCTTGAACTCCAAATCTTGATTTAATGGTTTCTATATGGATGCCCACATTCCTGTGTTCTTCTACCTGGCTTGAGCACCTGAATTGACTATTGTGCCTGGTACTGGGATAGTGTGCTGAACAAGCCAGACAATAACCTGTTTTTGGATGCATGCTGCCTCCTGGCCTCTGCCTTGGTCAGGGCTGGGCACAGATTCCCCTGTTCCCTGTTCACTTGGAATTGAATGTCAACCTTGGCTCTCTTACTCAGGTTCTATGTTTTGAGCATATCTTTGATCTTGTGTTAGTCTCTGCCCTTGGTTTTGACATTTGGGCTCATGATAACTGCATATCTCCTGCTAGATGAACTGGCCCTCAAATGCAATCTCAGATGTAGCAAATTCCTGCCACTATGCCCTCCAGTTTGACCCACCTGCTAGTTGTCTTTTCCTGGGCCACTTCATTTGAGGCAATCTATGGCCTGGAGCTGACTCATCATCCTAATAGTCCTTTGGTAAATATTTATAAAGTTAAATCAACTCAGGAGTGGTTCAGAAATTCCAGGAGCCTCTAACAGAATCCAGAGACATTGGCTGTAGTCTAATGGTATGTTCCAAATTGAAACTACTTCTCGTTTATCCCGTGCTTCTCTGTGCTCCAGTAGTTTACAAGAAAGCATCAGGGTGGGTGCGAGGACAACCTTCCACACAGGACTTGCATGTCTAGGAATAATTGGTGGCCTCAGGCCCACCCAGCTCTTTGTCTGGGGCCTGCACAGTCCTGCATTTGGAAGTGCTGGAAACAGGTTCTGCCTGTTACTGGCTGAACTGGGGAGCGTTCTTACCTCCCCACCCCTGCATAACAGGCTCCACTCAGAAAGCAGAAGCAGAGACCCCTGCGAGGCTCTTGAATGCCTCTCTGGATTTCTGCATGGACTGTTCATTCTGGATCAGAAAACTTTTGTTGGCATTCTTCATACTCACATGAAGTAGATTCAGAAAACTTACTTCAGCCACCAAAGCTAATGCCTTGTAAAGCAGAGGACCGGGCTCCTGGTAAGGGACAACCAATGGCCATTATTTCTGCCATCTGCTCAACTCAGCCACTGTGTCACAAATTGGAGCACCTTCTGGCTCCTGTTTCAAGTGAGCTTAGCTCTTTTCCCAAATTCTTTTTGTATGTGGGGGACTTCACCCAGATGAGAGATTTTCCTTCAGAGAGAGTAATTGAATCTTTGCATCTTAGGCAGCCTTTAGGATGACACCTCCCCCACCCCATGACCCATTGTGTAGTTCCCTGTGTAATTCCTACTTTTGGCATCACTCGCCTATTCCAGCCAATAGAATACAGCAAAGGGAATGTGATGTCACTTCAGAGACTAGGTTATAAAAAATCTGTGGCTTGTGTATTGGGTATCCACTCTTCCTCTTCTCCTTTTTCCCTCCTCTCTCTCTTTCTTGGATCCCTCACACTGAGGCAAGGAAGCAAGCTGCCATATAGTAAACAGCTCCACTGGAGAGGACCTAGAGGCATGGCAAGGGACTGAGACCCTCAGCTCAGTGGTCTGAGGAAGCGTGGAAGTAGATGCTTCAGCCCTGTGCTGTCTCCAGATGACCACAGGCTTGTGAGCATATCTGAGTCAGGACCATTCAGCTAACCTGTGCTGGGGACTCCTGACCCACAGAACTGGGAGACAATAAGTGTTTATTTTAAGCTGCTGCCAGTGTTTTGAGTAATTTGTTATGCAGCAAAACATAAATAATACACATCCCCATACTGGAGTTCCAAATACACAGTTTTAATTTCTTTACTCACCACTCATTCATATCCTTCTTGCCATATGCCTTCTCTTCTTCCCAAGGCTGTTACTAGCCCAGGAAGCACCTTGGTGCCAAGAAAGAAAATTAAGATGCTTTTCTCCCTTTGGCTGGAAAATTGTCATCATCATCCACTCCATGATGAATAGGAAAGTTGTGGAACCCAGAGCTGGGTCACCTTTGTGCAGTGCACAATCTGCACCACTGCATGTAGCAACCCTGGTCCCACTCCTGTTCAAAATCCCCCTTTCAATATCATCTGGGACTTGTTCTTTGCAAGCCTGGTGACTTTTCCTTAGTTCTCCTTTTCTTTGTTGCTTGGCTTCACTTGACTCTGTGGACCACTCCCTCATCCTTACAACTTGTTATTGTAGGAGGCAGGACTAAGAGAGAATAAGGAGACAGGTGGTATATTGCTAAAAAGATTGATTGGCTATCAAAACAAGCCCAGCTGAGCTGGTCTTTTAGGTTTGCTATCTTAGTCTGTTTTCTGCTGCTATAATGAAATATCACAGACTGGGTAATTTACAGACAATAAAAGTTATTTGGATCATGGCTCTGGAGGCTGGCATTTGCAAGGGCCTTCTGTGCTGTATCCTAACACAATGCAAGGGCTGAGCAAGCGTGTGCGAGACAGAGAGGAAATGGGGCCAAAGTCTTCCCTTTTTTCAGGAACCCACTCCCATGATCACCAACCTACTCCTCCAATAGGAAGGTGAATTCATTCATGAGGATAGAGCTGTCCTGGTCTAATCACCTTTTAAAGGTCACAATGGTGTGCCAACATGGGTTTTTGAGAAGGCATTCAAATAGTACTCTACCCCAGGTGTTGCCCAAGGTCTTCCAGGTATCATTACCATGGTGGGTGCTGGTTCCACCTTCCTGTCTCTAGTGAGCTCTTGTTTTCTGCATATTTCCTGCTATCTTTATGGCTATCCTGGTGCTGTGCCAACACAGGATTTGAACTTGTTCCTCACTTTCACCCAAACCTCCCTACTTTAATAAATTCTCAGAAGGCAGAAAGTGTGCATTTTCATTGTAGGGTCACACACAATAGCCTACAAGAACCTCCTATCCTTAGAAGTTCTTTGGTGACTCGGAACTGTTGACCTTCTCTGCTCTCTCACCCTGAGTTGGTGTGGCTCCATTTGCCATTCTCTTCTGATCCCTTGGCTTCTGAGAGTCAAAACTTCCAGTCTCACCTTCTGTCTCAAGGCCACCAAAGGTACTTTGCTGTTTTGTCCCTAAGAGGAATTCTGCCCCCAGACATGAGTCAAGATCCCTTTTCACATGCCTCATTTCTTAAAGTGGGTCATTTGTTGAACATTACCTCCTCTAAGTGAAGTGAGCTGCTTTAAGATAGTTAAACTTCTAGAATCCCCTCTCTCTGAGACCTTTTAAATGCCCTCTTGCTAGGCATTTTCCCCAGCAGACTGCTAGCACTTTTTATTCCACCTTGCTGAGTTTCTACCTTAGCCAAGATATTCACTTCTGAGTGATAGATTCTCCATTGTACTTCACTCAGGCAGCCTTTGACTTTGAAAACGATGCCAAAGGAAGAGATGACTGGGCTGTTCTTCACGCAGGCCCGATCTTGTTGTGCATGACATTTTCTTTGGCTGGCTTTGAAAAATCCAATTTAGATGGTCACCACCTGCTCTTTCAGTCTTGCACTCAGTGCTAACTCAGAGACTTCTTTGTTAGCAAAACAATTCAGCTGGAGTTTGTGGAACGATCTCTCTTTCTCTCTCTCATTGCTACTTTCCAAAAGTTTGTTAATTACATTACACACTCTTTCACATCTTGGTTTCCTTCCACTTTCTTTCCACCTCTCAGACCACCTGTCTCTCTTTGGATTGGTGTTCCTCTTCTGCCTATCACATGTGAGTCCTTGTTCACTTCTCCCTCTGTCCCAGGAAGCCTCATCTACTTTTGGGGTTTCAGTTATTACTATTGTTTAAGCCACTAACATTTCCTTTACTAATTTATTCCCTCATACTAATTTATTCCCTCACATATAAATGTATTTAACCATTTTGAAATGTACAGTTAGTGGCATTATAATCATCCATCTACTCAAGACCTCTTTTCCTCGTGTAAAACTGAAACTGTCTCCGCTAAACAACTCTCTGTTCTGCCCTCCCCTGACCACTGCCATTCTACGTTCTATCTCTATGAACTGTGTTTCGAACAAGTGGGAATAAACAGTCTTTGTCCCTTTGTGACTGGTTATTTCACTTAGCATAAGGCCCTAAAGTTTCATCTATGTTGGAGCATGTCAACCATTACTTTTACATGAGTGATTTCAAATCTGTATCTCCAGGTCTTCCTTCTCTCTTAAGATTTGCTTCTATTACCCCACCCCTCAGTTCCCTTTGATATTTTTTAACACAAATGCATTTCAGTTGCTTAAAAGTCCGCAGGTCTAATGAGGCACGTCACCCTTCCCTTCAAATCAGAGTCCCTCATTTCTATTATTCCAAATATGCTTTCACGATCTCTTTATATCTTTTTCCTTTTTCTCTCCATGTCAAGTTACTCCACAGATTATAAACTGTTTAGAACTCCTTATTGCCTGTAGAATGAAGTCCAAAGTCCTTAAGCTAGTCACAATCTGGCCTTGAATTAATAGAGATTAGGCTCAGTTGTATATGTATAAAACCAAAATAATGGTTTTTGTTGGTTTGTTTGTTTGTTTTTTGTGGGACTGAGGTTTGAATTTAGGGTCTACACCTTGAGCCACTCCACCAGACCTTTTTTTTTTTGTGATGGGTTTTTTTGAGATAGGGTCTCTTGAACTATTTGCCAGGGCTGGCTTGGAGCTGCAATCCTCCTGATCTCTGCCTTTTGGGTAACTACGATTACAGGTGTGACCCACCAGTGCCTGGCTTAATTTTTTTTTAATGACATAAAAGTATACTTTCTCTTGGGTTAATGAGTTCTGGAGATAGCCCAGGACTGATACAAAAGTTCCACAAAGCTGTTAGGGGATCCGGACTCCTTTTAGTTCACTGATTTATTATCTCAAGAACATCACTACCTTCATGATTTAAAATGGAGTTGGAGTTCCAGTCATCACATCTTAATTCTGAGCAAGAAGATGGAGAAAGGGATAAGAAAGGACATATACTGACTGTCACTTAAAAAGATTTCTTTGAAGTTACCCCATACACTTCCCAATTATATCCCATTGGTCATAATTTAGTCACATGGTCTGATCTAGCTGCTAGAGAGATAGGAAACAGAATCTCTTTTGTAGGTGGACCAATAAACAAGCTAGAAACTGGGAGTTCTGTTCCTAAAGAAGGGTTAACCAGCCTTCTTTTCTACAGGCTCCCTTCTGCTTCTGTGTATCCCTGCCACACCCTCCTTTCAACATGACCCACTGGAAGGATTCTTTGATACTGACTATCGCTCCCACTAGGCTGACAGCTTTTGAGAGCTGAGAAGCTTGTCTCCTTACTTTTGGCTCATGGTATTTGGTGCAGTTCCTGGAGAGGAGAAAAGTTTCAACCAGGATTTGATAAACAAGCAAATGCCATTTGTAAAAAATGAGAGGAAGGAGGGGACTCAGAACAGATTCCCAGAAGAGAGGAGAAGCTGCTTTGGGATAAATAATTCTGTCCTAGAAAAACATTAGTGACAATACTAATAAAGACAAATATTGTCATGCAGCATGATTATGTCATTTGTGATAACTTTGTACATCAATAGGGAAGTGGTCTCTTTTTTTTCCCCTTTGACAAAAGAAGCAACAGACTGAGCAATGTTGAAAGACTCCTTTGGGTCACATA
Organism: Castor canadensis; assembly: GCF_047511655.1. Classification (NCBI taxonomy): domain Eukaryota; kingdom Metazoa; phylum Chordata; class Mammalia; order Rodentia; family Castoridae; genus Castor; species Castor canadensis. Next base: position 24,265,583 of record NC_133397.1, on the reverse strand, counting down.
TCCAGTTTGGGACAAGCAGATCTGGAATGTATGCTCCTTCACTCCAAGACCAGGGGTCTCTTCCCTGGAAAGTGGAGGCAGAGCAGGCTGCTGGATAGATCTACCTTCCATGAATGAAGCTCCATATTCCTTTTGCTTTGTGAAGAGCCTGGAGAGTGGCTTCAGAAGGAAATGGCAACTTGAGGGAGGCCCAGAAGGTACTTCAGGGCCTACCTTCCCCAGGTAGGGTGACCCCCATCAGGTTCCTGTCATTCACCTTGTAATACAGAGCTGGACAAAACCTCAGGAATTTTATTAAGAAGTTTGTCTTGGAGGCCATCCCATATGATGTATTACTGAGGTGCTATAAAAGTCTCATCAAAGTGTTGATTGAACCAGGAACTGAGGAACAATATGGCATCCAGGCCTCTGGCCAGGGTAAATGATGTCTTGTACAGGATGGGCTATTTATGTGTTTTCCTGCCTACTTCCTTCTTGGGTGCATGACAATCAAGCTTTACAGGATGGTGAAGTGCTGACAGTACCCCCATAGGTGTTCTAGGCCCCCACAGGTGTTCTATTGCTTGGTGCTTCTTCCAGTGTGGGCCACACCCAGCAGCAGAAGCATCACATGGCAACTTGTTAGAAATGCAAATTCTTGGATTCCTTCCAAGACCTACTGAATTAGAGAGATCCAGCAATCTGTGTTTTAACAAGCTCTCCAGATGATTCTGAGAAATCTGCTCTAGGAGGTGACAGGTGAAAAGGGCAGGGGCAGGGCAGGTAGTTTCTCTAGGCTGTCATGAGGCTTGAATGGAGCCTGGTGAGTTGTGTCCTGGTCTCTCTGGGGGCTGACTCAGAGGGTTACTCAGGTATCCTCCCATTGCACCCTCCTTGCTGGAAGGGGAAAGCCCATTCGGAAGGAGGAGCCATGGACAGCAAGAGACAACAGGCAGGGACACTGCAGGAGGCTGCTGCGGAGGAGGAAGTATAGCAGTAGTCAGGAAGAGCAGGCCTGGTGAGACCCACCAGCATCTAACATGCAGGTGAGGCCAGAGCAGACAAAAGTCTCCTGGTCAGCTTTCTCTGTACTGCTGGACACTAACCAGCATTCCAGGCTGCCCTGTCAGTGAGGCATTGATTCCTGCCCTGATATTTGGTAACACTCCTCGTGGCTGCCTTGCATGAGCAAGTATGGTCAGTGTGCAATTTAGGAGCTCCATAGTTTATGGTTAGTTGGGCCCCTCTTGTACTTCTTATCACCCTCCAGCTACTTGCCATGGCCTCAAGGGGCAGCACATCCCTCCAAGGGATACAGTTGGACATGATGCCCCAGGTACTTGATTGGGCTTTCAGGCTTTTGTTTCGTAGCCCTAGCCCCCAGTGTAATAGGAAGAGAGTGAGATATCAATATGGCATGTGGTCAGAAAACAGCTGAGATGCCTGTGATCAGCATTTCCCCATAAAGTCAGTAAGTCATTTTATGAAGTTATAGGTGAGAAATCATGGGTTGTCCTGATGTGTTTAAATCCTATAACTCCATTTGTACTGTCAGTCAGGGAAAGTCCCATTCTCCACGTTTGGTTTTGCAATGGATGCTAAATAGCGCATCCTTCCTTTACATCCACATTTTGGTCACTGTGCTCTGCACCTGTGAGAGGACATGGACCAGACTGGCTGTGTTGAAAGGTGTCTTGGCAGTGGAGATGGGGATGAGGTTAGAAAAGGGATCAAGGGGCAGCCAGTGGTGGTGAAGAGAAGCAACTGATTTGTGGAGCTGGACTCTGAGGGAGGTGGCCAAAAACTCACTATGTCTATGTCAGTTTGACAAATGTGGATTTTTCAGGGCCCAGCTGTGGGACACAGAAACAGATGTCTCCTGGCATTGGTGTAAAGCAAGAGTGAATGGTAGCCACCTGGAAGGAAGTTCATTAGAGCTGGAGCTGGGTGGGGTGAGGCAAGGCTTCCTATCAGGGACCAGTCAGGCAGGCAGAGTCTCTCAGCCTAGAGAAATGTGCTCCCCAGCTCCTCCTAGTCAAGGGTGGTGCCTGGGGATGGTGCAAAGGTTGGTGGACACATGGGTGTCTGTTGCAACAGACATGTGTCTATAAGGGCAACGCCAGCACCCACACCTGGCCACACACTTGCTGCTATTGGCTCAGGATGATGAAAGGTGTCTAGGCCTGCAGAAGTCGGGATAATAATGTCTGAGTCCTAATTCCACTGCCAGCAAACACGTGTGGTGAATTCTCAGAGAGTTTCCAAGGATGTCATGGACTTTCTGAGCTTTAATTACAAGCCATCCTTCCACATCTACAGCCCTACCCTTGCCACCCTAGGAGAAGTTTTTGGAACTTTTTTGGCTTCCTGAACACAGTGGGTTGCAGAGGAAAGCCTTTTGGCATCAGGCTGCCTGGGCTCTGAATCCTGGCTTTGCTATGGGAATTTGGGTGTTTCACAGGAATATCTTTTGGCCTTGCTGGACCTGCTTCCCCATCTATAAAATGGGATCCATCATGCCTTACGAGAATTTTTCAGTAATGAAGATGAGAGTGTCAAGTGCCTATTGTGTCACTGAGAAGGCTAAGAATCAATGTCGGTCCCTCTTGGTTTTCTCCCAGGCTGTGCATATTGCAGGAGGGAGAGCCTCTCTCTCTCTCTCTCTCTCTCTCTCTCTCTCATATTTTGGAAACCCAGATGTCTTGGGGTGAACACATTAGCCCATCTATGTCAGCTTGGTTGTGGGGAGGGGATGTGCTGGGGAGACAGAGTCTAGCTCTACTTCTTTTACTTGGAAAGCCAGGGGGGCAATTTTCTTTCTTTCCCATTAGTGACAGAGAGAATCTATGTTGGATATTTTATCCTAGAGATCAAGTTCAGTACTCTCTGGAAAGTCTGACTGTTTGATATCCATCGCAATTACAGGAAAGCCTGGGATCTGGCCTTGTCTACAACATTGGTCATAGACAAAGAGTGGCTCTGGTTTCATATGGGGGAGGGGGGGACCAATGTAAGGTATGAGCTTGGGCACTTGGGCAGGTCATCCACTCAGTGCCATCAGTTTGGCACAACCCAATAGGTATTTATCCTCTGCTTCATACGCAGACATGAATTTGGATTATACTTCAAACAGCCCTGCTTGCTCCAGGCTCCTTTCTGTCTTCCACTGAAGTTTGGGCTATGCTGGCTGCTAGAAGCAGAATGTGCCAGAGCATAGGGGAGGTCCCTTGACCTTCAAAATATAATCCAGCTGCAGGGCAGCCTGGCTCAGCAGAGTGTACAGCTGCATTTAATCTCCTGGTGTAGGGCAGCTGGAGGCCTCCCAGGATCCTGGCGCCTGTGGGAGGATGCTTGGCTTCCCCCAACTATGCATATGAGTTAATGAGTGCTCAAAAGGGAGAATCAAGATTACAAAACTGTGGGTACTCCTAAGTGCTGCGTGGAAGGGGTGCGTGATGTGCCCATCATCTGGGCTTAAACAGAAACTCTGGAGAGCTGTTGGGTCACTAGTGAGTTTTGCTGCACATGGTGATTGTTGGAAGAAAGAGGGAAAATGGTAGGAAGAATACCGGAGGTCTCTTTGGGGAAGGACAGTTCTGGAGAAGGAGGAAGAGGAGAGGAAGACAGAGGAGAGAAGTGACAGAGGCAGGAGAAGGGCAGTGAGAATATAGGCAGTTTAGCCCCAGCAGAGCAGTTCAGCTCTGCACAGTGTGCCCTACTGTGTGCCAAATGTGAACTCAGCTGATTCCAGAGCTCCCAGCCTAATGTTTCCCTTGGCTCAGCTGCTCAACAGCAAGGTGAATGGCAGTCTCCAGAGGCAGGTGTCAGCATGAACAGCTGGCACTCTGGGCATCTACCTGCATGCAGAGGAGAAGCATCTGCTCTGGAAAGACTGGCTACGACCATGACCTTGGCTGCCATTCCTTTCGAAGCCATCGCCAGAAGCTCTGTGAGGACCTGGGCTGTGTTGGTGTTAGTTACTGGCCCACCCCCAGTGGAGTGCTTGGCACAAGGGAGGTGTATAGTGAATTAACGTCCAAGGATCTGTTGAATGAACAGGAATGAAGAGTCTATATAATTCTGAAAAAGTACCTCAGAGACCCAGACATAGCATATGATGTTAGCGCCCCTTGAATTTTAATGTGCATTTTAATATCCTGAGCATCGTGTTAAAGTCACACATGGACCTCACCTGAGAGGTCATTAGGAAAGCTGAAGCCTGCAGTGGATTGTAGTCTGGAACTTACAGATGCCTGTTTGCAGCCTGCTAGCTCTGTGGCCCAGCGACCCAGGGCTGGACAGAAAGAGAAGGCCAGCATGTCCCCTCCTCCCTCTGCTGGCCCTGGACCAGGGCACAGCAGAAAATTTTGTGCCTGCAGCCTCCACTGAGCACCCCTTGTGACTGAAGCCTTTCCAAACTCCAGTAGGACCCCAGAGCAGGTGAGGCCATGGACTGCTTTGCTAGAGGGCTTGGTTGTGATCTGGGCCCTTTGAAACTAAGGCTCCCTTGCTAGCTTGGACATTATTATTGTGACTTTGGACAGACTCAATTATTCCCCTCTGGAATCCCATCCCAGCTATAGCTACCAATGCCTCCTTCCCTATCAGCATTTTACTGCCACTACTGCCCTTACTTCTTCTGACACGGCCTCTCTGCCATCAGCACCTCCAGTGTCACCTGAAGCACATCCCTTCCCCTGACCCCTGCTTGTGCTTGGTAGATTTTATAGAGCTGTCACATCAACCTGTGGCACAGGCATTATGATTTCTATTTGAAAGAAATCTAACGACCAGAGAAACTAAATTCTATGTCTGAGGTCTCTCAGCCAGTAAGTGACAAGACTAGGTCTCAAATCCATGTCCTTTGACTCCAGAGAAGATGTTGTCACTGGCTGTTCTGATGTCTTCTCCAAAAGGACCTGCATCCCTTGCCACTCCAGTCTCCTCTTTGGATGTGTGGCTTGTACTCTGGTGGGAGGTTCAGTTCTATGCAGAGAGGTAGACCCCATCTCCTCTAAGTACTGTGTTTCTCCCAACCAGAGAGGGAACTCAGACCTCCCCCTCCACATGTCTGGTGGCCAAAGCAGCAGGTTGAAAAGATCACTTCACTCAAACAAATTCTTAACTCAATAGGCTGGATGGGGGATGTGGCTGGGGATGTCACTGCCACTTTATAGCTTAAGTTTGTAGAGTCAGCCTTTGGAAGACATTTGTGTCTCTACATAAAAAAAAAAGCAACAGCCCCATCCAGAGCCTGTGATGTGGGCAGAAAGACGCTAGGTCATAAAGTACTGATAATAACTGCCTTGTATTGTTATGGCAATGCAGACTTAAAAAACGCCTGTAATACTTTATTTCATCTTAATCATCCTAGTGTCATCTTTTAAAGTAGGCAGGAGAGGTATTATTAGTCTTACTTTATAGATGGGAAACTGAGGCTCAAGGAGGTTGGGGCTTGACAAAGGTCACAGATCTAGGTGCAGAATGCAAATGGTTTGCTTCCAGTTCTGGCGTTCTTTAGATCACACTGGGCACACTGTGCTGGTCACCTGCCTTGAACACACAGTGTTACCATCCAGTAGAAACTGTCCCAACACCGACAGATTTATTACCAGTAATTTGTCATTGCTTATTACCAAAAAATGCAAGCCTTTAGAAAAACATCTGAAAATTGCCCAACAAAGTGCTCAGCGAGCTGAGTTGGCATTCAGGTGAGGAGAGGAGACATATGCCCAGGGGATGGGTGGAGCTGCATCTAGATGGGAGGGGCACAGTTGAGGCACAGGTACTGGAACTGCAGATCAGAGGTTACGCCCAGAGATAGGTGATGTAGGGAGTGGTAAGCAGAGGTGTGCCAGCAAGCAGGCCAAGGTCAAGTCTAGAAGAGCTGTGGAGGAGGCAAGTCACATCTAGAGTCTGGGTTTTAAGAACTCAGGACCAGAATTCTGGAGGAAAAATTGTTAGGACTCATGTCCAAAAACAGAGTTAGTACAAAAAGGGGAGGAACTATGTAAGGGACCAGGAATACAAAGAATGGAGCTTGATATTACCAAAGGGTAGCATAGAGCAGAGGCTGTTTTCAGACTTCCTGTCCAAGAGAGGGCTAGGTTTACCTGTTTAGGTAGGCTGAGTCCACTTGGGAAGGAAAACAGTGCATTGAATGCACGAGAGTGGGAGGCCAGGATTTTTTTCAGAGCCATTTCTCAGACTGACATTCTGCAGAACTCTGTTCTGTAGGATGCTTTTGAGAATGTCACGAAGGGTCTGTGCCCAATAAAGATGGAAAATACTGGGGCAAATGAAACCTAACGGGTACCTTTAATACAAGATTTATCAGCTCCTTGAGTAAAGCGTATGCAAGGTGCATTTCCAGCTGAGAGATAACAAAAGCAGAGATTTCCAAACTTTTTTGATCTTGATACACAGGTTAACATTTCCTGGAACACAGTTTGGGAAACACAGTTCAATTCTTCATCAGTTGGGCCAATGGCCACATCTGAAACACTTTGCTTTCCACACCTGACCCCTGACCCTTTTTCTCTCATCATAAGTCTGCTGCAAGAACAGTTAGACATCTAAGTAAGTCAATGGCACGATTTAAAGATTAGTTCCCCCCTTTCATCTCTGATTTGGTGAGTTTCCTTTCTATGCCTTGTGAAAACTTGGTTGTTATCACAGACTAACTGGTCTTTAAACTAGTTTTTGGTGTTTTGCCTAGTGAAGCTGGTAAACTGTCTCAACTAATGTACTAAACTATTAAAATTCAGAAAAGATCCACAAAGCCCCCAGCCTTTCCTGAACAACAGGCTATATAACTAACCCACCCTGGTTGCCCAAGTGACAGGAAAAGAAGGACAGATTGGAGCAGAGGCAGCCAGCTCTATTGTCCCTTCATTACTCTGTGTGTGATCACACCCATTTGGGTTGGACCTGGCAACGCTTCTGAGTTTTCTGTTCTCCTCCTGTTTACCCCTACTCTGATCTTAACCCCTCTGTATTTGCAAGGTCCTTAATAACCATTGGTCAACTATGATATCCAAACTTGGGAGTCCATCAATATTACCTGGGATTTTTAAAACACAGATTGCTGGGTCTCACCCCCAGAATTTCTGAATAGATCTGGGATGGAACCTTAGGATTTGCCTTTCTAGTAAGTTCCACGTGATGTGATGCTGTTGGCCTGAGAACCATGCTTTGAGAATTATCGAATCTGTTGGAAAGCTTGGGAAAAAGCATACAGTAAGCCCACAATACTCATGGATTTGTTACACACAGTTTTGACCAAATGCTGTCAAAAATATTTAACAATTAAAAGAAATTTTAAAAATAAAAAATTTTAAATTCCTGCGCATGTGTTACGTAGCTCAGTGGATGTGGAGATGCTCTCAGTACTGCCGTGTTATGTCAGTGGTGTTTAAATTGCTGGGTGGTCTGCTGAGTGTTTCCCTACCCTTCATTTCATGAAAATATGCTTCTCAGAAGGCAAATAAAGCAAATTGTGTCCCAACAGCAAGGTAAAAGATCATGTACTTAATTTAAGCGATAAAGTGAAAATTTGACATTTGTTGAAAGGTGGCCTGTCTTAATGAAAGTTGGGTGGTTTTAGGGGAAAAATGAGTCAAGAATCTGAAGTATAGTTCTGAACTTTATGCATTCTGAGCAGTTTCCCTGGAACTACATACTCATGGAAAACAAGAGTCTACTTGTTCCTGGGGCTCACTGCAGACCTACTGAATGAAAATTGCCAGGGATCAATGTCTTGTCTGGCTGGCTTCTGTCAGCCTCTCCCCTCTCTCCTGTGCCACCTTTCCTGTTCTCCCTCCAGGTTCTTACTGCTCCTGCTTGCTCCCATCAAACCCTTTCTTGCTTCATTTTCTTCCCATTTTGCATTCATTTATACCTTCCTGCCAAGTGGAAGTTTTCTGTCAGGTTTGATTCTCACACAAACATTTGTTTTGGTGAGAAAACATAATTATCTCTCCCAACCAAAGCTGATAGACTTAGGATGGCAGGATGCCTAGTGACATTTAAATTTCAGAGAAACAATTTTTTGTGTGTAAGTATGTCCAATGTAGTACATGGGATACACTTATGCTAAAATTTTGTTGCTTGTCTGAAATTAAAATTTCACAGTGTTCTATATTTCTAGCCGTTTTGGCATGCGTGCCTTCATTTTGGAAAAAAAAAAAAAGGACAGAATTTGGGCAGAACCTTTAATAAGACAGGTTCACTGGGAAGCAAAAGAATGGTCCTTCAGCATTTTGTTAACCACATATCTATTGTCCAGGCTCATCTGGCTTAAGCCTCTGTCCTGAAGAATTTTTCTTGGCTCCTCTTGCCCTCTGCCCCGTCCTTCATCTCCATAGCTCCAGTCTCCTTGCATATCTCCTGCTACCCACTAACTACTGCTCCTCATTGTATTGTTTGATCCAGCTTCTCCCACCTTATACCTGTTGTCTCTTCTCGAATGCAATTTGCCTTTGCTCTGGGTGCATTCCCCTACTCTATCTGGCCAGGTCATGGACTCACCACCTCAAGATCAAGATATTCAAGACACCAGAGTTTTCCATTTCCATCTGGGCTCACAGCAGAGACACTAGCTCCTTGCCTTCAGTCATTTGTCCATCTCTACCTGCTCCATGCAAGTTTCCTGAGTAGGTCTAAGTTCATTGCCAGGGTTGAAGATAGACAGATGTCTGATCCACTAGACTGTCTTTAGGGATTTCTGGACAAAAGGACTTAGAAATAAATCCTTAGATGGCAAAGGGAAAAAAGGGCCTGCATTTAATTTGTGTAAATAAAATTATAATTGTTCCAGGCAAGGAACAAAGGAAAACTTATATTAAGCTATCTGGTAAGATAGTTTGTAATTCTTTCTATTCTCTTTTGATATTTTGTGGGCACAAAACACATATAAACTGCTTGGTATTTAGAAATCTGAGTGAGAAACCGCCTGTGGAGTGGTTGGTTAATTTATGACTACAATATTTTAGAGGGGACAAAACATTCAAGTTTGCTTTGTGCATTGGTCCAGAGATCAAGGCAGGATCAAATCAACCCATCAATAAAGTACTACCACCGTGTGGAGAATAGCAGTAAAAAAGATAACTACTCAGAAACATTAGGGAGGTCCCACAAAACAGTCAGGGAACAAGACAACGGCATATACAGTATAATCAAGCTGTTCCAGATGCAGTCATGGCGATAAGTGAGTTTCAAGGCTAGAGGAGCAGCTGTCTTGGCTGGGAGAAGTGGAGAGGAATTAAGGAGAATGTGCTATTTAAAGTTGGATCTGGATGTCTGAAAAAGCATTGGGTTCCAGGGAAAAGAGACATGTCCTCCCCCTGTCCTCCAGAGGCCTGTCCCCCCAGTCCACAGGTGCTTAGAAGAGGCCAAGATTGGTGACAGCTTTGCCATTGTTCCTTGCTTGGGCTCCCTCTGGATGGTTTCTTGCTGGGGAAGAGGATTGTAAGCACATCTCCTGGAGGTGGCTGCCCTTCAGACCCACTGTGGAGAGATTTCTGGGGACCCTGAACTCAATTTTAATGTCCTCAAATTTTTTGTGCTCCTAAATTGTTTGGGAATAAGGCAGTGGCATGACTAATGTAGGAAAAAAATTGGCTGGAGAGTTCATGAAATACAAATTGCTGCCTGTATGCATCCCTGAAATTCAGATTTTGAAGGTTGGGCTGGGGCTCAGTCATCTGCCTTTTTAACAGGCTCTCCAGGTAAGTTAATGTCAGGAACTTGGACTGTATTTGGGCATATCCTCAATGCTGTGGGAAATGTCTTTCGAATCACACCATGCCTTTGATTTAAAAAAAAATTCTTCCCTATTGCCTATGAGATACTGTCAGACACATCGTGGATGAAGTCCAACTCTTTAGCAAGGCTTTCAAGTTTCTTCACAGTTTCCCAGACCCAAGTCCTACGGAGGGTAACACCAGAAATAAAATATCCCAAGTCTCTCCTAAGAAAACATTGCAGAAAGTTAATGGGAGGCAGGCTCTTCCCGGGTCCTTAATGGAAACTGTTTTTACTGTTCCTGATCAGCTCTGACCACCTCAATGTTTCCACGCAGTTCACAATTTACCACACAGCTCTATGGGGAGGAAGATGCTGCCCCAATTTTTCTTGCTTGCTCCCACTGATATATGCCCTCTTTGAAAGTTCGGCTCCAGGGTCCCATCTCCTGCTCCTGTCTCACACAGCATGCACCTTTATTACAATAGCATCCATTGCAATAATGGATGTGTTAGGTGTTTGTTATGTGTCAGTTTCTTCATCCAGCCCAGAAGTTCTCAACTGTTTATAGCTACTACTTAGGGCAGCTAATACCTTCTCCCCTTGCCCAGGGGACACTCCCCTGGTCATGCTCAGTGAAGCCAGAGTCAGATGACCAGTTTTAACTGCAGACTGTTCTCTCGCACTCAGGAAAACTCAAAGGGTTGCAGGTATACAATGATGGATTGTAGCATACCTGTGGTACTTTTAGAAACCTCTCCTTGGGACACAATGTGCTTTAGGTGAGAACCCAACCCCAATCTGGAGTATGCAGGAGGAGCCATTAGGAACTGGGAAGTAGATATTAAATTTATCACTTCCATGCATTGTCATCTAAAAGTAAGAAAAAATTAAAATTTTTTTATTACTATATGATAGTTAAATAGGGAGTTTCATTGGGACATTTCCATATATACATATATTATTCCCCTGTTTGATTTGTCCTCTCTATTATTCTTCCTTCTGTCCCACTCCTCTTCGTAAAATAACTTCAGCAGATTTCAATGTTCTATATTCATACATGTATAGAAAGTACATCAACCATATTTGCCTTCCTTTATCCTCTTTGCTTACTCTCTCCCACTAATGCCCTCCCTTTAATATGACCTATTTTATATTCCTGCTTACATTCCACTGTTGTTCAGTGGGGAGTTTTGCCTTGGTATTTCACTTGTAAATATATTGTACTTAAATCAGTCTTACCCCCTCCACTATGCTTCCTCACCCTTCTCCCCCTACCCTATATTGTTCAATAGTTTTCAGTGTGTTTTGTTGTCTTGTTCCTACACAGATATGATGTATTTCATTATTATTCATTCCCTATCATTCTTTTTTTTTTACTCCTTCCTTAATCTCCTCTAATAGTCCCACTTTTGGAAACATGTTCTGTATATATTTATAGGTATATATGATATTTCTTGTGTATTTATTGCATCTATTTTCCACATGTGAGAAAAAATATGCAACCTTTGTCTTTCAGAATCTGGCTAATTCCATTTAAGATGATGTTCTCCAGTTCCATCCATTTACCTATGAATGACAAAATTTCATTCTTCCTTATGGGAATAAAAATCCATTGCATATGTTTGTGTATATTTATATGTGTGTGTGTGTGTGTGTGTGTGTGTATCATAACTTGCCTATTGTGAATGTTACAATAAACGTGGGTGTGCAAGTGTCTTTATTGTGTCCTGATTTACATTTCTTTGGAATAGTATTGCTGGATCCTATGACAATTCTATATTTTAGTTTTTTTGAGGAGCCTCCATACTGTTTTCCATAACAATATCTGAGGGTTCCTTCCCCACCCACATGCTTGCCAGCATTTGTTTTGTATTCATGATGGTAGCCATTCCAACAGGAGTGAGGTGGGGTCTTAACATGGTTTTGATTTGCATTTCCATTATGGGGGTCTTAACATGGTTTTGATTTGCATTTCCATTATGTCCAGGGATGTTGAGCATTTCTTCATGTGTTCTTTGGCCATTTGGACTTCTTTCTTTGAAAAAGCTCTATTCAGTTCATTTGCCCATTTCTTCCTCAGGTCATTGATTCTTTGGGAGTTTAGTCTTTTGAGCTCTCTGTAAATTCTGGTTATTAATCCCTTGTCAAATGTATAGCTGACAAAACTTTCTTCCATTTTGTGAACACCCTCTTAAGTCTGGTGACAAATTCCTTTGCTATGCAGAAGCTTTTCAGTTTCATATAACCCCATTTGTCAATCTTTTCTCTTAGTTGCTGAGCCATTCGAATTCTATTTAGGAAGTTATTGCCTATACCTATAAGTTCCAGTGTATTCACTACTGTTTCCTACACTAGTTTCTGAGGTTCAGGCCTTTTATTAAAGTCTTTGATCCCCTTTGAACTGATAGTTGTACAGGGTGACAGACATGCATCTAGTTTCAGTTTTCTGCATGCAGATACCCAGTTTTCCCAGCAACATTTGTTGAAGAGGATATCTTTTCTCCATTGTGTGTTTTGGGTAACTTTGTAAAAATCAGGTGGCTTTAGCTGCATGGATCTATGTCTGGGTCCTCTATTCTGTTCCATGAGTCTTTATGTCTGTTTTTGTGCCAGTACCATGCTGGTTTTATTGCTATGGCTCTGTAGTATAGTTTGAAGTCGGGTATTGCAATACCTCCAGCATTGCTCGTTTTGCTCAGTATTGCCTTATTTGTGGTCTTTTGTGCTTCCATATGAACTTTAGGGTTGATTTTTCGATCTCTGTGAGTAATGTGATTGGAATTTTGATGGAGCTAGTCATTTTCATGATATTAATTCTGCTGATCCATGAGCATGGGAGATCTTTCCAACTTCTGATATCTTCATTTTCTTTCTTCAATGGTTTATAGTTTTCATTGTAGAGCTCTTTCACTTCCTTTGTTAAGTTTACTTCTAGGTATTTTATTTTTTCTTGAGGCTGTTTTCCTAAATTCTTTCTCAGTCTGTTCATTGTTGGTGGATAGAAAAGCTGCGGATTTTTGTATATTGATTTTGTATCCTGCTACTCTGCTGAAGGTGTTTATGATGTTTAGGAGTTTTTTAGTGGCATTTTTTTTGATCTTTTAGGTGTAAGATCATGTCATCTGCAAATAGGGATGATTTGACTTCTTCCTTTCCTATTTAAATTAGTAAGGAAGAATTTTCCCTTCCTAATATTTTATTTGTGGATAGATATTGCTGATCTCACTCATGTGTCACATGTCATACACCATATGAGCATTTTCCTCTTTTAATGTGCTGTAATGGTTATCCCTCAAAGTCATGGAGTTAATAAGTAACAGAACTAGAATTTGAAATCTGCCTGATAACAACTCATTAGATAAATTAAAGATGCAAGAAAAATGATAAGAGTTGTCTGGCCTGTCACAGTAAGAAGTCTTCACAGCCACATTGTGAAATTAAAAACAATGAAGATCTAATCAGAGCTGACAGGAAGACACATCCAGAAGTCTGTACTGAATATGGATTGATATGCACCCCTCCCAGGTACTTCCCAGCCCCTCCCTGTGCAACTGGCCCCTTCAGACATAAGTTGGTGATAGAAAGCTACATGGATAGACAAGACACTTAAAAACTAAGCACTCAGTCCATGTTGGCAAACTACTATACTTATAAAAAGCAATGTTTGAAATCATAGTGCTCTGAATTCAACACCTCACAAAATTTCACTTAATGAATGATAAAGGTGACAGTTAGAAATTTTCTGTTTTTCACTTCCCTCCTTTCCATCTCTGTCCCCCAGCCTTCTTTTGTAGGTTTTTTTTTATTAGCAGCAAAAAACACCATATGCTATAATGACTAAAACAAAGGAAATCACACAACAAAAAGAATAGGTACTTGCCTTCACACACTGTTGGAAGATGCATGGAAAACATTGCCAAATGTTAGAACAAATTATGAAGCACTGGACAGCTGGCTAAAATAAGATTTTTTAAAAACCCACGTCTTAGCCTATAGATTTATTGGATAGTTTCAGCTATGAAATATGCATAGTCTCTATGTGTGTATGTGTACCATTAAGAAAAGAAAGTACTAGTGAAGATATATTCTCAACAGAAAATTCTTTAATGAAGAGTACACTTTTGGACTGGGATGGATCTCAGTGCTAGGGCATGTGGGAAACCCTGGGTTCAATCCCCAGCACCAAAACTAAAACAAAACTATGCTTTAAAAAAAACATGGCGGTGTCTTCACTATTAAAGTTATTGTTTAACTAGAATAAGATTCCTGGGTAAGAATACAAATAGAGTACCACAAGGGTGGTTCTTTTGCTGTGTCATTTACTGGTGAGTTATTGCAGCACAGCTCAAAGTGCCTGATATATGACAAAGCATCACCCTCAATGAGGGAACTCACAAAACCAAGACTTTTGAGTACAATAGAATTTTTTTTTTTTTTGGCACCAGGGTTTGAACTCAGGGTCTCACACTTGCTAGGTAGGCACTTTACCACTTGAGCCACTCTGCCAGCCCAAAAAGATAGGGTCTTGCTAACTATTTTCTTGGGCTGGCTTTGAACTATGATCCTCCTGATCTCTGCTTTCTGAGTAGCTAGGATTGCAGGCGTGAGCCCCAGCTCCTGGCCAAGGATTCCTACAACTCTTTGCAATGAGGCGTCATCATGAAGGTATTTTGGCCAAGTGTTGTTAGAGCTGTCCAGCTTAAAGATGAATTATGCATTTTAAAATCAATAGACAATTTGTTTCAGACTTGCTTACCTTCTCTGTGATGACAGCTGGTTGTCAATAACATGGTACCTAAGAAATACTTTCAAAAAGGTAAACTCACTTCAGAGGAAAAGAGAGGAAATGATTGCTTTTTTTTTTTTTGATGGTTTGAACTCAGGGGCTTTGAGTTTGCTGGGCAGGTGTTCTACCACTTGAGTGATTGCTGTTGAAAGTAACTTTACAGTCTATGTCATTTTTGAAATGATGCTATTTTTTTAGGATGCTCTATGAGCTCCGACTATAAAAACTGTTGCATCTGTGTACATGAAAAACTTAGAAGTAAACTTTTAAAACCTATCAGGGTGCATATTTACGTGTTTACTGGGCAGGTACACATGGAAAATTTTGTGATCCACACAGCAGACTGTGAGGCTGTGGTGGCAGGCCTGAGGCTTCTTCACAATCATTTCCCTCATGGTCTACACAGGGCATGTGAGAAGGGACCTCAGTTATGCAGAATCAGCTGCCTCTAGGAAGTAGGGCACAGATTGATCAGGTGTTTCTGTCACTGAAACAGCATCAATATCAATTCAGGGGAGACAACAGCACTGAATCAATAAGCATTTGGTAGAGTAACAAAAGCAATCAAATAAAATATGAAATAGAGGTGTCTTATGTGATTAATACTGATAATAGCTAAATTTACCAAGTGCTCTGTATGTGCTAGGCAGTGCCCCATGCCTTCCCCCAGGACCTCCTCTCTCTTTCTCACAACATCCATATGAGGTACAAGTTAGGCAGGGATGCCATTGGATTTGGTTTCACAGCCCCTGTGATACTTTCCACAAGAGGGGCTGCCCTGGGGATCATTCAGGAATCTGTTTGGCTTCCCTCATCTCTGCACCTAACTGTGTAAAATCAGTTACAAAAATAGAACTAGAAGAGAAAGGTCAAAAGTGAGCTTTCATACATAATGAGTTATCATCGATCTGCTGGTCCCAGGAGATTTGCTCTGTGCTGTTTTCCTAACAAGTGGAAAAAACCCAGCTGCCCTCCTAGCTTCTACTCTGAGCTGGAGCACCTTCCTTTTTAGGTAGTTGACAACTCTCAGCCACCTTCATTTTCCTGCCCACAGACAAGAGGCAAAGGTGTGTGATACTCTGTCACTCTGGCACTAAATGGTCTAGGCAAGACCAGCTTTGTGAGTATATGACCTGTGAGTCACACAGGTCCTCAGGTTCAGAAGGGCCTCATGCTCAGTTTCATGCTCTGCTGTCACTGTTTTACAATTCTTCATCAGTTTTTAATAAGGGGCCCTGTATTTTAATTTTGCACTGGACCCTGTGAATTACGTAACCAGTCTTAAGTCTAAGCCAGGATGTTGTAGTCCCAGCAGGGTTGGCTTGGAAGATTTACTCCAGCTGACAGCCAACCCTCGGCCCACTGCCACCTTGAAATCAAGTCTTAAAATAAACTTAACCTCAAACCAGACTTTGAATGGTTCTATTACAAGGTCCCTTGGTAAAGTGGGCAGAGAAGGCAGCTGTCTTCCAGGGGATTGGGAGTGAGAGCCTGCCTTCCCTTCATTCTTGGACCTTAAGCTTGGCCCTCCCAAGATGCTAGCACATGGAGGAAGCACCATTGGGCATTTGGGATCAGTACAGTCAGGGAGTTCCAAATCGAATTTTAGCAGTGAGATTGAAGAACACTGAGAGGTTTGCCCTTTGGCTACTCTGTCCACACTAAGTGTGGGACCCAAAGTTGCCACCTAAGTAGTTCCACTAACAGAGGGGCCTCCCTAGAGGCACCAGCACAAAGCTGAGCCTTTGCTGGAAACAGAGGACTAATAATTCTATTCTAGGATTAGCTGGAAATGTCTGGAGAGCCAAGGTAGGCGATGAGCTGCAGACGCTATGGAGAGCAGGATGACAGATATGCTTTCATCCAGGCTTATACATAGAGATAATTACAGCTCTTGTTTATCTAGAGCCTTCTCTGTGCTAGATCCCTTCAGATGGCTGCTCATTTAAACCACAAACAGCTTTTTGGGGGGACAGGCATCCTCCTGTTTTATTACGGTTGGAGAAATAGGGTCATTCCTAATAACTCAGGATCAGAATCTCTTTCCCTCATCTTATCCCCAACAACTCTCCAGACAGTGTGATAATTCAATCATTGAGTCTGATTGTATTTGAGGTTTTATCTGATCATGAAGAATGAAAGCCAAAACGACTAAAACATCATTCATGTGGAATATATTTAGGGAACATCTCTATTTCTTCTCCCTTACTTCCTTTCCTATGCCTGCTGCTCAGCACTATTTGAAATTGTTGTGATAGCATGCTTGTTGCTCGATGATGCAGCCAGGGATCCATAGGGTGAACTACAGGCCTTGCAAAGAGGGCAGAGAGGCCCTGGGGAAGGTTGAAGAGACAGCTTTTAGAACAGTGGAAGAAGCTCATAGTGACAAGTCTTCGGGATATTGCTTAGAGATGCAGGGGGTGCACACTTGAGTGACCTCCTTTTGCTAAATTCTGGCAAGCTACAATGTTTTTGCGAATAGATACAAAGCTGGTTAATGTCCTGTGGGACAACAAAGCCACAATCTTGAAGTTATCTCTTTTAATTGTCAGAAATCCATAAGTCAACATAACTTCATAGTGTCTGAGCTCTAATCAAATAGTAAATGGCAAAGTCAAATGTAGTGTATTCTAGACAACTAAATATTTCTTAGATGAGCTAGTTAAACAACTATGACAGGACATGGTCACTTCAAAGTTTGGGATGCATTTTCTTAATAATAATATTATATAGCTTACATATTTGTGGTGTGGATCAAATGAGAAAGCATTAAAGTGCGTGGTAAACTGTAGGGTGCCAAATATATTCGTGTGATTGTTTTATAAAGCCCTTGAGTCATATATAGGAATCAATGCTGATTTGAGAAGGAGGGAGAGAGTTAATTCTTGAATGCTTATTCTTTTAAATTTTTTTAAAATCTCATTTATTTCTTATAAATCTATTGGAAAGCCACAGAACTGCTTCAGTTTCCCTTAAGATGAGGCTAATAGCAACTACTTCACTGGGCTATTGAGAGACTCAGTAAGTTATAAGACTTAATGCTAAGAACGGTGTCTGATACAGAGTTAACATACAAGAGACATTGTTTCCCCAAATGACTCACAAGCTGTTTGAACATTTATTGAACTTTGTCTTTAATAACAATATATTTCATTTCTGAAACTTCAGTTGGTTCTTAGTTCTTTCATAAATCTGCCCTCATTTTTAAAAAAGTGATGCTTGATCTTGTCTCATGTTTTAAATTCCTTTTCTTAATGGCCTTCTTATCTGACCATCTGGCTCATCCATCCTCATTTTTTCTGGCTTGTCATTCCCTATACACACTATGTTCATCCATTGTCTACCTAGATGGAATTTCCCCAGACTCAATGGCTCCATTCCCTTGGGCATAAAACCAACTCATAGCTCCGTCTTTCAGAGTGCAATTAAAGTTCCAAAAGCTTTTTGTGAAGGATTTTCACTAAGTTTAATCCATATTTTCTTTTTGAATTCAAAACCCTCTGTGGGCGTGCAACAGGGCATAGCTTCCTTGGGATTTGGTGACTTTGTTCATGGTATGTCTTTGGATGTCATCCTAACTAGACTGAATTCTTTCCTAAAAGAAAGGAGTGTGGCACATGTCCAGGAGGTTGAATGCCCCTTATCCAAAATGATTAGTATCAGAGTGTTTCAGACTCTTTTTTTTTTGATTTTTGAATATTTGAAGATATGTGGTGAGATGTCTTGAGGATGGGACCCAAGTCTAAACATGAAATTCACTTCTGTTTCATATACACTTCATATGTATTCTATATAATATTTTATACAATCCGTATAATATTTTCAGTGCACCTGTGTTCTGACTGTAACACATCACATGAGGTCAGGTTCAGTGGAATTTTCCACTAGTGTTGTCATGTTGGTACTTAAAAAGTTTGAGGTTTTAACAACAAGGGGATTGGACTTTGAGCACATGATAAAAATGGGAGCACACAAGGGAGGGGTGAGGATAGGTAAGACACCTAAAAAATTAGCTTACATTTGCTGCCCTTAACACAGAGAAACTAAAGCAGATACCTTAAAAGCAACTGAGGTCAATAGGAAAAGGGGACCAGGAACTAGAGAAGAGGTGAGATCAAAAAGAATTAACCTAGAAGGTAACACACACGCACAGCAAACTAATGTGAGTCAACTCCCTGTATAGCTATCCTTATCTCAACCAGCAAAAACCCTTGGTCCTTCCTATTATTACTTATACTCTCTCTTCAACAAAATTAGAAATAAGGGCAAAATAGTTTCTGCCAGGTATTGAGGGGGTCGGGGGGAGAGGGAGGGGGCGAAGTGGGTGGTAAGGGAGGGGGTAGGGGGTGGAGATGGGGGGAGAAATGACCCAAGCCTTGTATGCACATATGAATAATAAAACAATAAAAAAAAAGTTTGAGGTTTTAGAACATTTACGAATGTTCAACCTGTATAATACTACCAGTTATATGTAGGTGTTTCTTATGTGTTTTTAATTTGTGACTTTTAATAATATAGCTGGTGAGAATTTGGGGCCAAACTACTTTTTAAATATTCTAGTCTAGATTATTCTGGTGGTGTTAATTCCAACCGTCAGCCCAAGTGGAGGTAGACTTTTAGTACTGAAGTCCACGCTTCTCTGAAGTGGGGCCTCCAAGAGGAATGGAAACTTACAGAAATAAAAGAGAGAGAAGTGTCATTTTGAACTCTTGGTTTAATGGGTTATCTTTGGTATGACATTGCTTCAAGCCAGAAGCACAAATCATCATCGCTTCTCGGCCTTTTGGCTAAGATCATGTGCAGAAGCACAAATCATAACGTTTTTCAGGCCAAAGGAAGGAGCATTGTATAGAAACTGAGTGTGGTGCCTCTCTTCTGTCTTTTTCAAAAAGAGTTAAGATGATGGACCCTCAAGACAGGAAGACAGGAGGTCTTTATCCACACATTCCTGTTAATCCCCAACCCCCCCTTGGGCCTCTCCTCCTCTCTGATAGCCTGGGCCCTGCTGTGACCCTTCACAGACAATAATATCCCATTTTCATTTGTGCAGTATTTTTGAATGACAGAGAACTTTTATACACAAATTCTTATTTTTTCAAAAGTACTATGAGATAGGCAAATGGATACACTTATTTCAATTTCATAGATGAGGGAAGTAAGAAATTCGGGCTTAGGCTAGTAAAGAGGTTTGGTGCATCTGGCGTCCTAACTCGGGCATTATCATTCCAGGATTTTGGGTCAGAGAAATTCTTAAAACACAGATGATAATGTCTGTCTCCTGAGATTCTTTTCTGTTTGTCTTTATTGAGGTGAAATTGACATGGCCTACAATTATTTTAAAGAGAACAATTCAGCAACATTTTAGTGTACTCACATTGTTGTATAACCACCACCTCTATTTTTAAAACTTTGCATTGCTTCTTCCCTGGGTTTTTGTGCAGAATAAAAGGGAGAATCTGTACTGGGCACCCAGCTCCAGCCTTGCCCAAGCAGGGGCTGACTATCGGCAGCTTGTACTTCAGACTGTCTTTCAGAAACCTGCGAATGCAGAGCTAGGAATTATTGCCTAAATTTAGTACCTTGAGAAAATCAGGTTGAAGGGACATGACATATTCATGTCCCAGTCTTTTTTTTTTTTTTTTCCCAAAATGACATGTCAAAATTATTCTTTTAGGGAAGTTTTTCCCATGAAGCCTCTTACCGTTTCTAAAGGAGACACATCTACCTACTGACGCCCCAGTACTCAATTACACACTGTCATATGGCTCCTGTTTTTTGAAGGAGTTTGTCTTCCTGGCCAGGTTGTGACATGCCACCATGGGAGGTATCACAATGCTCTCCATTGTCCTCAGAACAAAACAGGTGATGAACATACACCTGTGTGTTAGAGTGAACTGAACAGCAGCTAGCCAGCTCCAACATTCCAGCCACCACCTGGTGACTAGCATTTCCCCTCCCTTTAAAACTGTAGGTTTGGTGACTGAGAGTGCATTTGTCCTGGGGTCAAGATGGAGTTGTTGGTCCTGACCTAGTTACTCAGGCAGCTTTGCCCAACACAGGACTCCAGCTCCCATACCTGTGTGTTCAACAGATGGCGGGTGAAGGCTGCATGCAAGCTAAGACAAGAATAGAGTGACTCTGGCCTTTATTGAAATTTGTTAATTCCAAAAGCACAGGTCGAGAAGAAGCTCTGGTCCCAAAAGTCGTGATGGTCCCTTTGGCTTCTGATGTTACCAGATGTTGAGGCAAGGCTGTCTTGGTGGCCAAGGCTGCTGTAGTAGAGGGACTGGTGAGGAATGTGGCTGGGGAGTCAGATGAGGACCCATTCACAGAGGCCTAGATACTGACAGTGCTCAGGTTCATTGGTTGGACTTTATTCTGGTGATGTCTTATGGCTCTCCATGCTGTCATTATGAGGATGCCGATTACCAGGCCACATATTGCTGCTATTGGCACAGTCCAGGAGGGCACTTTGTGAGCTTCTGTAGCCTGCTCTGGAAATAGCTGACTATTCCGGACAGTGTAGAGGAAAGGACTCTCCTGGAGAAGAGGTGGGGAGGATTAGAGGTTAAGTAGCTCCACTAACCCAGCTATCTGCCTAAGTCCCCATCCCTGAGAAAGTACAATAACTTTGTGCATCTTCACAGCTCTTCTCTGTTGGAAAGCTCCTTCAGTCACATTGCCTAAACCTTCTGTGAAGATGGATCTCTCAAGTGGTCTACACTCAGCTATAAACTCCCTTTCCTATCAAACCTGACTTTGAAAGATTGGAACTGACAGGGAACTTTTGGAAGAGAATCCTGGGAAGCTGGGAGAGCCTCTACCTCTGACTTCCTGGTCCCTACTGGATTGCTATTCCCAGCCTTCTGTCACAGGCATGCCCAAGGATTGGGGAAAGTCGATGATGAAGAAGGGCCACTGGTTTTGTGGTGAATTAAAGAACCCATGTGAGGAGGGGTGGTGGGGGGTATCTGGTTCCTTTCCTTTCTTCCCTTTCAGTGTACACTAATTGAAGGTCTGTTCTATGAAGCCCCATGCCAGGAACTATATGATGAGGGCTGAGGTGGGATATCTCTCTCATTCCTAGTAGGGAGATAAGACAGGTACAGAAATAATCACAGCATAAAGGAGAATGGATACAAACAGAAAAGGGAGACCAACCCAGGGGTGTGTCTAGGGGCAAGAATGGTAGAATAAGACAAGATGGAATCATAGCTCAGGGAGAAAATATTTGGGCCCAGAAGGAAGTGAGCATTTTCATAGACAGAGAAGAGGGTGAGCCTCAAGAAGCAGATGCAGAAGTGAAAACATGAGAAACTGTGGGGCTCGTCTGGGATGTGAATCTGTTTGCCAGGAGTGTAGAATGTATAATAGTAGGAGGTGGTCTCTCCTCTGGGCAGTTGACACTAGACGAGGATTTTGACAGCCTTGACAAGACTGGAGTTACTTTCTGGGAAGGCTGATCTATGTCTGGCAGCAAGTGCAGGATGATGGGGAAATAGAAGAGAGCTTGAGTAGCAGGTAGGATTTTGTCAGTGGATCAGATGAGGGTGGTGGGCGTGGAAAGGGAAGAAGAGGAATGTAGGCTCCAGGGATAGATATTTCGTCTTGTTTAACTTTGCCTCCCAACTCGCAGCCCCCAGTGTGTGGCATGAGAGAGCTTCTCCATGTAAGATTAAGATCGAGGACCCTCAGATCCCTCAGAAGTAGTGAGTGGTTTAAGGCACCTGCCAAGTGTTGGCCACCCTGCCTCCCCAAGTGACTCTTGTCCATGATGGTCATGGACGCTCCCTTCCTCACTCCATAATAGTGAGGAGATCGAGATGGGAGAGGTGTTGGACACCCCCCATCCCCTTTCCATCCCAAGCAACTGCTCCATCTCAGACAGGTAGGACATTCACTTACAGAGGACGGGCACTTGAGTTTGGCTCGACTATAGGTGAAGTTGTTGGAGGTCGTCTTATGGCCCACTGGCTCCAGCTGCAAAGAGAAAAGGACACTTTGATTCTCTCCCAAGCTGGAAGAGACTTCCTTGTTGGAAGACATACCTCATATAGGTTTCCCTCCCTTTGAAGGGTAGCTTGAAACCACATCATGATAAAACGTGCAGTAGAGACCAACAGCCCTGGCCAGAGCTGGAATTGACTCACAGAATAATGAATCTGTCCAAGAAGGGTGGGACCCTGAATCAATGCCCCTCGATTTACCCAGGAGAAAAATGAGGCTGAGGAGAGAGTGATCAGTCCAGAGTCCACAGTTTGTTTCTGGAAGGGCTGGGACCAGAAAGCCCTTCTTCTCTTGTCTCTCCTTGTGGGTGGCTGTGATTGCAGACATTGGATTTTCAATTTTATAAAATGGTGATAATCATATTTACCAACTTGTCCAAGTGCGTGGGGCTAGTTAATTTCAGGAAAACTTTGAAAACATATTGGTTACCATGACATCCTTACTACATAGTTGGCTTGTCAACCTTCAGAAATTGGAATTATCTCACTTGAGCTACTTTATGTGGTTGTTACATAGATGAAAACATTTACTTGAAATATCTTTGCGGGCAATTGTGATTCTGTGGGGTTCTGATTGAATCCGTCCCATCTCAGGTCCCTCTAAGAATGAGCAGGAAGCTGCAGTACCCCCTCCTCAGAATTTTTAGCCAGTAGCCTATCCCCAGCATGTAGTTAGTAGGGGAAGAACAGATCTGGCACTTTCACCTGGTCTCAGACTCTGTCCCGAACAACAAACCTCCCCCATCATATCATCTGCTTTCTGCCTGTTTTCAGCCACCATGGACTGCCAGTGCAGAAGTGTAAGTGCTCCATCGAAGCTGGTGACCACAACTGGCCATGATCTCACTGTCTGCTGTCTTAATGCCTTTTGCACCCATTCCTTACTAACACAAGTAAAGGAGGAAGGGCAGCTCTGGTCCTGGGAGACACCATGGTGACTCTACTGTGTGGCCAGGTCCTGGTTCTGCCCACAATGACTGAGCAGTGCCAGGTAGGCAACTTAACTGTCCCAAGATTGGGACAAGTGTTAAATGCTATCCTGAAAACTCCACTTATGGTTGTTGTGAGCATCAGATGAGATGATGGCAGGAAAGCATTTGTGAGCCAGGGGCGGCTTACATTGTAAGCTTATTTCCACTTCCTTATTGCTGAGGACAACACAACTGTGTTCTAGTGTAACAGAACCACAGAGTGAAGGCTAACAGTCAAGTTGGCTGATTCCCAGGGATGTTCCAGAAACTAATTGGCAGAGAGGAAAGCTGTGATTGTGTGGGTTTGATGAGCACATCAATTTCCCTTTCCTGCTGGTTCCTTCCCATCAGCACATGTCTACGCTGCTCTCCCATCCTTCACCTTCCTTCTCCTTGCCTCGCATTCCCTCTGTGAGGGAATCCCTAGCTAGAGCTCCTAGTAACTTCCTGAATTGTCTATAGTTGCTGGCTTCCCTTCCCAATCTCCTCCTAGTCTGGCTGCTCATTCCAATTGGTCTGGGGCCTCCATTACTTGACAGCAGCTCTGGTCAAAGTCACCAAAGGCCTTTACATGGCCAAATTCAGTGATCACTTTTTGTCTTCATCTTGCTTGACTTCTCAGCAGTATTTGTCAAAGTTGGCCCCTCCTTCTTGAAACACTTTTCTTGGATGCCTGGATACTATGCTCCTCTACATCCCTCTACCACTTTACTCTAGCTGCCTTGAAAGACGGAATGAATGCCCTAGGGCTTGGTAGGTGGCCCTTTCCTCTTTTCTATTTGCTTTCTCTTGTTCTCAGTTAATTCTATGTTTTTTTGGAATAATAACTCTGCTTTTCTTTTTAAAAAAAAAACTGCAGCCTGACCTTGACTCTGTGCTCCAGAGTCCTATATTAAACAGGATATGTGGATGTCTGGAAGGTATCTCATGTCCAAAATGGAACTAAAATTTCCCCTCCAAAGTGAATTTCTCTACTCATCAATAATTCATTTCTTTTCTTAGCCCCCCAAACCAAGAAACCATCCTTTGTTCCTGTTTTCTGTCACCCATCAGCCAGTTCCAAACATATCCTAAATGACCATGTCTTTGCTCTGCTGCTGTCACCCTGGTTCCGGTCACTTTCATCTCTTGCCTGGATAACAGCAGCTTCCTACTGTCTTTCCACTTGTGCAGCAGCCAGAGGGTAGACGAGAGCATGTCACTGCTGTTTAAAATCAGCCAAGGACCTAGCTCCTCCCTGCCTCTCTGACCTTGTTCACTTCCTTCCCTCACACTGGCCTGTAAGTTCTTCAGACACTTCAAGTTCATTCCTGACTCCAAGCCCACTTGGGTCCTATTTCTTCTCCCTGGAACATTGGCCCCAGACTTCTGCTTGCCTGGCAACCTTGTGACATTCAGTTCTCAGTTCGTGTCATGTCTTTAGTGAAGACACCATTTCTGAATATCCCATATCCTCCTTAACTTTGTTTTTTAAAGCCCTGAATGTGGTCAGACATGACCTTGCTGACTTATTTATCTAATGTTTATTATGTCTTTCCCCAGCTATACTGTATGTTCCACAAAACCATGGGTTCTTCTCCTTTTTACTGCTTAATCCCTGGCACCTGGAACAGTACCTACCACATAGTAGCCCGGGATAAATAGTTGTTGACTAAATGGATGGAGGAATAGAAGTCACCAATACTTGAGTGGAGAAACTCAGGGGCAGAAGTCCTGGAGTGGCCACAGGAAGCGGAGTTGTTTTCCTAGAGACAACCTTTCCTAAGCCAGACACTTCAGGTATCAATAATGGAGGCACTGATAGGCCTGGACAGTGGGCAATGGAGTTGGTGTTCACTGGCCTTGTCCTGGAGATTCAGAGGAGGTACCTGCAGGAACTGGCACATGAGCTGAGAAAGTCAATCTGTGATAAGGGGGTGATCAAGCTCTAACCCAGAGTGTGAAACCACATGGGTGGTGCAGGAAACTACAGAAGTTACTGACTATGAAGTGGAGGCAGAGGCTGGGGGAATGGTGGCCAGAGAGGTGAATCAGAGTCTTGTGTGCTGTGCTAAGAGAACTGCCTTGTCCCTTTCCAAGGTGGGGGACTTGGAAGTTTGAAGGCAGGAGAGTGACAGGTTTTCTTTTACCCAGATTATTCAGTTGCCCTGTGGAGAACAGATCCAAGGAAGTGGTTCATAAGCCCTGCCTGTTAGAATCATCTGGGGAGGTTTTTGTTTTTGGGGGTTTTTTTAGTGCTAAATTCAGAATCTATCCCAGACCAACTGTCAGAATCCCTGGGGATAAGCCCAGACAGGCAGTGGTATTTTTTATTTTTTTAAGTACTCTTTTGATGGAAGCTAACGTAGAAATATATACAAATCACAAGTAAACAGCAGATCAGTTTTGGTAAAGTGAACATAACAGTATCCAAATCAAGAAACGGAACATTATCAGTATTTGGAAGCACCACCTGCCCCCATCCTGCATTCACTCCAGCAAGAAAGACCATCATGCTGACTTCTAACACCATATGCTAAGTTGCTCGCTTTTGAAATATATGTGTATATATAAATGTATATATTTGCATGTTGTCAAAATTTGCTAATCTCCTTGCATAAGGTATTCCATGGTATGGGTGTGCACAGTTTATTCATTCCATTGTTGGAAGATTGAAGCGTTTCCAGTTTGTGACTATTACAAATAACGTTGCTGTGAAAAGTTTTGTATGGACCTTTTGGTGGACGTGTACATGCCTTTTTGTTGGGGATATAACCAGGAGTAGAATTTTTGAGTCTCAGGAAATACATAGGTTCAGCATTATTAGATGTGCCAAAGAGTTTTCCAAAGTGGCTATAGGCACTCCTTTTAAAAGTCCTTCGATGATTCTAACTTGTACTGAGAGCCAGGAATCACTGTTCTAAGGGCTGTAAGTCTAGAGACAGTGACGCCAAGTAGGAAAAGATGCATCTGTCAGCTGGAGTGGGATTTCTAGAGAAGAGAGGTCACACAGCAGTGGAGGAACAGACCTCAGCAAGAGAAGAAAAAGCTCTTTATAAGAAGACAAAAAGGGGCTGCTCATGTGACTCATGTGGTAGAGTGCCTGCCTAGCAAACTTGGGGCTCTGAGTTCAAATCCCAGTACTGGGAAAGAAAAAAGGAAACATTCCCTGGTGCTGCTGGTGCTTCTGGCTTCACCTTTGCAAATGTCTCTAGAGAAGTAAGAAATAAGAAAGTTTAATGTGTTTGTTGCCTCAGTAGGGCACCCTGGGAACATCAGCCAAAGCCTGCAGACACTATGTCATAGGATTCTAATTATGAGACACGAATTCATGGGCTATATGTGTGCTTATCAGGTTGGGAGCAGGAGGGAGGTTAGTGTCAAGGACAGGACACTAAGGGAAGACATAGAAAACCTGGATTCTCATCCCTGTTGTGGCACTAACCAGCAGTGTGATGCTTGGAAAATTGCTTCATGTTTCTGTGTTATAGTTACAGAATGTTCTGGCTAGATGACCTCTTGATCTGTTCCAGCTCTAACAGCCTATTTATTTGATGTGACTCTAAGGGTGAAATTCCAGGAAGAAATGACTGGAAAAGTTGGCATGAAGTTACAGCCTTATGTCTGAGATGGTTTTGGATGAAAACACTGGACTCTATAATTATTTCCCCAAATTATATAGCACAGGATAAGAAACTCATGGATGATTTTAGCTTTGTTTTTCTTTGTTTTTTGTTATTTTGAAACTTGGGGTATGGCTGGGGAACCATGGACAGTCTTCATACCAGTATGGCTTCATGGCAATGCTCACCTTTTATTTATTTATCCTTTCTAAACTTCTTCTACCTGCCTTTATCAAATAAAAGCCTCTCACCTGGTGAATGGAGAGAACTACTGAGCTGCTTTGGAAGGGAAGGTTAGAACTACACTGTTAATTCACACTGGAAGAAACCAATGGACTCTGTCACGTTTAAGTCATCAGTATGACATTAGAGCCCTAGGAGACTCTTGTAAGGGCTTTGGCTTTAAGCAGGCTTGGAAATACCGCCCAGGTATAAAGGCTATACTGTAATGGAAAAGCTGGGAAAGGAAGGCCAAGGGCTTAGATTTCCAAGCTCTCCTTGTAAGATGTGGACTCCCCTGAGATCTTGGGGTAGAAATGGGACAGGAAACAAATTCCCATTCTTTGGGGGAATTTTAAAAGGAATAAAGTCAGATGACTAAGCGACAGACAACTAGCCTTCAAAACGCAATCTCCAAAAGAAACATAACTGGTATCAGGAATTATATTGGGCAAACTTTGATTTTAAAATACAGTGGGGATTGGGTGGATGGTAGGGACTCAAAGATATTTTGGTGGCAATTTAGAGTCCTAGGCTGAAATAGTATGATGGAAAAATTTACATTTGGGCAAAAGATGATGTCAATAGGAGGAAAACACCAGAACACCACCAGTGGAGGAAAACTGAGTCTGTAATTAAATAGGTCAAGGATAAAACCTGATTACATGTTCTGAAAAGATGGGGCTGCTAGAGAGGAGGAGGTAATGTAGCTCAGGAGAAAGTCAATATTGTGAGTCAGCTCAGGAAAACACTGGACATGCTGGATGAGATGACAGGTATGGGAATATTTGCACAGCAGTGGTTGGCAGAGATGCCATGGACTTGAAACAGTAATAAAATGAGGTGTGTAGACTGTTCAGTTGCCATGGGAAAAATGACGGAACATGCAGGTCAGGGTGAGTATTGGGTTACACACTGAGCCTAGATCAAAGGAAGCCATTGGATAGGGAAGGCATTTATTTCATCTGTTCTGTGCAAGAGGATACAGGTATTTGGGGTGACAGTTCAGACACTACAAATACAACTGAATGCATTTGCACTCTCAGTAGGGAGTGGCCAGCTACAAAGGGCAGAGGTGAGGCACAAGGTCAGGTGTTCCTGTGGGCCCTGAGCTGGAGGTTCATTTCATAAGGTTCCCTCGTCCTCCATCAGAGAGGACTGGAATAGGTCTTGGCCTAAGAGAATGAATAGCTGGAAATGTGGTGAGAGACTGGAATACCAGAAGGGTAACAGGGTTGACACTTATCGAAACTGATTATTGCACTGGCTGCTGTTTTTACTTTATCTCAAATTTCTGTGTCTTTTTCACTGTTTCATAGATACAGATAGAAGAGAGATTATTTGCTGAGGTGACAGAGGAAGGGGTGAAGTTGGTACTTTCATTCAATCTATCTGGTTGCAAAGCTATCCTCTCACAGTACCTAGACATAGCTGAGAAAATAAAGAGTGCACATTCATACTAATACCCTTTGAAAAAATATGTCAGGACAAGTAAGGTATACTGCCATTTTGATTTTGAGGAGAAAGGATCTATGCCACTAGTTTTGCCATTATGGAATTTGGAGTCAATATGCTTGGATTCCTCCATTTGACACAAGCTGGCCAGGTCCTCAGTCACTCACCATGTTGTTCCAGAGAGCGATGGCCATCTCAGCATGACCACGGTCTGAGAAGTGAACACAGTCTTCAGAGAAGAAGGTGAGATCTGTTTCCCCTTGCTGGGACCAGAGGCAACCAGAGGAAAGAAGGTTACCATCTGGATATTGCTACCTGCCCACCTCTCCTCCCAGCAGGTGCCTCGGGCATTTCTCCTCTCATCCTTTCAACTCTGCCTTCACCTGGCTCAGATACTGATGGAAAAATCTCCCATATTTTGGATAGTTAAAAAGCAAACATGAAGTATAACCTCCCATGGTTTATCCCTTTTCCTTCAGCATCCCTGCCCTGAAAGCTTAAAAATATAACAATTTTAGGAAGGTTTCCATTCTCTACCAATGCAGCCATTATCAGTTCCATGCCTGGGCAAGGGGTTTGGTTACTATTGATTCCAAATACATACAAAAAAGAAGGAAAGAAAGGAAGGAGGAAGGGAAAGAAGGGAGGGAGGAAGAAGTTACCCTTGGGAGCCCTCTTGGAGAGCGATGTAATGAATAGCCTACTAAAGAAAATACACTCATCCCTAAGATAAGGCCTCACACACAGACTCCCAGGAATGCCTGCAGCTTACCTTATTCAGTGGGATGAGAGTGTTCCGGAAGAAAGGCTGCACGACAACTGCAAAATCCTCACGCTGCATGTACTGCTGCCAGTAGGAGAACTTGGAGATGCCATTCTGGGGATGGGGAGACTTTTCAACCCTGCTGGCAAGGCTAAACACACAGGGTCTACCCCTGCAGCTTTGGGTTGGTTGTGACAGCAGTGAACCCATCCTAGATACAGATGACTTAAAGGGGCTACACTGGTGTGATGTATGCATTCATTCATCCTGCACCATTCAATGAACACCTGGATCTCAAGGCCCTGTACTGGCTGTCAGAATCAGAGTTGAACTGAACCTAGTGGACCCCAGATGGAGAAACACATCTGCAGGCCCTACCCAGTTCCATTGTAAGGCCTCTGTAAAGGCTGAGCCTGAGCCACTGACCACACCACCTGAGCCTGATTATCCTTACTGCATGAAAAATTCATTTAGACCCAGCTCAGATGGGAGCATCTCAGCACCAGCTCCCCCAAATGCCCATGAACTTTAGGGGGTGAGAGTCCATGGTTGTTGGACTTAAGTGCCAAAACATGGTGTGTAAAAGGAATAGCCTAGATGTGAAAACATGAGAACTGAAGACAAGGTCCAAGCTCAAATGCAGACTGAACAGATCTGGAGCGGTATCTGAGCATGAAGTGGAGTCGGGGAGCTTCTCAGAGGAGGAAGATTTGCTTTATGAGGGAAGATGGGTAAGTTTTCAGAAAGGCTCAGGGTGGATGTGCCCAGAGAGGAAACAACAGGGGCATAGCTGCAGGAGAACTGGGAACATGAGAGAGGAAGTGGGAGTGGAGGTGTATAGGGTGGGGCTAAGCCTCACGTGCCAAGGAGAGGAAGGTAAAAGAAAGAGGGAGACAGGTGCAGCGACCCTTGGAGAGATGTGACCCACATGAAGGTTGGATAAGGTTGGATAAGGGAGTAACCACATGGAGGTTACTCTGCGGACCAAGTGCTGTTTATCTTTTCAAGCTGACTGGTGGCCAGGATTCTCCCAGTTGCCACTTTGGGATTTCTTCCTACCTGCATCTCCAGCCTTGGTGTTCAGAGCTGCCTTTTAGGGCGTGGCTTGCTGTCTACCAACCTCTGCTGAACACATGTGTTCTGCATCTTTGCTCAGGGAGCCCAGGGGCAGGTAAAGGAGGGCTGCAGGCTTACCTGCAGGTTCCAGTTCACTTTCTTCAGCTCCTGCATTGCCAAGGAGTCTTGAGAGTATTTGAGGCAACTGCAGTTCCTCCTGTGAGACAAGACAAGGACTCTGGGGTTAAGGCTCCCTGGATGGCCTAGCTCTTTCCTCCTGACACACTGAGGCAGCTGCTACCTCCAGGGATGGGCAGCCTTTGTTGCCTCAAGGGGACATGGTAGGGAGATGACATACAAGTACCTTCACAACACTGACTCTTGGATGAAGCTCAGAGATCCCTAACTCAGGGGCATGGTTTGGATCTTCAATGTACCTCCCCCAAAAGCTTATGTATTGAAGACTTGGTTTCCAGCTGATGGTATTATTGAGAGGTAGAGGAACCTTTAGGAGATGAGGCCTCATTGGAGGAAGTAGGCCATTGGAAGCACGACCTTGAAGGGAATATTGAGACCCCAGCCCTTTTCTCTCTCTCTTCTTTTGCTTCCTAGCCTCCACGAGTGAGCATCTCTGTTCTACCATGCATTCCCTATCATGATGTTCTGCCTTGTCACAAAGCAATGGAGCCAAGCAACTATGGACTGAGACCTCTGAAACCATGAGCCAAAATAAATCTTTCTTCCTCTAGGTTGATGATCTCAGATGTTAGTCACAGCGATGGAAAGCTAACTAACACAAGGGGCTTGTTTACAGTTAGGGAAATTAGCACCTGAGGTCTGGTTGCCTTGTACACAGGCTGCCCATTACCTTTGCCCCTGATGACTTCTTCCCAAGCTGTGCCCCCTGGGGTTCCTGCAGTGAAGGACTGGGCAAGGAGAGGGCTGGAGTTTAGGGAAGATCATCATGAGACTCTGTCTTTGGGGATGGAGTCATTCCTTATGCTCCTGCAGCCTCTCAGCTTTGCCTCTGAGTGCTTAGGACTCTTTTAGGGCTCCAGTATGGGAAGTCTGTTGGAAATCTGGGGAGAACCAACCAGCTCAAAACACCCCTGTCAAGGTGGAATGCAATACCACAGAGATGGAGGAGCCACTGGGACCCTACCAGCAAAGTCCCACCATTGGGACCCTACCACCACTACCACCAAAGTCATTCCACCTAGCTGGTTCCTGGAACCAGCTGGCCACCTTCACAGCAAATCCATTTGACCTCAGAGAGTACTCCTCAGTCATGGGCAGTCCCTGCCCTGACAGCAACAGTCACACAAACTCTGCATGCCCCTCTGGTCTCAGAAGATGCCAGCTTCCTTCCTGTCAGGGTCCCACTGATATTTTAAGAATCCCAGCCCCCAGCAGGGATTGTTGTCTTGCCCATGAAAACCTTGTCTCCAAGCCCAGCTTTTAAAGATAAGTAAAAGCTTCTTTTCCCTAGAGCCTTCCCTGGCTCCTTATGCATATTTCCTGTTGACATCATGTCTACCTGGAGGGAAGGTGATATCCCTATTTTATAAGTAAGGAGTAAGAGGCTCAGAGAAGTTATGTGGTTTCTTCAAGGTGCCATAGTTCCTCAATGGCAGAGCAAGGATTTGAGGGAAGATGGAGCTTACTGTCCTATGCTGCCCCTCAGCAGGGAACAACTTGCCAAAGCTGGACTTTAGAATCAGAAATGTCAGGGAGCTGGGCACCGGTGACTCACACCTGTAATCCTAGCTATTCTGGAGGCAGAGATCAGGAGGCTCATGGTTTGAAGCCAGTCCAGGCAAATAGTTCATGAGACCCTATCTTGAAAAACCTCACGACCAATAAAAGGTCTGGCAGAGTAGCTCAAGTGGTAAGAGCACCTGTTAGGAAGCATGAGACCTGAGTTCAAACCCAGTGCCACCAAAAAAAATGTCAGGGAGCCTTAAAGATCATTTGGTCTACATTAAAGCCAGAGAAATGAAGGGACTCACATACAGTAGGCATCCAGTCACACAGAGACATTTCTAAGTGATTTTCCAAGCTTCTGGCTAATAGCTCATGTGGGCTCACCTGACTCTGTCCCCATTGTTCTCCGATGATACCTGTGAGCCCTGCCCTCCCCAGGTACCCTTGCCCTGGAACCATGACCTATGTACTTACTGAACTGCCAGAGGCATGACACAATTCCCGCCTTGGCTCTGGTACAGGCCAGCAAACTCCATGACCTCCACCACATTGATGAAAACCCTGGGAAGCTATAGGGAGCAGAGGGGTGGGCTTCATGAGTCCCCAGGCAGTTGTAGGAAGGAGCTTGGGGGACTGCCTTCAATCCAACTTCTCCTCTTCAATTTTAACCAAAAAAGAAACAAGGCCCAGAGAGGGGTGTGACTTGTATGATCTCACTGAATCTTCTTTAGTGCCCCACTTCATTGACTGGGAAGCAGAGATACAGAGAAGTCCCTTTGCTATTAAGGCACAGAGCCTGGGTGCAAACCCAGTCAGTTGGCTCTTTGCTACTCTATAATTCAGTCTCTGAGCCAGTCAGAATTTCTTTATCAGCTGGGAGATGCTACCCTCCCATCCTGCCTAGGTGGCCACTCATGGGGGTCTCCACTCAGTGTGCATCTCACTAGACACAAATTGCCTAGGTGTGATCAGGGAGGGAACCCCCTCCCCCCAGTGAGGAAGCAGACAGGTAGGCTGCTGGCAGGACCTGGAAATAGGCTGCTATTTGTTCCTACCTCCTCATAGAAGATGTCTAGGGCACGTTGGATGTGCTGGACGTACTGTGCAGTGGAGTGGTTCTTCTACAAAGAGAAAAGAGGGCTCTCTTTAGCCCCTGCATTGCACTCTGGGAGGAGACAAGAGCACAGAAAGGGCTTAGGGGCCTGAGCTGATGGCTAAGGGAGTACAGAGGGGCTTTGGTGGTCCTGGCCAGGTTGGGAAGCCCAAACCTTGTTGCTGGTTTACACAGAGACTCCTGTAAGAAGCTCCTCCTTGACCCATACCAGCCCTGCCCCTCATGGTTTCAAACTCAAACACAGACAGAACTGGCCTGGGGCCTATTCCTTCTCCAACCCTTCTGTCACTTGATCTCAGAGCCCCGATGATCTCCCTATCTCTTTCCTTTGGCTCATGCTGGTCCCACTGCCTGGAACCCTTTGCTCTCCTGCATCTTGCTAAATCCTGTGCCTGTGACTCAGCCTAAGGGGCTCTTCTGACCCATTTCCCTATGTGGAGGCTGATGTAAAGGTGAGCCATAGCACTCTAGGTGATGTGTATGGGGCACATAATAGGTGCTCAGTAAATGCTTGCTGACTGACT
Organism: Castor canadensis; assembly: GCF_047511655.1. Taxonomy (NCBI): domain Eukaryota; kingdom Metazoa; phylum Chordata; class Mammalia; order Rodentia; family Castoridae; genus Castor; species Castor canadensis. The sequence continues at coordinate 24,231,657 of NC_133397.1, read as the reverse complement.
CTTGGGGCTTTGCTTTATATCATGCAGAAGTCACATTTGGATATGGCTCTGGGCCAAGTGTCAGAAGGAGACTGATACCAGAGCATGGGTGATCCCCCAAAATCTCATGCCAAATGTGGAAAACCTCCTGTCTGCAGGAGGGGAGGTGCCTGGGAAGTCACACCAGGAGGTGGGAGCAGCAGCCTGTTTTTTTGTTTTGTTTTGTTTTTGTTTTTCTTGAGACAACGAGCTATGGCAGGGCAAGACCCTGTGAGCTCAATTCTGACTCATTGCTGGGCAACAAATGTGCCCCATGGATACCTGATCATAGAACTCCTGCCCACAGCCACCAGAAGTGGTGCTGAGAGTAAGTGGGGAAAGGAAACAAGCCTTTCAAGAACTATCAAGACAGATAGTTCTGCTAAAGAGTTAGAGCAGGAGCCAAGGGACTATTGTCTCCTTCCTCAGACTTGACCTGAGTGACCTGGTGATGGCCTCTGGACCCTTTTCACAAGAGCATACTCTCAGGAGTCTAGACCTGACTGTGATGCAGGGCAGGTGTGCTGGGGCTGCAGATGGCATCTCCCCACACCAAGTGTCCGCAGGCAGCTGTGGGTCACATCTGGCTTCCAGTGATTCCTACAGTCCGGTACCCAGGAGTATTGAAATCCCATTGGCTTATTCCTGTCTCTCTGTGTGGTAAGGGAGAGGACGGAGGCAAGAAGTTTGGAAAGGCTGCCCCAGTGTGGGGGAGGATAATCTCACCAAGCCCTTGGTAGTTACTCTCCATGAGCCACTAGGAGCCATAAATACCTTCTCCCCTGCCTGTGGCTGTCAAATATCTTACTACAACCTCAGAATCAGGGCAGCTGCCTTTTCCTGGCCAAATAAAATACAGGCTGTCCCCACCTTAGAACAAGATGTATTCCAAAAGTTACAGCTTCTGAAAATTTGTAAGTCTGGACATGTTTCTCCAAAGAAACAACGTTAGGAATGGGGTTGGGTTCCCAGGCCAGATGGCTGCGGTTGGTTAACTCGTGATGGCCCTGAAGGGAAATAAGTCACAATACCAGGCTGGTTCAATTTGTCCAACCCCATTTATAAGATGGTGTTGCCTCTCCTGCACAATAGGGAAGAGACTCCAGGTAGCTGAGGGTTGGAGAGTCACTAGTAACCTATTGACAGCAGACAGCAGTATTTGTGTGCTTAACAGAGGCTGCCTCCTCAGTGCCTGAAGAATAGGTTCATCTAGACCTTTCTTCTGGAATAGGAGAGCCAATTCAGCTGCAACCCCAGGGTCCATTCACGCAATGGGGAAAGTCATGTCTCATCTGCTCTGTGTGAACCAGGGGCTGCCTGGGGAAGATTCAGGTGCTTGGAAGGCAGGCAGGAGGGAGGAGGGGGGCATTGAGCAAGGATAATGACAGACATCAGCAACTTCATTCTCAGGCCCCCAGTGGGGCTGGTCATGGACCCACCGGATCCTGGCAGTAATGACACAAGTCACTGCTCCCAATGAAGAGTGTGATCAGCTTCCAGTCTTTCTTCACATCGATTTCCTGAAGGGACAGACCCTGAGTTTAGACTTTGGTGGAGGGGATGGAGGGGGTACTCACCAGCCCTCCCAGCCCGTACCCCAGGTGCCTTTCATGCTCTTTTTATTACCACAGAGACGCACAGGGTGAGGACCCTACTTTCCCATGCTGTCTGGCGAGAAGGGAGTTACACACACAGAATTGCGTGTGTTTGGAGGGGGGCTGTCTGCTCTCACAGGGGCAGATGTGATGATGTCTTTCTTGAGAAAGTACCAATCCACGATGAAGTAGATGACGTATGCTCTACAGTTCCTAAGTCCATTAAAGGCTGTGTGGATTAACATGTGCCCAAAATGTGATCTAAGGCTTTTTGAAGAAGTCTATGGCAAAAGATGCAGCCAGCAGCCAAAGCCACCACTTGGAAAGGTTCTTAGGGCCTGCGTCCAGGGAGGGAGAACGGCAGCCAGAGCCCAGCAGGGACTGAGAGATGGGGTGGAGCCTGGGAAGGCCCTCAAGCAACACATTCCCTCTCAGCCACCACCATAATAGGAGTCCTGCCAGGAGCTCAATTCCAAGGCATAAACACAGAGCATTAAAAAAAAAAGAAAAGAAAAGAAAAAGAAAAAGTACAAGAGAGACTTTTCAGAGGGGCTGGGTGATCAGGAAGGAGGAAGGATTGAAATGAGAAGCCTATTTTTAGCACCTTGTGTTTACATAATAGGGCTCTGGGAAGCCAACTCTTGGGTAAAGAGGGACGCTACCAGAGGCCAAGGTCACAACTGACCAACTCTCTGATCCACCTCACCTTCCTGTAGCCTGTGCTGGGGAGCCCCCTGGGACCCAGAGGCCTGTACCCTCCCTGCACCTTTCAAGAGTGGCCTGGAGCCGGTACTCACAAGGCTGGTTTTAATTCGCTTCACCAGGTCCCAGGCCTGGGCTGGCATGTCCCTGGCCAGGGGGAAGAGAAGGAGATTAGAGTTGTTCAGGAGCAAAGGGTTGAGATGTGGATCTGGGACAGGGCAAAATAGCTACAAAGGTTATTCTTCAGGATGTGCTGATACGATGTCTCCTTTCCATAAATCTGTCTTGTCCTACTCAGAGAGCTGCCATGGACCTTAGGGCCACATTGATTCAGACCCTGCCACCCTGTGAGCAGTCTCTAACCACCCCCTCGGCAGGGCCTCACTGGCCTCGGATGCCAGGACCTGGCTGACCTGGCCATCGGGGATTTTCCCTGCTATTTCATCAGGCTTTTTCATTGCAAGCCAAGCCTGTTCAATTCTCCCTCAGTTGCCTGTTTTAAAAATAAACTTTGGTATATTTGAAAAAAGTCACAGCCCTAAATTATCCTCAGCTTTCTCCTTTCCAGGCTTAATAAAAGTTAACTTTTATTTCTGGGATCCACTCTGCTCTTTAATCCTTTTGTTTCTCTTCTCTGTACTTACTTGAACCCCCCCATTGCCTCTTTTTTTTTTTTAACCCCTCAAACAAAACAGGATGGAGGAGACAATGTGGACAAGATTAGCTCTCCCTTCATCCCCAGACGTCTGCTACAAACGAACAATGCTATTTTGGATGCGTGATGCGTATGCCAATGGAATAGTACTCAGCAGTGAAAACAAATGTGCTATTCCAAATAACATGGTTGCTTCTCAAAATAATTTTGCTGGATGAAAGAAGTCAGGCCAAACCGCCATTTCCCCCTCCCCCACAAAACAAATAGATGCTCTTTGATTCTACATAAAATTCTAGAAAATTCAAACTAACCTATAGTGATAGAATACAGATTAGTAAGGTCGCCTTAGGTCTGGGGAAAGGGGAGAGACAGGAAGGGGCAGAGGGAGATATCACAAAGAGGCACAAGGAAACTTCTATGGGTGATGAATATGTTTATTATCTTGGTTAGGGGTGATGGTTCCACAGGTAGATAACACATGCCAGTACTTGTTAAATTGTATACTTTTAGTATGTACAGTTTATTGTGTATCAATTATACTTCAGTAAAGTTGGTTCTTAAAAAAAAAGATATGTATATGAGAAGTTGGGTCAACAAAGACATACAATCAATAGAAGCTTCCGTGGAAGAAGCCATCAAAGTAAAAACCTAAGTAGGATAGCCTAATAAACAGGGCACTGGTCAAGCATGCACGACACCATCACTGCCCTTACTTGTCCTTAGGGACAATTTATACATCCAGGATCACATCCTGTACATTAATGTCATCCACAGCCATGTCAAAAGACTACAAAGTCTATCCTGGTCACAGGTGACCACAGAAGTGCCTACAAACTTAATAGGTTCAAGATGTGATTAATATTATCTTAAGGGTTGTAGAAGTGAGGAGTATCCACTTCCTCCCTCTTCCCATCAGCCTTTGCTCTGAGCTTATTTATCCATAGCTCCTCCATTTCTTTTTCAGCCCCCACGCTCTGTGAGCTTGCATGGGTCACTGAATCCTGCTAGGGCAGCTCCTTTAGCAAGGAGCTAAATGGTTTTAAGGGTCCTTGCTAATTTTCATTTGCTTGACCAAGTCAGGATCTGGGATTGCCTGTCCTGAGGCAGGAGGACATTTGTCTTTAGAATACCTAGTTGACACTTTAGACTGTACTGTCCTCCTTACTGTATTCCATGAGTAAGTATCTGATTATTTCAGCCTGCAACGTTGCCATATACAACACTGTCTTCTCTCAAAAGTTATTTCCTATTAGTCTAGTCTCCTTACCTAGGCTGGAAGCTCTCTGAGCAGAGAGTTCACCTTTTTGTTCTTTTGTGTCTCTTAGTAATGACCCACAGTGTTGAATGAGTTCTTGCTTACTGATCAATGGGTAGGAAGCGAGCTGTCAAATAAAACTTTGAAACTTTATCCTGGTGTGTGTGTGTATTCTATAAATTGTACTAAAGTCTTTCCAAAGATTACCTCATTTAATCCTCAGGACAACTCTGAGAGCCAGGTACTATTAGTATCCCTATTTACAGATGAAGAAACTAAGACTCAGATATTAAACAACTTGCCCAAGGTCACACAGCTAGCAAGTCTCTGAGGTGGGATTTGGACACAGATGGTCTGATCGCATACCTCATGATCCTCAAAGCTCTGCTATGGTGTTGTCATTAGTGAACTCATCCTTAGCCACACTAATGAACAATACAGTGGATTTCTGCTCTGGAGATCTGGAAAGTAATAGGATAATTCTCCAATCTTACTTCAGTGACAAAGGCTTACTCTCATTTCCCCCGATACTGGACACGAGAGGTGTCTTATATGTCGAACTACCTCTCTTCCACTGACCTTAGTCTGATGGAGAGGCTGAGCAGCAGTGGAATAGATAAAGCAATTAAGAGAAGGGAAGGAAGAAAGGGGTTCAAATGCCATCAGACTAAGGAACTAACTCCTGGTTAATAATGCCTGGGCTAAATAACAATGACAATGATGACAGAAATCATAACAGTGATTAGATGTTGGAATATGGGCCCAACAAAGTCTAGTTGTTTGTTTTTCAGAAAAATAAGTCCTTCCTGCTTGTGATGTTGAGGAACTTGCAATGCTTCCTGTGACTCACAGACCTAAGAGGAACTTGGGGTCCAGGTTACAGGCTCTGAAGGGAATGCTCGCTGTAAGCAGAGTGAGTCAAGTCAATGTCGTTTCCCTGGTGATGTAAGCATAGCAATCCTTCTACAAAGCAAATACCCAGCACGCTCCATGCAGAAAATCAACGAACCAGTCAGGCATTTCAGCTTTAATTGTCTGAGTTGTTGTCAACAACAGAAATCCCAGTGAAAACAAATGATCACCATGCTATGTATGGGGTGGGGGTGGGGGTGACCTCTAACTCTCTAGTGTCAAAATATAGCTTTTGCAAAGTAGTAGACTTTGCAAGTTCTGAGATGAGATGGGGAAGAGAAGAAGGGCAGACATCACAGGTCAGGCACTGAGTTTCCCATGGTGTTGAGAGCCACCCTGCATGTGTGATGTGTAACTCTGCTAGGTAGGAGATAGACTGAGGCCAGCGCCTGCCTGTCAGGATAGATGTGCTCTTCCTGCTCCCCTGGAGGCCATGATACCACAGTATTTAGAGTTTCATTCAGGCATGGTCTGACCCTGGCTCCTCTGATAACTTGCAGGGTGAACTTGACTGTTTAGGAAACTTTCTAAGCCTCAGTGTCCTCATCATAGTGCCTGTGTCCGAAGGTATGAGAATCACATGAGATAATCCTTACAGAAGGTTTGGTGCAGGGCCAGCACACAGACAGTGCTTTGCACAGCAGTTATGACCCATCTGGACCAGGCTCCCAGGCACCATCCTTTTTGCTTCCTGCTGTTTCTACCTCGATCCCACCTTGACCTCTCAACCTCACTGCCCCTCTCCCTCTTGTAGCTGTCTACTCACCACGCTGTAGCTCCTTCCACTGCTACATTTAATCCCGCTGTCTCCTCCCAGAAACCAGTGGAGAATCCAAAGATGGAAGGGTTGAACTTCTTCAGAATGTCTTCAAAGAAAGAAGAGGCGAGAGCACAGGTGACAGGAGGCAGGAGCCCTCAGGAACTGAGGGGGCTGTGCAGTCTTGGGGCACAAATGTGTGGCAGGAGGGTCCTGGACTTTCTGGAGCTAGCAGGCTTCCCTCCCTCTTCCCCTCCTCCAGACAGAAGAACTTGACCTCAGTGAGGTTGTGATGGCCATAGTGACAGTGCTTCTCGGTGCCGACCACTTACTGGGCAGTGTAGTGTGGTTCTCCAGCACGCCATCTCCGCCAATGCTAGGGAAGAGAAAGCATCTTTATTAAAGGGTCCCTGGCCTGCTGTTCCAGGTGTTGTCATATGCAGATTCTGCCCTGAAGCATCACTCTCACCACCCTCAGGGCCAACACAAGCATCATGGAGTCTCTTTGGGTCTAACAGCTGGACCATGGGTACCCAACTTTACTCTGGAGGGGTAAACACACTCCTCACGTCTCTTTGGGGAAATGTTATCAATAGAGTGAACCAAGAACAGCCTCACCTCCAGGAGAGCCCCCTCCAGGATGTGAGTAGATTGTTAGAATTTATTGGTCTAGCTCCCATCGCTGTCTGTGAAAAGAAAAAAGAACTTTCCAGTCTGCTCCTGGGCCAGGATGCAGGTAGAGGGTACTAGGAGAGGCCCCTCTAGTCTTGGTGTAGCAGCCAGGACCCAGATTTGCCACCTAAAGCTCTGAGTTGTCACGTTCTTCTCTCAGACCTCTATCAACAACCAGAAAATCAGTGAACCGGGTCAGGCATTTCAGGAACCAAGTCTTGTCGATTCTCTCTTCCTGACCTCTTTAGTGCGTGTTCTTTCTCTCGTTCCTTTTGCCATGTTGCTGAAGGAGACCCTCCCCTCCCTGCCATGGCCAACACTCTGGCCTCCTCCCTAACCTCTCAGGCTCCAGTCTCTGTTCTTTTCCCGCCAGCAGGGCTGACACTGTTCTCCGGGCACATCTCTCTCTGAATGTCACCTGTCTCTCATCTATGTGTCTCTCTTACCTTCAGGGTCAAAGGCAAGTCCTGTCCCCAGTGGGGGGCTCATGAGCTGGTGTCCACTTTCCTTCTCCTAGTTTGCTCCCTCTTCCCTGTCCCAACAAACCTTCAGGTCTAAGCACTTTGATGAGGTCTAAGCATTTCCAAAGCACCATGGCCTTGCTTTACTCTTTTCTGTTTCCACCCACGTGCTTCCCTTCCTGGAGTGCTGAATGCCCTCCTTTGCAGCTCTGGCATATGTAATTCATTCTCTCCAATGCTTGTCAGTTCCTACCTCCTCTACAGAGCTTTCTCTATATACTAAGTATATATATATATACTATATACTATATACTAAGAGGAAAATCCTCTTTGAAATTGACAAAAGTAACCCATGTTCACCATAATCAGTGAAATAATACAAAGACTTAAAAGTCTTTTTTTTGACAGTACTGGAGTTTGAACTCAGGGCCTCACACTTGCCAGCTACTCTACCACTTGAGCCATGTCCCCACCCCTTTCTACTTTATTTTTTCAGATAAGGTCTTGCATATTGCCCAGGGCTGGCCTGGGAATGCTATTCTTCTGATCTCTGCCTCCTGAATAGCTGGGATTATAGGCACACACCACCATGTCCAGCATTCAATACAAAAAAATTTGAAAAATGAGCAACCTACTCCCACCTTAAGAATCTTGCCCCTGCTAGATTCCACATCCCTTCCTCCCCCTTGCACCCACGTGCACACCCCACCAGGGTGAAGTCATGGCTGTCACTTTCATGTGTACCCTTCCACGCCTTCTTACATTCATTCCACAGTGAAAATACCCGTAAACATATGTGGGGTGGTTTTGTATACATAACAGTGAAAGGCCCATGCATCTCCTATGTGATCATATATCCCCTTTTCTGTAAGTTTCTTGTCCTAATCAGAAGGCTCTGATCGTGTCTGATTCTTCCTTTCTTTCAGAGTTGCTGAGAGAGCACAGTGCACACAGAAATAGCTAAATAGTGGCTAATGCCGATCATTTAACCAGACTGTGCTGTGCTGAGCTAGGCTCCCTCTACCCCGGAAGCATATGTCCTTAAGTGGGTTGGGGGCGTTGGGAAGCCACTCTTGGTTTGGGTTGAGGGAATGAGTTCCCTGATACAGGCAGGCAACTTGGATAAGTACCTAATACACCAATGAAATGCCTGGGCACAGTGAGGCCAGGTGGGGCTTGTGGAGGAGATGGTTTGTGCAGGTCTAGGGGAGGTGGAGGGCAGTCCTGTGCTTCTGTGCCTGATGCAGGTAGGCTGGCTGACCCTTGGTAATGGGACTCAGTGCCAAATGCAGAGCCAGTTCTGTGGAAGAGCTGGATGCACTCCAGTGGCTGGTTGGGCTCCCAGGGAACCACAGTGCCCATGACTTAGTACTCACGGTCAACGAGTCACCCAGGGCGGCCACCACCTTGATGTCTGCTGGTCGGAGCTTGTGGACTAATAAAGCAGGCAAGAAGAGAGATAATTGGGGTTGGGGATTTGCCATTTGGAAGTATGAACTTCATCTGAGGCCTGTGATTCTGCCCTAGTCATACAGATCCCCAGGGCACTTATTTCCAGCCTAAAGCTTTAGCAATTTTGCCTCTTCCATTCATTTAGAGCAACTGAGGCACTGAAGATAACAGACTTGATGGCTACCATCCATCCTGTGATAAGGCCACACCTCTGAGCAATCCAGGAAAGTTCCAGCTATAGGGTCACACAGCATAGGCCATTAGGACCTCACCCCTGACTGTACCTGATCACTGGACAGGGAAGCCTGAGGGGCTGCCACTGAGACTTCAAGGAAACAAGAAGAATGAATAGGGGAAGAGGCCTTTGCCCCTCCACATGGGAGCCCTAAAGTGGCTGTGAACCAACTTCTTGGGGCCTCCCAGCATCTAGTTCTGCCTTGCATGGGAATTAGCAAGCTTTGCTTGAATCTCCCACTCAACCCAATCCTTTGCAAGGCCCTTTTTCCAAGGGGGTGATGGTGATGATGTTTTCACTCACCTGAGGTGGGAACACTACTGGAAGGATTCCACTCTGTACACAGGAAGTCACTGCCCCAGTTCTAAATAAATGGGAGGAAAGACACAGGGCCAACACTCACTCTACAGGGAGTGATAGCACAAGAAGAACCAGAGAAGGAATTTTTGGTGGAGACTAGAAATACCTCACTGGAGGAGATCATGGGAGGATAAGAGTTGTCAATTGTAGGTGGGCCAAGAGGGAAATTAGAGGGCAAAATGGGCATCAGCCTACTCCACGTAACACACACATGCACACACACACACATTTCCCATCCCAATTCATCTACACTCTTGAATGGAACCAGCAGCTGCCCCAAAGCAGAGGAGAAAACAGTGAATTCTCACTACAGGTGGCCTCCAAAGGGATACAGGATTTGGATGCATAATACAAGAGATGATAGGTGTGCTTCAGTATTGTTAATATTAAGCCAATTGATAATAATTATAATGCTAGGGTCTAACCAATCATTAGTTAAAATACATTTAGGAAAATACCTAATTTTTACAATTGCAAAGGACCTGGTTTCTATGTAGCTTTTTTGTGCACCTGTATATCTTCTTGAATATTTTATTTAAGAACGACCAATCCCTCCTATGTGTATATATTAATGCCTGCTACCCTGGATACTTTTTGGTCAACTTTCCTTGTCTCTGTAATATAGAGCATATTTTCCAGGTTCTGGGGTGTGGAAAGCAGAGGGCACAGAAATGACTAGTACCAGAAAGCTGGTAGAGAACTGACTCTGCCCAAAGTCCCAAGTATCTACAGGCTGAGTACACATCAGGGCTCCACTGACAGATTGACTGAGTCTCTGAGAGTGTGTCTGCCAGTCTTTGACACCATCTCATCCATTCAGTCAGATGATGATGAAGACAGGCCTTGTAAAAAATATCCCTATCATGAGGGAGTGAAAATGAAACTTCTTTTAAATACTGTTTGCTTAATCCAGTGGAATTTAGTTGATTCTGAGGGATTGCTCAATTTATCACACGGATGGATTTCTGCTACTGTTTAGATGTTTTACTGAAATCAAGAACAGGCTATGTATAGATGACAAGTTTTTGGGGAAAATGCCATTTTTTTTAAAGAAAAAGTTATACAGCCACCAGCACCTTATAAATATCTCTGATAATTGGGGAGCCAGAAATGAGCACGTTGTGTGGATTAACAGACACAGACTGGAACCTGAGCACGCTCATTTGTCACAAGGAGAGGTCCACACACTGCTTCCTAAACCCATGCTTCCCACTCCCCTGAGGATCTTATTTGAAGATTCTGATTCTGTAGGTTTAGGGTAGTGCTCAGGACTCTGCATTTCTAACAACTTCCCATCTGTGGCTATCTGTGGCTACTTTAAGCAGCAGGATGTTAAAACAAACACACGCCCTTTTAGGCCTGGGTTTTTAACTCTTCCAGCAACAGAAACAAAGAAAATCAAAGAGAGGAGGCCCAGTTTCACTCTGCCCACCCAGCTACCTTAGTATAGCACCTCTCCAGACAGGCTTCCAAGAAATTAGTGTGAGATAAACAAATGTCTGCTTGACAAGACACAGCTGATGTTTCAATTATAACAATCTGGCCACTGGGTCAACCAGGACAGGAAGCCAGGCTGGAGTTGGCATAACTCCCAATAACATGAGACTGTTATTGCCTGTATCCCAGAGCTTAGGATCTGACAGATCTGTGACAATCTCATATAATTTAGGCTCAATTCTTCAGTTGCCTTATAAAATGTCTTTCCCCAGTCCCTGAACTCCAACCCATTCTCCACATAGCTGCCAGGGTGACCTCTTAAAGATGCAAACCAGATTATGCCATCCTCTCCTCAAGTTCCCAATGCTTCCGACCTCTCTCCACTCAAAGTCCAAACTTTCTACTCAAGGATTCAGGCTCTGTGTGATCTAGCCATGAACACCCTCTGATTTCATTTTCTCCACCCTCCAGGCATTTTGGCCTTCTTTCTCTTCCTCAAATACACCCAACTCATTCCCCAGTGTGATGTGAGCCTTTGTGCTCTCTGGTCCTTCTGCTTAAGGACTCTGTTTCAGGCACCTTTTCACCTTGCATATTCAAATCCCCTCTCCTCAGAGATGACCAGCCTGTATAATGCTCTGAATTGGCCACCATTCCCCTGACCCCATCACTCTTTTTAACCTCACCAGTCTTTGAGCTATTGTCACTACTCAAAATGATCATTCTTAGCTGTTTTACTGGATGCTTTCCTCAGAAGATTGTAAACTTGATGAGAACTGGGACCCATCCATCCACTCTAACTCTCTGAAACACTGCCTGACATAGTAGGTGCTCAATAAATGATCAGGGACTCCCTCCAGTCAGGATCACATTTGATACTTCTCTGAATCTCCACCAGCTCCTAGCATAAGACTGGTGTGAAACCGGAACTGGTGGTTGAGTCCCTATCCTGGTGGCCAACATGTCTGGACCAGGCCTGTCTTGCAAGGCTTGGTGTGGTCCAAGATCTGGCAGGCCATCTTTGGAGTAGCAGTCCCTGAAGCCACAGGCTCAAGAATACTCAGAGCTGGAAGGAATGAGTTGAACCAACAAGGCCTAGGGGTCCATGTGGATATGCGTCAGTCAGTTTCCTGTTGGGCCCCACCTCAGCTCTGAAATTCCTTTCCTTTCAGCTTCCACCTTCAGGAAGTTGATGAGACTCCAAACCCACTGCCTCCCCCTCATCCCTTCTGAAGGGCTGGCTGCCTAAGCAGAAACAATGTTGGATTACAAAGGTCAAAGCAAACTGATCCATGAGTACTTCTTCTGGTTGACTGCTGTCGTCAGGTAGGCAACTTGAGAACATGTTAGGACAGTCTTGGGGCTTCATGATTCGAAGCTCTTTTTGGTATATTCTAATTTCCGGTATGTAAGAAGGGCACATTTGTGCTTAAGCTAACACTCTGAAACCTGTGCCACACCCCAAGTCCCTGGCAGGTGGAAATGGCTTGTGTTGAGAGAGACTGGGGTGAGTCAGAGGTTACCTCAATGTCTGGCGTGGTGGGGTAAGTGTAGTTACTGTTCCGGGAGGTTCTCAGGAAGGGTTCATCCTAAGAGAGAAAAGGAACCACATGGAGAGATTATCTGACAGCACTGGAGATTGCTTAAGAACTAACAATCCTGCCTTCTAGATTTATTTAACACTGCTCTTCTGCACTTAAATAACAAGAACTGTATAAACATAATTTCATTCATTCCCTAGAGGGTGTTACGTAACAGTTTTGGCAAGGGATAAAAGGCTTAAAGATGGCTCCACACAAATTCCAGGCTGGGTTCAATGCTTTTGTTTTCACCCTAACTCTCCAACAACTTCCTAATCCTCAGATTTACCTATTTCCCTTCCTTTGTAATTTTTCTGGCAAGGGAGTCACAATTCAGCATTCTCTCTTTTCCAGGAAGTATTATGATTATCCATATATTTTATGATCAGTTGGGTTGTTTTCTTCTTGTCTGCTTTGTACTGTGTTTTTTCCCCTTTAGGTTGACTTTCTATATTTTCAGTCATTTTTCCTTCTTGGGAAATGTACTATTCATTCCTTAATGCCTATCTATCTCACAATCAGTTTTCACACAAGCCTCCAAGTTCACTCAGTCACGATAATGGGTTGATTAAAGAAGAAGGAAATAGGCAAAGGAGAAACTGGGGAAAACAAGCTAATGAGGAAATGTTGAAACAAGGGCAAAGCAAGGTCAGGTGAAATCTGGATCAGGAAATATCAAAGTGCTCCTGAGGTTGGGAATACTCACAGAAGACACTTGTGGAGTTTTCTACCCCATGGTTGGAAAGTTTGGGAATAAGAAAGGGAAACGAAAATGTCGGAAAAGAAGTCTTTAGAAGTCAATTTCAAGTGTTGAAAACTGACTACCCATGGGTAAACTCAGGCAGGAGAGGTTTTCATTTATTTTGGAGGAGGAAGAACAAGAGGAGGGAGAAGCAGCGGCCAACCATGACATAGAGAAGGAGAAAGGAGGATCTAAATCTCTCGGAAGGGACATGTTCTCTTCAGTTCTGTCCATAACCTCTTCTTCCAAGTAGTGAGTACTTGTGAGATGGGATCAGCCCTGACCTGACAGGTCTATTGCCTGATTCCATTCTTCACATTGGAGCCAGGCCAACAAAAGACAAAATCTACATGGGGAAAGCTCTCAGTCCCCAGAACAGTCTTTGCCTCCCTGGGACAACAAAGCAATCAGTTTCCCTTTTCCTCTGAGTTTCAGCATCCCCACCTGGCACATAGGCCAGAGAACATCCTTTCATGGATATGCACTCAAGATCAAGGGCAGGAAGCATGCACTGGTCTGCATCAATGCAAGACGTATCTTTCAATAGCTTATCTGCATGGCTAGTTAAGCTGTCTTGGCTCAGTGTTGTTTAGTGTCCCCTCAACAGCCACTCAGAGGAGGGCAGCCTGGGAACATCCTGTAAAGGAGTAACCATATCTGTGGAGTGGCTCCTGTGTTCAGAGGGCCAGGAGGGAGGTAACACAAGAAGGCCACCCTTCTCCCTAGGCATGCAGGGAGAAGGACGTGAGATGTTCTAAGGCAGGGCAACATCAGAGAACAGCAGGCCCGAAAACACAGTAATTGCTGAGAGACTGCTGCAATACCCCCACACTCCTCAAGGCAAGATGGAGGTTAGAGGAGGCTGTTACTAACTCTGTTTTTCCCTCCACAGGGAAGCCCTGGCGGAGTCCGGGGGCTGGAGCTAGCCTCAGAGTGATCAGTATAGGAAGAAGGAGAGGGCAAAGATAATCCTTGCCCTTCTGGGAGAGCTGAGAGTCAAACAGCAGAACCTATTTGGTCCTGTCCATTTGATCATAGGATCTAAAGTGGTTTCAAAGTGGGGTGGGGCAAGGGAGATAGTGCTGAAAGAGTCAGAGGTCAAGGAGATACTGGAATGCAGTGGAGTGAGGCCAGGGCAGGAACCATCAGAACAGGTAGATGGTAGTGGCAGACAGGTGAGCTGGGTTCCAAGGGCGTGGTTTTATTGACCATGGATGGCTTGGTGCACATGAGTCAGAGTGGCTTAAAGGTCTGGAATGATTTCATAGAAGAGGGATTCTCTAGGTTTAGGCTGGGAGCATGAGCAGGTAGAAGGTGAAGCTGACTGAATGCCAGCACAAGGAAGCTGTCTAGTTGCAACTGTGTGGAGACAGTGGGCTGCCTGGGAGAGGGAGCCCAGATGACCACCTGCTGTGAGCCAGAAGCTGAGTCAGTGACTGGGGGACTAGGCCACACCTACCCTGGCTATATTAGGTATAAATGTTCACAGAGAAGGAGGGGTGCTTTTTTTTTTTTTTGTGCTGTGCTACTTGAATCCAAAAGAGGGTACAATCACCAACTTAAAAGGGCCATATTTCAAGGGGAAATGCCTTCTTGAGGCAGGGGTCAGCAGTCATGTCTGCAAGAAATGGCTGAGAGCCCATAGTAAGTGGCAGTAGGAGGGAAGAGAGTATATTAGTGCTCCATGGAATGCCCTCTGGTATGTTCTACTCCATCCCATTCAGTTCAGAATGTGTTGGTTCTTTACCTACATTTGTGGATAGCATGACCTGTTGATGGGTAGCCCTCAGCAGTTTGAAAAGCAGCCATAAGTAAGAAAAGGTGGAAGGGTAAGCAGGGATTGGGAGGGATATGCCCTTGAGAAAGGGCATCAGTAGCTCTCTAAGGCCCACCCTCCAAGATCCGTAGGCCGTCTAATTCTCTACTGCTTTATAATGGGAAGGTATGAAGAGGGTGCAAGCCACATGGGGACTGTGGGAATGGGGAGAGGGGTATTGGTAAGAGTCCTACTAGGCAGGGTGCCTGGAGTTTCTGCCTGGGGAATTTGGAAACCACAATAATGCTGCAGAAGTGGGAAGTCTTAGGAGCAGAGAGCTTGGAAAGATAAACATTCAGTTCCTATTTAGATATTCCATGCTCAAAAAGTTAGTTTTTGAGCCAGGCACCGGTGGCTCAGGCCTGTAATCTTAGCTACCTGAGAGGCTGAGATCAGCAGGATCATGGTTTGAGGCCAGCCTGAGCAAATAGTTCTAGAGACCCCCATCTCCAAAATAACCAGATCAAAATGGATTGGAGGTGTGACTCAAGCAGTAGAGTTCCTGCTTTGCAAGTGCAAAGCCCTAAGTCCCACCAAAAAAAAAAAAAAAGTTTTTGAATAAATGAATGTTAACTTTGAGGCAAGAGTGGGGTCAGAGTAGGATTAGGATATTTAGTATCTCTGAGCATTAACAAGTCCACTATATGTAACTTGAAGTAGAAAAACTGCTAAGCAATAAGTTTAAGGGAGTTCAACAAACTTTGCTTTTCCTCATGATAAAAAATAAGATGAAATCCGTGACATTATTTCAGCCCTCTCCCTTTCCCTCCTTCTTTTTCTCTCTAGCTTCCCCATCATTGAATCTGCCTTTTGAGTAACCTTACACCAATATAGTGCCTCCATGGGAACATATTTTAAGGGCTGGGATTTTAAGACTGGAGCTTGGGAAAGAAGAAATGAAGACACCGATTGAGAGACTGAGAAATGTAGAGCAATGAAATCCTGGAAATGAATGAACTTCAGTGAGGGGATGTGGAGAGAGAGAAAAGACAATAGATTGAGATGTGAAAGGTGGAGAAACTCTGCATCTTCAGGGTTAGAAGAGAGGAGTGTAATTAAGAGAGATGAGAAGGAATAGCAGCTAGAAAAATCAAGGTGGCTTAGTCTCCATAAGCCCACGGAGGAGTAAATTTCAAGGAGGAGATGACAAGTGAGGCCCAGAAGACTAAGGGCTGAAAAAGGACCAAGCTGATCTTCCTGATGGTTCAGCCAGTTGTCCAGGCGTCAGGGAGGGAGTAGGCGGAGAGTTGATTAAGGTAGGAAGGGGAAAATATTCACAGAGATAATCAAGAGTTGGATATAAAATAATTCATGCAACCTGTACAAAACAACAGGAGTGCTGTTAAGTCACCCTACCTGGCACAGCAGAATGTGCTAGCAGTGGGGCCTGGGATGGGGGAGGAGAAGGGAGGAGGAGAAGCTAGTTAGTGCTCACATTCATCTCACCACCTCCTTCCCCTACGTCCTGCCTGTTGCTTCTATGTTTAGACACAGCTAGGATGAAAATATGTGCTGCCTGGCCCCTGTCAGCTCACACTGAGATGCTAGTGGACTTTTGTATGGCTCTGAGGCACATGGCAGGGAGCAGATGGCACCTGAGGCACAGTGCAGTGAAACTGGGCTGGCCAACAGATGGACCCTTTTGAAATGGGCTCCAGGGTTGCTTAGCAACAGCTTCTTCTGAGCTGGGCTTTTACTGGCTCTAGGAGGCTGGATTTGACTTCTCAGCTCACCCATGGCTCCACCAGGCTCTGTCCAGAAGTGAACTGAGTCCACTGGTGGCTTGAGATGCTGGGCAGAGCATCATTGATTTAGGGCTCCCTGCCTGGTATAGTGTAACAGAGGTTGCCTTGTGGTCCATGGAGCTCCAACTTGGTACTTAACATATGTATTTGTTGGGAGAAGAAGAAAATGATGGCTGCTTGGTGTGAATTTTACTTTTACTGTTTAATGGAAAACGAGTTGGCCGTTTGGAGGGGCTTTCGTTACTGATATTCAACATGGCCGTAGGGATTGTTAAAATATTGAAATGCTCACTTATTGTAGAGTTTATAGCCATTGCTTTGATTCCCCATTGCCCAATTGCCCTAGTCCCTGGCAATGAAAGGACTTACATCTGGATCACAGGGCCTTTGCCCCAGCCCTCTGGCTACCATCTGACCATTGGGACTGAAACATCCATCCATGGGTTGCATGATATGACTCCTTAACCCTGGGTACCAGATCCCGCAGCTGAGCCTTCTACCATCACTGTACTCACTTCCCAGCCCTTCCTCAAGCCACCTTTGCTCATGACACATCACACTTATCCAGTACCCAAGACTGGGGTGAGGAAAGCAGCATACAGGGAACACAGGTCTGGGCAGGGGCACCCCAGCAGTCACACGGGGGAGCTGCAGGCCCATGCCCCGGCTCTGCTCGGTTGGGAGGGTGGGAAAGGTTGGTAAAACCCTACCCAGGCAGAAAACTTAGCCTCCCAGATTAGGTCAGGCCCTCTGCTTTTATGGCCACTGAGGGATCTTGGGTCTTAGCCTTATTTGGTTAAAAAGCCATAAGACAGGACCAAGAAACTGGAGCTAAAGGCAATGGGAACGTGAACCTGCCCCCACCCCAGGCCTGAAGTCAAGTTTAACAACCACTTACATACTCCTCCTTAAAAGGAGCCCCAATCACAGACAAGTCTTCCTACTCCCTCTGCCACACAGCTTGGGATCCTCCCTTTGCTACTCCTTCTCTGACCCTTTCTGCACTGGAAACCACCCAATCCATGTGCTATGCTTTCTCACCACTACTTCTGAGCCTTTGCCCCTCGCTGAATCTCCCACCTGCAGTCAGACATTTTCATCTGCTCTGAATGCCTCTGCAACAAAATGAGCCTCTCGTCCTTTGGGCTTCTCCTGCCCTTCATGAAAATGCCCTCTTCACACCCTGATCTTCTCCCTCAGCATGGGCCCAGCTGCTTTACCCATCCCCAAAGTAACTACGTTTGTACTCTGTTCTATGCGACTTTTCACTGTCCTCCATAGTCCATCTCCCATGCCTCCCTCCCAGATAAGCTCCCAGCCTGGGGGAGAGATGGGCCCTGAGGAAGCTGGGCAGGAGGATGTAGGGGGGGAAGGACAGGTCTGGGCTCTGAGTTCTGGAAAGGGGCAAAACTGGTCTACTCTTATTACCTTGGTGGGACAGGTCAGGAGTATTTCTTTTGCCAGATTCAGCGTATCCGTTTTCCTGCCCAGTGGTTCAAGCTGTTCAGGGAAGAAAAAGAGGGACCCAGATGCATTACTTTGTTTCCACTAAAGTGAACGTTCCCTGTGGTATTCTGCAGCAGGAAGGCTCAGAGCCTCATTTTAGGGGGCTTGGCTTCCACTCCTGGCTCTGCCAGGTGCCAGTGGTGGGATTTGCTTCAGTTTCCTCAAAAAACTCATAATAGTTATCTTTCAGGGCTATAGAGAAGCAAAACTAAGATTACATGGCCTAAACTTCCTGGCAAAAGAGCAGGCGGTAGAACCTGGTCAAGCCGAGCTGAAGGACTCCGTGTTCCATTCTGTAACTCTTATACAAATGTGCTCTTCTGGGCCTGCCCCCATTCCATAGGAGCTGATGCTTTGCTCTAGACTAGAACTCCAGGGGCACTCCCTTGTCTTACCATATTGACCCAAAGGGCTCTGGCAAGCTGGGAGTGGAATTTCTGGTTTGGGTGGATGCAGTCTGGGGCAAAGAAGGACTTATCTGGACGTCCATTCTGAAAGAGACAAATGTACTTCTCAAGATCCTGCAGGATTAGAGGAGCTACAGCCCATTGATCTGACCCCTGGAACTGACCATGAAATTCCCTTCTCCCCCGGGGGGTGCCCCAGGCCATCAGCCCTACAGAATCTGGTCGTCTTGACAGGGAGATGAGAGCAATCTCACAGGTGAATAGCTTTGTGTGACTCCATGCCCCCACTCTCCTTTCTGTACCCGTGAGTCCCCCTTATTTAACAATAAAGTGCTATATTTATTTTTAGGCACATTTGTATGATGCTCCAGCCTGTGGCATGGGTGAGGGAGTGAGCTTCTCCCCTGAATGAGTCATGACCAGACAAGGTCAAAGGCTACTTTCCAGCCCTCAGCACACTTCTCCTGGAGGTTTTGGTGGGGAGAATGGACCAAAGCCCAGGGCAAGCTTAGGAAAAGCTGGCATCAGGGTAGAGTGCCACCTGACTCCAGCTGTTCTCCCTTGTGGCACTTGGATATGCACAACGCTGGTCTCTTTCCAGCTTCCCTCCAGTCAGCTAAGGCCCTTGGAATGGAGGCCTGACCCGGTCCCCTTGCAGATCTCTTCTGTGCTGTGGAAGCACCAGGCAAGGAGCATGCTGAGAATGGAAGTGTACTGCCAGAAACCTCCTTTATTGTTTTTTACTCAAGACCCTCCAGCCTCAGCCTCCCAAGTGCTGGGATCAGAGGTGTGCATCAACATGTCCAGCTAGAGCCCTCCTTTATAACTAACTGCAGGGCCGCATGTGGGAGAGGTAAATAATGTGGAGTTGGATAACTGTGACTCTTGCCTCTCTGTCCCTTATTTCCCACCTGATTTTAGGAAGGAAGTGTCACATCTCTGTACCTCTGTTACCTAGGCATGACAACACTTCCAAAGGCAGTTGTGATTTTATCTGTGGGAAGCACACTACCTGGCCCACAGTGGCTGTTCAGTACAGTGAGACTATCTCAGGAACTCTGGGAACTCCCCACGTCAGGCTGCCCCTGGGAATGTGGCTCAGGTGTTCAAGGTCACTGCACCTGCCAGCACAGTGTCTGGAGAGCTTTCTGCATCTTTGTTGGTTTACTGACATGCTCATGGAAGCACTTGGCATCTCTGCCTTGCCTGGCCTGTTCTAAGGTCACCATGAAAGCTCTCCCTCCTTAGTCAATGGTGGGGGCAGGGAGCATACCTCCAAGATGGGGAGCTGGATGTTGAGGAAGAAGGGCTGCAGCACCACGGAAAAGTCCTCCCGTGTTTCATAGCGGCCTGATTCCACCAGCTCACGCATGCTGCTCTGGGGACATTCACAAACATGGGGACCTTCAGCACAGGGTAGGGCAAGGGCAGTAGCAAACAGCATCTCTGCCCTCATCCCCCTGGACAGGGAAGCTGACTCCACCTTTCTCTTGAGAACACAACACAAGAATGGCAAATACCATTCCAGAGAATTTGGAAGTGATGGGTCACATTTAATTTTGGTTTTAAGTAGTCTACAATTGCTGAAGGGCTGGGCAGGAAGTCTCATAAGGAATAAAAACTGGAAACTCACCTGGTAGGCTTTGGTGAAGACCTCCAACCTGGCCAGCTCATAGGTGTTTTCCCGCAGGGTCAGGACACAGTTGCACAAAATACTGCACACAGAGGGGGAGGCAGGAGAACCCAGTGTCAAAGCTCTGTTCGGGGACTGCTTCTGGCTGCCTGGGCTGGGGTGCAGTGGTTCCCTCAAGCTCTGCTTTTGGAGCATGTATACCTCGAGGCTCTGAAGCACCTGCCCAAGTACTGGAGAAAGTGCTCTGAAGGCAGCTGGCATTTAAATAAGTCCACATGAACAATCAGGGGCTGTGTACTTCTAGTACTTAGACGAGTGCTTGGCGCACAGTCAGTTCTGTGAGATTTGTTAAATCAGTCAGTGTAGGTATACGTTGACTGCCCAGCTTGAGCAGCAAAACAGTCCCAGTGTGAAGTTCCCTTATGTCCTTTTCAGTTCTCTTCCTCATAAAATATCTCGCTCATATGTATCTTCTCTTGCTGTCTGTTACAATTTAGCTACACATCCACACCTACCTCCATGTTGCCCCTTTGCAATCTGAGTTGCTCTGTCTCTTAAACATCAGCCCTTGTTGCTCTAGATATCACAAAAATTTCTGCCTGGCACCTAGCACCTTGGGACTGGGTAAGGAGGGGAAAGGTTAAGGCTCCCACCTACCAGAAGGGGATGATTCTGGCATAAGCCCTGTTTTATAAACATAGACCTGTGGACAAATCAAGCCACAGAGACTCACTAGCATGTGTGCCCGGCTAGGGGTGAGGGTGTCTGCAGTTTAGGCAGTCAGCACCTGCCTACCTGGCCTGCTGTATTGGGCACGTGTCTGGGTTCCCCAGGAACACCTGCCGAATGATGCTGGGGTTCATGAAGTCCACGAGGTTGACCAGGGCTCTGGGCACCTAAGGGCAAAACTTCAGTTGAGACAAGGATTCCAAGGCCTTTTCTTCAGGATGCCTTGGGACCATAAGTGAGGACTGGCTTTAGACTGAGGGACTCAGTCCACCCCTCCAATGGAGTTCTGGGAAGTTGTCTACGTAGGGCACCACCCAGAGCAGTACAGGCCAGGCACCACACGGCTACCAGTGGGGGACAATAAATGCTAAGAGTTCAGCTCTGTTCAGCCATGTCTGTTTAGCAAGCCCAGACATGTTAGTTTTAAATTTGGTGAGTTAAGTGACTTGTTCACCAGTGCATTGGCCCTTGACCATTTCCCCTCAGCCCAATCTGGTCTGCCCCTGATGAGTAGGCATGGGGACTCAGTCACCCAGCAGGGCATCTGGTGGTCAAGAATGTTCCCTCCTGGGCAGGGGGGTAGTGGTGGGGAGGGAAGACATGAGGCTGGTTGCAGAAACAGACCACCCCACTTTAGCTACTACTCCCCGTAGCTCAGAATGCAGTGCCCAGCTGGGGTACCACTTGGATGCTGCTTCTAAGGAATGACCTGAGTAGTGGTGGAGAAACACACTGCCTTCCTTTCCTTAAGCCTAAGGTCCTTTTTTTTTTGGCTGATTCAAAAAGAATGAGGCTTCCTTGGGGGCTAGACCCGAACCTCTGGACAGGGACAGAGCCCATGCCCTTGGCTCTCTTCTTGAAAGGATGGAAAACTTTCACCCTTCATCCCCCCACCATCACTTCCACCATGCCAGGGCTATCAGCAGGTATGGGATCCCCACCCACCTCTCTATGCAGTATGTCCAAGGCTTTGCGGAGATGGTCATAAAAGTTGGCTGCAGAATACAGATTCTGGAAAGAGAAGCAGGGAGGGAAAGGAGTTTCCAGTTCGGGTGAGAAGGCAGGGAAGCATTTGTAGGCTCTCCTTCTGGCTTTAGCCCTAAGAACTTGTTCTCCCTCAGGCTTTCAGCTCTCACTAGCTCAATAGGTCAGAATCTGAGCTGAATAGCTGACTACTCACTGTGGTCAAAGATGAGCCAGCTAGAAGAAGGAACCTTCCACCAGCGCTTCAGTTTAGGAGCTGGAAATGAAGAGTCCTCTCCCAACTGCTCAGGTTCTACAGTTTCTTCCCTTTCTGAGTTCTCAAAAGTTGTTAGAGAGAGGAGTGGAAGTATTGCACATCTGCTACCTGCTACCTCACCACCTGGGACAGATGGTGCCAGGAGCCTAAGCATCATGAAGTAAGGTGTGTGTGTGTGAGAGAGAGAGAGAGAGAGAGAGAGAGAGAGAGAGAGACAGAGAGAGAGAGAGAGACAGAGAGAGAGGAGAGAGAGAATTGGGCATGCACATGTGCCAAAATAAGTTTAGTTGGCTACTTCTGGGTTAGTTTGTGGAATTTCTCTCTCCTGGGTCTACTGGACAAAGTCATGAGCAACAGCAGAGCGGGACTCCAACCCCATTACCGAATCCATACAGTAGTCACACAAATCTCTGGCTCCAATCATCACTGTGATGACCTTCCAGTCTTCATTGAAATTTACTCTCTACATGGAAAGAGGAAAATCCTGGATGATTTCCAACAAATAAGAAACATCACAGCTCTAGGAAATCCAGTCAACCCTTTATGGCTTCCTCGCCCATTTGAAATCAGAATCAGAATCTCAGAGCTGAGGGAGTTTTGCAGGTTTATTTATAGACCAGGATCTTAGCATCAGGAGGGACTTTTGAGGTCATTGTGACCATCAGCAATCTCCTCCCCATTGAGATGACATCCCCCAGAGGCCCTTGGACAGGAAGCTGCCCTACTTCTGCTTGGATGCCTCTAGTGCAGGGGGCTCACTGTTTTTCATGGCAGACCATTCCATTTGGTGGCAACATTAGTGTTCATAAATAACCATAAACGTGACTCACATGGTCATCTTTCATCTTCTGCACCAGAGCCTGGGCTTGGCCCACGAGATCCCTGAGAAAGAAAGTCAGTCCTGTTGAGGAACTGTGCTCATGATTTTCCTCTCAAAAGGCCTTTAACTAAAGTCTTCCATGATATTCCCACTGCATGAGTTGCAGAGAGCCTGATGCTCAGAGACCAGAAGATTTGCATCCTTTCTGGAGAGTTATTACAACAAATAACCATTGGAAAAGCCAAGTATGTATTTGTCTTAAAAGTTGTAGTCAAAGGTTCTTCCAGTTACATTTGCTGCTCATGACCTTTGAAGGGCTCTAAATGTAAAATGTCTTTTAAGATTCCGTGCTAAAAAACCATTTGCCTTTTGGGTTTTTGGTTTGATTTTTTTTTTTTTGGACAGGGTCTTGTTATATAGCCCAGGTTGGCCCCAATCTTCCTGTCTCAGTCTCCTGAATGGTGGGATTACAGGCATGCACCACCTGCCTGGCCTATTTTTCCCTTTTGAAAGATTGGGTCATGCAATTAGACCTATGAAAGTTTTAGCATGCTTATTCTTCCCACTTTGGCTTCCAGGAGGCTGAGAATTTGACGCTCAAGCATAAAAATGCTCATGCTGACATAATTGCTTCTTTTGTGTTTTTCCTAATGTCCATGATGTCATATATGTGTATGTGTGTGCGTGATATGTATACATACAATAATATATACACACACACATGTACATATATAGCCACTATATGTATGAAATTATATATGTTGCTATTTTTGTGAACTTATCTAAATGCTTCTTTCAGAAAGAGATGGGAGTACACACACACTCTGCACATGCCTTGGTTTCTAATACATGGGAGGAATAGACCTCAAGCACTTTTAACCAAGCCCAGTGAGCAGGTCTGTGTGCAGTACCCACCAACCAGAGGGTGTAGACCTGAGCAAAGAGATGACACATAGCAAGAGGCTCAGACGGCTGGGCCAGGAGTGCCATGGAGCAAGAACCCTAGGCTTCTGGGGCCTCTAGGAGCAGGATGACAGCCCCTTTTGGCGACCATCCCAGGAGGCTGGGCAGTTCTGCTTCAGCAGCCTCTGGATTTCTCCACTCCATTCTTGCTAGCTCCGTAACAGCACTAGGGAGTGGATGAGACTTGTTGCCCAGAGGCCCTTCAGGCTAGGGATCCTGGCTTGCCCATCCAGTTGGTGGGCTTTCCCTGATCTTTTTGGGGGAATTGCTACTTGTGAGGCTCTGAGGAGAGTGAGTCTTTCTAGCACCATTAGGCCACGGTAAGCTGCCATAGATGGATAAAGGGTCTGTCTCACACAGAAGTTGGTATTGACATCTCAAAGGGACTGTACACTTCTGCTCCCTGCTTCCCAGCCCCCCTCCCAAATGCCATACTCAACTCAGCCTTTGCTTCAGGAACAGCCAGGTTAAAGAACGCATTCGTGGCACTGGCATCACCGGTGCCCACTGAATAGCCCTCAAGGTTTCTGTTAAACTCCCGGAGGATATCTGGAAGAGGAAGTTTGGACAGCTGAGGACAATAGTCAGGATGTCTCCTCTGCTACCATGGGGCCCAGGGTTTCTATGGTGGGCCACACCATCATCCCTCATGCTTCCTGGGGAAGGGCTGTGCATGTACCCAACATAACCTAGATCTTCTGAATTGTAATGACTGGATGATATGTGGGCCAAGGTAGCAAGAACCTTAAAAATGATCTTTATACAATTTACAGTACAATGAAAGGTCCCTATCTAATTTGTCTCAGTACTCCCTGGACCAGTTGGAAAAACATGAGGTGTAGGTCACCTCATAAGCACATAGAGGGGCAGAAGTCTACAGGTCTTTAGGCACCAAATCCAGTGTTCATTCCATCCCCTTTGGCTGCCTGTCCAGCACCTCTCCTCCACTTCAGTGGTGGTCCAGAGGGATATGTTATTTGTTCCTTTCTTAGCTGGGAGACACTCTCAGGAGGACTCAGGTCAGTTGGACCAAGTAGAAACACTTCAGCTCTTGGCAATTACTTACTAGGTAAAGTGGTCACATTCTTCAGGGATTCATCTCCACCGGAACTGTAGGGAGTAAGCAAGCCAGTGAAGGAGAGAGACTGAGTCAATATATAAACTTTACCAATAATAAATCTACCCTTCTTAGCACTTGAGGAATCCTGAGAAAATTCTACATTCACCGATGGATTGTTTTCCCCCAATCCAGGATTTGAAGGTCAAAGAGAGTGAGATCTTTCTTTGCTTTACCAAATCAGGAAGGAGAGTGCTTAGCTGAGAATATGCTGTGGGCCCAGCATGGGCAGATTCTCTGCCTTGCTTCTCAGCTCCTAATAAGTGGATGAGGTGGGCATGGCTATCTCCATTTGACAGAGCAGAAACTGAGGTGCAAAGAGGTTGGTTAAGTTGCTGAAAGTAACTAAAACCCAGTTTCAGCTGGAAACCTTTAGAACACAGATAAGCTCTTCTCTGCCCAGTTATCAGGTAAATTCCATTGGAAGATTCAGAGCATGGTGGTCACTCACTGCCTTCCAGTGCCCCATCTAACTTAACCTCATGACACACTTAAAGATTCCATTTCCTTCCACATGCTTAAATTGAGTACAATATACAGGCAGCAGTCTATTCTAACAAAAGTCAATGTTCAGATGTTCCATATTTATCAATATTTTTCTTTATTGGTTCTTTCCTGGGTCCTAGCATGTTATTCCAGGCCAATGGATTTTAAGAACACAGCCTTAGCATCCAACCTACCAGAAGAGACTGGTGGCCATGGCAGGCCATGAGTCATAGCTGCTCTTCATTCAAAGAGTGGTTGGAATGAAGTTGAACATTTCATACCTGAATGATCAAGGGCTTAAGCCACAGGCTCAGCAAGCAGCCCAGGTAGAGAAAAAGAAGCCAGAGTAAGCCTTGTCCTCCGGCCTTACTCAGTTCATGCTCCCATTGCCCATCAGAGATCTGAACCTAAGCTGGTCAATGGTGGGGTATTCATTTGCACTGCAGATTCTTTTCCAACTCTGCCCAAAACTGCTACTTTAACTGCTTCCTGATCCTCCTTTCTCTGGACCAAAGGTATTAAATTGGAGCATATTCCATTTGAAAGGAAATTATAAATCCAAATACCTCCTCCAGACTCTGTCTTCTAACTACCCCTTTTTCCCCCTCAATAAACATGTAAACATGAAAACATTCACAAAAATATATACATCAAGTACTTTCTACTGTAATTTCTTGTTTAAATATATCTTGGTGCTAAAATAAGGGGTGGCAGACTAAGGCCACAGGCTGGGAAAGTCCCTCCCTTATGACATTTTATTTATTTATGTTTTGGCAGTACTAGAGTATGAACTCAGGGCTTTGCTCTTGCTAGGCAGAGCTCTGCTGCTCAAGCCACACCTCCAGCCCTGCTGTGTCATTTTAGAGTGAAAATGTCTAGGAGGTAAACCAAAACTATCATACAAATGAATACAGAGAAGCAAAACTAAGCTACCATTTTGATCAGAACTATGAAAAATAGACCCATGCCAAATAGCTGTTTTTGCTAGTCTCTTCATGAATATAATTTATGACACTCCGTGCTCAATGGTTAAGCTTTGTTCACCTGTTGTCACCCACAGAGTACAAAAAGGTGGGGTAGATGCTGTCATGTTTGTTAAAAGGGCCTCAATGATATGAATTAAAAAAAAACAAGGAAATGCATTTTTTGGTAAATAAATTTTATTTTGGTCCATTGAATGATCCCATACAAGCCACTGTGTTTGTGGAAGAAAAGGCTGTGTGCTCAAGACTTCAGCCTGAGCATTGGTAAGGTAGTGAACCTGGAGGCATCTGTTGGTTCTTGATCTCACAGGTCGAGGGGCCTCACAGCCACCCATCCTCCAGGAACCCTGGACCCACTTCTCCCCTAGTCCCATGACATCCACTCTTTCTACTGCTTCCTTAGCGGAAGAGGCTCAGACTGAGTCCTTAATTAACCTGGAATTATTAATTGCTTAGTATTTCCAAGCTAGAAGCTTTAATGGCTCCAAAAATTGCTTTTCTTCAATTAATCTGCTACATGGTCATTTCCCAGGGGATGTAAGTAGATATAATGAACAAAGAAAGCATTCTGGAATTAAGGGAAACACTGGAATAAATAAAATTTGAAATTTCTTCGACGCAGTGCTTCTCAGAGCCTTTAATATGCAGAGATAAATGTGAATTCCCCAGAGCGGAATTTTCCCTTCTTAGATGGCGTTAAAGTTCCATGGAACATACTTTGAGAAACACTAATCTGTATAGTCTGCCATGAGTCCGATTCTCTTAGACTCTGACCTGGAATTTCCATCTTTAACACAGGTGCATTTGGGGGCAGATATTTGAAACATTTAAGACAAATAAAGGGTTTAAAGGGATAGCCATTGGCCATGGGTTGTTGGAGTAGAAGTAAAAAATTAAGACATTTCATTCACAGGAAGGAACAAAGCAATGGCTAAATTTCCCATGGTTGTGGACAGAAACTTCTAGAAGATTGCCTCTGTATCTGAATCCTGGGAGCCTATCTAGTTCAACTATAAAGTTCTTCTCCAGGATGCTATGCCAGGTATAGCTCACCTATCTGATTTGGTTTGCTTCATTTTCTATTTCCCCATATTGTGATGTGAGGTAGCTGCCTTCTTAGCTTAGAACAAGTACAGCTACCACACCCATGCCTTTTCTGGATTGTAGTAAGCCTTGCTTTCTTTCCCTCGATTTGGTTTTTCTTTTTCTTATAACATCCCCCATGCATTTGGGAGGATAGTGAGTAATTGAAGCTCTGTTTTGTTCCATGCAGTTGGTTAGAGTCTTGGCTGAGGACATGTTGAAACTTGGGGACCTCAGAGCTGGAAAGCAGTTACCTCAGTTCTCAGGGAAGTGAGGATGTCATCAGGCCAAGGATATGCTGGGTCCTACTGTGGGTGACCATGGATGCCTCTCTCAGACTCTCCTCACCTCTGCTCAGAGAACTGTCACCCACCTTGTTCCCTCAGGCTTTCTTTGGGGAAACAGTTCAAACAAATTCACCTCTACAAAAAAGGAGGTACAAGCGTGCTCCCACTGCTCGTCAGCAGAGGTTCTGCCCTCTCGTGGCTGGCTTTGGTCTACTTGTTCCCCAGATAAATTCTGAACTACTTGCCAAATGACGTTGAAGTGTACATACACATGAAGTTTATTAGGAAAGAAACAAGAATACCCACACCCACTGCTCACCTGACACCTGAGCTTTTCTACTTCTGTGTCTGGGTTACCCTTTCTCACTCCTCTGCTGCTGGGCACCAGCTTGTCTGGGAAGCTTTCCCATCCCTGCAGGCAGGGTGGGTCACTCCCTGTCTCTAGTCCTGTAGCACTCAGGTGTCTCATATCTCAAGAGCACTTGCCAATCGAGCATACATCTAACAGATACCTCACCCACCAGCCTCAACTGCTCACATCGTGCCAGCTCACAGGAAGGGCTGTGACTGTGACTTTCTCTTCAATTTTTCCTCCAGAAGTCTGTGTTGGGTTTTAGAAGTTTTCTGTACAGATGTGTACATATGTATGCAGGTAGAGGTGTGACTACAGAACAACATAAATAAATACACGTAGACAGAGACGCAGGAGCATCGCCACATGCACAAACACATGTAAACAGGCAGGTGAAAACTCAAGGATTTGGTGCTTTTCAGGTACATTTCATGTTGGATTTGCTGACCCAGGAGTTTGATAAGAACTTTGGTTTACTTTTTCTGTATAATTTAAAAACAAAAAGATTATCAACAGCAAAACATCCTCCTCAGCTATCAAATGTTCACAGTTTGCAGATCAATATCAGTTTCCTTCTGAACCTAGTCCCTGCTCTTTGTGGATTTCCAGGAGTTAAAACCCACTTTGTGGATTTGTGGCTTTACAGGATTTGGACCCCACCCAATCTCTAGGGGTGAGCCCTGGGGAGGAGGAAGTCAAGGCTTCACATTACCTATATGAGAGTCCCCGATACTGTGTGATGACATCGGAGAGGTTGCCTGGTTCGGAGCCGATTCCATTGCCAGCCTTTGAAAACATACCAAAATCCACAGGAAAATCAGCAAGCGAGAGAAAAGGGAGGCTGAGAACACACAAGGGGCTTCCGACGAGGGGATTCTTAGTGCGTTAATCACAGCAGGAATAAAGCTAGATTGGGAGCCAGGAGACCAGTGCTCACTATCTACAACCCTCCTTTCCACCTGTGCACCTTTCATGACTGGCAGAGGACAAGCCTGTTCTTCTTAAGGGGGTCTGGGGGGAGGGCAAACTCGGATATAATTGTACAGAAAATTTTGAAAACTCTGAAGTGCTTTACAAATGGAGAGACTGACAATAATATTATTTCCAGGATTCAGCTCCTCCGTTCTCTATGAACATAAAGAAGGAGCTCATAGACCTGAGCTGCTGCATTGGAGAGATTTCCCATAAATCTCACATTTTGCCTCTTTCCCTTTAGGACGTAAGGCATTTCCATAGCTCTAGGCAGGCTGCCCACAGCCCTGTGCTAGGAAGTTAGGGGACGAGCTTATCTACCACTAATGGATGAAGCTGCTTTCCAATGCCAGTGAGGAGAAGAAACAGATGTAGGGAACTGAGCTGACCATAAAGCATGATCCAAAGGGAGAAGAACACCCACATAGGCAGGGTTAGAAGAATTTTGAGTCAAAATGCCATATTTCTGTTGGGTAGTCCAAACCTCTACTAATGGAGACAATTCAGTTCACCCCTAAAAAAGATAGCCCCTGCACACCTGCACAATTAAATCGTCCCCACCCTCTTGGACTGCAGAGCCAGCACCGAAGGGTAAGGTAATACAGAGAACAGGAGTGCAGTTCCTGGAGTGAGGATGGTGGGACCTGGAACTCCCAGCCATGCCCAACCCACCCAGGGCCCAGAGGTCCTTACAGTCAGAGAATCCCCCAGAGAAGCCACAACTTGGATGTCTGCCGGTCTCAGGGAGTGCACTGGAAAGATAAATGGATATGCTTGAGTCTGCGGGAAGGAAGGTGAAGTCAGACTGTAACGCTTTTGCTTCGAGCGAGACCAGAAACAAGAGTTGCATGCATGTTTGGACCATGTAGGACTAGGCACCCATACCTCCATGGAAGAAGAGGTTTTGTACAAGGAGAGTTTCCCGTAAGTATTATTATAACTCTTGGGGACCTACTTTAGGATGGAAGAAAGGACACAGAAATAAGTGAAAGGAAGGTAGCAAGGGAAGAGGAAGGGAAAGAAGGGTAGGCAGAGTAGGATCCCACCACTTTAGTGCTGGTGGCCATGAGAAGCTAATTGTGTCCTACTTAACCAGAGTGACAGCACACCATCAGATATGAGGAAAAGGGCCTGGCCTGTTATGCAGCCATTTCAAACTGGGTTCTGGGCTTCCACCAAGAGTCTAAGGAGCAATTACAATGGACCTTTCCTGTCCTCCAGTCTCTTCTGAAGAGCCCAGAGAACCTTTCAGGCTCTACTGCAGACAGCAATGAGTGCAGGGTTTGGGGTGACAAGCCCCCTGACTGACCCCTGACCTCTGGGCTTCACCATACCACAGGGCTGGGCCAGCCACAGGTGAGCTCACATGGCTGCTCTACCTTGCCCCTTCTAAGCAAGAGGGCAGGAAACAGCTCCTGGCCCCAGATGCCTTGGAGCCTGCCATAAATGATATTGCCATAGGCCAGACGAGGGCAAAATGGGTGTCCACCCCAGACAGGAAGCAAGCACTTCTCATTACTGTGTATGTAGTTAGCATATAGAATGTCTTATCAGATGCTCACTGGTAGGGAAATCCTTGTGGAAGGACCCTGGGTGCTGGTATGTCACAGGGGCTTACCTGAGGTTGGGGTTGAAGCAGAAGGAGTTCGGTCCTTGCACAGCATCAGGGTGCCATAGTCCTAAGGTCATAGAATGAGCCCCAGAATCTCAGGGTTGAAAGAGGACAGAGAGGCTGGGCAAGAGGCTTTAAAAAATACAGATTCCTGGATCCTACCCCTGGGGAGGGGCCTCAAATAGCAGTTGAAAGCAGCTCTCAGGTTGAGATCGTTAATCTACTTCAGACTGCTTCTTCATTTAAGGCAAGACTTGGGGCTTCATCAAATGACCCCAACCCACCCTGCCCTCTGTTCCTGTTCCAGCTCTGTGAGGATGGCTATCTTCGCCACATCTTGGCAGAGCTGTAGTTTGATTGGTTGGACCAGCCATTATCGCTGGAGTTTACTCTGCCCTCCACCCTGTCTAAAAGTGTAGGCTGATGGATGTCTTTTATGAACCCCTCAGACTGCCTGTTGGGAACTCTCACCCATTTTCCCACCCATCTTGCTGGGCCAATCTCTACTCAGGATGCCAACTCACAGCCTGATGAGTCAAAGGGAAGCAATAAGCAGTTACCTTTATGTAGTTCTTGTAGGTGCTCAGAAACGGCGAGTTCTGTGGGAAGAGGAAGGCAATAGCTCCATGTGCAGCTTGCCTCTCTGTTTACCAACTTGCAGTAAGTCCTGGCCTGGACACATGCACCCTCACCTCCCCTGTGTCACATTCTAAGCCCAGTCTCTCCCAGCCAGGCTGACCTCCCAGAATGCATTGGGGCCTTCTCTGAGACCTGAACCAAGATTTAGAACAAACATTTAAGAAGCTCCCAAGAGTGTGCCTATCTTCTGTCCACCGCTTGGCCTGCTGATGGAGGATGCTGATGCCTCTCTTATTCTACCCTGCCCCCTTCCAACAGTGCACCTCTTTCTGCTAATAGGATCCCCTG
Source organism: Castor canadensis (assembly GCF_047511655.1). Classification (NCBI taxonomy): domain Eukaryota; kingdom Metazoa; phylum Chordata; class Mammalia; order Rodentia; family Castoridae; genus Castor; species Castor canadensis. Next base: position 24,200,146 of record NC_133397.1, on the reverse strand, counting down.
TCTCCACACCCTGGGCACCCCTGGCATCTCATGCCCACCCTACCCTGCAGTCGCCTAGGATCCTTCCTGCCTAGGCAGGCTCTGGCACAGTGCTTCTCAGTGTCAAGCCTGGGACCCTTCTGGGTACACAGAGGAATTCACAGGGGTGAGGGCAGCAACTATCCATCTCTAAGAATTTGTAGATAAAAATAGGAGTCTTGTTCTTCTTTTCCCTTCTGGTTGGTGTCTGCTTTCTTAGCTCCAGCTTTCAACTTACCCTCCACCCTCATCCTATCAGACATCACTCTAAGTCTCAATTCCTCCTCACTCTTTCCAGACTGTCACAGAAGCAGTGGCCACATGAAGACAGGGCGTCCTTCTATCCCACCTGTCCTTGACATTCTACCTGGCTCCCAGCCTTTTGAATGAGAGTTGCCATGCTCCTCTTGCCTGCCCAAAAAGAGGTGTTCAGCCTGGACTCATGGTAAGGCCCCTGCCATGCACAGACAAGGAGCATTTCAGGGCTTCCAGGTCACTGGGGGTCCTCATTCCTTTCAGTTCAACCAGAGGGGCATTTTGATTATTTAGCCTGGATACCAGATAGGGTGGATAAGTGGGCAGAGTGGGGTGGGTTGAGGAACTGGGATGAAGTGAACTGAAAAGCCTAGTGAGCTGGAACCTGGAGAAGACGCTGCACATGGAGGTATTGCATGGACAGCTTCTCACTCTACCTGGTTCGGACACACGATTTGGATCTCGCTTTCAAAATCATGCTGTGTTGTCTTCTGGTTAACAGGTTCCAGCTAAACCAAAAAGCAGAAAGGTGCAGAGTGAGAAAGAAGTGGCCAGGGCAGAAGGGTCAGGATGCAGGTCAGGGTTGGAGGACAGAGGAGGGAGGAGCAAGGACAAAGGCAATGGGACTTGGAGGATGAGTCTCTCCTCTGCTGTCTTACCATGTTTTTCCAGAGGGCAGTGGCTGCATGGGCGTGAGACTTGCTACTGAAGTGGAAACAGTCAGGTGCAAAGAAAGACCGGTCAGGCAGGCCTTCCTAGTTACCAGACAGAAAAAAAAGGGGGCAGTTGTAGAGATTTCAGAAGGCACAACTGTTTCTCAGAACAGCTGTGCACCACCTGGGCATCCAGGACACATGCTTGCTTTACCGAGGTCCTTGGTAAGTTCACTTCTTGCAAGAATGGCTGTAGAACCACAGTAAAATCGTCCCTTGTGTCGTATTGCCCACTTTCAATCAGCTGTTGAGTCCCCTCCTGCAGGAGTAGAAGGGACAGGAGTCAGGTGGTCCTCTCTGCATCTGCTTGGTCCTTGAAATTTCTTCTCAGACACGGATTAAACAGAATCTGGCTGTTAAGTGAAATCAACTTTCAGCAGTCTCAGCTGACTACCAGCCAGCTAGGAACATTTGGATCCGCCCTACTGTGATCTCCAGGCTCCCACCTCTGCTGGAACTGCATGTATTTTGATTAAGGCTGAGAAAAAGGGAAGGTAAGAGAAACCTAAGTCTATCAATTTGAACTCTTCACCCCACCCCACCCCTTTTTTCTTACTGGGGGGATTGAACTCAGGGCCTTGTACTTGCACTCTACCACTAGAGCCATGCCCTGAGTCCCTTTGCTCGAGTTCGCTTTTGAGATGCGGGTCACACAAATTTGCCCAGGTTAGCCTTGGACCTCAATTCTCCATCCTCCTTCCCAAGTAGCTGTCGTTATAGGCATCAGCCTCCACACTGGGTCCTTGACCCCTTTTAAAGCTCTGCTGGTTAAAGACTTGGGGGTGGTGCTTGATTAAGTGACATTTTGGATAATACATTTATTTCTGCCCAATATTTGTTCAGAAAAATCAAAAGAGAATCAACAACATGTAATGAATTTTATATTGCTTGTGCATGGAAGGGGGGTTGTATGCTTCTTTGAGGATCTCAGATCTCTTTAGTTGGGTGACAAAGGTTGTAACCCTCACAGCTTCTGCTTGGGGCTCAGTTCTAAGACAACCAGTTACCCCACTTCTGCACACTGTCATTTCACTGCTCACAAGGGTTTTCAGCATTTGGGGCCAAGACCGGCAGGAGAGAGAAGTCCGGCTCACATAACTGGGAACATTAGTGTAGGCACTTCAGAAGTCACCATAGGGTCAGGCCAAAGGAGAAGAGCTCCTATGGCAGAGATGCCTCAGGTCTACTTAAGTCAACTAGAAACAACACAAACTTTCTTTGCTTGCACTCAAAAACCCCATGTGGCCCAGGGCTGCTCCCATGGCCATAGCTCTCCGTCTCCTGGTGCAGGCTATAGACTTCCTTGCCACAGTGGCAGGTGCCTGTTCACAGCAAAGGAAGCACAGCTGGGGAGAACATCACCAGAGAGCTGGGTGATGACAACAGAGGGTAAAGAAAGGTTCATTTCTCTGAGTCCAGCATACCCCACATGATGGCAGCCCCCAGAAGGGTGTGCAGGGGGAAAGTAATTCCGTCCAAGGAGCCCAGGGACTTTCGAAGAATGGATCACCTCTGCAGGCTGTTTATAGCCCATTCTGGAAGGAAGGTCACCTTTGTCCCCCTCAAGTGACTGGACTTGGGGGAAAACTCAAGACTGTCAAAAGAGTCAGATGTCCTGTCAAATATTTGATGAAGAAAATGTAAGGGGAGCAATGACAGAGGTGACTCCATTTTGGATGAGAGAGGCACTTTAGAAACAGATATGTAAAAAGAATGTGAGAAACCTATTGTTTCTCACAAAAATAACAAACTGCAGCCACAAAATGTGGGCCCCAAGGCCAAAGCAAGTTGATTATACCTTCTCAGAATGCTCAGTTTGATAAGGAGAGGCTGAGTTCAGCAAAAGCTGATTCAGAGCCAACCAATCACAAATTTAGTTTCAAGGTACAACAGCTCGACCTAAGCCAGTTAATGCTCTATATCATCTCCTAGACTTCAGCCATTTTTTGGCTTAGTTCTTTTATTAAGCTCCACCTGACAAGGTGCTTTCTTATCCTTTCAATAAACTTTGCCCTTGCTTCACTCTTAACTCCTGGTCTGTGGTGTGAACTTGCTTTAACTCCTAACTGCTTGTCCAGCACCTTCGGTCATAACTGTGCCAGGACACGAACTCAGGGAACAACAATCCAGTCTGATATCAGAAAAGATTAAAAGGAACAACCCACGAGACAGAGATCATATTCTGACTTTCCTTCTCCTGTGCTCTCCAGGACTGCCTTGTTCCCTGGGAGGGGAGGGTGGAGATAGCACACCCTCTCAGGACATGTGTCATCCTCTAGGAAAGGGGGTCCTGCAACCTCTGGGACCCACACAGGGGCCAGAAGCTCAGAGAGTTGGAGTTGGATCTATATGGACCTACACTGAGATTTCTTTCCACAAACCATGCTTGTTCATGACAAGTGGAAACACTCATTTTCACATGAAGGCCAGGAACTGGGATTCTTAGAGAAGTGTTCTGTGACTTCACTGTAAGCATCAAAGGAGCTGAACTGAAGCCCTTCTGCCCTTGATGTCTTTAGAGGGGCACTCCAGTCAATGGTCAGCACCCACCCAGTCAGGGTCAGGTTACCCAGCATCAACTCTTCTTGGCACAGTGCTGTCAATCCACATTGCAGCCCTGGGCAGTCACAGGACCCCTTCCCAGCTTACCTGGTACTTTTTATTTCTTTCAATGAGGGCGGCAAGTTCTGTTGAGTTATTATCAAACTTCAGGACACAGGGACACAGAGATCTACAGACAAAACCAAAGAGAGGCCCCAACCCAAGATCACCATCCTGAACAAGTGAGGTGGAAACATCAGCTTGAGACTCAGCTGACGTCCTTTCAAGTTGGAGATGTTAGGAATCTGTTCAAAGAGAGAGCCTGTTGACTGGGCCAAATGAAGTTGAAAAAAATCTCCCTGAGCTAGATTGCTCTTAAAAGTGAAAGTCACTTCTGTCGTTTATAAGAGTGACTTTAAGAAAGCTGAGTCACCTATGGCTGTCTGAGGTCAGTGCTGTGCAGAGAGGCACTTCTTCTTTTAAACAATAATAGTGACAGCAACAATAATAATTAATAGTATTCATTGAATGCTAGCTATGCCAAGCACTGTAAGAGTTTTATTGGTATTATTAACTTGTTTAATCCTTCCAACCATTCTAGAAGTTGAATTATCATTGTCTCCTTTTTATAGGTGAGAAAACTAAAGCTGGGTATGGTGGTGCATGTCAGTAATCCCAGCTACTCCAGAGGCTGAGGCAGGAGGATTGTGAGTTCAAGGCCAGCCTGAGCAATTTAACAATACTATGCCTCAAAATTAAAAAAATTAAAAAGGCTGGGGATGTAGTTCACTGTTAGAGTGCTTGTCTAGTAGGCCCTAGGTTTGATCTCTAGTATGAGAGAGAGAAGAACAGAGAGAGAGAGAAAGAGACAGACAGACACACACACACACACACATACACACACACATAAACAGAGAGAGAGAGAGACAGAGACACAGAGAGAGGAGAGAGAATGAAAGGAAAGAAAAGAAAGGAAAGGAAACCAAGACTCAGAGTGATTAAATAACTTTTCTCACATATCCATACAGATTGTAGAAGCAGGGACTTGAACTCAAATCTATCTGGCTTTGACCCTGAACTTTAATTTCTATACTAAACTGCTTCTGTCCAGTCTGAAGCCCTGCAGATCAGCTCCTGGCTGGCCATCAGGCAAATCTGGGCTTTTGGTTCAATGCATGAGGCAATAATAGCACAGATGGCTTTGTAGACCCAGCACCACCGAGGAAACTCGGCCACTGAGACAGAATGGCAGGGAGGTGGGGCGTGGGGAGCACTGGAGTCACAGGACAAGGTGATCCTGAATCCATCCAATGCTGACATGCAGTGACTTAGCCATTTCAGATCTTCAAACAGACCTGGCAAATGCCTACCCTGAACCTAAAGTTTTAAACCTTTAATTGTCACAGTGAGTGGTAGCAAGAGACCTTTTGCTGTGACGTGGAGTGGATACACTGAAGCCCCCATGTGGCCAAGGGACTAGAGAAGGGGGAGGCAGCAGATGAGTCAGCAGCTGAAAATAGCATGCCTGACACCAGCTGCATTAACAAGCATGTGTCACTTGGGCAGCCAGCCTCTCTCTGCTCACAGCACCCTGAGGCCTTCTCTAGGCAGTCTGCTCCCCCACCTCCCCACCCCCACCCCTGCTGGAGGGTTTGGCATGGATCCTCAGGGGATCAGCCAGCATACCCTTTAATTTCCAAGAACAAGGTTGCCCTTGTGAATTATTCATTCAGTCATACTGCAAACAGCAGCTGAGCCCCTCCACTGTGCTAGCAGTGACTCAGGTCACAGGCTGTGGGGGTGACTAATTACCACGTGATGTGCTCAGGAATATGGTGGGGGCCTGGACGGAGATATGGGGCTGTGGGGGTGGAAGGGTAGGGGCAGAGATGCATAGCCACTGTGACCTGGGCTAATGGTCCAGAGGAGGACTTTCAGGAAGGAGTGATATAAGAAATGGTCATGCTTCAGCTAGAAGGATTTTATTCCTGAGAGCCATGAAAATGTGCAATACTAGACAGGGAAACCATCTTTGTTTGGCTCTGGAGACTGAGTGATGAAGACTGCCTCTCAGGGGCCTTCCCAGGACCAGGGGACTCTGTTCTCTGGGGAAAGCCCTATCCTATGCACTCTGCTGATTCTGATTTGGCCACTTCCTCCTCTAGTAAGTGACAGTGGCCCTGTATTTGTCAATGTCCAGCCTGGAGCACACATACCGACCATGGGCCTGTAGGAAGGGACAGGAACATTCTGGACACATGGTGAAGTAGGTCTTAGCAATACCTGAATGCTCCTTAAATCTTGCTCATGTGGCCTGACTCTATTCCTTATGCCTTGCTCTCCTCTCGCAGGATGAAGGTGTCCTGTAGCTGCCATGGCAACCACAGGGTTAGGTTCTACACATGCAGGCTGAGGGAGGTAGCTAAAGCCTATACTGGGTTAAAAAACCCTGAGAGGTCCCCCAGTGAGACTTTTTGGGTTAAAAAATGGGGTGATATCAGTTCTCCTCTACCCTGGGTTTTTTCTAACAGATTGTTAAGAATCCTTGGCCCTTTCAGAAACAGGAGGAAAAGTTTCTGCCTGACCTGAGGATCAGCCGAGGGCAGCTGACTCTAGTATCCAGGTATATCTCCCTCAGTTTGATGATCTCAAGCGCATTTACCATGTTCACAAATGCCCGAGGAACCTGCAAAATGACAGAATCAATCCCGAGAAGGTCAGGGAAGAAGCCTGGGTCCTGCTTCTCCTGTTGGCATTTACAGCTAGGATTTTCAGCTGGCCCAATCCACTTCCGTCATCCCTCCCTCTCCTTCCTCTTTGCTTCTCCATGGGCCCCTATGCATTCAGGCTACTGGGGATCAGACAAAAGGAACATGGCAGGAAGCAGGAAGCCAGAGTTGCCTCCCAGAGATGTCTGAGGCCCAAGACAAAGGCCATGGTGGAGCTGCTCAGAAGCTGTAGGCCTAGCCTCCATACCTCAGCCTTAAGGATATCCAGGGCTTTCCCGATGTTTTCTGTGAAGTTCTGAGGAGAATAGCGAGCCTGCAGGGAGAGGAAAGATCTCCTGAGCCCCATATATCACCCCATCTCTCTACTGACCAGGATGGTTTCCTCTCTTGGCTCCTCCTCTTCCCGTAGTTGAGTCAAGTGGACAACATTGATATAGAGAGTTTGTCTTTAGGGGCACCAGGCCTTGACCCCAACCAACCCTATGGTCTTCAAGCTTGTCATGGCTGTGACCCTCAGGGAAATACCCTTTCTTTTGCATGCAGCTATGGAAAGCTACAGAGCTACTTTATGTCAATTGGATATAGAGCCTCAGCTAAGGCATATCTCATCTATGGGCCCCTCTAAAATGGGGATGGTAGAACTGTCTGATCTTTTGTGCTTGGAACCTCATGTGTCTAGGGTACCACATCCTAAGCAAGTAAGGAGGAAATGGGAGGAGTCTTGTTACCCCCCCATCCCAATATAAATACACTTTAATTATTTCTCCTGATCTTGATATTTGTGGGTCTTAAATATTTTTTACAAAGCAGTGGAATTCTTTTTCTGGCCAAGATAGAACCAAGCACTCTGCTCTAGGAAACTTATTAAAGCTGTGTCACTCAGGGAAGCCAGGGAATAGCCCAAGGTCCCAATCCCCCCACGCCCCCCAGTAGCTCCTTTGTCTTCTCTGTGGGTTGTTCAGTTCACAGCTTGAAAGCACTGGTCCCACATGACTTTGATGTCAGGAAAGTGGGCTGTGAGGAGGGTAGGCGGGGACAGGGTCACCCTCAGGGCAGGGACTCACAGGCTAGAGCAAGAACATCACCTCCTACACCCCATTCTACTGGTCCCTTTGCTCTCTGCCCCACACACCCATCTTCAAGCTCCCTCTGGAAAGTCTCCTGCACTGTACTCAGCTCCTCCATGCATACACCAACTTCCCATGGCAACCCCGATCTCTGATTTCAGACCCTATTCTGTGTATCACCAGAACCACATGGAGAGCTCCTTCTCACTTATGGACACCCTGTATTTCTATCCCCTTGCAGAGTGAGCTCCTCAAGAACAGAGCAAGTGTTTCATTCATCATTGCTCAGCTCTGAGTGCAGCCTCCAGCACAGGCATGAGTGTGAGACTACTCATTGTGGCCTGAGGGGTTTCTTTCAGTTCAGACACACCAGGGTTCCAGGAAGAAGTGCAGTTGTCACAACCAATAACCCCAATCTTGAGTTTCCTGTTACTCTTGAGTGATGGTTCCCTGAACCTTGCCTAAATGCCTTCATAGGAAATCAACTTTCTCTAGTGACAGCACAAGATCGACCTTATAACTTGTCCTGCTTGTCCTGTTGTCTCTCTCCCTAGAGGTGGCTGCCCTCTTGGTCTCAGGGCTAATCTCATGCTGCATCCAAACCAAAACATCAGCTATGCTGCTCCAAGAGCCAGAGACCACCCATGGAGTCCTTAGTGAAGAGCTTGGGGACCTACCGGGTCATCACAGGAACTACAGAGGTCATTGCCACCTATAAAAACAGTGATTATCTTCCAATCCTCTTGAAAATGTATCCTCTGAAATGAATAGAAATCAAAGATAAGCACTCGTTCCAGGGTCATCAGAGAAAACACAAAATGTTAACCACAAAATATTAGTAGGCATTCATATTTTCTATTCTTTGGTTTTGAGGTCATTAGTGCTAAATGGCTCACTTATTTTAGATGGAGTTACTGGACCTTCATGTGCCTCTGTCCACACATAGGAAGTTCACAGGTCACAGTGTCCAACCACCTTGGTGGGAGTGGATGTGGATATCCTCTGAGCTTTGTCCCCTGTCTCTAGCATGGCAAGGAAGTGGGCCCCGGTGCTAGGAAATGAACTTTATTCTAGGATCCCATAGTTCTTTTGGAATGCTCAAGTTGCCTTATAGAACAAAAGACCATCTTCCAATATGAGGGAACTCTCCAAACTCAGATCATTCACACAAGTTAAAAATGTCTGTGACCCAATTCAGCTGGGGAGGCTGGTTATTTTGCCACTGCTGGAATTCACTTCCTTCATGAGAGAGCCGGGGAAGCATTTGAAGTCATAGGGCTGGGTAAAAGGGATATAGCCATATACATCCCATAAACCATGGCCAAGGACAGCTGTGACCCTCACAGCCTCTTCTGTTGTCCCTGCCTAACATAGCTTTGCTTCTCTGACCTATGCTTCCAATGGAGGGTGGAGGGAGAAAGGTTAAAAAAAAATTTCAGAGAAGTTTCACATTAACAATAGAAATATCCTGAAACTTCCCCATAATGCATTTTGGAGTACATCAAATCATTATACAAAATAATGAATTCCAATCCCCTCTTCAATGATTTCACACAAATGGAAACAGTTCCAAAGACAGTTCTACTTTCACCTGTGGGAGAACCTCAAGTTATCTTTCAGAACCCACCGTAAACATCTCTGTCTCCTTCCCTGGCTCTCCAAACAGAAGGGCCTGTGCCTTCGGTGCCCTACTCTACCTTACTCATAGCCATCTTGTTTGGGTTTTTTTTGGTGGTACCAGGGTTTGGACTCAGGGCCTCATGCTTGCTAAGCAGGTGCTCTACCACTTGGGTCACACCCCCTACACTTCCCTCCTTTATTTTCACTTTATTTTTCAGGTGGAGTCTCCCGTTTTTGCCCAGGTCCAAACTCAGACCACAATCCTTCTATTTATGCTTCCCAAGCAGCTGGGATCACAGGTACATGCCACCACACCTATGTTGTTTGTTGAGATGGGATCTCTCTAACTTTTAGCCTGGGATGGCTTCAAACCACAATCATCCCAATCTCTGCCGCCTGAATAACTGGGATAATAGTCCTGTACCACCATGCTGAGCTGTCGCCATCTTTATAAAGCACATATCAACTGTTTCAAAATTTTGACTCTTCATCGTGGTCTCTCCTTGTAAGGTCTGTGAGGACAGGACTGTATTGGATTCCCGTTTCCAGCCTCAGGCTGACTTGTAACCCATGTTTATCTGAACAGCTAGCTGGCAAGCTAAGTGAACAGGAATCCCCCTTACAGAAATTTAGGGCTCAGATGTGAGGGCTACAAATCTGACCTGGCTCCTTTGCACTCCTCACCCTACTGCTGACCTCTCTGTAATAATGGATTTCTCCTGCCCACCTCCTGTTCCTCCTGGGGAATCACATCCCATCTACCCCAGACTCACTGTGTCATTCTTCATCAGGTCCACCAGCATCCTGGCCTGGGCAACTAACCCCCTGTGGGGACACACAGCAGGAAGTTAGGTGAAGATCAGGGACTGGCAGGGGAACTTAGCAGAGAGACTACCCATAGATATGCAGCAGAGGATGGTCATGGGCTTCCTGCAGGAAAGGGAGATGGAAGGCCACCACCCAGAGCTCCTTTCCCATTCAGTCACTCCTGAGTGGGAAGAGTGACTGTGCTTGGGAAGGGCTGAGCCCTGCACATTTGAGGGGGTGACTCTCAGTGGGATGATTTTCTGATTGGCATAGTTGATGATATACTTCCTTCTCTTCTAAGTGAGGGTTTTCAAGGCAAACAGAAGAGCTGCATGTGAGGACTTTATGTTATGCGTGGTGTGGCAGATGTCATGACATCAGCTCCTTCACGCATCAAGGTGACATGGCCAAATAGAACACACCTGGCTTGGACACTTTATTCCCTCTTGCTATCTGTGGGAAAATGACTTAAATTCTTAGTTTAAAAGGGATCACAAGATGGAGATAAACCCACTTATCTTAGAAGGTCACTGTGGACAGAAAATGAGATCAACAAAATAGCCCCTGGAGTAAGAACCACTACTGGCTCGAATCCTAGTTCGAATCCTAGTTCAACCAGCTCTAAGATCTTGGCAGAATACTTCACCTGGAAAATGCTCACTTTTTTTCCTTCACAAAATAGGGTATTGGGTATGCCTTCTTCATGGAGTTGTTGGGAGAATTCAATGAGGAGCCATGGAAAGAACTTAGTGCCTGGTACTTGGTAAGCATCCATTGAATTCTTTCTACCATAGCTCCATCATTACCATCAATAGTCCCTGGCACAGTGCCTAGCAAGAAACATGAGCTGTGCTCCTCTTCTCTTAACTGCTAGCTTAACTAGACTGATCTTTGTCATAGCACATTAGGTATTGGATACCCTGGAGGGGACTTGAGTAGGTCACTTAATTTATTCAACCTCAATTTCCTCATCTGTGAGTCTCAGGTTATCAGGGCAGCTCTGTCTATGGACTAGAATTTGGGGACAACTACTCCACTTCTCTGAGCGTCAACTTTGTCACTAATGAATCATGGGGATCAACCCTCTGTTCTATGTACCTTAGAGTTACTTGGGCAGAACACATGGATGACAAACATGAAGGTGCTTTGTGGATTGGTCATTGCTATGTATATATGAGGGGTTATGATCATAACCCCTCATAGGCTGGAATAAAGCCTACAAGACACAAGGCCAGACCCCAAGGTCAAGTGATGCATCTGTTCAGGCCATTTGGCCTCTTTGTGCTGTAGTTTCTTTCAATGTAATATAGGAATAACAATTCCATTCTTTCCTACCTCCCAAGGTTGCTTGGATTGCTTGCATGAGAGGGTCCCCAAGGCCTCAGGAAAAGCAGGGCCAGGAATCCAGGATCATATGAATCACACTTATTTTGGCTATTCCAACATTCTTGACTCTAAGATTTCATACTTGGATGTCTCCCTAACCTTCTCATACTTAAAACTGCCTCTCCTCTTGTACTACCAACTGACATATACTGGGAAAAGTTAAATTTTGGTAATATGAAGCAACCCCAAAATTTAAAGCAGTAAGTCAGTAGTTTCTCACTCTTCCCCCACCAAAAGGAAAACTAGCTCCCAAGAATCCACTATAAAATCTATTAGGCTTTGTATGATCCATCTTTCTTATTGGGGATAAATGAGAAAGCTACTTAGGTGGCTTGTAGCCTCAGGATAGTATTGAAAGCTACAAGAGTATCAGGAAATCGAGGAACCAAACCACAGGAACGCCGGGAAGTACTCAGAAGATTGAGGTTTATGATGCTTATTAAACAGAAAGGATCTTTCCATTGACTTCTTCTTGATTGAGTGTGGCAATCACTTATTCTGAACACTCCAGGCTGGAATCTAGTATGCCATGGGCCCAGGAAAGCTGACCTGCTAGCTCCAGGAAGCAGCCAGTCAGTGCCCATGGACTACAGCAAAGTGATCTCTGTGCTCACTGGCAGTTCCCTGGGCGAGACCTGCAGCCTGCTGCATTTTGACTGGGATGCCATCCTGATCGTGTGTGTGAACACTACTTTCAGCTCTCTAGAACATTTGTATCCAAGATGGCAATTGAGCCTCACGACCATCCTATGAGAGAGGTTTACAACCTGCCCTAGCTTCAAAATCTGAGGCTTAGAGAGGCCAGGGAGGAAACTGGGCCTCCCCTCCCAGGTGGTGTTCTTCTCAGGACATGAGAAGCACACAGAGTAGAGCCCCAAAGGCCTGTGTGAGGAACAGAAGGAGGTCAGGACTCTAAACAGAGCTGTGCCACGACAACAACTGGGACTCCCTCTAAGTGAGCCCTCTTACAGTCTCTGTTGTACGTGAGCATGGGATTTATAGATGAGGTCAGCTGATTTGCCCAAAGCATATGCTGGGTACCACAGTTAACTGTGACTAGTTCCTGGGGTATGGCTGGGAGCACACTAGCAGATTTCTGTATCTGACAGCAAAGGAACACCCCCAAGAGAGCCCAGCCCAGCCTCAGACCCCTTCTCGAGGGATAAGCCTCTCAACCTTCAGCCGTGAACTCCAGTTTAGGTCAAGCCCCCTCTCCTACCCCCAGGGAACCTGTGTTATCCAACCCCAGGGTGTTCCAGCTCACTCAGATGTGGCCCCTGCTACAGCCTGGTTGAAGAAGGCGTTCGAAGTGGTTTGTTTCCCAGTGCCAACAGCAAAGCCCTTCAAGGAGGGGTTGAATTCTCGGAGGATGTCTGGAAATATGAGGAAGAGACATGTTTAGTAACTATTCCAATGCAACCTTCAAATTCCCTTTTTTTTTTAAAGACAAGGTCTCACTACATATCCCAAGCTGGCCTGAAACTCACAATCCTCTGGTCTCAGCTTCCTGAGTGCCGGGATTATAGCAGTGTACTACCATTCCTGGCGTTCAAGTTCCTTTGATGAGCACCATTGAATGTTGGGGACAAGGCCAAGTCCTCATCACATGGCCCTTACTCTTACTCTCCCACTCACTCAGCCTGGGAATAAAATGTTCAGTAGATGCTTGACCACACCAGTGGCACACAACACAAGCTTAACTGTTGTCGGGTAAATTGACTCTGGATTAGGTGCTTTTCTCATGGATTTCTGTGTTTTTCTAAAGATATAAAACCATACTGAGATACAACTCACGCACTAAAACCTACAAATTTAGAAGGATAGAGCTTCAAAGCTTTTAGTATGTTTAGATAGTACACAATCAGTTTTAGAATATTTTCATCTACCCAAAAGGAAACCTGTTCCCAGTCAGTCCCCAGTGTTCCTCAACCCTCTGGCAACCACTAATATACTTTCTCTCTCTAAAGATTTGCTTTAAAATTTTTCTGGACATTTTATATAAATGAAATCATACAATATACTGGTATTGTGACTGGCACCTAGCATAATGATTTCAATGTCCACCCACATTGTGGCATATGTCACACTTCGTTCATTTTTTTTGGTAAATGATATCCATTGAATGGATATATCACATTTGATTGGATTTATTTCTACTTTTGGATATTATGAATAATGCTGCTTTGATGAATATCTATACAAAAGTTTTTACGTACAAACATATACGAGGAGTAGAATTATTATATTGTATGGCAATTCTGCTTAACCTTTTGGAGAACTTCCTGGACATTTTCCCCAAAATAGCTGTCCCATTTTACATTCCAATTAGCAGGATATGAGGGCCCCAAATTTTCCACATCATCACCAATACTTGTTAATATTTGTCTTTTTAGGAGGCTGTGCCAGTGGAGGTGGAGAGGCAGCTCATTGTGGATTCAATTTCTACTGTTGCCTTCTGATAGTCAGTGTCTTTTCAGGTGCTCATTGGTCATTTGTTTGTCTTCCTCGGAGAAATGCTCTTTAGATCCTTTGCCCATTTTTAATTGGGTTGTATTTTCATTACTGAGTTGTTAAGAGTTCTTTATAGTTTCTGCATGCATGTTTCCTGTTAGACAAGTGATTAAATATATTTTCTCATTGTTTGGGTTGCCTTTACCTTCGGCGATAGTGTTCTTTGGAGCACAATATATACTTTGTTTTGTTTTTTCACTTGTACTTTTGGTAGCATATCTGAGAAGACTTTGTTTAATCCAAGGTCATGAAGATTTGCTCTTATATTTTCTTCTAAGAGTTAGTTTTAGATCTTATATTTAGGTTATGATCCATTTTGAGTTACTTTTTTGATGTGGTGTGAGGTAGGAATACAACCAATTTCATTCTTTTGCATGTGACTATCCAGTTGTCCCAGTACTATTTGTTGCAAAGATTATTTTTCCCTGTTTACTGATCTTGGCATCCTTGTTGAAAATGAGTTAATAAAGAACACGAGGGCTTATTCTGACTCTCAATTCTATTTGACTGATCTATTTGTCTATCATTATGCCAGGCCCACACTGATTTGATTACTGTGTCTTTATAAGTTTTGATATTAGGGGGTATGAATCTTCCAAATTTGTTCTTTTTCAAGATTGTTTTGGCTATTCTGGGTCCCTTGAACTTGGACATAAATTCTAGGATCAGCTGCACATTTTTGCAAAGAAGCCAGCTGGCATTTTGAGTAGGATGATGTTGAATATAGATTAATTTGGGAAATATCACCATCTTATCAAAGTTAAATCTTCTGACCCATGAACACAGGATATCTTTCTATTTATTTAGGTATTTAATTTCTTTTAGCAATATTTTGTGATCTTAAGAAGAATTGAACCCAGAGCCTCATGCATGGTAGGCAAACACTTCACCACTGAGCTAGAGATGTATTTCTTTTATTAAATTTATTCCTAAGTATTAATTACTTTTGATGCTTTTGTAAGTTGAATTGTTCTCTTAATTTCATTTTTCAGATCACTAATTGGCACTGCACAGAAAGACAATAGATTTGTGCATACTGATTTTGTATTCTGCAATCTTACTGAACTCATTTATTAGTTCTAATAGTGTTTAGAAGATCCCTAAGATGTTCTACATAGATATGAGATGATGTCATCTTCAAATAAAAATAATTTTATTCCTTTACTTCCAAACTTGATGTTTTTTCTTGCCCAACTGCCATTACTAGAATGTCCAGTAGAGTTTGTTTTGTTCAGACAAGGTCTTGCTATGTAGTCCAGGCTGGCCTTGAATTTGTGACCTTCCTGCCTCTGCCTCCCACGTGCTGGTATTATAGGTGTGTACTACTATACCTGACTCAGTATAATGTTAAATAAAAATGCCTTGTTCCTGATCTCAGAGAGAGGGGACAGAAGTCTATTTTCTGACATTAAGTATGATGTTAGCTGTGGGCTTTTAGTCAATGCCCTTTATCAGATGGACGATTTTTTTTTTTATTCCTAGTTTGTTGAGTGTTTTCACCTTGAAGGGGTTGAGATTTTACAAAATGTTTTTTCTGGTCCATTAAAACAATTATGTAGTTTTTGTCCTTTATTCTATTTATACATTATATTACTTGATGTTGGTGTTTTTAACTTTGTATTCCTGGGCTAATTTCCATTTGGTTTTCATATGTTGCTGGTGTTTGATTTGCTAGTAGTTCACTGAGAATTTCTGTGTTTAGATTAATAAGAGATATTGGTCTTAGTTTTCTTTCCTTGTGCTGTCTTTGTCTTATTTTGGTATCAGGTAAATTTCACAGAATGAATTAGGGCCTATTCCCTCCTCTTCTGTTTTTGGGGGATGTTTGTGAAGAATTGGTAATTAGTATTAATGTTTTATAGAACCTACCAGTGAGGCCAGAAAAACCTTTTTGTGGTGGGAAGTTTTAAAACTGCTAATTTGATTTCTTCTTTGTTATAAAGCTATTTGACTTTTCCATTTCAGCAGTTTGTGTCTTTCTAGGAATTTGCCCATTTCATCTAAGTTATCTAATTTTTTTTGGCCTTTACCACATTGGATCTATTCTTGACTTTTCACTTCTCCATCTCTTCCATTTGACTGAGAGAGCAGGGTCTGTGCATACATACTGAATTAGGAATAAAACAAAGTTCAAACAGGACAGAAGAATTGTCACATAGATACTGAGAACAGAACCCCTGGCTAGAACCCTGGTGTCTCAACTCCAACACAGGGTACGTTCCTCTGTTTTACAATCTACTAGGATGTGGGAAAGGAATTTGTGGCAGAAGCTGGAGCTTTAGGGCCTCATGTCACCCAGCAGAATGTTCTCTAGAAGGAAGCAGTGCTGCAGGGTCTGTTTAACACAGGTGGATTGAACTTATTCGGTAGCTTTGAGAACATTTAAAGTTACTCTGGTGTCTTCTCAGTAGAAGGAAGAACTGTGCAATCACCAGAGTTATCTGAAAATGGAACTCTGTCCTGGGAGGTGGGTAGGCTCCCGGTTACTGGAGGAATCAGCACAGCTATCCAGCTATTTGGCAGGAGTGTCATAGAAAGGAAGTATACACTGGATAGGGCAAGAACTTGCTGGTGCATGCAGTCATCTCTGCCAGGAACATTCCATCCACTTTCCTTACCTGATGAAATCTAGTTCTTAAAGCTCTTTTTAGAAGACAGCATTAGCAGCGTTCCCCTTAAGCTCTGTGCATGGCTATAATTATCAGTCCAAGTGCCCATCTTTAGGGAGGCATGTCCCCAGGGAGACTTTACTGATATCAACAGGACATAGTTCTCCCATTTCCCAAGCACCCAGTGCCAGAGCATCTGCTGGATTCAGTTGAACAAGGAGTTGGGCAGAGGTTCTATTCTGACTTCACATCCTTATAAGTTTCAAACGCATTTCCAGGTAGTTATTTTGCCCTGGCTTATTCAGCCTCTACAATCAAATTGCCTTCACAGCTCTAGCAAAGAATTCTGAATGGCAGCCATTCCACTGGACTGTGTGTCAGGGGATTCCACCTGAGAGGCAACACCATCTCAATCCTTTGTGGATCACTTTGCTTAAAGATCTTGAGCCAGATATTTCCAGTCATCTTGCTGGGCCAACTCATAGCTAAGTCATCACACTCAAAAAAGCAACCTAAGCCATCTCCTAGCAATGGGGAGCTTATTTATAGTTCTTGTGTATAAACCTAGAAATCAAGAGGACAGGGAGTACTTATGGCACACAATTGTTTTAATGGAGCAGAAAAAGCATTTTGTCATTTTGAATTTAAATTCAACCCAATCTGCCAATAACCAAAACATAACAAATGTGAAGTCTAATCAGTTCTGCCTATGTGGAAATGAAGCCTCAGTGATCTAAAATTCAAAGAACTTCTTAGCTCCTCAAGGTATATTACAAAGGGATATGAACCAGAGAAGTCAAGGAAAATAAGACCATTCAAATCCCTTTCGGGCAATATTATTCATCAGATTGTAAAGGGAAAGAATTCAATGTAAACATTTACTGCAGGTGTACTTTAAGAACAAGCACTTTGATGGGTTTGCACTAAAGAGGATGAAAAGATAACTAAGACCACACCTTTCAGAGAATGTAGCCAGGCTTTAAAAAAATCTTTCCTAGCAGGTTGTTGGTGCAGTAATTAAGGAAAATGCTGAGCCCCGAAGAGGGCGTGTTTGCACAAGGTAGCTTCATCTTCTCCTCCTGCAATCGCAGTGGCGCATAAAAATCGGAGCTCTCTTTTCCTCTCTTACTCTTTCTTTCTTTCTTTCTTTTTCTTTTATTTATATGTGCATACACTGTTTGGGTCATTTCTCCCCTCTTCTTCCCCTTCCCCCCCAACCCCTCGCTGCCAGGCAGAAACTATTTTGCCCTTATTCTCTTACTCTTTCTTTCTAGAACAAAGACAATTTCTCTTTAAAAACAAAACCCAAATCCATGGCTTTAATCCCGCTCCTGGGGATTAAACGGCAGCCTCGGGGAAGCAGCGCCCCCTGCTGCCCACCTCTGGCTCCCGCTGCGCTCCGAGGCCTGCGGCCTCCAGGGGGAGCCGCGCAGCGCGCAGGTGCACCGAGCCCAGCCAAAGCGTCCCGGCCGGCCGCGCGTACTCACTGGGCAGCGTGGTCACCGTGCTGATGTTCTGATCGCCGCCGCCACTGTGCATGGAGTCAAGAAAGAAAGCGAAGGTTTAAAATGCCCTTGACGCCAAAACATTTCAAACGCGAGCAGGACAGACCTTTCTCCTGCCAACACCCCGGGGCCCGCCCTCTCCCCATCGTTTCTGTAGAACTGAAAAGCAAACCAGAATACAACTCCCGCCCCAGAACATCCAAACAAAACATGGATTTAAAGTGGCATTGCTGCTTTTCTTGTTTTTTAAATGTGCTCTGATGTGGGGGCAGGGAGAACTAAACTGGTCCCTTACACCCTGCCTTCCAAAGTGACAGTGGTCCTTCTGTAGCCGCCCCCCGCCCCGCCCCGCCCCGCACCCACTAAGCCACTACAGCCTCACGTTACTACTGCTAGTGAAAAAAGTTTTGTTTTTTTGTTTTGAACGTTTCCCCTGATCTTTCTCTTTCTGTTTGGCTTGGGAAAGGCATCTTTAAAAGGGTACCTTGCAGAGAGTAAGCCAGTGCTAAATTTTCAAGGAGATCAAGTGTAGATGGGCTTCTAGGCATGAAAGCACGTAGCATTCCGGGCTGGACTGCAGTCTCTGCTTTTCTATATAGCCCTCCTCTGTGCCAAGTATATCTGGGATCATCTAAAATGTTCCCAGAATGTTTGGGATTTAACTGTGCAGCAACATAAGGGAGGGTATGAGGTTAGAGCTGGTGTGGGATGGAGACACTGGTTTCCAGGCTGAAGAAACACTAAATGAGCCAGAGCTGGCCTTTCTACACACTGTGAGTCTGGCTCACCTGTAGCTTGTGGCTGCATGGGATCACAGGCTAGTAGGAATGAGCTTGCACCAAGCAACCCACAGTGGGGGAATGGGCAGGTTTAGGGGTCAGAAACCCCTTGCTCTGCTTCCTGTTCTTTATCATTTGGTTATGTGATCCTAGACAGGTTACTTGCCCTGTCTGAGTCTTGTTTCCTGCTTTGTAAAATGAAGGCCATTTAATAATGAGGCCAACTGTCATTTAGATCTACTTTGTGTCAGGCACTGGGCTGGGCACTTAAATTCTCTCTAATCCTCAGACAATGCCTGGGCAGCATTATCTATGCATCCAAGATGAGGAGATAAGCTCAGAGAGCTTGCCCAAATAAATTGCCCAAGGTTATATATAGCTAGGGCTCAGGCACAACTCTGGTTCCAAAGACTAAGATCTGTTCATTAACAGGCCACTGCCTCCTTCTGAGATTACATCACAGGGGGAGAAATGGAAGACAAAGAAGAATCTCCAACCTAAATATTTGTGCAATTTCTCCCCAAACTCCTGTTCAACTTGCACACCCTGTTTGGTTGGAAGCTGATAACCACCTTCCAACTATTGAATCCAAAAGTTTGTAATGGAAAAGAACTAAGTGGCCCATTGAGACATTGTTTTCTAGAAGACTCAGGGATTTTCAGGGCTTATCTGTGCCCTCACTCACCTCCAGGACAGGCCTCGGTATTCAGTCAAGACGTCAAGGAGGTTCCAAGACAAGGACCCAGCCCCATTGCCTGCCTGAGAGGGGAAAACAAAGGGTGAGTGATCCTGATTTCCCTGGACTCTGTGCCCACCCACCTGCCAGCAGGTCTGTGCTCTTATCCTGGGGCTGTCCCACCCCAGTACTCTCTAGAGTACAGAGTCTATATGGCCTCACATCTCAATGTGTATCCTGTCTTTTCTGAGATGAGGGTGAATTCCCACTGGGAAAGCCTAGTGCTGTTCACAGCTCTGCCTCCTCTCAAGAAACCCTGACCGGACCCTGACCAAGAAAGCATGGAGCAAAGTGCTCTGGAAATGAGACTGTAGCATGCCTTTTTCCAAAGGACATATTTCTGGGTCCTATGTCTCATTTTAAAAAACAGTAAAATGCATCATAAAGTGACACATACCATAATTCTTTCATATCATTATATCTCACATATATACAATTAAAAATAGCAATAAAGTGAAACCCCATAGTCCTACCTGCTGGACTAAGAGTAGGGTCATTTAAAAAACAGTGGGAACAGAGGTCACATTCCTTGCCCAAAGCATGGAATGGCAGACCATTCCAAAGGACATGTGCAGGATGGGCCTCCCAGGCAGCTGGGATGAGGGCTGAGCTTCACAAGAGGTGCCCCCTAGGGTATGGTCCCCATTCTCTGGTACCCAATTCTGATGCTACCTGCCAGGTTTGTCACACAAAGTGTTGTCTTTCCTCAAGTCCTGAGCAGCTGTGTGATTTTTCTGTGGCTCCCGTTTTCTCACCCCTACCTCCTGTCCCCCATTAGCACTTGTTCCTGCCTCATCAACTCTCTGGTCCTCTCTTTGGTACCTTGGTTCTCCTACATGGACAAAACAAAGCACCAAGTCTTGTAGCAGGGTGACCCAGCTCAATGCTGTCCCACCACTGATGGGCCATGTGACTTGGGGTTAGTTACTATATCATTCATGCTCCCTTGGGGTCCCTTCCACTTCCTGTGCTTCCCTTTATTCCAGTATTGGGAGTGGAATGATGAGGTTAGAATGGAGGTGGGGAAACACGAGTGTAAGAAATGCTGGGTGCTAGGGTGAGCAGGTTGAATGGAGGGGCCTAGAGATCAAGACCCAAGACAACAACATTTAAGAGCTAGAAGGGGTAAAAACCCCTTCTCTCCATTTTCCCTCCACACTATCCTATTCATCAAAATCTTCTATCTCACGCTTTCTTTCTACAATTGGAGTAACTTACTGTGAGAGAGTCACCCATGGCTCCTATTACTTTGATGTCAGCTGGCTTCAGCCTATGAACTGAGAAGACAAAGTTGGAATGAATGGAAAGTGGGAGTTCCAGGAAAGCACCGGGCCCATCTCCCTTCAAAACCAATGAACATCTTCCAGGAAAGTGGAAAGTCAGTTTTCATAGCAATCCACCGTGGACAAAAGATACAGTCCACAGGGCTCAGCAGTACCAGTCTTAGATGCAGGGGTCGGGAGCTAAGATGGGCTCTTCTGCTCACATTTGTGGGTGACACCAGGTGCTACAAGGTGAGCCCTTGCAAAGTGACTTAGGAGCAAGGGAGAAATTATGGTAGAGACAGAATCAATACTTATCAGTTCTAGGTTCTGATGATGTTTAGGATAAACATATGAGAGATCAGTTTCTCTAAAGTGAAAGGACAACACTTTTGCACCACTGACATTTTTAATGGAGGTGAAAGACATCGCATAATATCCACTATTTTAAGATGAAGCTCAGTAGCATTTAGTGCAATCACCACCTCTATCTGATTTTAACATTTTCGTTACTCCAAAAGGAGATCTCGTATCCATTAAGCAGTCACTCCCCATTTCCTACTTCCCCAAGCCTTAGCATCAAGTAAGCTACTTTCTGTCCTGTGGATTTACCTACTCTGTCTATTTTATATAAATACATCATATAACATAGGAGCTTTTGTGTCTGGCTTCTATTTTGCATAATGTCTTCAAGGTTCAACGGTGTTACAGCTTTTATCAATACTCCTTTCCTTTTTTTTTTTTAGCTGAATGGTATTACACTGTTGTAAAAATACCATATTTTGCCTTATCCATTCATACAATGGAGAGCATTTGAGTAGTTTCCAACTTTTAGCTATTGTGAATGGGGTTGCTATGAACATCTGTGTTTGAATTCCCACTATCAATTATTTGTGGGAAATAACTGAGGGTAGAATTGGCGCGTCATATGATAAGCTCATGGTAACCTTTCTGAGGAATCACCAAACTGTTTTCCATACACTGCCTCTACTGTATATTTTTTAATTCTGAAATATGGCCTGGCAGCTATTTATTCATGTAACAAATACGTTGAACACCGGCCGGGCCTGGTGCTCCAAAGACTGGAAAAAAGACCCTCCTGAGGCTCACCAGCTAAGGAAGTCTTGCAAGGCATCCCTAGTTATAATAATTCATAGCCTTGGGAAGCCCAAGTGTGATAAGAAGGTCTAGAACTGGAGGGATAAATTCCCCAGCACTGTGTCAGGGGATGGTGTCAAAAAAGACTTCATGGAGAAAGTAGCATTTGGCTCAGGCCCTGGGAAATGGTGAGGGGGCAATGAGGGTGAGTGAGGTCGATGATAGATAAAAAAGTAGGGTGGATATGGTATGGTAAGACACATGACGTCTACAAAGCACAGCTATCTGAACAGTTTGGGTTAAGTTTATAAAGGACACTGACAAAAATACCACTGGAAAGGTAAGTTAGAACCCAAAGGCCTTTCATGCCCAGCTAACAAGTTAATAGACTAACATGAACACTGTTGCCTATGCAATTACTTACATACATACACCATCCTTTATTTACCCCTGTTACCCCACACAGTTATCAATGTGAGGCCAAGTATATCTTGGGGACCACACTAGACTTCCTCATGCCACATATAGCTCAGTCCCTCAAGTCATAAGCTTGTCCCCACTTTCCCAAGGTCACCCTGACTTTGCCATAACTTCATCTTTGCTCTCACATGTGCCTTCTGTTGTCTCTAGTGGTCCAATATAGCTGCACTGAATCATTAAAATAGCTTTCATGCCTTGGAAGAAGCCTACTACTGAGTTTGCTCCAGGGAGTGGCCCAGTCTAGGGAAGAAGCCAGTCATCTCAGTGGACCATTGCTTATACTTGGTAAACTGAAAGCTGTCTCCAGGAGGCTTCCTTGATGGTTTTCTTTGTCAAGATAACCTATTAACACCTGCAGTGAATCACAGAAGACACCTTTGATCCAGCTGGACTAAAACACACGCACACCCGCACACGCACACTACCCAAAGCACCCATCAACAGCCAAATCACAGTTAATAATTATACCTGTGTATCATGCAACAGAAAGGGTGTTCAGAGGACCCTCTGGGTCTTGTCTCCTTCCATGGAGACAGCTTGACCACCTCTTTCTGGGCTGCCTGCAGAGTCCCACTGAGGACTCATTGTCACTAGGAAGGAAAAGTCCCTGCCACTTCCTAGGACAGGATGCAGACTAACACACACATGACTATAAACGCATGTGTGAAAAATATATACATCAGCATTCCTCAAACCTGATTGTGCATCAGGGCTACCTGGAGAGTTTCCTAAGACACAGACACTGGGCCTCACTTTCACAACTTCTAATTCAGTAGGTCTGGGCAGATCCAAGAATTTACATTCTTACAAATTCCCAGGTACTACAGATGCTGCCAGTCCTGGCTGGGTACCACCATTTGAGGACTATTGGTAGAGACACGTTTCTATTTTTGAAGCTGTTGACAGCAGTCTGTTTCTGCACTTGTAGTGGAAAAGACCAGAGCCATTTTGCCCGTGTATGTACAAATTGTCTCTTGGCTCACACAACCCTGTCTATCATTGCAAAACCTGATGGTGGGTTTGCAGCCCTGCCTCTTAGCTTCTAGAGTCACTGATGGTCTTTCTTCTGAGTCCTCCCTCCTCCTTCCTCACCATGCCTCAAGCACACACACACACACACACACACACACTCACACACACACACACCCCTCCACATGATTATAGCTTGCTTGGCCCTTCCCAGCTTTCCACAGCTACACTATGTGGTTAGAAGAACAATATCAAATCATAAAGCCAGCTGCACACATTAGCACATGCCTACAGGGCTAAGAGTGAGAACGTTAAAATGACCTCTTCTCAGAGAAATCAGGCTATGAGTCAAAAAAGGCAACAAAATGGAAAATAAGACCCCTCCCCTCCATTCCAGAGTGGTTTATTTTAGCTCCCGGTGATGATAGTCAATGACTACATTCTTACTGCCACGACAGAGTGAATTCTCTGAGAGCTGGCTGGCATGGTTAGGGTGAGTCTTTGGGAATGGTAAAATGTGGAAGTTATGGACAGATTGGTTTCCAAAGTTTGATCATTGTAGGTTGCTAAAAAGGCAGTCAAAACTGACCATTCCTGTCTTTTAAATTTGTAGTAAACACAAGGAAATACAAAGATACATACACATGTATTTCTCTGTGCATGTGTGTGTGTTTGAATAGATTGGTTCTACAGGGAGAACTCTCCAGTTGGCCATTCTGTGACATTCTCGGCAAGAGATAATAAGTCACATGAAGCAAGCCTTAGTGGGAAGAGTTGACTCATCTGGGATTTTCTTGTTAAGATAGAGCCCAATACATTTCATTGGTTTAATATTCTGTAGACCTTGTTTTGAGTTCTATTAATGTCATCTTATATGATAAAGACACAGCCTATAAATATGCAAAGCACTTTAGCAATTGCTCTCCTTGGAAAAAGAACTATTTAGAGATAAGATTAAATTTATGTGGGTTGATTAGCCAAGCATTATCTGGCACAAGCTGTTCACTACCTTGAAAGAAGTTGATAAACATATCAATAACTCATCAAAATTTCTACAGAGGGAACCTCTTATCCAAAGGCCATCAGAGCTCTGGTGAAGTATTACAATGCAAGCAGACTGCGCTAGAGTACAGAATGGGGAAACTGCCCCCCACCCACAAAAAGCTATACTCAGGAGAAGCACTCTGGTGTTTTGTCCTCTATTATCCAACTTTAACATTTGGTATGTCATCTGCAAAACCAACTCACTTGTCAGCCAGCGCTGTCCTACCTATTTGCTCTCTGATTTTAAGAACTTATAAAAAGACTTCCACAATGATGGCATTTTGCTGGCACAAGACTGGAACCTTGTTCCTGGCTTTGGAGTCTTAGTTTGAGTTAATATAGACAAATGTGCACCAGGCACATAGTAGGAACTTAAGAAATGTGTTAACTTCAAAAAGAAGTGATACAGATCTGAGGTGATGGATTTGCCATTTGCCCTGATCTGATCATTACATGTTGTATTTGTGTACCGAATTGCCACACTGTACCCTGTAACCAGGTACAATTACTATGTGTCAATTAAAACAGACATTAAATTTTAAAAGCGCTAACTTCAATTAAAACCTCTGGTTCTATGACAAAAATTTTTATAGCTCCCAAAGTTTTAAATGAAGAAAACTTTGGGGCAGGGAAACAGATTGTATCTTGGGGATGAATGTGAACTTGCTCAGTGGGATGCTTGCATCTAGAGACAGCAGACTATTATTCTCTGTGGGGCATCATTCCTTGCTGATGGCAAGCTAGGTCACGTCGCAAAACCCATAAACAGATGGTGGTGACCATAGAAACAGCATCAGGACCTACACTGAACATTGTATTGCAGCTGACGAGGAGATGAGCCACAAGTGCAGGACCACCCAGTGCTGTAACACCAGCATTCTTTAAATAGGAGCTTTTGGCAAGCTCAATATAACCAAATGGGTCAAAGATATGATATTGGAAGCTTAGAAAAGAATAGCTTAAAATATATGAACAAGCCATTCTGGTTTATACTATGGGTGACAACAGCACATAGCAGCATTTTAGCCTTGTGACTCCCTATTTTTAGAAGCTGTGGATTATTCGTTCTGCCTGGAATTAGCAACTTGACTTCTAGATAGCCACCTTCAATAGATGTCCAACAAGTCATGACTCTTTCCACTCCTCAGTGTCAGTCTTATTTGCAGAAAGTGACACTTTCTCTCATTGAGAAAACTTGAAGTCAGATACTAGACCCCCAATTTTTTTTTTTAGTTATTCCAATTATATGAGAGGACCAGCAAGTAACAAAAAAATTAAGCTTTTTAAAAATATATATGTTTACTTTTTCAGCAGTACCAGGGCTTGAACACAGGGCCTCATGCTTTCTAGGCAGGCACTCTATCACTTGAGCCTCTCCACCAGCCAAGTGACAAAATACTGATGTGAATCTTTACAAAGCTGTAAAGCTCATAGGAGAAAGCTCTTGACAAATAGCACATATGCACTGACCAGAGGGGAAACCTTGCAAGCTTTTATTATTTTTTTTATTGGCTACCAAATGCCAATTGGTTATTAAAAAATTACTTGTATCAACTCTCTATATCTAATTCTAAAGACCTGTAGATCAATGAATGAGAGTCATCATCCATGAGCTCATAAATGTGACACAAATGGGGCAACCAGGCCACCAGGGGCCATGGCCTGGAGTGACAGGAAATATCCTATTTTTAAAATACTGGTTTTGCAATCGGGTATTGTAGTACCATGTAATCTCAGTATTCAGAAGGCTGAGGCAGGAGGATCACAAATTCTAGTTACCCCGGGCTACATGTTGAGACCCTGTCAAAGACAGAAAAGGAAGGAAGGAAAGAAGGAAGGGAAGGAGGAAAAGAGGGAGGGAGGGAAAGAAGGAGGAAAGGAGGGAAGGGGGAAGGTAGGGAGGGAGGGAGGAAGGAAGGAAGGAAAGACTGTAGATAGATTCATTGTAGATAGCTTGATTGGTTGAACACAAGAAGCTTACATCTGTAATCCTAGCTACTCAGGAGGCAGAGATCAGGAGGATCATGGTTTAAGGCCGGCCCAGATAAAAAGCAAGACCTTATCTCAAAAATACCCAATGCAAAAAAGGGCTGGCAGAGTGGCTCAAGTTGTAGAATGCTTGCTAGTAAGCATGAGGCCCTGAGTTCAAGCCCCAGTACTGCATTAGAAAGGAAAGAATGGAGGGAAGGAGGGAGGAAGGAAGAAAAGAAGGAAACTCTTTGAAATATTGCTCTTGGTGATATTTAGTCATGTATCTGTGGATTGAGAGAAATACTAGAAAAGATTTGGAAAATAATTCTGAACACACAGTAGTTATAAGAGTGAAAATTGTTTTAATGAAAAGCACTTCGGTCAATTTTTTAAATCTTTCTCAACTCTGAGAATTTAGTTGATGGATTAGAAATACTCAGTAATACAGAGTGAGTCAACAAACATTTATTGGGCTCCTACCATGTGCTGAGACACTGAAGGTATGGAGACAAGATGAGCAGCTCTTATGAGATACATGTCAAATGACTTCATTTTGATAGGAAATTACAAACATGATATCCAGAAGAGGGAAAGAACTCACTCGAAACACAATCAGTATCAAAGGAGTTTTGTTTTGTTTTTGTTTTCCAACCTTCTCAGTAAGGTTAGAATGCTCAATCATAGATCAATGGTACAATAATGAAATGTGGTTTTCATTTTTTTGTATGAGATTTGAACTCAGGGCTTCACACTTGCTAGACAGGCACTCTACTGCTCGAATTGCAACTCCAGCCCTGGTTTTCGTTATTGTCCACCTAACTGTGGCCATTTTTCTGAATGAAACTTTCCAGGGATCTAAGAAGTGCATCCCAGGTTGTGCCCTTCCCCCAAGTTGTAGAGAGCGAGTGTTTTGGTTCCATGCCATCCTGGTTAGCTCAGGGAGACCTAAGTCTATTTGTTTATTCAAACAGCTCCTATCACCAAGGTATTTTAGATCTTAAGGTCTTGAGATTTCTTGTTCTTACATCTTCAAGTACCAATAAACAATAATCTTCAGGGTCAGGGAGGAAGAAGTAGTTCCCTTTTTATCTGGCTTATGGATGTTGAGATATGTTCTAGTGTATTAGTTGTCATGGCAGAAACATAATCTATACAGATTGCAAAATTCTTTCAGAGTGATAAGATTAAAGAGGAATGGATACTATTTTACTGAAAAAAACATGGGTATTAAAGCATTTGGATTGATACTCCTCTAGATATAGATAGATAGATCTACATACACACGTATCTGTACCTTTGGATAAGGATTTTTACTATGGGAGGGCCTGTGTATGAAGATTTATTTCTGCTGTTAAAGTCAAGCTAGTCTCTGGGCATATGGTGAAAATCTGTAATCCCAGTACTCAGGAAGCAGAGAAAAGAGAATGGTGAGTTCAAGTCCAACCTGGGCTACATAGTGAGACCCTGTCTCTAAAACCAACAGAAAACCTACCCAGCTAGTAAACTAACCAATAGGAATGACTTGTCTTCAAGTGTGGGGACAAGAAGTCTAAAACCAAATGCGTGCATGTGTCAGATATATGTCACTTCTATGGTTTGGAAATGGTTTATTCCCCACAGGGTCAAGCACTGGAGGCTTGCTCTTCGAGGCAGAGATATGCAGGTGGTTGAATCTTTAAGAGATGGAGTCAGTGAAAGGTAATTAGGTCATTGGGTGTGCCACTATCAGAAGGGATTAATGCTGCTCTTGCAAAGTGAGTTTTCATGAGAGTGGGTTGTCACAGAGCAAGGCCACCACACACACTTGGCTCCTTTTGCAGATGGTCAATTCCTTTCCCTTTCCTCCACCATGCTGTAACCTGACCAAGGAGAACTTTACTAGAAGCCAAACAGATAGGTTACCTGACATTGGACATTCAGTCTCCAAAATTATAAACTAAATAGACCTCTTTCCTTTGTAAGCACCTAACTTCAGGTATTTTGTTATACCAACAGAAAACAACCACCTATTCTATTACTGCAGGTTAGAACAAGAGTCAGTTATATATCAAGGTTTTGGTGAGAAGATATTTAACTTACTTGCCAGTTATTTGACTGAATCTGAGTGTACAAAGCTAAACTGTGTGTGAAGGGCAAGCTAAGCCACAACACTTATTCACTCTCCTCACAGCACAACGAGACAAATGTCATCTCCAAACTTAATTGTCTATCTTTTTAACAATCTTGAAGCCATGGACAGCAATAGATCAATAGAAACACAAACTCCTGAGCGGGAGTGGGGGTTAGGAGGCACTCAGTAATTCTTCAATAAGTGAATAAATAAGTTAACATATGAATGAATAAATCCAATCACCCACTACAGACTAATTTTTGAGTCACATGGGTCTCAATATGACCCTCACGCAATTTTTCACAAGTACATAGATCACAAGCATGTAGCCATCAGTCTCAGGCTGCCTCACCTGGAAGAAAAGGCATAGCCCTTTGGCAGCTGCTCTTGGGGAAGATGGTTATTAACTGGGTTTTCATATTCAGAGCCCAGCCCCAGACCTTTTAGACATACTGAGAGGCACTGAAAATAGCACATTTGTAAGACACTGTGCTTTCCTGTTCTGTGCAGTATTTGAGTGCATTCTGCATATACCTTGGACAGAGATGATAGATTGGCTACTTTTGCTTTCTGTTTAAAGGTAATCTTGTTGTTTTTGAGGAATGAATTCACCCATCAAGGCCTCAAGGCAGTGACAATATGACACCAATATACTCAACTACCATTGGGTTTTGTAGAATATGGCCTAGCACGGGATCAATGCTCAATAAATGCTTTCTGATAATGACGTTATCAGTATTTTAGTTAAAGAATAATGAAACACAAGCATGACCTTACAATACACAAACAGAACATTCTTCCTCCCCCATCCCAAGGCCAGGAACATTTCAGATTGTGTGGATATCCCTTGCCATCTTAAGGTTGCTCTAACTTGGATGATCCCAGGGCTCAAGTGAGTTTAAAAATCACTGAATGCAAGCTGTGTACCTGAGGTGGGAATCTCGTCAGAAGGGTCCTTGTCAATACAATTGACTTCTGCTCCTTCTCTTGCCTGGAAGGAGAAAAAGAAATAAAAAGGACTGGATCTTACTGAATTGGAAACTGGAGGAAAGTGGGCCTCCATTTTGGAAACTATCACTTAAGATGGAAGCTTTGGTGTCTTTTCAGATTTTCCATCTCCTTTATATCCATTGTCCACAACAAATTGTTCACAAATCTGACCCCTCCTCTCTGGCACCTCATCCTTAGCCTGGGTTGAGGCCTTTTCTATTTCTGGCCTGGAATATTGCAGCCCTCTCCTGCATCATGGCCTTCAGTACTGTGGGCCTCCTCTCCAGCCTTCTGAGTTCCCTCAGAGTGGTCTCTCTCAACAGGATGTAAGTATGGCACTCCCTTCTCCAAATTCTCGGTGAAGTCAGGGATTTCAGTCTATCTTGTTTATTATTGTGTCCCCAGGCCTGGATGGTGCCTGGCACAGTAGCTGATCAACACTATTTGTTGACTGAACAAATAATTAACTACCCTGTGTTAACTTAAGCCTGAAGTCCATTCTCCTTCTCATGGCCTAAGAGCACTCTTGATGTGCCAAACAACTAGGTCTTGACCAAAGTCTCTGTACTCCCTCCATTACTCCATGCCTTTCCCCAAGCAGTTGTCCATACTCTCTCTTGTCCTTTTCCTCCCTTCTGCTTTCTCATCCTTCCATCCATCTAGTTCAGCCTTACTCATCCTTCAAGGCAGAGGCTACAAGCACCCTTAGGAAAGCCTTCTTCAACTTTGAGTTTCCCTTCCTCTGTGCTCCCAGACTACCCCATGAAAATTTTATTACCTTATACTATAATTACTGGTTGACTTATCTGTTTTTCTACAAGACTGGTTCCTTGGGACAGGTAATATATTTTATTTATGTTTTTATCTCCCATTCCTAGAATTCATCTATTCACTTATGCTTTCAACAAATAGCCATTGGGGCTAGTCATGATGGCACATACCTATAATCCCAGTGCTCAGAAGGCTGATTCAGGATCATGAGTTTGAGGCTAGTCTGGGATACATAGCAAGTTCTAGGTCAGCCTGGGCTACACAGCAAGACCTTGACTCAAACAAACAAGCAAACAAAAAATAGCTATCTGGATGCCCCGTCCTGAGTCCTATCCCTTACGAGCTTACATTCTAGAGACACGGATCATGTATTTAAAGAAGGAACGTATTACTGACTTTTGTCAGATGATATCAATAGCAACACTGATATAGAACTCATGGTTTGTGAGATACTATTATAAGTGCTTCATATTTACTAACATTACGATCTCCTAACTCTGTGGTGAGACTGTTACTGTCACTTCCCAGATTTAAAAACCAGTGGAGGCAAAGTACCTTGCTCACTAACACAGAGCCAGTAAGAATCTAGATTTGAACCCAAAGCTAATTGTCTTACCTCACTATGCCGTACTGCCCCCTAAATGCATTCTCATTGCTATGCTATCAGTGAGACTGGGTGGGACAAGTTGATAAATCAAGACTCTTTCTCACGGGTCTCTTGGGATGGAGGCCTAGGCTACCAACTCAGCCCCTACCCATTGGAGCAAGTCTCCCTCTTTTATAAAATAGGGAGGCAAGATTAGGACCAAATTCAACTCAAGCCACCTCAGTCCCTAATTCCCTGAGAACAAAGATATCAAGCTTTAAGTGTTTCTGTGTTCCTCAGAGTCAAGGTGCCCTATCTACTCTCAGCAGGAGTATCAGAAAGCAAAGACTGAAATAAACCATAAGCAAGTTAGGAGTAAGTATGAGGTGACCACTGTGGGTGTGGACTGACTTCTAAGACCTTTTGGTCCCCATTCTGTCTAGCTCCAGACTTTGCCACATTTCTCTGCCCCTTCTTCACTTTCTTCAAACTTAGAGCTCAGACAAGTTTGGAAAAACTTGTCAGAGATTTGGGAAGGGTCTGAGGCATTTTTGTCTCACATCACAACTGGTTCTTTGTGTTTTAAATATGTGCCTAATATGTAGTAGGTACATAGTAATGCAAGTGTAGTGCTGAACCACCCTGACACCCCGTGACACTGCAGGAGCTGGTTGCTGAGGCAGTTCTAAGATGATACTGTAGGGAGATCTGCTTCCAGACACCAGAAGACCAGTCACACACTTGACCCTTTGCCTTCCCACACCCTGCCCTGACTGAATTTTAGACATCTGTTCCATCTTCAGGGTTCTGTACCCCTCAGTGCACCCAGGGGCAAATGGAGTTATAGGACATAAAGAACCAGATGGAAGATTCCAAAGACTTAGTAAGGGTTCATCTGCATGTTTTTAATTATAGAAGACCTTTCCTTACCCCGGTCCGTTGAGGTTGTAGCAATCTGGTCTGGTAATTGCTATTCTTGTAGGTGAACAGATAGGGACTCTCCTGCAGAGGAACGTAACATGTTGTAACCATGATCCAGAAATCACTATCCCTTAATAAATAGGGATTGTCATCCAACAATACCTTTGGCCAATTTGGAACATTCGTTTCATTCTTTCAGTGATGACCAAAGCATCTCTGGCCTTTCTTCTCTGTGCTATCTACTCACTCTCTGAAGGACTTCACTAATGCTTTGAAATGTCCCATTTGCAAGTCAACATCTCTGGCCCTCTCTACCCTGAAGGTTCATGCTCCCTTAATTTTAAGCTCTGGTAGCCAAAGTAAAGAGCAAAACAAGGTGAATTATATACTTCTTATTGTCTAATAAGAAAAACTTACCAATTCATCAAAAAAGCCAAAAATTTGACAAGCATTGAATGATAAAAGGAATCTCTTCCATTTATTTGACATTACTTATGTAGCTACTATACCTTAGGCACATACTGAAGACACAACCAAAATGACTCACCTTTGAGACCACTAAGATGCTCACCATTCCTGCCTCCTTCTCCCCTGAGGTAGAGGAAAGGCTGGAAACGACATCTGGGCCACAGGGCCAGGGGCCCAAGTAAGTGGGTAGGACCATCATTTGAGGCCAGGTGAGCTGTGGCTTTGCTCCTGTGACTTTTACAGGCGTGGAGGACCTCATTTCTGCTAGAACTTCACTCATGGCCCACAGGGATAAACCTGAGGGCATCCACATGTGCAAAGCTGTGCCCAAGCCCACAACAGACCCAAGACCAACTGTCAGGATGCTAATGTGCCTGTCAGTAAGGCCCACTTCTCAGCAAAGCCAAGTGGCTACCCATGTCTCCCCTTGAAGTCCAGTCCTCCTACCTCAGAAGGACATTTCATCGGCCTCCTCTCTGTAGCACTGAAAGGCTCATCTTTGCGTCCTGCTGGCTCCATCTAGAAAAGAAGGTGACCCCCTAGAACAGGGAAACTTCAGGCACATAGCAGCCCTCCAAGACACCACTAAGAAAGACGCATTCAACAGGTGATTCTCAGAATTTGACCCCTGGATCAGCAGCATCAACACCACTGGGGAACTCATGAGAAATGCACATTTCTAGTTGTGTTCCAGACCTACTGAGTCAGGAATTCAGGCTGTGGTGCAGCCCTGGGTTTTAGCAAGCCCACCTGGTGGCTCTGCCCACACTCAAGTTTGAGAACCACTGTGTGAGAATAATCAGTGGGTTTTTGACGTGAAAGAGACTTCCTAGTCCATCCTTCCCAACAGTGCAGAGGTGAAATTGAACACAGGGGCAGGGTGGGGAGTCAGCCAGCCAGGACAGACCACAAGGCCGGTGTCCTGAATCCAGCCAGATGTCATGCAGCTTCTTGGAGCCAGTTATCCTGCTTGGCCTCTTCCTCCTTGCTGCCCAGGCTGTGGCTGGCTCATTCATTACTTTTCCCTTGGAGAGACCAGTAGGTGCAGGAAGGAAGACAAATCCATGGCTTATGTGTAAAGCATGTGTCGTTTCCTTGGCCTTCCACTTCCTGGGGCCATGACCTACATACATGTATACAAACCAATTGGGAACGAAACCTCTGGACTCCCAGTGTACCCAGTTGCACAATAAGCCAGTTATAGGCCTTATCAAAGTCCTAGTCTTTAACTGGGTCACAGAGCTGTAGCAATATGGAACACAACTCCACCCCCACACTTACAGCAAGGATTCCTAGCATTTCAGGAGTGAGTGACATTGATACCAACTCTGAAGCAACCAGCTATTTAAATAATAACCTAACACCACCACCTCACAACATAGACAGATGGTCGATGGTACAGCAGGAAACCAGTAGGTTATAGACTTAGACAAAAGCATTGGACAAAGAGGAATGAAGGCAGCTGAAAAACTAGATGGCGGGATTTTTTTAAAAGTTCTCTTTGTTATTCGGAAATGTTCACTATGCATATATACATGCTTAAAAGGAAAACTGCAGTGGCTTTGAAGAATCAGATTTCCTTTTACATGTTCCATTTTCTGCTGCATGGGAGCCTCATATTTTGCTGTCAGCTCTGATACCCACAGTACTGGGCTCCAATGGCAACTTTGTCCCTCATCTCCCCTTGTAAAGATGCTGATAGGGAATCAGGAAGCTACCAGCTAGGGCGCCCTGTGTGGCTCAGGCACAGATTCTGTATCTATTATGAAGACTTCAGATTCTTTGGCAATATCTTATCTAGTATCTGGGCCCCAGGAAACACAGAGCCCAGAAGGAACTTTACCCTATTTGGGACTGGCTCTAACCAAAAGAGTCAGATAAGGAGTTTTAATGATCACATTTGGAGAAGGAGTGCAGCCCTGTACTCCGGGGCTGAGGGAGGATGTGGGCTCCCCATGCTTCTTTCAGTTTTATTTTGATGGTGACCACTCCCAGAAACAGGAGGTCCCAGCTAGGACATTCAAGGTTGTTTGCAAAGGGAGTATTCTGTGGGCCTGGGTTGATGGCCAGATATTGCTCTGTCAAGGGCTGGAGGCATGCCTCAAACAGTTGAGCACCTGCCTTGTGTGAGGCCCTGAGTTCAAACCCCAGAACCACAAGAAAAGTCCTAAATGTATTAGTTACATGCATTTTTCTTGCTCCCACTAACTTCCTTTATACCTGCCCCATATCCTCAGAGAGGATGGAGAACACCTGAATTATTTCAAATAACCCCTCTTCCTCCTGCCATTCTGTATTGCACACAACTGCAGTACACGCTGCACTCCAGAGACAACCAGTGCTGGTCTGTGCTTTTACTCCACTCTCTGGTCCTTTAGTTGCTTTGTCGCTTCTACTCTGCTTCTCTGCTACCATTCACTAGAGGGTGGGAGGGATGGGGGCTGATCTCAAAAAAAATCCTCTGTAAGGAGCTGGTTTTTTCAAGTGTGAGTAGGGCCCAAGTTCCCTCTCCTATGCAGGGCTCAACTGAAGGTGGATGCCATGATTACTGAAAAGGCCTGGGAACTCCAGGTCCCTTCAACACTCCTGCTATGCAAGAATTCCCAGAGTCTACTGAGGCAGCAATAGAAAAGACCCAGGGAATTGAGTTCTCAGCCCTGTACTGTGGCATGAGCTTCACTGGGGGGTTAGGGGTGATGTAGCCAGGACAGTTCCAGACAGGGCCACTCATAACCACTGCATGTCAGTGTGTGGAGCTCAGAGCTCACATCTGTCCTGTGGCTGGGGCAGACATGTCCCCTGCACAGCTGCACAGGACTCTACAGGTATGTCCTAGATGTGGTCAGAATAGAAGTGGGAGCCCAGCGATTCCACTGCCCCCTCTTTGCCCCCACCTGGGAGGGGAATCCTCACCCAGACTCTGGGTCTGAGAATGTGGCATAGATCAGGCATGCCTGGCTTTTACCTAGGTGATCTTGGGTAAGCCCAATACAGTGGAACAAAAGCTCCTGCCTGCCCCATGTCCCAGGAGTCTATAATTAGTGAACCAAGGGGTATGAAGGAACTCAAAGGCTCCTGTATTTTCACAAGGCTGAGGATCATTATACCCTTTTGCAGGCAGAGAAAATGGGAACTGCTTCAGGAACAACCAAAAGCAGGATTGGAACCAGGACCCAGTTTTCTAACTCCTTGCCCAGTGCCCTTGGCCTTAACCTGTCACATTCCTGATGGCTCACGGGTGGATAAGGGCCTGTAGGAGCTCTGGATGAGTTCTCGCGGGGCCATGGATGGCCTGGCATCTTGCTGGTAAGGAAACTGGGGAATATCACACTTTGGGAGCTCCTTCTTCCCTCCCTCCTGGAGCTTCAGGAGTCTCAAGGGACTTATGGGGGAACTGCAGACTTGTGTGGTTGGTTAGACAGATCTGGACACAGTGGGAATAACTGCCCACCTAGGACAGATGCTACCTCTTTCTTGGAGCCCTTGTGACACTTGCAGTACCCCTTTGACCTGTTCCCTTCTGGTGCCTGATTCTCCTGACCCTCGAGCAGGCTAAAAGAAACCGGGCCAGCGACAATGCATGGGGACATCATTCGGCAGCCTCTAAAGGTGGTTCTTCTCACTGCTGCCACCAACACAGAGATAGTCAAGAGCAAGATGAAGGAGAAAGAGAAAGGAAATCAGTCCCCCTCCCTTACTCCCCAACCCCCCACCATGCCCAGTCTCTCTCTAGCTGCCACTCTACTTGCCCCTCAGGGCCTTATTATCTCCATATTTCCTCTTGGATTGAACCTTCCCCTTGCTACTGCATTTGGCTCATTCTTCTTGCCATGCCCTTTGCTCACAAAGGTCCTCTTGCCAGGAATGTTCCCAACCTTCTTCCATACACCCTCAAAGCCTAAATCCTATCTTCATGGCCTCTCCTGACTTCGTTGCCCATCTCACATTTGGGCTCAGAGCCCAACATATCCCTACTACAGAGTCTCTGTTTCTCTTGTTCCTCTGCTTATCTGACCTTCCCAACTACACCTTAAGCTCCAAGAGGACAGAGGCCATACTTGGTGTCTCTTGCATCCTCCTTGGCTCCCAGCACAGGACAGGGCACACACGGT
Source organism: Castor canadensis (assembly GCF_047511655.1). Taxonomy (NCBI): domain Eukaryota; kingdom Metazoa; phylum Chordata; class Mammalia; order Rodentia; family Castoridae; genus Castor; species Castor canadensis. Next base: position 24,164,088 of record NC_133397.1, on the reverse strand, counting down.
GAAGGTGCCCACTTGTTGGTTGGGGGAAGGTGATATGGGAAGAACACTGAGGTTTGACTGAGCTGGAATGATTAGCCATCTCTCCCTAAGATAGTGGATAGGAGGGCAGCCCCCAATAGAGGAGTCAGGGTCCTTCTCTACCCATCATGGGGAGATCAGCAACAAAGCATTTTTTCTGGGGGATTAGCTCACCCAAGGGTCAGGCCCACCGACAAGGGTCCCTGTCAAAGAAATCAAATGTCTTCTTCAAAGCACAGTGCATGTCCACTGGTGGGGCTGCCAGGGCTGTCCCCTCCCTCTATTGCTCTGTCCTCCACTGACTACCATGGACCCAAGTACAGCTACTCATGTACTCAGTATAGCACTCAAGTGGAGGAAATGGAGAAAAATGTTTCTACTACAAGGAAGAAGAAAAACAATTTGCTGGAATTCCAAAGGTAGGGCAACTTGGATGGGAAAAAAACCAAAATGGTAAAGAGAGGCCTCCAGTGTCCTGAAAGGGCTCTAAGCCATGGGGTAGCATTGCATCCACTGACTAATTCCCAAGGCCCTGGGCACTTTTAGGATCTGGGGATGCCTGTCATTGTCACAAAACAGAGAGCCTGTACATGTTGAGTGAGACATGTATGGGATGGATGTGAGGAGGGGTTATTGTCTGGGTGTTACAGAAGGGAGTGGTGACCCTGAGTTCACATGGCTGTGAGGGGACTTGGATATGAACCCAGGTCATCACTGACATCCATGCTGACTCCAGGCTTTCCGCTGGGGCTTTAAGCTTATAGAGTGCTGCCTAATAGTAAGGAAAGCTGGAGAGGGAGGGGAAGAAAGCCCATGCCCTGGAATCCCACTCAAAGCAGGTCTTCCTCACAGACTCTAGGGCTATGACCCTGCTTTGGGGAGGGTGGGGCTGGGCCTGTCATTGGCAGACAGCCACTCAGATCTGGGACCAGGAGGTTAAATTCCTGGATGTTGAGCTATGTTGGTGTCCTTGTGGGAAACTCTCCAGTGTCAAGCCCCTCCTCAGTGCACTGGGCAGCGGGGCACAATGGAGCAGCCATCCTCTCCCTTTGGGCCACCCCTCAGACTGATGTAAGCCTCCTTCTCTGACACTCACCATGCTGTTCCAGAGGTTCAGGGCTAGTATGGTGGGATCCTGGGCCAGGGGCTCCTTCTAGAAAGAATGAGATAAGAAAGAACCCTGTGTACCCCAAGGACGCGAGGACCCCCACACAGTCCTCTCTGCCCAGCAATGTCCCTCAGGCCCTCCCGCATCAATACTGGTGAAGTTTATAGGAGTGTGGACTGGGTACAGGGCTCAGAGGTCAGGGCTGACAGAATCAGGGCAAATATCTGGCTGCTCTATGTTGTCATGGGGTCTCCAAAACTAAATTCAAGAGCCAGGGTAAGTGGCAGGGGAGCGATTCAGGTGTGGTCTGCATAGGCTAATGAAGGAGGGGATGGGCGTTAACCCTCCTCCTTGTCCTTCTAAATCGTGACTTTAAATACTGCTTAAGTCCTGGAAGTGGCAGGAGCCTGGAAGGAACAACTATTCCACGCACAGTCCTGCAGGCTTAGAGCCCCAGCAGATGTGGTGCTGCCCCCAGTGCATTGGGATCTTTGTCTGGTGACTAGGGGGTGGGGTGGGTAAGGGAACTACAAACTCCGTCTCTTCACAGATGGATGTATAAGAGTGCGGAGAGGCAAAGCAAGTGTTGATGCCCTTGGAAGTGCCATCCTGAAAAATCATAGCAATTAAGGGGTACCAAGTACTTCCCAAGCACTGAAATACTGAGTTCTTCTTACGTCTGGGATCCCGACAACTACCCTAGACTGAGGGAATGTTAATAATGGTCCTGGTTTTACAGATGTGGAACCATGGCACAGAGGTCAAACTACTTGTCCAAGGTCACACAGCTGGCCTTTCCAGAGCCATGAGTTGAAGCCATCTGGCTTGAGTCCCTGCTCTTCACCTTGAGGCTGGCCTACCTCTGAGGACCTGCCTCGTGGAGCTACTCAACCCCACGGGAGACTGCATAGGTAAAAGAGAAGATTGCAGAATTGCATGTGTCAGTAAAGCTGGACTGGGCTGGAGCTTCTGTGGGGCGGGGGGAAGGGTGGGAGGAGGAGGTGGAAGAGGGAGGTAAGAGTAGATGCATGGCTCAGGCCCCCCACCATCCCCATCCTTGATCCCTCACACAGCTCAACTCACCCACGGTGGCAACATGTCAAAGAAGAAAGGCTGGAAAACCACTGCAAAGGAGTCCTGGTCACTGAACCTGCTGGAGGCCAGGAGGTTTTCCCAGGCTACCTGAGGAAGGGAGTGGAGAGTGTGTTTCCAGGGCTCAAGCCGGCAGGAGCTGCCCTAGGCCCTGGCTCAGAATCACCACCATGCTCTGTGCACAATCACCTGCTGTTCAAAGCTCTCCCTTGCCTCACACTTTAGAGCTCTGAGGTTGAGTTCTCACTTGGCTCTGAAGCCCTAGCATCCAGGAATGCCAGAGACAGATCTGGAGAGAATTTTCTGGAAGCTCGAGCAATACACCGCAGCCCAGCAGGCCACTGGAGCCCCACACTGTCTTCAGGGGCTGAGTCTGCAGAGGCATATGCCATGAACCACTCAAAAAGTGCTGTCATTTCCAGAGTGAAAGAAGTGTCACACAACTTCACTCACAACTTCCTTCTTAAACACAAATTGTCATGTTAACCTGTATCACTTGGCTTTGAGCCATTAGCCAATGAGGACAATGGCTTTCATTGGACCATCCACACCCTGCTGGGGTTTCTTGTGTCCACTAGAATGCACAACTTCAGGATCCCTGGCTTGGCTTTGGGCTGCAATCGGGTACAGGCAACTCCTAGGTAAAACCAGCTCACCAACCACAGATATGGCACTACAAGAGTAATGATGACAAAGAGCATTTCAGGATGAATGCACAAACTCTTCACTATCTGTTGCCTAGAGTATCAGCATGGCCCCATATTACACACAGAAATATGGACTCATCAAGGGCAAGTTAACCAAGAGTAGCCTTTTGGTTCCTGACTCAGTACTGAATTCAGATGGATAAGTCTTATTTGAGAAAACTTAACACTATCCCCACTATCTCTACTCTCCGCAATGCCTCCCCCATTCTCCATAACATCTCCCCCTCAATCCCACAATGAGCCAGCATCCCAGGCTCCCAGAGACGCCTCACCTGATAGGACCACCTTGTGATGACCTTGGCCAGCTTTGAGGTCTCCCCTGAGCAGCTGCAGGACTCTGGTGCGGAGCTACTGCAGGTCAAAATGAGCCAGCAATGAGAGAGCTAGAGGTGGGGGTGGGGAGCTTCCAGGCTGCCTCCAGCAGGAAGAGGGACTGGTGGGGCCTGGGAGTCAATTAGGGAGTTGGGAGGGAGCCTGAGAGTGCAGGAGAAAAGGCCAAGGCAAATGGGAGGATGGAGGATAGAGTGAAGAGGCACCCCTAAGAGCACTTGTCTCTGAGGGCAGAGATGGGCTGTGGAGATGTCTTTCTCTCCCTCAACCTCCTGGGATGCCTCCTACCCTCACTTACTCAGACACCCACCTCCCATCCTTCCCTCTACATACTATTCCTTTCACCTTCCTTCTCTTCAAAACCTCCCTTCCCAAGGTTCCATCCCTCTCTCCTGTCTCAGCTGTCCTTGCCCTGACTTTTCCTACATGAACTCTTTTCCAAGTTCAAATCCAGGCTTCTTAGGATATAGACCCAAAAAGTTTAAATTCTATGAAAAATTTTAGAACCATATGGGAATCAAGTTCTGAGAAGTTAAAATACCTGTAATCTACTTTAAAAAAAAAAATGAGTTCCCAGAAGAAACATTTCTTGGCTTAGAGATATTTTCAAACCTGTTTTTTAAACTCTCAAATCATTCTGGCAGGGGAAGGGCCTCTGTCATTGCATCAACCAGACTGAATACTTCATCCTGTAACTCAGTCCTCAAAACAATACTTGGTAGTGGGCCCTGGTCATCATGATTCTGCCACTCACTAGTGTGTGAACTCACACATGCTACGGGCCTCTTCCACCTCCATGCTTCAGGCTTCTTTGTGGGATTAATGCACATGGAGTATCCGTGTGCAATGCCTGGCCCATGGCAGTCACACAGCAGGTGCTGGTCCTATTCTATTTCCCATTTTACCTGAGCCCAGATCCTTGATGCCAGTGAGACATGGCTGCAACCTCGGAGAGATCCACCAGATTCACAAATGCTTTGGGGACCTAGATGTGCACAAGGGATAGGAAGGTGTGGGCATTGTTAAGTCACCATGACTCCTCAAGGACACTTTGAAATCCTAGTGTGGGCCTGGTTTGGGGTCTGGTGGAGCACAGGAACCACCCCTTGGTCAAACAGGTAAACTCCTTTGGAGGTGTTTGGTTGAGATTGGCTCAAAGCTGCCACCCCTGCTGTTGTGCATCATGGAAACGTGACTCTTGCCTTCCTTGTGGTGGGCAGGGCACCACCAATTAGAGTATCAATGAGAGTGATGGGATCCAGGGAGCACAGGGAAAAGTAAGAGCCACAGTGATAGCCTTGGGCTGTCAGAACCTGAGGTTTTACTAGGCATGGTGGTTCACACCTGTAATCCCAGCTACTTAGAAGGCAGAGATCTGGAGGATCACGTGGCTCCAGGTTGGGCAAAAAGTTAGCAAGACTCCATCTATCCAATAGCAGGGCACAATAGCACATGCCTGTCATTTCAGTTTCACAGGAGGTATAAATAAGAGAATTGTGCTCTCAGCCATCCCAAGCAACAATGCTAGACCATATTAAAAAAAAAAAAAAAAAAGCCAAAGCAAAAAGAAGGCTCAAGTGGTAGAGTGTCTGCCTGGTAAGTGTAAGGCCCCAAGTTCAAGCTGTGTACTACAAAAACAACAACAACAAAAAACACTGTGATTTTACCTAGGTCATTCTAGAAAGAGAATGAAGGGTCTTAAGCCCTCTGGCTGTTACTGCCCCAGACTTGGACAGAGAGAGTGGCCTCTAGAAAGAGCAGCACCATCTGTCCCCGTGGAGGAACCGAGCCTCTCTCAGAGAGTAGAGTACTCTATCAGGATAGAGCTTTGTCATTTCAGAGGGCAGAAGATGGGGTCCTCAGAGCTTTCCCTGTCCTGAGGGTCTTGCTCTCTCCCTCACAGAAGGCCATTTTCCCCACCCTGGCAGAGGCCACTTGAGAGTGAACAAGAACCTGCCCTATCAGCCGTCAGAAGGGTTGCGGGAGGCTCCACAGGAAGATTGCATGGGGCTGGGGAGCCGGAGCCTCACCTCCTGGTGCAGGTAGTCCAGTGTCTCGGCCAGCTTGTCCATGCTGCTCGAGTGCTTTTTCTGTAAGAGGAGAACTGGGCTGAGTAAGGGTGGAACATGAGGCCCAGGATGCCGGCTCCATCAGAGGGACACCTGGTTCCCCACAACCAGTATGTAGTTCCTACCCCTCCCTCATCTCGTTTCCTGTTGTGTTTTCAGTCCATTCTCTGACTTCCCCAATCCATCACCCACCAGAAGAAAAACCAATCCCTTCCCCAAGGAAGTTCAATGGAAAGGGCAAACCGAAGGTTAGAGCAAGGTCAGAAACATCTGGTGCAGTTCCGATGCTCGCACTGAGGTTGGGAGACATACTCCCAAGGGCTAATGGAATTACTTTCATCTGAAAACAATCAGGTCTAAGGCGAGACACAACCAACCCTGGATTCAAGGTCCCAGATGGGCCTTCAACGCTTGGGTCCACAGAAGACCAAAAATCGTTTGTTCTCCCTCATAGGCGGGCTTTAGATCAAGGGCAAATTCAACAAGGGGAGTGGACTTTGATCACATGATGAGGCGAGAGCACACAAGGGAGGTATGAGGATAGGTAGGTAACACCCCCCCAAAAAAAAAGATAGCATTTGATGTCTTCAATGCAAAGGAACTAATGCAGAAACTTTAAAGCAACAGAGGCTAATAGGAGAAGGGGACTAGGAAGTAGAGAAAAGGTTAGCTAGAGAAGAATCAACTTAGAAAGTAACACACATGTACATGGAAGCAAAACTAGGAATCTCCCTATATGCTATCCTTACCTCAACTAGCAAAAAACCCCTGGTTCTCCTTATTAATGTTTATACTCTCTCTTCAACACAATTAGAGATAAGGGCAGAACAGTATCTGCTTGGAAGCGAGGGGGTGGGGACAAGCGGGAGGGGGTGGGGGGCGGGGGAAGGGCGGAGTAATGACCCAATCGCATGCACATATGAATAAAGGAAATTAAAAAAAAAAAGAGGAAAAAAAATGCTTGGGTCCAGAAGTATTTCAGATGTCAGAGCTTCTTAGATTTTGGAATATTTACGTAGACTTTAACAATTGAGCGTCCGTAATTCAAAATCTGAAATGCTCAAACATCTTAGACTTTGGATTTCATATCATGAATGTTCGATGTGTACTATTTGTCAGCCCTCTCTTTGCCACATTTGTTCAGAGTAAGAGAAAAGTTCCAGAGAGAGGATGAAAGGACCCCATCTCCCAAGTATGTACACACATCTGCTACCCAGTCAGCCCACAGCCTCCCTTCCTTGCAGGTAATGAAAATAAGCAAGTGTGAGCCCCATGAAATTCGACCCTGCTTGACCTTTTCAATGTAAAATAAATAAATGAACTCTGTAAGATATATTGCTAAGCTGCCTGCAGACTGGCTGTCCCCTGAAGCGACAGGAAGACAAGGAAGGCCAGGGAGCTGCTCTGTTTCCTGGGGGACACACACAGGTCTCTGCAGACAGCTGTCAATCACCATGCAAGTAATGTGCAGAGGGCAGCCGAGAGCACAGGGCACACAGCGTGGGAGTCAATGCTGTGTCCTTGTCTCGCCGCTATTCACTCCTGCTTTAGAGTGAGGCTGGGCTCTGGGAGACCAGTCCAGCCAGGTCTGTTGCGATGGCCAGGGATAAAGCCTTCTATCTGATTCTCTTCCATCTGAGTCTCTCATTGAGTGTGGTATTGAACAGCACACTTCCCTTCCTCTGCAGAGCCCTGGGAACTCAGTTTAGAATCATCCTTGCTGCCCATCTGTACCAGATTCAGGACATTCATCTTTGGGGAAGGGGACGCCCAGCTTGGATGTCCCCTGAGTGTGAATCTTGCAGGTTTATGGCTGTAGAAGGAATCTGAGCTCACCCAGCCATTCCAGGCACCGAATGGTTGTTACTAGGACCACCAGCTGTCTGTTTCTTAGAGGAAGTTTCTATAAACTATCCCTCTTCTGTAATATCATACCTAATATAAGCTCTTCCTTGAGCTCAAAGTCAGGAAAAACCTTATTTCTCCCAATGAACTTATATACTTCCATTTATATCTTTTGAGCCCAGCTTCCAAAGAATGTCTATCATCAAACTTGTGCCTGAGGCCAGACTTTAACCCTTTCTAATAAGTTATTTCCTTGGGATTTCTTCCAAAGAAGATCATTATGGAGTCAAAAGACAGAACACGTTTAAGTTTCCTGAATCATGTTGCCAACGAGGCCTCCAAAACCCTGACACCTGTTTCCAACGGCGTCCGCAATGTGTTTTCTTGTCATGTCATCAGCCATTTTTCCTTCATTTGTTTCTCTTCTGATTTTTTATTCTACTCATGAATACAACTAGACTTTAGGGAGTAGCAAGCAAGCACTCCAGTGTCACTGCTATGAGCCAGGTCACCATTTACCTCTGAAGATGACACATTGCTTCTGCATAGAGGAGAGTGGTGATTTCATTCTTAGGACTTTGGTCTTAAGAAACCCCTAAAGAATAAATGGGGAAAACAACCCTTGTTCACTTCTCACTAAAGCAGCCTAAAGTTCTCAGGAGAAGAAAATTCGAAGTCCTAGGGCTGGGCCATAGTTTAACATGTTTCCTTAAAGGTAAAAACTCTTTTTCTCATATGAACTTTCAGACAATGCTCAGCATGAGACAGGTAAAGGCAGAATTTTACTGTGAGGTCAAGTTGAGGCCTGGAGCACACCTGTGCAACCTTTGCCCTTGAAGGTTACTGCCAGTGGACCCTGGGACGCTGAAGAGCACATTGTGACAATGAGTGACGGAGACATACCATTGGAAACATGTTTTGAGGATTACAAAACTGCAGAGAGAGAACTTCTCCACTGGGGTTGCTGAGCTATATCACGGAAATAGCTTGAAGGTGGAGCCAGGGCCAGAGGCAGAGGCAGCAAGGGTGTTGAGACTTCGGAAGTGTTAAGGGAGGGGCTGTAGACTCCAACCAAGGAGGCCAAGACAGGCAGACCCAGAAGCCAGGAGGCCCATGGAGGGAAATAGAAGGAAAGTGGCATGGGGCTCGGTTGAGATTTCAAAGCTTTACTGGTCTTTGTGCAAAAGGAAAGTCAATACAGGAGGAGAAAAATGCAGCAAAGAGAGAATTTGAGCTGGGGATGTAGCTTATTGGTAGAGTGTTTGCCTAGCATGTACTAGGCCCTGAGTTTGAGCTCCAGTACTGCACAAAGCCAGGAGTAGGGGTGTTGAGTGGATACTGGCAAGCATTGCTACAACAAGCTAAATTCCAAATTTATGGAGATGTAGTAAGTGGCTTATAATACTTTAGAACTTAAGAGTGAGACATGATTACTTTATATGTTTGCAAGCAATTCAAAGTGTGAGCTTCTAAGTGTGAATAAACTCATTCCTTGTGTATCAACATGACTAGATCTTTAGGGAGTTTCACATACTGACAGAAGCAATTAAGTTTGTCACCAAGTGTTGGGACTGTTCTAGAGATCGGTGCTCTTGGACATTGGTAGGAATGTAAATTAGTTGAGCTGCTTTTTGCAGGGCAATTAGGCAGACCCTATTAAAACTTAAATGCCTAGCCAGGTATTGTAGAGCACATCTATAATCCCAGCACTCAGGAAGCTGAGACAGGAGGATCTCGAGTTTGAGGTCAGTCTGGGCTACACAGAGACCCTGTTTCAAAAAAGAAAAGAAATGAAAAAAACAAAAAACCTTGAATTGCACATATCTGAGGGCTGGCAATTCTATGTTTAAAAGTCTATTCTAGACACTTCTCTTCAAACTATTTTGCTCATGACTCACAGTATGAGATGTGCTTCACATCACAATCCAGTACACATATCCATATAGAAACGAAGCTATCATTGCTTTACCTCATGCAATGAACTAAAATGTTTTATAGCTTATTCCATTTGCTGTCTTTCTTTCCTTCTTTCTTTCTTCCCTGTGTGAGAAATAACTAAAGCAAGAAAGGGCTGTGGGCATGGTTCAAGTGGTAGAGAGCCTGTCTACCAAGTACAAGGCTGAGTTCAAACCCAGTACTGTCCCCCCAAATAATAATAATAATAATAATAATAACAAATGCTGGTGAGGATACGGAGAAAAGGGAACTCATACACTATTGGTGTGAGTGTAAATTAGAACAGCAATTGTTAAAGAACATTATGGAGTTCCTCAAAACACTAAAACTAGGTCTACCATGTGATCCAACTATCCCACATCTGTGTATCCAAAAAGGTAAAATTAGTATGCCAAAGATAGACTTACTCATCCAAATTTATTGTGGCACTAATCACAATAGCTAAGATATTGAACATCAACAGATAAAAGGATAAAGGAAATGTGGCATATACAAAATGGAGCATTATTTTTGTGTATATGCTTATCTTTTGGATCTGTCTTCCATGTATGAGAGAAAACATGCGGCCTTTGTCTTTCTGAGCCTGGCTTACTTCACTTAACATGATGTCCTCCAATTGTATCCATTTACCTTCAAGCCATATGCCTTATGGCTGAGTAAAACTCCATTGTGTATATTTACCACAATTTCTTGATCCATTCCATACACAAAAATAAGCATATTCATATACAAACTCATTTTAGAACATGTTAGTAATAGTGGAACTACCCTATGGAATTTGGGGAAAGAGGGAAAAGAAAAGAGAACTATAGAGCATCAGTAATATCGTAAAACACAACATCTGTGAAGGTAGAAGACATAAGGATGTGTACTGAAAGTGGTAGAAAAGGGGGAGGGTGGGAGGTAAAGTGGTTAGGGAGAGTAATGGAAGGAGTTGAACAGACCAAAATAAAGTACACCCACAGTGGGGATACATAGAAAACCCCTTTGAACATCAACCTAAATATTAAATATTAATAATGAAAGATGGGACTGTAAAATAGGTACAGTGGGGGGGGGAAGGTACTAGTGAAAGAGAAGGGTGAATGAGGGACCTTAAGGGAGGCTGTATGATTGAAGGACTACAGACATTTATATGAAATAGGACAAAGAAACCTCTTGCAATTGCTTTAAGTGGGTTGAGGAAGAGGTTGAGAGGGAGAGATGATGGGGGTGATCTTACCAAAGTACAACATAAGCCTAATTGGAATTGTCACTATGAATCACCCTGTTTAATGAATATATCCTAATAAAAATTTCATAATAAAAAAAGAAAAGAAAATGGAGTATTATTCAGTCATAAAGAATGAAAACTTGTCACTTGCAGCAAAATGTATGGAACTGGAGGACATTGTGTTAAGTAAAATAAACAAAACAGATAAAGATAAGTCTGCTGTCTCTCATTTGTGAAAAGTAAAAAAAGAAATTGACCTGAGTGAACGTAGTAGCGATACTAGGAATTGGGAGGGGTGTGAGGGATGCATAGAAGACAGGGTAAGAAAAGGGTGGTTGGATTTGATCAGTGCACCACATGCCTACACAGAAATGTCATATGAACCCCATTAGTATATATAACTAATGAATGTTAATAAAGTATAGAATTAAAAGTATAATAAAGTATAGAATTAAATTTTTTAACTTTTAATTAAAAGTTAAAAAAGGGGAGAGGTTGGAAAGAAAAAGAGGGAAAGGATTAAGGTAGGAGTCAAAGTATATATTAACTTTAACTATAATCTTTTAGCTTTTTAAAAAGAAAAGCATTTGTATATTGCTTGTGGAACTGCAAATTAATAAAAATGAATAATGCATGCATGGAATACATGTACCCAGGAATGTGTCATGTATTCCAGGGTTCTTAGAGGGACAAATACATTAAGTGCAAGAATTCATGTGGAAATGTTTCATTGCAAGTTTGAGTGTACAGAAGAAATTAAGCATGCATGAGTGCACCTTGCACATGACGCTAGCACAAATAAACTCATCGTACATGCAATCACATGTGTCTACATATAAGAAGAGGGTGATTTTATATATGACTATGACAATGTATGGGTGGATAGATAAATGGATAATTGATATATATCCACTTATTTAAGCAATGTTTAAATGCCTATGTAACTACTTCAATGCCTGAATGCATAAATTCATGAATTAATGTTAACATGCGTAATGACTCAAAAAAGGGGAGGGGCAGAGAACACACAGGGCATGCAAATTTTACATGGCCTTGACAAGATCAGAAACCTTCACTATCTACATGCTGCACACACAGGAGATCTGCAGAATGCTGGTGGACCACAGCTGGTCAGGGAAGGGGCTTTCCACTACATTGTCCCACCTCACTAAAGGAAGGGGAGTTTTGATGGTGGGCCAGGGATCAGTGAGAGCATGTGCCATTTGGAGGGAGGCAAAAGTGTATGTCACAGGAGAGGCAAAACTAAAGAAACTGCCCATGCCTGTGCCATTGTCTGACAGAGGTTCCGGAGGGTGGCTGAGAGGACAGTGGGCAGGCCATGGGACTGTCATACATGGAAAGACAGCTTGGTGGCAGCCAGGCTTCAGACTCCTGAAGAAAGGTCTGTGCCATTATGTCAACATGGTCTAGGTTTCTCATCTGCCCTTTATCTTTCAACTGATGGGAACCTGTTGGTCTTCAATACGGACTTAAATCAAAATCGCTACCTGTTACATGGCCCGTGGCCTGTACCTAGGGAAGCAAGGAGCCTGGAAGATAAAGTCCACAGTTTCCTTTAGGTAAACAGCAGCCTTCCCATTACAACAAGAACTCGTTAACCAGGGGGTGATAAAAGAGTATGCACCTTTTATTTCTGAAATTCAGCACCTACATAGTCAGGATTAAGAGAGGCAAAGTGTTTTTAGCTACGTAGGAAGCTGACTCGCCTCAGCTGCAAATGACTATGGACTGGTGGAGTGGTTCAAATGGTAGAGCACCTGCCTAACAAGCATGAAGCCTTGAGTTCAAACCCCTGTACTACTCCCACCAAAAAAATTCCCTTTCTTGATATGAGTAAAAATTCCCTGTTTCCTGTGATGGTTATGAATGCACAATATCACAAATGTATGGAATACCACTGAGCTGTAACCTTGAAAATAGCTAAATGGTCAATTTTATGTTAAGTGATTTTTTTTACCACAATAAAAAAATTGGAAGGGGAGGTGTGACTCAAGTTGTACAGCACCTGCCTAACAAGTGGAAAGCCCTGTGTTCAAACCCTAGTACTGCTGAAAGAGAGAGAGAGAGAGAGAGAGAGAAGGAAACAAAGAAAAAGAGAGGAGAAAGGAGAGAGAATGAAAGAGAAGAAAGAATGAGAAAAAGAGAAAAGGAAGGAAGGAAGAAAGAAAGGAAGGAAGGAAGGGTGGAAGGAAAGTAGATCCATTCATTTATCCATCCATCCATCCACACATACACTCACACACCCATCTGCCCTAATTTTGAAATAGGTCATCGCAGCTCCAGGCCAGCAGGTAGGGATCGGGCAAGTTGAACTCACTCTTCCCCTCCCCAGCATTTGCAATCTTTAACCTCCCAGCCTGCACTTCACCTGTTGAGCGGAAGGACACAGGTAACACAGGCTTGCATTACTGAAGAACACGTTGATGAGTTTCCAGTCATGGTGAAAGTCAAGTTGCTAAACAGTAATCACATGAAAGAGATTCAAGTAAGACCTTAAGTAAAAAACTATCATTTCATGTCTTTTAATTTCATACACTCACCCCTTATGGTCACATCATGAGTTTTTTGTCAAAAGAAGCATACAGTGAAATAACTGTTCTAGAAGGCAAATTGCCAAAACACACTTTTCAAAAGTGCATACCTTTGTTCCAGCAATTAGTTCCCAGAATGTATTTGAAGGAAATAAGGTACATGAAAGATTTAGCTACAATGGCACCTTGTTCATAAGAATGAAAACTAAGAAACAACATAAATATCTAAAATGGGGATTGCTGTATAAATGAGGGAATACTCAGAAGATGACACACTGTGTAGCTATTAAGATGATACCAGAAAATATAATTACTGTCATGGGAAATAAGATATTGAGAAAGGTAGGTTATAAAAAGTATCTATATCCCGTAATATCCCCATTTTTATAAAAATAAATACAGTTATACATACTAACAAAAAATATGGAAGGGAATACAAACCATGTTAGAACAGTAATTATCTTTGGGTATTAGGTTTTAATATTCTTTTAGTTTGCCTGTGTTTTCTGATTTTTCTATATTGACTGTATGTGACTTATGCAATAAAAAACAAACTTTTGTTTTTTGAGGCATCACACTGTGCTTGAGGAACACTCTGCTGTGAATTACACTCTTTAGATTTTAGCTCTAACTGGCTGTGGGAACTTGAACTAGTCACTTGACTTCCTAGAAGTTCAGTTACCTCGTCTTTTGGCATGTGCTCTACCACTTGAGACACACACCCAATCTTCATTTTTAAAAATTACAGAGTTAGATTCAGGACCTCCCAGCTATTTTCCAAAATAACAATAAGCTTATTATTATTCCAGAAATTCTGTAATTCTGCTAAAGAGAACTCAAGACTTCATGGTACAAATCCTGCATTGGCTACTGTCCCTGTATAACTTGGAGTGGCCTCCACTTTAATTCCTGAACTTTGTCACAGCTGGCCGAGACAGTAGCTTCCCTTGGCTTCAGGGGTCCAGGCTCAGTGCTTGTTTAGAGCCAGTTTGGTGCAAGGTTTGATTTGAAACTTGCCCCTTAGGACAGGAGTAAGATCAGAGGATGCTTACTACAAACTGAAAATGAGTTATTGAACAAAAGGCACCTGAACTGTTAGGGGAGAGGATAACAAGGTATCCAGTATGTATGTTACAGAAGCTTCCGGCCCAAGAACTAAAATTAATTAACATTAATTAATATGTTAATAATAACAGCAATCACCTCTACAATGACCATGACAACTAAAGACTTTTCCTGAGCACTGACTCTGTGCAGGCACATCTAATACCTCATTTAATCTTCCATAAACCCTACGCAGCAGTCTCTTTCATTATCCCCATTTCATAAATAGGGAAACTGAGGCCAAGGGAAGTTGAGTGCCTTACTCAGCATCACATTACTATAGCTAGAAGGTAAAAGGATTTACACTCAAGCCAGCCTCCCTTGGGAACCCTATCACCTCTCTATGTGAGAAGTCATTTGTCCATCTGCTGACTTTACACAGCACACACAGAAAACGATTCAGAACAGAGGAGTTGGTCTTTTTCTCTAGTGATCACAGTGTAAAGGTCATTTTGAAGATCCCAGGCCACATGATACTGTGCTCATGACAAGATGGTATAGGAGCCATTGTCACTCACTATGTTTGATCTGATTGCCTTGCAGCAAACATAGGCAGCCCAAACACACCAGAGTTAGATGGACTCTTACCGGGTTCTCTTTCAAACTTCTCACCAATTCTTCAGCCTGACTCCTTAAGTCTCTGTGCACAGGGATGGAAACAGAGAGACAAGTCAGTAAATTTTACTTACCAATCCAGATCCAGTCTCTGAGCCCAAGGCTACCCTGGACCACAGTGGCTTCTGAAGGACAGACACTGATCTGATTATTAGAATGTGACCCAGCAAGGTAGACTGAAAGCAACATGGGAAGGACTTAATGAAGATCTCGATTTTTAAATCTCTTTGGCCTTTGCCAGCCTCCCAGGCCTCCCACTTGCATGCCCAAGACCAGCAGGAATACACAACCTGGAGAGGCCAGAAGGGGTTTACTTACCCAGTATCATCATAGGGTACCACATTCTTCCCAGGAAGACACATGGGGCTTAGGACAGCAGGGTTGAATTGTCTGATAATGTCTGAAAGGACTAAAGAGAAATCTGGAGGTCACCTCTAAATGCTATTTTAACCTAGGGGAACAGGCCAGAGTCACTGCCCCGATGGCAAGGCACAGCCTTCACATCCTGCCTTGGGCTGTGAGGCCACCTCTGCAGCAGGCCCCAGAAGTGAACAAAGCTGAAGATCCCAGGCCAAGCGCCCTCTATGCATTCTCTCATTCACTCCTCAGGAACAAACACACAGCAACACGATTTCAAATGAGACAGAGACACCAAGCAAATCACCCAAGGACTCCCAGCTGACAGAGGATGCTGGGCCTTGAACCAGAGCTCTGGGGTGCCAAAGCCTTTAGCTGTCTGGGTTGCCTTCCACTCCCCCTCCCTCCTCCTGAGAGTGACAGCTGGGCGGGAAAGCTCTGGGGAACACACAGAGAACACATCCCAGAGCTGACAGCCAGAGGACCGCTAAAAATAGTGCTGTCAGGAGCAGTTAAGTTGTGTCTTGCTCCCGAGAGAGGAGAGGGCAGAGTGGGGAGTGTGTCATGGAGGAAATGCCTCCACCCTCTTCCCCATCTCCTTTTCTTTTTGTCCCCACCCAGAAGTGCCTCAGGGCTTTGCAGGAGCAGGGTCCCCATAAGAGTAGCTGACTCTGTGCAGGCAGCAGTCAGGGACAGGGTGGGAGAGCCAGGCTAGAAATCAGGAGACTGACCACTTGGCTTTGTGACCTTAGGCTGCCACCTAACTCATGTAGGATTCAGTTTTCTCCATTCTTAACCCTTTCTCACCCCCGACCAGCTTGTAGAAGGAGCTCATGCCTGCATGTGGGGAAACAGAAAGCTGTGAGCCCAATTCAATATGACAAGGACAGTAGGAATGTGTATATGGAGAGCACAGTCCCTTGGGTGAGGACAGCCTGTAGGGACCAATGACAAAACACAAATGTCTGTTAATTAATTCTTTGAAAGAAAGCTGCTTTCAAAATCAAAGGTATTTGTATCATACAGCTTCTTTGCAGTCAAGCTCAGCCTTAGACCTTTTTACCTAAATTTGCAGGTCATTTTGTCTGCTCTGTTCCTGGTCTATCCTCACTGCCTACCTAGGGGCTTCCTGGTAGCAGTGAGGTCAGAACAAAATACACAAGGAATGGTGATGCACACCTCTCATCCCGGCACTTGGGAAGCTGAGGTAGGAGGATTGAGAGTATGAGGCCAGTCTGGGCTTCATAGTGAAACCCCGTCTCAAAAACAAAGCTACAACAAAAAGAACCAAAGGCAAGGCTGCAGGGCTGGACCACCTGGGTTCCCAGGAATCTGCTACTTACTGAACACATATACTTAGAAAAGTCTATTTACTTCCCCAACACTCAGCTTTCTCATCTGTAAAATGGGCTTGGTGGGCTAGACTTGGAGGTCTCTAAGGTGCTGAAGAGCTCCACAGTTCTGGTACTACAAGACAGTGGGGTGGGCTGAGCCCGGGCCAACCCACTGTGCACTGTTCAGACCTGGATATCTCCCGGAGCACTTTCTGCTGGGAAAACTGATTGCTCCTTTTGCTGCCAGCCATGGGGCACAGTCCTCCTTCCCCTCTCTTCCCTTTCACTCTCCTTTCCTTCCTTCAGGTATGCTGGGGTCACGGAAGCTGCAGAGGAGTCCTCTGATAGCTCTAGTACCAAATCAGCCCTCCATGCCTCCTCTGCTGCCCCTCTGGCTAGCTGGGATTCCTGGTCACTGCGTGCTGAAAGAAGGGCACTCAGGCTGGGCAGAGGGTGAGTGAGGGGGGAATAGAAGCAAAGTAAGAAATCAGGTAAAGTGGAAGTCACATTGGTGGCCTCATCCCATCTTCCTAGACATCCCCAGTAATTCTGTTTCCTTTCTTTTCTTCTACTATGCAAAGATAAAGAAAGCCAGGCCTAGGTACAGCTGTGACAGCCACCAAGTCAGTGATTGGTCTCCTCTTTTGGAGGAGACTCTTTTCTAGGAGACCCTCCTCTCACTATAGCCACTGACATGCCCTCACCTGTCAGTCAGGTGATAGGAGGACTGGACAGGAGGCCTCAACCTTCCTGCTGGGTTGTGAATTCAGAAGGAGAGCCTGTTTATTCTGGTCCTTTCCAAGAGCCTAGTATTTCATAGGCTCTTCAATGTCAATTCCTGGGTTGGACTGACAAGGCACCAGTCACCTTACTTGTTCATTACTTCAGCAGAGATCGGCTCAGTCAAGCATTTGCCTCACTGCCTGTGTCTTCTCCCTCCAATTACACAGTGAAAGGTGGTTTCCCTTGTTGCTGATTTATGGGCACCAGGCATAGAAGACTCTACCTTTCTGCCAGGCTAACTTAGCAGGTGTTACGGCACTTGAGTTTTAGGATGACTTAATTAGAGATCTCTGGTATTAAATGAAGAAACCTAGGTTATAGATAGTATAGTCATAAACACATTTGCATGTAAAAAGGCCAAAATATTAACCATAATTATCTCTGAATAGTGGGATTACAGTTGATTTATTTTCTTTTCTATTGCAAGTGAGGGAGATTTTACCAAATGACATAGACTATAAATTAGACCTGAGTCCACTTTGGGGCAAAAGGGGTGAACAAGGACATTTTCTCAGATGAAGTGCCATGAGGCCAGCCCTGAGGTCCTGGGGAAGAAGGAACCACAAGACTCTGACCAAACCACCCCTGCCTAATCAGCCCCTAGTCCCTCTCCCATGTCCCTTTATCTTAACCCAATGCCTCTTGGCTTCTCTTTGTCCAGAGATCAATGGAACATTTCTCACGCCCTCCTTTCAGGGCACGTGACCTTACATGCTCTGGCTCCCTTATCTCCCCTCTCAGAGTTCCTTCTCCTTTCCCAGGCTCTGGTGATAAGTGGCCAATAAAGGACATCTTCTGTTGTCTGCACACTTCTGTGTGCTACTGTGTCTGAAAGATGGGGACAATCTGAAATCTGGTCATGAAAACCAGGACTCACCTGTTATCACTCCCATGCACACCTGCTGCGTCCTGTTCTTGGTCCTACAAGTAGAAGGGAAGTATTCAAGTGCAAGATGATACCAATGACTGACCAGAACTCTTTCTCTTGGCTGCTGTGGGCTACTTCATTACATGCTTTGGCCCAGCCTTGCTCTGGCCCTGGGATTATTCTTACTGGAGTGACTACGTCAAAGGCGACATGGGTCAAAGAACTCCCTCTGGACCTATCTACCCAGTTCTCTAGTCTGGTCCAAAGCTGCCCCCAGTGTAAAATGACCCTGGTCCAAACCCTGCACAGTTTCCCAAGAGCAGAGCAAGAGGGACTGGGGACAGGAATTCGATCTTTTGGGGCTCCTCCTACTTCTCATCCCTGACTCACCCAGTGGAGCTACCAGGAGCCACAGGCCCTAGAAGTGCTGGTCCTGGTCTCTGC
This sequence comes from Castor canadensis, assembly GCF_047511655.1. NCBI lineage: Eukaryota > Metazoa > Chordata > Mammalia > Rodentia > Castoridae > Castor > Castor canadensis. Next base: position 24,145,693 of record NC_133397.1, on the reverse strand, counting down.
AGCTAGGAGAGCTTTAGCAAGGCCCCTAAACTCTCTGGCCCTACTTTTCCCCATCAATCAAGCAAGGAGATCAGATTAGAGAGAGTCTGGGGCACCCTTCTGCTTGCTCTGTGTTCCAGGACAGGTAGGTACCTTTCAGGCGTCTCCTGGTTGACAGTCTCAGAATCTAGAGGCTGGAAGAGACAGTGGATGTGAACAAGCCAGCTCATCATGTGACCCCAGGCACCCCTCCCACCAGTAAGAAGGAACCTTTGGATCCAGAGAAGGACTGAGCCCACCCTGTTCACTGCAAGGAGGGTAGGGAAACATGTCTGGCTTCCCCAGCAGTTTGTTAGGCCTCTAAGCCGTAGAAGTGGTGACTATTTTTCTCAGAGCTTAGACTTAAACACTTTATAAACTCACATTTTCTACAGAGAGTAAAAAAATTGTTGTTTTGGCGATCCTCAATAATCTAAAAAGTACTTTGTTATCTGTCTCCCCCAACTCGAACACTAGCGCCACCCAGGCAGGAATTGTCATTTGTTTTGTACATGGCTATATTCCTTGGACCTAGAATTGTGCCTGATGTGCTGTAAAAACTCACTGAATGATTGTTGAGTAAATATTTTCTGAGTGATAAAAATAAGTTTCTGATTTTTCCCCTTGATAAAACACTGGATTACACAGGGCACTCCCTGTTGGAGGTGTTCTAATCCTAGCACTGGAGGTGAGACAGTGGTAACCAGCCCCCAGGAGTTAAGGATACTTGCAAGCTCTTATGGATACTTGGAATTGTGCCTGGGATGTAGAAAGTGCTCGGCAAATATTAGCTATTGTTGGTAGTAGAATTTTCACAGTTTCCGACACACATTCTCTCTCTCATCCTGGAAGACAGGATGCCAGGTGGTGGTGACAGGTAGACAGTTACACCCTCGTTGTCTCCACCCAGCACTGTAAAAAGCACAGCTATCCTAACCATCAACTCCAACTATGGCCAAGCCATGGAACTAGGTCACTCTAGAGCCCCTGAGGGAAGGGAGGCTAAACCTGAAATTCTTTTACATGGGACAGAATCCTTTGATTGTCAAAATAGGGACTTGGAAAATACAATGTGTGTGTGGGGGTTACTTATGGAAGGGGTGGTGAATGGAGGAGATGAAAGTGAGGAAATATGGTTAATGTGCCTCATTTACATATATGAAATAGAATGATGAAACCTCTAGCAAGTGCTTTAAGTAGGGCAGGGAGGAGGTTGGAAGGGGGAGATGGTGGGGACGGTTCTAATCAATGTATAATGTAAGCCTATTGGAAATTGTCACAATCAATCGCCCCTGTATGATGAGTATATCCTAATAAAAATGAAAAAAAAATAATAGGGACTTGGATAGGCCAATCGTTCAGGGAGAGATGACAAGTTAAACAAAAATCACAGGGAAGTGCAAGTCAAGGTCTGTAAGCATAGATGCAAGTAGATAGTGAAGCTGATCTCCTGGGTTATGGCAAGTTGCACACTCTGCACACGACCAAAGGGGGTGCTGTCCACCAGCTTGAGCTGATAGCTGCCCAAGGGACCCATGACTGCCAGATCTCATCTTTCAAGAGACCCTGGAAACAGAAACATTTATTTATAATCTCCTAAGAGGTTTAACTGTAGAAACCTAACTCTGTGGGGAGTTCCCTGCCCAGAAGGGAAGAATCTGAGAGGCCTCCAGAGAGTGGGTCACACCTGTGGGGCCCTGGAGTGTCAGCATCAATGTGCACAGATACACAGGCTCAGCAATGTCAACCTGCCATCCAGGATAGGAGGCCTCTTTTCTCATTGATTTCCATTTGCACTTTCCGTTATTCCATTGGTGAGCCTCTCCTCTCTCCATCTATGTACAGTCACACAGCTATAAAAAGAATGGAACAGAGATGGGGAAGCTCTGCCAGCCAGATGCCAACTGGGCCCAAAGCTCTTTCCTAACATTAAGTGCCCACCTCTGTACAGCAGTACCTCCTCACCCTTCTCCCTGCTGTATGAGCTTCCCCTGTTCAAACTATTCATGACTGCACAGTAAGTACACCCACTCTTCAAGCAAAGGTAAGTATGGTAGAGTCAATGCCAGCAGGGTTGAATGTTCTAGGCAAGTTCCAAAGAAATTAGTTATTGAAGAAGAAGAGGAGAGGGAACAGAGCTAGGGTCTCAGGGGTATTGGGTTGGCTGGAATAGAGGGTCAGAGCCTGGAGGAAGGGGCTGCAGTTGAGAGAGCAGAGGCTACAGATGGGTAGGGAAAGACGTGGGAGAGAAATGAAGGAGTGGAGTTGGGAGGCAGTGCCTGGGGAAAAGAGGGAGACCATCCTGGCTCATGTGTGAGAAGGGGGCTGGGCAGAGCAGGAACTGGAAGAGAAGCACTCTGCTCAGCTGGGATCATGGAGGACTGAGGGACTGCTGTGCTTTGCCAAACCCGGAGTAGGTGAGATGTGGGAGGCAAGGGCTGATGGGAGAATGCAACCTTCTCCTCTGCTCTTCCACCCTTCTCCCCAGATGCACCTTTCTCTGACATCCCTTTCTTTCCTCTCTTTTCATTGCTTCCTTTCTCCCCAACCTGACCATATAAGATATATAACTTGAACTACAAGCATATGAAAAGATGCCTTACCGCACTAATAATTAGGGAAATGCAAATCAAAGCCACAATGAGATGCCACCTTGCATTCATTAGGATGGTTACTATTAAGAACACACACTTGCACACACACAGCAAACAGAAAGTAAATTTAAGGATGTGGAGAAACTGAAGCCCTGTGAGTTGTTGGCAGGAGTGTAAAATGGTGCACACACCATGAAAAAATACAGTAGTTGGTCAAAAAAAATAGAATTATCATTTATAATCTAGCAATTCTACTTCTGAATATATTTCCTGAAGAATTGAAAGCAGGGTCTTGACGAGATATTTATACACACATGTGTATAAACACAAAATACAGAAGTGATCCAACTGTCTATTGATGGATGATGGGTAAACAGAGTGTGGCACACACCTACTGTGGAATATTAGTCACCCTTAAAAAGCAAGGTAAGTCTGGCACATGTAGATGTTATATTCAGTACAATAAGCCAGTCACGAGAAGACAAATATTGAATGATATTGAGTTTGACTAAAAGTAGTCAAACTCATAGAAACTGAAAGTGGTACAGTGGTTGCCAGGACCAGGAGAAAGAGAAAGTGAGTTATTGTTTGATGAGTGGAGAGTTTCAGTTTTGCAAGATGAAGAAGTTCTGGAGATTGGTTGCACAACAATGAGAATATACTTTTCATGACTGAACTGCACACTTAAAATAGTTAGAATGGTAGATTTTATGTATGCCTATTTACCATAATTATAAATTAAAATTTTAATTAAGATCAATGTTTTAAAAACTTATTTTATAACTATAAAGCTTGAAAGATTGCTTTAAAAATTCTGGACTATCCTTGATTCATCAATGGATTTAACTTATTAATGAGAAATTTCAAAGTTTTCCCAGCCTGACGTATAGGCAGCCATTTATTTAGGTTTTTAAAAATTCAGAACCTCCTGGATTTTGAGATTTCTTCATCTCATACAATGTTCTCTCCCCAAATGGAGCATTCTCACTAGTTACCAGGAACTAATTTGTGGTTTCACCAGTACCAAACACTGTCTCATTCCCCAAGCTGCTTTAAGTACTCACAGTTTCCGGGTTGCCAATGGCTGCCACAAGTTTAATGTCAGAAGGCCTCAGAGAGTGAACTGTGAAGACATGAACCCATGTGGCAAGGTCAGATCTATACTCCCCACAATGTAGGCTAAAGATGCCACATGGGATATGCAGAGCAGACCCCCCATCCCACAGTCCTTGAAGAGCTGCTGAGGTCAAGTCAGTTGATGTAGGAGAGAAAGGCTGAAGACCATGCAGTCACTGAGAATCCCAGGACCCATGCTGGAAAGAAGCTGAGGCCACGCTGCTACCTGGACTAGGGCTTTCCAGGCAGGTGTCCCAGGGAAGCTAAGCATGGCCACCATTTTCCCCTCTTGCCTGGCCCCATGCCTTTCTCATACTTCCCTCTACCTCATGAACCTGTATTTCTAAGCCACCATTAATAAATAAGAGGGCAACAGACTGAAACTAGAACCACATGGGTATCCAACAGTTATCTTTGGCTTGCAGAGTGCCAGAGAATAGCACTCAAAGTCTGTGAGCACACAGAGAATCAGATGCAAATTATACACATGGACGTCTACTTGACTCACTTGAGTGACCAACATTTTTCAAAATTAAGTCTCCCTAGAAACCACTGACCAAATCCTCTGGTTATGGTATAGGGCATTCATATGTAAATCTCCTGAAGATCCCATTTTCTAAGCAATATATCCAAATTCTTCATATAACAAAACAGTAAGAAAAGCAAGCTTAACTGGAAACCCTTATTAAGTCAGTGTAATGTAAATACATATAAAGCCATTGAGCACAATCAGCCACTTAAGATAAAGCAAGGAAGAAGGCCAGCTCAAGAGAGCATTCATAGCATCATAGAATTATAGGCAAGCCTAGCCTATCATAAGGAAAATGCCTAGACAGGCCACTGTTGCTACTGTATAGGAATGGGAAGTCATGTGAATGACCACCCCCAACCCATAACTCCCACAACACTGTCCACCTGCAAGGAGTCAAAATCCCTCAAGTTGTCATGTCCAGGTAGGCCATACTGGGGCCACGGGGCCATATTGGTTTTATCCCTACATGGTGTGTTGGGCTACCCTTCCATAGAATGACTGAGGTAGAAACAGTGATGTGAAGGACTGAGGATGAAGAAGAGAATTTCTGACCATATCACAGATAAGATGCTAGGCCTTTCCTGCTCAGAGCCAGCAGGCCCATACCTGACGTAGAAGGCGCATTCCATCCTAACTTCCTTGGGTTGCACGGGAATGAAAAATTCTTCAGGACCTGCAACTGAAACCAAACATCCAAAATATCAACTGCTTTGCATGGAAGTATTGCAGGTTCTGAAAACATGGTTTTGAAATGACCATGTACTTGTTCTACGTAGACTCAAAATCCAGAAGCAATAACGTCTATAGTCATGTTCTCCCAACCTCCATCTCCAGTTACCCTGGTGAAAGAGAACATATGACTGACAATGATTTTATCAGGTTCCATGTAAGGATGTCTGAGAGCAGTGGGGTGGAGAGGGAGGGCAGGTGACGAAGGAGAATAAAAGTTAGTTCTTGGGTCGATGAATACTCTGGAGATGGATAGTGGTTAAGATCGCACAATGGCCTGACTGTACTTAATACCACTGAGTTGTGCACTCACCATAGTTAAAATGTTAACTTTTATATTATGCATATTTTACCACAATAAAAATACTAATTGAGAAACTCAGTCTACCTAGACTAAAAGTTTTTTTTAAATCAATTCTAGGCTACTTTTATTTGTATTATTTACTTTCCCTTTCTTTTGATTATTTCCACAAAAGCAAGTATATGAGGCTTATGTTTATTTGCTAATAAACACTAGGTAAATTTGAAACTGGGAGACCCTTATGTCCTCCAAATTGGAGTGTCCTGAGCCTAGAGAGACAACTGGGAGTGGACGAGGGACACAGTGACCAGTGTTCAGGTCCTCAAGACCATTGGACTTCCTCAGGTGCTATTCAGAATCCAGAGTTGCTTCTGTTTCTGAGAAGAACATGGAAGACTTTGGGAAGGGAGATTGCATATTTTCTCCCCAAAATTGGAAGCAGAAGGGGGAACACTCCACTAGGGGAAAATGTATCAATAAATGAAGTACTTGACTACATCTCACAAGAAGCTAATTTCTCTTGAATGACCAATTACAGTAAGAGATTCAGCATTTACTCTCATCTCTTATCTTGTAGATATTCTGGGAAAACCTCACCCAGTTGCCATCAGATAACTCATCACATCTGCTTCAAGGTTCACAGAGATAACACACCCATTTATAATGTTTTCTGGATACTTCTGAGAACCACCCACTCAGTCGGCAGGCACGATGAGCCCCAAATTCCAAGATATATGGTTGTGCTCTGCAGGCACAACCTAGGAAAAACCACTCATATGGCCCATTCCCTCAAGGCCTTAAGGAAGGACCCACCAACCTGCACGGGAACTTGGGTTTACCCACCAGAGGGAAACCCACTCCCTCTTCACCTCCCACCAAGGCAAAGCCTCACCTCTGGCCATAGCTGCCCTTCCACTGTGCTCTTTTCAGGAGAGATATGGATTTGGGTGGTCTCTACAAAAAATAAAAAGGAAAAATAGTAAAGTATTTTATCTGGAATTAACTCTTATCCAAATTTGTGGCTTTCCTGCTCTTCCTCCCAGCCCTCTGTGCCCAGCTCAGTAATGTCCTTTTTGTTAGGAAAACCCAGATTCCATTTCTCCAGCTGTCAAAGTTTGGGGCGCTGTGCTCCCATTAATGCAATGTACTAGGGCAGAATCCCCAGGTTAAAGTGCAAAAATTTTGCCATTGAGAGGGGGCAGCAGCGCTGTGTCTTACAGAGCACCTTTAGCACAGACTGCTTATTGGTTCTTTAGCAAAGAGCAGATCCCTCCAGAAAGGTAACGTTGAACAAATTGATGTCATTGTTTAGGGATCCAGTGCAAAGCAGGAAAGATGAAGAACATTCCAGCAGAGTCTGAAGATTATATATATTGTATATTCTTTTGTATATATACATATATATACAGCACAACATCCTCAGTCACAGGTGATGTGATCTTAAAGAGCTAATCATGGAATTTCTAGCAACCACTACTGTGCTAAATGTCTGAACAGGGGCTGTGTTCGAGGAGTCATGCTGCATGCTGAATGTGAGGAAAAAGGGAAAGAAAAGGCAGGCAGGAAGACCACAAAGATGCAATCCTTGCCCCAGCTTGCTCTTAGCCAGCCTCTTAAAACTTCTATTTTACTAAAAGTAAAAATGTAGGTTTACTTTTTAAAAGTATAATTTCCCCACAATAAATTAGAGCCATTTAAGTGTACAGGTTGTTTTTCCATAAAACATTTAGTTTAACTATGCAAATAGTAAAATTAACAACACTTTAAACAAATGCCACTAATCCCATGTTCAAATGTCATTTCATTTGTTGCCATTCTCGTAACCACTATCACACATACTTTTCATTCAGTGTCCTGCATGCTTCCTTTAAGTGTTTTATCCTGAGCGCTGTTCCTAGTGCTACATACTCTTGGTATTTATGTCAACAGCCACATAATACCTTCTATGATACTAATATTTGTTTGGAGGTTCAGATCCCTTGCGTCTTCTGCCTTCTCCCCAATCGGTTCTTTGTTCATAGTGTACACTATTTATAGGAGATGCCAAGCAAGAACCCTTAAACGGCATCAGACTGTGCTAAAGGCAAGCCCTATTGGGAGTTTGTTTTCTTCTCTACTCCAGACTTCTGAAGCTTTCTTTTTGGCCCTGAAAATAATTTATCTAGAGTCTCATGAGAAGGAGCAGTATATTTCTATTTCTTGCCCACTGTGAGATCTGATACCAGGTTCCATGTCAGAATTTACATAAGGAATGATGGCTATAACCTGCCTCCAGGTCTCAGTGACGTTTTTGAAATTCCTAGAAGCCAGATTTCTGGGCAGATAGTGTCTCATGATGGGAAGACAAAGAGCTGTAGACAGCATGGAATGCTGGAAAAGTCTGGAACACAAGGTCTGTGACAAAAGGGCAGGGAAGGGGTAGTCACAGAAGACATGGACAGATGGAAGCTAAGTCCTGAGTAACTGGGAGCCATGATCAGCCTTTGAAGGTGCATTGTAAGATGACCATCACTCTGGGAGTAGTGGGATAGATGAGTTGGCAAGGCTGAGATTTTAGACTATTTAGGTAATATTCTTTCTGAGTCAAGATAAAAATGTAAATGATAGCTACCACTTACATAAAACTACAAGCCAGGCACTGCTCTGAGCACTTACACAAAGCAATTCCTTTCATTCTCATGACAATTTGATGAGATAAATGCTATCATCTCACTATACAGATAGGAAAATGAGGCCCAAAAAGGTTAAGTGTCATTTTAAAGGTGACACCCCTAGCAATTGGTGATGGAAAGACTTGAAATTGACAGCTTGGCTCATCTAGCTCCATGGGTCACACTTGGATTCAATAGCTAAGTGTAAGCCCCATGCATAAGGCTAGCAAATGTTTTCTACAAAAACCAGACAGTCAATATTTTGGGTATAGAAGGCCATAATGGTCTTTGTCACAACTATTCAACTCAGCCGCCCTATATTGGGAAAGCAACTCTAGGTAATATGTGACCATTATTAACTTACTTATGGAGGCTACCATTTAGAATCCATGTATTTCTCAGGTGTCATGAAACACTTTTCTTCTTTTTACTTTTTACAACCATTCAAAAATGTAGATATGAACAAATGTGGATATTAACAAACTGATTCCAAAGTGCATATGGAGAAGCAAAAGACCCAGAGTAGCCAACACAATGTTGAAAGAGAAAAGTCAGATGATTGACACTACCCGACTTCAAGACCTATTATGGAATTATAATGAACGGTGTGGTATTAGCCAAAGAACAGACAAATAGATCAATGGAACAGAATAGAGAGCCCAGACAGGCCTGCACAAATATAGTCAATGCATTCTTGACAAAGAAACAAAGCCAATAAAGTAGACCTTTGGCATCCACAGGTACATACTTCCAAGGAGGCACCATTGATGAAAAATCGCAGATGCTCAGGAGGCAGAGTTCACAGCTGTGCTGTTGAAGCTTGGTTCATTTTTCCCACCATGCTACCCACCTTCTGTTAAAAACAGGCCAGCTTTCAACAACTGTAAAATTTTCACTTCATTGCTTAAATTAAGCATGCTAACTTTTACCTTGCTTTTGGGGCACCATTTGCTTTTTGGGAGGCAGATTTTTACACAGTGAAGGGCAGGAAAATACTCAGCAGATCATTCAACAATTTAAACACAACTGATGATAATGTGGGACTGACTTAGAGTTTCTCCACCTCAACTGAACTGCATAATGTGTGCTCGGGAATTTAAAATGTTGGGTTTTGAAATTTCTTCTGATTTTTTTAAACTGTGTTTGGCCAAGCCCATCTGTAGTAAGTTCACAAATAAAGCAGGCTTACTGTACAGTGGAGAAAAGTTAGTCATTTCAACAAATGGTGCTGGAATGATTGGACAATATGCCAAAATATGTGTAAAATATTTTGAAGTCCCTTTTAGCACGTAGGTCACATAAAATCATGTATCAGACTGGATTTGAACTAACAGTTCAAAGTTTGCCAACCAATCTCTGATCTAGACTGGCACTGAAAAGAGATTATCCAGGTGAGATGTGGATTAGCTATAACCTTCATAGGAAGGCTGGGGAACTGAAATAGTAAAAATATTGGCTTTAAAAAGGGTGAGAAAAGAGGGGGAAGAATGCAGAAGAGACAAAGCACAGTGAAACCTAACATAGGTATTACATTTAAGCACAGCAGGGAAGACCAGAGAAGGGCTTAGGAGAGGTCCCTTCAGTATCTGCAGGACTGGGTATCAAATCTGTTTTTATGTAGTCCCTAAACCAGGACTAGAGCAGTGAAGACAGGCCATCCCTTGGTAGAATAGCTAGGGCTACCCAAACAAGAATGGGCTGCCCAGAGCTCTGTCCCAGCAGCAGCAGAGACTGGGGATCGTGGTGCACATGTGGTACACACACCAGGCAGAGTTTAAGAGCTTGGACACCCTTGGTTTTGTCAGCCCCTCCAAGCCTCTGCTTCCCCACCTATAAAGTGAGGTTGGTAATACTTGCCTTTATGTACATGCAGCCTCAGTGTTCTGGGATTTCCCCATATTGCTAAATGCTCAGGAGTCCATTTTTAACTAGATGATGAGTCATCCATCATAACTGCTTGGGCTTACAAAGAAACTGAGCCTGTAATCTAAACGCTAAGTGCCCAGACTCAAAAACCCAGATGGAAACTTATAGCCCTTTGGTCCTGCCCCCATTGACTCTGAGAGGGACTTGGGCTATAGTCCCATTCTCTGCTTCCAAAAGACACATGGGGAAGAAAATCAATGCCTACAGTAACTGAGGCATTGTGGCAAAAATTATCAAAGCACTTGTGGCATCATTGAACCAAGTCATGGGATCCTGGGAAACTTGTCCCTTGTGGAAAGTTGTTTAGCATTAAGCTGTGGATCTATGAAGGGCTTTGAGCTCCCTGAAAATCTCCCACCTCAGTATGATCAGTAAGAGAAAAAAAAAAAAAAAAACATTCTTGATAGGAATGAAAGAGAAAGAAAACCTGTGCATGCTCTGAGGAAAAAGTTTGGCTGAGATCGGTCATCTAAGTAGGACAAGTCTGTGACTTCTGATGTTTGGAACTGACAAAGTGCCATTACAGCACCAGGCCTTGGCCAGGTATAGTCACACAGGCTTCTGCCTCAGGGATGTGTCTTCTAAAACAGTCTCTGTGGACCTGTCCCCTGCTGCCTGGACCCCCAAAGATTCCGGTTTGAGAGGTCTGCATATGCAGACCACTCAAAGTCTCTTGGGTGCCGCTTATGTGTGTCCAAGTTAAAAGCTCAGTTCACAGTGTGTTAGCCCAGCAGCTGGCCAGAGGTGAGTGGCGTGATTTTACTAGCCAGATTAAAGACTTCATGCTCTCTATTCTATACATTTCCTTGGTGTTTGTCCACTTACACAGTGCCCCAAGCGCAATTTTCTACCCGCCATCCCTTCTTTGAGGAAGACAGCCATTTGGTGACTTTGATCAAGCACGTAATCACTCTGTATTTTGACTTCCTTGTCTATAAAACAGGAATGAGACTAGCTTCCCTGCCCCCCTCCTGGGGTTGTTGTGAGGATCAAAGAACAGGAAAGTGCTACGTAAGCAGGAGTTGTACACGTGAGAGGTGACCTGCCTCCCTGGATGAAAGGAAGGTGCCTCCCCTGCACATCAGAGAGAATGGTCAAGGGCAACACAAGTGGAACTGAGCTCCTTCCTCAGTGTATCTTAAATTCTTGGGCTCTCTGAAAAGCAGAATGTCCTCACAGCAGCCCTAGAGGCAAGATTTATGACCCTCTTGACATTTTTACAGGTTCAGAGGGCTATACCCTGCTAGAGACCATACCAGCAAGGGAAGGGTGGGCCTGGAGTCCCTAATGCCATCCCCCAAGCATCAAGTGGAGAGCTGGAAAGGGGAGGGTCAAGGTCAGCCAGGGTGGCTCCTTGCATCATTCTTGACTTTAAGCAAGTTCTCGGGTGACTGTGTTACATGGGGTCACTGTCAGTTCCCATCAGCATGCAGGCCTGCAGGATGCTACTGTAGCCAGTGGGCAGACACCACCTTTGGCCAGCTATGGGGACTAAGTTGGAAAACCTTGGGTCACAATTGGCTGCTGCTCCTGCCTCAAAATTTCAGGTGCTCTGGAGAACATGGGTGTCCTATCAGTGTGGTATTCATGCAGTCACAGCCACAGTCAGTGCAAGGTGACACTGAGGTCCTGAGAGCCTCTCTGGAGCTGTTGAGTTGGATTCTGAATATTTTGTCTCTGAATTCTAGACTAGTTGAGGGGAGCAGACCTCTGAGATCACCTGGTTTGCTGCCTCAGATTACTGAAATACAGAAAGGTTAGTAAACTTGCCAAAGACCACTCAGGTAAGGTACCAAGGTAGAGCATGCAACTCAGTTCTCCTTAGTCTTTCCCAGAAACCATAGTCCTTTTGAAAGGAAGTTATTAGAAGACTTATGTGTTATCCCGACCCTGTGGGAATGTATTCTCTGGCCATGCCTACATGACCAGTATTTTCAGCTGCTCTTGCCATCTATCAGTTAGGTTTATCATAAGGATGGCCAAAGAATTATTTAGGATTAATGATGTCATAGCTGTAGGTAGACTGAACCTATTTTATGAAAACTATTACAGATGGTTTACATACAAATCAGTTTTTTATTTTTATGCTGGTCTTATGTATTTCCAGTACTGGGGATGGAACCTAGGGCCTTGTGCATGCTAGGCAAGCACACTACCACTAAGCTACATCCTCAGTCCTACAGATGGTTTAAAAAGCCCCAAACCACCATTGTCTAAATAGCCAGTGTCCTGTACCAGTGGCCAAAAAGAGACACCAATCAACCATTCCAGGCTCATTCCAGAGACCAGTGCACCCTCCTGTCTCCATTCCCAGCTCCTCAACCCATATCTGCCATCAGGTACCCTGTGCCCCGTGGGAAGGAAGCAGTCTTCACAGAAGAGAGCCTGATCAAAGTTGACCTGCAGTTTTGCCCTGGGCCTTGAATGCTTCCCATTCAGATATTTTTCCCAACCTTTTCAAGGGGGCAGTTGAGGCAGAGCCAGGGAGGAACAGCTTGTAGAAGAGAGTGCCATGGTAACTGCCATTGCTGGTGGCAGGCTCCAGAACCCTCACTACTCCTATGTTAATGTCCTCTCTGACCACCCCCAGTGCCAGCTCTGCCTTGGCCACCTCAGGCCAGAACTAAAAGGTGGCCATAGATTCCCCAAAGTTGGCTGAGAGTAGGAGTGATGCTTATGGAGCCCCAAGATGAGCCCCAGGAAGTGTGAGGGAAGCTTCATGGTCTTCCCCATCAGGAAGACCTCCTCTCAGAGACAGATGGGAGACTTTGTTGTGAAGGAAGAGAGCCTTGCTGCTACTGTTACCTCCAGATACAAGTGGAAACAGTGGCCTAAGGCAGGAGCTTGGAGGTAGGCAGCTCTGTGCAAGAGGCGCTGGGTTAGCTCCTCAGCACCATGGGGGGGAAAAAAACAAACAAAACTCTCTCTTAGGCCTTCCCCCATGAGCCAGGACTCTGGTCACCAACTTTGTCTCTGTCTACCCATGTCCTTTTATATCTGAGGCTGGCAGACTCATCTTGCTCAAAATACAACTTGTATCATGCCACTCTCCAGCTAAAGGACTCTTAATAGCTTCCCATTTCCCACTAAGGCAAACCCAAAGTCTAGGTTTGCCATGTGACCTTGGGTCAGCCATTCAACCTCTATAAGGTTCAGGTTTTGTAAATGTAAAATAAAAGACTTAGATAAGATCTTCTTAGAAGTCTCTTTAAGCCAGAAGTCTCTGATCATTCCTATGTCCTCCTGGGACCAGGTTCTGATCATTCCACTGTATCCGACACCTCACCCTCCTTGGGCCAGCCAGGTGCTCCAGTTCAACTGGGCTGAGGAGCTCCACCCTCCCCCTGGGCATGCACTGCTCCCTCCCTTTGCTCCTCTGGGTTTAATTTAGTTCTACTCACTTTATAGCACCTCCCCCTTGAGACTTTACCAGCCCACACCCATCAATCAGTTCTCAGCACCCTGTTGCCTCTGTTACAGCAACTTCTACCTATTTTGGTGCTTAATTCTTCTCCAGTGATTTTATGCAGATCTATTCTCTTTCCCCAGAGGGTTCCTCACATTAGGTTTAGTGTCTGGCAGCCAGGCTCAGCCCAACTTGAGCTCTTCGAAGGGTGCTCAGAGAGTTAATTGACAGGAGCAAAAACGCAACTTGATGAAAATGATGATTGACAATAAAGTCCTAAAAATCTAGAAGCTCTGGGTGACATCCTGGGAAAGTAGACTCCTATCCTGTGCTGGCTGCTCAGAGCAGGAATGTGGAGGCAAGTATGTGAGTGGCAGCGTAGGTGTGGGGGGGATGAAGGCAGGCCATGCAGACAGGAGAGTGTGACCCCAGTTCTAGGGCTGGCTCTGCTAGCATCCAGATGAGTGACCTGAGCAAGTCCCCTCTCCTGGCATCAATAATTTGAAGGATCTGGGCTACCAGAGGCTCTCTAATATCTCATGACACTCTTATTTGGAAAGATAGTATTTCTAAAAGGCTGGAAAGGACTTCCTCCAGGAAGGAAGGGAAGCCAGTCTCCAGGAAGGACTCTTGAGTTCTTGCAAAACAGATGTTGACTAGCTTTACCTGCTTTACAAGTGAAAAGGCTTTTCTTTGCTCTCACAATAAGTTCACTCAGCTCCCACCCTTGGCTTTGCATTGACAGGCCTGTCATGGGTGCGTTACCAAGGCAACAAGTTTTTATTCACAGGCATGACAGTCTCCTGGGAACTTCTGACCCATTCGAGGAAAATGAAATGCTAGCAAAAATTGTATTTTATTAGATAGTAGTTTCTCACCAACTTGCTTTTGCCAGTTGTGGTTTTGAGATAATGCTGTTTTTGTTTTATAAGCTGAAACTTTCAAGCAGGAATCTGTTCTCACATGTGTTGTTTGTTTAAGCCTATTTTAAAATTTAAACAGAAATCTTAATTTGGTTCTCTCTTCCCTGGGGTTTTACTGTCACACGGAAGGTGGCAAAAGGCCCTGGCTCTGGACTCAGGCTCAGGACCAAATTCAGACTCCTCTACTTATTCGCTGAATGATCCTGGATAATTTATTTAGTTTCTCAGTTTTCTCATCTGTAAAATGGGAATGATGGTACAGTCTGTCTTAAGTGGGAACAGCTATATGCAGTCAACCATATATATCTGTAAATTCTATATCCATATATCCAGCCATGGATCAAAAAATTTGAAAAAAAGATGCATTTATACTTTAGTATATACAGACTTTTTTACATCATTCTCTAAAAAAATACAATATAACAACTATTCTTACATAGCATTTACATTGTATTAGGTTATACAAAGCTATCTAAAGAGAACTTAAGCCAGGCGCCAGTGGCTCATGCCTGTAATCCTAGCTACTCAGGAGGCAGAGGTCAGAAGGATCGCAGTTTGAAGCCAGCCTAGGCAAATAGTTCTCAAGACCCTATCTTGAAAAATACCATCACAAAAAAGGGCTGCTGGAGTGGTGCAAGGCGAAGGCCCTATATTCAATCCCCAGCACCACACACACAAAAAAAAGCTAACTTAAGATATATAGGAAGATGTGCATGGATATGTGCAAACACCATCATGTTCTATAAAGAACTTGAGCATCACAGATTTTGGAAGACAGTGGGGTGGGTGTCCTGGAACCCATTCCCCATTGACAAGTGCAAGTGATTCTATAATAGTAATCTCCCCAGTGCCTGAGAGAATAAACATCTCTCTTTTCTCTGAAGATGGTCACTTTCATTGTAGGCCTCAAAGAATCTCACAAATTTTTGAGGAGTCTGAATAGCACATAATTAAAAGTAACCAAGCACATAAATAAACAAGGTATCCATGAGCAAGAATTAGCAGGAAAAAAAAAATTAAGCAGAAACTAAACAGAAAACTTTGGATGCTGAAATTACCAGACAAAACTAAACTTTATACTTTAGAAAAAAAAATACTTAGCTGGACATGTAGCTCACACCTTTAATCCTAGCTATTTGGGAGGCAGAGATGGGAAGAATCACAGTTCAAGGCCAGCCTGAGCAAAAAGTCCTCAAGACCCCATCTCAACCCATAAAAAGCTAGGCACAGTGGTACACACCTATCATCTCAGTAATGTGGAAAGCATTTAGGAGGATCACAGTCCAGGCCAGCCAGGACAGAAAAGTGAGACCCTAGTCAAAAACTAATGAAAGCAAGAGGGAGGAGTGGAAATATAATGGAGGGGGTAAATTTGTTCAAAGTACACTGTATTCATGTATGGAATTAGCTCAGTGAAATCCCCTTGTATTATTAACATATGATAATTAAAAATAAAATTTTTTTAAATGTTTAAATGAAAACAAAAAAGTGGTAAAGCATCTGCCTGGCAAGCACAAGGTCCTAAATTCAAACCCCATTACCAAAAAACAAAACAAAACAAACTGGAGATTTTATAGAAACCCCAAATTATATTAAAATTATCAATTTGATAAAGAACTAACTGGAAATTAAATTTGAAAAATAAAATCACCAACTTTCAAAATTTTCAGTGATCAGTTTTGTAGACAATTAGCCAGCATGGTAGAACATGTCTATACTTGGGAGGTGCAGGCAGGAAGATTGTGAGTTCAAAGCTAGCCTGGGCCACATAATGAGATCATGTCTCAAAAAGAAAGAAAGAAACAAACAAACCAAAGCAATAAACCAAGTAAGTAAACTCAACAGCAAACTAGACCTAACTGAGAGAATGAATAAACTACAGGTGTCACGACTGTAGAACAAAAAAAGATGGTACAGTTAGAAGAGAGGCAAAGAATCGTGGTATGTGAAACTAGAAAGCCAAGCAAACAGTTCATTTGCATTAAGTAAAGGCAATATTTCAAAAGATATTGACAGAGAATTTCTTAAAACTGATGAAAGCTATCAAGTCATGGACTCAGAATTTATTATGAATGTCAAGTAAGATAAATTCACAGACATCAGTAAACCAGGAAATAAACATATAAAATAGACTGTGATATATTTCGCCCGACTGCATGCTCTTTGGCAGTGTGACTTGTCATTCTTCCCATCCACCTGTGAAGTCCATTTCCTTCCCTTTGAATCTGGGCTGACTGCATCAACCCATAGAAGCAGCAGAAGTGATTCTGGGGCCTGGGCATTAGAAGGCCTTGCATTGTTTTGGTATATTGAGTCATGCAGGATATTCAGGCTACCCATACACACAGACCAGCAATGTGGAGGAGCACTAAGACACCTCAGGTAACAATACCAAGCCCCAGCGATGTCATTTTAGACCCTTCAAGTCGGTTCCAGATGACACTATGTGAAGCGGGAACAAGATGTCCCTGCTGAGGTGTTCAAAACTGCAAATCTACTGAACTGAAAGTACAGTGGTTCCTGCTGTGAGTCACTAAGAGTCAGTGCAATTTGCTATGCACCAAAAGATAACTATGATATAGAAGATTCACAAAGTTTACAAATTTCTGGTAAGATGATGTAAAGGAAAAGGGGCTTGGGGATATAACTTAGTGGTAGAGTCCATGTTTAGCATGCATAGCACCCTGGGTTCAATTCTTAGTTCCACCAAAAGAAAGAAAGAAAAAGCAAAACAAAAACCAAGGGAAGTGAGAAAAGTCACAAACAGCCAGTATCAGAAATGAAGGGTAGGTGCATGACTACGAAAGCTAAAGATACTGGAGCACAGAAAATCATTCACAAATTTTATGCCAAAAGCTCAAAAATTTACTTAATTTTTGAGAACATGTTCCTATAATAAAATTTCCCAAAACTGATTTAAAAAGAAACAGAAAATATGACTTAATTCTATGACCATTAAGAAATGAATCAGATTCACCACAACCAAGTAGGCTTCATCCCAGGGATGCAGGGGTGGTTCAACATACGAAAATCAATAAACGTAATAAACCACATTAACAGAAGCAAAGACAAAAACCACTTGATCATCTCAATAGATACAGAAAAAGCCTTTGATAAGATCCAACACCATTTCATGATAAAAGCTCTAAGAAAACTAGGAATAGAAGGAAAGTACCTCTACATTACAAAAGCTATATATGACAAACCTACAACCAGCATTATACTTAATGGAGAAAAACTGAAACCATCCCCTCTAAAATCAGGAACCAGACAAGGATGCCCATTATTTCCACTCCTATTCAACATAGTACTGGAATTCCTAGCCAGAGCAATTAGGCAAGAAGAAGGAATAAAAGGAATACAAATAGGTAAAGAAACTGTCAAAATATCCCTATTTGCAGACAACATGATCCTATACCTTAAAGACCCAAAAACTCTACTCAGAAGCTTCTAGACATCATCAATAGCTATAGCAAGGAAGCAGGATATAAAATCAACATAGAAAAATCATTAGCATTTCTATACACTAACAATGAGCAAACAGAAAAAGAATGTATGAAAACAATTCCATTTACAATAGCCTCAAAAAAAATCAAATACCTAGGTGTAAACCTAACAAAAGATGTGAAAGACCTCTACAAGGAAAACTATACACTTCTGAAGAAAGAGATTGAGGAAGACTATAGAAAGCAGAGAGATCTCCCATGCTCATGGATTGGAGAATCAACATAGCAAAAATGTCGATACTCCCAAAAGTAATCTACATGTTTAATGCAATTCACATCAAAATTCCAATGACATTCATTAAAGAGATCGAAAAATCTACCGTGAAATTTGTATGGAAACACAGGAAGCCACGAATAGCCAAGGCAATACTCAGTCAAAAGAACTATGCTGGAGCTATCACAATACCTGACTTCAAACTATATTACAAAGCAATAACAATAAAAACAGCATGGTACTGGCACAAAAATAGACATGAAGACCAGTGGAACAGAATAGAGGACCCAGATATGAAGCCACACAACTATAACCAACTTGTCTTTGACAAAGGAGCTAAAAATATACGATGGAGAAATAGCAGCCTCTTCAACAAAAACTGCTGGGAAAACTGGTTAGCAGTCTGCAAAAAACTGAAACTAAATCCGTGTATATCACCCTATACCAATATTAACTCAAAATGGATCAAGGATCATAATATCAGACCCCAAACTCTAAAGTTGATACAGGAAAGAGTAGGAAATACTCTGGAATTAGTAGGTATAGGTAAGAACTTTCTCAATGAAACCCCAGCAGCACAGCAACTAAGAGATAGCATAGATAAATGGGACTTCATAAAACTAAAAAGCTTCTGTTCATCAAAAGAAATGGTGTCTAAACTGGAGAGAAAACCCACAGAGTGGGAGAAAATATTTGCCAGCTACACATCAGACAAAGGACTAATAACCAGAATATATAGGGAACTTAAAAAACTAAATTCTCCCAAAATTAATGAACCAATAAAGAAATGGGCAAGTGAACTAAACAGAACTTTCTCAAAAGAAGAAATTCAAATGGCCAAAAAACACATGAAAAAATGCTCACCATCTCTAGCAATAAAGGAAATGCAAATTAAAACCACACTAAGATTCCACCTCACCCCTGTTAGAATAGCCATCATCAGCAACACCACCAACAGCAGGTGTTGGCGAGGATGCGGGGAAAAAGGAACCCTCTTACACTGTTGGTGGGAATGTAGACTAGTACAACCACTCTGGAAAAAAATTTGGAGGCTACTTAAAAAACTAAACATTGATCTACCATTTGATCCAACAATACCACTCTTGGGGATATACCCAAAAGACTGTGACACAGGTTACTCCAGAGGCACCTGCACACCCATGTTTATTGCGGCACTATTCACAATAGCCAAGTTATGGAAACAGCCAAGATGTCCCACCACTGACGAATGGATTAAGAAAATGTGGTATCTATACACAATGGAATTCTATGCAGCCATGAAGAAGAACGAAATGTTATCATTCGCTGGTAAATGGATGGAATTGGAGAACATCATTCTGAGTGAGGTTAGCCTGGCCCAAAAGACCAAAAATCGTATGTTCTCCCTCATATGTGGACATTAGATCAAGGGCAAACACAACAAGGGGATTGGACTATGAGCACATGATAAAAGCGAGAGCACACAAGGGAGGGGTGAGGATAAGTAAGACACCTGAAAAATTAGTTAGCATTTGTTGCCCTTAACGAAGAGAAACTAAAGCAGATACCTTAAAAGCAACTGAGGCCAATAGGAGAAGGGGACCAGGAAGTAGAGAAAAAGTGAGATCAAAAAGAATTAACCTAGAAGGTAACACCCACGCACAGGAAATCAATGTGAGTCAATGCCCTGTATAGCTATCATTACCTCAACCAGCAAAAACCCTTGTTCCTTCCTATTATTGCTTATACTCTCTCTTCAACAAAATTAGAAATAAGGGCAAAATTATTTCTGCTGGGTATTGAGGGGGTAGGGGGGAGAGGGAGGGGGCGGAGTGGGTGGTAAGGGAGGGGGTGGGGGCAGGGGGGAGAAATGACCCAAGCCTTGTATGCACATATGAATAATTAAAAAAAAAAAAAAAGAAATGATTCAGAAGTAGAAAATCTGCTAAAAAATAACATTCCAGGGTTTTATTGGTCCATTGGTAAGTTCTACTAAAGATTAACAGGAAAAATCCCATTTATTTTACAAGCTATTCCAGAAAACAGAATAGGAATATTTCCAAATTCATCTTATGAGAATTTATAACATCAGAACCAATATCCAACAGGGACAATGCAAGAAAGGAAAATTACAGTTCAATCTCATTCATCAGCACATAAGAAAAAAAACATTAAAAATGTTAGCTTGTTCAGTCCAGCAATACCTGAAAACGAAATGTACCATGACCAACTAAATTCTAACCCAGGAATGCATGTATGGTTCAGTATTATTAAATATATTGTTATAATTCAGCATAATAATATATTTAAGTGGAGTCACTTCATTCTTTCCCTAGATGTTGAAAATACATTTAACAAAATTTAATATTAACTCCCAATTAAATAATATAATCAATAAAATAGAAACTTGTGGATAATTCCTTAATGTGAGCACACACACCTATGTATGTACGTATTAACAGAGATCACTATCTAATTGAACAGGGAAACATTTTTTTCTCTTGCTTTTTGGAAGTGAGACCACATAGCCCTTAAATATATGAAAACAGATTCGATGTCTGTGGGGAGTGGACTATGAAAACTTAACATAAGCACAGTTGTGCTCAATGACCTACAGGCTGAGTTTGGCACGGCCCCCTCTGGAGAAGACAGCCAGAGGCAAAATGCAGCACAGCTACTTTTCCTAAGTTGTTTATGTTCAGAGTAGAGAGCAGATTTCTCTTGTTACATTGTCACCCCCCCCTCCCAAGAACTGTTGCTCCACCTTCTTGTTTACCACTGGATGTAAAAGACTCCCTGAAGGAGGGCAAAAGGCTTTTTGATCTGGGTTTTTTGATTGGCTACCTGCCAGCTGCTCTAGCTGTTGCATGTCCACCAGAGCAGCTTCCTGCGCAAAGAACTTTATACATAAGCTTTAGAAAGCTACGCTAAAGAAAAGCTAAAGAGAACACGGGACAGTGTGAGTCTAAAGAAGGAGACTTTAAAGAACAGAAAAGAAGCAAGGTTTTAAAGAATTGTAAAGGAGTAAGGAAGAAAAGAAGCAATGAGGCTGTTGTGTGTCTTCATCCTAGCGCCCAACACACCTGGCCCCAACTTTCTGCATGTCTGTCTTTTATTGTTTGTCCTTTCTGCATCTCCAGTCGCCCCCAGTTAGGTCAGGAGAACCAGGAAAGCATGAGGAAGCTTGCTACAAACTTCTTTTGTAATAAAAGAAATTTAAATTAAAATGATCATTTCTTACCTGTGACATTTGCAAAAATTCTAAAGCCTGCCCATATATTTAATCGTCAAGCTGTAGAACACATATACTTTTTGAACACATACACACACTGTTGGTGGGAACTAGAAATGGTACAATCCATATGGAGATAAAGTCAGTAATATTTCTGTGTCTACTGACCCTGGATCCCAGTTTTAGGAATTTATCCAAAGTTGTATGTCCAACAGCATGAAACAGTGATGTGCATATGATCATTCATGGCAGCATTATTTGTAATTGCAAGCAATTAGAAACAACCTAAATTCCCATATTGGGAATGGTAGAACATATATGGTACATATGGAATATTATGGAAGTTGGAAAAAATGAAGCTCTCTGAATTTACATAGTGTGACTTCAGTATATACAGGTAAGTGGAAAAAAATCAAGATGTGAAAAATGTATAGTAGGTTGTCTTTTAAAATAAAGAAAACATAAGAACATAGGTTTAAAAAGAAAGAAAGAAACAAGGAAACTAATGAAGTTGGTTATTACCTACAGGAATGATAGCAATAAAATGGAAAGAAGGGAACAGGAGTTCCCAGAATACATCTTTTCATTTGATTTTGACTTTTGGACCATGTTACATTTTACACAAAGTATAATCAACAATAAACACTACACTGACTATGAACAGAAAAGCCTAGCTTGTCAGTTATACCATCACAACACAGGGACAAAAAAATTAACTCAAGTGATTTTGAATTTTTTTCTTTTTGCAGTGCTGGAAATCGAGCCCATGGCCTGTGTATGCTAGGCAAGCACTGTGCCATGAGCTACAACCCCATCCCTAACCCAAATGATTTTGGAGACAATATTTTGATTATACACCCTGAGTGAGCAAAGAACAACAGAAAATTTGAACTTCATTTGTTGTTGGTGTTATTTTCATAGCAGTCCCAAAGTTATATTCCATATATTATAGGATTTAGCAAAGGAATAAATTAGTTAATGCACTTGCAAATCAGGTTTTACACTGTGGGAGAAGGACAAGAAAAATATGAAATGGGGAAAGGAGATGAAAAAGTCTAATTCTAACTAAAATTAAAGGTATCTGTAAATTCATTGCAATTTTTTAAAGAAAACTGTATTTCTTAGTTTTGTCACCACAAGTGCCTAGCCATAGTAACCCTCTAGCAACAATAAACATTCCCAGCACCTTAGACCGTGGTTTCGCCATGACATTCTTTGCCCGTTGGAACTCATTGGAACGTTCTTCAAACAGCTATTTCCAGAGGTAGGATGGGAAATAGGAGGTTAGCCTAGAATTCTTATTCCATGGACCTTAAAGTGCTTGAAAACTGATGAGGACACAGAAGGGTCTCTCGTCTTGAAGTGTCCCTCACTGGCCAAATCTGTAATAACCTGGGCATCAAAACTGAAAACTGACAGGTGTAGGTAAGAGTCTACTAATCCACTCCTTATGAAAAAATAAAAGGAATGGGGGAGTCCAACTGAAACTTTTTAAGTAGGGAGAGAGGGATTCTCTCTTACGGAGGAAAGCCAACTAATAACAGAAAGTAGAAGGAATGGTAGAAACAAAAAACTCACCATTTTACACTCACTATAGAGGTAATCCAGGCAAGAAACATGACTGGATGATAAAAGAACTGGGAAATAACAGTCATATGGTCTCACAGCATCTTCCAACAAACAATTCTGGAATCACACCGCAGGGGAGGTGCCTTTCCCAGGGAGAAATCCAGCACACAGCCCCTTCACCAAATTATCAATTTTAACATCACCAATGCAGGGAGTTACCACCATCAGTTGTGTTCTCTAATGTGATACACCCACAAAGACACGATGTGCTCTATGTTGCATTTCTGCCCAAAGTTTTTAATCTGATTCTAGCATTAAAAAAAAACAGTTTGGAGAAATCCAAACTAAGGTGCACATACAGAAAATCTGACTTAAATTTCTCAGTGACCTTCTTAGACTGTCTGATGAGTATAATAAGCAATAACTGAAATAAATTAATAAAAAGTCATATAACTTACTATATTACCAGATTAAAGGAGGAAATCACATGAGTATCTCCTTAAATGCTGAGAAAGAAATATTCACTTACAACCTTTTACAATTGCTTTGTAAATTAGGATCAAAATAGAACATTCTTAGTCTCACAAGGTGTACGAGTTGAATGTCCCTGATTGAGATGTCTGGGGTCAGAAGTGGTTCTGATTTCAGTGTTTAGAAATGTCCCAAAATCCAAAATGTTTCTGTGCTCAAAAAGTTTCAATTTTGGAGCATTTCAGACTTTGGAAATTCATATTAAAGGATACTGAAATAGTAGATATCAAAAAATAGCCTATTGCAAACATACTTACTGATGAAAAATTAAAGTTTCCCTTTGAGCCTGGGAATAAGCAGGTCTCCTACTATCACTTCTATGAAAAATGATAAGGCAGGCACAGTAAGGTACAAAAAAGAAATAAGAGTTATATGAATTGAAAAATAGGCAAACAAAGCTGTTTTTATAGGCAATATTTTGTATACAGAAAACTCCAAGGAATATACAGATAAATTAAAATTTATAAGAGTTTTGTTGGATTCAAGAATCAACTTTATTTCTATACCTATAACAAACATTTCAAAATAAGAATTTTAAAAAAATTTTTATGCCTGGGAATAAACTGAACAAAGTATGTGCAGAGCCTCAACAGAGAACATTCCGAGAGGCATTAAAGAAGATCTGAGTGCATGCTCATGGTTTACAAGACTCATTAGTATCAGGACACCTATTTTTCCCAACTTGATTCATAGAATCCAAAATGGTCTCTATCAAAATGCCAATAGGTTTTCTTTGGTAGAAATTGACAAATTAAACTTATATGGAAATTCAAAGACAAGATACTTCTAGACAAGGAGGTGAAATGGGAAGGCTTATTTTGTCAAATAACAGAACTTAGTATGAATTAAAATGATGTGTATGGGCAAGGGATAGATAAACTGGCTGACGGAGCAAGAGAGAGTCCTGAAACATATAGAAGTGAGCATAACCCAAAGACAGAGGTGGCTCTTCAGAGCAGTGGGAAGCATTGACTTTTTAATAAATGGTGTTGAGACAGCTGGGTATCTGTATGGAAAAATAAAATAAAATAAAATGGGGTTTCTCCCATACTAGTCACAAAATCAATTCCAGATGGATTATATTGACCTAAGTGAGAAAGGCAAATGTATAAAGCTTTTAGAAGGAAATATATGATCTCTTCATGACCTCAAGGTAGGAGAGAAGTTCCTTAGTAAGACACAGCACTAACCATAAAAAAGACAGAACTTCATATACTTAGGAATAGAGAAGAATATACAAATAGACAAAGGACAGACCATATATGACATCAGAATGTGGACCACAATCAAACACAATCTCTAGGAAGCCAAACCTCAACCTCCGCAGCCACTAGCTCAGGTGACCAGGACCTGTTTAATGCCAGCCACATTCTCTATTTTTTGCTCCTGCTCCCATCTCAGGACCAGCCAAAGGCAAGATGACCCCCCATTGAATCATTTAAGATGCCTTGCCTCCAGTTCGCTTGTCTACAGCTTCCCCCAGCCAACAGCCTCCAATCAGAGCAGATCCAAAGCCTTCCCTTTCTTCCACCATGAAGCTTTCCCACTCCCCTTCCTGCCTTTGAGTCTCTACCAAAGGCAAATTATGACTTGCTCTAGCAAACTCTGAATAAACAAGCTCCCTTTGTTTTCATTTGGATGGTCTTCACTTATTTCTACAAAATTAAGAACTTTACTCATCAAAATTCTCTATAAAGAGTGTGGAAAGAGGAGCTGGGCATGGTGGTGCCTTCCTGTAATCCCAACACTCAGGTGCCTGAGGGAGGAAGATCTCAAGTCTGAAGCCATCCTGGGCTATATAGAGACCATGCTAAAAAAAAATAAAAAGTGGGGGTGGGATTGCTGGGGGCATAGCTCAAGTGATAGATCACTGGCCTAGTAAGCAGGAGGCCCAGTAAGGATGAGGGGGTGGGGGGAGACAAGCTTTGGAGTGGGAGAAGATATTTGCCATTCAAATAACTACGAAAGAACCCATAAACAGCCCATATGTAGAACTACTAAAATCAATAGGAAAGAGACACACCTGTAGAAATATGAGGGGGAAAGACTCAACTGAGCAGTTCACAAAAAAAGAAATTCAAATGATAGATAAACATGAAAGACTCCTCGGGCTCATCAGTAATCAGGAAAGCGCCATCATCCTGTGCAGGTGGCAGAGCAGGTCCCGTCTGCCTACCTGGGGCTGAGGTACCTAACGTGTCCCAAGTGAGCAGCAGGACTGGGAGGCCTCAGGTCAGACCCCAGGCAGGGCAGCCTCTGTCTCACACCTCTGGGGCTTCCAGCCAAGTGTCTTCCCACTCCAGGCCTCTGTCTAGAGAGGGCGAAAGGTCATGTTCCAGGCCCTTTCAGTTTAAAAGATTCTGCTTTCCTTAGCCAAGGGACAAGGAGAGAATATGACAGAGGCACACTGACTCACAATTATTAGTGTCAGAAGGAACAGGAAGCCCAGCTGGAGGCACACACAGTTTAATGGAGGCTCAATAAGCTGTTTCATGAAGCTAGAGGATTGGAATTTCTTTAGACTGCCTTTCTCTGTCCTTTCAGGGACAAAAAAAAGCCCATGAATATTGATACCAATGATCAAAATATGCTTAATAGTTGTATTTGGATGGGAAAAATCAAGGTCCAGAAAGGTAGAAGAACTCATCCAAGGCCAGAACTGGATGTGGCAGTAAACATATGTAATCCCAGCACCCAGCACTCAAGAGGCTGAGGCAGGAGGATCACGAGTTCAAGGCCAGCCTTGGCTACATAGTGAGACCCTGTCTCAAAAAAACAAAACAAACAAAATCTTGTCCAAGCCACACAGTGCAAAGAGCTAGAACACACACCTTGGTGGCTCTGTACCCATGGCTTTTCTGCACCATTGCACTCCAGACTTTCTGCACTTCTGAACTCTCCCAAGACTTGCTCACCCTACAGCCTTCAGGGCACCTCACTCTCTGCAAGCAGCCTTTGCCTCCCATCCCACAAGAGGCAAAGCAGATTCTTGTGTTTGTATTTTGTGCTTCATCTCAGCAGAAGGGCACTTTCTCTCCCAAACTCCTTATTTAAGTGATGGAGGGCATCAGAGGGCTGAAGCATCCATCAGCTGCCTCAGAGAAAAAGGTACACTTACCTTGCCCCATCAGCAGTAGCAACAGCCCCACGAGGGAAACACCTGGCTGCAGCCCCATGCTAGAATGCTCTAGGTGTCCAAGCTCTGGGCAAATGGTTTCCTTCCGTAGATGGATGGGATAGCACACCTCCTCCTGCTTTTATGCTCTTCTGGGATCTGATAGTGCACCTGCCATAAATTTTACTGTGTTCACCTTTGAAAGGGGGCAGTGGCTGGCTGTAAATGATAAATATTAACATTTAGGCAGAAGCGTTCTTGAGGCAGAAAAGTTAAAATGAGTATCATGTTATAATCATAGACACTCAAAGGGCAAGATGACACAACTGCCTTCATGCAGCCTTTCTTCCATGGGTGGGGGGAGCCCAGAAATCACCAGTGGCAGGGACTGGCCTGCTAGGAATTGCTGTAGGTCAGGGAATTCCAGATGCCTGGCTGGAATTCCAAATGTGATACAACTGTCATTTGGTCTCAGCTGAGACATTTGGCCTCAGGTGTCCCAGCTGTAAGCCAGTAGATAAAAGACACAAGAAGTATAAGCACTTTACAACAACTGTAAAGCATAAAGCCACCTCAGAAGACAAGTTCTCTTTTTCTTAGTCTGAACTGTGTTTCCACCCTGCCACAGGAGCACCAGTGGGCCCCATGGTTTGCACAATGCAGGGAGATGCATTTCTGCCCCCAGCCCCTCCTCCAAAACCACGATTGGCTGGAAATATTGGACCACCGCGGACACCGCATATTTATTGTCTGTGGGTTGAATTGAGAGATGCAAGCCAGAGAGGTGAGGCAGGGAACGAAGTCTGACACCATCAGCAGTTTCCTTTGGGCACAATGACTCAGATCACTGGGCGGGGCTAAGCTGGGCAGACAAAGCTGGAGTTTAAGACCCAAGTGACAAAATACCCTTGAGGGAGGAATTTCTACTTTCCTCCAAAATATCAAGAACAATTGCCTTGGTTAATATGCAGGAATATATTAAAATCTTCCTTGTCTTTTTCCCACCCTGTCACAGCAGGGATCCTGAGTTCTGGGATCTGACTGTGAGACCTAAGTTAGTTCCCATTAACTAGACATTTTTCTCATATTTTTTAAAGCACAGCTATAGCTCTGTTGTTTTTAATGTAAAGTGAAGACTAATTGGGTGGTCTTTCATTCATAGATCCCTGATTTTAAGATGTTGTCTTCCTTTCACATCTGCTTAGAAAAATATGATGTGAAAGGCCAGGAATGGTGGCACATATCTGTAATCCCAGCTACTCAGGAGGTGGAGGTAGGAGGATCATGATTCCAAGGCTAGCCCTGGGCAAAAGTATGAGACCCTATCTGAAAAATAAACTAAAGCAAATAGGGCTGGGGACATGGCATAAGTGGTAGAACACTTGCCTAGCAAGTGCAGGGGGCTGAGTTCAAGTCCCAGTTACACACATACACACATACAATATGATGGAGGACCACTGATGTAGCCAAGGCTTAGACCCAGCCTTAGGAATATGTGGGATCTTGAGCCACATCAGAGAGTATGCACACGGACATACCAGCCCAGCTGGCCATTGGCACTGGCTAGTCATCAGCCTGGAAGAGGACACTCACATAAAAGGAAGAAGAAAATGTACCCAAGACCAAGGCCAATAAGGGCTGTTTGATCAAAGATGCTCCTAAGCCCTGGACACTAGTGAGCTTCAGCAACTGTCCACAAATCCAATGAGAGACCCACAGCTGCTTTACCTCCACTGTGTCAAGAGTCCACCCAGTTCCGTGCCACCAGCAGCCTGAAGGAGCATCACCAAATCTGTTTGGATGGGTTGAGGGTTCACAGGTCCCTACTCAACACTTAGGCCAGTTAGAGGAGAGGCAAGAAGCAGGCTGAGGCAAGAGCAGAAACAGTTTGGCTCTGTCCCTATGGGCTTGCTCCCATCTCTGACCACTTCACTGTAATGGCCACAATGACCCACGTGGGCTGGCCACACTGATCTCACCTCTTTTATTTATAGAAATTTGAGAAATGGCTTAAAAATATTTTTATTTCTGAAAAGTATTTTGGTATAGGACAGACAGAAGAAATCTAGGGATCCCATCAAGGAATCCTCACCAGCTGGGAGGCAATGGGGCAGCTACATTTCTTGGGCACTCTTGCCAGGCACTATAGCACACTTGATATCTCTGTGATCTATGAGCGATTGAGAAAGCAAGCGGAAAGATAGTCCTATGAAGCCACAGACAAGCCCTATCACTTGTCCATAAATTTGTCCTCTGACTTTTGCTCTAGACTACATTAAAGGGACAGGTCCTAAAAGAGGAAATATTCTCCACTGCATATTTTAATAAAAATCAGTAGGGGTGGGAAAGACATGACATCATTTGCCTTGCACAAGAAAGCCTGACAAAGCTTAACAGTTGTTATTTCCCAAAACCCCACTAAGGGGTGCTAGACTAAGCCTCAGGCTCAGGGCCAATGTGGATTAAAGCAGTACTGGCCTTAGAAGAATATTTTTTAAACTGAAAGTTACAACTCATTATTATCCCATGAATTTAATTTAGTGAGTGATCAGCCCATTTAAACATAGAATATAAAATATCTGAGGGCATTGAATATAATATAATAAGTATTAGTGATGTACTAAGGAAACTTGCTTCTACTACATGTAATGAAATGATGTAATATGTTTTTCTTAATGTGGATCACAGTCAAAATGTCTTTGACAGCCACTATTTCAGTAATAGGTCTTCAAAGAAATCCCTAGTCTTTGAGAAAAATAGAACAGAGGTTTGTTTCTCCTTCTGGTTAAAGGTGCAGCTAGCCCCAATTCCCTTGTGCTAGGCTCTAGCTAGAAGCAATGCCTATGGTTGGCCCTGGGCCATGAGAGGAAGGTCAAGTTCAGGTCAAACTTTGTAATGATTGTGAACAGAGCATGAGTCAAATTGTCCTCTTCCTTCAACAAGGAAAACCTGGTCCATGGCACCTGGGTGATCCGTGACAGCACACCTGGGTGATCTGTGACAGCGTGATAGAAAGCATGCACCAGTATTCTGTCATCTTGGGAAGGTATCTCCAGGTGCCTATTTTCCAACACAACAAACTAGAAAACACATCAGAGCAAAACAGTGTCCAATGCTAATAACTGGGCTGACTTAGCTGCTCGTGGGCAGAGGCTCTGCTTAGAATCAAGACACTTAAAATAAGAAGAGCCTCACTAGGGAGTAAAGAAGCAAGAGCCTAAAAGAAGGGACTAATGGTGTAGTTCTAAAAAATAACCCACAATTTTTGAAAATCACACCCTTATTAATAAAAAGAAAGACTGACAGGGCAAATCCCAGCAAGACAGATGGACACCTCCTGAGAGAGTACCTGGCCTGCCTTGAACTTTGCTATCTGTCCAGAAGCTAGCCAGTGCCAGCTGTAGCAGGCACTCATTAAACATTGGACAAATAAATAGATGAATGAAAAGTCAGAATAAAGGAAAGAGACCAAGCTAGTATAAAAAGATCAGCTTGCAGAACAGACTAGACGTGAAAGGAATACAAGTCTAGGTTTAGGATGGAGAGGAAGAAGTTAGGATGGAGAGGAAAAAGAGTCGTATGTGGCCCTAGTATCATGGAAACAGACAGTGGAGAAGGACCGTTGAGGTCACTGCTCTTCCCCAAAGCAATACTGTTAATCACCTGGCCTCACATTTAGAATCACCTGGGAAGTTTGTTTTTTTTAAAAAAACAACAAAAAGCCTACCTGTGCCTCGTGTTCACCTTTGGATTCTGATTTAGTTGGCTATGGTGGGACTTGGGCACTGGTCCTTTTTAAAGATTCTTAGCTGATCAACTGCTCCAGTAGAGTCAGAGATGTCAGGTAACCAGTAGACACCCAATACTGAGGGACAAAGAGGACACCATCTCTGTTGCATCAGACAGCCAACAGTCCACTTGATGCCAGGACAGCTGAGAAAATCAGGCCTACCTAGTGGCCTCTTTAGAGAGGAAACGCATGGGAAAGCATGCATAAGATGCTGGGGATTGGCTCTCAGAGATCATGGGGTAGATGGGGAAAGAGCCAGTCACTAGTGCCCAGAGAGGACCAATCATTGAGACCAGGATGTGTAGGCTAAAGTTCCAAATAAGCCATGATGCCTGGTGTCACCTAGTCACTTCCTCTTCTTCATGCTGGGGTTTCCTTAGCTGTGAGATTGACAACATGAATTCCATTTGCAATGGGCAGAATCATGGAATTTGGGAAAGGGTAAACTGAACTGTTCACTTCCTGCATGCAGGATGTCCCCTTCCTACACCAGCCATTAGAGACAGTACTGTGGCTGGCTGGCCATCATTTACATGTGGGAAACCACTCCCCAGAGCATGAGCCCTGGCATTCTTTAAGTCAGATGGACAATCTGCCTGTGTGTCCCTTTCTCTCTCCTCAACCTCCCACCTTCTCCAGACTCGGGGGCCCCCCAGATTTCTCTTCCCTGCTTGCACCAACTAGGAAATTTATTAAAGCTGTGCTTCTCAGCACACGGACAGTAGCGATGTTTGTATGGCACAGAGGGTAAGCAGAAATGTCTATCTTCAGCCTGAGACCCCTCCTGGTGGTTTTAAACAGCCATAAGACCCTTCTGGAAATCCTGAAGGGCTAAAGGGAATATTCACTTTGCCCATCTGTGACCCATGAA
Source organism: Castor canadensis (assembly GCF_047511655.1). Taxonomy (NCBI): domain Eukaryota; kingdom Metazoa; phylum Chordata; class Mammalia; order Rodentia; family Castoridae; genus Castor; species Castor canadensis. The sequence goes on along the minus strand of NC_133397.1, from coordinate 24,114,690 downwards.
TGCACCTACACCCAAATTCAGATTTAAATAGCATTTATTGAGTACCTACTAGGTGCCAGTCATCTTGCTATTCAAGTTCATAAATGTCTCATTTAATACTAGGTGCATTCCTCAAGGGGTTAAGTGTCCTAAGGTTACTCAACAAGTAAGTTTCAAAGCCTCTGATCCAAGCCTCTTCCTCCACATCCATTCATTTCTGTCCAGCATTACCAGAAAATGAGCCTGGTGGAATGACTTTAGTCTCCCCTCAGGAGGGAAGGTGAGGAAGGCTCTTGGTCCTGAGTTGGAGGAGAATGGCCTTGACTCATGTGCCTATTTTGGTGGCAGAGTCTGGCAGTGCAACCCTTCCTGGATGCTGAGTCTGAGGGGACCCATTCAGCTGAGCAAAATATAGCCTAGGCCCTGGGGTGCTTTGAACCTGGGAAGAGCATGCCTTTTCCTGATAGGAGGCCTGGAGAACTCTCCTCTCTGATACCATCCCAGAAAAACCAGAGAAATAAATAGATCCATGGCAGCAAGGTGGGTGTCCAGTGTGCCCTCCCTTCTTGGAGACAATCCCACCCAGTGGCAGGAAAGCAATAGAGACTGGATCGGAACTTGCTAGAGAGCACCTAGACCTTAGAAGTCACCCAGGCCTCCACTTCCACTGTACAAAGGAGGAAAATGAGGCAAAGAAAGAGGTAGAGCCAGTCTGTGACTAAAAGCTGAACTAGGTTTTGACTCTGATCCGAGTCCAGTGCTCTTTCCCACCCACTACACAGGGCTGAATCACCATGATCGTTGGAGCAATGATGTTTTTAGTCCAGTTTTACAAAAAAGAAACTTGGAAGCCCAAGGTTGCTTAGCTACTAAGAGTAGAACTTAGAGCTCTTGTTTGTCTACCATTGCACAGGAGTGGCCAAGTTCAAGCCATGGAGGCTCAACACAGACCCTGTGCTAACAGACATAAAACCCATGCCCACTCATCTCCATTCTGGGCAGAAGGTCCCACAGACTCAAGCCTGTGTGACTAGTGGGTCTTGCACACAGGAAAAGCTCTTCCTTGGATCGTCCAGAGCCCAGGTGCTCAGTGGCAGGACCAGGGAGGACCCTGGGGAGAGAAGTGGTGTGAAATTTGGTGCTCTGCCCACCATGGGGATCCTGCTGAAACTCCTGCTAGGTGGCTAATCTTTCTCTCACCTAATTCCCTTTGCTTCCTGTCTGTGGGAGTTGTGATCTGCCCTTCAAATCCAGAGGGAATAAGCAAGACTCCCATCAGTCCCCTCCCCAACGCCACCCTAGGAATCTCACATGCTTCCTACCGTGCTGGGAAGTCCTGGCTCCCACAGCCCCAAGCATCACACACTGACCCTACTTGCCTTCCCGGCCTGTGGTCAGGGCAAAGCATCTGCCCAGCAACGTGATCCCAGACTCAGGGTCTAGAGAGGCAATGGAAGCCTCTGTGATGGGGCAGCTTACCAGCAGGGATGAACCTCCATCTGCACTGCACGGCTGCTTGTGGAGTGGGGCCTCTGGGCAAACCCAGGGGATTGCTCTTTTATGGCGTCACCAGCTTGGTCCAGGGCTGGGCTGACAACACACTGGACACTGGCACGTGGGTGGTAATAACCTTGGCAATGGTGAGCAAACTTGTTTGCTTTGCCAGCTCCCTTTCAGGCTGGCTGTTTATCTCTGATGGCACCACCTTTGGAGAGGGTTGCCCAGTAAGAGTGGGCGGGGAGAGGATAAGGTGAGGCAGGGACAGGCCTTCTGTCTCTGGAGCCCTGATGGAAGACCAGCCACCAGGCCTGGCCAGGGAAAATGAACTGTGTAGGGCGCTAGCCATTGGGACATCCAGGCTGGACAGGGCACCTTGCTGAGTACTTATCTCCTTAGGCTCTGTTTCCTAGTCAGTTCCCTCCTATAGGATTGCCCATACACCACTGCCCACACACGGCAGCCTCCAGGAATCTGATGGTTCCTTTCTTCCTCGAGGGATACAGGAAAGACCTGTTCCTAACTAGAAGGTTAGGAAGTATTCTCTCCCCAGAGGAATACTTGGGGAGGATGAATTTTCAAATTCCAAATTTTCTCCACCCTAATCCATGCATATTTTCATACTATCACATTTTTGAAAACAGACTCTGTCGTTAAAGCTACAGAAATGTTCCCACCCAGACAGCAGGTGGTAAAGCCAGATTTTCTCCTCTCTCTCTCTCTCTCTCTCTCTCTCTCCTTGAGACAGGGTCTTGCTATGTAACTCAGGCTGGCCTTGAACTTGGAATCCTCCTGTCTCAACCTCCTGAGTGCTGGGATTACAGACATATACCAGTACACCTAGCTTTAAAGGCAGATTTTCAAATTCTAGTTTTTCTGCTCCAAAGGCCAGTTCCCTTAATATAAAACATGGCACTTCCTCACTTTTGTTCTTTTGGGTTTGATCCTTAACTGACCTTCTGTGGCCTCCTAGAAGCATATAGGAACAGGAACATGTGGTGACATGATTGTCTGGGGAGTGGCTAGAACCTCAGAATTCTCCCTGCGGAAATCCAAATGTTCTTTCTCCCTCCCCTTCACTTTCTTCTTTGCTTTTGCGACAGAGCCACACCAGCCCAAGTTTGCAATTGCTCCTGTCTGTTGACATTGGCCCATGTCTCCTTAATCATCAAGAGGGTCTGAGCTCTTAAGACTTTTACATTTCTACCTGGATTCCTGCAGGCTCACCACCCCAATCTTATTACCTGGTGATCTTTCTGAAATACCTAGTCATCTGTCCCTGCCCTTCCACATGGCTTCTGCTCCCATCACTATACCAGAAGTACTCAAATGTCAACAGTTTGTTCAATCCTATGGGCAGTGAGATCCTCAGACCCCCTATTAGTAGACACTGCCTTCTATAGCTTTTCTTGGGCAGCTCTGCCCTGGGCCTCCAGCCTCCTGGCTTCTTCTGGCTGTTCCTCCTCAGCCTCCTTTACCAGCTCCTCCTCTGCTTCTGGAGCTCCTGAGGTCTCTGGCCTGGACCCTTCTCCTCTACCATCCCTCAGGGTAATCAAACACACTCCATAGCTTCATTTAAAGCCACTTCCAACCAGATTTCTCTTCTAAGCTTCAAACCCCATAGATTCATTCTCTGACTTGACACTTCACAAGCTCCCCAGACTACAGGAGTGAAGAACTGACCACAGCTTCCTCCATCCTATCCTGGAAGACTCCTTCTCCTCAGTCCTAAGGATGACCAGTTGCCAAGTCCAACACATTTTACATCCTAAACCACCTTGTGAAACCCCTCACTGTTCCCATCTCCCCTACTGGGCCCAGGCAGCCATCACTGTCTCCCAGAATGGTCAAATAACTGCTCCAATTCTACTCTTCTTTGTTCTTTTTTTTACACAGTAGCCTAAATGATCTTGTCAGTGTGCAAACTCAATGTCACACCCTTGCATAAAACCCTTTTGACAGCTCTACATTGCCCTTTGAACAAAGACCAACCATCTCAAGCCCCACTCACCCTCCTTTTCTTATCCCCACTGCACTGTACTCCTTGTCCTTAAACATGTCAAGGATTCAAAGCCTATCCTGTCCAACCTTAAGTTTCAGGCGGACAAGGACTGTGTGGTTCACTGCTGTGTTCCTAGCACTTGGCATAGGGCCTGACATTAGTAAGTGCTTAGTAACTGCTGCCTAGCTGTATAAAACCCACTCCCACTCCAGCCCCTCCTCTGGGGCTGCTTTACAGTGACTTAACTACCCTTGTCCCTCTGTCAGCTTATAGTTCTATCACATCACTTACTTCACCTTGCTGAGGATCAAAAAATGGGCCAGTTAATGCTGTCTCCCTGACTGGAAGGATGTACTCCAGATTTCATTCATCTTTGTAACTCGGGCACTGCTTCTTACCCAATGGTTTTGTACCCAGTAGAAAACAGTGTCCAAAAATTGTACTCTTGGGATGTGGTGCACGAGGAAAGGGAACACTGCTTGGTCTCTGCCTGACCCACATAATCTCCCTGGAATTAAGAAATCTCTTAAAATAGTCCTCCTCAAAACCAAGAAAACCAAACATTTCCCAGTGATGTAAAGTATGAACAATGAACCCATCTAGGACGGCCAAATGTTCTGCAAGATCAATTAGGGTTTCCCCCACCTTCAAGATGCCTACTGTAATAAGACATTGCCCAACAGAGACCGTTTCAGGGTCTCCTGTGTCTATATGAAATGCACTCTCCTTGCAGGCACTCTTGAATCCCTGCTGAATCAGAAGCAACTGCAGATGGTTCCCTGGCGGCTGCAAGTTTATAAATACACAGCCCTTGCTAATTTTGTCTTGGACTTGGTTTTATTTTTGGCTGTAATCTTGAAGTTGTAACTTGGATCTGACCTGACCTTCTTGTCACTGTGGACTTTGGCTCTTGATCATGTGAAGAGTCCACCAAGAACTTGAGCCTCACTGCTCTTGGAATGTCCACCCACATCGACAAGCAAACCTGCATGGGGTATGAACCCATTCTCTTTGTGTTGAGTTGCCTGGCTGTTTTATTTACTTGACAAATCTGGGTATTTATGTTTGGATCCTGTTACCATTTGGAGCTGCATCCTTAGTGATTTGCTTCTACCTGTCCCTTCAGTTTACTCTTTGTCCTTAAGTATCATTTTGCCATGTGAAGGAGGATCAGAGAGTGGAAAGCAGGCACAGTTCCTAGCAGTTGACTGAGCCTGCCTCCCAGATTGGAGAGTTAGCATTTTTCTCCAGAGCAGCTCTCTCTGAGGACAAACATTTCCATGCGTCACCAATAAAAGCAGAGAAGAGTGTCCTCTCCACCTGGCTATTTGTCTTACAGTTGGACTTTATTCAGTCTCATAAGTAGAGAAAAGATGAATCAATGGAAGACTTTAAAGGCAGACATTGCCTTCCTGCAGTGGTCAATCCCAAAGCCCACATTTCTAGGAGGGGGCACAAGCACTGTTTTTGTTGCTGTTGATTTTTTTTTAATTTAGAGATCCCTGTTGATTCAGATGATCAGCCAGTGTTAAGAGTCATTGGTGTCACAAATTTTTGTTTTAAGAAAGGGAAACTGAGGCCCAGAGAGTGGGAAGGGGCTTCTCTTTAGCACAACTGCTCTCAACCCAAGCTCCTTCCTGATTGTTAGTGTAGAGTTTCCCCACCTCCCCAACTTTGGTCCCTTCTTTGTGTGTGTGGGGGTGGGGGTTACTGGGATTAGAATTTAGGGTCTCACACTTAGCAGGCATTCTACCACTTGACCCAGGACCTTTTGTGCTTTAGTTATTTTAAATAGGATCTCATGCTTTTTCCCTGGGCCAGCCTCAACTACAATCCCCAATCTAAGCTTTTTGCATAGCTGGGATTACAGATGTGAACCACCATGCCCAGTTAATTAATTGAGATGAGATCTCATTAACTTTTTGTCCAGGCTGGCCTCGAATCTTGATCTTCATATCTCCATCTCTCAAGTAGTTAGGATTCTAGGTGTGAAGCACTGCACCTAGCATGGTTCCTTCTTGTTATCAGGTAAGGTTCCTTTGAACCCCTCCTGGCACACACAGAGACTAGGCAACATAGAATCCTGCAACATTCCAGTTCTTCTAAGAAATCCATTTGTGCTTTGAAATATTGGAAACTAATTTTCGAACCATAGGGAGTGGCTAAATAAGCTGTAGTTTGTCCGCCCTATAGAATACTATATAGTAAAGAAAAGAAATGAAGTCACAACTACAAACAAAGGTTTTTGAGGTATAATATTGAGTGAAGAAGTGAAGAAGCTGAAAAGTATGTATGGTAGATACCTTTTTTTTGTAAAAGGGCTAAGAAAATGAATGCTATTGTTTGGATCTTGAATGTCCCCCAAAAGCCCATGTGTTAAAGGCTTGGCCCCTAGCTTGGCACTATTGGGAGGAAGTGGAATCTTTAAGAGGTGGAACCTAGTGGGAGGTCTTCTGGCCATTGGGGGCATGCCCTGGAAGGGAATTGTGGGACTCCAGCCTCTTCCTCTTTCTTTCTTTTTCACTTCCATGTCATGAGATAAGTAGCTTTGTTTTACCCTATGCTTCCCACCAACATGTGCTGCCTTGCCACAGGCCCAAAAACTATAGGGCCAATTAATTCTGGACTGAGCCAAATAAACCTTCTCTTTTTATAAGTTGATTATCTCAGGTATTTGTTACAGTAATGGAAAGCTGACTAATACATCAGCCAATAAAATACTATGTTTTTCCTATGGAAAGCTGTGTGTGTGTATGTGTGTGTGTGTATGTGTGTGTAAGATAAAAGGGGGAGAGGGAGAAAAGGAGAGGGAGGGAAGGAGGAAGGAAGGGAGAGAGAAAGAGAGGAGAAAAGGCTTGTAAGGATGTTAAAATTGCATAGCAATGGTTACCAGATTTTCACTGACTGGGGATTGGTGGTCAAGTACATTTCTCCTTACCATTAAAGGGGCATAGATTTTTTTATATGGAGACTACATTGCAGTATCACTTGTATAACTAGACATTTTTAAGGCAGAGGAGAACAATTGGGACCTTGTAGGTAATTAGGTGATACACTGACTAACCTGGCTGACACCTGAATTCTGCTACTATACTGAGTCACTTGATTTGGGGAGCTCTGGTTTCCTCCTCCCCCAGCATTGCTGAAAGACCAAATGAGATGAGGTAAGACCCTGTGTAGGGCCTCAGAGCTGTGTTAAGTACCAATGTCTGGAATATTCCTAAGGCTTCTATCCACTCCTCTTCTCAACTCTTATTTGCTCCACCAGGGCTCTGAACTCTCCCCCTGGACTTGCCTTACCCTCCTGTCCCAGCTTTTTACACTTCCCTGCCTTTTACCATGTTCATGATCTAGGAGGATAAAGGTAACTCTTCCTGTGGCCTAAAGCAGCCCATCCCAGATCAAGGTGCTGGACCACTGAGCTCTTTGTGCAGGAGTCTCCAATCCCTTGAGAGACTGAAGAGGCACATGGTGAGGCACTTCTGAAGAGAAGTGAGCAGAGGGTCATGGGGCATCTCATGGAATGTCATAGACATCCCCACACCTTGAGCAGCACAGGAACTAGTGTCTGGCTGACCCTTGAAAGCCCCCATGTGACAGGGAGTAGCTGGGTGGTCCTGAACAAACATGAGGACGGGTGTGGGGACCAATGCAGATCCTGCAGAAGACCCTGAAGGGATAAGGTGGAGTCTGGTGGGATCCTGGGAGATTCTGCATGGCCAGCCTATGAAGCCATTGTGTGTGGCAGAAAACCACAGGGCAAAGAATCTACAACAGGAGTGTCCAAAGCCAACACAAATCCCCCCAGGGCAGACCCAGCTTTACTATTCATCACACCTTCAGGGCACTAATACCAGATACCACTGCCAAAGGTTAAGCAAGCCCTTCCCTGGTCTCCCTCCACCCCTGGAGCAGCCCAGCTCTCCAAGAAAGGAGAGAGAAGGTGAGGAGAGAAGGGAGGGGAAACTTATGTCCCTCGGCACCCACAGCTTCCCCAGCCTGGATTGGGCAGGAGCGATATCTCCAATGAAAAGGAGATTGGACTTTTGATTTTACATGGGCTAGATGTTTTAGTGCATAGAAGAATAGATCCAAACTCAGGCTTGGTGGTGAAAGAATCTGATGCTTTCAACCTGAGCTATGGGTCCAGCTCATTAGAGAAGGTGGTTACCTGTGTTTGTCTGCATATGTGGTTAGGCTTCTATGTGTCAACAGATAGAGACTGAGCTCCACCCTGGTGTTAAGCCTGGGGCTTTCCTTTATCTCTTCTGGCTTCCTGCTGCAGCCCAGCTTATCTGATCTGAAACTTTCCCTTGCCCCATTTGGAAAATTTGAGAACTCAGGTGTCCTGAAAGCTTTTCTCCAGTCCTACATCCTGCAGGTATGATACCAGCCCCAGTGTGTCCAGAGAGGGGGGTGCTCAAATAGCAACACCTGGCAACAGGCCATTCTCTCCTAGTGGCTCAGAGCCCCTGTCCTAATCATGCTGTGCACAGCCCAAAGGAGAAACCTACTCTCTGTGGCCCTTCTCAGCTTCTCCTGCCAGTAAACTCCAACCTGCTCCAAGGCTCCCTGTAGTTGCCCCAGTAAGCAAGTGTCTTGAAAAGGTTGTGTTGGAGTCCCAAATTTGTGGTAGTGATTTAAATAGGATATAAAGGCCACTCACCTTGTGACAAAGGCTCAAACTGGACTCTCCTTCCCCTCAGGCCTCTCCCCTCCTCTTTTCTCAAGTTGCCAGAGAATAAAAAAAAATTTCTCCTAATCAAGGACCAAGTTAGTTTCCAAGGTCAGCATCTCTTTGCTTTCCCTGTGACCACCACCCCCTGCATTACATCCAGCGCTCCAAACTGGCCCCTGTCCCACAGCTCCTGATGCTGGGCTCCAGGGGACAACACACAGAGTTGTATATGGCAGAGATATCAGCTATGAGAGAGGCCTGGAGTCTGACATATTTACTGAGCAACTACTAAATGCCAGCTGTGCCCTCTGTCCTCATGGAAGTCCCATTCTAAACAGGATAGAGAGACATTAATTAGTGTCACAAATGAATGGAACATGGGCAGTACAGAAACACAGACAGGGGCCCTCTCTCTGCCTCATTTCAGAACTCTGTGATAAGAGGGCCCATGCGGACTTCTAGAAAAGTCCAGGTGACTGCCATTCAGAGTAATGGAGGGAGGTTGAGGTTGGAGGGTTAGGCAGGGCCCCCTGGGCTTTTGTCTCAAGAGAAGCAGGAAGCTGGTTAAGGGTTGTAACTGGGCAAGTGACAGGATCTCCTCATGTTTTGATGGGGCTATGTGGCATCTGGCAGTAGAGAGATAAGAACAGAAGCTGGGAGCCCTGCCAAGGGGGTGCTGTCCACCACACAGAGATGGGGGAAACTTAGGATGAAGACAAGGAAGGAAAGTGGGCAAAGATGTCTGGGAAGGAAATGTTCAAGGTGGATTGTAAGCAAGAAGGACAGATTTCTGGCCTGGGCACTGGTATGGACTGTGGCTCACGTCCTGGGTAGAGATCTCAGGGCTGGGGTAAGAGAAGGAGGGAGGACGCATTGAGCGTGTGGTACCTTTAGGACACACACTAGAGAGATGCCAAAGGGGCAGGTCAGATTACAGACTAGAAACTCAGAAGAGCGTGCTGGGCCAGAGCTACTCTGGAGTCTATTGTGCCTAAGGGAGAGACTAGAAGGAAGGAGGAAACACCAGCAACTGCAACCTGATGAACTCTTGAGATCCAACAGAGAAGGAAAGACCCAGAAAGCAGACAGGAGAAACTGGCTGCAGAAGTACAAGGCTTCATCGTGGAAAGAAGTATGCTCTCAAGGTGGGGAAATACTGCTGAGGAATCTAGGAGGTAAGGCCTGGAAAATGGGGTTTTAGCAATGGGGGAGATAGTTGACTTTAGTGGGGTTCTTCAGAGCCTCGACTCAGCTTGTAGTCCTGGGCAACTGTCTCTACCTGGGCATTCTGTTTGCCCATTTGAATCATCACCAGATCCCTCCCAATATGGCCCCCATTCCACAGAACATCATGGAGGAGGCCGTTTCAGTTCCTCCCTGCCCTTGCTGCCTACCTGCATGTTTTGGGGCCACATTCCCAGAATTACAGGGCCCATGTGTGGGTAGAAGGAATTTCCTGCTCATTCAGCTCCTTGTGTGTGTTGGGCCTTCTGCGAGCCAACCCTATTTTAGGTGTTAGTAGGGATACAAAAGGTGTGAGGTGTGACCCCTTCTCTCAAAGGCCTTATCATCATTTTGGAAGGTAAGATGAATGTTCGCAGACAATAACAAAGTCTAGAAATTTTAAGTGAAAGGAAAGAGTGTAGAAGAATACACAGTGCCACCAAGTGCAGAGCAAGGGTGTCGCCCTGGGGGGAATCTGTTAGGAGCAGGCCGACTTCAAGCCCAGTCTTGAAGAACTGATGAATTCTGATTGCAGGAATGTGAGCAAAAACAGGAAAGTCAGTTGTGAGTACAGAGATGCGGGCTCAGCCTGGCAGTCCCAACTGGGTGGGGTAGGGGCTCTCAGAGACTGGATTGTGGGGCATGGCTGCTCCCATCTAGGTCTACAGACCCAGGCCCAACACATGGTCAGCACTGTAAGTCCAATGCTACATGGGACAAGTATCATCCTGTAGGAATTTGCTTCCCAAGAAGGTCACTTCAGTCCAGAACAAGATATAAGGACACACAGGTTCTCCCTGCTGCACCACCTCTGGGTGGCCTATCTCCAAGGACATCCCCTGTCCATCTGAAGGAGCCAACTCTTCCTTCTGTCTTCTGCCCCCCTTCCATATTTCCATATGTTCCACTTCTTATATCCAGGCACTTCCTCTCTGTCAGCACTTCCTCTCTTCATCCGGGAGTTTCTCCTCAGTGCTTCCAGGTGCTTGTGACTCCCATGGCCTTCTAGAAGAGCACAAGCCTCTTCCCAGGCCCACCAGGCCTTCCACGATGACCCATACCGTCACTCTGACCAGACCCTGAAAGACTCCCCTTGAGCTAGACACACAGTTCTGGTGTCGCATCACTTCTGTCTTCTTTCCAGATGTACCTTGACCCCAAATACCTTCCTCCCTTGGCATCTGATGATTTTCTTCCCATCCTCCAGGTTTATCCCAAACCCCACCTCTCTTAGGTGACAGCAATGCAACATGCAAGTCAGGGACCCCTGACCCTAATCCATAATCAGAGGCCACTTTTCAGGGAGTGCCCCCAGGCAAGTTACTTTGTGTACTTCTGCTGTCAGCGAGGATGAAAAAGTGAGATCAGGTATATGAACAATTATTCCTGGGGCTTCTTTCCAGGCCTCTCTCTTTACTAGTGATGTTAAGATGCCACCTCCTTTGAAGCTCATTTCCTAGTCTCTCTGACAGCACCCAATTCTGCCGTTTGCTCTAAGTGGCAAAGCCTCTAAATGCAGAGACCCCTCTTTGTAACCCTTCATGCCCCAAGGAGTTTGTTAACTGCAAATGAGGACTGGCCTTTCCTGAGAACAAACACTTCCCCAGTAGTGAAGGGAAGTGTTCTAGAGGTGCCCCAAGGCCAACAAAGACTGTCTTTCTGATCTCAGCATCACACCAGTATATCAGACTACTTTGGCCTCTCCTTGAGTCCTCCTGGGCATCCAGCACAATGACTGTGGGCAAGGAAGGGACTGGCTGGGTAGAGATGACCCAAAAAATGGCCAAAAAAGCAACTGCACCCCATGTAAATGACAGATCTGGCCTTACCAGCTTGGCCACTCTGTGCTATGAAAATTAAATGATGTCCAAAGACCATGAGGTGGATTTTCAGGTACTGACATGGGAAGAGGCCCAAGGTAACATTACTGAGATAGTTTTTGTTTCTTCAAAGCAAGATTTACAACTATCTGAATAGAATGATTTCCTTTTTGTCAAGAAAAGCAAAGCAAAACTAGTCAAAACCAAACACTATCTGTACTTTTGTATGTATGGAGCAAAAACTTTGTAAGAACATCCTACCACTGTTTGTTTTATTGTATTTTTTTTATTTAGTTTTTTTTGAGACAGGATCTTGCTATATAGCCCAGTCTGGCCTTGAACTCACAATCCTCTTGCCTCAGCTTCTTGAGTGCTAAGATGACAGGTGTGCACCATCATGTCCAACTTTCTTTCCACTTTTAACTGTGGTCATCCTAAGGAAGGAAGAGTGGATGGAGGAGACAAATAGGGAGCAAAGGGAGAATGTTTTATGGCTTTATAGATTTCTGTATTATTTAAATTTTTCAAAGAGATGTAATATAATTGGAAAGCAAGTAAAGAAAAAAATGTGAGTAAGTAAATTACTTTAGCCTAGACTCTGTCTTCGTAGGAATTCGCTCTATCACAAATGCAGTGACCCCCAGGGACTTACTCAGCATAAGGGGTCAAGCAATCTCCAGACTAGTCCCTGAGTGAGAACACTGCAGTGTTGAAGCCCTGGAGGACAGCTGTGACATCATGCAGCAAGGCTGTCCTGGGGTCCTGCTGGCATTGTGACTGGCATTGTGACTGTGTCTGCCACCCATCTGGCCAGAATTCCTCTGAAGAGGGGAGAGGACAGAAGCCCCTCTCTCCAGCAGGCCATGATGGCCTGGGACCCTGCATCGTCCTCTTCTGTTTCAGCATTTCTTCCCAAAGCCCCTGGTGTCCCTTCTACCAGATGACCTCAGATGGGGCTGCTTCCATCCCTTAGAGACAGTCACATTGGTGGTCCTCAAGGAGCAGCAGGCTGCTGGGAGCCAGTGCACAGTGCCCACCTCCTCCCCAAAACCTTCCAGCTCTGCCTGTAAAGGAGGAGCTAGCCCAAACTGTTCTGCTCTTCACAGGAAGGACAAGACAATAGGTGTCTCCTCACAGGTGTCCATACAACTCACAGCAAAGAGAATCTGCTCAAGGGGACAGGTAGAGGCCCTCCTTACTCACCCCTTTCCCTTAGTGAGAGACCAAGATGACTGAACTGATCAGAGGTGTCATTCACACCCAGACACAAGGGTGAGCTCTGGTCCCAGAGAGTTGGGCCTCAGTTGAAAGCTCTGAGGAGGGCTGGTTAATCAACAGTCAAGCAGCCTCCCTGCCTAGAGCCCTCCCCAAAGCTCCAAGACAAATGGAAGGAGTGCTTTGGGGCTCATCACCCAAGCCTCCTCTCCACCGTCTCCCTGCACTGTGCTCCAGGCCTCATGTGCTCCCTTCAAAGCCTCTGTTTGAATGAAGTATCTTCTCAGCAGAGAATACCTCCTTCCCTTCTACATCTTTCTCCATCTGGATACATTTTTTTTTCTTTTTCTGTTTTTGCCATACAAAGGATTGAATCCAGGGCCTTGTGCATGCTAGGTAAGTGCTCTAACACTTGAGCCACACGCTCCCCCTCCCCCCACCAAGTGCTTTTGTTTGTATTTTGGTTTTGAGACAGGATGTCACTAACTTTGCCCAGTTGGTCTGGAACTCACAATCTTCCTTTGTCTGCCTCCTAAGTAGCTGGAATTATAGGTGTGAACTACCATGTGCAGCTTCCACCAAGGAACTCTTATTTCACCTTAAAAATGCATCCTATGCCCATGAAAAACCACTTTGCCACTCCCTCCACCTCCTTGGTATTCCTCCTTTGGCTGGAACTGTGCCCCTAACAGTGTTTGCTCCTGGTCTTTGGCAGACTGTACAGTACAGTACAGACACAGAGTTCTTCCGTAGCTTTTCCTCTATAGCTCCACTTGCCAGGATATAATAGCACAAACTAGCTACTCAGCAAAACTGTGTTGTAGATTAAGACCTAGAATTTAAACTTCTCCCAGTGGGGCAAAGAAGTAAGGTGAAGGCTTCTCCTAATATCCCAAAGTTTGTCGGAGAGTTTCCATTCTCCTCATCTTTCAGGCTCCAAGGCTCTAGCATCTGACCCCTTCCTCTTCTTGGCCTGTGTCCCCATGAAGCTCTTTTCAATCATCTCAGGTCTCTGGACCCCTAAGTCCTGACTGCCTGGGCCTCACCTGGCCCTTGATTGGTTCTGCTTTGGTTCCTGATCATTTGTGAATATGATTCCTCCTCCCTAGTTAGTACTGTAAGCTCTAACAAGGCAGCAGCCTAGGCTCTGCTCGTTTGCATCATCTAAGAAACAGATGCAGGACAAGGCCCAAAGTCAGCATTTTATAAAGTAGCAAAATGACTACGCTGATAAACAACTTACTTCCACAGAGGCATCAACATTATACACAATCACGCACAACTGTGGGGCTTGGTGATCCCCTCATGTCAGTCCAGCAATGTGTGCAATGGCACAAGGGTGGTTCTCATAGGAGTGTTCTCCACACAGATCTCAGCAAGTACAGGTGTCCCTGGCTCTTCACTGCCCCACACCTGAGGGCCCTCTGCTCCTGTCCCAGGACACTTATTTCTTTCACTTCCCTAGGGTAGGAGAAAGAGCTCAGGGCTAAGCCTAGGAGTCCAATGTTATCCCAGCTTTGGTCTTGACTTGCTGGAAGGTTGTGCAATATATATCTCACCTTTCCATGCCTGTGCATTCTTCTTCTTGATCCCCTTTATTGTTGCCATAAGACACATATTTCAACCTGGCATAGAGTAGAAGTTCTCTATGATGTCGCACATGGTTACAAAAGGTTGCCACATCTCCAAGCATCTTTATCCAAAGACAGGAAGAAAATGCAGATGTTTTTCCACATAAATCCTTCTTTCATTAGAAAGAAATCTTTCCTAGAGGTCTCCAGCGACTTTTCTGTTCTCACTAGTTCTGGGCAGAACTAGGTCATGTGGGCACTCCTAAACCAATCATTGGCCAAGGGGGGTGGGATTACCATGACTGACTTAACTCATCTCCTAGGGTTGGTCCCACCTTCCCTGGGAATTCTGCTGATCAATGTGTGAACAAAATCAGGATTCTAATGACAAGGTGAGGATCAAGCAGTTCATTTCACATGAAAGTAACATTTGGAAAACCTGCACATTTTCGGATTCACTTAAATTAAAACCAATTCTTACAATATACAATATGATGTAAGTTTCCATTTTCTAGCTAAAGTTAGGTTATAATTCACTTGCCTGCCAGGTTTAAAATTATGCAGTTTATGAAGAATTTTTTTTAACTTCTGAGGACTCATATAAATTAAGGCTTTATTAGTATTGCATTAAAAATAACTTTTAATATAATAATATTTGAAAAATCCATCTTATGCAACTCCTCTGATTGGCATAAAATAGCATGCCATCTCTCAAAGGTGGGATGCCCATGTGTGAGTAGGTGGGATGCTCATGTGTGAGTAGGTGGGATGCAGGGAGAGGAGGTAGCAGCTCATTTTCCCAAGGCACTAGGAGGATGTTGTACAGGAGGCAGTGAACCAGAGCAAGACGTAGGGCAAATTGCTCTCTGCCTGTTTGCCTCATTTGGCCAGCCAGCAGGTTGAAAGACCTCTTCTTGCTGTAAAAGTCTTTGATTCTGTGGATCCCATGATAATGATAAGCAAGGACATTTTCACCCTGCCATTTTATGTTCTATATCTGAAAGAACACAAGAACATATGTGTTCACTACTCTGCAAACACACAAGTGACCAGAGGCCTTGGAAGGAGAGTTGACAGTCATTCAGGAAGCCTGAGGCTAAGAGTGACATTTCCTGCTTGTCCACAGAGGTCACTGCCCTTGCTGAGCAAGGGTTGAACTCCATCCACAGCCTTCCTTGACACCAGATTCCAGGCTCGGCCAAGAAAACACTAGCATGAGACTCAGTCGAGCTCACTCTGACTCTTTAGGTGGTGTTGCTCTTTCCTGAATTAATCACTGCTGGCTAGAGTAGTGACCAGAAAACTGCCTGGAGAGACTTGAGAAAACATAGTCTCTGCCTAGACCGAGCCTCCTAGTCCGACTGGCACAGAACAGAACTCCAAAGGGAGATCCAAGTGTCGCAGTGTATCTGGACACTGTTGACTCAATGCCATGTGTTGAAAACATTTTGAATGAATTCACCTTTTTAAATGGGATAATTCTATACTTTAAAATTCAGGCTTCTGGCTCCTTTTGAAAATGTGGATTCCCTAGAGACATGGGGGTCCACATTTCTACTGTACCATGACAGGCTTGAGCAGAGAGGAAAGGCTTTTCCCCCTCCATGGGGCGTGTACTGCCCAAGCTCATCCTACTCCCCATCCCTCCCTGTTGTCTCTCTGATGGAGAGGTTGAGGGTCAGTTTCTGGTTATCATCTTGCCGGGGCCCCTGTAAGCCAGTGGAGTCTCAGACTCCTTGGTGCAGCCAGGATGGGCCATGCGTGCTTCTACAGGCCCGATTCCTTCCAGAATGCCATCTCACGAACTTCCCCCATGGAACGGCACTCAGGAGCTAGGGTCCCTCCCACTCCATTACTAGCGCTTGCACGCCTCTCTTTGCTCTGATATGGGGCGGTAGTAATCTTGCCAGCATTATTAGCCACTGAGCTCCCAGGCCCCGGGAGGTGAGAGTCTCTCTGTTCTCTGCTCTGGTGCCCTGCATGGAGAGTAATTCTGAAAGATAACATTTTCAAAGAAGCATCAACTGGTTAGAAACCCACATGCAAGTGGGGCACTGGTGGCTCATGCCTGTAATCCTAGCTACTCAGGAGGCAGACAAATAGTTCATGAGACCCTATCTTGAAAAACCCTTCACAAAAAAGGGAGGCGGGGCTAGTAGAGTGGCTCAAGATGAAGGCCCTGAGTTCAAGCCCCGGTACCACAAAAAAAAAAAAAAAAAAAGAAACCCACATGTATCAGGAGGACAGCAAGCTGGACATAAAGGGACAGGAAATTGATGGAACTGTAGATGTCTAGTATTGAAAAGAAAAGAGCCAAAGGACACAATTCCTTCCTTTAAACCTACGAAAGGCAGTCATGAGAGAAAATCCATATGACATTAATTACTACCGTTAACAGCAATACTATAACGTGCCATAATAATGCTAGTATCAAGTATTTACCTCCTATAAGTCTGGAAATGTTCCAAGCACACATATTGTCTTGCCAGTTTTGACACAAAAACTAATAAATAAACTCTACAGGAATACAAATTTCACCAAATCGTTGTCCAAAGATGGGCCATGCTAAGTAGGGAGCTTTCTGTCACTGGAGGAACACAAGCAGAGATTGGGGATTGTTCTCCAAGCATCTCAAAAGGATGACTGTATGAAATGAGTCCTACAGTTTCTTTCATCCCAGACATTCTATGATTCAAGTAGTTTAATTTCGGGGGCCTCCCATGGGTCCAAAGATATGAATATGGTGGGCAGGGGAACAGACAAGGAGAGAACTAAGGAAGGAAGTGGTGAGTAGCTCTCAGTGTGCAGAAAAATGAGTTGTCTGAGGTCAGGGCAAGGGCAACAAACATATACTTTGGTAAATGTACCCTAAAGTTTGAATATGCTGGTCCATGGAAAGCAGAGCTACACGGAGAGAATCTGTTGTGTGTGAAGTTTCTTGGGGCCCTTGTGCTGTTCATCACCCTGTGAGGATGAGACGGACTCGGGCTGATAAGCTTCTGTGGTTTCCAAACTACAGTAGGTATTGAAACTTGCTACCTGTTACCTGTGAAACCTTTTATGAGCCTCTTAGGAGGTTATGAAATCCACTTGTTTGTTAGTAACTAGTATTAAGAAGAAGAAATTATACTCTCTCTACAACAAAATTGGAGATAAGGGCAAAATAGTTTCTGCTGGGTATTGAGGGGGGGAGCGGGAGGGGGTGGAGTGGGTGGTAAGGGAGGGGGTGGGGGCAGGGGGGAGAAATGAACCAAGGCTTGTATGCACATATGAATAATAAAAGAAAAATGAAAAAAAAAAAAAAAAGAAGAAGAAATTATCAGAGCACATTACAAGTAAAGCACAAATTGTTTCATTAAAATTTTGATACTGTATGAATATATACGTCATACCTGTGTGTGCACTGAATTGTGATGTAAAATTGACAAAAAAAAAAACTGAAAGCCACTAGATCAGAGATGGATGAGGAACTTCCTTCCTCCCCATGGCCCAAACCCTGTCTCAGATTAATCTCACCCAGACAGATTTGAGCAAGATGAAAACCAAGTGCAGTCCTGATTGGAACATGGTGACAGCCAGGCCTGGGACCAACCTTTGAAGGACTCCATTCCCCAAGCAAGAAGGCAGTAGCGGAAGGCACAGGGAGAGCCCAGACTTCCCTCAGAAAGATGCTATTGTTCTTCCCTGGTGAGATCTGCGTAATCTGCCACTGGTAGACGTACCTCTCTGTGATGCCAGCCACCATCTTGTCACTTTCATATGAACCACACTCTTCAGGATGAAGCCCTGGACTTCTGCATGACCATGGTGCCTCTGGAGGTGGCCCCAAGGTCAAGTCTGTTCCACTGCAGCCCCTTAGCGCCTCTCTCTGAGATCGCCTCAACACCTGAGTGATGGTGACTGCATGGACCACCTTGCCTCTGCAAATACCTGAATCACTTAACTTCGTGAACAAGCTATTTACTATGAGCTGCAGACTGAAAGAACTGACCAGAAACAATGGGATGGCCTATGTCAGTTGCTGTTGCTGACTCCACCCGTGCACTGGATCAGGCACTCTCTTGTGATACATCACCTTCCCCGTCACCCCCTGCTTTGGCATACCAACATGGTATAATTTTACCCAAGGTCAAAAATCAAAACAAGCTCTTCGGCTTTCTGACTGATGAGACTCACGCTCCTCTGAGGCAGAGCTTTCCCTTCCTTCATACCCTTATACTAGCATCCTGCATCGTGATGGGCAGCTGGCTGAAAATACCAAGAGTAACTAGGACAATGTCCCCTTCCAGGCCACTGGAGCAGGGCACCTAAAAGTCTCTAGTCATCAATTCCTTCCTGCCTATTGCTCCCCTGATGCTCCTTTCCCTCCCTACAAAGCCCTTTTGCATACATGATTCCCCTAAAATGGTCTTTGTTGGCAATAGCCTCCCATTGTCTTTGGCTTGTACTTTTTTAAATCTTTTTCCTTGACCACCCCCACCCAAGTCAAAATAAACTTTCTCTTCTCGTGGTGGTACTAGAGTTTGAACTCAGGGCCTTGCACTTGCAAGTGGACTCTACCACTTGAGCCACCCCCCAACCAACCCCCTATTTTTTGCTTTAGCTATTTTTCAGGTAAGGTCTCATGATTTTGCCCAGAGCTGACCTCAGACCATGATCCTTCTGCCTACAGCCTCCTAGGTAGCTGGGATTACAGACACATACTTCTCTGCCCAGCTCATTGATCAAGATGGGGGTCTCCCTGGCTGGTCTTGAACTGCTATCCTCCCAATCTCTGCCTTTTGGGTAGCTGGAATTACAGCTTTGAGCCACCGTACTTGGCCATAAAACTTCTCTTGGTCTCATATATAAACTCCAACTGCAACCTCATCTTTCTATTTTCTTTGATGTTAAAATTCTTAGAAAGATTTCTCCACGCTCCTGGACTCAGTTGTTCATATCAGCAGGTTCTGACTCCACCACATGAACAAGACAGTGCTCAGATGCACCAAGGAACTTCATGGTGTCAAACCCAGCTATTGGAAATAATCTTCAACTTACTTAAGCTGTCAACAGCATTTGATGCAGTCAACCATTCTGTCCTTTATTGCAATGCTTTCTTCCCTTGGACTTCGAGACAACACTCTTGTGGGTTTTCCTCCTCCCTCCTTCACCATTCTTTTTTTTTTTTTTTTTAGTTTTCTAGATACTCTTTAATTCAGTCAAATTGTCAACAAAAATAAACCATCTTGGGGATTAACTAATATATTATGTATATTGAATATTCAAATTAATGGCTATTTCAGCACTTTTTTTTTCATTTTTCTTTTATTATTCATATGTGCATACAAGGCTTGGTTCATTTCTCCCCCCTGCCCCCACCCCCTCCCTTACCACCCACTCCACCCCTTCCCTCTCCCCCCCCAATACCCAGCAGAAACTATTTTGCCCTGATTTCTAATTTTGTTGTCGAGAGAGTATAAGCAATAATAGGAAGGAACAAGGGTTTTTGCTGGTTGAGATAAGGATAGCTATACAGGGCATTGACTCACATTGATTTCCTGTGCGTGGGTGTTACCTTCTAGGTTAATTCTTTTTGATCTAACCTTTTCTCTAGTACCTGGTCCCCTTTTCCTATTGGCCTCAGTTGCTTTAAGGTATCTGCTTTAGTTTCTCTGCATTAAGGGCAATAAATGCTAGCCAATTTTTTAGGTGTCTTACCTATCCTCACCCCTCCCTTGTGTGCTCTCACTTTTATCATGTGCTCATAGTCCAATCCCCTTGTTGTGTTTGCCCTTGATCTAATGTCCACATATGAGGGAGAACATACGATTTTTGGTCTTTTGGGCCAGGCTAACCTCACTCAGAATGATGTTCTCCAATTCCATCCATTTACCAGCGAATGATAACATTTCGTTCTTCTTCATGGCTGCATAGAATTCCATTGTGTATAGATACCACATTTTCTTAATCCATTCGTCAGTGGTGGGGCATCTTGGCTGTTTCCATAACTTGGCTATTGTGAATAGTGCCGCAATAAACATGGGTGTGCAGGTGCCTCTGGAGTAACCTGTGTCACAGTCTTTTGGGTATATCCCTAAGAGTGGTATTACTGGATCAAATGGTAGATCCATGTCTAGCTTTTTAAGTAGCCTCCAAATTTTTTTCCGGAGTGGTTGTACTAGTCTACATTCCCACCAACAGTATAAGAGGGTTCCTTTTTCCCCGCATCCTTGCCAACACCTGTTGTTGGTGGTGTTGCTGATGATGGCTATTCTAACAGGGGTGAGGTGGAATCTTAGCGTGGTTTTAATTTGCATTTCCTTTATTGCTAGAGATGGTGAGCATTTTTTCATGTGTTTTCTGGCCATTTGAATTTCTTCTTTTGAGAAAGTTCTGTTTAGTTCACATGCCCATTTCTTTATTGGTTCATTAGTTTTGGGAGAATTTAGTTTTTTAAGTTCCCTGTATATTCTGGTTATCAGTCCTTTGTCTGATGTATAGTTGGCAAATATTTTCTCCCACTCTGTGTGTGTTCTCTTCAGTTTAGAGACCATTTCTTTTGATTCACCATTCTTTCTTGTTAGCTTTGCTGATTTCTTCCTCATCGTGATGATCTTTAAACACTGGCATTCACTGGTCCTGGTTGTGGACCTGTTTCTCTTACACATCCAAACACTAAAGAATGATAGCCTCTCCATGTGACTGTGTGTGCCATCAATAGTCTGTCAAAAGTTAAGTGACTTCTCCCCAGATTTCTAGGTGCATCTATCCAACAAGCCAGTGAGCATCTTCACTTGGATGTCTGCTGGACCTCTCAAACTTAATGTGCCCAAAACAAAGCTGGAAATTCTATTTCCAGGGCAGCACCAAAACTCCCACTGCACAAAATTCTGTGAATAAAGCTCTGCACTCCAAAAAACTATAACAAATTAGGTCCTGAAGAATGAAACCAGGCAGTTTCTAGAGAGGAATCAGTACATTTTTCATGGCTTTTAGCCTAAAGGGAAGTTACAGTAGGGTCAGACAGAACAGATAAAATGATAATAGAAAACCTGTTCCACCCTAAAGAATCAAAAGATAAGCCAGGCACAGTGGCTCATGCTGCCATCCCAACTACACAGGAGGCTAAGGTCAGGAGGATCACAGTTCCAAGCCAGCCCAGACAAAAAAAGCTCACAAGACCCCCATCACAAGGGGATGGTGGTGTGCATCTGTCATCCCAGCTATGGCAAAAGGGGAGACCGGATCTCAAAAATAACCAGAGCAAAAAGGGCAGGAGTATGGCTCAAGTAGTAGAGTTCCCACCTGACAAGCCCTGAATTCAAACCGCAGTACTGCCAAAAAACAAGAAATAAATAATCAAAGAATCAAAAAATAGAATTTGAGACAACTACAGCCATTGGAAAGTGAGGCGGGGGAAATCCATGGAAAGAGAAGCCACAGATCCTATGTATAGACTTTGTCCAAGTTTATGGTCAATTCCTGATTTACACATGGATGAGACAAGCTCACGTAGCCAGAAAATAATACACACACTAAACTGGGATTTGAACTATTGCCAAAAAGACAATTTGCATTTGATCCAAACAAGCTGTCTGCTAAAACAAAACAAAGCCAGCATTTTGTAGGAGACTCCACAACTAAACGCTTATAATGTTTAGAATATCCAAAATTATTCATATGAAGAAAAGGAAAAATGTAACCCATTCTTAGGAGAAAAGACAATCAACAGAAGCTGGCCCTGAGATGGCCCTGATGTTGAAATTAGCAGGTCATAATTTTCAAGTAGCTGTAATAACTATGCTTCATGAGGCAAGGGATGATATGTTTACAACAAATGAAAAGTTAGGAAACTTCAGCAGAGAAGTCAACTTGATTTAAACAAAAACTAAATGGGAATTCTAAGATTGAAAAAAGAAAATATTTGAATTTTAAAAACCCTATCTGGATTGACTTCACAAAATGGAAATAGCAAACGAGTTAATAACCCCAAAGTGAGGTGAGTAGAGAGTATCCAGTCTAAAGAACAGAGAAAAAATTGGAGTGGAGGGAAGAGCAGAGTCTCAGAGACCTGTAAACCAATGTTCATATGTCTAATTTGTATGACTGTAATCCAGGAAGGAAAGCCAAGACACCACAGGACAGAAGGGAAAAAATATTTGAAGATATAATAGTCAAAATTTCTTTTAATTTAGTGAAAGAAATGCATTTAGCCAGTGTTCCTCAAGGAGAGTAAATACAAAGAGAACTTCTCCTAGACATATCATAGCAAAACTGATGAAAACCAAAGACAAGGAGGAAACCAGGAAAGCATCCACCAAAAAAGATATATTACATGGTGGGGGTGGGGGTGGAGGGAATGGCTCACATTACTGCTGACCTTTCATCGGAACATATGGAAGCCAGAAGACAATGACCAACACCTTTAAATCCTTCAACTCAGAATTCTATGTCCAGTGAAAATATGCTTCAAAAAATGAAGGTAAAATATATTTCCAGAAAAAAGCAAACTAGAAGAATTCACTGGAATCTGGGCAGGGAGGGAAGGGGCCAAGGAGAGGCCAGCTCACCAAGGACCCCTAGAGCCTCTGAACCAGAGGCCAGCAGCTATAGCCAAAGCAGGCTGCTGAGAGAAAGGTGACAATACAGTGGGAGTTAAGCATGTGGATTTTTAAATGAAACCTGAAACCCAAATGAGAAGAAACCTTTAGAAACAACTTCTACTGGTACAAGCCTGCAGCATCATCTGTATGCATGATGTAGAATGTTCTCAACCTATGGATGGCTGAATGGCTCCATTGATGAGTGACTGCCTGCTACAAGCCCTGGGTCAAGACAACAGTTCTAATACCTTTCTGCTAGTTCATAAACTAGTCTAAGCAAAGGAAGGAAACAATCTGACCTTTTCTATCAAGTGACTATAGAAGATACTTGACTTCTAGAGACAAAATACAGAGAAATAGGTTATTGTCTTGATTGGAGAGCTATCACGTTGAGAATCACATTTCCTGAGATGAGATTTAGAATGTTCCTTGTGCTTATTTATACCTTGGACTGTAAGCATGGGTGAATTCTGGTTATTCTTCAACTAGTATATTTCAGAACAGCCTCATCCTGAAACTGACACCAGATTTATCAGTGTGATTGGAGAGCCCACAGGTTTGGACACATTGCTCAGGGAGAGCCTATTTGGTGGAGTGAATTCAGGTAGCTCCATTCCGAGCCAATTTTAGTTTGAGGGGAGAATTCTGCCAGCAGATGTAGCTTGTAGATACAAGGGCAAATGCCTTCGTGTTCCTTCTCCACAGTGGTGGCATTGTGTTCACCCTCGTGATTGCCACAGCGAGACACTGCTATTCTGCTCCAAAGAAGACATTGTCAGATGAATCCTGAGTCTCCCTCAACTGACACACATGGCTTTGGACTCGTGGGCAGAGTTCTTGAGATTATAGGTGAGTTTTCAATGTTTAACCAAATGGATCTGATCTTACCATGATCTTTTTTTGTGAATGCTAGAACCATTTCACAACTTTTTCCATTCCAAACATCTTTCCACTCTAACCCCTGCCTTATGATTTTAGTGGTAACCAATGACCTGTGGTTATTTTTTAACATGTCACGACTTATGTGTATTATGGAAGGTAGAAGACCCACAAGCACAGTGATAACTTTCATTTATTTGAAGCTGTAGAAGAATAGTTATCTGTGTGTCTTATGGAGTTGCTTGGATGGAAGCCCATTGGATGTCACAAATGAACATGTCTTTGCTTCATGGTTGATGATCTCACATAGGCAGAGAAAGTTTAGCTGTAGTACCAAGTCACATCAGTTTCACAGAAAAATATGACTTATATCTTATTTTAGAAGTATGATGTTTTGACCTCTATTTCAAATAGTTCTGTTAACCCTGTTGTAAATGTTCAATGAATGTATTTTGAGAAAAGGACCTGTGGCTGGTTGTACACTGGTGACTGTAGCCATGTTTTGGAGTGTTGTGATAATACTCTCATCCTCTCTGTGAGCTGGTCATTTCTTTGGGTACTCATTCTTTTTTTTTTTTTTTTTTTTTTTTTGCCCATCACTCTAAACCTGAATGAGTGTGGGTTTGGGATAGGGTATGTCAGCTGTTAGTGATTTGTGTATGACTCTTAGTCTTTAAAAAGCTCAGTGGGAGAACACAGGCTTAGCATTGTGAAGCCCTGGGTTCAATACTCAACACCAAAAATAAAATACATACATAAATATCTCAGTGGAGATAAACATTTTTGAATAGAGGAAAATCACCAAGCACTTTCTTTTTGTTGGTGAAAGAATCTTATCTATTTATTTTACTTAAGCCTAACAAAATGATGAGACTTGCATTGTCTCAGAAAGGAAGACCGTCCCAGGGATGGGTAATTCAGTAAGAATTTCCTAGCTAAGCTCAGTGGCTCAGGCCACGTGAGTAGCTAGAGATCAGGAGGATCAAAGTTCTAGGTCAGCATGGGCAAAAAAGCCCATGAGACCCCATCTTAACAACAGCCGGGAGTTGTTAAGCCCATGTCCCTTCGACAAATTGTTGTCAAAGGAAACAGCTAACGGTGACTTTTTGTGATTTGGGTAAGAAGTCTTTGCCACAATAAGTTTATCTTTCACAAATATTGTAGATTTCAAATTTTGTAAATGTTCTTCCCAATTAGAGTGTAAAGCCAGAGTTTGTGGTTTGTGTTCTCACTAAAATGTTTAAATCCCCCTTTTTTTAGTAAATTTTGACTAGGATATATTCATAATACAGGGGGGAATTTGTAGTGACAATTCTGATTAGACTTACATTGTACATTATTTACATTGCCCCCATCTTCCTTCTCCCTCAACCTCCTCCCAACCCCACTTAAAACAATTGCAAGAGGTTTCTTAGTTCTGTTTCATATAGGTATATAAAGTCCATCTGCCATATATCCTCACCTTAATCTCCTTCCTTCACTCTCCCACCTCCCAGCAGTACCCCCCCCCACACACACACATACTGTTCCTATTTTACAATCCTGGTTTTCGTTATTAATATTTAAGTTGATGTTCAAAAGGGTGTCTCAGTGTATGCCCACTTTGGTCCATTCACACCCTTCCATTACTCTCCCTTACTCCTTTACCTCCCACCACCAATTTTTCAACAGCTTTCAATACACAACCTACGTCCTCTACCTTCACATCTTATGGTATGCAATATTACTGATGCTCTATCATTTTCTTTTCTTTCCCTCTTTCTCCAAGTTCCATAGAGTAGTTCCACCTTTACAAACATGTTCTATATCTGATTTTATATATGATCATGCTTGTTTTTGTGTATATATTTATCTTTGAATCTTTGTACCATGTATGAGAGAAAACATGTGGCTTTTGTGTTTCTGATCCTGGCTAACTTCACTTAACATGATGTCCTCCAATTGCATCCATTTACCTTCAAACCCCATGTCATTATTCCTTATGGCTGAGTAATACTCCATTGTGTATATGTACCACACTTTCTTGATCCATTCATCAGTGGTATGGCACATGTATTGTTTCCAAAGCTTCACTATTGTAATAGTGCTGCGATGAACATCAGTGAACAGTGTGTCTACTGTATCCTGTCTTACTTTCCTTTGGGTAGATGCCCAGGAGCCATATCACTGGATCATATGGCAGTTCTACCTTTAGTTTTTTTGAAGAATCTCCACACTGCTTTCCGTAGTGGTTGTACTAATTTGCATTCCCACCAGCAGTGTATAAGGATTCCTGTTTCACCACATCCTCGCCAGCATTTGTTGTTGTTATTACCCTTGATTACGTCCATTCTAACTGGGGTGAGATGAAATCTAAGTGTTGTTTTGACTTACATCTCTTTCATAACCAGGGAAGTTAAACACTTTTTCATGTATTTACTGGCCATTTGTCCCTCTTCCTTTGAGAATTCCCTGTTTAATTCATGTGTGCATTTTTTCATTGGGGTGTTGATTCTTTAGAGACTGAGTTTTTTGAGTTCACTATAGATTCTGGATATTAGTCCCTTATTGGATGAGTAGCTGTCAAAGATTTTCTCCCACTCTGTGGGCTGTCTCTTGAGTCTGGTGACTGTTTCCTTTGCTGTGCAGAAGCTCTTTAGTTTGATGCAGTTCTATTTGTTCATTGTTTCTCTTAGATGCTGAGCCTTTTGAGTTCTGTTTAGGAAGTCGGTCCCTACACCTATCTGTTCCAGTGTATTTCCTACTGCTTCCTAGAGTTGTTTCAAAATTTCAGGCCTTACATTAAGGCCTTTGATCCACTTTGAGTTGATTTTGGTACAGGATTAAAGACAAGGATCTACTTTCAGTCTTCTACATGTGGATATCCAGTTTTCCCAGCAGCATTTGTTAAAGAGGCAGTCTTTTCTCCATTGTGTGTTTTGGGCTCCTTTGTCAAAGATCAGTTGACTATAGATGCATGGGTTTATGTCTGGGTCTTCTATTCTGATCCATTGGTCTTCCTGTCTGTTTTTGTGCCAGTACATGCTGTTTTTATTGATATGGATCTGTAGTATAGTTTGACGTCAGGTATTGTGATGCTTCCAGCATTGGACTTTTTGCTCAGAATTGCTTGGCTATTTGAGGTCACTTGTGTTTCCATATGTATTTTATAATTGCCTTTTCTATTTCTGTGCAGAATGTCATTGGAATTTTGATAGGGATTGCATTGAACATGTAGATCGGTTTTGGTAGTATGGTCATTTTCACAATGTTGATTCTACCAATCCATGAGCGTGGAAGGTCTTTCCATCTTCTGATGTCTTCTTCAATTTCTCTCTTCAGTGGTGTATAGTTTTCATTAAAAAAGGTCTTTGGTTTCTTTCATTAAATTTATTCCAAGATATTTTATTATTTTGAAGCTATTGTAAATGGGATTGTTTTCCTGATTTCTTTCTCAGTCTGTGTGTTGTTGATATATAGAAAATCTACTGATTTTTATATGTTAATTTTGTATCCTGCTACTTTGCCAAAAGAGTTTATGATTTCTAGTAGCTTTTTGGTAGTTTTTGGAGTCTCTTAGGTATAGAATCATGTCACTGCAAGTAGGGATAGTTTGACTTCTTCCTTCCCAGTTTGAATCCCTTTTAGTTCTTGCTCTTTTCTTATTTCTTATGTAGTTTATTTCAAAATTCTATTGAATAGGAGTAGAGAAAGTGGACAGCCCTGTCTCATTCCTGACTTTAACAGGAACAGTTTCAGTTGTTCTCCACTTAGTATGATGTTCACTCTAGGTTTTTCGTGTATAGACTTTATTATGTTGAGGAACATTTCTTCTATTCCTAGTTTCTTCAGAACTTTTATCATGAAAGGGTTTTGGATTTTTTCAAAGGCTTTTTCTGCATCTATTGAGAGGATCATTGAGAGGATTTGTCCTTCTGTTTATATGCTGTATTATGTTTATGGATTTATGTATGTTGAACCATCCTTATATCCCTGGAATAAAACTAACTTGGTATGATCTTTTTGATGTGTTGTTGAATTCTGTTTGCCAGTATTTTGTTGAGAATCTTTGCATCTATATTCATTAAAGATATTGGTCTATAATTCTCTTTTCTGGTTACATCTTCATTGGGTTTCAGAATGAGTGTAATGCTGGCTTCATAGAATGAGTTTGGTAGTGTTCTTTCCCTTTCTATTTCCTGGAAAAGTTTGAGGAGTATTAGTGTTAGTTTTTCTTTAAAGTTTGGTAAAATTCAGCTGTGAATCCATCAGGTCCTGGGCTCTTCTTTATAGGGAGACTCTTTATTACTGCTTCAATTTCATTACATATAATAGGACTATTTAGGTGGTTAATATCTTCTTGGTTCAATTTTGGTTGCTTATATGCATCTAGGAATTTATCCATTTCATCTAGATTGTCCAGTTTACTTGAATATAAATTTTCAAAGTACTCTCTAATGATTCTCTGGATTTTGTTAGTATTTGTGGTTATGTCCCCTTTTTTCATCTCTGATTTTATTAATTTGGGTCTTTTCCCTCCTCTGTTTGTTATGTTGACTAAGGGTTTGTCGATCTTATTGAGTTTTTCAAAGAACCAACTTTTTGTTTCATTGATTCTTTTACAGTTTGTTTGGTTTCAATCTCATTTATCTCAGCCCTGATCTTTATTATTTCTCTCTGTCCGCTGGTTTTGGGTTTGGTTTGTTCTTGTTTTTCTAGGAGCTTAAAGTACATCATTAGATTGTTTATTTGAGCAGTCTCGGTTTTTTTAATATAGGCACTTATAGCTATAAACTTTCCCCTTAGCATGGCCTTTGCTGTGTCCCACAGATTCTGGTAGGCTGTATTTTCATTTTCATTGGATTCTAGGAACTTTTTGAATTCTTCCCTTATGACTTTGGTCACCCATTGTTTTTTCATCAGTGTATTGTTCAATCCCCACGTGTTTGAATATTTTCTGTGGTTTCTTTTGTTGTTGAGGTCTAGTTTTATTCCATTGTGATCTGACATGGTTATTTCGATTTTCTTGAATTTGTTGAGACTTGCTTTGTGTCCTAAAATATGATCTATTTTGGAGAAAGTTCCATGAGCTGCAGAAAAGAATGTGTATTGCCTGGTTGGTGGGTGAAATACTCTGTAGATATTAACCTTGTCTATTTGGCCCAATGTGTGGAGTAGCTCTGAAGTTTGTTTGCTGATCTTTTGGCTGGATGACCTGTCTGTTGGTGACAGTGCGGTATTCAGGTCTCCCACTATCACTGTGTTAATGTCTATCTGTGCTCTTAGGGCCATTAGAGTTTTTTTTAATGCAGATAAGTGCTCCTGTGTTTGGTGCATATATGTTTAGGATTGATAGTTCCTCTTGATGAATTGTTCCTTCATTAATATGAAGTGACCTTCATTCTCTCTTCTGATTAATTTTAGTCTGAAGTCTACTTTGTCGGATGTGACAAACTACTCCTTCCTGCTGAGGTCAATTTGTTTGGAAAACTTTTTTCCACCCTTTGACTCTAAGCCACTGTTTATTTCTTTCAGTGAGATGAGTCTCTTGTAAGCAACCTATGGTTGGGTCTTGTTTTTTTAACCCAGTTTGCTATTCTATGTCTTTTGATTGGGACATTGAGACCAATTACATTCAGTGTTAATATTGAGAGGTGCCTGTTGTTTCCAGACATTTTTATTCCCCAGTTGTTTAGTTTTAGCTATTCCTTTTTTTACTGGTCTGCTGGCTCCAAAGGGTTTTTTATTTCTTGAGTCTTCCTGTCTCTCTAGTTTCTTCTTCCATATGCTAAAGTCCTTTAAGTATCTTCTGTAGTGCTAGCTTGGTAATCACAAATTCCTTTAGTTTTTCCTTGTTGTGGAAGTTTTAAGCTTCTCCTTCAATTAAGAAGGATAGTTTTGCTGGATAGACTAGACTAGGTTGACAGTTGCTTTCTTTCAGGGTATGAATTCTGTCTTTCCATAACCTTCTTGTGTTCAGAGTTTGAGTTGAGAAATCTGCTGTTATTCTGATAGGTTTGCCTTTATATGTGACTTGCCTTTTTTCTTTTGAAGATTTCAGAATTCTTTCTTTGTTCTGTGTGCTGAGTGTTTTGATTATGATATGTCTGGGGGTATTTCTTTTTTGGTCCTGACAGTTTGGTGTTCTGTAAGCTTCCTGTACCTGGGTGACTCTCTCTTTCCAAAGTTAGGGAAGTTTTCAGCTATTATTCTATTGAATAGGTTGTCAATGCCTTTACTTTGTTTCTGCTCTCCTTCTTTTACACTATAGGTTATAGGTTTGGTTTTTCATGGTGTCCTAGATATCTTGCATGTTCCATTTGTATTTCCTTAGCATTCTTTCATACTTTACTGTTTGGTCAAATTCCTCTACTTTGTCTTCTGTTCCTGATACTCTATTTTCAACTTGTTCCACTATGTTAGCCAAGCTTTGATTGAGATTTTTATTTGGGATATTGTGTTGTTTATTTTGGATTGATTATTTTTCAGGGTTTCCATATCTTTATTGATCTCCTCTTTCATATCTTAGACAGTCTTCTTAATTTCATTCATCTGTTTGTATTCTCTTTACACTCATTTAATTGTTTATTCACGCCCTTTTTAAGGTCAAATACTAGCTTTTGTGTTTTGTCTTTGAGGTTGTTAATCATTTTTTGGTTTTGAGGTTGTTTTTTGGAATTCAGTATTTGATATCTCTTTCTCTGTTCAGGTGTTTGGATCCTTAGTGGTGGCATTGGCTTTGAAGAGAGCAGCTGTCTTGCTGTTTTATTCTGTGTTGAGATTTGTGCATCTGGAGTTATTTTTGGTTAGGGTTTTTATCCCTTGTGCCCCTATAGTTGGAGTTTTGAGGTTTTTTTCTCCTGGAGCTCCAGCAGTGTTCCTCAGAGAGGGGTATGCTGGAAATGTTACCCCTTGCTGGGTTCTTGTTGTGCTGCAGATTACCTTTTTTTCTCCCTTCAGTGAGGGGGCTGGAGTTCCCCCTCTTTGATGGGGGTGCAGGGGCTCTCCTGCAGTCACACTGGGGAGTTCTGGGTCTCTGTGCACTGTGGGAGGCAGGCCTCCTAGCACCTGCCAAGTAGTGGATTCCCAGTCAGTGGAGTAGCTGAGATTCCAGCTCTTGGATAGGAGAGACAGGACTCTCCTGCAGGGAGGCACACTGTGAGGTGCTGGGTTTCTGTGCACCTTGGGGAAGAGGCCTTCTGGTGCCACCTGCAGAATAGCAGGTTACAGCTTTCTTCCCCTCAGTGGGGAATCTGGCATTCTTGCTCTTTAACTGGGGAGCAAGGGCTCTCCTGCTGTCAGGGTCAGTGGGGAGGCTGGGCCACAGTGCACCTTGGAAGACCAGTCTCCTTGCAGCTTCAGAGTCGCAGATTGCCACTCAGTAGAGGAGCTGGGGTTCAAGCTTTTAGACAGGGAGACTGGACTCTCCTGCAGGCAGGCAAGGTGGAAAGTGCTGGTACTCTGTACGCTTTGGAGATGCAGGCCTTCTGGTGCTGTCCATAGAGAAGCAGGTTACAGCTTTCCTTTCCTCCTTGGGGAACCTGGCATTCTCACTCTTTGATGGCGGAGGGGAGGCTCACCAGCTGTAAGGCACAGTGGAGAGTGGTAGACCTCTATGCACTTCAGGAGGCAGGCCTTCTCATGCCATTCACTAAGTTGTAGGTTACAGCTTTCTTCCCTTCAGTAGGCAACCTAGCATTTTGGGTCTTTAATGGAGAAACGGGGGCTCTCCTGTGGTTGGGCACAGTAGAAAGCACTGGGCCTTTTTGTGCCTTAGGGAAGCAGGTCTCCTGGCCCTCACAGAATGGCAGATCACTACTCAGTGGAGGAGCTGGCTTCACTCTTTGACAGGGCAGTGGGAGCTCTCCCACAGGAGGGCTTGGTGGTTAGCACTGGGCCTCTGTGCTCTGTGGGGAGGGAAAGCCTCCTGGCACCAGAAGAATAGCAAAGCCTACAGCCTGGGATTCACTTGTGTGTGTATAGCAGTGGGCTCCTGGCACTGAGTAGCAAGTTGAGGGTGCTCATGGTGCAGCAAAGTCTGCGCCTTGAATCATCTGGTACCAACAAGGCAGTGGAGGCCCTGGGGTCTACTTGTGTTGAAGCATGGGCTTCCAGGAGCCACAACAGCTGCTGCAGGCACGGGGGAACCAAGCCTATGGGGAGCGGGAGTTCTGGAGCCTGCTTGCCAGACGCCAGCTTCCAGGAGCCAAAGGAACTGCTGCAGTCACAGGCGAGCAAAGCCTGCAGGCAGTGGGAGCTCTGGGGTCTGCTTGCCAACGGTCTACCAGAAACCATGGCAGCCGCTACAGGCACAGGGGAACCAAGCCTTCAGGCAGCAGGAGTTCTGGGGCTTCCTTGCTGGGGCATGGGCTCCAGGACGGCAGTGCAACAGCACTGCAGGCAGAGAGGATCCACACCTTTGGGTAATGGGTGCCCTGGGGCTTGCTTGCCAGCATGGGTTACCAGGAGCCATGGCAGCTGCTGCAGGCATGGGGGATCCAAGCCTGCTGGATCCAGGCCTGCTTGCTGATGCAGGCTTCCAGGAGCACAGTACAGCAGGTGCTGCCAGCATGGGGGATCCAAGCCTGCTGGCTCGCTCCTTCTGTTACCCATGGAACAGCAGGAACCTTGGGTCCTGCATCTACAGGGGCACTGGTTTTCCTGGCATTTCAGGGTGAAGGTAGCAGGTCTTGTAGTAGGGGGAGCATGGAGCTCCAAGTTCCTGTGTGTGCTGGGAAGCAGGATTTATTGCCAAGACAGTGCCAAGTAATGGAACCTGGAGCTGCACAGCAACTCCAGCTGGGCATCGGGAGTGTTGAGCTGCAAGTTGTTCTTCCCATTCTTCCCACAGTTAGTTACTTCTCTATTTGTAGATTTAGAGAGGGCTTTGTTTCTCACTGATTATGGGATCCCGTGGATGCCTTTTGGGGTCCCCTGATATTCCTTCTTTGGGGTAGTCACTGCAGGGTTATAAGGATGTCAACAATCTGCCATCTAGCTCCTCCCTCAGGAACACAAATTTGAACATTTCAGAGCACTGCCCAATATCAGGAAGGAAGCAGAAGATAGTAGTACAGGCCCTGCCTGTATCAAAGGGATAATGAGATATGACTATGAGCAGCTTTATACATTTCCCCCCACTTTTTTTTTTTTAGAGAAAAAAAGAGTTCACCATTAGCATTCCACTGCAGGAAATGCTAAAGAAAGTTCTCAGGCAAAAGGAAAATAATATGAGAGGGCAATCTGGATCATTAGAAGCAAATGAAGAGCATAGGAGACAGTAAATAGCTAGGGAAACACAAAACACTGACCCCCTCCCCCCCCACACACACACACTTTGCCCATAGATTAGCCAGCAAAACCTTCCCATTAGCTCTTTCTCTCATACCCCACCAAGGATCTTAGCTCTACCTTCCAATCACAAACAGCAAGATGGCCAAGGTGACTGAATCAGAGCGAGCAAGAGAGTGGAAGAACAGGCATGGGTCTTCAGTTCCCTTTGGTTGCTAAGCAGAAAAGTGACTGGAAAGGAGCAAGAGTGGGAACAGGCTGTTGTAGTGATCCAGGCAAGAGACAAGAAAAGCTGGGACCACTGTGACTGCGAATTGGTCTCCCCATGTTTACTCTTGCTTCTTTTAAAACTGATGTCAGTTCTTTCACCTCTGCTTAATGCTGTCCATTAGCTTCTATCTCTCTAAGGAAATAACAGAGTTCTCACCACAGTCACGTGATGGGGCCCCTGCCACTTCACTTCTCTGATCCTATCCCCTCTCTTGTTCACTCTGATCTAGACATCTTGGCTTTCTTGCAGGTCCCCAAACACTCCATGTTTCTGCCTCAGGGACTTTGCATTTGTCACACTATCTTCTCTGATAGCTACAAGGCTCACTCCCTCAGCTCTCTGCTCAAATGAGGCCTTATCAATGAAGTGTTTCTTAATTGCCCCAAATAAAACAGCAACACAACACACACTTCCTCTCTTGCTTTAGTTTCCTTCTTAGTAGTTATTTCCTTCATATTCAACAAAAAGTTGGTTGAATGAATGAATCAATCACACAAATATCTAAAATTTGAGACTGAAAGTTCAGAACAAGGATTATGAGAGTTCAAAGGAAAGAAACTATTATTTATTTGTGCAACCTCCTTATTTTAGCTGATGGTTATATTATTTAATCTTCATTACCATCCTAAGTAATTTATTACCATTAATTTAATGTGAGATGTCAAGGTCCAATAAGGCTAGGTATTTTGCTGAGGTCATGTAGACAGCAAATGATGGTTGCAGACTCTAAATCTAGCCAACCACAAGGTCCTGGGTTCAAACCCCAGTACTTCAAAAAAAATTTTCAAATCTAGGTCTTTATGATTTCACTTATATATTCTTTATAAGACTCCATTGATGGAGGACTGGGAGTATCTGGGAAGGCTTTCTGGAGGAAGTGGCATCTAAGTTCTCAGAGAGTTAAGAATTAGGCAGGAGGTCAGCAAGGTAACAAGGGGCTGGGGTGGATTATGAAGTTGGTAAAAGGAGAGTGATAGACCAAGATAACATATAGGAAGAGAGAAACCTTTGCTATTTCACAATTCTGACAAAACTTTCCAACAGTTAGTCATGTTCCCAGATAGAGCCCTTGACCTAGGTAGGCAACAAGAATGATAAGGTTAATGACTCTTTACCTGTACAGAGTTTGCTTTCACAAATGTGACCTCATTGATTCCCATGACAGCTCTGCCAGGTAGACTAGGATGAGTGTCAGTTCCCCTACAGTATTTCTGAGGAGTGTAGTGCTCAGTTATTAGGTGCCAACACTGGTCTTCCCGCCGGAGACTCGATGTTCAGGTGAAGTCTCCACCCATGAAATGCCCAACAGAAGCTCCAAGTCAGATTGACACCTATGAAACAACAGGATTAGGTCTACTTTTTTCTCTTTTTTGGCAGTACTGAAGTTTAAACTCATAGATACTCTAACATTTGAGCCACTCCTTACCCCCTTTTTGGCTTTGGTTATTGTTGAGATAGGTTCTCCCTATCTGGGCCAGCCTGGACTGCAATCCTATTTATACTCTCCATGTTGCTGAGGTGAGAGTCACATACCACCACGTCCAGCTTTTCTGGTTGAGATGGGGTCTCACAAACTTTTTGCCCAGTCTTGCCTCACTCCTCAATCCTCCTCATCTCTGCCTCCTGAGTAGTTAGGCATGAGCCGCTGGGCCTAACTTGATCCTTTAAAAAAAATTAATCTTTAAAAATATTTTCGTTGTAGTAAAATACTGTTTTAACCACTTTTAAGTATATAGATCAAGGGCATTGAGCACATTCCCAAGCTTTTCTGCCATTCTGTCTCTTAAACACTTGTTCCCATCCCTCTCCCACCATGCACACACTACCTCCAGCAACATCTATTTCTACAGATTGTCTCCAACTTACAATGGTCCCACTTATAATTTTTCAGCTTTATGATGTATGTTCAATAGAAACTGTCTTAGAATTCTAAATTTTGATCTTTCCTTGAGCTGGAGATAATGTGGTTCCATCCTCTCCCTTGATACTGGGCAGTGGTGGTACTCACAGCTCTCAATCAGCTCCAAGGCCAGGAGGAGAAACTCTGGCACTCTACAGTGTTCTGTGTTGCTGAGTTCTGTGTTCCTCAGGTTATGCAAAGTAAATGCACTTTCAACTCACAACATTTTGATTTGCAGTTATCCCATAGCAAGTTGAAGAGCATCTGTACTTTCCGTCTCTGGGAATTTTGCTACTTTAGATACCTCACCTAAGTAGGATCATAAAATATTTGTCTTTTGTGTCTGGTTTCTTTCACTTAGCAGTGTCCTCAAAGTTCATCCATGCTGTAGCAACTGTCAGAATTTCCTTCCCTTTTAAGGCTATCCGTTCTATGGCTATACCACGCTTTGTTTATCCGCTTATCTGTTGCCATGGTTCCATCTTGCTGGCAGAGGCAACGGCACCCTTCACCAGAAATGTTTCCCCTTAGGCTGCCAACCTAGCACCTCTCTCCTTCCAGGAACCTCTCCCCATACATGGAGCTATGGAAGCACCTGCTTGAAATCAGAATCCACTGTGAGGACCAGACTTCTGGGACGTTTCCAGTCTTGTAGGAGGCAATACTGTGTGAGGGTAAGGCATTGAAATCCTCTTTCCTTGAAGAATGGAAGTGGCCAAGTATTTCATCCTTTCCCAAACCAAGAAACGTGGCTCAGCTGCCTGGGAGCCACCCGTTGGACACCAGTGGAAGTGCAGCCTTGGAGTCCAGAAAAACCTTACCCATTGACTGGAGTGTACTAGTACCCAGCCATAAAGCCTGCTCCCCCTCCGCCCATCTCACCTCTGGGGATGAAAGGGCTTGCAAGCTGACATCCCTGAAATAAAAGCTAAATAAAACCTCAAACCAACAACAACAAAAGGCAGCCCTACATCCATAAAAGTGGAATATGACTCAACACTAAAAAATGAGTGACGCAGTTGTGAAAAGACACGGGGAAACCTTAAATATATATTACTAAATGAAAGAAGCCAGTCTGAAAAGGCTAAACTATGGAGACAGAGAAGCTATTAGTGATTGCAGATATGGGGTAGGCAGTTGGGAAGAGAATAATAACACAAAGGAGCCAGGGAACAGGAGCAGCACTGTATCCGGGTACATTTTGCCAAACATCCTGCTCCACCATTGTCCTGGAGTAATAATTGACTACAATAGATGCTACTTCTTGTTCAGCAGCCAATGGTCTCCAGCAACTTTCCCAACTTTAGAGGTCAACCAGAGGCCTCACCTACATCTCATTACAGTTGTGGCTTCATGCATGCACCTTCCCTCAAATTGTCATCTTGGCTCTGAGGACACCTTATTAGTTATATCACTCCCCATTCCCTGGTTCTTTGAAAAGTCCCCTCACTTCTTGGAAAAACCCACAATTATGTACATATCCTTACCATAATCATTAAACCCTAGCTACAGAAGTGCCTAAGATGGGTGGCACTTCAGTGCTTGCTTGAGCTACCCACCTTCAGGTTCTTTTGTGGGCATACCAGCACTTTGCAATCACCTCAGCTTCAATAAATCAAGCTTTTGCTTAAATAAATACTGCTATGTTAAAAATTCCTCTGTGTGTCTGCCCCCAAATTAATTTTTCATTGAGACCAAGGACCTGCCATTTATAAGGGGTGAGTAGCAGAACACAGAGGATTTTCAGGGATTTTCTTATAATACCATGATGGTGGGTGGGTAACATGTCATTATACTTCTATTTTATTATTTTTTGTAAATGGAATTCGGTAGTATCTATTGTGCCTTTATTAGAAGTTTCATTGTGATAGTTCCATACATGAATATAATATACTTTGGCCTTATTCACTCTCTCTATTACTCTTTCTAATCTCCCCCCCTTCTTATTTTTACAATTTTTGATGAGTTTCATTATTCTATTTTCATACATGCATGCACTGTAATTTGATCATATTCACCCTCATTGTACTTTTATTAAAACCCACAGAACATACAATAGCGAGAATGAACCTTATAGACTACAGGTGATACATGCTTTAATGTAACTTCATCTTTTATAACCAATGTACCATATATGTGGGGAAACGGACATTTGGGAGTTCCCTGTACTTTGTGCTCAATATTTCAGTGAACCTAAAATGACTCTAACAAGTAAAGTCTATTAAAAATAAAACCAAGGAAGCCCCAGAGCTCTTTGTATCAAGAAGGACCACTTGGCTCCTGAATGCCCAGGCTCAGAAGCCCTCCTCTTCTTGGAGGGACATGGCTCCTGTTTGCTCCTTAGCCTTGTAAGTGAGTGGTGAGGAGTCCTTCATGTCTCTTATCTGGATCACTGTTTAGGGTTCTTTACAGAGAGTCCTCTTCTTGGCTCTTCAGTTTAAATGTCACTTCCTGTGGACTTCCCTGACCAGTCCTCTCCCAGTCACTTGCCCTTCCAGTATCCTGTATGATCTTCCTAGAACACATCACTAGCTGAAATTAGCTTGTTTTTACAAACGTCCTAAGTCACTCCATAAGAGAATGTAAGCTCTCACATGGCAGAAACTTTGTCCTTAGTGCCTAGAATGGTGGGTGGCACCAAATAGAAGCTCAATAAATATTTGTTGACTAACTCTGTCACTGAACAGCTGCATAACTAAAAGCAAGGCAGTTAAACCTTCCTGGGCCTCCATTTCCTCATCTGTAAAATGGGCAATTACACTTAATCATTGTGTTCTCTTGCCATAACGCTCTGAGTCTCCCAGCAGGGATCAGAATGACCTTGTTTTTCTTCTCAAGGGCTTCTTAGGTCACAGGAAGACTGGGAGGTGCTTAGGCTTAGATTCCATGGGTCTGCAGTGGCTCCTCCTTCCTGACTAGGAGGTTGGTGGGACTTCTCCCCCAGAATGTCAGCCCCAAGAGGACAGGGATCTTGTGTTGCATTGACCTCTATGGCTACATGTGTACAACAGTGCCCAGCACCCAGAAGTTCTGGGACAGATAGTTCTGGAATGAGTGAGGACAGTGCATGCCAGCAGCACTGGTACGTATCTTTCCATTCCTGGTTAAGTGCAACGTGGTATGAAAACAGCAGTAATGATCCCTCCCACTGGCAGAGCCTTTTGCGCTTGCATCATCTCATCTGATACCCGTGACAGCCTTGTGAGATAAGCACCTGTAGGAGCTATTATTCCCAATTTACAGATGAGATAACTGAGACTCAAAGAGATCCCCCTGCCCAAGGCCACATCACAGGTGAATGGCAGAGTCTGATCTCAAACTCAGGTTCTTCTCACTCCAGACCCAGTGCTTATGTATGGCCACGTGTTGCCAGTGCTGCAAAGCTCTGAGTGTGAGCAGGAGCACAAATGGGTGTTGAGCTGGAGTGCTGAGGAAGGACAGGGCTAGGACAAGGGACAAGTGGAGTAGAGGGAAGCAGTGGAGCTTGGAGCTGCCAGAGCGAGTGAGGACCTGGAGGATGGCGGGCAAGCAGAGCCAGGCCCCTCTGCTCCAACAGGGACCTGCTGGCCCCACTGTAGGAGTGCCTGCAGAGACTGCACGACCTCACAGAGTCACTGCCACCCTCAGGCCCAGACATGCCCGGCTCCAAGCAGGTCCTTCACAGGGCTCGGATGCCAAGGACGTGGGCAAACTGGTTTGAGGAACACAAATACCAACTCAAAGCTTTCTCCCCTTTTCCTGGAAAAGGTACCAGACCTGGCTCATCTCCCCTCTGCCAAGAAGGGCTTTTCAAAATGGTATTTGCGTGTTGCTGAAATCCCTTGTCTTTGCCAAGGTAATTTGCATGTCTCCCTGAGTCACATCTACCTACCTACCAACCCACCTCTCTACCTACTTATCCTACTTACACACACACACATGCACACATGCACACACACACACATACACACATGTACACACGCAGCCCAAGACCCCAGACTGTCCTCTAGGAGCCCATGCTGAGCTCTGTCATGCCTTCACTCTCACCTCCACCTAGCAACCTGTGGAAGTCCTTTGGGCCCTGTCCTCCAGGCTCTTCTCTGTGCTTCCTGTTCCTAAGGCACCTTCATCTTTGTACCCCAAACCTGCCTCAGTCCTTCCACCTTGGCCCTGGCCACTGGAACGTCCCCTATAGTTGTCAGCTCCAGAAGAGTTGGGTCCCACCTGGTATAGGGGCTCACAGCTGCTGGCCACCTTGTACCAACCCCTGTCAGGGAGCTCCAGGACACCAGAAGCTTAGCAAATCTCCCCAAGGCTGTTCCCCTGGAGGCCAAAAGCAGTGATAAGGAAATGGAGGGCAGAGGGCAGAGTGGAGGTCAGGATGGGAGGCATCCCAGAAGCTTGCCCTGTTAGTCACCCAGAAGCGCAGAGATTGTCCCTAGAGCTGGTGACAGGGAACAGGCAGTGGTAGGAGGGCCTATCTGCCAAACCAGTGGGGAAAACATCATGTCAAAGCATCCCTCTTGCACGAGATGTGATTTCCCTTCCAGATCCCCTGAAAGACCTAAAATTACCAGAAAAGGAATGGCCTAGATACTCACAGGTAGTGCTTTGGTTTACTTTTTCAGCCAACACACACTGAATCCCACAAATCCTCACACCCCAGTAATTAGATTCCTCATTCCTGCTTCCTTAGGAGGTCTGAATGCAACGTCTGTCTTCCCACTTGGAAATGGGCTCCCAGAGTTGTCCCCGAGCAGAGTCTGCCTACCAAGCAGAGCTAATGGCTGTTCACTGACCACTTCAGTTATTGGTCCCCTCCCCTTCCAGGCCCCTGCTAAGCACTTCCTATGTGTTGTATCACTGTATCCACCAGGCCACTCCCACAGACGTTTCTGGAGGATATGGTAGGGAGGGGGACTTTTGACCTAGGATGATCAGATGCCCGGACTTGCCTGGGAAAATTCTATTTTATGTCTGTTGTCCCAGCATTATTATCGATAGCCTTCTCCCATGCTCAAACTGTCCCATTCTGGAAGATAAGTTTTAGGTTGGAGGATAAATTCTAGACTGGGGGACTGTCCCTAGGCCTGGTTCAGGGAGAGTGGAGTGTGGTGTGTGCACACACACTGGGTGACCAGTGGGCCATAAGAGGGAGGCACTAGAGGGCGCCAGTGAGCCGCACGTGACTGGCTTGTCTCAGGAATGGTGCTGGCTACCACTGGAGGGCAGGTGGAGACCAGCCCTCCAGTAAGTGCTCAATCAACTTGCTTACAAGAGCCCTGCTCTGGCCCAGACCCAGACAGGACCCACCTCCTTACCTCTCCTCCATCCACACAACAGAGAGAGCCTGGCAAGATATGGGGATCCAAGAGGAAAAAGGGGTCCTGCCCTGGCTGCCCCTCTCTTTGACTTCACCCTGGCCAGGTCTCTGCCAGCCTCTCATCTGGGCTCTACAGTGGGGCTTGGTTATTCAGGCTTTGGTGTCTGATGGACTTGGATGTGACTTGCAGCTCTGATGCTGGTATCTGTGACCATGGGCCTCAATTGACTCACCTGTAAGAGGAAGTCTGCTTCACGAGTACCCACTTCACGAGGCTGATGTGAGAACTAAATGCGTTAAAGAATACAGAGCAGGTGAGTTCTCACAGCACGGAATGCTCTGCCATGTGCTCAACCTCGCCCGCCTTTTCTTTCCACAGTGGAGTCCATGTCTGCAACATACAAAAAAAAGAGATGGATTTCAAAACACACAAGGTGTTCCTGACCTGGGGAAAGTGGCATCAGGTTGGTGGTGCTCATCTCATAATTATCCAGACCAAAACAACCCCTGCCTACCCTCACTTGGCTTTCCATATGCCCATCCCTGGTTCATGCTTTGGACACATGGAAAACACACACACACAAGGCATCCACTGTGCACACAGATGAATTTTCTGGACAGTGACACCAGTGGATATAGGAAGCCATGAGTACCTCAGTGCAGAGCTTCAGCCCATGAAAGAACCATTCATTCATTCATTCAGCCAAACACTTATGCATAGGATAGAGAACAGACACCTGTTTGTCCAGGATTATCCCAGATTACAACTGTTATCCTGACATAATTATTAACAATCTCCCTTCACTCTTGAAGTGTCCCAGTTTGTGTGATAAATTATATGCTGCTGCCTATTCAGCACCAACTCTGTGCTAGGCCCTGTGCTAGGAGTGATAACGTCTACATCCCTGACAGCCCAGGGCTCACCATCCAATGAAGAGACAGAAAAGGAGCCGACTGAAGTGCAGTGAGAAGGTAGGGCTGGACATGTGACTTGGGTGGCCACTTGGTGCCCCTCTGCCCCTGCAGGACCTGCCAAGAAACCTCCTGTGATTTATCCACACTTCTTAGGCTTATTTACTTTTACCGATTCACAAAACATTTTTGGAGTTTATTAATGCCATACACTTTCCACCTGATACATGAAGTCCTTCTATTCATTCTCAAGTCCCTAATTTTTCCAACCTTAGAAACTGCCTTTTATTCAGATATCTGTGGAATTTTTTTTTTAACAAATCACTAAAATCCCATCTGTTCTCTTCATGATCCTGGAAGCATCAGTTTTCCAGAAGAAGGGTCCTCATTATGTTTTTGTCTCCTCATGGAAAGTGCATGACAGGAAAATGGCTGTGATCTAAGGAGCTTGCTGCAAGTGACCCCATCCTTCTAAG
The DNA here is from genome assembly GCF_047511655.1 of Castor canadensis. NCBI lineage: Eukaryota > Metazoa > Chordata > Mammalia > Rodentia > Castoridae > Castor > Castor canadensis. Next base: position 24,073,109 of record NC_133397.1, on the reverse strand, counting down.
TCCAGAAGCAGCTCCAAGCTATTTCAGGATAAGGAAAGGAGTAAGAGGAGAGCAAATGAGATGAGCGAGCTGGTGGTGTTCACTGAGGTTGGCTGGGCTCCTCCTGATCATAAGTTGGGTAGGGGGAGGATGGCTGCCTCCCACCCAAAGGACCGCAAACAGCCAAACACTTCCCCATCCCAGAATCAAGGACACAGGATATGTAGCTTCCCACAGCCCATTCTCTCTGGTCTGGGCCTTCTCAGTAAAGTCCCTTCATTCTCCTGGACCTAGGTCCTCCCTATTTCCTGCTCAATTGACCCAAGGGCACCCTGTGGCAGCAGTCTCTGTGTCCAGCCCCCAGCGTCCCACAGGACCCTTCTCTGTCCTGCTTCTCTGAGGAGGATGGGTCTCCTGATCCCATCTCCATGTCCTGCACGACTGGATGAAAACCCCACCACTTCTCAGCATGGAGGAACATTGCCTTTTTTAGATGTACTGCCGCAGAGCAGGAAGAAAAGGAAGGAGGAGGGGGGGATGGGAAGCAGATGGGGTGAAGGAGAAGAAGGAAGGAGGCCTGAGGGATTCTGAGAATTAAGGGTGATGATGACGTTATCACAGGGAGGCTTTCGCTGGGGTCAGTGGGTGGGGGTGGGGCTCAGTGGCTCAGGCTTGTGACTCATTTTAGGAATGGGCTTCTTATCCAGGCGAAGTCATTCATTTAGTAAGCCATTAATTGTTTCAACACCACTGGTTTATTGAGCTGTTATTATTTTTCAGACTCAGGACTAGGTCCCAGGAGGAAAAGATGACTGCCAGGGCCTGGGAGATCATGACCTGGAGGGGAAGGACGGTTCTACTGCAGAGTGTGGGTGTGTAGAGGGAGAGGGACGTGTGACAAGAGGCCAGGCGCATGGCAGACAGACAGACGGACTGGCTCCACTCAGAGGGAGTGGCCAAGAAAGACTGCCTTGGGAGGAGAGGTGGGGAGGAGGGGATGCCTGAGATGAGTGGATAGGAGGAGGAGGTGAGGGCCAGGCATGGGTGGGAGAGGGAGTTCCAGGCCCCAGGAAGAGCTTCTGTGCTGGAAGGCTGGTGGGACAAGATTATTATCAGGAACTCTGACTGATCATGCCTGGCAAGCTCTCGAGGCAGGACTGGCTTCAGTTACCCATCCACCACCACCATAGGGTAGTCTGTGCTGACAGTTTACTTATACATAACCCTACACAACCCCCATCATCCTCAGAGGTAACCCTATGCACCCCAATGGCAATGGGACAGGGGACACACCTCACCAGGCCTCTCAGCCAACCAATGGCAGAGCCAGAATCAGAAGCCAGGGCCACCTGAGCTCTCAACCATTTGCATCCCACCTGAGGACTTCCTGCTCGAACTCCATGGCCCACCATTTCTCCCAGTTCCTGAGCAGTCCCTGCAAGTTTCACAGGATGTCCTTAACAACAACCAGGCTCACCGTGACCTAGCACTTGCCCAGCCGTAACCCTAACCCATGTCCTGTCTAACCCCAGTCCAGTGCAGGACCAAGAGCCCTTGACTCCTAAGTCAAAGGCTGGGGGCTTCTAGCTGTGCAGACTCCCATAGTCTCTCCCTGGCTCAAACATCTCTGGGGAAACCACCAGTGCTCCCTTCAAGAGTAGCCATGCAGGCTGGTGGAGTGGCTCAAGTGGTAGAGCACATGCTTAGCACCCCCCAGTACCACCAAAAAAAAAAAGATCCAGGCCCTGCTGTAGGCCACAGTAGCCACCAGGAGGACAAGGGCTCCAGCAGGGACCTTTTAGCATTGGGATTCTCTTTTTTCAAAGAGGAGATCCAGATGAGGACGACAGACAGAGCTGGATGCTGAGAGGTTGCTTCTGTATTGACAGCAGTCTTGGGCATTGCCTAGGCCCTGAGTGTCCTCCTGTTTCACACAGAAGGAAAGAGGGACATTTCCACCTGGCCTAGGGCACCACATTGTCCATGTTTCCGGCTGGCAATGAAGACATGAACACATTTTGATTCTCCTGCTGACATTAACCTTGGGTAGATTTCAAGAGAAATGCAAGTCTGCCTACTTCTGATTCATACCCGCTGAGCTCATCAAAACCAGAATGATTTGGTAATAGCTGCTGGTTTACTGGCTGCCCTCTGGGATCTGTAAAAATCTCTGTTCCTCAGAAACAGGAAGTTTCAACAGAAGGAAGGAGGCTGGTTGCAAAAATCAACATTTGAATGGTCTCCGCCTATTGGAGAGGCCAGCACTTATGACACTTCCTTACTTCAGCCACTCAATAAACATGGATTTGGCACCTATTGTATACAGGGACTGGGAACACACAGCGCAGCTGTTGAAGGGGCTCTGTATTAATTTGATAGGTTTGCCTTAACCAAGTATGGTGTGTGGACACCAGCCAGGAGGGGAGAGGTTCACATAATAGAAATTTATTTTCTTACAATTCTGGAGGCTGCAAGTCTGAGCAGTATTGGCAGGGCTGGTTTCCTCTGAGGCCTCCCTCCCTGGTTTGCAGATGTCATCTTCCTGTGTCCTCCTAGGGTTGTCCCTCTGTGTACGTGCGTGTCCAAATCTCTTCTTACAAGGACACCAGTCACATTGCAGTATGACCCTAGTGATCTCATGTTTGCCTAATTACCTTTTTAAGTTCCTTTCTCCAAATATGGTCCCGTTCTGAGGTATAGGATTTTAACATATGGACGGGCAGATGCACAAGTCAGCCCATTACAGTCTGAACTCCATGCCACCTCTTTCTCTTTCTTGAAGCTGCTGTCCACTTCTTACAGCAGGGTGATTCAATTCAATGACCACTGGTGCCATTCCAAATGTCCATCAGATATTTGGCCTCCCTCACTTCCTAGCTGGGCGATGGATGTGATCCTAGTTAAGGAAGCCCTGCAGTCTCAGTTCCCCCATCATCATAAAGAGGACGATCATGTCTGTCTCCCAGGGAATGTTTGGGACAATCCAGAATGTAACACATAGTGTTGTGCCCAGGGACATAGTACGTGCTCACATAAGTGGAGCTCTTTTCCCAGGCAATTTTCCTGCTGGGTTTCCTCCTGCAGGAAATTAAGGATGTGTTCTAATGATTCTGTGGTAGGAAGTGGGCTAGGAACTGTGAGACACCTCAGCCTAGTCCATCACTGAAAGGCTGATCGCTGGTACTCAACTCCTTAGGCTTGGGCCAGAAGGCAATTTCAGCAGACTGCTCACCAACCCTCCCTGCTCTAGTGGTCTCCTGGCTCTTCCACCTGCTACTGCATTCAAAAAGGCTCTGCTCTGAAGTCATCCAGGTCTCTTAGGCCAACCCTGGAGCAGGAGAAGGGAAAATGCTCTGGAATTGAACCTTACCCAGAAGCACCCACTATTGGGATCTCTGTGAGCACAGCACAGGAAAAGGTGAACTGACGGGTCCTCACTGAGCCCGATTTAGAATCTGATCATGGAGGGAAAACAAGACAAGACAGGCAGGTGGGCAGGGCCCTCTACTCAGAGGGAGCACTCACAGTCCAGAGGTGCAGGGCTGTAGTCATCAAGAGATGTGGGTTCTAATCCCAGTCCTGATATTTCCTGGTGAAGGGACACTAACAAGTTATGTGAAAACAATGACCTCTGGCCTGTTCCCTTGAAGGGTCAAAGTGGGATAACGCACTAGACAAATAAGAGTTCATATTTTATTAAGAAGTTAAAAATGGGCCCTGCTGGCATCCCTCCGGCTGGCACTTTCTTGGTCACCTAGGGATGTAGGGGAAGTCCTGGATCCTTTGGTCACAGGCTTCCTTAAGTTAAGCACTGTGTGCACACACATCCACTTTGGAGATCAAGGCTGTGTGTCTTCTCAAGAACAGAAGCATTTCCTGCTTTGGAGGGGGAGGGATACTGCTAATCCTGAACCACACTGCCTCTTCAACATCTTCCCACCCCAACCTGGAGCCCCCCGCTCTGCCCTCCCTGAATTACTCACTCCTAGAGACATGACGGATGACTTCAGGATGAGTAAGAGACTCATGCAAGTCACAGTTGGACTGCTGGCAGGGTGAACAAGTTCAGTGCTCCCTCAAGCACAGTCACACAGTCCTGCAACAGGATCCCAGTCCACAGGACCCCAGGGGGGAGCTGGGCTTTACTTAGCAATGAACTACAAGTCCTGACCTCTTTCCCCATCTTCCAAGTCCCTGAGTGACAGCAGCCTTCTCAGCATGGAGTGACACCCCCAACACCTGCCTGGGCAGTGAGCAAAGGGCCTCTTTTGAGCTCCAGGTGACTGTGTTCCTCTGACCCTGGTGCCCAGCATAGTCACCCCCAGCATACCGAGGCCGGGAGTAGCCCTGAAATTGCCAGCACAACCTTGGCTTCTTTGGAAGGCCCTAATCCTAGGGCCCACCCTGCAGGGTGCGTGCCCAGTGGGTGGGTGAGTGTTTATATTCTTATGGACACCCTAATCCATAGTGTCAGTCAAGCAAATATTTTTGGTCTGTTTTCCATTTTCCACGTGTCTCATTTTGGAACATTTGGTGGACATGGGATCATAGCAAAGGAATGCATTAATTCAATGCATTTTGAAATGCCTCTTTAAAATTCTTGGAGTTACGGTACAAGCTGAACATATAACATAAGCAAAACAACACGCAAGCTGCTAGACTTTCCTGGCACTTGATAAATAGGGCTGAAGCATCAGTTTCCCCATACCTAACATGGGTGTAGTCAGGGCACGGATGGTATGGAAATTAATGCCAGGACCGTGAAGCATGAGGCAGCCCCACCTCAATGTTCTCTGCAGCCAGTGGCACAAGTCGATGTCCTCACTCACAACTCCAGTGCCCAAACAGCCACTGGTCCAAACTTTCCCTCACACAGATCCAAGGGCTTTTGCTTGAACCTACAAAATTTCCTTTGTATTGCTCAAGATGAGAGCAATTCTTTAAATGGAAATGATCAAAGCCTTTCAGAAAAGAGGAACTAGAACTCAGAAGAACAAATTCGAGCCAGGTAAGGCAGTGCATATCTATAATTCCAACATTAAGGTGGTAGAGGCAGGAGGATCATGAGCTCAAAGCCAGCCAAGACTATTTTGAGAGATAAGATCCTCCCTCAAAATAAACAAAAAATATAGTATGAGGACAAATTGTTCAATGACTCTTTGATATCTCAAGGACAGGGGCTAGAAATTAGTGAGGCAGGTGAACCAACTGGTCAGGGCTCCCCCAGTTCCTCCTACCAGTTCTTGTCCCTTCAGAAGGGACAGGGTCATCTCCCAGCTCACACTCTTCATAAACATCAGGCTTGGTTTGCTAGATCAAAAAAAGCCAGAAGGCACCTTGAGCAACTCATTCAGGCCTTAGAGACACACTTTCCCTTCTGTAACTCAGTCTCAGTCCCTGGCCACTAGAGGGGCAGAAAATTAACCAGTCAACTCAGGATCTCTGCCCTCTTTTCTTAGTATCAGGACTGACTTTCTAGGAGTTTTGCAGAGAGCCAAGACATTGGGGTGACTTTTTCCAGGCAGACTGCTTTTCAGTTGGTCACTGTTCTACCCCCACAATCCCTCATGGTGCAGCTTTCTCCGGGCTATACTGAGAGTCCCGAGAACATTCTGCCCCAGAGCCATCAGGAGACAGGAGAAGCTCTACAAGGCTGCTCCCGTGCCTTCCTTGAGTCTTGCTGGCTCCTGAACTCTAGCCCAAGACAGCTGTTCTCTCTCTAATTCCCTCCTGCTCCTCTCTCTCTACCCAGCCTAGGGGCTTTTTCTCTAGCCGCAGGACAGTTGCTGTCTGGAAGTGTCTCTGTTCCCCTGAGGGCATGAGCTTTGAAAACCAAAGCCAAGAAGGCCCCCATTTTTCCTGCATTGCATCCTATATGTCCACCACCCTGGGGCAGTCAGCACAGAGCTGCTTGACTGATGAAAAGGTCAAAGAATAAATATTGAGGGGAATAGGTTGGATGTTTTGAGAATCTGCTACACCACAGAGAATTCTCACTGCCTGAGTGAGGTCTTGCTGGAAAGCAATAGCAATCGTGACAATATGGTATTGGCATAAGAATAGACAATAGGATCAAGGAAACAGAACAGTCTAGAAGTAGATCTACTGGCAGTGCTCCACTGAGCAACAAAGGCACAGCGTGCTTTTTTTTTTTTTTAATTAAAGGCTGCCAGAACAGCTGATGTTAAAAAGTGAGCATTGAAACTTACCTCCCATTATGTTCAAAAGTTATTTTGAGATGGATATAGACCTAAGCAACAAAACACAAAAAAAAAAAACCCAAAACTACAAATCATCTAAAAGATACAGAGGAGAGAGACTTGGAAGAGGTAACATTTTCTTAAGCACGGACCAAAACACCTAAGCCACTTAACAAAAGAAACAGCGTTGATAAATTACACTTTAACAACTTTTCTGGTTTCTGTTTTTGAGACTGGGTCTTTCTATGTTGCTCAGGCTGGTATCAAACTTATGATGCTTCTGCCTCAGCCTCCATCAACATTTTTTTAAATCAACATATATTAAGAAAACAGGAAAGATCCAAGAAAAAAGCCCAATAAAGGAGAACTAAAGACCTGAACAGAAATGTCACAATATCAAACTTTGCTCAGCATCATTGTATTAATCAGGAGGTGCAAAGTAAAAGCAAATAGCATTTCATGCCCACTGGAATAGCCAAACCTGAAAAAACCAATAATTCCAAGTGTTGGTGAGGATATGGAATAACTTTATCATGCATTGTTATTGGGAGTATAAGATGATACCATTTTTGAAAATGCTTTGGCAGTTTCTTATTAAGTTAAACACACATATACCCTATGCATCACCAATTCCACTCTCAGTATTTACCCAAGAAAAATCAAATCATATTTTTACTAAAAGAAAACTCATTTAAAAATGTTCATAGAAGGGTGGCACTGAGGGCTCACACCTGTAATTTTAGCTATCTGGGAGGCAAACATCAGGAGAATCATGGTTTGAGGCCAGCCCAGGCAAATAGTTCAAGAGACCCTAGCTCAAAAACAATCAGGACAAAAAAGGGCTTGCAGGGTGGCTCAAGTGGTAAAACATTTAGCAATTGTGAAGCCCTGAGTTGAAACCCCAGTATCACCACCAAAAAAATGTTCAGAGAATTTTTATTCATAAAAACAAAAACTGGAGCAACCCAGATGCCCACCAACAGTTGGGTAAACACATTGTGGTATCTTCATACGATAGAATACTACTCAGCAATGAAAATGACCAAACAGATCAATGTGACATGTATAAATGTCAGTGTGAAACAAAGAGCCAGCACAAAAGAGCAGTTATGGTGTGATTCCGTTTATACAAAGTCCTAGAACAAGTGAAACTAATCTATGATGATAGGAATCAGCATACTGGTTGCCTTAGGGTGAGGATTGGAGACTGACAGAAAAAAGGAAAAAGGCAAGTGTGTGGTGTAGTGGAAATAACTCTGTCTTGATTGGAGTTGTGGTTACACAGGGTGCTCGTCTGCCAAAATTCATTGAATTTTACACTTAAGATTCACCCATCTCACTGTGTGGAGCGTGTAACTCAATAGAAAACAAAAACAGTTGCCAGAGGCTAGAGAGAGGAGAAATGGGGGATTGTTCTTTTGCAAGATGGAAAAATTTGCAGTTTGGTTGCACAACAGTGAATATACTTAAAGCCACTGAACTGTGTACACTTAGAAATGCTTAAGATGGTACATTTTATGTGTACTTTTGCACAATGTATAAAACAAAGAAAATATGCTACTACTTAAACCTAACAAATCTTACTCATGAGGATTCAAAACACAACTTGATTTCTTAATACAATATCTATGTAGTTTCTTGAAATAAAAGAGACAAGGTAATTCTTATGTTAGGTATATTTTGCCACAATATAGGAAAATAAAATCAAGTTAAAAAAATTAAATAAAACTGTCCCCTCTGACCCAGGCTGCCAATATCTTGCTCACTATGCAGACAATTGAGGAGAACAATGGACTTGAAAGAAGGGGATGGAGTGAGGTGGATCTTGACTTTCCCAGCAGTTGAACTGCATTGCTGCTCCTCCACACTGAGCCCACACTACTTCACTCTGCAGCATTCCCATCCCAGTGTCACAGTGGTGACATATTAAATAGCAGGCATGAAGATGGCTTTGGTAGTGCTGGAGAAGTCGGTGATGGGGTGGACATGGCAGAGCCTGTCCTCTCTGCAGGACTGACTTCCTCATTCTCAGGCTGAGGAATGTCATTGACTCTGTTAAACTTTCAACAGTCTGCCCATTGCCTCCCCAGAGGAAGACAGAAGGACCGGGAGATCTCACCCATAAGCCCATTTTCTAAGCCTAGCAGGTCTCCAGAAGTACATTTAAGAAGGTTAAGCCCTTCTCTCTGTCTCCAGGTGTGTGCTGTGCTGGGGAAAATGTAGGTGAGGGAAATATGAAAGACTGAGCTCCCTAGCTCCTTACCAGGAGGCCTCTGCCCACTGGACTCCATCACTAACACTCTGTGTGGGCTTTGCTAAGCCACCATCTGGTAAGATAAAGAGCAGGCTTGGGAGACAGAGTGGCTTAGCGCTTTCTATGTGGAGTTTCTCAGCTCTGTCAGTCTAGACACCAAGAATGGGGCAAGGCTAAGGCTTGGGGGACTGAGCAGAGCTCCTCCACCCTACAGATGGGCTGACTAGTGTATGGTGGAATGAGGGAGGAAGCAAAAGAAAGGGCTATATCCTTGGGAAGCAGCAGTTAATGAACTCAGGCCAGTTACAAGAGGAATATACAGCCTGGTGCTAGGCAATTGTGATGCCCAGGCTTCACAGGTCCCCTTGCCAACAACTCCACCTGTCTCCTCAGTCTAAGAGCATACTGGGAAATGTCAGTGTTCTAGGGGTACTGACAGATGATGGTTGTTGGCATGGATGCTGCTGTGGGAGAGGGGAGAGCTGTGACATCACTTGGTCCCCACAATACTCCAAGACATAGTTTCATCAATAGTTTCCCCATTTCATAGATGGGGAAACTGAGGCTCAGAATAGGGAGAGGAGATGCTAAAGATCTCATACTAAGTAAGGAATAGTCTCTGAGCTCTGCCCCCACTACACTCCCTTCACTGACATATGTAATCATCTCACTTGCAAGACTGAAAAAGACAGATTTCTACTGTGTCCCCACCAGCTGTCCCACCCTAACAATGTAACCTTGGCTTCCTGCACACAACCCCCAACACTGAGGCTGATTTTAAGGGTATGGCAGAAGAATGCTCTCCAGAAGGGTAGGGAGCCATTTTTTCTGAAATAAATTGGAAATAATAGGAATAAGAGTATCAATTATACAGAATGGTAGATGGAAGAAAAAGCTTAGCACATCCAAGAGCCTAAAGGGACCCATTTGTCTGGACAGAGGAAGCAAGAGGTGAGGAAGGAGAAGTGAAGTTGTTAGCTTATACTTCCAAGGTCATTTCAGAGAGATGGTGACTGCTGGCTGCCCCTCAAAGACTGAATCAGAAGAGGGATCTCCCAAGGATGGCTTCATCTTTTGGTCTCCCTAGAGCCTACAGTGAGCTGCAAGCTGTTCAATGGAGGACATGCTACACTGAGTATCAGAAGATGTACTCACTGTGGCCTAGGTGACTGTGATCCTGGAAGAAGATCCTAGAGAAGCCACCTCCATTCCAGGTCCCATCCCACCCTGGAGTCTGGTGTTTCCAGATCCTCAGCATATGGCATTAGACCTAAGTAGAGGCCATCAGGGGCACAGGAACACTCTCTCATAATCTTGTTTTCTTCCCAGGCCCACCAGCCTTTGTCCTTCCCACAGCTTTCCCACAGAGGTCTCTAAGGGCCACAAGCCAGTATAGACTGGAAATCCAGCCGCCAGCACAGCCTAGAACATGGGGCCCAAGAACACTCAAAAGCTTTTCAGTGGTGGCACTGACAGCCCCTTTCACATTCCCAGCCACACTGAACTCTGGCACAGGCAAGAGACCAGCTTCTCTGAAATAAGGACAGTTCCTTGAGTTCATGTGGTCATTACCTCGAGCACTGACTTGGTCCCAAATTCTGAGAGCCACCAGAAATCTTAGCTAGCATCCTTATGCAAGATGGCTCTAAGCTCTGAACTCCGCCCTCCTGTCAAACAGCCAGAGAGGAGCCCAGGCAGTTGGGTCATGATTCTGTTTGTCTACAGAGCATCTGAGGGCAGAAGGCTCCTCCCCAGCAGAGGCCAGGCACGGAGTATGGCTGAGGAGGGACACCCACCTGTCCTCTAGCCTCAAGTGAAGGCCAAAATTTCTTCTTTTTGAGAATGGTGGGGAAGGGGTGAGCTGAGGGAGACAAGAACCCTGTTGCGTTTCTGGCAGTCTGCCTTCTTTGTGACTGGTGGAAACTAGACAATAGCATCAGTTTTCCTCATTCGATACACTTGGGGGTTCAAAAGTGTTAACACAATGTCTTTTATATGTTTAGAAATAGCCCCATCACTACCTCCAAAGTTCAGCATTTGTTTTTTAAAAAATAAACACATGGCAAGAATGCTGTGCGGCACCCTTAGTGCACAGGTGACTGTTGTGCAAGCTACCTGCCCACCTGCGTGGGTGGGGACCTGCCCACAGCTGTCGACCAGCTCCTAACTCCTTCAGGCACACCCAGCTCATTAGGCCCCAGCCACGCCCGGCTGCCCCATTCCTGGTTGAACCAGAATGCCAAGAGCTGTGGCTGGGCTTGGCCCCTTGAACCCTTAACAATGGGCTGTACAGGAGTTAACCTGGATCCAAAGCCTGGGGCCCCAGAGAGCTTGGAGCTGGCTCTGTGGCTTCTCCCTCACTGAGCTAAGGACTGGTCTGTGGGTTCTGCAGGAGAGCCTGGTTCCTCTGTCTCTGGAGGCCAGAGGCCCTCAAAGGGAGTCAGGCTGGCTCTAGATGGTAAAAATAGACTCTGTCTAGAGTGTGGTAGCAGACATTATCTCACTCCTGCTCAATGTCCCCCAGGCAGGTAAGGGATGGGACTTGTTCCTGCTTTATAGCTGGGAAGCCCAAGCAGAGAGGATGGGGCAGCCAGAGAGGAGGCTGCTGGGCAAAACCCCGCATCTGCCCTGAACCTGTGTAAATACCCTGCTGGCCTGTTCTGCTATCCCATGGGGAACAGGGCTGCCTCCTGGAGCAGATCATCCCCTACTGAAGCAGGCTGCCTGTCCCCCACCATCCATCTTAGTTCACTTCTCCCCCAAAATTCAGACCTCATCCTCTCCTCCTTCCAAGGCTACCACACCACCTGCCTCCCAAGGCCCTTTGGGCAGATCCCCTGGCTTGCAGCATTACCACCCTTGGGGCACCATGTGGCATGAGGAAGGACAGGCTGCCTAGCCCAGCCCCACCTGGGAAGTACATCTCATGAGTGCTTCTGCTAACTCAGGATAAACCAGATTGGGGTTAGGCAGGTGGTGACATGTTGCTATTTGTAGACATTTCTGGCCTTTCTGCTCCCATGACACTGGGAGCTGAGAGCGGCAGCCATCTCTGTCTAGTCACGGGACCATACAAATGTCCAAGATGAAATTATAGGACACCACCAGCTTGAAGGCACAAACCTGCACAGAGAGTCAAGAAAAGGCAACTAGAGACTCTAACACAGAGAGCACAGCCCAGCCACTGGCCAGTGGGACAACCTCCCCTCCTGGCCTCATATGCTCCAGGAGGGGCTGGATTAAATGAGATCCTCTCACTTCACAGTCCTCCACTGTCATTAGGCTGAACTCTCCAACTCCCAATCCCTCCTTGCTTCCCTCAATAAAATCCACTCTAATTACGGATTAGAAGTAACCTTGGCCTAAATTAAAGGCTGGGCAGGGAGTGATGGTGACCAGGATGAGCAGGGTTTGAGCAGGGGCAACACCAGGCTTACAGCCCTGAGGCTTCCAGAGAAGAAAGGAGAGAAGATAGAAGCCAGGAGACCCCCACCCCAAACCCAGTCTTATGAATGGCTCACCCCATTCTCCCAGGTCTCCAAAGCTAGGACAGAGGCAGTTGGGCTCACTCTCCTGGAGGCATGAGCAGAGAGGTCCTAGGGAGGGGTCACATGGGATGGGGGGCTGTGAGCACCACCCTGGAAACCCCAGGGTACTGGGGACTAGATGAAGGACTTGAGGAGGAGTCCGATGTCCTCTTAAAACCAGCTCTGCTCTATATTCACCCATTAGGAGGGCCCAGGACAAAGGAGTTCCCAGTTTTATAAGCTCTTTTTCTTACCATTTCAAACTGGCTAATTATTTGCAGAATGTGTTTTGATTTACAAATGTGTTTTGATTTTTCTTATATACAATGTCTTTTGATCTTCATAACAACAACAATAGGTATTTCTCCATTCCATAGATGGCAAAACTAAAGCTCAGTGAGTTTGAACAATTTGATAAGGAATCCCAATATGGAAGTGGTAAAACCAGGCCTAAAAGCCTGTTGGTCAAAATCAAGAGCAATGTCCTTCGCTCCAGGACTAGGGACCAGAAACTCCACCAGGACCCAAACGGTGGACTGAGGCCCTCCCATAATCAATTGTATGTGGTCTGCAATCAGAAGAGCCCGGAAACCCAGCACATGATTGTCTCAGGCCCATGTGTGGGTCCACAGAGAAGAAAGTAGGCCTAAAACTCAGGGTGTTGAGAGGGCTAGATTTCTTTCCTCTTACAAAATTCCATTATGTTCTCCTTTCAAGGTAGAGAGCCATTAGCTGCCTTCCAATATCTGAAAAGTCATGAAGAACAGGGAGTAGTCTGGGGGTTCCAAGCAGGAAGCAGATGGGACAGTGTTAACAATGAACTCACTAGCCACAAGAACTGCCTAGATGTTGCAGGCTGCTTTGGAAGGTGGTAAGCTCCCCATCACTGGAATAGTTCAAGCCTTGCCTGAGGAATGTTACAGAGTAAATTTAACCATGGATAGCTGAGTGGGAAGAATGGTATGCATGATATTCACATTTCTTCATACCAAGACCCTATAATCTGAAATGGGGATAATTTCAACTTTTAATGGATTCCTGATGCCCTTCCATGGGCACCATATTGAATCATGATAGAGTTGTCACTGAGCATCTACCTCCTGCTGTTACAGACTGGCATGGAGCTGGGGGAATAGAGAGACCTGGTATGAGTGTGTGTGTGTGTGTATCCTGGGACCACAGTGAACTGGTTTGACAAGGGAGGTTCTTCTGTAGCCAAAGGTCTCTGAGGGCTGAGCACTTGAGGCCATCATTCTCTGCCCTCCCTGACAGGTAACTGGGGCATTACTATTGATTTGGGTAGCCAGCCAGAAACTTGCCTGGGCCCTATGAGCAACTGTCCCCTTTGGTACAGTGACCAAAATGAGCTGTCAGGCAGGGTAGAGCAAGCCCCACCTTGGCTCATAGGCACTGGCCAACCACCTGTATCCAGGGGGCAGCAGGCTGAATCACTGATCATCTTTCCTTTGCAAGCTGGTCTGGACAAATCTTCCATATTTGGACAGTTGAATGCCTGCAGTCCGGAGTCTGGAATTTCAGAAAGAAGGATTTGATAGTAGCATTCCAACTCTGTCCAGGGAACACCTTAAGCTAGGGTTATAAGAGCGTGGCCCAGATCAACCCTTCCTCCAGAAAGTCTCCACGGAAGCACTCAGTTGGTGAATACAGGTTGACCCTTTCCCTTTCTCCAACCTCTCTGCCCCTCACCCACCTGCTGCTTGGTTTTTGGTTTTCCACTGGAGACATTCATAGGCAACCTAGGTGTAGCAGGAGGTGAGACCAGATTCCAGGCTTGGTGCAACCTGGCTTATGTTCTTCCAAGGGTCCTGGGGATCACTCCCATTCATTCTTTCCTTTCAGAAATGCTGACAGAGCCCCTCTGTACCCTGCAACTCAAAACGAACAGACAGCTACCTCATAGTAAAATGGGAAAAAGGATATAAAAAGGCAATTCCTGGACCTGGGTATTCTCTTTCACTGTGTTATTGTGGAGGTTGAATAAGATAATCCACATGATAGGCTGAATTGTTTGCCCCCCAAATTCATATGCTGAAATTCTAGCTCTTAGTAGCTCAGAATGTGATAGTATTTTGAGATGGGACTTTTAAAGAGGTGATTAAGTTAAAGTGAATTCATTAGGTGAACCCTAAACCAATCTGACTGGTGTCCTTACAAAAGGAGGAAACACTACAGGTCCACATGCACAGAGAAGAGACCTTGGAGGACGCACTCGAAGACACCACGGGTGCTCACCTATAGAAGGACAACCATGTGAAGAGGCAGCTGTCTGCATGCCAAGGAGAGAGGTCTCCAGAGAAATTAACCTGGATCTTGGACTTCTGGTCTCCAGATCTGTGAGAAAATAAATTACTGTTGTTTAAGACCCTAGTCTGTGGCATTTGGTTATGGCAGCCCTAGAAGGTAACACACCACACAAAGCACTAGGACAGTATCTAACATAGTACACTCTCAATAAATGCTAATTACTAGCATCAATACTATTGTTTATCTCTATGAGTTTCCTGTTGCTTCTATAACAAATTACCACAAGCATACTGGCTTGAAACAATGCAAATGTATTGCCTTGCAGTTCTGTAGGTCAGAAGTCTCTCTGGGCTAAGTGAATATGTCATCAGGCTGCATTCTCTCTGCAGGCTTCAAAGGAGGAGCTGTTTCCTTGTCTCTTCAAGTTCCGGAGGCTTTCACATTCCTTGGTTGATGACCCCTTCCTCCATCTACAAAGCCACAGTGTAGTCGTCTTCAAATATGTCCTTCTCCATTGCTCCTTCTTACAATAAAACCAGACCCACCCAGAAAATCTAGGATAACCTTCCCATCTCAAGAGCCTTAACTCAATCACATCTGCAAAGTTTCTGTTGCCATGTAAGGAACAGATTCACAGATTTGCATCGTGTGTACTTCATCCAAATAAAAAGAGAACAGACATGCCCCCAATTGTAGAACTCAAGCTAGGGATGGCAAATGAATCAACAATGCCAAAATCTCCCAGGAAGTGTTGTGTTGTGAGAAGTGGAGGCAGGGGCACTGTGACAGCCGGGTCGGGGGGGCTCATATTCCAGGGAACCCTGGAAGGCTTTGAGGAAGATGATGCTTCTGCAGAGGATAAAAAATTTTCCAGGTAGAGGAGGGAGAACAGCAATGCCAATGACACCAAACCAAAAAGAGTCTGCCCTTCATCCAGCAGTGTGGGTGCTCCAGAGTGGAAGCTGGAGACTGAAGTCACCACGGGGCTGCACGAGCATTTGGCAGAGATGAGCACAAAAAGTGGGGCAGGGCACATCTGTAGAAGTCACCACCTGCTAGGCCCTGTGCCGAGTACTGGTGTAGACAATTCCTTGTTAGATATAAGTGAACTGAGGCTGTGTGTTTTGAGAAAGAGAGAGAGAGAGAGTGAGGGTAAGAAAAAGCATAAGAGAGGGTAGCAGAGGGGCTGGGGCAGGGACTGCTCCTAGAACAACCAATGCACACAGGGGAGGGGTAATAAAGGAAGCAGGGAGGGCCAGAGCTGGAGACAATACCTCCACACACGCATGCCCAGTTTCCGGCTTCTTATGGCTCCATCTCTCATGTCAGTCCTAGGGTAGTTCCAAGTGTCAGGAAGGTCTCAGGCAGCCTACTGGGGCTTAGGGCCCAAGGACTTAGCCTAGTGGCTGACAGCAGGCCTGGGGCCACAGGGTTGATAAGGCATCTCAAAGTGGTGACCAAGGCAGCTGATCATAGAGCTGGCCCAGGACACCCTGGCAGCAAGGTGATTTTGCATGACATCCTTGCACAGTATTCAAGCCAGGACAGGGCTGAGCCTGCAGCAGGGAAAGCAATGGGGGATGGGAGGAGGAGAAGGAAGGGCTCTACCTCAAGTGCTTGTCATGATTGGCAGAGAGGACACGCCCATGTTCTGAAGTACAGCTGCAAGTCTGTCAGAAGGACAGTGTTCCAGTGAAACACTAGTCCAGACAATTGCCTCACTCCCCTCTTCTGCCAATTTTGAGCCACGTGGCCTTGGAAAAGCTTCTTTGCCTCTCTGTCTTGTTTTCCCATCTCTAATAGGGTAATGATGGTAGCTACCTCAGGTTGCTATGTGTTATGTGCTGGTGCACAGTAAGGTGGTTTAAGTGCTGATGGCCAGTCCTTGTGGATCCTCCATGGGTCTCCCATCTGGGCCTGGCAGATTAGGTCCCTGGGGTGGGGGGCTCTCCCCTCAACCACACACCTGCTCAAATCTGCTTCTTGGTCCACAGTGTGACCTGTAACATAAGCAGGGGAAGGAGTAATGGTTACTGGGTGGAGGCTGTAAGGCTGGTGGCTCTGTATGTGCATAGGAGAAGAAGGAGGAGAGGCTCCAGAATGGCAGATATCCCTGAGGAGGATCTTCTGAGGGCTCAGACAGCTGGGGGTCACTAATGCCCACAGTTAGGGAATCAGAGACAACTTTACACAGGCTAGAGCACCTCAGCTTTCTGGCACAATGCCAAGGTCTGTCATGATCTCAGGGTCTTCTCTTTTTGATGGATGGGGTAGCTACTACAAAGTCAGAGAAATATTGATGGCTTGGGTCCCTCTGTGCAGAGGCAGGTGGCAGGGAGTGCTTTGATTCTGGCTGCAGGATAAGCAGGCCAGGATCTTTGGAGAGGACGGCTGTGTGAATGGTTCAGAAGCATGGCCACCTCCCCCAGGGAGGCCCATCTCTCATAAAGGGGACAGAACAGCTGGATAAACTCTCCCACTTTGCAGGCAAATGGCAACTAAGTGCCTGAGCTGGGAAACCATAGTAGCTTGTGGTTTCCTTAATGCCAGAGACGAACAGGGCTGGGAGGCAACAGATTAGTGTGACATGTGGGCTATCAACCCATCTCATCTGATGGGGATTCTCAGAAAGGGCCTGACTGAGCAAGGAATAGAAGCCATGGCCACAGAGGAAGCTGCCAGTTAGCTCCATGGCCTTGGACCAGTTGTTTCAACCCTCCTGGGCTCCACCTCCTTTTGGTTATAGCAGAGAAAGATGACTAAATAATAACAGTGTGGGATATTTGCAGCACTTACTGTGCTTGAGCCACTTCAAGCACATTATCTAGTGTAATCCTTGAAATATATAGTACAACCCTCACTTTGCAGATAAGAAAATGGGAGTTCAGGGAGGTTAAATAATTTTCCCAAGGTCATTCAGAAAATGAGTGGTCAAGAAAGATTTGAACCTCCTTGATGTCCAGTTCCAAAGTGGCTTACAAAAATCCCAGCTGGGATCCCTCTGAGTTGGCTCTGTGCTCCTTTGTGCTCCACCAGGCTGCTATTTGAGGGTTGGGCTCTGTGCTAGGTGTGCAGGGGATGTGCACAGATGGTCCTGGCCTGTCACCAGGACCCTGAAGCACGTGGAGAGGCAGGAGCCCTGCTGCCTCCACACCACACTGTCTACTGCTCTTGTGGGTCTCCAGGGGTTCCCAAATCCCAGTAATGGTGCACTGCTTTCAGTTCCCACTGAGCCCTTCTTTGCAAGAGCTTAGTCTGCAAATCCTTCACACAGAACCTTTCTCAACTTCCATTTAATAAAGTAGTAACTGCTATGAGAGCCTCTGCAAAGGATCTTTTCCTTTGCAGTGCTCACTTACTGCTCCCATCTACCCAGGCAGGGAATATTGTCATCATCACATTGACAGTCAAATGAGGCAGAAAGGTGACCAAGAAAGAGCAGGTGCCGCAGAGTCACTTGGCAAGCTACCATCTGTGGGAGCCTATGCTTTTTTCACCTATAACCTGGGATAGGTGTGGAAAGCTTCACACTGGCTGGGGCAGATGAAGCCAAATGATAGTTTTTATTTCAAAATTTTAGGTCCAATTTTTAAATAGTCTTTATTTTTAGAGCAGTTTTAAGTTCACAGAAAAATTGAGCACAAAGTACAGAGAGATTCCCAGTATACCACACATGCAGAATACCTTACTATCAACATCTTGAACCAGGAGGGATAGGTTTCTTACAATTCATCAACCTACAGTGACTCATTATGACCCACAGTCCAAAGTTTACAAAGCTCACTTTTGGATTTGTATACTCACAAATCGTGACAAGTGTCTAATGGCATACATCCACCATTATAGTATCACAAAGAATTGTTTCACCCCTTAATTCCCCCAGCCTCCTGACACCACCGGCCTTCCCTCCCTCCCTCTCTTCCCCTCTTCTCTTTCCTTCCTTCTTCTCTTTCTCTCTTTCGTTTTGATGTGGAATTCATATAGCACAAACTTAACCATTTTAAAGGGAACAATTCGGTGGCATTTCACACATTCACACTGTTGTGCAACCAACACTTTTATCTAGTTCCAAAACATTTTTATTATCCCCCAAAGAAAAGCCCATACCCACTAGCATCGCTCTTCTGTTCCCCACCCTCTTCCCAGCCCACAGCTACCATCAATCTGCCTGTCTCTTTGGGTTTACAAAGTTCACTCTTGGAATTGCACACTCATGAGTACAATAGAACAAAACACAGGGAAGCCCCTAATACACAACCTTCTGAGTCTGGCTCCAAGTGCTCTTCTTGGATCACACTTTCTATAACTCCCTGAGGAAGGAGGTCCCATTCTGCCTTTGTCCCCTCCCTGACCCTTGTCCACCTTGCCCTATGCTTTCTGCCCACAGCACCTGTGGCCTGGTTCTTCTAACCTATGTCATTTCCTATTTCTTCTAACTATCCCTGGTAGAGTATTTTGAAGGTTCATAGATTCAGTCAACAAATAGTTCATAAACTGGTTTCCCACCAGTCTATGATAAACAGAGAGCCAGGGGACCCAAGAGGAGAGGTGACTGCAGTTGGTCAGAGAAGATTACATGTGGGAGACTGGGTCTGGGTTTCAGTGCTCCACCCTGTCACTTCAGCATTTAGCAGAGTTCCTGGCACCTAGATTAGGGATACATGTACAAGTTAATCAATTAATCTGAAAAACAGATTGCTTAATTCAGATAAGAGCTTAATCCAGATAAGACCTAAGGATGAATAAGGCTTGTCTATACTTGAAAATGGGAGAGTATATGTAAAGACTTATAAGCAAAAGTTCAGTGTCTTGAATAGTCTGAGAGATGTTCTAGGGGTGGCAGATAGGAGAAGGTGAGGCCTGGTCTTGTAGGGCTTGGGAGCTACATAAAGTAGCTGGGCTTTAATTAGAGTAAAAAATTTTTAAAAAGGAACCACTGAAGGGTTGTTAAGCAGATCTGCATTTTAGAACTCATCTTCCCAATCCAGGTTAGAGATTGTGATGACCTAAAGTGAGAACAGATGTTGTATTCTTGCCCTCCTATAGCTGATGTTCCAATGGGGAACAGAGAGGTGTAACACTTCATTACGAATAATTAATCCAATCAACACAGGGTATACTGTCCTCTGATGGATGCTATGTATCAGAAAAATCCTCCCCAAGATGAGTGAGCTATAAATCAAAACCTGGGAAGTGTAGGGGAGTTGGTCAATTAAAGAGAGAGGTAAGAGATTGCCAGGCTAAACTCATCTTTTAAGAAGATCCTGAGCAAAATATGTTGAAGGAACTGAGAAAATAGTGTGTTTGTGTGGTTGTTGTGAAAAGCATGAAGCCATGAGTTGGATCAGCTGAGGCTGGGGAAGACAAGCAGGAGACAGACCCGGATGGACCCTCTTACACATTCTGGACTTACCCTAAGCAAAATAGGAAGTCCTTAATTATGTAAACAGGATCCTATTTTTCAAAATAGGATTAATTGCATTTCCTGGTTAGCTCAAACATCCATTTGTCTGAGGAGTAGATTTAGGATTATCAAAGAAAAAATGCAGAGAAAGAAATAATATTCAGCTTCTGACATCCAAAATGAGATTTTTTTTTTTAGACAGAAAGAAAAAGAATGTTCTGGATGTCTTTAAGCCCCTCTTAAGATATCAAGAAATAGATCGGATCGAAGAGCTTTATCTAAAGAAGATAACAGAGGAAAACCCTAATTAGTCCAGAGGATGGTAAGGAGGAGGCCAGAGAAAAGCAGGTGAGAAGACAAGTGTGTATGTCCTTACCTTCCATCTCCCAGTTAAGTCCAGGCAGTGAGGTGTATTAGATGAAGAACATGTCCTGAAATATCTATCCAGAAGTCTTCACATCAAAGTAAACTTGGTGGTTTGGTGTCATTGGACCATTAGGTGGGGTTTTAATTTAAACTTCTCTGGCCACACTGGGTTCCCATGTGGTTTAAAAAGATGTCTACATTAGATCTTTCATGGTGGCTTTTGCATAAGAAATTGACTAGAAGCAGCCTTTAAGCTTCTTAAAGCCTGCCAAGCCTTTAAGGACACTGTATTGAAGTGGCGGGAGGGGCGCCTCCGCTGTGGCCTGTCATAGTCTTAACATTTCAAACCTAAAACAGCCTCTGGCCCCAGAACCTACAGCAGCAGGAGTTGACTGTGAGCACTCACTCTGATGTACCCAGCCTACATCCAGAAGGACAACCCCATAGATAAAGACGATGAATAAAAGAATTCTTCCTGGGTTGCAAAACAGGGGCTGCCCTCAGCATTTTGATTCCAGACTTTTCTGTGAGAAAAGAAAACCTTGTATGGTTCTGTTTACACGGGTTCTGTATCCTGAACCCAATCTTAGCTGGTGTCCTTCCACAGTAGGCTCTGAGCGAGAGAGTCACATAGACAGTTTGGGCTTAGAATCCTGGAACCTACAGCAGCAGGAAGTAGACCACCACCCTCCATGAGCAATTTGTGTCTACAGAATGGAAACCAGAGATGCCCTGGCAGGGTGGCAGTGGGGGTGGATAGAACATCCCCAGTTGAAACAGACAGTGTGGCTGCATTGACATGGGCATTGAGGGGGCCCTGGGAGTCAAGGCAGAAAGAGGGGAGCCAAAGAAAAAGGCACAGAAGGAGTGCGGAGCGGGGTCGACTGACTGCTGTGTGGTGGTCAAGGGTGAGCATGGCTGAGAGGCATCAATCGAATTTCACTACAAAGTACAGAGGATGGGACAGTGAGTGGAAGTTGGAGTACTGTGGGTTGAGAGGAGTGGGAGGTGAGGAAGTGGCATGGCAAGTGAAGATGACTTTGAAACTGGGGTGAAGCTGAAATTGAAGGTGAGGTCAAGGAAGGGGTTTTTGCCATTTCTAAAATGAGCAAGACTAGATCTTATTCACTGCTGATGGGAAGCAGGCTTTGGAGAGGTAGAGGTCCCTGAGTGGAGGAGTGGGATTTGGGGTGCAGGGGAAGCCTCTGTTAAAACAGGAGGGAAGCTGGAGAAAAGCCGTTAAGTTTGTTAATTTCGTGATAGGAAATCCAGGAGATCCCCTGTGATGGGCTCTGTTTTCTGTGAAGTGGGAAATGACCTCATCTGTGGAAAGTGAAGGAGTCAAGGGACAGTTTGAGAAGAAGGGACAATTTTAGTAGCCCTTCTGGGGAACAAGAGAGAGACCTGGATAGGAAAGCACCACGGGTGAGGGCCAAGGCAGCCTGGAAATATGGGTTACTGATGGCACTGAGCTGTGAGGTCCTGTTCTTTTCCCCAGAAGGAAAATTCCTCATCTGGGTCTCCCACCTGCCTTTGCACTGCTGTGGCCCTGGGCCCCTGCAAAACCTTCACCTACTTAAATTAGCATGATAAAACCGAACTTGGGATCTGGGACTCCCACCCACCCAGCTCCTTCTCTTGCCTCCTGGTTTCTGTTCCTGGAACCAAATGCCTGGGGCTCAGCCTCCCCAGGAAGGCCTTTTTTCCCTGACTCTTTGACTGGGGCTCTCTCTCAGGTGTCATGGGGCCTCCCCTCGCCTCCTTCCTTCTCTCCCCACCTGTCCTGCACACATGCTGCATTCATATTTCTAGAGTAACTGCAGCTGTGCCACCCCCTGTTCAGCTGCCCCATGGAAGCTCCCAATACCTAGAAATTAAGCTGTTATTTCCACTTACTCTTGGGGTCTCAGATTAAATACCATTGGTTCTGTGAAACCCTCCCTCACCACCACCTGATTTGGGAAAGTCCCTGGGGTACCTGTGCCCATGACACCTTATACACCTCCTCTGGACTCTTGGGGGAACTTGTAATGATATCCTCCTGCCATGAGGTGATGGCTGAGGTTAGGGTGGGGGTGGGGGCACTAGGGTTTCCTTACCCCTCTGCCTCCCTGGTGCTAAGTGCCTGGCACAAATCGACATTCAATACATGACAGAAAGATTCAAGCCTGTCATTCAAAGCCCTGAAGAACACCGTTTAAATTCCCATCATTCCCCAAATCATTGCCTGCTCAGGACATTGGGTCCTTCTCCCTCCTCCCACAGCCATCCCAGTCTTCCTCCTCCATGTCTTCACTCAAATCATTCCCTTTGCCAGGTGCACTTGTTAAGTGGGGTGGTCCCACTTAACCTTGCCCAGGCCCTTTCCTACATGGAGTCTTCTCTGACCCCCCTCCCCGCACCTCACATCCCCCTGTTGCAGGCCAAATGTCGGTGTTCCCTGTCTTTGCACTGTGATCAGACTTAATTTCCTTGAGAGCAGCCTCTAGTTTGTAGTTAATTGCTGTTTCCCATGAAACATTTGACTGTGAAGCAAAGAGACATGTCGTGTAACTCCTGTATACTGCATTTGTCCAGCTGTGTCCCAAAGAGCGCTTTTGTAGTGTCATGGCCTTAGTCAGATGCAAGATTTTTGAACCAATGAGAGATTTTCTTCCTTATACCTGTCAGTGTAGGAGGATGACAGTCTCTGTGTGGACACTAATTTCTAAAATGTAGTTCTCTTATGTTCACATGACAAAGGTGTCTGCTTTCAGCAGTGAGCAAAATCTGTCTTTTCAGGTGTATTTCATCTTTATTTGAGAAGCAAGTACATGCCGTATGCACTGGATCAAGGTAGTGATGGTATTTGCCAGTGTACCAGATTTGTCACTGCGTAAGGGCAAAGGAATTTCTCTCGGAGCTGATGTTTTCCAATACATTCAGCACCAGTTGTCTCTTGGGCTATGAAAAAGACACTGTATGTGAAACCATAGGAAAAGAAAAAACAAAGCTAAAACAGCAAAGAAGCCATACCACTAATAGCTTTTAGCCCATTTTTCACGCCAATGTTTCATGATAGCTTTTTTCTTTCAATTCAGAAAATGGAATCATTGGAAGTCTCAAAAATACTACCTAAATATAAATAATACAGACAGAAAGCAGGTTGGTAGCTGCCAGGCACAGGAGAAAGGGGATGACTGCTTAACGGCATAAGGCTTCTTTTTGTGACAATGAGAATGTTTTGGAACCAGATAGGGGTGATGGCTACACAATACTGTAAAGGTACAAAATGCCACCGAACTCTTCACCTTAAAATGATTAATTTTATATAAATGAATTGAACCTCAATTTAAAAATGCTTATCAACTAATACTGATACTGTACTTATTATCAACTAATATGTTCTAAATGTTCTAAAAGTCCTAAAGGACAGGGCTTTGCTATATTTCAGAAGACCAGATCTAAAGTTCCCAGAGCGGCCCACACTTTGTATTCTACTAATACTCACCACTATAAGCCTCCATGGCTGCATATTTGTGCTTTCTTTGGTTCCTCCTTTGGCTTATATAAGGACTTATTCTGGTGTTTAGTTTTGTTTAGTTTAGCTCCAGAGATGGAGCTTGAAACAGTTTTTTGTTTGTTTTGTTCTTTAAATAAGTGGAACTTTCCAGAGACAACTCGGATTATGCTAGACTTTGCTATGGCATCAGTCCACCAGGGGCCTGATGGAGAAGAAGGAGGAGGAGCCTACCCAGTGGGCAGAGCTGGGGTTTCTCGACACCCCAGACAGGTCTGATCATAAAGAAGCCTAAGTGGACTAGTCCTAACAGCTCATGGCTTCTCAGGAAGCAGTCCTTTTGTTGTCTCATCAGGAGAAACAGAATCTTTGTCAGCAAGAGCAAGGGCACATACAAGAGCAATGCCCTGGAGCCTTCCATGTGGGACCTGGTGGGGCCCTGTGGCCAGGAGGGACACAGCTGCTTATGGACAAGTATTCCATCCACCCTTTAAACACATAGAGTGGAAAGGAAAAACCACACCCTTCATTTCAGGGTCCAATGGCTGTACTGTAATCAAGTTGCATCAGTCAACTTTATAACCAAGGTTTATGGGTTTTAACCACTTAAATTTGTTCCTGATTCTAGCATTTTTCCACCTATTTCCACAGGCCTTCACATACAGTCTCATTGCTCAACACATTGGAAAACATCTACTCCAGGAGAAATTCTTTTTCTTTTACATAGTGGTGGGTCTAAGGATCAAAGAAAGCCTAGACACAAGGTTGTGTTCATTCGTGGGGGTGTATTTCTAGTTCCACACAAGGGCATGATTCTAGGACTCTCTCACCAAGAGGTCTTTCCCAAGGAAGACAACTCTACTGAAACTTTGAAAGTCTAAATTTGTTGAAAATGAAATCGATAGAGCTTGCTCTAAGCCCAAGTCATGGAACTGATGTGGACCAATTCAGCCTAGGCTTACAGGTGACTGAAAAGTTTCCCCAGCAGATTCTCTAAGATTTGAGAACCCAGTGGAGGTCATTCCCTTGTTGGTTTTTTCCATAAAAGACTGAACAGCTGTCTGGATGTTCTTAAGGCATTTACAGCTGCACAAAGAAGCTTATGACTCCATCTAATAAGTGCCTGGCAATCATCAACCACTCTAATTGCCATATGGGTGAAGAGGTGGAAATTTAAACAAAGTAGATTCTAAGGTGTTACTAGAAGGTAGAAGAATGTATGGAAACAGTCAGGCAAGAGAGGCAAGCCTAGAAGTGGGAACACATGCCCCTCTCTGAACAATGGCATTTCCACAGCCTGCAGAAGCCAAGGTGAACTCTTTGAGCAGCTTGCTTGACATTTGCCCCATGAGGAAACACAGCAGCTGCTTGGGTTAGTGGGGTACCACTGAAACATTCCAGGCTCTGTCCAGGTTTCCTTGACCTCAAGCAGAAGTCATAATGAGGCCCAGTAAAGAGATTTCTAGGCAGCCCTGTTCTCCCACACTGGCGGCCCACCTGAAAGGGAAAGGAGGTAATACTGTGACCCCTTTTAAATGGCTGTCCTTACACTACTGTCACTGCTCAGGCCCTTCACAGATGAGGAAACTGAGGCTCAGGGATTCAATGGCTCTCTGTAAACCTCACCAGCCAATCCAGGGGGCAGGCCTAGGATTTAGGGTGCCTCTGACTCCTAGTCCAGTGTTCTTGTGTCCTTCAAACAATGAGGCCTGTACACTGAGCTCGTCTAAAGCATGACAAAGCAAGTGGTATAATTTCTAGGGCTAATTGTCAGCCAGCTGCCATGCACCAGGGGCATTAACTAATGATGGGCTTGGCTCTCTACCTTTTACACTGCGAGAAAAGAACACCCCAGAAGACATTCCTTAGTCACCCCTGGTTTCTGGGTCTACAGGACAAAAGGTATGGGCCAATACTTCTGAGTGTTCCATACCTAACAACCTATGAGTTTTCAAAAAGCAAGTACAGAGATGGATCAGCCACATATTTACATGCCATCTGTCCTTCCCAGAGCCTTCCTGCACTTGATGTCTGACCGTGACAATCTTAGCAATACATTTAACTGGTTCTTTGAAGATTTCTGGGTTTCTAGAGTCAAACTGCTTAAACAAAATACCCTTAAACTTTTATTGGCTCACACCTTGTCAGTAGTTAGCAGCTGGCTGAGAATTAGGTCCACAGCCGTGGGAAACAGGATAAGGAGTGTTTTGGAGAGGGTTGGGCGGGGGGAGAAGGAATACAGGAGGGGAGCTCTAATACCCTTCCAGAAGACCACCCTCACAGTTTTGCAGAAAGAGGGTCAAGGTGAGCCCCTCCTCTAGTAGAGATACCAACTTGACCCACCAGGGCCAAAGGTAGAAAGGAACAGAAGAAAAAGAAAAGCAACAGTAGAGGTGGGGAAGAAAGATAGAATAAACCAACCATCAGAGGCTCTTCAATCTCAATTCATTTTATTCTACAAAACGCTACTCAACGGAAAGTGGAAAAGCTAACTGAAAAAAAAAAAGAAACCCGCAAGAAAAAAAAAGTTTTAATATGTTCTTTCTTCCATAGCAGCAAGCTTTTCTAACAAGCTTTCTTTAGTGCAAATACTGTAGGCTTGTGTTACATACAGTAAAACAACAGAACAAAACAACAACAAACACCATCAGAGATGCTTCCAAGCAGAGCTACTCCTCAATTTTCAAAACTATACAAAGATTTTGAGCTCATGGTCCTGCCTGGAGAAGTCAATTTAAGAGACCCTCTAGTAGGACCATTTCACCATTACCGAAAAAAAAAAAAAAAAAAAAAAACCAGAAAAAAAATGGTGCCAAGAAAGGTAATTAAATTCCCCATGAGCAACAGAACCTTGTACAACTTGTTTCCCTCCAATGTCTAATAGCAGACTTCACTCCACATCACTGACATGTCTCAAATATAGATGCACAAAGCTCATGAATTTCCACTAGATACCAAAATACTATATATACATCTCCCACTGCAAGACACTCTGATACCTAGCCTTTATACAAAGTTGATTATTTTCTTCCTCAAAATCAAGTAACCACAAACTAAAATAAATGGAATAAATTTTTAATCATATAGAGACAATAATTTTTTAGGAACAGGGCAGGATCTTTCATTGTATTCTTTTACAATGTAAATTTCTTGGCAGCCACTGTCCCCAGAGGAATGACAATCCATCTCTAAAAACAGAACCTTTTTATACAGTTTATACAGCACAAGTCACAAATCACTTTAGAAACAAACAAAAAAAAAAGCATCATTATCCTAAGTTTTTAAAAAAAAAAAAAAAAGGAAGCAAGAGAGAGAGAAAAACTGAGTATTTTAATGCTATCTGTTTCTATTCAGGTTTGGTACAACACAAAGAAGATGTAAACATTTAAAATAAATAATAAAATAAATGTCAATTTCTTCTCCCCTTCCCTTCCCATATCCCCCATCAAAATTTAACCCAGGCCCTACTGACCACGTTGTCAGCACTGGAAAACTAAAACCCTTTGTTGATGCATGGCCAAAACACTAGAAGCTTGAGAAGATGCCAAATTAATAGTGGGATGAGTGGGTTTCCTTATGAAAAGCTGCAGGAGGACACAGGCACGCAGGGAAATGTACACACACACACACACACACACCAACCTGTCAATAAATAGTGAGATGCTGGCCATTAAGGTGGATGTCAAGAAAACTCAACAAGCAGAATGCAGCAAGACCCTTTTTACTTAAGTTTTACAAGGAAAAATATACACACCACATATCCTATTGGTCCACAAATTCTCAAAGGACTCCAACTGCTCCTCTAGCCATCAGAGGAGCATAGAAGAAAAAAAAAATAAGTAGGAGGAGCTTGGAGGTCGGCAGATGCTGCAGGGGATGGATCTTTGAGAACAAACATCAAACTGTAGACAATCCTACTCAGGTCTTTGAAGAAAGACCTTCTCATCCAAAGTGTTTTTGATTAGTCATTACTTGGGGGCTTTTTATAAGGGGATGCCCTCATCCCTTAGTCTCATCTTAAAGAGGATAAATATAAAAGTGCCTTACAGTGCCTGGCCCATTTAGGTGCTTATTCTTTTCCTCCCCAAAAGTGTCACATGGGTGTCTGATCTGAGAAAAAAAAAAATCAACCTGAAAGTTAAATGATGTTTGTGAGGATCACTGTTGGTCCATCAAGGGAGAAAAATCAGCCCCAATGCCCCAAGTCGTCTAGCCCCCACCTGGAGTCAAGTAGGAGCAAAGGAGATTCCTTTACGCAAAGCCTGAGGAGAAGCAGCAGTCTGGTGGCTCCTGACTCTGAGATGCTTGTGTGACTAGCCACTGTGGGCACACCTGGCCAAGCAGAATATTTGACTCTTTCTGAAAATCTCCCCAGAGAATTTCTGCTTGAAGTTGGCTCTGCCAATTTCTTAAGCTTCACCTGGGATCTACTTTCTTTCCTTTGTCAACACTTGTCCCAATCTATCCAACCTGAGGGAGGACTATTCTCAGACAGACCAGCCAGGTGGCAATGAGGACTGTGTGCTTCTTGCTTGCTGATCAAGGAGTGCCAGCCCTATGCCATCCCAGAGCTGCCTGCAGCCCAACTGGAGTCCACACCAGCTGCCTCATGGCTGGGGACACAGGGAGGCACAACAGTTCCTCGCCCAAGCACAAAGGCATCCCCATTGCAGCTGCTCCCTTAGCTAGAGCCAGGCAGGAAGGAGCGACAGGCTGGGTGGCTGGAGTCTGGAGCAACGGTGTGTTTGTGTGTGTGTGTGTGTGTGTGTCTGTGTGTGTGTGTGTGTGTCTGTGTTTGTGACATGTATGAGTGAACTTGGAGAGCAAGCCAGAAGGAAGATAAATACACTTGTGACTGGGGTGGGTGTGAATATTCAGCCTTTCCCAAATAATCTCTGGCTTTGGGGAAGCCAAACAACCTCCTAGGACAAAGCAAGGTAGTAATGAAGAAAAAGCACTTCTGAGGTCCCCAGGCGTTGGCTGGTTGTGCCTTGTCCTGGTGCCAATGCCAACATAGCTTGAAATCTGAGCAGAAGCCAGACTGTTGTAGGAGTGTCCCCCAGTCACAGGCCATGACCCGCATTGGGATCCAGGCTGCACAGAGTGGGGCAGAAATGGGCTTTTAGAAATAAAAGACCAGAAAACAGCTACTGAAGACATATCTATATGCACAATGAAGCAAACAGCTTCACTTGACTACAAACACCGCTTGAGATGATTAACCCTTTCCAAGCTGAGAACACCAGGCTTCTTGGCCCACCTCCTGCAACTCCTGGCTTCCTTCTGCTTCTTTGCTTACTTAAAGGACTGAAGCTCAATTGCCTAGTCTTCCCCTCCCAGAGGTCCTGGGAAACCTGGATGGCAGCATCACAGCCAGGGGAAAGTACTAGGAACAAAATTCTCTGCTTTTAATCCCCTCTACTCGGCAGGCCTCTGCACACGTCACTTCCAGTCCTACTGGGCTGTGTGTTTTAAGCATGTAGCTCTTCCATACTGCATGTCTAGTGCACGTAAGTGAGCAATGGAATTAAATAACAACCAGCACGTGGGAAAGAAACCAGTATGCAAAGCTGTCCCTTCTCTCTCCAGTCAGACTGGGACACTTAACCATCACTGGGTTTAAGTAACATCAATATCACTTTATACAGGCAAACAACGGTTCTAGGGATGAATTGCCAACAGCTAGTCTCCCTCAGAGCACTAGCCCTGCAGCAGCCAGTTCTGACCAGAAGCCACTTCTCAAGACACATGTCAACATGCTCTGTGGAGAAAGGGTTCAGAGGGGTGGGAAGCAGGGTGCCGCGGAGCTATGCTCTTGCTGGAGGTCAGGGAACCCATAGGAAGCAACCCATCCTATCTCCAATTTCAGCAGCTGGAAGGATTCAACAGACAACCAGGAATGGTGCATAAGCCCCAAGCTCCAGCAAGAGCTCACTGAGGCCAGCTACTCACAGCTGGCTGAGTGGACCAGAAGAGCACTCGGGGGTGGTACAGGGGGAGTATGGAAAATAAAGCACTTGATCCACTGGGTGGCAGAGACCACAGAGGTCAGGAAGGGACCTGCACCTCACTAAGAAGTAAGTGGCCAGGGCAGGCTGGGTGCCAGGGTTGCTGCTATGGCAGACATTCCCACCCTCACTGCCTCCCCCCTCCCCAGTCCTTCCATCCACTGAGGCTTGGGAGGAGCCACTTGGCCAAAATCTGGGGAGGGTCCACGCTCATTAAATCTCCGTGGGTGTTGTCGTCCTGAGAGCCAGGGAAGGGCAGAGCCTGGCAGGACCTTGGAGTGATGTGTGGTTCCTCGGGAGGGATGCCTCCCTGGTCTGGAAAGGAGGGTCCAGGGGCAGAATGGTGAGGCAGTAATTGCAAGAGATGCCCTGCTCAAGACACCAGATGAAGGGAAGCTGTGTGGATTTGTTGGCACTAATCCTGGCCTGGTAATTAGGTATTTGGCAAACCCAACCTGTGCACTGGCTGTTGCACCCTGTCTTCTGGCCAAGCCAATCCTCCAAGAGCTCAGAATCTCCAAGGTGGGGAAAAAGGGTTCTTGATGCCTCCCAATGATGGCAGCATCCCCTGGAGGGCATGGGGAGCCCTGCTGGTGGTCTGGAGACAGTGGTGCACTGGGGAGTGTTGGGAAGGGAAGGTTCTGTATTGCACTTTGACTGCCCCCTCTGGACAAGTCGGCCCCAGTGGAAGAGCCATATCCTGCCCCATCTCCAGAAATGAAGAGCTTTCACATCCAGACCACCCAGATGAAATGTCATGGCAAATTTGATAAAAACCAAGAAGGACTGAAACTGACATTGGGGGAGGGAAGGGGCAAGTTGAGGGAAGATGAATCCAAAAAGCACGGAGCATGCTTGGGGAGAGCAGGGAAGGACACCGTCACTTCCAGAGACAACAGCGTAACAAAGGGACAGGAACCGTCTGGGCCAGCTCCAGGCTCTTCCGATGCCAGAGATGTCTTGAGTCCACCATTTCAAGTCCTCCATGGCTTTTCAAGAAACAGGATTTGCTCACAAGATGAATGAGGAAGGAGGTCCTGTGGCTTTCAAGAGATCAACCTAAGTCCAACGCCTCACTGTCAAGTCCCACCTGGGTCTTTCAGAACTGGGAAGCTTTCTGGCAGGGCCTCTCTCTTGCCCTTGAAGATGCTGGTCCCTGGGAAGGAGGCAGTGACGAGGACCCCTCCAGAGCTGGGGAGGAAAGCACAGGGTTACAGGGCCAGCAGCGTGGGGGAGTTCAAGGAGTCTGATGACTGGTCCCCACTGCTACTGCTTCTGCGGTGGGCCTTGGAGCAGGACTCAGAGGGTGATGCAGGTGACTCCTGCTCCAGGACACTGGGGTAGGTGAAGACAAGGTTTGAGGAGCCTGGGGTGATGGCAGGTGTGGAGGTCACCACGATGGGAGTGTGCAGGGGTTCCTCCCCGTAGAAGCCCCCAGCAATGCTGATGGGCTTGATGACGGAGCGCTGGGCCTTCTCCAGCCCCACCACTGAGGATGAGGGGCTGTCCTCTTCCAGGGGCTCCTGTTTCACCACCACAGCACCAATTGCACTGCTCCCACTGCGCATGGGCTGCAGCCCAGAGGCCGAGGGCGATCGGCGCTCCTCAGGGCTGATCTTGCACACTGGACCATGGGCCACCAACATGAATTCCAGCTTCTCCTTCTCCTTCTGCAGCTCAGCGATCTCCTTCTGCAGGCCTGACTTCTCCTCCTCCAGCTCCTCTGTCTCCTGGAGGGGAAAGAAAAGGATGTAAGGAATGGTAACCTGTAAGCACCTGCTGGGAGTTGGTCCACTCCAGGTGAAAAAGGGAAAGCCAGCAATGTCCTCAGATGACCACTGAAGAGCGACAGCTCAACATATCTGGCCACAGAACTCAGTGGTTGTGAGTCACATGGTGCCTCACAATTCCTTTTATTTCCAAAGGAGGAAAATTGGCTTGGAGGAGGGATAAAATAACACTGCAGCTGCCATAATCCAGCGCTTAACTTTATGCCAGGCACTGCATTAAGCATTGCATAGATTATTTCATTTGATCCTCCAGAAGTTTTTGAAAGCAGATTTTATCATCAACCCATTTTGCAGATAAGGAAACCAAGGTTCAGAAAGGTTGAGTAATTTGTTCAAAGTCAGAGCTAGCAGGTAGTGTAGCCCAGATTTGAATTCCAATGTATCTGACTTCAAAGTCCACTACTACTTACTGCCTTGGTCCCCCAGGGGTAAAAGAGGATTGCATGAAAAAGGGAGCACAAGATGAATCTCACCTATCTCCCTCCTCAGCCCCATGCCAGGCTCGCTGTGGACACAGTGACACAGAGCCTGAAGGTACATGAGAGCAGAGACTTTGTCATACATAGTCCCAGTCCTAGCACAGTGCCTGGTTTGTAGTAAGTGCTCAGCCAATCCCTTTTGGATCCCTTCTTTTTTGCTCTAATTTCTGAAGCCTGTGTCCTAGGACTCAGAACCTCAGTAAACATGCAGTTCAGCCACACACTTGACAACAGAGGCACCTGACAGCCCCTGCAAGATCCTGTGGGGATGCAAGAGCACCGTGAAATGATCTCAGCCCCCTTCCTTCACAAGTACACGTGGAGAGGGCTGATGGAGAGTGGGGGTGCGTCATCAGCCTCCTCCTCGATTTTTCCCTAACATGGATTCCTGGTCATAAAGGAGGAGATACCGGCAAGAGCTTCATTAAGCAGAGTGCAGCATATTCCGGAGTGAAAAAAAAGTTTCCATCTGTCTCAAGGGTCTGACAAACGTCATGAGCTTATGAGAGGCTTCCTGTGGAGGATGTGGCTCAGGGGCCTGGGTGGCTGGGTCAGGGGCGGGGGAGGCGGGGGACTAGGGTGTGAGAGTTCTGGGTGGAGGGGAGGAAGACAGAGGGACCTCAGAGGGGAGGCTATTTGAGGGCTGGCAGTAGGGAACATCTCAGGAAGTTACACTGGACATGGCTACCTGAAGTGCCAGGCCAGAGAAAGGTTAGCAGTGGCGGTGGGGGGGCTCTGTTGGGGGAGTGTCTGGGGAGTGTTGATCACTCTTGGATCCACCTCATCTGGGGATGGAGACCTCCCATCCACTCATCCACTTCCCTGTCTCTAACACTTCCGTGGGACATTACTACGGACGTCACGGAATTCATGAAGTACATGTTCAATGCCTAAGAGCAAAGGCTGCAGGATGAACACAAGGAAGCTTACATGAGTGGCTAGTACCTGGGAAGATTAAAGACACTAACAGATATTTTCTAAAGTACCACCCCATGAGGGTATTGTGAGGACCACCGACAGGGTCTCGCTCAGCTCCTCATTTTGAAAAACATTCCACCTGGTGGAGTCAGCCCTGGCTTTAGGCATTCTCCACATGGCACACAGCCCTTCCTTTAGGGCCAGGTTCTGGAGGGCATTACATGACATTGGTCAGGTCAAGATCATGAGAGGGAGGGGGCAGAGCCACGGGCCCCCAGGTCTGAGCAATTAGGAAGCATGGGAGGGTGACTCACAGGACAAAATGAGGTACCATGACCATGGGGAACCTTCTTGGTCATGAAGAATATGAGAAAACCCCAAGAAAATACAACTCAACTGACATGCGGCCTGTCTTCATCAGGCCCCTCCACCCATCAAACCAGAGTGCTTAAGCCAGGCTGGGCCACTCCTGCGGGCAGCAAGCATGGGGTGGCTGGAACACTGGGAAACAGCCCGGGAGGGGCAGGTCTGGATCTGCCCTGGCTCCTAGGAACTGATGACATCTATGCTCTCTGCCATCCCTCACCCAGAAGCTCCAGTAGTTCTGAGAGCAGACAGTACTCAGGAACTGAGTGAAAAAATGTGTTGGCCCACAAAGACTGCCCAGGTCCAAGCTGGTGGCAAAAGCCAGTTTGTTCATTTGTTTTCTCAATCTCTCTCTCTCTCTCTCTCTCTCTCTCTCTGTTATTCAGCACACTATTGATCCAGGTGCTCTATCTCCACTGACTCGTGTGTAAGGCACTTGTGAGCAAGGACAGAGTGTCTCCCCCCCTCCCACCGGCCCCCATGCAATGCTCCTCACCGCCTGCAGCTTCTCTGTCAGCTCCCTGCGACGATTCCTGCACTTGGCTGCAGCCAGCTTGTTCCTCTCCCTCCGGATTCGACGCTTCTCCTCTTCTTCAGGAGACAGCTAGAGGCCAAGGTCAAGAATCATGATTAGAATGGGGTGAGTGGCTCACAGCATTTTAGAACACTGTTTTTAATTAAGGCAAGTGGGGAGGGGAGGAAGGAGGGCAGAGGAGTGTGGCTGAGTTCAGAGGTCCCAGCACATGCAGCTGCCTGCGGTGTGGCTGCCTGAAAGGCACTTGTTGCTGAAATCGGCCCGGAAGGTGATGTTGCATGTTTAAACAGAGAGCAGGACAACAATGGGTCAGGGACTCCGCAGTCCCTGCACATGGTGGTATCTGTCATGTCAGCACTGATTCAAAGGCCAGGGCAGAGAGGAGTCCCCAGCAGCCAGGTTTGGCCCCACCCATTGCAGCAGCTTCGCCCAAACTCTGGCTAATTACTCCTCCCCATCACTCTGCCAGCTTTGCAAGCCTCATTATCCCCATTTGGTTACACAATTGGGCCCAGAGTCCCCATACAGACACGATCCACCCAGAGGGCAATGTTCTGCTGCCAATGGGAAGACCACAGGTACCTCTATATTCCCAATTCCTGCTGCCAGCACCAGAGTGCCAGCTGCTCATGGGTCACCCCCAGGACCCCCCCAGTGAGTCTGACACAGTGCCTAGGCTTAGTAGGAAATGCAAAAGGAGGAGGATCCCCCAGGCACATTAACTCCTACTGCCCACCCTTTCATTCACCAAATAAGCACCTTCTTCATGTCAGACATGGTTCTAGGAGGAAGACCTCCCTGCAAATAGCTCAGAACCTCGCTTCTTGTGATGAGGCTGGCTAGGGACTCAGAACTGCTAGACAAGGTTGATACTCTGTTCACATAGACCCCATCCAGGGCTGTGACCCTAAAGCCCTTCTCAGGCAGAGATGACCCAAGGAGATGGCTAAGGGGCAAAGCAGAAAGCAAGGCAAAAGAAGAGCTCTTCATTCAGTTATCAGACATTGATGCACGCCTGCTTCATTCCCAGTGCTGTGCTGGGGGCTTAGAAATTCCAAGTAGAATAGGACCTAGCTCCTGTATTCTAAGGACTTATGGGGTGGGAGGAAGGCTGAAGCCAGCTTTGGGGGAGAGAAGAGAAGCTGTCCCATCAAGGGATGCTGCCTTGATTGCTGGCCACCTCACGAGGGACAGAGCTACTATCCACTCTCCTGGATGGGCCCAGATGAGAATCCCAGGATACTCCCTGCCACCCTGGCAGTCTGTTGTCATGTCTGGAACAGCATCACAGTAGGACAGAGCATCAGAGGTCAATTCCATACCTGTCTAAGCAGAGATGACTTCACAGCCTAGCTGAGGTCACCAAGCCACTTGACCAAGGCCTAAACACATGCTGATTCAAAGCCTATGTCAATCTAAGCCCAACAGAGTTAGTTACCAAGACAGCCCATGGCCCTGCTGCAGTCCTGGGTTTAGGGCTCACCACTGAAAGGGTCACCAGGGCAGCCATGAAGGCCCAGAAACACACCCCCATACACACCCCAGCCCCAGCAATTTGCTTCTGAGGGGTATATAAGACAAAGAGCTAACCGAGGTCCCCTTCAAGCCTTCCTCCCCACTGATGACTTTTGGCTCAGAAGTCTCTCCCTGTCTGGTGAGGTGTGGGGCAATCTGTGGGCGCTGCCGACATAGGAAGTGTTCAGGGGCGATGAGATCAACACGGTTACAGCTTGAGTGTGTCAGCACCACCAGGGATCCACCCACAAGCTACACACACCCTCTCCTCCCCGCCCCCTCAGTCCAGGAGCCCAGGCTCAGAAGAAGCCTTCTGGGCAGGCTGTGGAGGAGAGCCATGAGGCTCCAGGGGATGAGGGGAGACAAAAGTAAACAGCAGAGAAAAGACTCCAGGCAGGAACCTGAGAACCAAGGTTCTAGAATGCTACTGCCCAGGCTTCCTCAAGGTTGCCTCGTGATTGTCGGAACTCCTAATTGGGGTGGGATAAAATGTTCCTGGCTTGTTCCCTTTCTCCCTCCCTCTCAAAAAAGGAAGGAAATTCTCCAGACAGATTGTCTTAGGGCCCGCCTAGGTGGTGTCATGGGAAAAACACAGAGCTGAAGGTCAAAGAGGTGAATTCCCAGTCCTGGCTCTGCTGTTAAGTCACTGTATGACTCTGGCCAGGGTTCCTCTCCTTTCTGGCCTCAGTTTGTTTATCTATGAGATGGGTACAGAGGGAAAATCAGAAAAGATGGTCTCCAAAAATCCCTTTAGACATGGTGTAAGGTAGACCCAGTAAAGAAGAGTGTTCAGCACCTCTTGTATTGTTGTTCTACCAGCCCACAAAAGCCCTCACGAGTCTGGCTCTCACTCAATGTTACTTAAAGGAGAACCTGGCTTGTCAGTGACTATGAAGCATTGCAACTGAACTCACCTGCAGACAACATACTTATAAAGGACACTGTGGTCACTGCTACCATGATAACTGCAACTATGGGAAGCAACGGGGAGGGGAAAGTGGCCTTTACCCCAGCAGCAGAAGCCCAACGTGCAACTGTGATCTGTTATGGCATCCTACACTTAACCTCCCTGTGGGCCCTGTACTGTGGTCCCACCACTCAAGGACCAGCCCAGCTTTGTCCTCGGAGGAACAGGGCTCCTGAGGGAAGTTTCAGTTCCTTGGAGTGCAAATCCCTGTAATTCTAAGTATGCTGGGAACTACAGGCCCTGGATCCACTGTATCACTGGACACCAGTAGATAAGGCCTTTGTACTGAAGAACTTGTGGACCTGGGGAATCCCAGAGTAGAAATGCACAGTAGTTGGAATGTGAAGGATCCCAGTGCTGCTACAACTGGAGAACTTCTGCAGGTTCGTATTTTGTTGGAAAAAGAGTTCCACTGTGAAAGTGTTTTCCCTTCCTTGGGCTCATTGTGTCCCAGCCTTGCAGGAAGAGCACTGCCCAGGGAGTCTGGGAACTGGGTCCAGTCCAGACTGCCCCACTCCCACTTGCTTGCCAAGGGAGCCCAGGCTCTCTGAAGGCATCAGTCTCTTCTTTCAGGAATTATGCACCATTCTGATTTCTCTTCCTAGAACCATAGGACTCAGCATGGCCCTAGCTCATTACTGATGTGGATGATGGGCCTTTTGAATACTAGGTACTTATTTCCTGAAAAGCAGAGGCCTGCCATTTTCTGACTTTCCTCCCAACAAAGCTAGCTTTCTCTCAAAACTGAGCCCCTTTAGGAAAAAAAAAAAAAAACCTGATGTGTGACCACTCCCACCGCCCCCAGCATCTAAAGCAGCTGAACTCTGAGGCCCCTGAGTCACTACTTTAAAGACTGCATTCTAGGTACTTGGGATGGGATACTGATTTAAGTCAGAGGCCTGGGGCACTGAGGAGGAATGGAAAGTCACGTGGGCAGCACTTGCCCAGAGTGGGACCCTTTAGGTCTGCTTGGGTGCCTGGCTGCATCCAACACTGGGAGACAGTTAGGGGCAAAACCACAAAAGCCCAAGGCCAGGAGTCAATGGTGTTTGTCCCAGGACCCTCTGCCAAAGCTCAGAGCAGGACACTGCCACAGGAAGGTCATGACAGCTCTCCCCATTCACTGACACTTTCCACCTACGCTGTGTTTTCCACTCATGATCTCCCTCAAGCAGGCTGGCGGGGACCATTATCGCCATGTTGCAGCTGAAGAAACAGATTCAGAGATTCTGAAGGACACAGTGACATGACAGCCAGGCCCCTCAG
The DNA here is from genome assembly GCF_047511655.1 of Castor canadensis. NCBI lineage: Eukaryota > Metazoa > Chordata > Mammalia > Rodentia > Castoridae > Castor > Castor canadensis. Next base: position 24,035,771 of record NC_133397.1, on the reverse strand, counting down.
GTCTCCAGTTCGGCCACCAACCACAAGGATGTGCTCCTTGTGGCCTAGCTACCTCATCTCCCTAATGCTTCCAGAACATTAACCCCAATTTCCACTGCTTCCGAGGCCCCCAAAGCCACCAACATAGCTCCTTCCCACTGGCTGGTCTGTACCTGCTCATCTCTCCTTCTGCGGCCCACGGTGGTACCAATGGTCTTGATCACACCAGGTCTTGGAAGGGCCATGTGTCCAGGGACAGAGGCCAGGCCCGGCAAGGGGCTGTAGGGGTGCGAGCGGGAGTAGGGGTTGGACATGGAGGTGATCACTGTGGGCTGCACCATCCACTGCAGGTCCTGGCTGGTGGTGATGGCGTTGATGGTAGGGATGAAGGCACTGCCCGAGCCAGGCATATCTACCCGGAACTTCTGAAACGAGGAGAAAAGTATGATGGAGCCAAGAAACACTGAGAAGAACGGGACAAGCAGAGCAGAGGCCAAAACCCACAGACCACAGGGTCAGTACGTGGAGAGCAAGGTCAGGACCCAGGTGGGCTTCCATGGGCAAGTCCCACACAACCAAGAATCAGGAGAATCTTAACTCTTCCTGGGGCCTCACAATGGATCTATCCCCTGCCTGGGGTCCTGAGGACTTCATCCCTCAGGTGGCTTGGTGAAGATGCTGCCATGTCTCACATGACTTCCACACTGATGCCTAATTGTTCACACTTACCCTCCAACCCTCTAGGGCACATATCTGCAGGATATGGCACCTGGACCTCCCGAGCCTCTGAGTCACCAGACAATTATTCTCAGAATTCTGGCTCACAACACCTTGACTTAGAGATTTGCACACCAGCAGCTTTGAATCAAGAAAGATCACCCACCAAGAAGAACTTTGTGTCTGCATTTGTCACTTTTCAAGGAGGCTCAGGATGGGACCATGACCCCACTGGGGCAAGGTCAGGTCCTCGATATGGAGTCCTCCAATGCTTGGAACCAAAGCCCAGACTTCCTCTTGCTGTTTCCCTTCTCCTTCCCTTCCACTGCAACTTGCTTGGGGCAGATGTGCTGTGTCTCTCTCTACTATCTCCACATCTGTCTATCCAGGCTCACAGATGTATCTGTGGGAAACATGGGTGCTACCAGCTCAGAGTTTTCTCCTAGTCTCTTAATTTATACCCAGACCACGCTGTAGAGTTCTTCCAAACGTGCTGCAGGAAGCCTTCTATTTAAAATATGAGCTAATGACACAGTACAAAAGCAACCAGGTCCCTCAGCAGTCAGGCAGAACTTTCTCCACGAAAGTGAAAGGGGAGACCCCCCCCCACCATTTCTACCATTTCAGGATATAGCCCCCAACAGACCCAGGTGAATCCAGCTTATCCAGTCCCCACCCCCAATTTCATGGGTGAAATGATGACAATAATAATAGCTAACCCCTTCTAAATGACAGTCTGTTACTGTCACACCTACATTATCTCATTAATTCTCTCTCTGAGGTAAGTATGACCATTATCTCCATTTTAGAAGCAGAAACTTAGTCTGAGAGAGATTAAGTAACTTATCCAAGGCCACACTGCTAATAAGTAGGGTCAGGATTTAAATCTAGTTCAGCATGACAAAGATGCCAGAGCTCGCAACATGGTGCCACAGAAGCTTCTTTCTTCCTCAAAACCCGGCCCTATGTGCTGGTTGTGTACCCACTGTCCTTAGACAGATCATCCTTGCCAATGGTCCCTACAGTTTTTCCCTCTCACTAACAAATCTCACCACAAATCTTGTTTGGCTCCAAATGAAATCCTGCTACCATTAGTTCAGATGCTACTGTGTCCCCTACTCCTGTCCAATCAGACCAAACGGGATTATAAGCATTAGTAGCTGCCACCTCTGTTGTCTTTGCCTCTGGTGACAATATCAGGGCTCCTGCTATATAAAGTGAAGCTTAGAGTACCTCACTGCAACTGACAGAGCTAGGGACACTTCCTCACCACCTACCCGACCACAGTCCAGGGGGTAGAATATGGGTGCCTCACTTCCCAGACTGTCCCAGGGCCCTTACATGAGCATTCAGTAAAGAGAACTGCTCAATACAATACAATGGATTACATCCGGAGAGCTGCCCACAGCAATGGATTCTGGGATTCTATGAGGAAGGTTATCCAGTGCGATAGATTCTGGCATTTGAGAGAACAGCTGACCCCAGTGATGGTTTTGAGTTACACCTCAAAAGGCAAAGATAACCAGGACCTATATGAAAAAAAACAGGGGTGTGTGTGTGTGCGTGTGTGTGTGTGTGTCTGTGAAGGAAGAAAGAATGCAAGGATCATGTAAGTAATGACCTTCAAGAGGTAAAAATGGACAACAAGGGCTGGGCTGCAAGGAGGCATAGCTAGGAGAACAGCAGCATGCCTAAGGGTGTGCAGAAGCACCAAGTCTCACACAAAGACTTTTCTCTCCAGCTGCTGGATAGGGACGGGGAATCAACCCTGCACTTTAAGAATTGGGAAGCCTGGGTTTAAAGCTTGGTTCTGCCATGGGCCAATCACTAAGGACTCTATTCCAGGACAAAAAAAAGGACACAAACACTGAATTCCCTGTACTGTCACAAGGATTAAATAAGTAGCTACTTGTAATCACAGGCTGCGAAGCACACTACTGGTTCTCAACCCTGGCTGAGAATATTCTGAGAAGCTTATGAAAAACACCAATGTTAAAGCCCCATCCTTAGAGTTCCAAAATAAAATAATTGGCTGGAGGTAGAGAGTTTTGATACCAGTATTTTTTAAACTCCCAAGGAGATTCTGAGGTACAGCCAGGGTGGAGAAACACTGCTCCAAACAAAAGGAAGGTGTTATCACTGTCGCCATCACCACCATCATCATAGTGTCATCATGACATGGGTCTGTGCACTCTGCACAGGGTGACTCTGGGGAGAACTGTCTGCCTCTCATTTTCATATTCCATTTCTCTACCAAGTCAGGTTCTGGGTTGGAAGTGGACCTGGGGTGTCCAGTGCAATGATCTAGTATGACCACCTCCTCCACAGGGCAGCTGTCAGCTTTCTGCTCAGGAAAGCACCCAAGAAATGCACTCATTCCAAGCACTAACAATGTACCTGTTTTAGGTTTGGGGAAGCAAGCAAAAACCAAAGACCAAGCTGGGAGACTAAAATTCCTTAGGGACGAATGAGTGCCTCCTAGCCCTTCCTAGACCCTCCAGTCCACCCGTTCTGTGAATGGCAGGTCCACAGAATGTGCTTCCCGGTAGGCATTGGCCAGATTCCTTACAGTGAGGGCTTGGTCTAGACAAAACAAGATAGCAATAAAAACAAGGCAGGAGGTAATGACTGCCTCTGAAACTCATGTACACCTTGTTTCAGACAGAGGTACAGCCATCTGGATAACACACTGGCTCTGAACTGCAAGGAAAACAATGTCCCATCCCCAGAGGGGACTGAGGCCTGATAAAGAAGGCTTTTGTCTCCAGAGGAACCTCTTCGAGACACACAAAAGTTTCAATTAGACCTGGCAGATGGGTCTTGTCTCAACTCCAAACGTGTTATTCAGAAAGGGACACTTGGGTAGGAAAGAAGAGGTGAGGTGAGGGTTTGTGGTCTCAGCAGTTAACCAGATATTCTTCTATGCCAGCAGACTCACGAATCAGCCAAATGTCCTGCTGGGGATAAGTCATGGCTCTCTGAAATGAGTTAAGATTAAACAGGAGCCAAGACAGAGTTTCCCAGCTGCAGGCATCAGGACAGTTTTAGCTATTGTAGCACCAGGTGTCAGGGGCATGCCAGCAGTGGGAGGATGGGACAGGCAACATGGGACCTGGCTGCCCTCGGGCTCTCTAGCCCCCTTGGAAGCTCTTCCTCTAGAGTCAGGACTAAAGATTCTGGATGGCTGTGTGGCATTCCAGCCTGGCAAAACTTCTAAATACTGTATTAACTGTGTCTCCCTGTCGATTTCTGGATGAATGCCTATAAAAGGACAAAGCAGACCCCCACAGACCTCAGAGAGCAGCCTGGCAAACTCTGCTATGAGGGGCCAGACAGCAAATACTTCAGGCTTTCTAGGCCATACAGTCTGTGTTTTTACTCAGCTCTACCACTTGTAGTTTGAAAGTAGCCATAAATAATATGTAAGAAAATAGGCAGATGTGCCTGGGTTCCATTAAACTTCATTTACAAAAAGAGCATCAATCTCATTGCTAAAGGATCACTCTCATTTTCTACACTCAGGTTGAAGGAAAAGAATAAAGAGGAAATAAGGTAAAACCAGAACTGAGAGATCCCTTGAACCCAGAAAGCCAAGGGGATGGGCCTCACTCATCAGCTTGGATCTCCAGGCTCTGAGTGGAAGTTCAAACACAAGCCTTGTATGGTCTTTGGGCATGGGCGCCACTGGGTGATACCACGTACCTAGTGTATTATGGGCTGCCTCCTCAGGGAGTACGTGTGAGCCCCTCCCATTGGTCAATAAGAGATACGCTGGAACCCAGGACCATCTCCAGCAGGCCAGAAAGTCTCACAGCCTAGTAGCTGTGACTTGGAAAAACAGTCTTTGGAACTCTACAGCAGGACCTTGGATTCAGAAATGAGAATCAGACTTACAGTCTTTTGCTGAATGTTTTCAGAGCAAGAGTTTGGGCCCCTGTTTCCTACAGGCCTGGATGAGGCTGGGCTTTTCTTAGGGATTCCTGATCTCAGTAGATACGGTATTTGGAATAGAAGTCATCTCTGATATTCTTGGCCTATTCCTTCAATCGGGCACTTCACCATCAAATTGATTCTTGTTGGGGTCCCCAAGCATTTAAGACATGAACCCTGTGGACTCTGACATGCCCCATCAAGAAGATAGGTATGGTGTCGAAAAAGGAACTGGGTTCATTCTCTTTTCTAGATTTTTAAGGTGAAAAAAGGAGAAATTTTAACGCCCTGGAAGATTGGCTCAGGGGAAAAGAAAGAGAAAATGCAAATGCTAGCTCCACATTTCCCATACCATCCCTGCTGAGATCCAAAACCAGCACCATACAAGTGCGGGTTGTCTTCACCAAGCCCTGGTGTCCACTGACACCTTCAGTCTGGAAATCTACCAGTCTTCACAGAATCTACATTGGGCACCACTTTGACCTCTACCCTTTCATTCTTTTCTGAGGAAATGTCACTATGTCACAATGGAAATTGCTGCTGATAACTCATGATTTCAAAGCTTTCTAATAGTTGTACTGTGTACAGTGTTTGTATACCCTCTCAGGCAACCAGCCTCCTACTAGCCTCCTCTCTTTTCCAGCATCACTTGGAAGAGCCACTCTAGCCTCTGTCACCTTACTTCCAGGTTGAGGAAAAGCAAAGTTAAAGAAAAAGCAAGGAGAAGATGATAGTGGCTAACATGGAATGACCCACAGGTTCCTGTTCCTTTGCTCCCAGGGGTCTTCTTACCAGAAGCACTTCAAAGCACTGGAGAATTCACTCCACTACTCCTACTGCCACCAACCCTTGTAGCTCTCAATGGAAAGGCCTGCCATCTCATCTTCCCTTAGGACCACAGAAGGATGAGCTTGGTAACACTAGTCACATGAAAGCACTGAGAGACAGCATTGGACAAAAGACCTCCTCTCTTTAGCCCAGGCTGCTGAGGAGGGGCAAAAGTACCGAATGGGCTTTGGAACAGTTACATTTACCTCAATTTGAGCAGCTATCATTATTTTGAAATGTTGTTGCCTCCAAAAGTTACCACACATAACATGGATGAGACATGTCCACAAAATAATGATTTTTTTCAACATATGAACAGGAAGTTAGTTTCCTTAATTCTCAAAAACAGTGTCTTTATTCTTGTTTAACAGAAGAGAAAAAAAAAAAAAACCCAAGGTACAGATGTCAAAGGTACTGTCTACCTTGGTAGGCTCTGTAGTGGGCAGTATTCTCCCAGGTAGACTCCAAGACAGAGCAGTGGGACTTGGGTCACACTCTATATTGGACCCACACCTTATATATGCCAGACTTGGTTCCAAGGATCGTTTGTTAATTTGTGAATTTAACCTTCACAGCTGCTCTCAATAGCTCAAACCTGTAATCCTAGCTACTTGGAAAGCAGAGATAAGGATGGTGGTTCAAGATCAGTTCAGGCAAAAAGTTCGGGAGACTCTTATTTCAACCAATGACTGGGCGATGGCATACCTGACATCCCCAACTACATCCAGGCTAGCTGGTCATAAATTAGGCCCTATATAAAAAATAACCAACCCCAAAAGGGCTGGAGGTATGGCTCAAGTGGTAGAGCACCTGCCTAGCAAATGCCAGGCCCCAAGCTCAACCCCCAGTATTGCCCCTCCCCCAAATTACCTTCAAAAAAAGATTTGATAGCAGGGAGAATTTTCAACAGAATTGCTGAAAGCAATTCCAAAAGAGGGGCATTCAAATAAGTATATAGTCTCCTGAAGGAACAAAGATGAAGGGGACAACAGTAATTTGATGTAGGAGTTCTGGTGTGTTTTATATTATTAAGATAGAAAAAAGCCCAAGTCACCTAATTTACATTCATCTTGAATAACAAGACAGGCAGAAATACAGTTATGGAAATGCACTCAAGGTTTCGGAAAGGAAAATTCAACTGCCACTCAGACAATACATGACCGCTATTTTACCCATTTGCTTTACTGAAAAAGTGAAGCTGACTTCCACCATCAAGAATCAATGGAACAGATAAATTCCTGGGATAACATTTTGCTTGCTCCTAATTGACATCTTTAAGATCTAGGCAAAAAAATGAAAAATATGCAGGCCCTTAATACACATCTCTCACCTTTCCACCAGATTTGAACAACCCTACACCCATATAAATGCATCAGGAAAACAAGCCTTGGGAATTTGAAAACACTATGCAAGCACCCTAAAGAACATACACACACACACACACACACACACACACACCAGAATAGACAAAAGAAAAGGAAAAAAACACTCCTTTCCAACCAGGTTTTATTTAGAACATAAAAAAAAATTATTTAATGAATTTGTTTTCAATTCAAGCAGTTCACAGTTAACCACTGTTAACTATATGGGAGAAAAAATCCTAAGAATTTATAAAACTAACCAAGTTAACACTGGGTCTGGAAAAATACATTCCCAAGATAGTTTTCTAAAAATGTCCTGTAGGGGGCAGTAGAGAGGCATGGTTGAGAACTGACTTGGGAATCACAGTCATTTCTGGTAAAAAGTTCTTTGATGTGAGGAATGTCCCAGCCTGGTACAGTTGGCAAAAGTTCACTCTGGGGAATTTTGTATGTGCCTGCCTGCGTGCGTGCGTGCATACGTGTGTGTGTGTGTCTGTCTGTCTTTCTGTGTCTGTGTCTTGGGAAAGGGTAGGTGAGGAAGAAGAGAGCTCATCTAATATTCCTTGATTCCAAAAAGAAAATAACCCACTTGATTTGTTTTCACAAGTTTTCTGAGAAACAGGCAGATAGTAGCCTTGGAAAAGTTCTGTGTCTTTTTTTTGTTTTGTTTTTTCATTAAAAGGGGGCCTGGCTGATGAAAACAAGTTATGAAATGACCTATGTTTGTGTAACTGGCTGGATTGCGTAATGCTGAGGCCCTAAAACCGTAACAGTCAAGCAGCCAGGAAGGGCATCTATCTGGAGGTGTTGTCCCAGGAAAGTTAGGAGAGAAAAAATAACAACAAAAAGCAAACCCCAGGACGGGGAAGTGTGCAACTATTCCTAGCAAAACCAAATCACCAGTGATCAACCTTTGAGATTAAAATTGTAACTGCAACAGGAAATATTTTTCATGTTTCAAGTTCCTGCCGTATATGAGAATCAAGTCTTTAACAAAGAGTTGTCTCCCCCACCCCAACTCACTACAACTCAAGGTCATATGTTAAGATGACACCTTATGCAAAAGAGAAAAGCTCTGAGTTGAGTGTACAACAAAGCTATGGAGAATACTGGACCCCAAAAACAAGGAGACAAAGAAAATATAACATTCACTTGCCCAAGGAAAATCAGAGAAGGTCTCACACTCATTGGTCCACTGCAGTGCCATAAAGAAGGAAGGCCCATCCACTAACTGCCAGAAAAGTCTTCCCATAAAGGAAGCTGAGAGAAATAAAATGATTACAGGTTTTATCTGGTATGTAATAAAGTTACCTTGAGCCTGGATCGGGCGGGGTCATAGCACAGACTTGCAAAGTAACAAAAGCTCTGAGGCCAGTTCTTACAACCAGAGAACAGTTGGAGCAATGATGGAAAAATTCTCTCCCCCTCTCCACTGCTGTTCCTCACCGCTTAGAAACCACCACCACCAAAGAGAAAAGAGTGAGCAGGCAGGCAGAGAAACTTGGCTAAAGCAGGATTACCTTGCCAATCCCTCTGGTTTGAAGGGCACCTCACTTGCACTGCTGGTCTGCACGGGAAGACAGACATGAGAACCCCATGCACTGGTTATTGCTAATTGCAAAATCCTCATGTGTTACAGCATGCTAGGAATTAGCCAACAGCTGCTTTTTGCTTCGATAATGAGGCCCCATTACACTGTGCTGGACTGAGTTCTCTTCCTTCATCCTAGCACTGGTTTCCTGTCTGATTGGCTTCCAAAACAGGGAATTGCCTAGGCTCACATCCTGGGCTCAAAGCCCTAGTGACACAGATTATTCAACTGGGGCACTGATGTCCGGTCTGACTTCCCATCCAGGCCCCAGGGTCTGGGTGAAGCCAGGCAGGGAGACTGTACTCTGTCAATGATTACTGCCTCAGATGTGTCAAGCAAAAAGGGAAGAAATCTAAAGCTTCCTTCCTGATTCAAGGAGGAGAGAGTCAGTTGGGTTTGTTGAATTGGAAAATGAGGGTATAGGTATTAATGACGCCAATCTATTGCTAAATGGGGTTCGGATTCAACACAAACCACCAACTGGTCTGGGAAGCAAACATAATCAACACCTTTCATATAAGATTTTAAACTCACCACCTTAGTGTTCATTATAAAGGGACCATTGACTGCACCCTCAATGCATACTCTAGGCTCTCTATGGGGAGTATTTAAGGGGTATTGGAGGTGGGTAAGGGAAGACACAGAAAAGCCATTTCAGGGTCTCACAGGTATGGTGCATCAATTTGGAACAGATATTCCTCTTCAGATCCAAAATTGAGCCATGCTTCTATTATATTCTCCAGCTCAGTCCATCCCTTCCAGAAAGCCCACCCCAACCCCTCCTCTCTGGCTAGCATCTAGAAGCCAAGTTCACTGCCTTATGGAGCAACTCATGCTGCAGCCAACTTGGTCAGGGATGCACAGATGCTGAACGAGGTGGGCTTCTCATTGCAGAGGGTCTTGTGTGTTAGCCCAGCTTCCTCACAAGGAGTGGTGACTGCAGAGGTCAGGTATCCCACCAGCACCATCACCCCATCAGCACCTTTTTGGTATTTGTAGACACATAGATCACAGGCACAATCCCTCCAGTGCAAACCAGTCCGGCTGCTTTAGAAATGAGTTGTTTTTCTGCTTCCAGAACCACCCAGGAGCCCGAGTGATGTCTCTTTCCCCCACTTCTTTCTGCTGACTTCCTTGCCCCAGGTACCCCGAGTCCCTCAAGGCGCTCCTCCAGGGGCAGTGCAGGCTCCTGCCCCGACCCTTACAGGAAACTGGCTGGGACACACAGGAGGCGTCAGGAGCCAATCAAGGTCGGTCTCTTCCTTCCTGACCTTCGCACCTGATTCCCAGAGGCACCCCAAGCTCTCACTCCGGAATACTTGAAGGAGCCAACTATGTTTCTGAGTCCCCAACCTTTTTCCAGAAATGAGCTAAGAGTAATGGAGAGTAGGGGGAAAAAAAAGTTTTTCCCGCAGGAACAGGACCCTGGCTGCTAGTGGGTGCAAAGATTTGCCTGTCCACCACCGAGAAAGGAGAAGATGGAATGGGGGGTGGGGGCGGGGGAGGAGAGGTCTGAAAGGAGGCAAGTTCGGGAGAGAACTTGCAATTCCAGGAGCTTTCCTGGAAAAGAGGTAATGTAAAGGAAAGGATTTGCTCTTCACCCCCCCCTCCGCTTCAGTTAAAAAAAGAAAAAAAAAAGTGGTGGGGGTGGGTGGGGCAGAACGGAACAAAAATCCACAGCTTACAATGGTGGCCCGTAAGTATTTTCTCGTCAAGGCAAGAAAGCAAAAAAAAAAAGGAGGCAGTGGCAGTGAGAGGAGGGGGCAGGGGTCCGTCCGCGTCGCCAGGTGCACCGGGACCCGCACCTACCTGCTGGCCGCCTCCGCCACTGGAGTAGGACTCGGCGTGCGCAGGAGAGCCGCTGCTGCCCCGGGAAGAGGTGTCAAAGTTCCCGGGATAATCCTGGAACATGATCCGCGGTGGGGGCCAGAGAGGAAACAGGGTGTTTTTCTTCCCCCGCCCTCGCCGCGGCCGCGCACAGGCTGCTGCGCGCTAGCTCGTCCGCCCGCCGCGCCGCGGGCTTTGGTCTTCGCTCCGGGGCTTTTCCCCCACGACGGCGGGCGCGGACAGGGAGGCGGCGACACCCGGAAAGTGTCCCCCGAACGCCTCGCACGGCACTTCTTTCCTGCTCTGCAAGTGCCGCGGGATCAGTAGTCCACCCGATCCCTCCCTCTAAAAAGTCGGCGCGTCCCTCGGTCCCTCCCCTGCGCGCGCCCTCCCGCCCCCGCGCGCAGCCGGAGCTCGGCCGGGACTGACGGCCCAAAGAAAATTTGGAAATTAAAAAAGAAGAAGAGCCCAGCGAGTCTCGCCTGCCAGCTCTGGGGACGCCCGATTTCAGACAGGGCCAAAAGAGCGAAAAGAAAGGCTGCCCGCTCGGAGAAACTTCTATTTCCTCCTTTTAGAAAAGGAGCCCGAGAATAAACTTCCTGTGGCCGACTCGCCGCCTGAGTTTCGAAGCGGCTTGGACACTTGACTAGAAGGCAGCGTGCGCCCGTCCCGCGGCCCCGAGCGCGTCAGCGATACAGTGCCCGTGGGGTTCAAGCTGAGTGGCGCAGACAGGGACACGGCCCCGCTCCGGCGCCCCGATCTGCACCCCACACCCTCGCCAGCTCCGGGACGGGCCGACCTCGCGCGTCCGCGCCTCGCCCTCTCTCCCTTTCTCTCTCTCTGTCCCTGGCGAGCGCCGCTCGTTCGCTCGCTTCGCTCTCTGGTTTGCTCGGATCCCCTGCGCTCTGCCCGAGATGAGTCACTACAATGGCACGAGTTCAACTCCACAGTCTTTATTCTCCAGCCCCGCACCATGTGGATCCACTCACGTCAACCCCAGACTCCACCTTGCAGGGAGGAGCGCGCGAGGAGGCGGGGGAAGGAGGCCCAGGAAGAGGAGGAAGAGGCGCGGGAGGGGAGGAGGCGGACGCTGATGTCCCCGCCCTGCCCCGGCTCGCGGTCGCGCTGACGCCAGCCGCACACCCCGCGCTAGGAAGGAAGGCGGTGGTGAGGGTGGGAGCCTACGGCTCGCGCGGTTTTGGGGAGCCGAGGCAGCCTTGGCTCTTCCTCAACCCCCCCCCGATAACCCCCCCCCGGGCGCAGCGCCCTTGGTCTGTTCCATTGGCGCACGTTGCCAAAGATGGTCATTTGCGTTAGAGGATGCGAGTGCGGGTTTCCTCGCTTTCGGGTGACGTGGAGGGAGAGGGATTCCCTCACCCGCTCCCAAGCGCGCCGCTGCCTCCCCCCGCCCCATGATGGGCGCGGGGCGGGGCCCCGAGAGCGGCCGCGCGGACCTCGGCTCGGGGTTTTAGAAAACAGTCACAGCCCTGAAGACCAGCCGGGCGGCTCAGTGCGGCGCCACCGCGAGGCCAAAAGCCCGGCGCGCACAGCCACTCGCAGGGAGGGCGCGGCTGTGGCTGTGCGCGGTCGTCCGCGCCCTCAACGGCGCCGCCCGGTGCAGCGAGCGCCCTGGGCGCGCGGGGTACCCGCGCCGCCCTGCGGCCGGGTCTTGGCGGGGTGGGGTGCGGTCGGCGCGGCGCCGCCAGGCGGGGCTGGCCGGCCTATTTTCCCCTCCGTGGCGAGCTGCCCACTGCTTCCCTTTTCTTGTGTTTGTGTTTTTTATTTTTTCGGTCCTACAATTAATTTTTTTAGGAGTAGTCTTGAAGGCGAAATTAACCAGTCAAGATATTCCGGCCGCCCTCTATGCCAGGCAGTTAGGCCGTATCTAATAGGAGTCATCGAGCCTTATAAGCAAACACCAGACTGTTATAAATTTTTTTTAAAAAGGGGGGAGGAGGAGACGGCAAGAGAGGGTGTGCCCCAAGTTTTCTTCAGCTGTTTTGGAGCGAAGTTCAGGTCGCGTGTAGCCGGACTGCTGAGTCTTCCCGCCTTGCTGGGTGGGGCGGAGCATAGGGTAAAGAACAGGCCTTGCAGTACGAACGCCTCGCAATGCTATTTACGAGCTGTGAATCTTGGGCGAGTCTCTTAACCTCTCTGAGTCTCATTTTCCTCTTATATAGAGGGGTTGGGACAAAAGACTTTCTAAGGCCCTTGTCTGCTTCGGAGCTCCAATTCTGCAGAGATGATGTGGTGAGACCAGGGAAGCCTGTACCAGGAGTCAGGGAGCTAAGGCTCTATCTTAGCCTCGGTTTACCCAACTCTTAAGGACCCGAATTAAGGATCCTTATGAAGACTGAATGGGAAGATGGGCTGTTGAGGACTGTGAAGCTTTATGAATTATAACACATAACAGTTCCAGTCCTCAGTTTCCTTATCTGTGAAGTGGGGCATTGCTAGGAAAGAAAAATAGAGCCGGGAACTCGAAGCTTTCCCGGGGCTCTATATAAAGCGCTGGTGTTTCCGGGACGGCTGGCGGCATCTGGCCGCCCCAAGAGCCCCAAGGTACGGTAATCCCAAACAATACTCGGGATCATTGTTTACAACTATAAAACACATTCTGTCCTGAGCTCCATCCCCAAGGACGTGCGCGCGCGGCGAGGCGAGGCCTGCCAGACCTCGCACCTCCGCCGCTGCCCACCCGGCAGTCAGCAATTCCATGGGCTCAGGGCTCAGGCGAGGGGTGTGGGGCAGGCGTACAAGCACACCAGCCGTGGGTGCCTAGCTTTTTTTTTTTTTTTCTATCCTTGCCAGGGTGTTTACGCGCCTCTCCCAGCAGGACTGAGTAAATGCAGTCCTTTGACGCAAAACGGATCAACCCTTCCCCAGCAACAGCAAAACCCAGAAAACTGGGGGTGGGGACAGGGCGCAGAAGAAGAAATCGTGACACTTTGCCACTCTCTTCTCAGTCCCCTCCCCGCGCCACGCCGGCCCTAGGCCGCCCTAGCTTAGTCTTAGGGGGTTGCAAAGGGAGGCGCGGCCGGGGCGCGCAGGGCCCTCCCCAGAACAACCGCGTGTTGGAGCGGCGCGAACAGACGCACTTTTGGTTTTCCTTTGAGCAGCTCCGGCTGCGCTCGAAAATCCGGGTGCTTCTGGGTCTCTCCCACACAGTCCTTCCAGTAATGCGGGGGGGGAAGAGGAGGGGGGAGAAAGGGAACAGGAGCTTTCTCCCTGGCCTCCGCCGTCCCGGGCGCGCCCAGCCACGGTCAGGCGCCGTCGGGAGCGCGCCTGCGGGCGAGCGCACCCTCGCACCCTCGTTCGCCCCCGCCCGCCCCGCTCCCCCAGCCCCTTCCTTTCTTGTGGGTTCCCGTAAAGCCCAGCAGCCCCCAGACGTCTGCAGAGCATCACGGAATCTGTGCTGATGCAAGTCGCGCTGGCCTCCCTTTGGTGCGCCCCGGCGTGCCTCCTAGTGCTTTGATCCCGGCCTTGCCCTGCTCCAGAACTTGTGGTGGTTTTCTACACCCTCCCGGAGGCCTGCGTTCCACAGTCTGCTCTTTCTCCTTTCAGTCCTTCAGCGCCGGACACAGAGCTGTGCCCCTTCCCCTCCACCCCCGTTCCCCGCTCCTCCCCACCCCTCCACCGGTGCAGGACTGATTGATGTCCCTTGGTTCAGCCTGGGCAGAACTGTGTGCCCAACCGAGAATGCAGCCGCCAAGACCAGTTCAGTGCCCCTTCCCTGGGAAGTCATTCCAGGATTACACACAGTTACCAAGGGTCCTTTAGCTCGGTGGAATGACAGATGCTAAGAAGAATGGAGGCAAATCTTTAGTGCTTAAGCAGAGTCAAGCACCATTCGGAAAACCGGAATTGTCTCATGTAATCCTCACAAGCATTTGAGGTGGGTCTCATTCTCCAATTGCAGATGAAGAAAGTAAGATTAAATAACTTGTCCAGGGGAACTGATTAGAGGCTTAGTGACCAGTTGGGAGTGCAGCTAAGATTCTCTTGACACCAGGCTCTTCTGCTTACTCAGGAGGTGGCATTACCTGCCTCCTACTGAAATGTCTTTCTTCTTTACTGGTTGCAGGAAAACATGAACTTCAGCTCCTGATGGCTTTAACTTACAAGTGCTCCTTGATTCTCTGCTGAGTAAATAAACAGCCCTGGCACCATCACTCAGCTCAAGGAATGGGCCATGTCCAGCTAGGGAAGCTGGGGTCAGAGAAGAGAGTAGTTGGGGCTCTCTTCTCATTGCCTGTCTGGGTTTCTAACCCCCTCCCCCCTGCCAGTTTCCTCTTTGTCCAGCTGGCCCAATGTTTGGTTCCTGAGAGATGACTTGGATATGAGAATGGCTGCTCCTTCTGTGTTGTGCTGGCCTGCACATCTGAGCATTGAACATTCATGAAGCCTTTTCATACGCATGGCCCCACTTGTCTATACATATGTCATGGTGAGGGATGTGGACACCAGTCAGGGTGGTTGGATTGTCAAAGAGGAGGCCAAAGAACAGAGTGGCAGAGCAGCCTCCTCAAGATTGCTCAGCTTGTGGGTGTCTGAAGCTAGGAGCAAACTCCACTTCTTAATGACCTGTTGTCCTCTATCCATCACACCCAAATGAATCTGCCATCATTTTATAGTAAACCATGCATTTTTTTGATGAGGGTTTAACATCCCTCAAAGCTAAATGCTTCTTATAATTGACAGTTGTTTAATGTGGAGGTGTTTCTATTTGTCCAAAGACATATGAATTGGGCCAAAGATCCACCAGGAAGCAAATGCCAGCTCAGATTGTTCAAAGGAAGAGGTATTAATGGCAGAACAGAGGAACATGAGGCACCTAGGGTGTGGTAACAGCTAGAAACTGTGACTCCTGGAATTGAAAGTGGGAGGAAATAGTGTTATTAGAGCCAGGTGATGCTGGGCCACCAGCAGGCAGAGAGAAGTAGCCACTGTGAGCAACAGAGTGCTGACAGCGGGAATGCCAGACCCATCACTCCCTATCTCCTATCCCCACCACTGGTGAATGAAAGGGCAGGGCAGATGCTGAGTGGGGACAGACTGATCAGTACAGTCCGTGGTGGTTGGCCTCCCAGGGTAACTGCTTTGAAGGGATCCACACCTGGGGGAAGAAGCTGAGTGAGTAAGGGTGGCTTTTTGTCCTGTGGCCTTATTTATGTCACCTCCTTAAAGTCCCAAGGAGACCCTCACAGCCTAAGTGTTTTGAGAGATAACACATGTACTTCAATCAACATGACTCCCATTTCATGGATGGGATATACACCGATGAGAACTGAAGACAAGAAAGTCAAGAAGCTATTGATCTAGAGGCAATCATAATAGTCATTTTTAAATAGAATATTCTCCATCTAGGTGGGGTCACATGTGCCTGTATGTATATAAAAAGTTCATTAAGCTCTACTGTTGAGATTTTAGCATTTTATTCACTTTACTGAATTATGATACCCTCAATTTAAAAAAAAAAATAACTAAACCAATCCTTGCCAAAAAAATAAAGAAAATAACAATAACTAAACCAATCCATTGCCTCGGACCACATTTAGAGTTGTAGTCATACCCCAAATAACAATGGCAACTGCCAAGTGACATCAGAACTTAGTTTGTGTAAGCACACTCTATAGTGTTCACACAAAACCGTATTGCTACACATTTATCAGAATGTATCTCCCATCGTCAAGTTATGCATGAATATATATTTAAGTTTGCGTAAGATTTGTTGGAAATAATATGCAAATGAGGCCCTTCTGGCCACCTCAACCACCACCTACTCTGGAAAATGATTAGGGTCACTGTGCTGGAAGGCACAAGGGGGTA
Organism: Castor canadensis; assembly: GCF_047511655.1. Lineage (NCBI taxonomy): Eukaryota > Metazoa > Chordata > Mammalia > Rodentia > Castoridae > Castor > Castor canadensis. The sequence goes on along the minus strand of NC_133397.1, from coordinate 24,019,709 downwards.
TTTCCCTGTGACCAGTCTTTTTGGTGTTGTTTTAGAGCCGGATACATTTCAGAGATAAAGTGACTGCTGCTATTATTCAGAAATATCTTTATAAGTCAGAACAGAAGTCACCCCTGGTAGGAATGTTTGCCGGGTCCTGAGGAGAAACAGGCCAACTTCCCTGCTTCTCCTTCTGTTCTCTGGGCAGCACACAGCCTTGGTGTGAGCTGGGAAGCTGAGCGCTAAGCATAGCCCTGCTCTGGCTGGTCCTGAGACCTGGGTCAAGCCCACAATATCTCCAGACCTCTGCTTTCTTGTGTGCACCAGGAGGCCAGGCTGAATTCAGGGTCTGTCATGAGGAAAGGGAGGCACTGAAGAGGCAAAGCTTTCTCTCCTCCTCCATCGAGTGGAGTCTCCTCCTTAGGTGTCTCTAAGTCCCACTTTCAAATCCATCTCTGTGGCCCTTCCATTCTGAAAATCTGGGAAATCAAGGGGGAGAGGCACTCTTCAGGCTTCCACTGAACTTTCCCTGAACAAGCAAGAGTCTCTGGGAGACTCTGTACACTTCTAATGTGGTTTGGGCCCTGGGTCTCACAGCTCCTCTTATCCTAGGGGATTTGCTTAGGGCCCTGCCCTCAAGCAGTTTACAGTCTACTGGAGAATACACAGTAGCACACAAAATAGTTGGGCCATAAGGTAATAACAATAGGGACATCTATAAACAATACTTTTACAGGGCTTACTTTGTCCCAGACATTATTTTCATTGGGTCATATATATTAACTCAGTTAATATTTGCAGTAATGCTATGAGATAGTTACAATTATTAGCCCCATTCAACATTGGAAAAACTGGTCAACACAGGTAAACCTGCCAAGTTTCCAGAGCTAAAAAGCAATTGAGCTGAGATGCTAATGCCAGCATTTTGTTAAGGAACTTTCATAGCATTGAACCATCTCAATTCAATCCATCCAAATATAGTCAGGTCACTCAAGCAGGCTTTCATCTTACCTATCAATAGCCTAAGCAATAGTCAGGATCCACCTTATTCCCCTTTTTCAAGATAAAGAAACTGAGATTCAGGTAAGATGAATTATGGATTCAAGGGAATACAAGAGGAGCTCAGAGGAATGCCAGGGTCAGGAAACCCAGCTCTTGACTCAGGTCTCCTTCTAAATCCATTGAACCTGTGTCATTTGGTTGGCACAGCATTCATTTTCCTTTCTTCCGGAAAGAGCATGCTGATTTTCCTTTGAGGAATCTCCACCTTGCCATTCCATGTGCCATGGGTTGGCCTACCCTTGAGCTCTAGGGGTAAACACATTGACACATGATCCAGTTCTGGCCAAACAGAACATCTCACATCCCTGGCCATAGTTGCTGATTGGTTTAGGATTATATGGGTAACCCAAGATTAGTTTAAGAGTCAGACTTGAGGCTTTGGCTGAAATCCCTGAAAAACAAGCACTCTTTTCTTCTTCTCTTCTTTCTCCTTCTCCTTCTCCTTCTCCTTCTCCTTCTTTCTTCTAACTACTCCCTGGGCACAGGCTACTAGGAATAAAGATAACTCAAAGGGAAGTAGAGTTGAAGAATGGAAAGTGAGTTTCTGATGTTTGATCACCTGAACCCCATTGTGCCTCCAGTGGTAGTCTCCCCAGACTCCCCACTTATATGACAAGAAATACCCTTTTCTGTTTAAGCCAATTTGAGTTGAGTGTCTGTCACTTTCAACTACAAAGGTCTTGACTAATGCACTGTAAGTACATGAAGAGCAGTTACTGTATCTACTGTTTGCTAGACATTTCTAGACACACAAAGACAGGTAAGAAAGTATCGGTTGTCACAGAATTTGAGATCTGGTAAGGGTTGAGAAAGATTCTCAAATAACTTTAAAACAAGTCAGAATACAATCAACACCACAAGGCAGATACCAGGATTCTCTGGATAATGCAGAGAATGAGAACGCATCAGAAAAGGTGTAGCAGTGAACTTGGCTTCAGGAATCTGATAGGATATTGACAGGTGAAGGTGAGGGAAGTTGCAGGGCAGACAGCTTTGGGAAGGGTCCAGAACCAGAAAAGTCTGGGTCCATTGGCCAGAGCAAATTGTTGGGGTTGATGGATCCAGAAGAATGGTCCAAAATAGTCTGAGGAGTGGGGAGAGAACAGTTCAGCCATAACTCTAAGTATCTGAAAATATCCCTCTAGAAGAAGAACTGGGCTTGTTGGAATGACTCCAGAGGGCAAGGCAAGGACTAGAATGGTGCTGATGTTGAGGGAGCTAGATTTTACCTCAGTGTAATACCTGAAAATACCACTGAAAGTTTGGGGCAGATGTTCAAAAAGAGGCTTGCGAGATATGGTGGTTGTCGTAAAGACAACTGAATCGGTCTGAATGAGCTGATTCTGGAAATTCTATGACTGATGTGATAGACTTGGGAATCTATCATGAAGGATTTGGATTGAGTTCCAAGTAACACCAATATGCACCAACTTGAGGGGTGGGGAAAGGTGTCAGGAACCGCGCCGGGGCACCGAACTTCACCTGTAGCTGTGAATTTTCTTTATAAATACATTATTTGGGGGAATTTTAATATGGACCAGATATTGGATGATATTGGATGATGTCCAGAATTGTTTTCAATTTTGTTGGGTGGGATTATGACATTAATTGCATCATGTAAGGTAATATCCATATTATCTAGAGATTAGTACTGAAGAACCTAGCATGACATATGTTTATTTGTTTTTCTATGCTGGAGATTGAACCCAGAATCTTGCATGCTAAGCATTGAGCCATACCCCTAACCCCTGCTTTTGGTTTCGATTTAAAATATTTCAGCAAAAACTGGGGTATGAATTATTTGTGCATGTATGTATATATATAGTAATACACATATGAATATATGTGTATACATACATCCATATTATGTGTACATGTGTATATATGTATACTACACATATATCTATCCATATCTAGTTAGCAAATAGAATCTTAGACATCAATCACAAAGTAATATACATTGTTCTATTGTATAAATTCTGTTTTTGTGTGTGTGTGGTACTGGGATTTGAATTCAGGGCCTACACCTTAAGCCACTCCACCAGCCCTTTTTTTATATGTGATGAGTTTTTTCAAGATAAGCTCTGGAAAACTATTTGCCTGAGCTGGCTTTGAACCATGACCCTCCTGATCTCTGCCTTCTGAGTAGCTAGGATTATAGATGTGAACACCCAGCTAAATTCTGTTTTAAAGGCAAAATAGATCCATAATGTCAGAAGACAGAATGCAGTTGTCCTATGGGGTGGGGTTGAGCTAAGATGGAGGCCCAGTTCCTTCCATTTCTTTTTTTTTTTTTTTCATTTTTCTTTTATTATTCATATGTGCATACAAGGCTTCCTTCCATTTCTTAACTGGGTGAGATGTACATGTGTGTTTACTCTGTGAAAACTCATCACATCGTGTACACAACTTGTGTACCTTATGTTGTATAATTCAGTAAATTTACCCCCCAAAAGCCACCCCCTACACACATGGACACACATATATGAAGCCATCTGAAGCAAGCAGAACTTCTCCACAGACAGTGTCTGGAGAAGAGGAGAGAAGACAGGATCTGGGTTATGCTTAAAGCCTGAGTTTTTCAAACAATTTTGAGTACTACCCTTGAAGAGAAGAAGGAACACACACAGTGAGCTATGGCCTACAGTGGAAGCATCTAGCTTTGGGCAGATCACTCTGATGACAGGGTAAAAGACAGAAGGAAATGATAAGAGACCTGCTGCTACTATTCAAGACAGAGGTAGGAAGCCACCTCAATGGGGCCAGGGGACAGAATGCAGATACACTTCAGAGGAAGAGTCCAAGCTCATTAACTACTCCACTCCAACTGTCTGGGGTAGGCTCAGATGGACAGGGCAGACTCAGCCAGACATCCCAAGTGTGCCATCCACAGAATAGGGCCAAGTGCCACAAAAATCCCACTGAGACCCCTGAGGGCCAGCATTCACCATCCTGGCACCACATAAACCATCTGCTGTGGATCACTGGGTACACATACTTCTCCATGGGGACACCTCCAGGGCCTCTGAAACACTCAGGGCCAAAGGAGCTGGGTTCTGTTATCTACACTGATGAGCACATCATGCAATTTCCTGTCTGGGACATGTGCTCACTCCAGAGAGAAGGGGATGTCCCTGGTAGAAAGGAAGCAAGGGAGGAAGGAAGGAAGGATGGAAGATGGGCTATTTTTTTTCTTTTGACACAGCTGTGACAATTCCAGAAACAGCCCCAGGCTTATGAGTAAAAGTCATGGATTTGATTTCTGGCTCTGCCACTTCGACTGCGTAAGCTTGACAAACTCACCTCATCTCTATATACCCAACTCACTTATTTACAAAGTAGGGAGAAGAATACTGCTTCTGAGCTTAGCTAAAGCAACAGAAAGGGCTGGGAGCTTAAATCAAAAAGGCCTGGGTTAGAATCCTGGTTCTGCCTAATAGCTAAGGGATTCTGAGTGGTTCCTGGACCCCTCTTAGCCTAATTTCATCCCTTGTGATGTGGTGATGACAGTACCAAGAACTCAGGGCCCTGGTGTGGATTACATATGTATTTGTGTATCAAAGTATCCATTGTCTGCCATTTATTTATACACTGTCTTACTCCCAAGAGTTTCAGTAGCCATAGGGAGCCAGTTATGCAGCCTGGGGAAGCCTGGCCTGTGGTCAATGCTTACAATGTTATCTTCGTTTCTCTGCCTATCTCACAGGGGTGTGGTGAGGCTCAAATGAGATAGCATTTCTGAAAATGTCTTGTTAACTAGTAAACTCCATACACAAGACAGCTAGAGAAAGTGGAAAAGAAAGGAAAGGAATTTGGATCAGAAGAGACATCCAATCCCCTCACAGGAAAACAGGTTGGGTTCTTGGAGCCTCTGGGTCTCCCATGTGCTCACTTGGGAGCATAAGCACCTTTGGGAGAAACCGTGTCTGTAAGGTCCTATAATGTCAGAGTTGGAAGGAAACTAAGCAATCATTTGGTACAACCATCTCACATCATTATATACACATGAAAACTGAGACCCATTTGAGGGACACAGGTTTGCTTTAGGTCACCCAGGGTGGCAGAGACAGAACTGGGACCAGACTCCAGTTTCCTAATGCCAAATGCAGGGCATATTTCCAAGTCCAGGTTTTCTCAAACCCAGAAGCCTTGTACACTTCCCTTGCTCTGGCTGGGGCACCCACAAACAGGTGTTCAGGAGCCTCTTTTCCCAGAGTAAATTCTGGAAGCTTAAAGCAGAAAGGCTCGCTGCCCCCACCCCCACCCCGTAAGTGTGCCTGGGGCCCCAGCCTGTTTGACATGCCAAGGGGCTCCTGAGCAGTGCCTGTAGCCAGTGACTATAACCCATAGCCGAGAGCAAACAGAGAGCCTTATTGTTAGGGACACCGATTACTGCACTGGGTTGGGCATTTATTTATCACCACATCTATTTCTTTTCATTAACAGAAGGCAAACATTCCCCACCCCAGTAACTGGAAGGCTACCACCTGGACCAGAGAATGGCCAATGTCTCTCTAGGCTGGACTGGGAGCAGATTCACCTGACTTATATGGTCCTTCCTTTGGCTCCAACTCAAGTGAGGGGAAGAGAGATTCAGGTCAGACCTGGGGAGAACTTCCCCGGATCCATCAGGATCCAGAGACTGTGTGACTAATGTTGGAAGCTATGTTGTAGAATCAGGAATCAGACAGATCTGATCCTATTCCTCGCTTTGTCTCTTGACTTTTGGCAAAATACTAAAGCTCCCTGAGTCTTGGTGTCTTCATCTGTAAAATTTTAGAGATGGTAAGATTGAAATAATACATGTGTGAAAACAGCTATACAGTGTGCCTAAGCTGTATCTAAAACCACAGTGAACCTGTTTTTGTGCAGATGAAAGTGTTAGGTAACAGGTGCTCCAAGAAGGCTGATGGGAAGCTGGGTGGCCCCATTTGAGGGTCTTAAAGACAGGAGAGGGTAACAGTCCAGGTGTAATCTCACTTGGGGAAAAGGAGATAAACTCGGTGGCCTTTCAGGTAACTCTGCTCTCCTAATTCAGCTTTCATTTCAACATTTCCTTCTCTCTTTTTGGCCCTGGGTTAGAGCCCCCACCCCCACCCATCCCATCTGAGTCATCCCAGCCTCTCCCCACCTCTCCTTAGGACACGCCCTTTTTTTCCCTCCCCAGCAGTCTTTCCCTCTGGAGGTCCAGGTATTCTTCCTGTTCTCATTTCATAAAATCCAACTTCTTTAAAATTTAGTTTTCCTCCCAGCAAATGTAGGAAGATTTAGTTAAGACCATCAAAAAAAAAAAAAAAACTTTCAGAAAATTCAGGTTCAGAGGCAGTGTTAACCTAAGCAGAGAGGACTGGGCAGGCAGTGTTGAGTCTGAGGTTGAGGTGAGGTGTGCCTGCCCACAGGAGACCCAGGTCTCTATGGTGCCAGGCAGAAGCTGGAACAGCCTGGTCCCTGAGGAGGAGGCCATCAGCCACAACCTCACCCTAGCTGTCTGCACTTTAGGTGAGGCACTTCTAATTTGCAGAATTTTGAAGCTCATGCTTCAATGGGTAGTTTGTTATCTCCAGCAAAATGCTTAGCAACAATGCCTACGACTGTGAACTTCGCCATTTGGGTTGACTAAAACAGGTTGTGAAAGCTGGAAAAGACCCCCAGGCATCATCACAGCAGCATTTCCCAACAGCTTGAGGAAGTTTTGTAGGGCGATGAGAGAAGAGAGTAGTTGCTAAAAAGAATTCTAATAAGTTTGGAATATACTGGGTTAATAGGGCTTCTTTGCTCCCTTCATTTCATTTCTTTTCTTTCTTTTTTTTTTTTTCTTTTCAGTGCTGAGGATCCAACCCAGAGCCTTGCACATGTTAGGTAAGCACTCTAACACTGAGCCATATCTCCAGCCCCTAAAAGGGTTTCTTTACTTAGGACTTCTCAGAACCTTACTATGCCAGTGTGAACTGTGGATCTCCAGGACACATTGCCTAAGACTAAGAGCATCCATGAAATGGTGATTCAGCTGCCCTCTGGTGTTATGATGAGGAAACTGAGGCATGAAGTCCTAGGGACAGAGTAACCAGGAAGTCCAGGGTCTGTGTACTTTCCTTAACATCAAGAGTAAGCCTAGCCAGGGGTGGTGACACATACCTGTAATCCCAGCACTCAGGAGGATTTCAAGTTCAAGGCCAGCCTGGGCTACATAGTGAGCATTACCCTATCTAAAAAAAGAAAAAAAAAGTCTAAGAAGTTTCGTCCTTTTTCTGATTTTATCGCAATCAGAGGCAGAGGTAGTAGGAATAGTGGATTTACTTATTGACATTTTCTTTTTTGGGAAAAGGTCTTTTTTTTTTTTTTGTCTTTTCTTTTTTGGTGCTGGGATCGAACCCAGGGCCTCGCGCATGCTAGGCAAGTGCTGTACCACCGAGCTACATCCCAGCCCTACTGACATTTTCTGTGTTCTGAAAGTCAGAAGTAGGACCAATAGGTAGAGATTCCTGTCAAGTAGCATTTCAGCTGCACTCAGGTAAGAACTTTAATCAGACCTGTTGCAGGTGGATGGAGCCAACTTGTGAGGTAATGAGCTTTCCGTCGCTGGAGGGGCCCAAGCCACGGCTGACTGACCACCAGCTGGTATAGCAGGTGGAATAGTGGTCCCCATAAAAAGAAATGTTCAAGTTCAAGTCCCCAGAACCTGTGAATATGATCTTATTTAGAAAAAAAATGGCCTTTGGAAATGTAATGAAGTTAAGGCTCTGGGGGTGAGATCATCCTGGATGATGGGGGAGATCCTAAATCCTATGGTAAGTGTCCTTGTAAGACTGAGGCAGAGGGCGATTCCATACACAGAGAAACAGGAAGGCCAAAATGAGCAAAGTCACATGCAGCCACAAGCTAACGTATACAGGTGACAGCTCCCAGGGGCTACAGAGGCAAAGAACTTCCTGCTCACACATTGATTTCAGACTTCTGACCTCCAGAACTACGAAAGAATACATTTCTGTCATTTTGGTCCTGGGGGTGATGTGGAGAAGAGATGGTCACAGTGGGGAAGGGAAGCTACACTAAACAATGGCTGGGCCCCTCCCAACCCCTGTGCACTGGTCACTGCCTCTTGAGGATACCAGTGACTCAGTAATGCAGAATCTGTGCCAGGGAAGGAAGGGGAAGCCATGCATGAGATCCAAATCAGGAAAAATAAGGGGACAAAGCTTCTGGGACAAACTCTGGCTACTGCTTCCCACAGCTCTGCCATATCCACCAGCAAAGGTACCCACTTTGTTCTCCTTTCAAAGTTAGTCTGTTAAAGTCAAAGAACCTACAACCTATTTCTGGCAGCCAGGAATACGGACATCTCCACTAGGCAATCAGCTGGTCTGCCAGGCAGGTGGATCTCAGTACTGCGTGAGGGGTTAAGCCAAGAAAGCAGCACTAGGAGGCTGGTCAGCTCCATGCAGCAGCTGGGTTTGGTCTCTGTCCTGGGTCCCCTGCCTCAGTAATAGAAATCAGCCCAGTGGGAATAGTCCCCTCCCCCCACGTACAGCCTGTTCCCTCACTGCTACATGCGTGCACTTCTACATGCACCCAGGAGCTCTGTCGCAACAGCCTCTCTGCCCGGAGACAAGCGATAACACGCCAGCCGACCCGTCTCTTCTTGCCTTTAGTCCCTGGCAAATTAAGACCAAACCCAAGTTGCAGGGCAAAAGAGGATCAATTACCAGGTGAAGGAGGAGGCTGTGATTTGAATGTCTCAGCCACAGCTTGGGGAGACCTGGGGACAGGAGCAAGAAGGATGAAGCCACTTGCCTCCCCACCCCACCCCCTCCGCTCAAAGCTACAAATGGTCCAAATGCCTGCAGCGGATGGTAAAAAGCAATCCTTGTAGCATTGTCCTAAAGCCAGCAGCCTAGCTACTTGCACAAATCAGGGCTGGCTGCTCCTTTCTGCCTGGGGAAAAGAATGAGCTTTGCCCACCTGGGAGAGCCGAGCAGTATGCCCTGGGCAACAGCCCCAACCTGGGCACACCTGTGTGTGCAGTTTGACGGGCTCACCCAGTGGCCCTGGGTGTGGGGAGGGTTCCTGCTGTGCTGGACCCTACTTTCAGAAGTAGCCTCTCTTTATTTCTGATATCTCTCTTCCCACTCTCCCAATTCTTCACAAACCCCTATGTCCATCCCCAAACACCAGTTAAGGGGAGCAGGGAATATGGCACTCTTCCCCTTCTAGGTCAGAAAATGTTTTGTAACTGAGCCCTTGGGCTTGGGAAATATTTGCTTGCAGGATTGTTTTGCTCAGCTGGGCAGGGTTGGGCTGAAGCCCCCCTGTCCTCAGCTGCCTTCTCCCCCCTCCCTCTGCCACCCTAATTTCAGGCTCAACTGTGCGCGTTTAGGGCTTAATTAAACTCTTGTCTTGCTTTCAGAAGAGACACTTTCCGCCCCAGGGAGTTGCTACCGCGCTGTGGGGAGGGCAGGTCTGAGCAGGCTCTCTGGAGAGGATCTGCTGCAAAAGAGAATGAACGTGACTCTGAGTGTGATGGTGGAAGAGGAGTTATCCCAGCCTCCGCAGTAAGGGCCCCCGGGCAACGAGGGGCCTTCCCACCTCTGCCACCACCACCGCTGGGAGCCACGCTCAATTATCTCAGGTCTTGCTGCCCAGGTCACCCTGTTCTCCAGTGCCTTGCCCCTCCCTGCCCAGCCAGCAAGCAGAAGCTTCCCGTGCCTCCCGCCCACTGCTGGCCACACCCTGGTCTTCCCATCCCTGGAGTCCTCCTGTGGGATCAGGAGTCCCCCCCCGACACACACTCCGAGTGACCTCACTCACTTCCATGGGGTCCTCAAGAGGAGGAAAAGAACCCAGCAGGTGGGCTCTGTGGTTCAGACCCTCAATCTGGCTTTGGCTTGTGGGCATCACATGTTCATCCTTAAGATGGACTCTGTGTGTCCTGGAACAGACTGTTCCAGATTGTTGGAGCCTCAGTTTCCTTGCCTGTAAATTGAAGGTACTAATATATTTTCCCTGAAGATGTAGAAAGGGATTGAAAGAGATAATATATTGGAGAAAGTATTTTGCTAATTTTGGTAAAAGGCTACACAAATCTTAAACATTGTTTTGACCAAGAGTGAGCAATCTGTAAGCAAAACTGCTAATGGAGCTTTTAATGTTTTCCCTAAAAGATTCCTACCCTGTAGCCAGCACCCCACCCATGTCTTCATAAACAGTGTTCTCTGTATATTCTCACCCTAGCCAAGATAGAACTACTCTTCTTGTCCTTGCATTTCTTTCCTTGGGCTTCAAAAGCCCTCCGACCCCAAGAGTTACTGCATCAGTGTTCCCCATTTTAGTTCTTACCAACAGGGAAATTGAGGCAAGGATCAGGAAGACCCTTGTCTAGACCACACAGCCTGTTTGAGAGATGGCCAGGGGCTAGAACCAGGTCTCTCAACACCCTGTCCAGTCTCCAAGGTCTGTGGCTGTCACTGGGATAAATCTGTTTTCTAATAAATCCTTTAAGCTCACAGAGGTGTAATCATTAAAAACAGATAATGTTCTGGAGTGTGGCTCTACCATAGGGGATTGGGGATTGTCAGGGTTGCCAAGGACCTCAGAGGTCTCCTATGTCAATTCCTTTGGAATGCTGGGCCCCAGACAGGGGAGCAGTTGTCTAGTAACACAATCCTGGCCTCAGACCCTCCCAGCCCTGCACAGGCACTGGGGAAAGGGGACATGTCACTCACCCCTCTGTCCCAGGAAGCTTGCTCTTCCCTATAGAAGCCCACGGGTAGAAAGTGGAAAGCTGCCCTGGAGGCCTGGAGGGGGTAGCTCATGGGATGTCTGTTCCCAGATGATCCTTGGTCAACCCATGTGACCCTGCTGTTTCCATTCTTCTGAGAACTTCCCTGAGGGATGACACTGAGCCCAGGACACATTGCTTTTCATCTTCCCCTGGGAGGACCTGGAGCTGCTGCCTCCAAGCACTTCAAAGCCCTTTCTGACATGATGTCATTCAGCCTCACCTCTCTCTGTGGGGTTGGGAAGGAGTCAGGGACTGGGAAAAGGAAAGGACTTGTCCACCATCGCACTGTCGAGCAAGTTGGTTTTCTTCTGTGAGCCTCAGTTTCTCCATCTTTAAAATGATGGTTGATAATGCCTAGTGCTGCCTAGACAGCTTGTGCTATGTATTAGTGACAATGAAGGCAAAAGCTGGTTGCTTGGTCCATGGTAGATGACTATATTGGTAGCTTCTTCAAGAAGCCAGTTTCTTCATCTGTGAAATAGGAACAGTATGTCCTTCCTCACAGGTGGGAATTAGACCAAATAACACAGAAGTGCCTCTTACAGGGTCAGCATTTACTGAATGCCCTATAAATGTTACCTCTCTCTCCAAATCATAGGCCAGACCAGCAAATCCTATGCCTATGGGCTATTTTCCTGTCTTCCCAAAGCTCTGTGGCTCAGACTCTCCTTGGTAACACCCAGGGGCCCTGGCGGCTGGGGGAAACTACTGCAGCCCCATCAGCCTCTTTGCTCACTGCCGAGCTGGGTGGAAGCTACATTGTCTGCGCCCTTCCTAGGGGCCAGGGGCAGTGAGTTCTAACCCCTATGGGTTGCCAACTTATTGTGTGGCCTCAAGCCAGTCTCCTGGCTTCTCTCAGTTTCCCCACCAGTAAAATGGGGCTAATGACCATCAGCCTCCTGCACTGGGGTGTTGTGAGAATTAATTAAGGTTTGTAAAAGGCTTTGAGATCCATGGATGAAAGGGCTTGGAGAAGACAGAGTGTTATTATCCATTATTAGTACTGTTATATTCTATCCAAGGATCTCAAAGCCTCTTACAGACAGTAATTAGTACCTTGCAGGGATGTTTTGAGGGTGATTAGTTCCATTTCACATATGGGAAAACCAAGGTATAGACTGAAGTTAAGTCAGAAGAGGGCAGAAGAGGTAAGAGCCAACCCTAGTATTCCTAGAATTTATTGCAGTCCTGGGTCTTGCACCCCCTAAACCCCAGGGTACACTCAGAGCAACTTCCTTGGACCAGTCAGTTGGGGTTCACAGGGGGCTGGTAAGAGGCTCAAAGAGGACACCTCATCATCTGTTTCCCTGATTCTTTCCTCCCCACTGTGCTGACCCCAGGGAGAGCACTCAGGGCAGCCCACATTCAGTTCAGCCAAGCAATAGAAGCTGATACCTTTTGGAAGGAGCATGGCAGCAGGAAATGGAGGCACGGAGAAAGTCAAGACCCCGCAGAACTGCTCCCTTGCTCTAGGGCTCTAAGCACAGAATCTCTCTTCTTCACTACCCAAGCTTCTCTGGTCACTTTATATGAGATCACATTCAGGCTTGGGGGAACCAAGGCCAACCTTCCAAGTGATCTTTACAGGGGCAACCAAGAATGGAAAGAAACATGAGGTTACAAGATGAACACGTGGGGTAGGTGTCAGGCTCTTTGACCCATGGAGGACTTAGTGCACAAGAGGAAGAGTGCTCTGGAGGAAGCCCTCTTGCTTCCTGGAGACAATCAGGAGGCCTAGATGCTTGTGGCTGGCTTCACGGTGCTCTGCTATGTGAATACTATTTTTTTTTTAAAGTGGTATCTCAGAACTAGTAATTTGAGGATAGGTTGCATTTATTTGCATAATAAAGCAATTCTAACTACATAAAATAAAATTAACTCACTAATATAGTCATCTACAGAATTATTCAACAGCAACCTAGCCATAGTAAATGAGTCCCTACCAGGGCTGCCATTTTGCATAACTCCAGGTACCTGTCTTGTTGCTCAGCTCCACACTGAATGGGGACACTGACATTCAGTAGTGGGCTGGTCAGTCTTTAATAACCAGCTCTAAAAATAACACATATGTACACATAAAGCCACAACAATCCGCTGTATAGCATATGAAACTTTCCATTGTGTCCTACCATGGGTGATTTCAAATTACCAATGTGACATCAACCAACTCACCAAATTTCCTAAATGTGACAGTTAGCTACCTTAAGTTGGTTTAAGGCAGCTATAACACGTTGCTATCTCCTGGGACATTTTTCCCCAAAGAGAGGGGGAACTTACTTGATACCATAGGAAGGAGATTGGGAGGTACCTCCCACCCAAAGTGGTTCTTTCATTGATCTTTCTCTGTCATAAAAAATTCCTATGGATCCCTTTGTTTCCAAGAAAACACCGGCACAAGTAGAGAAAAGGAGGGTTGGATTTCCTCCTGCTCCCTTGCAGGGATTTGTAGGGTCTTTTCCTTGAAAGTTTCTTTGGGAAAGAGGAAAGAGGAGACAGACCCAGAGACAAAGAGGGCAGAGAATCTTTTCGTTCTGAGCCATTTAAGAATTTAGAACAAGGTAGTAGGCGTGATGCTACATGATCCTTAAATACATCAGCTTTTATTTCCTTCAAACAACATCCTCTCCTCATTACTGTTATTCAACCCTCCAAAGTAGGAAATCAAAATCAATTTAAATTAGTGATAAGGGCAGAACTGGACCTACCTGGAACTGAGGGGGGGAAAGGGAGAGAGAGTGGGGGAGGGGGGCAGGGTGGAGAAATGACCCAAACAATGTATGCACATGTGAATAAATGAACTTAAAAAAATCAATTTAACACCACCATCCAGTCCATGGACCTCATGCAAATTTCTTCAATGGTTCCAACAGTGCCCCATTTCCCTTTCTGGTCTAGGATCCAAGGAAGGATTCTGACTTGCATTTAGCTATCGTGCCTCATTTATTTCTTTCAATCTAGAACAGATTCTCAAGTCTTTCCATTATCAGTGGGAATCTTGGAGATCTTAAAGAGCACAGGGCACCCTTCTGCTAGGTGTCTCCCAGCCTGAGACTGTGCACCATTTCCTCATGTCCACTCTCAGGCCATGCGTTCTTGGCAAGAACATCACAGAAAGATGCTCCTCACAGGGCACATTCGCCACGTGTTACTGGTGTTAATCTTAACACGAGGACAAGTTGATTCCTCCTCATCTTTCCCTTTGTATTTGATAAGTATGTGAGAAGATACTGAAAGACCGCACCAATATTCTGCTTCTCATCAAATCTCACCCATTAGCCATAGCATCCATATCATCCATAGCTGGATGACTCCAGCCTTAATCAGCCACCACTATGTCACAGGATTAATATCCACATCTATCACTCATCTATTTGCTTTTGTAAGCAAAATCATTCATTCATTCATTTTATCAATATGGACTCATGAATTCCAATTTTAGCCAAAAGGTTTTAATCTGTTACTATAGTTACTTATTTTGATGGCTACATTATTCTGGATCTAGCCAGTTGTAGACTCTGGTATTATTTTAACATGTCTTCATTATTCCTTGACTATTTCCTTACTTTCTGGCACAAAAAAAAAAAAAAAAAAAAGATGTCACAATCTAATCTTGTAATTTCCCTGTTCTGGCCCTGGGATCAGTCCTTTCTCCAAGGAACTCTGGTTCCTTTGAGTGGAAAATGGCCTTTAAAAAGTGCAGTCTGAATACTTGGTAGTTTATTGCTACTCGGGTATCATTGCCAGTAGCAACTGCCTCTAACCAATAGCATTGGTTGTCAGATCTGGAATAACATTAAATAATACTGGCAAATCCTGACAACTTGTTGCACCTAACTTCAACAGCAATGCTCCTGGTGTTTCAGCATCACACATGGTACTGCCTATTGGTTTGACATAGACATTTTCTAGTCAGGTTAAAGAAGGCTCCTTCTATTGCAATTTTGCTAAGAATTTTTTAAAGCAGGTATGTATGTTGGACTTTATAAAATACACTTTGGGGGCATCTAACTAGTCAAATTGTATTTCCTCCTGATTGGCTCACGTGAATTATAGTACAAAGTTCAATAGTATTAAACTATAACTGCTTTCCGGGAATAAACTCTATTTGAACAGGATGTATTTTTATAATATAATGCCTGATTCTATGTGCTAAAATTTTATTTAGCAACTGTGCATCAACATACATGAGTAAAAAGAACCTGGCACTCCCTCATTCGTTGTCTTGGTCAGAGTCTGACATTGTAAAGGGGCTAGAAACAAAATACACACGAGTGTGTAACAGAGCAAGGAGTCCTGGGGACATGGTATGGGGGAAGCAGGGGAACATGGGAAAAAGGAGGAGGGCAGTCCTGTGAGGCAGAAGGTAGATGCACAGAAAGGTACAATCTGGGAGTTGGGAAGGGGGAGAATTTTAAGAATGGAAACTTCAAGCCTCAGGTTTCAGCCAGGGGTGTGGCTTGCTGAAGGAAAGCTGATGACCATCAGATTGCAGAGGTCAAGAAACCCTGAGGCCAGAGTGCTGGATGGCTCGCCCACTAGGTGTCAAAATCTCCCAGAGAAAGGCAAAGAAACTGGCTGAGTCAGTGCCAAGGCAAGAGGGCTCATGCATGACAGGAGGTCAGTGGGGAATGGCAGCTTGGAGAGGAGATGGGGGGTCTAGCTGGCCAAAAAGACTCAAAGGGGAGGTGGCTTGTTTTTATTTCATTGCTTTTCTGAACCAGATCCTAGCGCATGCTAGGTAAGTTCTCCACCACTGAGCTACATCCCTCTCTTGTTTTCAAGGAGGGTGAAATAGCCTAACAGAGACCAGTGAAGAGCTAAGAAAGAGCCACCCTGTCCTTTCTTCACCTCAGGTGAGGCCTTGACAGCCATGGAAGCTGAAGGCCTTGCTCCTGAGGTCAGGGACTGGGGACAATGAAGTGCCAGGGACCAGCACTCAGGATGGCTGGAACTACTGAGGGAGGACAGCATTGCTGATCCTAATTGTAGGATCAGTTTGATGAAATGAATCCATAGAAGTAAAATAATTAGTGCCTGGCACAGTGAAGTCCTGTATATGCACTATTATTGTTAGTATTTGTAGGAAGCAATTAGATATTCTTCCAGTAATGCTAAAATGCAGTTCTAGACAGTGATTGATACATTCTGCTTATGGGCAGAACCCATTATCTTTTGTCCCTCCCTCGCCCCTCCTTTTTTCCAGATCCTTCGGGAAGCTTTTGGTGTCAGTCAGAACCTGGCTCAAATCTCACCTACCCCCGAAAAACTGCATGGACATGGGTAAACCTGGCCTCATCTATAAAATTGTCCAACAATGCTCTGATAATGGGCCACCTGAACCCTGTCAGCACCTGAAGCCCAAGGCCACCCAATGCTTCAGGGTTGGTGGCTGCTCAGAGGCTGAACAGATCCTAGAGGCAGAAAGGGGCAAAGAGAGGGGGTCCCAGCCAGGATCTGGGTTCCCATAATGCAGACAGAAGGTTAGGAAGGAGGGAGGCCAGAGAGCGAGTTTTTCAGTCCATTGTACAGTAATCTGGCATGCTGAAGATGCAGGAATGCAGCCCAGACACTGGAATTCCAAGTCAGAGGAGCACAGAAGGGCTGAGCCCTTCCGCCTGTGGGTAGGTGGGTGGTCTCTGCAATTCCTCATGGTAGAAGCCACCACCATGCTTCTCCATCTGGCCCATTTCTGGCTCTGGTCCTAATCCTAAAGGCCCCATTCAGTGCCCTGTGTGGTCACTGGCCCTTCCCAGGGTCTCTGCTGGGGCTCCTTCTCACCCTGGTTAGGCTCTTCCCTCCTTAAGGGACAGAGCCTATTGAAAAGGCCAGGAAGTACTTGGAGGCTTGCCCAAAAAACACCCATCACAGAGCTGGGGAAGGATGGGCAAAAGGGCAGGAAGGGTGAGAGCTGCCCCTGCAGAGGGGCTTGCTCAGTTGGGGCTGCCTGCCTAGGCCTCTCTGGTAGACAAGTAATACCAATAGTGATATTAACATTTGCTCAGCATCCAGCACAACCCCCACTTTACAGATGAGGAAACTGAAAGTTCCAGACTTTAACTTTTTTTTAACTTTTTTTTTTTTTTTTTGCAGTGCTGGGGAGGGAACCCAGGGCCTCAAGCATGCTAGGCAAGCACACTACTGCTGAGCTGTATCTCCAGCCCCAGACTTTAACTTTTTGAAGGTAACAGAAGCAGTGAGTGCCAGGGCAGGATTTGAACCCAGACCTATGAGGTCCAACGCTTGTGCTCACCACCCCTCCCATATAGTGGGCACAAGTAATTAATAAGGGTCTGGGGTAGTCAGCACCCCTCAGTTGTCAGGGTGGGGCCAAGCAGAGCCAGAGAGTATATGGTCTCATGCAAAGAGATTGCTCCATTAACTTGACCATTAACTGACTCATGTGAGTTACTTACCCTCTCTGAGCCCAGGATCCTCTGGTGGAAAATGGAGACAATGCTAGTTCTCCCAGAGATGTGGAAAGAAGTCAATTAGAGAATATACTTTTGACCTCGATGCCACCTGGTTCTCCCAGTCTCCTGAGCTGTAGGCAAGTTCAATGTGAAGTCCCATGCCAGGTGTGGAGGAGTGCAGGCCCTCCCCAGGATGGCTGCGGGGCCCCCAGACTGAGGGCAAGGAAGGGACTTAGGTTCTGGGGTCCCTCAATCTTTGGGCACTGCCCCTGCATTTCTCCCTCTGTGCCACCCCATGATAACCCAGGCAAGCATCTGTCCCTTCTCTGTTCCCCCTGCTGGAGGTGGGAGCAGACAGAGTTCTTTCTGCAGTGTAGATGGGGAGGACAAGAAAAGCAGTTTCTGATGGCCTGGAGCACATTCAGGTTTTCTTAAGATACCTGGCCTTAGCTTCTCTGTTGAGAAATTTCCATCTGCATCTCCTGCACAGCTCAAAGCCCCATGCCCTGGCCTCTCACAGCATGGACCTCCCCCTGCCCTCTCCTGTCTTCTCTTCACCCTC
This sequence comes from Castor canadensis, assembly GCF_047511655.1. Classification (NCBI taxonomy): domain Eukaryota; kingdom Metazoa; phylum Chordata; class Mammalia; order Rodentia; family Castoridae; genus Castor; species Castor canadensis. The sequence continues at coordinate 24,001,918 of NC_133397.1, read as the reverse complement.
CTTCCTGTTGTGCCCCTTCACATTCTCTCTCTTCCAGGTGGCCAACCTGAATTCCCCAGAAACTCCTGCCTGACTCTCACATACAACCCTGCCAGGTGCTCATGGAACAAAATGACCTTCATGGAGGCCACCTGCTTAAACACCAGTCTTGATTACAAAAAAATTAAAGGGGCATAGGTGAAGTGATTCACCTTCTTGTCACCAGCCTCCCTCCTTGCTGCTACCTGCCACTAAGAAGTTCTTGGTCTAGGTAACATAATAAGGCCAATTCTTCTGTTGTGCTCTGTGAAGATCATTTGGAAATAAGATACAATAAAATAGTTCTTGGGGGCTCCATAAATCAGGGCAGAGAATAATTTTAGGGAAAACAGGATGACTAACCTGGGGCTCTACCCCTATCAACAATTAATTCACTGTGTTGACTTCCTCACCTTGGGGACCTGACTCTGCAGTCACCTGTAATTGGGAAGGAGGGTAGGTCAGGACTATGTGGCCTTAGAGACATGACTCAGTGACAACCTCACTTCACCCTCAGTCAAGTCACTCCCCAGTATCTGTGGTTCTGGCAGCCGGCATCTCCTGCCCTCAGGATGCTATACATGAAGCCAGATGCAGGCACAGGGTCTGGGCTCCCCTTAGATGGAGGAGCGTGGCTCAAGCTGTAGGTTTGCACTGTGCATAGGGAAGGCCAAGGAGGGAAAAGTGGGTCCCACTTCCTGGCTCAACCACCTACTGTTATTTGAACAACCAGCTTCCTCTTTCTGAGTCTTGGGTTCTCAGCTGATAAGAGGCAGGGCCTGGCTTTGTGGTAGGGCTAGGCCAGGGGCTATCTTGGCCAGGGTTGGGTCTAATACAGACATGGGTCCTGAGTCTGGGGACAGGAGGCTCCTATTTGGGGCTACGATATGGAGAGCATGACAGCTGGAGAAAGAGCTGTCCTGGGAGGCAGAAGACTCAAAAAAAGGAGTATCTAAAGAGTTAGCCAGCCAATCACTCCACTGCGCACACTGAGAAATCAACCTAAGAAGGGTAGAGAAATTTTAGAACCCTAAGAGCCTGCCTTTCAAAGGAGAGGCAACTAAAATGGTTGCCCACAACACTCTGATCACTGCTTACTCATTCTTGGGAACTCCTCAGAGCTAGTCATAGGGCAAGACTATGCCACCAAGCCTGATTGCACCCAACCTGGCTAACCCCACCAGAGTGCTTCTCTCTTCTTTGATTCTGTCCCCACCCACCACCAGGACACCATTCCTGAAGGGCTCCTGTAACTCAGATCCCCTGCACCCCCCCCCAACTTTGCCTCACCAACCTTGGTTTCGAATGAATGAGTGAATGTTTTTAACAATGCATATTGTTATATACCTAGTATTGTGTGAGCACTGCATGCCCCTTCTGGGTCACCCTTTGGTGAAGTACATACTGTTCCAGCTGCTGGATATGTGACTCTTCAATTGTCTGCTTCTTCGGGAATGGCCTCACCTGCAGGGAATAGCCACTCACCTCTTCTCAGGGTGCCCAGGTTTAAGGACTGATAACTGTGAATGCAGAAAGGCCTGACAATCTTGGCCCAATGTGGCAGGATTCTGCAGAGCAGTTCTAGTTTCAGAACTCTCATGGGGCCAGTGGAGGCTGCCCCAATCGGGCCCCATCCCACTCAACTTTTCTCTGTCCCCTGCTGTGTTTTTGCCTCTTGTCCTCAGGGGTTGATCCTGAATCTCTTCCTCTGAGAGCTTGCTCCCTGAGGACCCTAGCCTATGACATACGAAAGAGACAGGACCTCTGCTTGGAGTGCTCAGTGTAACTGGGCATAAAAATAACAGCAACATCAATAACCATGACCACCATTTATAGAGGGCTTCTGATAAGACAGGCACCATGCAATGCATTTTCTCCATTATCTCTGTGAGTACCAGGCTGTCACAGTTGAATAAGACAGTACCCTGGTTGAAACAGCTGAAGTTAAAATAAAGGATATATTGGTTCAAATAACTGGAAAGTCCAGTAGACCTCTTGCTTCAGCTACTGGGTCATCCAAGTGTTGTCACAGTGCCTCTGGGCATTGGTAGGATTTGTTCCTTCTGGAAGCTCTGAGAAAGAAACTGCCCCCGCCATTCCTCTCTCCTAGCTTGTTTGTTGTGGGCAATGCTTGGCAATCCTTGACTTGCAGGAGCATCACTCCAGTCTCTGCCCCTGTTATCACATGGCCTTTTCCCTTCATGTCTTTGTGTCTAAAGCTCTCTTCCTATAAGGACCCAGGCATTGGGTCTTTATGGCTTTATCTCAACTTACCTATCTGGCTTCAAAATTGGGCTGTTTCCTGCAACAAATGGATGCCAAGAGTCTAGAGCATCCTGTCTCTTGCAATCCCATAGTCAGGTAAGGCCTTGTGGAGGAAGTAGGCATTAGAATGTACCTTGAGGGCAGAGAGGGAGGACCACTCTGAAAGAAGAGGCCTGAAGCCTGGTGGGCCCAGGGCCTTGTGTTTGAGGCAGAGGGTTCCCCTGGGGGAGGGGTTGAGAGCGAGGCTGACTGTGCAAGGCCTGGGTGTCTTCTATTTCCCATGAACAATGAGGAGTTACTGACACACTCTGAGCCAGGGAGAGACTTGGCCATTGATCTACAGTGCACAGTGCATGTCCCTCAGGAATCAGCTGAAGCACAGGTGTGGAGGGGCACTAGAGGGCAGAGCTGTGGGTGGTGAGAATGCCAATGAAGTCAGGTAAGAAGTGATAGGGGCTGAGTGGACTGGGTAGGAAAAGACTGGCCCTTGAATAAGCCCCAACCCAAATCCAACCATGTCCCAACCCAGCCCCCACCTCCAATGATGCCAGCTTTCTAGGATGGGTCCAAGTTGCAGAAAGGACTTCCCTCCCACTTACATCTTGCAGTGCCCCTCAAATCCCCTCAGTAGTCTGTTCTCATGATTCATGCATGAGCCAACCTCTGTGTGGCAAATCAGCACCTCCTGGCTGGTCACATTTTGCACCCTGCCAAGCAGGAGAGCTAGGTCAGCTGCTTGACCAGCTTACTGCCCTTCTGTGATGTGTTCAAGGAATAGGAATGACAGAGTGGAGGAGAGGAAGGATGACATGCTGGGGTCCCAATGGGTGATGACCCCAAGAGAGGGCCTGATGTCTCTCTGCCTGCTGTCTACAGTGATGAATGCAAATAGGGGGCTCCTCTCCACTCACACAGAGGCTCACAGCTAAGGATGGAAGCCCACAGGCTGCTGGGTAAGCATCACTGGAGCTTGGATTGGGGCCTGGGAAGGGGAATTGGAAGAGGAAGAGTGGCTCCCATCAAAGCCAAGGATGGAATCCCCTAGCTAAGAGAACTGGGAGCGCCATGAATCTTTTGCAATAGAAGCTGAGTCTCACAGGACAGGAAGGAGGTTCCCATTGTCCCCTAAGCCAGGCAGCAGTGCCCTGGTGAAGTGTGTGTGAGTGTGCACACACTGCAAGCAAATGTGTACATACGAGGTCTGCATGGGGCCCTTGAAGGCTTCATTTTCTCGTGATACCTGTCTATGAGGATGGTATCAGAGCCACACCACTCCTCAAGGTCCTAGACAAGAGTGAATGAGACCCTCCCCACTGTGATCCCTCATTCTTTGGATGACTCAGTGTGGAGCACCTCGCTCGCCTTTCCCTCCTGCACCTGCTGCATTTGCGAGAGAAGGAGAAGTTGATTTTGGGAAGTGTTGGGAAGTCTGGGACTTCTCAGTGACTATTCCCAGTGCTCTTTCCCTGGAACATTTGCTGCTCTGGCTGCTGGGAAGAGTCCCCGGAGAAGGTACTCCCTCTCCACATCAAAGGCCCTTGTGGTCTTGGTAACTTGGCTTTCCCCCAGAAAGTTACTAGTGCCAAAAGCTGCCAGCTGTGGTTCCTCCAAGCATCCTGGGACAGTGGTAGGCTTGGCTTTGTGGCCAGAAGTTCTTGAGTTCCCCAGGACCCCAGGCTGGGTCACCCCTTCCTTGAGGTGGGGAGGAGACCCCAGGTTTTTCAGGCTCAAAAAGGCAAAGGGGGTGGTGGGGAAGAAGGCTCTGTTCCTTGCATTGTTTAAGGTCATTCATAAAGTTTGAACCAGACAACTCTCATTTTCTCCTGAGAAGCTGGTGTACTTCCTTTCATCAGGAAAGGATAACTTGATACCAACAGCCTTTATCTTTAGGGTGAGACTGGAAGGAAGCTGTGCTCAGGTACAACAGCGTGCTTAAGTGCTTAGCCTGTGCTCTCCTCTTCAATCCTAGGCTTGCATGCACCAACTTTACTTTGAAGGCCTGTCACATGTGTGTCCCATTGTGAGACATCTCAGGTCTTTTTGGAAATAGGATGGACTAAGTGAATGAATGAATGAATGATAGCATTTACTGCGGTACTTACTCGGTTGTGAGGATTGACTTATTTAAGTCTTCCAACAGCCCTCTCAGGAAGATGTTAGTAGTACCCTCATTTCATAGCCAAGGAACTAAAGCAGAGCAAGAAGAAAAGCTTACTCAAGTTCATGCAGCTGGTAAGTGGTGGAGCCGGGCAGTCTGCCTTCTACATCCTCCTCTATGGCCAATCTCTATTGCCTCTGAGAATGAATGAATGAGGAGGAGGAGGAGGAGGAGGGGGAGGGGTCATGGTAACATCGTAATCGTGTTGGAAGGGCAGAGTTGATGTAATGATGGCAGCAGGGATGAGGGAGATGGTGTTGGGAGGTGTCCTTCCTGCCTGGCTATTTCCAGCCTTCCCATGAGAGCTTCCTTTAGGGGCAAACATGAGGCAGATGATGTGGTAGGAAGACTCCTGGTCCCTGGATTGCCTTGTGGCCTTGGATAAGCCCTTTGGCCTCTCATGGCCCTTCTGCACCCACTTGGTAAATGGTTAGTAGGATTTGTGAATTTGGGAGGCCTTTTAGTTTAGATACCCCACAGGTCTCCTTTCTGATTAAGCAAACAGCAGAGGGTGAGCTCTGAGGGTCAGGCAGCTATTCCCCAGGGAGACCCAAAGGGATGGGGAGTCAGGGTGGGGAGACTCCAAGCGCTAGAATTTCTTGGAGTGAGGGGCACACACCTCAAACCTATGCCCTCTCAAACAACCCTGGCCTCCTGAGAACAGCTGGGGCAGAACCTCGTTCTCAGAGCTGAGAACTTGTTCAGAGACCATCTGACCTAACTTTCCACGTTGCAGACAAGGACACTGAAGCTGGGGGAAGGGAAGAGAAACTCCCAGGCCCCATAGTAACACTCCTCTCAGCCAGCCTTTCCCACTATTCCCTGCTCTTTTCTGAAAGCCCCCAACAACCAGGCAGAGAGTGTGGGCCAATTCTGAGTTGAGGGCAAGAGAGATCATGGAGCATCTTGCTGGGCCAGCAGGATCTTTGACTTGTCCCTTGGGACTTCATGTCACCCTAAGCCACAAGTCAGTAAAGCATCATTTGTACATCAATCGGGTAAACGATGAATTTTGGGTCAGACAATGGCTTATGTCCAAGGTGCTGAACTGGTCCTGGGAAAGTAGCAAAAGAGGCCATCTCTCTCTGACAGCTTCCTCTCTGGTCTCTGGCTCTGAGGATGCTTCCTTTCCTCCACCCCACCCCACACAATGCTCCTTAGTCCCAGGCTTGCCCTTTGCTTGCAGTTGGTGGTATACTGGAAATGATCTGATGGGTAATTCATATTAGGATGATGCTATGGTTTGAAGATGGTTTGTCTCTGAAACTTATATTAGAATTTTATCCCCATTAAAAGATGTTAAGAAATGAGGCCAGATGGGACCTTTAAGAGGTGATTAGGGTTCTTCCCTTATGAAACCTGCTCAAAGCACTGCACAGAGTAATGAAGTGATATGGAAGAGTAAGAGCCACCTTGGGAAATCACTTACCCATGATGCAGGGCATTGGATGGATGAAGAAACCCAGGCTTGTTGAGGGCAGGGGACTTTTCCAGGGGCACACTTAGTAGGTAGGAGCTGGGGCTTGAAGTGGGGGGTTGGCCACACAGGCCTTACACAGAGATGGCCTACCTGCCAGCAAATAAGCTTTGTAGTTAGAGGTTAAAAGCGCAGACCAGAGAGCCACCAGCCTCCTCTCTGTCATCTGCACATAGAGAGAGTGCCTAGCTCACAGGTCACAGCTCATAAGGTTGTGGAGAGGAGGCAACAGAGACACATAAATAGTGTATGTTGTTGATAACACTACTTTATGTTTACCATGGTAGATCCAATCTTGAATACTACAGATGCCCAGTCCAGGACCTTTTGAGCAGCCACCAGACTGTCCCACTCAGCAGATGACCTCCACCTGGAATGACAATACTCCCATAGCACCCCTGTTAGCCACCCTGCCTGGCCTCTGACGTCCATCCTCTCTAGGTGCCCCTTCCTTCTTGGGGTTCCGTGTTAAAAATCCCTCTGTCATCCCTGACCAATCTCTGACCAGAATGACCCAGTCTCCCTGTCCCTGTGTGCATATGAGTGACTTTTGCTGAAAAGCAAACCTCACTGGGGCAACCAGCCTCATGGTTTCAGGCTGTGTGGTTTACCTCACAACGTCATTTTCCTTCCTCCAGAAAAACCAGCAGATACTCACAGCTCAAAGTTTCAGCTGTGCTAGGGGAAACAGAGCCTTCTCTGACTTGATGGGGAAGGTTTGAGGGAGGGCCTGGCCAAGGAAGGGATCCCCAGACTTAGCCAAGATTCAGGTCAACCTGGGATAGCTGATGGGGGTTTTTTGCACCCAAGCCGTTAGAAGTTAGCACAGGTCTCTAAACATAAGAATCGAGTGTGGGCCAAGGGCCGGGGTCCTGCCTGAGGCTCATGAGGAAGAGCAGGGAACTACAGCAGCCAGAGTCCTGTCTTGAAGTCTCTAGGTGCCAACCCTGCTCACCAAGACTGGTGTGGACCTTCTGGGCCCTGGCAACAGAGCTCCAGGCCCTGAAACACAGGAAAGGCAGGAAGATAGCAGCAACCTGAGCCTGGAGCGATCTCTCTTCACCAACAGGTCCTCTCCTCCCTTTGCTGCCAAACAGATGAGAGATGGAGCTACCAGGGGCAGGGGTAAGGGAAGGGGCAGCTCCTGTCTGTTAACTACCCACCTTGTCCCAGACTCTGCACTTTATCATATCACTCTATTCTGGCAGCCCTTGAAGCTGGGTTTTTATGGAGTGTTTAGACACCAGATAACAGACCTCAAGCTCAAAGAGGTTTTGATGCACACATATCACAGTTAGCAATGGCCTAGCATGCAATTGGTGCTCAGCAATGTTCATTGCTAGAAAGAAAGCAAGATGGTACCTTGGCTCAGAGAAGCCATCAGGAATCTCCAGGGCTTGCCATTCTGAGTACAGTAGAACCCTTAGCCTCGGAGCAGCCCTAGCTGACCTGGGGCCCCAGTTCTCAGGGATACAATGAGTTCTGCTTCCTCAGAAGGGACCTAGATGGTAGGCTGGGCTTGGGGTATCCAAAGCAACACAGAATCACCTCAATTGCCACCTGTCTGCTGCTAGGGAAAGTGATGGCCTGTCCCTTCCCAGTGGGGCCCCATTTCCTTCCATTTGAACCAAATTCTTTTGGGCCTCTACCTGTGCTCATCATGTGGGACACAAGAAGGAAAAGACTACACAAGAGGGAGGGACTACAGAGACAAAAATACATGCTTATTTATGTCCCCAGAGGACTACACCCTTTTTAAGGATAATGACAGGAGCAATGACCACTGTCACCATAACCTCAGCATTGCAATCACTGTTCCTTGCTGAGCATTGTGGTGTGTCCAGCCCTAGACTAAGCAAGTCACATCTATGTCTCATGTAATCCTCATTCAACACAACCTGTGAAGTGGCCTGTATTTTCCCATTTTATAGATGAAGCAACTGAGCTTCAGTTTCTGCCTGAGATCACCCAGCTGGAAAGTGGTAGAGCTAGGACTGGAACCTGGAGTCATCAGATGACAGGAAATTGAACCTGAGACAGAAGAATGCACATTCTGGAAAGATGTATGGGACATGCACAGGGGATGGGACTGGGGGATGAAGTCCAGGCTATGATGAGCCTGGGCAGTGAGGGTAGGTGGGATATAGATCAGTGAGGAGGTACTCCCAAGAGAGGAGCCAGCTTTGTTTCAGTAGTGGTGCCAGTGAGTAGGGCAACAAATAATACCATTGGGACAGAACCAAGACAGATCAAGGCCAGATTAGGGCAAAGTGGTGCTAGGTAACAGACAGTCCCTCCTCTCTCTAGTTCAGGTCTGGACTTTTCTGAGAGGTCTGTGTCCTCAGGAACCAGTCCAGGTGGGAGCTGGTTCACCTCCTCCACTCTATGCTGTCCTTACACCTCTCCCTGGGGTCCAGATGCCTGCCAGAGACAGCTGTAAGAGCTTAGCAGTATGGAGAAGAGGACCCGTGCAGCTTGGAGACAGAGGGTTTAGACTAATCCAAGCAGATAGAGCCCATGTGGGTGGTCCCTAGGATTGTCTGGGAGGAAACCAGGCAGGGCCAGCTCTGTCCTTGGCCAGGCTCCAGAGCCCAGCTGGAATAGGCATATCCACGTTGCAGGCCAGGCTGGCTGCAGGGCCTCCAGACTCCCCAGACACTGTCCCCAAGTCACTGAACATCAGGAGCCATTCCTAGGTGGCCACAGCTGCCCACATACAGCTTTCACTGCCCCTGTCATTGGCTACTCTCTCCTCTCATCAGCCCACCTCCCGTCCCTCCATCATTAAGAGTCGGACCTTTGTTAATTGGCTCTTTGGGGCATCAGAGTGGAGACCATAAGGCACAAAGGTGACTTGGCGCTGGGGAAGAGGCATTGCCACAGCAGGCATTGCCAGCCCTGGGCACAGTGTCTGAATCCAGCCCCCCTTCCTCACACCCCTGGCAGGAGGCCCAGGTTCTGTGCCTGCCTCACAGGCTGATTCGTGACTGAGAAGCTGCCTCCTGGGCCCTGCTCTAGTGGGAGGGGCCTGGGAAAGTCAAGTTGCTGGGCCTTTGCAGCCCTGTGGGGCCTGTTCAGGCTGTGTGTGGTGGCTCAAGAGGCATGGAAAGCCCTTTCTTCATTAAGCAATGGGTGGAGATTGAAGGAATCAAGGGAATGCCTTTTCAATTATCTAGACTTGGGCTCTGAGAAGCAGGTTTGCCTCCTCAGTCTTTTACAGTTCTCAGCTCTGCCCCCTGCCAAGATAATTAATCTGCTCTGGAGATTTCTCTGGAGGAGGTGGGGTGGCATTTCTCCCAGCTACAGGCCTGGCTCTGGAGCCCAAGAGGAGTCAAGCTCTCCCCACTCCCAGGACACCCACCGTTGTTATCTCCGCAGTGAGCTGGGTTTGGGTGACACAGAGATGTAGCCACCACAGATCCTTGGATATCTTGGTCTGACATTGTAATAGATGGGGCCACAATGATTTTCACTGACCAGAATGGTGAGGAGAGCCATCAACGTACAGGCTTCATTCTTCTAGAAGCCGTCAGGCCTATTCCCTGTTTGCAGGCAAGGTCGTTGCCCAAGATCTGCAGTCCAAGAGCACGCTGCCCGGCTGGACCTATGCCAGACCCTGCTCTCTGCTTCAGTACCCCAGCCTGGAAGCCCAGGGGGCTGGGACTCGGTTGGTTCACTTCATTAGCCCTAATCCCCACACGTCCATTTGTTGCTCTCAGTGTTCCCACCTGAGAACACGTGGGGTGGACTTGGGGAGAGTGGGCAGCTCCAGAAGGACTGAGAGGGGACACAGAGGGTGGCCTGATGTCCACAGTGGGCTGCTGGAGTAGGTCAGGGTAGGAGATGATGGCAGCCTGGACAAGCAGCAGGAAGAGAAGATGGGGCGAGGGAAGCAGGTTTGAGAGAGATTTTAGAGGGAGAAGAAATGGGACCCGTGACTGGAGGATGTGGGGATAGTACAAACTCTTATACAAACTAGACTGTCATTGTCCTGATACTGCTGACTTCCTATGTGATTTGCCCCTGCCTGAGGCTTCTCTGTGCCAGTGCACTCACCTCCCATCTCCAGGGGGTGCCCATCGACTTTCAAGGTGGGAAGCAGGGAGGTCATGTGACCCTCTGGAAACTCAATGTCTACTTCTCAAATTGCGAGAAGCTCAAGCACACACAAAAAGAAAAAGGAGTTGCTTGACTCCATGCAAGCTGTCATTCAGCTTTCTCACTTCTCATTCCACTTTTAAAAAAATATATTTTGAAACAGTCCTAGACGTATTATTTTTATCCATAAATACTTTGGCTTTTTCCTTTAATCAAATGAGCTTTAAAAAAAAACATAACTATTATGTTGAGTCTTAGAAATAGTTAACAAAGTCAACAATGATTTATTTTCTTTTCTTGAAACAGGATCTCGTTATATAGCCAGGGCTGTCTTTGAACTCGTGATCCTCCTGCCTTGGCACTCCTGAGTGCTGGATTACAGATGTGAAGTACCATACCCAACCCACAATAAGTTCTTAAGGCCATATAAAACCAGTTCAGTTCAGATTTCCCTGATGGTCTCATCCTTCTAGGAGCAGCTGTGGACTTGATTTCTAGGTCAGGAGACATTGTCACAGCAGGTCACAGCACAACCATGGGTCAATTCAGCTCATGACATGCATGATTACTGTATGGTGGTGAGCATGCAATGAATTATGGAGAGTTGAAAAATGACTGGAAAATGTGACAATCAGGGAATAACCTCTCAATGTTCTCTGTCCATCTTCAGAAACTAGAAAGCAGAGGCAGCCAGTGAAAGTGCTGGAGACACTCCTCTCCCAGTAGGGAAATTGTCTCCCACCCCTTCCCATCATTGAACCTGCCTTCCTAGTGTCCAGGGTCCCTGAGCTCCCTTCCCCGCTGGACTGTCTGCATCCCAGGGCAGTTTCCCGCCCTGGAGCAAGCTGGGAACAGGCAGGGAGAGCACAGCTCACACCCAGACCCTGTGCCTGCTGGTGGGGTCTGTTTGCACAGGGTCATCTGGTTTCAATCCAGTGAAATCTTGAAACTTTCCATGGGAACTTCTACGTTAAGCTCCTCCCTGAGGCTGGACAGACTCAATCTGAGCAGCTACAAGCTCCCAGGTTGCTGCGGGATGACTGCTGGCCACTTTTAATAGGCAGAAGCAGGCATGGCCTGGGGGCTCTGAAGTTCCCAAATGGTTCTGATCTGACAACGCCTCTTTGTTAATCGGGTGACTTTCACAAGGTTCCCTGGGCTTCAGTTTCTTTACCTATAACATGGAAAAATAGAGTTTTGATCACATGAATTAGAACCTGTGAAGTGCTCAGCACAGTGTCTGGGATATGGTGAGGCTGATCCTCAGTGCTTCTTATAACAGACCCATCGTTTCTTAACAGATACAAACAGACACCCGATGGGTATTTCAGAATGTATATATTTCTGGATTTTTACAAAGATAATATTATATATATTCTAATATATATAATCTATTGAGTTTGGGGAACCTCATCAAATGTACTTAATATTTCCTCATTAAAATGTGAATATTCACGCTCAAAATGTAGTATGTCTGCTTTGCAAGCAATAAGGCCCTGAGTTAAAGCCCTGGTACTGCCTTAAAAAAAAAAAAAGAAAAGAAAGAAAAGAAAAACAGAAACGTGAATGTTCACCCTAAGTGGGAATAATAAAGAATATAGGTAGCCTTGTATCTGACTAGGCCAGATTTTGCTAAATTAAACTTTGGATTTTCTGAACTTTGGGAAGTTTGGGATTGTGGACAAAGGGTTGAGAACTTGTACTGCTATTATAATTATTTGTTGGGGAAGAGGGGTAGTATCTCCTTGCCAGAGCGACAAAGTTAGCCTTTGTCTCAGGCCACCCCTCATCCACAGGGGTCAGGCTCAACAAGAAAACAGCAACCTTGGGTGCCAAGAGAGAATCCGTTCCTCTGAGCAGGCAGCACTATATCGGCAAACCACACAGCCAAACAGTGTGGCCCTGCAGGCTGATGGGCTCTGTTGGGGCTGATACTGCCTTCGCCTGTGTGAGCTACTCTAAGCTGGCAGCTAAAGGTTCACAAGCAACCTAGGCTCTCCCTGGTAGAAGCTCCAGAAGATTCCTTCCACTCAGGCATCCACCCAGAGGCACTGGAAGTTGAGTGGCTGGCTCCCTGGGCCATGATTTCTGACCATCTCCCCCACCAGAGCCCTCCACTCTCTTCAGAGCTGGCTGGGAGTGGGGAACAACATCACTTCATCTTAAAATCAGAGTCAGCGAAGTCTGGGCTGGATGTCTCTTCAGGAGCATCTTGTTCACCCCCAATAGATGGGTATGTGTCCTGGATATTAGCATAGAGCTTTGGTGTTTGCAAAGCACTTCCACAGGCTCTGATTTGATGCTCCTGAGCCTCAAGATCCCATCCTATGTTTTCATAAAGCCATGGCTTGGCGGCAAGGTGACCTGCGCTCAGCCATAGAGCAGCACCAGCAGAGCCATGCCTCCTGCCTCCCTGTTTGGTGTTTTCCTCTATACTCCTTACTGCCACTGGTTCACAACCTCACAACTCTTTGGTGGCCTCTCAGGGACACCTTCTCTGCTGGTTGTCCCTGGCCAAAGGCAGCTACAGGAAAAGAGGGGTTGAAATAAGCCTGGGTGGGACTTGGCCCTGGAGTCCCAGCTTCTGGCAGGGATTGCATCCTTGCCTCCTCCACGTCTGGCATGGGGAATTCCCCCTTGCTGGCTGCCTGAGGATTAAACACAACAACTCAGCTAATAATAGAATATAAAGAGCAAACAAGACAACAGCAGGGGTGGATGAAGGCGATTAATGCTTATAAAAGTGCTTTGAGCCCCTGGGAGAAAAGAGACGCTAAATACAGAACGCCATCCCACATCCCTTGGCCAGCACGGCTCTGAGCCTCATAATGGAGGAAGGGGAGGAGGGGGAGGAGGAAGTCCAAGCCCATAATATGTTTTGGGTTCGGCCATGGATGACTGGTGGCTTGGGGTTGCCCAGCCCTAGGAAGCTAGCTAGCCAGGCATTTGCCCAAGTTACTTAAACATTTCCTTTCTTCTGGGGCTTTCTGGGCTGGCCAAAGTGGTGTATGGAAGGCCAGGCTTTGGAGGCAGGTAGGTCCACCTCAAGGCTCTTTGTACAGGCAGAGGACAGTCATCTCCACCATGGTGATAGTTCACAGCATCAGTGAACTGACAGACTGGAGAACAACACGGGACTGGAGCGAATGGTCTGGCCCCAGTCCACACAGCCCACCAGACAGAAGTAGGTCAGCATTGGGGCTCTAGGGACTTCCCAGGCCTCAGGTCCTGGGACATATTTGTGCATCACATTGAGGGGTGGGTATTAGGCTTGCAGGACTCAGAGATGGGTTGGGAGCCATGGGTTGCTGAGCGCTAGCCTGCTATAGCTGGACAGGTGTGGCATTCCCATATAAGTTAAGAGCTACCTCTGAGGAGCTCTCTGTAAGCCAGGGCTTGGTAGCAGAGAGAGGCAAGAACCAAGCACTGGTGCAAGTGACCCTGGTGGGAGTGTGTACAATGTAAGGTAAGAGACCTGGGAGCCAGACTGCTCTCTTTAAATTGAAGTAGAATCCCAGGGGTGGGGGGTCAGCTCAGGAGCCAGGCCTGTGCGCCTGGACTGCAGGACCAGGTCCAGGTTTTCTGAGCTGATTGGGGAGGTGCTGTATTTCACTCTAACTCACCCTTTGTGCAAGGGTGCCCATGTCAAACTCACTCTCTTCACGGAACAAGGAAGCTCTGACCTGGAAGGCCCCCATCAGACCCAGGACTGCCTGCCTTCCCCTGGGACCTTGGAACAGGTTCTTTCCACCTCATCTTGCCCCTGCTCATGATGGGGGTTTCAAGTTTGGGCCAGGCTGCAACTGAGTCCAAGAGGCAGGTGAAAACCCTAAACTAGCAGGCATATTAGGTTTTAGCCTCAATTCTGGGTGCCTGACACTCCATGGGCCTCACCTTACCTCCGTGTGTTAGCATTTGACCAGATGATCTTGATGGCCCCAGATATTTTGACATCAGGTGATCCACTGATAAGTACCAGAGTAAAGGGTGCCTCCCTCCATAAGGCCACCTGTCTGCCTTTTCCATAGACTGGCAGAGGTAGAGCCCTGATCCACAGCAACTTCCAGGAGACAGGTAGAGGGGGTGTTGAGTGAGTCTAAGCCCAGAAATGCATATTAGGGACCATGTGGTCACTTTACTGCATTCCTATTTCCATGTCTATAAAATGGGGGTGAACGTTTTTATCTCTTAGGGTCATCACAAGGCAAGAAATGATGTGGATTAGACGCTCGACCCATGACTAGCCAAGTAGACACTCAGCAAGTGGTCATCCTCAACAACCTCACCATCACCATCTGAGTGCAGCCCTGGTGCCACTTGTTGCTCAGCTAACTCCCTTGTCACTACCTCCCCACTCCTGCCAGTCTGAGCTCATGGGTCCTCCAAGAAGATTAATGTTTTGTTTTCTAAGTTTTCTTTTCTGATCCTGGCTGGGATCTGTCTCAAGAGCCCTTTTTATCTCTCCCACAACTTCCTTGGAACTTAGTTGCTTTTTTACATGGGCCCCTTGGGCAGGCAGGTCTGAAGCCTTGTGGACACATTCTCAGTGTCCAGCAGGTATTCTAGAACATAGCATGGAAGGCTCCACTTGGCCTTGTGTAATGCACTGGTTTACTGAGGCTGGGGGCTGAGATCTTCCCAGAGGAAGCTCAGGGTGACCACAGCGATGTGCTGGGCTCTTGGATGGTGGCCCTGAGGGAGCCAGGCCAACCTCTGACATCTTGAGCTGCCCCACAATCCCCTAGGCTGGCCAGGCGTGACTAGGCTAGAAGTGGGGTGGGCTGAGTATTCCTTAATAACAAAGACAGAGACATCTGCTCCTATCCTCTGTGTGCTCATTAGATCCTGGGCACACCATAGACTTTATCTCCCTGGTCAGTACGCTGGCCTGTTAGCAGGGTACTGTTACATTCCCAGTTATAGACAAAGTAGGTCCAGAGAGGTGACGGGCAGGTAGCCAGCAAGTAGCTGACGGATGACTTAATCTCTATGGCTCTAGACCTGAGCTCATCATTCCAACTGTTTGTGGCCTTCCCTTGAGCCAGGGGGATCTAGGACATCTTCAGACCAAGTCTGGGGTCTCCCAGAAACCCTGGCTGGGAGGAGAGGCCATCTCTACCCTTCTCTGAGGCTCCAAGACTGAAGGAATTTCCTCCACCCTTCTCACCTTTGCATGTCTGTGCAGACCCAGGTTTCTTGTGTTCTCTGAGGGCCCCCAACCAGGCTGACCCTTTTTTTTTTAATTGTTTTATTATTCATATGTGCATACAAGGCTTGGGTCATTTCTCCCCCCTGCCAGGCTGACCCTTGCCAAGTCTCCAGACAGCCTCTTACTCCAGCACCTGAAGCAGGTGGTGAAGTACAGGAGAGCTAAGGCTTGCCCCACTTTGCTGTGTCCTCCCAGCACATGGCCTGAACATCAGCCCTTTGGCTTACCTGGCCCTGTGCTGTGCCCACTGGTCTCAGTGCTTAAGGGGCTGTCTTCCCACTGCTTCTCACTTCCATCTCTTCCTGTTTATTCTTTCCCTATACCCTGCTCCAGTTCTCCCCCACTCCCCCAAGGTGTGGTGTGATACCTTCAGAATTTGCTAGCCTCTACCCTTTACCAGCTGACTTTCCCACCACCATACTGACAAACCTTTCTTAACATCAGTTTTGTCCTGATCTCCTCTGTTCACCAGCCTCAGGTGAACCCCTCCTGCCCCCAAACAGTTGGTCCCCTCAGCTTGCCTGCAATGGCCTTCATCAGTCAACCATTTGAACAGACTGCCTCCCTTCTTACCTGGAAGATCCTCCAGGAGGGTGTGACCAGCATGAGCGCCATAATAAGGCAGATGAAGACTTTTTTTCTGGGGGGAGGGTGGCTCTGTTGATGCTTAAGGGCCTGGATATGGAGAGGGAAGGGAGGAGTAGAAAGGGATGAGAAGCAACTTGTACAAGACCTAAAAGGCAATAGTAATATTTTGAGTAGTCAATCTCTGAATCTTCAGGTTCTGCATCCATGAATTCAACCAACTGCAGACTGAAAACATTCAGAAAAAAAAAATCAAAAACCCTTGCATCTGTATATGCTCAGTGTACAAATTATCTTCTTGTCATTATTCCTTAAGCAATATAGTAACATAATTACATACATAGCGTTTACTTTGTAATGGATGTTACAAGTAATCTGGATACAGTTTAAAGTATATGATGGCATATTCATGAGTTATATGCAAATTCTATTGTATTTTATATAAAGGACTTGAGCAACTGTAGATTTAGTAGGGAAGGTCCTAGAACCAGACCCTGTGGACACTAAGGGATGCTATACTTACCATGTGTCAGACACTAAGCACTGTACATGTCCTGACTCACTGAGCCCTTCTGCCAACCCCATGAGGTTGTGGAGTCCCATTTTCTGCAGAGGAGGAAATGGAGGTCAAGTGGCTTGCTCAAGTTCATGCACCTAGTACATAAGTGGTGGAGCCAGGATTTGACTCAGGCAGGCTGGCTCCAGAACCCAAGGGCCTCAACTCTGATAACAAGCCAATTAGCCCAAGGCTTGTTTTGCTTGTAGCTGGGATCCAGTCTGGAGTTAGTTTTGTAATGGGGTTGGTCAGTGGGCGAGGCTGGGGACCACTGGGCCTCAGTGGCTGGGGCAAGAGCAGTTGAGGCAGGCGCCCCAGGGGCAGCCTGGGTGTTGATGCTGGAGGGAGAGAGGAGAGACTGCAGGTAGTTGTCTGGGTTGTGCAATCCACAGCCCACGCATGTGAAGAGCCACCCGTGTGGAGTCAGGATGAAGAGTCCTCCTCCATCTGGCATGTGCTCAAGTCAGAGAGGGCGCACTCAGGCAGAGGGGGACAAGAGTCCTCTGAAGTCCTACTGCGCACGTGCATGTGTATGTGCGTGTGCACGCGTATATGTGTAAGTGTGCTGGTAAAGGTCTGAGCCCTTGAGATGTCTTCCCCGAGGCTCCCTGGGCGTATGTGGCTAACCCTTGCCAGACCTCAGTCATGACACTGGTTCCCAACTGGCCTATGTAATCAGTTCCAAACTCTCCCCAAGTCTGCTTGAATTTATATTCCTCACCACACTCTCCAAGGTTGACCCTGGGTAAGTGCCACACTTATTCTGCACACTGCTTACTCAAATGAATTTTGGTTTTCCTAGGAGTTTCTCCAATGCCTTCCTTTAGCTCTCTGTAGGGGTGGCCCGTCTCAGTTCTCTGAAGGGTTAGAGGACCAAGAAGGTGGCAGATGTGAACTACCTGGAACAAAGCCTGGAATATCACATGCATGATGCTCGAGAGAAGGCAGTTGTCACTAACAACAGCCACCCACCTGCCACCTGATTCTAGATGGCACCTGGCACTTTCCTCACCTCTACTCCTCACCTGCACAAACAGCCAAAGGTCACTGGAGGCTGGTGAGTTCCATTTGGGGGCAAAAGTGAGAGCATGGAGTTGAAAGGGACTGGTTTTCTTGGGTGGCTCCTAAGGTTGCTCAAAGGGCATGTTCCAAAGAATCTTGGGAATGAGACTTCTGTGGAGGGACCTGTTCCACCGGGGCAGAAGACGGGAGTGGTGGGCTGTCTTGGAGGAACAGGAGCATATGCCACATTTCCACACGTCATTCTGCTCACCCCAAGGTATAGCACAGGCAGCTGGCCCGGGGCAGGGAGGGTCACGCTGGACAGTCTTTGGTTGCTTCTGGGGCTACTTTTATTGTCATGATTATCATGACTTATCATGACCCCAAGCATGACCTCTCGAGGCTTGTAAAATGTGGTTCTTCCAAAGGGATCAAGAGAATAGCACAGGGTAAATTCCATAACCCTAGTAAAGGAAAACATGTCTTCAGGCCTCCTGGAGTTATCTCATATTTATCCTGGAATCAGTTCACGGACCTCACACTGTGTTTGGTAGTAGCTTGGTAACTTTCCTTAATAATTGTAACAACTATTTTCATCTTGTTTTGTTCAGATAGTAAGCCATTATTTCAGTCAGATGTGTTTTGTACTTTAACCTGCAAATATAGTATAAACTTTGAAGTCATTTTTTTTTTTCGACTGTTGGCTGGCCCAGGCTCAACTATCTGAGAATAAGCTGGCATTTTTACAATATTTATGTAGCCACATAAATATCCTATCCACATATACAAAGACTGTCTCAAAATACCTTTAAAATTTTTTTTTAATTTTTATTTCATCTTGCCATGCTGAGGATTGAACCCAGGGTCTTGTACATGCTACCCTCAGCTCTACCACTGAGTTACATCTGCAGCTCCAAGTACCTTTGAGTTGGCAAGTCTGGCAATGGAGCCAGTGGAGCTGGGCCTGACTCCAGCTTCATGTGATATTGGCCAGGCCCTTCCACTCCAGGCCCTCCCTTCACATGGGAAATGGCAAAAATGAGTAGTGATGAGTCGCTTAAGGATGGGGACACATCTGAGACACACATTGTTGGATGAGTTCGTGGTTGTGTGAACATCACAGAGTGAGTCCACGAACTAAGATGGGTACAACATCATAGGCGGTATAATCACGTGGAACCCCCACCACAAACGTTATCTGCCATGACTGTATGTGAACGTTGTACACAGGGGCTTGGACACAGTAGATGTTCACTGAATCTCCTGCACTGGGGGAAGCTGGATTGTGAAGCAAAATGAAACAGGGACCCGGACCAAATTCTTGTGTTATAAGGAATAGAAAAGAGAGACAAGGAGGGAGGGAGGGAAAGGAGGGGAAGAGGTAAGAAGAGAAAGTAGAATGGGTGAATGAGTAATATACTGGCTTCATGTCTTTGGGTAAATTATTTAACTTTGAGTGTTTTAAGTTAAGAATGGGGGGGATAAACACCTACCTCAGTTACTTGTTTTGAGGATAAATGTGCCTAGGATTAAAAAAGACAATGTGCCTATTAGCCTCCTATTTCTAGTTGGCGTTTAAGTTTTATTCTACCAGCACCATACGTAAGTGCTACAGATACATAAATGAAAGGTGATAGTTCTGTAAAAGAACGACCATTTGTAAAAGAATTAATGAATTAATTATGCTACTCATAGAGTTAGATGGCATCTTACCCTTAAATGATGTTTCTAACCTTAGCGTCAAAAACTGTGGGAAGGGCCTGTCCCAGGAACTTGGGCAGGTTCTGGTGCTTGTTCTATTTATACGCCCACTCAAGAGGCAAACCCAGTGTGGTCACTGCTCTGGCAAGGCTGTGACTCCACAACAAGAGTCTGTAGCCATCAGGAACCGAAACTGAGTCAGAGGCAAAAGTGAACTGCACTGCTCTGATTTTCTTATTGTGGGAAAGCAGGGGCTGGGAGAAGAAGCAGGTCACTGGGTCGTGCTTCTTCAGCAAGGCCCAGAAGTCCTGCTGAGTTAAAGCAAGACCAGTGTATGGGGTGGGGGTGGCGGGGGAGAGGAGGGGGACTCCCACAAGTGCATCTCATCTCTCATTTGTTAGAACTCAGGATGACTCATCATTTTTTGTCTTCCTGTTAATCCAGACAGGGTCACTCTTCCAAAGGCCACATTCATTGGCAGGATTTTTTAACAGGGGCATTCTGACTTTAGAGAAAAAAGCCAAAGTCAACACCAGAGAATCCTTTCTCTGGTCTGCAGGAATCATTGCCACTGTTTATTGAATGCTACTGTGTGCCAGGCACTAGGGTGCTTTACAGCCTGTTCTCACTTAATTCTCCCAATCCTCAGAGACCGGCACTTATTCCCATTTTACAGATGAAGATAACAAAATGCAAGATTAAGCAAAGACACAGGCTGCGTTTGGTTCCCCCAGCAGATTTCTCACCACTGCCCACCCTTCCCAACTCTGCATTCAGTGACCTCACATTGGTGGCTTGAAATTGGTCATGGTGGGGCTACTTATGCCATGGAAACTGCCAAGCAGTCAGGGTCCCCCCCTTCTTTTTTTTAAACCAGAGAAGATCTGGTTGTTAGATATTTACCAACTACTAAGTGGGCAGACCCAGGATTCAAATATGAGGCTCTCATCCTGAGGCTCACACCCTTTCCAGTTTATGTCCCAGAATAATGGCCTCCATCTATGTTGTGCTATGGGAAGCCATGCTGCTAGAAGATGGGCGAACACTGGGTAACCAGGGTCTCCTATACCCCTCCCACAGGGGATGCCCAATCACATACAAGAATTATTAGCAAACACATCTGAGTCCCCTCTCCTTGCCTGTGCTGAGCTGAAGATTTGACTTAAATTAGAAGGGCTGAGTAAGCTGGAGACAGGATTTATGAGGTAGCAATGTGCCTCCTTCTATGGCACTTCTCATCTTGAAAGCATTTTATAGCCATTTACTAATTAGTCCTGGGCTGCACTCTGTTCAGGTACAAGGCTTGATGACAGGCGAAGCCAGCAAGAAGTATTTAAAAATATGCAGGGGACCCTCATCCATTGCCAAGTACCACTGGCTTCTGTTACTGGGATAAAGTCACAAAACCCTGGTGTTTAAAACCCTGGCATCTGAAATAGAAAGTAGCTACTATCCCTTTTTGTTGTTTAGTTCTCCCTAAGAAAACTGCCCAAACCCTCTGCCTGAATGAATGCTTATTTTAAAATTACATACTCTCCCTCCCCATAAACTTCTATACAGCACATCACTCCTCACTGGGGAAGAAATATAAGCCCCGCTGTGTTCACTGGAACCATGGATGAATGTGACAGGTGGTGCCAAATTGGGAGCCAGGAATCTGGGCTCAGTCCTGATGCTGCCACTGCCTGGCTGGTGATTGTGGGTTGTTCATTTAAACTTTTTGATTCTGTTTCCTCATCTGGAGGATAGGACTGACCCTAGTCACCCACTGACATTACAGGTCTGCTGTAAAGACACTCCGTGCCTGTGTCTGTGCTAGCATCTCATGGATAGACTGTGCCTGCTTCACTGATGTGAGAGGGTAGCATTAATTATCTGGCCAGCTTGCGTATGTGTGGACCCCTGGAGGTTGGCAGGGCACAGCTCACATGGCCTGCTACTGGCTGCTGCCATTGCTGTGTGGCTATTTGAAATGCTGAGGGTCAAGTTCACTGACCACACCCATTCCACACTGCCAGCTATCATCTGATAGAACCAGAACTGGACATGTCTGCCAAGTCTGAAGCAAGCCCTGGCTCCATTAGCTCTCGACTTGGCGGGCAACAGAGCCCAGTGCAGGTTTCTCCATGGCCAGAGCAATCGTAAGGGACCATTCCATGGAGCCTTAGAGGAAGGCCTCAGAGCCTGGCACAAAGCTGCCCTGAGCACCTTTCTGTGGGCAGCCAGTTGGGCACAGTCAGAACAGACTGCAGTGTGAATCACCTGGGAGAGGTTCACTAAAATCCTGGTGCCTACACTTCAGTTCATGTGACCTTGGTGCAATAGGTCTGCAGTGGGAAGCAGTGCAGGAGTTTCTAAAAAGCTCTGTGGAGGATTCTGGTGAGCCAAGTCCATGATCAAAGCTAGCCCAACTCCTTGTATTACAGAGAGGAAAAGACTTGAGCCACACAGCTGGTAGATGGCAGAGCAGGAATGTGGACATAGGATACAGGACTGCTCTGTGTCCTGGAAATAGCCAAGACTTTGGAGTAGGGGCAAAGCGGCTTCCCAGCTGGCAGCCCAGTAGGGAGGTCTGACCCAGTGCTTTTCTGGCCCGAGAACATTCCTGGTGCTGGGGACACAGTGGGGAAATCAGATACAAGTGTGTGGACTCTCACTGGTGCCACAAGGCCTAGAGTCCATTCTCTTTTGGGTTCACGTGGTAAAACTGGGCTCTAGAGCCATCAGGGGACTGAGGAAATAAGTGAGAGGCCCAGCTAAACCTGTGCATGTCCTGCAGAGCGGCCACCACTTCATATGGAAGGGAAGGCTGTAGGTGGAGAGAGAGCCTGGCAGGTCAGGTCCAGTTGCTTCTCTCCCCTCTAAGGGCAGGTCCTTCTCTGGGGTGAAAGTCCCTTTAGGATAGAGCCATACTGAAACAAATTGCGCAGCCCATAAAGCAGTCAAGCTGACTGTATCCCACTTGGTGCAACCTGAGGGGAAGCTGCAGGCTGGTACAAACACCCAGGTTTGCTCCTCATTTTCTATGACAGTTTCTGGTGCCTTTGGGACTGGGTTCACCCTTCTGTACACTGATGGGAGTGGTAAGGGATGGGGTAGAAATGTGATAGCTTCTGAGGCCCCTTCCAGCCCTGATGTAAGTCTAGGAAAAAATGGAGCTTGTTCAGAGATCTTCTCCATTTCTGATCCTAGCTGGCTGCAGAGCTGCCAGGCCTGAGGCCAGATATTAGATACAGGCCAGTGATAACCCATGACCCTCAACCTTTGTTTTCCAGGTGTGATTTGCACAGTGCTACAAAAGCCCAAAGAGCTCCGAAGATGAACCTAGGGAGGGGGTGGGCAGAGATGGAAGGGCGATCAGGACAATCAGCAAACTCTAATGACTGCCCATGTGGGCTGTGGGCTGTGGACTGTGCACAGGGGCTCCACACAGGACCAGGATGTTGGGGAGAGGGAGAGGGGAGGTGTCCTAGAAACCATCAATTCCTAAGCACTAGCCTTGGGCCTGGCTGGGTGGCAGAATCTTGCAAGATCAGATTCTTTCAGGCACCTCCTTTTCTAGGAGGACTGCCCTAAATGGAAATGTTGGGGTGTAACACACACACACACACACACACACACACACACACACACACACACGGAAAAAAGAAGGCCAAGGGGTGTTAAAACTTAAAGGAAGTCTCAAAGACAAAGAAAGACTTGGAAGAAGGGTGTGTGCATTTATGACATCTTTCTTTCCCTGGAAAATTACTGCATTCTGATTTGTGAATTTATTTCTTCCAGCTAAGAAATATAATGAAGGAAAGAAAGGGAGCAACCAGTAGTGAGGGGGCGCTAGGATTCAGCTCAAGTTTGGGCTCCAGCACAGTGGGGCTATCTGAAGTGTGCAGAGCTGCTGTGTGAGCAAAACACTGCCATGAAGACATTCCATCCAAGTGGCTTCCAGGAAGTGGTCCTGTGTGCTGACATGCATGGGGACCCAGCAGTCTGGCTGGCCGCCTCTCAACACTGGTGTTTCCTAGAGCTTTCCATTGGCAAATGCAGCCTCCTGGAACTGAGGGACAAAGGTTTTGAAATAAGCCCTGGTGGGAAAGAGGGGAGAAAAAATTGTGGTTAGCACAAACAACTTGGAAAAAAGTGCAACTCTGAGCTTTCAACCTAACTCAGAACAGTTGTTATTTATTGTTCATGCAT
This sequence comes from Castor canadensis, assembly GCF_047511655.1. Lineage (NCBI taxonomy): Eukaryota > Metazoa > Chordata > Mammalia > Rodentia > Castoridae > Castor > Castor canadensis. The sequence goes on along the minus strand of NC_133397.1, from coordinate 23,978,655 downwards.
CTTGGGTTGGATTTTCCTCCTCTGCTGATGCAAAGCCCTCTGGATTTTTCCAAGGGAGGAACATGCAGTTCGCCACTGCACTATCTCTCAGGGATATTTAAAAGACCTGTAGCAGACCTTCCTGGCTGCCAATTCCATTAGGCATCAGTACGCAGATTCTGCTGCCCTTCCTAGCACAAAGACAGGGCCTAATCCAAGCTATAAAACGCAGTGACCATTTTGACCACCTATTATTTCAGTGATCTGAAGTGCCAGCAGGGTGGCATTTTCCCTCGTTTGGACTTTTAATTTCATAAACAGAAAGAGGGTCTAATAAGAATTCCTAAGTGAGTTATGGTCTGCATTTATCTCCACACACATACGCAGTCTGGCCTACTGGAAAGAAAGCCAGGCTGGGTATCAAGACAACCTTCCCCAAAGATGTGGTAGGATCTGGGCAGACCACACGGTCTTTCGGACACCCGCACTTCTAATCTGTAGAAGTGGGTTTACATTCCACGCCAGGACACCAGAGTGAGTGCACTCTGTGCTAGGTACTGTTTGAGGTGATGAGACAACCCACATACTGCTTCTGCCACCTGGGAGATCTCGGCTTACAGGAGGTGGCAGACACAGAAGCACCACACACAGGCATGAGAGCAACTCTGGAGGCACTGTGGACCCATGTGGGCCGTCAGTGAAGGGCAGGGGCGGGCATTCTGGGCAGAGGACACAGAAGGAACAGAGGTTTGCTGGGAAAGAGGGAGCTGCAGAGGTGGGGGTTGGGCCCCTGGTCATCCAGCCCTGCCTTCCAATCCTTCCACTAACTCCCATATAATCAGTCACCCTTGTGTGTCCAGAGGCAGCTCACCCAGTAATCTTGCCTTCCCAGAACACTGATAAGAACTAAGAAGGGCTACCAGGAAGGACTGTCAGTCTCAGCACCACATAGTCTATTTTATTTAGAATAGGGTTCTAATAAGCCTGGTTCCCAGGCTCTGGCTCTCAGTAGATTAGCACACCAAATTAGGCATAGAGGAGCTAACCGAAAGGCAGGAAGCAGATCTGACTAAACATCAAGAAGCAACAAGGCACAACCTTCCAGCAAAAAAGAACAGAAAACTGCTCAGGAATCACAGCTCAAACAAGGATCCTGTGGTGTAGGGCAGAGTCCCTCACAACTCTGTTCCCCTGGGGGTATCTCTAGACCTGAGCAAATGACACCTAACTGTCCTCCCCTACAAGTCAACTGAAATTCTTGCCAAGAGCCCAAGCCTCCACGTAGCCTCTCTGCAGCATTTAAACGTTGGCTGCTCTCTCTGGATGCTCTTTCCCTGTAAATTTCTGTGACGTTAAATATCACAGATCTCCTGTCTCTCTCTTCCCTCTCTCCTCCCAGATGCTACCTTTCCTTGGGCTTGTCCTTTCCTGCTGCTCATTTCCCTCATGCAGAGCAAGGTCAAGGTCATAGTTACTTGCAGATTTTCATCACTTTCAGCAGAGCACACTCCAGCCTGGTTTCTGGCCCTTCGTCCTCTCCCAACTTTCAGTTCCAAGGTCCCAACCACTGTGGACATTCCAGGACCACAGAGGACCTGGAAGTCACTCTGGTCTGTTGCCTTTCCAGCCAGTTTCCATGGCTCGCTATAAACCTGCGTGTTGAATTCACTCTCAAGATTCTCCCCTCATGTGTCCCCCATGGTGACACCCTTTATCCTTGGTGACACCCTTGCTACCCGTCTATAGAACTGTCTCGGAAGCTCACCTCCCTGGGACCCAGGTCTGCCTTGTCTTTCTTCTGCAGTTGGATGACTCCCTTGGAGTATAGTTTAGATAACCACTCTGACCAAGACCTTATGCTCCCCAAACTCTCAGCCTGGCTCCCAGAGACTCCAATTCATTTAAACAAAATTTACTCTTTTCTTCTATTATGTTTTTAAAGATACATAGCCTTTGAAAAGTTAAGAAAGTGAAGAATCCTCTCCCTAGAAAAAGGGCAGGTGGGACTCCCTGTCCTACAATGCACATATGGTATGCAAGTGGAGGATGTCAGGGGCCCCTGAAGCCCATCCGTGGTCCAGGCTATGAGCCCCAGTCTACATACCTGGCCCCATGTGATCACCTGCCCCACCTTCCTGGTGCCTTTTCCACCTCTGCACTATGCCCACCTTCAGGCCAGATGCCCTGCTCTCTAAGTCTTCCCTGGCTACCAAACAGCTCCCTCCTGCACGCAGACATTCTTTGTGAGTCTTCCAGGGCAATGGCCCCCATGTGCACACATCCTGTCTGCCAGGCTACACTGCTGGGCCCTGGAAGATGGGCGTGTGTCCTCCTGTCAGTGAGCTGGCCTGGCTGAGCATGCTGTCCATAGAAAGTACTTGGTGAGGTCATGGCTTTAATTAATGTAGCTTGTGATAGCCACCAGTTTGCAAGGAGCAGTGAAAGCACATCCATTATACACTTTAAGAAGGCAGGAGAGAGAACAGCCCCTAAAAGCCCCAAAATGCAATATTTAGGTAGAGCTGAAGAAAAAGAGTCCATTCTTAAATTTCAACCTGTGCCAACAATAGTGAGGAAGACAAAGCACCCTCCTCCATCCACTCCTGATAAGCCCAGTGTCAGTCAAGCTGTCACCTTCACTTAGGACCTCAAAGCCCTTGGCGGTGATCACACTAGGCCACAATCCTCCTTAATGCACTGAGGGGAGGAGGGAAGGCATGGCTGCGATGTAGAAGGAATCCTGAACATATATGGGCTGGGTGGGCCAAGAATTGCACTGGGCTCTAGTCCCCTGTGGTGAGTGGGGGTGATACTGCCATGTGACAATGTATGGCAACTGTTGGCTACTGCCCAGACATGGGGGACATTTATTTCTTATGTGTTTCAGTGGTTGCTATTTTCCCAGCAGTCACTGTGAGAGCCTAGTGGCCCTTCTGAGGGTCAGAGGTCGAGAGTAAAGCTTTTGCTTTGCAGTTCAAGGGCACTGTGGAGTGGGGCCTTCCTGGACAATTGAGGGCCCTGGGGAGAAGCTGCAGTTAATCTACACCAGGGCCACAACGTGCCTGGTGAGTGAATGGTACTGGCTGCCATCTCCCAGCGGAGTCCTCTACAACCCCTCGTAGGCCTGAGTACCAAGGGCCCTGCTAGTCTACCAGCTCAGCTTTTTTCTCAGACGCTTCCAGGGGAAAGGGTCTGCCAGCTCCTTACACAAAAAGGTCCTTAGCAAGAGGGAGCAGGTTTGAGAGGCATCTCTTTCCTTTCCAGAAAGTTCTAAAGTTTCCTGTGTGTCCCGGGCTTTCCCTGCTAGGGCAAACTGTGTGCCGCCAAGAGGAAGCGTGGCCAGGGCTATTTAAGGCACCATGCTACCAGCTGTTTGCAGCGGGCGCTTCTCAGCTTGGATCCTCATTAAGTCAGTTAAAGGAGGAGGAGGGGGAGGAGGAAGGGGAAAATGACAACTGGCTCCCACCCATTTATAGATGTTTTTTAAGCAACTGTTTTCATTTATTTCACTTTTTATCGGAGAAAATGGAGAGCTGCCCAGGGTACAGCTTGCTAATGGCACTAGTTATCTGTCATCTTTAAAACAAAAAAGTCTGTGACCCAAAGGCAAAGTGTACAGTAAGCTTCCGAAGTGTGTGCTGTGGTGGGGAAAGCTCCTTGTCTCCCCATAAGTTGGCCGGGGGTGGGGGGTGCTCCAGGAGCCAGAGGCCTGGAGTAAGCCAAGCCCTGAATTTTACTCACACTGGAAAGCAATCTATTTTTAGATCAAATTAGAGCTCGCTGTGCCTTAGGTCATAATAAGGTTCCAACCCTCTTCTCTGATCTCAGCTTCTTTGCTCAGGGTTTCAGAAAATCACGACCCAGTCTAATCTCAGAGTCTCAGTAAGAAGAACAAGACTTGGAGAATGGACCCTGGGCTGAGACCAACTCAGTTCTGCACAGACAGAGCAGCAGGGGAGACAGCCCAGGCTTCCCAGCCCAGGCATGGGGAGGAGAGCAGAGCCCCTGGGCCAGGAGTCAGGAGCTGCTGTGCTCAATGACTCTACTTTTCTTAGCCCTGGGCTCAAGGCCAATCTTCCTCTCTGAGCTCCAGGTTCCCTCATTTACCAGCTGAGAGCTGAGTCTGATGATCACCAAGCCCTGTGGCTGCAGTATGTGGAAGACAGGTAGGGCAGTGTAGGCTCTGGGGCCAGCCAGACCTGAGTTCCAGGCCTGGTCACACTCCTTACTAGCTGGATCCCTAGGGTGAGTGACTTTAGTTTCTTCATCGCTACAGTGGGAAGAATTGTGCCTACCTTAAAAAGGTTCTTGTGTAAATTTAATGAGATAGTCCAAGTAAGCACTTGCCATGGTACCTGGCATAATAGATGCTCCATAGATGCCAACTGTTACCATGGGGACCAAGCTGGGACTAAAGGAGGAGGAGGAGGTTTGGAGTCTATGGAAAGGGCTACAAGCATGTGTGACTGCTGAGGAGAAAAGCCCTGTGTGGAGAGAGGGGTCCTAGGACCTTGCCCTTCTTTCTTGCTCTTTGGATTGGGATCTTCTTTCCCACTGGCAGCTGGCGATACAGAGCTGGCCACTCTCAGGGCTAGACACTCAGCCAAAGTCATTAGGATATTGTGCATCTTTTGAAAGACCTCTAAGGGTAACCTCTGCAAGCCAGAAGCACCTCCAGGTTCTCAATTGTCTTCTGCCCAAACCTGCTGGGCATGCAGCTTGGGTGTGGGTGTGGTATTGGTCAAAGGCTTGGTCAGGGAGGAGGTAGCAGCTGTTGGCCACAGGGGTGTTGAAGAGTCACATGGCTTTGGCGGCCCAAGACACGGGCATTGTTAGTTGGCTTGCTCAGACAGACCTTTTTATTTTGCAAAAGCCTAAACAATTGCCTTCTTCCACAACAGGACTCGAATTCTGGAATTCAAAAATGCTTTTCTTTGGGCAATTATAAGATGAGACATATGACGTCTGCTAGAGCCAGGCCAACGTGGCGTTGGGGTGGGGTGGGAGAAGTGGTTCAGGGACACGACCCTCACTGACAGGAAATCAAGAACACAAAAATCAAATCAGAGGTCATTTTTGCAAATAGAGGCAAGCTCCAAACATCCAAGTCTCATTGCTTTTTTTTTCAGTTTTATTCTGCAGCTGTGACTTCAACTGGTACATGTTTTTAATCAGTCATTTGAAAACCGATTGTGGTATGAAAATCAAAGCAGTCCTGTAACTAGTGTAAGACAAGTCCTCCTAATCATGCCTCGTGGTTGTGCCTTGTTCTCATTGTCTTGAACCACCACTGTAATTACTGACTCACTCCGGGTCCTCGCCTCATGTCAAAGGGCCATGCTTATAATAGGATCTTTACAAAGAGACCTGGTTCCATTTCAATGCCGTCCACTCCAAAGCCTCCAAAGCCCATGTGACAACTGTCTATCCAATTCTGGGGGCCTTTGGTGAGCCAGTGACTGGATTGATGGGCACTTGTTCTGTGGTTGTGCCCCAGGCATTGGCATTCTGGTTCTCTGGTGTGGGATTTGGAAACAAACAAGTGGTTGTAACGGTTCATGTACAGTCTTGCTACATGTGCCAACCCTTGAGTGGAGCCTGGTTGTTTTCAGGGGTCCAAGCTTGTAAAACAAGGCATTAACACACTGGAGATGCAAAGGTTTGATATCACTGGGGGACCTATTCTCACATGCTTGTGGCTTCAGGCAGAGGCCCTTGCCATCAGCTGGACTCAATTTCCCCTCCACTTGATTCCATGGCACATTGGGCACCAGTCTTGGTATGACTTGGTTTGAGATGTTTAGGTTCATGTCCTTACCTCCTTGCCCATGAGGCCTGTAGTCTCGAATGCTGTTCTAGAATTTAGGGATCCATTTGTAGATACTGAAGTATTGGGATCAAGTCTGGTTACTGTCAAATCACAGGGTATTTTCTTTTTTTGGGGGGGGGACAGTACTGGAGTTTGAACTTAGGGTCTGGAGCTTGCTAGGCAGGTGCTCTATCAGTTAAGTCACACTCCTAGCCTATCACAGGGTATTTTAACATACTAAAGTTAACAAAATTACCTAGTTTTCTCCTTCTGAGGCCCTCTAAGGAGAATTCCTGGAGCTTGGTCAGTTCCTTTGGGGCTGTTGCAACTTTTGGCTAGTTTCTGCAACTGCAGGGGCCAGGGCTTACTCCCTGGGGCTGTAGGCATCTCTGCTCCCTTGGCAGCCCCTGGTACAGCATATGAGAAGCGGGAGGAGGAGAGTGTCGGGTCAGCTGGCTAAATGACAGGGAGGGACAGGGTGTCCTAATGAGCTCAAGCCTCCCTGGATGCAAGGCTGGCTTGTTCCTCTAGGCTTCCATCTCTGTGCGCACTCATCTACCACATGCCACCCATCTTCCCATGCCTGACTATAAGCTCCTTGAAGGAAGACCGCTGTTCAGACACACCCATCTTTGTACTCCCAGCTTCACATACAGTGAACTCAACATAGATTTCTACACTTACAAATATAAATGTTTGGCTTATATGAAGATGTACTTTAGAACGATAGAATCTTCTAACAGAAGAATACTCCAGAGTCATATGGTCAATCATTCCAGGGAAGGGAGAACTGAGGACTGAAGAGGTTGTAGTGGTCCCCCTAATATGGAGTGTAATAATAACAGCAAAGGTAGTCCTTCTTTGTGAGCCCCTCAAGGGTTAAATTTGGGGCTGAACCATCCTCAGTGTCCCTGGTGCCCACCTTCCTTGGATCCACTGCAGAGCAATGTCAACCTGATACATAAATGAATGAATGCCTGCCCCTGTGGCCCCAGAGCTGGTAGGCAGAGAGTGAGCCCATCTCTGTCTCCTTCCTTTCTAGCTGGTGCTGCTTCCACCGTAACTGGCTTGATGAGAGGCTGGGATGGCAGTGTGGCCATCTCACACAGTGTGGGTCACCAAGAAGGGCTGGAATGACAGGGCACACTTGGCTGGGCTGGGGCTGGGGCTGAGGCCAGGCAGTGGCCGCAGGGGCTAATGAATGCGGTGCTTACTAGACCCTGGGAAACCAGAGCAGGGCCCAGTTCTGTGCTCATCTGGTCTCCCCATTTGTACCTGCCTGGTATGCCCTGATTGCTCTGCTCAAGGCTGCATGAGCAGGAGCTCAGCATGGGCCAAGATGTAATGATGGCCACATGAACACCTGGAGAGTGCAGGGATCTTGCCACAAGGAGAGCTACTCATCAGTTCACCTGCTGGGAAGAAGTGGCTGCCTGTCTGATGGCTGGTGAGTCACCACCATCCAGATCACCCTCCATATCTTAGTCAGCAACAAGGGAAAAACCAAAGGATGGCCCTCAGAGAGGAAGTGCTCAGAGTACCACAGAGCTTATTGCAGAATGTGGGGTTCAGGCCCCAAGTCACACTCCAGCTAGGGCTGTGCCTCTAGACTTCTGCTCAGCATTGCCAGGGACCAGCCTTGACCCACAGTCTAGTCCTAGTCCCAAAGGACCGAGACAACACTTAGCATATCAACTCTTTGGGCCATAAAATGATCTCCAGAGCGTTTCTAGGTTTCTGATGGGTTGTTTGCTTGATGGTAAATTTGTCTTTTCCCTTTGTACCTCAGCATCCAGGAGATGCAGCTTATGTCCTCCCCAGCTTCTCCGGGGCCCTTGTTGGCTTTTGGGCACAGTTTTTGGCTATCCTAGTGCTTTGGGTCTTTGTCCTCTTGACTAGGTGCTCAAGGGTGACCCTCAAAGATCTGGGAGAAGCAGCAGCAGCAAAATAGCCACGGTTCCTCCCCTTTTCACTTTCAATCCTTGGCTCTGCAGCTGAACTAATATCCCCAGAAGCCTGGTCCTCTGGGCTTCATGTGAAATAGCAGCAATTCCCAAAGAAGTAGTTGTTCTTCTTTTGGAAGAATAGAAGGCCAGGTGGGGCTAGAACTCTTGGCAGGTGGAGGACCTGCTCAATTCATGAGAGGTACACTTGAGAAGCTGGGGAGGAAATAGAGGAAGATGCTCACCTGCTCGGTGGTCCACAGAGCACCAACCTAGAGCCCTGTACATGCCGTCTCTCCACATGCTGTGAACAGGTAGCTCTGCGGCCCCAGGTGCCAGTTAGACAGAGGGAGGGAAGGACAGGAAGGGTTTACACATGATATGGGGAAATGATGTCCACACGTGGTGTAAAGCAGGCTTGTTCAAACAGTGGGCTGCAATCCATTAGTGGGTTGTGAAATCCATTTAGTGAGTCTTGACCAGCATTAAAATAAAGTGAAATAAAATCAGAGTGCATTGGATGTGGCAAGGGGAAATATTGTTTTGTGAAACTTTTGTTTCAGTTATATATACTGAATTAGGTTGTAAAGTAAATATCTTGCTGTGGATTGTGGTTTAAAAAAAAAGTCTGGAAGCCACAGTACAAGGGAAGGGAGGTATCTTCTATAGGCTAGACATTTTATCTTCATTCACACTGCTTTACATTTACTCCTCTAACAAGTCCACTACCAAGTCACTGTCTCTGTTTTTACCAGTGAGAAATCTGATCCAGAGATGCCAAGCGACTTTTCTAAGATCACACAGCTAACAGGGAGCAATGCTATTTATGAGTTCAGAGCTCCTTGACTCCAAAGAGCACATTCTTTCCATCCTGCTACAATTTCCAGTGGAAAGAGTGCTAGTAGTTGAGTTGGGAAACTTGGGCTCCATCCCTGGCTCTGCCATATGAATCATTCCTCCATTTTCTTATCTGCTCAAGGGAGTAAGATGGATGATTTGTAAAACATCACAAATATCATTTTAGCTGAATTTCACTTTCCTTCACTAAAACTCAACTAGAATTCCCAATAGCCCAACAATGAATTTTAAGAGCTACCTACTGCCAGCCCCCATTACACCAGCATTTGTTCTATGACACCCTAAATGGACCTCCCTCTGGTAGTTTGTATGTCTAAAGCTGTTGACTGGTTTGTCCGCATCTAGAGGTCTGCATGGAGTAGCTTCTTCTCAGTAGAATTATGATTGTGGTAACAAGGGACAAAAGGGATGAACTTGGCCTGCCTCTCACTTGACCTTTCTGATTCTTGGGAGTACTAGTGTCCCTTACTGAAAACTGAGGCTACTCAAAGTCTCCAGAAGGAAGGAAAGAAAGTACGAGAAGGGCACATGCAGTCCATGCAGTTGACATGGGGACATAAATGTTCTCTAAATAATGAGTTCCCAGAAGAGTAACGGGTACCCAGAAGGTTCCTTTAATGTAGACAGCATCTGGCATCTTAAAACTCCCTAAGGTTGTTGCAAGATCTGGAAAATGGGAAGCATTGTATCCCAACACGGTCAATGCATGATCCCGGACTGGGAATGCTTGAGTGGCTCCTCTTCTGCTTCTCTCTTGCTACGTGACCCTGGATAAGCCACTTCACCTTCTGGGCCCCACATGCCTCATCTATAAAGTGAAGGGATGGCTTTCTGAGGCCACTGTTAGTTCTAGTACACTATTATCCTTTATTGTTTATCATTATTATTATTGCTTTGGTATTAATCCAACTGCTTTAGTCAGAGGCAGTTTCTCAAGTGGAAGTGGTAATTTAATAAATGACGTCTCCCTGTGCTTTGCTAGAGGGGTTCCCTCAAGAGCCTTAATAGGCATTGTGAAAGGCACTGCACATGTCTGAGGTTTCTATACAGCTCCCCTTTGCTTTGGATCTGTCTCAGGATCCCCAGAATGACAGCCAGTGTCCTGACTATCTTCCTTCCGCCCTGAAGCCTACAGACAACCCAACATTCACACGCTCACGATAGCTCCTGCCCTAGGAATGGGCTGGTTCCTGCCTGGGAAAAGGTATGTGAGCTGGGCCTTGGCCCTCAAGGGACACAGACACTTGACTCCCAGAGCAAAGAGCTGCCTGTAACCCTGGAAGGGAGCCGGGTGCTTTGCTTGTACAGTCACGGGCCAAGCCCTCCTTGGCCCACTCATTACTGCATTGAGCAAACTTTCTGCCTCAAGTTTGCTTTCTTTTCTGCTCAGAACTGTGCCAAGGCATTATGCAGCAGGCCAGACGTCTAGCACCTTTAATGACAATAATAATAATTTGCATTTATACAAGGCCTTTCATCGGGGAATCTTAAAGTGCATCACAAACAATAATTAATTTTCCTTTGCAAGTCTGGGAGCCAGCTAAGTAGGAGCCCCTTTACTTTGCAGGGAAAGGGTACTTTCCTGGGCTGTGAAACATGTTCGAGGCCTTTCCACCTACTCGAAACCTACCTGCTCTCAAGGCCTGGCTAAGTGTTAGGTCCTCCATGGAGCCTCCTGCTGCCAACCCAGCCCAAGCCATTTATCCTGCCTCGGAAGGTCTGCACTGCATGGCTGGTGCCAATCAGAGGACCGTACAGGAGGGAGAGGTCTTAGGAGGCTGTCCGAGGCAGGGCTTGCCCTAACAGCTCTTCTGAGGGATGGTCTTTTGGGACGAGGAGCAAAGTACTTACAGGCACATCTAGTACTGTTCTTCCTTCTCAGGAACTGAGACCTGGACCTCCCTCCACAACTCCCTCCTCTACTCTGAAACCAAGCCATCTGACACAGACTGCCTGGGTTGCTGGTAGATGTCTCTGGCACACAAGCTATCTACTTCTGTGGTCACCCTTGGCTGTGGTCTGGAGCTGGGTGGCTCAGACCTCACCAAGGTTCAGCAAAGGCCCTGTGAATTGAGTGGTGGGGTAGCTGGAAGCTCCACCATCTGCTGTGGGTCCCAAGGTCAGGCTGCATTCCTGACTGCTTGGGAGGAGTCCCCTGGGTATCGCTGGCTCTCCCTGGCTTTAACACCAGAGGCTTGGGCTTATTTGGGGTTGGGAGGCTGCATGTCAGTGAGACAGAAATATCCTAATTTTCTGTTGAACAACTGAACATCTATCACTGAGCTGTCACCAGCCCACTGTGGATGTATTCTTAAATATATGCAACAAAAGTCAACTCCAGGGACTGGTTTTTGGAAACCAAGTCAGATAATAATCTCTTTAGGTTTTTTTCCTCTTCCCCCATTTCATCAGAATAAATACTTGATATTAAACTTGAGAAAAGGATGTATCAATGCTGAGCTGGGAACTCCATGACTTTCCTCCCTGGGGAGTTAAAGGCAAGGGAAGCATCAAGACTTGAGTGGGAATCGTTTCTAAGCTTATTTTCAAAAAGCCAGATCTTCTGGGGGAACCACAACTCCTTTGAGAGATCACTGGGTCCTTGCAGGTTTGCTGAATGCCTGAAAAGACGCCACCCTCCCCCTGCCAAGAGCACATTGTTTGGGTGAGATTTTTCTCAAAGTGGTTTACCACGGAAGGAATTTTGAGCATGCGTTCAAGGCTTGCACCCCAAGTGCACGAAGTTTTGCTTTTGGGTACACAGCCTCTATTTGCTCTGATTCCTACTTCTGGTCTAGAATCAAGGTGATCATATTTGGTTTGGATTTGGCCTGGGCCATTGATCTGGGAGATAGGACTGGAAAAAGACAAATGGACTATAGAAAGAGCCTCCTGGTGTCATTCTGGGGCAAGGATTACACCCTTAACCACTTCCCACCGGCTTCAGAGAAGAACATGGACTCTGGAATCAGAAAGAACTGAATTTACATATAGGCCCATCACTTACTACCTGTGTGTCTGGGGAAGTCCTTGGCTTTCCATATAGTTCCCTGCTGTGGCTGTTGTGAAGCACCGTGTCAGGTACACGGTAAGAACTCAAGTCACACTGTTTTCCTTTCCTCCCCGCCACTCCTCTGCCATCAGACAGCTACGGAAACATATGCTGAGCAACTCCTGTTTTGCTTTAACTAAAAAACAATTCTTGAAAAGCTCCCATTGCTAAGGGCCCGGGACACCTGGAGCCACTGTCTATCTGGTGCCTGGCACCTAGTAGCTTTCCAATGTTTATTGAGTAAGTGAGTGAACTAACTTGATACTTGGTATTCTGCAGTTTACAATACGCTTTTAAAATAACCTTAGGTTAATCCAAATAAAACCACACGTGTGGAAAAGGTCCTGTTTCTGTACTGCCACAGTATGCACGACAAAACAGGCTTGCAAAGAGGAAGAACTTGTCCAAGGTCAGGCATGGGGTAAAGGCAGAGGGGGACGTGGGTCTGAGCCAGTGCCCTGCCAGTAACACATTGTCAGCTCAGGAGGGTCTTCTGTGCCTTCGGTGGCCATTGTGGGCTCTACAAGGAGCAGGAAAACACAGCTCCAGGGGCAACCATGTTCCACTAGAGCACTACTCCAAATCTATCTAGCCACAGCACACTGCAGTTAAACATGAGGGTAACATCCGGAGCCTGGTGATGGGGAATAGTACATTTTAAAAATAAGGAGCATCTGTCATTGGGCAAGGAGTCTTTCTCTCAGGCCTGAGCTGTGGTCCCAGGCTACTGTACATGGCCAATTCCGTGTAGATCTCACTAGCCTACTATCCCCCCTTGCCTGGGATGGACAGTGCTTATGCCTTTTATCTTCCTAGTGCATCTTTTAAGGCCCCAGAGAGGGAAGTGCTGAGTCCATAGGACATGCTCGTTCCTTAGCATGGTTCTCTGCACATGCTGAGGACAGTGAAGAACGGCATTCCCTCTGTTCCCATCATCTTTTAGAACAGAGAAAGGGGACCAGAAATAGACATTCAGTCCTTGATCACTGTGGGCTCTCGGCTTCTCTTTTTTCCAACTTCTTTAGCCTCTGAATTCTGGGAACTGCTGACAGACACACGATGAGAAGGGTGGTATGGGAGTCTTTCAAATTTGTCCACATGGCTGGCCTGAATACAATTTCCAGCATGAACTGAGGAGTGGACTCAGATCTGACCACAATGCAGTGCTACCCTCAGGCTTCCTCCCAGCCTTCTCCAAATTGCTCTGACAACACACTCCACTGGGTAGCTGTAACCCAATGCCTTGACAGTGAGGTCAGCTCCTCCTACCAGGAGCCCGTCTATTCTGGACCTCTGAGCACATTTCTTGGTGCTGCTAGTGTGCTGCTTTTGAGATGGAACTATGTGGAAAATCACAAGTATTTCTTTTGCTGAGCCAGAGCTTAGGCTCCCCAACATCAGTGCCTAAGCTTATCAGGCCTGCAGAGACTCAGCAAGAGGACCAAGTTTCTGCTCTCAGCCAGGGAGCACCCTACAATCACACTGCAATTCTGCTGCAGGGGACTAGGAAGAGGGGCGTGCCAGTGGCCAGCCCAGTATACTGTGGTTTCAAAGGCCAAGGTCAAACAGAGTTAACATGTTGTTAGCTATCAAGGAGACTGTGACAGGCCTCTGTAGACTTCTAACATACCAGCTGGGTGTTAGGAGAGACTGCTGGACTTGGAAGAGCAGCTTCTAGGCCATGGCAGTAAGTAGGAGCTAAAATCTAGCCTGTGTTCAGCTTGCTAAGCTGTGCGGTTGCCCAGGGCCATGTGCCCAGAGAAAGGGGCAGATTTTGCTTTACCCCAAGTTATTAGTCAAACTCTGCACCAATCCAAAGGGGGGCACCCTTTTTCAGTTTGCACAACGCTTTCTTATAGGCCACAGTGGTCCTGATAAGAGGACTGTTCACTTCTGTATTTTTGGTTCTCTCTTAGGTATCTGAATTTGTTTTACTGGCATGCAAATTCTATAAATTGCAACTTTGTTGGGATTGACTTTGGGAGAGGAAGGTGAAAAAGATTAGTTCTTTCCTAGTCTGCATTTTAAAAGCATTTTTAGAACCCATTTCTGTTTCTCTTACTATGGCCCAAAGCTATCTTCCCCCATCCTACTGCTCAGATTGGGAGACTAAGGCAGGCCAGACCAGGGGTGGGCATTGTCTGGGCTTCTGAAGGCAGTATGTAGTGTCCCTTCTACCCCTGCCCCACTTTACCAGGCAGATGAATGGGCATTCAAATACGTATTCCTTTCCACGTGGGTACAAATAGATATTCCACCTTGTCACTGAATACAGTTGGTTCCATAGCCAAGGAATCTTTTTTCCCAAACTGGTGAACTCCATGGGTGCCAAAGCCACCAGACCCATGAACAAACATAGACACACAGCAAAATAAACTCTGTAAAAATACAGCAAAACATCCCCCATCCTTTGCACAGTAAGCAGTGTCAAAAGCATTCTCTGTATTGCCAACCACTACATGGAAGAAGGAAAGAGGCCCTTTCCCTAGTCAGCCCCATATTATGGGAGCTCTTCCTACAGAGAACGTTCACAAGTGCCATGCTGGAAACGCAGATAACATCTAGTTCAGAGATCAGCAAACTTTCTGCAAAGACCAGACGATCACTAAATATTTTCAGCTTTCCAAGTTCCATACTCTGTTGAAATAATTCAAGTCTTCCCTTGTAGTGATAGCAGCCATAGACAAGATGTAAATAAATGGGTGTGGTTATGTTCCAATAAAACTTTATTCATAAACACAGTTTATGAATGTTTATAAACACTGCTCAAGCTGGACAGCCACCAAGGTAGAGGCCAAAACTGCTACCTGAATAACTGCAGGTTTATTGTTTTCTGATGTTCCTGTGGTTTTTTGGAACTCAGGGCCTCACACTTGGTAGGCAGCTGCCCTACCACTTGAACCACACCCCTAAGCCTTTTTTGCTTTAGTTATTTTTCAGATAGGGTCTTATATTTTTTCCCTGGGCCAATGTGACTTGAGATCCCCCTCGTACACCTCCCATGTAGCGGGGATTTCAGGCATGGGCCAAAAACTCAGCTTTTTTCTTGAGATGAGGTCTTGAGAATTTTTTGGCCTGAACCTTGATCCTCCTGATCAACACATCCTGAGTACCTGGGAGTTATAGGTATGAGCCACCATGCCTGGCCCTAACGAGAGATTTTTAACTAAGATATTTAACTTCACCAGAAGGGACCAAAAAGCAGGTGGAAAATCACAAGTTAATATCTCTGTACAGGCTAACATCTAATGGGACTGAGAAAGACCACCTGCATATCTAGTTCAGCATGTAGACACAGAAGCAGGGGTTAGAGCCTCCTAAATATATATCGCTCATAGTCATTTATCACCTAGACTGAAGCACAATCTTAAAATGCCAGGACATGGGCTGGAAAGCCACTGGCACTCCTCTGTGAACAAAGTGAGAAGAAAGCAGTAAATTCATTTTTTCCAGTCAGCAGCTAGTCAAACGTCTAACAGTACATAAATGGTCAGAGAGGACAAGCCCTCTCGTCCAGGGCTGAGAACAGGTTGTTTTGGCTGTCGAGCATTTTCAAAACAAGTTTTCTTGGTCTCATGACAGGTTGTGGCAAGAAGAAGAAAATGAAAAGAGTGAAAGATCCCATGACTGCTCTCTGAGCTTGCACGTGGGCTGGCTCTGCCTGCACAGTCAAGTTTGCTTTCAGAGCACTCAGATAAAGTTGGTCTTAGAGTTAACACCACCTTGCTGGTGACACCTGTTAATGCAGTGATCCCTTAGAACTCCCTGGCAGCTACATAATCATTCTGGTCTGGGAGGAGTAAGAGGTCAAACTCACTGTTTAGCCCAAAGATGATATTCTGTTTGAACCTATAAACTGCTTTGTTTTAATTTTTACCTTATGCTATGGTGATAGATTCTCCCCCCGAAACTGAGGTTAAAAGCTATCTGTTCCGAGGTGGATTTTTCCATCTTAATTGCAGAGCACTTGGTTTGGTGGGGGGTGGGGGGGGAGTGGGGGTGGGGTGGGGGGGTGGAGGGGGACGACGAACGGACGAGGAAGCATGACAGGGGCAGGCCAGGAACAGGCTGGGCTTCCAGCAGTAGTGGTCTGCTATTGGGGCCTTAACAAACTCTGCCTACAGGACAGGAGTCAAAGCACAGAGCCGAGTGTGGCAGTATAAAGGACATAGCACCAGGCAGTCTGGGGACTTATGCAATCCAGAGGAATATTCAGAAATCAACCAAACAAGTATGCTGGGAATTGTCTGATTCCCTGAACAATCACTAAAAAATGAAAGCAGCAGCCAGAAGACAGATGGGGGTTCAGACTCAAATTCCTGCTCTGGATTGCCCTTCCAGCTCTCCTGTGACCCTCCGACTCCTGCAGCAGTGTGCAGTTAGTCCTTTACTATCACACCTGGGTGACTGTCCCAAGTCCCTGAAGAAACACTGGAAGAAGGCACTCCTGAGGGTGGCCCTTACTTTATGAGCAAGTTACCAGACCACACAGGCTGTCTTCATTCTGCCAACTGTCTATGAGAATATTCTGAAGAAAGAAAAGAAAATCCTCCACAGAACCTTCAAGTTGGAGGAAGTAAAGCCTCATGTGTGTCTGTGCCCAGGCACAGAGAGGCCTGAGATACGTGCAGGCTGGCACAAGCCATTCTTCCTGCCTCACCCTCAATCCCATCTCCAAACCTAGGCACTGGGGACCATCAGCATTGAGTGTCTGCCTGCCCAGGAAGGGATTTGAAGGCTCAGCCCAAGGCCTGCTGTGTGGAGTCTTTACAACCTGAGAGATGAGAAGAAGGGTGAATCCTTTCCCAGCTAGGCACAGATCATTCTGGCTGATGCTGGGTTGCCTCTCAATACAGGAAGCCCAGATAAATTCAAAGTTCAGACAAATAGCACATAACTTTTTAGTGTAAATATGTCCTAAATGCTGCATGGACATACTTAGGCTAAATGATTTGTAACTTAACTCATATTTAAATTTAATGAGGCATTTTGCATTTTAAGAGGCTGTATCTAGCCATCCTAATTCCAGAGAACCAGAGTGGGTCTCTGAAAGCCCTGGGTATCATGGTGGCAAAGGAATAAAAGGACCCAACACAAACGTCCCTTTATAGTGTTCCATAAGCCTAGAACTTAATGTTCATGCCCTTATTAATATTCCCAAGGCTAAGAGTTGGATTTACCTATCTACACCGAGGTAGACCATTTTATCAATATGTAAGTTCTTAAAAATCTTACTGCCTACAGAAAAAGGGCCAAATGTCAGGGCAGGGCAGTCAATAATGGCAGCCACTACTAACACCAACACTATGACAGGCATTTTATAACCATTTCCCCATTTAACACTCACAATCCCCTGTGAGGGAAGATAGTTACTGTCAAGTGCGGGTGAGGAAACCAAGGCCCACAGAGGTCAAAAAACAACTAGAAAGCAGTAGAACCAGGATTTGAATTCTGGTTGATCTGATTGTAGAGCATGAGTTCTTTCCATCCCATGGAACTCTGTTGCCTGCCTGTGCCTGCTCCCTTCCTTCTTTTCTTTCTTCCTTCTGTGCTTCCTTTCCTCTCTCTCCCTGGATCATGCCCATCCTCCACCTCCAGCTTCTTAAGAGCTCAGGAACCAGACACCTTCTCCTTTCTCAGGCCCCCTGCTGTGCTTCCATGCATGTTGTCCATGTGGCTATTTTACATGGAGTTATTTATACAGACTGTTCAGCTCTCCTCTGAAGGCAGGCACTATATTCTACACATCACTTAAAATTGTGCCTAATACCTAGTTTGAATTCAATAAACATTTGTGAATGAATGAATGATTGGGAAAAGTGCTGGTGACTTAGGCAAAATCTAATCTAAGCTTGCCAACTAAAAATCCACCCTGGACAGACCTGAGAGTCAACAAGATAGGTACTGGACACTGCAGCTGTAAAGAGACAGCTGAGCATGTGCCCAGTGACTCTGGGACAACTCAGGCCATGTCTCAGGAAGAGAGCAGCACAAGAGCAGGAGACTAGCAGCTGCGGGCTGTGGTCCTCAGGGCTTTGCACATGCTCTGTGTGCAGTGGGCTCTTATATGTTTGCTGAATGGAGTTAGCAATAACGTAACTGCAGCTACACACAGAGGTGCAGGCTTAGCAGGTGCCTTTCGATCAGCTCTGGGAAACCACTGCTTCTTACAATCATGGCTGCTCTACAGTCTGTTTCCCACTGGCTCGTGGCTTCTCTGCAGCGCGGGCTGGCCCTGATCTTCCATGGCACACAGGAGAGACAAATTATTACTTTTCTCTTAGAAGTAACTGTGGATTTAGGATTACCCTTGGTGCCCCCAGCCTCACTTCCGCTTTCTGGCTTCCATTTTCCATCAGGCATGACTAAGTGTCTGTCTGGGAAGATAGGAGTCACTGGAATTTTCTCTCTTCTCACCGTGTCCTCCCCACTGGTTTGGAGGCAGCTGTGAAGCGTCATGTTGCCTTTGACCTGCTCCATCACAATATCCCTTGCCTTTTCTCTTCTCTTGCCTGTAAACCCCAGTCTAAGTTTGACTACAGGACACTTTACCTTTTCTTAAAGGTCCTTGGTGCCAGGCCTTTAGGCTCTTAGAAGAGTTATTTCTGCCCAACAACACCATGGGCTTTCTACATAGGCATAGATACCTTCAGCCTTGTGGACAAGCCCTGAAGCAGAAGGTGCTGGTGATCCAGGCCACTCCCCCCAGGTCACCCAACTGGTGGGTAGATGGGGACATGCATGCAGGTTCTGGCCCTTGCCTCCACTGCACTGCTTCTTTGAGCAAGGGAGCAGGCAAGAGGCAGAAGAAAGACAGGAGTTCAGAGGCAGCTTGGGTGGGGCCCTGGCCCAGTCATCAGGGGCATAGGATACTAGTCTTCACACTGTTCATCTTGAACAAGTTCTTCCAGGAAATTAAAATGATGCACTAAATGTTAAGTATATGCCAACTGCTAAGAGGTTCTTACCAATTACTTTGTTTCTGCCACAATGGTTAAAGCTCAGCAGATCCATAGCCAGCTGTACTAGTGGATCTCTAAGGTACTTCCCTGTCCCATGTCCTAAAGTCAGCCTCCTCCAGAAAGCTTACCATCCTAGGATGTACTCCTGCCCGACATACATCCAACCCAGCTATGCTGCTGGCTGTGTAGCTCGTGGACCACTGAGTAAGGCTAACAGTCCCCATATCTATCGTCATTTTTGCTCATTTCTATCAATCGTCTATTAAAGGAAGATGTGAATTAAGTTCATTTTCACAGGGGGCCCTTGTGCTGAATGATCTGACAACAGACAAGACAGAATCCTGTTTCTGCAGAAGTATGGCCTCTGCTTGTCATTGTGATCTGCACATAATGGATGGTTCTGATTTGTTCTTTGATGCTTCCCTTCTTTTTCTAGAATTCATGCCCTAATGAGAAGTGATAGGAACAAGCGGCTGAACCCTCCTGCCTTGGCTGGACTCCACATCACACATGACAGCCCTGAGCAGCCCTGGCGGCACCTGTCAGAAACCAACATGCACATCTGAACAGTCAAGCCTCATTCCTGAGAAGCTGTTTTAACTTGACATCTGAAAATGTACTGCATCTAGAATTATTTTACAGGGTGTGTGTTCAGGGCATATTGTGCACGTTCCACAGCTGAAGTGTTCTATAAATATCAGATACAGGCTGTACAAAAAGCATCACGTACATGATGTCCTTAATTCTATTTAGTAAGTAAGTTTTCAATTTATGTCTGACCTCTGGCAACAGAGATAGAAGTTTCTTAACACAAATAAAAAAAAAGTGTGCTAAGCTACCTTAAACATACTCCTCACTTAAAGTCCCAGAAATGTATTAGAACTAGGGATCAGCAGGTACCAGGTGCTGGCCCAGTACTTGTAGATAGATGGCGGTTCCGAGACCCAGAAAAGTCTTTCCCATGACCCCAAAGGAAATTAATAGTGGTGCCTCGATGAGACCCAGGCCTTCTAACTTCCAGCTGTTTGTTTGTTTGTTTGCTTATTTATTTAGTGGTACTAGGATTTGAACTCAGGGCTTCATGCTTGCTAGGCAGGGTCTCTCTCATTTGAGCCACAACTCCCTCACAGCCATTGTTTTTTCACTTACTGTATACTCCTTTTTCCAACAGTTCAACGGCAACTCTGATTCCATTAATAAATGTATGGTCCTCTCTAGTATATTATAAAAAATCCCAAACCAGCTCTCTACCCTTTCCTTTCTGACTCTATAAGGCATCTATATATATATGAGGCATCTGTCTATTTTTCCAAGAAAGAAAACGTGACTGAAACTCACAGATAAGAAGGTAATTGCACTTGGTGACTGAGAACAGTTTTTTCCATGGTGTGTGTGTGTGTGTGTTACAACTAGAACTCAAGTGTGAGTACTTAGTAGTTCTCACAATGGCACAACTATACAACTTTCCCTGACAAAGATGTGCTGGTATTCCAGTTACTGCTTTCATGTGACTCTCCTGAGAAGCCGAGTTCAGGGCAACTTCTTCTGGCTTCTGTGACTGAGGCCAGAATGTAAAACCCCTAACACCGTTTTCCACTGAGAAAGCAGGATGGACAGGGCGTTTGGTCCTCACAACAGCCCTCTGAGCAACACAGATGGAGGACCTGAGAAAAGATGGCCTGATGGGTCCTGCCGAGGGGGCTGATCAGCTCTGCTTTCCCCAGGGGAGAGGAGGCAGCACTGGGCTGTAAACACTTGTGCCTGGTACAACTGGGGCTGCAAACCCAGGGATGGTGAGTGGCTCACTCCAGGATGAGGCTGTGTTACCAGTAATTGATGGCCATGCTTTTTCATGGGGCTTATTATCTCACAGCAACAGATGTCAGCCTCTAATAAATAACACGCTCTCTCTGACCTATGCAATTTGCAGAGGATGCCTGGATGTTGGGCAGATCTGGATTCCTCCCCAGCTCTGTTGCTCTCTCTTCTGACAGTAAAAACAAACCAAATCCCTTGAAGATACTTTTCAAATTGATTCTCTTTGAGAGTTCGATGGGCCAATCATTCCACATTATTTATTTGGTTCAGTTTTCTCTCTACAGCTTCTATATTTCCACACCCGGTAAGAAAAAGCCCAGGAGGGACAGAGGAACTTGCCCACACAGGAACCAAGGCGGGAGGGAATGGCAGGTCTTTGCGATCACAGACTTCCTCAATTCCTGTCAGCTCACCAGCACTGGTTCCTTTACTGTCCTCTCAGGGTGCTCAGCCAGCCCAAGCTGTGCTGGCCTGAGTCTGGAAAATTCCCTCTGCTCTCCCAAGGGGAGTTCAGCTGAGATGGGATTTTTAGAAGGAACTATTCCTAGGAAACTCGGGGCAAAATAAAAGACAAAGAAAGCTGCTGAATCATGGTAGCATTTTGAGCTGCAGGTCCTGTTGTTGAGATCTGGGGCAGAATTTCCTGGGAGCCCAGCCTGCTGCTCTGCCTTCTGCCAATGTCCCCTCCTGTGCAGAGTTTGCAGTGACTCCCCTTTGGCAGAGGGGACTGGGGAGGGAGCAATTCCAATTGGCCCTAATTCTTATCTTCCTGGTTGATTCCCTACACTTGCCAGATGGGAGTTCTGGGAACACAGATGTGAAGGGGAGGGACAGGTTGGGACAAGTGGTGATCTGGAGGACGAGAATGCTACCAAGTCCCACCAGGGCTTGCCCTAAGATGGAGCTGTCTGGATGAGGACTGAGGAGAAGTGCATAGCTGGCTGGTTCCAAAGCTGCTCCAGTGGGGCCACCTCCCCAGGTGCAGGGACTGCAGTGGCAGGCCTGACTGTAGTTCAGTCTCACCAGAACAACATCAATGGATGCCCTAAGGAGCTACCAACAGGCAGCCAAGAAGAGACAAAGAGGCTCACACTATAACTATTTGCGGTCTGTGAACGCCCTTCCCCCAGCTCTACCCTGGTCCCCAAAGAATTCTCAGGCTTCAGGGCTCCTGCCTCCATGCTGTGAGGACACTGTTAGAATCAGGATTTCTACATTGTGCTCTAGAGTCCCAGGACAGAAGGGCCTCAGAGGCCACAGTAACATGTGGAGATAGGGTACAAATCTGATGGGACATTCACCCCCATTTCTTGAATGAAGAGGAGGAAATCTATTTTTACTTGTATTATTTAGAACCAATGCACGAGATTGGAAAGCATTTGGCAATGAGGAGTTTGGGGGAAAAAAGTGACTTAGGTAATGGTAGGGCACTGACAATAAAAAAAAATCATAGTTCAGAATGGACAATTTAAAAAAAATTCTCAAAGGAGAAAGTCTACACAGACAACTGGATGACAAATAATAAAAGTATGTATTGCAAACAGCAACATATGGGAAATTATGGACTGTTTTGGGGGTTGGTTGGGTAGGTTTCTAAATAAGAAAATAACACCCCTTTGGGACCTTGAAATGAGAAGGGAAACAACAAATGGTTTTAGGAAGTTCATGACGGATTACTCCCATGTGTTGACAGAGGAGCTATTTTTTTTTTTTTAAACGTTCTTCAGTGATTCTTTTATATGATGGATTTTATGTGTGACAAGCCGCTGCAGTAGGTGGTTTGGGATAAAATTCTATTTTAAGATAAGATCCCATTCAGGCCTCAAGACCCTATTTAATCAAAGAAGTCAACTGCTCCAGTCTTGAAGACTGGTCTAAAGCTATTTTCTTTTTCTTTCTCTTCTTCTTCTTCTTTTTTTTTTTTTTAATAAAGCAATAGTTGGTTGGTTTTATATAGCTTAAGGATCTGAAGGATGGAATTTCTCTATTTTTCAAATGGTTGTATTGGCACCAAGAAGATAAAGCCACAGGCTGTGGATGGATAGCTTAGAACTTTAGAATCTATAGTCAAGACACTAGTTACTGGACTATGTTTCAGGTTTGACTCCCTGATCACTTTTAATTAAAAAAAAAATCTCCTTTTTAATCCAAGGAAGGACACTGGCAGTTAACCTTCATTGCATGCTTACCCCATGCCAGGTCACACTAGTACAATGCATCTGTACTGCCCTGTGTAGCAGGCAGCAGTATAAGATTCTCCACCCACTGTAAAATCGCCAGGATTGTGACCATGATAAACTTCATTCTGGTAATTAGGATTTCTTATATGGTGCTGATAAAGTTAAGATAAATTGACACAATAAAACAGACCCTTTGCATCCGGGTAGAAAGGTCAGAGACACAGAAGGCAGAGATTGGAAACATAAGAGGGATTTGATGGCCACTGCTGGCTTGAAGATGGAAGAGCCATGTGGCAGGGAATGAGGGTAGCCTCTAGTTACTGACTAGTCTCCAGTAAGGACACAGAGACCTGACTCATACAATCACAAGGAACTGAACTCTGCCAATGAGATGATTGAGCTTGGAAGAGGAGCCCACACCCCAGCTAAAACTTTAATCTCAGTTGTCTGGGATCCTGAACAGAGAACCAGTGCATTTTGTATGGACTCCTATCTCATAGAATTGTGATGTTTTAGGAAGTCAAGCTTATGGGAATTTGTTAGTCAGCAGCACAGAAGACCTGTATACACTCTGAGCTAGGCTTCATCATTTTATAGACAAGAAGACAAAGACTCAGGAGGATTGTGCATTTCCCCAAACTCACATAGCTTGTAAATGGCAGAGACAGGTTTAAACCAAGTTGCTATGACTTGAATACTCTTAACTGCCATGTTTACTTCCTCTCTGTAGGTTTGTTACTCAAATGTCAGGCCGCTGAGGTAGGGGCCACAGATAAATGGGGAAGAGATTAGGGAACTGTGTCTGTTGGCCTGAGTGTAGATGTACGGTAAGATCAGAGAATCAACTGAGATCTGAGACTTACTCTACCAGCTGTGTGCCCTTGGGAAAGTCATTCTGAGCCTCAGTTTTCTTTTTAGCTGCAGGGCTGCAGCGATGATTCCATCATCGTGTGTGAGGGTAAACCATAATAGGTGAAGTTCATGGGGAAGACAGAGGTGCCTGGATGTCAGACAGGTGTAGTTTGCTTTTCTTGATAACTGCAAGTCTCAATGTCTTTGGTCTATACATTAGATATGATCTCCCTAATGGTTTGTTTTGAGAGAGATTAAAAATACATCTTCTTTGGGGAGAAAATGATTCCTTATTATCTTTATTTGGAAATTACAGGATAAGATGGAATGCAATTTTTTCCTTCTTTTAAAAAATTCTTTAAAAGTCAATTGTTAAAAGCCAAAGTAGCCAGGCATGGCATATCTGTAATCCTAGCACTTGGGAGGCTGAGGCAGAGATCATGAGTTCGAGGCCAGCTGAGCTATCTCAAAACAAAACAAAATGAGTAATAACAATGTCTTGTAGAATTCTGTAATATATAAAATTAAAACATGAATAAAATAGCACAAAGGCTAATTAAAGATATATAAAGAATTATACTATTTTAGGTTTTTATATTATACATGAAGCATTATATTAATTCATGGAAAACTGTGGCAAGTTAAAGATATATTTTTAATATGTAAATAACCAAAATATGACGTGAAGGGATATGCCTTTAAGAAGCCACCAGAAGAGATGAAAAAAACAAAAATAAAAAATACTTGAATAAGTCAAAAGAACTTGGAAGAGAAAAACAAAGGAAGAAAGAACAGAGAAAATTAAACAAACAGCAAGAAGATGGTAGGGTTTAAATCTAATGAGCTCATTAATTACATTAAATGTAAATAATTAAAATACTTCTATTAAAAGACAGAGATTATCAGACAAGATTTTTAAAAAACCAAGATCTTCAAAAGGTTGTCTTGATATATAAAGACACAGTATAAAATAAAAAGGGATAAAGAAAGACATACGATGTAAAACTATGTAGAAGAACACTGGTGCAATTATTTGAACATCCAAGCAAGGCTTCATGTCACGGAGTCTTGCCAAAAATAGTCATTTCATAATGATAGGCAGGCCAATTTATCAAAAGACTTAAGAATTCTAAATATGTGTGCATCTTAAATCTTATCAACATAAGCAACAGATACTCCCAAATTTATGATGGGGTTACATCCGGACAAACCTTTTATAAATTGAAAATATTCTGAGTAAAAAAATGCATTTGGATACCTTACCTACAGAACAGCATAGCTTAGAAATGCAGTGCGCGGTAGAGACCTGGTCTCTCCTGTGGCGTGCCATTATTGTCCAGCATCCTGAGAAAGCTGGACTAGATCTCAGTTGCCCAGGAAAAGATCAAAATTGAAATTCTGAACTGTGGCTTCTACTAATGTGTACTGCCTTCACGCCACCCTGAAGTTGAACATTTTTAAGTTGAACAGCTGTAAGGTGGAGACTGTGCATAAAGTCTGCTCTGTCATAAATTACATGTAAATTATACTACAATAAAAAATATATGTGGAAAACCTTTGCTTTCAAAGAACTCATCATTCGGTTAAGGAAACAGAACTATACAAGATATGAAAAAAAAATAATACAAAGGGCATTCTAGGCAATAATTTATTTTTTTAATTTTCTAATTTTTTTGGTGGTACTGGGGTTTGAACTCAGGGTCTCATGATTGTTAGGCAGACACTCTACTGCTTGAGCCACTCCACCAGCCCACAAAGGAGATTCTAACCCATTATGTGACCGTCAGATAGGACTGGGAAGAGGAGGGACAAGGACTGCCCAGGAATCAGAGTGTGTGACAACACCTACATGGAAGAAGGGTGAAGTATGAACAGATCAGAGGGGGCAGAAACAGGATGGTGGGAAAGGTATGAACAAAGGCTGCAAGGGACAGTGTGGTTATTAAATCCTGGGCCTTCCCTATATGAGCTCACTAATTGGAACTTCACAGCAAATCTGTCCAACTGGGAGGAATGCGATCCTGTTTTACAGGATGAAGTTCAGAGAGGTTATGTACTCTGCCCAAGGTTTTGAGGCTTACAGGATTATACTTGGAGGTAGGAACTAGGATATGCATGACCCCAAAGCCTGTGTCCACCCAGTAAAGGGTATTTCACTTGTGAAAGACACATTTGCTGTACAGCCATGAGCAAGAAGCACGGTGGTAGGAAAAGAAAGCCTGGTCAGTGCCATGAAGTATCTTTTCTGAGTTCACATGTTTAGAATTGTGCTCTGACAGGAGGCGATAAACAGCTGATTTCACTCACAGGGCTCTGGGCTGTTCATAAACCGTGAGAGTGTTTATGTCACTTGGGCAGCACTCCCCAAGTGAATTATGGCCTTTTATGCACTGTGTACAGTATTTTTCACAGGACAAAGAAACAGGGCACGCAACGAATGCTATGGTTACCCTTCTCTCTTTCCACTGGTCTTCTCCAAGCCTCTCCACCAGTCTCCAGCCTGCACTGAAGAAGAGTTCTTGGTTGTTTACCCATTACCTGCCTCTTTTCACAGCCCAGAGCAGTTATTCAGTTCAATTAAAGAATGGAGCCTTTAAACTCTTTCTTCTTGCTAGCATGAGCTGCTGGCGTTCTTTTATTACATTTAAAATGGATCCATCTTCACTATGGTAGAAAACAGACTTTTTTTAATGTTACTTCAGATGTTTTCTTTAGACTGGTGTTAACATAAAGCAAATGTCTCTTGCAACTCTGAACCAATCTGTTAAGATAAACAGGCTTCACTTATGATATTCCTAAACTGAAATCACAGGCTTGTGGTCTGCAGCTCCTTGAAGATTCAATTCATACATGCTAAAATGTCTACTTAAGAAACACACACACACCAAGATAGCTTTGCCATGGAAACCACAAAGACATGTCTGGTTCAGACTCCACAGCACATACCACAAATAACGGCCCATCTTCTAAGGGCAGAGCCAATGGGTATGAAGAGAAAGCCCAGAAAATTAAACTGCAATACCTCAAACATAAAAACTTACTTTATATTTCCTTTTTGCAGTTGCATTTCAACATATGCAAGTTTTAACCATTGTTACTAGTTATAAATATATTTTTTTCCTTAAATAGAATTTCAGACTTGGGTGTCATGGATGTAAAGGGAAAAAATAGGAAGAAGGGGCACACTTAAGTGTTGGGTCACAACAACTCTAGGTTCCATAGAAGAATTTAGTATGGTCTATCCAGTCTGTCATTATTTAAAAGCACTGGGCCTGCAGTAGATGAAGGTCTGTCTGACAGACTAGGGGAAATGTCAGGAGATCCCTTGGAGGGAAAGGGTATGAGGGAGGGGGAGGCAAGAGCAAGAAGTCCTACCATTCAAGAAAATTTTAGGCTAGGAAGGCCAGGCGGTGTTAGTAGGTACTTAAAACTGTCATAAGTTTGGTATGATTTATCTTCCTTGCTGGGCTACAAAATCTGTGAGGTCATTGGCAGTTTCTAATTTGTTTATCATTACATCCCTAGAGTGGAGCACAAAGCCTGGAACCTGGTGATGCTTAAGAAATACTGGATGAGCAAATGTAGAGGACGCTTAATAGACAGTCCTCATTTGTATGATTCTTTGAGTCTGATCATCCTTCAGCTGGGATCACAGGTGTGAGCATATGGCTGTTGAGAATGGTAAAGTAATAACCACTCTATCATTTATTTTTGGAAATTACCGTTGCTTCAGTCTGGGGGGCAATGGTCCGCAGACTGGTGTTCCAGACACTAAAGTCTTACCTATAAAACCGCTCAGCATATTTCTATATTTGCCTATTCCATATGACTGAGGTGACAGCCTTCCACACTAAGAGCCTGTAAGCAACACCTGGACCCCTAAACTATAAACACCAGCTAACGTCAGTCTTTATCAGATCACTACTTCCCTAGTGATATTAGCAGGTCTAAGCAATCTATGTTTATTCAGTCAAGAAATACACATGTCCTTCTTTGGGTGATGGCTGTGCCACAAACTGCAGACTTGCAATGATGTATATAATTCAAAGAGATTCAGTTCTGTGTGAAAAAGTAGCTAATGAATTCACAGATTGACCACTAAGTGATAATTCCTATTTGTGTACTGTCACCTGAAATTTAATGCTTAAAAAATATTAAAGTGATTGCTAACATATTCATCATTGGCATTATTTATCTATTAGTACTTCTCTAAATAGGGAGGTATATTTCTGATATATTCTATAATTCATTAAAAAAGTAGTCATGACCAATTTTAGCAATCAATAGAATCAATAGAAACAGGACAATGATACCCTTTCAAATACAGGTCAGTTTCTTCTGGATAAGGCGGGACAAGGGGATGGGCAAACTTCCTGTAAAAGGCCATTAGTATATAGTTATAACTTTTGCAGGTCTCCGTTTCAACTACTTACTCTGCCAACTGTGTCATGACACCAGCCACAGTTAAGAAATAGAATGTTTCTCTCCAGGAAATAGCAATGGAGTCACTTACTTTGCTCTCTTGGCCATTTCATTTCCATCCCATCTGGGGCTGTATGGATAATTTTTTTGGGCCTGAGAGTAAAGCTGTCCACTGTTGGTGAAGTGATAGACGGACTGAAATGTGAGAGTTGGCTGATCCCGAGGAAAAAAGAGGGGCAGGTCAACTGGAAAGAGAAGAAAGGAAAAGAAACTTAGAACTGAATATATCTTCACACTTTTTTTTTGGCGAAATCCAACAAGACTCTGTTAGACCCACAAATACCGCTTGAGGCTTAGATGAAAGGTGTGGAGTAAGGGACAATGAAATACAAGGTGTCTCACCTGTCTTCAAGGAGTTTAGCTTAGTTAGGGGAATCTCACCTGTAAGCAACTGAGGCATGCAGTATGGATGCTGAAAGAACACCAGGGAGGGCTGGCAGAGTGGCTCAAATGGTAGAGCACCTGTCTAGCAAGTGTGAGGCCCTGAGTTCAAACCCTAGTACCATCAAAAAAACAAAAAATAGAAGAACATCATGGAATGGTTTGGAAGCCTAGGTAGAAGCATGCCTGTGCCCCTACATCTGAGCTCCCTGGCTCTACCTGTCCATCTGCCATGGCAGAGTCAACTATACAACTGTTTTAAATCCCTATTACCTGGTAAACTCCAGGGTGGGGTCTTCTTCATCTTCCTCATCTATAATTTGATGCAGGATGGAGGATGTTTTGCAAGTATGGACTTGGAAAAGGGACAAAGAGGGCAGGCGATAATCTTTCTACTTTATAAGACATGGCAACCAGACCACCAGAAGCAATAGTTATCACGCTGCTTCTAATCAAGCAGTGAATTTTGATACTCAGCAGTTTCTGTTTTTTCCCACTTGTTAGCACACATATTTAAATTTTCTAAATCAGAGGGAGCTCCTTAGTGGTACACAGGGGTGAGTCTGAATCCTGAACACGCCTGCTGGGTCAGATGACTAACTCTAGTCCTTGCTCTTAATGTGTCTTCTCTGATTTACCTTTTCATTTCAGGATTATTTAACTCAGTTTTTAGAAATAAAATGACTTGCTAGTTTTAGCAGAGGTAAAACCATTATCATACACAGATTGTTTTAACAGCACATTCTTTAAGGTAGATTGTATGTTTGTGAGACTGTTATCTGTTTCTAGGACAAAGAACAGGCCCATTATCAAATATAACACAAAGTATATAGAATTTTCTAGCTTTACAGAGTACTTTTTATATACTCTAATTTGTTCCTTGAAACTCCATGAAACAGACATTTTGATCACATTATTTAACAGATGAGCAAACTTGAGACTCCAAGGGGTTTATTAACTTGCTCATGTCATAGGTAGGCAGGTGCAAGAGTTAAATCTTGATTCAAATCCTACTGTGTGACATTGCCTGGTCCTGCTCTGCAGGACACTGGGGAAACCTGCTTACAACTCACCACTATGTCACAATTGCAACTGAGTTGTGAAGAACGCACAAGGTTCATCTTCTTGGCTACATGACACAGATTACTTAAAAGAATATGTACTATACAGTGCTACATTGGTCATCATCCCAGTGTGGGGTAATACTGAACTTGGACTAGGTCCTCTAAGCCCAACATAACTTCTTGAAGGAAAAGTCACATTCACAGCAAACTTTCAAAACCAACAAAAAAAAAATCCCAAGAAACAAACAAAAAAAAAAACCTGTCCAGTTGGCAGGGGCTCTCAGCCCTCTGAGCACACTTGACTCTGATGTTATTTGACTCAGCGCTGCAGGGGCTTTCTATGGATGAATCACACCCCGACCAAAGAAAAGAGGCAAGAGTGAGAATGCCCACTTTTTAGTCACATTTGCCAGGAGCCACGTAAGGCAATTTCAATACATGTCTATTTATGCCAAAGCAGAGATTTCATAGCATATAGGAAGAATATGAAATAGGAAAAAGACCAATCCAAATGATAAATAACTCAATTTGGAAAATCATTTTGGGTCCCTTCACAGTACAAAGCTTCATCTGTAACATCTTCAGTCAGTTTGAACAAATACTGCTTTCTAAACTTTTTCTATCTTTTCTGATTTCTTCTCATTACTTTTCAAAAATATACTTTACCTTGACTTTGATTGTAATTGTTATGTTACATTCAAGTTTCCAAGTATAAAATGAGATTTGGATTAACATCCAAAGCAGTCATTAATAATAGAAAAGCATTTAACATGCTAGCTTCCCTTCAAAAAATGCAACAATTTTAAATAATAAAATTCAGTGGCAATAATTTGTGAGTATAAAGTAAATACAATCATCATTAACTAACAAAAGCAATGCAGAAAATACTACAAGCTATGTGATTCTCAAACTACTGGCTTTTTTGGACTTTGGAATACATTCTTCTAAAAACCTTTTTTTTTTGGGTACTGGGGTTTGTACTTGGAGCCTCTCCCAGTCCTTTTTGATGTTTTTTTTCGAGATAGGATCTCATGAACTATTTGCCCCAGCTGACTTCTAAGCCTCCTAAGTAGCTAGGATTACAGGTGTAAGCCACTGGTGCCAGGCTTTTTTTGATTTTTTTCTTAAGGGACTGGGTCTTGCTATGTTACCCTAGCTGGCTGGTCCCAAACACTCCTGGACTTAAGTGGTCCTCTGGCCTTAAGCCTCCCAAGTAGCTGGGATTACAGATGTGTAAGATGTGTACTACAGCACCTGGCTGGAATATATTCTATTTCTCTTCTCGTTATTTTTTATAGAAATGAATTGCTAGTATTAGTATTTTGATATGCTGAGAAATTTTTTTTTTTACCTATTTTTGAACTATCTTCTGTGACCTGAATGCCCAATGAGCATCAGAAATAATTCAAAATGTGAATGCAATTTATTTATCTAGGGAGGTGAGAGGTTCTGATGTCTTAAAAATCCCAACAAACTATATGCTGACATGCATCATGGTCCCCAAAAGCATTGATTCTACGAGCATGTCTCCATGGAGACTCTTGTCTAACATCATGCAGTTGAAGCCCATGTTAAAACTTGAATTACTTTCTCTGTGCACGCAGAAACTGTGTTACTACGGGAACAGGAATGGCCTGAGTACTTCAGAGATAAAATCAGTAGTGCATGTGTTAATTCGTGTATGAGAAGAGGAAAATTAAAAAATATAAATATCGTGTTCCACTTAACTAAGTTTTATCCTGTCTGTAGCAGTCAATAGTTAACAAAAGGAAGGCTGCTTTAGAAATGTTCCATGCATGAAAAGGAGTTAATAAGTAAAATATTTATGAGGAGTACTTTGCATTTTTCTTATAAGAATTATTCAAATGGTACAAGTTAGTCAGAATTTGACAAAAACAAAAACTTGTTTTCTTCTTCCCCAAATGTTCCAGTCACTTGCTTACGGGTTAACCAATGAGTTTTCTGATGTGTAGTAAAAAAATTACATTTGGCCTTCAAATAGCCAACTTACTTTCAAGTTTAGAACCTTGTGGGGTCTAAGCAATTTGGGCTCATAGTTGTGGCTATACCAAAACTGAACACTTTTAGCCATTTGCTTTCTTGGCACCTAGTGGCTTAGGTTCAATTCTGGAGCAAAATCCTCGCTTTGGTTCAGTTACTTCTGGTCAGTGTCGGTTGACAATGGCTTCCACTTCCTTCTTCCTGCACAGGGAGACTGACTTTTGGTGAGCTTCCTGTCCACAGAAGGGACAGCCCTCGCTTGTTTAGTACGTTGTAGCAACCATTTCTGAAGCACTTCTTTCTTCAAAAACTTGTTGAGACAAGTCGCACCAAACACTTCTGATTCTGTACAAATCAGGCCGTTCTCAGAACTTGTCACCAGGCTCAGGGCCTGGGAGAAGGCTGGGATAATTAGGCCTCACGATGGAAGTCGCCTTATGACAGGCTCTACTCAGAGCTAGTGGTGGTTCCAGGCATTGACCAGCTCCGCAGCTTGGAGAGGAAGCCAAACACCCGCAGAAAGTATGCTGCTCTTCTCTACACCAAGGTGAGGTGCAGGTAGGCGGCCATGTTTGCCTCCCTACCAAATCATCTTTCCAGTCCCTAAATGCTCATCCTTTCACCATATAAAGACTCCAAATGCCCAACAGTGCCCCCTTCTTTCCCCCCACCCAAAAGAAATGCTACGCTAAGCATCTGAGTCACAGGTCCCTCCGTCAGGTACTCAGAACTTTTCAGGTATAGCTCTAGCAACTTTGATTGTGTGATTTTTTTTTTTTTCAGAAAAGAATCCCCAAACCAATCTTAAATCATGGCAAGATGAGGCAAGGGACTTTAATAGCAATTGGTGATAGTTACCAGGAAAGAGGCGGGGGCATGTCATAAATAAAAGCAGAATTAGGAGAGCAAAAAGAACCCTGGTCTGGGGCCATTCGGTGTAGGAACAAAACTCTCTATACATCCCGATCATGTGTCAAGCTGATCCTACACAGTGAACGCCCCCCCCCCACCCTCAATCTTGGTAACTGCAGAGACACCCTCGGTGGCCTAACAGCAAAGTCCTTCCTCGCACCCAGAAAATTTGACTCACTCCTGCCCATGGGACTTGAGGGGAAGTTGGTGAGGGGTGTTCTGATTAATATTTTCCTCCCTGATTAAAGACATGTGTAAAGAGAAGCCCCCATGTCACTCCAGTCTTCAAATCAGTCATGTGAGGACTTGAGGCTTGGAGCTGTGGCACCTACATTGTGACCATGAGGAGGTCAGGCTGGCATCAATGAGCTAGTGAGTTCGTGATCCCCAGAACTGGATTTCTTGTTCTGTGAGATGATTCCAAGGATTCATTACTTAAACCTCTTTTAATCAAGTCTTCTCCATAGGTATGGTCAAAGACATCTGAGGACACACTATTTATTAGAGCTTCTGTTCAAGAAGGCAGGGAAACTGTATAATCTATTTCAGAAGATTTCCACAGAGCACAGTTAAAAAAACATTCAGGAGACATAAATAGGAAAGTTTTAGTTGTCTGGAAAATTCAGTTTTGTGGGACTGTTCAATCTTTGAAAATGCCAAACAAATGAGGGGTTAACCATAATAGCTTCCCTGGGAGTCACATCAAATATTTCCTCCATTATTCACAAGCTGGTCATTGTGTCGCCTCTTCAGACCTTACAATTGTGTGCCACTGTGCCCGCCATGCCTGCCCCGCCCCATGATCTCAGGTTGGTAGGGGAGGCGCTGGGGGGTCACTTGTGGTGGTCAGGGTCATGGTCCCAGCTCTACCCACTCTGGGTCCTCGGAGCAGCATCGTCTGTTGGTTTTAACCCCTGTGGCCTTGCTGCAAGCTCTCTACCCAACCTTGATGCAATGGAGCCTCTTTCCAAGAGCAGATTGCACACATTGTCATTCCCAGGGTCCCCACCAACACTGCACGACTGCCATGTATTCACTGACCTTCCCCAGCTTACCAACTACACACGACACCTTTGAGACCCAGGGATTCCAACCACTAGAAAAACTAACCACCACATAACCAAAAGATTCGTCTATGAGAACTAGAAAAGTAAAGTTTTCCATTGCAGAAGTATTCCTACTTAAGGCATGGAAAACGAAATGGTGTCTCCTCTCAACATCACTGCCTCATTTAAGTGACAGGAAGAGATTTTGTTAAGCTGGTTTTACATCTTACTGGTTTCAAATGTTCACTATCTTTCATGTGATTTGATCATTTAAACAGATTACCTTTGGGTTTTGAATAGTGCCCAACTGAAGCCTGAAGCTTCCTGAGTTTTGTTGTAGATGTTAAAAAATCCTCTTATGGAAGGAAACAGTATTAAATGCTTCTGCAGTTAGATAAAAATGGACTTAACAGGCCAGGCACAGTGGCTCACACTTATAATCCCAGCTGCTCATGAAGCAGAGATGGGAAGGAGCATGGTTTGAGGCCAGTCCAGGCAAAAAGTTGGTGAAACCCTTTCTCAAAAAACAAGCCAGGCATGGTAGTTCTTGTAGTCCCAGTCACACAGGAGGCATAGATAGCAAGATAGCAGCCCGAGGATGGCCCTATGTAAAAAGTGTAAGACCCTATCTAAAAAAAATCATAACCTGAAAGCAAAAAAGAGTGTAGGTAGGCTCAAGTGGTAGAGTGCTTGCCTAACAAGTGCAAGGCCCTGAAAACAAACCCCAGTACCACCAGCACCAGCACCACCACAAAAAAAAAAAAAAAGGGCTCAACATTTACTAGCAGTGCAAAATACCTCACCTCTTGGAATCCTGATTTTCTCACCTGCAAAGTGAGGATAATAATCCCTATCTCACTGTGTTTGTTGAAAAGGTTAAACAAAAACTGGCAGGTACTGAATAAAGGTCTATTCCTTTCCCTTACTCCTTTTCCTCATTTCTTTCCCCCTCTTTCATCTAGCTTTATACACTGTTGGATATTTGTGAAACTTCTGATAACTACAGCATAAGCTTTCCAGTGCTTAAATATTAACTATTTCGATGGAAAGCTTTCCCATCTTTGTACAAACCTTAATAACTCAGCCAACTGAGCCCTTTCTTGATGACAGGGAGCACCCTAAAAGCCATTCTATGTGAGGAAGACTTAGCTTACTGTTTCCCAAGTAGCTCCCACCTGGAAGCCCATACTCCCCAAACTGTCTGCTCTTAAGAGCTGACATGGCTTTAATGGGACACTCTGAGGTCCCCAGGGCTACTGGGGTGTGGCACACCATTTACCCACAAACTACAAGCCCTCTCTGTTTCTATTTCCTTTTTCGAGCCAACCCCATTTTCTAGGGCCAACTCTGTCTCTTCTCATTTTTGTCTGCTGTGCTCCAGGCTGGCCTCATACCCTGCACAGGCCTGGCACTCTACGAAAGAACAGCTATGTAATGTGGCCTCTGGCTGTCCCCCAGCACCGTTCCAGGCTGTCCCCTCCCCATGCTGCTTCTTGCTGTTTCCTTCTAGGTTTTCAGTGGATCTGGAGAGTTGAAGTTTTAGGAAATACGGCCTCTGCTTATATTTTGCTTGACATTTCCTTTTGAGGAACTTCACAGAGACAAATGAATCATTTCAACACCGATCGAGACATGAACATAAAGTTGTAAGAAGAATCTAAAGGTGAAAGAGGTGCTATAGCACTGGCCAGGCCATTTAAATGAACCCAGACACTAGGCTAATCCTTCCATAAGGTCAGAAGTCTCAGATCTAACTCAGTAGTGACACCACCGTGGAACTTAACATCACACATACTCAGCCGCACTTCAGACCTCAGAAGATTCTGCCCTTCCTCCCTGGGTAGGAATCACTGCAGAGGAGTAGGGGCTCCTGAACCACAGGGGCTGTGAATATGGCTATCTCAGTGTTCCTAGCACTCAGCACAGAGCACGGCACTTGAGAGAGACTCAATAAATGCTGTTGAATGGAAAGAAAGGCATGGATAAGGGAAACAGCTGAAAACTTCAATGGGATTCATTTCACAACCACTGGACTAATGAGAATGTAAAAACCAGACTATACCCAGGGGCTGTCAAGGCTGTAGAACATTGAATTCCCACTCACTGATGATAGGAATGTAAACTGTTGTACCCTCAAATGCAGTAAAAGTGAAGATGCACAAACTTCACGACTCAGCAGTCCCCCTCCCCAGAAACTGCCACCTGAGCCCAAGAAGAATGCAGGCGAAGGTCTATTGCAGCACAGTCTTGAGAACAAAACCTGTAACCGTTCTGAATATCCATCAATAGGTAAACACATCATGGTATATTCCCTCCATGGAATATCTTACAGTGGTTTAAAGAGATAGCTAGGGAGCTGGGTGTGTGGTACATGGCTGTAATCACAGCACTCCACTGTTGGAGGGGGGAAAATGGTGAGTTTGAGGCCAGCATGGTACTTAGTGAGTTGCAGACAAGCCTGGGCTATGAGGGAGACCCTGTGTCAAATGAAACAAAACAAAACGAAACAGAAACAAACTAGGGCTCCATGAATCTCATTGACACAACACATGAATTCATGCACACATGTTGAGGACGTCATGTCTAGTGAAAAAGCAAGTCACAGAGGAATACTCCAGCCGCATACAGTTCAAGAGCATGCACACGTTGTCATGCGGTATTTATGAGTGTCTGTGCAGTAAGAGCATAAAACACACAGAGGACAGACAGGTCCCATGTGAAGGGTAGCAGTTCCTTTGGGAGTCAGGGGGAGAAAGAGATGGGATGACTCAGGGAGGGGCACTCAGGCTCATCTGAACTCACTGTGTTATTTCTTAAAACAAAACCAGAAGCAATTACAAAAAAAATTAAGATTGAATTACGATGCATACATGACTATTTATTTTTGTAATCATTACACAAAAAAGTGTGAGCTTTAAATAGTTTCTAAAAACTATTTAAAAGTTTTTTAAAAAAAGTTTTAAAGTGCAAGAGCATTGATTTTTTTGTTTCTTGGTACTGGGGATCAAACTCAGGGCCTTGCAGTATTGCTGAGCTGCACCCCCAGCCAGGGAGTTACTACTCAGAGCAGCAGAAAACAATCAGTATGATTCCAGTTATATAAAGTTCAAAACTAGAAAAATACACACAACATATTGTTTATATAAATGGTTATTATACATGGATATATACTAGACAATAAAGCTGTTATAAAAACCAAGGGGGCAAGTGCACATGAAGTTCAGAGTGTGGCCACTTCTGGGAGAGGCACAGATAGGGTCTCTAAGACACCAGCATTGTGTCAGCTTCTTAAGGTTACGTGTGTTGGAAAAGTGTGCAAGTATGTTTTATAAAACTAAGAGGGTCAAGGGTCAGGAAAGTTGAATGGTCTTCAGGAAACAAAACAAAACCAAAGCTGGCAGGATGCCAGGAAGGATGAGGGTGTCCATGCCCTCAGGCTCATGGTCTGGGCAGGAGTTGTGGAGAAGGTACAGAAAACACTGCAGTTCAGCATGTACCAGCTGTGGCTAGGGCACACACACGGGCACACACACAGGCACACACATGGGCACATGTAAAGGAAAAGGGGAGCTCCATCTAAGGGTAGAGTTTTGCAGAGGAGATACACTTTGAGTTGATTCTAGAAGGTTAAAGGGTGAATCAGAATTGGAGTCTGGAAATATTTCATAGAAGTGGAAGAGGTTAACTGAGCATTCAGAACTGTAGACATGAGAATTCTCTATTTTTT
This sequence comes from Castor canadensis, assembly GCF_047511655.1. Lineage (NCBI taxonomy): Eukaryota > Metazoa > Chordata > Mammalia > Rodentia > Castoridae > Castor > Castor canadensis. Next base: position 23,941,589 of record NC_133397.1, on the reverse strand, counting down.
TTACTTGATTTTCTTGCTATTAATATACACCTTCATTGCAGAAAAGATCTAGCCTGCCCTACTTTACCAGTCTCATTTCTTCCTCACTACCCTCCTGACCTCTGGAGAAGAATGGGTGACCAAAGCTGAAGGAAGTAGCTGCTGGCCAACTTGAGCTCACAGGCCAAGCTGCCCTCCCTCCCTGGAGAGTCCTCCTTGCTCTTCTGGTTTATCTGGGTTCACTCTCATCCCAGATTGGGTGTCAGGAAATGCCTTTTTCCAGACCTCTGTGTACTTCCAACTTGTGCTCTCAAGCAGGGTTCAATCCAGGTTGGCCCTCACATGGATGAAAGAAGGATACCAGTGCCTGAGGCCGGGACCAGAGTCCCCAGCCTAGGAACCCTTCCTTGTCCTGATTGCTTCTCTCTCCCCTTGCTTCATCCACCACTCACTCAATGACCATATCCTGTGGTCCAGGCCCCATGCTGGAACCAAGGGTCTACACTTGCCCGAGCTGGGCTATGTGCTGAACTCTGCCTCTCCTGCCAGCCAGGCTAGGCCTGCTAACTAGTTCTGCTCTCCAGTGGGATCCTGGCCTGTTTGCTGCTTTCAAACCCTCATTTCCTCAGGACTGGCTCCTTGTTTGATCATTCTTACTTCCAACTCTGTGACAGCTCAAGCCCTGACCTTCTTCTAGAAAGCTTCCTTGCCTGCTCTGTCCGTGATTTCTCCATCTTCCTGTCCACACAACCATTTGTAAGCTAAGTTACTGACACTGCGGTGACCATGTCTCTATGCGCTCACCTTCACAGTGCCTAGACACACAGTAGGTGGTCAACACATACTTAGTGATTCACTGGCACAGATCATCACAGGGAGGCAATGCTGACTGCACCAGACACAAACACACACACACACACACAGAGCAAGATCTTCTAAGGTGCAGAAAGAAATCTAGCAAGAGAGAACCATAAATAGCAGTTAGTACTGTTTTCTTCTATTTTAAAAAGAGTTTAGTCACAATAAATAAATTCCTGGTGTGGGAATATTAAAAAAGAAATCTGGCTAAATTAGGGAAGAGTTTGATTAAAAGAAATCCTTAAATAAATTAAAATATTCAAATTAAAAAATCCTTGGCATGTAAAAGCTGAGCAAAGTAAAAAGTCATGAGCTTTTAATGTTTTTTTTTTTTTAATTGTGGACAAGGTACCAAATATAGATGATTAGAAGGAAAAGGACAAATGCAGAGGCTCTGGTTAAAGTAGAGGGATGATACAGGTCACCTTAAATTGCAGTCTTGAAACATCAGAACTAGAACTAGCTAGATAAAAATTTGCAAATATTGTGACTACCCCAATGTGAAGGATGACTAATGTGGATTTATGAAGAAAATCAAATTCCTCAAACTAGTCTTTTTTTTTTTTTTAAAGGCTCTAGTTACGAATTTTGTATTTTAGAGAAAGTACTACGTATCCAATTTGACAAACATTCCCTGTGCATCTACCATGAGCTGGCCAAGCGAGGGAAGCCAAGCTGACTAAGGCTGGGTCTTCCTCCTCACTGTGCTGGCACATGCTGACCTCCACTGTTCTCAGGAAGGCGCCAGGGAGAGGGGACAAGGATAGAAAGGCATGCCACCCTGGGGCTTCTAGGAGGTCTGTTAGATAAGATGGCTTTGAGCAGGGCCTTGAAAGCCAATTAAGGTTCTGACAGGTGGGGTACGGTGGGGGTGGGGCCTGTGGCTGGGAAGGGAATCCAGGCAGAGGAGAGAGTGCTGAGTAGTCAGGGAGGATGAGTGAAGAGGGACAGCAAGGGATTGGGACAGTTTGAGGGCAGATGCTAGGGTGGAGGAAGTCTGGATAAAGATCTGGAGGTGTGTGGACACTTCTATATGAGCAGAGTTACTCCTGGACCCATCTAAGGAAAATCTCCTAGTCATTCCAGTGGGTCAGACAGTCCCAGTACAGTGTAAATCCTCCAGGATGGACAAAGCTTTGGAAAGTAGAACGCACAAATCAAATAAGTCATCATTTATTACTAGAGGAACTTGTCTGGCTGAAGCTGAATGCTCCAGTGAAGGTGTGTCTCTGGAGGAGGCCACCCAGGTCCCATTTGGTAGTTACACAGCTTTGGTAGATTAACTGACCTCTCTGAGCCTCTTTTCCCATCCATAAAACCAGAAAAACTCTAGCTTCAGGGTTGAAAAAAGGCTCTCCATGCCTTTACTGCTGTCACTGACCTCTAGAAAGTACTGGAAAAAGGCTGGAACTTAAAGGAATGTTAGAACAGGATGGGATACTGCAAGGAATATGGGCTTTGGAATGTGGCTGATCTGGGCTTGATCCCTACTTTACCAGTTACAGCCTGGGGGACCTCAGGCAATTTACTAAACTCTCTGAGTCTAGGTTTCTTCATCTGTAAAACGGGCTAATACCTACCTTGCACGACTATTGGTGATTTACATGATATAATGAATATATGGCAGAATACGTGGCACACAACAAGTGTTCATAAATGACACCTATTATTACTCACTTTTCTCTAAAAGTAATTAAAAAATCCAAGTCTCTCTATTTTTTCCAATCTGAGAAAATACAACCAGCTGAGAAAATAAAATCCACAGGTTAAAAGTAGTCATGTTTTTTTCAATTAAACTTTCAATTTAGTTTTATCCCCTCTTTTTATTTGAGGCAAATTTGGGAGTCCTTAGAAACTCTTCATTTTTAATTTTCCTTCTTCAAAAAAAAACCAAAAACCAAAAAACATAGCTCTGGAGACTCTCAGGTCAAATGGTGTGCAGTAAACACTGACCACAGACCAGAAACCATCTAGACAGGGAGCAGACCCAATGGCACCTTGGTCAGTTCCTTCGTGCTTTGATAATGCAATGTTTTCATTCTCATAGGTGCTTTCTGTAAGGAAAGCCCTCCCTCTCTTCCTCCCTCCCTCCCTCCTTCCTTCCCTTCTTTTTCTAAACAACCTAAGACCAGAAATATAGTCAATCTTTGTATATTTAAGGATTACCTATTTGGTCTGTGAATACCCAGGTTTTGTTTTTGCTTTGTTGTTACTGGTTTTTGGCCAGCTCCTTTGGGTCATTATTTCTTCTGTGACGTAGAGATGCAGCGGGGGAGTGGATATGGATAATTAAATGTTCTTCTTTGATAGCAATTCCAATTAGAATTTCATTTGAGATAAAGGGATGGTTGCCGCCTAAAATGAGGTTTTTGAAACAGTCTTATTATTCTCCTACCTAACCCGAATTAAAGAGAATAAACTATGTAAACATGAGGTGATTGTGTTGAGACAAGCTCTGACTTAAATGAGATGCTTGACTTGAACATCAAGACTTAAAGGAGGTAAGATGCTTTGCAGTGGAGGGCACTGGCTCTGGGTTCTTCTAAGAAAAGCACTCAGCAAACCAGCCCTGATGGCTGTGGCTTCCAATGACTGAGGGTTTGTTTTTGAAAGCTCCACAACATTTTTTAAAATTGTTTTTGACACACACACAAAAATCTTTCTAAAATAGATTCATGCTCACTGTTCCCTAATTCCTTTCTGAATGACTTAAAGTCAACATTTATGAACATCAACTCTGGTAGCAGGCCATACAGTCATACCACCAAGGTATGACTAGGTGTGACTAGGCCCCTAAACCAGGTGACTAGTGCCTGCCATGTGCAGCTTCTTGGTTCCCTTCCCCTGCTTCCTGACCCTGGTTATTACGTTATTCTGGAATTCTTCCCAAGGTCCTATGGCTCGTATATCTCCAGGGGTGAAACTGCTGGGGACTTGGGAACTATGCCATCAGGCTTATTAGAAGGAGCAAGAGTGAGGCCTGGGTACCCTGTGAATTAAACCACAGCGACTCTGCTCTTAGCTGCCTTTGGGCCCTGAGTTGCAGGCTCAGCTGTAGATTGGCAAGAGATTTACTCAGAAATCTCAATGTCTTGTCACAACAGAGGACATAGTCAAACTGCAATTAGGAACAGCTTGGCTCATTTTAGAAGGACACTGTGCTACAGAGGGTGACCTGCCTTGACTGCTTGCGTAGCCACAGAGAGACTACAGGGTGCTGCCCACACAGATCTCCCTACAGGGATGCACTGGCTACCTTTACAGTATGACTTTGAGCCCTTCATTTACCCAAATCTGAAAATTCCTTAGACCAGAGAGCAGTTAGGCACGATGAGTTTTGTCTTATTTTCATTCTAATAAATATTATTTTAAATGCTAAGAAGAAGGCAGGACATCTTGCCGAATGCCCACACTGTGGTGAGTGCTTTCTGCCCTATGATTCTTACCCCTTTTTATTGGGAGTAAGCTTGACCTTGGGGGAAGCCAGAGAAATCAACTTAAAGCTGTAAAAGAAGAGATGGGCCAGAATTAAACCCTAGTCTGCTAGGTCTGGAGCCCATGTGCTCTCTGCCACAAGTGCTCCAAATCTGACTGACTGCTTGCTTCAGCATTCTGGAAGATGGTTTGATCTGGGCATTTTGACTTGTCCACCTTCTCAGCCAGGGGCTGCTACAGGCAAGCACATTCTCTGGTCCTTTATCAAGAAAGCAAAAAAGTCTGAGAGACTGACATACACAGTCATAACAGACAGGGAGGAGGAATACAACATGCTTGTCTTTTTAGACAAGTCAAACTCAAGGGTACAATGATCTCAGACTTTTAAGAATTTTTACTTTTGATGTTTCAATTTCCTGGTTTCCCTCCTTTGGGTTAGAAAAACATTTTATGGGCCTCTCTATGGGGCTTTAATGGCATTTGACACTGTTGCTCGCTTCTGTTTTTCTCCCATGGTTTCCATAACACTCTATTGACCTGCTACTTCTTTTCCTTTCAAAGTTTTTACTGTCTCCCTTTCTCCATCTGTTCGATACCCCCTCACTCCCAAAGCTCAGTTGAGGGACTTGGCCCTCTAGTTCCTCCTTCAGAAAGTCCATCTATAAATATCATCAGATGGCTTCAAATCTTCGCATTTTCCCTGACTGCTCACCTGCACTCCCAGAATGCTGCAGAATGTTGCAATATACACTTTATGGCTTACATATATTTTCACCTACATAATCTCACTGCCCCACTTACAGACAGGAACACTGAGTCTGGGAACAGAGAGCAGTTTGACAGACATAGCTGGCTTTGACTTCAGATTTTAAACCCATGGGTTCTAATGCCATCAGAATGTTCTGTTGTCATTCTGTGAATGAAGAGCTACAGCCTGCTCTACATTCACAACACATCAGATTGTGCCTAACATTCTGCTAAGTGCAAAACCCTGAGTCACCTTTGACTCTCTTCATGCTTCTGTTTCCACCCTGGAAAGGCTAACATCCTGGGGAGAACTGTGGAAGGATGCTGACCTGCTGGGAGGTCACATTTACTTCCATCGTGGATAAACAGAAGTGGGAATGTGTATTTTTAAATTATCAACCTACTTTATACAGCTGGATATACTTTTGGTTAAACCTAAGAACTGTAAGATCTTGTACACCAACCTCTTGAGGTCATGTGAAGTAGATCAATAAAGAGTTGGCCTTCGGTCTGTCCTATATGTTGAGTCAGCTTATTGACCTTAATTCCACCCCTTATTCTAGCCCACGGGGACCAGCCAAGGTGTCCTGGATAAGAACTCTCGGTGCTGCTGAGGCAGCTAGGGGAGGGCTATTGCACCTCCTGCTAAAGGAGGCATGGCAGAGCCCATGAAGGTCAGGATCAACTTTTGCTTGAAAGACTAAAGTCTGAATACAGAAGTTGAATTCATGTACACAGAGCATTTAAAAATAGGTGAAAAGAATTAAATTAGAAATAAAAAAGGAACCCAAGTTCCAAAGGATTTTAAAATAAACTACCTTAAACCTGATCACACCTCAAGCAGAGGTGCACACAACAGCTAAGCCCTGCTCACTCCACCCTGCCTGCTGGTCTTGAGACAGAATGACTGTTCTCACCTGCCCTGCCTTACCCATGACTCCTCACCAACACTTGCTGGGATGGTGATCTCTGTTGTTAGAAGCCCAATGGCTTGTTTTAGGCATAATATTAATTGGTTCCATGAAAAACCAGGTTTGGTTCTTTAGCTGTTCAACTTGTTAAGTTGTCCCTCAACCTTCGCTCATAAAGAATTAAACTAAAATCTGCAAAGTAGTACCAGAGCAGGCACCGGCAAGGATCGGGAGGAGGGGTGCCTGAGCCAAGTGTAGAGGACGCTTTACTAAGGGGTGCCATGTTTTTACACACACCCTATATGTAAATATATGTGCGTGTGAATTTCGCTTAAGGGCAGTTTAAGAGAGTTGCTGATCTGAGCATGAGCATTTTTGACCAAAGGACTTCTGACCAGTGAGAGTTAAAGCCACTTTCAGCATAGCATAGAACGACCTGTGGGATTTCAGCTATTTAAAAATCAATTATGGCTTGGTACAAGTAGGACCAAATGAATTATTACAAATACCATAAGAAAAGAGCATGTGAATTTGCTCACTTAAAAGGCCTGAAATGCCCTGTCTGCACCAACTCTGGGCTAAAGGGAGGGGATTTGAGATGAAGCAAAAATAAACTCTGCCTGAAAAGGCTCATCACTGAGAAAGTCAGTAAACAAAACAATCACGGTGTATTGTGAGGAAGGAGGAGAAGGCATTATACGTTCCTGGGGTTCTGGAACAGAGGATTGCCTCTGCTCATTTCTGCTCATTTGGTCATAATGTGACATTTTGACTCAATAGAGGACGTACCCAGAGACTGATGCCTTGGCCTTGCCAGTGCATTTCACTACTGACTAAACCTCAGGTCCAGGGACAACTCTGATCTTCACCTCCTAAGTGGTCTTCTCTATGGGTGGTGGCCAACCACCCAGAGTTTTGCTTGGTGGCAAGCTAAACGCATGCTCCTCGGTGGCTTAGGGCAGGCCTGGTAGTGTCCCCCATTGTGTGTCTCAGTTTTCCACGTTTTTCTCAGGAGGAGATGGGCTCCAACTAAGAAATGTCAACCTCTCCGTCACTGGCTCCTCTGCCTCAAGCTGAAGATTCTCTTGTTCCCTTGAGCATCACCCCTTCCAGTCCATTCACTTCTTTATTTCCCAGATCTCTTGAAAGAGGATTGGCAGTCAACTGATTCTGTAACTCACTCACACCTGGATGTTTCTTTCACTACTCCACCAATAAGCCCCATGACATCACCAATCTCTGTCACCTCTCAATCCCTGTTCCCTCCTACCTTCCTGTTGACTCTCTCTCATACTTCTCACCTCACTCCTCTGCTGCTAGTGGTCTCCACAGGAATCTTCTGCCCACCAGTAGTTGGTTTTCCCTAGAGTTGGTTTTAGTGTCCCCAGGCCACATGTTAGTCCCGTGGGAATTCCACCAGCACTGTGGCTTCAACAGGGTCACCAAGCTTCAGTCTCACATTTTTTTTTTTTTGACTGTTTACTGAGTATCTCCACATGCTTATCATACACACACCTCAAACTCAATATATTCAAACTCATTCTATTTCTTCTAAATTCTGGTCCTCTCTTCAATTTCTGCTCTCTCCTTAGCTACTCAAGCTAGGAATTGTACAGCAATCTGCAATTCCTCCCTCTCCTTCACCCCACTCCCCCCAAATTTGAGTGCTTACCAAATCCTGATTCTACTCTGAAGTATTTCTAGAATCTGTCCTTTCCTCTCTCTCCCTCCCACTGCTTTAGAACCTCACATTCTCTTGCCTGAACTAGTTACCAAAGTGGCTTTTCTACCCCCGGCCTCTTCCCACTTACATGCATCCTCCCCTCTGCCATCAGGCTTGGATTGTGAGGTAATGCCACACCCCCGTTTAGCATTCCTTCAGGGCTCTCCATCAGTAATAGGATATATTTTGAACAACTGACACACGCAGCTCTTTATAATCAGGTAACATTTTTTCCTGCCTCATCTCCCCCTTACTCCCTTCACTCACACAGCACATAGTCTACAAATTCAATTTTATGAATAATTTCCAGTCTTCAGAATGCAGTACATGAGTCCACAAGCATTCTGTTCTTTTTGCCTGTGACACCCTTCCCCCTTTCCCTAGAAAAAATTTCCATCTGCACTTAAAGGTCTGAGCTCTGGGACATTTCTGTAAACTACCTCAGAAGTGATTATACACCTGTATTATAGCAGTTTCCGTACAGATTTTGTGCTTTTATGTCTGCATGTCTGTCTCTCCCATTTGAGTGCAAACTGAGTGCACCTGTCCACTCTGTGGCCACAGGGCCTACCCCAGGGCTGGGTCCATGGTAGATACTCAAATGTTTGCTGAGTTGACTTGAATGTACACATGGTTTCTCTCCTAACAACTGAACTTCAGCCTTTGCATGCCTTATGTTCTTAGTGACACAGCTACAGACCCAGCAGCTGAGGAATGAAGCAGTCAGTTTGTTACAGAGGCAGCTGGCAAGTAAAGAAGTAGTTAACGATGGCTGTCAATGGGCAGGCATGGGGCAGGGTACTCGTGTTTTTCACTATATACACTTCTGGGGTATCCGCTTTTGTAACCATGTTCATGTTTCATTGATAAATATAATAAAATTCTTTGTTGGTTAAGAACAATCTATTGATGCATCTGCAAACTGCAAAGGAATGCTTTCTGCATATATGAAAGGACAGGTTATACTCTGAGGGCTGAACTCCAAGAAGGCTGTGCAAGAGCTGTGTGCCAATGACAAGAGGGAGACCCTGTACCTTGAGGGCCACTTGCCTCAGAGCTCTGCACCTGAGAAACCAGGCAGAATCCCTGCAGAGAAAGCATGCATTTGCTTTGACCAGGCTGCTTACCTATAGAGACATCTTCTTGTCTATGTGTATTTATGTGTTGATTTTTTAAAAGCATAAGAAAATGTTTTAGGAAAATATTGTATTACTCCTTCTAACCACTGCCATAGGTAAAATGTGGAGAGGAGCAGGCTTTTGAAAGCAATTCCTGCCAGCTTATGAAAGCTGAGGCTCCTCAGGCACACCCACACTTCTGGTTAAAGGAAGTGGCCTTCATGTTGGACATCTTAGTGGAGAAAGGATAAAGCCGAAGTTTCTACTGAGGTCACTTGAGGGCTTGGGTCAGTGAAAGCCACCCGAGTGGTCAGCATTGCAATGTGCAACAGCAGAATGAATGGATGTGTTACCCAACATGGGTCACAAATAGATCCTTTCAAAGGCCAGAAATGAAGATCAACCAATCCTCCCTAAACACATCCGATGGCTGTGTGGTACAAAGGCCTATTTTGTTTCAGTAGCTAATTTCCTCACCATTTGATTACCAAAGTCTATCAGAGTTGAATTCTAGTGCTCTTTGCAAGTGGGAGCTGAGTCACAGGCACCTCGATGCTGTGTCTGCAGACTGAAGTGGATGACTCACGTCTGTAAAATTCTGAGAGAAAGTACCACCGACCCCTTGCTTAGTCATCTTTTGCATGGATGCTGGGTTCATGAGCTCTGTAAACTATAATGGGTGAGCTAGCCTTTTACCATCTCTTTATTCTTTTCTAAACAGTACAAATTACATCTCTAAAAATAACCTCATCTACGCAAGTGAGTCATTTTGACCTAACAAGCTTCCACAAGTAGCTACCCGGCTAAATTGTAATATTTACTTGTGAAGGTACAAATCTTGTTGTCATATTAGTCCCCATTTTTTCTTTTAGGTCAAAATTTGGTAGACTGGGAGAAGGGAGAAGTGTTCATCAAATGTTTTAAAGAAAACACGGTCTACTCCTAATCTTTGACATGGACAGAGTTATGGGATGGGGGTGGCAGAAGGAATTCTTTGAAAGCTATTCCTAACACCTTACAAACATTAGAATTTTAATATTTTAACCTAAAGATTAATCAAAGACTTTTAATACTGGATGTTGAAAGAGAAGTATAAATAGTTCTATTTACTTTAAAACCCTCAACTGTGAATTTATGACATTTTTGACAAAAGACCCAGCCACGCTAATAAATGAATATATATTAAATATTAATCTTTGCTCTCCCAGGAGGTGATCCTGTACCACGCCCAGAATTCTCTGGACACACAACTAGGCTTTGGTACTCCACCCATTTACCGTGGCGCTTTCCAGCCCTCAGGCCTGCCCACTGGTCTTCTGCTTGCCTTTCTTGAGCCTGGCATGCTGGCTCTCACCAGCCCCACCCCAGACCTGTCCCAGTTAGGCAACAAGTACAATGAATTCAACCTAGGGCAGGAGATGGTTGCCTGCATGGAGCTTATACCTTCATAAATGAGGCCACAATATTGAAACATCAAAGCACCGTCCACCTACACTCTGACTTGGTTAAAGAAGATTGGGAAGGTGTCCTTCCATGTTTGGCTGGAAATGGAATTACCTATACCACTGGGCCTGCAACCTTTCCACTGCTGTTCTAGCTTGTCCTCTCATCCAGACAGTCATGTTGAGGGTGCTGAGGGTGCTTAAGAATAAAAAGATGAAACCACCAGTCCATCTGAAAATTTCCAAGAAAATGGGCCACTAAGCCTACTGCCAGCTCCAGCTGGGCACAGGCTGAGTCATCTCAATCCCTCCCCACTCCTCTTCACTTGACTTGTACCAAGTAGGTCAGCTGGAGTCACCTAAAAACCTGCTCCTTATCCTAAGCAGTCAAGCGCCTGCTGTGGCGCCAGGTGCTGCTTGTTGGGTCTTGTGAGGGCTTCCCTTCCCTAATCCATTTCAGTCCTCAGCTCCAGCGGGGCCTGTGCACACTATACAGGAGCCACTCTCTCCTCCACGTCCATGCTCCTCTATGGGCTCCATCACACTGGCTCCCCTCTGGGACACAAAGCCCTCTTGTCACCCTGCAACCGTTATAAGCCTTTCTTTTCTCATTGCAAAATGGGAGAACGATCTACCTCTCAGGAAAAGAGACCCTGCACATGGGAGGGCTTTACAAACTGTGAGGGGCTTCCATCACCCAGCTCTCTCATCTCAGCCAGGGGTTGCAGAGCTCCTGCCTAGTCCTATCACCATGCAAGGCTCTGCATAATTATTATGAAGACACAATTCACACCTAGGCTTAGACCTCAGTGAACAAAGTAACTAGAATAATGCAGCAAATACACATGACCACTAAAGAACCACCCGAAACAGTAAGTGCTAAAACCTCATAGTTGTGTTATTCAGATCAAGTGTCTTTGGTGTAGGAGGGTGCTCAGGTCACAAAGCAAAACTGGACAAAGGTTTTCAGAAATGGTGTAAGAAAGATGAGGAAGTCAGAAACAGAAAGGAAGGTCAGCAAACAGGCTCTAGCTGAATGGGAGAGAAAGCCTGCTGGGCAAGGTGAGATAAAAGTGGTGTCTCAATCAGATGAATGTGTTGGCAAGGCACAAGAGATGGCCAGTGAAAGAATCCCAGAGCAAGGCGACCCGACAGGTAGAAGCTGGGGAGGAGGTATGGGAGTGGCAAACATAGAGGAAGTTAACACCTTGCATTTCTTTTTTTTTAAAATTAATCTCCTTTTTATTTTTTTGCTATTTTTTTGGAGACAGGTCTTGGTATTTATATATGGCTTCAAACTCTGTCTTCTTCCCTCAGTCTTGGGAGTGCTGGGATTACGTATGTGCACCACCATGCCCAGCTTTGGCCTGTTTTGTTTTGTTTTCTTCTTTTATTCATATGTGCATTCAATGTTTGGGTCATTTCTCCCCCCTTCCCCCCCAACCCCTCCCTTCCCCCTCTGCCTCCTCCCTCTTCCCTGTACCCCCCTTGCTACCAGGCAGAAACTATTTTGCCCTTATCTCTGATTTTGTTGAAGAGAGAGTATAAGCAACAATAGGAAGGACCAAGTGTTTTTGCTAGTTGAGATAAGGATAGCTATACAGGGAGTTGACTCGCATTGCTTTCCTGTACATGTGTGTTACCTTCTAAATTAATTCTTCTCAAACTAACCTTTTCTCTAATTCCGAGGTTAGCCTGGCTCAAAACTCCTTGCATTTGTAAAGCGCAGGATGGTTCCGATTTGCTTTTGGATGATCTAAACCTCACAACTCCCAGGCGTATAGGCAGGATAAGTAGCAGTCCCATTCCACAGATGAGAAGACAGTCTCAGGGCCAGTATGAGGTGAGGCTAAGAACCTAACCCAGCTTTGATTGTGGGACGAATGCTCTTTTCTGCCATCTGCACAACTCTCAAGACTAGGTACGTGCCAGGCTTAACTAGGAAGCTGTTTCTAAAACACAAAAGTTTGGCAACCAACCCTTGCCATCCCCTGGAGGAAGTGAGGGTGGGGACAGGGTGTTCAGGAGTCAGAATTTTTCAAGGCTCTGTGAGTTTTGATGTATAGTCAGGGCAGGAACCATTGCAGTGCACTGAACGGAACATTGTGGGCCTGAGTGGATAAACTGGTAAAAGAGAAGGAGAAATGGCATATTTTTCCAAGGTCTGGACCTCAGTTCCTGCAAGTCTGGCCTCGCATTAAAAGCTGGGTCCAGCAGATGTTCAGTTCAGGGAGTTGGGTAGGACTGGCTCTTATACCAGGATGTCCTATCTGCTCTGTGTGCCCAAGCTAGCTCTTATCTTTATCCTTACCAGCCAGAGCAAAACAATTCTGTGGCCTTCTGGAAGACTGAGAGTACTGTGGCTATGAGGGTGACTTCCTGTGAGGAGGACGACTTCCTGTCATGAGGACAGTGCACTCTCCCTGCTTCAAGTTAGGCCCCTGTGCTACTGGGCCCTGTATTTCCCACCTTCCCAGTTGTCCACACTCACAGGCTCTTTCAGCCATGTTAAACCCCAGGTCAAATGGCCTCTCAGGGAAGCTAGCTGGGCAGAGGGTGGTCCTCCTTTTTTATTCCCACAGGACTGTTTTTTCACTCTCTTCCCTACTAGACGAGTAACTTGATGGCAGGTACCATCTTGGATCATCTTATAGTTTCTATGAGAAAGGCTCCCTAACTAGTTGTTTATTCTTGGGGTATTTGTTGACTACCTTGCAGTCAACCTGAATGAACCTCTATTTCTCAGTTTTCTGCTACCCCACTGCCCTTTAGAACAAATGCAAACTTCTACCAAACCACACCTTCATTTGACTGTTCTGACTTACACTGAAGTCTTAATCCCTGAGCTAAACCAAGCCTGCCTTCCTCTTATTTTTAAGTTTTTGTCTAAGTAGAAAGTTGTTCCTTTTATTACATGAGGTTCCATCCTCCACTCTATTTACCTCCCCCTACTACAAGTTTTAGTGGATTTTGCCTAATGTCTATTTTCCCAGGAGATATCCAAATTACTACACCCAGCTGACACATTTAAACCTCAAGCAAAAAACTTGATAGTTCATTTAGCATTTACAACTTCATCACTGCTAAGTGTTTGAAACCTATCATGCCTTTGAATTATGGTTTTGGATACAGCATAGTCATAGACCCCCTCATTGCTGCTTTTGTGAATACACTAGTCTAAATACCAAAAAAAGAGTTTCTTGTCTCCTGTCCATTACATTCCATCTTCAAAGTGTAATCTATTTTGCTTGTCTGTTTTGAGACAGGGTCTCCCTATGTAATCCATTAAAGTGGAATCTTAAAACCACCTCCCTTTGGATGCTTTCCCAACAGAATTCTCCCAATTCTCTACCAGCCAACATAACACTCCCTCCCCTTTTCTTCTCACAGTTGTATCTGTCACAGCTGTACTTCTTTCTCTTCTCATACAGGCCAGTTGAAAGTTAATGCCCTTGAAAGTAGCAACCAACTCTATTGCTACCAAGTGCCTAGAACTGACTGAGTGATCATCTGAGATGGCCATAAATGTCATAATCTAAAGGTAATTACCAAGCTTGAGCATAAATACACACAACTAATGAAACCCAAGAACCCACTTGAAAACCTAACATTTTCAACCTGCTATGTAAAGTTGTCCAATATTATGTCCTATAGTTACCCTGCCTGAGTGGCCCTTTCTTTTTAACCTAGTGGCTCCCTAAGGGGGGCCTGGGGTGATACATGCTTCTGTATTTATCTAAAATCCTTTTTGAAACCATGGGATTGCTTCTAGTTTGGTATATCACAGGAAGACTCACTGTAAAGGGCCTGGGTGTTTAAGGGGCTTGTTCCTTCACAATGTATTAACAAACTGATCTCTCAAAATAGCTTTCAAAACCAAAACAAACTAGAAAATATTTGAAGATTGTGATCAAGTCATGTTACTGCAATTGGAACTGCAACCTGCCCTGTGAGGGCCTGTGTCATGAGGAGAGGAGGTCACATTGGTTCACTACCTGGGTGGGGAGACCTTGAGGAACAATGTCCCTGATGCAGCAGGAAGTTGCTCTGGTGGCAAGTGGTGGCTCTGGTCCAGCACGAGGCCCAACCAAATCAAATACACTCAACTACCCTGCATTACCCAAATCTCCTCTACTGGGGATGACAGGTGAAAACCCTAAGACCTTAGGCCTACGTTCTGCTGCAGTAGTCCATACATGTGATGTGATGTCTTCTTTTATCTACAACATCGCCAGACAAGTCAAGCATTTCTCTGAGATATACTGTGTGCTAAGGGACAGTCATCTTCTAAGTTGCAAAAACCAAAAAGCTATTTCATATCTTTTACTTATTTATTTGCCTTCAAGGCTCTGGAACATAATCTGTACATGTCAACTCGGTGAGCTGCATCCCTAGTGGCGCTGACTTCTGAATCCCAGGTGAAATAGGGCAAGATCTATCACTAAAGGACCAAGAAATGATAAGTGTTGCATCATTTTGTGAGTAAGACAAAATGAGGCAGAACAGAAAGAGGTGAGTTGGAATTTGGACATTCAGGACTTGGGTAAAACCCAGTTCTGCATTTATCACCTGTGGGATCTTGGCAAGTTACTAAACCTCTCTGCTTTCTACCATCCCAGTTGTAGAATGGCAATTATGATTTTTATCTCGCAATGTTTCATAAATGACAACTATTAGTTGTGTGACTTGGATTGAGGGCCAAGTCTCTTTCTCTTGCATAGAAGTGGCAGAAGATATCAACGGACTGCAGGAATTGTCATGCCATCCGGGTGAACAGCTGGATAACTCTGGGTTTAGAGGAAGATGACTCTGGCTTAAGTGCAATCAAATACAATAGCAGCTGTGAACAAAACCCTCTCCAAAGCATAAACACTACAGAGTGTGCACGTGCGTGCCAGGTGCCACCATTTCAAGTGCTTGTTCCTAGTTCAGTCCATTTTAAGAGAGAAAATTTAAATACTATTCACTGGAATGGTAGGATGTAATGATTTTCTGACTTTAAGTTTCATGAAGGAGAGAACATATCTTATTCATGGTTGAGTGCCTGGTCTAAGATAAGTAGTCAGTAAAAATAATTTCTAGCTGAATTGTAATAGTGGACTTAACCCAGTTTTCCAATGCTGTTAATAGAAAATAGTAATGCCAAGGAAACAGCCCTTCCAGGATTTTTATAATATGTATAGTTAGCCAAGTACTATTAGTACTATTAGCTAAACAGTATTGGAGCCCCTGAAATGATCTTGAATGTAAAAAAAAATCCAAAGTATCTCAAACCTATTTTTATTGAATAGCCCAGGTTTGTTTTTAATCTTTCCACAGCTCATGTTCACATCTGTGACCTCCCTTTTATGGGCTCTGGAGCTATAACTCTGAAAAAAGACAGATAAGGTAGGAACCTTGTTAAACAAAATCCCCACCAAAACGACAAACATTCAAACAGGAGTGGCCTGCCTTTATCTCATCACCACCCAGCTTTGACGGAGTCTGTTTCCCTTTCACAAAGGGTCTGCTGTCTGGGAAGTGAACATTTTACCCAGGAGACCAAAAGTCACTCCCCAGCTAGGTATTTCCCAAAGGACGGGTACTGTATGTTCCAGAGGGAGCTTGCTGAGCTAACTATCTGGGTTGCCATAAAATGCCTTGATTTTTATCTGTGGTAGGACAGATTGGGCTTTTTGATAATCTTAGTCCATTTCCCTGGAAATGCGGGTATGCATCCATATGCTGACTCATTGTGGGTGCAGAGAACACAGACTCCTCTGCAGAGGGTGGAGACTGTGAAGACCAAAACTTTCAAGAGAAGGCGGAGAGTCAGGAAAGACCACAAACAGAGAGCTGTTCTGGATGGATTATTTACCGACAGTTTGCCAGCAGCCAGATAAGGGAAGGATCAGGCTGGCAGCTCTTATGGTAGTGGGTTCTTTAGGTCTTTCATTTAAGATAAAAAAAGATTTGACATGTTTATTAAGCAATTTGGTTTCCCTGGAAGCTAGCATGCACATTTGGTGATAGTTATGTAGCAATTACTTGTTTGCCACAACTTCAGTTTTGGTCTGATGAACTGTTGGATTTGGTTGCGCCTTTGACGGGATGAGATACTTTTTTTTTTTGGTGGAACTGGGGTTTGAACTCAGGGCTTTGTGACTGCTAGGCAGGGGCTATGCCACTTGAACCATACCTCCAGTCCCTAAGATAATATTTTTTGAGGCAGGGTATCACTATGTAGCCTGGGCTAGCCTTCAACTCATAGCCTCCTACTTTCACCTCCAGAGTGCTGAGATTATAGGCGTGTACCATCAGGCCTGGCTGAGATACTTTCAAAGAGATGGTATTTAATAAAAAGTAGTTATGCAATCCTGCCTTTCACTGGAGAGGATCACTATATGGCTTTTGCAGGATTTCTCTGCATAGAAATAATCTTCACAATAGACATCAAGACACACTACACATTAAAATTCTGACCATGACTAGGTCAGTGGATGAGTGTAACTGATTTATGGAAACTGTGGGGAAATTCAGACAATTGCAGAACCAGATGGATTATGACTTGGGCACTGGGGCCAATCAAAACAATGGGCTAGCATTTGTGATCTTTGGTTGACCCAGTCCCAAAGTGGGTCACTCCATGGCATTAGAAAAAAATCAACGAATAAGAATCATCCATTCAAATGATTGGTCTGCTGCTTGTTGCACTCTTATCACTATAGGGATTTGCTCTTATTACTATTAATTACAATGTTTCAGTTCATTCTTTAAAAAATTATTATGCAATAATTTTTAATGTAAAAATTATAAATAATGTAATTTTGTTGTATTCGACATATAACAAAAAATATCGTGACACATACTTACGTTCTGAAGCATGGTTAAAAAAACAAAACAACCCCCCCCACACCCATCTGAATCTACAGTCCCTCTCAGAACAATGACTTAATCTGATTCCCTCCTTCCCCTCTTCCTTCAGTCCCCCTGCTTCTCCCAGAGATAGCCACTAGTCATGTTTTTGCTTTAAAAATCTAGGGCTTTAACGCATATTTCTATAGCCCTAAATAATTAATTGTTTGGCTTTGTTGTTTTTGACTATTTATATAAAAATTGTATCATATCATGTATCCCCTGGAACTTGCTTTTTCCAGTTGATACTAGGTTTCTGAGATTTCACCTTCATTGTATGTAGAGCCATTTTCACAATTATTTAATAATATGGGTTTGACACTATTTTATTTATCCATTCCTCTCTCAGTGAGCACTTGGGTTTTGGGGTTTGTTCTAGTTTTTACTGCAATTAACAATACCACCATGACTATTCTTGACCACATACTCATCAACATGTCTTCCTTTCCTCCTAGAGCATAGTCAAACAATTTTCCCAGTCTTCCTGCAAAGAGCTGAGCCAATAGATCATGTGTGAGGGGATGCATGCCACTTTCAGACCTTATTCCTTTAGTGCTGACATGCCAGCCTGAAGCAGAGGGTGTGGTGGGGAATGAGGAGTCCACAGGGACTGGAAGAGTCACTAGACAGAACCTGGGTCTCAGAAGACCTGTGTGAAGCAGAGTCCTTTTCCTACCCCTGAAGACCTCCACTGACTGATATTGCAAGAAATAAACCTTTACTGTGTTAGCCACAGAGATTGGCCATTACTTGGTGTAACTGTTAGACTTTCCTGATACAACTTTCATTTCAAAATGTGTGTGTGTGTGTGTGTGTGTGTGTGTGTGTGTGTGTGTGTGTAAAATGTGGTCAGAGCTGGAAGCCAGGGAGGGCTCTGCCTCATGATTTTATGGGGAGTGAGGGAGCTGTATAAAATGGCACCAGGAGGGACTGGTGTAGTGGTTGAGTTGTTCTGCCTCTTGATTATGTCAGTGTCAATATGCTGCTTGTTGACATCGTCCGACAGATGTTCAAGATATTCCCATGGGGGAAAATGGGCAAAGAGGACTACAATGATCTCAAAATGAAAAGGTTTTAAAACCATGAAGGACTGCATAGTAAATATGCAGAAATAGTAACAGAACCAGGGAAGGCAGTTACTCCCTCATTTTTGGATCATGTAGCCCTTGGACTCTGATGTAGGACTCAGTGCCAACCTTTTAACCTTTGTTTCCTGACCTTGAAAACAAGGAAAAAGCCTGCCCTATCCACTTCATGGGGTTTTGGAAAGATAAATTACATGAGGTGATAAATGGGAAATTACTTTGAAATTCTGTAAGGTCTTACTACTTATTTTGAAGAGACATTTCTAAAAACAAGTGAGGAGTGACAAAAGCATGACATAAGGCCCACTTACATTTATTAGTGCAAAAGCTGTAGTATCTTGTTCTTATATTAACTCAGTGACAAGATGGGGGTAGGTTCAGAATCATACGTGCATGGTGACAAGATGTCAAAAGTACTTGCTCCGGGTGCAGATGGAGTGTTTAATATGCCACTTTTCATATAAAAAAAGAAACCTAAGAATACATAATTGTATTTCTTTTATTTGCATAAAGAATCTCTGTGAGGCTGAATCTAAAAAGCAAACAAAAGTGACAGGAAGAGGACGAGAATGGACTGGGCAGGGGGAGAATGGGATTTTCATATTATGTATTTTTGAAAATTAAGTGAATATATTGCCTGTTCAAGCCATTAAATGAAAAAAAGGAACCTTACTAGGGAGGATTGATATATTTTGTGTGTGGGTTGGGAAGAGGTAGCTACTTCTTATTTTTCTCCAAGTCTTGATTCCAGGAACATAGTTAGCTGAGTGTTATCACTAGGGTGTGTGCACACGTACATATGCATGCATGCCCGTATGTGTGCATATGAATAAGTTTCCTTGTGCCAAAGACTCGTGGCCAAACCTTATCTCCTTCCTGTCCCCCAAAGCTGGAAATATCCAGGAGTCAGGGAGAGGGGTTGCTGAAGCAGCTACTCCTGCTTTTCAGTTTTCTGCTTCTTGTCACCTTGTTTAAGAACACTGATTTAATTATATTGTTACCTTATATGAGGCTGGCTGGATGCTCATTACAGGACAAAACAAGATGAGAAACAGAAGCTGAGGTCCTTGCTTCAACTTCTTCACTGTAACCACTAGGCAGTACATTCTTGGGCCATATGTGGCTTAAAGACAAAGCTACCGCCCAGAATATCGAAGTTAAATCTGGGTTGTTTCAAAGGACTTGCTAGTTAAAAGACTCAAACTTGAAAAGCTGAAATCAAGAAGCAATTCTTTCTGATTGGGTTGGGTTTCTGTAGTCGCCCTAACCGACAGAATGACGGAAACAATGAGTGGTATTGGAGTAAACTGTCTTTGAACACTGGGATGTATGCTCTCCTTCTGTTTACTCTCTGTGGAGTCCACCGAGTCTGCAATCTTGGGCTGTTCACCTCCCAGAAGAACGGGTCTTTTGAAGTATTCAGTCCCCTTGGTTAGAGGCCAACTGAGCATGTTTTCAACTTCTTGTAAATACAGCGTTCCTGCACCGTCCCACTGAAAGGGGTATACCTTCTCATTGACTGTCTGTGGTAGAACACTTGAATTGGGGTTTTGGTTAACTCTGTCCCTCCAACATAAAACAAAGGCTTTGCCATTTGGAGATGCTTTTGTTCAGACCACAATTCATTTCTGAGGTCTCAATCAAATAAGAGCTTAAGAATAAACTTTGCAAATTCTTTTAATATGTCTGACATAGGAGACAGTTTACAATATATGAGGTTTTCAAGCATATAGCTAAATTTAAAAAATCAGGAATATTAGCTTAGCCAAAGAGACTAAAAAAAAAAAAAAGACAATGTACACTGGGAAAGCTGCAAGGAATCGGAGTGTTTGTTTGTGAGTACTTCTGGAAAAGGACTGTTCCAGTCATTCCTAGATCTTAAGGGTTCAGTATGGCACTGGGCATAAAGAATACGGTTACATGTCGTGGTGTATAATTCTGCTCTGACTTGGGGTGTTTACAAAGGCAAATCCACCTCTCTGAGAACTGAAGGCCCCCAAAGCTAAGTGAGTCTCCATGTTTCACCTGAAAGACTAACTGGAAATACACTACACTGGACTTGTAGCTTTCTTGGGAAACAAAGCAGAGTGGAATCAATGGTTTAGGTAGGAGACTGCTGGGTGGCTGGCATTTCAAATGGGAATGTAATTGCTAGCTCCCTGGCCTTAATCACACCGATAGATTCCTTTTGGCAATTATCTTTACTAGGTTCACCTGTATGCAAAGTTTGCTGATTCTGGGCAGGTACATGGTTTCCCTGGAGACCTGGAAGCCTTAATCCACCTTTTCAACAGTAGGATAGTTCAAAAGACTCACAGTACAAAGGGACAGCTTCATAGATGGGGGCATCAGAGGAAACACTGGGAAAGCCCATCGCACCTCATTTTCAGAAAGGAGCTAGGAGTTAGGATCCCTATCCTAAGGTTGGGATTCTCCAGACCACATACATACTCAGGGCCTTCTAACTGCTACGGAAGAGGCAGTACCGTGCTTGCCAGCCTCTTGGAAATCAGAGGACTTACCCAATATTATTTTATGGCACACTGGGAAAAACTGGTGAGGCTGGTAGTCACTGTGGGCTCCAGCTTCTCCAAGTACTGCTGAGATCAGACCCCTCTGAGTGGATTATCCCTGATCCAGCATTGTCCCCCAGCATGTGGGCTGGGGAGACTTAGTGAAGTGATAAGAGTAAAGATCTGAAATCAGAGGCCTTGGTTCAAGTGCCGTTTCCTTCATCGACTAGCTTTGGAGCTTCTGGAAAGTGCTTCAGCTTCACTGTCAGTAAAATGGCGGTAAGTAGCCCAATCTCATGGGACTGTTGAGAGAATTTTATATAATTATCAGTGGAAAGTACTTAGCACAGTACTTTGTAAGAAGTGAGCACTGAACAAATGATATTACTTATCTGTAACACTGGTCTATTATTACCCACACTGGAGGTCACTTTTTATCATCCTGGTGACCTCTGAATAAGAATGGATTAGATAAGAAAAAGCAAATATGTTCTACTTCTCTACTGATCACTCTTTAATAATTCCTTGCTCTCCTCAGGATAAAGTCAAAATTTATCAGCCTTGTATACAGTGCTGCCTGTGCTCTTGCCTCTGATAACTTCTTTAATCTCACCATGCCCTGGATCCACTGGACGTTTGAGAAATTCGAATCACTTAAGAGTTTCTCCTTCAGTATTTTTGTTTATGGTAATTCCTCTGCCTGAAATGCCTCCTGCCCTAGTGAGTGTCCCTACTCTGTGTTCCCATGATATCTGGTATACACCTAGCATTGTATTTAAATAATGTTTCAATGCTGGTTTTTTTTTTTAAATATGTTCATCTTCCCTATTAGACTGTGAGCCATTTTGGACAAGTTCGCATTTATTCTGGTATCCCTGAGTCTTGACCACAGCAGGTGCTCAATACATGGTGAACAAAGGAATAAGTCAACACACAAATGAGTAAATTATCGCACACATCAGGTCTGGAGGCTACTGGAAGAAAGGAAAAAGGAAAGAAGGAAGAGAGAGCAGGCAAGAGGGAAGAAAACAGCAGGCACACTGGAAAGGAAAAGGTAGAATTATCTACATTTCTTTCTGCTTTCATTTTTCTTTTTGTGGTGCTGGGGATCGAACCTAGGCCTTATATATGCTAACAAGCACTCTCCACTGAGCTACACCCCCAGCCCTGTATTTCCTGATGACATGATCATGCACACAAAAATCCTAAGGAATCTACAAGGACCAATATACAAAAATCAATTGTATCTCTATGTTTTAACAATGAGCAATTGTAAAAATTTTTAAAAATCTACTTCTAATAGCTTAAAATATGCTTAGGAATTGTTTTAATGAAAAATGAATAAGTCCTGTATACTGAAAACTGTAAGACACTGCTGTGGAAAATTAAAGATGATCAAAATGAATGGAAACATCAACCTTGTTCATGAATTGGAAAACCCAGTGGCAATTCTCCCCAAACTGAGGCAATGACTCAACACAATCTTAGCCATGCTTTTTATGAAGAAACTGACAAGCTTATTCTGAAATGTATATAAAAAGACAAAGGATCCAAACAGTTTAAATAATTTTGAAAACAGAAATACGAAATTGCTGTGCATTGTGGTATACATCTGTAATCCCAGGAGGATGACTCAGGAGGATCATGAGTTCAAGGCCAGGCTGGGCTACATAGCAAGCTCACTCTCAAAAAGACAATAAATAAATAAATAAATAGAAACAATTTAGAAGTTATTTGTGAACTGGATTAGGCAAGACTTTTTTTTTAAGCAGGATGCAAAAAGTGTGCCTCATAAAATTAAAAAGTGATAAAGTAGATTTCACCAAAATTATAAACATTTTGCTTTTTGAAAGACCCAGTTGAAATGGAAAGACTCTGCAAATATTTGCAGAACACATAGCTGGAAAGGGGCTTATATCCACATGTGCAAAGAACTCACAGCTTAGGGCCGGGGATGTGGCTCAATAGAAGAGCACTTGCCTAACATGGGTGAGGGGTGAGACCATGGGTTGTATCCCCAGCATGATCTCCCCCAAAAAAGAAAATAACTCGTAACTCAAAAATAAGAGGATAACAAAACAACAAAAAGATATGAACATTGGTCAGTATTTCAGGTCGTACTGAGATGCCAACAGTGCAATGCTGAACAGTGAATACTGTCGTAAAAGCATTTATCTGTTTTCAAATCTTAGACTGGGGCCATTCAAACACAGGAAAAATACTTAGCTGGACTGGAAGAAACCTGGTTTCTAGCCCTGTTCTCCCACTAACATACAGACTTGGGGCAGATACTCAGCCCTTCCCGTAACAGAATTTTTAAGGAATTCTCAGTCCGGGGCCCACGAGTCTCCCCTTACTACCCCACAGAGGTCCTTGGGTTCAAAGATTTGAGGATTTGGATGGGAAAGATGTGTATCTTGGTTTTCACACACTTTTAACTGAAATCTGGCATTCCCCCCAGTTATGAATATAAGTAACAATCTGCAGAGGTACTAGCGTACCTTGACTTTGTTACCAATAGAATTCATGGGTGCTTTTATATTGCATCGCAAGCGTTGCCTGTATCCCAAAGTTTTATTTATATTCATCACTATTTTAAAATTACAGTGGTTAACAGATTTGCCACTGGGTCTTATCATTTTATGTGCTAAGAAGTTTGTATCTCTACATTACAATTTTTAAAGATTTGGTAACAATACTATATATATATATATATAATTTTTTAGTGGTACTGGGGATTGAACCCAGGGTCTTGTGCTTGCCAGGCACATGCTCTATCACTTGTCATACCCCCAGTCCTTGTACTTTTGGACCATGATCTTCCTACCTCCACCACTTGAGTAGCTTGGATTACAGGCATGCACCACCATGCGTGGCACCATATTTTCTTAACTAAACTATGGGAAAGGAAAAAGGGTAGTGATGTCCATTATTTGGAGCCACAACCCTTCTTTTCTGAAGAAAGGCTTTCAAGATTAATGGATCCAGATTTGAAAAAAAACAACTGTAGAAAAAAAAATCTATGTCTGAGACAAACAGAAATTTGAAGACTCACTGGGTATTAGATAATCTTAATAAATTAGATCGAATTTTACTGTGAATATACCATATCTTTAAAAAATCCTTACCTGTTAGAGATAGATACAGAAGTGTGTATAGGTGAAATAATATAATATTTCACATTTGCTTCAAATATATTCCAGAAAACAAAAAATTAAATTAAAAAAGGGAGAGGAAGCAAAGAAACAAGGTGAACAAAACTGCAATTTCTGTGATGGGCACACATACATTTTGCCTCTGTTTTTATGTTTGAAGCTTCTGTAATAGAAGTGTTTTTGTTTTTGTTTTTCGTTTTTGAAGAGTCACTCAGGATGGCTCCAGGCCACAGGTGTGTTTAGACTGTACTTTGTTAATAAGAGCAAGGGAGCTCTCCTGCCTTAGAACCAGAGTTACCTCCCTATCTGCACTTCCCCTGGGCCTGGGACAGCATTTGACCTTGCAGCTTTTCATGGACTTTAAATGATAAAGCATTATTTCCGACCACATTCACTATGTCTAAATAGGGTGAGTTGGTTTTGGTAATCAGTAGCTAGTTAATTCTTCAGTTAAGCCAATTAGTTTTGTTCTTTTAATGGCCACAGGGTGAATCCCTACCTCAAACCAGTGTATTTGTGTCCCTGGGCAGGGGATGACTGCTGAACAACCTGTCGCACCACAGAGGAACAACTCCAGCCCCATGTCCCATGGCCTTCAGCTTGTAATGGCATCTTTGGTGAGATGACCACTCCCTAGTGCAGAGGTCAGTGGCCACATTGTTCTGTCTTGGGCATGGATGGACACAGACACTCCCTGCCTTTGTTCTTGGGGCTTCCAGGTTCTTTGCGAAGCAACCAAGGATTTTGAAAGTCGTCACATAGTTGGGGACTCTGTGCGACAATTATCTGAAGCACTGCTTCAGATAACTGCATTGCAACTTAGCACATGGAGTCTGAGATCAGTTCCTGGGTTTAAGTCTTAGCTGTCACTTCATCTTGTGCTGGCACAGTTTTGCCTTTGGTTACATGGGGCAATACTAGAAATTACCCTAGGAGGATGGGGGGAGGATTCTAAGTATGGAGAACAGTGTCTTGGCTGTGGTATAGACAGACTAGCTGTTAACTGTGATTCCTACAGAAACAGTTCTGCACCAAGTAATGCCTGTGCGTCACCAGAGTCAGCAGCACTTCAATAGTAATTAGAAGAAAAGGTTTTACTGAACTAAATCAATACCATGAATTTCTGTAAACAGCTTTCTTTCTTTCATTGGTTATAATTTGGTAATCTGACAGCAGCTGCAAAATCACTGAAAATTCTTATGACCTTTCTTTGATCTGCAACACTCACTTTTGCAATTACTTTAATCCAATAATTGCAACTGAAAAGAGCCATACAACATATATAAGAGGGCGTAGAGGAAAAAATCATTGCATCTAATTTTCACCTTTCCTTACAAGGAGTCTTTTAAGAATTTTAAGAGTGTTGTGTAATGCAAGGTATCACAATAAAGAGAATATTCTCAGTGAAGATAAAGGAAATTAATGCTCAATCTAGTGTCAGAACTTACAAAACACACTTTTTGGAAGTATATTTTAAAGACAAGACATAAAGAAGTTTCATTTTGAATCAAGTAGTGAGGGGTGGCCACAAAGGACGTGAGCTCCCTTGAGTTGTGAACTGTGAGCTGTGAGCTTTGTGGTAATCACACGATGAAAACAGCTTGGCCTAGCAGAGCCAACCACCTTCAAGGAAGTCTCAGGACACAAATTAACCCTTCAGGTTTCAGAAAGGACTCACCAGTTCTAACAATTAAAGCAGGAAGGCGTTTAGAAAGATTTAAATTTTTTTTTTATTCTTTAGCATTTTGAATAATATACAGAACTGTTTTCATTTTTGTTCATAGTCAACTGTAGTTCCTGTTAGTTATTAATACTACAAGTGACAAACTAAGCACTTTTATTTATGATATGAGGTAAACATGTTAATCCTAGACTATTATGTGTTTTAAACAATTTGGAATAAATAGTATTGTACTTTCTAATTTTAATCAATTTACTGATTCTGATTTGCTCTTCAAATATATTTATTTATATGAAAATGGAATTCACATCCAAAAAAAATAAGTAGGTTTTGAGAAGCATCATAGTTTTGGTTGTGTTGAATTACGTAGTAGCCATTTCAGTTGTTGCCTGCTAAATATTTTCCCTAAAACACTGTTTCTGTGGCAAGGAGATGAAAGTCTGCCATTTAGCTCAGAGCTGAGTGGCTGCTGCTGTGGTGGTTTTTCCTTGTACTGGTAAAGCGATGGTGTAACATCAATGCAAATAATTTCCTGGGTTATACGAGGAATTGTGGAGCTCAACAAAATCAGAACTTGGGATGGGTGTTGGTAGCAATTAACACAAGCCTTTGATTTTTACTTAAAATTTCAAAAGATGTCCTGATTTCTAACTTATTGGTCTTGATTGAGGAAAGAATTACTTAAATGACTAGCAGAAGTAATCTGAAGTTGTCAATTTTCTTTGGCTTAAAAGATTAAAAGTCCTACAAGAATCTGAGCCCTCTCATAGGCAAACTTAAATCCAATGAATGAATGAACAGACAGAGAAATAAAGACCGAAACAGAAAAGAATATTAAAAAATCTGTTTGAGCCAGGCACTAGTGACTCATGCCTGTAATCGTAGCTACTCAGGAGGCAGAGATTAGGAGGACTGCAATTCGAAGCCAGCCCAGGGCTGGCTCGCAAACAGTTCGTGAGACCCTATCTCAAAAAAAACCTATCACAAAAGGCTGGTGGAGTGGCTCAAAGTGTAGGCCCTGAGTTCAAACCCCAGTACTGCTAAAAAAAAAAAAAAGTTTGAATATTATTGTTAAAATAAAGAGAAAAAAAATCAGAGTAAGGAGGTGATCATTCTCTGTATGCAATGAACCTGCTACCTCCCCACATCCCTGTGACACTGTAAAATGAGGGGTCAGAGTCCTGTGAGGAACACTGGAAACCACCAGCTTGGCAAGACACAAAGAGTATGTTCTTTCTCTCGTCTTCTTTAAAAGGTATGATTGTTTGTAGCAACAACAGACATCTGTAAGTGTTTGCACTATAACATGACAATTAAGAGCACAAACAAGGGGGAGCAGGAGAAAAGCTGCTAGTTTTACCAGAATTAAGTCATCATGAACCAGAAGTAGATTGTGTTGAAGATACATATTACCTTTTCAAGAACAAACCATGAAAAAAAGGAACTTTAAAAAGAATCAACAATGGACTTGCCCACTGTTCACTACACCCAGCCCCCACTCCCAGCTCCTCACAGCCCCAGGGCTTCTGCTCTCTTCACTGGATCCTGGTATTGGCCCGTTAGGTTTCCTGAGGGATGTCTCCCAACCATCCTAACAATAGCCCTCGTAGTCTCCAGCATCACCCTATGCTCTGTTCCACATCCTGGTCCCTGTCCCATGTGAAATTCGCACGCTGATTCATTTACATCTTTTATTGTCTGCCATCAGTCTCTCTCTCTCTCTCCTCTTGTCTATACATATATAAACGTGTGTGTGTGTGTATAAAATGAGGGTCACTTTCTTTCATATATCACTTATATATTAGCTTAGTCACAAAGTATTTG
This sequence comes from Castor canadensis, assembly GCF_047511655.1. Lineage (NCBI taxonomy): Eukaryota > Metazoa > Chordata > Mammalia > Rodentia > Castoridae > Castor > Castor canadensis. The sequence goes on along the minus strand of NC_133397.1, from coordinate 23,914,224 downwards.
TTTTAAAAACTGCACACTATAGCTGGGCCTGGTGGTGCATACCTATAATCTCTGCACTGGGGAGGCTGAGACAGGAAGATGGCAAGTTCAAGGCCAGCCTGAGCTGCATATGGAGACCCTGCCTCAAAAAACCACGAACTGGGGATGCACCTCAGAGCTACAGCCCTTGCCTAGCGTGTTCAAGGTCTCAGGCTTGCTCGCCAGCCTCACAGAAAACAAAACAAATAAACACATACCACTGAACTTCACTTTTACCTGGTCTCTTTTCTCATCAACTAGACCAGGAGTCAGCAAACCTTTCTGTAGGGGTCAAAGGTAATTGGGCTCTGTTGGCCATACAGCATCTGTTTCATGCTGTTTCTTTTTGTCCCTAACAGCCCTTTAGAAATGCAAGCACTCTTCTTAGCTCGAGACCCATATAAAAACAGGCCCAGGGTGGGATGTGACCCAGTGGCTACACTTCTCTAATTCCCGTGCTGTACTGCTGTAAAGCCTCACAATCAAGCATGAGTTTTTACTGCTGTCCTTAATATCCAGCAGTGTGGGGCAGAGAGTGGCTCTCAGTGAACTCAGAACTCAGTTAAATGGACTGGGGGCGGAGGCAGCGAAGAGAATGGGAGCACCTTTAGTTTGAGAGGCTCGTGCTAGGTAGACGCGGCCTATGGTCCAGGCTGGATGATCCAGGGCTTTACAGGTCCTGGGAAAAGACAGCTCACCAGCCACAGGTTCTCTCCCATTGTCTTTGAAGTCACCAATCTCAATGCTAGCTCCTTCCAGGCAGCACCTCTGCTACCAAAGACAGTGGTGTCCTGTGTCTATTTACAGTGCACTCAAGGGGATCAGGAGAAGCCTTGCCCCAGGGCTGCTCTTGCTCTGTGACACTTTGCCTTACTATGTGGCTCTCTTGACACCAGCATTCTGAAAAGCTGCTGTTTTGAAGACGACATCTAACAACTTGCTAAGAGGTAAGAACAACGTGGCAGACAGAGAGTTACCCACTCCACTGCTATGAAAACTTCTCAGATCATGGCCACAAAACCTTCCTAAAAACCAGGCACCAGGGGCCTAGCCACTTGGGAGGTTGACATCCGGAAGATCACTGTTCAAGGCCACCCCAGGCAGGGTGTTCATGAGACCCCATCTCAACCAATAGTGGGGTGCAGTGGAGCATGCCTACCATCCCAAGTTACACAGGAAGCTGAGATTGGGAGGACTGTGGTTCCAGGCCAGACTAGGCAAAAAAGTTTGCAAGACACCATCTCAACAGGAAAAAGCTAGCCCATAACAGCACATGCCTGTCATCCTAGTAACAGTGGGAAGCATAAAATAGGAGGGTGGCAGTTCAGGCTAACCTGGGCAAAAAGTTGAGGCTGCGTCTCAAAAATAACCACAGCAAAAAGGGCTGGAGATATGGTTCAAGCAGCAGAGTGCCTGTCTAGCCAGCACAAGGCCCTGGGCTCAAACTGCCAAAAACCAACCAAACAAACAAACAAAAAACCCCAAACCAAAACAAAAGCTTTCTTTAAAAGTTTCTGCATGGAGCAAGCTTCTGATGCCACTGCAGCTCCAACTCTTGCTAACTGATACTGGATGAAGGCAGGAAGGATGGAGTGAGTGGGAAGGAAAGCTCTGGGGCCAAAATCAGGACTGTGGACCCCCTCCTGGAACTGCCAGATGCCAGGATGCTACAGTGTCTCTAGGGGTCCCAGAACATCAACAGTGTCTTTCCCTGGAGGCATTCTTGCTTCAGTCATTTCAGCAGTCTGGATTCAGAGCTGTCTGCATCAGGAGAGACAAGCTTCTCTCCTCTCGCATCCAAAAAGCTCAGAGTTCCCTCCAGCACCTGCCCTGTTGATGCAGCCTTGCTGGGCCTGAGAGAATGCAGAGGAAGGGGGCGTGAGGATGCTACTTCATGTCCTGCTAGGTCTTCAACCTCCACAAAGGAGTGGAGCCACCCACACAGGACTGGCTCTATCTCCAGGCACTTCCTTCCTCCTCTGTTCCATCTTGACATCCCAGAATAATTCACTGCAATGTTCTTTGTCAAGTCCCTGCCACCCCATGTTCACCTCCCCACTTTTATGGAAGAATAAAAAGGAACAAATGGTCCCTTGGGCGTTGTATCCAAGTAAGCAGATGCTTCTCAAGGAAGGTAAGTGTCAGATGGGAAAGCATGTTATCTAACCAAGCTTCACTCTGATGCAGCAAGTCCTGTGTTGCAGATAAGAAAGAAGCAAAAGGGTGGAAATAACGCATTTAAAGACAGACTGCGAGTTAGTGATGGAGCAGGAAATGGCATTGGTGTTTCTTGCCAAAAGAGCCAAAAGTGTGGGCAGTGACACTAAAGGAGGAGGGAGCAAATGGCCTAGGGAGGAAAGGAATGAAAGCCTGAGGGGACATTCTGGAAAAAGTAAATCAAACCCCAAGGTCACTTATTGCTGTTCTAAGGAGCACCTAGGAGTTCCATGTTTCTGAGGAATGTAATTCAAGCTAAGTGAAAATATCATGGGGACTCAATTTTGCATGACAGACTTGGAAACACTAAGACAGAAAGGTGGAGATGAAGCTGTAAGGAATTCTGGATCCACAATAGCCCAGAGATGATATTTGGCAGGAAATTCAAAACCAACAGCTACTATGAACTCTGAATGTGCAGACAAGAGGATTGGCTAAGAGGGGAAAGTTCTTTTATCACTGAAGGTCACTGCCAGTGACAACTTCCTCTTGCTAGCTGGCACAGCTTGGATGGGAGTTGGCGTGGTCCCCAGTTGGTGGTATAAAGAGGTGGTGGCACCTTTAAGAGGTGAGGTCTAATGAAAGTGGTTAGGACAACTGGGCACTGAGTTGGGAAGAGAATAATGTGGTGCTCTTAAAAAGCCAAGCACCAGGGATGCATTTGGACTCTTTCTCTGCTTGGACTTTCTGTTTCTCTGTCATATTGTGACCCAATGGGGAGTGAACAGAGAAGGCCATTGATCTTGGGCTCTGAGCCTCTAAAACTAAGAGTTAAACAAACCAGTCTTCTTTATAAAGTATCTATCCTTGGGTATTTTGTCACAGCAACAGAAAACAGACTAATATACTAGGCACCACCAGAATAGACATTTTTTGAGTTGCATACTGAAAACACAGGTTCAAATTGAAGAATTTCAAGAATATACTTTTTCTCTTATGTCTGATATGATCTGGTATCAACTGAAAGAAGAACAGTGGCTAGGAGACAAAAGTAAGTTTGAGGAAAAAGGACTTAAGAATGAAGGGACTGGTTGAAGCATTCACCCGGTTACTGAGAGCTGTGATAGGGCTGTCTACAGTCACTCTGGAGGAACTGGGCCATCACCACCGAGACTCAAGGCAGGATACAGACTCGCCTTGCATGAGCTGAGCAAAGGCCATCACACCAGGCACCTGTCCCAAGTCATGACGCTCTTATCTGTCAGAAGAGCCAAGAGTGTGGGCAGTAACACTAGGGGCAGGGGAGTTGTCAGGGGCTGGGGCTGGGGTATCAGGGTGGAAGAGAATCACCGGGACCACAGAGGTGGGATGAAGGGGAGGCAAACAGGAAGTGATATCTCACAAAGGGATTGAGACTCAGAAGCAAAGCCACAGCAGGACACGGCAGGTCAGAACGCAAAGTGGCAGCTGGAAGTCAGAGACTTTGGCTCAGCTCGGTAGGGCCAGAGATGCCAGTGAGCAAAGAGCAGTGGGCCAGGAGGCTTTAGCTGTGTGCCTCCTCCTCCAGCCACCCCATTGTCAGCTCAACTCCACATGTGGACATCTCTACCAGCCTGATGACAGGGTCCCCCGTGCACACAGGAGGAAAAACAAGGGCCTGACCTTGTGATCTCACCAGGTGCAACTGGAAGCTCACCCAGCTTGAAAAGCTTTCTCTCCAATTCTGTCTCCCTGCACATAGTTAACGTAGACTGGCAGGCTTGCATTTTCCAGATGCATTTGAAAAGACCGCCCAATGTATGACGAGTTACAAGTAGAGAGTGCAGTAGGAAACACTGCATGGCAAAGTGGTGACTGCCGTGCAGCACCGAATGCGCAGGACTCTGTGCAGTGCGTCAGCACAGGCTTCCCTCAAGCTGTCTTCTCTCACACTATAGACGTAGGGGGGCTTCTTCCCTTACTATCTGGAATGAAATCAGGTTGGGGGAAAAAAGGCTGGGTGTGGTGGGGCATGCTTATAATCCCAGTTACTCAGGAGACGGAGATCAGGAGGACTGCAATTCAAAGCCAACCAGAGCAAAAAAGTTAGCGAGACCCCTATCTCAAAAAACAAGCTGGGCATGGTGGTTCACTCCTATAATTCCAGCTACAGGGCAGAGAGGCTGGAGGATCGTGGTCAAAGGCCAGCCCAGGGCAAAAATGTGAGACCTGAGCTGGAAAATAAACAAAAGGAAAAAGGGCAGGGATCGTGGCTCAACTGTTAAGGCACTTACCTGGCAAAAGTGAGGCACTGAGTTCAACCCTAGTACTGTCCAAAAATTGTTTTTGAAAACTATTTTATTTAATTATTTATTCGGTATTAGGGATTGAATTCAGGACCTTGTGCTTGCTAGGAAGGTGCTCTACCACTTGAGCCAAGGTCCCTATTTTTTGAATAGGGTTTTGCGTTTTTGCCTGGGCCAGCGTGGACCACCGTCTCCTATCTACCCCTCTCACATAGCTGGAATGACAGGCAAGTGCTGCCACATATGGCTTATTGGTTGAGAAGGGGTCTCACTAACTTTTTGCCTGGGCTGGTCTCGAACTCCGATCCTTCTGATCTGTACCTCCTGAGTAGCTGGGATTACAGATGTGAGCCACCACACTTGACCTGAAAACTGCTTAACCTAAGTAATGTACAACCATAAAGTAAGTCTACTGGGGAAGAAACCCTTCCAAAAGTTGGTGTCTTTACACTGTCTGACACCTTGGTGGCACAGGGCCAAGGTGCTCCTTTTTGATGTTGTTTACTGAGGTATGAGGGAAGTTCTACCTACTGAGTAGAGCAGATTCAAATTCACTTGTTTTCTCTATCTCAAGTTGGGCTACTTGACCTTTGACTTGAAGACCGTGCATACCGTGTAACAAGTTACTAAAGAATGAAGCAAGACTTGGTTGACTCACAGCTTGAACCTGATACCACAGGTCTTTATATAACAAGGAAATAAACAAAATTTAAATTGTTCATCAAGCGAACGCTGGACCAATGTTTATTGGCAAATGGATTAATCCAACACAGCAACCATTTACACTGAGAAGTGACATCGGGGACGCATCGACACGCTGCCTCGCCTGTTAAGTCATGGGTTCCATATTTTCAAAGTCGTGGACTTTTCCCTTCCTAAGGGCCATGAGCAAATGATCAAACCAAGTATGCTTTGAGTCACCCTCTAAGTTTTGAGACCTGAAAGATGTTCTGAACCAGAAACCTGTCTCCGGCAATACTGACGTTTTAGATACCGTCCTAGGAGGGGCTGACCTCTACCCCCCAGGAGTCAGTAACAATTCCCTCCCCAAGGTGTGACAATCAGAAATGCCTCCAGACACTGCCAGATGCACCCTCAGGGGGCTGAGAAACACAGGTTTATAAACATTTTCTCTCTATGATCCCACAACAAATACACACGTGCCAAAGTAAAAAGAACAAAGTTAGGACAGTGAAGGTTCTCGTACACGTTACGACATGTCATTTAGGATGTTCTAACATAGATGCTGATAAGCTGATCACAAAAGCATACTCACTGTGTACAAGAAAACAAAAATCTTTCCACATCAGCAGCAGCGTGAGTTTCGTAAAGCCTTCTGCATCATATTCCACGACACCTCTAAGTAACAAAACACACACAAACAAAACCCTCATGAAAATGAGGTCTAAGAGATGGGACCAGGTAAGAACATACTCACGAGTTTGGGGCTACCAAACCTCAGATTGACTTAGGTGAGTGAGCATCAGAAGGCATGGGGTGTGTGGGTGAGAGCACTAGGTTATGACACAGCTTTGCCACTCACTGCCTACTGCAGCCTCTGACGAATCACTTAACCTCTGCAGCCTCAGGTTTATAAGCCACAAGGCATAATTCCACACAAGGAGGGCTCTGATGTCCTGAGATGGCTGCCCATTGGTCCTGATGACCAGCTTGGTAAAGGGTAGCAGCTAAGATTCTGAGGGCTGAGTTGACATGTTCAGGGACAATTCGAATGTCACTCAGATTTGACTTATGTCAATGGTTCTGCTCTCCCTATGAATTTATAATCAACGTGATAATGTAACATCAACGTCTAAACTTTCAGACCCTACACCCCATAGGAACATCAAGCACGTAATGGTTTTTGTGCTATGGGTACAGTTCAGTGACACGGTAGCAGTTATTTTTAATTTAGTAGCAACTATGTATAAGCACTACTATAGTATTGTACTATTAGCATAATAATACACAAAAATGTGCATTAAAAAGAATGATATTAAAAGTAAATATAAACTCAACTTTCCTATCTTTCTTGTACACCAATGTGCAATCCCTAGGGTGTATGCACCCCACTTTGGAGGTCATTGTGCTAGCTTTTTCTTTTCAACTATATATGCTAAGGATAATTTACTAAAAAATTAGACCAGGCCAGGCACACTGGCTCATGCTGGTAATCCTAACTACTGGGAAGGCAGGGATAGGGAAGATCCAGGTTCGAGGCCAGTCCGGCAAAAAGTCAGTGAGACCTCATCTCAACCAATAAAAAGTGGGTGTGGTGGCACGTGACTGTCACCCCAAGAATGTAGGAAGCATAAATAGGATTGTGGTCTAGACTATGTATAATGTATAAATGTTTTAATTGCTGTATCTAAACTATTTTTTCAAAATGTTCATAAATGTGAAAAAAAATCTTTTCCTTTTTTTCTTTTTTTTTTTTTTGGCAGCCTTGGGCTTTGAACTCAGGTCCTCACACTTGCTAGGCAGGCACTCTTACCACTTGAACCACTCCACTGGTCTGTGAAAAACTTAAATATGAAAGACTCAGTGAGACACAGTCACATTGTCCGGATATTGACATTTCTACTTTGGATAATGCAAAGCTCGGTAATGGCTAATGAGAGAAATGTTTGACATTATTTAGAAATTTTACTTAGCCCAGCACTGGTGGCTCACGCCTGTAATCCTAGTGACTCAGAAGGCAGGGATCAGGAGGTCATGATTCAAAGCCAGCGTGGACGAAGAGTTCACAAGACCCTATCTTGAAAAAACCCATCACAAAAAAAGGGCTGGCAAAGTGCCTCAAGTGGTAGAGTGTCTGCCTAGCGAGAGTGAGGCCCTAAGTTCAAACTCTAATACTGCCACAAAGAAAAAGAAACTTTGCTTATAACTGTGCCATACTATGACAATTATATCCCAGGGAATGGCCAGTCTTGTTCTTGGTTTCATCTTCTCTTTCCTATTCCTAATTTCCTTTCTATTTTCTTTACTTACTTTTTTAAAAGCTAAATTTTATCCTACTGTATGCATATATATACACACACATACATATATACGTATGCACACATATATATATATATATACACACACACACTATTTTTCAACCACTGGAACCACTTAGTTCCCCCAGTGGCCACAGTGCTCTACCTCCTAAAGACCATGAGGAAAATGCACTTCTGTCCTCCATGCTGAACCCTAGCAGAAGCCTGCAAAGGCCCTGATGGCATTAAAGCACCCAGGACCACAGAGCAACCCAGCCTGGCAGCCAGAGGGAAGGGCACCCACGCAGGACAGCAGGGGCAAGAGGAGCAGGTAGCCCCTCTGTGCCGCGCCTGCGGTTCCACACTTCCCTCCCCCCTCTCAGCTCCATGCTCCAACTCCCCCTCTCAAGTGTGAGTCACCACTTTGGGGCTAATGTTAGATGTTCTTCCCAAATCCGTGAGGCACTGTTGGTGAGCGATCCTCCTGTCATGAGACCCGAAATCCTGGAGAAACGGGGTTCCGGCCCTGGCAACCCCTCTTCTAGGTATGTGACTAATGAGCTTCCACAGCTCAGGGCTGACTGCAGTAAGATGTGTCACGAGTGCCTGCTGTGGGAGACCACAGAGGGGAAAATGCTCTGCAAACTACTAAAGCCCAACAACAAGCAGGGTCTCTTCCTGTGCCTGCTGCGGGCCTCACTCCTAGGCTTGCTGTGCTGGGCAGGCACGCTGCTGCCAGAGGCAGTAACTGTTTGTTATTTGCTAAAGAATGCTCAAGAGGGGGTAGGGGCTTGAGGGGTGGCTCAAGTCTTAACAGTGCCTGAGAGCAAGTGTAAGACCCTGAGTTCCAGCCCCAACAATGTAAAAAAAAAAAAAAGCTAAAAAAAATGTCACTTGGAAGCTTTAGAGTAAGCAAAATATCAAAATGCCATTGAAAAAGTATATGTAAGGCTGGATGCAATTGCTTATGTCTGTAATCCTAGCTACTCAGTCTTGGTTCGAAGCCAGCCTAGGCAAAAGGTTTGCAAGAACTCATCTTAATCAATGGCTGGGTGCAGTGTCACACGCCTATCATCGTAGCTATGCAGGGAAGCACAAACAGGAAGACTGAAGTTCAGGATGCCAAGGCGTAAAACAAGATCTTATCTGAAAAATAACAATGCAAAAAGGACAGAGTGGCTCAAGTGGTACAGTGTCTGCCTAGCAATGCAAGGTGCTGAGTTCAAATCCCAGTACTGCCAAAAAAAAAAAAAAGGCTCATACATAAGAACTAAGTGCTGTTTTCTTAATTATACCCCATGTGAGGGTCATGGCTGGTGTAAGGTTTAGACAGGGCAGCACTTACGTGCCAAAGTGACTGAGGAAAGCAGCAATATACTCTCTTCTTTTGTGATAGCCTTGAATCACATACTGCACCTGGAACAGGAACCCAAAGCTCAGAATTAGCAAAGAAAAATTTTAAATGCTTTATTCTGAAAAGCTTCAGCGATTCAGAGAAGTAAAATAAGAAAATGAACACCCATATTCCCACCACCTCTATTCAACAACTATGAATATTTTGCCTCGTTGCTTCATCCAGCCATCTACCTACCCATCTATCAAGCTATCAATCAGTCTTGCTAAAACATTTCAAAGGAAATCAGAGACATCATGACAGTTCACCCCTACATACTTCAGTATGCAACTCCAAAAAATAAAACATTCTCCTACGAAACCACAAATACCATTATCATACCCCAAAAATTTAGCAGTCATTCTAATATCGTCTGGTACCCTGTCCTTGTTCAATTCTTCCCAACTGTCCCCCAAACATTTTTAAAAAGCAATGTATAATCAAGGACCACATATTTTATTTGTTTATATCTTTTAAGTCCTTCATTCTACAATAACAGTACCCCCTGGAGTGTGTGTGCATGTGTGTATGTGTGTGCCTGCACATGCCCAACACTGCCTTTTCAAAGACACTGTGAATTTTCTGATTGCTTCCCTCCTTCTTCCTTTACCTTTGGTGTGTCCTACAACTTGAAGCTAGAGCTGCCAGCGTGGTCAGACTCAGGCTAACATTTTTGGCAAGAAATCTTCATAGGTGATACTGGGTTTCAGCGTGTGGTTAAGATGACAGCCAGATCGCTCTATTATAAAGGGATATTCCCTTTGCTGTAGTGAGTACATATCATATGTGTCACCCACACCCACACCCCATAGTGAGTAAGCTACAGGTGTACCTCTCGAAGTACATGAAAACCCAGTTCCCCACCAACACCAACCATTCGCTTAATGATTTTAGTATCTGTTGGGAGATTCTTCTCTGACTTACTCATTAGGGGGTTGCAAAATGGTGGGTTTTAAACAATTCTATCATTCCTTTTGCATTAGTATCAGCTGACACTCTCTGTAAAGAGCTTTCTCTCATCAGTTGAGGTTTTGTGGTTATTTTGAACTCCTATTGAAAAGGTAAGATAATGCTTAATTCTTTCTTTTAAAAATCCTAACATTTAGAATGAGAAGCATTACAATAGATTTTATTTTGCCTTTTTATGTTTCCTCGTTACCATCAAGTGACAGTTTCTATAAAAAAAATTGTGAACTCATTAAGCTAGGCAACTGAAAGTTAGTCATTTATGCACCATCTTCTACTGCAAAAACATTTCTTACAATGGTTGAAAGGAGCAGGGAAAGAGAGACCCCCAAACTGTTTACATGGCCTGCGGCCACACACTGCGTTTCCATGGCTAATGAAAGCTCAAGATAAAGCACTTGGGACAACCTTGACACAACTGGTACAGATAGTCATGTTGTACCCTGTTAAAGTAAAACAATTCTATTTATATAATGGGGTTTATGTCAATTTACAAAAACAGCGCTTACTTTACAGGCTTAATGCAGGATCAGAAATGTTATTTTCGGAAAAGAAAAACAGATGATAAGTTTGCTTAAGTGGCTTTGTTTAAAAAAAGGGGATGAAAACAGTTCTGTGTACTTGATTTTAAAAACAGAAAATCATTTTAACAGAAACCCACAACAAAACTGGCTATAAAGATAGATTCCAATGTAATTATGGAAATTCATCTGAAGAGATTGTTCCTAAAAGCAGCCCATACTGTCCTCGGTTAGAGCACACAGAAGAACACCAATTTTAAAAGACAAGTAAAATTAATGAAAGGGAACCAGATAAGAAAAACTGACTGATTCTTACATTTCTGGGAAAATGATATTATAATTTTTTTGAGGAAAATGTATGGCTAGAAAATAATCTCAATTGGAGAGCTTTAAAAAGGCTTTTCTTCTCAGTTCTGGAAGACCCAATTTGCATTTTTCTCTATAATTCTGGGGCACAGATTTGAAGGCAGTGCAAAGCCCCAGAATGTAAATAAGAATTCTGCCCTCTGCTCTGTCTCGTAGGAGGGCAGTGGCTGGGGGAATCTGGTCTCAGGAGAAGCCATGACTCTGTGAAAGCTAAATGCTCTGGAATCTGGGCCAGGCCCACAGGCTGCGAAGCTGCCAGATTTCAGTTTCTCTGATATTTGGAAAATATTACTGAAACCTCTGAAATATTATTGCATTCTAAAATATTTCTTATATAGAGACGCATCATCTTCTGAATGACAGAGATACACAGAAGATCTATTTGAACGAGTCAACAGGAGCAAAGAAAATAGCACTTCGGCAATTAAACAAACCGAGTCACAGTCCATGTGGGAGAGGAAAGAGAGCCAGGGTCGCTAGTGCATTATCTCTAGTTTTCAGGTAAGTACGCTGGCTAGACATTGACAAGTACATTCTTACACCTTCTGGAAACATCTGACAACCACCATTACAGTGAATTCAGCTGCTTGCCAGTGTAGCCCAAAGGCTCATGAATGCAGCTAAGAGAAAGCTTTACATAATCTGGTATGGCTGGATAGAGGAGTAGTTGACCTGGAATTCTTTGACGTTAGGTGAACCACTCCTAGACATGAAAGGAAGAATCAAGGACTTGAGATTAAAAGGTAAGGTTCAGCGAAGCATCTTTAAAGAATTACCCTGATAGCAACTAGTGGTGAGCACAGCCATGGGAAGGAAGGGCTCACAGGTTCGGTAATAGCGTAAGAAGGTGCAAGGTGTAGCAAAGATCTAGGGAATAACGGAAACTTAGGAAAGATGTGACTTAAATATCCAGATATAACGTGAAGAGATGAAGCTAAGGGAGAAATAAGAAGTCAGGATACTCAGAAAAGGAAGAGAACGACAAAGAAATAGCACAAGAAACAGATGAATTGTAATTCAAAGCAGGTGAGGCAGATGTCAGACGGAAGCTAAAGTAAGAAAATGGAGTGAGGTGGCAGGAACCACCAGGGGCTGTGGTGTGTGGGAGGAAGGAGTCTCCCAAGACCGAGGGGTCCTGGGACTTGTGTTTACCTTGTTGGTGAGCAGGTGGCACACTTGGGGAACATAATCGATGAGACATCCTCCTCCTGGAAAAGCTGGGATGTGCAGGGCTGAGGAGCCTCCGAGTGCACTGAAAGGACAAGAACACAAGGAACACTTCTCTTAGGTTCAAGCAGCCTAGGAAGTGATGCCCCAAACAGAACTGGCTTCTCTTGTCCACGTGTGGCCGCCAACTGCCTTAGATTAATGATGATGGGAGTATGGGTGACATTTTGTGATTAAATTTCTGTGTTTTAATTCATTTTCTTACATTGCCATACCATTAAGAACAACTAAGGATCTTATCACACAACAGTACAAATTAGTAAATTCTGACTGGTGTAAGTGAATGTCATACAACATTAATGGGCTGTCTGCCTTATTCAAATACACTTTTATACTCCTCATGATGTCCAATTCAGGGCTGGACGAAAATAAGTTATTCATTAAACACTTGAACTGAACTAATATGAATCAATGTCATATTGCAAAGAAGAGACTAGTTCTATAGTTTATCAGTTTTGTAACCCTATATTCTAAAAGGTATGCAAGAAAAAGGAATAAAACAAATGAACTACTCAGGAGGAAGAGATCAAGAGAGAAGCCAGCCTGGGCAAATAGTTTGCCAGATCCTATCTCGAAAAAAACCTTTAACAAAAAAAAAAAAAAGGGCTGGTGGAATGGCTCAAGGTGAAGGCTCTGAGTTCAAGCCCCAGTACTGCAAAACAAAACAAAAAAAACCCAACCCAATCACAAAAGTGTATTTGGTAACCATTGATCCAATCACTTAAGATCCAATGTTGATTCAGAAATAGTTTCTAGAACTTTCATACAGGTAAAACTTCTATTTAAATTAACCAACATACAATTATTAGAAGAAACTATTCAGAAATTTGAAGCATGCATTTCATTTATCACCCTTAATCTTCCCTTTTATCCTCATTTGTTTTTCTTTTCTTTTTGAGGTACTAGGTGAATTCAGGGCCTCATGCTTGCCAGGCAAGCACTCTACTACTTGAGTCATATATCCACAGCCCTTTACACTTTAATTATTTTTCAGATAGGGTTTTACACTTTTGGCCTGGGGCCAGTCTTGGACCATGATCCTCCTGTCTACGTAGCTGGGATTACAGACATGAGCCACTGCATCTGGCCTTAGTTTGTTTTTCTTCTTTTAATGTATTTCTGTAAGTCCTTTGAAAAAACTCCGTCATATGGTAAGACATAAAACAAACACTCCGAAATTGCTTAATCCTGTGACTGCTATTATCTGAGTCCCCCCCAGTTACAAGGTTGTGAATCAAAGAAAAGGTTGTCACAGCAACCACCCCAAAATTCATATCTAAAGAGCCTAGAGCTGGTTTAGGGTTCATGATACAGAGGAACACAATTAACTACTGAAAGTCCAGATTCATCCTGTACTAACTACAGGTTTCTGAATTAATTTTTCTGGTAAAGATAATTTTATGTTTGTTTATAGGAATAAAAAATCCCAACAAACAAAAGCCTGGTGATATGAGAAAGTTGATGTAGAGTGGAAATATTTGATACTGACGTTTTCTACTCAGACGATAGATGCACAACAGCTCTGACAACTGACAGTATAAGACAGCACTTGACTCAGTGTGACATTAATGAGTCATCAGCGTGACCATTGCTTGCTTTCGATGCCCTTAGTGTAGACATTGGATTAAATTGGGTGTAAACCCGAAGACGTTTAGGAAAACTCCCTTGATGAGCTGTGAACCAGTGGCAGGATTTTGGTACCTGTCTTTCCACCCCTCTGTGAATTGTGCAATTCTGAAATACAGCCATGAAACAAAAGCTACCCATGATGATGGAAAGAAGCAGAGATGTGAAGAAATACAAAGCCAGGTGTTTGCTGCCAGGCCCGTGTTTTGGCATCCCTGATTATCAAAAATTAACACTTATTGCTAGGTGCTCTAGCACCTCATCCAGTTTAATCCTTCCACAACTCAGTGAGCTAGGAGTTATCATTGTACTTTTACAGGTGAAGAAATGAAGGCTGGGCGATCACAGGTCTTTGCCTCAGGTTCACACAACTAGTTGGTGGTCAAATCTAGATGGGCACGCAGGTCTGTCTACCTGTCACCACACAGTATGTTGCCTTCTGAGACACCAGGGAATTTAATGGCAAAAGACTGCAGGGCTGGGAACAAACAGCTGATCTGGCTCACTCAAGTCCACTGGGTCGGGTTCCAGATGAGGAGAACGGGCTTCTGGAGGGACTCAGACCATCGCTAAAGCAGACACTGTGATGGACAGCTCATCTCTCTGCAACCCTCCGAGGGGCAGTCAGGCAAGCACTGCTCTTCATGTTTGTCACACCTCAGCACCCATCCCACCCCTCAGTAATCAGATGCACTTGATCTTCGATGTGAAGAACTGACCGCTCCTGCTTAACTGCTTCTGAATGAGTTAGCTAGACATGCAGGGCGGGCCTCAATGTGTGAAGCACTTCAAGTGTATGAAAGACAGGTTTTAACTGAGTTTATTTTTAAAAGAATGCTCATTTCACCCTTTATTTAACTCAGTAGTTTCTTAGCTTGTGAGGATACAAAACCTAACATCCAGTGTCATACACTGGTAATTGCTGATTCATGGATGAATATTAACCCCATGGGTAAATGTTTAATAGACTTACTACAGCCTGAATGCTGCCCTGATCCCACCGAATAAACAAAGTCAAGTGCCATGAAATAAAAGTGCTATGATATCTCCACAGGGTGAAAGGTGGAGGTAAGATCTGGTGAGCTCCCATTATTTGATATTGATGAACCAAAAAAAGATTGGGCCAAGCACGTACAACAAAACAGTCACCCTGTGCAGACTCCAGGACTTGCTCAGATATCTCCAGGAATGTGGGGCTGGCGGGAGAAGACAGGCCTGAATAACTCCTTAACTGGCTATGCTGGGGTTGAGCTAGGGCAGGGGTGAGCACAAGATGAATGGGACTCTTGGTGCTGGGGTTTCTGATCTCTAGAATGGGGCAGGGAGGAGTCAGTGATCAAAAGGTGAGGACAAGTAATCAGTATGGCAGGGTCTCAGTCTGAACTTGGAAGGAGAAAGGATGACAAGGGCTGTTTTGATAAGACCTTCTATTTCTTCATGGACTAAAATGAAATGTGAAGCTAGTTGATAATTCTTAGAAATGAAAACTCAACAATCTGTGCATATAAATTAGAAGGATAAGGTCAGAGTTTGAAAATCTTTTCCACCAATGGAATTAATTAAATAGACCGAAAGGTAACCAGGAAAGCACTTCTGGCTCGGTCTCATTGGCTCTAAAAGATACATGTGGAAAGTGTCTCTTGAGGGTATTAACAGATTCTTCTCCATGCAAATGAAGATACTAGAGCCCTTTGTGAACCCTGCTCTGTCTGCAAACATTCAGAGTGTCTCTAGTACTGAAGATTTGACTTGGCTGTAGCATGACAGTATCAAGGAATTATTTTTGAGTATTCTGACAATGGAAAAATGCAGGGAGTCAGTCTGTCTAAGAACCTGGCTTGGGACCATGCGGTTTGATGTTGATCTACCATGAAAGAGCAACTCCCCGAGTAAAATGAGCAAAGCATAATTTAGACTGGAGAAACCCAGAAGGGCTAGGGATTCTGAAGCATCATTTTTGCTTCTGTCAAGTTTCTCTCTCTGATTCTACTTAACTTTCCCATTGGTGCAGTGGGGATTACACTACTCTCAAAACAACCCATCTCTTCAAAAGGCTTCCAGTAACAATGAGAATGCATAATAATATTAAAATATCACCAGACACTCAGAGAGAAACTATTCTAGAATGCGTTGAGTTTGAGTGTTCATGTCCCAGGGTCATGACAAAGTACTTTCAGGGACTTTTGGGTCAGTCTTAGTGTCTTGCTCTTGCCCTTGACTTGGGTTCTGAAGGCCAGGAGCTGACCAGGCTGCCTCCTCCACAGTATGACTCAAGGGAGTGTGGGAGGCTGATGCATGTAAATGGGGAACTTCCAGGATGGTAAACAGAGGTGAGCTGCCCCTAGCCTCCAAGTGAAACGTCCAGTTCAACACATCAACTTAACTCTGTTTAAAGACGAGTTTGCCATTCTGAATATATGACTAGAACACCACAATAAATCCTTTTGATGCACAGGAATGCCAGGGACCCCAAGATAGAGGACCCTCTATGACACCAGAGTATGTTTTCTGGTGGCCTGCCCGGCCAGCCATTACAATAAAGCAAGGCATTAAATAAACACTTTGACCAGGCATTTCATGGTCTCAAAGCCCCACAACAAATTTGCCAAGTATATCTCAAACTAGTCCATTTTACAAATGAGGAAACTGACATTCTAAGAGTCTATGCATCTTGTTTCAGAAAACCCAGCAGGCATGTTGCAGAGATGGACTTTCTGGTTCCAAAGCCTATGTACTTTTTCATTACAAATTCTTTCACAGAAAAATACTGTGGAATGTTTCAAAGTCTACTTCCTACCTATATATTGAAATAGTGTTATAAGTGACCAAAACTGTCCTCAAAGCTTTTACCTATAAAATTCATCACCTTGACATCTCACTTCTCCTCATCTTAAGACACTCATGTCATAGCAGGGCACCAGTGGTACATGTCTGTAATCCCAGCTACTTGGGAGGCTGAGATTGGGAGGATCTCAGTTTAAGGCCAACTCAGCCAAACAGTTTACAAGACAAATAACCAGAGCAAAATGAGTCGGGAGTGTGGCTCAAGTGGTAGAGTGCCTTCTTTGCAAGCATGAAGCCCTGAGTTCAAACCCCAATTCCACCAAAAAAAAAAAAGATAGACATGTCATAGTCACGTGCTGGTGGTTCATGCCTGTAATCCTAGCTACACAGGAGTCAGAGATCTGGAGGACAGCGGTTTGAAGCCAGCCCAGGCAAAAAGTCTGTAACCAATAGTTGGGCACAGTGGTGTGTGCCTATTATCCCCAACAATGTGGGAAGCTGAGATTGGGAAGGTCATAGTTCCAGGCCAGCCTGGGCAAAAAAAGTTCCTAAGAACTTTTCAACAGAAAAAAGCTAGGCATAGTGGCACACAACTGCCATCTCAGCAACTGCGGGAAGCTCGAAATAGGAGGATCACGGTCCAGGCCCACCTGAGCAAAAAACAAGACCTTGTCTTTAAAATAACTGCAGCAAAAAAGGCTGGAGGTATGGCTCAAGCGGCAGAATGCCTGCCTCCCAAGCACGAAGCCCTGAGTTTAAACCTCAGTGCAGGAAAAAAAAAAGATAACAGCACAAGTTAATCTGGCAGGATCAAAACCATTCATGCGTAGATTCTGAAAACCCAGAACAACATTAAACACGAAAGTAAGGAGAGGCTCTGATTTGGCTCTGTTTTCCACACGGATTTTTTTCTTTTCTTTCTTGTAAAACATTTTCTAGACCTGTTGTTAGTCCTTATCTCATTTTCTGGTTTCAATTTTGAGCCATCTCTAGAGCATCTTAATTCTTCAGTTAAGCAAAATCAGGATGTGCCTTGATATGGAAAATCTCAAGTGAGTACAGCAGGAGAAGAAAATGAACACCAGGAGATGAGCGTGAGAAGGTTAAGTGCACAGGCAGGAGAAAGTCTGGGAGTCACTAGACCAGACACTCACAGAGACATGGACATGGGCAGGCCTGGCCACAGCACACTGGTGACTAAGCCAATAGTTCCACTAAAACTGTCCCCAGAATAAGCAAGGTCTTTGTTTGCCATTTCTTGTCTCCCATTTTTAGAGGGATACATAAAAATGGAAATGTGTTGAGACTATGATTAAACACTCAGAAAATGTTCCTCTTTGGAGCAAAGTCTAATGAAGTTGAAACTGCTAAGTTGTTTCACTTCAACGGTTAATGGAATTATTAAACAGTAATTTGAAAATATGAAGGCAGATTACATGAATAATTTCAATCAGCTGTTCTGTTTAGGGACAGTATAAACAAAAGGAATTTAAAAGGCGGTCAGTAAGAAGGATTCGATTGGTAAATGAATTCTCCACTGAACAGAGCAGTGAACAAAAACTCCATTTACTAAGCACCAACTATGGACCAGGCACCCTTACCACATACTTTTCCAGCACACCGACCTGCAGGAGGGCCATTATTCCATCTGAGCAAATTAGAGAAGCAAGTGACGCCTCTTAGGCCACACAGGTGGTGATGAAAGACTAACTCCAGGCCTCTCTGACTGAATCCTGCCCCACTCCCAGGTTTTCAGCTATCACTTTGGAACTTCTAAATTCCAACTTGGAGACCTGACCTCTGGTTCCACATGTGGCTTGAGTGTCTCAAGCAGCTGCCTCCTCTGACCAAGCCCTTGAGGTTGTTTCCAGGAACACTTATTAAACTTATTTAGTTGCCTGAACTAAAGCAAAAAGGTCCCTTTTCGTTCTAGGAAAAGAAACTCCTGGAAACCTGGAAGAACGCTGAGGGCCAGAGGGTTTGACATTTTCCAGCAGAGAGGAGGTGGAATGCAAGCAAGGGAGTTTTACATTTAAAGAAATCTGAACGATGGGAACGTTTTCATTGCAGACAAAGTGTTTCCAACAACATGAGCACTAATCAAGCCTTTGTTCAGAAATGTGTTTTTTTTTTTTTTAAAGTTTGTTAACATCTCACAAAAGCCTTTAAGGGCAGCAATCTGAACAGATGTCCACCATCAGGATTTTGTTAGCATGTGGAAAAGTATTTTAAGTAAGGGCCCCAAAACAATAATGGACTTAGCAGATGTTGTTCTACGTAGATTCAGTAAGGAACTACTCAAAATGATGCCCGGCCACTAGAGACACGAGTAAAAGAGGAGAGAGACAAGCTTTTCCCTCTTGCTGCATCTCTATCCTTGATCTTAACTTGACAGGTAATTCCACAGCAATCTTTTAAATTTAATTAATTAATTAGTTAATTTTTTTGAAGGCAGGGCCTTGTGCTTGCTAGGTAAACAATCTGCCACTTGAGCCATGCCTCTTTTTTGCTTTAGTTTATTTTTCAGTTAGGGTCTTGTGCTTTTGCCCAGGCTGGTCTCAGACCAGGATCCTTCTCCTTCTGCCTCCCAAGGTAGGGATTACAGACATATGCCATCATGCCCAGTGCATTGTAATCTTAAAGGAGAGAAACTATTTTCAATGGTCAAGAATGAATGAATTTATTGTGAATGTGTTTTAAATTTACAAATCTGAAATTCCACAGAATGGCTTTATTGCTTTGCTATTATATGGGTCCTGGTTACTTTTCCTACAATCTATATTCACAACATTTTTACTGAAAAAAAAAATCAGCGCATACAATTGTCACCCTAAGCTAACTTACATTTTGCTAATTCCCTTTCACTGTACATAAGTTTTAAAGATGGTCAAAGACAGATGCAGAGAATAAGAAACAAGGTTTCTACCTTACCAAGGCAGAGAGGGCATCCATCTGCTTCTCACTCATGGTATTTACTAAAGGCTCACACCCATAAACAGTGTACACACAATTCAAGTCTCTGTGCTCAAAGGGCTCCTCTAGGTACCTGAAGCTTGGCTTGCACACCAAAATGAAAAGGTACCAGATGAGGCTAGCCAGGGAACTGGTACAGTTTACAATTTGTTTCCAAAGTGCTCACTGCTTGACTGTTTACAGGAACTTTACAAAGAAGGTGGTAAGTGTGAATATAAGCATTGTAGAGAAAGGAGAGGCTAGAAATGCCCAAACTGGGATAGAAACTAGGACTGTAATGTTTGTCTGAACCAGTAGTTTTCATGTTGGCTTAAAATAACCAGGGGAACTGGTTAAAGGCTAATATACCCAGATCTCACCCCAGGGAAGGCAATGCATTAGGTCCAGGAGGTCTGAAATGGGATCTGGGTATGGGCACCCATCCTGGGTAAAGGGCACCCACCTTTTGCATCCTGCTTCCCCTCATTCTGACTATGCACACAGGGACTGAGCCAGGGAGGGGAGTGGTTAAGGCAAATATGACTCCCATGCCCAAGGCACCAAGTCACTGAGCATCTGGAAGGTACTGCAGACCACACATGCTCTTCAGGTCAAGTATGGGAGAGATGGCATTTATGAAAAGAACTAGGAAAGAGGTGACTTCTGCTAAGTGCATGTATAAGAAAGTGAAATGTAGTCACATTGAGGTAAGCAGAAGGCAATGCAAGGGAGCAGTCAAATCAAGACTGGGCTGGATGTCAGGAGGATGCACAGCAAGGCAAAGCTATGGATCAAAGGCCAGGAATTCAGTGTGGATGGCAGACCATGAGTTCTGGGCCACAACGAGTAGCTTTCTGGCCCATTAAGAAAGGTATATTTCATACTTCAAGCTACCCAGGCTGTCTTCTGTTAAGAGGGAATCTGCCTGGACAGGGAGCAAGGGATAAAACTAGAAAGAAAAATGTGAGGTTAAGAAAAGGAGAGAGAGAGAGAGAGAGAAGGAAGGAAGGAAGGGAGGGAGGGAGGGAGGGAGGAAGACAGATCCAGGAGATAAGGAAGTCTGGGCTCTGAGAATGAATCTTAGCCAGTCTCACTACTTAAAATTTCTCCTTGACACTGACCATTTCCAAATTTATATCTCTAGTTCAGACCTTTCCTGAACTCAGGATCCAGGAACTTAGGCTCCTACTAAACACTTTAAACCTAAAACATACCTCAAACTTAACTTGCTCTCAAGCAAACCTTGCTCCTGCACACATCCCACTTCAGCAATGGTAGCTTGTGCTCTTGGTTCTCAGAGCAAACACCTCAGCCATCCAGCCTTCCCTCCTCTCTCTCACACCCCCACTAAATCAGCCTGGCTCAACCTTCCATAACTGCAGAGTTCTTCTGTTCCTTCTGTCAGGACCTTTCTCCCAGACCCCGTGGGGTTTGCTTCCTCCCCTGCTTCAGTCCAATTCCAATGCCACCTTCTCAGTGGAGCTTCCAGAACACCCCCTTCTGTCTCTGGCATGCTTCTTCCTAGGGCTCATACTCCCCATAGAGATTCTATATATTAGATTTGGTCACTGTCTCCTCTGACCACTCTTCACTAGAATGTGAACACTTTCAGAATGGGGTTTTTCTATTTTGTTCACTTCTATAACACCAGAAACAACAGTAATACCAAGCTCTATTAGACACCCCCCCAAAACTTGTAGTATAGGTTGAGTGTCCTTAATCTGAATAATCTGAAATCCAAAATACTCTGAACTCTAAAACTTTTTGAGCACTGATGTGATATCATAAGTGGAAAACTCCACATCTGACCTCATCCGAGAGGTCACAGTCAAAACACAGGTGCCCTAAAAATACTGTATTAAATTAACTACAAGCTATGTGTATAAGGTACATATGAAATACAAATAAATTTCATCTTTAGGCTTGTGTTCCAGCCCCAAGATGTTGCTTTATGTATATGGAAGTATTCAAAACATGAAAAAAAATCCAAAATACTTCTGATCCCAAGCATTTCAGATGAGGGATATTCAACTTGTATCAAAGTTGAATGGATACTGGGAAAGACAGTGAGAAATGGATTTCCCAAGTGGACATCAAAAGTCAATGAATGCGTGTTATCTTCTTTGAAATAGTCATTGTAGAAAGTCTTTTAAGGGTCTAGAGAAGGGGTTCGCAAAAGTTTTTGGTAAAGGGCCAGGTAGTAAATATTGTCTTTGCCACCATGGAGAATATGTAAAGGAATGAGCATGGCTGTGTTCCAATACAACTTTATTTATGGATACAGAAACTCCAATTCCATATAGTTTTACAAGTTGTAAAACATTATTCTTTAAATGTTTTTCTAGCTGTTTAAAAAAGGTAAAACTCATTGTTAGCTCACAGCCCTTACAAGATCTGCAGGCTGTATTTGCCCAGTGGGCCTCAGCTTTGCTGCCTCTTGATCTAGGATTACAGGATTACTTGTTGGTTCTACAGAGGCTGAAAGGTAGAAACATATCTAAGTAGAAATACAGGCAAAAAGCCCTAGATTAGGTTCTTAGCAGAAATGTAAAGCAGGCCCTTTGGTTCAGCCTCTTAGAGACTGCAGTGGCTAGGCAGGTGAACCACAAGCATCAGCGTCTTCAGGCAAGGGTGGGGTGGACATTAGTTAGGCAACTCCTGAACTGTGGGAGCGCTCACCATGGTATTGGATGGCAGCTGTGCAAGAGTGAGCTATTTATATGATTCTGAACGAAGCTCTAGGCATATTCTGGTGCTTTTTACTTCTATGTTAGGTGAAAAAGCTGCCTACGAAAGCCTGCCTCCCACCCAAAATACTAGCTGTTAGTTGGTGACTGATCCTCAGAAATATTAAGATGAATCATATATGCTCTTTTCACAGTGCAAAAAGAGAAAAATTTTAAAACTCAGAAAATGTCACTTTGGGTAGTCACAAACCACACAACAGAAAAAGCTGTCCAGCCTTAAAGTTGTAAACAAATAAAAGCCTGCTCTTGCGTGGAAACTTTCTCCTCCTTTGGACTGTGATGTTTCTTTAGAACTTGCCTCCAAGGCTGGCTGGTGTCAAAATGATAAAATGTGAAGATGTGTTCGTTCAGTGGCACAATCAGGCTGGAAGGCAGCCTCGGCTCTCCTTCCCTCTTCCCTGGGCCCTCCTTCTTCAGGAGAACCCATGCTCTCAGCCTCGCCTCTTTTCTCACCTACAGGCAGTGTGGTTTCCCTGTCTTTCCTGGCTTGGCCTGGTGTGGCCTAAAAGGCGCCAGCTAACAACAGTGCTCAGCCTTTACCCCTTCACAGAACAGACTCCTATGTTTCTTCTTCTTACTGCGTGGAGAAACAGGTATTTTTGTGTTTGATCCCTAAGCTCTGTTTTCTTTCTCTTGTTACTAAACAGGTCACTTCCCCCCTCCTTTTTTTTTGCAACCTCATCATTTTTCCACATTGCACCGTTTGGCACAGAAAGAGGAACCACATCAAATGAAGGAATGTGACCACAAAGCTGCCTTGAGAAGCAAAGCCCCAGATTTTTTTTTTTTTTTGACAATTTACCGTTTTTGGACTCGTTCTCCCATAATCAAATCCTCCCTATCGTGTTCACAATGTGGTGATGTGTCAAAACATTGGAATTCTGCTTCAATCAGCAACCCAGAGCTTAATAAGAAAATGAAGCAACAAGATGTTGGTCTTACCGTTAACCTTAGGCTACGCCTGTACTTAGGGTGGGAATGTTTGTTTGCTTCTCACATGGTGTATGGACCAAGCCTTCAGAGTTCTGTGCAAGCTCTGGGTTGTCAGCAGGGGCCTAAGGCAGCATCCTGACTGTCACTGGGCACGTTTCTAACGCAAGGGGGACAACCACTCCAAGTACCACAAACCAAAGCCCAAAACAGACCAAGAGAGCAAGCCAGAGAGGAGCTCTGACTGAATTCACTTGCAAAAATTTTAGACACATTCCTGCAGCGGTGCCTGGGTCTGGCTCTGTGACCGTCATGATGACTGCAGTGATCACAAGTGGGCTTGTGTCATCAAGTGGTTGGTTGTTTATTTATTGAATAAAAACATGAGTCTAACATATAAACCATTCAGGGGCTAAAACAAGTTGCCACAACTGCAAACCAAAATGTTTAGAAGTTTCCCCAAATGTCCTCAGGACATATGTATTAAGGTTAATGTTTAACAACGGCCGGCTAATATTCGCTATCAAGGAAAACACCATTGAGAGGTGGGCACTTTTGATTTAGTGATTTTTTTTTTTTAAATCCTTGTGACTAAGTTTGTCAATTAAATGGTTCACGAAATGAAGGTGGGCATTTTTGCTTAGTTAGTGCTGGAAATAGCCTGTTCTTGAACATCATCTGTAGAGTGCAGCCAGTAGCCCTAAGTAGCTGAAGCAGAAGGCACTGATGCTCTACCTTTATCACCCCACCCACCAAGTAAAGTGATCTCTCCAGAGAGGGAGGAGGGGAGGGAGGAAAAATGTCTCACCTCCCCCTCCATTCTAGGGCAGCCTGTTAGAATCTCAGTGGGGGAAATGTGCTATTTGAAAAATGATAACAAAACCCTATAGCCGGTTCTGGTATGGATTAACAGGACAGAATTTCCAACCAGCCAGCCGGCAGCCTGGTATGAGGAACACTGTCAAATAAACAAGGAAAAGTCATCATCTATCCTTAGACGTTAAAGATCTTCCTTCTCAGTTCAC
Organism: Castor canadensis; assembly: GCF_047511655.1. Lineage (NCBI taxonomy): Eukaryota > Metazoa > Chordata > Mammalia > Rodentia > Castoridae > Castor > Castor canadensis. Next base: position 23,890,249 of record NC_133397.1, on the reverse strand, counting down.
AGGCAAAATTGTTGCCCTTCCTATTTTGGCCACATTCAGCCTGGCCCCAGCTGAGCCAAATCACCCATGTCATTCCTGTTGCCATTGAGTTTCCTGTTCCTTCTTCAGCCCCTCCCCCAATCCCACAGCAGTACTGGGACTGCAGGCAGGTGCTTAATTGGAAATCCCCCTCCCCATCTGTGGCTGAGGTACCAGGTGTCTGGACCTGGTGCCAGCTGCTGTTCAGGCAGGAAATGCCCTCAAAGGTCAGTACAGGATGTTGTCCTGCTGCCCAAGCAGGACGCAGATACTGGCTGGGACCGCTGCTCCCCTCTATGACTTACCAACCTCCAGAGACTGTGCTCCTAAACCAAGCAGGAGGACCCATTCCTGGAGCAGACGTGGGGCAGGAAATAGAGGGAAAAGATGGTTTAAAAAAACCCCAAAACCAAAACCAAAAAGCCACCTGGGAATCTGGAGAGGTGAGGGATTGAAGAGGCTCTAAGTGCTTTAATCAGATTAAGATGTATTCTGTAGATTCCTGTCATTTAGCAAACATTTTATCTTACCAAAGAAATTGTTTACTTACTAATAGAGAAAGTGGGAGTTCAGTTCTGTTAATAACCATCTGTGCACGTTAGAAGCCTATTTTTGAAAATCAATTTATTTACCTGTATCTTTTTTAAAAAAAAAAATCATCATTTTAAATACTATTTTTATCCAATTCTCTAAGACAGATTATTTCAAACAGTCACAGCAGTGAACAGGGCCTACCCTTTCCCAGACAAGGCTGCAGGGCAGGCCTGATGGGGAACAGGGGAAGGCCAGTAGAGTCTGAAGTCCAGGGGACCTTGGGCTTTTGGGTCTGACTGATAACTCCAGAAGTGGGTGTGTTTGTTTTCTTTAAGGCAGTGGCACAGGATGCAACAGAAAAAGAACTCAGTCAGGAAGGGAAGGGATTCTGGGAAATGCAGATGAGGCCAAGGCCAATTTAATTGGCCAAATATAATTGAGGTTGGTCTAATAACTTTTTGGAAATCACTTTCATGATTGCTTGAGAGTTTTGATTACTTCTGTTTTCTTCAGTTTTTAAAACCAAAACACTCAAAATTTGCTAGTGGAACTGTATTAGAGCATACAGGAGAATACACAAGGACTTATTAAAAATATTGCATGGCTGACCTTCAGCTCTTATGTCCTGTCTGCAGGATATGAATTCATCAATACTGCATTGGTGGCATCACTGGACATGGAGTAATGTACACAGACTCCCATGGAAGAAGGACATGCTGAATGAACCCCTGGGGGTAAGGATTCAGTTCAACACATTCTTAACTCTCAAGCAGTTCTGGTACTTTCCAAAAATAAGACTCCTACACAACTCACATAGACACTCAGTCTTAGAAGAAACGGCAAGGGCGACCCACAACTTTTGGGCCACCTGGCAACTCTGAGCATCGGGCTATTCAGAGCTTCTGGTCATTCTGCAGGGACCCCAGACTTCTATAAGCACCTCCCTTTCCCAAGCAGACTGAGGCTGCTTCTCAACACAGATTGGGGTTAACTTGGGGAAAATCACTTTCTGGAAGCTTCCTCATTTCACTGGAGCAAGGGGAGCCCTCAAGTTCACTTATACCATGTTGTTGACTTCAAATTATTAAACTGCAGGCATGCTCACCGCCTGAGCAGACTCAACATATGCACTGAGCATGTTCTGAGCAACTTGAGCCTCTCAGAAGGGGAGAATAAATGTAAACAACCAATTCCAAACAACAATTTGAATGTCTGTGAACCACAAAGTTGAATACAATGGCAAAATCTTCCACTGGCATGTCATGTAGCCCCCAGAAACAATGAGAGTGATCTATAGGTCCTGGTCTAGAAAAATGACCATGATATACTGCTAAAGGAAAAAAGCAAGCTGCAGAATAGTATGTAATATAGCACACATTTTTGTGGCTAAATTAGAGCAACACAAATCAATCAATTAATTAAAAGCACCCTAAACTAATTTAGCAGGGACAACATTGTGAAAATACTACATCTATCTATTTTGCATTTCTCATTAAACCACATTTCCTCTCTGCCCTTCCACTGGGGCTAAAGCCATTATCTTGAGGGACAGGAAGAGGTTGACAGCACCATGGCCAGAGAAGCACAGGCAGGGAGGATACATCACAGGGCAGGCACGGCCCCCTATTATGATCTGAAAGAAGTCACGGCAGAAAGGGGAGAAATGCAGAGAACAGGTGTGCTGGGATGGTGGAAGGACAGGCGCTCCTATCCAAATGGAGACAGCACCAAATGGAGAGGAGTTTTGACACCACTTCTCACTTGGCAATGAAGGAGGTCAGCTTCAGAGTGAACTCCGGGAGGAGGAACTTTAGTAGGACCAAAGGATTGCATTTTACCTGTAGACTTGGTTCTCTGGTAGTACTGCATATTTTCATTTGGGACATACTGCCTTCGTAAGTGTGTGTATCTATGTCTGTTTGTGTGAGGGGAGATGGAGAGGGAAAGAGAGAGGTGCGGGGAGGGAGGGAGGAACAAAGAGAAAAGAACTGAGGAAGGAAGGAGAGGAGGGGAGGGAGGGAGAGAGGAAGTTGGTTTAGTTACGAAATTAATTGTTCAAGGACTATGAACCTATGGATTTTTGATGTGAAATCTACTATTTAGAAGAACAGCGATAATAACTAACACATATGGACATCTTCCATGAGCCAGACACTGGATCTAGAACTTTCTTTTTTTTTTTTTTTGTCTTTTTTGGTGCTGGAATTGAACCCAGGGCCTCATGCATGCTAGGCAAGTGCTGTACCACCGAGCTACATCCCAGCCCTAGAGCTTTCATTTTTAATCTTGATTTAATCCTTATAAAAGCCCTGTAAGAGTGACAGCAGTAAGGCTTCGCAGATTAAGTAACTTAACTCCGATATGAGTGTTGGGTTGGACCAGGCTATCGAGTTCCTGGGTGCACACATGTCACCACTGCTCCCCACAGATCAGCAGGATTTAACAATCACTTGGTTTTTCTGGTGGTGGTTTCTCATTTGTACAATGAGGGTGGGATTGATTAACTCTCAAATGTCTTTGAATTCTAGCATTCTCCTCTGGTCTAATGAAGTAGTACTTACCAGCTTGCCAGTAGTAAGTAAGCTGGTAAGTAGACACTTGGATTCAGAAAGCAGGAATATGCCTTATTAAAGGAATCCTAAAAAGAAGGATCCAATCCAGGACAAACACCTGGCACAAAATGCGAAACAATGACCTGTTGGTGAAGGCACTTCGTAAGAAGCAGATCTGGGTACTATGAAAGGCTAGGGACTAAGTTCAGGACCCAGGAATGCCAAGCTGCAACTCATCCAATGACTTTTCTTGCCAGCCCTGGGTCACTGAAGTTCCTGGACCATGGTATCATTTTGCTCGGTATCATTTGCTCAAAGGGCACTTGAGCAATAAGCCCCAGGTGCTTGCTTAGGTCCTCAACCATTTGCTTGACCTTTCAAACACTGTAGTTGAGACTGTTACTACTATGGTCTCTTCTCAGCCTCTGTTCTTGACTATAAGCCTATTCCTTTGGACTAAATTTGAAATAATGCCTCAATGGACAGTTTCTTTGCTTGTAATCTTCTGCCTGATGTTTTCTTTGATGATGAGAAAGTAAGCTCCTGACAGCAGCATATGTGGTACATAGAACAATGATTCCCCACAGATGTCCAAGTCTAATCTCAGAACCTATGAACATCACCTTACAGGGCAAAAGGGACTTTGGTGAGATGTGATAAAGCTAAAGACCCTGACAGAGGAGATTTTCCTGGATTATCTGGTAGGCTCAATCTAGTTATGAGTCCTTAAAAGTGGAAAAGGAAAACAAAAGAGTGGGTAAGAAGAATATGATGACAGAAGAGGCAGGAAGCATCTGAAGTGTGAGAGGAACCAGACTCACCACTCCCAGCTTTGGAGGAGGAAGGAGCCATGAGCCAAAAAAGGTGGTGGTGGGGTGACCTCTAGAAGCTCATCTGACCCCTAATAAGGATACAGATTTGAGTCCCACAACAGCTTGAATGAGCAAGGGAACAGATGTTCTACTAGAGCCTGCAGGAAGCAATGCAGCCCCCTGGCACTTTGATGTTATCCCAGGGAGATCTATAGACCTATACTAGGCTTCTGACCTATAGAACTGTAAGATAATAAACTCATGTTGTCTTAAGATGATAAATTTGCGGCAATTTGTTACGCAGCAATCAAAATCTAACAGTGCTCAAAATACAACATTTCTGAAGGACATGTGATGAATGAGGTTATCTTTCATTATGCAACAAAATAAATGAGATATATGTTTCACTGAATAAAACAGAAGCAATTTTTTTCTGATACAAATACATAAATGGATAAATCAATAAACAAGGAAAGCTCTTCTTTATAGTAGAAAGCCAACTAATAAATGTGAAATAAAAGTTGAAACTAGAGACTTATCAATGGATGGTGTCAAAACTAGTGGGTGAAAGTCTGATAAGGACTTTGATATGGTCTCAACACATCTCCCCACAAGATGTGGTAACAGTGAGGAGAAGACACCTCGTGGACATCACCCAAAACAGTGACCATAGTTAACACTGCCAGGCCTGGGACAAACTCACATCATGTGCGTTCTGATACGACACACTCAGGATACAGTATCGTGTTTATGGCTTTGCAGCCAAACTTTCTAACATGAGCCTAATCATGAGGAAACATCAAACAAACCCAAACTGAGGAACAAAATAATTGGCCTGCATGCTTCAAAAACATCAAAGTTAAGAAAGATAAAGACTGAGCAACTGTTTCAGGCTAAAACAAAAATACAAAGATATGACAATTGAAAGCAATGTGTGATACTGGATTGGATTCTGAGCCAGGGTAAAAAATAGCTAAAAGGGATATTATGGGAACAATTGACAAAATTAGAATATGGAGTGTGGATCAAATAATAGTACTGAGTGTCAACGATGTATTTCCTGCTCTGATTCTACACTGTGGTTATGTAACAGAGCGTCTGTATTCTTAGGAAATACATCCTGAAGCATTTTCCGGGTAAAGTGCACCACGTCCCCAACTAGTCTCAAGTGGCTCAGAAAAAAGTTGAGTATATAAATATAAAAACACAGCAAAAATAAGGCAAATGGGGGAAATATGGACAACTGGAGACTCTGGGAAAAAGGTACAAGGAAGTTCCTCATTCTATTCTTTTAACTTTAAATACAAACATAAAAACCCTGTAAATTATTCTTTTAATGCTTTAGTGAGACTGGGGTTTGAACTCAGGGCTTCACACTTGCAAAGCAGGCAGTCTACCTGAGCCACACCTCCTAGCTTTTTAAATTCTTATATTTATATTATAATGGCTCCTGTAGAGAATTCTAAGGAAAGAAAATATGAATTCCATGAGTTCACTTTTTTCCCTTGATGTAATGCAATAAATGTGAATTTCAATTAATGTTTTATGCAATTATAAGACCACCTACATTGTAGGCAAACAATAAATAGCTACAGACTGAACATTATTAAGTAATTTACTTTTAGTAAGGAAATAAAAGCATGAAGATACATAACATAATATGAAATAAAATCTTTGAACTGTGATTAAGTCCAAAAGCTGAGTAGTTAACAGCCCTTGTTCTGGAATTGAATTGGCCACATGGATTTGAAATCCAATATTGACCTTGGGACAAGCAGTTAAAACTTCCTGAAGCCTCAGTGATATGGGAATAATATTAAATTTAATAATATTAAACCCACCCACAGTTCGACTGTGAAAATTAAGTTATAGAACCATGTGAGGTGTTAAGCAAGGGCCTCACATAAAGTTTTTAATGTTATTTATTACTTCAGTAGTTGTTTCTCTTATAAGAAAAGGAAAATATTCAAACTAAATTTAAAAATAAATTTTGTGAGTACCTACTTCCAAATGCCTGAAAAAACATACTTTTAATTAACTTTAAAAACCAACTTGCATCTGGAGTAAAGCAATGTTAGTTTCGAAACCTAATCAAGGAGGAGAAGAAGCCAGGAGTGGTGTTGCACACCTGTGATCCCAGTGCTCAGAAGGTTGAGTTAGGAGGCTTGTGAATTTGAGGTGGGGGAGAAGGGAAGGGAGTTAGGGGAAAGAGAAAGAGGGAGAGGAGAAAAGAAAACTAGAAGATGGAAAGACCTCTTATGTTCACAGATCAGCAGAATTAACTTTATGAAAACGGACTATTACTGAAAGCAATCTACAGATTCAATGTAATGATACTCTTCACAGAAATAGAAAAAAAAATTCCTAAAATCAACATAGCAGCACAAAGACCCCCAAATAGCCAAAGCAATCTTGAGCAAAAAGAACAATGCTGGAGGTATTATAATAAACTTGACTTCAAATTATACTATAGAGCTTAGGAATAAAAACAGCATGGTATTAGCACAAAAACAGATACATAGGCCAATAGAATACAACAGAGAACCCAGAAATAAGCCATCTGATCTTCATAAAAGTGTCAAAAACACACATTGGAGTAAAAGACAGCCTCTTAAATGGTGCTAGGAAAACTGGACATCTATATGTAGAAGACTGAAACTAGATCCCTGTCTTACTCTGTACAAAAATCAATCCAGAATGGATCAAAGACCTTAATATAAAACCTGGGACTTTGAAATGACTATCGGAAAACATAGTGAAAGCCTTCAAGAAATAACATAGGCATAGACTTTCTGAATAGGATTCCAGTGGCTCAGGAAATAAGAGCAAGAACTGACAAATTTGCATCAAATTAAAAGGCTTGTGCATAGTAAAGAAAACAACAGAGCAAAAGAGACACCTAAAGAATGGAGAAAATCTTTGCCAGATAGTTATAAGGCAATGAATTAACATCCAGAATATATAAAGAGCTCAAAAGATTAAAAACCAAAAGAACAAATACTCAAATTAATAAATGGACAAATAAACAGAACAGACAGTTCTCAAAAGAAGTACACATGGTTAATAAGCACGTGAAAAATGTTCAATGTTCTTAGTCATAAAAGAAATGCAAATCAAAACTACACTGAGAGTCCATCTCAGCCCAGTCAGAATGGCTATCATCAAGAAAACAAACAAAAGGCAATGCTGGCAAGGACTGGGGGGATAAGGAACCTTTATCCACTGTTGGAGGGAATCTAAATCAGTACAGACACTATGGAAACTGGTATGGAGGATCCTCAAAAAACTAAACCAGAACTACCATATGATCCTGCTGTGCCACTCCTGGACACAGACCTGAAGGAATGTAAGTTAGCACACAACAGAGGCACCTGCACACCCATCTTTATAGCACCACTACTCACAATAACTGGGTTGTGGAATCAGTCTAAGTGCCCACCAGTGGATGAATGGATAAAGAAAATGTAGTGTGCAGACACAGTGGAGTGTTATGCAGGATAAAGAAGGACAAAATGATGTCACTTGCAGGACAACGGGTAGAACCAGAGATCATGTTAAGCAAAATAAGCCAAATGCAGAAAGACAAGTATCAAATATTTTCTCTCATGTGGAATCTAGACTTAAAAAAAGAAGACATGAAAGTAGAAGAGAAACTATTTGGGAAAAGGAAGGGGATCACTGGGAAGGGGGAGGGAGGACATGATCAAAGTACATTATAAACATATATGAAAATGTTACAATGAAAGCTATTATTTTGTATAATTAATACATATTCATAAAAAAGAAAAAAACACAACTTTCCCTGGAGGAATGTGATGTTAAAATGTTGTAGCTCAGTTAATGCCCCCACTTCACACATCCCCATCCCACTGCACCCCCACCACCATGAGACTATAATTTCAGACATACGTCTTTAAAAAGAGAATTGCTTAATCAGGTTAGACTCTCTGTTTCTTTTGCTTTAGGCTCACTGTTTATTTTCTTCAATCCAGAACAGCTTCCTGTATGTCTCTACTCAAATCTGAACTACTAAGCAGTCATGGTGGTCATGTCTGTAATCCCAGCACTCAGAGGTAGAGATAGGAGGATCCTGAGTTCAAGGCCATCCTGGATTACATAGTGAAACCCTGTCTCAAGACAAACAAACAAGCAAAACAGTAACAAAAACTTAAACTGCTTCATTTTCATTCTGAATCCCACCTACCCAGCCCCCATCAAAGCTCATTCTCCAAGTGGTTCCATCCCTACAGGTCAGCTGGATGCTCAACAATGCTCACGTTGAATAAATGATTACTGACCACTCTACAGCACATATTAGCATAGATCATTCCTTACACATATGTTGCCTTCTGGCCAGTATGCCCAGCCACAAGCATATCCACCACCTTATCCAAAATACTTAAGTAGGTGACAATCCCATGAAGCTTTTCTTTTTTTTTTTGAGACAGGGTCTCACTATGTAGTCCAGGCTGGCCTCAAACTCACGATCCTCCTGCCTCAGATTATGCCTGGCAGGTGCCACCACGCCTGGCATCCATGAAGCTTTTCTTGACTACCATGAAATGCAATTACTCTACTGTTCATTTATTCATTCAACAAAACTTAAATAGATATGGCAGTGAACAAGACAAGGCTCTTTAATTCATAGAATTTATATCCTAGTAAGAGATAATATAGTAATAAAAAGATTGTAAAATATCATATGGTCAAAGAGCATGACTATATACGTGGGGAGATGACAGGAGGCAGCTTTAGGGCGATCAGGAAAGGTATCCCTGAGGAAATGTACTTGAATTGAGGTCCAAATGATAAAGTACAGCCAAACATGTAAACATCCGGGAAAGACCTTCTGGCAGAAGTATCAGGAAGTGCAAGAGCCCTGAGGTGGTAATGAGCCCAGGGTGTCTGCTGCACAATGTGGCCAAAGTGGAAGGTGTGAGGGGTATGGAAGGAGAAAGGATCGAATGTGCAGGCAGAGGTCAGATTCTGAACGGGAGGGTAAGATGTGCTGATTTTATTCTATGTCCATGAGACAGTTTTGTATTGCTTCTTCTTCACATAAGCTCTTTACACAGTAAGTACTAAATAAATGCTTGAGATACACAAAGGAGAAAAGCAGCTAGCAGGAATTGGAGCCCAAACTCTCTTAAGATGTTAGATGGCTTCTGTCACTACCATGCACACAGGCTCCATTGGACTTAACTTCAGATCAATAGGTCTGTTATATTTTAGGAAAACAGAGTTGTCATGGCAACTATAATTAGATGGCTTTCTTTTCAAGGAGATGAACCGAATAGTGCCCTTACTGGCTAGCTGGCTTCTCTACAATCCCTGCAAGGATTGCAATTCTCTACAAGCTGGAACACTTCATACAGGGAGTGCCCAGTTTATCAGCACAGTGGGCCCCTAATGGCCCACAGTGGGCTTGTTTGTGAGGAGTCTGGGGAATGTGCTTCCCTTGAGAAATCACGTTGTAAAGGAGGCTAGACTCCGGCCAATCCACAAAAGCTTTTTAAAATTCATAAAATGGTAGAAATACTGTAAATCAGCTTTGAGAAAATAATAGAAATGCATTCTTTCAATTAAATAAAAATTAAGTCAGAGCTTTTAATGATCTTGATGGTGGTATTTGAAGAAATGGAAGTTCAATTAGAAGAAAGCTAGGAGGGGAATGGAAAATTAAGTGAAGATTCTATGAAGGAATTCTGGGGACCGCCAGGGCTCTGAAGAGATTAATGTCACTAATTTATTATTATTATTATTATTATTATTACTTTGGATTTAGCAGTCTCTCAGATAACTTACTCATGGGTCACAGTCATTTTTGGCTCAGAAACAGGACAGTAAATATTGTCCTAAGACATGGAAGATGGGGCTGTCGCAAGGTTCCTTGAGGAAATGGTTATACAGAAGATGTCTAAGATACAGGATGTAAGGAAATATAGGCCCCAAAATGACCATGTGGAGAGGAGTGATCTGGCCAAGAGATTCTTTATTGCCGGGTGGGAGAGGGAGAGAGCCCAGAGAGAGAGAGAGAGAGAGAGAGAGAGAGAGAGAGAGAGAGAGAGAGAGAGAAGCTTAAATACCCCTCAGTGAGATTCAGCATGATCTGATTGGTTAGGATCTTATGGTTCATGCTGATTGGAGGTTGGAGCAGAAGGAGGATTCAGGCTAGACTTGAGGCAGGACTGTGACTCTGGGAGGCAGGACTGTGATCCTGGAAAACACAAGCTTAAGGGTGCAGTAAGAACCGAAACCTATTGGCGCCATTATTGCCAACATTCCTCCCTTTTTTGTTTGTTAAGGAAGGGGGGCGTTGTGTTCGCTCTGGCTTCTTTGAGCTGGCAGGGCGGTGTAGGGGAAGGGAGGGTTAGTTGGCAAACAATGTTGGGGTGCTGAGCCTCATGGTGGCATACACCCAGGCTCCGAAAATGAAGATTTCCTCTTCCCTGAAGTTGATGAAGGTCCCTTGTAGCCATAGGTCGTAAAGACTCTCGAGCCAATCCTCTGATCTCCGCATGGTGGGTACCAGCCAACTATCCCCGCGTTTTGGAGAGATCGATATCCCTGGAGGTACAACTGGTTAAATTTCTGATTAGCAATAGCAGACATGCAGTGTGATACAAGGGAGGAAGCTTAAGAATAGGAGAGCAAGAACATAGGCATTAGGATGGGCATTGGCCAGGAGAACCACTGTGAAATGTTCTTCCCTAGACAATTTCAAGAGTCCTCCAATTCCCTTCTCCATTTTTCTAATTGTTTCTTGAGAGGTGCAGTCTTTGGGAGAACTCATTGAGCTTGACAGCAGTGGGTGTCATGAGAATGACCAGATGAGGGCTGGTCCATAGAAGTCCCAATGGATAGGGTAGAAGGTCCTTTTTGGAGAACAAGATGCCCTGGTTTAACAGAAATTGTTATAGGGTGGGGAAGGATATGGTTTGCATGCTTTCTGAGACGTTCCCTGAGAAGGCAGGTAGTCAGCCAGAGGACCAGAGTCTGTTGGAGGCAAGTTTTCTAAGAGAAATGGGTAGCCATACATTATCTAAGACCCAAATAGGAATATTACAAGGAGCATAAAAAGGTGTCTGCACAGGGGCTGCATACCTAGGGATCTAAATTCTGCAAAATCCTGTATCTGTCAGGAAAGCTGTAAGCTGTCTTATGGTATGGGGGTTGGGAAACAGAAGATTGTGTTGATGCATTTATGACTCAGGGAGTGAGTCTGTCCCTTTAAGGCCACACCTAGGTAGGTGACCTGTGGGAGGCAGGGGCTGTCAGGATTTAAATGTAACACTCTTGGATAAAAGAGAGCTTTAGATCATTATTTTATATAAATTGACACTTTTAACCTTTTAAATGTTTGTACCATATTTAGATAAAGTATAATGTAACACTGTTACAAGGTGGTCATTTAAGACACATAAGCAAATATGTAAATGAACTCTGATTTAGTAGTACTTAAAGCTTGACAAGATCAGCAGAAAATACAAATAATTTCTTTAATAAAATCTTTCTCTGTAATGTTTTTTGTAGATGTTACTCAGAGCAGAACAATATTAAGATAACCTTGTTATTTCATAGACAGAGGATTTGATTTTAGTTTGACACAACCCTAAAAATCTTTTAGGCAACTCTTAGATTACATTCAACTTTAACTTTATCACACATCAAAGTTTTTATTATACACTTTTCAAACTTACTCAGACCTTCACAGGAGGACTATGAAACACTGCAAAACTGAAAAGGGGAAATGAGGGAAAAAGGAAAAGAGGAAATTTCTATGAGAGTAGGCAAGAGTTGATTGTTACCAAAAAACAGGAAGGGGAGAAAGAGAGAAGGAAAAGGGATCAGGGAGAAGATAAGGGCAATGAAAGAAGAGGAAGGGTAAGGATCAAAGATGACTGCACTTGGATGGGTAAAAGAGAAGAACGCTATCATTCAGTCATATGATATTCAATCATACTGGATATTGAAAATTAAATGGCACATTCTTCTAAGACTACATCTGTATTTCATGTAACAGTGTTATCCCAAATGCCCACTACAATGCTTTGAATACAGTAGAGTTTAATAAATTACTGTTAAATGAATGAACACTACAACAAGAGCTAGCAACAAATGCCTATTATGTACAAGGCTTTCTGGGTATTATCCCATTTAATCCTTACAACAACATGATGATTACTAGTTCTGTTTCACTGATGAAGAAACTGAGACTTAGAAAAGTAGTTTGCTTAGGTCACACATAGTAAATGATGAGGGCCAATTAGAACAAAGTTTGATTCCAAAGTACCTGCTTTTAACACCACTGCTCTATGCTCACCTCGATAAATATTCCACCAATACTAAGAAAGGAAAGAACTGCAAAGGCCAGACCTTTGCAAGTATCTAATCAATTGCTCTTGACATTCTTCATTGTAGCAATAACAATTACCATTAATTAATATCCCAGATTGCTTTCTCTGGAAACTCCTCTTTAGATCACTATATTTTAGTAGTAGCAATATGGGACTGGCCTTGAGTGCCTGGGGAAGGAATCAGTTATTGAACAGGTTTCTCTTGCACAAATCATATGAGCAAGAGTAGGGGTATAGCTCAGTAGTAGACTGCTTGCTCTGAGTTTAGACCCTAGCATGGCAAAAAAAAAAGAAAAAAAATCTCACAAATGTATTAGTAGGTGCAGAAATTGTTAGATTTGTAAAATCTAACAATTATTCACCATTTAAAAAAATCCTAGCAAACTAGGAATAGAAGGGAATTTCCTCAACTTGATAAAGAACATCTGCAAAAATCCTACAGCAAATATCATATTTAGTGGTGAGTGAATGTTTCTCTACCTATGATCAAAAAGAACAAGACAAGAATGTCTGCTCCTTACCATTCTTATTCAACATAGTTTTGGATTGCCTACCCCATGCACTAAGGCAAGAAAAGAAAAGAAAGGCCATATGGATCAGAATGGAGGAAAGCAACAACAACAACAACAACAGCTAAAACTGCCCTTCTTTGCATATGACATGATTCTCTATAAAGAAAATACCAGGAATCTACAGAAAAAAACAAAAAAATAAAAAAACTCACAGAACTAACATACAAGTTTAGTAAGGTTGTAGGATACAAGATGAACACATGAAAATTAATGGTACCAATGAACATATGGAAACCAAAATTAAAAATACAATATCACAGAATCATTTTTTATTTTGTTTATTCATGTATTTACTTTTCAGTGCTGGGGATCAAACCCAGGCCTTGCTCATACAAGGCAAGCATTCTACCACTGAGCTACATCTCCAGCCCCATGGTACCAATTTTATTTGCTTTAGAAAGAGAGAAAGAGAGACACAAAGACAGAGACTGAGGTTGGCAAACACAAGGGAGTTCTGCGATTAATAGTGATCGTTATAAAAACCTATATATGGATAATATTGCATCAAGTTACACACATACACACAAATAAATACAGTTTAAAAAAAAGGTGGTGAAAACTGAGTAAGAGCTGTAGTCTGTTTAGCAGCAATGTAGCAGTGTCAATTTCCTGATTTTTGATGTTGCACCACAGCAATATAAGATGTCACCACTGAGGTAGACCAGATGAAGGAGGCTCACTTCCTGTGAGTCTTTTCAAAATATAAGGTAGTCTGTTTGGTTTTTTTTTAAAGAATGTTAAAGTTCTAATGATGGATATTTAGCATTCTTAGAGTAGTTCTGAAAAAGTAAACTAAGTAAATCTCTTCTCTATGTTTCCCTTTCCAAATAAAGAAAGAGGCTTATAACCAAGCAATCACTGTTAGACCCAAGCCAGGGTTCTGATAAAGAAAGAAAGAAACACAGCAAGAACTTCATAAAGGTGCTCACATAATAAATGCAAAAGAACCAAGGGTTTGGTTCTTATGTCCCTTGTCTAGTCCTACTTTAAAAATATATAATATGTATCTTATTTAAGTCATTTCAAATTATTTTTGGAAAGAGACAGGATATAAACATATTTCAATTAAGTAAAAACAAAATTTAACTAAACAGAAATTAGTAAGTCTAATTTGGCAAGAAATCAATTATATTCCTTTTTAATGTTATATAGTGCCCATTTTTCTTGACATATACAGCTCTATTTCTCTTGGTCGCATTTGATGCTCTATGCTGTTAACATAGCAAATAAATGAAACTGCATTTTTTTCTGACAGCTTGGGTGTATATTTCAAAAACAGTTGGTAAATACCTCTCCTTCTTATGCAAATTACTGCTATAGATCAATAAAAGTTCCTACACAGTACCCATTGAGTTCTAGTAGCCTCTTTAGGTGTCCAATTTCTTCCCAGGTTCCCAAATAGACATCTCCATATAAAAGCCTAGTACCTGTGGGTGGCCTCTTGGACTATAGCTTAAATTAAAAGTGATAAGGAATTACAATTTCAGGAATGTTTTATTTTGTCAGGAACACTGTTTTACTAATATGACTTATTTTAGTTTTGTCAAAAGTACTGCTTCCATCTGGGATTGGACAATGTGTCCTATTATTTAAAAAAAAACCTTTTATTTTATCATTAAAAGTTAAACTATCATCAGTTGATCAAAAGGGGGAGGAGGACAAGTACAGCTTAGTAAATTTCAATGATAAAAAGAATATGTACATATCAACTGACTCTAGCCTTAAAGTTATTTTAGTGATGGCCCTAACGATCATCTAGAAATAATTATATTTTTGTAGCTCATCCCATGTGATCTTATACTTGTAGAAAGAAATTTCCAAAGGATACATGAAATTAAAAATGTAACTACTGGTGATTTGGTGTGATGTCAGGGAAGCAGGGAAGACGTCACTCTATCTGTTTTATAACTTTAAGTTTTTAACCATGAGACTGTTATTATGTAATAAAAATTTAAATAAAAATGTTCAATTTTAGTAAAACAAAAGGAGAATAAAGTATAACCCAATAAATCCACTTGAATCTGACACAGGAGGAAGCATTCAAATGCTTGCTGAATGAACACAAAAGAAATCACATGAAAGCCAAGCTGGCAGTTCAGAGGGGTGGGGTGAGAGTTTGCAAGACTCCATCTCAACCAGTAAGCTGGGCGTGGCAGTGGCCAGCCCAGATACATGGGCAGTATAAACAGGATTGTAACCCAGGTCAGCCCAGGCATAAATGTAAGATCTTATCTCAAAATTAGCTAAAGTAAAAAGGGTTGGGGGCATGGATCAGGTAAGTGCCTGCCTAGCAAGCCCAAGGCCATGAGTGTAAACCCCCGTACTGTCAAAAAAAAAAAAAAAAAAAAAAAAAGAAAGAAAGAAAGAAAGAAATCACATAACTGAAATGAAATTTGTGGATTTTTACATTTTCAAAAAACACAGGTAAAGTGATTTTTAAAAAATCTCAAATCATGCTAATTTGCCAAAACTACAGGGGAATGAAGGAAAAAGTTCAATATTCTTGTGAGGATGTGAGTACTTTCAGAATACGGGACATTCTGCAGAAAAACTGGCCAGGTTTTCTCAATGAGTCAGTTTTATGAGAAAAAAATTAGATGGTTCCACAATAACAGACTATAGGAAGTAACAATCAAACGCTATAGACGTGTGAATGTTGATCTAAACAAACTGACTATAAAGACACACGAGACAGATGGGAGATCTAAATGAGGACTAAGTTTAAATGGCATGAAAGAATTGTGGGTAACTTTGTTATATGTGTGATAATGGTATTTGTTATATAAATGTTTTCTTTACTTTTAAAGATACATATGGAAATATTTACAGTGAAATAACAATGTCTTTGATTGCTTTTAACATACCATGAGCTCTCCTCCAAAGAAAAGAAAAAGGAAACAAGGAAGAAAGCTACATGGACAATATTGTTAAAAGTGCAAGGTGATTTTGGGATCAATTACACTATGGTCTCTGGTTTGTGTATACTTGAAAACTTCCTTCATCAAAAAATTAGTTCTGCCTTTGTGTATACTTGTAAACTTCCTTCATCAAAAAATTATTTTTAAATCCCAACTTATTATAAAAACAAAGGTTGATTTCTTGGAGCTTCAAAAGGCTACCCTACTATTCTCTTTTCTGGTGACCAATAGGCAATCAGAATGAAATTCTGTGTCCCCTCTAAAGGTGTTGGCTACTATTTGCTCAGGGATTATAGACTTTTTAACACTGATCCAAGAAGAGTATGTGGTAGACTTGGAGAACCAAGTCATATAGATTGCATTCTGAAATCAGATTTAGACTATTTGAATTGTCTTTTTTTTTTTTTAAGGGATGGAGATGAGTGTGCCTTTATTGGCTGTGCAGGCTACTTGAGAGGGACGAAGTGGGAAGAGTGGGTGGTGCTTCACAGGCTTGCAGTGACGGAGAACTGGCTCAGGTAGTGACCAGTCATCTCGGGCTTGATTTCCGCCTGACTGAAGGTCTTGTCATTGCACACCCCAAATGATGCTTATGGAGCATTTGCCCAGCCACCTCTGCTTCAGGGCACTGCACAGCTGCTCGAAGGACATGTCCAGCAGCTGGATGAAGTCCTCACCTAGGTAAGTGAACTTGCAGAAGATAGCTTCTAATTCTGCTCCACTTCCACCATCTTGCCAGCTCCTCAGAAAAGCTATTTTAATCGTCTTTATCACTATTCTTCATTTGCATAGGAATTAACACTGGGATGAAATCACTCTATATCCCAGTTCCCAATTTAAGCATTCCGCTTAAATGTTTTAAAATGTTCAGAAGAAATACAATTATTTCGATTAATCTGCTCTAGGAAGCACTTTTGGAGGTTCCGTCCTTAGAGACCGGCCCAAAGCATAAATGACTAGGTTTTGCTACTGTACTTTCACCTCATGGAACACCTGGCTGTAACTGGGAGGGGAGAGCTTAACTGACCTTGCTCTTCTTTCCTCTCGCACCTTACTCTCTCAAAGGAAAAATGAAAAATGAAAGTCACAGGAACAGAGCTTCAGCATCTTTCTCTTTTCTTGAGTCGTGGAGGTAAAACCCTATCTCCTGCCACCACCTTTGCCACCTGGAAGGCTTTAAGTCCTTCTTTAATACTGGGCTCAACCACCATCACAGCTTGGTGAGAATGCCCACCTAGCCTACCAGGAAGTTGGAAGCACCCTCTTCTACCGCACTGTGTTCTGAACGCAAACACAGCACTTCCAACAGTGCTAAGATTTCTATTTCTTTCTCTTTCCCTAGACTGTGAACAATTCTGAGACAGGGTCTCACTGTGTAGCCCAGCTGGCCTCAAATTCAGGATTGTCCTACCTCAGCCTCCTGAGTGCTGGGATTACAGACATGCACATGTCTTTCTAATTTATCTTTGCAGCTACAGTACCAGGCTCCATTCCAGCACATAATAAATACTGTACACCTAAATGAATAAAAGAGCGGGGAGAAAACCCAGGGAGGAAGGCACCCCTACCTCAGAAGTCCTTACTGTTCTTTATTCAAGAGGCTTAGTACTAGGAAGTGGAAAGACTTACGGGAAGCCACAATGCTTGTTAACCATATATAAATCCAGGGATGTCCACATTTGAGGAAGTGCAAGTAAAGAATGGGAAGTTTGTGTTTTAGACACTGCGAAAATGGTACCACAGGTTAGAACTAGAACAGGAATGTCTAACTATATCTTGACCTTTGCTTTCTTTTAATTTTCTCTCTATATCAATTAAAGCATATATACATGGCCTTTAAGTTTGATATTATCTTACTGAATAATTTTATCTCCAAAAAGAAAAAGCATACTAGGATTTCTGTCCCAGGTAAAAGATTTCTATCCCTAGGGTTGAATTACGTTGCCTGATCAACAAAATCACTGCCTCTGGATGGCAGGAAGCCCTAATTGCAGACCAAATGTCTAAGAAAAAATAAACAGTCCCCAGTAGAGTTCTGAGGAATAAAGAACCCTAAGTAGCTGGACACATGGATGCTCAGTGAATGCATGCTGAGTGAGTGAATGAGTCATGTGATGACAACAATACAATTGCAGCACAGACCTCATGTTCTACTCATGTAGGAGGTTTTCCCTCCTCCCTCTCAGTTGGCAATGCCTCTAATTCTGTATCTAGAAACTTAAAAATTATTTCTAATTCTTATCAAGGTAACCCTTTGCCCCCAGGCCACACCTTACAGAGGGAATCTGAAGTCCAAAGTCTCTATTATTGGCAAAGTTCCCACCTCCAACGTGTGGGGTGCCAATCCTAGTAGATTGCTAGTAGGTAATCAGAACCTTCTCCACCCAATGCAGCTGCTCTAACAAACAACATTACCTCAGGGATAAACACGGTAATCCTACCCAACTCCACCCCCACATGATGGAAGAATCAGGAGACCAAGACAGAGGTTGACTGTTGACTTCCTGCTATGGACATACATGCAACTTGTCCACATCTAGCCAGGAAAGAATCTCTGAGCGGTGGGAGTGGAGAGTGACGGCAACTGTGGACAACTCAGCTGGCCAAGAATATCAAAATTTACTATTGCAAATAATCTCTCAGGGACCCTTGAACCTAACCTAGCTTCACTGTATCTTTCAGGCAACTGAAGCAGATACATTTGCTGAACCAGAGCCTACCAAGGAGTTCTGATGAAAGCTACCTGCCCATGCTTCCTCCTTGGAGAACCAATGAGCAAAGAAGAAAGAGGGGTGAAGCCTGCACCAGGTCATCAGGAACAGCTGCAGCTAGACACACTAACTTAGAAATTGCTACTCCATCTCCCACTT
This sequence comes from Castor canadensis, assembly GCF_047511655.1. NCBI lineage: Eukaryota > Metazoa > Chordata > Mammalia > Rodentia > Castoridae > Castor > Castor canadensis. The sequence goes on along the minus strand of NC_133397.1, from coordinate 23,871,616 downwards.
GTCTACTCTGGGGCCCCTGCCCACCCAGGTAAGTATGCCAAATCCTACCGCATGTGCCTTTAGCACTTCCACCCCCCCCCTTCACCCCCTCACACACACTGTCATTCACATTTCTTGGTGAAATGTTATTTTCAGGGAAAATGTACTTTCTGTCTTTGATGCATTTGTAAAGCAAAGAAGCAAAACAAAAATAAAAACAAACCCTGTAGAAACCAGGGTCCTATATCACAGAGAAGCATAACAAGTAATTAGCAGTGAACAAGACATTTGTCTTAAGGAAGGAGAGTGAAATTAGACTTGGTTAACACTCAGCTTATCCCATCAAATTTTAAATTCTTTGGAAATACAAGAAATAACCAACAGAAGTTTCACAAAAATCTCTATTTTAACCATGTCTCCTGATTTAATCTTTTTTTTTCTTTCCCCAGTTTCTCATGTGTACAAATCAAGTTAAATACTTATTGAATAGCTATCATGATAAGGAGCGAGGTTAATGCTATCCTTTGCTCAAGTTGCTTTAGACATTTTTTGTTGTTTTATTTGGCTTTTAATAGTAGAACAGTTTTATTTTCTGAGCCATCTCATCCTTCAGTATCCAGGAGAGACCAGTATAGTAATGACGTCCTCAGATTTGAAGTGTGAAAGACCCTTCAATCCTAAGACATCACAGGAACACATCTCAGGAACATCGTGAAGATTAAAAGAAGGCATGCATATAAATCTGTGACCACAGGGCCTGGACACAGCATGCACTCAAGGAACCTCAGGTGTTGTTCTTTCCCTCCCCTTCTTAGCAGAAGTAGCAGTAGTTGTGAAGAGTGGCAAACAGTATTGTAAGACTATGAACTGTGGTGGAGTCACACAGCGTTTGTAGTCAGGTAAGACTGGAATCAAATCCTAGCCCTTCCTAGCTGCTGCAGGTATATAAGGAATCCTCATGCAAATTACAAAAGAATGTCACCTCTGGAAGATGAATGACAGAAAGATAGGCCTGCCCCTGCACTGAGGAGTGTGCCAAAGGGTACTGGGCAAGTAGAGCTCTGGTGAGGTTTCAGCCCTCACTCACCACCTTGTCAGTCGTATCACCATCACTGTCATCACAAACACCACCATCAAGAGCTTGGAAGACAAACTAAGGCTCAGAAAAGATATCCACAGTTCTGGTTATTCTCCCTTTCCCATTGTCCTAATACTCCCAAGTTCTAGTTGTCTACTGGAGAGTAGACTTGTGGCTCAGAATGACACACAAACTTCTCAGGCTGACACTCACCATTCCCAAGCGTCCCTGTTTACCTTTGAGCTGTACCTCCTCGATTGCACCTGGCAGTTCTGTCTATAACTGCCCATTCTTTCCTCCCTTGGCTAGAGATGAGCACCAGGAGGACTCAGGTTTTGGTCTGCATTGTTCACATGCGCATCTCACGTACCCAAAAGAGTAGTGACTCAACAAATACTGGACACTGCAGGCCTTTGTACCCCTCTAGCCTTCAAACGTTATCCTTCCCTCAAGGTCTGCCTTACGCAAAAGCGTTAATGAAGTCCATTTTGTGGACTAACCTCAACAAAGCACCCAGTTTGAAAAGAAAGCAATACGTGTACTGGAGTTTGAACTCAGGGCCTTGTGCATGTAGGAGTAGGTGTACTACCACTTAAACCACATCCCCAGCCCATAGAATTTTTAATATTTTGAAATTAGTATTGGTTTAAAAAATATTTACTCTTCTAGGCCAGGTGGCACATGCCAGTAATCCCAGCTTGGCAAAAAGTTAAGCAAGATCCCATCTCAGCAAACAAGCCAGGTATGCTGGCCTGTCACAGGCAGCCTGGGGCAAACAGTGGGAGATCCTATCTGAAAAACACCTAAAAGCAAAAAGGGCTGGGGGTAGGGCTCAAGTGATAGAGCCTGCCTAGCAAGTACAAGGCCCTGAGTTCAAATCTCAGTACTGCCAAAAAAAAAAAAGACAACAAAAACAAAAACCAGCACCACCCCCCACAAAGACCCCCAATGTATTCCTCCAGAACTAGGCAAAGTATTCTAGTGTCCTTTTGGAGAAATATTTATCTATTAATTCTGTAAAAATCAGACACACATATAAACATCGCTGATTAATTAAAAATTTTAAATTAAAGCGAGCAAAGATAATTAGCTATACTCTATACTCTGTGAAAGGAATGGGACCAAATCCCGGTAAAATTTAAGATCACATTAATTTCATAGGAAGAGTATTGGGGGGGGAGTGGGTGGTAAGGGAGGGGGTGGGGGCAGGGGGGAGAAATGAACCAAGCCTTGTATGCACATATGAATAATAAAAGAAAAATGAAAAAAAAAATTTCATAGGAAGAATGTGTTGATGGGAGACAGCCTCTGGCACAGATTCACACTGGGAAGAATTTGAGCAGATTAATCTCTGTGTCTTTGCCATGTGGAAAGCAGGGCAACTGTCACAGAGCCTTGGTGTCACCTCTGCTCACACATCACTGGTAAGAGCCCACTGCATGCATGGTCCAGGCCAATTCCAGGAGCTGGGAGCTTTAGTTTTCTGTGTGCTCAGAATGGAAGAATGTGAAATGAGATTTGGTAAACTCAAAACATTACCTCAGTCAAAGCCGCTCTCATCAGTCACATACACAGACCTAACAAGACCATCAACGCAGTTCTCAGAACATACGTGATTCACAGAACACGCTCAATAAAGGTTTTCTGAGACTACAAAATATGCTGCCACTATTGTTAGACGGCAACATAAGATGCTTATTTTCCAAAACTTTCCCACCAAATGAAAATTCAGATTGAGTTAGGATTTAGTTACTGATCCTTCTGCACTCATCTGAACATTTGGAACGATATTCCCCAGAGTGAGCATAATTCCCACAAATTACTCCAGCCCTGGGGTACACTGATGAGTGCCCCTCCCCCCTCATCGTTAGGCTTCCCCTGTAAATGCTTAAATGTATTCCTCACTCTTTCTGTTTCACAGATCAAGTTGGTTCTGGAATTCTCTAATGCCTTGGCCCAAAAATTCAATTTTCATGTCTTCCACTGCCAGTTTGCAGCTCAAGGCAAATACAAAAAAAAAAAAAAAAAGAGGGTGAGGGTTCCCAGAAAGTTATAAAATTTAAGTAGGATAACTTAGAATTTCTGTTCATAGATGGACAGTACAGACAGCATGAACAGATAGGCCACTTATGGGAAGAAGAAATGGCAAAGACTAAAACAAGATAGTATCTGAGTAAATATGAACTCCAGCAAATAAACAGGGCAAGAGACAAAAGTACAAATGAGTAGACGGCTTGAACAGGCAATTCACAGAACGAGAGACCTAAGTGGGTAAAAGTAAATAAAGTGACGAATAACCTACCAGTAATGAGAGAAATACAAATTAAAGCAAGTTGCCGCAAAGGTGGACAAAAACATAAATCTGAGTAACACACTGTTGACAAGGGTGTGGGAACACTTGGTAGCTGTTGGTGGCTTCCAAATTGGCATGACCTCCTAGGTAGGGTGACCAGCAAGGCAAGCTAACACACTTAGCTGGTTTTTACCACTGGAATGAAGAGGAAATGCAGGCCACAGACCCCCATATGGCAGTCAGCTTCGACAATCTCACTGTATGTACAGGGACAGCTCTTGACAGCATGCATATAGCCACGTGGAAGTAAGAAATCCAAGGAGAACTTCGGGACACCACCCCATAATGCAAAGCAACTCTCACACCACCAAACAGCACCCTTCAGTTTTAAGGGCAATAAATAACCAAGAATGGCTCTAATGGGGATAGAGTGGAGATGGGGTGGGTTTGTGTGAAGGAGCAACAGAGAGAACAATAGCAGGGCCTTGTATACATGCGAAGATGACATGCCATCAACTAATGGTGCGATGAATTTAACTCTCCACCTGGGGCTCCAGAGACACCCACACCCCCCATAAAAAAAAGTAGAAGATCATTTGTAGGAATTAGTTGATACTCATTAAGTTCTTCCTAAAATTCCTGATAGATGTATTGTATAAATTATCTAGAATAAAGGAGGCTATGGTATGATGCTGATCTGAATTAAATTTTTCAACTACTAGAGATCTTGGCCAAGTGCAGTGGCTCATGCCTACAATCCTAGCTACTCCTAGTGGAGATCAGAAGGATAGTTGTTCACCAGTCCAGGCAAAAAGTTCAAAAGACCCCATCTCAACCGATGGCTGGATATGGCGGTGTGCACCTGTCATCCTCAGCTACGCAGGGCAGCATAAATAGGAGGACGGTGGTCCAGGCCATCCTGGGCAGAAAACAAGACCTTATTTCAAAAGTAACCAATGGAAAAAGGCCTGGTGAAGGGGCTCAACCAGAGGTTTGCCATCAGAGTGCTTGCCCAGCAAGTGTGAGGCCCTGAGTTCATCCCCTAGTACTGCCAAAAAACCAAAACCAGAACCATAAAACCTGTTTATCAGAAGCCTTTGAATTAATTGGAATTAACTGACACCTTTTGTAAGTGGTACTGGGATTTGAACTCTAAGTCTCATTCTTGCTAGGCAAGTGCTATACACCTTGAGCCACACCCCCTAGACCTTTTTGTTAGTTATTTTTCAGATAGGATCTCACATTTTTGCCCGGGCTGGACTCAGAGCAAAATCCACCTACTTATGCTTCCCTTACATAGCTTGAATTAACAAGTGTGTACCTCTACTCCCACTTTATTGATTGAAATGAGTTCTTACTAACTTTCTTGCCTGAAACTGTGCCTCCAACTGCAATCTTTCCATTTCTGCCTCCAGAGCAGCTGGGATTACAGATGTGTACCACCATACCTGGTCCCAATTTCCCTTTTTTTTTTTTTTTTTTTAAAAGACAGTGTCTCATAACATAGCCCAGGCTGGTTTGGAACTTGCAATCTTTCTGCCTCCACCTCCCAAGTGTTGAGATTACAGGTGTGAACCACCATGCTGGATTTGATATATGTTTTTTATGTTGTTTTTTTGCCAATACTGGAGTTTGAACTCAGGGCTTGTGCTTGCTTGCTAGGCAGGCGCTCTACCACTTGAGCCACGCCTCTAGCCCTTGATATGTGTTTTGAAATGAGAAATTCAGATCCTAAAAAACAGGCAGCTATGGCATAACATATTCAAAAACACTTAAAAGAAAATTAAAGTGATTTAATTACAAAAGTCAAAGGACAACCAGTCACCTTGAGTCACTCTTGGCATTTCATTTTGGCTTTCTTGGCACACGATTACCCTATACATGAGACGGGATGCATCCCACAGTGATTCATCGGTAAGAATTATTCTTTCTGTGGGGGTATATGAGCACACAGGTGAGGGCAGGGACCAGATCCACACTGGTGCTTTGCCCTAGTCAACTGGGAGGAGTCTTTTCCATGACTGACATATGCATTTGGGTTGTGGCAGTATGGATCTCTTATTTATTTATTTAGTCTTTAGAAATGATGAGAGATGTGACTATTTGCATTCATGGTTTTTCCTATTTAAAGACACATCGCAGACAAGTTAAACAATGCCATTTCCTCCCCTGGCTGCATATACTGCACTAACAAAAACTCCAACTAGAATGTTCCCATCACATAAATTAGAGAAATACTATGAAGGCCAGCCTTGGAAAAGCCATCTTACCCAGTTGTTTCCAAAGCAACTACGTGCTGGGATTAAGGTACATTTTCACTGCCAGAAGTATGGCTCAAGTGACAGAACGTCTGCTTTGCAAGCACAAAGCCATGAGTTCAAATCCCAGTCCCACCAAAAAAAAAAATAGATTTTCAATTCTTTGGGTAATTTCTCACTCCACATTGTAAGAATATGCGTAGTCATTGATGAAGAGCTCCTGAGAGAGTTATACTGTGACTGGTGAAATGGGAGATTTTTGTAGGACTGAGAGCCTCCACTCAACTTTGCTGGCCTAGGTGTTTAGCCAGAGGGAGGGTCAGAGTTCCAGGTTCCTGTCTAAACAAAGCTGAAGATTCACTGGTGAGAGTGAGTAAGTGGGAGAGTCTATTGAGATAGAAAAGTGTAAAGCAGGAGAGTACAGCCCCCAGAGTTGGGGGTGGAATCCAAGAGAGGGTGCCTGAGAAGTGACATGGTCACTTTAACCATTTTCTCCAGGGTACTGCTCAATCTCTATGATAATTAGGAATGCAGAAAGAAGCATTTTGGTTGGCTGTGCTTGCAATGTTCTGATTGGTCATGTCCTATTCCTCACAGTGTCCTAGTTCTTGTGTGTCCTGTTTTTTCTTTCCACCCTTTAAGGTTATAGGGAGGTCATAATGGAAGTTTCCACAGAGGAAATCTTGTCTCACTGGGAGGAGGAGGATGGAGAGAGGATAGGGAAGGGACAGAGGAGACGGAAGAGGAAAGAAGAGGAAACAACAGGAAAGAAGGAAATGGTGGGTGTGAGAGGAGGTACAGAGGGCCAGAGGGGGGTCAAAGTTGAGAATACTGATAGAGCAAGGCTAAAATAATTCACTATTGGGAATACAGTAGGTACCCCATCATGCATTTTATTCCAGACGGTAGTACTGAACCACATCTTTCTGATATCTTCTCTAGGACTTATTTGCATTTTCTGACCCAGTAGAGCTTTTCCAGCTTATCAGAGTGGGAGTGGGAATTACATCCACAGACAGTGCTGTAGGTACTGTCACAGCACTCCCAGTTCTAAAAGCTTTTAACTTCCTGGCCATTCCTGGGGTCAACCCAGCAGCTCACCCCACATGACTCCCCAAATGGAGGCACCTCCCCTACCCACCCCCAGTGCCTGTGCTGCGACCACAATGATCTTTCACCATTTGGGCTTCATCTCACCTCTGTGGCCTGGCCTCTATTAATCCTCCCGTGTCCTGCCAGAGGCTTTGTCTCATTTTGCAACCTGTTCCTGCTGATGCGCTGACTTTCTTGTCAACGTCTTTGTAAGTCGCAAAATTTAAGAAATCCTTGGCAAGAAGCTGGGGCGTATTAGTTGAGGCTACAAAATGGAGATGAAATTCCTGATAAAGCTACAGCTGAAGTTCGGCCAAAGTTATTCTTGAGCCCCTCCCCCCCTTTCCCTTTATATGACAAATCCACCTAAACACAATGGAAGTGATTTTAAGCAAAATTTAACAATGGTTTCTTGGTTACAACTAAAGCCACAAATAAAAGGCTTCTCTTCAGGCGTGTAGTCTTAGTGTACCAGGCCACATCTGGGCTAGCCTAAGATCCTCCTTGAGGGGGCACTGGCTTCCTCAAAACAGCATCTGGCTTGGCATCCCACTGGAAGCTCCATATATAAGAAAAGAAATATAAACAAAACTGTGTGGGTCAGGACATGAGCAAATGTTGAGGAGACTGGCATTTTTGTGTAAAAAGAATCATTTTGTGATATTAGGACAAAAGACGATGAAATTCATATTCATCTTAAAAGTCCTGCAACTTGTTTATTTCTGTTATCATATTGTGTACCAGCATTTCTTACCTGAGAGTTAAATCCTTAACAAAACAAACCACTTTAATATATAACAATAGCATACTGCTTAAAAAAACAGTACACAGGATATAGCTCCTGGGTTATTACTGAAATTTACTTCTCTCTCCCCACTCATAACAACTCCCAGAAAACTTAGTAATCTTATAAACAGCCCGGGGTTTTAGATAACAATAGACACACACTGAAGTATTAAGTCTATTTTTGGAAAGGTCAATGATGCTATCCATTGTTTGCATCTGATTGGCTATTTCAGTCAAGTGAGCAAGAAGAGGAAGTTATTTAAACTATTACTTATAGATGACGAGGCCGATTAATTGCCCAGGCAAACTCCCAGGCTGCCTCCTAATGTGCACTTTGCCCTTCTGGCTAATTGATGTGTGCACAGGGTGATGCAAATGGAGAGCTCCTGGTCTTGTCTCCATTCTAAAATAATTTACTGTTTTTCCTAACAGGGTTAGTAGCTACAGATAACATCGTATTTCATTCATTTCTCTAACAAATTAGCCTCTTTAGCCTTCCATTAGTACAGAGGGTACTAAGGGACAAAGATAGTCAATGGAGAGAAAGACTTAGTGAGATGCAAATGGTGACAGCGATCCCTGCAGAAACGAGTAGGGGAGACTCAGCAATGACTACTGAGGGAAAGAATTTAATGAATGGACAGGACCTGTCCTGTCTTCTTTCAGTGCTGTTTACTGTCCATAGTCTAGTGGATGGGAAATGTCTTTAGGAAAGTCAATGTTAAGTCAACTATGAAGAAGGTAAACAAGATCACTTCTCAGCCTTTTGGCTAAGATCAAGTGTAGTATCTGTTCTTATCAGTTTAATATCTGATATGTCCTCTATCCAAAGACTATATTAAATGGATTTTTGGAACAGGGAGATGGAATAGGAGCTTGCTCCGTCCACTCCATGCATCAACCAGTATTGCAGAACCTCCAGGAATGGTGCACCAAAAAAAAAAAAAAAAAAAGAAAAGAAAAAGAAGGAAACAAGAATGCGTATTGCATTTCCCCAAAAGGCATATTTCAGCATTTGGCAGAGAAGAGACACGTGCTAACTGTAGTGAGCAGTTCATTTTGATCAACACTTACAGAACAAACAGGGACTTCCTAACAGGGTGTTAAGAACTGTCCAACTCTAGCCATATCCTGCCTTAGTGTCAACCCCAGACAAAGAACATTATTTAGGCCTTATGATCCGGGGTATTTTGTTCCACACCTGCTAACAATGGCTTCCAAATTTTGGTCAGAAACAAATCAGTCCTCAGACTCTTCAACCTTCCAGTTGAGGCCCACTGCCTTCTAGAATCAAATCTGTTCACCCTAGCCTAGCTTACCAGCTGGTTCTTTGTTTCCCATCTGCTTTATTGACAAAAAAGGAACATACAACTCGAAGTCATCCTCAACTTTAGCTCAGGATTCTAGCACCTGGGCAACTTTATCTCCTCAGATGAACACTGAGTCTCCATTGTATCTTCTGAGCACTAACTGCAGTTAATACAAACACTGACTAACTCAAAAATTTTCTCTAGTACTTACTATTCACCAAGCGTGATACTAGGGGCTGGGTGTGCAGTAAGGAACAAACTCATTTGTGAAATTTTAAAATTTGGAAACAAAGACTATCATCTCCCAGAAAAAAACCCAAAAACAAAAACCAAAAAAACAACCCATAGCTGCCCAAACAGCAAATACAGGCTGGGAACAGGAAGAGCTGGGTGGCATTTACCTGTGCCAGCCTGGCCGAGAATATGCACGTAAAACATGCAACTTGTTACAAGCATATAATGAAAGAGCAAAGATCATGTGCCAGCCAAGAAGTCAACTCAGCACGTAATGCAACACATGCCACCTTGCTTCTGGGATTACACTAACTGGCACAAGGCTTCTAAAACCCATTGTTTGCCCTCAGTGCTGACCCAGCAGAGGGATTAGCACTGACAGTCCAAGAAGTGCAAAACACAGCACTTAAAGGTATGCCAGGACAGCACCATGGTAACAGGTACACAAATTCAAGCCAGCAAAGTAAAATTCTACATTTTAATGATCTTATGTAAACAATGGGCACTACTGAACCTGTATTTCCAGGGTGGTATTGGGGTAGCCTGTAAGGATCCCTAAATCCAGCTGCCTACCTTCTCCTCCTCTGGCTGCTCTAAGGGTCACATTGCCCTGGTCACAGTGCTCCTTTCTCTGTCTACCTGCCATGCTGTTAATCCACACTTCCTCAGAGTTCATGTAGGCCTGCTTGACGTCTTTTGGGTTTTCGTGGGGAAGTGGCAGTGGTGTTATCATTAGAATGGATTTTGAATAGTTAAGGCACTAAAAAAAAATCTTCCTTTTTTCCCCTACTTATATCCTACAGGTTAAGACCAAAGATTTGTGAAGTCACATGAGTCTGCACACCTAGAAGGTTGAGGTTAGACTGATATTAGTGAAAAACATTTCAGCTAACTATAAATTCTAATACCTGAAAGTCAGAGACCTAGCCTAAGGCTTTCCTGGTATTTAGTCACTGGTGCAAAAGGCAAGGAGGGGAAGAAATGGGTAGATATTTGAGTATGAAGCAGGAAGGCAATTCTACCATCAATCCAAAACTATGTTAAAGAAAATTCTGTGCCTGAAGGTGTTCAGACCATTCTGAAAGCATAAACAAAGGTTTCAAACTTGCTTGCAAGTTGTCTTGGGGTTAGGAGGTCTTAGGAGAGAACACACCAAGGTCAAGATCAAGGGAAGCATGTTTCTCTGCTGTCCCCTTCTGTAGTAGATTCTGTTCTAATTTATACTTACATGGAGGGTGTTGCAATTTGGGGGTCCTAATTCTAAATGGAATCCTCTTATTGGACTCTCTGCCTTGGGCAAAGCCTTGGATTTGGCTCCTATCCCCTATACCCAATGTTATCAGAACATACTTCAAGGCCACTTGGTTAGGGAGCTAGCTGACTTTGGGGTTTCCAAAAGCCGTCTTTAGAGACACTGTGGATTCCTACTTGAACATACCATCTGAGATTATGTTACTTTCTTCTGATTTTTATTTGTATGTTATTTTATGGATCTTTAGTCAGAGGGTTGCTCAGAGACTTAACAGAAATTGGAGGGTACATTTGAGAAAGCTCCCCTATGATGGTGACATGGTATGAGGTTTGGATATATGGTGGATACTCCACCATGGCTGAAGTAGAGATGATTCCTGACTGTCAAACACAGTAGCAATTTATCCACTTAATCTCATTTTACCCCATATTTCTTTTCTTTTGTTTTGTAGGACTGGAGTTTAAACTCAGGGCCTACACCTTGAGCCATTCCACCAGCTCTTTTTTGTGATGGGTGTTTTTTGAGATAGGTTCTTGAGAACTATTTGCTCAGACTGGCTTCGAACCACGATCCTCTTGATCTCTGCCTCCTGAATAGCTAGGATTACAAGTGCGAGCCACCAGTGCCTTGCTCATTTTATCCCATATTCATCTCCCATCTAGGGTTAAGGATAGTACATGAAGATAATTGCAAAGAGGAAACATTAGAAGTCATGTGGTATGCCCATTTTTTAGAAGTGATTTTGGGACCTGTAAAAGGGACAGAAATGAACATTTGTAAGCATTGGTAAACACAGCATCCTCAATTCTGTGATTTGACATACACTATTTCTTTAACTTGGCTGCACTGGTCAAGGATATAGATCAGCAAGCACTGAAGCTGTGCTTTGAACCAGGAGTCAGTGTGGTTCTGGGAATGTTTTCTCTCTCTCTACACAAGACTGCTTCTCAGAAGTATAAAATAGTTTCCTTCCCTCCTTGAGTTTCCATTTTCATTGGGAAACTGATGTGTCAACCTAGAGATGAAGAAACTGAGGCAAAAAAAGAAAAGAAAGCTCATGCTAATGGCATCGGGGGTACTTTAACCAGAGTTCCTGGCTTCAAATACCATGCTTAATGAAAGCCAAAACCAAAGACAAGCCCAAGGCACATTAAACTCTTTCTGTAAAAGTCTTAATTTTGGATTACTGTGAGAAACACGCAATGCTCACAGTGGTGGAAACTGATGCTGGCTAACAAAATGAAGCAGTTTGTAGTGCAGTCCATCACTGCCTAGCCTGCGAGGCACCAGTGACAGCATCCACAGTGCCTTTGGGGGATACTGCATGGGATGCTTTTTTCTGTTTTCTTAAGCTAACAATTTATGGGCGCATTAGATTTGTCCAAAGCTACTTCTGCATTTGGCAGGTTTGACTTTTCACTATTTTATGGAAAAATTGTGCTATGTTAACCTGATAAGTTGACGGATGGCCTGTGTCAAACACAATTACTGAGACTATGTCCAGTGAAAGCAACTTTTATACAGTTGATTTGTGTCTGTACTGCAATGATACACACAATTTTACACACACACACACACACACACACACACACACACACACACACACACACACACCAATCAGGTAAGACACCAATATTTTGCTCAACAATGATGCCCTGGTGTACCTAAGGAACCTGGTTCTCCTTCTGGGCAAATCCCTCCCTCCCTAAGGATGGGAACTATGTTCTCTCGGCTGATAAAGCACAAATCTATGAGTTTGTCTCACAAGGCCACACCCTTTACTTCTTGGACTTCTCATGTCATAGGAGTTTGTTCCCAGACCAAAATCTGAATATAGAATGAAACAAACAATAAACTATCCTGATAACTGCAGAAATTCCATAAAGATTTTATATTATTATTACCTATCTGAGACTGGGGAATCTGAAAAGTACAGTAAGGGGCTCACAAAGAAACTTAAAGTTATAAAACACAAAGATAAAGGACAACACAAACACAAGCAAGCAACAACTACAGACACATTCTTAAGAGTATTCACGTGGTCTGCAAAAGTTAATGTAAGTTTTCCAAGTTTCTTTTAATGCTAATGCAGCACTTGGGAAAAGGGAACTAGAAATTATTATACTATTGAAGCAAAATTAAGAGGGCTGGGGCACAGCTCAGTGGTACAGCAGTTGCCTTAGCACCAGCTACTCCAGAAGCTGAGGAGGGGGGATTGCTTGAATTCACAAGTTCAGAGTCAACCTGGACAACACAGAGACCCCCATCTTCAAAACAAAACATCCTAACTAAAAAACTTCATTTTCTTTGACTTCAGTTTCCCCGATATTCAAATCTTTCTGTTCTTCTCTGCTACAGGCCAATTTTTTTCTCTGGTATAGTAGGCCCTTTAAACACCTGTATTAGAGCCATACAACAAATTGTGGGGGAAATACTGAAAGTTATGCTTTCACTAACCAGTGTAATAGTCACTGTTTATTTGGAAAGGTTTCAGTTTTCTTGGCAGAAAACAATGTAAACAAAGTCAGTTTGGTCACCAGAAACTTAAGTTCTATCCAAGAAAATCTCGCCTAGAAAGAGGTCAGCAACCTTCTTAATCCTGCAGACCACCAACAGGCTTCTGCAAGGAATTCTGGGAGCTGTGAATTACAGAGACAGTGAGTTGGCCAGTCATGTCAACTTCCTGCTTAAATTTGCACATGCTCCCTGCTGCTCCCACCTGGGCTTACATGGCCCCAGCAGGATCTGTCCCTAGCCAGTCTCCCTAGTCTTCCTTCACCTCCCTGTCTTTACACCCTAGTCACACCTGCTGCTCTACTCCATGCCTTAATACGTGCTGTTCCCCTGACTGGAACATTCTTTCCCATTCTTTGTGTGGCTAGCCCTTACTTCTCCGTCAGATCTCCTTTCTCTAACTGTTCAAATCTGGGTCAGGGGTCTTCCCAGGTGCTCCAGAGCCCCTGATATGGTCCTCTCAGAGCACTTGTGAAACTGTACCCCTAACCCCATTGTCAGTTCCTCAGAGGAGTGACTAAATCTGTCTTTCCTCATTGTGTTTCTCTTGTGCTAAAGGACCTGACACTTGGCAAGTGCTTAGTAGCTGTTAACTAAATGAATGAAGCCAAAGGAGGAAAGAGAAAAGAGGTAAGAGGGAGAGGTGTCTTCATGGTGTAAGTGTCATAAGTATTAGTGACATCGTCTGTTTCCATACAAAGTTTATATCATGACACAGCCTTCTTGTATACTGTAAGGCTTATACACCATTTTTCCCCTAATGGATAAAGCAAGTCTGGGCTCCTGAGCAGGAGAGAAACAGAAATAACAACTCCTTGCATCAATCCTAGGAGGCATTATTACCACTCTCATTTTACACCCAAGGAAACGGGCTCAGTGATTCACAACTTGCCAAGGCCATGGCATTAAGTGGCAAGACCAGAGCCCTACACTGGGCCTTCAGACGCTGTGATGAGGGATGAATTGGGCCCACTCAGCACACTGTGTAAACCCCAGTACCTCACCTACCACCTGGGGAGCAAGGGCTCAAGAGGATAGAAGTATTAACCCTTATCTTGAACAAATTAAAATCTAATAAAAATCTAACTGTATAATGTGCTCAGTTTATTCATAGATACCATAAACAGAATGGTTGTTCAAGAGCAATTTTCTTTAAACAAATGCAAACTTGAGCAAAAAACAAGAGCCGCAAACCCAGTCAAATTGACAAAGACCCACAAATTATGACTATGTTGCCTCTTTACCTGGCTTAATATGCAACCTCCTGCCAACATCAACAGGAAACCGAGCTCATGTTGGAAACAGCTCTTTGAGTTCTGTCATCATACAAATGAAATGATCATTTAGGCAATCAACTATTTTTCATTTTTTACAGCTTTGAGGAATAACTGATGTACAGTAAACTGCACATTTTCAAAATGCACAATTTTAATGTCTTTTGACATATGTTTACATCCAAGAAACCACAATCAGGGTAATGAACATATCCAGCATCCCCAAAAGTTTCCTCTTACTCTTTGTAATCTCTCTCCCACAAATACATTACCCCCAGACCCCAGGCAACCACGGATCTGCTTTCTGTCATTATAGATTGGTTTGCATTCCCTAGAATTTTATATAAATGGGATCATGCAGCATGTACTCTTTTCATCTAATTTCTTTCATTCATCGTTATCATTTTGAAATTCATCCAGTTTGTTGGATCAATAGTACCTTCATTTTTACTGTTGTGTGGCATTCCACCATAGGGCTGAGTCACAATTTGCTTAGCCATTCTCCATTGATGGCCACTGGGGTTGTTTCTTTTGGCTATTAGAACGAAGCTGTTAAGAACATATGTCTTCGTGTGGACATATGCTCATTTCTCTTGACCTAAGAGTAGAAAGCTGGGTCGTACACCAGGAGCATGCTTAACTTTGTAAGAACTGCCATTTTTTTTTTTTATAGGTAGATGTACCATTTTAGATTCTCATAAAAGTTCTTCCATATCCTTGCCAACACTTGTTTTGGTCAGTTTTTTAAATGTTAGCCATTTCCCCAATGACCGTGTGTATCTGTTGAAATATTTTGCCTAAATTTTATTGAGGTGTTTGTCTTCTTCTTCATAAGTTGTAAGGCAGGGTTCTTTTAATACTCTGGATATAATTCTTTGTAATATAGACAGACACATAATACTTTGTAACTTTTTGCTCCCCAGTCTCTTCTCTTGGCTTGTTGTTTTGACTTCCTAACAGTACCTCTGAAGAACAGACACTTTGATTTTAATGCAAACAATTGATTGGTTTTATTTTAAATCTCATGTTCTTTTGCATATCATACTTAAGAAATCTTTGCTAAACTAAAGTCGTGAATATTATTTCCCTATATTTTCTTCCATATGTTCGGTATGGTCTAAATATATTTGTGTTTCCCCAAGATCTTTATGTTGAGATCCTTACCCCCAAGGGACAGCATTCCAAAGTAAGGTTATTGGGAAGTAATTAGAACATGAGTGCTCGGTTTTCTCGGATTAGTGCCCTTTCAAAAGACACTGTTGAGAGCTAACCAGCCCTTTTTGCCATGTGAGGTTACAGTAGGAAAAAATTTGTGATGGAAACAACCCCTCATCAGACACCAGTTTTCCAGTCCCTTGTCTTGGACTTCTGAGCCTCCAGACTACGGGAAATAAATTTCTTTTGTTCATAAGCTGCCCAGTCTAGAGTATCTTGCTATAATAGCTGGGACAGACAACATTGTTTAATTTTAGCTCTTATACATAGGTCTATAAATCCAGTTTGAGCTTTTGTTGTATATGGTACAGGGAAAGGATTGAGGCTGACCTTTTGGTTATGACTATCTAATTATTCCACCATCACTTGTTGAAATGATTATTCTTTCTCTATTGAATTATCTTGGGACTTTTGTTAAAAGCCAATTGTCCACATTTAGTATGGGCTCACTATTCTGTTTCATTTATCTATTTTCCTTTCTATGCCAATACCATACTGTTTTGATTATCATAGCTCCACAGTAAGCCTTGAAATCAGGTGGTACAAGCTTCCTTCAATGTTACTCTTCTTCATAAACACTGTTTTTTGCTAATCCGGATCCTTAGTATTTGCATATACATTTTAGAATCAGCTTGCCAATTCCTAAAGAAAGTCTGCTAAGATGTTCAACTACTTATGATCAGTGATTAATCTGGGAAGAACTGACATCTCAATATTAAGTGTTAAGGTGCACTTTTCCTCCACTTTTTCGGTCTTCTTTCATTTCTATTTACAGTTTTTAGCATATGGATTTTGTACATTTTTTGTCAAATTTGTCCCTGAACACTTCACATTTTTGATGCTATTGTAACTGGTACTTAGGAAAACAAAATCTTTTTTCATAGGAAAAGGCACACCTGTACTTCCATTCTACCTATCTGTAAACTCCCATCCTTCTGTTCAAACATTTTCTGTACAATTCCCAAATGCCAGGATCTCAAGACCCAGATCATCACCCATAAGAATATCTCTCCATTTGCTCTCACTGCCTGTAACACCTTCTCAGTACCATTTACTTTAATTGTATCACACAACTTACCACTTTATTACACATGCTGCAATGTTGTTTTTTCTTACCCACCCAACATGTCATCCAGCCCAACCAAATCCTAAACCCCCTGGGAGTAAAAACTATAATTTCTGGGACTCCACTATGCTTTGGATATTGATAAAAAAAAACAAGAGACAAATCCCTTCAATTAAGAGGGACTACTAAAGTTAAATCAACACAACTGTGTCTGAAACACTGTGTTTGATACTAACTTTTTTTTTTCCCCATTTTAAAACTTTTTATTTATTTATTTTTTTCATTTTTCTTTTATTATTCATATGTGCATACAAGGCTTGGTTCATTTCTCCCCCCTGCCCCCACCCCCTCCCTTACCACCCACTCCACCCACTCCCGCTCCCACCCCTCAATACCCAGCAGAAACTATTTTGCCCTTATCTCTAATTTTGTTGTAGAGAGAGTATCAGCAATAATAGGAAGGAACAAGGGGTTTTGCTGGTTGAGATAAGGATAGCTATACAGGGCATTGACTCACATTGATTTCCTGTGCTTGGGTGTTACCTTCTAGGTTAATTCTTTTTGATCTAACCTTTTCTCTAGTTCCTGGTCCCCTTTTCCTATTGGCCTCAGTTGCTTTAAGGTATCTGCTTTAGTTTCTCTGCATTAAGGGCAACAAATGCTAGCTAGTTTTTTAGGTGTCTTACCTATCCTCACCCCTCCCTTGTGTGCTCTTGCTTTTATCATGTGCTCATAGTCCAGTCCCCTTGTTGTGTTTGCCCTTGATCTAATGTCCACATATGAGGGAGAACATACGATTTTTGGTCTTTTGAGCCAGGCTAACCTCACTCAGAATGATGTTCTCCAATTCCATCCATTTACCAGCGAATGATAACATTTCGTTCTTCTTCATGGCTGCATAAAATTCCATTGTGTATAGATACCACATTTTCTTAATCCATTTGTCAGTGGTGGGGCATCTTGGCTGTTTCCATAACTTGGCTATTGTGAATAGTGCCGCAATAAACATATTAAATGTCTCTGTTGTGTTCAACTGTAGACATGGACTAGGGGTTTTCAAGGAGCTATGCATGGCTTTGCTTCCCTTCTCCGGGAGCTCACAAGGAAGAGATCCCTGAAGAGCCCAGGCCCCTGAATCTAGAGGACAAAACCCAGAGCCTACAGTTGGAGAAGCCTAGTTCTATGATGGCTTCTATCCACTTTCCATCTCAGTCTCTGGCATGTGCAATTCTAACGAATAGCTATTAGCATCTGACTGAGTCTGTTTACAAGACACAGGCCAAGTTCCACCCTTGGATATCCAAGAATTATTTCCAGTGATTTTGGGTCCAATACTGGATTCTAACCCTATCCACTTCTCAGTATAATTTAAGCATGTACTTACAAGCATGTAAGCTTGTTTACCATTGAAATATAGCTCTCCTTTCTCCTCAGCATGGAGACATCAGGACCAAATACACGAGGCAGGCACTGCGGTGTGAGTCACACAGTAGCACATATCTCAATCTTCCTAATCCAGAGATTAAAATTCTCAACTTGAAAATCAGACATTTAGGATCTAGTCTATATTTTCAATTCATCTACATGAGCCTCAACCTTTCTGACTTTCTCCATTTGAACCATCTCAATCCATATTACAAGCTGTAGATAAAGGAGACTGTGCAAGCTAATAGCTTGTACTGGAATTGAGGAATAGCTGCCTAATGCAAACTTGCTATAGGAGACCCTGGGGAAATCCTATCCACTACTCTCTGGAAAACGAAAATAGGAGTCATTACTAATAGACAGGCAAAAACACATGCTGTCACTATAGCACAGTTAAGAAAAATTAGTTTAAAATTAACCATGTCTTATTATAAAATTCCTGATTCTTATGAACCCAACAACAGGCAACTGATGGTAGATTTGAATTTTATTTCTGGTACCAGGCAACCCTAAGGTTGAACCCCAAAGAATTCATACATATCAACTGTCTGAGAAGGAGGAAAAAAAGAAATTTGTCCTTTTAAGTTACAAATGAGTGGAGAAATATCTCTAAAAAATAATCCCAAAGGTTCTGTTATAGAAGAATGGTAATGACTACATTGTGAATGTGTGTGTGTCTCAATCCTGTTGGTAGAAGTCAGAGGCCACTGCCAAGACAGTTTTCAGATAGAGACAGACAGACACAGATAGGTAAACTTCACACTAAAAGATGCAAGGCACAAAAATCCCATAAGCTGTTCCTGTGGCTCTGTTGTGTCTTTAAAGCACCCTGGTGGGGAGCTATATGTGAACAGCATCCACAACTCCTCCACCACTGTGTTAATCAACTTTCCATTACTGTAACAAAGCACTTGAGAGAATCAGCTTCAAAAGAGGAAAGACTTATTTTGATTCATGGTTTTGGAGATTTCAGTCCCTGATTGGTTAGCCTAGTGCTTTTGTTTCTATGGAAACCTAACTTCCTCCCACTAGATTCCACTGCTTAAAGGTTCTACCACTTCCCAACAGTGCCAAGCTGGAAACCAGGCCTTTAATACATGTGTGTGGAGGACATTCCAGATCCAAACTATAGTATTCCCTTACTCACAGAGCTCTGTAGGTGAAAAGTTCACTCACTCAACACATAGGTGCCAGGCACTGAGCAACCCATGGCTCCTGGCTTCAAGATGCTCAGCCTAGTGGCCATTCCCTGCAGGTCTTGAGGAACTTAGTTCTTTCCCTCCTGCCACTCTCAGAGGCAAGATTCAGGCTAAGTTGCAGAGGTGCTCACCAGAGATTAGAGTCCACTTGGCAGAGAATAGCCAGCAGTCAAGGCTCACAGAGCACAGCCGCCAGTGACACATCCAGTCAAAAATCTATCTGTCCATTATTAAAAAGGTTGAGTTCTCTGTGATCCATGATGCAGTATCAAACACTACAGACTACTGGGACAGGCTCCTGCTTGTCCCCACTACTGTTTCCATTTGCTTCGCTTTGCATCTCCTCACTATTTTCTTCTTCTTTAGAACATATTTTCCATTTCCCTCTTGTTCCCTACATGTGAAATAACAACAACCCATAAAGACAAAAATTCTTACCACATACTTCTGGACTTGCCTCAAAATAATCCAGTAGAGGGGAATGGGACTGGGTAGTGAGGCGATACAAGACTGACCAAAGAAAAAAGCAGGACCATGAGTACCTGAGGTTCATTATACTATTCTACTTTTATGTATTTTTGAAGTTGCCCATAAAAAAAGTAAAAATAAAATAAATACACTAGAAACAAATTTACCACAACAATATTTTGCACTGAAAACATGGTGACAAGTTAAGGGAGGAATTAACCATGCTATGGATGCATGCACAAGTCACTCTCGTTTAAAATAAGGAGCCAAGTTTTTCCTCTTTGGGTTTTTTCATTTGTTTTGTTTGTTTTTTGAGACAAGGTCTTGCTGGGTAGCCCAGGCTGGCCTTGGACTTATGATCTTCCTGCCTCAGCCTCCCCAAGTGCTGCGATTACAAGTGTGTGCCACCACACCCAGATTTTCATTCCTCTTTGCCCTTTAAGCTGGGGATTTGCCCTAATAAGCTGGGGATTCACCAACTTTTAAATAATGAAATCAGTGATATTATACTTAAGACCAACTCTTCAGTAGACACTTTAGTCACATTAAAAAATAACTTTTATGGAAAAAACATATCTAAAAGGATAAAAAGAAATACTTCAAATTGTGTGAAATAAAAGAAATGTGGTGGTCCAGGTACTGGCTTTACTTTCCAGGTAGTGAGTCTCTTTCTCTCTTTCCATAATAACTGGGGAGACATGCACTCATCCCTGCCAGAGGTTACTCATACACCAATATACACTCAGACAAAAGACACAGGGCAAGAGTGGAATCTGAGACCTAACACATGTTCAGAATGATTGAAGTTTAGAATCATAGGCATCCAAGTCAGCTCCAAAACCGTGCCTGATGATGTTTCTGGCAGACGTGCAATCTGGACCATCCATGAAGCTATTTAAAACTGCTTGGTATGTTACCACGACAGATTTCAAAGATCAAAACACAGGTGTGCATCAGTGTTGCACAATCCTGTGGTAAGAGAGAACATGAGATCATCCCTCCTAGAAACAGACCCAAACACAAACACCCACCTGAGGTTCAGGTGGATAGAGCTCTGTCTGCAGGCAGATGAATTATCTCTGGAGTTTTGTTCTGATATAAAAAGCTCTGATAAGAAACGGAGTTTTAATATATTAATGTTTTCCTAAACTGGGTGTGTCCTTTTAGCAGACAAGCATATTATATGCCTGCCCTTATGTTATTTTTACCCTCTTTAAAGACCCAAGAAATAGGATTATAGTCACCCATAATTTATATAGGCCTACTAATTCTTTTCAATCTCAATAAATATGGTAGAGTAGCACAAAGGTTTCAAGGTAATAGAAGTATAGCTCTTTTCCATTTTATTGTGAACCAAGAAAG
Source organism: Castor canadensis (assembly GCF_047511655.1). Lineage (NCBI taxonomy): Eukaryota > Metazoa > Chordata > Mammalia > Rodentia > Castoridae > Castor > Castor canadensis. Next base: position 23,850,811 of record NC_133397.1, on the reverse strand, counting down.
AAAATTACCAAAATAAGGCTTTATGAGAGTGACTTATTAAAGCCATCTCACAAAGTAGTATGTGCACTTTATCCAGTGATCATTAAACATTAAATAGCTCCTATATGTAAGGCATTGAACACTGTTTCATGAGTTTTAAAACAACTTGGAGAAAGAGACAGAGACAGACATACATGGACAGACAAGACAGACACACACCTGCAGAACTGAGCAGGAGAAGGCAGTTCTGGCCCCTGTCACAAGGGCCTAGGTCTTTGGTTCAAAGTTTTCACAACAAGCCAGAGACCGATTTCACTCATAGAAGGCTATTGATATCTACCACCCTAAGTGAGCAAGCACACGCTTATTTTCTATGTCCAAATGCAACCGTTGTTCAACAGACTAGGAGCTAAGTTTTGTGAGAATAAGAGCAAGAAGGAAAGATCTCTGTATGTAGCTGTGAGCAAATAACTACACTGTGATTCCCTGATATGAGATCTTCCCAAGAAAAACAAATCCTTTCTTAAAACAAAACAAAACAAACCCCAAAAAACCATGAAAAGGAGAAGCACGCAGAGGAACGTAAACAGGAGATAGACGTATTGTACGCATTGCCACCATTTGGTCAACAGATGTTGGTGCCTGCCCTCAGCTTCACAAACAAAACCGACAGACTTTATTTTTTTGTAACATCTTCCATTCCAAAGTAACATGCAATGCTGTGTGGCTGGTTTGACACTGTGTGCAAAAACATGTGCACAAATTATAACGGGGCGAACACCTGTCAACTTTGTTTAGCTGCTGCCTGACCTAGTGACTAGCTCCACAGGAAGGTGGCTGCTGGGCTGCAGAAATGCTCAGTCTTCTGTAAAACCAGCCCAGGCAGCATCATTTGTCACACTGTGCAGCTGTTGCTTGCTTATTCATACTTCATGATTTCACGATTTTCACTGACATTGAGGGAGGAAGTATATTTTGTGAATTTTCCTAATTTGTAGGGATGTTAGGTATTAGTAGAAATCATTACTATGACATACCTTTAAATAACAAAAAACAACGAACTACTCACTTTGGATCTAAGTGAACCAGGAGCTAGCTCCTACTTTATTATTGACAATCTTCCTAATCCTCAGGCAGAAAGATAACCACTCTGGATTTTAGTCTTCTAGCCTATACAGCAAGGAAGAGGTTTGAACTACATTTGTACTTCTCAAACCTTTCAACCATAGGGAACATTTTAACACATGAAAACCTCTGTTGGACTACTCAAGTGACAAAAGTTACACGTGAACAATCTGTGCACTGAGAAAGCATAGTGACAGAAGAAATTTGGACGCAGTGACAATTGAAAATAAAATTCCACTTTATCAATCACAGCAGAGTCAACATTCATTTTTAAAGTAATGGTACACAGATGTTAGACATTATTTAGTCTACAAACAACAGTTGGTATACATATGAACTTGCAGAGTCTTTGCAATAACTACACAACAAACCCTTCTACCCATCTTGATCCTCTGTTCAAAGGTTGGCAACTCAGAACTCCATACTGATTTTCCAGCTCCAATCCTCCACAATTCCAGTAGTACTACCTCCATTTACTAGGCCATGCATCTCTGCACACAACTGCTCCACAGTTCCCACCTGTATGGGGGAATCCTTGCCATGGTTTTGTCACTAGGATTCTGTGTGTGATATGGTTTAGCTTCCCAGGAGAGCAGCGCTACTAAGTTTCTTGGTGCCCTAGAAATGTCTGGACACAGAATGTAATATCTTATTGTAGAAGAGCCTCTTCCTGAGCAGGAGGTCATCAGCTTTCCCTATACAGCCCATGGAGGGGGTGGAGGGGGGAGAGAGAGAGAGATAGACAGAGAGACAGAGACAGAGACAGAGACAGAGACAGAGACAGAGAGAGGGAGAGAGAAGCTGAATAGATGGAGTGGGGAGGAGGTTGTTATGCAAACCAAAGCAGGTTTACAGTGGTTCTTTCTCTAAAGTTCAGAATAAGGTCAATAAATCAACAGGTAGTACTGCGTAGACAAGCCATACACAGTGAAACACTCAGTTATGCCAGGACTAAAATGACAGGAGACAAAACTGCATAAATAGACTCTCTCTTTTTAAGGATAAAAATCCTGACTTTTGCCTTTGGCAAACATTTACTATTCAACAGCCATTACTGTTACTCTAAGTTTTTTTGATAGTTACAAGGACCAGTGACAAGTCTTTGGAAGTAGCAGTGTACTTCCCACATTACTACTCTCACCCTTAAACCAGCCAACAGAAAAAGGCCTATCAACAGGTAATTAGAGTCAATGATCAAAAGGAAACTCAGTGCCATGTATTTATGTCTTTGGCCTTAAGACTTGGAAATGCACAAAAGTTATCCTCAATTATACAAGGAACCTTTAAAAACAAAGTAGCATCTTTTAAGATAGCTACCCTATGAACTTTCTTGGGTAAATTATATAACCATCTTTACCATCAAAAATATTTACATGCAACCTAAATCTCTCCTGATACAACTTGGTTTCTTCTTCTATATCTTCTGTTGATTACATTTTTTCACATCGACAGTAATTTTTACATAATTTGCCTCACACAAGTGAATTAAAAAACAAAAATTTAAAGTAAAATGTTGAAGTTCAGAACTTTTCTGCTGAACCAGGATAGATCAACGTTAACAGTGAGGGTTTAATATTATAAGCTTGGCTCTATTACATATTATGGCTAGCTAAATAAAAAAGACAACTAGAATGAAAAGAAGTCCTACAGTCTAAGAAAGGAGGAAGAAAAGTCCTGGTATAGGTAAGTATTGGGATGAAAAATTGTGGCCCATAAGCCACATTCAACTGGCGGCCTGTTTTTGTAGTTTTACTGGACACAGCCATGTTCATTAGTTTATATGTTACCTGTGGTTGTTTTTGTAACTGACCTATGAAGCACAAACTATTTATTACACAGCCCTTTACAGAAAAAGTTTGCTGACCCTTTACTTAAGACACTAAACTATGCCTTAGGTTGATTAACATTGGATTTCTGGGTTCAGATTTTGTTTTCTCCATCTACACTTGCTTGCTACATGAGCTCATCTAGTTTTAAAACTTTAAATGTCACCTCTTTGCCCATAGCTCCCAACTGAGTGCCAATCTATACACCAAATACCTTTGTTATATATCCACTTAGAGGTCCAATACACATCTTAGTATGTTCAAAACCTGACTCTTGATCCTATACCCCAAACATACTTTTCCCACTGTCTTTCTGATTTCAGTACAGGGAAACTCCATTTTTCTAATTGAACCAGTGAAGACAAGACAAACAAAAACCCTGGATCACCTTCAATCCCCTCCCTAGCCAATCTACCAGCAAATCTTCAATGGCCTCAATATATCTAGAACACTGTTGCTTATCACCACATTTAAGGCTGTTGCCCTGCTCAAAGCTACCATTGCCTCTCACCAGGATTCCTGCTGCAGCCTCCTAACTGGTCTCCTGGCTTCCACCCTTGCCTCTCTCATCTATTCTCATGACAGCAATCAGGGCATTTTTGTTAAGTGACAGTCAAATCACAGCACTGCTCTATTTAGGACACTCCAATGGCACCCTCAGACCTCAGAGTAAAAGCCAATGTCCTTAGAGGAAACCATAAGGCCCAACACGATCAGTACTACTGCTGCCTCATCTATCTCCCTGTCCACCAACCACACTGGGGCCCTTGCTGATCTTTGATCACTCTGGGTAAGCTCTCACTCCAGGCCTTTAGGTTTAGGTTTAAGAGTCTCCCTCCTCCTGCTCAAATGTCACCTTCTCAGTAAAGCGTTCCCCTAACCATCTTATCCAAAATAGCAACTCATCTTGCAGTCCCACCCCTACTTCATTTTTTTCCATGTTGCTTATTCATTTTATGTCTGCCTCCATGAGCTAGAATGGAATCTCTGTAAGGACAGGAACTTTTTTGTTTTTGGTACTGGGATTTGAACTCAGGGCCTCACACCTGCTAGGCAGGAACTCTACCACTTAAGGCATGCCCCAGCCCTATGGATAGGAGCTTTTGTGTGTTCTGATGACTGCTGTATCTCCTTTGGTTTAATGGATGAACGAATGGCTTCCCAAAAGGCTTAGAACACAGTCCTACAGAAAACCACATTTCTTATTTTATTATGAAGACTAATGGGAAATTTTTAATGCCTTACAGAAATGTGCTTTACAGACAAAGTCACTGGGAAGTACCATTCTAATCTAAAACAGGGGATCCTGTCACTCAACGATTCTTTTTTCACTTGAATATCTGTGTAAATGGGGAATTTATAATTAATCTTTCTCTTTCTCTTCACCCTCTTAATTCTCTTAGCCTTTATAAATCCTATTTCTGAATCATGTCTTCATTTTTTGTTTTCTTCTGGATCATATCCAAGGCTTACAAATCCAAAGGTCATGTACCAACCTGTACCATAGAATGGTTTAAGCTGTCAGAAATTTTCATTGGCAAAACAGAGCAGTCATTGATTTCTTGGCAGTACACTGTCAAATTATACATTGATAAATCAAACAGAAAGGACAGTATTGCATCAATCAAACATTAAGGCCTTGACTGAACTAAAAGTCTAAAAACAGCATGGGAAGACCAAGAGTGCTGTGGTCACAGCATGAAGTCTGTCTGTGCATGTTAAAGCCGTACTCTGTGTGTTCCCAAAGACTTGCCCCCTGCTGCACTCAACGACCTGGGAGTCTCATCATGAGCTGTGCTAGGTCACTGAAGTTGCTTCTAAAGATGACACACATTTTCTAGTGCTCAGACCCTATAGCATCCCAAGTACTTAATTTTAAAAACTCCCCCTCCTTTCCTCCCAAGGCTCTCTGGATCTCGGGGATGGAGCCAGTGGCCTACCTAGTCCTAAAATGAAGCTCTGTGAATCCTAAAGGCTTGGACTACACAGTGAATTTTATTCATCAAAGGGAGAAAAGACAAATTGGGCCATTTATCTATACAGCATTAGTCCATTTTTGCTCAATTAGGATCTTGTCAAAAGTAAATGTAACTTGTACCAGAGCAACCCCCACAAGGCTAGCCCAAGGGAAATGTTACAAAATCAGTTTCCATGGTCCCCTCTCCCATTCAAGTGTTGAAGCCCTAACCGTCAATGTGATAGTATTTGAAAATGGAGCTTTTGGGAGGTGATTAGGGTTAGATGATGTCCTGAGGATGATCCCATGGAATCAATATCCTTTTAAGGAGCACCATCAGAAAGCTCACTCCATAATGTGAGGACAAAGTGGGAAGGTGGCTGTTTCTAAGCCAAGAAGATAGGTCTCACCAGAAACCAGCCAGGTTAGCACTTTGTTCTTAAACTTCTAGCCTCCAGAACTGGAGAAATAGGATTTTGTTGTTTAGCTCACCTAGTCCAAAGCATTTTGTTAGGCAGCTTGAGCTAACTAACACATAAAGTTTTAAAAATTAAAAAAATTTGAAAGTTGCTTTAAATTGTCAAGTCCCAGAAAGCACATTTGGAATGCTCTGTTGATACTTTTGATTTCTTCTTCTATTGAATCAGAGTATAGGAATACTTCTCCATCCCATTATATACACATTTTCTTTCTCCTCTCTTCTCCCTCTCCCTCTCCTCTTTTACCTCTCCCCATCCCTGCGAGCAGCCAGACCTTGCTGAGACAAGATTTTTTTAGCAGGTAAGTATGAAAGAAGGGCAGTCCAAGATAACCTGGGAAAAGAAACATGCCCACAGCCTGGACTTCTGGCCCAGAATTAGCTCTTCTTGTCTGAAGGAGCCACAGAAGCAAAACAGGGAAGCAGATGCACACAGGGTAGGTGTGTTAGCACTAAAGGCAGCAGGGCTAAAGGTGGGGGACATGAAACACACATGCATCTTCCCCTCTCTGTAACTCTTCAGAGAAGATCCTACAAACTCTTATAAGAATGTGTTGTCCTTTTGATGAGAAAAATTAATATAATGAATATGAAGCAATTAAAAATAGGTAAGACAAAACTATGTATATTATTTCACATGTTAATCTTCAAAGCTGAAAATAAATACACTAATTTTTTTAAAATTTATTTTACTGCTTTTACATTTACTTACATGTGCATACATTGTTTGGGCCACCTTCCCCCACCCCCTGCTGCTGGGCAGAACTTGTTCCACTCTCTTACTCTCCAATTTTGTTGAAGAGAAAACATGAGAGATGATAAGAAAGGCATAGCATTTTTGCTAGTTTGAGATAAAGATAGCTATACAGAGAGATTCCTAGCATTGCCTCCATGCACATGTGTATTGCAACCTACATTGGTTCATCTCTAGCAGAACTCTTCACTGCTTCCTGGTCCCCTTCCCATAGTGGCCTCTGCCAGTTTAAGATTACTATATTTGCTCCTATACAGTGAGCACATCAACCACATTCAAGTTTTAGGTTCCCTTCCCTTTCCCTATCCCTCCCATGTGTTTTCTCCCCTTAGTGTGTGACCCATGTCCAATAATATTACTGCATTTGTTTTAGGTCTATAATCCATATATGAGGGAGAACATGCAATTTTTGGCCTTCTGAGCCTGACTAACTTTGCTTATGATTATGGTCTCCAGTTCCATCCATTTACTTGCAAATGACAAAATTTCATTCTTCTTTGTGGCTGAGTAAAATTCCATTGTGTATAAATACCACATTTTCTTAATCCATTCGTCAGTAGTGGGGCATCTTGGCTGTCTCCATAGCTTGGCTGTTGTGAATAGTGCTGAAGTGCACTAATCGTATCATGTTATCAGATCCAACAAAATGTAATGCTTAATTCTATTAAGGACCACCTGCTGGATAATGTATACACATGCACCACAAGACAAAAACCAAAATACAGAAAAGGTAGGGAATGCTTAGCAGGGATACATTTCCTGAGTTTCTTGGTTTCCACCCTCTTGTAACACTACTCTGATATTAGCATATGCCAGATGCTATACTTTCTAAAATGATACAAAGAAATCAGATAGGTAGTGTTTCTAAGAGAAGATGAAATCAATTTTAAAATCTGAAGAAAATAAGGTCTAATCTTCAATCTTGACATGTCTCTTAAAAATCACTAAATTTTCCAGGTGTTACATATGCCTGGGAGAGCCAGCCCACAAACATCAGTGACATAATTTATCAATTAATATTAAATATGGAGGTGCCCCAAGCAAGGGATAATGAAAATATCAACAATGGTCTGATTAAAAACAGGTTAAGGCACTAAAGTTGGAAAAACAATTAGAATACACTGAGATTTTCTTCCTATACCCTGTCTTCAGACAGTATTAAGAAGAAAACCAACTGCTAAAAAATGCCTTTCTTATGGGAATATCTATTGGACAGGAAAGCAGGAAAGACCAGGCTCACCCCTCTGCTCCCTGCCAGAAGGCGGCCCCTAACCATTCAGGGATGATCTCAAGGAAACCTTGTAAATGTGCAAAGTGGCTGCCCATCTCCAACAGTGGAGAGCTAACCATTTCTGAAGGCAGATAATTCTAAAAGAAATGAGTCAAACAAGTGATCTATGGGAAAGGTCTTTGAAAAACTACGAAGTATTACTGAAAGATGAGAATGCCACCATCACCTCTCATTAGTTCACAGATATAACTGGTAAAGTCACGGTCCTGAGCATCTGTACAAACATAGTCATTGTTAGTTTTGCTAAGAGTGAGAGAAAACCTGCATACCCATCAATAAGGATTCATTTAAAAAAGTCATTATAACTTTATATCCAATTGATGTGCATGCATTAACATGGAACAATCTCTGAGATGTAGTGAGTTAGAAAAAAAAGCAGGCTACTGCATAGTGTTTACAGGATGTTACCATACAGGTGACAGGACAGCACGTATACATCTGTACGAGCATCTAACTCATTGCCTTTGTGGAGGGGAACTGTTAGATTAGGAGCCCAAGGCTGGAGGATGCGCACTTTGCAGTGCATATACCTTTATACTGTGTTCTTTACTTAAAAAAAGTCTTTTAAAATTCGTTTTGTCATTTTATTCTGTTTAATTTTGCTTTACTTTAAAAATGTGAGGGGGAAATAGAATTTTTGCAAAGTTAAAATCTTTTTCTCTATAAGTTTCTACTCACGAATCTTTGTTTAATCTCTTAGAATAATAAAATACAAAACAACAAAATGTCCTTTACAGCTATTCTACTATTCTAAAAATAACTTTAAAAAATATGATACTATCAATCAAACCTAAAGATAGGGAGCATAACTTTAAGCTATTTTCAGAAGGAAGATTTCTTAGATTTTAATTGTTCTTTCTTTTCAGCATCAATAGCTAAATTAATTGCTTTAATGGCAACTGATGGTTGGAGTTCATACTCTTAGCTTTTTATTCACACTAACTGTGGTACTTTGGGCATCGGGGAAGTCAAAATACTTACTGGTTTTCTTCTTTAAAGTATTTAATATTTTTTTCTGAATAGAAAGTGGTACATACCCATTGGAGAAAACTGACAGAGAAAAAATAAAACTGTTCCTAAGCTCATCAGCTCAGAGAAAAGCACTGTTAATTTGATGGAATCTTCCCTTTTTTTTCCCAATGCATACATGCATATACTATTTACATATTTGGAATCAAGTTTCATATGTTGTCTTAAAAGTCTGCTTTAAAAAAAATCATCATCCCTCCTTCTCTTTTGTTTTATAATTTTTGTGCTTCAGATTATGAAAACACATTACCTATAAAATTTCAGTCAGATGTACTCTCAGTTTCAATTTTTTGTTTCAGTTTTTCTGATCAATGCTAACCGAAGCACAATAAAATTAATATCCAAAATTTGTAAAGTGAAAAAACTGAATTTAAAAGAAATTTCAATAATTATACTTTCAAATAATGTTTTTGAAATCTTGAAATACTCATACTTACAAAGTCATTAAAGGTTAAACTATATAATACTTTGGATATGCGTTATATTATAAATATGTTCCCAGGCCATTAGCTATTTTGTTAAAATGTCTGGCAGGATTCTGGTATGTTGTTATGTCATAATATATCTAACTCTTTATTACTGATATTTAGATTAGTTCTTTAAAGAGATCAGAAAGAATAGAAAAATCAGTAAGTGCTGTCAGCTAAAATACCCTGCCCAGATTAAAATTATACTAATAGACTGAAAACCTGGAACAATAAGTATGTACCTTCCAAAAAATTTTAATATATATCATCTAATTATCTTCCAGAATGGTTAAAGAAGAAACACTGCCATAAATATTAGCTATACTTGCAGTAAAATTAAAATGTCTTTAAAAAGAAAAGTAATGTTTTTTCCTCTTAATCAAAGACACCTACAATAAGAATTAAAGTAACATATTTCAGGCTTACTTTGTTACCACAGATTGAAATAAGCTCCCATTTTGTGGTTCAGAAAAGTGTTTTTAAAAACTGACCCACAATCCTACTGGAGTTTGAAAGAAAAACAATTTTAAAGAAGCCCACCTTAAAGCGGCAGCGGGGCTCTGGTCTTCATCAGGCTGCTCAGGTGCCTACCACAGCCGCACAGAGGAGGCACGCGGGCAGGGATAAGGCTGACTCCTTGCCTACAGCGTGGCTGCCTTTCTGAAAGTTGAGTTGAATGACTGATTTGGGGAGCAGAGGTTCACTGTGTTGGACCTTAGGGGAAGTTACTAGGTATGCACCCAAATGAGACATGAAGTTAAAATAATGTGACAATACTGCTGTCTTCCTCACTGTTTTTACATCTGACTTGAAATCATTAAATTTTAATAGGCAACTACTTTTAAGAGACTAGAAACTTGTTTAGAACTGAATTTCTTGTCCTCTGGGAAGGATAAACATATTGGTACTTCTCAACAATGCACCGGACAAAAAGGTAACAGGAACTTCTCATGCTCACATGTTAATTTGGAATAAGTGAGAAGAAAACATTCATGGCCACTAGGAGTGATAATGACCACACAAAGCAGACCGGGCAAAGTCCATGATACCACACCAAGCCACAAGCAGACTTCCAGAATGAGCAAACCATGGCTGGCAAAAGTACTAAGTATAACACAATGACTATACTTCATGGGCCAATGAGAGATGGACATCCAAGAAAATCAGAATCTGGCTAAAATATTTAATTTGGTACAAAGGCCACCACTCTTATACTAGCCAAAGAATAGAAAGATCAACCCTGACCTCCATGTTGATACTAAATCTGGCCTTTCTGATATAATGGTTCAGTTGTGTGTGTGCTAGAACTTCGTTAAAGGCATCTTCTAACTCTAGACCACAGGAACACTTTTTCAGTGAAAGTGAAAGTGCTCAGCACTTTTCTGCAACAAAAAGCCCTTAGATGAGCTCCAAGAAAGTCCTTCCAAGTATCAGTGAAAACTCTCACTTATTTGGACAAATAGAAGAGTGTGGCTCTGGTACTTCACTAGCTGTGTGGTCTTGGGAAAACTGACTCCTCTAAACCTCGGTTTCATCATCGGTAATGAGGAAGATACTAATGGCATCCACCTTATGGTGTAAAAATGAAGATTAATGAGACTGCAGGAAAATACACAGCGTCTGAACATTATCTCAATCTTATAGCTAATATAGGTTCATTAGAATAAATGGAGTAACCAAACTCAGCTATCAAAGTGTTGCCTTCCAAAGAGACTTGGCAAATTGCTTTAACAAATATTTTTAAATAACCTGTCATTAAATACATGGATTATTTACAAGTAAATATATTACTAAAATCCTGAAGTCCTTTTATGACAAAGTCAAATTTTGGTTTCTATGTAACTAGTGACTAGTATGAATATTGGGCCTGAAGTATTCATTTGGATTCGCACACTCAGAAAGAAAAAGGTTTTCACAAATGAAATTCTATTTGCTATAAAAATGTCAATTCCTGAAAAGTTTATTTTCTCCAACATTCCAACCAAGACCTTTTTCCTCTCCTCACATTATTTATTATCAGAAACTCATGGCTTCAGTCTCAAACTCTGTATGTTGATACTGAATCTATACCTAGCCTCAACCTCTTTCTAGGTTTCTAATCCAAAATTTCCAACTGTCTCTTACAGATCTCCATCTAGAGGTCCAGTAGCCGCTTTAAACTCATCATCATGGCAAAAAATAAACAGTACATGCAAAGGGGAGACTGAACAGTTTAATGAAGGTATTCTTCATGAAGTTATAAACAGAATCAAAAGAAACAAACAAAAGGTAGAGAAGCACCAGTAGGAAGACTTGTCCCTGCAGCTGCATAAGAGGTTCCCAGTAGAATTGTGACTATAAGGAGAAGGGTGCAGCCAAGACCACACCAGTGCAAATGAGGAAGGAAGCCAGAGGAACCATCCCTCTTCATTCTCCTCTCTCCTTCTAACCAAAAGCCAGCAGACAAGAAAGTGCATTTTGATACAGCCAAAATAGATCAGCCCTCCAAGGGCTGAAATCAAAAACTAAGTGGTCCAAATTGAAATTTGCTATTTTGGTTTCTGTCTTATCCTCTTCCAAAAGTATCTTTTCTATGGTATTCACTATTTTTGGTTAAGAGCATAACTCACTAGTGCAGTGTTTGGTCACTCAATCTTGTGTCATTACCTCCTTCTTTGCACCAGCCCCTGTTACTGCTCCTCCTACCTCAAGGTACTCTCCCTACACCAGCATCCACATATTCCAGTCACCTTTATAAAACATAAACCTGAATGTATCAGTTTGTCAGAGCTGGAATAAGAAATTCACACAGATTGGGTGACTGAAACAATACAGATTTATTTTCTCATAATTCTGGAGATTGGAAGTTTTTAGATCAAGGTATTGGTAGGATTGGTTTCCCCTGAGGCCTCCTTAGCTCTGACTTCTCCCATGTCTTTGCACATTCTTCCCTCTGTGTGTATCTGTCTCCCAATTTCCTCTTCTTGTAAGGACACCAGTCCTGCTGGATTAAGTTCCAGCCCAATGACCTCATTCTAACTTACTGGCCTCTGCAAGGCCCTGTCTCCAAATACAGACACGTTCTGAAGTGCTAGGAGCTGGGACTTCAACATACGGATTTTTTAGCAAACACAATCCAAGTATGCATTTTTCCTGCGTAAAGGCCTTCATTGCCCTCTCCCTCATTTCATTTCTTTTCTTTTTTTTGGCCGTACTGGGGTTTGAACTTAGAGCCCCAAGCTTACTAGCTTAATGCTCTAGCACTAAGCACACCCCAGACTTTTTGCTTACTTTTTGAATAGTTATTCAAATAACTATTTTCAAGTAGTTACTTCAAATAACTATTTTTCTTGTATTTTTTTGCCTGGGCTGGCATGGTCCACCATCCTTCTATTTATGTCTCCGGTGTAGCTACAATGACAGCAGGGCATCGCCATGACCAGGTTATTGGTTGAGGCAGGGTCCTGCTATCTTTTTGCCTGGGCTGGCCTCAAACTGTGATTCTTCTCTCTGCCTCCCAAGCAGCCCTTCCTTCAATTTTCTCTAAGACACATTCCAAGTTTTAAAGCTCACTTGCAAAATGGCCTTAATAAGATGGCTGTTCAAGTATTCTTCCAGCTGTATCTCCTATGCCTCTGATCTTGCACCCTCAGTACTGACTCCACCGAACCAACTACCATTTTCCAATCACTCCCTTCTACACACGTGGCTCTCTCTGTCTAGAACACTCACATGTCAAATACCCGTGAAGTTATTTTTGATGCCTGAGGCAAAGCCAATTACACCCTCCCCATTCCTCAAAGAACCTTGAACACCCCATTATTATAGCATGTATCACCTTGAATTGCAATTAATTCTTTATATGTCTTCCTCCCCCACTACAATGGGAATTCCTTGAAGGCAAAGACCACATCTGTTTTGCTTATTGCTGAATCCTCTGCACCCAGAACAGGACCTGGTGCACAGTGGAAGCTAAAACAGTATTTCTTGAATGAAGGAAATGAAAAAATAAGTGAAAACATGAACAAGCCAGTGAAAGAAGAAAGGGTTTGACTTCTCTTAATACCTAGTACAGTGGTATGGTGCTCACCAAACTTAAGTGTATGCTTAATAACTGATTGCTGAATAAAATACTGACTAAGCCACAGGGGAGAACTAAAACCATGAACAGATCTGGAGTTATTTACTTGAAAAATCATGGAAGCTGATTATCTTTGGGGTAAAAAGGAAATGGGTTTTAAAAAGCCTATAAACTTCAGGGAAGATGTGCCACAATACACGTGACAAAGCAAGCTGAGCTTCAGTCGGATCCAAGAACAAAGGGTTCCTGGTTTAAGCTATGGAAGGGTCTGTTCCAGAAAGCAGCTGGGCAGAATTTCCTCTCACGAATAGTTCTTAATGTATGGGAAAAAGAAAAGAGCAAAACAAAACAAGCAAAGGCAGCAAAAGGGAATAATTAGTGTAAACAGTTTAGGTTTTTCTTTTTTAATGCATTGGACAAACCCCAAGAAGAGAAAAAATGTTGTGGGATAAACATCTGTTCATCGGAACACGACAGAGCCCTTGACAGGCTCTGTGGCCTGTGTGTGTCCTTATGTGCCCGAGGCTGCTATTTGTGCTTCCATGGCTCAGGCAGCCCAGAAAGCAGCCTACTGCAGGCCAAGATGCACTCTGCTTACTGCAGTTGAGGTGTGGGGACAATTTTCACTTAGTTGTGTTTTACACAACAGAACCATACAGTAAGGAAGACTGATACCAAGTGTATGTGCAGAACTGTCCTGCTCTGTTTGTACGGGTTTCTACACTGCTGTATCTTCCTGCTTGCATGGACACATTTAGAGGGACTGGCATTCGTTCTCCATCTCTATGATTCTTGGTATCTAGGCATTAAGAACAGCAAGCTAAAGAAGTCTGTTTTCTTAGGCCAGACATATCCCTTGTGCTCATTCACTGGGTTTAGGACTTTCTGCTAAGAAAAGATCTCTCTGGGAAAATTCTTCTCCCATTTTCACTATCACCTGTAAGTTTATACCTTCCCAATAGAGTAGAGGTGCATGGCTGTGGCCTACAGATGAAACTTGATGGAAACGGTCTAGCAATTTCAATGGGCAGTGTGTCCTTAGGGAAAAACCCTCACGGGGTAGGTGGCCTCAATTCTCATGCCCACAGCACTAGATGACACTTTAGAGCCTTGGGCCATATAGGTCCAACTTCTGAGGCCTCTGCCCCAGGTCCCCCAGCCCCGCCCCGCCCCACCCCACCCATCCAACATTGTGTCCTCAGGAGTATGATGGGTCATGATGGTACAGACTCTGCCTTTCTGCTTCTCTTTCTTTTGGCTGTGTCAGAGCTGCCCTTGCTCTACCATCAATCTGTCTTCCTTTTAAGGCCCAATGCTTGGACTTTTTCACTGCTTACATGGTTTCAGTGTTTAACTCTGGCATTTTAGTAAATAGCAGGCTGAGGCAACTCTCTTGTATTTCTTTGGCAGAACTTTGTTTCCTTGTGTGATCCACACAAGGACTTTAAGTCCTGATACCTGTGGTGCCCAGGTCATCTAAGTCAAATATGAGTTGAGACAGACATTTTCTGTGACCTGCCTCAATCCCAGAAAAATGCTCCTCCTACTTCCTCCCCTGACAGGTAGCTTTTTGGGTATCCAAAGGATCATGGCATAGCCAGTTACTGACTTACTCCATACAACACAAGAAGCCACACTTATTATTTTAAGAGTGGCCAGTTGAGGCTGCAAAAAAAACTAATTATAAACCTCTCCTGGTCCACCTACAAACTTGGCTAGAGGAAGCACTGTGTACAAAGATTCACACCCAGAGGAAGGTCATGGAGAAGGCAGAGGAGCTGCAGGCTGGGGAGGCATCCATGAGAGGAAGAAATCACCAGGGCGGCTAAAAAGACAATTCCAATGGCTTGTCTTTGGGCACTTCACTCTATCTGTTCACACACCCACAATTCAAAGTGTTATAAATAAAGGTATTTGGTACCACTTTCATTTTCTATGGAATTATGATTGGAAAACCAATTTATTCTTACAGTTATGGATTGAATGGTTTACTCCACAGTTTAATTTTATCTGACATCTAGCAGTTAAACAAGTCTTTGTCACCAAAGGCCTATGACACAAATCTCGATGATATTTTCAGGGAACATGTATAGCTTTTCTTCACTGTGGCTATAATTGCTGCTGGAGAAGCCCCAACATGTAAAGGTTGATGCTTCTGAATGTGCTGAAAGATGTTGGAACTAAACCATGCAATGACAGCTATCAAAATGTCACCAGTGCAGTGTCAGATTCAGTCAAGATGCTTAAAAATTCAAACATTCAACTAGCACTGTTCTAACTGTAGAAGGAAAAGGATTACCTGGTTGAAATATGCACCATCACACTTAGGAAGGAGCCTGATACAGAGCTGGCCCAGCTAGGGAGAGCTATCACTTAGGGGCGCTCGCTCTGTGGAGCAGTGTATCCCCAACATTCTTCTCAGGTATGCGTGTTTTAACTCAGTCTTCGTATCCAGTTTGCAGGTGATAAAAATGAGATGTAGAGAGGCTAAGGAACCTGCCTGATATCAGAGCCACTAAGTATTAGAGGTGGCATTCAAATCCAGGTCTGTGTGACTTGGGGGTTTCTGCTTTAGTCAGTCATGCAAGATCTAGTGTCTCACAGGTGTCATTTTGCAGAAAACTGAGCTCATTTCAGGTGCCTTTTATCTTTACTGTCCAGGTGTGAGCCATGTGCCTCAGAGTCCAAATATGGTACTCTCATCCCCTGGGCCTAAACGCCTGTTGGAGGGACCATGAAAAAGGTCAAAGTACGACATTTCAAGCTTCTAAATAATTTCTGTTTCAATAACTACAACTCCTAGCTGCTTGACCATAAATTCAAAACCCTTCATTTCAAATCATTGGGCTTCATTCTAGGAATGAGTAATTGATTTGAAGAGATAAATTTTAAATTATACTAATTGTGGTGCAGGAAACAGTAATAATCTAGTGATCACATTTAAAATAGAAAGCAAATAAAAGTATGTCCAAGTTTTAGTCATAGCTTTATGAGAGTCCATCTCTGAGTCCAAATCAAATAAAGATCTCATCCCTCAGTTTACCCCCATTACAAAATGGAAACAGGACTTCAGTCAAAAAACAAGTGCTTAATGAGCTATAGCTGTGCCATCCTGGTATCAAGTAACTGCTGTGTAAGATACTTTGACCGCAAAAGAACACACTGGAGGGAGACAAGTGCCAAAAAGAACACATCCACCACCTGTGCTCCTTTTTTGTCCATGCCTGCAGGGCCTTGGCACTGCACAGGGATTCTGGAGTAAGATCCTGCACAGTGCCACCACAGGGCTCTACTAAGCCATGCTTGAAAAGTAGAAAGAGGGTTTAGGTTCCAAGTAGTACCAGAAAAAGAGAAGAAGGATCTTTGACACACTTTGTAGGCCAGGCTACCAAAAAGACTCTTGAGAATGGGGAAGTATTCATCCCCAGTCCCAAGCTCTGGAGTCTTCTTGGCTGGAATCTGGCTCAACTCTTAGTAGAACATTGGTTTTCTCCGGCATCTAGACCTCCAGAGCCACCCAGGAATCCTAGGGGCTACAGGAAAGCACTGAAGTTCCAACTCAAAACAACAACGTGCCAACCAGAGTTCTTCCCTGCTTCCACCCTCGAAAGGGAACTGGTCGGGCATGTGCTCTCTGCTCCACAATGGCATTCCTCAAATGCTTTATAAGCCACTTAAAAAGAAAATTGCTTCCCCATAATTCCCTGAAGATGTCTGGCTGGGTTAAACAATTTCTCAGTCATGTGCCTCTTCTCTAAAGGGAATCTGTTGGAAAGCTGGCTCGGCACAACAGGGAAACTCAGGACCATCAGGATTGAGCATTAATAAACTCACAGGGAACACCTCACGTCACAATTAACTTTGTAAGTAGTCTCTGGAAATTTGACTAAATGATGCTAAATCGAAAAGGAAAAAAATCATGGAAAGTAGAACTCTCATGCACTGGATGCTGACAACTGTATGTAGACCACAAGTCTCCACAATTTTCAAACCCTTCCTAAAGCCCACCCCATGTGCAGCCTCCCTGGATGTAGTCCTTCTGTACTCCAACTCAGTGACTGAGTGAACAGGGGAGAATGCTCTCAACAGTGTGTGACAAGAGACCTTAAGACAGCCGGGAGTGTCTGAGGGGCATCAGCTATTGCCTAAGCTCTGTGCACAGGGCCTAACCCAAAAAGAACACAGTAAAAACCAACCACTTTCTAAATTTCTTTGAGGATACAAAACACTTCTAATTTATTACCTTCTACCTAACTAAATTCTGGTGATTGGCAGCCAGGATTACTCAGGATTAAACACCCATAATGGTCTACTCATAGTACCCTAAAAATGCCAGGGATACTCTTGCCTCTGTACCCAGTCCACATATATCTTCTGTCTGGAATGCTCACCTTCTCTTTTATCTCCTAGAAAAAATTTTATTCTTGAAGGTCCTACACAGGTATCACACCCTCTGTGAGTCCCTGGACCCCACAGCAGATAGAGCTCTTAGCTCTCTGCACTGGGCTCCTGTAGTTTTGGATGTTCCTCCAGTATGTAACTCATCACATGGTCCCTGCTACTTACTTGCGTCTGCTTCTTGAAGACACAAGCCTTCTTGAAGGCTGGACATCTTCATTCTTACTCCATAACCCCACCTGCACCCAAACAGTGCCAGCAGAGTGCCTGGCATGGGAGAGACACTCAATAAATGCTGGCCAAATAACTGAAGAACTCTATTTTTTTTCCTTAAAAATAAACAGAAACTCCTGAAATGCCCTGACATAAATGAATTCCTTCAAAAATTGGGAATTTCTCTTTTAGCCATTCAAGTGAAAAGAGAATCTTGTTGATTGTTAAAGCTCCCAAAAAATGCTTTCCATACTAGTAAAATTTTCAGGCCTGAACTAAAGCAGAAATTGAGGTGGCCAGACAGATTAAACCACCGGTGATAACTTCAGAGACAGAAAGGCAAACACTGCAATGAGAATGAACAAGATTTTTCAACTCTGCCAACTGTAAATTGCTTTTTGATTAAAAAAGCATGTAAATCACGTAATAAAAATAATAATAATCCAGGCAAAAGCTGCATTGGCAAGGAAGATCAATGAAAGCAGAGAAGTCTCAAGCTACATTGCACTTGCCTTTTATAATACCGAAAGACGAAGAATGTGTCTTTCAAATAATAAAGGAGAAAGGAGAGCAGAATTATCCGAGAAATGTGGATGTTGCCAGTCCTAAGAGCTGAACGCTCCTTAGGAACTCTTACTGGGAACAAAACACAGGGATCCAGACAACGCAGAGAGTCCCACGCCACTGCCACTCATTAGGGCCACAGTGAGACGGAAAGGGGAGCTACCTTTAGTGAGAGAATTGTGTACATCAGCACTTTTTAATTTCCTGTTTTAATGAATGTTATACAAGTGGTCATTGTGGTTTTTTCTTCAAATCTGTCCTTTTTCTCTATGTGAGCCTTTTCATTTGGAGTTACTTTGTATAGTTTTATCTTAATCATTCAAACCTAACACAAGTGTTTTGCTGTTTTTATGGATTATTAGGTGAGGGTGGACATTGTTCAATATTTATCAGTTGTTTTATATCCTCTTTTGTAAAGAGAATAATATTATTCTTTGTCCTTTACTTACTGGGATTATAAGTGTTCCAATGATTAATTTATACAGAAAGGATGTTAGCTTTTTGTTGTATCTGTGATATGAATCTTTCCAGTTTGTTTTTTAAAAAACTGTTTTCATGATATTTCTGATACATAGAAGAAACTCTCAGCATGCATGAACTTTTGAGCCATCCAAATTATTCACGATTACATTGTTAGTAGGTGGTATATCTGAGATTAGAACCCAGGCCTGCCTGACCACACAGCCCATGTCCTGTTCACCCACCAGGTGAACAGACCTGGTGAATTTGGGTGCATTCTTGATTGATGATAAGGGGCTATGATCAGGGACACCACTTAATACATTTTACCTTCGAATTTGCTGTAGCTGTCTGTTTTTGTTGCTATCAAAGTGTGTCCATCCTTCTGCCTTTCATCTACTGGTTCATATAAGCAACTGCATAAAACTAAACTAACCAAGTTTTCCAGAGCAACATAAAACAAACTAGTTGACTGTATATTTGAAATAGGGTCTTTAGCTTCTCAGATTCCCTGCCTTTGAGTCTAGGGAGTGAGGCTCTTTTCCAGGGGGTTGCCAAGAGTCTCACCTTTGGAAAAATGGGGTTTTTCCAGGGGATTGGTGATATGAACTTTCCATAGAAGGCACTTAAAATGTTTGTTGAAGATGCTGAGATACTTTTGTTCAATTTTCTAAATTGCTCAGGAGAAACTTTTCCAGTCAAGATTAGAAAGACGGAAAGTTTCCATATACAGGGAAAGGAAAATAATTTTATAAGGAAAAAAGTCTTACAGTTTTCTTCAGGTAAAAGAATATATTATTTTCATTGCCACAGAACTCTAGAAACTCTAGAAACAAACAAATGTGTTTCTAAAGAGAAATATTAATTCACTTTTAAAGTTGTCCATGAAACAGATTTTATCAATTGAACTGAATGAAGTAAAACATATTTTCCCATTAAGCTCCACTTAAAATTGCACAAGAGAATGAAATGTGGTCTACTGTTCAAAGATGTCCTTAGACTACTTAAACTCATGTAAGAAAAAGATCTGTTTTTTCAATTCAAACAATAAAAATGTATTTCAAAAAAGTCATAGAATTAAAATTCCATGCATCTTCTGCTTTGAGAATAGACCTATAGTCAGATAAGCCTTGTATGATTCTTGTAATTACTCTTACAATTCTTCCCTCTTAAAGTAAACACTCCTTTCTAAAATTAATTGTTTTATAGGGTAAGTTATATAGCTTATTTATGTTCCATAGGAAGACTACTTAGAAACTATTAATAACTTAGTATTATGTAAATAGTATATGAAAAACTATAATTCACAAATATTTATAACTTGCTTATTCTGTGACTAATAACCTGTCAGGCTTTGTACTCAGCAGTGAATCTCTCAGTTGGGCTGGCGGAGAGGCTCAAGTGGTAGAGCACCTGCCTAGCAAATGCAATGCCCCAAGTTCATAACCTTAGTATAAAAAAAAAAACCCAACCCCAAAACCAAACAAGAATCTCCTAATTAATGGAAAAGATAGGTAGAAAAATAATTTAACTAAATAGGATAAGACTATTGAGCATAAACAGCCACAAAGAAGCACAGACAAGGGCATTCTTAATTCTCCCTGGCAGAAAAAGACAAGAAAAGCTTCAAAGTAACATTTGAGATGAATCTTGAAAACATAGTAGAAAACATTAATAACTAACGTTATTTCATTAACAAATTTGATTAATTTTCTTCTCAGATCAAGGAGTAGGTCTAAAATAACAAATCAAGTAGATAAATATTTTGCCTAAAATACAGGTATTCCATGTTATGAATTATCCATGCATCGAATAACTAATTTCACACTTCATCTGCCTCCTTTCTAACAGGAGTTGTTAGGAGTTGTTCCTCTGGAACAACAACTGAGCTGCCAACGGCTGACAACCCCATCTGGTGGTTGGTTTGGGGACTTTGTGATATGGTGTTCCTGTCCCTCTACCTATTTTCTTCTCAATAGGAAAAACTGAATGATCCGGTTTTTTTGGTTACTGTCTCTACTTTTCTCCCTACAGCTATCTCTAGCACCTGGTCCTTAGCACATATATATTTGTTTATAGATTCCCAGTAAGTATTTATAGAACTGAGCTGTTCTGAATAAGAAATCATTAAAGCAAGGTTTTTGTAAGACCCTCTCCCTTTTTCCAAAGCACTTTTATATTTATCAATCTCAGTGCCTTAAGCTCAGCATTCTCATTTGCCTGCATTAAAACTCAGTGTGCTCTGTAAGGAATGACCCCTCTCTATCGATCAATTATTTATGAAAAATGAATATATTACTTATACTTTCTTCAAATTCTTAACCTGCTACCTTAGGAACTGCCCTTCATGTTATCTGTAAGGCAAAAGTCACTCACAAAAGCTGTGTTACTTACATATACACTTGCAGCTGAGCAAGGGGAATTTAAAAATTATGACAAGAAAAAATTACCAACTCTACAGCCAATGAAATGGTCATAAAACAAACAAAAGTCAAATACTTCAGATGTCTTCAAGTACATCTTCTTTATTCTTTAATTTAGCCAGCTTTTTCTAAATTGTTAACCTTCAAGATGTTAAAAAAAAGGTATTCAGATTTATTTTTCTGGAATATTTAATTACTTAAGTTGCAAAAGTATTAGTTTATGAAAGCAAACTAGAACAGAGGGGATAGGAAGAATACAGACAAAGCTAATAGGATAACACTCAAAAGGAGGAACAGCAAGGAAATACTATAGGCCCTAAAGACTAGGTTTAAAAAAGAATATAATAGAAGGGAAGGAAAATGGTAATAAATAAAACAGGGTCTGTGGAAAACCTCAACTGATTCTTAACTGTATAAATAACATTTATTTAATATATACTTATTTGAGAAAGGACACTTTATGACTTTTTTTATATTTGTCACACAAATATAAGAACGCCATTAAAAGTTCCACTGTTGGCAACACCCAATAGCCACAATTTCTGGGATTTTTTTTTTTTTCTTTTTGTGGTACTGGAGCTTGAACTCAAGGCCTTCACCTTGAGCCACTCCAATTACCCTTTTTTTAAAGGGTTTTTTTGAGATAGGGTCTTGTGAACTATTTGCCTGGGGTTGGCTTCGAACCACGATCCTACTGATCTCTGCCTCCTGAGAAGTTAGGATTACAGGTGTGAGCCACTGGCACCCAGTGGCTTTTTTCCCCCCCACTGGCAGCACTGGAGTTTGAACTCAGGGCCTCATACTTGCTAGACAGGGGCTCCACCACTGGAATCATTTCACTAGACTTTTTTGTGCTGAGTATTTTTGAGGTAGGGTCTTGCAAACTGAGTAGGAGACAGCTAACTAGCATAAGCCACCAGCATCCAGTCTTTCTGTGCCATTTTGAACAAATCTTTTATTTAATTGTCCTATAAAACAAAGGAGTCTGAGTGTATGATACTTAAGAAATTTGATAAAGAAGGCCAGAGATAGGAAAGGCAAGGCACATGTAGGAGACAGAAGGAAAATGGGATTTAATACACAGAAATGCTAATAAGAAAAATGATGGTGTTTTCCAGCCAAACACCTCCAGCATTAGTTAGAGCAACCAAATATATCTGTTTCCACTCAGAAAATGCCTGCCATGCTAAAATAGTGACTACTCTACCAAGACCACTCCCTAGACCCACAAATCACAAATGTTTCTTTTGAAAGATTCACTTCTCCAAGTTACACATGCCATGATCAAAAAGAAGTGTCTAAGCTAGACTTTCGTATTCAGCTTTAGATTTTAAATCTATAAAATGAGGAACTTAACACTGACCTCTCTTGCCAAGGTGTTGCATACTTTGTTTAATATGGCATTTTAAGGCCTTCAGTTTAAAGACACTTGAGAAGAGCAAAGTATCATTATCTTAATTACTATTATTACAAGGCTCCAGAGCTTAGACTAGCTATATTCTAATGTCTAATGTACTAAGTAGTCATCTGTGACCCAGGATGTTGGTTTCCAAGTGTCACATGTAGGTCCGTTGCCCTTGCATATCTGTAAAGAGCCACAGGCAAAAGGTACAAGAGAGGCCAGGAACTTGGGCTCTGGTAACAGTACCAGAGGCCAACTTTCTGTGTAACTTTGCTGAATCCCAGGGAATGTATGGCTCATTTCTTCCTAGGACTATCCTTTACTGGATTTAAATCAAACACAGACTTGCAGAAGGGCCCAAACTCAATCACGTATGTTCTAGAGAGAAATTAGGTAGTAACTCCAAAATACCTAAGTAATGAGCAAACATCAAGACAGAAGTTCTCACAGTTTAGTGGGTATTTGCCTCCCTAGGAAGCAAGTGAAAATGAAGATTTCAGAGCCTCCCAAATTCTAAGTTGTAAGTCTGGGCTGGGTTCAAGAAATCAATACTACTAACTAGTTTCTGAGGCTAATGCAGATGGTCTAATGATTACACTTCTGAGCTGCTTTGAGGGTTCCGGAAAGCCAACTAAAACAACAACAGAACTCTTCTTCAACATGCTCAACAAAGATTTAGAGATCTAACAGCAAAACCAAGTAGAATGTATTAACTATTTTTAAACACAGGTTCAATTAAATAGCAATTTAAGAAGCTAGGACTCCAAGTAATCTAAGATTTTGGATTACTAAATTCCAAAGTCTTACCCCAAACCAACTTGAATTGAGAAACTGTGTCAAAAATGCCACATGAAGATATCCACGTGTGCCTATGGACAGAGTAAGGCAGAAGAAGAATCTTTTAGACAGCAAAAATCATTTCCACATTTTCAAATGCACCAACGAGCAGCTCAGAAAACAGGTATGGCAAACAAGGGACCAAAATAATGTCCAATAAAGAAAGCATATGAAGGGGGGAAAAGGCATTTCTGAATAAGTCTCTGTAAGGAGGAGCATCCAAGAAACAGGATCCAAAATCCTAATGTGTCTCTGCAATTCTCAAATGCTAAAGTCTTGGGGAATGAAAAGAAAAAAAAATCAACTCTAAGTGAAATGTTACGAGGTGTTAATGTATCAAAGTGTTACCCACTAAGAATAACATACAAAACTGCTCAAGTGATTACTGCAACATTTTATTATAAAGACAAACAAGGATAAGAGCTGAATGAAGGAAAGGAAGGTTTTACAGAACAACACAACTATCCACTCCCCACCCCCAACTAAATGAAAGACTGAGCTACTGGAAGGACTGGTACATAAACTTTATGTACTGGTTCATGTAACTTTATGTCAAACACCTTATATAGACACCAGCCAAATAAAGTGAATCTGTAATTAGACTCAGTGCCTGGTAGCTGGTGACCATCCTTTAAGATGGTTCACATCACACCTCTTCCCTGAAGTGACCCTTTCCTTAACTCCATAAGGGAAGTCTGCTAGTGATAATAGTGGGTTTGGTATTTTGTATCATATTATTTTATAAGCCCTAATATCAATAATACTGATTTCAGAGTGGGTCAGCAGCTCCATTCATTCTTGACTTGCTACAGTTCTTGGTGTCTCCAGTCCCCCATATGGGCTCCTATCTCCCTAGACACTCCTAGTTACACCTTCAGTGAAAAGCTGTGCACCTCCCAGAGCCTCCTGATCTCTTGGCTCTTGTAATTTCCTCTCCATATGACAAAATCAAAGAAGGCTGAGGCTAGTCTTGGAAGAGGGGCAAACTCACTTGAAGTTGAGGGACCTCTTCCCAGGGGAAAGGTTGTCCAAGGGACAAATCAAAAGCTGGTGTTGAGGCCACTGGCCAGAGCTGAGCAGCTGCCCTCTGTACAGCTGTGGACACAAAAGGTCCATTCAGGGAAGTGCTTTGAATATGGCAAGAACATTCCAAAGCCCTGCTACATATGATGTGGCAGTTCTAGGGGGTCCAGGGCAGAGGGCTGTGCTCAGAGCCCTTAAGGGTACATGGCTCTTTATTCTAAATTATTTAGGTCTGAAACCTTAATGAGGCGAGTTGCTAAGTCTCAGGTGAGCTCCTGAACATGAAAGAGAGGGATTACGGGCAGACTTAGCCTTAAATGTCTTAGAAAACACACCTCTTCAGTAAGTTTACTCAGAAGCTCTAACATGATAGGTGCATGTGGATCCCTCCTCTTAGAAATCACTCTTATAAAAACAGTCCCTGGCGGGATGAGGTTGGTGATTACTTGTAGTGTCACGTCAAATATTTGGTCACCACACCACGCAAACCTGCCCACTCTCTTGGAGGTGTCGGTACTCATGAAAATTCTGTGTGGAGATTAACCACACAGATTACCAAAAGGGGTCCAATGTCCCAAGAAGGTCCTGGAAACTGTCCTCTTCAAGAAAAGGTTTGAGTTAATTTTCTATTTAGGGAAATCTAGGATTAGGCAGCCAATGCTAACATTTTTAATTTATCAAGGAAGGGACCAATTTTTATTCAAGTATTGCAAACTATCTTGTTCTCATGCTTATTACCTACTATTAGTAATTACTAGTTACAGCTCACTATCTAAGAACTGCAGAAAAATACAAATATAGAGTGCAAAGGATCCATTGTCCCAGTTACTCAACACCTCAAGAGTAACTAGTCTACCTGGAGCATGGAAGCAGGAACACGGTGTCTTAAATCATCCCAAGTCAGTGAAAAGACCTGCAGACACTGTTCCCAAGAAAATGTAAAACTTTATGTGTGTTTACTTCAGAATCTACAGAATAAAGTCAAGAGTCATAGGTAGCATTAAAGACCTCCCTGCTCTCCACCAAAATCAACTATCCCTAGCTGTCTTACCCAAAATTGGACTAGGGCCTTGTCTTCTGTGGGCCCCTATTTTCTCTAAAAGAGTCAGATCTCTCGGAGTTCTCATTCCTATGGTACCTATCAAAATGGTAAACGATGAGGACATTGACTAGTGGGAGGTTTCCCATCATTTTCAAGTTTTCAAAGCCTGCATTAAAAATAATATATTCTTGAAAGGCAAAAAATAAAAGTGCAGTTGTTGGTCATCCAGGTCAGTTTTTGTGCTTTACAGGTGACAGAACCCAGAGAAGTGAGGGGACTTAACCAACTCAGAGTCTCAGGGCTGAAGTTGGCAGGGAAGAATCAGGATGCAGTCTTCCTGACTTCCTGGTAGGTGCTGCCATGTGGGGTTTCATGCCCTTCCACAAAAGCACAGCCCTTTCCATGCAGCTTCCTAATTGTTCGGCAGTGGGGGCTATCTATGAATGGGCCTCCCTTTAGCCATCACTAGCACATTTACAGATTGCTCTGGTAAGTTTACCTTCGTTCAACTTAGTTACAAGTTCAAACTTACATCAGAACATGATCTTGAGAGGAAAGAGAAAGGAGAAAGTTCACTCTTTCTGGCTATTGCCAGGAAAAAAAAAATGGTGGTATTCCATGCTCCTTTCTCATCGCCATGCATCCAAAGCATTCTTCTATTTGTCACTATGAACCCTGAAAGGGCAAGAGGAAGCCACATGGGAGAATATGCAGGATGCGAGCTTTGGAATCAGGGAAAGGAAGATTTCAGCATCCCCTCTATTCTTTACTCACAGGGCAATTTACTTGGCCTGTCTGAACCACAGTGTCTTCACTTGTAAAATGTAAAATACCTCCTGCTTCATACGGTTTTTGCAATGATGAAATGAGATCATGCATGTAATGCGTCTGGTACAGCATCTTGTTCACATGAGCTCCTCAAAGAATTTGTTTTCTTCTCTCTTCTGCTGTTAATATTTTAGACCAGTAATTTAACCAGCCTCCCCTATATAATGGAAGATAATAGAGGCTTTGGAGGAAAAGACACTATATAAAACAAAATATGATTATTAACCATCAAGATGAATACCTGAAGGCATTCACTCACTTTATAAAATATGCAAGGTACCAATTCACTAATAAATAGGCCATGGCAGAGCTTGTCCTAAGGTGCCAATTTGCTGAGGAGGGAGGTGTGCTAAGGCCAAGTGGCCAGGACACTGACAGAAGCAGCCAGAGAAGGAAGGTTAGTTCTTTCCTAGAGAGGTTTATTCAGAATCCAAAGGGAGCCCATGAATACCCAAGGAAGAAACAGAACTAAGGGAAGCAGTAGCAGTATGGGCATTCGGTGTGGTGCGTGCAAAGAACACAAGAAGCCAGGCCCTGGAAACCCCATGCTCTCACTCCAGGTCTGTGGGGACGACTGGTTGTGAGAGTGAGAAAGTCCTTTGGAGTATGTGAGCATTAATTTGAACTCTGAAAAACAGCGATGACTATACTTTCCTTATCCAACCTGCAAAAAGAAGACTGTTGGGAATGTAAATAAAACAGGAAGCACAATATAAGTGGAAGGTTATCGTTACTAAGCTGGCATACAGAGAGGAAATAAAAAACCAAAATATGGAAGCCTCAAAGCCAAGGGGAAGGGAAGCCATTACTCTTATTGGGAGGATAAGGAGGTAACACCAAAATCTGAGGACCAAGTGGCCAGTACTCAGCAGCCAATTATATCCATTATGCCAAAGCAACAGGGCAGGCTCTGGTCGTAAACAAAATAAACATGCAAGTCATACTCGGCTTAATTTAAAAAAATACTCAGTAAAAAAACCCCACAATATAATGCTGCAGCCATTTCCATTCCTTGTCTTTACTGCAGTACAACGGGCCGAGGATTCTATCAATTCCAATTTTTGTGTGTGTGAGTAGTGATGTATTACATACCAGGGCAATGCCTCACTACTACCACTCAAGGTTCTATATCATGGGGTAACAAGTTTTTGTGGACAGGCTTCATATCCAGCTTGAACTGGTCAGCTTTGTCTGGGTGATACCAGTCCATATAGACTACTTCGAAAGGCAATCATTTATTGCAAGGTCACTTGGAAACAGGGAGAAGAAAGGACAGTACTTCACTGCCCTGTGCTCACCTGGCATGAGTTCCCCTGTCTCTGAGATGTGGAGTAACTTAAGCAATAAGGGACAATCCAGCAGTGAGTGACAGCTCAGCTGTTGTTTTCCCTGCACTTCTGCTTTATACAGAGAAGATCTGACTGTGCTTTTGGAACCTCCTGGGATACAGACGTGTATTGGGTAAACCGAGGGATCCACTCTGCTGAAGCTGGATTGTGGCTGCTGGTTCATCTCCTCCCTCCACCCCCTCCCCCTCAAAAGGTGAGCTGTCCAACTGACAGAGAGAAAGAAAAGGGAGTGGATTCTGTCCCTCAAAAGGCAGTTAAGCAGGCACTAAGGCTTGATGGACTCCTTCATGCATTCTGTTTCCTTGGTAACCTAACTATGTACTAAATGGTTTCCATGGCAAAACATGTTCCAAAGTCCAAATAACCAACCTACACATACAATTTGGAATGTAATTTATTAGTGGCGGGGAGGGCTGCCCACACTTGAAAAAATTAGTAAGTTTAAAAAAGTCTCGGTCACCTTATTGTGACATCATCAAAGCAGATGTCTCTGTGAGCCCTTTCAAAGGGCTCTGTACCAGACACAGGGACAGGGAATGGGCAAGCCAAACCTAAAGTGTGCCAGGCCGAGCTCCGTAACAGTATTTCTGTAGTAAATAACCTTCCACAAGCTCTTGATCTGAAAGGAATGAAACAGACAACCACAGAATATTTATGGGATTCCTAGAAATCTCTTCTAAGAACAGAAATAAATTCTCAGATGGCCGAACAAGGTATTCAGTTTACCATTTGGAACTCAAAGGAAAAGAAGTTACTACCTTCCTTCTCAACTGGGGTGATAACACCCCTTTATGGGACACACGAAGATGTGTGGAGACATGTCAAATGGTTTTGAGTAGTGAGGGGTGACTTATCCAGCAAGTGAAGGCCAAGGGTACCAAATGCACAGGCCAGAAGCACAAAACAAAATGAGCATAATGCCTGTGTTGAGAACTGCATCATACTACCTAAAGAATCTCCCAAGGGGGAAATTATAATTTGTGCTGTTGTTGTTGTTATTTTGGTATTGGGGACCGAACCAAGGTCTCACACAAGGTAAGCAAGCACTCTACCACTGAGCTACTACCACTGAGCTACATGCCCTGGCCCAAAATTATAAATTATAGTGTATTTCTTGCTACTTGTTTTCTTTGAAAACAAAAAATAAAAAGAAGATAGAACAAAAAAAAATCTACATCATGTAAGTTTTTAATCTCTTCAATGGGAACACTGTATCACAAATGTGAACTTATATAAGCAAATGATGTAAAGAAAATTAAAAATTGTCAAAATGAAAAGGAAAACAACTTTAATTTCTAAGACAGGGCAGTGGTCCAAAAAGTGGAGTGAAAAGAGACTGTACATTTATCTCCCGAGGACTGAGAATTTGGGCAAAAAACAGAATTGGACTTTGTGCCCTGCTGATCTTTAAGACATGTAAGTTATTTGGAACTAAAATGGTGGAAGACCCTTCTGATAAGGCAAGAAAAAGTAGCCACAAAATATAAGCATGCAAAATTTCTCTGGATCAACAACGCTTGTGAGGAAATTGAGAACTGACTAAAAAATATTTATCTGTGGAATGGAAAGCAACCAAAAAGATCAAAGACACAAAGAGAGAAACACATGTTAAATTCGGTGCCAAGTACAGAGCTGTGGCCTTCATGAGATTAAGGGAGACCAGGAGGCAGACTGAAAAGTAAACAGTCAGTATAGCACACATGACATGTTCAGTGCTGAAAGTCCAAGTTTAGGAAGTAGAATAGTTGGAGAGTACTGAAGGCTGCAACATTTTCTTTCCATTTCTAATTGCTGTGCCTGACTTAGGCACTACAGTCTTTACTTGCACTAGAAGAAAAGGGCTCAATGCTGTGAATGAAGGCTGTTGAAGGTTTCTAAAGAATGGTGACAGTCCACTGTTACTCACCCTAGGATGATTTTGCTACCACCTCAGCTCCCAACTCTACCATCTCTTGATCAGGGAATACTGTGAACATTGTTGTCAACACTGGGGGATGGGGGTGATGCTACTGACATCTAATGCATAGAGGCCAGGGATGCTGCTAAACGTCTTCCATGGATGGGGAGCCTTCTGCCCCCAAGAAGTATCAAGATCAAGATGTCAAGAGTGCCGAAGTTGAGAAACTGTGTAGTAGATGAGAAGGGATTATAGCATAGTGCTTTAGACAATTACCAAACGAATACCACTCATTATATTTGGAATAGATGTTCCATCAAAAAGTATGTTGGTCAATCAATGGCTCTGTAGCTAGTAAATCTCTTCAAATCTGATTCTTTTTTACAAATTAATTTTATTTCATAATTAAAAGACCATGATTCACCCTGAAAAAAAGTAAAATATTATAAATACTGTTTCCTTTGATCTCTACTGTCAATTCTGCAAGAGTCAAACTGCTAGGTATGTCTCCAGCAAGTTTCTGATCCCTGGGAACCTCAGTTTTGAATTTTATAAAAAGGACACACAACAGAAGTAACCAACTTCAGAGAGTTGTTATGAGGACTGAGCACACTAACGACAACGATCCACAACTTCTACACCAACAACTAAAGGACAACTTCTGTAAGAATCAGCACTAAAAAAACAGATCATTTAAAATGCATGGTAAAAGTGTACATTAGTGTTAGCTGTTATTAGTATCCAGTATATACATACATATTCCTATGCAGAAATCTATACCAAGGCTTTGATGGTTAGCATTTTTATGTTTATTTTTACTATACTATCTTAGCAAATCTGGGGTATACAATGTTATTAATTGTAATCTTCATGTTATGCATTGTAAATTTGTGGGTTTTGAGACAGGGTCTCATGTAGCCCAGGCTGGCCTGGAATTTGCTATGTAGACTAAGCTGGCCTTGAATTCATGATCTGCCTTCCTGAACCTCCCAGGTGTTGGAATTACAGGTATGTACCACCATACCCGGCTCTCCATCTGTATTCATCCTATGTAACTTCAAGTTTGTACTTTCTAACCTATTTCTCCCAACTACTTTGCCCTCCACAACCCTAGTAACCACCATTTGAGTCTCTATTTCTATGTCTTTAACTTTTTTAAAATTAGATTCTGCATACAAGTGAGATCATACAGTACTTTCCTTCCTCTGTCTGGATTATTCCACTTAGCATAATGTCCTCCAAGTTTACCCAAGTTGTTGAAATGGCAGTACCCCCTTTCATAAGGCTGAGTAATATCCCACTGTATGTGTGAGTGTGTGCTGACAATTTCTTTAGCCATTCATCTACTGGTGGACACCTGGGTTATGTCTCTACTGAAACATTCCCAATCATTTTGGTTGCTTTCCCATTTGCACTCCTTACAAGTTTATCTCTTGTTTTAAGAAAGAGTTTGCAAAATGTAAATGAGCAGCTTCTGGTAAAATCCTAACCCAGTGAAATAATAAAGACCAACCACCAAAATATTTACACATAAATATTCTGAGGTGTTTTCTTATTGTGTGAACAGAAAAATCTAAGTTTTTTAAAATGACATACTTTATAATCTGTTTTTGGAAGGAATCTTACATGATGTTATAGTTAATAAATCCTTAAAAGCTTTCAAAACAATTTCCCTTAGCTTGAAGACACATTAAATTGGTCATGCTTAGGTCTGACAAAGTTAGTCAGGAAAAAAATACTCAGTTGGAGGAGGAAATGAAAACATGGAAGTGTTATCACAATTTGGTTATAAACTCCTTTTCTCAGAGAAACATGGCTATAAAACTCTGTTCCAGGATGAAAACTTGGCACAAAACAACCCAATCTTACATCATACTTTTATGAAGATTGGGGTGGAGTAGGGAGGGGAGGGATTAAAAGGCGGGGAGGGAAAGTTCTTTGCATGGAGGAGAAAAGACAGTCAGTAAAATAAAATTTCCACTGATGTATAGAACTTCTTCAAATTAATGGTTTGGGTCAGTTGAAATTTGGCAAAGTAGCAGATCTTAGGCTTTTTCAAGAATGACCTCTATTTTGTTGAAACTGTCTATAAAAAATAATGTTCACAGACAGGCTGTTCATTCCCACTTATGGTCCCATTTACAATGTTATGTTAACTCATCATTTGTTTTGTTTTAAACCAAAGGCTACTCCATTCATTAAGTTATTAGTGCTGCTAGTGAAAGACAGCATGTCTGGATTTTAACAAGTACAGAGAAACTCCAATATACTCATTAGTCCTCCATTATGGGAATCAAAATCAGACACACCGGGATCAAATTACATGCTCTAATAAAACTCCACACAGTAAAATCTGACAACACTGATATTAGGCCTTTCCTCCTACTTTATATATGAATTTTACACATTAAGAACCTTAGTCATTACCCACTTACACCAAACACTTGTAATCAGGAACCAGGCCATTACATTAGGTACTAAATAATTACCCTTTGAAACTATGCTGTGGGTTAATACACAATATACTTTTTAGGGAGATGAACAACTTTACTTTTAAAACCTAAGTGCCATAGCTCCATATCAATATCCACATTCTGTTTTGAAAACTCACTAAATGATATTTTGTTCATATTATAAACCAACTCACAGATCCCTGTGCACAGAAGATACTGATATGAGAAAATAATGGGATGCTAGAAAGCCAAGAGCCCTGGAAGAAGAAGTGATGTGAACCACAAGAACTTCATGGAGGTCAGACCCAAAACATAAGACGGCAGCTCCAAGGTGTTGGTCTCAATAGCCTGGAGGCTTGCTCCTTCTGAAATTCTTCTGTCTTCACCATGAACTAAATTAAATGTTTGTGCTGGGCAGGGAGGCATGAATGAGATCATTCCACTATGACACAAAACAATAGGGTTAAAAAATGCTTCCTAACATCAGTTATGTTATCTATTTTGAAGGGAAAAGAAGTTACAATGTGCTCTTATTTTAGCAAATATCAATAAATTGGAAGAAAAGATTGTTGGAAAAATGATCAATTCATCATATCTCTCATAACAAATGATCCCAATCTGTTCACCTCATGAAGCCATGGAGCCTTAAGAGTTGACAGAAAGGTTTACTAATCTATTGCACACTAATTATCATCTGAAGAGGGAATAAATGCTGTGTATGTCACACACATATGCACATATATGTGTGACCATAAATTTATATGCGGAAGCCCTAAACCCAATGTGATGTATTAGGATGGGGGGCCCTTTGGGCAGTAATTAGTTTAGGTAAGGTCATAAGGGTACACAGTCCCCATGATGGGATTCGTGCCTTTATAAGAAGAAAAAGAGACACCTGGGCTTCCTCTCTCTGCCACATAAAGATACAGCAGGAAGGCAGTCATCGGCATTCCAGGATGAAGGCCTTCATCAGACACAAAATCTGCAGGCACCTTGATCTTGGATTTTCCAGCCATTACAACTGTGAGAAATAAATTTCTGTTGCTTAAAGTCATTCACTCTATGATATTTTGCTATGGCAATGCAAGCTGACTAAGATAATGTGTGTGAATACACATATACACATGCACGTGTGTTGGGGGGATATATATATCTGCACACATTCAGCACATATGCAATGTGTACATATATCAATTTTTCAAATATATACACATGTTGTGATTAATAAAATACAAGTATATTTAAAAGGCATTATGAGAGCTGGTTGTGATGGTGTATGCCTATAGTTCCAGGGCTCTCGAGGAAGAAGTAGGAGGATTGTAAATTCAAGCACAGCTTAGACTACATAATACAACCCTGCCTCAAAAAAAGGGCAGTAAGAATTCATAACTATTAATATGAAATGCTACAAGTACTACTTTCATTCCTAAAAACCTGTGAAATGTTTTTTTAAATTATCTTTTGCCCACAGTACAACTCACTCATTATAATGTACAGTTCTGCAGGTCTGACAAACACATATAGTTGTATATCTACCACCTAACTGCAACAATAAAACAATTCCATCACCCTAAAAATAGCTGCCTCTTTGTACTCCAGCCCTGCCTTCCAGCTTCATGCAAAAGGTTTTAAATTTGAAAACAGGACATCACACTTAACAAGGACTCGATAACCACTTCACAGCGTTGATGATCATCTTTTTCATAATTTTAAGCCACCTTTTTTATACACTGGTTTCTATATCCATGAAGTGTTTGGAATAAAAGATTAAAGGGAAGGGTAACTGAAACAACAGGCTAGGAGCAATTAAAGACTTGGTAGAGTTCAGACTTCAAGAAAACATGAAGAAAAGAATGCTTGAATCTGATGACAGACTGGATATAGGTGGAAAAAAAAGAAATATGCCTGGGAGATGGGGAAAAAGCTCTTAGTGGGATCAGGCTGATGAGTGATCATTTATGAGGAAAAATAATGAGCTGTGCTTTTAAGCAAGAGAATGATGAAATCAGATTTGTGTCTTTAAAAGGCCACTTTGTCTAGTGTGGCAACCAGATTGAAGTGGGGAAGGAGTGGATGCAGAAAGACAGGTCAACAGTCCAAGAAAGATGACAGTAGCTCAGATCATTGATCTCAGAGGATAAAAATTTAACTTAAAACCCTAAGAAGTGAAGACAACAAGGAAAGTTTCCTCTGAACAGCTACACAGCTAGAACAGCACTAGACTGTCATTCAGAGAGCATTCACAAAGCAGTTCAGTGACTCCTTGTGGAAAACTGAAAAATCAAGACAAAATGCATAGACATACAGCAGTATGGCCAACTAGATAACCTGGAGACCTCCTGATTTAAAACACCTAAAATTATGGGTAAAACTTAAAAGCAAATGTAGTCATATTCCCCCCAAATTAAGAAGAATCCCCAGGAGTACCTGTCCCTGGTTCAGCCACCTATGGTTCAGATATCCCAAACACATGGCACACAGGGTGCTAATGTGTGTGGTGACACTGAGGTTTCTCAGATAGGACCATGTACTTGTCCAGTAAACAGGCATAAGGGTGTTGAAGCAAGGGAGTGACAGGGATCAAGGTCTGCTTTGGGAGGGTTACTCTGGTAAAGGGTAAGCTACACAGAGGTCCAAAACAAGGCAAGGGGAAAGGGTGAGCAGAGAAATGTGAGAGGTCAACATGGAAGCAAAATTAGCTGAAAATAATGGTAAGAGGAAGGTCAAAAACAGAATGTTTCAGTTTCATGGCTGGAGTCACTAGAGGGATGGGAGAGCCATTAATGAAAATGAAGAACAAGAGAAGAATAGATTTGGAGGAAGGGAAAATGGGCAGTGCTGGATGATAATTTGCACTTAAAAAAATTTAACTTTAAAATTTTTTGTTCTTACATTGTTTTCTTTTTTGAAATTTTTATTGGCAAAACACACAACATGTATTAACATATTTTAATTATATTCACCCCCACCATAATTTATACTTTAGGTAGATTTGAAGCTACAGTGATTATACTATCATGAGAGAATATAGAAGGTATTTAAAAATGCAGAAATCTAGAACAAGTATCTTTTTTTAGGAGTGTGGGGGTTGGGGACAGTCTCTCTATGTAGCCCAGTCTGGCCTCAGACTTGTGATCCTCCTGCCCAAACTGCTGGCATTATAGGGAAACACCACCAACATCTGGCAAGAATAAGGATACTTAAGTGAGTTGTATGAACTGGCTTCCGGAGAGCCAGGTACTCTTAAAACTATTAAACTTTTTGTTTCTGTGTATTTTTCTGCAATAAAGTCCAGGCCTCTCACCAGATTTGCAAAGAGGTCTGTGGTAATACGCTCTTCCTTTAAACATGTGTCAACTTTCTGTATGCTCAATCTTTGGTGTTCTGAAGTTTCATTATGACGTGTCTGTTGTCAGTGTCTTAGATTAGCCTGCATGAGATTCGCCATCCTTCCTCCATCTGAGGACTGGCATCTTCCATCAGGTTAGGAAAATTTTAGGGTATTTCCTCTTCCACATTCTACCTTCTCCATTCAACCTACAACATGACCTGGTGATTCTGTTAACTACCACTGTACATCTCAGACTCTACTGAGGAATGCTTTCCTAATTGTGAATAAACATAAATGAACTACACAGAACAGTAGCACTCAATGGTCAGAGCTTTGCTGTTAAGAAGTAATGTTAAACCAAAAATCACAAACTTCTCAGCTTCATGGTAGAAAAAAACACTACTCCCAACTCTGGAGATGTTCAGCAGAAAAGTGTTGGGCTTGATCTTTTAAATGAAATCATAGTATATCTTACAGCTTAGACTACTCAGTACACTATAGAGAGAATAGTAGCATTTACAAGAAATAAGGCATAGAGCTGCCCCAAGACAGAAAATAAACCTAAAATAGAGCTAACTTAAGGGGCAAGCAAGTTTAAGAAATATGCACCAGTGAGATTTGAGTTATCACAGATTTATATACCTCATCTTCCTAAATGTCTATTTTCTGCTTGAAAAGAAACTTAAATAAAAGAACTGAGCCACCACTAACTTAAGCAGCTGGGGAGGTGGGAGTTATACATCAGAATGTTTCCAAAAATATGATTTTTGGGGCTGATTGATTTTTCTCCCCATTCTGCATCTTTTTTTGTAATGTTTCCAAGCAAAGGCTGAGCTCCTGATCTTTTGGGAGGCACAGGCAAGACAAAGGGCCAAACTCACTAATGAAAATTTGCTGAGCTTTTCTGAATCCAAATCTAAGTCACGAAGAACCCTTCTGGCCCAGTTCCCAGACAGTAAAACGAACATCCCAAGGCCCTAGAGGCTAAGACAGTGCTTTCTACCAAAACCAAATACACATCTCTCCTGACAGCTGGTTGTCTTAGCACACTCTGAACTGTATATTTACGAAAGGAAAAAACCTCTCCAAGAGCACAATATTTATTATAGGATTATCTGAGTGACTCAAGTAAACGTGAATAAGGCTAAATTAAACCGTGTTTACTATGATGTGCTATTACTTAAATCCTGACACAAAATCACCTCAAGAGATTTGGGAGGGTTCCTCTTTTTGAGAAACTTAGATAGGACTTTTTTAAAACCAAGAATTATATTTCATTTCCAATCTGTCTGTGCCTAGTTACACAATTTTTAAAATTACTCTAAAAATCTTTTGAGAATCTAAAATGAAATGTTCCATTTATTAAGTATTGCATTCAGTAGTAAATCTGAGTAAAATCACAATATATTAAATTTGCATATTGCATTAAAAACTTATTTTATCTGAATACCATATCCTTACCCAAAATTTGAAGTAGTATTATTTTAATTTTCAGCTCCATTTACCTTTTCATAAGCCCTTTGGTCAAATTTCAGTATTCCAATCTCTGTGGATTACAGGCTATCAATGTTCCAAGAGACCATGTCTGTGACCAGATTCACCACAGGGAAAAGGAGGTTGGAGACGCACTGGGAGGAGATGGGAGGTCACGTGAAACCAAAACCATATTCACAATCTTCAGGATTCAGTTGAGAAACTGAAAGAAAGTAGCCTCCTGGCTGTAAGGCACAGGAACAAGAAACAACTAGGGAGACCATTTGCCTTTCTAGGCACATAGATCAAAGCTTTCTTCCCTTCTGGATAATCCCCTCAGTGAGGACTGGGGCTAAGCTCAAGTAGGAGCCAGGGCAGAGCCATCTGGTAGGAGCGGGGTGTGGCTCACCAGCCTCAACTGATGAAAACAGGGCCAGCCCTTAAGAAGTTTATAGTCCAGCGAGATAAAATGATAATGGAAGTGTAAACACAGGAAGAAAGGTCTAGTCTAATTAGGGAGGCAGGTGGTGGTGGTCTGGAAAAATTCCATGGAAGAGGTAGCCACTGGGAAGACCTGAGGATGGACAGTACTTTGATAAACTCTACAGGAAAGGGAAACAAATTCAATGTTCTGTACAAGGACCAGTCTGAGCAAAGGTACAGATGTGGCAAAAGCACAAAGCAAGTTCAGGAAATCACAGAAGATTCCAGTCTAGTTAAACAGGCTACATGGAGAATCTGGACAGGGGGTAGAAAGGTAAGCTGGGGCAAGAGCACAGAATCCTTTTATGCCAGTCTGAGAGCTGCATACTAGTTCAATAGAGAGGCATGATGGTTTCTGAGGAAGGACATTACATGACTGGAACTTCCAGAAGATAGTAACGGTTCTATGCTGGATAGGAACAAATTGGAAGTTAGAACTGGGAGTTAAGTGGAAGTTAAACAGGAAGAAACTGGAAGGGAAAAGTCCATCCGGAGACATGGCAATTGAAAGATGGAAGCAGATAATGATAGTAGGAATGACAAACAATGAGAGACACTGTGGAGAATGGATTTCTTGCACAAACCAACTGCTGGCTCATGGGGCAGGGGCGTGGTGGATGCCTCTGAGAAGTAGCATCTGGACACTGGAAAGCACAAGAGTGTCGTGAAGTGAAACAGGATGTAAAGAAGTGCCACCTTATTGGGGAACGATGAAATTATGAAACACAGACATTCTAGCACATGGCTAGAAAAGCAGATCTGTGAGCTGGGAGAAGAGGCGGCATTAGAAATGAGGACTTGGGGGCCAATCCACAAAGGTCATATAAATGGTCTATAGATGTAACCATGGAAACATGATTTAGCATGACTTAATGAGTTTAAAAAAATGAAGTAGTCAAGTCAACTCCCTGTACAGCTATCCTTATCTCAACCAGCAAAAA
This sequence comes from Castor canadensis, assembly GCF_047511655.1. Lineage (NCBI taxonomy): Eukaryota > Metazoa > Chordata > Mammalia > Rodentia > Castoridae > Castor > Castor canadensis. Next base: position 23,812,729 of record NC_133397.1, on the reverse strand, counting down.
CCCTTGGTCCTTCCTATTATTGCTTATACTCTCTCTTCAACAAAATTAGAGATAAGGGCAAAATAGTTTCTGCTGGGTATTGAGGGGGTGGGGGGGGAGATGGAGGGAGGTGGAGTGGTTAAGGTAGGGGGCAGGGGGTAGGGGGGAGAAATGACCCAAACATTGTATATTACATAAGAGTAAAATTTTTTAAAAAATGAAGTAGTCCAATGAAACAGAGCAGAAAGGGTCTGAGAACACCAGGTGATGGAGGGGAAGGGCCATATTACCAAACTGTCATATTGTCAATATGACAGTACAGTATACATACAGTATATGTATTATACATAGTATGTGTACCCACACTATCATAGCAATCAGAGTGTGGGAAAGTGAAAAGCAGTTTGAACATTTAAAAACATTAAATAAGCACACTTTTATTATTGTTATAGTATTAGCTATTTAATCTCTTCAGAAGCCACATTACACTAAAAGAGCCAGGCTTTCTAAAACCTTCAAAGCCCCCTCTCCACTAAGCCAATTGAAAATGTGATCTCCTCCTCCCTTCAATTCTCACAGTACTAAAAGTATTTTCTTGGGTATTTATACAGCTCAAGAAGCACTTACAAAATCAGTGCATCTGTATATGAAGACAGTCTAACATAATGCACTGTAACTGTCCAGTAACAGGAGAGCAGGGTGATGGAGAAAGTAGCTGCGAGAGCTAATCTGATTAAAGCATGATATGTACATGTCTGAATACCTATCAATCAACACCTAAAATATGAAGGACAGGATGTAAAACAGGTCCCATCTGGGTGTGGGTACCAGTGCAGGGGTGGGGGGGGAAGACGAAACACAAAGGGTGAATATGGTGGATGTACTTTGTATACATGTACAAAAATCGGACAATGCAACTTGTTGAAATGGTTCTAAAAACGGAGGAGGTCAACCTAATTACAATATATTGTAAGCAGATAGTTAATGTCACAACGTATTCCCCCTACACAACTATTATATGCAAATAAAAGGACGTAGAACTAATTGAGCATCCACTGTGGGTTGAGCACTATAACTTTCCCATTCTCCCCAGTGGAATAGATGTAACTGCAACTGAGATGGTGTCCCCTGTCCCTTTATAGAAGAAGAAACCAAGAAGTGAAGCTCAAAGGGTTTAGTAACCTCATCCAACATGGCTAGTTCCTAAGTGGAGGAACAGAGGGCTTCTTACATCAAGTCTCAGTCTCACTATGTGTTTTTTACTAAACCACAAGTTGCAACTTGCCATAATTGTTCTTATCCCCCTTATTGTAGTCGAAGCAAATCAGGGCAAAGGCCATAACACATCTGACTTGACAGCCTCCAAAGCACCTAGCAAAAAAAGGGCCTTGCACTTGGTCACTTCTCGCTGGGTCGTTGTTGCTGAGGAATGAACACACACACATCTGCAGGCACGCAAGCTTCACTAATAGTAGGCATTTATGGGCTGGGAAGTTCTGAGTACTTATTTCCAAGGCGGACTGTAACTTAACAACAGAAAGTTCTAAAAACAAAATCTGTACTTGTGAAAGATGCCACCTGGTCTGCCTCAGGGGCTGAAGCCGTCTTTATACACCGAGTGGGAACAGCACAGGGAGTGACGAAGCTGGTTTTCTTCAAACCACTCCCACAAAGTGACTGGAGCCAAGAGAAGGCCCACACCTTCAGAGAAGAGCACCGGGCAGTCTCTATGCCTATTTAACCTTTGGTTTCACCACGAGAACTGCCAACAGTCTGGGAACAAGGGGAAGGCAGGGCATGTGTAGGGCCAGCTCTAATGATGTAACCTCAAATTTACAACTTTTCTGCCAGGAAAAAGAAAGGCAACTGGTTTAGAAATGATTTTTCCCTTTCCTAATAGTCAACCAAAATCTATTTTGCATTACTACTAGTTTTTTTTTTTTTAATAACTCCACACGAACTTTTCATTTTCTTAATGAACAGAACTTCACGTCTAATTCAACTGACTTGTTTTGATTCCTTGGAAAAAAAATATATAGGGCTGAGATATGTTTATTTCATAAATGTTCCTTGTGCATAAAGAACAGGAAGTTCTTCTCAGAGGTGTTTACGCTTCAAGCCACATACATGTGTGGTGGGAAACAATGGGCTGTGCAGCTCTAAGGGGAGTCATTGGCAAAGGGCTGTCAGAGGCACCAGGCAACTATTACTGGACCCTGGGTAAACAGACAGACTTTAGAAGTGGGTCTGCATTTCAAATCAACATCAAATTATAACATGCTTGGGAGTTTCCTACCAATGTATCTGACAAATGTTCTCTTATGTTGAGATTATCTAATTCGGGAACATTTGTTATTCATATCTTTAAAAAAAGTTCAGGATGCAATCATTTGATCGCTTTTTCCACATGTGATGAAAGCAGTATCTTTCTTCATCCATTTCTGAGACTAGTTAATGTGAATTCTTGCTCCCTGCACAGACAAACGGGGACAGAGCAATAATGGCCATACTGCAATGGGGTTTCTTTCAGACTCAAATTCTCTTTCTTTTTTGCAGGGGCAGCACTTGCTGGGCAGGAGTTCTTAGCGCTTGAGCCACTCCCCAGCTTTCAAAGTCTCTTTCTCTCTGCCTGTGCACTAAGATGGGGAACACAAGCCTCCTCAGGACTACGCACATCTAACATGATCAGGCTGTTGGTGTTCCCAAGCCTGTGCTCAAGGTGTACCGAATACAGCTTAGGACTTCCTGGAAAGAACCACAGCAGAAGCAGAAAGGAGTACAAGCCTCAGCTAGGGCAACAGTTGGCCATCAGCACTGGGAGGGTCAACATGGGAGGCTTGTCCTATGACTCCTGAAAGAATGCTCCATGTACGAGTCTATAATCAATGCTTGGATAGCTAAGAGTTGAGCAGATAGCATAAAACACAGGCTACAAATGACTGCTCAAGGGAGGGGGGATAAAGGAGAATGATGGAGGGGGTGAATTTAACTAAGATATATTGTAAACACTTTTCTAAATGTCACAATGTGTCCCCAGTACAGCAACAATACAATAATTAAAAACTGGTAAAAAAAATAATGAAATTCATTAAGATTGTAAAAAAAATTAAAAGGAGGGTAGTTAGGAGGGGGATAAGAGAGTAATAGAAGGGGTGAAATTCATCAAAGCACATCATATGCATATATAGAAATATCACAATGAAACCCCTTTGCACAATCAATGTAGGTCAATAATAATAATAATAATGACAAGGTTATGTCTAAAAAAACAAGAAAAACAAACAAGAGCGTAACACAACATCAAAGAGAGTACCAACCCCTCTTCACTCAGTTTTTGACACCTACCCTAGGCCGAGGGCCTTCTTGAAATGGCATTACCTTTCTGTTCTCCACTTTGAACTATTTTGAGAATTAGCCAAAGGTATTATCGCAGGTCCCCTACCCCCTTATCCAGGGGGGAGTATGTTTGAAGACCCTACGTAGATTCTTGAAACTACAGATAGTACCAAATCAAAAACACATACTATGATTTCTCCTATACAAACACACCTATGATAAAGTTTAATTTATAAATAAGGCACAGTATAAAGTTCACAACAAGCATAATAGAACAGGACAATTACTATTTCTTCAGTAGGAGGTGTAACAGCAAAACTAGCACAGATTTCTTTTTCCTTCTTCAGAATTTCATGAATCGAAGATTCATTTTTACAGATCTTAACAACCTCCCCATACAACCTTTTCTTATTAAGTTGACAACTTTCACCTTTTTACTTAAAGGAAGTACTTTACAGTTTCTTTGATGTATCCAAATTGTCAGGATCACTACTCTTGCAATTTGGGGCAATCCTTAAGTAAAACAAGCATTACTGAACACAAGCACTGATACCATGATAACCAACCTGATAACCAAGACAGCTACCAAATCACTTGCAGGCGGGCCGCATATACAACATGGAAATGCTGGACAAAGGGATGATTCATGTCCTGCAGGATTGCATAAGCTTTTATCATGCTACTCAGAATGATGTGCAATTTAAAATTTATGAGTTATTTATTTCTGGAATATTCCATTTAATATTTTCAGACCACAGTTGACCGCAGGTAACTGAAACCCCAGAAAGCAAAACCCCAGATGAGAGACTGCTGCAACAATTCTAGCAAATATATAAGCCCTTACAAAGTCATATCCCAAGTTCACTGCTTTCCATTTTAACTGTTCTCTAACACATCAATACAATCATTTCTACTTAATAATAGAAGGATTTTTGGCTGTTTACTTCGGTATTACGAATATGGTTAAGCCAAGTGAATTTCTATCAACCCAGAAAAATTTAAGACCTTTCAGTAGAGCACTTTGCAATTTTTTGGTGAGAATGTTACTGACCTGTAAGACTGCCAATCAGGCGACTGCTGCTGTGCAATGCATTTGTGCAGGGCTTTGAAGGAATGGTAAGACCTGTTCTTTAACACCAAGCAGCTAGCAGTTTAGTGAAGGAATAAGAAAACACACATCGCCAACTAAAGCTACATAGGCAGATTATGAGAATAATACAAATTCAGTGTTACAAAGAGCTCCCAAGAAGGCTGGGCTGATTGGGCATTTTAAAAAGTCCTTTGAAAATGGATAGGGCTGGCAGAGTAGCTCAAGTGACAGAGTGCCTTCCCAGCAAGTGTGAGTCCCTGAGTTCAAATCCCAAAACCACCAAAAAGGAAAATGTATTTTTCACCTGGAAGAGGGAGTTAGAGAAAGGCACTGTGAATGGGAGGAAGGGCTTTAGCAAAGGTACAAGCGGTGAGAGAGTAGAGGCAGAGTGAGAAAGCTTTAACTGAGTCTGGCTAAGGGATGGTCTGAGGGAAGTAATAGAAAAATGAAGTAGAAAGACACACTGTAGCCAATTCTTAACATAAAGAGGGAGGGAAAGTTGAAAGTTAGATTTTAGAATTAAGAAAAGTGACTCTTTACTATACCTTTCCTTATTAACTTTTCTCATTCTATCTTAGATTTTTAGAATATTTGTTTAGGAAGTTTACTTGCAAACCAGGTACAGCAACTTCAAAGAAAAATAACCTGGCTGCTGGGAAAATGTTTTTCTGAGCTGGCAATTTCTTGCCTATGCCTTAGTATATTCATTTTCCTCACATCTTGGGACTATTTCTTTAACTCTCTCATCACCAAAATATTTAATTTAACTCATTAAGTACATACTGAGATCTAGTATTTGCTCACTTATTTACCCATCCTGTCCTTTTCTGCCCCAACCTGTCCCTGTTAACTGCTCACTCATTCCATCATTAATAATAACAATATTAATAGCTACTATTTGCTGAATGTCTGCTATGGTGCCAGGCAATGTAGTTAATACTTTATGAACTGTACTTAATATAATCCTCAAAACAACATGCTGAGATGGGTATTATTATCCCTTTTTTATGACCAAGGAAACAAGCTCAGAGATGTCAAACACTTTGCTGGCTGCTGAGCGGCAGAATCTGGGTTTGAAGCAGCTCTGCGTGACTCTGGACCCCTTGCCTCTTATCTCTTCACTGCACTGCCTCCAGCAACCCATGGCCTTTTACTAACATGGTGCAGTGTTTTCAATTAAAAAAGAAAGCGCTCATTGACTGCCTGCTACTGTAAAATTCTGTTCTAGATGCTGTGGGAGATACATAAACAGAGAGTGTCTGATGATTATTGTTCTTCACGATCTCATATTTGCATATAAGCAGCTGCATCATATCAGCTTATAAGATGGGGAGGGGGGCTCCACGATTCACAGCTTAGAGCAACTGAGGTCAGAGAGAGAGAAAATGGCTCAGTATAAGAATGTTGGATAGTGACCACATCTACTCACAGACAGAAATTAGCCAAGCCTGACTAAATGACTTACAGAGAATTTTAATAATGATTTCGGCAGAATCTGTAAAAACTCTCTGTTGATGAAAAATCTGTCCTGTCAGAGGTCCCCAGCCAAACCTGCTTATAATTCCTTTTCAGTGAACCCCAGCTTCTTTTGAAGTTCAATAAGCTACTACAGCATTTAGCTAACAATAAGCACATTGTGAAGCGAGTCCTTATAAAACTTATCACCAATGAGAAAAGCTACTTGGTTAGAATGACGTGACAGCAAACTGTTTCTACCGTGTAGTTGGATGTTACATAAAATCATTTACAGCTGGCTTTGTTTGTTTGTGTTTGCGGTACCGGGGTTAGAATTCAGAGCTTCGCACTTGCTGAGCAGGCACTCTACCACTTAAGCCAGGCTCCCAAACCCTCTGCAGCTATTTTAAACAAAGAAATAATTCAAACATCACCTTCTTAAAACTGTACACTTTTAATGTCACCTTTATTAACTTCTGAATAAGCTTTTGCTTAGTATTTTAAAGATACTAGTTATATTTTTACAAATAACTAATAGTTACAAGTATATAACAAGTCAGGTCAGATATGTTCAACAGTCTTCTTTAGGCTACAGCCATTGTTCATGAACCCCAGGGGACACCTGGAGGGATTCACAATCTGGAAATGTCTACCTATTTTTCCCTCAGGTATTTGTGTGCATAGGATCCATAGCACAAGCTGCACAAATAAGACTCACTGAAAGCTCACAGAGGCAAACACTATCTGCGTGTACACAGACAACAAAGCTCCTAAAATGACAAATTTTTAAGGAAACAAAGATTAAGAAAAAGAAATAATTCTAAGACCTCATGAGTAGCAAAAGAAAGAGTGAGAGGAAAAACTTCAGTCTGCGTAACATTAATGACACTGACACTTACTGCTCAATTCGAGGTGACAAGTACAATTTGGGGTACACCTGGGTGGCTTCAGTGTCCTCAAAACTGACAGAAAGGAGGGCTACATCTTCTCCAGGATCTTCATTTACATCCTTAGAAAAGAAATGAGAAACATAATGTCATGAATACCTCCTCTGCAAACGTGTTTTGTTTTGTCTTGTTTTCTGAGACAGGGCTTACTATGCAGCATCGGCTGAACTTGAACTCATGATCCTCCAGCCTCAGCTCCCAAGTGCTAGGATTATAGGTGTGCACCACCACACTCAGCTTTCTCTGAACATCTTTTTAGTGAAGGGCTCACACTCTACTGGCGTTGAAGCCACGGCTATGAGTTCTCCTTACTCCAACAGAGCAGCTCAACACATGTTTTGTCACATAGCTCACTACTCTGCAGAGTGATGGCTTTCCACTTCCTGACTACAGCCTGCCACGGTGAAGTACAAGCCCCCGCCTGTCTCACTCATTCATACATCCAGGTGGGGGGTGGAGAATACGATGGTAACAAAGAATGAGACAAAAACACAGCTAACAAATTGAAGTAAACATGTTGCTATAAACATGATTGTTATCCTACAACACTAACAAAATGCTAAAATATCCAGTCAAATCTTATTGCATCTGCCTTTATAGTATGTTGTGAATAATTTAAATAGCAAAACTTCTTAGGAACTCTATCACCATGAAGTATGTCACCATATAAGCAAATGGCAGGGGGGGTTAAATACATACCTCCTTCAGCAAAGTGATTATAGATGATTGACATGGGAGCTATAATAGACACGCATCTTTATTTTGAAGCTAACCACAATAAACTAAACTGATAAGAAAGCTAAACTTACTGTAATTAATAGTTATTAATTACAGCAAAGCAGCTGTAATTAATTATAGAATAGCAGCAATTGAAGATGAGAACCAACTCAAGGCAACACAGATGACGAACTGAGGAACTGTCTTGAATCAAAACTGGACGTGTATCTACGTGCTATGCTTCTGATCATCGCCAAGGACCTAATATCTGCCAGAGTTCTGCTAAATGAGAACAACTCTGATACCATGTTGATTTTAATTTGCACATACCAAATTTTAGCAACCCTTACTGACTTGATAGTAGCTCACAAGTCAAATAAAAAAAAAATAATAAACATGGGCTGGTGGGATGGCTCAAGTGATAGCCTGCCTAACAAATGTGAGGCCCTGGGTTCAAACCCCAGTACTGCCAAAAAAAGAAAAAAAAACTTAAACACTTAATAGAATTGTATATCTTTCACCTACAGGGATTGGTAAGAACTAATCTATATGTCTGGATTAGTTCATAGGTCCTCAGAGGAGTTCAGCACTTATCTCATACCAGAGGGATTCCAACCTAGACTTTAAGATTCACTGTCCACGAACACAGAGAACCTCAGACTCCCTGTCCTTTGTCTGTCTAAAACCCATCCATGCTTGTCCTGTATCCTGTATCCTATAAACCCTGAGAAAACACATTGGACAAACCCAGGGGCCATTGAGATTCCTTCTAATTGACAGCATTAATCCATGTGCCTATGGATAACTTACAATGATTTCCCTTTTCTGCTTCTTAACTTTCCATTTCGCTATTATTATAGTAAAGAACACAAATGTTTAAAGACAACCCCCAAAGAAAAGGAGTGGTCTTGGCTTATATAATCAACATTTATCATTTGACATCCTGCAAAAAGCACATGAAACACTGGTCTGAATATGACACGAGTTATTTCCAGGAGTTCATCTCATGAACTACTGTAATGTTTTATTCCTCTTGGTATGGCACGTGAGTTTTCCCTGAATTGATGTTTGATTTCTAATAGATACCTAAGTTTGATTTTGAGTGCTTAAGTAAACCCAAAGAGTTCCAAAAATACAAATCCACACAGTGCTGTTTCCAGTTTCTGCAACTCTAACAGGCTTGTACATGTGTTCCCTCCCATCTGGGAAATTAGAAAAGAAGCCCTTGTACCATGGTTCTTAGAAGCTAACATTACAGATGATTATTGTAACCACTAATGGCAGCATTTGGAAAACAGGGTATGGTTAAAACATAGTAAGAGACATTTTAAAATGTACAAGTATACATTTTCAGGGCTTGCTTTCTGCGCCATCTGAAACTGCCACAGGCTAAAATGGGGAAAAAGATGCCAAATCCGCTAAAGCTAAAGAATATTACCTTCTTCCTGTACAAAAGTATGGCAAACACTCACGTGTACATGGTGAGGCAGTAACAGCTATGCTGTTGAGCCGAGATGTAATGTGAATGTGGTTCAGTATTTGATATAAAAAAGGGATTCCCATGGTTTATAGGTGAGTTCCTTCAAGTCTGAAAGCTTTTCCTGTTCTTTTTTTTTTTTTGCATTCTCAGTGTCTGGAACAAACTACATACATAGTAAATCGGTTGGAAAAAAAAAACAATGAATGCAGGAATGATAGGAAGAATGAATAAATGAATGGAATTAACCACTGAACTTAATTTTCTAATTTGAGAAATATTTGGGCTAAATGATGGAATTAAATAGAAAATGCCAATTTTTCAATGTTTATCTCCTTAGTTCCTTAAACCTATGACTACTTGAGACTTTATTAAAGAAAACTCAAATGTGAACAATGGTACCAGCAAAGGATACATCTACTAATATCATGAGTCAATATTTTTGCTTAGCTCATAATGACTCACTTATACAACTATTCTCAATTGAGGCTCTTTGTAAGTATCAAAAAAGTATAGAAAAGAAACAATTAGCCTTGGAAATGAAAGTAAATACAAGTACAATTTATCATCAAGCTGCACTCCTTTGATATGTTAATTATTTAGAATAGCAACCATTAAAAAAAATCCCTCTATGTTGAGAACGTTAGTGTCAATATAGGTACAAATCACCAGTTAACTAATTGCTGAAAGACATTAGCTGAACCATAAATGTTATAAACCAGAGATCAAATAGGAAAACTAAAAAGGCCATTGCATTTCTTAATTCAAAAGGGCTACAACATATCTATAACCATTACTACCAAACCAGTCTGTGGGTATAAATGATTGTAACAAAGCTATTACATGGTACGTCAAAAATCTGGCTAGCACCATTTAAATTATATTTAAAATGGTCTTAAACTAGATTTGGGATTAACCAAGTCTAGGTTGACCAAACTAGGGCAAGATAAATAAGTAATTCATTATACAAAAGCTATGAGTTTTTGACAAGCTACATGCAAACTAAAAATTTCCAAACAGACTCTTATATTGAAATATATTAAGGGAGGTGTGTACTTTGGAGGTGCCAATATTAGATAATATAGTTTCATCACCATTAGAATTCTGTAATTTTAGAATATGCAAATCAAATTTTTCAAGTGGAAGAGAATGACTCTTTTGTAATGCTGCTATTCATTGAAGCATTTAATCAACAAGTAACATATATAGTATGTTACAAATGTAATGGGGAAAAAATTAAAACAGGGAAAGCAGATAAGGGAGGAAGAAAAGTTTAGGAAAGTTGGTCAAAAAGGGCCTTGCAGACAATCAGCAGTGGTCTTTCATTACTTAAGATAGAGATTTAGGATAAGAAGTCATCTAGACTCACTCTGTAATATGTCAACATAAGCATCCCTAATCAAAATTTGAATCTGGATTCTACTGGCATTAAGACATGACAAAGAATATGGTAGGAATGTCATTCAATCTCAGCAGAAGAAATCCAGAAAAATAATGTATAAAACAAAAATAAAAAGATAAGACCTTCAAGGCTGGGGAGATGGCTCAGTGATGGACCACTTGCCTAGCATGTGCAAGACCCCAAATTTAATTCATAGCACTGTAACAAAATGAATAACAACAAAATAAGAACTTGCTCTCATTCTGTCCCAGAATTTAGATCATTTCCTCTTCCTAAAAGTGCTAGGAAATGTACAAGTACCAGAGAAAGTAGAACAAATCCCAAAATAAGGGCGTAAAGTTGGGCCAAATACATGGAAAAGAGCAATAAATGGGTTTTCTGTGCCAGTTCTGCTGGTTGGTCTGACTCCCAGCCCTGAGCTTTCTTTCCATGCAGCAGGTGTTAAAAGCTTTGGGTTGAGAGTTCCAGAGACCCAGTTACAGCTTATCTCCACCATATACTGAATTCTTGATTAAAAATCCTTCATAAGGGATATGAAATGCTCCCTTATGAAGAGAGCATTTACCAGATTTACTTCTCATTTGGTTCCTCCAAATAGAAATGGGATTATTTCTTCTGCATAATCTAGACAAATTGGAGCACTCGCCATACATTTTACTAGATTTTGACTAACACTTTTGCACTTGTCATTTCTCTTGTTTAAAGCTGTTTTTCTCCTTTTCTTACTTGGTGTGGTTTAACTTTCTTTAATTCTGACTGCTTATAAATTCACTTACTCCATTAATATTCCTTTCAACTGCAATCCGACCTAAGTCTTCTATGGATAGTTTTCACCAAGTTGCTCCATGAACGCCTCATGCTATTTGAGCAGTATTATGTTTTATATTTCAAATGGATTGTTAATTTCTTGAAGGCAGAAATTACATCTTTCTTCTTATTATGGCCAATAATAACAGCTAACATTTATTCAGTGTTTACTCAATCGTCACTTTGTGCTTTAGATCTCAGGTAATCTTAATAACAACCTGATAAGGTAGAAACTATTATTCTCAACTGCAGATAAAGAAACTGGAGCTCAGAGAGATTAAATGATAAAGATGAGTTTTGAACCCATACATGTTGACTCAGAACCTGGACTTTTAACTATGATGTCATAACACCCAGCATGCCACTGGGCACATGAAAAGAGACTCAGTATCAATATTCAAAGAAAGGTACAAACGTCTGGAAATCTATGTGCAAGAGATGCAGAAAGTAGTTACTATAGATTTACTCATTCTCTATTTAGTGTCTAAATCCTGTTTACTACAAACATCATGAGCAACTGTTTCCTATTCCCTTGTTACCCAAAACAGACTACCTACTGGGACCAGGCATACAAACCAGATAGAAAAATACATGCTTTATGTATTTTTAGGAACTACAGAAGAAAAAGTTAAAATTCATACAGGTATAAAGACTAAAGGCTGTAATAAAATGCATTCATTTGATCTTTACATAGACTTAGTTAGGAAAGGAGGATGGCTTTTCTAAGGACACTGATGAGAACCATGGAGTTCTAAGGTCATAATATCAACCTTCCTTCAATAATGTATGGTTAGGCACATTCTATGATGAACTAACTCTACTCAGTGAAAATAAGAAGCTCTGATTGTCAGGTCAGGAAGGGATAACTGCAATGTTCTTGAAATAGCCAGCTCTTAGAGGGTGAGCTCAGGACACCAGGACAGAGCCTTTGCAACCTGCCAGTGTCTCCCAAAAGTGACAACTTGAGTTCATTACTACTAGAAGTCATGCTACACCATGGAGTTCGGTTTTTTTAAAAAAAAAAAACTATATCTTGCTTATTTTTAAAAACAAAGACTGATTCATGGCTTTCATTTGTGCAGGAATCTGCTTGTAAAGCGGTACTTTCCCTTGATATGTTGGTTATAGCTGCAGTTTATAAAGCTAAACCGAAACACATGTTGTACAAAGAAACTTCAGGGAGAAATATCCTGGCTCGTTTAAAATGATGATCAGGATTTTCTTGGTTAAATACTGTCTCATCAGTTACTATACCCAACAGACTGAGCCTTGAGAATCACCAACTCTCTTTGAATAGTCACAGCAGTACTCTAAAAGCTATGCAATGGACCCTTTTCTCCAGGATGCTGGAGAAACTGGATGAGGGAAGCCTGTGCTGCACCCATGGTCCTCATAGGCAGCAAACGACACTTCCTCACTTCTGCCAACTTCTCTACTCAAAAGTTTCTAGAGAAACAATGCATGACCCTAACAACTGTGCTCTTAATGAGTCTGATCAGAAGATCCTTCCAGGTTCATTTAAGGCATCAGTTTTTGCAACTGTTTTACAAAGTATATTGAACTATATATTGGGATATCTGAATTATAATTTTATGCAGGCTTACTGACATAAACCTCAGGCCAGACTTATCCTAGAATCCATCAAAATGTGAGAATAATTCTGAGTTTTTTATTAAGCACATATTTGACAGATAGGAATATCATATACCTCATTCTTAGTATGGCTCCATAACTTAAAGAGAAAGTAGAATTTTTTCTTCATATACCACTTTGCAAGGGGCAGAAAGACACATATTTAAAGTGGAAATTGATGCAATGGTCATCTGTGATACCGCCTTTCTGACCCCTTTCTTCTTTTGGGAACTCCTCCCTCTTCCAGACCCACTCCAGATCCCAATCCTAACAGCTTCTAACAGTGCTACTTGTTCTTAACCCCTGGGAATAGCTGGTAGAACCAGAGCAAGGCTGGCCCTTTCTTCAAGATTTGTGTAGGCCAGTTCCACTGCAGAAGCAGAAGAAACCATAAGCAGCCATATTTCCCAGACATAAAGAAGGCTGGGATGCAGTGGGAGAGAATAAAGCAAACTCACTGAGGGAAGCAGAGAAGAGAGAGGCCAAAGTCCTGGTAGCATTTAACCTTTGTTCCCATGGGTCCATCCAGCTGTGTCCCCTCTCTTGCTGTGGTTTGGCTATTCAATCTGCTCCTTGACTTAGAAAGCTAATAAATTGCCCCAGATGCCTATGCTGTTTTGAAGTGGTTTTCCTTCACTTATAACCAACATTTTCTCTTGTAAATTATTAAACTGACAAATACAGATGATACCATGGTAAACCAAAATTCACACAACTAAGCTCTAGAAAAGGCTTTTATCCCTGGGTCATTTGAATATTTATTATATGCTATGGCATGCTGGGCCATAATCAGAACTCAGAAGAAACTCTCAGGACAAAGAAAAGCTGCATGCTCCACACAGGTCACAAGACAGCCTTGCTGCAGCAATCTTCTGCAGCACCAGGCTGAGCTGTGCGTCTCTGGACTTGCTGCTTTCCATCTTGGTGGACTAGGAAAAGCACCACAGTTCATTGTGAGCCTCAGCACACCTTGTACTCCCTGTTCCTCCTCACCCAAGCAGCAAAAAAAAAAGATCTAAGCGTCCATGCTAAAGGCAGCCAAGTCCAAAGCAATATGCCATTTGAATACACAAAATGTTTTGCAAGTTCATCCTGCAACTTAAGAACTACCCAAATATGGTGAACTTTTAGCTATAGGAAAAAAAAAACTTGCAAAGACATTACATGTCTTTGTTTTTTCCATATGACATGCCAAATGTGGGCATCACGGGAAGCAACAGGCTCACACAGCTTTTGCAAATGTATGTAAAGTGCCAAGTACAGGACCAGGCATAAAGAAAGTGACAAATGTTAGTTCCGCTTCTCTTACTCCTTTCAGACTCTTGGTCTGCTATCCTTTCCATTACCAGGCCATTTTTCTCTCTATTAAAGCTAAACTTTGTCCTCTTCTCTTCAGGTTGCTGTGCATTCTGGGATTTAGAGATTCTTCCCAAGTGATTCTATGCATGAGGACAGAAAGGAAAGAACCCTAGAAGCAACCACCGACCCAGTAAGTCACCTGGCTCATGCTGTCTGGTTCCTGTGGCAACTGGACAACTAGTTATTTCCAAGTTATTTTAGGCACTGGCACCACACCCTTATTAACTAGAGACCAGCACATGCCACAGGTGTTAAAACAAAAAATGAAGCCTTTAGAGACTCTCCCCTTGAAGTGATCAGTCTTGATTCACATATTGACATAAGGTTCTTTGCATCCCTGAAGAGACAGAGGAGGCTGGGCACAGGGCTGAAGCTCTATCTCTCTGGAACTAGTTACAGGAAAAGGTCCTGTGTAGAAAATGAGTTGAAAAGCAGTGTAAAAACTGTGACTTTCTCTCAGTCTCAAAAGTCATTTCTACACTTGCCTGGCATTTGAGCTCATCCGAGCTATCTTTCTAAATCTCATTCTTCCATCACCGGAACTGCAGCATTTTTGCCATTTCTCTGCCATTTGATGTCAAATGCCTTCCACCAGTCCTGCACTCACAACACCAAGTCTCCAATCCAGAGACCACATCCTTTCTTGAGACTTCTTTTTTTCCTACCATCTTATGTAATGGTTTTCCTTTGAATTACTCTAGTCTTTAGTTATAATCTTTGCATGGTAAAATTTCATTCTGTATCTTAAAGTTATTTACATATGTGTTCTAGTCATTTACTTGTTTGGGCTCATTAAGTGCAATGAAGGTATTCCATTCATTTTTGCATTCCCAGTGGGTAGTCCAGCACCTACCACAAAACTAGGCACCCAGTAAATATCTGATGGACAAGTGTATGAATGACTACATATGATTGCCAGCAAATTACTGATCCAAAAATGGACTTTATAGGTAGACTTCTCTGCTAGAAACAGCAGAGATGTATGTAAATTATTAACTTGACCTTCTAATATAAACCAGTTGGTCTAAGTTTGGTTAGAATAATTCATTTCCCCCCAGGTTCAGATTATTCCCCTGAATAAGAAGAAAGCTCAGGCTTATACACCTAACTGAATGACCAAACCCTGTAGTATCAAAAGACAACAGCAATCTTTTTGCCATTTCTAATCATAATCTGATTTTCTAAAAATAAAGCTAATAAGCTGCTAAATAACACACTATGTGGTATCACTAAGTTAATGCTCATTTATGATTTACCAACCATGTGTAACTCACAATTAACACAGACCAAAAAAAAAAGAATTGCAAGAATCAGTTTTCCCCCTTCAAAGAAGTAGACATAAACACAAAAAAATGAGAAAAGGGATTTTTCATCCTTCTTCCCAAGAGCTCCTATAAATAGGACGACATAATTAATGGTCAAAAGCCCAATGAGGAAGGGTAAAGAACTCATCTGTTGTTTCTATGTCTTCAGAATGAATTCATCAGATTTTTTTTTTTTTTTGCATCAGACTTTCAAAAGAAAGGAAATAAAGAAAGCAGAAGATAAAAAATGTTAAAAGGTAAGGAAAGGGCTCTGGCTTTCTCTGTCTGCATGATGTTAAAATGCAAACTGTGAACATTTTCCAGTGAAAACTGTTCTACCTCTGCCATATTTAAAGCTAATTCAAACTGCCTAAAGACAGAACAGTAGCAGTCTGGAAATGAGTGTGTGACATAACATTTGTGAACAGTACAGGCAGAGAAGCTTAGGTGAATGGATGGAGTGACCTAGAGCCTTGCTACTCAGACTAACAGGCCAGCTGCACCTGGGGGAGATTTAACTAATTGGTAGGTGATTTATATGCACATTAAAGTTTGAGAAGCACTGGCTTACATGACTGGCAACTAAAGAAAAGAGAATGGATGCAAACTTCAGGAGAGAACCAAAAGGCAATGGACTGAGATATTCTATGATTTAACAGAAGGGGAATACAAATAAATGATGGTATTTCACTGTTATCTCAAAGTTTAGGATTTAACAGTAAGTACACAGGCAACAACAACAAAAAACCCAGACAAATCAGACTTCATGAACATGAAAAATGTTCATCAAAAGACAATATCTGTAGAGTAAAAAGGCAAACCACAGAATGGGAGAAAGTATTTCCAAATCATGTTCTTTATAAGGAGTTAATATTCAGAATATACAGAGAACTAAAACTCAACAAAAAAATAAGCAACTTCATTCAAAAATGGGCAGAGGATTGAGTTAACATTTCTTCAACAAAGAAATACAAATGGTCAAGAAACACATGAAAAGATGTTCAACAAAAACTAAAACTACAACAAGATATCACTTCACACTCATTAAGATAGCTACTATTTTTTTAAAAATACAAAATAGCAAATATTGTGAAGATGTTAAGACAATGGAACCCTTGTACACTGTTGGTGGGAGTGTATTAAAATAGTATAAGCCATATGGAAATAGTATAGTGGTTCCTCAAAAAAATAAAAAACAGAATTACCATATGACCCAGCAACAGCACTTCAGGGTATGTATATACATCCCAAAAGAACTGAAAACAAGATCTCAAAAATATGTGTGCACGGCCATGCTCATAGCAGTGTTATTGTAACAGCTAAACCATGGAAAGAACCCAGGGTTTTATCAGCAGATAAACAGACAAGCAAAACATGGTATAAACATATAATTGAATGCCATTTATCCTTATAAGGAAAGAAAATTCTGACACGTTACAACATGGGTGAGCCTTGTAGATATTATGCTAAGTAAAATAAGCCAATCACAAAAAGACAAAAACTATATGATTCCACTTATATGTAGTTCTTAGAATAGTCAATATTATAATGACAGAAAGTAAAATGGTGGCTTAGGCCAGGGCCTAAGCCAAGAGGCAAATGGGGGTTGTTTAATGGGCATGGAGTTTTAGTTTTACAAAATGGAAAGAGTTGTGGAGACAGATCATGGTGATGATTCCACAACATTACAGATGGACTTAATACCACTGAACTGAGCACTAAAAAATTACTAAGATGGAAAGATTTTTTTTTTCATTTTTCTTTTATTATTCATGTGTGCATACAAGGCTTGGTTCATTTCTCCCCCCTGCCCCCACCCCCTCCCTTACCACCCACTCCACCCCCTCCCGCTCCCCCACCTCAATACCCAGCAGAAACTATTTTGCCCTTATCTCTAATTTTGTTGTAGAGAGAGTATAAGCAATAATAGGAAGGAACAAGTGTTCCTGGTTGAGATAAGGATAGCTATACAGGGCATTGACTCACATTGATTTCCTGTGCGTGGGTGTTACCTTCTAGGTTAATTCTTTTTCATCTAACCTTTTCTCTAGTTCCTGGTCCCCTTTTCCTATTGGCCTCAGTTGCTTTAAGGTATCTGCTTTAGTTTCTCTGCATTAAGGGCAACAAATGCTAGCTAGTTTTTTAGGTGTCTTACCTATCCTCACCCCTCTCTTGTGTGCTCTCACTTTTATCATGTGCTCATAGTCCAATCCCCTTGTTGTGTTTGCCCTTGATCTAATGTCCACATATGAGGGAGAACATACGATTTTTGGTCTTTTGGGCCAGGCTAACCTCACTCAGAATGATGTTCTACAGTTCCATCCATTTACCAGCGAATGATAACATTTCGTTCTTCTTCATGGCTGCATAGAATTCCATTGTGTATAGATACCACATTTTCTTAATCCATTCGTCTGTGCTGGGGCATCTTGGCTGTTTCCATAACTTGGCTATTGTGAATAGTGCCGCAATAAACATGGATGTGCAGGTGCCTCTGGAGTAACAGTCTTTTGGGTATATCCCCAAGAGTGGTATTGCTGGATCAAATGGTAGATCGATGTCCAGCTTTTTAAGTAGCCTCCAAATTTTTTGATGGAAAGATTTTTAATGTGCATTGTGCCACAAAAAAATGAAGGAAAAAAGAATAAGTTTCCATAGCATATTTCAAAACCTCAGGTAAAATTGAGGAAGATCATGGCGGAAACTGAGGTACAATGAGGCACTTCTCACTCATTCTCATTGCTGGTCTCATCCTATGCTCCACAGGAGCCAGAAAAAGGGACCAGGTAGAACAAGGTGGCACTGACAAGTCACTAACCCATTTGGGTGAATGCTATCAGGGTAACTGTGCCATTGGTTCTGAAAAGGATACATCCAGAAAATGTTATGGGTAAAAAGGGCTTCAGAGATCTGAACTCCATGTTCTGAGGAGAACTAGGAATCCTATGTACCCCACAACTTCTCCTAAGAGCAGCTCAGGGGAAACCAAATGAGCAGGCTTCCAGGCCCTGCTGAAGCTCCCAGTTTAGGTAGTGTGGCTACTACACCCATCCTGGGAGAAAAATTTTGTTTCTAACAAGGTTTCCAGTATATTAGAAAAGAAAATCCACAGATTTACAGACACAGACACTGAGATAAGAGAAGTGATTTATCCTATGTGTAGAGCTAATTAGTCACAGGGCTGAAACCCAAACTCAAGACTGCAAGTTCCTGCCACAGTGCTTTTTTTTCACTATATCATTCTGCTACTTCCAAATTTGCTTCAAAAACTCGTCACGTACTAAATGAGGGCTGTGTGAATCAAAAAGGAAACACAAGATCCAAAAGAGGAAGAATAGATAAAAGTGTCTCTATCGTGATTTATGAAGAGTAGAAATATTCATATGAGCAAAAACACATTATATTAATAGCTCCATAAATGAAAAACTATAAATGTTGAACTTAGCATAACTCTTGAGTAGGTGTGTTTTCTAGAACTTTACTAATTATAGAAGTGCTGATGCTAGATTCAGAAGTGTAAAGTGAGTTAGACTTTATCATTGGCCTAACTTAGGGAAGAATATTTCTTTAATTTCTAAACTAATAGCAGATTTAAGATAGATCAATTGATGAACATTTGCAGTTTTGTGCTTCTGAAGAGAAACTGTGACATTTCACGATGCATAAGTGACGGTAAAAAGTATTCAAGCATTCTTTCAAGTTATAATTCTCCAGGGAAAGCTATTAATAGCTTAACATTTCTAATTCACACCAAAATGTGGATTCAACTCACTGATAAAAGTTCCTACTAAATAGATATTAAAGAATGTACTTATGAGGGCAGACTAAGTGGGCTCCTTCAGCTGGGTTTCTCACATCTACTATTTAATCAAATATTTGTAAGTATACAAGAAAACCTCTATAGCAATCCAAAGCAGGTTTCACAAACTATGTTTAAAACAAACAAACAAAATTATGTTAAAACAACAAAAGAAAACAAAAGACCTTCCAGCTCTGAATAAAGCATTCTGGACTTTCCCCCAGATAAACCATTACTTATGCAGCCTGGGAAACATAAGTCGCTGACCATAGATCTTCCGCCTTTAATTACTTCCATTCTCCTACTATACTGAGTGTGCCTTCAGGGCTGGCCTCAGATTCTGTATTAATGAATTCAGATAGGATTTACCTATTCATTCATTGAACAAACATGTATTAATGCCCCACTATATTTTGGGCAACACCTAGAAGGCACATAGGTAACCTAATCATTAGGTTAAAACTGTTACAATAAAGGTGTGTTATGAGAGAGAAATACCCCACGGCAGGACAATGCAAGGGTGCTAAAAAGAGGGCAAAACCATGTGTCGTATATGACTTTTTAGGCGGTAACAGTATTGCAAGGAATCCAGTGACCTAATGGAATGAAAAGTTTAAGGGAGTGGAGGGAAGAAAACACTTATGTGTACGAAGGCATATGGCACAAGGAAGGCACTATTTGGGAAGGCTGGATACTTGGGAGGAGTGCTAAAAGATGAAAGTGGACACGTTTAAGGGACAGATTATGCATTTTAGTCAAGGAGTTGGGCTTAAAGACAATGTGAAAAGGGATTGCAGAGTGGGTAATGACATGACTAGATCACTTACAGTATCTTAAGAGATCTGGAAGGCTGAACACTCAGTGGCGGGAGCCCTACGATAAGCCCAGTGGAAAAGATGTCTGCGGAGAAAAGCAACTTGGTGTGGTGTGTCAAGAGTTTAAGAAGAGGAGGAGGATGCCCACCTCAAGGGAGGGGGCAACTGCAACAGCGGGGGAGGGATGGATATAATGTGTAAGTGTAATCTATGCACATTGAGCATAATGAGAATCAGAATCTCCAGTTTCAGAGAAGATAGTTACAAATATGCATAGAGGGAAAGTCAGAATCAGCTCAGTGTGTTATCTGCATGGACATTCAATGTATACAGAACATATAGAAGAATGCTGAGCATCAAAATAATGACATTGGTAACTATAACCCTTAAATAAACTAGGAAATCCTGAGTTCATACTGGTATAAATAAATACATTCAAGACTGGAGATGCAGCTCAATGGGTAGAGTGCTTCTTTAGCATTTGCAAGGGCCTATGTTTGATCCCCAACACCGCTAAATAAATAAATCTGTAATTAAACAAATAGATAAATGCATTCAAAATTCGATGAAAAATGGGAACTTCATGTGATTTCAAAAGACCTTAACACAAAATATTTACAAATGGAAAAAGGAAACTGACTTTATAGTAGAAAGCCTCATAGACAATATGTTAGCCAGTTTTTGTTGCTGTGACAAATAGCTGAGAAAATCAACTCAGAAGGAGAAAGGTTTATTTTGGCTCATAGTTTCGGAGTTTTAATCTATGGTTACTTGGCTCTGCTGCTTTGAGCCAGTGTTCAGTTCATCATAACAGGAGTGTGAGGTGGAGGAGGACTGTTTACCTCATAGCAGCCGAGAAGTAGAGAGAGAGAGAGAGATTGAGAGAGAGAGACTAGACACTGCCTCCTGAAGATTCTACAACTTTCTAACAGCACTATTGGCTAGGGACCAAGCCTTTAGCACAAGAGCCTTTGAGGAAATTCAAGGTCCAAACTATGGCAGATACTACTTTAAACAAGTGATAAACATGAACATGTCCTCATTGATGAGGTAAGTGGATATATGGTATACCATTTAAGAGTTGGCAGGAGGAAAACACAAACTCACTTCTGTGATATTCTGCCACCAATGCATACATGGAATTCAGACATGATGGAACATCAGACAAACCCAAATTCAGAAAGTTTATTAAATAACTGGCCCACAATCTTCGAAAAATGTTACAAATGTCAAGGAAAAACTAAGTTTCTATTGTAGAATGAAGAGACACACAACTGCTACCAAGAAATCACTGGGATACTTGGTGAAATTTGAATGGAATCTTAGAATTGGATAATAGTAATATATCAATGTTAATTTCCAGATTTTAAGACTATATTATAATAATTTAGGAGAATGTTCTTGTAAGAGATATGTATCAAAGTATTTGGAGGTGTTGGCCATCATGTCAACAGCTTACTCTCAGTTTGTTTTAAAAAAAAAAAAGTATTTTTACTGTTTTTACATTGCTACTGTAACTCCAAAACAGTTTCAAAAAATTTTTTAATTTTATTATTCATATGTGCATACAAAATTTTTTTTTTTAATTTTTAAAAAAAGAATTGAAGGAACCTAAAAGGATACAGGGAAGCTGGAATTTTAAGAAAGAATCCCATGCCTGCAATCCCAGCACTAGGGAGGCTGAGGCAGAAGGATCACAAGTTCAAGGCCAGTCAGGACTACACAAGTGAGACTCTGTCTCAAGAAACCAACCAATGCATAAGTAAACAAACAAAAAAGACAGATACCCACTATATATGCTTTCAAGTTTCACAGAACAACTTTGCACTTAATTGGGTAAAAAAATATGGATAATTCTCAGGTCATAAAATGGGTTTAGTAATCCCCCAAATCTTGCTATTTTTCCCAAATCTGAAATCTCACCAAATTTGGTCACAGCAATCTACTTGGAGTCTCTGGTATTCTCCTGATACTGAAGTCAAGATATGATGTCCAAAATAGTCAAGCCTTGGTCAGCAGTATTTCTTATAGGCATTGCTTCCTAAGGCTTATTTCTGCCTGGGTGCTACCCATCATATCTTAATTTAATCACCAATGGCCCATTAAAACAGATATGGTCACCATCTCTACTATGCAGACTAAATACGTTTTCAAAGATACTAAGTAAAACGTCTAGAGTCTTCAACTAGTACACCGGGCACCAGGAAGTAAATTCAATCTTTGGGAACATAGCCTATGCTTTTTCCAGCTATCCAGAACCTTCCTAGGTATAAGGTAGCATGCTAGTCATTGTGTGAGAAAGATGAATGAGAGAAGTTTCCAGAGAGCCAACTGTTTCTGCCTTGTCTCTTCCCTCTTGCCATGACCCCACACTTAGGCTGTCATCAGTGGAGGAATCCATAGCTGGTATTTCTTCCACTGTCTATTCTGTCTCACTGAAGGGATGTCAGAGCAATGCTGAACATTCACAAATAAGGTAAAAATCTACTGTGTTAAATGGATTTATGGAGATTATGGTAACTAATCTGCTAAAATGGAAAGAACAAATAACACAGGAGGAAAATAGTGTAAAATAGAACCACCTCCAAGTAACTGGATGTTGGATAGGAAAAGCCAAAGCCAATCTGGGAAATATTAGGCAGTCTGGACAAGTGAACTTTTTTTTTTTGCTATTGGTATCTTTTTATTTGAGTAGTTTTGAACTGCTTATAATTTAAACTTACAATCTTTTTCAATACAATCAGGAAACATTTTTAGAATAAAGACCATTCCTTATCTCATGGTTTCTTTTAGAGCCAATTTCCCCACATGGTGCCCTTCCCTCCAGTGTAGAAAAATCTCAAACAAGGCTTTAAGAGAAATATAACACAGTTGAGCTCATTGACAAGTGAACTTCTGACTCCCAAACTTCTGATGTTTCACTTGGAAACATATCTTCTAAGAAGCTTGCAGAAATTAGAGTCAGACCCCTTGCTTTAAAAAAGAAAGAAATAAAAAAAAAAAAACTGAAGAAGCAATTCTTCATCTCTGTAAAGATTCTGACATTCTTCCCACTTCCATGATAGTGGGGAAAAAAGTTGATGTTAGACAGAAGCAGAGAAGAATGAGATGCCACTTCACTAAGTCAACAATAATTCACTCGAGCTCACAGCACAATATAGGGCACATTTAACACCCCTTCTGCAATTCTGATTTATCTATCAGGAACACTGACTGTAAAACCTTACTAGATTTTTGAGAAGTTCACATGTACTGAGTAAACTGTCCCTTAGAACAAATACTTTAAAATTAAAGATATATAAGTACCATATAATTACTTTTGAAGTGCTGTGGAAAAGGAAAAGGGACCGGCCCCTCCCCCAATAAAATGAAACAAAACAAAAAACTGTAGACTGTAAATAGATCACTAGAAACAAGACAGCAACATGATATTCAAAGTAATATAGATTGCTGAAATTAACATAATTTAAGTATGATTTTAAAGCAAGAACTTAAGAGGAAAACACAGCACAGTCATGTTTCTTGTTGTTAGGACTAGGTCAGGGAGGGCAGTGGCTTTGGTTTACCTCCAATGGTCTCTCTTGAAAACACCAACTGACTTAGTCTATTCCTGGAATTGCTCTGACCTCCCTCATATTTCATCCTTGTTCACACTGTAATGCACCAGGAACAGTGGTAATATGTGAAACAAGTTCAAAGATCCCAAAGTGGAAGACACTATTTTCCTGCATCCTACCTACTGTAACTGAAAACTGGGAATTTACTGGAATTGAGGATTTGTTATGAGTCAGATGGCTGATGGCCTTTCCAACCAAAACATCTGCTCCACAAAGGCACGACTGCTACAATCCATTTCCTCTTGGATCTGGAGAATGACCAAATTACTTAGCCCTTTCCTTAAAGACACAGACACTTGAAATGAGAAATGGAATAATAGTGGATCTCTACATAACCTTCCAACTTCTACTACTTCCCCAATGGTATTAAAAACACAATAAGATAACAGAGTTAATATAATTTTGGGGCAGTAAAACACTGAATCAGTTCAGTGCAATAACCAAGGGTTTTTATTGATCATTCGAATTTATAGCAGGACAGCTGAAACCAATTCTTTCTTCATATTTAAGGAAAGGAGGAACATTATTACCAAGACACAATAGAAAATGATTTCATTATTCATCCATTCATTCAACGAATACTTACTGGGCATTTCTATGCGTCAGGTACTGTTCCAGGAACAAGTGGGTAACAAACTAGACAACTCCCCTGGGGGCTTTCCTTTCAACAGGGGATCACAAACAATAAACAAGTCAGCCAACTCATAAACAGTCTTCAAAATACTACAGAGGCTGATGTCTTATTTCAAATGATCTATTTGCAACAATTGGCACCAAGATTCTTTTTCCAGCAACTTAACAGTACTGAGACAGGTTTTAGAGACCATACCCTAACTTAGTGGTTCAAGTTCTGGTGCTTGTTAGGAAAAAAGAAATCCTTGGATCCTACCCCTAGGGATAGTAACTCAGTAAATGTGGTTTGGCCAAAGACATCTGGACTTATTTTTAACTTACCTGGAGACTGAATTGTCCAGCCAGATTTGGGGTCTACTGTCTAGAACTCTGACCTCCAAACATTTCAAGTCTTATCTATTGGTAAAAATGCCTGCGTGTCACCTCACTGTGTTTCTGTATATTTACTTACAAACTACTTACATGAATCACTGAACTAGAACTTTACGAGCAGCACAAACTGTGCTCTTATGAGGATGAGATAAGAAGAAATACTTTCCCCACAACTGGGTGGTTTGCCTGCACTTACTACCTGGGGCATGCCGGGAAGTCTGCAGGTTCCTCAGTCAGACCAGGCAGCAGGATGAGTACAGCCTGGAAAGAGAGACTGCGTCAGCCTTCACTCTGCCTCACAAACTTACCCATGTCACCTCCAGCAGAGCTGGACAGAAGAGTATTAGATTGGTAACTGTCTCATTGACAGGAAACTGGGAGACCATGCTTCACTCTACCTCCCAACGTATACCTGCCAGTTCTTGTTAACACCACTAGGTATGGAAAATCCAGCCTGAAAAACAGACAACCTCTGTCCCAGATTCAGGGGCCATAACCCTGCTGTGTGTGTCATTTGTTTAGTTCATGTGTGAATGATTCCACATATGCTGGATCCTAGGTAATATGCTACAGTAGAAAAATCAGACTTTGGACTTGACAATGAGAAGCATGCCTCCATTGCCTCCTTGTTATGTCAACCTGGCTGGATAAGTTATTTAAAACCTGGTGAGCCTATTTCCTAAACTGAGATAGGAAGTTATAAACTGCCAGTATCAGTAAAAGTAGTCACCTCTATGGCCACCATCACCTTCACAGTTATCCCAGATGATCTTAGGCTATCTGACTCACCTGTTTGCTGCTGGGCCCCTTTCCTGGGAAATGAAACCTGGCTGCTACCTTCTGTGTGTATGAATTCTGTCGGCAAATCCTGGCCTGTCTGTATGCAATCCATTTCTTGTCTGGTCCCTGCTGCCATAATGAGTGAGAAGCAGCACAACTGCTGCTCTGGAGAACGTGCTCCTTCTTGGCCAGGCCCATGTGCACCCCCTGGACTTTGACTTCAGTGGTGCTCCTCATGCACCAACAACCCTCACCTGTCCTTTCACTGGTCCCTAACTTCCCGGTGGTTTTCTCTCTGAAGGCACAAAATCCCAAAAGGTAACAGTTTGTCTCTTCTAGCCATGGTCTCCTTTCCAGTGTCTCTTGTATGTGCTTCCTGTTGTTGTTATGCAAATAATTACATGTTTTTCTGAGTCTGGAGATTAGAAGGAAACATTCAAAAGGGCCTACTCACAGTACAGGAATGGACACACGCATATATCCATGACACTATTTCAAATAAAAGATATCTTCAGGAAAGTCAGATTTTTTAAAAAGAAAAAAAGTTCCAATTCTTTGTTACTAAGAAAAGAATCAAAACCATTAAAAAAATCTGTCTAGGGGCTGGAGTACAGCTCAGTGGTAAAAGCACTTGCCTGCACGCACAAGGCCCTGGGCTCAATCCCCAATATTGGAGTGGGGGGATGGGTGTGTGTGTGGGAGGGGATTTATCTAAAAGAATTTTTAAAAAGAGCCAAGAATCAATATCAAACTAAAATTAAACTTACAAAAGGCAAAAATAAGATTAAAAGCAGAAAAACAAACAAGCTAAGTAGCACATTAATCCAAAAAACAGAAAAATTCATATTTCATCAAGACTGTAAGTTAGAAAATAGGATTTATTAAAAAAACAAATTAGGTCATTATAAATCTAGGTTATATGCTAATAAACTTAATAATTAAATGGAAATAAGATTAAAATCCAAGATTATAAGAAGTATCAGGAAATAGCAACCCTGATCAGATAATTTAAAACAGTAGAAAGAAGTATTATCAGAAGTTAGCTGTTTAAAAAGGTATCTATAGCCAATGAGTTTGTTGGAGAGTGTTTTCAAACTTTCCAAAATGGGTAAGAATGTTTGTCTTTTCTATCTACTTCATAAGGCAGATGTTTTATTTTCCAAAAACAGAGAAGAGGATGTGCTCAATATTTATGAGTATGGCTCTGATAACTAATTAAAAACCTTAAGAAACAGGATGAAAGATCATGACCAAAAAAAAAAAAAATCATGAACAAGTGAAGTTTATCCTTGGATGGATACAAGGTAAACAATATAATTGATGACATGAAGAAAGTATAAGGACCATATCATCAATGTAGTAAGTGCTCACAGAAAACTGAAATGCCCACTCCAAGTCCTCTGGGAATGCAAACACACTACAAAGTTGTCAGGCTTTCTCTAAGAGGCTTCAGGAATACAGTTTGTATTCTGAGCGAATTTAAGAGTTTGGTCTGAGCAGGGCGTGGTGGGTCATAGTGTAATGCCAGTTAGTACGAGGCCAGTTTGGGCAAAAAGTTAGCAAGACCCCATCTCACAGGCCTCGTGATAATGCTCCTCTCATCCTAGCAACAAAGGGAGGCGTAAGAAGGAGAATTGCAATCCAGGTCAGCCTGGGCATAAATGAAAGACCTTATTTGAAAAATAACTAAAGCAAAAGGGTTGGTGGAGTGGCTCAAGTGGTAGACAACCTATGGAGCAATCACAAGGCCATGATTCAAACCCCAGTACAGTCGAGAGAGAGAGAAACAGAAACAGAGTGTGAGAGAGAGAGAGAGAGAGAGAGAGAGAGAGAGAGAGAGAGAGAGAAAGAGAGAGAAAGGGAGAGAGGAAGAAGAGGGAGAAAAGGCAACAGGAAGGGAGGAGGAGAGGGAACAAGAATTTGGCCTGAGCCTATGGGCCCAGAAACTCAGTTCCATCTGCATAGCAAACGCAGAGCCATGGTTCACAGGTAGCGGACCCACAATCAGAATGATAGCTCATTAATTTACTAAATACTCTGAGTTCATATGGCTTATGCATTCTTTCCCCATATAAGTCAGTCTATTACTTTGTAATGATAAATCACCATCACAAGGAATGGAATAGTCCAAACCCCTAACACCAATATATTACAATACACTCTTCCTATAAAGAAACCCTTAATGTGGGGTTCTGAGTAAGCAAGGAGAGGAAGAGCAGCATTTTAACAGAGCCTGAAACACAAATCTCACCCTAGGGATAACCTTACCAGTCGAGGCCAACAGGAATACCAAAAGTGTTAAAAGTCTGTGAGCTACATCTCCCCCGCCCCATACATTTCCACCTTTAGATTATTCAAAGTTCACTCGGAAACCATCCTTTATTTTGGATGTTGAACTAGTTACTGCCAACTGTTACATTCTTTTCTTCCTAATTTTTCCCAGCTTAGGTTTTATACATTCTTTCTTCAGATACACAAACATATTCAAACAAGTCTAATATTGCTCATCTGGGATCCATTTTTACCTCCCAAAGAGAATATCACATGTTTATACCTTATTCCATTTATGTGCTGTCTGCTACTTTCACAGGGTAATCTGATTCTTTTATTTCCTAGTTCTTAGGAAAGTAAAGGGTGGTTATACAACTGAATAGGCAATTAAGTATTAGAAAGAAAAAAGAATTAGAAAGTCTAACTAGGAACAAAAGAAAAGTATGTTTTATATGTGACACAGTTCCACATCACGAAGTCATAAAGTTATATGTAGATTTCAATAAAAACAATTTGAAATAGCTTAATGTTCAGCAAAGTTGCAGGATAAAAATCCACTAAAAACTACTACAAACCTACATAGTCTGGGCCACAACTACAAAATGTAATGGAAGAGACCCCATTTATAATACTGACAAAAAAAAAATTCAATGAGTGGGTATTAATTTAAATCAGAAAATTAGAGGCTTATTCAAAGATGACATAAAGTCTGACAGCAGAATTAAAGAAAGATGGATAAATGGAGAAATATAATTTGCTCCATGCTGGGAAAACTAAAAATAGTAAAGATGACAACATTGCCTAAATTATTATGTAGATTTAATAAAATACTGATTTTACAGAACTTGATATTGGTACTAAAACACATGTTGGAAACGTAGGCAAAAATACCAAAGGAAAAATACTGAAGTTATAATAGTGGTTTCAAACTATCAAATTTAAAACATGTTTATAGAAGAAAAATTTATTCCTTAAAAAAGATAGGGCATTAGTGGAAATAGAAAAAAAACTCCTCAAACTAGAGTTCATAAATAAATATAGTAGGATATGACAAGCCAGAAGAATCCTATTACAGAAGGAGAAAGTACTAGTAACCACTGGAGAGGACAGTGAGGCAAAGCATCAAGCACTTTAGCTCGTACCACACATGCAGACTAACTCTCCACATGGAAGAGAGGTCACTTTATAATCGCCCCTCCAAATGCAGACTAGTATCACCCACATTTTCAAACACTATTTAAAAAGAAAATTTCTATACCCCTAAATAGAGCAAATATAATATTGAATATCAAAAGGACAAAGAGTGCAAAAGATCCAAATGTGACACACATAAGTGATATATATCCAAGGCATGCAATCGAAAAGAGTGAATAGCCAGATTTATTTGAACAACTGGTCCAAGGAGATGAACCTGGAAAAATGTGCACCTTGACAAAGCAATAAATATCATTTTAAGTTATCATTATCTACCGAATAACTTAGAAAAATAATGACAGAAATCCAATCAGGCTAAGGTTAGAGGGCATGAAGTTTTACTTCCTTGTCTCCTGTTCTCACAGTCTCTCAGCTTTTCCCAGATTTTGGTACTGGTTACATTTTGTGGGTCTTGCCTGGTCACTTCTGGTCAAGGATGCACTTTCTACATATTCCAGTAAGTAAATCTGAGTTTTATTTTCTTGTCCCCAGGTCCTTTGCTGCCAGGCATCCGAGGTCTCCTACAATTACAGCCCCACCTGGCTCTTCAGTCTTACTATGCTTTCATTCTATTACTGTAACCACTCTCTCTCTCAGCCAGTTTGAGTCCCTTGCCAATGTCTTGTACAGTTACCTTCCTGCACTGACCACGCTACCCAAGGCATCAGTTTATTTTCCAAGGCAGGGTTTTCAGTCTGACTCATTCCACAGAAAACAGAGTCTAGATTAAACCTGGAGATACATTTTAACATTGTTGGGGATACTATAAATTAGTCTAATCTTTCCTGAATATAACCTGAAAAACACACACACACACACATACACATATATATGTTTTTGTTCTTTGACTCAATAATTCTACTTTGGGGAGTCATTCCAAGGAAATAATCCAAAGGAAAACAATATAAATTAATGCAAAATGTTTAAAGCAACACTATTAGAAATAAGAAAAGAAAGGGAAGGAAGGGAGGGAGAGAGGAGAGGGATGGAAAAGAGGGAAGGGAGGGAGGGGGGAGGAAGGAAAGAAGGAAGGAAGGAAGGAAGGAAATATCTAAAGATGTAAGAATGGTTGATGCAACTATGAAATATTAACATAATTGAATGAAAACAGTCATGAAGAATCCTGGAGAGATGGTTTACTGATGTCAAAAGTGAAAAGATTTGGTCGGTATTTGTTTCAGTTCTCATGACCACCCCAAATCCTACAGTGTATAGTATTCTTTTTGCACCTTCCTCAATCCCATATCCACCAAAGAAAATTGTCCTTTATATTTTCACCATAGCTTCCTTTTTTTTTCCAGACAAAAAATACCTAAAATGTTTACAACTCCCCTGTTTCTAAATGGGACTTTAAATGCACATCAATAAGTTTCCAAACTTTGCACAGCTTAGGATGCACACTTCAGTTTTTTTAAACAGTGGCATTTTTTGCTATGTGGCCATCATTCAATCTTTACTTTGCCTGAATACTTTCTCATAGAGCCCCACCTATCGATCCCTGGGCATCAAGCTTTAAGGACTGCTATAAAGTTCAAACCAATCTAGGCCCTAAGCCAACAGGAGCCTAGCCAGACACTTTTAGGAGTCCTTTCCTTACTAGTGAACAATGTAGGGAGAGGGAATGAGGGAGAATGTAAAAAGAGAGCCTGGCTTAAACCAGTCTAGGTTTAAGTCCCAGATTTCTCACCTATAAAAAGACACTAAAGCCTACTTCTTTGGCGTACTGGGAGCATTAAATGCCTAGCACATAGTAAGTGACACTGTTTTTTAATTACTGCTCTTATTTTTGGCATCCAGTATTCAACATAGATTTAGCCCCTGAACTATCAACACGAGCATCAGCCTGCACTCACACCAGGCAGCCTCTGGCATATGTGGCCAAGTGCATGGCTAATTCTTGTGCTAGTTAGTGAAACTGAAATCCAGGTCTCAACCTCATGTCACTTGACTAGGCTGCTAAATTCCTTACTCCCAAGACTCAACCCTACTTCCAACATCTCTTCCATTTTCCTCAGAAAACACTCTCTTAACACTGCAACTCCTTGAAATTGACCCCAGGGAAATCAACACCAGCATACTTCTCAAGAGTTCCCCTGGACAGGAGTTTTCTCTCTAAAGGTACAAAACTTGCTTGTGTTAGCTGGGCTTGAACCCATTCTTCAAAGGTTTTGGCTTGCTTTGTCCCCCTAAGGAAAAGAACCCAAAAGGCCATATGTAATTTGACAGGCCAGTGCATTCGCTTTTAGACTGACTCAATTATATTGAGTTAAAATCTGCATATCTGTAAATTTGACTAAATAGCTTCAGCTCTCCCCCTACTCTGAACTACAGAAAATAATCCTCTGTTCTGAATGAAGCCCTTCATAACATCTAACACCAGAATATGGTAAGTTGCCTTTTTGCCTGCATAAACAGTCCTGGCTCTTTAAATAGACTTGGTAGAAATTCAGCTCCTTCACTAGCCTAATCACCTTCCATTGTTTTTTGAGCAAAAAAATCTTTATTTTTTTTAATGTCTTTTAAAAAATTTTTTAAATAAATTTTTATTAGTATATATTCATGATATGGGGGAGTTTCTTAGTGACGATTCCGATAGACTTATATTGTACATCAGTTACACTGTCCTCATCACCTTCCACTGTTAATGGTCTTCACCTAGGTGCCTCTTAGGATGCACTGCCTTGGATTACACTGCCTAAAGCCTCAGAGACAGCTGTTGGACAGTCACCTCCTTTGTTCCATAAACAGCACTTCCATGAATGAAACCAGGAATACATGAGTATTTGGACAGCTGATCTCCAAATCTTTTCACATGAGCCCTAAATATGTCTTTCTCACACAAACAGCTTTAAATACATGTTTCCCCATACTCCGCTTTTATTTGTAACGGCTGATGTGTTTTTCTTAAGTCGAGTAAAGGTGTGAAACAGAATATAATGAGCATTGTACTATGAATCAAAAGACTCAACTTGGGTCCATTCAGTCATTCAACAATTATTTGGTGAACACTAACTCTGTACCAGAACCTGTGCTTGGTATCAGAGCTGCAATGGTGAGAATGCAGACATGGTTGTCACCCCACCACCCACCTCAGAACTTACAGTGCAGTCAGAAGACAGTAAGTTAAGTTACAACACATGTGAAAAAGGCTCTGCTCAGAGTGGGAGGCAGGTAGTATGACAGCATGGAGGAAAGGTACCTGACCCAGACTCAGTCTAGAAAGGCTTTCTTGAGGGATGCCTGGCTGTGCCATTTCATAATGGTTTGGTTTCCTCACCTATAAAATGAGGTAGTACTATAGAGGAAACTCACCCTCAAATTGACAAATGCATCTGCCCTTTGACCAGATAATCCTCCTAGTTGGAAAGTGTCCTTCAAATACACTAACAGATACAGGAACTAATGCACAATACAGAGAATGAACTTGCAGCACCATTTCTAATACCCACAACTGGAAACAACTCACTTGTTTACAATGGATGACTGGGCATCTGTGCAAAAGAAACAGCAAAGAAAGAGGGAGTGACATGGTGGTATGAAATGACTGCCAAAATAAATTATCAAGCAAAAATTTCAAAATATGGAGTACAGTGTACATAGTATGCCATCTTCTGTGTAAGGAAGAGAATATACACATGTATTTTAATAAATAAATCTGGGAGGACAAATAAGAAACCAATAAAAATGATTACCCGCAGAGAACTGAAAGTAGAATGGAAATGAGATGGAAGTGAGATTTTTCAATGTATACACATATATGTATGTATTTGCTATACTGGGGTTTGAACTCAGGGTCTCACGCTTGCTAGGCAACCACTCTACCACTTGAACCGGGGCCCTAGCCCTATATTTTTATTTTTGAGTCATGTAATTTAAGGTTGGACAATATGATTTGTAGAGCTCTTCAGTATTTTGTTGTTGTTGTTGTTTTGTTTTTTTAATTTGGGGCCTCACTAGGTAGTCCAGTCTGGCCTCAAACTCATGATCCTCCTGCCTCAGCCTCCCCAGTGCTGTGATTACAGGTATACCACCACACCCAGCTTTTACTCTGATGTGACTCTACTCACATTAATTTGTTAATAATATAGTTGACATTCATCAGACTCTATTGTTAGGATGCTTCTGTTTATGATTTTTTTACGAACTCGTAGTTCAGAATAAGGTATTTTAAAACACTGTATTCTGCAGCTAACACAATCTTTGCCATTTATATTTAATTTTCAGAAGTCCTTCTAAAGTTATTGAAACTCAATGAACATTTATTGAGCACCTACCAGGCTAGGAACAGTCACAAACAAGACCAAAAAGGTCTCTAAATGCTGATTTTAAATATAATTATCTCTTTACATAAAATACAAGATTGTGTTATTTTAAAAATTTTTTACAGAAAACTTTCTCAAATTGGATTTAAATGTTTTAAATTAAACTGAGGCAGGATTTAAATGTTTAATTAAACTAGATTATATTCTCATGACAAAATCTAGACCTGCCCTCAACAGGCTAGAAAACAGTCCTGGCTATTCTAACGTGCCCTTCCTCTGGCTCAGAACAGATAAGACGTGGCTACCGTTTCATAAATTATCCTTCCTGCCCCCTAAATTCCCATATGTTCACGTTCTCAGTGTCTCATCAATACTAATGTGTGATTCTTAGATTGAACCCAAATATTTCACAATAGTCTTCATTATTATAACAACTGATTTATTCCCCCACTAACAGTGAACACTATGAGGGCTCAGCCCGTCTTATTCCATGACTGAAATATATGGATATTAAATAAACATTTGCTGGGTAGTTAAAAATAATGAACAAATAAACAAGGATCAAATCACAACAAAACTAAATTTAGGCTAAATAAAAAGTTGTAAAAGAACCAAAACACCTCTAGCTAATTACAGTTCTGTATGTGTTCCCGTTAGAATTTACATGGTTGTTGGGTGATGGCTCTAGCCCACAGCCAGGGTAGAACCATGCTGGGAGTAAAGATAGTAGAGTTCTGATGTTATGCTAAGATGCCATCTTCTTCAAAAGTGAGGCAAGTGTCTCCAACTCTGATGTGAGAAAGTGGTACAATGCAGAAAGGAAAAATGACTTTGAAACAGAAAGACAGGGGTTCAAGTCCCACTTTAGTACTTACTAGCTTTGGGACCCTGGGCAAGTGCTTAGCCTTTCTGAGTTTGTTTACTACTCTGAGAATGAATATATATAGTCTATCAAAAGGAACTGTTGAGATGTACACATAAAATACAACATTCTTCGTAAAACGATTTTGTGATAGCAAAGTAGTATGTAACCATAAAGTACAAGAATAATTATGCTTCAAATCTGGATTAAAATTCAATGCGACTAAATGTAATCAAAGAAAATTACATTTTAACTAAAGCTTAGGTTCCTCAAAAGTTCCCTTTTTTATACTTTGATGGCAACCATAAAGAATGATCTGAACACCAGCAAAGGGGCAATGGTACTATTTGAACCGCTCAGTGCCATGTGCTCAAGGACTGTAACAGATGTTAAGAATATAAAGGCAAAGACAGCATGATAAAAAAGTCACAGCTCAGCGAGGGTGGCAGAAAAACATACACACAAATGGTCAGGAGTGTTGGGTGGGGCAGAGGGAGAAGGACAGGGTTGAAGGGAGAGTGGGAGGAGAGGGAGGAAGGGGAAGGAGAGAGGGGGATAGAAGAGAGAGAAAGAGGGTGAGAGGAAGACAGAGGGGAGGGGGAGGGAAAGAGAGCAGGAGAGGGGGATAAAGGGGAAGAGAGAAGGAAAAAGAGAATGGAGAGAGAGGGAGGGGGAGAGAGATGGACAAAGGAGGAGAGAGGGGAGAGAGATGAATGGATGGAGGAAGGGAGGGGGAGGAAGAAAAGAGAGGCAGAAGGAAGGAAAGAGAAGGCCAGAGGAGAGAATGAGAAGAGCAAAAAAGAAACAGGGAGATTGGAGATACTAAGATTAAAAATAGGTTGGGAGGCTGTGACTTAGTGTAGAGTGCTTGCCTTGTATGCACCAAGGCACTAGGTTTACTCCCCAGCACCTGAAAAACCCAAACCAAAAGCCTATGTGATAATTATGAACCTATTCTATGATATTCATCAATCAGGTCTCTGTTTCAAAGCATTATGGGGGTGCTTTGAAGATTCCTGGGCTCCACCCCATGATACATCTCTCCATCTAGGTTTTTGATAATTCCTCTTGGTCATATTTTATAAATTTCAGTTTAGAGATCCTCTACATCTTTAATTAAATTTATTCCTAAGTATTTTATGCTTTTATGTTATTTTTAATGGTATTATTTTTCTGATTATACAGAAATTTTTTTCAGTTTTTCTGTTAGCACAGATATATACTTTTACAATAATCTATTTTAATGCTAATCTTCTATCTTGTGTCCTTGCTAAATTCACTCTGCTTTCCAGAAGCCTTTTTGTAATTTTAATTCAGATTTTCTACAAACACAGTTACAGTGTCTGTAAACAAAGACAGCTTTGATTTTTCCTTTCTAATAATTTATGGCTTTATGTATTTATTTTTCTTGCCTTATTGCAATGGTTAGCACATCTAGCACAATGTTGAACAGGGATGGTGAAAGCAGACATGATTGTCTTTTTCTTTCTTTAGGGAGAGCACGTTCAGCATTGCATGATTAAATACGATGCATCATACTTAAGTCATATGCTTACCAAAGGTCTCCTTAAGCAGACTGAGGATGTTCCCGTCTACTCATAGTTGCTAAGTTTTTAAAAATTATATATGAGTATTAAGTCTTACCAAGTGTTTTCCTGTTTTCATTGAGATGATCATATGATTTTTTCATTTTTACCAATGCAGTTAAGCACACAGATACTTGAGTATTAAACCAACCTTATATTCCAGGGGGAAGTTTGCTTGGTCCCAAGATATTTATTATCTCTTTAAAAATATTATAAAACAAATAAATTTGCTAATATTTTTGTTAATGGTTTTATATCTATGTTCATTCCTGAAGGATAATGGTTTCCAGTTTTCTATTTTACTCTACCCTCTTCACTCTCTGCCCTTTCCTGGTATTTCCTATACAAATGCAGTAGAAAACACTTTGAAAACTGAGCCAATAATACCTAAATATCACTTATCCATTTGGTGAAGACTTTTAAAGGAACCATATTATTTTCCCATTATTTTAAATCAAGGCAGAGTTTTGATTGGTGTAAAGCCCCATTTTAATTTTTTTAGGACTGGAAAACCAAAGGTTCTGAAAGGTATTAAAGCTAATATGAAAACAATTTGACTATCCTATCTTTATACAAGAACTGAAATGAAAAAATTTAATTTATAAGGGTAATATAATAAGGAAAAACTATATTATCAAGCCTTAGAAATCAGAAAAAATAGCATTATCATCATGATAAATGAAAAAACAATGGTATCCAATATTTATACAACACTTGGCAGTAAAGAAAATGTTTTTCAAATATCTCATTTGATTCTTCCAATGCCCAAGAAAACAAAAAGATAAATAATATTATCCTAATTTTCACAGTGAGAAACAGGGTCAGAATGCTAAGGAACTTGCTCAAGTATACACTAATAACAACTGGCAAATCTAGGACTTGAACCCTTGTCCTCTAATGCTAGAGAACAAAATAATTATCAGTTATGGGCCCTTTGGTTAGCTACACATATAATTCAAACATGGATATGCCCAGAGATGAATGAGAAGAGATCAGTAGCTTCAAAAATAGAGATTTTAAAGAAATACAAGTCCCTTGGAGTGACCCTGAGCTAGAAGCATACCTATCTATTTCAAGTCCAAAATTAAATATTCTGACAGGTGATAGCTATAAGAAAGACAATAGGACATGAAGACAAAGCTAGAATAAAAAACCACAAGAGGTAATTTACTTTTCTCAAGGATCTAAGTTCTTTGTGCCAGATATAAGCACTCTGTCATTTGGCCATCTCTTGATTACTACCTTTTACTCATGTATTAGGATTTAAGAAGTTATAAGTATAATTCCTGTTAACAAAGACAGGTAAAAATTATGCTACGATTATCTGAATTCTGGAGACTAAAAAGTCCTGCCTAATGACTGTATCTATGGCTCTGCCAACTCATCTGAGGATACGAATAGACTGTCAGAATCCAAAGCTCCAAGTACTTCTATAAAATAATGCTAATTCAGAAAACATACAGGCATGCACACGCACACATAGGAAACACCAGAGTTCAACAACAGTAAGTGCTGGGTGAGTTCAAACCAAACTTTAGTATCACTTAGGGTAATTTATTGTGACTAGAATTGTTAACAGTATTTACCTTTACTGCACTAAACATAAAATGAGACCCACATTGCTATTAGGTAATGTATTAAGCTGTCTTGCTCACAGGATTTAAAGTCAGAGGACCTTGACTGAAGGCCCAGCTCAGCTAGTGCTTTAAAAGTGTTTCCTCACCTGTAAAATGAAGAAAATAAAAAGAACCATTTTCGCCTTATTATAAGGTTGTTTATCATAACGTCAAAAGTAATTATGGATTTCATCATCTATTGTAATACCCAGAAATCTATTACTTGAACTCTAGATTGAAATACGATTGTAAAGAGAAGAATATAAATCAGGTCCTGAAGCTGAGTTTTAAAATCAGTTGACAGCTTTAGAATTTGGTAAACTTCCTCAGGATCCCCAGCACCCAGAACAGTGGCTGGCAGGTTTGAAGGAGTCATGCCATTCTCGTTCAATGGAAAAGTGAATCTGGATCACAGTGATTTGCACTTTTGTATTGGGATATTTGTTCTTTCTCCAAAGGTTTAAGGTTCCAAGTTTATTTCTAGAGACAATGCCTGAGGAAGTCACAGCCATCACAGCCCTGTGCAAGCAATGGGGATCAATACATACAGGTCACAAGAAAGAAGGAGAGGTCTTCCCTCACTGAATCACAGTCACCTGGGGCTCACAGAATGCATAAAAGAACAAGTCATGTGGTTGACCAATGGATTCTAAGTTGCAGTTATATGGGAGTAAGAAGTGCTAATGTGCAATGTAAACTTAGAAGAGCTTGAAGAAAGGATTTTGAATATTTTTGCTATAAATGATGAATGCTTAAGGAGATGGACATGTTTACCCTGATTTGAACACTACACAATGTACGTATACATCTATCAGAACATCATATAGTACCCAAGTAACATGTACAATTTTTGTTTTAATGTGTCGTTTAAGAAATAAATTTTAGTTTTGTGAGGTGCCTCCACACTATTTATAGTGGTTGTACAAATTTACATTTCCACCAACAATGTGTGAGGGTGCCTCACCAACATTTGTTATTGTTTGTGTTCTGAACAATAGCCATTCTAACAGGAGTTAGAATTCCACAGGAGTGACGTGGAATCTTAGCATGGTTTTGATTTGCATTTCCTTTATGGCCAGGGATACTGAGCATTTCTTCATCATTTTTGGGGCCATTTTTTATTTCTTCCTTTGAAAAAACTCTGTTCAGTTCATTTACCCATTTCTTCATTGGGTCATTGATTTTTTTTTTTTTGGAGTTTAATTTTTTGAACTCCCTGTATATTCTGGTTATTAATCCCTTGTCAGATGTATAGCTGACAAAGATTTTCTTCCATTCTGTGGGCTGCCTCTTCAATCTGGTGACCATTTCTTTTTTCGTACAGAAACTTTTTTGTTTCATGTAGTCCCATTTGTCAATCCTTTCTCTTAGTTGCTGAGCCATTTGAATTCTATTTATGAAGTTATTGCCTATAACTATTGCTTCCAGTGTGTTCCCTGCTCTTTCTTACACTAGCTTTAAGGTTTCAGGCTTCTACTAAGGTCCTTAATCCACTTTGAGTTGATACTAGTACAGGGTGAAAAACATAAATCTAGTTTCAGTTTTCTGCATGCAGATATCCAGTTTTTCCAGTAGCATTTGTTGAAGAGTCTATCTTTTCTGCCACATGAGCCAGCAATACCTCTCCTAGGGAGGAATGTAAGTCAGGTTACAATAAAGGCACCTGCACACCCATGTTTACTGCAGTGCTATTCACAATAGCCAAGCTATGGAAACAGCCAAGATGCCCCACTACTGATGAATGGATCAAGAAAATGTGGTATTTCTATGCAATGGAAATCAAAGAATATGGAATAATGGCATGACCACTGAACAGTCTTTGTCCCTTTTCAATAAAAGGAGAAAAAAAACTTGAACACACTATATTATCTTTTGACAAGTTACTGAGCCAGGCACTGTTCTAAACCTTGGAATTCAATGGAAAACAAGAGAAGCTGCCTTTCCTCTTAGTGCTTAAGACCTGGCATAACAAGGCAGGTATGACACATTGCACACAGCACACACAAACATGGGTGAGGATGGCCTTTAGTGACTACAGAATCCCAAGAAATGTCCTGAGATGACAAAGAGCAGAGAGACTACTTTTCCAGATCAGCCCTGAAGCTCTTAAAGGCTCCTTAGGAATGACCATTTGAGTTTCCTTTAGAGAAGGGTCTCACAACCTTAGCAGTACACTGAAAATTTCCTGGAGAACATTAAAAACTATAGCTGCTGGGTCCTGTCACCAGGGACTCCAGTTTAATTGGTCTGCAGTGCAGCTCCCCAGGTGTGGCCAAGGTTGAACACCACTAGTTTTGAGCACCTCAGAATTTCTTGGGAATTAAACTACCACCCTGTTCTACAAGAAGTCTCCTCACCTGGGAGACAAAATAATTGCAGAAACCCAAGGCCCATCTGTAACCAGACTTGCAGCCACAGAGCAGTTCCACTTTAACCCTGAGAGCAGGAGAGGCTCACCAGGAGGACTCCATCCCTGGCACCCTGCTGTAAAGAACTATGGCAAGTGTCAGGAGAATATTTAAGATTCTAAACATCTAAATGAGAACAAGCTAGAGGAAAACAGACTCATCACATACTAACAATTAATTACAAGCACATATTTCTGTTTTCTTGAGAATTCTCTGATTTTTTTTCTCAGCATTCTAAAAAAAAATTAGAAAATACAAATAGAAAACATCACCCACGATCTGTGACTTATATGTGTGTAAGTCATAACTTTCTTCCTCTGTGTATACATATAAACAAAACTTAGAGACTTACACTGCACATTCTTTCTTATAATAGGTTATTTTCACTTGACAACATGTTGTGATGGAGATTTCTAGTTAAGATGACAGATTAAACTATAGAAAGTTTTATGGATGAGAAGCAAAACCTCACACTGAGAATGCCCAAAAGGCAAGACAGGAGCAAGTCTCACCAGCTCGTACACAGAGGAGAACGGCCCCCTGTATGTGCTGGCCCCCAAAACTTCACATTCTCAGCAGCCTTGGCCTCCAGTAATTCACCAAAATTTCTAGTTTCATTTGTCAAGCATCCAGAAGCTTCAATTCAGGTGAACAAATGCTTCTGTTTTGGTTCTCACTAAAGACCCATGTCTCTGTCCAGATTTGGGGATGGCTATTTGTTCTGTGACTTCAGTTCTCCAATGAGATCATGAACAATCTGTCTGTCCAGCTTTTTTCTTGTTGTGAAGATGGGACTTTTGTTGTTCCAGCTCCTTACATCATGGAGCTGAAACCAGAAATTTATTCGCAGGATGCCAATAGTCAGGCCTAGATGGTCTTACACCACCTGCAGCCCCAGGCATGAGACCAGAAATTGCCTTTATAGAAGAATTGAAAACTTGAGAAAAGACCTACTGGGTCTGATTTGAGGATCTCCCAATGAACAAGGTAGCATACTACTTGGTCTCATAGTTAAGCCTTCAACTAACAAGGTGCTTCTCTGCTAATTAAAATTTTCTTAAAATGACTTTTACATCCTTAGAAAAAAATATAGATCAAGAGGCTGATGAGATTTGATGGCAGTGGAAAGGAAAACCAATAAAAGATAAATGTACCATTTTTCCAAAGTTAGAAAGCAAGTGTACTGCCTCTAGATATTTTGAAGACATACGATGCTATGAGAAACAATTCCAGCAAATACACTGAGCCTGTAATCCTAGTTACTTAAAAGGCAGAGAGCAGGAGAATTGCGGTTCGAGGCCAGTACTGGCAAAAGGTATTCAAGACCCCATCTCAACCAATGGCTGGGTGTGCTGGTGGGTACCTTTCATTCCAGCTATACAGGGAAGCACAAATAGGAGAATCATCATCCAAGTCAGCCTGGGCATAAAGCAAGACCCTACGTCAAAAATAGCCAACATGAAAAGGGCTGGCAAAGTGGCTCAAGAGGTAGAGCAACTGTCTAGCAAGTGCAAGGCCCTGACTTCAATCCTCAGTATTGCAAAAACTAAACCAATAAACAAGCAAACAAAAACCCCACTGAAATCAGGAAGATGCATAGGAGGTTCAGAGGAGCATTTTCACGCTTGTTGTTAAGAACTTTTGAAATCATTAACTTGAGTGGAGGAAAAGCATAACTGATAAATAAGTTCTTACAGTGTTATTTCTATCTTGGTGAAGTTTTGCAGCACTTAAATAACAGAATCATAGGACTAGAAAAAGAGATAAAGGCCTTTGAAAATATATTTCAACATACTCCTTCCCAGGCAAAAGAACACTCAATCAGCCCACAAAAGTAACTACATGTCACATTAGAATTAATTTTTTAAAAAGTTAATCTTGAAGCGAGCACCCACATGCACTGTGACCAAGTATTTATATATAAACTTGCCCATCTATAAAATAAAAATTATAAATCCCCCAAGATGGAGGCATATTTATTTTGGGGGTCTAAATTAACTCACTGTGGTTAATAAACAAACAATAAAATATAACTATTTTAATTAGAAAGAAAAACCCCTGTTCAATGAACTCCAAGGAGTATTATTGCTTTTAAAAGCCTAAATCAAGCTTTCTGTGTACTTGGGGGTTCAGGAATGTGTTAGTACCTGGGTCATATACAAACCAGTATATTCATGGCTATGAACTTTCCACAAACACATTCAGAATTCTTTATTCTATTTGTCTAAGTTCTAAATCACATTTTTATGCACTTGGGCATATCCTAAATACAATTTACAGATGGACAAGTTCATCTGAAAATTGACTAATTAAAATATATTGATCATAAAATATGTACTGTTATCTTTTTGCCTTAACACATCCTAAAGCTAATCTTAGCTGAAAACGTATAAGTACTTCTCCCTGCACAGCATAAGACAAGAATATAATTCAATGAAACCTTTACAAAATGTCAGATTAATTACATTTTTTCAGTGCAGATGGATTTAAGGAAATCATCTCTGAAAACAGTACTTCATTTAAAGTGGAATAAAGACAAAATCTTCTGTGATACGTCAACGTGTAGGAGATGCCAAAATATTAAAACTGCCATATATTAAAGGGGCTCTCACATGAATTTTTTAAGATAAATACAAGGAGTTTCTGGTGATGCGGAGGCAATGCCCTGGCAACACTGAAGTTGTGTGGATAGCACAATAAGAAGGATCAGTATAACATGGCACAGAGAAATGATTGGGTCATGAGGGGTTAACCTTCTCAAATTATAGGAAGGTATATGTCAAACAATGTGTTAAATATTCATTCACTTCATGAGCAGTTTCTGGGTATCTACAACACGTAAGTATTCTGTAACTGAAACTCGTTAGTGTAAAGTGATCACTTGGACAAATTTTACCTCTCTCTCAACACAGGTCAACATGACATTTCTCTAAAATGACTTTTTTATGAGGTTTTGAAATTCAATGCCGTAAAAGTCAGATGCATAAATCACTTCTGAAGAATACATTTATAATGCTCCATTCATTGTGCAATGACTTCATGTTTTGGTGGACATAAAAGATTTACTGTTACTGGAATTAAACATTAACAGAAGCAAAATATTTATCTCTTTGTCCAATAAAGCTTAATATGCACCTTAAGACAATTTATATGAATGTATTTGTTAACATAATGCAAGTAATGTTCTATTCATTCCAAACTGAAATTTGGTATTTAAAACATTACCTACATTATATCTAATAAAAATGGCAGTGAGAGCACAAAACAGAAAAGTTGAAAAGTGTAAAATTGTATAATTGGATTGGTAATGCTTTTCTTTCATTGTTTCTTCCATTCTACAAGAGTTATCTTCTATTTTTTAAAAGCCCAAATAAAAAAGAAATTAGTTTCATTTGCCTCGAATAGTACACGAAAGGAAAATGACACCGGGAATGCCTGAATACACATTCTGTCTTTTAAAATAAATTACACAGACAGGACTGGGACAGAACTGGGGATATCAATGTTACCTGAAATAGCTCCCTTTATCATGCTTGCCAGCAGACTATGAAAAGGAGGAAGAGCTCCTCAGGTCAAATGTTCATGGACCATGGCCCCTAACCTACTGTCTCAGATCTGTCGGGGTCCACACGTTGGCTCCCTGCATTTCTCAGTAGATCGAGACTGCAGGATTACTCTCCCTGCCACAGACCTCAGTTCCAATAGTCCCCATGTATAAGGTACCAACACTTCCTCTTCCAGGAACCCACAATGAAGACAGTCAAGGACACTTGCATGAAAAACATTTTTTCTCCCACATACGCCTTGGTTCCCTCAATTTCCCTAACTCCAGAAAAAAGGGTAGAAAGCAAGTGGCAGATTCCATCCAATTCAATG
Source organism: Castor canadensis (assembly GCF_047511655.1). Taxonomy (NCBI): domain Eukaryota; kingdom Metazoa; phylum Chordata; class Mammalia; order Rodentia; family Castoridae; genus Castor; species Castor canadensis. The sequence continues at coordinate 23,769,133 of NC_133397.1, read as the reverse complement.
CACACACAGAAAAGTGACGGGCTTCTACAATGGCTGACATTCCCATTTCCCACCTAGACAAATGCCCTCATGTCCTCATGACCTCATCTCATGTAAGTCAAGGCCTACTCTTGGGCCATTCTGGCCAAAATCACCACTCATGTTCCTGAGATGTCTTTTGCACACTAGCTCATCGTATGACGCCGCTCAAGCCTGGCTCCGATTTTCCTCTTGAGAGTTTTCCAGGCCTTTCCAGGCCATTACTCTAATAGGTTTAGTAGTTCTTACTATCTTTCCATCTTTGGATCCTCTCTGAGTCTTCAGCGTAAGTGTGACAGTTCTGCCCATGTGTATAACAACAGCTGTCATAACCCTGAGTACAAAGGAAAGACAGTCCTGCACGCCCACATAGCAAGAAACACAGGGCACCTGTAAGGTAACCAAATTGATGGTTAGAACCAAGTGCATAATAATAAAGTTTTAATAAAAGTAGGTAGATTTATCACCCTTGTTATCAATTCACAGAAAGGGCCATATGTTTCATGATTCTGCTCTAATTTTCCTTACTACCAACCTAACACAGGACACTGTACGCGATAAATGCAGATCGTCAAATAACCAAACATATATGTACAAGTAAAGAGACATCCTCTATTTTAAAGACAGCCATAGCCAGATGCCAGTGGCTCACACCTCTAATTCTAGCTACTTGGGAGGCTGAGATTGGAAGGATCACAGTTCAAGGGCAACCCAGGCAAATAATTCAAGAGACCCTATCTCCAAAACATCCAGACCAAAATGGGCTAAAGGTGTGGCTCAAGCAGTAGAGCACCTACTTTGCAAGCATGAAGCCCTGAGTTCAAACCCCAGTCCCATAAAAAATTTTTAAAAAGTCACTTTCTAAGATGGGACAAAGACAAGAATTAGATATCTGGTTATTTGAAGGCTACATCAGACTTCAGTAACACAATGCTGCTGTGAAACATTTTATACATCACGATCCCAGGGACAAGGAGAGCACATGCAGGGCAGCAAATAGCTATAATTATCTTAGTAAAGGAAGAGGAAAGACCATCTCTAAGGAGGAAGCGAGGGCTGTTTCTAGTTAGGACTGGAAAGACAGGGAGAATGGAAAATATTTAAGTCACCAAAGAAAATGTACTAAAGAACTGGTTTAAAAAATTACTGTTAAGTCATAATAAGGGCCCAAAACAAAATCAGAATCACAAATTTGTAGTGGGCCAAATCAGTGTGGTTCCAGAATTTCTTCTAAAGTATTCTACCATCAGACTACAAAAAGGGACAAAGCAGGCAGTGAGAATCGCAGTGGACAAAGGATGCAGTAAGGTGCTGTGGAGGTGGTGAGGAAGTAGCAGGTTTTTGAGACAAGGCTGGGCAGGAAAGCAGCAGCAGCTAGGCTGAAGGCCTAGAACCAGCTCTAGATGTAGCACAGGACTTTGTAAACACAGAAAGACAGTGCTGGGATTTTAGAAACAGAGCAATGACGGTGAAGTATAAACAGAACAAAAATGTGAAGTTTGGGAACAGAGACGGAGGAACAACAAATCCAGTAGGCTTACACGCTAAAATTGGTGAGGACGATGGCAAGGGATGGAGAGCTGATATGACCCAGGTTCTCAGGTCGTCTACAGAACAGCCGAGTCCTAGGACTGACAGGATCAGCAGTGATTACTTGGAGAGAGTGGCGCAGGTGGACAACTGATTATGTTTTAACACTTTCATAACGCAACAGGAGAAATGAGAAAAGGCGAGACCTCCGTAACAGAGAGCAGAATCAATTTTCACTTAGGACAATTTTCACTTAGGACAAGAGGGCCGATGTATATAGAGGAACAGGAATAAAGGTAGGAATGAGAGCTTATCTCCAGAGGAAGGAACACACATTTTTTTCTAGCCACTATTGTGCTGACTGGTTTAATCAAGGACAGAATCTACTACTACGATTAGCAGATTAAAACCCTGAAAGCCTTTAAACTACCTTTAAGGTACCAAAAAATAATGATCATCAAATACCTTGACTATTATCACTACCTGGACAATTACTTTATGCTAAGCACTATCTGAAGTGATTCGCAAGCATTAATCATTTCATCCTCGTAACTATGACACAGGCATTGCACTTGCTTTACGGAAGACACAAAAACGAAAATAAGGTAATTCGCTTGCTCAAGGTCAGAGTCAATGACAAAGCTGGGATGGACTGGAATTCAAGGGGAACTCGATACCTTTGCTGTTCTTAGCCACTAATAGAATTAAATGACATAAAGGGTTCCCTCTTCCACGATTTCTGCTCTTCTTTTTTTTTTAATCTTTAAAACATTTCTTTTGAAGCTACGTGATACCAATTCCCAACCGCATCAGAGCCCCACCACCCCGATTTATCTGCGTTATCCTGAGAACGTAGTGTCTTCCTGGAAACACAACACTTTTAACTTTAAATGGAAAAATGCATTACGCTAAAGAAATTGCTCTTCACTTTCAAATTACTAATAACTTGGTGAATAACTTATTTTTTGTTTTTCCCCACAGCAATATGCCATGGTTACATCACGAAATCTTAGGCAGCTATTATTTCGCCTCAACGTTTCCTCTTGTCCAAGGTACACAAACCATTTTAGGTTATCTCCATTTTGATAGTAGTAACTGATCATTAAAAAGCACAAAATGTATTATGCATTATTCCTTAATTCTTTTTTCTTTCTTTCTTTCTTGCAGTACTGAGGTTTGAACTCAGGGCCTCAGTTTGTTAGGCACTGAGCCACTCCACCAGCCCTATTCTTATGACTAGTACATAATTGTTTAAAAACATTAGCTGCATGTAAAAACATCTTTAGAACATTTGATAAAATATTCCTGTGCCTTTCAGGTAGCTATGTCATTTCCTTGTCCAAACGACGAAGCAGCTTTGGTCATCTGAAAGGTAATAGGTCTGAAGCAAATTAAAGAAACCCCTGACTCATGAGATTCATGGTCATTTCTGTTCAACCTAAATTCTTATAGGGCTACAATGAGAGAAAGAGTAGAAAAAGAGGTGGAAGGAGCACAGCATTAAGAACTGTGAGAGGGGCCCAGTATAAGTTAGGCTATTGGAAAGGGGCTCTTAAGATGTGTTGAACAGCTAAGAGTAAACTGCCCTTAGCTGTTCTCAAATCCACAGTTCAGGTACATCAGACTTACATAGTGGTACGTAATGTTAACATCACCACTGGATATGCTAACAGCAACATTTTCTGTGCTGAGTAATTTTCCTCACAGAATGCACTTCTCAACATAGTAGATACTCCTCTGGTCTTTGCCATGGCTTGGGATCAGGCAAGTGTGGCTCTAGTCTGTCTATAGCCATCATCTGTACCTCAGTCTTGGACAAGCTCCTCTTCTAGAGAGAAGCTGCCTGCCTTGGTGGGCTGTGAAAAAAAGCACAATCAGGTGCTGTGTTCCAGATAGAGCACCATACAGACATGCAGAAGGGACCCTGGCTGGAAGCAGGAGGACTGGGACCAGCCTTTGATGCCATGTGACTTCACAGCATTTCCCTGCCCTCCTCTCCCCTGCTATAGGAAGATTGTTTTGTAGGCTCATTATTGCTTCACCGACTGCAAGGAAGGAAATATTTCTATGCAATAAAAATTCTTTTGGTGTTTTTTACTCCCTTCTCGTCCATGCAAAACAGGAAAGCATGACGCATTGCCTTTTATGGTTACAAAAGATCCAGATGAAGGTTCTTAGTGTTCTTAGACAATTGTGTTCACAGTATTACCACAACACTTTCCTAACGGAACACTGTCTGAAGAGGAAAAAATGCCTTCCATGCTCCAAGCTTGTATCTCCAGGGAAGACAGCCTGACAAATGTTTACTAAATCAGGTCACTGATAAATCAAATAGGGTGTTCACTGAAATAGTAAAATTAATATGTTTGCAGATGGCTACTTAAAATGAGACTACTAAGGTAATTTTAATTGGTTTTAAAGCAATTTTCTCTTTTCTTTCAAATATTTGAAGCATGCTTTTAGCAATGTGACTATGGGATGCGAAGTCATCTCTTACAATATGATCACTTGTTTTATTTACATTTTATTCAACAACCACCACCACACAAAGCTGTCTCCTGACTTGTACCTCATCTAACAGTCCCTCTCATCTCTCCCATTATTTCTGGAGAACTTTCCCTCTTTTTGAGGCAGATGGTCTATAGATTCTTCCATCTGACCCAAGGAATCTGCACAATAGACAAACCTAGGTACCAAGTGCAAACGCACTCTTTCTTGTTGTTTTTCAGTGCTCCAACCTCTGTTTTCATTTACTGATACCAGGTCTTTAATACTTTTCCTAAAATGCTTTGTGGTACCACTAGTTTTTAAATAAGCATCAGAATTTTAAGGCTGACCCTCAGAGTTACAACTAGTTTGATTCTGTACTTAGAGATACAGCTGAAGCTCACAGATGTTTCTTTTTTTTTTTTATTTTTATTTTATTCATATGTGCAATGTTTGGGTCATTTCTCCCCCCTTCCCCCGTCACCTCCCTTATCCCCCCCCCACTCCCTCCCCCTCTTACCCCTTGCTACCCGGCAGAAACTATTTGGTCCTTATCTCTAATTTTGTCGAAGAGAGAGTATAAGCAATAATAGGAAGGACCAAGGGTTTTGCTGGTTGAGATAAGGATAGCTATACAGGGAGTTGACTCACATTGATTTCCTGTGCGTGTGTGTTACCTTCTAGGTTAATTCTTCTCAAACTAACCTTTTCTCTAGTTCCTGGTCCCCTTCTCCTATTGGCCTCAGTTGCTTTTAAGGTATCTTTTTTAGTTTCTCTGCGTTGAGGCATACAAGGGAGGTATGAGGATAGGTAAGACACCTAAAAAACTAGATAGTATTTGTTGCCCTCAACGCAGAGAAACTAAAGTGGATTTTTCTTTTTTTTTTTTTTTTTTTTTTTTCATTTTTCTTTTATTATTCATATGTGCATACAAGGCTTGGTTTATTTCTCCCCCCTGCCCCCACCCCCTCCCTTACCACCCACTCCACCCCCTCCCGCTCCCCCCCTCAATACCCAGCAGAAACTATTTTGCCCTTATCTCTAATTTTGTTGTAGAGAGAGTATAAGCAATAATAGGAAGGAACAAGGGGTTTTGCTGGTTGAGATAAGGATAGCTATACAGGGCATTGACTCACATTGATTTCCTGTGCGTGGGTGTTACCTTCTAGGTTAATTCTTTTTAATCTAACCTTTTCTCTAGTTCCTGGTCCCCTTTTCCTATTGGCCTCAGTTGCTTTAAGGTATCTGCTTTAGTTTCTCTGCATTAAGGGCAACAAATGCTAGCTAGTTTTTTAGGTGTCTTACCTATCCTCACCCCTCCCTTGTGTGCTCTCGCATTTATCATGTGCTCATAGTCCAATCCCCTTGTTGTGTTTGCCCTTGATCTAATGTCCACATATGAGGGAGAACATACGATTTTTGGTCTTTTGAGCCAGGCTAACCTCACTCAGAATGATGTTCTCCAATTCCATCCATTTACCAGCGAATGATAACATTTCGTTCTTCTTCATGGCTGCATAAAATTCCATTGTGTATAGATACCACATTTTCTTAATCCATTCGTCAGTGCTGGGGCATCTTGGCTGTTTCCATAACTTGGCTATTGTGAATAGTGCCGCAATAAACATGGATGTGCAGGTGCCTCTGGAGTAACAGTCTTTTGGGTATATCCCCAAGAGTGGTATTGCTGGATCAAATGGTAGATCGATGTCCAGCTTTTTAAGTAGCCTCCAAATTTTTTTCCAGAGTGGTTGTACTAGTCTACATTCCCACCAACAGTGTAAGAGGGTTCCTTTTTCCCCGCATCCTCGCCAACACCTGTTGTTGGTGGTGTTGCTGATGATGGCTATTCTAACAGGGGTGAGGTGGAATCTTAGTGTGGTTTTAATTTGCATTTCCTTTATTGCTAGAGATGGTGAGCATTTTTTCATGTGTTTTCTGGCCATTTGAATTTCTTCTTTTGAGAAAGTTCTGTTTAGTTCACGTGCCCATTTCTTTATTGGTTCATTAGTTTTGGGAGAATTTAGTTTTTTAAGTTCCCTGTATATTCTGGTTATCAGTCCTTTGTCTGATGTATAGTTGGCAAATATTTTCTCCCACTCTGTGGGTGTTCTCTTCAATTTAGAGACCATTTCTTTTGATGAACAGAAGCTTTTTAGTTTTATGAGGTCCCATTTATCTATGCTATCTCTTAGTTGCTGTGCTGCTGGGGTTTCATTGAGAAAGTTCTTACCTATACCTACTAACTCCAGAGTATTTCCTACTCTTTCTTGTATCAACTTAAGAGTTTGGGGTCTGATATTAAGATCCTTGATCCATTTTGAGTTAATCTTGGTATAGGGTGATATACATGGATCTAGTTTCAGTTTTTTGCAGACTGCTAACCAGTTTTCCCAGCAGTTTTTGTTGAAGAGGCTGCTATTTCTCCATCGTATATTTTTAGCTCCTTTGTCAAAGATAAGTTGCTTATAGTTGTGTGGCTTCATATCTGGATCCTCTATTCTGTTCCACTGGTCTTCATGTCTGTTTTTGTGCCAGTACCATGCTGTTTTTATTATTATTGCTTTGTAATATAGTTTGAAGTCAGGTATTGTGATACCTCCTGCATTGTTCTTTTGACTGAGTATTGCCTTGGCTATTCGTGGCCTCTTGTGTTTCCATATAAATTTAACAGTAGATTTTTCAATCTCTTTGATGAATGTCATTGGAATTTTGATGGGAATTGCATTAAACATGTAGATTACTTTTGGGAGTATAGACATTTTTACTATGTTGATTCTACCAATCCATGAGCATGGGAGATCTCTCCACTTTCTATAGTCTTCCTCAATCTCTTTCTTCAGAAGTGTATAGTTTTCCTTGTAGAGGTCTTTCACATCTTTTGTTAGGTTTACACCTAGGTATTTGATTTTTTTTGAGGCTATTGTAAATGGAATTGTTTTCATACATTCTTTTTCCGTTTGCTCATTGTTAGTGTATAGAAATGCTAATGATTTTTCTATGTTGATTTTATATCTTGCTACCTTGCTATAGCTATTGATGATGTCTAGAAGCTTCTGAGTAGAGTTTTTTGGGTCTTTAAGGTATAGGATCATGTCGTCTGCAAATAGGGATATTTTGACAGTTTCTTTACCTATTTGTATTCCTTTTATTCCTTCTTCTTGCCTAATTGCTCTGGCTAGGAATTCCAGTACTATGTTGAATAGGAGTGGAGATAGTGGGCATCCTTGTCTGGTTCCTGATTTTAGAGGGAATGGTTTTAATTTTTCTCCGTTAAGTATAATGCTGGCTGTAGGTTTGTCATATATAGCTTTTATAATGTTGAGGAACTTTCCTTCTATTCCTAGTTTTCTTAGAGCTTTTATCATGAAATGATGTTGGATCTTATCAAAGGCTTTTTCTGCATCTATTGAGATGATCAAGTGGTTTTTGTCTTTGCTTCTGTTAATGTGGTTTATTACGTTTATTGATTTTCGTATGTTGAACCACCCCTGCATCCCTGGGATGAAGCCTACCTGGTCGTGGTGAATAATCTTTTTGATGTGTTGCTGAATTCGATAAAGTGGATTTTTCTTAACTTCCCTAGAGTCACACCATTAATTAAGGATAAAAGTCATAAATGGTATCCAATTTGACAACTTTGAAAACTCTACTCTAAAAATCTGAACTTACAAAAGAGTATTCATTTTATAAAAGGATTGACCAAAGGGTTTCTTAAACAGTGAGACCTGTAATTTCTTCTGAAGAATTCTCAATGCAAAACAATGAACATTAAATCTGTAGAAATGTATCCGTAGTATAAACTTAACAATGAGCCAATATTTTAAATGACATGAAATAATTTTAATTGTTCCTACTGCTATCACTATAACATTAAGATAATTCTGTCTTCTTCAAAAATTACCCATGTGAAAAATAAACATTTTTAGGCATGTAAGCTGTCCAGTCTAACATCCGTAACACTACTTCAATCAATAAAATGAAATCTGCCCACCCTTACTTCAAATTAAAGGTAATGCTCACATTTACATAAGCACTATAAATCCAAACAATGTAATTAGACTCGGAATTTCCCATGAAAAGAATTATGAAGGAAGAATATCTGACCAAAAGCTTAAGACATCAAAGTTTTATTTAAAAACTAAGCAATGGTCGTACTTTATTAATACTGAAATAATGTTCTTATTTACTGTATAGAATAGTTTATATCAATAAAATAATAATGCAATAAAACTTGTCTTTAGTAAACTACATTTCCTAACAAAGGAAGCAAAGAGTTTTTATTTCATCTCTTTCCAATTTCTGACTTACTTGTTCGACAACAAAAAGAGTAAACTGTCATTGGAATCCTCAAGCTCAAAAGACTTTCTCTAGAAACACAAAAGTTTTTGGCTTTTCTTCCCTTAGATGAAATAGTCCAGACACTTATACAATTAATACCAATCTACCTGCCAGGAAGATAAAGGCAATACTAAATACACGGGAAGTATCCACCATCCTGAAATTACTGTGTTGAGGAAACTGGCACACTTAATGTCTTTTTAAGAAGTGATTTGCATTGACATTACTTCACTCTACAAATTTCCCTATATTAAACTTAAATTATATTAAATTTAAATTGCTAGAGGAGCTGAGATCAATTTTTGAGTATATACGTTAATTTGTGTTTAACTGGCATACAAAAGTTAAATCTATTTGAGAACCACTTTTTAAAAAAGTAGTTCTTAACGAATGAAGGAATGAACTCTGTGTTAACCCTCAGTCCATATGCTCAGCACCATTAGACACGCTGGCCACACTCTCTTCTGGAGTGGCTCTCTGTTGGCTTGCGTGATGCTGCGCTCTCCTGGTTTTTCTACCATCTTACCAGCTACTCCTGTCAGTCTCCTTTGTTGACGTCTCCTGTACTTGACCTCCAAATATTCCTCAGGACTTGGGGCTCTTCTCTAGATACCTCCTTTTTTTTTTTTTGACACATTTTTATTTTTTTATTTCTTTTATTCATATGTGCATACAATGTTTGGGTCATTTCTCCCCCCTTCCCCCTCCCCCTCTCTCTTCCCCTCTACCCACTCGCCACCAGGCGGAAACTATTTTACCCTTATCTCTAGAAGCACTGTCTTCATGCTAAACACGTCTAAGTTTATATTTCCACTTTGTTCTTTTGAACTCTAGGCTTACATATCCTACTACAGGACTTTTCCACCTACATGTCTAAAAGGCAATTCCAAATTAGCATGTCAAACCAGAATTTGTGACCTGGTCACTCACCCCAAGCAATCCCTATCCCCTCATTGAAATAAAAAGCACCCCCATCTTCCCAGTCACTCAAGCCAGAAATCTAGTGGTCATCCTAGGTTGACCTCCTCCACTAATATTAAATTTTCTTAACATAATAGTGGATTCCATGAAAACTACATTACAAACAACCTTTCCAAGACATTGGCACCGTAGAGAAGAACTAAGGAAAGGAAGTCTGATACTGAATGGTACTTTTGTTTTATTTTCTAGTCATTTTCTTTGAAGTAGGGTTTGAGAGAGTTTAGGAAAGAAATGGGAGAAATATGACCAAAATTATATGACTGACAATGCTAGATATTCTGGGTGTTTACAACAACCCATGTGAAAGAATATTTGTTCTTCAAAATCCAAGATAATTATTAATCTTTCTCCAAAATAACATCTATTTGGTTTTAAATTATCTTTAAAAAAAAAAAAAAGCCTGTATTCTTAGAAATTTCTAGAATCTTCTGTGAAAATTTTTGGGAAGTAAACAGTTCCTCTGTATACCTCTATATTTTACCTCTCTGAGGTCTATAATCAAGGTTAATTACGCTATGGAATAAAAGCCAAAAGTTAATATAATTTTAATAGCATCTTATACACTCTATAAAAATATTCTGAATTCATAAAACATATAGGAACAAAGAGCAGTGGTCCTCTCTTAAAACTTCAGTCCTTCAGAGAAGCTTTACTTAAATATTCTGTAAGAAATATTCAAATATAGCAGGTTGTGCTGTGTTGAAATAGGCATGCACGCACTTTTATAACTAACTAGTCTCTCCATCGCCATTAATTATTAATTATACTTAATTCTGTTGTCAGTAAGTAGGCAAAGCCCTGGGTAATTTTAGTGTCTGTCTCAAAGACCTATAGGCTAAAAGGTCCACTCAGCCTCTTAAAATGAAAGGCAGTACCACTGGAGAGAATATTGACAGATTTGTAAGTCATGTACTTCTGTTGCCAATTTCCAATTAATGAAAGAACATATCAAGTTGGTAAAATCTTGTTGATCACGCAAATTAGGTACTGATGAAGCACAGAAGCGTAAGGCCTGGAATTTGTCCTTGAAGAATGCGTGGAACAGACATACCTTCTTAAAAAGTAAACGGAAAAATTGCAATGATAAAACTCTCTGCTTAAAATGTTAAGTGGGTCAGATGTGATGGTACAGGTCCATTCTCCCAGCACCCAGGAAGCTGAGGCGGGAGGATAGCTAGTTCAAGGTCACACAGCAAGGCCCTATCCTCCTTCCCTACCACAAAAGGTTAAGAGGTCATCTAGGATTTAAACGATTTCAAATAAGCTTTATATTAAATTACTGAAACAGAAGTTATTGTCACAAAAATTAACCTAAAATTTTACAAAAAGAATAAAATTTTCTACATTAAAACTTTTTAATTGAATACAATAATCTACAATATACAATGCATGCAATATAAACTAAACTATGCAATGGAAAAAATACACAAGACAATATGGAAGTTCAAATCTTAGTCAAATGAAATGAAATTAATCCTATTATAGTTACAGGAATCATGAATTTGAAAAAACACTCAATTTGAACTAGCTGCCTACTTGCAGTGAGTCCTGAAATATACACAGCAAATACTGTATACAGCATTTGAGCAAAAATTGTTTTCCAAGTCTATCAAAAAATAGAAAACACAAAAGTCATACAATAAGCAAAACCAGGTGATACCCCTAAAAAGATGCATTGTACTTGTACTTACATACACATACTCTGTTTTTATAGTGGGAAAACTTGAAATTTAACTAACTTCCATCCTTACCTACCTAAGTACAAACTTTTCCTTGCCTAGAGGGAATGCCATAATACTGGGGAGTCACTGTTTACTCTAGGGGTGGGGCCCCACAGTTGTACAACTCCATTACTAATTCCCTAGGAGCCTGAAGGCCCAGTTAATCTTCATTTTAAAACAGCAAAACAAAACAGCCTAGGCTTTTAAACAGAGCCATAGTCCAGTCCAGACAACTGTGTGTCCTAATATACTCTGTCTACCCAGTTTCTGTCAAGAATAAGGAAAAAGGTTTACTTGTTTGAACTTGTATTGGTGCACTCTGTGCTAAAACTGGGGGCATAGCATCCCAGTGGGGGTAGCTCAGTGTCAGAAAGCTTGCTTAGCATGTAGGTTTAAGTGCCAGCACCAATAAACAAACAAATAAATACATAAATTTATTTTTAAAAAGGAGGCAAGTAAGAGAGTGGCAGGTTTAAGACTCAATAGTATGGAAAATCTTCATGGTTTCAGTGTAGATGTGTTCCCAAAAGTACTTGAACTGGAAAAAAAAAAAATCTGTGAATATGGGCACATCCTAGGGAAATACCTTCAAACATTTCCCTCCTTTTTTCTGATCTATATTGAACCTGCCATTTCCTCTAAAAATGCTGGCAGCCATATGCACTTCTTTAAACATCCTTTCTTTTGGTGGCACTAGGGGTTGAACTCAGGTCCTCCTGCTTGCTAGACAGATGCTCTACCATTGAGCCATGCCTCCAGCCCATTCTGCTTTTGGTTATTTTTTCAGAGAGGGTATCACTTTATGCCTGGGCCAGCTCAGACCAGGATCCTTCTATCTATAGCTTCCCACACAGCTGGGATGACAAGCCCCTGCTACTATACCCAGCCATAGGTTGAGACTGTGTGTGTGGGGGGGGGGTGTCTCATGAACTTTTTGTGTTGGCTGGCATTGAACCAAGAGTCTCCTAATCTCTGTCTCCCAGAGATTACAGGTGTGGGCCACCGCACCAGGCTCAAAGTATTTATTGGGTTAAATGTACACTGTAAGTACAAATAAAGCTTACTGTTCTCAAGGAAAATTTACATTTCAAACAAAAACTTGAAAATCAAAATTCACCCAAATCAATGGAAAGTTTCAAGGTGGTAAACAGAAACCTTCCAATGGTCCTTATCTACTTGGGTGGCATTTCCTCCCATAAGTACTTCACATTTCCATCTTCCCTCATCCCTACTAAACATGGAGGTAGGTAAAGATAAAAGAGAATGAAAAAGTCCACAGAAAGGGAAAACAATCTACTAAAAATTTATCCATAGTGTTGTAAAGAACTATTTCTAAGGTAGGGGTTGCAGAAATAAAAATTCTTTTATTCACAAACTCACACAAATCTACACAGGGCTAAATTTGGATTTTACTCATTAAAGCCTGGTCCTAGACCTTCTCTCTTAGAATTAAGGCACTCAGTATCTATAAAACGAAAACATATTCAGTGGTTTTCAGCCAGGGACAATTTTATACTGCAGGAGACATCTAGCAATGTGTGAAGACATTTTTGGTCACCACAACTTGGGGCAGGTGGAGAGTTCTAGTACCTGGTAGGAACAGGCCAGGAAAGGCAGCCACCAGGAAAAAAAATGTCAATAATGCTGATGGCAAAAAGCCCTGGGTAAGGGAATGGCAATGTCATAAATAATCTATGTCTGTCACCTATGAATGGTATATCCTACCAGTTCCTAATGCTACCAACAATCTACCCCCAAGTGTAACCAGGACATGGAGTACCAATAATAAAAGCGGAAGTATAGAGTGACAGAATCTTCTGGCAGTTAAATATACATGTAAATGTGTAAGTACATTCATATATATTTACATACATATAAATATATTTGTATATAAACTCTTGGGTATTCTTTGATCCAGCAATACCATTTCTAAGACTTTATCCTAAATTTGCAATTAGATATATAACACATCTGTTCATGCATGTTCACAGTAGTACTCTTTTAAGAGTCTCTGCCAAAAAATTAAATAAACAATCTTAATATCTAGTACTTAGGCCCATTAATTAAATTATGACACATTCAATTCATGAAATCCAGAATCCAGCCAGGAACCAGTGGCTCACATCTGTAATCCTAGCTACTTGGGGAGGCAGAGATCAGGAGGGTCAGGGTTTGAAGCCAACCTGGGCAAACAGTTCACGAGACCCTATCTCAAAAAAAAATCATCACAAAACAGGGCTGGTGGAGTGGCTTAAGGTGTAGGCCCTGAGTTCAAGTCCAAATACTGGGGGGGGGGGAGGGGAAAGCAAGAAATCCAGAATCCTATACAACCGTTTTTGTTGTTCTTTTTTCAAAAAGGATAAAGTAGGTCCACAAAACACAGAAGCCAATCCCACACTTGAAAGAGTTCAAGTCCTACTTGATGACTGGAAGAGCCAATTCTATCACAGAAGACAACCTAAGAGGTGAAAAGAAGGGAAAACAGAGGGTGGTATTAAAAGCTGAACATGAGCTAAAGTATTTATAGATGAAATTATATGTATGGGATTTGATTCAAAATAATCCAGTTTGTGGGACAGAGGAGGACCGAGTTGAAATAGATTAATTAGCCTAGTGATAATTAGTGAAATTAAACAATAGGTTCCATGATGGTACAATAAAGTAGTCTCTATACTTTGTATACATTCAAAGTTTTCCTAAACTGATTGAATAGATATTACCAGCTCTGCAGCATGAAAAAAACCTAGAAATTGTGATCACTATGGTAGCAATATGCATCCCAAGAGCCCAGAGTGTGAGAATAAAATATTTCCCATTAAAGGAATCTAGGGTTTGGTGGGAAAATAGGTAGCTTCACATTGTGATGAGGAAATATACAAGCTGAGTTTCAAACATCTTGCCATACTAGATATTAAAGTCGATTAGGGACATGGCAAAAGGACTTAGGAACTGGCTTCAAGAAGTTACAGCTGGCCAGAGACGGAAAATGTGAATTTCAGTAAGGTTAAGAACACAATAAATGCAAACCCAGTAAGTAAATTTAAAGTCCTGAATTTGAAATGAATTTAAATGCATAACAATTAATTGGTCAACTATGAAGCATGATAAAGCAATTTGTTATTTTCAAAACTGAGTAAACAAAAGAATCGAGTATTTGTCCTGAACTTCCTATATGAATTGAACCACTGAGTAACCAAATAACAGTAAGAAGAGGCATCTTCTTATAAGTTTATTGAAGTAAAAAATGAAAAGAGTATGATAAAATTATAGTATCATTTTGCAACCTCAGTGAAGTAATGTATCTGGGTATCAAGCATCAGTAGCTGCTGATATCACAAAAAAGAGGGACAACCATGTGTCATGTGCCTTTGGCTAAAAGAACAAACCACCACCTAGAGTGTTGTCAAAGGAACTGAACCCAGACCTGATTAAGCCCTCCAATCAGTGGCCAATTTAAAGAAATGCATGGGAACATTGCAAACTGTGAAATTATTCTGCCATCAACAAAATCTAGACTGCAGGTTTATCAATGAAAACTTGTTAGGAAAAGAAAGGGAAATGGGAGGAACCTGCACATGAAAAGAGACTTTAAAAGATACATCAATTTTAAAACAATAGATAATGGAGTTGGGCATAGTAGTACACACCTGTAATCCTGGCTATTCGGGAAGTAGAGATAGCAGTATTGAAGTCCAAGGCTAGCTCCAGGCAAAAGTGAAAGGCCCTCACTAAAACCAAATTAAAGCAAAAAGGGATAATGCATGGTTCAGGTGGTAGAGAACCTGCCTAGCAGGTGCAAGGTTCTGAGTTCAAACATCGGTACCAATCCCATCAAAAAACAGCACAGTTGAAGAATACATACTTGTGTGGTGAAAACGAAGAATTGCAAGGGTTTCTTCCTAACAATCAGAACAGTGGTTACTTTGTGTGGGAGGAAAATAGTTGTGATTGGAATGGAGCACACAGAGTCAAAAGAACTCTCTAATAAGGTGACTTTTAGGACAAATATTATTATTCTCATTTTATAACTAAAGAAACTGAGGCTTGGGGGTGGAGGGACTTGCTGAGATTGCATATCAAGTGGTGGTTGTGCAGTTCAGATACAGTTGCTCTGATGATAAGCCTGCGCTCTTACCCAGGGCTTAACTGTGATTTAACACCTTTTTCTTTAAGGTGTAACTTACAAAAACTCTTGAGTGTAACCTTATTTAAGAACAAAGTTCAATGAACTTCACATAGGATATATTATTTTGTTCTAATGGTTTTAAGTGTCCATATAAACAGAGGAATGCATAACCAGCTAGAATTTAATGATTTCTTAAGCCAGGCATGGTGGCACACTGATCATGGGATACTGAGGCAGGAGGATGGAGAGTTCAAGGCCAGTGTAGACTACACAGCAAGATCCTGTAGGAAAGGGAGGGAGGGAAAGAGAGAGAGAGAAAGAGAGAAACTAAGAGTTCTCTACAGAATGCCTATCTGAATCAGTTGCATTTCAGGGAAGGAGATGTTAAAAGCAGGTTTGACCTGTTCTCTTTCTGTAACTCTTTGACCCATTATATTCCAGTATCTGGAAATGCATCAGACAGGAATTGGCTTATAAATTACAGATTTCTCTAGTAAAGTGCATGATACATAGTAGGTACCCAATATTTATTGAGTAAAAGTGAAAATCAGCATACAAAGTAACAATCACAAAACACTCGGATATAATGTATAATCCGCCTAATACCAAAGAAGTAAATCAGATAATCTCCAGTGGCTCCTTTCTTTTTAAGTAGTCAATGAAAATCTTGAAGGGGATGCAAAGAAAGATGCCTACAGAGAACAGAGAGGAAGAGACAAAGGCAGGGAGTATGTAACTAAGCAAACCAATAATGAAAATAACAGATAAGGCAGAACTTTCCTCGTGTGGATTGACATGGGCAGTTGTCTTTATTTCTAGTTTGCTGGGCATCATCCTGAAAGGTGAGAAGGTACTTAAGAAGCACCCCTTCATCACTCTCACACCCAGATACACACACACACTCTTACCCTCCATTAAAACATCCTCTGAAATAAAAATGAAAAATTAGAGCAGAATTTTTGAAATTCATGTATTCATTTTTTAAGTTTTTTATCAACCTAGTTATTTTGAGTTGCTATTCACCAAAAACTATAAGATATGTCAGTGTCGGGGCCATATGTTGAAAGTCAACAGGATTCTTTTTCTTCTAGCATTCTCTCTCTTTCATTGGCAGGTTTTCTTAGTAAGATCTGTCATCTGGCAGAGCTTATTCTGCACAGTTGATGACTTTCCATAGGTTATGTTTTCAGGCTGAATCATAATCTTTTGTAGTCATAATCTGCTGAAATTCTCATCACTCTCATACAATATTTAAAACCTTTTGTTTTTTTTTCAAAATGTAATATGAGTTTTTCACCATATTCACAATTAAACCAATGTCAAATTGTCTTGGCAGGATCTTTAATTATGGGGTAGGAATAATTAGGTTTTAGATCTTAAAATCCCAAATCTACCACAGAGTTGTAAACTTAGTATTTTACGTATTCTTAACAAAGGTTGTCTGCTTCAGCCTAAGAGGTTCACAAATGCTACATTGCATGACTTGGTTCTGATTTATGGTCAATTGTTAGAACTTGTATTTTGTGCCCTTGCTACACATGTACATTGTAAATATTGCGTAAGAAGATTGGAATGTAATATCATAAAAATAATTGCAGGATATTGCATAATCAGAAGTCTGTTTCTAGTCTTTATTAGGCTACTTTCAGCATACCAAGCAAAATGTATGTACTAAATAAAAATAGAATGAGTTCTAGAATTATTTTTCCTTTAGATTTAAGATCTTAATTGCTATAATTGTAGGTCATAATTTTCCTTTTTTTAAAAAAAGAGAACACAGACCATAGAAAAAGTAGGGTCTACTCAAATAATAAGGACTCATCTACATTACCATTAAATCATTTTATATGTACATATATAAGTGCACACACACATTTATTTTCCTCCAAAGAAAATGCTTACTAAGTATATTCAGTCGGCCCTTTGTTTTCATGGGTTTAATATCTGTGGACTTAACCAACCCAACTAACAGAGTACTCAAAAAATACTTCAGAATACTTCAAAAAACTGCATCTGAATAAGTAAGTACTGACATTTTCTTATCATTAGTCCTCAAACAACACAATATAACTATTCACATAACATTTATACAGAAATAGGTATTATAAGAATCTAGCGATAATTGAAAGGTATACAGGAGGATGTGCCTAGGTCATATGAAAATGATACTCCATTTTACATGATGGACTTGGGTATACATAGACATAACTTTTGGTATCTGTGGGTATCCTGGACCCAAATCCCTGAGGATATCAAGGGCTGACTGCACTATGTTCAGGGCACTGTGCTGGAATGCAAGGAAATACAAAAGTGAATTCAACTAATTCTGCCATAAGGAGTTTAAATTCTTATAAGCAACAGCTCTTCTTTGCTATGTGTACCTCTCTTCTGGACCTTTGCAGTCTCCTTTAACCTACGCTCCTTCTCTCCGTGTATTCTCCCCGGTGAAATCTAAAGGCTCCACTTCAGTTGCACTTTGTCTCCAGGTTAAAACTTTACGTGACCTTTTAGCATGTACTAAACAAAGCCCAAACTCTTTAATCTTCCATTTCACACTCAACCATCTTGTTTTTTTCTTGAACAGAATTCAAGCTCACCCACTCTAGGCCTTTCCTCACACTTCCACTCTTCCTGGAAGTGACAGTTGTATAAGGCCACATCTGATGGATAAGATATGAACAGGCGGGAATTGTAAAGACTATTCCAGATTGAGAAAGACACAAATCCAAGAACGTATAAAGGATATGTTTAGTTCAAGTGGAATACAAATTAATGTAAATGTCCATAGGGACAAGATAATATGCACGAGCTCTTAGAGTCTAGTATCTTTCTCTCTGCCTCCGTACCTACTTAATACCTATGTGGCTTTTTAATATGTCCATGGGTTCTTTGATGCTCTTACCTTCAACATGTGGGGACTAATTTCCTTTCCCTTAAAGTATAGGCTAGACCTAACATCTAATGAATAAAAGTGACAGTGTAGGACTTCAGACCTAAGGCCATAAGAGATATAGTGGGCTCCTCCCCACTTCCTCTCTCTTGCACTGCTTGCTCTGGAGGAAGTCAGATGCCATGTTGTGAGGATACCCAAGTACTATGGAGAGGCCCATGTGATGAAGAACTGGACCCTTCCACCAGCAGTAATGTGAGTGAGACATCTTTGAAGTAGATCTCTGCCAACATTCTGACCAGACCACATGAGAGACCCTGAGCTGGAACCTCCAACTCAGTCAATCCCAAACACCCAACCCAGAAAAACTGCAAGGAAATCATTGCTTACTGTCTTAAGCCACTAAGTTTTGGAGTAAATTATTATATAGCAAAAGATAACTAATATACTACCTATTGATAAATGTCTACCAAGAAGAATATTGATGTCTTCAGATATCAATCTTTATGATAATATTCTCAAACAGTCTACTAAAGATCAAATAGACTTTTACCTTGTGGAACTATTAATATGACTAATAAGCACAGTGAGGAGACAAACCACACTTATTGTTATTTACCACCACCTAATCCTCAGCAGCAAGTACAATTCCTGACTCACAAAACAATTCAATTGTTGAATGCATGGGTGGATCCCATTCAAAGGATGCCTCTGAAGGAGATTTCCCTACAATAATACAGATTTCATGGCCCTTGGTTTCTTAGCAAAAGGCAAAACTAGGCAAGGCAAGTGGAGAGAATCTACAATTCCTTAAAATCCTCAACATTCAATGTATTGCTTTTGAAAAATCATTTTAACCTTCTATTGCAAAATAAAATACAAATGTAGAAAACTACAAGAAACACACACACACACACACTCCCCTATAGGTTAGTGAAACAGTAAAAGGTAAATATCCTTATAACAACTTGATCAAGAAACAGAATTTTGGCCAGCTACCTCAGAGCCCCTAGTGCAAATACCATTTCCTGTCCCTCATCTAAAAAAGGAAAGAATCAAACTACTTAGGCTTAGGAAAATAGAGGGAAGATTAAAGGAGAAACAGTCCCAAAGGGTAGCTCTTGTCGTGGCTAGGATCTCATAAGCAGAGTTCCTGTAGCACCAAGACTGGGCTGCTATCTCTTAATACCTGAGGGTCAGAAGCCAGAACAGTGTAACAACATCACAGATAGGAAGACTCTCAGTGTAAACCTAGTATCTTCTTTTTTTTAAATACAAGGCATAAAAAAAGCAGGGGTAGAATTTTCAAGTGAGAAATTATGATAGTGGTAGCAGGTTCAGACCTTACACTTATAAACAAGCTTTATGTTATACTACCTACTAAAATTAAACAGCCTTAATTTGTTATGTTGTCTAATAATGAAACTTTTGATAGTGTGTTAAATTAAGTTGAGCTGTTAGCTATGTGCCATCAAGTATGAATTGTTTTCCTGTAATTACAGATTGCCTGAGTGCCCCAACATAAAACATCAACTTCATTTATGTTAATTCTTAAGCATATGGGTCTATGACAACTTTCTAAAAACAATCAACCATAAACTCAATGTTAGAGTACTGGAATCATTCAAAGGGATGATTCTGGAAAACGGAAAACAATAGCTTCATGTTGATAAGCAGGACTTTGTAACATCAGTCATGGCAACTAGAAGACAATCATTCTAAAATTATTTTGAGTACTTTTTAAATTGTATTCAGACTGGAACACTGATCTTATGAAGCCTTAGTAAGTCACTTACTCTTTAGTGGCACAATTGTTAAGACATGCTAGTAAAGTTTCCTGGACAGGATATAATGTATTTCAAATGAAACAAAGTTGAATTGCTCCACCTGGTCTATGAGACAGCATGCATGTGACCACAAGATATGCAATACTGAGCTGGGTTCCATTCACTATTTTAGAATGAGTAGTGGGTGAAATATCTTGACAGGACCACTCTAGGGCCCCCACCCCAAAAATCCTATCATAAGACAACTATTTTCTTTTCTTTTTGACAGTGACAGAGATCAAACCCAGGGCCTCACACAAGCTAGACAAATGCTCTACCTATGAGCTACATTCCCAGTCACATAAAGCAAGTATTTTCATAACTCTATTATAGTAGAGGCTAAAAGAACTATGTTAGACCTTGAATGAATAACTGGTAGTTATTGAAATCCCATTGCTTCTGGCAAAGAAAAGGGCTTGCTCTACAAGGAGCTTCCACGTCAGTCTACTCTGATAGTAAGAGCATGGACTGAATGAGACCAACATAGGTTGAAATCCATGACTAGCTATGTATAGTCAGGATAATCCTGGGTAACCAAGCCTTTTAACTACTCTCAGCTGAAGTTTCCTCATCCTTAAAAATATGGTGATAACAATGCTTTACCTTATGAATCAAAATTTTTCTGATTATAATTGACAAAAACCCAACTCATACACAAAAGAGAACAGTTACCTATTAGAAAACTATGATAAGGGCCTCAAAGACTCCAAAGAAGTGCCTGGTGATAGGGCTAGATCCAAAATAGTTCCTCAGACCTCTCAACAACCGAAACCAAAAACCTCACCACTGATAGTCCTCTTTCTGTCTCGGTCTTTCCTATCTTTGCTTCTTTCTCCATGTTGACCTCTTTCACTCCAGCTGAGTAGTGCAGCACTGTCCGATATGGAAGCCACTAAACAAATGTGGCTGTGGAGCACTTGCAATGTGACTACTCTGAAGTAAGAGGTGGCAAAGGGCAAAATTTACACACAAGATTTCAAGCATGTAGTACTAAAACAAATCTCTCTCTATATATATGATTTTTATGACATGTTGAAATAATATTTTGAAAATTCGTAATAGTTAAATAAAACATATTATCAAAACTAATTTCACTTGTTTCCTTGTAGTTCTTTCAATGAGGCTATGAGAAAATGTTAAATTACAAACATAGCTTACATTATATCCTACTGGGCTGTGTGTCTAGAGGCTTTTCCTACACAAGAAGGAACACAAGTGCCTGAAGTCCTGGACTCAATTTATCCAGCTTATAAACATCACAGAGAAGAAAAAGATTTTCCCCTCTTACTGCAGTTTCCAAAGACCTTGGAAGGGCTCTGACTGGGCAAGCATGGCTCACAAAATCCAGCCTGTGCACTAACCACTCATCCCTGCCAGGCAACAACTGTGATGAATGGCCCCAGACTCGCAGACTGGAGTAGACAGAACATAGACACGGACACCATCAGTGATGTTTCTTTGGTTTTTTCCCAGTGCTGAGGATTGACTCCAGAGTCTCACACATGTGAGCAAGTGCTCTATCACTGAGCTGTGTCCCCAGTCCCAGGCCTGAGATACTATAGTAAGAAAAAGGGGAGGAGCGATGCTAGGCAGACCAAAGCAACTAACACCCACTGTGCCATCTTCTAGGAATATGTAGCCTGGCTTTCTCTAACAATGTCAAGATCCTGACTAAAGTCCTTCTCTAAAGGTCCTTTTGTGTGGGGGGAGGGTAATAGGCATCTAATTGTTCCAACACCATTTTGTTAAAAAGATTCTCCTTTCTCCTCTGAATTGCTTTGCACTTTTGTCAAAAATCAGTTGTCCATGTATCTGTGAGTCTATTTTTAAGTAATCTACTGTGTTCTATTGATATTTTTTTTTGTTTTTTTAAACCATTACAACACTGTCTCAATTACTGTTGCTTTACAGTAAGTCTTGAAACCAGAGAATATGAGTCCTCCAACTTTGTTCTTCTAAATTGTTTTGGCTATTCTAGGTTTTTGGTATTTCAAAATGAATTTCAGAATCTGATTGTCAATTTCTCCAAAAAAGCCTGCTAAAATTCTGACTTGCCATGATTGCACTAGATGTATACACCAATTTAGGGAGAACTGACATCTTACATATGTGACAGATGAACACTGCAGGTCTGTTTAGATCTTCTTTAGTCTCTCTCAACAACGTTTTGTAATTTTTGGTATAAAGGTAACTAGGTAGAAGGGGCTACAGGAAAGACTGAAATCACTGCAGTATGGGGAAACTAGAGAGAAATGATCATCAGAAAATAAAGTGGAGCAGCAAATTTTGGACAAAACATAACGATTTCATAAAGGGTAGTTCTGGCTCATTGACTTGTATTTGTTTCTTTTCTGCAAAGATAGGGAGAAACCATGCAGTAAATATTTAAGAACTTAATAAATAATGATATTTAATAATAATGCTTGATAAATAAATATTTATATACTATGTGGCCAACTAAGCCAAACAGAAGGAGATGAAGTGAGTGGACATTAAGTGAAATATTTTATGCCTCAACAGCTTGCTAAATCATTCATAATAGTGTGCTTTGTATGAAGAAGCTATTCTTTAATGGTCACAATCTTAATTTGCTATGAAAAATAAACTACAAACCATGGCAACTTTTGCACTGCACTGACATGCCTCCACTACTTACCAATTACATACGCACTTTCACGTTACTAGAGCACACTCTGAAAGAGAATAGTAGAATGTACTTGCAGGATTATCACTCCATATGGTAACAGGGTAGCAGAACAGGTTAACTGATGATAATTTGAGATACAGTACATCCTAAAATTGTAATATTTATTTATTTACAATACTGGGGCTTGAACTCAGGGCCTACACCTTGAGCCACTCCACCAGCCCTTTTTTGTGAAGGTTATTTTTCAAGATAGGGTCTTACAAACTATTTGCCTGGGGTGGCTTCAAACTGTGATCCTCCTGATCTCTGCCTCCTGAGTACCTAGGATTGCAGGCATGAGGCACTGGTGCCCAGCCTAAAATTGTAATTTTAAAGACAAAAACACAAGCAGACCATAAAAATCATAAGCAAAATAAGCACTAAAAGAAAATCAAAAGGACTGCTTTTCATTTTTTTGTAGGAAACTATACTATTGTCGGAATTATCATACGTCATAGCTGGACATTTAGGAAAAGTAGAAATTTGAGTTTTGAGCTCAAATGGTAAAAATCAGGAAAAAGGAAAAATGAAGGAGTAATATAAATTTATCTTGGTATCAATTAACTTCTTCCCAACAAATTCAAATACTTTTAAATTCAATACTTTAAATACAAATTAAATGACTAAGTAGTATCAAAACCATTTCTATACCACACTACTCCAAGCTCAGAAGTCGTGTTAGTCAACTTCCCATCACTATAACAAAATACCTGAGATAATCAACTTGTAAGAGAAAAGGTTAATTTTAGTTCATGGTCTTGGCCCCATTGCTTTGGACCTGTAACAAAGCAACACATCATTGTAGGAGCATGTGCAAAGTGAAACTGCTTACTTCATGGACAGGAAGCAAGAAAGAAGAGAGAGAGAAGGGGAGGAACAGGAAGAGACCAAGGTCTAAAATCCCTTTCTAAGGTAATTTCCCAATGACCTAAATACACTCTCCAAGGCCTTATCTCTCCTTAAAGGCTCCACCACTCCCAACAGCGCTACCCAGAGGCCAAGTGATTAATACATGGGTCTTTGGGAGATATTCAACATCCACACTATAGAAGAAGTCTGTTAAGTATTTTCATATTTGCTACCTCACTAACATTTCCAACAACCATGTGCGTTGTGCCTAGCTGTCTTAAGTCAGCTCTGATTGCTATAACAAAACACCATAAACTAGTTATCTTATAAACTATGTTCTTCCAGTTCTGGAGGCTGGAAAGTCCATGATCAAGTCTACAGTACATCTGGTGTCTGATGAAGGCTTATTTCCTGGTTCATAGCTGGTGCCTTCTTGCTTGTTGAAGGGGCTAAGTAGCTCTCTGGGTCTCTTTTTATATAGGCACTAATCCCACATACGACAGCTCTACCTTCATGACTCCCAAAAGGTCTCACCTCCTAATATTATCACTTTGGGGATTAGGATGTTAACATGTTGAGTTGCGGGAGCGGGGTACAAACTTTCAGACCACCACAATAGTTAATCTTATTTTAACAGTTAGGGAAACCAAGATGCGGAAGAACTGAATAAACTATAGATTACTAATAGATTTAAAAATAAGAGGGAAGATAGAGTAAAGAGAGGGAAGGAAGAAAGGAGAGAGAGAGGGAGGAAGGGAAACTTTAAAGAGTTGATGGAGTTAGTAAAATAGAAAGGGACCATAGTATAAAAACTCCTCACTCACTGAGTCAAATTCCTTTATTGAAGGAAATGCAAATTAAAACCACACTAAGATTCCACCTCACCCCTGTTAGAATAGCCATCATCAGCAACACCACCAACAACAGGTGTTGGCGAGGATGCGGGGGAAAAAGGAACCCTCTTACACTGCTGGTGGGAATGTAAACTAGTACAACCACTCTGGAAAAAAATTTGGAGGCTACTTAAAACACTAAACATTGATCTACCATTTGATCCAGCAATATTACTGTTGAGGATATACCCAAAAGACTGTGACACAGGTTACTCCAGAGGCACCTGCACACCCATGTTTATTGTGGCACTATTCACAATAGCCAAGTTATGGAAACAGCCAAGATGCCCCACCACTGACGAATGGATTAAGAAAATGTGGTATCTATACACAATGGAATTTTATGCAGCCATGAAGAAGAACGAAATGTTATCATTCGATGGTAAATGGATGGAATTGGAGAACATCATTCTGAGTGAGGTTAGCCTGGCCCAAAAGACCAAAAATCATACGTTCTCCCTTATATGCGGACATTAGATCAAGGGCAAACACAACAAGGGGATTGGACTTTGAGCACATGATAAAAGCGAGAGCACACAAAGGAAGTGTGAGGATAGGTAAGACACCTAAAAAATTAGCTAGCATTTGTTGCCCTCAACGCAGAGAAACTAAAGCAGATACCTTAAAAGCAACTGAGGCCAATAGGAAAAGGGGAACAGGTACTAGAGAAAAGGTTAGTTCAAGAAGAATTAACCTAGAAGGTAACACCCACGCACAGGAAATCAATGTGAGTCAATGCCCTGTATAGCTATCCTTATCTCAACCAGCAAAAACCCTTGTTCCTTCCTATTATTGCCTATACTCTCTCTACAACAAAATTAGAAATAAGGGCAAAATAGTTTCTGCTGGGTATTGGTGGGGGGAGAGGGAGGGGGCGGACTGGGTGGTAAGGGAGGGGGTGGGGGCAGGGGGGAGAAATGAACCAAGCCTTGTATGCACATATGAATAATAAAAGAAAAAGGAAAAAAAAAACAAAAAAAACAAATTCCTTTATTGATCTGATTTGCCAGGTGCCTTTGTAAAGACGTATCCCATTCCACAATCTGGAAGAGGGATCAGAAACCTACTGCCTACAGACAACATTCAGCCCAAAACCTGCTTTTGAAAATAAAGTTTTATTGGAACCCAGCCACACTCATTCATTTACATATTGTCTGTAGCTGCTTTCAAGCTATGACAGCAGAATTGAGTAGTTGTGACAAAGACCATATGGCACATCAGCCTAAAATTCTACTATGGTGCCCTTTAAAGATTGCTGGGCCCTCATCTAGAGAGGGCTGATCTCTAAGCCCTGCTTGTCTCTCTAGAGAATGGAAGTGGGACAAAGACAGGAGAGTGAACTGAAAGTCATAGGTCCCACACTTACTTAAGGAACCACAGGTAGCTCCTTGCAGAATAAAGGTCCAGATCATCTCACTGCTTTCCTTGTGATTAAAGTCCCCAATGCAAAATTTGGCTCAAATTTAGAACTATAAATCAGACTTACTGCAGGAATAAACAGCACCCTACTTTTATGGCACTTTCTTCTAGGTACACATTCCTACTCTTATAAAAGTATGCCCACTCCTATTTGATTAGACAGAAACTATTTCCTTTAAGATAAGAAGATGAGGACTCCCTGTGAATTCTTTATGCTCTTTCAAGCACCAGACAACTGCTTTGCTTTAAAGCCAGATTGCACAAGAGTGAGTTAAAGCAGTCTTTCTTTCTAAAAGCTGCTTATTAAGTGTGACTTTATTGGATCCAAAAAATTGCCTCAACTAAAGTTCTCAAATTCTGGGGATTCATTTAATGTATGGTACAGAGAAAAATCTTTGTGAGGTCAGCCTTTGAATTTACACTCGTTTATGAGGATCAGAGGGCTTTTTGTGTTTATAAGCTTATGCCTGCTGAGAAGTAATTATAATCAATACTTTTCACCCCTAAGGAGCTTGCTGGATTTTAAATAAAGGGAATATTTGGGAGAAATAAACAGTTTCCTTCTTAATAAAGAGGTAAAATTAAGTGGACTTTCAAACAACTCAAATTATGAAGGACGATTGCAAAAATTCATACCCCTTTCCCCCCAAAGAACTCTGGGGTCATCAATCAGCCTAATTCTCTTCTTTTGAGTGTAGAAAATGCAAAATGCTCCACTAATCCTAAGGAAAAATGAAAAGAGAAATTTCAAAACCATACCAATTTATTAAAACTCAACCTTTGATGACAAGTCATACACTTTTTAAACATCACCTACTTTTCCTAACTGTATGAAAGAAATGGGTGTTCCCAGCAACATTTCCTTTAAACTTTTCTAATCAGTAAGACTATCATGTTTAAGTCGATTATGAATTTAAATGATTTCTAAAGCTGAACATGGTGATCACAGCTGTAATCTCAGCTACTAAGGAGGTAGAAACAAGAGGATCTATGGTTCAGGGCCAGAGTGGGCACAGTTAGGGAGATCCTATCTCAAAAAAAAAAAAAAAAAAAAAAAGAGCGGGGAGACTTGGCTCAAGTGCCTAGTGGACTTGCCTAGCATGTGCTAGGTCCTGGCTTCAATCCCCAGTACTGCAAAAAAACAAAAACAAAAACAACCAAAAAAAAAAAAAAATCCCAACCTTCTCTATGATTATTTTGAATAATATGCTATCATTTCAGTTATTTCTTCTAGACAATTTCTCTTGGTCATATCAGTTCAAGTTTCCATTCCAGCTGGAGGTGTGGTTCAAGTAGTAGAGTGCCTGCCTCACAAGCTCAAAGCTATGAGTTCAAACCCCATTACCACAAGGAAAATAAGAGAAAAAGGGGGAAAAAAAAGTTTCCATTCCATTGCCACAAATTATTTTGTTAAATACCCACTGAGCTTATTTCTTAATTGGTCACATACTCATTAACACCAACATCTGGCCCCCTGTTTCACCATTTTACTGAGAGCGTCCTCTTTACTTTCACCACCCTGATCTCCTAGCTAAATCAAATCTGTTCACTCCATTCTTGTTCATTCCGTGGCATCTGGCCATTCACTCTGGGTTCCTGTCCCTTCCACCTATGTGGTAATTCTCTTCCACTCTCTCCACATTCAGACCTTCGCTTTCCCACAGCTTCACACTGAACTTCCTCTTTCAAAAGGCTCACTTTCATTTCATTAGCCCTCTTCTCCACCTTGACGTCTCAGTGCCTCTCATCCTTGCTGCCAATAATTAAGATTAGATACTCTGTCAACAGTTTCAAATAAACACTGAAGGTCTTGGGCAAGTAACTTGAACTACTCTGGGCTTCTTTATTCTCATGTCAATTAAGTGAATTCTTCAGAAAAAGATGAAAGAGTAGGGGCTTCAGAGCTGGGGAGAGTATAAACAAAGTGGTACAACTGGGAATTTTCACAGTGCCGGCAGGGTGCTGAGGAAAGCAGCCTGTTTCCGATGCAAAGCACATGTTGGGGAGCCCTATAAAAGAGCCCTGCAGGGGAGAGAGAGGCTGTAGAAGGAGCATCCAACAAGAAACCATCACTGGTTTCAAGAGGACATTAAAATAGACTGCTCTAGCATTAATACTGAAGGGAGAGCGAGGATCAGAGGTGGGAGGGAATGGACCCAAGGAAATAAAATAGGAAGCTATTACCATGATAATCCAGGTATCAGGGAACAAAGACTGCCTTTTCAATGAGGTCTGAATTACTCCCCTAGCAATCAAGATCTTCACAACTTTCCAGTGCTGTCCCTCACTAGTCTCCTGTGAGAAGTTTCTCTTGCAGTCTAGATCGTTACCTACTCCCCAGATTAAGTTTATCCACACAGTCCCACCACCCACCGACTACATAATCATCTGCTTTCAGTCATCAAAAGCCACATTCTTTAGACGCCTAGCTTTTGGTCATAAACATTTCTCTAACCATTCCAATGCGTAACAATCTCCATATCTTTTACACTGCTTAATTTATAATTATTAATTTTTATTAATTTACAGATCAATAGGTTTCTGTGACATTTTTGTACAATCCACATTTTCTAAAAAGCCTACTGTACAAGTAGCATTCAAGTTGGTACCTAACTATTTTCGATTAATGTTTGTTGACTTCATCTTATCAACTATATCATAAGGCATTTGGAGACAGCAGGTACACATTTGGGGACAATGATTATGCTTGAATCTTTTTCTTTTCTTTTCTTTTTTGTGGTTGTAGTCAGTTGTCTAATCCTACTAAGTCAAAGTTAATACTTACCACACCCAAAATTCAAATCCTGTCCACCCAGGGGACTCTGCTGCAGTTGTTACAGCAGTACAGGACACTGTGGGGCTCCAGTGCTGAGTGAAACCCTGGTTCACGGTCCTTCAGTGTATTATAATAAAGGTCTCCCCTAATACCACATTGCACTTGTAAATCAAGGAAAGTAAAGAAGAGCCTTCTGCTGCCCAGCTGGTTAGCAGACTATTAGGTTTTAGAGTAATCCACAGGCCATGACCAACATGCAGAGGTACTCTGTTTGGCCTGCTCAGTGTTTTTTTGCGGGGGGAGGGGGCAAGGTGTTTGTTTTTGCTCGTTTGTTTAATATTTATCATTGCTGTCACTTAAAAGGCAGATTTTTTTCACACTAAAAAAAGTTAAAACCCTGAGCTTCGAGGCCCCTGTATTGTTACGAGTCATATTCCCACACGGAAAATAACTCTGTAGCTATGCACTTGCTAGTTCATTATCTTTCTTACGGTGTCCTACCATAGGACAGCAAGCCAGAGCCACTCTTTTCAGTAAGCTCCCTGACCTGAGGAGCATCTGTGTTTGCTAACCTAGGTTGGACTGAAAACAGACTGACTGCAAGTATGTAACCTGCTAGTCAAGGTCAGGCTGAGGAGGTCTGCAGATAATCTGAGCACACAGGACCCTCTCCTCCACATGAATGACCTGTTTGGACTATCATATGTTACATTTACTATGAATCTCTACCTGTCCTAGGCTTGTGAATATGTCTTGATAACCAGTCCTTAATTCCTGCTCTCTGTCTCTGCTTGGCAGCAGAGTGACCTGTGTTTTGTACTGAGTGTATCCTGATGATCATATAGCCACAGTAGCTTCAGAGGAAGGAAGACCACCTCAACCCCTGACATATGTGACGTAGTTTAGCTTTCTCACCTGTAATTCATTTCCATATAGTGTCATGATTCAGATTCCACAGACTAGGAACTAAATTTCAGCAAACATTCTGTCAGGATGAATAGTCTCACTGTGTCATATAAAATGATGCCAATACGATTATTACAGAAACAAAAAGTCCAAGTACCTCAATCATGGTAAATTGTTAAAGCACTGCTTCTGGTCTGGCCTGGTCTGGGCTAGGGTCCAACACTCCAGAACTATTTAAACTATATAAACAATATGGTCTTTTCTTATTCAACAAAGAAAAGTTGCCACTGATTTTTTTCTTTGCAAGGCTCTGTTTTATCACATGCATTGCCAGCAGGAAATAACTGCTATTAACTCTCCAGTAGAGTAGGATCCAGAAGTTTCCCTACATATTTCTGTATGATACTGCTGAAGTGGGTCCTAACTCTAGGATCGTAACTTCACTGTATTCTGTATAAAAGTGGCTCATTATTTGAAAGACTAATTCAAACACAGCATGTTTATAAGTAGGCTGCTCTCCTCCCCAAAGTATTATATTCATTGTTTGAGTATTTCTTGTTAGATGATAAAAATTTTAGTAGACAAATTAGAACCTATTCTTTAGGTTTTGCAACATGGAGTATGGTTTTCCAAAGGGGGAAATGTTTTCTTGGCATTATGTTGTTAGGTTCAGTAATTTTCAGAATGAAAATAGAGATGGTAATATACATGACTCAGTTTTTACCCTAACAAAACTAAGAGCAGTAGCTCTTCCTTAAGAGAAAATATAGTCATGTCTGGGTATCCTTGGGGAACTGGTTCCAAGACCCTCACAGATATCAAAATCTGTAAGATACTTAAGGCCTTTATATAAAATGGCATGGTGTTTGCATATCACCAATTCACGTACACACATGCATTTTAAATCTCTAGTGCCATGTCCATGTTATGTAAGTCATTTGTACTGTATTACTTAGGAAACAGTGACAACAAAAGCATGTACATGTTCAGAAGAGTTACAATTTTTCTTCCGAATAATTTCCATCTGTTCTTGGCTAAATCCACGGATACAGAACCCATGGATACAATTACAATTACATAGTCAACTATATACAATTACAAAATACTCTTCCTTTGGCTAAATACTGTGTGAACACTTCCACTTTTATTATTTCAGTAATCACCCTTGTATTCTGCTGACCCCAGATTTCTCCCCACAAGTATACCAGTTAAGGAGTGGTGGGATATGTAACTGAGCCCATGTGAAACAAACAAGGGAAGGCTGATCTGCGATTATGCAACACAGGCTCTGCTTCCCTACTACATGGACTATGGGAGCAGAGTATTTGTTGAATACTTCTCATTTGGTTTACAAAAGTGGATTTCAACCACCTGAAGTAAAGAATCCTAATGAACACAGAAATGTTTTCCTACTGACTGAGTTTTTACATAAATGATTTATCTCAGCCTTTGACTTAGCTCAACCAAGAATAAAATTGAGACTCTGAAGCCAGGTTTCATTTTCAGAACAAATTCACTCTATCCCATGTAAGAACTAATACAGAGAGTATAATATTAAACAAAACTATATCACTGAATATTTAATGGCATTTTTCATTTTAACATCAAACAATCTTATTAGTGAGTCCTTGGTAATACACACCTAGGAGTGGATGATGCTTCATAATAGCGTAGCGGGTGCCATTGGGGGTATATTGTCAAACTCCATGCTATGTTGGTATTTAAAAGTTCTGCTTTGCCTTTTAATTGCTTGGGAAGCTGAAGGAAAAACCTCACTGCTCTTGGTGAAGTGTATCCTAACCCTAGGAATTGAGGAAGTTAATCTTATCCTTGGACTTAAACTATCAATTATAGGTCTAGAAATTAGTTGAGGAGCGTCCAAACACAAATAACATGTAAAGAAGTTTCTGCTAGACATGTGAGCTTCATTTGTTTTGCTGTTGTTTTATGTTATACAAGAGTTTCTCCTTTTTTGTCTTTGTTTTACTTCCTTTGCATGAACTATAGATCCAGAAAGACATTAATGTTGTATTTTATCTATACAAGAAAAATCACTATAATCACAGTAATCTGGGGGAGAAAAAAAACTACATTTTTGGCAAATAGATTCCACCTTTCTCTTGTCTGTCAAGGAAAGTAGAAGCATAATATAGAGCAAAAATTCTTCAAATAGACAACATGAGAATTTGATATTGAAGAGAAAAATTATTAGTTTATGAGCCAACATACATTCTTTCCTTTGACCCTCAAGAACAAAAGCAGAGACAACATCAATATCAAATACACACAAAGACTACTCAGACAAAGTACAAAAAAGCAAAACACTGTAAGTTGTGGATTAAGATAACTGTATGAATAGTGCACTATATATACCATTGAATTTGGCTTTAACTGAGCTGAAGGAGATTTTTAACTGGAATATATGAAGGAGGTTACTGGTGATGTGCTGTAAGGATTTCTAAGGGAACTGCTTGCTACTGTAATAGAGCAAAGAAATTGATGAAACTAAATGAGATTGTGTCTGGTAATCACAAATCTAATATATTTACTTCCCACCACAGGGGTATAGAGAAACTGAGATAAGCTGCTGACCTCTAGTCTCACTTGTACTTCACAACCATTGTGTACATGATAGAAAACAAGTCAACTAGAAACCAAAACTAGAAGTTTAATGAGGCACAAAAACTTTCTGAAAAGAGAAAATAATTTTCCCCTTAAATAGAATGTATATTTTAAAACGTTCCCAATCTTTTCTACTGTTTTAGTCTACATTCAGCCAAACCATACTTCTAAACATTATAAGACTAAATATCTAATATTATTTATTGACCATTATAATGGTCAAGGAAACGTGTACAAGGATTCCATCTTCTCTCTAGACAGTTATAAGTACTGTTAGCTTTCAGAACAACATCAAATTAGGAAAGCAGAAATTCCTTTTACATTAAATACCTACAGGCTGAAATAGGGGCTGAGGCTGCTAGTCAAACGTTAAATTACAACCAAAGTCCTCAACTGTGATGAACCTGGGCCTCTGTCTTACAGCTTCCTTTGCAGAACTTGCAACTTGCTCCATTTAGTTTGTCTCAGTAACCACAGCCTAGTCCCCTAGAGTCTTCCTTTACTCTGCAAAACTTACAGACTCCTCCCCAAAATAAGTGCACCCGAGGCCTGCATCCCATTTTTAAAACTTATTTTTATTAGTGTATACTAATCATAAAAAGTGAGAATTTCATTGTGATATAGCGATACATATGCATAATGCACACACTCACACACACACACACACCCTCTATTATTCTCTTCTCACCCTTTCCCCCTTGTTTAAAACTTTCTTACAAATGTTTAAGAATGGGTTTGGGTTCATTATGTTCACAGTTGCACCCCACAATGTCCCTCTTTTATCTTCATGTCCTTTTCTCTTTTCTTTAACATCTAGATACCAGAGATGAGAGACAACACTTTAACCCATTTTAAAGAATCTCATTCTAGTCACGTACACTGTTGTGACTAGATTCTGAGGCTCTGGATCAGCCCAAATTTGAAAGTACCGGAATTCAACTGCTGACACAAAGAAAATGAAACACCCTTCAGCAAGCATGGTTAATATGTAATCCTGCTTAAATCAGAGTGTAATAAACAAATGCTATGACAAGTCCTTCATCTCAGTAAGATTAATAAGTAACGCCAACCTTTTTTCAAAGTTTAATTTACTACTAATTTTACCTCCTATCTAAATGACTTTTAAGGTTAGTTAGTATTTTAGGTGTTAGGTAACAAAATAACTCAATGCATCTTCATGCAGTAAAGATTTTCAGTAGAATTAATCATGTGAACAAAATGCTGACAACCCAGTTGTACAGACTTTGAGTTAAATTATTACTTGAAAAAATTCATTTATATTCCCATAACAATAATTCTGTATTTTTACCTTGAGAAGATATGTGGGAATATTGCTGAAATCCACTGGCAACTTCAAAAGGAAGCGAGCTGAAAATTCACCAGTCTGTAGAAAAACAAGTACAATAAAATTAAAATAAAAAAACAGACTGACAGGTAACAATTATAGCTGAGGCCACAAATTCAAACTGTTCAAAATGCAGGCATCTTCAATTTGTATTTCCTAACACCAGGCAAGAAAACATGGTTGGAAAAGTAGGAGAGGATCAAAAAGAATTCTTCCACTATTAGTTACTAAGAAGCTCAAATTCGAATTTTAAAAATTTACATTTTAAATAAGCAATGAAATTATGGTCGTATTACTTTGTTTCTTAAAAATATGAAAAGAATACATGAATGTATTATCTTTTAAAAATTAAAACAATAGAAATAGACCTACCCTTAGACTCATTTGCTTTTACTAAAGCATTGAGTTCACTACACTAATATCTAAGATAAATTCCCAGGGCCATGACATATGTCACCATCCACTTTAGTGTGTCTGGAAGTACATACAAAGGTCAAACTTCCACTCACCTAAAGTGATACATCAATGGATACCCCAAATAAGTTTCTAATCTCTTGAAAGTCTATTAACATCATTATCATCAAGTATTATTTTTCAGTAATTCCCTCTATGAAGTAATCTCTATAATTAAGGTATACAAGGGTTCAGAAATTTAAAACATTTAACTAAGTTACAAACAACAACTATTATATTTTATTTTTATGTGTGTGAGGGATACTAGGGATCAAACCCAGGGCCACACACATATTAGGCAAGCACTCTACTACCAAGCTACATCCCTAGCCCAGCTCCTATTTTTTAAGAAAAACCTTGTGTAGAAGAAAAAGGTTTCCCTCTCAATTTTTATTAAGAGAAAGGCTAGGGAATCACATTTTATAAAATCTGTCATGGTCTAGGGCAGGGTTTCTAAGCTGGCTATGCAGAGACCTAGGGGCTCCAAAGATAACAAAGCTACATGCTGTGCTTGTGGAGTCCTGGGTCTTCCACCACCCTCTCTCACTAAAAGCATGCAGCCTGGCTCCAATATGACATGTTTGAACAAAGAACACCAGGGATGATTGAGAACTACTCTAAAGACTAGATAGAAGATTCCAAGATGGTGGATAGAGGGAGGACGCTGGAAGCGTGCCTCCTATAGTGAAATCTTGGAGAGACGCTGGAGACACACCTTGCAGGCAAAACCACTGAGAAGAGGCAAAACTTTGACGACTCCACACTTCCAGCCGGCGCAGAGCATCTCCACTTCACGTTAAACGGAGAAACCAGGTGGGCCCCTGGGCCGCCAGTCGCCCACGCCCAGACGGCTTGGAAGACGCAGACAAGGTGAGCTAAATGGTACACGGTACTCCCACAGACAACCCTGGGCCAGAGCAGCATAGCCCCCTGGAGAGACCAACCTACACCCAGGGAAAAAAGAAAAACTGAGTACTAAGCAATAAGAACAATAAAGACACGTGGGAAAGAAGGTGGGGCGCACTGAGCGCAAAAGATTGGGGGAAGGGAATCCTTCCCAGAACTGTAAATAAACAAGCTGGGCGGGCCAGAGAGGTGCTGGCGGGAGCCCGGCACATGCCCAGCAACCAGGAACGGGAAAGCTTGTGAGAGTGGTGGAAGGAAGAAAACTCCACAGGAGAGGGGGGAAGACCCACTTCCCACTTGAGCTGTAAACAAACACGCAGGCCTGAGAAAGCAGGTGCAGTGTCACCTCCCCCAATGTGCTTGGAAAGGAGAAAGCTTGTAGCAGTGGCATCTGCCCAGAAGAACTCTGAGTAAACAAAGCCTGCAGGGTCAGGTGAGTGCTAAGCTCACCCCTGAGATCTGCATAAATAAAGCCTCCAGCAACAGCAGGCTGACAGCAGCGGGCAGGCAAGCCACAGCCACAGATAGCCATTCACAGAACTGTCTCCAGACTCTTTTGTTTCTCTCTCCCTATCTTTGATGAGAAAACAACAGAACTACACCTGCATGCTGAAAAACTTACTGAAACTGTATTGCATTTGAACTTGGGACACTTGGTGGGGTTTTTTTTTTGAGCGTGTGTGTGTAGTTTTTTTCTACTTTATGCGTCCCCTTTGATGAGACAACTACAGAACAACATCAGAGGCACCATCTACAGGATTGGAGACTGGGATGGACACCAAAATTATTAAGACTGAAACTTCATTGCATTTGAACTTGGAGGTGTTTTTTTTTTCTATTTTTCATTTTGTTTTATTTTATATTTTTATATATATATATTTCTTTCATTTACTTATTTTTTGTATTAATTCTTATCTTTATTCTTTTTATTTTTTATTTTCAATCCTCTACGTCTCTCTAATGCCTGTTCAGCTTACTGTCGATTAGTACACTAATGTTCCCTGTTTATATCTCTGAAACTTTGTTTGATTCCTTGTTTCATTTTCTCCTACTTCTCTGTTTGTTTTTCCCTTTTCTTTAACTTCTTGCTTTCCATCTCCTCTCACCCTTCCATTCTAAATATTACCATTGTTATTATCACAAGCTAGAAAATACTTAATTGCACACAGTACAGGGACAGTAACAACACCAAGGGCAATGACGGGAAGACAGAAAAACAGGGAAACCAGTTTCCCCACAGCAAAAAATTAGTACAGGAACGAGAGGGGAAGGAAGAAAACAGTTACTCAGATCCAGACTCCAACAAAATGAAGATAAACTATGCCAAAGAACCCATTGAAGCCCACAAGAATAATTTAAAAGAAGACATACACAGGTACTCAATGAGAATTTTATAGAGATGATACTGGATATGGTCAACCAAAATGTACAGGAGACACTCAAGAAATTCCAAGAAAACAAAAATAGAGAATTTGAAAAAGCAAAAGAAGAAATAAGGGAAACCATAGAAACAGAGAACATGATTAATAAAGAGATAAATGAACTCAGGACAAAAATAGACAACATTAAAGAGGAAACCACCCAGAATATGGAAAACCTCAGCAAAAAGAAAGAAATAGAACTGCAAAACAAAACGGAAGGCCAATCCAGCAGAATAGAACAAACAGAAGACAGAATCTCAGAACTTGAAGATGAAATGATAATTAAAGAAAAACCAAAGAACTATTAGTTAAATAACTCAAGACCTGTGAAAAGAAAATGCAAGAACTCACCGACTCCATCAAAAGACCAAACTTGAGAATCATGGGCATTGAAGAAGGAGAAGAGGTGCAAGCTAAGAGAATGTGTAATATATTCAACAAAATAATAATAGAAAATTTCCCAAATCTAGAGAAAGATATTCCCATACAGATGCAAGAGGCCTCCAGGACACCAAACAGACCAGATCAAAATAGAACTACCCCAGGACATATCATCATTAAAGCAACAAATTCAGAAGCCAGGGAAAGAACATTGAAGGCTATGAGAGAGAAAAAACAAGTAACATACAAAGGTAAACCCATCAAAATCACAGCAGACTTCTCAACAGAAACATTAAAAGCAAGAAGAGCGTGGGGTGATATCTTCCGGGCACTGAATGAAAATAACTTCAACCCCAGGATACTCTACCCAGCAAAACTATCATTCAAAATAGATGGAGCAAGAAAAGTCTTCCATGATAAGCAGAAACTAAAACAATATGTGACCACAAAGCCCCACTACAAAAGATTCTTCAAGGGATTCTTCACACAGAAAGTGAAACCCAACTTAACCATGAAAAGACAGGCAGCACCAAACCACAGGAAAAGAAAAAGCAAGAAAGTAGAGAGTAACCTCAACTTAGGTACACACAGTCAAACCTTTAAACAACTAAGACAACTAAATGACAGGAATCACCACATACCTATCAGTACTGACACTTAATGTTAACGGACTTAATTCATCCATCAAAAGGCACCACTTGACAAAATGGATTAAAAAGGAAGATCCAACAATTTGTTGCTTACAGGATACCCATCTCACAGACAGAAATAAGCATAGGCTTAGGATGAAAGGCTGGAAGATTTACCAAGCCAATGGCCCCCAAAAACAGACAGGAGTAGCAATACTTATCTCTGACAAAGTAGACTTCAAACCTACATTGATCAAACAAGATAAAGAAGGACATTCCATACTAATAAAAAGGGAAATAGACCAAAAGGAAATAATAATCATCAACCTATATGCACCCAATGTCAACACACCCAATTTCATCAAACATACCCTGAAAGACCTAAAAGCATATATTAATGCCAACTCAGTGGTTGTGGGAGACTTTAACACCCCATCATCATCAATAGGTAGGTCATCCAAACAAAAAATCAATAAAGAAATCCAAGATCTGAAATATTCAATAGATCAAATGGACCTACTTGATGTCTACAGAACATTTCATCCAACTTCTACACAATATACATTCTTCTCAGCAGCCCATGGAACCTTCTCCAAAATAGATCATATCCTAGGGCACAAAGCAAGCCTCAGCAAATATAAGAAAATAGAAATTATAACATGCATACTATCTGATCACAATGCAGTAAAAGTAGAACTCAACAACAAAAGTAAAGACAAAAAACATGCAAACAGCTGGAAACTAAATAACTCATTACTTAATGAACAATGGATCATCGATGAAATAAAAGAGGAAATTAAAAAGTTCCTGGAAGTCAATGAAAATGAAAACACAACCTACTGGAACCTATGGGACAAAGCAAAGGCAGTCCTGAGAGGAAAGTTTATAGCCATGAGTGCATATATTAAAAAGAATGAAAGATCCCAAATCAATGACCTAATGATACACCTCAAACTCTTAAAAAACAAGAACAAGCAAATCCCAAAACAAATAGGAGAGAAATAATAAAAATAAGAGCTGAAATCAATGAAATAGAAACCAAAAAAACCATACAAAGAATTAATGAAACAAAAAGTTGGTTCTTTGAAAAAATAAACAAGATCGATAGATCCCTGGCAAACCTGACTAAAATGAGGAGAGGAAAAACCCAAATTAGTAGAATCAGGCATGCAAAAGGGGAGATAACAACAAACACCATGGAAGTCCAGGAAATCATCAGAGACTACTTCGAGAACCTATATTCAAATGAATTTGAAAATCTTAAAGAAATGGACAGATTTCTAGATACATATGATCATCCAAAACTGAACCAAGAGGAAATTAATCACCTGAATAGACCTATAACACAAAATGAAATTGAAGCAGCAATCAAGAGTCTCCCCAAAAAGAAAAGTCCAGGACCTGATGGATTCTCTGCTGAATTCTATCAGATCTTTAAAGAAGAACTGATACCAACCCTCCTTAAACTGTTCCACGAAATAGAAAGGGAAGGAAAACTGCCTAACACATTTTATGAAGCCAGTATTACACTTATCCCAAAACCAGGCAAAGACACCTCCAAAAAGGAGAACTATAGGCCAATCTCCTTAATGAACATTGACGCAAAAATCCTGAACAAAATAATGGCAAACCAAATTCAACAACACATCAAAAAGATTACTCACCACGACCAAGTAGGCTTCATCCCAGAGATGCAGGGGTGGTTCAACATACAAAAATCAATAAACGTAATAAACCACATTAACAGAAGCAAAGACAAAAAACCACTTGATCATCTCAATAGATGCAGAAAAAGCCTTTGCTAAGATCCAACACTATTTCATGATAAAAGCTCTAAGAAAACTAGGAATAGAAGTACCTCAACGTTATAAAAGCTATATATGACAAATCTACAGCCAGCATTATACTTAATGGAGAAAAACTGAAACCATTCCCTCTAAAATCAGGAACCAGACAAGGATGCCCACTATCTCCACTCCTATTCAACGTAGTACTGGAATTCCTAGCCAGAGCAATTAGGCAAGAAGAAGGAATAAAAGGAATACAAATAGGTAAAGAAATTGTCAAAATATCCCTATTTGCAGACGACATGATCCTATACCTTAAAGACCCAAAAAACTCTACTCAGAAGCTTCTAGACATCATCAATAGCTACAGCAAGGTAGCAAGATATAAAATCAACATAGAAAAATCATTAGCATTTCTATACACTAACAATGAGCAAACGGAAAAAGAATGTATGAAAACAATTCCATTTACAATAGCCTCAAAAAAAATCAAATACCTAGGTGTAAACCTAACAAAAGATGTGAAAGACCTCTACAAGGAAAACTATACACTTCTAAAGAAAGAGATTGAGGAAGACTATAGAAAGTGGAGAGATCTCCCATGCTCATGGATTGGTAGAATCAACATAGTAAAAATGTCGATACTCCCAAAAGTAATGTACATGTT
Organism: Castor canadensis; assembly: GCF_047511655.1. Classification (NCBI taxonomy): domain Eukaryota; kingdom Metazoa; phylum Chordata; class Mammalia; order Rodentia; family Castoridae; genus Castor; species Castor canadensis. Next base: position 23,729,473 of record NC_133397.1, on the reverse strand, counting down.
TAATGCAATTCCCATCAAAATTCCAATGACATTCATTAAAGAGATTGAAAAATCTACTGTTAAATTTATATGGAAACACAAGAGGCCACGAATAGCCAAGGCGATACTCAGTCAAAAGAACAATGCTGGAGGTATCACAATACCTGACTTCAAACTATATTACAAAGCAATAACAATAAAAACAGCATGGTACTGGCACAAAAACAGACATGAAGACCAGTGGAACAGAATAGAGGACCCAGATATGAAGCCACACAACTATAAGCAACTTATCTTTGACAAAGGAGCTAAAAATATACAATGGAGAAATACAGCCTCTTCAACAAAAACTGCTGGGAAAACTGGTTAGCAGTCTGCAAAAAACTGAAACTAGATCCATGTATATCACCCTATACCAAGATTAACTCAAAATGGATCAAGGATCTTAGTATCAGACCACAAACTCTAAAGTTGATACAGGAAAGAGTAGGAAATACTCTGGAGTTAGTAGGTATAGGTAAGAACTTTCTCAATGAAACCCCAGCAGCACAGCAACTAAGAGATAGCATAGATAAATGGGACCTCATAAAACTAAAAAGCTTCTGTTCATCAAAAGAAATGGTCTCTAAACTGAAGAGAACACCCACAGAGTGGAGAAAATATTTGCCAGTTACACATCAGACAAAGGACTGATAACCAGAATATATAGGGAACTTAAAAAACTATTCTCCCAAAACTAATGAACCAATAAAGAAATGGGCAAGTGAACTAACAGAACTTTCTCAAAAGAAGAAATTCAAATGGCCAAAAAACACATGAAAAAATGCTCACCATCTCTAGCAATAATGGAAATGCAAATTAAAACCACACTAAGATTCCACCTCACCCCTGTTAGAATTAGCAACACCACCAACAATAGGTGTTGGCGAGGATGCGGGGGAAAAGAACCCTCTTACACTGTTGGTGGGAATGTAAACTAGTACAACCACTCTGGAAAAAAATTTGGAGGCTTCTTAAAAAGCTAGACATTGATCTACCATTTGATCCAGCAATACTACTCTTGGGGATATACCCAAAAGACTGTGACACAGGTTACTCCAGAGGCACCTGCACACCCATGTTTATTGTGGCACTATTCACAATAGCCAAGTTATGGAAACAGCCAAGACGCCCCACTACTGACGAATGGATTAAGAAAATGTGGTATCTATACACAATGGAATTTTATGCAGCCATGAAGAAGAACGAAATGTTTTCATTCGATGGTAAATGGATGGAATTGGAGAACATCATTCTGAGTGAGGTTAGCCTGGCCCAAAAGACCAAAAATCATATGTTCTCCTTCATATGTGGACATTAGATCAAGGGCAAACACAACAAGGTGATTGAATTTTGATCACAAGATAAAAGCGAGTGCACACAAGGGAGGTGTGAGGATAGGTAAGACACCTAAAAAATTAGTTAGCATTTGTTTCCCTCAACGCAGAGAAACTAAAGCAGATACTTTAAAGCAACTGAGGCCAATAGGAGAAGGGGACCAGGAACTAGAGAAAAGGTGAGATCAAAAAGAATTAACTTAGAAGGTAACACACACGCACAGGAAATCAATGTGAGTCAATGCCCTGTATAGCTATCCTTATCTCAACCAGCAAAAACCCTTGTTCCTTCCTATTATTGCTTATACTCTCTTCAACAAAATTAAAGATAAGGGCAAAATAGTTTCTGCAGGGTATTGAGGGGATGGGGGGGGAGAGGGAGGGGGCGGAGTGGGTGGTAAGGGAGGGGGTGGGGGCAGGGGGGAGAAATGACCCAAGCAGTGTATGCACATATGAATAATAAAACAATAAAAAAGATAAGAAAAAAAAAAGACTAGATAGATCTTGCCAGGCATGACAGGACATGCCTGAATGCCAGTTACTCAAGAGGCAGGGGGTAGAAGGATTGCAGTTTGAGGCCAGCTAGGGCAAAAATTAGCACAAGCACCTATTTGAAAAGCAAAATTAAAAACTGAAAAAAAAAAAAAAAAAAAGACTGGGGACATGGCTTAAGTGGTATAGTGTTTGCCTAACAAATGCAAGGTCTTGAATTCAATCCCCAGTACCTTTAAATCAGCCAGACACCCCAAAACATATTTTTAATCATTTATAAATAATTTGGATGAGTAGAGGAGCCCCACACAGGTACCAGGTATACGTCTTACAGGTGCTTTCACAACTGTCACTCCTCCTTTCACAAACACCCTTCTAGTTGGCTTCAGAGTTCTGGCCCTAATTTTAAAACTGATCTAAAACCTTGAGAGTGGAGACAGAAATATAAACCTTGACCTCAGAAAATAACAATGATGACTGACACCTGTCTAGTTCATGGATGTTTGCTGTACTGCTTACAACATTTTTTAACTTGCATCAACCTCTGGCTAGGGAAAGTACATTTCTCCATCACCACATGCCTAACCTTGTAACAGATAAGGCAGAAATAAGAAGTGAGTAGACCCAGAGAAAGCTGAGGCAAGCCAGATAGGAGTCACACAAGCCACTGTGCCACCAGGAATGTGAAGGATGAGAAACAGGACAATGCTCAGAGCTGAGCAGCTGCTCTCAGTGCTAAATGCTATGATGTGCAGCTACTCACAACCCAGCACTGGGGAGGGTACCTATAGGTCATCAACGACGTACCAGTAGCTCATCACAAGTGGGAGAAAGCTGGTGAGGTCCTAGTATAATTCTTGCCTGCTGTTATAATCTAAGCTTTTCAGAAAGGGTGTTCTGATGTTGTGTTTACTTCTAGAGGCTAATATACCCTATTAAGTATGGTTCTTTGGATCGAGTCATGGCTGGAGCCAAGAGTCTGGGCTTTGTTTGTTTTAATACCAACTTTAGTTTCACTAATGAGTCTTCCCCTAGGCACTTCTGCCTTCTTATACCCCTTTCTGATTTCCTCATTTTGATCTGACACCAGGGCCAGGCTTTCTTTCTTTTTTATTTTTTTTATTTTTTTAACATTTTTATTAGTATATGATAGTTATATGGGGGATTTCATTGTGACATTTCCATATACACATATATTATACCCTGGTTTGGTTCATCCCCTCCATTATTGTCCTTTCCACCCCATTCCCTTTCTTAAAGAACTTCAACAGGTTTCCATGTTCTACCTGTATAGAAAGTTCATTGTCTATATTCACCTTCCTTTACCCTCTTTATTTACTCTCCACATCTCACTAGGGCCTTCCTCTTAACATGACCTATTTTACTTCCTGGGCTTCATCCTGTCGTTCATCCTGATCATTGTTCAGTGGGGATTCTGCCCCGGTATTTTACCTACTAAATATACTGTGCTAACCCTTCCACTGCTCTTTCTCCCCCTTTCCCCACCTTGTATTGTTTGACCGGTTTCAGTGTGTTTTGGGTCTTGTTCCTACTCAGATGTGATGTATTTCATTATTATTCACTCTCTATCACTTTCTTCTTTTCCTCCTCCCTTAGTCTCCTCTAGCAGTCCCACTTTTGGAAACATATTCTGTATATATTTATATGTATGTATAACAACGCTTATATTTGGATTGGATCCATCTTCCACATGAGAGAAAAGACTTTTGTCTTTCTGAACCTGGCTAATTTCAGTTAAGATGACATTCTCCTGTAAACTAGTACAACCACTCTGGAAAAAAATTTGGAGGCTACTTAAAAAGCTGGACATCGATCTACCATTTGATCCAGCAATACCACTCTTGGGGATATACCCAAAAGACTGTTACTCCAGAGGCACCTGCACATCCATGTTTATTGCGGCACTATTCACAATAGCCAAGTTATGGAAACAGCCAAGATGCCCCAGCACAGACGAATGGATTAAGAAAATGTGGTATCTATACACAATGGAATTCTATGCAGCCATGAAGAAGAACGAAATGTTATCATTCGCTGGTAAATGGATGGAACTGGAGAACATCATTCTGAGTGAGGTTAGCCTGGCCCAAAAGACCAAAAATCGTATGTTCTCCCTCATATGTGGACATTAGATCAAGGGCAAACACAACAAGGGGATTGGACTTTGAGCACATGATAAAAGCGAGAGCACACAAGGGAGGGGTGAGGATAGGTAAGACACCTAAAAAACTAACTAGCATTTGTTGCCCTTAACGCAGAGAAACTAAAGCAGATACCTTAAAAGCAACTGAGGCCAATAGGAAAAGGGGAACAGGTACTAGAGAAAAGGTTAGATCAAAAAGAATTAACCTAGAAGGTAACACCCATGCACAGGAAATCAATGTGAGTCAATGCCCTGTATAGCTATCCTTATCTCAACCAGCAAAACCCCTTGTTCCTTCCTATTAATGCTTATACTGTCTCTACAACAAAATTAGAAATAAGGGCAAAATAGTTTCTGCTGGGTATTGAGGGGGGGGAGCGGGAGGGGGTGGAGTGGGTGGTAAGGGAGGGGGTGGGGGCAGGCGGGAGAAATGAACCAAGCCTTGTATGCACATATGAATAATAAAAGAAAAAAAAAAAAAAAGAAGGAACAAGAAAAAAAAAAAAAAGATGACATTCTCCACCTATGTATGATGGAAAACATATAAATGATGTTCCATCCATTTACCTGTAAATGACAAAATTTCATTCTTCTTTATGGCTTAATAAAATACCACTGTATATAAATACCACATTTCCTTAATCCATTCATCAGTAGTGGGGCATCCATAGCTTAGCTATTCTGAATAATGCTGCATCAAACATGGGTGTGTAGGTGCCTTTATTGTAACCTGACTTACATTCCTTGGGGTATATCTCTAGGAGTGGAATTGCTAGATCGTATTATTTTTAGTTTTTTGAGGAGCCTCCGTACTGTTTTCCATAGTGGTTTTACTAATTTACATTCTCACCAACAATGTACGAGGGCTCCTTTTTCCTGCATTCTCACCAGCATTTGTTGTCTGTGTTCTTGATGGTAGCCATTCTAATTGGAGTGAGGTGGAATCTTAATGTGGTTTTGATTTGCATTTCCTTTCTGGCTAGGTATGTTGAGCATTCTTCATGTGTTCTGGCTATTTGTACTCCTTCCTTTGGGAAAAAAAAAACTCTTGTTTGGTTCATTTGCCCATTTTTTAATTGGGCCCATTGATTCCTTAGGAGTTTAATTTTTTGAGCTCTCTGTAAATTCTGGTTCTCAATCCCTTGTCAGATGTATAGCTGGCAAAGATTTTCTCCCATTCTGTGGTCTGCCTCTTTAGTCTGGCAATCATTTCCTTTACTGTGAAGAAGCTTTTTAATTTCTTATAGTCCCATTTGTCCATTCTTTCTCTAGTTACTGAGCCACTGGAGTTCTATTTAGGAAGTTATTACCTATGCCTATATGTTCCAGTGTATTCCCTACTCTTTCCTGAACTAGTTTCAAAGTCTCAGGCTTTATATTAAGGTCTCTGACCCACTAATAAAGAGTCTGTTTTTAAGTACAAGGGGGCCATACTTTGAAACAGTTAAGTTCAGAGGCAACATATAACAGTATGGAAGTAAATGAGAGCTTATAAGAAACTCAACTCCCTAGTCCACTGGGAGTTCAGAGTGTGGAAAAGAAAACAGAAAAGTCTTCTCCTGGTGCTGGGTACAAGGCTGTAAAAGTAAGAACACTTATCAAAGAACACAGGTTCCCCAAAACTCTCCCCTTCTATTTCTCCTACACAATTTTCCTCTCTTTTCTCACTCACCCCCATCAGCATGCAAGCATCATTTAAAAACAAAAATCTTCCTTGACGTCACTTTTCCTTCTTCAGCAACCATCTTATTTCTCTGTTCTACTTTACGAAATTATCCCTTTAAAAAACCTGAGCCTATGTTTGAGGCCAGCATTTCCTCTTTTATTATTCTTTCCAGTCAGCCTTTATTCCTCCTCCCTCCACCCAAACAATTCACAAGGTTGCCAGTGACATCCAATGATCATTCCAACGGTCATTCCTCAGTCTTCACCCGAGCATCTGTCAGCAGCATTTTGACACAGCTGACCACTCATTTCCTGGAACCTACTTCACTTGGATTCCAGGGTCCCTCTGTTTCCAAAGTCTTCTCTATGCCAACCCTCCCAGCCCTGTCCCATCAACCTCTAAACACTGGAGAAGACCTGGGCTTATCTCCAAGACCTCTTCTCTTTACTACACTCCTCAGGAGATTTCATCTAGGCTCATGACTTTAAATAATATTCATGTGCTAATGATTCCCCAATGTTTTATCTCCAACCTAGACGTTTCCCTAACTCAAATTTCATTTATCCAACTACCATGATTTTGTGTCTTTCCTCTATATTTATTCCTCATTTCAGTAAGTGGAAAGTCTGTTCTTTCAAGTCTCCCAGACCAAAAACTCCACAATCACCTTTACGCCTATCTTTCTCTGTCATCTCACATTTAAAGTGGCAGCAAATCCTCGACTCCACCTGCAACATATATTCTGAATGCAGCCACTTCTCACCTCCACCACCACCTGGTCTGAGCTACCATAATCTCTAAGCTGGACAACTGCTATTGCCCCTCACTGCTTCAGACCTTGTTTGGCTGCAGTTTATTCTCCTCACAACAGACACTGTGGTTCTTTCAACACATTGGTACTCATTTGTCCAAAACTCTCAATGATGGTGATATAGCTCCTGTATAATCTGACAAGGGAACAATTAAGCAAAGATGCAAAAGAAGTGAGAAAGCAAACCATCCAGGCAAAGAGAACAGCAAGTGTATAAAAGGTTTATGTAGCAGTGTGCCTGCATGGTCAGGGAATAGCAAGGATCTTTGTGTGTTCCTGGAGCAAATATGCACTCACACTGACCAAACATCACCCAGAAACTCTCCTCCACAGTGTGGGCAATTTCTAAAGCCCCATCAAATGTGCAATACTCATTCAAAAAATAAGTGAACACTAACTAAGGTGACTACTACAATTACATGGAACACTTAAGTCAGTAGGGGAGAAGTTAAGATAGGTCTTTAAAAAGTACCATGAGATTCAAGAGGTGGGGGAAGACAATTGGAGAGATGATGATAAATCAAACTCACTTTAATATGTACCAATAAATAGTCATTTCTATTTACTAGTGTTCTATTGCTCATGTATACACACATGCATTTGTGTGTGTAAAAGAGTGTGTACACACATGAAAAGCAAAAGGATTTTAAAATTTAAAAGAGCCTTATACATGTACGGTAACAGGAAAAGTAATTACATGTTCAGCCTTGGACTCATTTGAACTGCTAGTTATTTTAGTTCATGCATTTTGCCCATTTTAGTTTATTCAGTATATTTTTATTCTACTGGCTATTTTAGACCAAACATTCTTTTAAAAACTCTCAGATGATCCTGACTTTATCCCTTTTCAAAATGTTGATCCTAGAACTAATATAAATTTGTGTTTGTTGGCAACAGGCTGATTTACACAACAAAAGTCCTAATAAAAAATAATGTTGGTCCCAGGACCAACATAAATTTGTGTTTATCAGCATGAGACTGATGTACAAAACTAGAGTCATAAGAAAAGAAATTTAAAACTATGAAGGGAATTTGTTCTACTGGGAACCATAAAAAGCACTTTCTAATCTCCAACTTGCAAGCCTACCATACCATTTTTTTTAAACTGTTGGGGTTTTTTTGCAGTAACAGAGTTTGAATTCAGGGCTTACACCTTAAGCCACTCCACGAGCCCTTTTTTGTGATAGGTTTTTCAAGATAGGGTCTTATGAACTATTGGACTGCCTTCAAACAATGATCCTCCTGATCCATCTGCCTTTTGAGTAGCTGGGATTACATGCATGAACTACCTGGCTTAAACATTTTTATTAGCATATATTAATTGTACAAAATAAAGGGTTTTATTGTGACATTCAAAAATAAGGACTACTTCATGAATTTGTTTGTCATCCTTGTGCAGGAGGCATGCTTTCTCTGTATCCTCCCAATTTTAGTATGTGTGTTGCCAAGTGGGCAACTACCATTACCTTCTTATATGTTATTTATTTATTTTTATCTATTTATTTTGGCAGCACTGGGATTTGAACTCAGGGCCTTGCACTTGCTAAGTAGGCTCTTCGCTACTTGAGCCACACCTCCAGCCCACCATTACCTGCTATACTTTACCCCTGAAAGGGTAAAGAGAACTCAGTACTTGTCTCTATAGCACTGGAAATGCTGGGAACCCAGACTCCAGAATTCACTTTTTATCTACAGCTGACCCTCCTTATGACCTATAAGCTAATCTTCCTCTATGAAACTGAGTAAATGAGAGATAAGAATAGGCTTTCATGTAAAATTTAAGTTACAAATACTACAGGAAGAAAGCACAAAGAAAAACCCCTCGTTATACCGCAGACAATGACTTTTTTGTGTGTCTTTATAGCTGAAGTTCCAACAGTTAGTTATTTAAGCAATTTACAGCCACTTTGTTGTAACATCAAAGATTGCTACAACAGCAATCTTTCTTGTAAGCTAAAAATGAGACATTTAGATGCAGCCAAGTGAACAGAATAATTTGATTTTTTTATCAGCCCTTCGTCCAATCTTCTCTTAGCTAGATGTAGAAAATTACCTGACCTATGACTGTGAAAATGTCAGCCTTTCTGCCAACTGCCTTAATGGCAGTCTCCCCAGCATTAGCAATAAATACATTTGCCCTTCCCTTTTTCAAGTTATAGTACGTCGGCAAGTATATTCACCTGACAAGACTCTAAGTTTGGCAATTTACTAGGCCTAGGCTTCTCTTCTCATAGTAGCAGCTGTGTCACAGTTTTCTTCTTCTTCTGGAATTGACAGGTAGACATCTTGTGTTGAATGGACTCCCAGCTCAGGTTGTTCTGTCAAGGGAAATCTTACTTCCTTTCCTAGGGACATTTCTCTTGTCAACAAGTAAGCTTTTATCTGAAATTGACTATTACCACACAGAAAAGCCAAAGCTAAGAAACAGTGAGGGCTAAGACTATCTGTGAAGTGATAATCTGGTAACATTGGTTCTTCAAAGTGACAACCAGGAAGCCTAAGTCTGGAAATTGCTCTTAGTTTGTGCATAAACACATAGGAGCACATGTGAAAAGGAAAGCCAAAGTCAGCCTAATTAGAATTTTATACTTTACGAAATGTTTTCTAAAATGTATCATTCAATTATTCCCCCAAACCATGTTCAATAGATATAATTCATCTATACTTACTTTTAAAATGAGAAAAAATGAGGCCTACAAAAGTTAAGAATTTTGTTACGGTCATTGAGAGAGTAACAACACACAGAACTCAGTCTCAAAACTAAAGGTGTATTCATGCATTTGTGACTATGAAATAACAGCCTAACATGGGTGGGCATAGCGCTGGGTATCACAAACACACCGAATGAAAGAGACAGGGTCACTGCCCTCATGGCGTTTATAATCTAGTGAGTGAGTCAGACATTAACCAAAATAATCACTACTGCAAGTTGTTACAACATATGATAAACGCTATCAAAGGAGAGTATTATGACAGTAAATGTCAGGAAAACATGACCCATCTAGGATTTGACGGCTCATGTCTTTGAGGGAATCTTTAACATGCCAAGTTAAAAGACCCCATGGAAAAATGCTGATTAGTCTTGACTAGGGAATGTCTACAGGAGAAAAGCAATGACAGAGTAGTATCTGTACCAGAGAGTAAAGCAAATTACAAAACCAAGAATTATAGTGTAATAATGAGTGCTAAATCTAATGGAACAGGAGTTAAGTCCAGAAGCGAGCTCAAATACACTTAGGATTAATTGATAGTGCTGGGACAACTAGGTAGCCATCTGGGGGGAGGGTGGGCAGGGGCGACAACTTAAGCCCACATTCCGTATCAGATTATAGGGAGTAAAATCCAAATAGATTAAGCATTTCAGTATACAAACTGAAGCAATAAAGAAGAAAAGTGACAAACATCTTTATAAGCTTGCAGTCAGCATGCCTTCCTAATATGACTATAAACTCAAAAGTCATAAATAAAGGAAAGGATTGATACACCCGCACATAAAATTTTTCTAGATAGCAAAAGAATACCATCACAAAGTCAAAAGACAACGGGCAAACTGAGAAAAAAAGTTTGGCCAGTCTATCACAAAGAACTAATAACCCTAATTTAAACAAAAAAAAAAAAGGCTAAAAAATCTGAGATAAAAAGGCAAAGGAGCCAGGCACCAGTGGCTTACACCTGTAATCCTTGCTACTCAGGAGTCAGAGATCAGGAGGATCATAGTTCAAAGCCAGCCCAGGCAAGACCCTATCTCAAAAAAAATCCGTCACAAAAAGAGCTGGTAGAATGGACTCCTCCTCCCTCTCTCCTCCTTTTTCCCCTCCCCATCTCCCTCCCTCTCCCTCTCTCCCTCTCCCTCCCCCTCCCCCTGTCGTTCCCTGTTCCCCTCGCTCTCTCCCTCTCCCTTTCCCTCTTCCTCTCCTTCTTCTCCTCCTTCTCCTTTTCCTTCTTCTTTGTTATTGTTGTCATCACATTGTGGTTATTATAGTTGGGGATGGAACCCAGAGGTCTTGGCATGGTAGGCAAGCACTGTACCACTGAGCTATATCCCTAGCCCAAGATTTTTCCTTTGTGATTGGTTTTCAATGTTTTGACTCTGACGTATCTTAGTTATTTTTTCCTTGCTTGTATCTCAGTTGGCATTTGGAGAGCTTTTTGAGTCTCTAAATTTATGTCTTTCACATTTGGAACTATATGAGTGTTATCTCCTGCCCGATGACTCCACTTTGTTGTACATTAAACATTTTGATATTGTCCCACAATAACAAGGCCTAGCTTTCCTTATCAGTCCCCACTCAATATCTACCTGCTTGACTCTTCAGTGGTTTTAGGCAAATGGCTTTAACTTTTTATCCAGAGTTCTTAGTCATTATCTGTGGAATGGTTAGGTAAAGGAGAGCTACTTAGCTATTAAGAGAAGTGCGACTTGACAGAAATCTACCAGTATGCTAATGCACTCCTGATAGTAATGTGGAGAAACGACCATTTTCACATATTGCTGCTGGCTGAATAAACTGGCCTAAACTTCATGGAGGGCATTTTGATGATGAAATTATGCACACATATAATCTTTAATCTAGCAGTTCCACTTCTAGTAATTAATCTTACAGATTTGCAAAATGACATTTCCATACAAAATTATTTACTCCTATATTGTTTGCAATAAGATTAGAAACTGACCAAAATTAGAGTTCAGATTTAATAAATTATGGTTCAATTGTACAATGCAGTCACATTTAATTGCAAGAAGAATGAGGGCATTCCCTTTGTTCTTAAATGGGAAAAAATCTGAGCTCCATTCAGGCAAAGGCATGGGGCAAACAACATATATGCTACCATTTGCATTAAAAGGAGGAAATGTATATTTGCATTTGCTAATATATGCATAAAGAAACTCTGGAAAGCTAAACAAGGAAAAAAGGCCGCATTAGTGCTTGCCTGGGTAGGAAAGGGAAAGGTAAGTGGTAAAATTTGGGTGGATTCAGGAAATGGTGAGTAAGAGACTGAACAATATGAATATATTACCCATTCAAGAAAATTTTAAAGGAATTTAAAATCAAAGTACATATAATGAAATCTTCGCAGCTCATGTGCACACACATCTATTCAGCCATTCAACAAAATTTACTAAGCACATACTGTACCAAGAGCTTGGTTAAGTAATGGAGATCTTAAGGTTGATTTTGACTAGAAAAACATTTCAATTTAAGTGGCAAGTGCTCTGACAGAGGTATTCCCAGGATATTCTGGGAATAATTTACTGAGGACTGTTATTTTCAGGTGACAGAATTCCAATTCAAACTAATTTGAGCACATAAAAGATAATTTTGTCAAAAGGATATGGGGTATATCACTATTCACCAGCCTGGGATTCTCTGAACTGGATGATAGGAGAAAAAAGCTCCCAGATTTACAGGTCACACATAGACCAGTTACTCAGAAAGAAGCAAATCTTACTCTCTCAGTACTCACTCAAAATTCCCAGGAAAGAAATCTGTTTATTAGGCTTATGTGCCTCCCTGACCTAATCAACACTCCCCCCCCCACAGTTCTTTATAGTAAGTAAGTTAGTGATACTATATATTCACTGAAATGGAGGAAACTTTTTTTGGGGGGGGTGGTGAACAGTTGAGTCATTTGTACATGTTCAAAAATGATATACTTCAAACGCAGCATTCCTCACCTTTTACTACAGGAGACAGGCTTTGAAAACTGAACTCAGCTGGTCTCTTGACAACACCTGTCAATTCCTTTGTGTTGAGGATTTGGTACCAGCAGTGCACCTGACACCTAAAAGGCCACTAGGGAAATGTGCAAGGCACCCAAGATTTCAGAACAAACAGCCTCACAAATACAGGCAGGAGGCACAGTTGCAGGTCTTCCTCACGAGCTGCTCTGTAAGTGTAGGCAAAGGATTTCCTCTGTGTTTCTGTAAAACAAGGTCTTTTTCACTTGGTGCATCCTGCTCCTGAGAGGAACTTGAATTTTCTAGTAATACTTCTATTACTTAGTAACAACAATAAAGCTCCTGTTAGGTGTCATCAAGATTGAAGTCATCTTCACCTTTAATTCTTGAGGTAATGGTAATTTAGATACACACCACTATGAATAAGGTAAAAACCCAAGACAGAAACTGCTGTGCACAAGATCCCAAGTTATTTTAAGCAACATTCAACTCCTAATAGTTCCACATAGTTAAACACAAAAACAAAGCCATTCAGTTCCTAGGAATGTGCCTAGCTGACCACCCCACTATACCCTTCCAAAGGAGTACAACCCAAGCCAGTGTTTCTCCCCAAGTCAAATGCTATTAGGGCATAAGTCCAAGCAGTATAAGTAAAAGGAGGATTATGGGAGAACACCTTTACTTGCCCTGTGACATGTGGCTGGCCAGCAGAGCACCTGATATACCCACAGCCCACAAGGAAAAGACCTTCAACCCCACATGATCCAGATATTTTGATACTTCTCTTAGCACTCCTGGTCTCCCCTCCCACCATTGTAGATCAGTGCTGACCACGAGAAAAATAATTCAAAGCACAAAGGTGAGCCCTAACTGTAATTTAAGATTATTTAACACATTTAAAATGATAAAAAGAAACCAGATGTAAATAATATAACCCAATATATCTACAATATTAGCACTACCACATGTAACCAATATAAAAATTATTGAGGTTTTTTTCATACTAACTCTTCAAACACCAGTGCTTACTTTACATGTACGTACATGTCAATTTGGATTAGCCACATTTCAAGTGCTCAGTCGTCACAGGTATGGCTAGTGGCTTCTGTAGTAGACAGCACAGTTCTAGATATTTTTCCATTAACATTCTTCACATTAAGGTAGACACTGTCACAATTGTGAAGACACAGCTAAGCTACCAAGTGCCATGAACCTGAAACATTCCTAACCAATACTTCCAAGTTAGTGGGAATGACCATGGGATCCCACTAGCTCCCCCAGCTGATAGGTCTTTCTTCTTCTACTACTATACTGCCTAACCCTACTGGCTTTTTTCTTCTTCTCTACCTCCTCCCTTGATACTCTGAAATCTGTACTTCCACCCATCCTCAGAAGTACATCCAAACTGGTCCTAGAAAAATTAACAACATACTCTTGAAAAGTGACTCATTTTTACCTTCCCTTTCATACTTCATCTGTACCTGGTAATAACTTCTATTAGTCCACATATGAAAACTTCATGGTCAACAGAATTTTGAGAAATAATACAAGAATGATCACTGAACTATCACTTATTGAGCATCAACAATACTAATTTATTTCAAGGGTATACAAAAACAAAGAAAATAGTAATACCTTCTGTTCCCAACAAACAGAAGATCTAACTTAATCTTGGTGTCAAGGTTGAGACAAAAGTATAGTTATCTCCATGAAAATAACACATGGAAAATCTATCGTCCCACAAACAGAATTAGTTACAGAATTAGAATCCAAGGTTTCTGCCTCGCAGGTCACTCTCTTTTTCTCCAACAAATGTCCAAATGTCCTCTGCTCTTGAGGAGCTCACACTCTACTATGGCTCCTATCTTTCCCTTCATACATGGTACCACAGCAAGGTGAGATAACAGAAGTGTAAGACATTACTCAAGAGGAGTTGTCATGAAATGGCTGCTTTCCTCTTTGCACAGTATTTCTAGAGGTTGCCAGAACTTAATGCATAAGCTGCAGATTTTTCAAATTTTGCTAGGTCAGATGTAACCAAAAAAGTTTACTGCCTTAAATTCCATTGTATAAGCATAAATCAATATTAAGAAAATGTTCACAGGACTGGGGGTACAGCCAGCAGTAGAATACTTGCCTCGCATCACAAATCCCTGGGTTCTAGCCCTAGCATAGAAAAAAAAAGAGGAAAATATACATGAAAGTAAAGAATATATTGCTTAGAAAACTGTTCCATCACCAGGAATAGTGGTCCATATCTATAATCCCAGCTACTTGGGAGGCAGAGATCAGGAGGATTGCAGTTTGAGGTCAGCACAAGCAAAAAGTTAATGAGACCCCATCTCAATCAATAAGCCAGGAATGGTGGTCCCATCTGTGTTCCTACCTATGTGGGAGACTATAGATAAGAGGATCACAGTCAGAGGTCAGTCCAAAGCAAAAACACAAGACCCTACCTGAAAAATAACTAAAAAGCCAAAAAGGACTTGGGGTGGGGAGGTGGTGGCTCAGGTAGTAAGCGCCTGCGTAGCAAGCATGAGTCCCTGAATTGAAACCCCAGTGCCACCAAAGGGGAAAAAAACAACAAAAACTGTTTCATCATCTTACATATTGCCCAATGATGATCTTTAGTATGAAAAATATATGATTGTATAATATATCAAAATTTACATTTCATATTAGGAAATAACATCTTTGATTAAAATATTAGGCATGTAAACCAACATTAAGGTCTATCTAAGAATTAAAACAAGAGCAAAATAAAAACTTGCAAACTTGCTTACTGTGCTTTGTTTCAATTAACTAATATTAGGTCTTCAGATACAACAAACCCATGCAGACATTGCTAACAAGGAGGTTGATACAGACAATATAGAACATGACCTTAAGCTCTGCCTATTGAGGAAATGAGTGATCTGTTTTCATTTTGAGATATCAAAAGGGGTATCAGTTGTTTACATGATGAGGATTTAACACTTTTTAAATTCTGGTCTTAAACATAACCGCCCAAGGGGTAGTGAAGGAAGATCTTTGTACGGATGAACTCTGTGCATTTGATTGACAACAGGAAATTACGCATGTGACAAGCGACACAGATCTACACACATACATTGTACTCACATCAATTTCCATATTTTATTACAGTTATATAAAGTGTAACCCCTGGGGGAAAGACACATAGGATCTCTCTGAACCATTTTGCAAATTCTCTGAGAGTCTATAATTATTTTAAAATGCAAAGGCATTATAAAATAAAAAATGTACCTTAAAAAAGTATCTCTGATCATGCAGGCACTATGACATATAAGCTTGAATGCCACTCTATCACTGGTTTTTACCTGTTTTAATAAAATAAAGTGTTTCCTAAAAATTATAAAAAGCAGCATAGCCAAGGAATATAATCTCATTAAAGAAGATGGGCAAAGTGGTAAGAAGAAATGACTGCATAAAAAGACAAAGGCAGAGAATTAAACAATAAAGAGTGGAGCTTTTATTTCTTTTTAATACTTGCTATCAAATGTGCACTTGCTAAAACCCTGTAAATGGAAGTTTAGGTGGAAAAAAGTGACTTTGCACAGGGTGAGAACACTGTATTTCAAATTAACAGGTTTGTCAGAGGGCTGACAGACTTACAATTTACATGGATTTAAATTTTTTCTTGTGCCACCTGACAGAAGGGGGAAGAAGCACCTCGGGTTTTAAAAGCTCATGATTTAAAGCAGAAATAGAAGGCTACGAAGAAAGCCGTGTGGCAGAAAGAAAGACTCAATGATGACCACAGGGAACACTATCCTCTCTAATCGATATAGAATTATGTAATGCAAAGGTGTTAAATAATTATGCAATCTTGGATTCATTACAAAAACATATATCATGCACATATGAATAAATGAATAAAGAAAAATAAAGCATACATCAGATGGACTACTGAGACCAGAACACAACAAAATACATGGATTTACATTCAGGCCAGGACAAACATATTGATTCTTTTAGCCTTTTATTTAGAAAGTGTATTCATTTTCATTTTTAATGAATAAATATCATTTACTTCATCTAAAAATGCCTTCCTGGCTGCAACATGTTGCTAAGATGTAACCCATGTGGTTTAAAGGTGCTTGTAATTCTTGCTGCCCACCCCCTTAAGTTTCCCCCAGCCTGACACCAACTGACCTCGTCCACTGGTAGTGTCAAGTCCACCTGCCTTCAGAGCCTAGGTCAGTTCCAGTTCACCAGTAATGGCTTCCTTGGTCACCTACTCCTCAGTGACTGGCTCCTCTGTTGAATGAATGCCTATGTAGCCTACAAATTCCATTTGAGATCTAATCTATCCAGTGCTACTAGCTCTTTTTTTTTTTTTTATAATTATGAACTGGATTTTAACACCTTCAGGAACAACAGCCATCTTTTATTTACCCAAAACCTAGCATAAGAGACTTCTCAAAAATATACCCTAGTCCTACATTGGCTTAGCCCTACTAAGTTGCTCTGGTATAGTATTCCAGTATGCAAAAATAACTAAATATTGACATGTAATTTCATGATTGCTATCTTTTCAAGCTCTATGTTATCAGAAAAACTGAAACACTTGTAATGACGTCATTCAAGTCTCTAATGAAATAGTGAACAGACACCTAAGAGCTGACAAAAGTTAAACCCAATCATTTAAGGCAGAGCTCTTAAACTGGGCACCAGTGACTTATGCCTGTAATCCTAGCCACACAGGAAGCAGAGATCAGGAGGGTTGTGGTTCAAAGTCAGCCTAAGCAAAGAGTTTGTGAGACCCTATCTCAAAAAAAAACTCTTCACAAAAAAGGACTGATGGATTAACTCAAGGTGTAGGCCCTGAGCTCAAACCTCAATACTGAAAAAAAAAAGTGTAGCTCTTCCAATGATTCAAACTAAAAGGGAATATACAGCTAGTGGAATAGTAGGGAAGAATGATCAAAAGCTTTACCAAAAGTAAGGTAATCTAAGTCTATGATACTCACTTCCCTTACCAGAGTAATTCTGTCATGACTATTTCCTGATCACCAGTTGTTCCAGCCAGCTATTGCACTCCTATTTAAAAATTTGCGAATCATTTATTTAAAGATCTGAGTGTAATTTCTTTTTAAATCTCCAGAATGCTTTTACTTACTAGAATCTTCTAGGATCTTTCTGGTTCTCCATAATTTCTAAAGATAACGTCTCTGAGAGCACCCTTGCCAGTTCTCCCCAAGAGCCTCCGAGGCACACAGCCTTGCTAACGTCTTGACTTTAACTCAGGAAGACCCATTCTGTATCGTTACCTCCACAACTATAGCATAATAAATCTGGGTAAACTTAAACTACCAAGATTGTGGTCATTTTTTATAGCAGCAATAGCAAACTAATCAGTCCCTAATTAAAAGCATCTTGGCCAGCTGGAGGTACGACTCAAGTCTGCCTAGTAAGCACCCAGCCTTGAGTTCAAACCCCAGTACTGCCAAAAACAAAAAAGCAATATATATATATATATATATATATATATATATATATATATATATATATATATAAAGCATCTCAGACCATAAGGAAGTGAACCATGTCAACAGTCACATGAATGGACTATTCTAAGTCCATCTCCACTGGAGCCTTTAGATGACTATAGCCCTGGTCAACACCTGAGTGCAGCCTGGGGGACCCATGAAGCACAGTCCCCCCAGATTTCTGACACACTGATAGTAAACATTAGTGCTTTAATCCACTAAGTTTTGGAATGATTATTTTACACAGCAACATATAAGTAATATGGTAAAGAGATGCCTTAAAAAAAAAAAGCAGGGTGGGAAGGAGGGACTGCAGAAGTGGGTTTCAATTTTAAGAATTTTAAGATATTACAAAGGCTTGCACATGAATGTTTATAACAGCAATAGTCATAAAAGTCAAAAAGTGGAAACAAGTGAAACGTCCATCAATTGGTGAACTGGATAAACAAACAAAATACGGTACATCTAGCCAATGGAATATTATTCAGCCATAAGGAGAAACGCTGTACTGGTGGTACAACATGCATGGATCTCAAACACATGATGCTAAGTGACGGAAACCATCACAAAACACCAAATAGTGCATGATCCCATTATACGAAATGCTCAGAAAAGAACAGCTATAAAGATGGAAAATAGTTTGGTGGTTGCCAAGAGCTGTAGGTGAAGCTGGATTAACTGTAAACGGGCACGAAACATCTTACTGGGGTGATGGAAGTATGCTAACTAGATCACTATGGTGATTACTCAAATGGACAAACTTATTAAGTGTAAAATAAAAACAAGTAAATTTACGGTGTGCAAATTACCTCTAAAAGGTTGTCTTAACAAAGGTCAGGGGAGTTAACGGGCATGACTGAAAACAGAAATTTGAAGGAAGTGTATTTAGCCAGGGGAAACCTCCTAGACCACAGAGGCTTATGCAAAGACCCTAGGGCAGGAGCAGTCTGGGATGTCTGTAGCACAGCAAAGGTGCCAGGGCGGCAGGAGCTGAATGGAGAGGCAGACTGAGCAGAGCAATGATGGATAGAGGGTGATGTTTCAGTAGTCAGACACTTTTGCACTACTGGAAGAACTTCGAAAAAAGACAAAAAAGAGAGGCTTATGAGAATTCTGGGCAGAGGAGTGATGAAGACCTGATTTACATTGCAAAAGGATCATACAATACAAACAAATTATTAAAAGGAACAATATAAGGTTCCATATAGCTAGCTGCCTCCAGAGCTGCTGACCTCTGTTATCTGACTGGGGTACTAGAGAAGCCCCTCTCACAAAGGGAGGGGAAACCTGTTAGCTCCCCAAAATGTGTCCTGCCAGTTACCCTCATCAGAGCCTACATAGAGGCCTATAACACAGGTGAGGCCTCAAGCTTCACCCCCCAACTTCTGAATATGGGGGAGCTTGTCAGCTTTCAATGCACTGAATTTTACAGACTTCTCAAAAAACAATAAACCAGATAAACATCAAGATTCCGTTCAAACTCCAAATTATGAGAAAGTACATAAACTACCTAAAAACCATATTTACCTAAAAAAATATTTAGGGTTGACTATAAACAAACTTATCTCTGCATTGGCTATTTTATTTCATTACAGATGAAGTGACTGTCCCCAGTCTGTTAACACCTTACCCAGTTGTTTTTCTTCCCGGCATAAATTTCCATGTTCTCTCCGTACTGAGGCTCTTCCAGGAGAGTCTGGTACTCAAACATAAGGCGTGAGCTCTCACGGAGGCGGCTGCATTGAAACTGGTGGTACTGCTGCACGAGCTCCTTCACCACAAGCAGGAGGCACTCTGGGTTTGCAGGGTTCCAGGAGGCAAGGTTCTGCGGAGCCACAAGTAAGGACCAGTGAGAAAGAACTTTCCTACAAGTCCTGCATCACATTCATACACCAGTACAGAGGAAAAGAGTAATAAAATTCCAAAAGAGCAACAGATTATTCCTGATCACCTGAGGGCCCAGAGACAAAGTTAGAAGGGTCTTGTGACTTCGGTGATTCCTCCTGCCTTCTAAAAATCCACACAGGAAAAATCAAGCAAGAATTCCGTCATGAACAGGCAGAAACAGTGAAACGGACAGCAGGTTAGTAACAAAACAAAAAACTTCAGTATCCACAAAGACTGTAAATTTAGCCCCAGAACACTGAATTTGTTTCTTATTCTTTTACAACTTGAACTTTTATTTTAATCGTACCTAAATTCAGCATTAGATGCTATAGTAATTTAGCTCCAGATACACACTACTGCATCTATCTGCATCTGTAATACCAAATGTAAATACATACCCTTAAAACAATCGAGTTCTAAGTGCTATTGCACAACGGGGCCTGGAAAAGACAGGAATGGAATAGAGACAAAAGAAAATACAATTAGGAAATGCAAGATTCAGAGAAAAAAAGGAAGGACAGAGCTGTGAAATCTTATGACCAAGAAAGCTGCTAAAATGGGAGATCTGGTGGCGTACAGTAGTTGTTAAACTCACATTTTTTCATTCTACAAATATGTATTGATACCTATTATGTACAGCCACTGTTCTAGGAAGTGAGGAAAACAAGTCCCTGCTCTCCAGAGCTTACATTTCAATGGTACAAAACAAACAAACAATAAGTAAACAAACCCGATGGTGGTAAATGCTACTGAGAAAAATACAGCATACATTCTAGAAACCCAGTGGCCATCTGTATCAAATGACACTGATGAGCAAGACCAAGCTGAGAATTCCCTACTGAGTCTAGTACATGTGGTAAGTAGTGTCCTCAACAAGTACTACTTTGGAGGAGAAAAGCTTGATTGTTAGGGCTGGGATTCTGTTTCTTTGTTTTGCAGTACTGGGGATTGAACAAAGGATCTCAGGCTTCCTAGGCAAGTGCTCTACCACTTAAGCTATGCCCTCAGCTCTTGATTATCATGTCTAGGAGAAAGTGCACAGAAATAAATTATAGACAGCTAGCACAGACAATTCAAATGTGGAACTAGAGAGTAACATGGGTTCAAGGGAAAGTTTTGTGTGGATGTTTAAAGCCTGAAGAAATGTTGCTGCAGAGAAAGGGAAACTGATGATACAAGAGAAAGTGTACAGAATTACCAGGACAAAGTAGGCAGGTAGGGATCAAATCTCCAAGAGGGCTGGCCTTAGAAATGAGCACAAGTCCATAGGAAGCCAAAGAAAAGCCAACTAAATGTCCACGAATGCAGGCAGAACACCATGAGGCAGTGGGAACTTGCTACAGCTCTCTTCTGACAGCTTACATTTTCTCCATGGCATTGGAAAGAATGTGTTCATCTGAGAGTGAGGAAGGAGGGAAGATTGAAAGTTTGAGACAAAAGTATGAAAAAGAGTCATTGAAAAGAGCCTCTAGAAAAGCAAATTAACAGGGAAATTCAGTAGGAATTCCAGATACACCCAAAGCCCCACTGAGGTCAGAGGTGTGATTTTTTTGACCATGCTAGACAAGCACTATGCCATTGAACCATACCTCTAGCTCTGGAGGTGTGACTTTTTTTTTAAAGTGAGATTAATTAACCTCCATTCCACTGTGGAGTAGGGGAAGATTTGGATCTAACCAAGGCTGGAATTTTTGCCAGACAAGTAAAACTGAGAGAAAGATGGGCAAGAGCTCTTAAGTGGGTTTGTAAAAGAATGACTATAATTACGAACCACGGACACTGAGCTACAAACAAGCCAAGTCCATAAGAGAAGAAAGTGTTAATGAAAAGCCAGTATGGAAGAACTGCTGGAGTTGAGACATGACAACTCCATGAACAAGAGAGGCAGGAGGGTGTTATCAGAGCAGAGCGTGTTTGCATCTGGAGATGATGGGCGATATGTCTGTAACTAGTACTGAAAAGGTCAGGGTGTACACAGCTAAGATCACTGGAGGACAGGAAGTCAGGGACTACATCATCAGAAGGATCATTTATATGGACCTATAATATCACTCAGAATCATTGCAAGAGCAATGCTGAGAGGATGACCTTCAGCCATCTGCTAAAATCCTCAATGAATAGGGAGGAGGATTAAAAAAGGAGCAGTAGGCCCTAGAGTCTGTTTGGTGCAAATTTTACACCAAGGGTACAGGGTGAAGGGAAAGGAAATGACAATCTCTTTAACAACACCACTGAAAAGCAAAGCAATACCTACCCCATCTCTAAGCAAAGAGGTCATAGGGTAGGAAAGAAATCAGCTGCCATATATCTGAGAAGCAAGCAGGGAGTCAGAATCTCAGGGCAGAAAGAAAGTCAGGCTTCAGAATGGTGGTTCTCCACTTCCCAACAAAATCACCCAGAGAGCTTTAAGGATGCCTGGACTCTACCCACCCTGCCCTCAGATTTTGATTTAATTGGGTTAATCAGGAATGTGTCTTGGGTGCTGGGGTCTTTTTTTTCTAAAAGCTCCCCAGGTGATTCTATCCTGCAGCAAAGGCTGAGAAACACCAACCTGTTATAGGAGCTTTTGTATGTACAAGTTGAATGGGTTAATATTTGCATTGATTTTTACTGTATTAAAATTAAAAATAGAAAAATTTCAAAATATTTAATTTATTTTACAGTAACAAACTTACTACATGTTAATATGAAAAACATTTTAATAAAATATCTTTTTTCTAAAGTGAGAAGTATGGCATTGTTTTGCATTCTTACAAGTCCCTTTAATGTCTGGTTTAATGAAACAGTTAGATTCTCATATCTGTTTCTGCATTCAGTCTGCTGCAATATGTTATTCGGCTGAAGTATATGAAGAAAATCCAGTCTTAACCAAACATGTAACAGGTGTTTTAAAGGCCTTTCCAAATGACTTGATACCACACCAAAACTCACAAGAGAAACCAGGTACACAACAGCTGTAGGCCTAGCAACTTGGGAGCCTGATACAGGCGGGATCTCCTGAGTCCAGGAGTTCAGGGCCAGCTTGGGCAACGTGACAAAACAAAACTACACAGAACAAAGTTCCACAGGTAGCAATTTCTTAAAGGCTAGTTGCAATGTGGAAGAGTAAATCATGTTAATAAACATTTAATAAACTCTTATGTTAAATTTCATTCATCTACTGTGTCCTTTAAGTGAATGCATCTTTTACTCATGTATGATTTTGTACATCACACATTGGTAATTTAGAAAATACTGATTCACTGAATCATGCAGATCTTCCCAACGCTGACAAATTTCATTCAGCTAATATTTTTAAATCACATTCATTAATATCCTCATCAATCTTATCACAAAAGTCTCTTAACAGTGTAAAAATATCAACCTAAGGGCAGTAAAAACAACTTTTCAAATTTGTTAGTTTTCACTTGAAGGCTAGAATCTTATCATTGGCAACAAATACCCAGTTGTTTTCCATAAAGTGATAAGCTCACTTTGTCTGTTTTTGAGAAAATGTCTGCTAAATACCCACATCTGAATAGCTATGGTTCATCCACCAATCATTCTTCCAAGGTAAAAGATGAATCCAAGAAAAAAGCAGCTTGTTCAACTTACAACTCAAACAATCACACTAATGATTCTCCTTGGAACAACTGTCATCCTTCAGTATGCAGAAGTCTTCCATGTATAGTTCTCACTTTGTCACACAGAATGTTGAAAAGATGCATCCTCAGGGTTGGAACTTCATAATTTCATAATTTTTCTAACTCCATCAAGGACATTTTTAAATGAACTGGCATTGTTTTATTGAGAATGTGTGACAGTGGAGAACAGAATGACTACTGGTACATTTGATGCCACTGCCTTGATTAATGCTAAGGCATCAGTGGTACCCACCACCACTTCCTATAGTGTAAGAGCAAACTTCAGCAAAGTAAAAAAAGAAAGGTTGGAGGGAGAGTTACATCTTCAAATGATTAGGAAAATAATTTTTACTTACAGGGCTCTGAAAGGAACCTGAAGATCACACTTTTACAATCATCACACTACATAATATTCACTTAAAGACAAACTAAGCATGGCTTCTATAAAAAGAATCCAAACAAAAAGAAACATATTTGGGAAAAGGATAGCAATGCCCTCCATAGCTGTGGTTTCAATATCCACAGATTCAACCAATTGCAGACTGAAAACATTGAGAGAAGAAATTGCATCTGTGCTGACTATGTACATTTTTCCTTGTCATTCTCTAAACAATATCCTGTAACAACTATTTACATAATATTAGGTATTCTAAGCAATCTAGAGATAATTTAAAATATGAGGGAGGATGTGACTAGATTGCTACAAATACTCCACCATTTGAGCAACGGACTTAAGTACTGCAGATTTTGGTATCCATGGGGTCTCTTGGAACCAATGGTGACAGCATGGGACGACTATACTTTGCTCTATTGAGTGGGTTGATTTATGAGGAATAAATGACAGTGGGGAAAGCATTAAGCGCTCCTTCAGGGAGAGGAAGGACAGACCTTAATAGATGTTCAAATAAACACTTGACAAACTGAGGAAAGGCGAGAGCTTCAGCATCATACAATGACTCAAAGAAGTATCTTGATACGAAAGTGATTTGATGAGAAGAACTCGGCTGGCAAACCTCTTCACCTTGATAGCTTGAAATCCTTCTAAGTTACTCAAGAGAACATTTGAAGTCTTAATAGGCTGTAACAACATAGTACAGAACTTAAAATGATCATTATATAGCTCCCTATGCATTCCTTCAGAGATCAATAAACATTTATAAATAGGAAAAATATACAGTATTTCACTTCTTAGTCAAGTATTCCTTTGCTATACTACTAGAACAAAAGGAAAGGCTTTTGGTTATCTTGATTTATATTTTTTAAATTCTATCGCTTTCTCTTCAGCTGCTTGGCAAGCTTCAAGCTATATCCACACAATAAAAAAATTATGAAAACATATAAGCTGGCAAACATCTCTTACCAATTTGAAATCATTTCAAGTGATTCAAACTAATTTTTGAATGCATAGTGAAGTCCTGCCAACCATTAAAATACATTCTCGCAATACATGAAAACACATTTGATTTTAGTGGCCATTCAAAGATACATGTCTTGGGAAAACATCCCCATCAAGGAAAGTTTACATGTACTGAACAAGATAAAAACTCCTCTCCACATTGACCACTTTTATTTGTTAGGAAATCTGTGGTTCGACCCACTTTTCCTAGAAGTGGAGAGCACAGAAAATATACAAGGTTTTGGTCACTCCTTAAGACCAGGATATAGTTTAAAAACAAGTATAGGTGTATAAGACATTAGAGCTTTACATTCTCTCGAGAAAGAAACTGAGAAAAATGCTCAGCTTTTTCAGGGAGAGGAGAGGAAGGAAGCTTGGTAGACCTTTATAAAAGAGGAGGAAAAACAAATGCATCTCCATTCGCAAAATTCTTATTCTACTTATTTTCAGTGATGCAAGAAGGACCCTCACCCTACCATAAGGACGGGCACATTCTTCTTTCTTTATTATCACAAAGGAAAGACAAAAGAAAAGGGATTCCAAAGTCAAGGAATTACTAATGCAATGGAAGAAAGTGATAAAGTATAGTCAATGAAAATAACCAAGGAAAAGAATTAACTACCAGTTTATAGTAGGAACTTAATCTCACTCAAATACCAGTGAAGTAAAGAAATACCTGGGCATACCTTTCAGAAAAGGTATATGCCCAGTGTTTCAGAAGCTGGTCACCTAAAGAGGTAAGTGCAGACGAGACCGCATAGACTGTGACTCTGGCTACCCTCCCCGATGTGTTCACTGAAATAACCAGTTTCTGATCAAAGAATCCACACTTGCCCTTAGCTGCCATGAGCCTTTTCATGTGCGAGGCAACTGTCCTTTCCCTACTCTGGCTCTCCTGTCCAGGCTGCCCAACATGAGGGATGTTCCAGCTCATGTGAGCCTCAACCTTCCCACAGTTCTCTGTCATAAATACACTCCACCGTGCACCTTATACTCCCAAATAAATGGCCCCACCAATCCTCAGCTCTTATCTGAGCTTCCTTATGTCAGAAAAACAGTGAGAGCTAATGTTTTCACAAGCCTAGCTCAACCACAATTCAAAACCATAGTTTTCAGCCGCACTGAAGCAAAACTAGACATGCACAAGGACAGAAATAAATGGAAAGGTTGGGAAATAATATGCCAGTAGCTCATGCCTTTGGGCAGATTAATGAGGAAAGTAAAGTAAATGACAGGACCATCACTCTCTAATAATGAAGCAAGGGAAAGTCTTCACACGGAAAACTTCTTCTTTTACAAAAATAATCCAGATAAAATTTTTCAATGAATAAAAGGTTAAAATACAGGGATAATAAGTATAGTAAGAATATTACCTAAAACTTCTTACTACAAAAACCTAACTCTCTAGAATATCAATAAAATAAAAGGAAATTAAAACAGATAAACAACATATGAAAAGGATGCAACCTTATTAGTCACCAAAGAAGTGTAACTTTTCTCATTCTTCCTTTCTTACAAACTTATTTCACTGAAAAAGTAGTATATACATGGTAAGAGATTTTTTTTCAAATAGCAAAAAAAGTATACAGGTCTATAGTAAGTCTCCCTCCAAACCTAAATAATCAGACAGCCTCCCCAGAAGACTACCCGTCCCCACACGGTGGCAATGCATGTCGCCAATGTCTGACACTTCTTGGGGATCCCACAGATCCCCATGGCTTTGCTCATTCTAGGTTTCCTCTTCTACCCTTGCAAGATCCATTGCCTGCTCGCAGAGCTCAACCAGCCCCCTGGATCACTATCTAACTCATTAGCCCAACTTTTACTCCAGGACAGGACTTTAGCTCCACAATTATTTCTTGCTCCCATGGGACTCAATCATTTGTCCCGCCCCTCACCCAGCATTCCCCGTGAGAAAGGAAAGTTAAGCAAAAATTAACAAAAACAAAGTTTATGTCTTAAATTAGCCACAGTTTTTTCCCCAAGCCAATAGCTAATATTAGTGAAGGTAGTTTAATAGACACTTTTACATGTAAGACTATACACTGATATATTTATCAATGTATAAAGCAATTTATACATTATCATTTATATCAATGATATAAGCAACTTAGATTCATATCCGTTCTCCAAACTCCTAGTAATCCAATTTCTGAGAATCTAGCTAACAACTGAAAATAAGACAGGGAAAAGCTTTCTAAACAAAATGTACACAGTCCTTTCAAATATTTTAATATCATGAAACTGTAAATAATCTAAATGACCGATAAGAAATATTTTTAAATCTGTTAAAGTCATCCACAGGAAAAATATGCAATGAATGTTTTTATGCATATATGGTAAATAACATAGAAAATGCTTTTCTTAAAATAGTAAATGAAGACAGACATATATCTGCACATGCATACATACATTACAATCACAACTTTGGTAACCTCCATGCCCTACAACCCTCTACCAAAAAAAAAAAAAAAGCACAGAAAAAATATTAGAAAAAAGTTACTAACTTGGACTGGCACCGTGGCTCAGGTCTATAATCCCAGTTACTCTGAAAGTAGAGATTGAGAAGATAAAGGTTCAAGGCCAGCCTGGGCAAAAAGTTGGAAAGACCTTACTTCAACCCCTAAGCTGGGTGTGGTGACATGCCTGTCATCCCAGCTCTGCAGAAGGCATAAATAGTGGGAATGCAGTGCAGGGAACCCTGAACAAAAATTCAAGACTCTATCAAAAATCTAATTAAAGCAAAAACGACCAGTGTGGTTCAAGCAGTACAGCATCTGCCTAGCAAGTGCAAGGCCCTCTGTTCAAACCCTAGCACCACAAAAAGAAAAAACATAGTTAATAACTAATGTCTATAGTTGAAAGCTCTTTAAAAGGGTCTTTTTCTTAGTTTATTTTTCCATGCTTTTCAATTTTTCTGAATGTATATGTATATATGTATGTATACATAAGACGTGCATACCTTCAAAATAGAAAAATATGAAATTTTTAAACAAGAATAGGGCAGGCATGGTGGTGCATGCCCACAATCCCAGCACTTGGGAGGCTGAGGCAGGAAGATGGCAAGTTCAAACCTGGGCTACATATCGAGACCATGTCTGGAAAAAAGAAAACTAAAGACAAATAAACAGAAACATATTTCATTTCAAACTGTTTTTTTTTTTGGGGGCGGGGTGGGTGCTGTTTGGTTTCATTTGATTTTGCTTTGCTGTGTTTTGTTGTGGGATTGGGGATTGAACTCAAAGCTTCTCCATGCCAAGTGTCAAACTCAATTGAAACATTCCATTCCATTTGCCATGTATACATTTTGTGAAATCAGACTTCAAGTGTCTCTTCTAACCAACTGAAAGTTAGCTGGTTACAGAGTTTCTAGAGAACAAATCTTCCATCATTTCCCCCAAAATATGTACACTTCAAGCAACCTTGAGCTTACCACTTCTTAAAGTCCAAGCCTCATGGAACATTTCCTGAACACTAATGTAATATGCTACAATGGAATCATCACAGTTCTGGTAACTTGTCATGCTTCTCTCAACCAAAACTCTTTTACGTTATACTCATCTGAGTAGGAAGTCTTAGGAAACGACCAGTGACATTTTACATTTCTAACAGGACAGTAACTGAACAAGCATAAATTTTTTAAATATCATTTCATTTGAAAACTATAAAAGATAACAAAAAATTTTGCTGTTAGCCTATTTATAAGAGGATCAAATATTATCAGCCATGAAATATATCCTGCATATTAACACAGTTATATATGTATAATTTCTCAATTATCACCAAAAAATAATTTAAGGAAAATTATTTTAAACATATTTTTCATAATTTTTTCAAATATAGTAACTTCCCTAATTTTTAAAAGTATACTGAGTACAACATGAATTTGGAGTGAGTGAAAAGGAAGTAGATAAAGAAAAACTCACTATGGGACTACACAGAGCAGATCTACTCCCTCTGCCACATAACTGTCCTTCAAATATTTATATAGTCATATGGTTAACAAAAAAGTTAATTCTTACAGTTATAGTTTTAACTTGCAGTTAATGTTTGGGGATTTTACTCTTGGGAAGATTCAACTACTAACAACAAAATGAAATAGACAGAGAGAAGAGAACACTATGTACTCTTGTAGCCCACTCAGAAACAAATATTGGCAAGGCAAAAAATTAAACAGGGTAGTTTGTGACCCAGCGGTTTTATTTTTCAAATATTTTAATAACTCTCTTCATTCTCAATGGGCAGAGCCTAGTATTGCTGTGATGTCTGAAGATGTTGTTAATTATAGTCTTTGAAAACTCAGGGGAAGGTAATTAGAAAAAAATGCAAATCTCTAATATCCAACTGAATAGTTAGGTAGACACCAATGCAAGGCCATTTCTGGAATTAAATGGACTCATAAAGTAGTCTTGAAATACAGGAATGGTTAAGTTCTCACACCTACTTAAGAACTGTAACTGACAGGTAATTCGAATGATGCTGGTGAAATGTGGTGGCTTGTGACTTGTGTTCACTGGCCACTGCTACAGCCAGGTTTCCGCTACATCTTCAAACCGTGCATCTAGAGCTCTCCAAGGTTCTGATCCATCTCTCAACCCAGTGTGTGAGTACACAGGTATGTGTTCTAGGCTCCTAAAAGAGCTTTGTTTATTTAACTGACCTGCAGGATAACATCCCTCAGTCCATTCCCTGGCCAGCAGAATCTTCTGGGTATTAGTGCAGTATTGATGCTCATATCAATACAGAATATGCCATTTATATAACCTTGAGAAGGACAAAAGTAATGTCTCTGACAAAATACACAAAAACCTTAGTAGCTGAAAAGCAACTTTCCCATGTGATTTTGTGACAGTACTGACAAATCTCATAAAAGAGAAAAAGCAAAATAAAGAGCCCTAAGTCTGAACTACTTGAAATGCCATTCAGCAGGCAGTTTCGCCCAGTTGCTAGGTAAGCAAAACTCCCAACTAACACAGGAGTTGTAGAGTACCTTCAAGTATACACCAAGAGATGTGTATATGCTACTGCTGCATTACACTAGAACTTCTCTATCACCCCAATTTTGTACTAAGGTATCAGAATCACTGGTATTGGCATATTTTACTTCTTTGGTTTCTCCCATAAGATAAGCATGCTTTAAACCTAAAATATGCAAAAAAAAAACTATTCAAAAATTATGCTTAAGGCTCCATCTAGAAAATTCAAAACCATACAATATCCTTCTTGCCCTTCAGAAGTTGCTGTAATAAATACCTTTCAGATGCTGTTCAAGGAAGGTAACAAGGACACAGCCCACTTCAAGATGAATTTCCAGTTCATTTGGGTCTCTAGGATAACCCAGCTCCTTTTCAAGTCACACTTCCTTTTTTAGAATTGATGGATAGTTGGGAGGGAATACAGAAGGAAAAAAAAACTCAAAGCCCATATCTTGGTCTAACCATCCTTGTTTATTAAGAGGAAGAAAGTAAGTAGATAACTTCCTGTCTTGGAAACTCCCTCAAATGGAAGGGGAATGAAAATAAAGGGAAGCAAACCCTCCATGGAAAAGAACCTTGTTACTAATCCTTCTTCTCTTAATATTATAATGACCTAGGAATAAAACCAGTATCTTTCCTACAATATATAGTAAAGAACTAACACTGGAAACACTAAAATTGGGTGGGTGGGATGGCTCAAGTGGTAGAGCACTTGCCTAGTAAGCACGAGGCTGAGTTCAAACCTCATTACAGAAGAAGGAGAATAATAAAAATCTGTTTATGG
The DNA here is from genome assembly GCF_047511655.1 of Castor canadensis. Classification (NCBI taxonomy): domain Eukaryota; kingdom Metazoa; phylum Chordata; class Mammalia; order Rodentia; family Castoridae; genus Castor; species Castor canadensis. Next base: position 23,699,129 of record NC_133397.1, on the reverse strand, counting down.
CCCAGATTGGCTGTGGCTCTGACATGAACGCTGCTGCTATCTGGGCCCCTGATACCACATACCTTCCCAATCAATGCTACTCAGACCTTGAGTAGCAATACTGCAAGGACAGAAAGAGAATTAGTAAATATGATTTCAGCTTATTTCAAATTGTTTTTCCTGGGGATGTATTTAAATTTTCCAGGTTGTTCGAATATCATCCAGGGATGTGATTTTGAAGGAGACAGCTTGTTACTGTTTTTCCTGGCTGTACTACAAGAAACAACAGTGTGAGCTTATTTTAACTTAATGTGTGCTCTGTGTTTCTTTACAAGAAATTAACTGCAATCCTTTAGTTAAAGCAAACACTTTGTTAGTGTTTCACTTTTCACCAGAAAATATCTTCAGGAGCCTGTCAAAGCTAGAAAGTTAAGAATACCAATTCTGTCTATAGATTTTAAACTTAAAGCAAATTATTGAAATCACAGTGAAAAATCATTCAAGCTAAGTGCGCCTTTGCTGGCACTGAGTATTTCAGAGCGGTAGGTGTGAGTCAGGACAGCAGAGGACTCCTGCCCATTCCCTCAGAGCACGAAAAAAACTCTTTTCCTGCCTCAGACCCGGCTCAACAGATCTTCATTTCCTTCTGAGTGGGAAAATCACAAAGAAACTCATGGGAATGGGCAGTATGGAACAAGATCGAAAACAACTTCAACACGTTATTTATAACCAGAGAAATGTCTGCAGGCTCTCACACCTGGCTTCTGGCTCCTGGCCGAGGTGACTTCCCTGGCTAGCCCAAGTCCCCGGGTGACAATGATTTATATTACCCCAGTGGTTCTCCTCACCTTAGCTTAGCTCCTTGGATTAAGTCCAGACCTTCAGGATTTACCACACCTTCTTCCTCTTAGTTCAAATCCCACTTATTGACCCACCTGGCCGTTAGCCTTAGAGCCATCAATGTCTGTCCTAGTAACACAATTTGTACACAAATGAGCAGGGGAAACAGAAAAGGAGGCTCCCCCAGGCTGTGTTGAAAACAGTCACAAGCTGCTAGAAGAACAAGAAGGAGAAAGCAACACAAAATACACAATTAACTACAGGAAAAGACATGCACAAAGTATACTACACACATAGTGCAGTGAGAGCATTTGCTATCCTTGCCCTTCTCCCTAAAAACTTCACCACCTGGACCCAGGTCCATATGTCTTTGAAGTAAACCTACATTTAGTACACATCCATTGTTTTTGTTTGAGTTTTTTGTCGGTTTTGGTTTTGGTTTTGTTTGTTTGTTTTGTGTTTTGTTTTGCAATACTGGAATTTGAACTTGGGGCCTTACGCTTGCTAGGCAAGCATTCTACCACTTGAGCCACACCCCCAGTCCATTTTGCTACAGTTTGTTGTTCAGGTGGGGTCACACGTTTTTGCCTTGGCTAGACTAGGACTGACCATGATCCGTGTCCCACAGTTAGGATTATAGACATGTACCACTATATCTCACTTGTTTTTTGAGATAGGGTCTTGCTAACGTTTTGGTTTTTTGTTTGCCTCAGCTGGCCTTAAACCACTATCCTCCTATATCTACCTCCCACATAGCTGGGATTATTCACATACGCTGCCACACGCAGCTAGTGTACACCTATTGTTTGATGTCCAATATCCATTCTCCCTCCTTCTGGTAGAAGCAACCTAAATTTCTGTTTGGAAATCACTCCTCCCCATTCTGAGTCATAGCTCTGGAGTAAGAACCTCCAGCTAAAGCTCCATAGGTTCTGACTGCTTAACCCCATCAATATACTCTATGCACCCAGCCTCAGTGACTGATTGAGCTATGGGCACATACCAAACAAACCAAATGAGATTAATGGAGCTATCAGCTGAACTGCTGAGAAATAAGCATTTGTTTTCTTCCTGTGGTAGGAGAATAATAAATATGAAATGAAATAACCATTTTATATTCATAAGGGAAGGAACCTGGACAGCTATGTGGATAGGGAGAATAAAAGTCAACAAAGTAAAAGGCAGAGTGAAGAAAAAAAAAAAAGAAACTAGATCCTTAAATGACATTGTTTGAGTCACAGGACCAATCCTTATCTAAAATTCGACTCTAGGCTTTTAAGTTCTATAAACCAATAAATTCCCTTTATTGTTTAAGCCAGTTTGAATCAGGTCTCTGTTACATAAAAAAGGAAGAAGAAAGAAGGAGGAGGAGGAAAAGGTGGAGGAAGAAGAAGATGAAGAAAAGAAACAAAAAGTAGAAAAAAGAGAAAGAAGAGGAGGCAGAGGAGGGAAGGGGAGAAGCTGATACATCACATCACCATAGCACTATTTTATATTTTCTAGAAGAGCAGGGAGAGGTATATAAACTCTTACTAAGCCAAATAACTATTCAAGAGCCCTTTAATTGAAAATATAGATTAAATCTGGGGTACTTATATTTTCTGCACAAAGAAAAGTTAAGTTGGGGCTGGGATATAGCTCAGGGGTAAGAGCCCTTACCTAGCATGTGCAAAGCCCTGGGTTTAATCCCCAGTTCCAAAAAAGAAAAGACAAAAGACAAATATTTCTCAGATTTATCTGCAGGAATCCCTATAGATAAGAATTAATGTATTTTCACTAACATAACAATTATTACAATCATTTCTGTTAAGGAAAAAAATTTTTAAAGGAAGGAAAAATGGAAGCGAATACACTTTTGTATATTATAATTCATTCAGTGAATTTAAATTAAAATGTATCTGAAATGGGCATCTGGGATATTTCCCATTCCAGAGGTTGATTCAACAGTAATAAAGCAAAACTTCTGAAGAAGCCAATGGACCCACTGAAGGACATAAAGGAAAAACCGAGCAACTGGTCCTGACCTGATCGGCACTTTGATTACCAACACGTGTCTGGCCTCACACACCACACCATACCCATGCCTTCGTTAGCACTGACCTTAGAGATGAGCTCTTCACTGGCTTCATGGCCCCTTAACCAGAAGGTATGTTCACCTGCCCTCCCCTGACTGGAGCATACTGCACACGCACAAGCTGTGTGTGATGTATATGAATGCTGACTACATGCAAAGCTGGGAATGTGCACCACAACCAGAACACCTTTACAGCTTCTGCACACAGACTCTCTCCAGAGACTGAAGTGGGCCCCTCAGAACAGCCACAGTGACTGCATTGGAACCATGCGTTAACTTAGCAAGACATGGCAAGCACTGTCTCATCAAGCTTTGCTTCTTCAAGTTAGCCATCCCTCCCAACTCCCGAACCCATACCTCACTGGTTCTTTCAAAGCTGTGGTGCCCCTTGCAGTCAACTGAAGAAAAGCATCTGTTCCAATGCACTTGGATATGCACCAACCCAATGAAGTGCTTCAGGAACCTTAACAGGAACTTCCACTCCCAAGCTACCAATTTCTCCTTCCATCAACTCATTACTATCAAAGAGAATGGGGTTCTTTTTCTCAACAAACATCACTCAAAAAAAAAAAATCTCTTAACAGAAGGCTGTTAATGTGCAGCCTTTATTGATCAGGGGAACTTGCTCTCCTGCGGAAAGTTTCTATCCACAGTCCTGGCTCCACACTAACCACCACCATCACAACTGCGGGAGCAGCTTTAAAAGACAGACTCATAGGTCCTACCCTTTTGAGATACTAATTCAGTAAGCCTGGGGTGAGACCCTTTCTTTACCCCTAGAGAATCTGTTCTGTGGCACTGGATAGAAACTTAAAAATTTCATCATCATGCTGACAAATTTTCTCACTGTGATTAAAGGCCCAAATATCTCAAGTAAACTCATTAGAGCTGCACAGAAGATCCACTGACATGACGGAGCTAAAGGCTCCCCATTAGCTTTCCACAGGCTATGCCACTTGACTCCCCAAGTCACAGAAGGGGTCTACAGAATGTGTCTCTCAGATCCTCACCTAGGTCTCACAATGACCAACAACCTGGAATCCTGGGCTGCCCATACCAAAGAGGTGGTTAAAAAAAGAAAAAGCATGCTTCAACAATGGAGGGCAAACATTAGTTATGCTCATTTCTGCTTCTCCTGCAGCACTTCAGCTTCTATACTTGACCCCTTCATCTGCTTGGATCTGTAGTATCTTCCAAGCTCCCCCTGGGATCCAGCCATCACCGATTTAATGTTATCTATGCCCCAGAAAAAAAAGCACTAAATATCTTATTAATGGTGTGACCATTCTTAAATTGGATATATTTATTTGCATTTAATTTTAAATCATCATCTTTTCTCTTAAATGTGTTTGTGATGGTTTCAATAACATTAAAGAATTACTAAGCATTTGCAAATTGGCAGCCTCGGCCTCCAAACATGCTTTCTTTGACCCACACAAAATTTTTATTTGAAAATCTTTAGACAAGGCATACACACTTCAGCAGGTCACAATCCCCACTAATTCCAACTGTTTTACATCTACCTTTTTCACTCATTTATTTTACTTAACTGGCTCCTTCAGACATCTGCATCTATAACCCCTGCACTAAGATTTTAGGGTATTCTCTAAAAGAGATTGCTTAGCTTCTTACATGGTTCCTTTATTTATGTGAGACGCATCAGGGATTTATTAGTGTCATGTAAGCAAAATGCAGTAGAAAAGAATAGCTAGAATTTCCTTGTCATTGAAAATTAAGATAAAAAGGAAGCTCTCCTATTCAATGTACCTACTAATGTTCATAAGAAATGATGGCTTGGGTAGGAAGATTGTTTCATATTATTTTCCTTCAGTGAGACTCTAAAAAACTATCTGAGAACAGGGACCATATCTTATTTATCTTCATTCAAGTACTTTGTGGAACCTATAACCTATTGAATGTGGGCACTCAAATTATTTCCAACCGAATGATCACAACTATTCAATTCATTATAAACTAAATTAGGTATATTAAAGGATCCAAGAATTTTTCAGGTCAATAATGATACAGGCTACTGGGAGTCAAGTTTATCTGGTGCTTATGAGCAGAAGTAAAGAAAATAAAAGTGGACAGCAATTCTGAAAATACAATATTGCAATATGACTAATTATAGACATCAATCATTAGAAGTTTGAAGTGTCTGAAAAACAGTATCTTACAAGCATTCTTAGACATAATTTCTTTTCAAAAGCTAGTACACTTAAAATAAGAATGTAAAAAAAAGTTACTAAGACAAAGTGAAATTATCAGGGCTCAACAGACAGAGTCTAAGGGATACAAATAACACATTAAATCGTTTTCCAGTTCAAAAACCTGCATGAGATGTTGATCTTCCTGTTTTTCATAAACCTTATAATTGTGCTTCCAGAAAACTACCAAGCATCTGCCTCTATGTAGCTAATTCTTTTAATCTTGGAGCTCTCACAAGGAAATAGAGAGTATCCTGTGCCAGGATCACTATCTTCTCCAGCCAAAAGCATCGTGTCTTGGAGCCAATTTCCTCTTGGTAAATTTTGATCAAATTCCTTCCATTTGCAGCTTCCTTAGTAGTGGTAATGACTGCACATGTCACAAGTCAATATATATGTATGTGTTCAAAAATATACATTATAAACTTAACAGTAATATGTACACCTGTGCACACAGGTAAACACACATCTACATGTACAGCCAAACATAAATATATGCACCCACACTTGTTCCAGTAAGTCTTGCTTATGTGGCTCTGTGAGACTACTTCAGGCTTTCTTAATCCAGAGAAAATTCTCTGATATTTAATGTTATTTTGGAACGCTACATCGACCAACTCTGCTATGTAGCTACAATATAATGATAATCAAAATTCATAACAATAATTCTAATGCTATAAATGGTCCCTTAATGGTTCTGAATCATCAAAGAATGATTAAATTACATTCTAAGTGTAAAGATACTTTATCAAAACGCAATTATATTTTAACAAATGATGATCCATACGTAGCTTACACAGTAAATTTTTATGAGCCTGAATATTTTATTACTTGGCATACCTTATTTCCTACTTATTCTTGTTAAAGTAGAATTTCTGTGACTTTTACGTATGACTCTCATTTTAACATGGGCACAATATATATTATTAACAGGAATTACAAATTAACCACATCATCATATCTTTTCATCACGATATATAATTCTTCAATCCTTCAAGCGCCAAACTGTTAACTCTATAGTTACTGATGTTATTGTTTAAACTATACCATATTTAATGCAACTCATCTTTCTTGATGAATTCATCTTTTTTTCATTTATTATGGAAACATATGATACTGGGGCTTTTTAAAAACAGTGATGTCGTGGTGGGGGGAGAGTGAATAGAGCTATCTGCCCTTAAAGTAAATGGCTTCAAGATACTCTGCCCTTATGATGCTTCTGGTAATTTTCCACAACACAAATATGTATCAGTCTCATTTTGCCACACTTAATATCATGGCAAACTCGAATTTTGTAATACATTATACACAACTGCCTAAATAAAAACAAAAGACATGTTTATAGCTCATGTATAAAATGAAGCATAAAATTTTTAAGACAGCTGTTTCACATAATTTCAAAATCTGTATTAGGAGGAAAATGTTATTCTTGGTTTATAACTCTGCATCAGGTGATTGAAGACACAAGAAATTTGGGACATATATCTACCTAGCTAGTTATACAAAATTGTAAGAAACAAAGGAATGTGTTAAAGTACGCCAGACTGATACAATTAGCAAAAACAGATTGTAGTTAAGTTTATAGGGCAAATGATCGTGTTTTTTCAACCATAACTTGGAAAGAGGAAAAAAATGATAGAGAAAACTATTAGCTAAAAAGAGATAAAACATATAATAATCACAACACATAGATCTTAATTCTAACAGGACTTTGAGCAATGACTAGTTATTTAAGGATGCAAAAGAATTATTTGTGAATTTTTTTTACACAAGACAATGGTATTTTGGTTATGATTTTTAAAAGATTCCTTATCTTTTTAAGTAACATACTGAAATATTAATAAATGAAATGGCATAATATTTGGTATTTGCTTTAAAATAATAAGCTAAGCAGCAAGTGAAAAGATGAAACAAGATAATGACTTAACAAGTATTACAGTGCATGAACCATAGGGTTTCAATATACAATGTTTTCTACTTTTTAATATATTTAAAAATCTCCAAAAGAAGACTCAAGTGGTAGAGTACTAGCCTATCAAGCACGAGGCCCTAAGTTAAAACTCAGTGTCACCAAAAAAAAGTCTCCAACAGAGAAAGTCCAATTTGAAAATTGTAACTAATTTTGTTTTGCTTTGACTTCTAAAAGCTGTATCAAAGAATTATGTTCTGATTTTTAAAAATGGCTTGTTACAAATTCATAGATATGGCAAGAAACTAAAAAGTTCAAGAAACTATGTTACTAATCTAATTTTTAATTCTAAATACAGAATTTCTTAATTTTCAAAAACCATCATTAGTCCTTTATTCTTAATGTTATCAACATTGTATATGGCACTATTTTCTCAGAAAACAAAAGTTTTCACAGGGGTGTTGTGAAAAAGCACAAGAGTTTAGATTTTTTTAATTTAATAGTCATAAATCAAAGGTCCGTGTAGTCACAACAATGAAAGAACAAGAGGAAGAAAGAAATGTTCCCTAGGCTCTCTTTAGGAAGTGAAAGTCATTAGGTTAACAGCTAATACTTCAATTTTTTTAGGGAAGGGGTCCTCTGCTTGTTTTCTTGTTCTTTATTTTTTTGAGACAGGGTCTTGCTGAATAGCCCAGGGTGGCCTTAAACTCAAGACTCCTCCTGCCTCCGTTTCCTGAGTGCTGAGATTACAGACGGTGAATACAGGTGTAAAACACCAAACCTGGCACAATTGTTTACTTAAAAGTTTGAAAATTACTGTTACGAATTTTCTGATTTGGTCAAATATTAGTAAGGTTGCCTATCATTGATTCACCATGAACTAGAAACGGTACATATATAACATAAATCTATAGCTAATCCAAAATGTTATCTATTCAATTTGGTTCGTATGTCAATCTAAGCACACAAACTCAAATGTTTGAAACAGCTACTTCATTTTTTCCTTACATAGCATGCCTGTAATTTAATCACAGTAGGTTTTAGAGCATTTGGAGTTAGGAGAGTACCTCAGTAGGGGCTGAAAGCAAAATAAACAGTTAGTTAACTTACACATTGAGCACCTATGCATTCATTTACTGATAAAACTGGTAAGATTGTCTTAAATAAAATTAAGCTTCATTGGGACTTTTGTTCTTGTTTTTTTAAAAAAAAATGTATTAGGATATATTCATTATATGGGGGAGATTCATACGGGGGACAATTCCAATTAGACCTATATTGTACACTATTCACATTGTCCCCACCATCTCTCCCCTACAATCCCCACCCCACCCTACTTAAAGTAGTTGCAAGAGGTTTCTTAGTTCTGTTTCATACAGGTATATGATGTCCATCTACCATATACCATCACCTCCCACTAGTACCCCCCCATACACACACACTGTATCTATTTTACAATCCTGGTTTTCATGATTAATATTTAAGGTGATAGGTGATATTCAAACTGATGTCTCAGTGCAAGCCCACTGCGGGTGTGTTTTACTTTGGTCCATGCAACCCCTTCTGTTACTGTCCCTTACCTCTTTGCCTCCCTCCTTCCATTTTTCAACAGCTTTCAAAAAAAAAAATTCCAATTGTTGTTAAGTAAAATAAACTTCATAGTAACCTTGCAAGCATCTTCAAATTAATAAAAGTAAATGTCTTTTTAAATGTACCTTTAAACATACAAATTATATATAATTATTGTATCCATCATTACTCTTCTCTTACAAATTATTTCTTAATCTAAAGGACTCCTTTGATTTTAAAAAAATGATTGAAGGTGTCTGATATTTTAGATACTCTTAGTAATTAGCTGCCCTTCTTTTAAAAATTCTATAATAATCCAGACTTTTTTACTTCTCAATCTGGCTTCTTCATAAATGTTCTTGAAACCTATTCAAGAAAATACATTAAATGTGTTGAGTGTTTTGCTTATAATAATATTGTACTTTTATGGTATTTTCATAATCCCAACAACTTACAAACATTTTTTTAAATGTATACAAGGTCTACTAAGTTACTGTCAACTCTAGGCTACAAACCATTCCATGGTTAAACGATTGCATCAGAACCGCTAGGGGTGGAGCTGGCACTTTATTTCCCAGGTTTAAATATCTTGGCTCTTCCAACTTGTGTGGGGGCTGCAATTTGGCATAAAATTCTCAGCCGGATGCAGATAATTCCTCTGAAAACTGTTTTTTAATGGCTAAGGGTTTTTTGCTTTTAAAAATGTTGGAGAAAGCATACAGGAGAATCAGGATCAAATTTTATAATACTCTTCCTTTCTAATGTGTTCATTCCTGTAGCTAACCCAAGTGCAACAAAACAATCCCAAACCTAAAACCTCACTTCTAATAATTGTTAAGTGTAGAACCAAAAAATCAAAATAAGCCAAAAAAACCCATCAATATAAGCTGAAGTAGCTTTTTGCATTTTATACCTTCTTTACTGCCATTTCCCTGCATGACACCTCACTCTTCACTCTTTTCTGCATCTCTGACCTTCCAACTGAGAGTTTTTTCTTCTCATGAAAAATTAGTAAAGGTTGCTGGTAACAAACTCTGTTTTTGTTTACCTGAAAATGTGTTTATTACACTTAAATTCCTTTTTGTATTATATTATTGTTGTACTGGGGGTACACTGTGACATTTACAAAAGTTCTTACAATATATCATAGTTGAATTCACCCCCTCCATCATTCTCCTTTATCCTGCCTCCCCCTATTCCTGAAAGAGTTTCAACATATTTCATTTTTCCATTTTCATACATGAGTACATAATATTTCCAGTATTGAGATAGCTCGACAGGGAGTTTCCTTATGACATGTCCATATAGATAGATAGATGGATAGGTAGGTAGATAGACAGATACATAGATACATAGATAGATAGACAATAACCCGAATGTTTATCTCCTCTATATTTCTCCTTTCTACCTTAGTCCCCTTCTTATAGTGATTTTGACAGGTTTAAAAATTATATATTTATTGTTATATAGAAAGTACATCACCCATATTTCCCTTCTTAATTTCCTTCTTCTACCCTACTGCTTCCATTAGCACCTTAGCATAACCTATTTTTCATAATATTGATTATATTTGTACTTTGTCTATCTCTCACATATGAGAGAACACACTTAAACTCTTCAAGGGTATTTGTGCCAGATATGGAATTTCTAATGGGAGCTGGGGTTTTTTTCTCATTGAAGTTATCATGATACTGTCTTTTATCTTCCATTGCTGCTGCTAAGAAGTCAGTGAACAGTCTGTTACTCTTGTGTTTTCTCTCCCTGTTTTTAGACTTCTCTTGATGTTTTTGGTTTTCTGTAATTTTGGCATGATGTACCAAATCACAGATCACTTTGTAGGTTAATTTAACTTCCTGAATCTGAAGGATTACACTGATTAATTTTTAGATGCTGAATATATCCAGTTCTTTTTCTTCATTTTTTTTCTTTTATTTTATCATTTTATCCGGTCCCTAAAAAAAAAACTTAACCGCAAAATAGAACAAATATACAGACAAAACAAAGATGTATAGCTCAAGTACTAATCACAAAAACAGTACCTGTTAAAGGAACAGAACACAAGAACAAAGCAAAGGCAGTTAGCACATTCTACCCCTCAGAACAATAATGTTCGTGGATACAATGCCCAAGTAAGTCTCAAGTCTAAGACTGCCTCTTCTTCATGACTTCATTTTGTGGTGCTGGCATACAGTACTGGGAGATGTTATGAAAAGCCTGAGAACAATGCCAGCATGAGCAGAAGGCAGGACAAACCCTAAATGACAGCTTTTAAGCCCTAAAACTAGCCATGCTCCACACTAGTTCTCATCCAATATTTTTCCATTATGTGAACCAATACATCCTTTTTTTTACTTAAGACAGTACGATTGCACACTCCGTCACTAGCATCCCACCAGGTTCTAATTGCTACAATTTATCGTGTGATTTTCCTTCCAGAAGTAATTTCTCCTTCATCTCAATTTGGCTAGTGACTCTCTTTTCTACTTTATATCACAGTTACTTTCTGCCTTATATCATAATTATCAATATCCAGATTTTTCTTCACTTCTGAACTGTGAGCATGGGGCATGGTCCTTGCAATATAAGTGGCACTCAACAGACAAATATTGAAGAAACGGTGACTCTATCAATGTCCAGCTCGTGATTATGTAAAGAAATAATTAACAAATTAGGAGATGGGAATAATTCACTAAAGAACAGAGATCAGGACATACACAAATGGGATCTTTAAACAATCCAGCCCAAAAGCTAGAATGACCCCTGAGGCAGTACATTAGGGTTGGAGAAATCTGCTTAATACAGATGCAGATGGTTACATACACAAGTACTTATAGACATGTTATTTCCTTGCTCTGTTAGCTAAGCAGACCCAAAAGCAAAGATACCACAATAGCAACAAGCATACCTAGCATTCCTATCTTGGTTTCTAATACCTTTCTAAAACAGTCAGATATCCAAGAGAAATGGTTGGTTCTAGGACTGGAGTAAGAAACATACAAGATGGGTCTAGAGCATCTCATAGTGCCAGAAAATATGAAAATGCTCCAAGAAACAAACAATAATACTCACTATAATGGGGGCATGTCAAAGGAAAATAGGAGCCAACTGAAAGAACTTCCAGCAGTCAAAGCTGGAACAAGCTGAATAACAAAATAACATAGTGCTGGGTAATAAAAGTACAAAATAATTTACCTGTAAGTCCACAGTTATGCTAAAAAATGAATAAATGAACCTGTAGGAGAGAACAGACAAATATCCCACACAGGATTCCAAATTATTAATGTAAGATAATCTGCCCTCAAAGACAGAGAGCCTAACTCTCTTCTTACAAACAAGATAGTATGAAAAGGGGAGAAAACTCTACAGGAGAGAAAACATGACAAGTGGTCATGATTAAGATCAGCAGTGAAAATCATTAATGACAATGTGTACCCTTTATGTCCTGTGATGAAATGGCATTGTACCTTTGCAGTCTTCTAACCAAAAGTCCCTAACTGCAGTCTAAAAGAAAAGCACCAGACAAATCTCAGCCAAAGGACAGTCAATTAAATATCTGACCAGTTATTCCTCAAAGCTGTCATGGTCATCAAAACAAGAAAAATACAAGAAACTGTCACAACTAAGGGGAGCCTTACCAAATACAAGAACTAAATGTAAGGTAGGATCCTGGAACCAAAAAAAGAGCATTAGGGAGTAACTAAGGAAATCTGAATAAAGCTGAACTTTAGTGAATAAAAAAATGTACCAGTATCAATTCATTACTTGTCACAAATGTACCACAGCAACAGGGGAAAATGAGAGTGTGGTACACAAGAACGCTGTGCTGCTTTGAGATAATTCTGTAAATCTAAAACTATTAAAAAAAAAAAAAGCCCTTCTATCATAAGACCCTATATAACAAAAGCACACAAAGCAAGCTAGTTGTAGGACCAACTCTGAAATGTAAAATAATTAATTTAGAGATAATGAGGGAATATAATCAACAACCAGTTGCACATTTTTCTTTTAAAATGTATATAACATTTACTACTCTGAAAAACTGATGTTTACAAATGGAGTTCATAACTATTTCTAGAAGTATACTAACATCGGGTGGCTACAAAGTAAAAGCATCAAAAACTTCTGGAATCTTCGATACCATACTAGAAAAAATTTGATCCTCAGATCGTGAACATCTCACAAAAACTTCAATGTATGGGAAAACCCATATGAGGAAGGAAAACCAAATCCAGTCCGTGAGCAACTTAAAGTCACAGCATAAACTGGCAATGAGTGATCCTTTGCTCTGTATTCTAAGCTTTTTAGGATTTGGCCTCAACCTGTCTCTTTTCTACTATTTGCCTATGCCAACTCTGCTCCCAGCAAACTTGTTTGCTCAGTGCTTCCAGTATGCTTTGTCCTTTTTCATCTAAATCCTACCCTGCAAGAAGACAAAGCTAACACCTTTTCTCTTCTATGGAGCCTCCAATCTCCCCTGGCTCAATAATCACTATTTTATCAGAATTCCTTTATCATTAATGTGGTATTCAGCACATTCATATATATATAAAACAGAAAAAAAAATCGTTCTGTGTGCTTACTAGGTATGTGGTACCACAAACAGGAGTCGGGGAAACAAAGATGAGTAAGCTAATAGCCCCTATCTTCCTGGTGCTCTTGGAATTACAGAGAAGACAAAAAGATAACAGTTACAAGGAACACTAGTAATGCTGCCCAGGTGAGTATAACGTGCTATGGCATACACTGTACTGCCAATCTGTTACAATACTTCTTTAATATTTTAGGTCCAGTTTCTCCTATCAAAAAAAGTCCTATTGGGCCAGGTTTGGTGGTACATATCTATAATCCCAGCAATTTAGAAGGAAGAGATAGGAGGATCACTACTGAAGGCCAGTCCAGACAACAGTTACCAAGACCCTATCTCAAAAACAAGCTGGGCATAATGGTACACACCTATAGTCCCAATTATGCAGGAGGCAGAGACAGGAGGATCATGGTCCAAGGCTGGCCCAAACAAAAAGCATCAGACCCTATCTGAAAAATAAACTAGAGCAAAAAACCTGATGCACAGCTCAAGTGGTACAGTACTTGCCTCATATACCCAGGCCCTGAGTTCAAATCCCAGTAACACAGACCCAAAAAATGTCCCCACTGAAACACAGGTTCTTCATCTCAATGGTGTTGCATATGCTAACGAAAACCATTTCTGATATTGTTGTACTAAAACTTTCACTTCTCCCTCATCTTCTTAAGAGAAACAAAGGCAGAACCCCCATTCACAGACATTAGGCTTAACATGCGGTACTAACACAGGCCTTTTCAGCAAGTTACTAACCAGGGCCAAGGATTAGGATTCATACCCAGGGAAAGGGGATTGTGAATTCACAATTGCCCACCACTTCACTTAGTAAACAGTGTTCATGGACTCACTGTTTTCTATGAACTGACAAGTCTAAAGAAAAAGGGCGCTGATGGTGTAGCTCAGTGGTAAAGTGCACAAGGCCCTGGGTTCAATTTCCAGTATCACACACACAAAGAGACTAAAAAGAATTGTCTTTGAGAGAGAGAGACAGACAGACAGACAGAAAAAAAGATGCTGGGCACAATGGTGCACACCTGTAATCCCAGTAGTTGGGAGACTGAGGCAGAATGCTCACAGGAGAATCAAGAGTTTAGGGCCAGTCTGGGCCATGGAGCCAAAAAAAAAGAAAAGAACAAGCAGGACTGGCTGGAGACGTACCTCCTGTCTCCCTGAGGAGCAGCTAACAATCAGCGACAGGCAGAAATGCTTCAGAAGACTGTGCTGTCCACAAAGAAATGCTTGCAATAATACGAAAAGTTTCTAAAAGAACTGGAAAACGTGGTTCCACACAGACAGGGGACAGACACCGAGAGGAACAATGCACTAGAGCGCTAATAGTCATCTCTAAATTGTTTGGGATTATGTATTTGTGTTATTGTATTTCTTGGTACTTCTCTGTATGTTACATGTTTTTAATAATAAAATATATTACTACAGTTTAGAAGTCCAACTCTGAGGGGAGTGGTGGAGAAGAGAGGAGGTGACAGAGACAATCAAACAGGATGCAGATAACCTCCAAAAACGATCCAGGTACCTCCCTGGACACGCGCCTAGTCTCAAAGTGCAGTCATTTATGCTCAGCTCATACCTCATTTTCCCAAAAGTATTTTTACAATTTCAGTCGAGTAAATCAAAACTGGCAACACTTGTTAAATGTCAGATTTGCCACTGGATTTCAAAAATGAACTTGGTTTACCTTTTTTCATTTGTCTTATGAGAATGAGCATTTTAAATGTACCTTGTTTGCACTTGCAAGACACTCTATTTCTACAACTACGCTTTTAAAGCCTTGTTTACAACATAAGTTTTCAAAATGATACATATGTACGCATATTAATACTCTCCTTAATCCACAACTTCAGGAAAATAAATGAAATCATAAATCATTGTTTGCAAATCAGGAGCCTTCCATGCCTTAGAGAGAAAATTTAAAAAAAAAAAAAAGAAAGAAGAAGAAAAAGAATGTCAACTTTCTTCCCACCTCATATAATGTTTCCATGACTGATAAGGTAGATGATGACAGAGGAAAGAACAACTTTTTTATTTCAGCAACATGAAAACCAATTTTCCATCAAAATGTCTATTAATTTTCTCATATTCTCTTGCACCACTTATTGATACATCCTTTGATTACCAGTTGCATTTGACTCAAAAGAGCCAGAGATGCCTGCCATCTCTAATAACATTCACAGGGCCAGGTGTGGTGGTGCATAGCTATAATCCCAGCTACATGAGAGTCATAGGTAGAAGGATCTTGGTGCAAGACTGGTCTGGGCAAAAATATATGAGACCCTATCTGGAAAATAACTGAAGCAAAAGAGTCTGGGGCCATGGGCCAAGTGGTAGAGCACTGCCTAGCAAGCACAAGGCCTTGAGTTCAAACCCCACTGTATAAAAAAATTCTTGCTCTATACTAGGAAAATCTATTAGGACTTTTAAAAATCCAGGTTTTCATAATAAAGAAGTACACTTATGGAGCATGTCATCATTTTATAAATTAAATTTAGTGAACACTTCATTAACATCAAACATTTTATTAGTTCTGTATTCTCATCAACATCTGAGGTGTTTTATGGCCCACTAAAGATTTCTGTACTTTTGCTTTGAAAGCAAATGGTAATCCAATAAAAATACAAAACAACTGACATGCATCCAGGTGGGATGCAATAGCTTTGTCCACACCAGCATTCCTAGTAAGAACAGCTAGGAAGCTAGAGAAACTGTGGCTACCTATTTGAAGGCACTGGCTATCTGCAGAAACAAGAACAGGAGGGCAGAGAATCCAGAGAACAGAGAACCCCGAGGAGCTGACTTCTGCAGCTGCTTTCACCCTCAGGACATTTGTGAATTCCAGGCACAGCAACATGGCTGGGAATCCAGGCAAAGCCCAGCCACAGAGCTGCTGATGAGGCTCCAAAAACCATGGGAACTCCTGGCAGGGTTAAGAGACCTCAAATACGCAGCCAGTTCCCCTAAGACTTTGATGGATTCTGCTGCAGCCCAAGGCAAGAGGTGGAAAATGAAGAACAGAGCTATCTTCAGTCTTGGGAGACAAAACTTAGACTCTGGGTTCCCTGGGGGTGAAGATCCACACTGCTTATGTGCTTAAATATTTGATAAATGACATAATGTGGTATTTTAAAATATTTCAAGTATCTATGGACCACGACACTTACTGACCACTCGGGACCCCCAGGAAAAAGCTGGTTAGAGCTACTTCAATGAGTCCTCTCTTTGGAGGACAATGGCACCATCTGGAGCCTTTTGTAGTCTTTGTGACTGGAATAGATGACATTTACTTAAAGTACTAGAAATAACCAAAGAAGAAAGCAGGCAAAACAAACAGACCCAAAGATATTGCAGATACCAGAATCAGCTCATGAGGACTTGAAAATAACAAGTAACATGTGCAAGAAGATGAAGACAACTAGGTAGAGTAGAAATGACAAGATAAATTCAGCAGACAATAGGAATTTATTGAAAAGGATCATATTGAATTACAGATTGAAGAATACATTTTTTTAACTCAAGAATCCATTTGATGGGCTCAAAAGAAGAAAATAGTAAACTGGAAAATAAAAGTTTGCCACTATCTGACTGTGGCATTCATTCATTCATTGCTTCCCATTTCTTCAATCCACTCTTCTTTACCCTGTTTTGGACTGGGGTTGGACCCCATAAAAACTTTCCCTTCACCAACTGATATGACATCCAGCCTGGCAATGTAGGAATAGTATGAGTGACAGTAGAGAGAGATTCTTACCCTGGATGTGGACCTGGTGTACTTTTCTTCTTGCTCAGATGCTGCAATTGCCAGAGGCCCACTGGAGACCCTGCAGCGCCCCACTCTCCTGCCTGTGCCCAGCTCAATTCTCCTCACCGGTCCCAGCCTACTGCACCCAGAGGCCACCAGCACCCATTCTGGCCAACTGCACCCCCAATGAAGGTCTCCATCTTCCAGTGGGCTGCAGCCCCACCCTCTCCAACAAGAAGAGGGAATCTCAGTGGAGGGGATACACAGTGGGGGAACCTACGTAAGAAGGAATCTTCCAAGTTTGTTCCTTCTTAGGTAGTCCCTCTTAGCTTCAAGCAGTTGCTCTCTACAAATGCTAGTCATGCATTCTCCAGAGTTCTCTGTTACGCCTTTAGGAAGTTAATAATTCCCTACATTTAATTTCCCTATTCAAACTGCTGGTATGATTTCTATCTCCTGACTGGACCCTGACTGATAAATCAGTAAGGCTGAGAGATCTCAAACTGACCTCTCCTCTGCACTGCATGGCCTTCAAGTCCATCTTTCAGTATACACCCATTGACAATGTACATACATATCCACCAAGTATAAGAACATTTTCAATATACTCTTCACAAAAGTAAAAACCTGAAAATAACCCAAACGTCAACCAATAGTAGAATGACTAAATGAACAGTGGTATGATAAGACAATGGACTACTATCATCAGTGAGCATGAACCATAGCAAGCAAAACAAAATTACATGGGTGAAGCTCACGAACAACTGTTGAGTGAACGAAGCCAAACACACAAGTACATCTGTTTGATTCCATTTGCACAGATTCCAAAGAGGTAAAATAACGGCGACATAAGTCAGATAGTGTTTACTCACAGGGAAGGTGGTCAGAGACATGACTGGGCTGAGTGAGGCTTCTGGACGCTGGAAGTATCCTGTACCTTGACCTAGGCTTTCACTGCATAGGTACGCTCACTCTTTGGAAATTCACCAGGCTATGCAGTTATCTTATTCATCAATAAGTGATTATAATGTAATTTTTGGCAGTATTGAGGTTTGAACTCAGGGCTTTATACTTGCTAGACAGGTGCTCTACCACTTAAGCCATGCCCCAGCCCTAAAAATACACTAACACAAATAACCAGATGTTTCCAAGGCCCTGACACTTAACATACATGCACAGATCTGCAAGGAACTCCCCTCTAAGTTCCCACAATACCCTGCACACATGCCTCCTCCCTCATACTAAGTAACTGCCCTATG
This sequence comes from Castor canadensis, assembly GCF_047511655.1. Taxonomy (NCBI): domain Eukaryota; kingdom Metazoa; phylum Chordata; class Mammalia; order Rodentia; family Castoridae; genus Castor; species Castor canadensis. The sequence continues at coordinate 23,680,956 of NC_133397.1, read as the reverse complement.
CTGCAATTCTCTTACTTATCTGTCTGGAGTACTGTCCAGATTGAGGGCTAAAGGTGAGTTTTTTATAGGTCTTAAATGAGGCCTGAAATAAAGATTTTTGTAAAATAATGTTGTAGGCCTAGGCACCTGGGAAGCGTCTACAAGTAGGAGCACCACACTTTGGGATGGCATTGTCAACAGTGTGACAAGCACCCCATTTCAGCTTAGTGCATTTGTATCTTATGTTTCATGTGCACAGGGAATAGGAACTACTTTTCCAGAACTCATTCAAAAGATATCTTTTCGTAGGTAGCACAGTAAGGAGAGGAGGAAGAGCAACAAGGTGTTAACACACTCACAGTCCATGCAAGCAGAGTAGTCACCGAAGGACTCAAACACCAGTGTGGAGTAACTACAGTGGCATTAGATTCTGCACTGAAGAGCTTGCCCAAACACTAAATGGTCCCCATCATCTTCAAACTATGAAGTCAGATAACAGTAGTTTCCATTCTTACTATAATTGCAACAGGCCCTTCTCATCTTAATTTATGCAACTTTATTTTGAATTAAAGTGAATTATCATTATTACTTTGGGGGAGAGAATTTCAAAATAAGCTTTGAGGTAGGTGGACATACCACAGGGTGTTGCAAAACAGGTTGAAAAATCATTGCTTTGGAGTTTCTGTTAACTGATTTCCATCTCCCCAATCTTTGAACACTAAATTTTTTGCTACTATTCTAAAATTATAACCTAAGGAATATATTCCAGTCTTGGGAAAAAAGCAAGTCCCTTAAGAACTACAGAACCTAAAAGACAATGTGTTCATCTAATAACATATACTGTACATCTCTATACACCAGGCTCCTTCTAGTCATTAGCAGTGAACAGCACCAATCCTTTCTCTACTGAAGCTTTCACTCCAGTGAAGGAAAAAGTGACTGACCCACTATTCCAATTTTCCTGGGATGCCCTGTTTTAACATTGAATGCCCTGCATCAATGTTAACAAATCACCCAGTTCCAAGAAAATCCAGGCAGCTGATCAGCCAAGCAGAAACAGGCACCAAATAATAAATGAGTAAAAATTATTATATGATAAAAGTGCAGTGAAGACAAGAGAGCATGACAAAGCCAAGAGTAATGGGAAGGGCATTATCACTTTGTGGAGTCTGGAATGTCTGGAGAGTCTGTAGAATGTCTGCAAGCCTGCATGGCTGGAGAGAAGACAGCAAGGAGCAGAATGGAAGGAGATAAGGGTAGAGGTGCACCAGGTGAAAGCTGTAGCACAACCTGCCCATCTCTTAGGACTCAGCACTAGTTCTGCCTTCTGCAGGATGATTTTAATCCCACAATTCCAACCTACAGTAACTTCCCTTTCTCACTGACACGGAGCATCCTCTCGTCTCACTTCACATAACATACACAAACACTCTGTTTAACTATCCCAGAGAACTCCTTTGTAACAATTATTCCAGGGCTTAATTATATAATAGCTAAGTCTATTTGTTCTCATGTATCTACATCTTGCCTCCCTAAAATTTAGCCGGCTTGAGGTCAAGTTCCATATTACACAGTATTGGATATATGCTGTGCAACCAATGGGCAGGATTTTCCTTCATTTACCTTTGGGTGATTTGTATGCTTTTTCATTAGTAAAACAAGACATCAAAAAGTCAACACTTTATTCATAATATGATTCACGAAACAGCAAGACAAGTTGAACAAACAAAGTAAAAGAATAACCATGCAGCCGGGTATGATGGTACACACCTGTAATCCCAGCACTAAGGAAGTTGAGGCAGGAGGATTATGAGTTGAAGGCTAGCCTGGGCTATTCAGTGAGTCTGACACCAGCCTGAGAAACCCAGCAAGAGCCTAACTCCAAAAGAAAGGAAAAAAAGAAGGAAGAATAAACAGTGAAACCAGTGACAAGTTAACACAGACTTCAGGAATAGTTCTTTAATCAGCAAATGCTTAGGATGTAAGACTCAAAGTAAAAGTGCAAGCAGCAAAAAGCTCTACAAATAACAACCTCTGAAATCAAGAATCAACTTTAAGTGGCCCTGAAAAATACTTCTCAACAGATTATTTGGACGATTTTCATATTATAAAACACTTTTTGATCTCCCTCTACTACGTGGTATCTGTTGTATTTGTGTGATCTTCTTGTGTGAGTAAATAAATTCCATGTCCATCTCCCCTGCTATACAGGGACCACATCTAGAACTCAGGTGTCATCTCCATTGCAGGCCCCACAATACAATACTCAGCTGATGTTATATTAAATTGCTTGATGAATGAATTGTTAGCATATTCAATGTAGAGCAATGAAAATCTACTAGAATTTATGACTGTGGACTTTAAATGTAGCTTTAAAAGTCAAAGCAATCTTGAAAAGAACAACAAGATTTGAAAATTCACACTTCCCAAAATCAAAAGCTTACTGCAATGCTGCTCCCATTTTTATCTTAAGAAATGTTTTAAGCTTAGTTATGCACTGAAAGGAAAAGCAATGTCACCATTTTACAATCATACTCAGTATCAAAATATGTAGTAATACAGCTTCCTCAACAAATGGATTTATCTCAAAAACTCAGGAAAAAAAAGAAAGAACATGTCCGTTAAAGACTTTTTTTCTAAAAAGATTTTTGATTAGTAGAAAGAAAAATTTTACATTAAAAGTTAGAGCTCAGCACTTGGGAAATGGAGGCAAGAGAATGCAAATTCAAGGGCAGCCTGAGTTAGCAAAACCTTTTCTCAAAAACACCAAAAAAAAAAAAAAGTTAGAGCTAAAAGATTACAGGATACAGATCAATATGTAAGAAACAACTGTTTCTATATAGCAACAATGCAAAATAGAAAACAAAAGTAAGAAATAATTACATTTACACTAGCATCAAGAAGAGTAACATACTTAGGAATAAATGTAGCACAAGAAGTGAAAAACTCATACTCTGAAAATTATAAAACATTATTGAAAGAAATTAAAGTATAAATAAGTAGAACTATATTTCATGATCCTGATTAGGAAGATATGATGTCATCAAGATGGCAATCATCTCTAGATTAATCTTCAGATTCTACACAATCCCTATCAAAATCCCAGCTGGATCTTGCAGACATTCACAAGATGACCCTAAAGTTTATATGAAAATATAAGAGACCCCAAAAAATAAATGCAAAAAAAAGTTCAAAAATTTATACTTCCCTACTTCAGAACTTTTTACAAAGTCACGACAATCAAGATAGTGAGTAATATAAGTACAGACATAGATCAATGGAATAGAATTGAGAACGCCCCCCCCCCAAAAAAGCCTTCATATTTATAATTAATTGAGGTTCAACAAAAATACCAAGAAAAGTCAATGAAGAAAAAAACAGTTTTGCCTGGAAGGCTGAGTATACATTTGTATACTCAGTGTGTATGCATGTGAGTAGTCTTTGTAATGAACTGGGCTCAGACACCTGGACATCCACTTGCAAAACAAGTAAGTTGGACACCAAATTCATGCCGTATACAAAATTCACTCTCAAAATAGAACAAAGACCTAAACATGACAGCAAAAATAATAAAAGTTTTCAAGGAAAACACAAATCTTTATAATCTTGGATTAGGCAATGGTTTCTTAGGTATAAAAGCAAAAGCACAAGTAACAAAAGAAAAAAAATAGATGAACTGAACCTCATCAAAATTTAAACTTTCCTTTAAACTACACTATCTAGAAGGTGAAAAGACAATCCATGGAATAGGAGAGAACTTGACAAATCTTCTATCTGATCAAGAACTTGTACCAGAATATATTAAGAACTCTTACAACTCAACAATCAAACACCAGTAATTCAATTTAAAAATAGACAAAAGGTCTGACTAGACATTTCTCCAAAGAAGATAAACAAACGGCCAATAAGTGCATGAGAAGACGTTCAACATCGTTAGCCATCAGGGCAGCACGAATCAAACCACAAAGACATATCACCTCATCCCCACCAATGAGATACACTTCATCCCCACCAATATCACCTCATCCCCACCAATGTCACCTCTTCCCCACCAATGTCACCTCATCCCCACCAATGATGGCAAAAAGACATAGGATAGTAAGTGCTGGTAAGAATGGAGAGGAAACTGGAACACTTATATACTCTTGGGAGAATACAAAATGATGTAGCCCTTCTTGAAAACAGTCCCACCAGCTCCTCAAAAGGTTAAACAGAGTAACCATTTGGTCCTCCAATTCCACTCCTCAGGATACATCAAAGAGAAATAAAAACAAATCCACACAACAGCATTAATTATAGTAACTGAAGCATGGGAACAACTCAAATGTCCATCAACTGACAAATGGATAAATAAAATGTGGTATATGCACACAATGGATTATTTGGCAATAAACATTAAAGCGATACATGCTAGACTGAAAACACTGTGCTAAGTGAAAACAGCCGGTCATAAAGGAACATGCACTATGATACATTTATATGAAATGGCCAGAGTGGGCAAATCCATAGAGACAGAATACAGATTAGACGTTGCCTAGCATGGGGAGGATCAGAAAGTAACTGCTAACGGGTTTAGAGTTTCTTTTCAGGGTGAAGACAATGTTCTAAATTCATGGTGACAGCTGCACAATTCTGTGAATATACTAAAAACCACTAATTATACACTTAAAGTAGGTGAATTGTGATATATAAATTATGTCTCAATAAAGCTGTTATTTAAATTTTTTTTTAAAAAACAAGAACTGTCCCCAAAATGGAAAATGATACCTCACTGGAAATAATGTTAAGTAAAGGCCTTCTGTTGGAGATGTTCCTCTAAGATGATTCCCCATAGCAGTCGAAGGACTGACACACTTTAACAGTCTTTGGGTTCCCCAAAGCATCTGGTTCTAGGTCCAGTAGAGACACTGTATTTTCAATATGCTTTCCAAAGTATTCTAAAATATGTCCAGAATTGGGAACCAATGAACCAGTAAGGCTCTCCATACTCAGTGATTTTATGATTCTCTATAAAAGATCTATCTCTTCTTCAGGTATCTGTCTTGTATTTTATACTCATCCAAAAATCTCAAGTCTGTTAATGGATTCACCTCCCTAAATGAAGAGTCTAAGTGTAGAGAGAGGCAGCCTCATCCAATGGACCGGAGCTCTGATCCGTTACTCTTATGTGTGCCTTTTACTCAAGCTACTTCTCTCTTTTGGGAAAGAGCAGGTTTGAAAAAAAATAAGTAAATAAAAGATCATATATATTTTCTAAAACTGTATTCTCAAACTGGACCATACTGGAGAGTCCCTTTTTTCCTGAAAATTTTGCAATTTAATAAATCTTTGTGTTTAAAATGCAGGTATATTGTAGAATCAAATGCAAATTTTCCTTTTTTAAAAGATAAAACCCAAAAATTGCAAAGAAATTCTGAATTTGCCATAGAAACTACTTTGGACTAAGGTATCCAGGGTTATTTGGACATCATGCAGCTAGCAGAGGATGTACCCTGGTTGCTTATCTGAGCATATCCAGGTCACTGGTCCATGAAGAAGGCTTGGGTAAGCCTTCCAGAGGCCTTGGACTATCACTAAAGAGAATTTGTTCCCCTAGATTTACAAAATCCCTCTTAGATCCAGTGCTCTGGTTTTTGGGCTATCCTTTTTTCAACTAATTTCTCAAAACCACTTGTGATAACTTCACTCAGAGAAGAAACATCAAAAGAATGGAATTATAGTATCATCTCTGACACAGAATTACATAAATCTACATCAGTTTCCTCAGTACTAAAACAGAAGAATAGACGAAGGTGAACTTAAGGCCCTTTCTTGCTTTTAAACTCTACACTCACAATATTTGTCAATACTTAAGCTATGCACTGCAAATTACAAAGGCAAAAACAGAAGCCATAAACATGTTTTTGTTGTTTGCTGGTTCTGGGGATTGAACTTGGGGCCTCCTAACAAGCACCCTACCACTTGAATCATGCTCCACTTTTTTTCCAGAGTAGCTGGAATTATAGTGATTCACCACCATTCCCAGGTTGTTTTTCAGATAGGTTCTTATGAATTTTTTACCAGGGCTGACCTTGAACCACGATCCTTCTATCACCTCCTCAGTAGCTGGGACTATAGGCATGTACCAGTTATCCTTTTCATCAGTGTTCTCTCTCGCACCACCCTAGCTCAAATTCCCTTCTCCCTTCCAAGATTTATGCAACAAGTCTCAATTCTGGTCTGAAGTTTCTCCTCTACCCATTGTATTAACCACATTTCTGTTAGATGATTCTTTCTCTGTTAGTCCAGCACTCCACAATCTTGTCCCAATGTATCTTAACCTTTTCTACACTTTTCTTGTGTTAACTCACATTTCAGCAAGTGTGTCAAGTGCCCTCTTCTGCAACACAGCTTCTTCAAATTTGCTTGTCATTCTCCTACCTGAAATACCCTGTGCCATACTTTCCACTTTTGTTTTATTCTTCAAGAATGAGTACAAACCTCACCTTCACTACAGGTTTCTCTGACTCCCTCTTTAAGTCCCTGGGGCATACAATCTGTAATAAATCCGTGACATCGGCACATGCTTCCCTCCACTGGGCAGATTTAAGACAGGAGAGGTCTAAGGGCTTTGCCTTGCCTTCTCCAGGTAAGCATCTCGACTTTAACTATGAGGTAAACACACAATTCCCCACATCCAAAGGGGCCATATATAACTTACAAACTTTTTAAAACCCAAGTAATAGCTTATGCACAATTATTAGAAGCTTTAAAAAAATCCACCTTACTCTCATCAACAGCACTTTTACAGCTATGTTCTAAAATCTAACGTAATTCTTTGGGTTTCGGTTAATACTGTCCCTTTAAACAGGGGTGGGAGAAGCAAAGTTCTCAAAGTAAGTAATCAAAACTTTATTACACAACTTTAGCAAGACAAAAGATTTCCAGAAAACAAAACTAAGAACATAGTTTTAAACACTAACTAAGCCTCTTAGAGTATCACAGCAAACTTGAATTTGGGAAAGGAAGAACCATATCTGATCAGAATCATTTAAACAAAATAGCACGTTTTGCCAACAGTCAAGCAAAACCCACAGCTTTTACATAAACTGCGCGTGTTCTGACAAGAACCACCACCTCTTGTCCCTAATGGTAGGTATTCCTGCTTCAATTCCAGAAACATTTTATATGAAATAGAGTTTCAGTCCTGCTTAACAAGGACACTTAATCTGGTCTTCACCCTTCTGACAATGACACAGAGACAATGTGGATAAAGTCCACATTTGTCATTTTCACTACCAAAAAAAGTCTCTTAAAAAGCCAAGAAACTCTGTCCTAACCAGTGCCATGGCAAAGTGTTAGTAAATACTAGAAAACTGATTGCAGGCATGAAGTGAAGAAAATGTTGTCAATATCTCTTTAAATTGAAGTAGAAATATTTCAGCCAAATCCTAGAGATTTTCATTAATTCAAAGTAGTCTGAAAGTAAGACTACAATTTAAAATATTATGCCACATAGAGTTCTACTTATTCCACGGTAAAAAAGGAAAAGAAGGATTGAAAAACTCACATTTGACAAATCTGTTAAGCAACTGTCAGAGCCAATTTTTTCCCCAAATATCGATCATGTAAGCAACTGTCAGAGCCAATTTTTTCCCCAAATATCGATCATCCAAAGCAACCCTGTAGTACTCACATGCAAAGCAGAGGGGTCGGGCAGGAATTCAGCATCCTCTCCAAAGATAAAATCGGGGGGCAGCTCTGGATATTGAGCATTGAAAATAATATCCCCTGAAATAAAAGAAAACAAAAGGATCTTACTTCCTTGCTAATGTACAATCAGTCTGACGAATGCATCAGGAAAATTTAAAGAAACTTTATTCAGCTTAAGAAATTAATCTGAAAAGTCTGTCTGCATGATTAATTCTTCAAATAAAAGAACTGTTATTCTCTTTCAAATTAATATCTACAGCAAGCAGTGAGAAAAAATTAGAATATACTGTGAATGTAAGTATCCAAGTAGAAAGGTAGAAGAAGCCCCATCCAAAGTACATTCAGAGGATTTTCATAGGAAATACTTCTATTCAATCACTGTCTGCTAATTCAGAAGCCTTGGTGAAGAATGATTCTGCATATAAATAGTCCTTGCCTCACAAAAAGTAAACATACACACCTTTGGTGAGGTTGGAAGAACATTCAGGTTGACATCAAAAAGTCTAACATATACCCACAGGTCCCCTAATTACTTCTTAGCTCAGAAATCTTGGGCAATTTTCATTTCTTTACACATCAGTTTTTTCATCAGTAAACAAAGAGAGGTACAGTGAACTGACATCACAGATTTTCCTGAGTGAAGAAAAGGAGACAGAATGCCCAGCATAGCGTGTGGCATACAGTAAGTGCTCATCAAGTGACACAGGAGCCATCAGAGTGCACACCTGTAATCCTGGCTACTGGAGAGGAACAGATTGGGAGGATCATGGCTCAAGGCCAGCCCCGACAAAATGTTAGTGAAACCCTGTCCCAGCAACTGGGTGTGGAGGCACGTACCTGTGATCCCATCTTGCAGGAGGCATAGGTAGAAAGATCAAGGTCTAAGGCTGGCATGAACAAAAATGAGAAATCTTATTGGGGAGATGAAGAGGGCAGACTAAAGCAAAAAGACTGGTGGCATGGCTCAAATGGAAGAGCGCACTTGCCTAGTAAGTGTAATGCACTGAGTTCAAACCCCACTACTGCCCCCTCCCAGAAAAAGTGACACAGGAGTACTATTGTTGGTGGTAGTCCTCTTAAACATAACACAAACTTCAGTTTCATGAGGAAATTTGTGTTGTAGGTTCTCCTATGTATCTTTTCTGTCTCCTCTAGCTCCCTTTTCTCCTCTGATTATCCAAAGATTGAGTCTTCATAATTTTCCTAATACTAATGAGCAAGTTAGTGTATCAACAACCTAATGCAGATTAGGCTGCAGCGTGTGAGGCTGTGTATGTGTGTACATGCACATGCGTCTGCACACAAAGCAGTTTTGTCAGTCCAATCATTTTTATTGTTCAAATGATAAGATGTATGTAACTGTATCCAAACTTAAACATTCAGATTTCAGGTCTCACCTGAGCCCTTAAATCTCTGTGAGAGTTGGCATTTCAATGTCAGACACAGAGAACATAAAACCATGGTCCCAATGTCCTCATGCCCCCCTCCTCTAGCTATTCCCTAATAACCCATGATGAAAGTTCAATGTCATCTCTATTCTGACACACACCCTTTACACCTTAGGAAACAAGTCACCTCAACAGTTCCTCCATGATGTCCTTGTAATGGATTTTCCCTACTGCTACCAGCTCCATCCAGGCCTGGCTCACCCAGGGCCTCCATTCTTATTTTCACTTAAGACCCAGTTGAATTTTGTTCTAAGCCCTGTGCTAGACACTGGACCAGGGGCTGAAGAACTGACAGAAGGGAAGAACTCAATCATACCCTCTTAACTGGTATCCCAGTATCAGCTGCCCTCCAGATCATAATTTACACGCCATCACCAAACAAGTCTTCTTAAAGTACTGTGTAGCCCCAAAACTTCCTAACTCAGAAAACCTCAATGCTTCTCTAAGATGAAATGGAGAAAAAGCAAACTTTTCAAACGGTACTATTTATCCACCCTTCCCTTCATCTACCAGCCAACCTCCTATTCAGCAACATGATCTGCCTGATACCCTCCAAATACCATGATACCCATGTAAAAGGCTCTCTCCCCAGACTCAGCTCTCAGTGCTTTATGCACCCACTCGCAACACCTTCCCTAACAAACCCTGATGGTTGCTGTTGCTGAACTTCATCAATACCTTCTGGCTATGCCGCCTGCTTGAGTGCTTCATCATAAACAGTCTTACATTGCATCATTACTCAAACTGAATGGTTGAGGTATGAGTTTGGATTCCCACTACCTTCCTCGTCAATAGTCTCTTATGCTCATTCCATATATTAAAAAGAACGTCGCTGGAGGTTAATGGATTCTCAAATATTTTGGCTTCAGAATCACTTTGCTCTCTTAAAGTTACTAAAGAGCTTCTGTTTATGTGGATTATATTTATTTATATGTATCCCATTCAAGTTTTAAATGGATAAGTTTGTAAATATGTACTTATCAACTCATTTAAATATCTAACCATCCCAATAGGTAGTGAAATAAATAACTATGTTCAGGAATAATAAAACAGTTAAGTATAGTATTGTTTTACATATTCTCTATTACATTTAATGTATGGCTTAATAAAAGGCAACTACTTTCTTAAAAAATAAATAGTCCTTCCTAGCTCCTCTGAAGGTGAAGATTGGGAGAACTGCAGTTCAGGCCAGCCCAGGCAAAAGGTTCCCAAGAACCCATCTCGACCAGTACTCGGGAAAGGTGGTACACACCTCTAATCCCAGTTACATGAGAAGTACAAAATAGGAGCACTGTGGTCCAGGCCAGCCTCGTCACAAATGTGAGTCCCTATCTCAAAAATAAGTAAAGCAAAAAGGGCTAGGAGAGTAGCTCAAGTGGTAGAGCACCTGCCTAGCAAGCAGGCCCCTGCCTAGGCCCTGAGCTCAATCCCTAACCCTACCAAAATAATAATAAATAGTCTTATATTGTCTTATGTCTCTATTAATTTTAAAAAAAGTACAATAAGCACGATCTACCAATGAGGCACTGTGATACACACTGTGTCAATATAAAGATATTTATCCTCAAGTTACTTATGTTTAGCGAGAGAGGTAAGACACACACATAGACCACAGATACACAGCACTACAAGGTGGGTACATATATTTGATCATCCTAAACATATTTTAAGCATCCAGAGAACAGATGTGTTCTTATAGTCACGTCATGTCTCTAACACGGTAAAATGCAGCACGTAGAGAATGTATTTGTGAAATGCTCAAAACATGAAAGAAGTCCTATTCTTTGCATCAAATATCTAAGTACTAGAAAATCTACAGTAAAGAACAAAGCATAGCAAAGTTACTCCCAGAATTAAGTTACCAAAAGCACCACAAACACTACCTCTTCTTCACCCTTCACTGTCATCATCTCAGATTTGCAACTGTATCTACTATGAATTATAAACTTCAAAATTTCTAACTATAAGGCTAAAAAGCACTATTAGAGATGTAAAATGTCCTGATTACTCATTCTATTCAAATATGCCCAGCAAGCATGATTCTTTAAGAAATTCCATATGACTTTTTATCCATATGATTCTTCAGAAATGTTTTTAAAAGTCCTTTAGCTTACTTTAATTACTTTTGGAGAAAAAAAATTCATAGTTACTAAAGTTTTGGGAAAAGCCAAGCTGGAATCCATTGTGTATTGATGTTCAAATAATAATATGCTAAGTTCCAATGGAAGAAATTTTATCCCATTACTTGGTACAAGAAAACAAAAATCAGTATTTTCAAGTTCATAAGGGAGTACTGTCAATAATAATTATTTCCAAAAAAGTAAACATTAAAACTCTGTCTCAAATCTAGTATTTTTTATTCTGTTCAGTATTATACTAGAGGCTCTAGCTAGGGCAAGAAAAAATAAAATAAAAGACATTTACATGGGGAAAAAATTAAAACTACCTCTATCCACAAGTGATATGGTCTTACATAAAGAAAATCCTAATAAATCAACAAAAATATGATACGAACTAATAAACAGTTTCAGCAAGATTGAGAGACACAAAATAAGTGTACAAAATTCAACTGCATTTCTGTACACTAGCAATGAATAATCCAAAAATGAAATCAAGACAATTCCACTTACATAACAATAGCATCAAAAAGAACAACCTACTTAAGAATAAATTTAACAAAAGAAGGATAACAGTTATATGTTGAAAACCACACAACATTACTGAAAGTAGCTACAGAATGCCTAAATATATGGGAAGACATCTCATACCCACGTATAAGAACGCCTAATACCACTAAGTGGCAATTCTACCCAAACGAATATACGGATTTTACACAATCTCAACAGGATTCTTTGCAGAAATTAGCCAATCTGAAAAGTCATATGGAAATGCAAGGTATCCAAATTAGCAAATGGGATCTGGAGGGGTTGGGGGTGAGAGGAGAGAGAGAGAGAGAGAACAAAAATAAAGGATTCATACTTCTCAATTCCAGAAGTGCTACAGTAATGAAAACAGTGTGGTGGTGCTGGTATAAGGACAGACACAAAAATCAGTGGAATAGAACTCTGATAAATAAATAAATTTTCACTACCTAGAAAGTGAAAACACAATCCACAAAATGGGAGAAAGTTTGGCAAATCATGTATCTGATAAAGGACTTGTATGCAGAATATATTTTTTAAAAACCATTACAACTTAACAATAAAAAGCAACCCAATTTTTAAATAGGTGAAAAGTGTTAACAGAGGTTCTGCCCAAGAAGATACACAAATGGCCAATAAGCACTTGAAGGGATGCTCAATGTCATTGTCATTGGGAGGTACAATCGAGATGCCAATGGAAACCACTTCGCACTCACTAGGATGGCCACAATCGAAGAGACAGACAATAAGGATACTGGGGAAGAAGTGAGAGAACCATAAAACACTGTTAGTGGGAATGCAAAATGATGCAGCTACTTGTGAAAACGGCCTGGAGTTCCTCAAAGTTAAACAGCAGAGTTATCATTTGACTTACAATTCCACTCTTTGGTATAGAGAACCAAAAACATGTCTACACAAAGACTGATACATGAACTTCTGCAGCAGCATTATTCACAAGAGCAGAAAAAGAAACAAGTAATGTCCATCAACTGATGGATAAATAAAATGTAATGTACACAGACAACGGAATATGATACAACTATAAATAAGAAATGATACATGTTACAATGTGGATGAACTTTGAAAATGTTATGCTAAGAAAAATAAACAGAGACAAAGGATCGTTTATTGTATTGTTATTATTATATGGTTCCATTTATATGACATGTCCAAAATGTGCAATCCACAGAGACAGAAAGTGGATTAATGATTGCCAGGAGCTGGGAATGAGGGAAGGGAAAATGAATGCTGACTGTGTACATTTTCTTTTTGTAGTGATGGAAATATCTGGAATTAGTGTTCATAGTTCTATCACTTTGTGACTGTACTAAAAGAAAAACCACTGATGTGTACACTTTAAAGGGTGAACTGCATGATATGTGAAATATATTCAATAAAGCTGTTATTTTTTTAAATCTGATGCAAAAATTTGTCCCACTTTAAAGAAATCTGATCTTAAACACAAATTACAAAGTGCTTACTGAGTGGTTTGGGGTAAATTTATTTTTTATAAATAAAATCATCTTGGAAATGCAATTTGGAGAGTTCTACATTTTTAAAGGAACTCTAAAATGGGCCCTTTCTGAAAGTATACTTTTATGAGATGAATGCTTATCAAGATCTTTATTTTTCAAGAATTTCCTCTCTTTGAGTACTACAGAAATGTTAAATATACATTTTTTAAAATTTCAGTTGATTTAAAAAAATTAAGCCAAAAGTATCTAAATATAAAGAAAAGGTTTTTTTTTTCAAAAACAAAGGAATACTGTATACCAAATTATCATAGGCTCAAATGAAAGAATCTTTTAATAAAGAAGTAGTAGGGAAATGGTGTTTGCTATACTGTATGCAGTAAAAGCATTATATGAGTATTTTTTTCAAAATACTCATATAATTTAAATGTCTTTCAGAATCTCATACTGTCCTTACCTCTCAGAATTTCTCAAACCCTTACATTCAACCTCAAAGAACTCCTGGAACACTTTGCCTCGATACTCAATAATGTCTTTGAAATAAACCGTGGTGTTGTTTTCGTGCTATGGAGAACAGTCAGTAAATCAGTCAAGAACATTTATTAAAAACCCACCATGCACACACTGGACACCTGGGGAGTTATAGAGGAAGGACAAAACATAGCACCTGACCTCAAGGCAGAGATGGTGGAGCAAAGATCAACACAAATCATTGAGAAGAGCAATAACAGCACACTTCCTTTATTTCACCCTGGAGAAGATGATGATGTGAACACTGAGTACAGATTACTTGGATACTGCTTACTTCAACTTTTCATAAAAAGGAAGAGTAGGCAGGAGAACAAAGAAAGAAAAATAGGATCTGAGGTGATATAAGGTGAGATTTAAAAAAATGAAGGAATAAGACACCTTGAATGCAGAAATGGTATGACCCCCAGCTACAAAATGGTAGCTTCAAGTCTTACTTTTCAGTACTCTGTGAAAATTGCCAAGCTGCAATAGCAGGACCAATGCAGCCAAAGCATCTTTCTACAGTGCTTCCTCATATTTCCCATATGCGGGGTCACAGAATCCCAGGTACAGGTGACCTCCATGCTTGTGCCCTGGAAGCTGACACTCTTCTGGAGGCATCAGCTGCAACTCAGGAAGGCCTGGTCACCGCAGCTGCTGAGTGGACTGTATGTCCTACCCTCTTATTACAGAAGAAACATGGGCTCCCTCCCTTATTCTTCACCAATGAGACATTACCAGGCCACTTTGTCTATCTCAAGGTTTAAATCACTGTCGGGAAAACACATTCTCAAAGAAACAATTCAAATTATTCTTATCACTTACTGCATTAAATGATTATTTACTGAAACTCCAAGTATGGGAAGTGAGGGTCAGACCAGAAAATGCCAGGATGAAGGAAATTCTCGAAAAGAAAGGTAGGCTAGAACAATAGTTTTACATATTCAGAGAGGTGACTCATTTCAGAGTTAGCTCAAACTTCTAGATAGTGCTTCCTTACACTGAAATCTAATTCCTCCCACCTCAAAATTCCATCTACTGGTTAAGACTTTATGAGACAAATTTAATTTGTGTGTAACATCATAGCCCTTCAATTATTTGAAGGCAATTCTGTGACCTCTATTTCAACCTCACCTTAAATATCTTGACAGGCTACACATTCCTGTTTATATCACTACTCCCCATCTAACTGGGTCGCAATTCCTTTACCACCCTCTTCCTCCCCTCTCTGAATGTGCACCAGTTTGTCCATTACCCCCTTAGAACTAAACACAAGAAAATCCACTCCTTCACTTTAAATGCTAAACTTCTACTAATAAACTCCACTGCAAACTAAAATCAATTTTTTTTGGTAGCTATATCAGCAGTGGCTCATATTGTGCTTCCTACCAACTAAATTCCCACACTTTTTCCACATATATTAAAGCTAACCCACCTAGTCTCTTAATTGGGACAATTAGATTTCAGAATACCTTTCAGGACATTAAACTTATCCCCATCACATTTCAATCTTATTACATTTGCCTATTTACAGCCCACTGTAATATTCTTAGATTCTACTTCAATTTTCTGTTAGTACTCCTAACTTTTAATCATAACCAGATTAGCTAGGCATGCTCTTGAAAACCTCCCATTATGCCAGCCATAGATCAATTAATTAGTACCATTAGGGCACAATCACCTAAACAATAATATCTACTCAATAATTATAAATCAGAAAATTTATCACAAGGACATCATCATAAGTATGTTAGGGAATTTGTCAAATGCTACTTTGTCTATAAATTTAAGGATATCATTAATGATCAATGTGCTAATGATTCCATCACACAGTTCACTTTTGTCTTGAGAAGTAGAATTTCTTTTTCAATATGAAGGAAATGAGCCTATAATAATTATTGTATCTGAAAGCTGGCATAATTTGCACTGATTGGGCTCTCAAAAGGAAAAATGTCTATAGAAGAAAGGATGGAAGTGGAAGGCAACACAACTAAGATCCTTTCAGCTTGCCTCCTTTCCTTATAAGACTTCTTTTTACCATAACCTTCTCCCTAGACTGCATTTTTAATCTCTGAGGCAGTGCTGTGCAACAGAAATAATGCAAGCCACACAGTTCTTTTTAAATTTATTAGCAGCCACATTTAAAGAGCAAAAACAAAAAAGTGATATTAAATTTTAGGTATTTTTAAAATATTATATACAGCTGTATGAGTAGTATTTGATTTGTGTGTTACTGTATCACGAATGTCAGGATACAGAATAATTGTATCACTCTGCGAAATACTCTCATGCTATCTCTTTATGTTTAAACTTTCCCATCATCCCTCATCCCTGGCAACCTTTGATCTGTTCTCCAGGCCTTTAGTTTTGCCTTTCCAGAATATTGAACAAAAACGAGTAAGTAACTTTCTGGAGCTGGCTTCCTTCACCTAGCATGAGGCATTTGTGATTCAGCCAAATTGTTGCGTGTTGTTTGTTTTCAGAGTGCTGGGGCAGTTGCTATATATGTTCTTTAGGTATTCTGGGGTTTTTTATTTAACCAGTGAGAAAAACAGAGTAGACAGTGTTTATTCTTTCTTATCTGGAACTGATAATTGATCTTCATGGATAAATTAATAAAGTTAATTCATCATAAAAAAGTATTTGATGCCAACATGTCAGCAATATAAATGTTCTTAGTGGAAGATGTGACATTCTTTTTAGTATAACACTTCAGAATCTGACGTGGACTTCCCACTTACATCATATCCCAATTCACACTAGTCATGCTTCAGATTCCATCAACACATGTGGCTGGCTGTCACAACCTTGAGCAGCACCTGGAGAAAGAGCACACTGACTAGGGAAGAAGAGAGGGAAGGGATGCAGGAAAGGTAAGAAAGAAAAGCCATGCAACATCCTGCCCACCTCCAGAGAAATGTGCTTTCTCCTTTATTATGCAGCACAGTTTGTTGCTAAGCAGGTACCAAAGATCTTTCTTAAAATGAAGTCACTTTTCCCCCATTAATGCTGGACCTACTCCATGGCTTATTCTACATGAGAGCCCCCAAATCTGCAGATGACTGTTATGGTCTCCATTTAGTCTTCTCTTCTCCAGATCTTCCTGTGATTTGTAACAAAATAGTTTTCCAGCCCAGACAGGGTAATGCATACCTGTAATCCCGGTTACTTGAGAGACTGAGGCAGGAGGGTCATGAATTTCAAGCCAGCCAGGAAAACATACCAAGACTTTGTCTGAAAACAAAAATTTGAAGAAAAAAAAAGTAGGGGGAAAAATGGGGTGGGGGGACGTAGCTCAGTGGCAGAGCACTTGTCTAGTATGTGTGAGGTCCTCCAGGACTCAATACTCCCCCCAGTACGAGGGAAAAAAGTTTTCACAAAACTAAGCTACATGATTCTTATGCATGTCCAAGAAACTTAGAGTAATGAAGAAAGGCGATTAATAGCCCATTTTCAGATATTATAATGTTTTAAATGCCCTTTTAGCCTGCATTTTTGTATACTTATTTCAGGGCATAAAATAACAATATTTTAAATCAAATGCTGTAAATTAGCATGACTTTATTGAGCAATAAATATTCTACTGCAGAAAATTTTAGTCTTAGTAATCTTCTAATGCATATTCACAAGCTGTTTCATTAGTGCAATTTATTACAATTCTTTTTTAATGACCACAATACATCTGACATCATAAAAAAAAGGACACTTTCTCAACCTTTCTATGGTTGCTGTAGTTTTAAAAAATAGTTAGGAATTAAATACAATTTTACAACAAATCAGTAATTATCGCTATCATGAGATAGTGAGAATCTGGGAAAACAAAAGTAAAGGAAAACTTATTAACTAAACGTGATTTTTTTGTTGTTGGGTGTTAGGGCTGCTGCTGTTTTCCTCTTGCAGGGCTGGGGGCCAAACCTGGGCCTTGCAAACTCTAATCTTATGCATACACATACACTCGCCCACCCTTGACTAAGTGCAGCCTCTAAGCACAGTACATTTACATTTCACTTTCATAGGCTAAATAGCAGAGTGAGATGGATTAAAAGGCTGGCTTCAGTGTGCACAGTAAGCAGTTTTACATTTACAGAGAAGGAAAGGAGATATTACCATTTGAAGGACTCCGTGAAAAACATCTTGATGTATAAAGCAACAGGAAAACATGGTAATCAAGGACCCTACCTGAGGCAGCTGAAGAGAAAGAGCAGGTAACTGCAGATTTGGGTTAAACTGGCAAGATAGAAGAATTTTTTTCTCACTTTCTAAAGAAATAGGCTTCATGTATTAATTCATTCAATCCCTCCAAAAATATGAAGCATGTATACTATGTTAAGTATATATGCTCTGTGACAGAAAAAGAGTTAAAAGAGTCTGTCCCTGTATTAGTCTGTCTTCTGTTGCTATGACAAAATTCCTGAGAAAATCAACTTAAGGGAGAAAGGATTTATTTTGGCTCACAGTTTCAGAGGTTTCAGTCCATAGTTGCCTGGATCCATTGCTTTAGTCTGTGGCAAGGCAGAAACGTGGCAGAAGTACACGATGGAGGAACACTGCTCACCTCATGGCAGCCAGGAAGCAGAGAGAGCCAGAAGGAATCCAGGGACAAGATCTACCCCTCAAAGGCATGCCCCTAGTGACCTACTTCCTCCACTAGGCCCTGCCTCCTTATAGCCCATTCAGCTATGAACTGATCAATGGTTTAACCACTGATAAAGTTAGTGCACACAGGGTTCAATCACCTCTCAATTGTGCCACCAATGGGGGATCAAGCCTTCAACATAGAAGCCTTTTTTGGGGGGGGGGAGTGGGGGAAAACACTTCCTATCCAAACCATAACAGTCCCAACAAAGCTTGCAAGCTAGATACAAGCACCCAACAGTGGGAAAACCCATGTCATGGACCTCAGGATGACTATACCCAGAAGGACACGCCATCATCTGTTTAGAGAGTGTGACAAAATGCTTCATTCACCTAAACACAATCATGCACTTAAAATCCCACAGACCAAGTCATGGGGCACTCTACAAAGTAACATGAATGGTACCAAAAAAAAGTAAATTAAGAAGGTAGAAGACCAATTCTAGATTAAAGAAAATTACAGAAATAGCAGTAAACACAGTACATGATCTTTCACTAGATCAAAAATCAGGGGACAGAAAGCTAAAAGGACATTAGTGAATAAATGGGGAAATACAAATATGGACCACATATAAGAAATTATTGTGCCAGGTATGGTGGTGTGCTCCTGTAATCCCAGCACTGGGAAGGAATCTGTGACGCCTGTGACTTAAGATAATGTCTGGGGGAAAAAAAAACACTATTGCAACAATATTAACTTTCTTCAGTGTGATAACTGCCACTGTGGTTCTACAGAAGAAAACTGTTCTTGGGAGACATAAACACTGAAGCCTTTTGGGGAAAAGCATTAACGTGTTTGCAGCTTACTTTAAAATGGTTCAGCAAAAGGATGGAGGTATGATGGGTATACACTTCTTTATCTGCACACACCTACACATCCGTGAGCAGAGACTTTTTAAAAATGGTAAAATGTTCACAACCAATAAGTTAGGCAAAGGGTTTACAAATATTCATTACATAATGCTTTCAAAACTTTATAGATAAATACTATTTTTAATAACAATTTTAGAGAAAAAACAGTACAAGGTAAATATTGATGAGTATCACAAAAATGGACAAATAGTATGCCATAGAACTTATAAAATAAAGGAATTCACAAGGAATATAACAGATGGCGTCACTGAAGAAGTGGCTCTTGAGACGGGTGTTAAGACAACAAAAATGACTCAAAGAAAAAAGTTATAAAATATATTAATATATTCCTATATAAATGGTGAAACAAGAATATAAAGTACATACTTAAAAAGGAGGGAATAAAAAGGATTTGGAAATGAAGATACAAAGGGAATTTCATGAGCAAAACCAGGGGGCAGGGGACTCAGGGCCTATCTTGGAGAATGTGCAGATTCCCCATCAAATCCCCTGGGCCCACTCCTCCCTCCCCAGAGGTGACCTGAAGCTCTGAATTCGGGTACACCAAAGTTTTGCAGCCTTGGCACTTTGACATTTTGGAAGTGGATAATTCTTGTAATATGTTTAACAGCATTCCTAACAGTCTTATTCCCCAGTTGTAACAATCAGAAATGTCTCCAGACATTGCCACATGGTCCCAGAGGAGCGAAACAACCCTCCTCCCCTCCTGGGTACTCTACCCTCACTTTGAAAAGGAGCCCTGGCTATAAACCAGCTGTCAGCACAAGTAACTACATCTGTCTGCCTAAAGGCATTTTCTGGCTTAGAAGGATACTGGCCAATGCAAAACAAGGCAGGACTGCCTGAAAGTGAGTGACCCCAAGAACAAAATATGAGCGGATGTATAAGCTTCCTTGCCCCATGTCGGGACAACACAAAGGCACGTTCCACACAGGTAGGGAGCAACAACCATTCGTGAACGCAGCCTAGGTTGCCTTCTCTCCCTCTCTGGTCTCTCTTTCCCAGTCCCTCAATGTACTTCCAGGGCTCACATCCCAAATGAACTATTTGTACCCAAATCCTGTCTCAGGGTCTACTATTTCTGGAATCCAAGCTAATGTAGGAAATCTGGCTGTTTAATAAAGAAATACATGTTCTTTCTGGAGAAGCAAAAGATTTAACATCTCACCAAGGCCCTCTGTGATTGTCTGTGACAGTTCTGCTCACTCAATGACTATGCCACAAGAAGGCAGCACTCTGGGCCACTAAAGACCAGTGCCATGAGAGTAGGCCACAGTGCTTCTGTTTCCATCCCACAAATAATACAGAAGGACAGCATGCCTGTGCCCAACGACAAGTAAAGGGACAAAAAAAACCAAACAAACAAGAAAAACTTTAAAGGAGAACAGTTTGTGATCTTCAACCTGCCTGTCATGGCAATGTAACCAAACCAAAGGCACAGCCAGAGCCCTGGGACACTCTGTCTTGACAATTCACTCCAGCCAGCCAGACATTTTGCAAAGCACAGCAGTTTCACACAAGAGTTCTAACTGGTGGGGAACAAGATGAGCCTGAAATGTGTGGTCATGTGAGAAAGCAAGAAAGGTACTAAAGGCTTTGGAGGTCACAGCAGCAAGACTTCAGGAGTCATGCATGGTGAGGAGACTCCCACTAGGCATGATGGGACAATTTAACTGATAACAACAATAAGCGTAATGACTGAAACATACTAAGCAATTTTAAACTTATGAGTTCATGATATTTAAAGTAGAGATCTTTGGAAGATGAAAAGGAACCTACTCAGTATATTGAAAATTGGAAAACATCAAGCATTCATCCTGTCCTTCCTAAAGGAATGATACTCAGGATTACCAAAAACTTGAAAAGGGGTAATTTCTCTCTATAGAAATAAAGATAGTAGAATATCACCATTTTTGCAACGCTAGGTTTTTGTTTTGTGATAGATCTTACTATTGTAGTCCAGGCTGGGTTCCTCCTGCCTCAACTCTTAACAAATTAAGGGATTTAAACAAAGACCATTAAAGGCTGCTGTGTGAAAAGACAACTGAGAAGGAATATAATTCAGTAACAGAGCACAGGCTTAGCATGTGCAAAGCCCTGGTTTGATCTTCAGAACAACAACAACAAAAAAAAGACAGCAGATATTATAGATATCCTGATGGAATTCTTGCCAAAAGAATAACTCTGAACTGGAGTAAGCCTCTAGACCAAACTACCAATTTATACAGGATACACAGAAGCAAAGAAACACGTTAAATGACACTATCAGAGTGAAATAATAACAATTTTTAAAATCACCCTGTTGGAAACTCTATAGGCCAAATGACCCAGTTTCTTCACAAATAAATTGAAAGCAAAGAAGAAAAAGAAAAGGATAAAAAAAGAGTGAAGAGGAGAAGGAAGAGAAATGAGAACAGAAAGAAGAGGAAAGAGGGGGAGAAAAAATGCACAAGTGGTATCCAAAAAAATTCTAAAACACATCCACATTTTACATATGCATGTGTGTATATGCATGTATGTATATGCTTGTGTATAAATATCAAACACTTAAGTACTATTAGAAATTTAAGAATTAATTTTTAAAGTGTGACAATGAAATTAAGGTTATGTTTTAAAACTGAGTCCATATCTTTTAAAGACATATACCACTTATGAGTGGCATGACATATTTCAAAATTATCTGGGAAAAAGTTGATGGAGGATACATGAAACATAATTGACCACGAGTTGTGAAGCCGGGTAACAGGTATATTGGAGTTCACTATATAATACCCTATACTTTTGGAACTATTTAAATTTTTCCATTTACAGATATTTAAGTGGTTTCTCAAAAGCTCCTCTTATTGCCACCAAGACATGATCTCAGATGGTAAACCAATGTAATATGCGTTGAACTAGTTTCCATTCACAGACATGCAGAGTTGGAAGAGACCTTATAATGGGCAACCATATAATTTATCATTCAAAATGGGACATCCACAGTGGGAAAGGAGGCATTATTAATAATTATCTGTGAAAAGAAATGCACATAAATTACCCAGCTCAGTTTCCGACATAGCTCAGAATTATCCCTTCAAATATGTATCTCTAACATTAAGAAGTAATGGTATCAATTTCAATTCATTCAGTAACAAAAACACCATTATTTTCCAATGCTGTTCCTTATAGTAAATGAAACACCAATTATTAAGCACCCTTGGGCAGAGTCAACATCTGCTTCCTAACAGCTTTTTCCTGATAGTCACCGGTTTTACTTTCTGGAAAAACAAGATATGATGAGCAGAAAGAACCATGAACTAAGAGTAGAAAAACTGGATCTGCTAACTAATGGAGTCACCTTGGATAATTTACTTACCTCCTCTGAGCCTCCATTTCCAGTCCTTTCTGTCTTTAAAAACCTGCACTCCTACTTTCTTCAAGCATGGCCTAACGTGCTAATGCCTCACTGTCGTGATAACGTTGCTCCTGCTTGTAGTCCCCAAATGTCAACATGGTACGCACAGAGGAGCTACTATGTCACAGGCACTGCACATTTCCGTTAATCCACCAAAGGATGGTGTCAGCCTTTTCAGGGGTCACATCTCCTTATTGGTTCACATCTCTTTTTCCTAATGTACGTGCTTATACACACCCTTATACAATTAATCTGAAATCTAAATAATGGACTTTACACTTACTATATGTTGTTTCTGATTGAACATACTAAACTACTATGATAAGTTTCAGTTTTGTTTGTTGTACATTGTGGTAGCTGTCTCTTGACTTGAATCCTCCACAGGTTGACCAAGTTATGTCAATATCATTCACAAAAATGTTAAGTAAAACAGTCAAAAATATGACCCTAGAATCACAGGCTTTCCAATGATTGTTCAACTTACTGTAATCTACTTGACCTTTTTTTTTTTGCTACAATAACATATAAACATCCAGAAAGACATCAGAAGAAAAGTATTAAGTTTTCTGTTGAAGAGATTTGCTGTATCAGCTGACCTACCATGGGAAAAAAATATTAGTTTGGTATAACTTAATTCTAAGTGAACCCATGTTGGCTACTAAAGATATTACATGTTAGAGCAGGTGCAGTGGCTCACACCTGTAACTCAGCTACCGGGGATGTGGAGATCATGAGAATGATGGTTCAAGACCAGCCTGGGCAAAAAGTTATCAAGACTCCATCTCAACTAGTAAGCTGGGTATGCTGACATATACCTGGCCTCCTAGCTACACAGAAGGCACCAACAAGAGAAAGGCAGTCTAGGCCAACCAAGGCAAAATCATAAGACCCTATTCAAAAATAGTAAAGCAAAAAAAAGAAAGAAAGAGTGGCTAGAAGCCTGGCTCAAGTGGTAGAAGCTATGCCTAGCAAGTACAAGGCCCTGCATTCAAACACCAGTACCACAAAAAAGACTTTACATGTTTTGAATGCTTTCAAACATTTTATATAATGCCTAATATCAATATAAAAATTAAGCAGTAATTTAGGAATACATCCGTCCTCCATTTCGTTTGAGCATTAGGAGCAAGATTTGCTTCATCTGTAGGCATCATTATCTACAATTTCTTCACCCAGATGACTGTTGTAGCAGTTCTAATCACTTCATTTGTCAAAAAGATCACCAGTCTAAAAGGAATTTGGTATGCATCACAAATTCAAACAAGAATTCTACTGAGTGCTCTTTTTAGTACCATAAGATTATCATGCAGATACGGAAACAAAGTTCGTTTGTCCTTAGGACAAAAGTAGTTTTTGAATAAGCATTGTAACATTGTCTCATGGATGATAAGATTCCTATTAGACAGTAGCTGTCCATTCACTTACCAAGGACACCAATAAAGAAATGGGTACAATACATACTAAATTATATGTATCGAAAGGTCTTTAGTTCTAATATATATACATATATATAAGATATATATATATATATATATATATATTCCTTTTACTTCAGTTAATTATTAGAATCACATGACTTCTGACAAATCCATGTCTCAAAAGCAGTGTTGTAGTCTAATAGGTTGAAAGGAGAGTATTCTATTTTAATTAAATTTACTTTGATCATATCTAATTTCTTTCAGATCTCTTCTGTTTCATAAAATAAAACTGGGCATCTATTTCGAGAATATGCTAAAGTCTATTGATAATTTCATTTCCAAAGAAATTCTTAAGCACATGTTAAAATTAAAACTCAATTTTTTTACTCACGAATGCTCAAAAGCTACCCATATCTTATCGTATTATTTTGACATGTAAGTTATCTTGACCTTTAAGTTTTCTTCCTTCATCTTTCCCATAGTAAAGAAAAATCATCCAAATATTTTAGGAAATGATTCAAAACTGTTATTTAATTTGCAATTCAAAAAGATATTATTAAGACAAAATGTAGCAGTCCAGGTAATAGACTTGAATCACAAATCCATGTTACTGGGTCAGAGCCTAAAAGATAAGATTGCATGCTGACTAGTCCTAAAAACTCATTCAGTAAAAGTCAGCATTTAAGATTATTCCTACATCTTGAGGCTAAAAATGAGCTTTTATCTCTATAAACCTGATCAACGTCTCACCCTATTTTCACCAACTTGTGCTTGTGATTTCTTTCCTTAGAAACAAAATAAAAACCAACCACAAGTTATTACTCTTCCATGTTTAAGAGACATCTCCCCTAGTAACTAAGTTCACTTCCTGCTAGGGTTTGGATCCTGAGTGTCCCTCAAAGGTCCATGTGTTAAAGGCTGGTCCCCAGTTTGGCATTAATGGGAGACGATGGAAACTTTTAAGAGGTGGGGCCTAGTAGGAAGTCTTCAGGTCACTGGGGACATGCCACTTAAGAGGCTAATGGGACTCCAGCCCCATTCTTTTCCTCTGTTTTGCTTTCTGGCTATGAGGTGAGTGGCCTTGCTCACCATGATGTACTGCCTCATCAGAGGTCCAAAAGCAACAGGGCCAACTGATTCTGGGCTGGAACCACAAACTATGAGCCAGAACAAACCATTTCTCTTTGTAAGTTGATTATCTTAGGTATTTGTTTCAGTGATAAAAGCTGCATCACACAGTTTCTAATCAGATGTTGCCCACTGGGTACCACCTTTCCCAGTGATGGATGGCTTCCTACTCACCAATGTATGGTGCTTGCACTTATTTCCTGAATAACATTCTCACTGTGAGCAGCTGATTATTCATTCTGATTTGCTCTTATCAACTTCTATGGAGAGGCAGACTGTTAATCTATAGTAAAAAAGACAAGATTTATTTTTTAACATGTCACAGAGGGAAAAGCACTGGGTTTGGATGCAGAAGGTCTGCATTTGAGTTCTGAGTACCTGTCTGTCTAGTTATGGAACCTCAGCTAGTCATTTGGACACTATGAGTCCTCTTTTATATTAAAGCAACATAGCCCTCAGAAAGTTGCTGGAGATTAAAAATGAGATCACTTAAATAAAAACTACTTTGGAAAATAGAAAATGCTTTTGAATACTTAGCTGAATTATACAAAGCAGAAATTTAAGGCTGATGTGGCACAGTTGGACACAGACAAACACTTGCCAAAAAATCAGGAAAAATAACCACAAAATGCAAGATGGAGAAAAAAAAAAAAACCACACTAATCTTTGGATTCTGAGTTCATTGCTTAACAATGAACCTTTTGCTGACTGCATACACAGGCACAGACCAGAGCACCAGCAGCAGAGTCAAACTTGCACACAAAGGACAACCTCCAAATGGGCTCTGTGCTTCAGCTCCCACAAAACAGTGCCTAGAAGATCCAACCACCAAAGTCCACAAACTGTGAACACCAAGCACTAGCCTGTAGAATTCACTTTTGAAAAAACTGAATAAGACTTTCTGCTATCAAATAACTCTGAAATGCCAGTAGCTGGATAGAGAAAGATGCAAGAGGGAAAAAAAAGTGGCAAGAAGGATTCAAGTTCACACACAACAGATCTAAACAATAAATCTAACAACAAAGAAAGCGCAGTAATCAATCCACAGAAGCTGGAGTGGAGAACTCTACCGAAATAAATGGAAAATCTGGATGCCGAAAAATAAGGATTAAGAAACTATGATTCTTCAAAAATAGATATAATAAAATACTTTTCAGAAACAATGAAAAAATAAAAATAAATAAAACTACCACCCAAGTAAAAACAGTTATAGGTGCACAAGTTCTAGCCAACATTTACAGAAAGTATGAAGAAAAAAAAGAACAACAGAAAATAAGCAGGTTTTTTTTTTTTTAAGCAATGGCAATTTTTCTGATAAATCAAATTTAAGTTGATGATAACAAAAGAGAAAGACAGTCAATGTTTCTGCCAGGAAAATTACGCAAGTCACAAAGAAACAAATCAAGCAGGGTCTGTAAGAGCAAGTTGTGCACATGTGGTGCAATTTTCAGGGAAAGGGTGGAGAAAGGAGAAAAACACAAGTCACTGTATCTCAGCGGGCCAAGGTCACTCCACCACAGGAGCAAAAAAGAAAACATTAAGAGATGGTGAGCTGGAGATGGAGCTCAGGGGTGAGAGCACTTGCCAGGTACAGGTTTCTGCAGCCCTGCCTTTTATAACCAGGCTATACAGCAGTATTTGTGCCATTCTCTATTGTTCAAAACAGTTCCAAGCCCACCCAGATCGAAGAGCAGGGAAATTATACTCCAACCCTTGAAGGAGGAGCAGCAAGGACATGGTATAGAAGAGCCTAGGGGATCGGAGGCACTGCAGCAGTCATCTCTGGAAAACATAACCTCCTACAGTCTCCTATTTCACTGGTGACTTCCTGCCAGTTTGAAATCAAGCTCAAGTCTGTTTTAAAATGCCTACTGTTGGTGCTACCATGGTAAGTGTTAGAATGTACATACGATTTTTCCTCCAGACTTTCACACGCTGGAAGCTTGGTCCCCAAGTGTGGTAGTGTTAAGGTAGCAGTAAAGGAAGCTGGGGTTCCACCCTCAGGAATGGAATAACGCTATCTTGGGGGAACGGGTCAGGATTCATGAGTCTGTGAGTTAGTTCCTGCAAGCATAGAGTGTTCTAAGTGAGACTGGTACCTCCCTTGAATCCATATTTTGTATTTTCCACTCACCACTCACACACACACTACCGCCACTGTGATGCCATCTGCCATGAAGCCCTCATTAGAGCCAGGCAGATTGTGGCTCCATGCTTTTGAACCTCTAGAACTGTGAACTAAATAAACCTCTTTCCCTTATAAAGTATCCAGCCTCAGGCATTTTCATAGGGCAACAAAAAACAGACTAAAACTGTAAGCTTAAACAAAGAAATAATGAGAAGGGAAATACAAGAAAATACTCAGTAAAACTTAGGAGGCAAAAAGCCAACTATGTACCCAAGGAATGATGAGTATAGTCTACAATGGAAAGAACAAAATGTTCCAAAGGGAGAACAGCAGAGAGTTGAAAAGGAAGGTTAGCGACAGATTGTCAAAGTAATCTGGTATCATAGAGAACAGGATAAACAGAAAAGGGAATGCCAGAAAAGTAATGATGGTACCCAACAATGGCTGTCCTCGAACACTATGCTTCAATAACCTGCTGAGCAGGTCCTCAATCTATCTAGATGGATTGATATAAGATGAATTATGAATGATAATGTTTGAGATTTGTGCATTCTTTTCTTTCTTACAGAAGATGCTCCCACCCTGCAATTCCCTGGAACTTGTAGTTACTATTATATTTTAAAAAACAGAAATAAAAAGAATGAACATCGAAATAAAGAATTTCAAAAATTAGCTGAAGAAAAAATTTTGCAATTTGCTCTACATTAAAACCAAATTGTCTGATTTCGACATAAAGAGCATTCACTCTAAATCATGACAGATGTTAGGCACACTGTGAGCAACCAACCCATATATATGTGTAACTCATCATTTCATGATCCACTTATCAGATCCACCTCAAGGACAGAAACAAAAGCCCTGCTACCCTTAGGATAAATTCAGTTTATCGTTTCCTCCTAGCGTCTATATTCACCACTCTGTTATAAGAGATTAAGCTATTAAGAATTACTCTTTACAAATACAATTGGTTAATCCTATTCTAGCCCAAATGCTGTCAAACTACTTTTGGGATTCTTTTTTCCAGTTCTTTCTAACTACTATACATGTTAATCTGGTAGATCCAGGTAACCTCCATAGTTCTCTTGTCTTTCTTTAATGCAGAAACTAAGCTGCTCTTTTTAAAAGCTTTACATACTCCTTGCCCCAATTTGGCTAGGATCCCCAAATTATTGTCCCTCCAATTAAGACTCTCCACATAAAATATAATTTTTAATGGCCTTGATTTCTTCATTTAACAAACAAATGCTCTCTGTCTACTACTTGTCAATCACAGGGAGTTCCTGTGACTAGAGTTTACCAATATATTATTTTAGGGAATACAGATTTGGTTTGATAGAAATAACCAAATTTGGCTTGCTATCAAATTTACCCATGTCTCAAGGCATCCCTAGAGCGTTATCGGGTCTTGGGCTATTTCTACAATGTTATTATCTAATATTCACAAAGCTGACATAAAATTCACCTTCAGAAGGTTCTTTTTGTTTTCATAAAACAGCACAAACTAATCTTTTCTTTCTCTTCATTATATTAGGAGCAGAATAGAAAGAAAACAAGAGTTACATTAAAGGGCTACATTACTAATTCTGTTGATCTCTCTCTCTCTCTCTCTCTCTCTCTCTCTCTCTCTCTCTCTCTCTTTTCCTATGTGTAGGGAAGTGTGTACTCAATACTGGAATTTGGGGTTTGAACTCAGGGCCTTGTGCTTGCTAGGCAGGTACTCTACCACTTGAGCCATGCCCCCAACCCAAGGATGGGCTTTCTACAAAAATGAATAGAAAAAGAATCAGAAGTAGGAAATCTATGCCATCGCAGATTGTTAAGAGATATCACTTAAAATATCTCACGCATAAGTTTGTATCCTCTTTATAAACAGGTTCTCCTTTAGATGAACTCGGTTAAAAGTAATTATCATTCTACAAAAGAATCAAGTTGCCAAAATGTGACCTCTAAATCAGAAAAAAGGAAAATTACTCAGTTTTCTAAATCTCACAACGTTCTTCATCCACTCTGGTGTAATAACCACAAACAACTAAAATGACACTTTCACTTTAACATTAAATAGGGAAGAAATAGCTCTTGTTCTAAATATCTCTTGTGCTTCATATAGCTTGAAAATCCAATGCAAATACTCAAGTTATATCCCAGGTGAAAATACTTAACAGGTGCTGTCAACCAGAATAGAAAAATCCCAGTGTTAAGGAAAAGAACACAGAGAAGAATTAACTGGGCAATAACGTGGACTTAGTAGACGGAATGTTAAAATCAGAGCCTAGAACAAAATGAAAGAAAAAAAAACCTGTTAAAATCTAAAGACTTAAGCATGACTTCGTTTGCAATGGACATATCTACTTACATGATGGAAAAACAGATAAGATTTGCAGGTGATATCAAAGATCACTCAAGTTTTTGCCCTAGATGAACAAAATGGACAGAGTAAATTCAAACTGCCACCCAGCACCATTAGAATTTGCTGAAGTTTGAAGCTTTTTGTTCTTTCAAAGGAAGAAAGCAGCAACAGTAACAATAGTGTGCTTCCGGCCTTGGGAAGAGTGAGACGGGGCTCTCCAGCTGCACTTCCTAGAGAAGTATGCCAGCTGCCTTCTGCAAACTGAGATCAAACTGCCAAGAATTTACAGGAGAGTAGCTATGATGGATGACTGAAAATACTGATCTGTCGCAAAAAGGATGTAGTGCACACCACACAGGAAGTAACAGGAAATCGGGCTTTGGGCTGGCACTTATACACCCAAGAGGGCTAGGAATCCAGAACCTCTGACAGCCAAATTTCATCATCTTCCTTTGTAGGGAGAGCTATCCTGAAAGAACAGTCAGAAAAATCCCATACAAAGCTTTCTGGTGAATGTCCCTATTTAATAGCACTGTCCCCTGCAGTAAATGAAGCCAGTGATTTCTTCACCTGTGTTAAAAGCCCATCTAAGCCCTTGCGTACTACTTGACCAAAAGTCTCATGTTTGCTGGCACAGACCTTCAGGCTCTCAGCCATGAGCCCACCGAATGCCACACATGAGTCACAGAGGGTAACGTTGGTAAAAAGCAAAATTAATATTTGGAGTTCACCAAATAATGAGTCATAGTCCTGGAAGAAAAGGAATCCTTAAAATTGGCTGCCCTTTGATACCAATTTTCAAAAATTGTTTTTAACATTAATATTAATTCCATGAAAGTTGGCAAGAAGAAAATGAGTAAGAAATGTGGTATTTGGTAGGCTTACGCCATATAAAAGTCCAGTTCATGCTCCAAGAAAAAGAATGAGTAGGATATCTATTACCTATTCCTAGCCTTGCCTTCTGCACTGGTTGCTGCCAAGTTACTCATTCTCCCACGCAACACTTTCCATACTAATTTTGACCCTTAAGAATCAAAAAGAAGTCTTGTCTTCTTTGCACCCAAATGCCAAAATGGAATCTTTTAGTGCCCCACCTTTATAAAGGGAATGTTTGACAACAGGCTTCTCTGGCTGTGACATCAGTGAGTTGCTGAGGCCTCCAAGGGCCGGAGGAAACATTCCCAGTCCCTCACAGCGCTGCTGCACTCCTACGGTGCAATCTGGCAGTGGCCAGGGACCAAATCGTTAAAGCTGTTTTATGGTATTTAACATATGGTCATAAATTGCTCAGTGCTCTAAAGAGGGGCTAAATTTGCCACCCCTATTGATGAGACATGTTCTTATTTATTTAAATTTAGTGGCAAACTGGCATTTCTCCAGATGGAGAGGGCTAGGCATAAGTACAAAGGAAGAAGTAACTAGAAATGAGTGTAACTTTTCTATATACTGAATGCAACCACTACCAGTCAGGAGCTTACCATACAGTAAGACAATAACAAGAAAAGATTCCAAGTCCAAGGCCCAAGGAATGGGAAATATAAATTTTATTCAGATAACATAAGAACAGTTTTTATCCCTTTTTCTTTCTTCTTAAACTAGCTCTATTCCCATCCATCTCTTTTCTCCCTGTCCCTTGATTCCCCTTACAAAATAAATATGCCCAGACTTCATCTGAAATGTCACATCTTCAAAATTCCCTGGAACTTCCCAAATCCTCTTGCATCCACCCCCTTAACTTGTTATATTTTGATTTGTTTATAAAACTAAACAAAACAAAAATGGCTCTAATTCTCCATCACTAACAACATAATCCTACCAAAACATTTTGTTCCCTTCCTTCTACAAGCTAAACCACAGCCAAAGGCAGAATAAAATCAAGAATTTTGAGAAGTAGGGCTGTTATGAATGATATTAATGTGAGTGAAATCAAAAGAGAAACATGAAGGGTAAAATCACTAATGGTATTCTTTTTTCCTATGTTGATATAGAATTGGCTAAAGAATCAGAAGATGATTATCTTACCTAAATCTGGAATGTGAAAAAGGTTTCAACAAATTGGAGGTTTGAGAGCAGTTTGGGAATAATATTTGGTTTTGTTTTGTTTTGTTTTGGTGGCCCTGGGGTTTGAACTCAGGGCCTCACACTTGCTATGCAGGTGCTCTACCACTTGAGCCACTCCACCAGCCCAGGGCCAGGCTTGGGAATAATATTAAAAGAACTTTTCAATGAAGAATTAGGCTTAGGCTGTTTATATAACACAAAAGCCTTGCTTTATAATTTCAAGATACAGAAGAGTCATATATGACATAAAAATAAATATCTACATATACATAGATAGGCACAGGAAGATATTTATTAAGTATGAATATGTACAGTTAATATGAATATAATATACTGTGAAATAAGACACAGTATGTCTCTTTTGGAAAAATGAAATATGAAATCCCAGTTGTGTTCCCCAAGGCAGACTAATGACCTAGTGAAAATCAAGAGAGATCAAATAATGACCCTTAAAGCCTGCCACACAACCTGAACTGATCTGGATTGTCTGGGTCATCTGGACTGGCTATAAAATGTCGCAAAATGTCTTATGTCAACTTCTGTTTGAGATGAGGACAGTTCAATGCCCTTAAGGACCAGAATAATAAAGAAAAAGGCCTAGTTCAAAATAAACAGAAACACACAAGGCCTGCTGGACACTTCCATTAAGGACCTAGTTTTCTAAACAATCTTCATTCTAAGGTCAGACTAGAATTTTAAAATCTCTATTTTACCTACTCTGAAAAAGCATGAGTCCCCTGCTTTCTGATATGAAGACACTGTTGGCAATGCTACAATCTTGAAAAAAAAGAAAGAAATCATCCTGAAATACAAAGATAATTCATAGAAATGTAGACATTTATTGACACTAATTATATATCATAAAATGCCACATATACTTATTCATTGATCAATCCAATACATCAATAATCACATTAACTGTAAATCGTCTAAACATCTCAATTAAGAGGTAAAGAGTGATTGTCACAATTAAAAAAGCAAGATCCAATTCACGTGCTGCCCATATGAAACCCTTAAATGTAAGAACCCAAATAAGTTAAAAATAAAAGAATGGAAAATGATACTATATTAATATCAATCAAAGTAGATTTTAGAGCAATTCAAGTGAACATAATAATCCTAAATGTTTATGCAATAACAGAGCTTCAAAATACATGAAGTAAAAACTAATAGATGAGTAAGAACAAGTAGACAAATCTAAACTTATAGTCTGCATTTTCCATAACCTCTCAACAACTGATAGAACTAGACAGAAATCAACGAAGATATAGTATACACTTAAACAACACAAACCCATAATTTTACTCAGAGCTTTCAGTAGCCCTCTCTAAATAACCATGATAACAAGACAGAAAATAAGAAACAATATATTATATTTAAATGCTCTTCCAACCAACTTGACTTAATTATTATTGATAGAACACTCCTTCAAGGAATAACAGAACACACACTTTCTTTTCAGCACACGTGGAACAGTTACTAACATAGGCCACTTAGTGAGAAAGGTCTCATTAAGTGTAAAATGATTTAAGTCATACAAAGTGTGTTCTCTAACCAAAGTGAAACTAAATCCAAAATCAATAAAAGATAACTGAAAAATGTAGAAATTTCTAGAAACTCTGCGACACATTTCTAAGTAACCTATAGGCTGAAAAATTAATCTAAAGGAAAATTGAAAGTATAATGAATGAAAATGAAAAGACAACACAGTAAAATCTGTAGTGTGCAGCTACAGCAATACTTAAGATGGAAATTCATAGCACTAAATACCGATATTAGAATAAAAGAAGATATTGTGTGGCCTCCACTTTAGTAAACTAAAAAAAGAAGACCAAGTAAAAGAAGGAAAATTAAACATCAGAATAGAAATCACTAAAACAGAAAACAGAATTACAACAAAGAAGATGGATGGAACCAAAAGCTGGTTCTTTAAGAACATGAATAAAATTAACAAACCACTAACCAGACTGGGAAAAAAGGAGGTATGGGAGATAATTACCAAGGTCAGGAAAGAGAGCGGTGACATCACTACAGATTTTACACATATTTTCAAAAATAAGAGCTATTAGTAAAAAATAACTTTATATCCATCAATTCTATAACTTAGATGAAATAGGTAATTGCTTTTAAAGATACAAACTAGTAATAGGTGAGATGAAGTAAATAACTTGAATAATTCTATATTTATTAAGAAAATTTAATTTATACTTTAAAACTTTCCCACAAAGAAAATTCCAGGCCCAGATGGCTTCACTGGCAAATTCTACCAAATACTTAAGGAAGAAATAATACAGATTCTTCATAAAAAATTCATAAAAATAAAGAAAAGTATTTCTTACCAACTCATTCTATTCTGAAGTAAGCTTTATTACAATGTAAAATGAGAAAAAATATTAAAGGAAAACCATAAACCAGTAATTCACAAGCCTAAGTACAAAATTCTCAACAAAACTTTAACAAACTGAATCCAAAAATGTGTAAAAAGGATAATACATCACAATAACTGGATCCCAGTTGTATCCCAGGGATACAAAGTAAATAGAATACTCAAAAGTTAGTCAATGAAATCTACCATATTAATTACATTAAAAAAGGAAAACCAAGTGCTCACTTCAGCAGCACATACACTTAAAAGAAAAAACAAGCCTGAGTATAGTGACTCAGGCCTATAATTCCAGCATCAGGACACTGAGGCAGGAGAATCATAAGTTTAAGGCCTGCCTGGGCTATGTAGTGAGTTCAAAGTCAGCCTGTGCTATTTAGCAAGACACTGTCTCAAAAGAAAAAAAGAAAAAAGAAAAAGAAAACCACATAATCGTCTCAGTAGATTAAGAAAAAGTATTTACCCAAATCCAACATTCATTCCTGATTATAAAAAAACAAATGAAACAAAAAACTCTCAACTAGTCGGGTATGTTGTCATGAAGCAGGATCGTAAGTTTGAGACCAGCCCAAGCCAAGGTAGTGTGAGAGTCTATCACAAAAACAAAATCAAAACAGAAGAAGGACTGAGGGCATAACTTAAGTGCGAGAGGAGTAGAAAGGAACTTAGGGCAGCTCTGAAAATGCACAGCCAATATTCTACTTAGTAGTAATTAATACACTTCCCCTAAAATCGAGAACAAGGTAAGAGTATCTACTCTTCAACACTTTTAGTCAACAACACACTGAAGATTTGAGTCAGTGTGCCAGCAATACAAAGAAATAAAAGGATTTAGTTTAGATAGGAAGAACTAAAATTTTCATTTAAAATTGCATAATTTTCTGTAATTCCTAATTCTATGAACTCTATAAATGATTGTAACTCATATGAGTATGATAGCTAATTTTGATTGTCAACCTGACTGGATTTAGAATACTCTAGGATATTAGTAAAGTACACTTTGGTGATAGTATTGCCAAAGACAATCAGAACATAAGGACTCTGCCCTAATGGATGGATTAATCCCCTGATGGATTCATAAGATGGTGACATTATTGAGAGGTGGGAAAAAGTAGGAAGCGGGGCTTATTTGGAAGGAACGGAACCCGGGGCATACGTCCTTGGGGGCTATATCTTGCCCTGGCCCCTCCTGCACTCCTTTATCTCTGTTTCTTGGCCACCATAGTATGAAGTACTCAGCAACACCATAACCCCCAGCCATGATGAGCTGACACCTCTGAAACAGCCAGAATAGGTAATTCCTCCCTTTACGTGATTCTTGAACATTGTGGTTATAGCAACACCAAGTACACAGTGAGCTTACCAAGGTTTCAGGACTCAAGATCAACAGATTAAAAAAATCAACTGTACCACTATATATAAGCAATAAACAATCAGAAATTAAAACTTCAAAAACACAATTTACAATAGCATCAAAATATATGAAACGCCTAGCAATGACATACAAAAAAAAAGTACAGGACCTATACATTAAGTACTAAAAAACAAAGAAAACTAACAAATAGATAAGCTGATTCCCAAATTTTATATGGAACTACAAAGAACCTTGAATTTCTAAGACCATTTTGGAAAAAAAATGGAGGATTTGTACTACCTGATTTCAAGACTTATTTTCTACAGCAATGAAAACAGCGTGGTATCAGCATAAAGTGAGACACACACAGATCAACAAAACAGACTACAAAGTCCAGAAAGCCCTGCCATATATACACACAATGTTTTTTTTTTTTTTTTTTTTTTTTGTGGTTCTGGGGTTTGAACTCAGGGCCTACACCTTAAGCCACTCCACCAGTCATTTTTTTATAATGGGTTTTTTCAAGATAGGATTTTGTGAACTATTTGCCTGGGCTAGCTTTGAACCATGATCCTCCTAATCTCTTCCTTCTAAATAGCTAGGATTGCAGGAGTAAGCCACTGACGCCCGGCCCACATAATGAATTTTTGAAAGGTACAAGGGCAATTTGGAAGAGAAAGGGGGATTCTTTTCAACTTTGGATATTAGAACATGTTTTTAAATCCTAAACAAAAATTGACTCAAAATGGATCATGGATCACAGACATAAGTGTAAAATCTAAAGTTATAAAACATTTAAAAGAAAATGTAGTACAAAAGACTTTGTGACATTGGGTTAGGCAAAGAATTGTTAGGAAGACAAAGACAATCACAGTCAAGGAGAAAATATTTGCAAATCATACATCTTATATCCAAAATACATGAAGAATTCTCAAAACACAATAAGAGAAAAAAACGCCAAACAATGGGCAAAAGATTAACACTTTACTAAAGGCAATTTATAACATACAAAGAGATAAAATATATTACAATAGCACAATGGATGGGGTAATGAGGTGGGGTAGGGGGCAAAAAATACATATACAGGCTGAGAATCCCTTATTCAAAATACTTGGGACCACAGTGTTTCAGAGTTCAGAGTTTTGTGTACTGGAGTATCTGCACAGACTTTACCAGTTGAGCACCCCAAATACAATCACCAGCATGACACTCAAAAAGTTTAGTCAGGGGTGATCTACTGGAAGACTCCATGTCATTAAGAAATTTAATTCTCTACAGGTTTATCTCCAGTCAATGCAATCCCAACAGTACTTTTGTAACATTTGACAAGCTGATCCTAAAACTTACATGGAAATGAAAATAATCTAGAATCACCAAAATAGTTTTGAAAAAGATGTTAGACTTAATATAAAACTTCCTAGAAAGCTACAGGAATCAAAAGAGTGTTACATTCTCTCAAGGACAGGTATTTTAAAAATACAATAGAAAGCCCCAAAATGGCCCAACACATAAATGTTAAATAACAAACACTTGGTCAAAATTAGCTCAAAATGGATCAACAGTATCAGAAGATGGAATGATGAGAATATTCATGAATTGCTAGCGTGAATGTAAAATGGTACAAGTACTATTGAAAACAATTTACCACATGCTTAAAAAGCTAAACATATACTTAGCTTACAGCACAGTAATACTGTTAGTAGGTATTTACCAAGAAAAATAAAAACATATTTCCACAAGAAGACCTACATAACGAAGTTGTCATAAAAAAGAGTGGGGTATGAATTCCCTCATTAGAGTTGTGTTGTTTAAATGAAATAATGTGTAATAATCCTACTTTCTATAAAATAAATGCTCAATAGTTACTTTAGCAATTATAACTGTCACTTCTTGCATTAAAGCCAGATTTTTATATATATGTGTGTGTATATACATATATATGTATGTATGTATATTAGCTGTAACTAAACTGACTTTATAAACTTCAATTAATAATATTAGCTGCTATTCCTGAGCTGTTTCTAATATTCCATGAATTCCAAGAAAATATAATATTCTAAAATACCAAGACAAAGGAATCCTGAAAATCTAAGGGAGAGAGAATGTGTAATCCACAAAATTAGCCCCTCTTCCTTGCCTTTCAGTGAGCGTTTTTTAGAACATTCACTAAATCAAAGGTGACCTGCTTCCCTAATTAGCCTCTAAAAATACCTTGAATGTTAGATAATAATAATAATCTTTAAGTGAATGAATCTTTTTTCAAAGATAAAAATAAAAGTAAAATGGACTATGCTATCAAGCAAAGTTATAATGCAGCTCAGCATGATGCAAATACTACATCCCAAGTTCTTACTTAACCCAATGGTTGCAAACCATGGTCAAAAACAGCTACCTCCTACTGTCCTTGCAGGGATCTTGAGACAGAAGAGAGCTGGCCTTAGAAGCCTCCTAACTGAGAGCAAGAAGGCGCACTCATTACAGTGGCAGTGTTGTGAGTGCAAAGGAAAAGCCACATGCATGTCACAAGACAGGCTATTTTATTATTTGCTTGGTTGTCCTATGAAAGCCAAAACACTGTGAAAGAAAGCAGAAGCCGGAAAGGCAGATTTGGGCAAAGTACAATGAGCAAATCAGCCTTGCTAGCTTTTGACATGCATTTGTTAGCTGAGTTCCAGCTGGGGTGAACTGGCAAGCTGGAATGTCAGGCTGGGACTGGCCCTGAATGCCAGGCTAAGGGACTCAGTCCACAGAAAACTGAAGGAGAAGAAGGGGGAGCTAAAGAAGAAAAATTACTCAGCTGACATTTTCTAACAGCACACAGAAATTTTTCATAAAATAACAATGTCAAATCAACAAACATGGTAACAGCCACTTTTGGACCTATTGGGCAAAGTTCAGAATGTAAAGTATAATAACAAAGGATACAAGGTACAAAATTCTTATAGTTGGCACTAAATCAATACAGGCTCAATATCCTTTCAACTGATGCAAGAACTACCCCACAACTCACTGGATATTTCAGGTGCCATTAGCTTGGTTACCAGTTTGTGTGACAGCAAGCATGACCAAGCCCCTCAGTGTTGGAGGACATTGAGCAGAAAAAAAAAAAAAGCTTACTACACTGAGCTTACTACACTGGTTGGCCAGAACAAATTAATATGTATACCATTGTTAAGGGGCACCCAGGCAGGCTTGTGCACACACACGCACACACACATGCAGCACCCAAACCATTCAAGGAGGTATGGATCAACAGTGAAGGTGAAGTCTGAGTAAGTTCACTAAAGTAGAATAGTGGAGCACTATTAGCAATTTATCTACAAAAGTCTTTTTGTGTGCTTGACAACTGTTAAATTAAATAATGAATTCCATTTAAATAGCCATTCTGAGATTGGTTTCATTCTTTTTTAATCATTCTCCAAAAATTATATTTTTTAATTTAGTAATGCATTCCTTGGAAATGAGCAGTAATCTTATACTGCATCTCTGAGGACATGAGAGGGAATGTATGATCCAAATCATAATCTATTTTTTTAGTCTTTTCCCTCTGAAGGGAAAGTATTTCAACTTCAAAACCTTTAGAGATAATTTTTTTGGCATGACTTCTTCACTCTGTCGCAAATGGCTTTGATAAATATTCATCATTCCCCTCAGATGATAAACAACAGTACTGCTCTATTGTTAAAGACAAAGGGGAAAATGTCTATAGTTCCCTTTGGAAGCTCTTTAGAAACAAATTTGCAAGACAGAGTAATGGACACCTCTCTGGGAACCTTCCAGCAGCCTGTGCTTACCTAGTGCTAAACTGGCCCCAGGTAACCAAGCTAGTAATATATGACCGAGACCTCTTGACCGTAGGACAATGTCACAAGCCACTCGGCCTAAGCTGCCAATCAGACCCTCTCCTCCAGAACTTAAGACTCCCTGACTTCTCTAGTGACCTGAAATTGAGTCACCATGTAAGGGCCTCAGGAAGCCATTTTTAGCCAATGTAAAAAAAAAACAAATCTGGGAAACGAGTGAGCAAAGTGACAACAGAATATACTGCACACAAAGACACAGATGCTGACTGGCCCTGTGTGTTGTCTACCAGCCTTCCAGTCCCGGGGAGGCTTGGCTATCCTTCCTGCCCTTGGGCACCATGAAATTCACTTGACTCCTTAGGAAGAGAAGTAAATAAATACTTAATTTGATAGTTCCAATGGATTCTTATAACTAAACAGTCCTTGATTAAAATAATATGAAATGTAGAAATTTTAAATAAAAGATCATTTCAAATTTGAAGCCAACATCAGCAAACTGATTTACTGACTACAGACTTTCTCAATAAAACTTATAATAGTTCAATAATCTCTTCATAGTTGCATAAACAGGGTTATTCAAAGAACTTGCAGAAGTAAGGTCTGTCACTTCCTCATCAAACCTCATCATTGCTAGATCCAAAAGAAAACTATGGACTCCACAAACACTTATTAGGCCTCTCTAAATGCAGGCACTAAGCTGGAGATTGGAAATAGAATATGAGCAAAACAGTCTCACACTCCCTGCCCTACTGAAATAGGGTATGCACACACGCACACACACGCATTCACACACACCACACAACTACACAACACAATAATTCCTTCCAGAATTAAATGCAACAGAGCCTAAGTATGTATTTTTATGAATGGCATAGCTCTTCCTCTGTAAATTTTGCTGGAGCTGGTAAATTTACACCATTTCAGAGGCATCTTAGACCTTAACATATGTTGCACTCATATTAGTCTTGATCACTGAAGATCCATATTTCCACTCCTGTTTAAACAGGAGTTGTGCCTTCTACATTTGTGAAATTCAAGGGCTACTCTTTAATTAAGATCACTATTCTTGGACATTTTTCAAATAGTATCTTTATACAAATCAGCAACTCTTGTAAGCCAGCTATTATCTCTTCACATTACAAGAGCTGAGGAAACAATAAAATGATTCCTAATATACTGTAATCTTCTGGCATTTTTAATTTCAGTTATTTAATTTTGACTATGGGTAATTCTGTAAGAATCAATTCATGAATTCATGGGTAGAAATATGCCTTCTCCTTTGCCTTTCATTCTCTTTATTACTGACTGCACAAAGTTCTCTTTATCCACAGATGACACAGATTTATAGAAGTACTGTTTTCTAATACATAAAACATTCTGAAATATAAATTTTAGTTACATGCTATTTTCATTTAGCTGTTTTCAGAGGGCAGAGTGAAATATATAAAGACAAAATTGGTTCAGACTCCAAATCTACAAAGTACTACGTGTCCTTCCTGTTTTCTGAATTGTTAAGAGCATAATAAATAACTTCTGACGACTGAGTTTCTGCTGGCAAAAGGTTGACATTAGAAACAGAATGCCACATCTTTATAACACTATAACCAACAAAGCTCTGACCGCTGAGATTCATTAATTCATCCATTCATTCTATCCCTTCCACAAATACTTTATTGAGTGTCTCTACTGTATGAGAAATTGAGATATGATTTAAAAACAAAACAGCCTCCATCTCTCACTTCACTGAGCTTAAAGTTATGAAGTAAAATTACTATTAATTCTAAATACTTTGATTCAGTCTTGGCCAAAATGATAGTTTAAAGCACATACCATCAGTTTTCAATAGGATTTAATGAGAAGCTTCAGATAAAGAAATTGTTTACATAAAAGTTTTAAGACTATAAAGCAATGAGTTAGCCATTACCTTTTGGCAAGAAAGAAAAAGGAGAAAGTTAGAGAAGATTTATCTTTTATTTACCATACAGTGCAATTTAAATCCACTCTTACTCATTTTCCTTTTACCATAAAATTAAGCTTTATTCTAGGCCTGTTTCTTAAAAGGCAAGAGCTTTCATGTTTTCTGGGATACTTATCTTCCACAGACTGTAAAACTATATAACCTTGCAATTATGTGTGTTTGTTTTAGCAAACTACATTTATGAAAATGTTCATTGTTGAGAATGTTATGTTGGTTGTAGGAGGTTGAATTCAATCCCAAATCTTGTGATAACTAACTACTATATAACAGATTCAAGGTCATAAAAACTGGAGTTAAGTCTTTATCCTTACAAGAAATTTTAAGTCAAATAAAACAATGACTTTAAAAACCAACAAAAATAAAGGAGTGAGTCTAACAGATAACTTTAAAGCAATAAAAAATCTTACTGTTCTCCAAGAGGGAAAAATAGATTCTTTAAAAATGTATGACATGACAGGAGTGTTTTATTCTTTACAATAAATTCTAGTTAGTGCATCAAATCTTCCACAAAGTTCAAATTATGCAGAGTGAAACTATCTTAACTACTGAGATTAATCAAATATCTAATTGTCCTACTACCTTACAACTACTCTCAATCCACCATGACTCAAATCCTCCCAGAAATGTTTGTGAAAGATTATAAACAGAATTTATTTTGAAATACTTTTAAACTTAGCAAAGTTACAAAGAAAGAAACCTTAAATGACCATGGTCCACATATCATCCAAAGTAAAATAACTTTGCTCTGTAAGCATTGACAAAAGGAAATTTATGTGGGCAGGCAGGCAAGACACCAGTCTAATAAAGATGGCTCAAATGTTTTGATTTTATAAATTTATGTAAATATTCCAATGTCTACAGTGATCTGTATTTCATAATTCATTTAGCTAATTTCATTTCTTTTTGATGAGTCTATAACATTTCCAACAGATCCTAAAAAAAATTTCCATCTGTAACTTTAAATAAGTTTATGGCTTTGCCCCCCTGCTGAAGCACTGGGGTACCCCACAGGATATACATTTAAGAGTTAGGATAATTTTTTAAGGCAAGAATTTATGGCTTTGCCCCCCTGCTGAAGCACTGGGGTACCCCACAGGATATACATTTAAGAGTTAGGATAATTTTTTAAGGCAAGAGGTAAAATGTCACCTTAACCACTATAGCTTCCAAAAGCTTAGTAGGAAATTATGTGTCATACCACCTTCCTGCAGTCTGCCAAATAAAATCTCCTGGCTATGCACCCACTGCCATGCTATTCCCACCACTAGACTTAAGTGTATGACCAACATCCTTCAGAAACCTTGCCTAGATAAAGTCAAGAATTTCAGGAAAAGAAACTCATCCTTCTAATTCAATGAACTTATATAAATGTAGTTTTCATGATCCATTACCTTTTCCTTTTATTTGGCTGTGGGCTGCTTACAGCCAGCATCTTAACCAACTTTAGAGTAACAACTCGGATATACAACAGTAAGTTATTTATTATAGAGCACAGAATGGGC
This sequence comes from Castor canadensis, assembly GCF_047511655.1. Taxonomy (NCBI): domain Eukaryota; kingdom Metazoa; phylum Chordata; class Mammalia; order Rodentia; family Castoridae; genus Castor; species Castor canadensis. The sequence goes on along the minus strand of NC_133397.1, from coordinate 23,638,209 downwards.
TATAATTAGTCCTTAATATATAACGATGGTAACAACAAATAGTTTGATAGAAAATATAATGAATACCAGGTTTCCTATGAAAATCTACATAATGAGGAGATACAGGATCTCACACAGCTAGAAAGATGCCATTGAAACCACATTACTTCTGTCTCAAGACTGCGGACTGACCAATATATTTTTATTTCTTCCTCTTTTTGAGCTCCCATCATTTAATGATAGCGAAAAACAAAGATAGATTAAAAAAAATCTAAAAGAATAGGAGGGTGAAGAAGAAAGTAGCAATCAGTAAATGAGAAATTTCAACAAATCTGTGGAAAGCAGAATGCAGATAGAGGCGTAGTAATTGAGAAGAGAAAGCTTTGTCCTGCGATGATGTAAGGAAGAGATTGTCGACGAGAAGAAAGCCAACTATCCAGTGAAGCCATAAAAACTTGTAGCCATCCAGTGGAAAGGGGCCAGGAATGAAACTCAGGGCTATGAACAGGAAGATTAACCAGAAGCTCCTTGAAGAATAGTCTATATACTCAGCCCCGCAAAAAAGCAGCGTGGCCAGGTATATAGAAGATTTACTGAAGAAATACAATAAACTAGTTGGAAAACACCTGAACTCCAAAATATGACACATGGGGGTCCTCCATACTAACAGTAGCTGGTCTACTCTTCAACAGTCTGCAAGCCTTGCTCACCTAATCAGTACTATTGACTATCTTACATATACATTGATGCCTTTATTTGAGGAAAGCCTGTAGAATAACAGAGGATAAAAAAAAAATAAAATATATACCCTGGGGAGAATTAAAATAATTCATATAACAAAGGAAATTTTTTAAAAATCTCTAAATTTGAATGAAAAATCATAAAAGGGCCAGGCACCTAGTGGCTTAGGCCTGTAATCCTAGCTACTCAAGAGGCAGAGATCAGGAGGCTTGTGGTTCAAAGCCAGCCAGGGCAAATAGTTCCATGAGACCCTATCTTGAAAAAAAAAAACCCTTTACAAAAAGGGGCTAGTGGAGTGACTCAAGTGTAGGCCTGGAGTTCAAGCCCCAGTACTACAGGAAAAAAAAAAAAGATTGTATTCATAAAATAAGAATAGGATACTATGAAAGAGGAACAGAGAGCAAGAAAGAGCTCTTAGTAAGATACCTAATGATCAGCAGGGCTACAGGAAGGGCAGAAAGGGGAGAGGCAGGAATGGAATCCAAATTATTTCAGAGTGGGTTCCGAAAAGTTAAGTAGGTAACCTGCTGTTTACTAAGAAATAATTTGAAAAAACATACAATCCATGACACATAAATTCTACAAAATAAGGTGAAATCCAAGAGAAGAACAAATGAAAATAGCACAGAGGGAGTATATTCAGGGACAGGCCTTCAGAGCAATCATTCAAACAATTTATAAATGAAACACTGAAGTCAGGTATACATTTAGAACAGACAACAAGTTCTCAATCTTGAAAATGGAAAAGGAAAACAACAAAGGTAGAAAGGTGAAGGAAGAGGAAAGGAAAGAAAGGCAGGAGCTAATATGGAGTCAAAACACACTATCTATGGTTCATGTCTAGCTTGAGTGAGGTCCTGGGTTCGATCTCCAGCAGTGCAAGAAAAAAGTAAAACTTTAAGCTACAGGGTAAACAAAAACAGGAACCAATAATGATGATGCAATTACATTAAAGAGGAAGAGAGAGATAAGGGTTAAAGTGTAAACAGGCTGATGCCTCATGTGTCAGGGCAGGAAATCAAAAGATGATAATGTTTAAAACTGTCAAGTCAAGAAACAGGCAGAAGCTATTATTTTAGAGAAATGGAGCTCGCCACCTGAAGAACTAAAATGAAATTATTTTTTTTAACTATAATTGGTTCCCTCAGGAAACAGGACTAGCAGAGGGAGTCATGGAACAAAAAATTGCTTTCATATATAAAATAATTTCAGTACTACTTCCATTTTTATCCACGAGTGATTTACTTTGATCATTTCTTCTAAATTTAGTTAATAAATTATTTTTGAAAAAAGTAGGGACCTAATCTGTCTTGCCACCTCCAACAGGCAAAATTCTTTTGTATTTTGAGGGTTTCTGGAGAATGATCTAGTAACCCAAGGTTAACAAGTCAGCAGGTTTCTGGAGAATGATGTAGTAACACAAGGTTAACAAGTCAGCAGGTTTCTGGAGAATGATCTAGTAACACAAGGTTAACAAGTCAGCATGTCCTAAATTTCCCATTTAATGTTGCGTATGGTAAATTAACATAAAGCAATGGTACGGAAGATTGACATGTGGTCCTTCCCAGTGTGTAGAGGGAAAGCATTTAGTTAATAGACCAAAAGACACAGGTGACCCGCCTGTCACATCTTTAATTCCCATGTTCTTTATTCCTCTTTTTAAAAACATGGAAATATTAATGCCCTGTTCACCACAAGTATATGCTCAAGATAGAACAATTCCTGGTGAGATTACTGACACTAATGAACCAAGGCTATTGTCATTTCCACAAAAGGCTGGAGTGTCAACACTGGTAACAGTGGCAGAGAAAGGCTGGTGCAACCTAGACAGATGCTGTGGATGGTAGCAGAAATTCAGTGGAGATCTTGCATACCATCCCAGCGACATCGTAAACCCATAGCCCAGGAGCTCCAGGCAGCCCTCAGACACATGCGGTTCAGCCTGCCTAATGCTGGCCCCGTTTGTTTACTTGTGAAAAAGTGGCCAACATCTAACAGTGACAGACTTCAAATAAAAATTCTGACTTCTATGAATACGAAGATATGGTAGCTGAGAAGCAGCTCGTCCCTGATGGTGGAGGGTCAATTTTATATATATATATGCAGGAGGTGTGGCTCGAATGGCAGAGTGCCTGCCTTACAAGCTTGACACACTGAGTTAAAACCCCAGTACCACTGTGGGAGGGAGAAAAAAAGAGGCTTACCACACTGCCACACTTAGTCTGCTTCCTTCATTTATGTTATCAGTCCAGTCCTTGTAGGTCATTTGTATTCTAACCCTTGCTATATGAAAGGTAATGTGTTGATGTGCCTAACTTTTTTCTGAGACTGAGGAAGAAACTGGGCATGGTGGTGTATGTCTGTAATCTCAGCAACTCAGGAGGCTGAGGCAGGAGGATCATGAGTTTGATCCTAGCAAGAGAGAGAGAGAAAGAGAGAGGAGTGAAAGAGGAGGGGAAGTCTTTGAAGAAGGGCTATTATACTCAGATGGCAATTGGGACGGCATCAGTGATAACTGTTCTTTGGCAGTAGAGGTTTTATTTTTTTTTCTTTATTGTTGTGCAGAGTGGGGGATACATTGTGGCATTTACAAAATTTCTTACAATGTATCAAATATATCATACTTGAATTCACTCCCTCCATCTTTCTCCTTTATCCCCCCACCTCCTCCGAGCAGTAGTGGTTCTAAAAGGGGTTAGCAGCAGTGGTGGACAGCAGCCATTCCTACTTAAAAACTATTTCTAAATAGGTATTTTAAGGCAATAAATCTTTCACACTTTCTTTTTTTTTAAATTTTTATTGTTTTATTATTCACATGTGCATATAATACTTGGGTCATTTCTCCCCCCTGCCCCCACCCCCTCCCTTACCACCCACTCCACCCCTTCCCTCTTCCCCCAACCCCCTCAATACCCAGCAGAAACTATTTTGCCCTTATTTCTAATTTTGTTGAAGAGAGAGTATAAGCAATAATAGGAAGGAACAAGGGTTTTAAAGCAATAAATCTTTTAATTGGGGTATTACATAGGAAGCTACCTATAGAGAAAAAAATATATAAGAATTATAGTACATGCCTAAAATTTAAGAATTTCTGTGCAGGCTTATTTGATTCCAACTTATTCTCCAACTTGCCTTACTTTAAATAGAACTAGGACTGAGTGACAGATAAGAAAAGTGGTAAATGCTAGTGATCAAAATCAGCAGATAAGCTGGGTGCCAGTGACTCACGCCTATAATCCTAGCTTCTCAGGAGGCAGAGATCAGAAGGACAGCAGTTCGAAGCCAGCCCAGACAAACAGTTCCACAAAACCCTATCTCAAAAAACCCATCACAAAAATAGGGCAGGCAGAATATTTCAAGGGTAGGCCCTGAGTTTAAACCCCAGAAACAAACAAAAAAAAAAAATCAGAAGATAATTCTTAACAGCCAGAAATAAAAACTAAACCACAAAGTCCAATAATTAATCCTGTAATCTATATTTTAAGCAAAACAGTTGTCATTTACTTACATTTTAATGTTTCTCCAGCATATGGAATGTGGAGTTTGAATCGGTCACAGTTTGGTCCAGGAGTCAATGATGTACATCTTCAAGAGAGAGAGAGAAAAAAAAACATTTTTTAAAAACAAAAGTTTAAAAGCCCACATATTTACAATATTTAATAAAGTACATAAAAAGTGATTCCTATAGCTAAAAGGTCAAAACATGGGGTTACAGAACAAAATAAAAGCCATGGAGGCCAAGACAATAAGCCTTGCACTAAGACAAAAATTTCATTTATTTCATAAATAAATAAAACTTACATGCCTTCTAACAACAAACACCAACAGTGCTTCAACTACTTTTCACAAAGAAATGATCTTGACTTTTAAACTATGCACATCATCCAAAACATGTCTCTACTCTTTGTTGCCAAGAATTATAAAAGAAGAATAATTTTATGGTCATATTTTAAACATAGACGCTTAGCTTTCACTCTGTTAGTACAAAAAGAGCCCACTTTTGGCCTTTTTCTGGTACCAGATGGCTCTTGCTTTCTGCAAAGGTATGCCGCTTCCTCTACATTTGGCACACGGCAACTTTCATCTGCACGAAAGCCCAATGCATGGTTCTGGATTTCAAATAAAATGCAAATGGAAGGGGGCGGGTTGAGTTAGTCACCAGGTCTCAACATTTAGGGGTTTTATAAATCTATTACTTCACAAAGTTCTACAATGTTACTTTACAAGATACTTTCTGATCTTGCAATTCACCTGCAAAACCAGCCTCTTAAGTTAATAAGATACTAACATGCAGTGAACCAAGGAAGCTAGGTATCTTCATTTCATTTTTTTAAAGTAAAGAAAAGAGGCTAATTTTCCTTCAGAATTCCAAAACTGGCTCTGAAGAAGTTCTAAGAATAAGCCTACAAAAGTAGTTCAATGGATGGAAGTGTGGTTGGAATAAATGTCACCTTCCCCAAATGGCTACTTCGAAGGGTAAGAGTCATTTCAAAATAAATTCAAGAAATTCTGGCTTTAAGGAAACTCAGTCCTCAAATCGGATGTATCATTATTTTTTCCCAAAACTACTTGAATGTAAAAGGGAAAATAATAATACAGAAACCTTAACTCTGATGTACTTAGCCTAAATCACTAGGTTCATGATTCCTCTTTATCTTCAGGGATCAAAATATAAATACAGCAGTTTAAAAAGTAAACATGTTCGAAGGGCAGAGCAAAGAAATTCAGTATCTCTCATCGTTCATTTTCTTGCCTTTGTGCATGTTAAACTGGTATTTCTATTGATACAGTATAAAAGAAAAATAAAGAAGTAAACAACCAAGATGTATTAACAAGTAAGTGAGACCTAATTTAATGTTTCACACATTTTTAAGAACATAGTCTTCATTTCCCCTTAATATAAAAAATGTACTAAAATATTTCACAGGTTCCAAGTCCCTTACTCAAAATGCTTGGAACCAGAAGTGCCTCCCATTTCATACTTCTCAAATTCTCGAATATGTGTACATACGTAATGGAAGAGCTTGGCAATAGGACACAAATCTAAACACAAAATTCACTTATGTTTAATATACACCTTTTATACCACAGCCTTGAGGCACGATATCATTAGCACACTGGGTTTTGACTACAACCCATTATGTGCAGTCACTTGTGGCACCATGATGACACTCAAAACATGTTGGACTCTGGATTTCCAGCTTAGGGATGCTAGTCCACAACACTGTAGCCATTTGAGAAGACTTGTGCAAAACATACAAATCCTAGCATAATAAAATATAAATGATAATCTAATGATAGCAATGTCCCTATAAGCAACACCAAGAACCTGCAATGCTTTAAAATGATGGAAAACACCTTTTGCAATCCAGTTTTTTGGGGGTTTGAGGATCACACTATCTATCTAGGGTACAAATGAAGCTAGTAATAGTATACAAAATCCTCGAATTGAACTGATTCTACTAGTTTGAATAATTCATTCCTTTTTCAGTATGAAATTGTCTGTTTTCTGAATAGTTACATTCACCATTGAGCCACTCTTTATATTATTTACTATATGTTTTACCAGGATTGGGGGAATGTTTTAGTTTGGGGGGGTTGTTGTTGTTTGTTTGGTTTGGTTTGGTTTTTGTTTTGTCCTATTACTTCATCTCCCTCCCTTACCACATCAATGGCTAGTTCTGGCAACCTCAAGGTATTCAAAAGCACATTTTCCCATCTGAGTGACTCATTCACTTTTTTGGGTTATTTTTTCCATTTGGTTAGATTTACTGAGCATTGTTCTAGGTATTAGGAATGCAGAGTGGATGAGACAGACAAGGTCTTCAGTATTGTGGAACTTCAATTCTAGTGAGAGAAGAAAAAACAGCATTGACTATTGTGGCAGGCACTGTTCTAGGTTATTTCATTAAACTATTTAAAGTCACAGCGACCTTCCAAAATGGGCACTATTAGTAGCTCCATTTTATAAAAGAGGAAAGTGAAGCACATCTAAGATGTACAACTTCCTAGTAAGCAAAAAACCTAGGATCTAGACCCAGGATATCTGGCTCCATGGGGCCAATTTTTCTAATCAGTACACTAAAGCCATCTCTTAATAACTAAAGGAAAGATCATCAGAAGTAGTGAAAAATATAAATTATGTATTTTTAACAAATGATACTTTATTAACTAAGTACTCATAATAATACAAAACAAAAGCAGATAAGACATGGCCAAAAAGAGGTTCTATGACATGTGCGTTAATGAAAATTACTTACAGTGAGAAGTACAGGACCTGTCTGCATACATGTAAATCATTGAATACAAAAGAGAGAATAAAGTCCCTGTAACTTGATAACTTGGATCTACAATGCTGACCCTGTTGACTGATTGAACAAATTATTTTAATAAACTCTTAAAAAAATGGCAAAAGGTAATTTTGGATTTAACACTTTAAATTATTATGGACTATTCCTAGTTATTAAGATAATAATTCAGATACACATTAAGGTTTCACTATAAAAAGAGAAAGATGGCATGTTAGTGACAGCCAAGTATTAATCTAGACTGGCAACCTGTACAACATTACCACAATCAAAAGGTTAATGTTTTTAAGGTAATGCAAAATATAAGAAAATACATACTTTCTGACTAGGGCTAAACCCATTACTTGACACTGTGTGGAAAGAAAAAAAAAACAGTGATTTAGGCCACTTCTATTCTTTAAGCCACCTAAAAAGAACAACGTAGATGAATCCAGGGTTCCTTCCCTGAATCTACGTCAGTTTCCTTTACTCTGACTATTAATTTACCATTCGGCAGGTTCTCCTACATAGCTTCCTGTTTTCTTGATAGTGACGTCTATGCTTAGCCAACAACATTTAGTATCAGCTGAGAAGGAAGTCTTCAGCTTTGGCAACCTAAAATAACAGGTAACAGTGAAATAAAATAGGCTCAAAGACCAATAATTGCCTTGTAAATAACTTCCAAGTCAAATACTACAGTGAAAAATTGTTAGCTGATATTCACATTTTATAGAATGAATTTAGTTTTTGTGAATTAAATCTAACATCAGTAACTTCACTCCCACTACATGAGTTCCAAAATTATCATCGTTTCTAGACTGGATGCAGAGCAGTAAAGAAGCTAGATGACTGACATAAGGTATCTTACCATCTACATAAACAATCTGTAGAACGCACAGGTATTTAGACTGATTTAAAAAATCTTATAGCCTGAGTCGGGAATTATAGCCTGTCTAGTTGACTAGTTCAAGTCTTAGGCCCTCCACTGAGGAAACACATGAATATTGGTTTAAAAAAAAAAAAACAGCAGCAAAATTGCTCTAAGGTAATTGTTTACATTGTTTTCCAGGGAAACGGGACTGTCTACTTGCTGACGTATGATATTCCTGCCATGCCCCATGCATCCCTCTGTGTCACCAAAGCCTAAGAACTATTTCTAGACCTCACTAGAAAATGATGCATTTAATTGCTAGCATAGGATTCCAGAATGTCATTACCAAAATAAGTGACTCATCCCAAAGTGTTTTTAAAATTACAAAATTAAAATATTCGAGAAAATATGTTTGCCAGTTCATGTGGCATCAACTGTTATTCCCAGTTTCTATGCTAAGTCTCCACTTACAAATGATAAATTTCAACTCTACTTTAGAGTAGGGAGTATTTTTAAATGTTGGTAGGTGCTCCTATCACAAAAGTGTAGTTTAAATTTCAGTATGATTTCAACAGGAATTATAGGCTCAAATGCTATTTTTTAAGAATAACTAGGAGGAATAAAAATCCCTTAACTTTTTCAGATAGATGCTTAGCTCAGTAATTGTCAACCTTTCTTCTCTCACATGTACATCTAATTCACTCAGATAACAGACTAAAGGAGAAAATGAGTAGGATTAAGTACAGAATCAGTATTTGAAAAATTAAATATCCACTCATGATTTTTTAAACTCTCTGTAAACTAGAATAAAAAGAAATATCCTTAACCTGATAAAGGCTATCTACAAAAAAAAAAAAAAAACCTATAGCAACATCATATGTAATAACAAAATACTAAATTTTCCCTTTGAGATGAGACAAGGATATCTGCTATCATCATTTTCAATCAACATTATACTGGAGATTCTAGCCAGGAGAGAGGAATATGAGGAAATAAAGAGTATAAAGACCAGAAAAGAAGACATGAAACTATACTTATCTACAGAGAATACAAAAATACATGCGTGTAGAAAATTTTAAATCTTCATACGCATTATTGAAATTAATGAATTTACAAATTTGCTTGATAAAGAACATACAGAAAATCAACTGTATTTCTATACCTAATCAACCATCAGTTAGAAAAGAAAACTTTTAGAAAGATGCCATAAATAACATCAAATGGGCTGGGAGTGGAGCTCGGTGTGTAGCACTTGCCCAGCATGCACCAGGCCCTGGGTTCCATCCCCAACACAGCAAAAATAAATAAATACATCAAATGACCAAATGCATAGAAATAAATGCCACAGAAGATGTGCAAGATCTTTATGCCTAAGGCTAGTGCTGTATTAAAAGGAAAATAGAGAAAACAAGTAAACAGAGATATCATATTCATGGAATAAAAGATTCATAACTAAAATATTTCAATTCTCCCTAAATCGTAAGAAACTAAAAGGGGAGTTCTAAAATGTAAATGGAATTTCAAGTACTAGATTCTCCTGAAAAACAAAACAAAACACTTGGTAGGATTATTTACAGTAGCCAAAAAGTGGAAGCAATTCCAGTGTCCATCTATGTAAGGAAAAGAAATTTTGACACATGCTACAGTATCAACAAATCTTGAGAACACTATGCTATGTGAACTAAGCAAGACACAAAAGACATCTGATTTTACTTCTGTGGGGTACCTAAGAGTACACAGAGACAAAGTGTAGCAAGGTGGTTGCCAGAGGCTTAGGAAGAGGGCTGGGGAGGAGAGTCCTATGGCACATACTCCATTATTCAGCTGCCTCCAGCACTCTGTGATATAGTTCAGGGGTGGAACCCACAGTCTAGTTTATACCAAACCCCCGAGAAATGGACAAGTGATTTAACCTGATCCTTACAAAGAATCTATGGCTAGAAATAATCAAAAACTCAAACACAGGCAAATTTTCAACAAAATCTTTCAGGCAACTACTAAGTAGAATGGAAACCTCATCTTAGGGCACAGTACATGCTGCCAATCTGGCATTTCTTCCATTATTATCTCCATATTTTTTCAGATTTATTTTCCAGGTATGACAGGTGAAAAGGTATTATAAATAATAAAAATTATCTTTACAGTATTGCTTACTTCATCTTTATATCATTTTAATTTGTATTTCATATATGCTTTATAATTGTAAATACATTTTTACAATGAAATAAAATGCACAATTGGAGTTCACAAACAAATGGCTTGGGGTTTGCTATAGTCTGAACATTTTTGTTCCTCCAAAATTTGTATAATGAAATCTAATCCTCAATGTGCTCGTATTAAGGGGTGGAAACTGACTAGGTCATGAGAGCCTTGTAAGTGGGACCGGTACCCTTACAAAAAAGGCCTGAAGGTGCTTGTTTGCACCTTTGCCCTTCTACCACATGAGGACACACAGAAGGCACCAACGATAATGAATAGGCCTTCTCCATACACTGAATCTGCTGACAACAGAATCTTGGACTTTCCAGCCTCCAGAAGTGTGAGAAATACATTTCTGTGGTTAATAAATTGTCCTCTATAAGGTGTTTTGTTGTATAGCCCAAACAGATGAAGACAAGGTAGATAATCAAAGGAGACTGGAGATCACTGCTGTAAGAGTTAAAGAAAAGATTTTCTATTCTCAAAACAAAAATCAAACCATGAAAGTCAAGATACAATTTAAATAGCAATTCGAGTTAACAATAGATGCAAGCCACAAAGCAATTAACATGATTAATTGCCAAATTAGTGGCTAAAGAATATAAGCACAATTGGATTTAAGAGAGCAGAGAAACTGCGTTTAGGTGGAGTAGTCAAAGAAGGCTCACTGGAAAAAACTGCTTCTCAAAATGAGTTGGACCTGGTCAAAACAGGGGAAAGAGAAACATCTCCTTGCAACTGTCCTTAAGCAGAGGCAGAACTTAAGAGACATCCCCTTTGCTAGACTAGAAGCTCTAAAAATAAATAAAATGCATTAACCCCTGGATCCCCTAGCACATAGCAGGCACCTGTAACTACTTCAAGAACATTCCTGTGCCTGGGGACAGCTAGACATGCAGAGATCATATCAAAGTCAAGCAAACTGCACAGATGTCATAGACTGGCTGCTGTTCCAACTGTGGGAATGCTAGTAATTCTCACATAGAAAAATGTTATAGAGGCCAAGGCTAGCTTACATACACTGTACGTTGTAATTCATATGATGTAATTTCATAAAAGTAATTTTTATACTAAACACTGCTCATTATCTTTCAGAAAAAAAAATATTCCTGTAGCCTTTATAGGCCATCAATTTTTCATCCATTGACCCAAAACATGTCCTAAATTGATATACTCCCAGATCTCTGAACCCTGGGAGCTTCATCTCTTATATCATTTGCAAACTATTTATCTAAATCCCACCTAAATGCCTGCCCATAGAGGAAGGGACCAGGGAGTATCCTGGAATACTCTGGTAGCTCAGATTGCTCAGATTCTCATTAACAGAGCTTCGATCTGTTTCCCTCATCAGCTTTCAGGCTATGTGCTTTATTTATGCTGGCTACCTCCATAGCACCTCATACTCACTACGTGCTCAATATGTGCTTTTCTTATAAAAAACAAATTTGAGTGAATACAGACAGTACAATATGGACATGTTTACAAGACCATACTGGAAACTCTCTCTACTCAAAAACCATGCTTCTTTAGTATAGATGGTAAATACACAAAGAATCATGCTCTCTCAACTTTTACTAATTTAACTAACTGAAAACTTTGATAATTTTCAGAGAAGTCTTAATTCTTATAACCATCTACCATAGTTGTTTAAGTTATCTGTTGTCTCACTTATGAGATAGAGTTCTTGGACCAAATTCCTGCAGTGTCAGCATACTAAAACCTTTCTAAAACAGTGCTACTCAAACTGGGTCCATGCACCAGTTCTGGTCTATAAACTATTACTAATCCATAAGAAAAGTACAGAAATTGAATGAAAAAAATTTTAACACTGTTCCAGCAATGTGCAAAAGTAACATGAATCTAATCAATCCAATAATAAAAGTCAAGCCTGAAGCTCATGACCTTTTCATTTCTCTAGTAACTCATCTTATCACATTTTACAAAGGTAATGGTTGGTAACTGATTGGAAAATTTTTAAAACTCTGGGATTTCATCAAAGACAGTTTGAGAGACACTTCACTAAAGATTCCTTAGACACTGAAGGTCCCCTGGATACGAAGATAAATTGCTTTTCTTTGATGTCCCCCAATCTCCTTATTCATCTAGGTTTTCTCACAACAGTAACAAACACTATTAATTTATTTCTTTCCCTTTTGATATTCCTACTAAGTTGACAGCAACATCAATATAGTTCACTGCCTAATTTATCGCCAGATTTTCTGATAATCAGAACTGTAATACCACTTGATTTTCATCCAGATATAGCCCCAACATAGCCTTAGATTCATTCCTCATAAGAAGATGCTAGCTAATCTGATGTCCTTGTTTGTAGGAGTCACCCAACCTTGCAAGATAAAAGCTGGCATAACCCATAGAAGTACTTCATAAATGTTTAGAAATTCTAAAGTTAAATCTCAGTCCGCCCCATGGAAAGTAATGGCCTGCTACATCCTGAGTTCATGCTTAAAACTAAACTTCCAGTCTTCCAGTTGAACAATACTGGTTCTCAGAATCCTTTTCTGACTTGCAAATTCTTCAATTTCTTACACAAATATGTGCAAAATTATACATAATATATAAATATATTCTATAAATATAAGCACATTTATAGAAACCTACCAATGACAACTGCAAAAGATATTTTTGTTACACTAAAACATAAGTACTATTCTCAGAAAAAATTTAATACACAGTGCTGTGTGTATGTAAGAAATTACTTCAAAATGTCAATAATACATCATACTTTTAAGACTGGCAACACCATTCAAGTTTTCAACTCTTCAAAAATTTGTATCACTAAAAAAAAAGGATGAGACAGCATTTAGGTTAAAAAGTAAATCAATTACATGCTTAAAATACCTACATACATTTGATTTCTGCCTCAGTATCAGCAATGAAATTATATTACCTTCTCTATACCCTAATTTTTAGACATCTACAAATTTTTGTCACCTTATCTATTGCTCTGAGATTTAGCCCATGTGTGGTAAATTTCTGTCTAGAAACTATTTCTAATTTAGACATCTACTTTTTCTAAATCATTTGTAATACTAAACTCATCTCCATCTTTCAGTCTTAATCGCCCAACAAATTTCTAGCCGAAATTTGAAATTTGAAAATTCTATCTCAAATTAGAAACTCTGTTCTAACAAATTTGTATTTGCAGTAACTGGATTTGTATCTATAGTAACCCAGTTTTCATTAAGTGTGTATACCAACGTCGCTTCACAAATAGAGATGGCTGGGAAACCCATTCTACAGTGTACCATAACAAGTGATTCCTGTCTTCTCCTGGTCAATGTTTTCATGGAAAAAAACAAACACATAACATTTGGTAGAGAAGACCTGGGAGCCAGTCCAGGACTCTCTCACTTATCAGCTAAGTAACCTTGAGTGAGTTTTGTAACCTCGAGTGAGTTTTGAAACCTCTTGGACACTTATGTCCTCAGGTATTTAAAAATTTTTAAAGAGAAGGATTAAATGTCCTCACAGATTTACTGCGGGCTTACTGGGAGCAAAAACACAGCCTAAAAAAATGCCTTATAGTACTCACAAATGTAAATTCATTTTTGCTCCTTTCTTTATGAAAAATATAAATAATGGACAGTAAGTCTACATAGAATTCTGAACCTGCTGCTGGCGTTGATTAGCATCCACTATCCACTTCACAGTAAAAACCAATTTTATGTTCTTTCCAAAGACATTATTCAAAGCTTTATCATTTCTATAATATAAACTATATACCCACACAGGGATTTCTAATGATAAACCCAGTATAGGTTCATACTGGGAAAAGTGACAAAAGCTTTCCTTAGAATTTCATTCCTCCTCCAGTCCATTCCTTCTGCCTTCTATCTAAAAATCTCTTTCCTCCTGATACCAACACAAATCTCTTCTTCTACTGTCTTTGGGGTCCTACAATTGAAACTGGTTATTTGTTATTGTCATCATTGTTTGGCTTTTGCAGTGCTGGGGTTTAAACTCAGAGCTTCAGGCTTGCTGAGCAGGCACTCTACCACTTGAGCCACGCCTCCAGCTCCAGAAACTGGTTTTAAGCCATATTCACTCTTTTTTCTTCAAATTATACAAGTAAAAGCTTTTTAATTATCAAAAGTCCTAATATTATTGAAAGTTCCAATTACCCCTTCAATGGACAACTATATGAGATTACATGTGATACATCTTTTGGAGCACTTCTATTACAATGATAACGTTACCATAACGGCTATTATTATATTATTACCCTGACTAATAAATATAGAGCTGCTTGAGTTAGCCAGTGTGTAAGCACAGACTATGCACTACTATTAGAATCACAGCAATATGGTATTTTATGAGTCACTAATTCTCAGTTAAAAGGCTTCTGCTCGGGGAGAAGCAGGTATAATATTAAATGACTCTCCTCTCCCATGGAAAGAAAAAGACATTTGAAAATTTAATAAGGGATCGATATTCACAATTCATAACTCATTCACACACAAAAAAATGTAATAGGAAAAAGGTACAAATAGACATTTCTCCAAAGAAGATAAACAAATGCCAGTAAGTCCCATATCATTAGAGAAACGCAAGCCCAATCGCTAGGAGGTACCACTTCGCACCCATCAGAATGGCTTTTATTAAAACAAAGACAAACAAACAACAAAACAGAAAGTAACGGATGTGAAGAAATTAGAAGAGTATGTGTTATTGATGAGAATGCAAAATGTTGTAGAACAGTATCGCTGAGTCCTCGAAAATTAAATATAGAATTACCATATGATCTAGCAATTCCATTTCTGGGTTATGTACCTGAGGCAACTGAAAACAGGCTGAAAAGGTAAGTGCACACCCTTACTAATAGCATTATTCACAATAGATACAACAAATGTTCCATCAAAAGATGAATTTTGTAAACAAAATATGAAATATATATATACATACATGTATACATGGAATGGAATAGTACTCAGCCTTAAACATATTACAACATGGGTGAACCCTTGAAGATACTATGCTAAGTGAAATAGCTAGTCACAAAAGGACAAATACTGCATGATTTCAATATATACAGGCACCCAAAATAGTTAAATTCATAGTGACAAAGTTGAAATGGTGGTGGCTGGGTGAAGGAAGCAATGTGTAATGGTTACGGTTTGGTTTGCAAGATGAAAAAAGTGTTAGATGTGTACAACATTCCCATCTGTCATGCTGCTGAATATACCTAATGCCACAGAACTGTGCATTTAAAAATTATTAGAATGATGAATTTTATGTTATGTATTTTTTACCACATTTTAAAAGTATGTGCTGAACTCAAAGCTGAACCCATATGTTAATAATTTACTAAAGCACAAAAAAAGTTTAAATAACTTTTTTTTTAAAAGAAAAGGTCTGAGAAGTCCATAGACTAAAAAAAAATTTTCTGAGGGCATCATGCCTTCTTTAAAGTGGAACATGAAAACGTCCTCCAAAACTTCGACTTGATTCATGATTTGTTACCCATAAATTGGCAAGAGCAAAGGTTGAGATAAAAACATTGTAAGAAAACAAAAAGGGTGTATTTTTCAAAAAGTCAAGAGCAGCAAGGTCAGTGGGATAAACTTAACTTTCATAACATGCCATGAGAAAGATAACCAAATTACTCAGAAATGTGGCCCTGAGAAGGAAGGTTATAAAACTATTTCTCAAGCAATGTGGCACAAAATGCAAACTTATTCAAGCAACATGCGAGCTAAAGGGGGCCAATGTTACCTTTCTGTATGAGCAGAAGGCTCCTCTTAACACATAAGTCGGCATAGAAGTAATTTGGAACCCTACAACAAATTTACGTGCACGTGCATTTCTATGTGAGAGATCAGGGTACCAAAAGACCCCATACCTATTTTCTAAACTCAAGGAACTTTGCAAATTTATCATCTAAATGAATCAAAAATTAGTCACAAAAAATACGACTTTAACAGTGTATAGAAGAGAGGGGACAAAAGACAAGAGGAGTGACGTTGCTGTTGTTTCCTTGGACAATATGAAGTAGAGTGAGGCCTAGATTAGAAGAATCTTCTGCCCCCTTTCCTTTACACGTTAATCTAGCTACTTCCCTTCACCTCTTTCCCTACCCCCAACCTGCACACCAAGTGAGTCGTGGCAATGGAGAAAAGCCTGAGATTCCAGGCCCGGATTTATCCTCGTGCTACTACTGCCCCAGATTCAAATCTTAGCCAAAGTTCCCAAGGTCAGTGATTCCAGGGTTCACTGGGCCAAAGCCACCACCACCATTTAAAATCTTAAGTATAAAATATAAAATTGTTTAAAACACAAAAAAAGCCATAAGGAACAGCACTTTGAAATGTTAAAAACTCCATAAATTGCATAATTAATAACTTATCTATAAACTAGTATATTACACTATTATAATCAGAAGAAAGCTAGACCAGCAGCTACCAAGGGCAAAAATCTCAGGGAAGAAAAAGCGTGGGCCGGGACGTGAGGAACAGGGAGAGCTTGTGTTTCTTCTGGTTAAAAACATCCAAGAAACAATTACCAAGGGCCAGATGTACACAGTGAGGTCCCTCAAAAATGCCACACATGAGTATCCTGAGCTTTGGCCAAAATTCTGCCTTGTAACATCTATGATCCACCCACTGCCACACTAGCAGAACTGCCACCTACGCCCACCATCCTCAGACAGCGCTCCCCAGCAATCTGCACACTGGCCGAGAGGTTGGCTGTGGAGCTGGGCACACCTGAGGTGCACGGCCATTCTCTCTTAAGGCGACTGATCAGGAGACCCCTGGACACAGGATGATGGTATTCTAAGATGAAATGGAACTGCAAGGCCTCCTAAGGCCTAGACTCAGCAGTCACATGTCCCTTTTAATATATCTATTAGTAAAATTGTCACAAAGCCGGTCCAGGCTCAAGAGGTGAGGAAACAGAATCTACCTCTTCATGAAAGGAATAGCAAAGTTACACTCAAAAAAGAATAAATAAAGGAAGGCATAATTTTTCAGGGCCATTACTGTAACAATCTAACATGACTACTGCTTATATATAAGGAAAAAAGGAGGGCTTACATACAAATACTTCTAAAGGTATTTGAAGAAACAGAATAAATGGGTAAGAGTAGTGCCTTCAGAAAGGAAAATTACAGGAAAGGAGTAGGAGGTATAAAAATTACTATCCACTTATCACCCATCTGTATCTTTCCTTGGATATATGATACATTTATTACTCCTTCAAAAAATGAAAAATATATAAGAGCATCTACATATTAAATAAACTAAGACTTACTTGAAGGACACTGAAGAGCTGGGAGAAAATCTGCAGTATATTATAAAAAGGGCTAAATTTTCATCAATAAGAAAAAGACATACCCACACTATAAAAATGAGCAAATAGCATGAACTGGTGATTTACACACTCTCACACAAACACACACATACAATAATAAGGCAAAATAAAAGCAACTAAATACCATTTCCATATACTAAGTTAGGAAACAATCTTTTTTTTGTTTTCTTTTTTTGGTAGGATGAGGTTTGAACTTCGTGCTTGCAAAGCAGGTACACTTCCACTGAAACCACACCTTCAGTTGAGGAGGTGATCTTAAAAATGTCTAATATTAATATTAAGAATGTAGAGGAATTGGCATCCTCATATACTGGTACTGGGAGTAAAACCTCATAGTGCACTTTTGGGGACAATTTTAATTATGATTTATATATCCCTATATGTAAACATATAGAATACATTAACATGTTAAATGTAGTAAAGTCTTAAAATCTGTGTAGTCTTCAGCCCGATAATTGTGGAGTTTTGCTGACGCACGAGAATATATGCATCCACGTGAGTTTTATTTTATATCCTGAAGAAAGACCTCCAGATAATAAATAATGGCAATCACCCAATAAAAACGCCAGGATGCTGCCTGATCACACAACAATGAAGCCCCACAACTGATAACCCTACTGTACTCAATGAGCTTCAAGTTAACATTTCAGAGCCTCATTATTCAATAACCATGGACAACCAAGAATCATTAGTTTAAGGATGAAAGACAGCAGAGCAGAGATAATGCAGAGAGCAGAGAGAGTAGAGAGAATGGTTTTAACCAAAATTAATTTTCTTGCAGAAATAAGAGATGATTCTACATCCATGTATTAAGGGTCTCCAAAATATAAAATCAAGGCCTCCAAGACTCAAATGGAAGTTAATTTGAATCTTAACTTCTGTACCTGTCCAAATTATCAATCAAGTTTAAAACAAGAATGAAGACTTTTTCAGACTCTCAAGAATCTGAAAATTGGGCAGGAGGTGCAGCTCAAGTGGTAGAGTGTTTGACTAACAATTGGGAGGCTCTAAATTCAATCCCCAGTACTGCTAAAAAAAAAAAAAAAATAGGACCCCAAAATTGTATCTCTTCTCCCTTTCTTAGGATGCTACACTGGAGGACATGCTCCAACAAAGCAAGAAGGCAAAACAAGAAGATAAGATATGTGATTCAATACAGGAAAAAGACATAGGGAAGATCTAAAATGACAGCAGAATGGCATATCAAAGAGTAATGAACCCAGATTAAAGGAGTTCCTCCACCAGTCTTCTCCTTATCCCAGCAAATGACAGGAACATCTGTCCACTTAAGCTGAGAAACAGGCAGTCATTCTTGATTCCTTCTCAAATTCAATGCCTTCATTATTTTACCTTCTAAATAGCTTATTGACCTACTCATTTCTTTCTGTCTTCATTGTAACACCATATTCTAAGACTCCATCACCTCTTGCCTGGTCTGCTATAATGGCCCTAAACAAGGTACTTTCCATACAACATTCAGTAATTTTATTTAAACATAAATAAGATCATGGCATTTTGCTATTAAAAATCCTTTAATAGTTTCTCATTTCACCCAGAATAAAGTACAACTTCAAATGTAGTCCCGGGCTGAAGGTGTGGCTTAAGTGGTAGAGTGCTTGCCTAGCCCTGAGTTCAAATTCCAGTACAGAAAACAAATTTAGCCCCCAGGCTCTATATAATCTGGCCTCTGATCACCTCTAGAATCTCATCCAATTATCCTCTCACACTGTCTCTCTGCATTCTATAACTGGCCTTACAGACCCTTCAACATGCAAAACTTCTTACTGCCTTTGCACGTGATTAGTTCCTTTTTACATCAAACCCCCTAACTCTTCACACTGAATCACTCTCATCTTTCATGACTCAACTTAAATGTCATCCTCCTCAAAGAGCTTTCTGGACCATCAGATCTCAATCAGCCCCCACTAGGTCAGTTTTCCTTCATTTCCTCTACTCACTGAATTCAAAAGAGATTCATTTTTGTTTTTGTTTTTAATTAACTGAATTACAGTAGGTTTCCTGATAGAATAGTATACAAACTATTGAAATGAGGTTATTTTTCAAAGTATGCAGAATATATGACTAAGCAAGACAATTTTAAAGAATCACAACAAGATGGATGGGGAGAATTTGTCCTACTAGCTATCAAGACATCCTATGTAGCTGTAATAGTTAAGACAGTATGAAAATGGTACAAGGACAATGAGGCTGACAGACCAGAACAGAAAGCTTAGGAACAGGTCCACGTGTGATATAAACTTGACACCACACTGGTAGCCTTGCAGATCCATGGACAAAGGATGATCTTCTCAATAAATGATGCTGTGTTAATCAACTATCCACATTGTGGGGAGGGGGGAACCTATTCCCTTATCTTGCCCCATATTTTATTTTTTTAGAAATTCTATTTAAAGTTTAAAAAAATAAAAGTGAAAATTTTAAAATTCTTAGAGAAAGATATATGACTTTTAGATAGGTCAGAATCTCATAAAACTCTGCATCTCTCTCCCTCCCTTCCTCTCTTTTCCCCACCCTCCCTCTCCCCCTCCCTCCTTCTTCCCTCTCCTCTCTCTCACCAACACTGGAAAAAAAAGAAAAAAACTAAAAAGGAAGATATTGATGAACTTGATGTCATTAAAATTCAAACTCCTAGACATCAATAGCACCAAAATAAGACATTTTAATATGTTTAATTACAAAAGATTAAAATCTAAACTGCATAAAGAATACTATAAAATCTATACAAATATACAAACAATTCACTTAACAATGAACAGAGGATGTCCCCAAAAGAACACATCGAAATTGCCAATAAACATATGAAAAGATTCTTTATCATACTAGTAACCAAAGAAATATAAATTAAAACCAAAGTAAGATAACATTTCACACTCATCAGCTTGGCAAAAATTTAATCCCAACAATACCAAGTATTAGTGTGGCTACAGAATAACGGGAACTCTCATTTGCTTCTGGTGGAAGAAAATTGCTACAACCTGGTCATATCTCATTTAAAAAAAAAAAAAAAGAAGATTACATATAGTCTAAGAGCAAGTAATTCTAGTCCTAGGAATATACTCTTGAGGGGTAGTTTTCAAACTTTTTGATCATCACACACTTATTTTTCATTGTGATCCAGTGCGCAAATACTTATTTAGCTGAAATAAGAATTCACAAAATAGTACTTATTCTTACTATGTATGACACATTCTGAGAGTTTCCATTCTGTTCTTATTCATTTCTTGAATGCTGGGTGACTCACTCAATTGATTTTACAACCACTAATGAGTAAACATTCCCAGTTCTAGAAACTTTGCCCCAGAAAATATTCTCATATATTTCTTCTGATGTGTACATGAGAAAACGCTCACTGTGGCACTCTTTGTCAAGAAAAAAAAAATTTTAAGAATGAATTTTAATGAAGTCTCATTACCTTAAATTAAGTAAATTGGGTATGGTGGTGCACACCTGTAACTCTAGCATTTAGGAGGCTAAGGCAGGAGGCTCGCCAATTCAAGGCTATTCTGGACTACACAGAGAGACCTTCTCTCACAAAAATAATTAAATAAGCAAAACACGCAAGTTTCAGATGACTATGTAGAGTGTATCATTTATATAAACTTTTTAAACATGCAAAATAACAATATATTGTTTACTAGAGATATATTTGTATATAATGAATACATAAAGTATAAAGACATGCACAGGGAGAAGGGGGATTAAGACCAAACAAGAGGAAAGAAAAGAAAGTGATATGGAAAAACCAAGTGAACATCTACGTACTAAAGTATTAAAACTGCCCACCTTCAAAATTAAACTATTGCTTCCCAGGAGAGCAGCTTCCTTGCAGGCACAGTACTGATAAAGAAAGGTTCAGTCTGCCAGCTAGAGACTAAGGCAGCCTGACTGAGGTCAGTCTTCCAAGCTTATAGCATTCATCTTTTTAAATTATTCTATCTATTCAGCAATCAAGTACTTACGCTGAGTATCTATTTTTAACTAAGTAATGAAATTCAGAACATGGACAAAAAATGCAACAGGTAGTTGTGGGTGGATGAGATGTCACAGCAGATGCCCCAAACACAGTCATGTGCCAGTAAAGTTGAGTCACTGCAATTTGCTGAAAAAAGATATTAAGGCTCAGCTGCCACAGGTTGCAGTGAGCCCTCTCTGCGTTCCTCCCTGTTAACACTTGCCAGGCATTATTCCAGAATGCTGAACAGACACTTAGACATCTTCAAGCTTAGAAAAATCACTAAAAAATCACAAAACATGGCATCCTGCAAATAGCATATACTTAAGAGCAAATTAACACAGAACACAGAATTGATAAACATTCAATAAGCTCATGGAATAATTCCCTGAAATTTATATTCTCGCTCCTTCAAATTGAAATATGTATTTTACCTAAAAGAGCAAACACAATGCTACTATAATATACTTTACTATAATTTTTAAAATATAATCTCACTTGTCAGGGAATATCACTTTTTTAGGATAATTTGTAACAGAATTCAAGCAATATGCTACCAGGCCAATAATTGTCCTTCCAAGCCACAAAAACAAACCACTCTGACTCCCAAAGTGAGCAACCTCTCTAGGGAAACACCTAACCCATTTACTCACTCATTCAACCCCTGCTTAGCACTTTACATGTAAAAGGTATCCTGAGATAGCTTAAGAAGGCATATACATAAATAAGAACTCCGCCCTTAAGATGCTGATAGCCTGCAAGGGAGCTCAGAAACTGCATAGTCTTAAATAAGGTAGAAAACTCTAGATAATGTAAGAGAAGTAAGCATGAACTACTATTTTTTTAAAAAATCTTTTTAGATTAGGTTCTTGCCTATGTATTCCCCTGTACGTCAGATCTAGAAAACAGGTAGTTAGACCTAATCTCTTCAAGGGCAAGTGTCTATGCATAGTAACAAGACTGGTCCTTGTGACCTTTTCTAAAACTCAGTCTCCTTATTTGCTATCTTCTATGTATACTTGGTACCCTCTGAGTAAACAGAAATTAGAAATGTAGATCCCAATTCTCATAACCCCAAGCACTACAGATTTCAAAGAAAGAGAAATGCCAAAAGTGACACACCAAAAAGAAGCCATTCTTTTCCCTAACTCTTCTACTGTTTTTGTTATGAAAACTTGACAAAGTCATGCTTTGACCAAAAGGACTGAAGAAAAAAGTATTAATAATCTTCTAAAACAACTTTCATGAATCTTTCAGACAAGTGACAATAACAATAACCCACACATCAATTGACAAAGTTGCCATACATTGGGGAAAAGGACAGCTTCTTCAACAAACAGTACTGAGAAAACTGGACATCCACATGCAGATTTGAAACTTGATCCATATTTCTAACCCTGTAAAAAATCAACTCAAAATGGATGGAAGGGCCTTAATGTGAGAACTGATACTCTGAAATTACTAGAGAAAAACACAGCAGGAATAATTCATGGTATGGGTACAGAGGTGGGCACAATGGCACACACCTGTAATCCCAACAACTCAGAAGACAGAAGAATGATGAAGTCAAGGGCAGCCTAGACAACATGGTGAGGCCATCTCAAAAACCAAGGATGTTGGTACAGGTAATGATTTTCTGGGTAAGATTCTAAAAGCATAGGAAATAAAACCAAAAATCAACAGCTGAAATTGCATCAAACTAAAAAGCTTCAGCACAGCAAAGCCGCACAAAAAAATCAACTGAGTTGAAGAGACAACCTACAAAACAGAAGAAAATATTTGCCAGCTACTTATCTGACAAAGGGTTAATGTCCAGAATATATAAAGAACTCTAAAAAGAAAAAAAAAAAAAACACATAATCCAATTAAAAGTGGGCAAATGATCTTTTCAACAGAAGAAATATAAACGGCCAATAAATAGATGAAAAAAGCTCAGTATCACCAGCCATCAGAGAAACACAAATGAAAACTACAGTGAGGCTCCAGCTTACTCCAGTTAAGAGTGGCTGTTACCAAAAAAACAAGTAAGTGCTGGAGAGAAATGTGGAGAAAAAGGAACTCATACCCTACTGGAGGAGTGTAAATCCAGCCTCTATAGAAAACACTATGGAGGCTCCCCAAAAACCTAGAAACAGAATTACCATATGATCCAGCTATCTAAAGGAAATACTACTGGGTATCTATCCAAACGAAATGAAGCCATCATACCAAAGAGTTACTTGCATGTCCACATTTATTGTGACACTATTCACTACAGCCATTCTATGCCTAAGTGCCCATCAACAAACAAATGAAAGAAAATATGAAATATATATATATATATATACGTATATAATTGTGTATATATGTATATATATATACACTAATTGTATTAGTGTATATATGTATATATATACATATATACATATATATGTATGTATATATGTATATATACACAATTAGTCAGCCATAACAAAAAATGAAATGCTATCATTTGTCAGGATAATGTGTGTAACTGGAGGACATCATATTAAGCAAAATAAGTAGACAAAGAAAGACAAATATCACCTTTTCTCTCTCACATGTGGAAGCAAAAAATAAAAAAATAATAAGGTCCTCCTAAAATTAGAGCAGTGATCACCAGGGACTGGAGGGGGTGCTGAGGGAAGTAGGGGAGTAAGGGTGGAAGAAAAATGGATGGATATGGTCAATGCACACTGTATGCGTGTATGGAAATATCACAGAGAATTTCATTAATATGTATAAACAATATGCTAATAAAAATAGATATTAAAAAGATCAATAAGTGCTCTGGATTAACATGGCTTTTCAAATCATTTTCTGCAGAGCAACTTTGTTAATATAGGTAGGGGTATTTCTATTTCTTTTTTTAAAGCTAAAGAAAGTCAATTCCACAAATACCTGCTATAGTTTGGATGGTGAATGTCCCCAAAAGTCCATATATTAAAGGCTTGGCCCCAGAGTGGCACTATGGGAAGCACTGCGGGTCTTTAGGAGAGACCTTGTATAAGGTCCTTAGGGGGCATGGGGGCATATCCCCAAAAGGGATGTCAGACCACTCCTCCCACCTCATCCTCAGCCCTCTTTTGCTTCCTGGTGGTGAGGTAAGCAGTTTGCTTTACCATGTGCTTCCCCTTGACTGTATCCAGCATCCCCACCAGAGACCTACAAGCAGTAAATCCACTTGATCATACACCAGAACCTCTGAGACCATGAGCCCAAATAAATCTTTCTCTTTTTAAGTTCATTGTTTCTGGTATTTTACTACAGTGACAGAATGCCAACTAACAATACTAAATATCATTCAATGCCATTTCAAGTATTTTTGAGGCAGTGCTAGTACAGACAGGACTAAGTCTAGTGGAGTTATTTTAAATTTTTCATTTTTCAGATCCACTTTATACTTAAGCACTCAACTAAACATTCAGTAATTTGGGAGCACCCAAAAAGAATCTGCAGAAAAGGAGCAACATGACTTTATGGTGATAAATCCAACTGGTCTCTCAGGATATTAACACAAGGAGAAACAAGTCCAGGTTTACATCCTCTGACATAAAGCAGCCAGAGTCCACTGGCCATCACTTCCCCTTCAGGTCTGAAAAGAATGTTGTGACAAGCTAAAGAGTAAAACCTTATTTCATTATCCTACCTATTCAGGCCAAAAAACATCCCTGATTCACAGATTGCTTTACTAAGCTATAATTCACACACAGTAACATTCAACCTATAGTACAAAAGTCTGTCATTTTTAGTATTTCACAGTTGTGCAACCATCACCACCATCTAATTTTTTTTCTTTGTTCTACTGTTTTGTTTTTTTCTTGGGGCGGGCAGTACTGGGGTTTCAACTCAGGGCTTTGCCCTTGCAAAGCAGAAGCTCTACTGCTTGAGCTACAACTCCAGACCTTTTTGCTGTGGTTATTTTAGAGATAGGGTCCTGCTTTTTTTTCCCAGACTGGCATGGACTGAGATCCTTCTATTTTAAGCTTCCCACTGTCACTGGGATAACAGGTGTGCACCACCACACCCAGTTTGTTTGGTTTTCTTTCCCTAATACATCCCCTAATACATAGTTAACTGTTGCCAAAGTGGCAAAATAAGAACTTTAAAATCTTCCTATCGACTCCACCAGAGTTCTTTGCACCACATTCTCTTTCCACAGCAAGAAAAAGGAGCAACAAATGCCTATTACTACCAAAATTATTAACAGAATAAATGCTCAATAGGTATTTAATTAATGAAACTGATAACAAAGCTAGATAGCTAAAAAGAAAAAGCATCTTACTGTTCCAAAGAAGTGTCTTAGTCTTCTTTTTCTTACTACTAAAGAATATAATTCTAATCTTATATTCAAGTCTTTACCTTAGTAAAAATATAGCAACATCTGTAGAGGCCTAAAAGCAAAAGAGCCTAACTAGGACAACTGAAAGAGACTCAAGAATGCAACATTTCTAATAAGAAAAAATTATAAGAATATGCCAAAAGGTCACAAAGCCACTTGATGGAGCCTCCAATGACAAAAGCTAGAACTGAGCAACAAAATGACAGTATGGTTGCTCCTCGCCTTACAACAGAGTTACATCCCCAAAAATCCATCAAAAATTGGAACTTTCCAAAGTTGAAAATGCACTGAATGCACCTAACCTACTGAATACCACAGATTAGGAACACTGTAGTGTCGGTGGCTTCCCTTTCGATTGTGTGGCTGAATCAGGCATGATACAATGTGCCCATAATCCCAGCAACTCAGGAGGCTAGGGCAGGAAGGTCATGTAAAAAGACATAGGAATATCATGTACTCCCTGATCTGATGCCCTGAGATCTTGTGGGGGTTCGGGGGAAGAGAATGCATCTTTCACTCTAATGAAAGGAAAAATATTAGACAAACCCCATGGAGAGACATCTTACAAAATAGCTAGTGATCTTTTAAAAGACTCAAGGTCATTAAAAACAAAGAAAGAATAAGGAATTGTCACAGTTGAGGGAGACTAAGGAGACGTAACCACTAAATGCAATTTGTATTCTAGATTGGATGCTGAGCCAAAAATGGACCGTACATGAAAGGGGAAAACATCAAAACTCAAATAAGAACTGTAGACTAATTAGTAACATTAAAACAATGCTACATCCTATAGTATTTTCTATCTTTTCCATAAATCTAGCTTTATTTCAAAATAAAGTATATATGTTTTCAATGCAATACATCAAGGTGTAAGACTTTGCTATTTGAATGAACCACATTGTAAGGAATGACTCATTTTGGCTAGCTGTTGTAATTTTCCTAATAAGAGAGATTATCAAATGATGTTAGATGCAGAATCTCAAAACCTAATTCTTAATGTGCATGCTGGATTGCAGTAAACAAGAAAGCAAGCCAATGAATGAAAAACACTCATGCTAAACCCCACATGGCACACTGTTCACAAAGAGATAAGCCAGAAAAAAGACGTGAACATTCTGGTCATGAAGCAGTGGCCCACAACACGAGAGAAAACAGGAAACAAAATGTCAAGAATTAAACAACCAAATGAATCAGGAACTGGAGATGTGGCTCAGTGATAGAGTGCTTGCCTAGCATATGTGTGTGGGGGTGGGGGTGGGGGGGCCAAGCCATATACATGTGCGTGTGTGTGTGTGTGTACATATATACATATATGTGCATGTATATATATGCATATTTATTTATATTTTTTAAAATGAATCAGCAACTGATGAGATCACGACTTGAAGAATTTGTGTGGTGGTCAATTTTTATGAGTCTGCTAAAAAAAGGTTTACTATTAGGCAAAAATTGAATTAGTTTTGGTACATACCCAGATTTCAAGTCCGTTATCCTCAAACAATTTGTAGCATCCAGCCCCACTTTTCCATTCCGGACCACACTAGAGATGAATGGGGAAAGCATTGGAGAAATTCGGTTCAAGGCCACTTCTGGGGACATTTTGACTCAACTTATAAACCACCACTGAAAGCAGAAGAAAAGAACGGTGATCAGAATTTGCAAAGAAATTAGATAAAACGAGCTTCCTAAAAGTAGCATAGAACTCAGAACTTTTCTCTTGCATCAACAAATACACTATTTCCCATCTTTAGAGTGGCCTCTTCCTGTGTTCCTCCAGAAGAACCCATCTCCCTGCCACCAGGATACTTAGGACACAGACTGCACCACTGCTTTTCAGGAATGACAGGAACCTTTGAAGTACAGGTCCTTCCTCCTTTCCAGAGATGGTTTCTACACTACCACGCTCTGCTTACAGCTGTCTCACTCTATTTTATAACTGCCTCTTCTACTTTGGTTGAGACCAAAACGTCTTCACTCCCCAATGCTCTCCCCTAAGATACAAAACACACACACACCACTGAGTTAGGAATTCCTCCATCTGTGCCCCCACAGGAATGAGAACTTGACTGATAATCATATGCAAAACTCTGGAACATAACCTGCTTACAACTGTTACTTACTAGAAATAATTTACTGCTGACAGACCTCTCTTAATAACAGTCCTTCAAATGTGTATTATAACTATCTGCTACGTGAGCTCTTCCCTACAAGGACTGTATCTTGTGTTTAACAAAAACACCTGGCATTAGACTAAGCATCCAGTAACATTTTAATAAATAATAAATTAATATAGTAATAAATTTAAGCAATAAATTTAATTTTAAAATAATTTCAATAAATTAATAAAGGGACCAAAGCTAGAGAAACATTTAGGGATGGAGAGGGTATATGTAACACACCCTCAAAAAATGGTAGGGGAATAAATGTAGCAAAATCTGAGGAATAGATGAAGCAAAAATCTACTTAACAATTCAATCATGAAAACATACACCTACCCAAATATTAAGCAACACAGACTAACATGAATCTCTCAGTCTTTGATTTTCAGGCACTAAGAATTCCTTACACTTGAAAACATAAAAGCAAAACCAATAAATCAGATCTAAATTACTTAGAAACTCATGGGCTGGAGGAAGGAGTACATGAATTCTTCTTAAAAGGTTTCTAAATGATATACACAATGGAATTTTATGCAGCCATGAAGAAGAACGAAATGTTATCATTCGCTGGTAAATGGATGGAATTGGAGAACATCATTCTGAGTGAGGTTAGCCTGGCCCAAAATTGTATGTTCTCCCTCATATGTGGACATTAGATCAAGGGCAAACACAACAAGGGGATTGGACTTTGAGCACATGATAAAAGCGAGAGCACACAAGGGAGGGGTGAGGACAGGTAAGACACCTAAAAAATTAGCATTTGTTGCCCTCAACGCAGAGAAACTAAAGCAGATACCTTAAAAGCTACTGAGGCCAATAGGAGAAGGGGACCAGGAACTAGAGAAAAGTTCAGTTCAAGAAGAATTAACCTAGAACGTAATACACATGCACAGGAAAGCAATGCCAGTCAACTCCCTGTATAGCTATCCTTATCTCAACTAGCAAAACCCTTGTTCCTTCCTATTATTGCTTATACTCTCTCTACAACAAAATTAGAAATAAGGGCAAAATAGTTTCTGCTGGGTATTGAGGGGGTGGGGGGGAGAGGGAGGGGGTGGAGTGGGTGGTAAGGGAGGGGGTGGGGGCAGGGGGGAGAAATGACCCAAACATTGTATACACATATGAGTAAAATAAAAATTAAAAAATAAGATTTCTAAATGAAAAACTACTTTCAGAGTGAATAAGTCAATTCAAATGATCATTCTGTTTCCTAGTCTAAAAAGATAATCCCACATCAAAACAAATTAATTTCCAGCCAGTTACAATTGTAAGTAACTGATGTTCTGGTTTTAGATTTCATAAGTTATACCACATAAGGACTTAGAAGTACATGCTAAAACTAGCACTTGTTCTAATTTATCATTTCAGATATTAATAAAGGGAAAGACTGCAGTGACCTTTCAAAAAAAATAACGCCATTGTGACCTTATGTAGTGATGACACCCAAAAGTACATTTAAGGTGGCAAAAGTTTTATACTATATACTTTTTAGCTCCCAAACCATCCTGTCTGCAAATATAAACAAGCTCCTCTTCTGACTCCTTAGACAGAGACCGTTCCCTGCCAATCTGTCATCTCAAAGTAACAAGCATCTTAGGTTATGTACAATCATAAAAATCATGTACTGTACATTTTACCACTTGTAATAAGTTTCTGTATACATTATTGCAATTGTTCTTCATGACCTGGGTAGTAAGGCAGGTGTTTTAATTCACAGTTTTCAGATGATATAAATAAAAATCCGTGTTATCACTTGGAAGACTTTTTTATTCTGCAACGTTTCTACTTTTATTTCTGTACACTAAGAGGATGCTTATCTAGATCATATGCAAAACACAGAAATACTCATCTGCGGGAAGGGAAAAGCAAAAGGATCTCACACGACAAAATATTCTTCCCATGTTTTTCCCCTACAGTACCTACTATTATTTTACCTCTCATTTCTCGAAAAAAGAGAAGTAGACACATTCAGAACATCTACTATATCAGCACTATGTTACTCCCCTGCTTTGTGAAGTCATTCACTTCCTCCCAACAACTCTTGTTTCCTGGTGAACACTGTTCCCATTTTACAGAAAACTAAAGGTCAGCAAGTCAAAGTAACTTATTCAAACAACTATTGCAAACATGGATCAGAATTCAAATCCAGATCCCTCTCAAACTCCACTGTTCCTATGTTCCTCTCAAAAAAAACATTAATAACTTCGGTCGCCAAAGAGAAAGCACCTTTTTTAGTATACACCTTGTAAAATGTGAAGACAAACTCATGAAAGGAATGAGGGCTTTACAACTAGAAACTAGACTGCTGCTGACCTACTGCTGAAGCTTGCCTGCATAAATCACTAGTTAAATGCTAAAGGAAACAAAACTGCTCCAGAAACTAAACCAAACTAAAAGTGACAATAACCTATCCCAACTCAGCAACTGTCATGACCTTAGGATAATATCTGAGGGAATAAATTTACAGGACGATCATAATATTATTTTTGACAGTGCAAGATGTTATGCAGCATTGAAATGTTTCAGTCATGAGGAGATGTGACTTTTCTAAGAAACAGGAAAAAATATACTAACTACAAAATGAGAAATCACCCATTAGCCAAAAAAAAGGTCCTTTGGTGCAGTGAGCAGGGTCGTGGATTGGAGTCAACCTCCCCCGCACCCCGCCAAGGAACTTTTAGACATGACAGCGTTATAATGGATCCAGAGAGAAATTTTTGATGGTGTGCCTCTTATGCTGGTTGAGCAGTTTGTATTTCCTGATTTTGACGTATTTCAGAAGGAAAATGCACAAATACAATTTTTACAAAAGCCTGCTGCTACTAAATAAGGTCACATAAGGTCTTTTGGGTGGGCTGCCTGGGGAGTACAAAGACGTATAAAGCACCGTCCAGGCTCTGGCAATTAGGATAGGATGACAAACACGGAAACATGTGCCCGGTTGACGTCATGGAACGGAAAGGGGTGGCCTCCTGCTGCATCACGTCGACGTCATACGGCGCACGAGGGAAGTTACGCTGGGGAAGCAATTTCTCCAAGGGCAATTATCAGGAAAAACAAATTGATTCAATCCCAAAGAATGACCACCCCACTCTGGGGAATATCTAGAGGAGATACTCTCCTTTCTCCCAAACTGTATGATCCCTTCATCCAGTGGAAAGGAGGAAGGCTTACTCTAGGAGCTGAATCAGGGACCAGAAGGGTTAGCCAGATAAGGACAGAGACAAGCATATGGTCTTAGGGGCTAGTTCTTGAGGGGATCAACATGATGGGGTGAGCGGGGTTATCTTAGGAACGGGGGCCTTCTCTCGAGGAAGAGAAGGCGAGCCCCTCTGGCCATATTTAAACCACGGTTCTCTGTGCCACCTGTGCGACTCGGGATCCAACCTCCCCGCACCAGCCCCAGTCCAGGTACCTGGAACTTAGTCCGATCGGTAACCGGCGACTACGTGGGGTACAGGTTACCCGAGCGCGCCCCCGACCGACGCACCGATCTGCGCGCGCACCGCGGGCAGGATGCGTGCGCGCTCCCCGGACTTGCAGCCCCGCCCCCTCCGCGGCCTGGAGCCGAGGCGGCGTGCGCGCCCCCGCGCCTCACCGCGCCAAGCCGGGCGCTTAGTAAGGCGTCCCTGCCGCGCCTGAAAGTAACCCGTCAGCGCCTGCCTGGCAGGGGATAGGGGCCGAGGGGCGCCGGCCCTCGCCATGTCGGGAGGGCCCTCTGTCGTGAACCGCTGTGGAGAGACCTTGCCTACGGGGAGTGGGGACAGCTGATGGGCGGGGTTACTTCGGGCATTCGGGCGGGCGACCCGCAGAGACGTGCGGAAGGCCCGCGTCGCTAGGGACGGGAGGGGCGGTGTTTTCTGGTTACAGGGTCGGGCAAAAGGCAAAGGGCAGCGTCTCGGTGGGCGGGCACCACCGTTTGGTAATGGCGGCGTCTGGGGAGCCCAGGAGGCAGTGGCAGGAGGAGGTGGCGTCAGTGGTGGTGGTGGGCTCCTGCATGACCGACCTGGTCAGGTTAGTCCGGGGCCGGTGCTCGCGGGACGGGGCGGAGCGGGCTCCGGGCAGTGTCTTTGGGGACCGACAGGGTAGCCTCCCAGCCCTCCTTTCTCAAGTGGAAAAGGCAGAATTCGAATTTGTTAAGGTTAATGTCAGGTGAGGGGACGGAGAGGACGGTGTGAATGAAAGCGCTGATGTTACGAAAGATCTGCGCCCGTTTCCTGGGCCAGGCTGCTGAGCCTTCCCCGTGACCAGCAGATGACTGACCACACGCGTCGTTGTACGTCCGAGAGTGTGCCTACCTCACGGGGCTGCTGTGAAGACCGAATGAAGTGTTTTGTCAACCGTCACACTCACTAGGGTGGGCATTATTCGTCTGAGTTTGTATCAGATAATGAGTTGAGCAGGGATCTAGAAAACACTCACCTCTCCCCAAACTGATTGTTGGCATGCCTGCAGTATTTTATATTTGCAGCTTATTTTTCAGTATTATTGTAACGGTGTAACCTTATGACAACCCAAGTGTGAGTCAAAACAAAAACTCATAAATATTTGCAACCATTAAAAAAGTAGGCTAAAGAAGAATAGTTGAGTTAGGTCAGTGAGACTGGAGGACAGAGCCTTCTCATTTCTTTATAGGAAAACGACTTTTCTGATGATAATGTATATTCATTGTAAAAAATTTCAGATGTTATAAGAAAATCCTACCACTGTTTTTAATGTTAGTGATCAGCTTTTTTAACATAATGTATTATATCATTAAAAAATGATTAGGCTTACTGCAGTAAGACATCATCAGTCTCTAAACCTTGTTTTTCCAAAGGATAAAAGAAAACCTGGAAATAAAAGGGCATTGGAGTAATCAAACTGAATCAACAAATCCATGCACCAATTTACCCACATTTTACTCAGAAAATAGCCCCTGTTTTCACATAACCAGTTTAATCTTGCTTGAAATGTTTATAAACTATTATCAAATTACCACATTGAAACCAGAAAGATGAAGGTGAGACTGCAGGGGGCAGGCATAGCGATTAACAAAAACCTGACAATAAGAGAGTATGTAGCAACAGCAAAAGATTTTTAAATACTAGTGGCCTTTATTTTCCCACAAATATTTGCTACCTTGTCACATGTTGTACCAAGGTGGGTGTGCTTTCTTTGGTGACAGAGTATAATGTTCAGTCTAGTAGTGCACATCAGGTGAAGAGGCCTACACATGTTTTTGTAAAGCAAGAGTCAAAAACCTTTCTGAAAAGAGGCAAGTAATAAATATTTTAGGCTTTGTAGGACATATATGGTCCAAGTCACATTTTTGGGAGAACCTGTGAGAAATGTAGAAGTGATTTGTCCTCCCAAGTCTTAAAAAAACAGCCTGCAGGCCACAGTTTGTACCTCCATGTCTAGAGTGTTTACAGCTTATTATAGTGATTAATGTTACTAGTGACGATTCCTCAAGAAAAGTTAATAACAGGGGTTGGGGATTTAGCTCAGTGGAAGAGTGCTTGCCTGGCAAGTGCAAGGCCCTGAGTTCGGTCCCCACCACCGGAAAAAAAAAAAGGAAAAAATAGAAAAAAAAAAAAAAAAAAGAAAAGTTAATAACAGTATTCATAAGTTTTATGTAAAAATAAGGGATGTGTCTCCCTTTAGAAATAGTCCCATCAAAAGCATAAAGTTTAGGGTAGTGAGGCCTGGCAGAGTGGCTCAAGTGTAGAGCGCCTGCCTAGCAAGTGTGAGGCCCTGAGTTCAAGCCCCAGTACTACCAAAGGAAAAAAAAAAAGTCATAAATCATATGCCATAATAAAGTTTAGGGTAGGGGCTGGGGAGGAGACTCTGGTAGAGTACATGCTTAGCAATCCTCAGCACACACAAAGATATACTGCCATAGATATATCCACATATAACGCATTTATAGATACATATATCTATACACATGTTTACTTGCATAATGAACCTTCAGGCATCTAAACTAATTCATTGAGAAATCCATCTAGCTAAATTTTTTTGTCATACGTTCATATAGGAAGTAGCAGAAGAAGAAGAAAGCTATGCAATTTTCCCATGCATCATGCCTGAATAGAAATGTCAGGGTTAAATTCTGGAAGTACTTTTTCAGGGAAGGGGAAAAGGCAAAAGACATTTATTTGGGGTTGGGGGCATGACTCAAGTGGTAGAGTACCTGTCTAGGAAATGAGAGGCCCTGGTTAAAGCCCCAGCACTCCACCTCATAATTGAAACCTATTGCTGCTGAAACGGGGTTTTTTTGTTTTTTTGTTGTGTATGTCTCTGTGTGGTACTGGGGCTTGAACTCAGGGCCTTCACCTTGAGCCATTCCACCAGTCCTATTTTTGTGAAGGGTTTTTCAAGATAGGGTCTCAAGGAATTATTTGGCTGGGCTGGCTTTGAACCTTGATCCTCCTGATCTCTGCCTCCTGAGTACCTAGGATTACAGGTGGTGAGCCACCAGTGCCCAGCTAGCTACTGAAACAAATTACCAGAAATTTAATGGCTTAAGCAACATAAATCTATTACTTACAGTTCTGGTGGTTGGAAGTCTTGACACAGGTCTCAGTGAGCTAAAATCAAGGTGTCAGTGGGTTGGACTCCTTTCTGGAGTCTACAGGGGAGAATATGTTTCCTTTTCCACCTGTTAGAGACTGCCCTCATTCCTTGGTTGGTCATGGCCCCTTCATCTTCAAAGCCAAGAGTAGTTCGTCAGGTCTTTCTCATAGGACATCAATCTGACCTTCACTCTTCTGCCATTATAAGAACTCTTGTGATACCTTGGGCCCAACCACATAATTCAGGATAATCTCCTGACTTTAAAATAGCTTATTAGCAACCTTAATTCCCCCTTGCTGTGTACAACATATTCACACATTCTAAGAATTAGAATGTGAACATCTTTTGGAGATGTTATTCTGTCTACTACAGTGATTAAATTTGAAGTCAGAAAATCTTACGATACTTGTGGCTCAGGAATTTTTGAAACCTATTAGTCCATCCTCACATTTTACAGACATGAAACTAAGAGAGCTTAAAGGGCTTCTCCCAAATCAGGCAGCCAATTAGTGACATAGTGGAGGCTGCGACACAGGTCTACTAGTACTGCCCTTTTCATACACGGTTCATTTGGAAGCCAGTCGTCTGTATATTCATTGAGTGTTTATCTTACAAGCTGATGAGGAATAATGTATGGATTTATCATTTTCAGATCTAAAGATAGTGTCTTCCTCACTCTTATTTTACTCCTACATTTAATAGTGCCTACACTGTAGAATCACTTTAGAAATAAAACTATTTTAATAACTAAGCCTTTCTGGAAGCCATTCAAGTCCCAACTTTCTTTGTATACTACATTACTGTGTGCCAGATACTGATAATTCAATCAGTGAACAAATTTTTTCATTTCTAATTTCAGTCCTCCATGAATTGTAAGCTCTACCATAGTAATAATTTTTAAAAACCATTAGCTCATCCAACATGGCTGACAATCAACATTATTTAATACCCGTATATATTTATCATTATCCTCTTCCTTCTTGAACATTCGTCTCTAAAGTTTCCATGTTATAAAGGTAAATCAAGCCTGTTCTTGTGGAAAATAAAGTCAGATTTCCTCCAAAGGCAAATGTCTATGAAAACCCAACAACCTAGGAACATTTATTGATGTTGGGTTCATAGACCTTAGTTAATCATTCTTTCACTAATCGTCTTATTTCTTATGACATGTATCACTCATTTTTTTTCAGTTACTCAACAAATTTTTGAGTTTACACTATGTGCCAGGTTCTTCCCTAGGTAGAAAGGATACATAGACAATAATCTCTGCTTCATGGAGCTTACATTCTACAAGGTGAGACAGACAGTATCAATAAAAACAAGCAAAATACATGGTATGTTGGATAAATACTACAGAGAAAAATCATGAAAGGAGGATGAGAGTACTACTAAGTTTGGATCCTTGACCAAAGAAAGTCTCACTCAGAAGGTGATTTTGAGTAAAGACCTAAAGGAGGAAAGGAAACAAGCCATGCAGAAACCTGAGGGAAGAGCATATGCCTGGACTTGTTCAGTGAACAACAGTGAGTCCAGTATGGCTGAAGCAGAAGAGGTGAGGGTCATGTTTATTGCAGCACTATTCACAATAGCCAAGTTATGGAAACAGCCAAGATGCCCCACCACTGACGAATGGATCAAGAAAATGTGGTATCTATACACAATGGAATTTTATGCAGCCATGAAGAAGAATGAAATGTTATCATTCGCTGGTAAATGGATGGAATCGGAGAACATCATTCTGAGTGAGGTTAGCCTGGCCCAAAAGACCAAAAATCATATGTTCTCCCTCATATGCAGACATTAGATCAAGGGCAAACACAACAAGGTGTTTGGACTTTGATCACAAGATAAAAGCGAGAGCACACAAAGGAGATATGAGGATAGGTAAGACACCTAAAAAACTAGATAGCATTTGTTGCCCTCAGTGCAGAGAAACTAAAGCAGATACCTTAAAAGCAACTAAGGCCAATAGGAGAGGGGACCAGGAACTAGAGAAAAGGTTAGATCAAGAAGAATTAACCTAGGCTGGTGCAGTGGCTCAAATGGTAGAGTGCCTGCCTAGCAAGCATGAAACCCGGAGTTCAAACTTAAGTGCCACCAAAAAAAAGAATTAACCTAGAAGGTAACACACATGCAAAGGAAATCAACGTGAGTCAACTCCCTGTATAGCTATCCTTAACTAGCAAAAACCCTTGTTCCTTCCTATTATTGCTTATACTCTCTCTTCAACAAAATTAGAGATAAGGGCAAAATAGTTTCTGTCAGGTAGTGAGGGGGTGGGAGGGAGGGGTGGGGGGAGGGGGGAGAAATGACCCAAACATTGTATGCACATATGAATTAAAAAAAAAAAAAGGTGAGGGTCAGCAATCAGTGACTAAAGTACATTGGGTCATACTCTGAATGAGATAAAAAGCCATTGAAGGATTTGAGCAGAGGAGTGACATAGTCTGTATAGGATCACTCTGGGGGATATGTGAGAAAAAAAATGAAAGAAGCCAAGTGCAGAAACAGGGAGACAAGGTCAGAGTTGATCATAATAATCTTGTCAAGAAATGGTAGTAGCTTGGAAGCACTGTAAGTGTGGAGAAACTATATATAATCTTTTGGTTATATTTTGAAAGAAGAGCTGACAGCATTTGCTGAGAAGTGAGAGATAGGTCAAGGATTACTCCAAGTTTATGGCCTCTGCAACTGTAAGGGGAAGTTGACTTCTGAGTTGCAGAAGACTGTGAGCAGAGAAAGGCAGGGAGAGAGCTCTATCAGGAGCTCAGGATGGACATGTGAGGCCTGAGATACTTAATAGGCATCCAAGTGAAAGTGTTAGGAAGACAGATACATGACTTGGAAGTTCAGAGGAGAGGACTCGCCTGGAGACACAAGTTTGGGAGTCATCAGTATATAGATAGTATATAAAGCCCAGAGGGCAGGATGAAATCACTGAGATCTGAACTCCTTGGGGCACTTCAACATTTAGAGTATACATTTTTCACGTAATTTATTTCCTGACTCCCTTTCAGTCTTTCTGTACCCTTAAAATTTGCTTTGAGACAAGTTTAATACAAATATATTTCCATGGCAACCAACCATGATGTCAACTAATAACCCTATGTTATCCTTTAACACACTTGCAATTAAAAGTGATAGCTTGAGAGATAAGGCTCACATTCACCCAAGCATCTATATTAAATCCTAAGCAAACCAGGAATTGATTGCTCAATTCTCGAAAAGATTTTAATTGGATAGTGGGGAAAGTAAATTCAGCAGCTTTTAGACTCAAAGTGGATAAAGCACTGGATCTAGATTTTTTTTAATTTTCTGCCTTGAAAAGGTAATATGTGTCTGACATAGTATATAGTATTCTCTAACTTGGGTCCACCAGAAGCCTCTTAATTTCTCATATTTAGATCAGAAAAACCTCTTCATGGTCACATTTTCAGGAAAGTAAAAGCCAAAGGAATGTTAGTCCAAACTTATCATACTTTCTTAGTATCAGAGAAACGTAATACCTCCCTCATTATCTGGTCTTTAAGTTGGTTATACTAGTTGGTTATGAGCTACCAGTTATTTTTAAATTAGAGTTTGTTAAATATGTTTCTATCTCCTGTATCCCTAATTTCAAAAGAAATTGCCCATGAGAAGTTTGTTAATTTTGATCCCTTTAATGAAAATAGATATTAAAAAAGTAAATTACAAATGACAAAGAAAGAGCACCCACTGGGTGTTATTCCTAAGCAGTCTATTGATCCATCCCTTGCTGGCTCTTCATGCCTAGGTTCTTTAGGGTGTCTATTCTAGGGAGAACAGAAGAAGCTGGGCTCTGAGATGAATTTTGCTCCAGTATTTTGATGACTTGTATATAACAGTGAAATAGTGGAAATGTGCTAGATGTTGGGATACTGCAGTTACTAAAGCATGATCACTGATCTGGAGGAGTCCAAGGAAGATGGCAGACACAGAAAGAAATCATAATTTCTTGCTATGGTAGAAGCACAGGGAAAACTTTGTGGAAGAGATAAATACTGAAGATAAAGTAAGTATTCCAAAAGGATCTGAAATGATTCCAATGTATTCCTTCCATGCTTAATCATACTAAATCAAAATTTGCTTCATTGAGTATAATTGTAATCACCTTTTAGTATTTTCTATAGTGATAAATTACCAGTTTGTTACATGATCTTAGAGGACAAGATTTCTTTGACTTGTATAAGGTTCTTCTTGTGACAACTGATCAAAGGCACTTCTTTCAGATCTAAAAATCTTCATATGAGCATTTAAAACATTTCTGCCTTCCTTGTTTTACTTTCTTCACAACTTTTATATGACTAGCTTGCCTTGAAACATTTCTTGTAAAGTTGCAAAAAGCAACTAAAAATTATGTTTGTGAGTATATGGTTGACTTGTTTTCTAAATAAAACTTGAGGTTTTGTTTGTTTTCATTTTAGGTCTGGATTTTTTTGGTTGGGGGTGTTTTGTTTTAGTTTGGTTTTGGTTTGTTTCCCAAATACATTACATATTAGGTACTAACTTTTCTCCTCGTGGTCAAAAAAAAATCTTCAAATGCAGTTCTTCTATAATATTGCACAAAGTAATTTGTGCAACAGTTTCTTAAGTTTCACAAATTATATATTATGTATGTTTATGTACATAGATTTTTTTTCTCAGAGGGAGGTCTCACTATGTTGCCTAGGTTTATCTCAAGTTTTTGGGCTCAGGTAATCTGTTTAGCCTCCCAAGTAGCTAGGACTACAGGCATGTACCACCATGCTCAGCTACAAATTATCTTTTACATCTGGATTTTTGCCACTAGCTTAAAACATTCCATTCCATATACTTTGACAGCCGTACTATTGGGGATTTTTTTCTGATTAAGAATCGTCATTTTGAAGTGAGAAATACAAATCTAATCTTCAACCAAAGATTCTATCAAAAATCTTATTTAAAAAGAAACTCTTTTTTTCCTTTTTTTTCAGCAGTACCAGAGTTTGAACTCAGGGCTTCTCACTTGAACCACTTCACCAGCCCATTTTTATGTTGGATATTTTTGGGATAGGGTCTGGCAAACTGTTTGCTTGGGCTGGCCTTGAACTTTAATCCTCCTGATCTCTGCCTCCCAGGTAGCTAGGATTCCAGGTGTGAGCCACCAGAGCCTGGCTAGAAACTCAGTTTTAAAGTCCATTACACTATGTTGATAAACATTATAAGCCTTTCTTTAGTTTTATGTTAAGACCATAAAGAAGATAGGATGTTTTCTAAAGTAGTTAAGGATAATTAGAAAATTAGTATCCTGTTTGTACTTAACAGGATTAAGAATTTGTCTAAACCTTTTCAAAATATGGTACTTTGCTCAAGATAATCGTGAACATGTATAGAGTGAAGGAATAAATGTTTGCACATCATATGTCTTAGTTCATTTTGTGCTGCTATTATTGAATACCTAAAACTGGGTAATTTATTTCTTAACAGTTCTGGAGACTGGGAAATCCAAGATTGAGGGACCCATATCTCTAGAGGGACTTCATGCTGTATCATCACATAGCAGAAGGCAGAAGGGCAAGAAACAAAGTGAGGGATACAAGAGGGGATTAACTCATTATTATAACCCACTCTCATTAACACCCAATTTCCATGGTGATGACCTTAAACCATTTATGAGGACAGAGCCTCATTACCTAATCACCTCTTAAAGGTCCCACCTCTCACTACGGTGGCATTAGAGATTAAGTTTCCTACACATAGACTTTTGGGAACACATTCAAATCATAATGCCATGCTCATACAAGAATAGAAGTTGTGGGGAATGCCATTCCAACCAAATTTTAACCCTGCTGACAACTGCAAGCAGAGTATAGTGAGTTAACTAGTCAGATTGTGGATTATAATGAGCGGAGAACCATTTAAGATACCTCAAGTCATGGGTACCTTTTTATAAAGTAGTCCAGAATTTGCTGAACAGCCAGCCAGGTCTCAGGAAGAGCAGGAAGCAGAGGAATAAGGCTCCTAGTTAATGGATTTTTACTCCAGTGCTGCATCATTACTTGACTCCACTACATTCCACATGACTGATCCACACCCCACTCCCCTCTGTTTGAAGGTAGTGTCCTACTTGCTCCCGCCTAACCCTAGTAGTGGCTGCCCTTGTCCTCTTCTATACCCATCAGCTTCATCTTCAACCACAACTGGCTCCCCTCATCCTGATTCTTTTTTAAAGGGTGTTAAGCTGTCATGTTTTATATATATGTTCACTCATCCAGGCTGACATTTTATCTGCTCCATTTTTTGATTTAAGGAATTATGTTAAAATCACCTGCCATTATATATTGGATTTATCAATTTATTATAGTTATACTTATTTTGGTTTTATGTATTTTAAGGCTATTTTATGGCTGTTTTATTAGTTATTAGTTGGAATTGTTACCTTTTCCTACTAAATTTAACCTAGGTTTGTCCTAAGCTGTTTTTATTGTCACTGTTGTTGATGTTGTTTGGTTGATACTGATCAAGTTATTCATGTGTATTTTAGTTGGTATTTATGTGATAGCTCTTTTCCTACCTTTTTTATTTTAACCCTTAGATATGTATATTATAAATAGCACATACTCAGATACTAGTCTATTTGTTGATTTACTTTTGTTGTTATTTGGGTTTGGGGGTTTTTTTGAGACAGGGCCTCACTTTATATCTCTTGAATGCAACAATCTTCCTGCCTCTACCTCCTAAGTGCTGGGATTCCTGACATTGCCCCACCCTGCCTGGCAGTTTTTATTTTCTATAATTATAATTTCCTTTTGTCTTTTCTTTGCTGATGTGTAGTTCATTCTCATTTATTGTGAGTTCTGATGTATTTGGATTTATTTCAAACATTTCTTTATATAAACTTTTGGAGAACACTGTTGCTCAAATTTATTAAGCTTGCAGAGCACAATTAAGTCTTGATGCTTTTTTTGTGAAATATCATGGAATATTAAACTTAACTATGCTCATATTTCACATGAAATCATTTGTTCTCTTCTGATAAGACTGTCATTTATACAAAAGCAGAAGAAGAAGTTGTATTTGAGAAGATTCTGTCCATTAACTTAAATCCTCCTGAACTCTAGGAAAGAAACACTATTATTTGACCTTTCCATCTCAGCATCTAGGTTCTTCAGAGTGTAACTGAAACCAGGTGTGATGGGGCGTGCCTGTAATCCTAGCACTGGAGAGACTGAGGTTGGAGGCTTTTAAGTTAAAGGCCAGCCTGGGCCATTTGAGACTCTGTCTCAAAAAATAAGAAGTGTTTTAACTGCCAGAAATTATTCAAAAAATAATAAAAACCTGAAATATAAACAGGCTCAATAGGCTTTAGGTACATTTGTGAATAATAATCCTATAATAGGTTTTTAAATCAAACCAATCTTGGTTTGAATCCTGATTCTGCCATATTCTATTAGATGAACATGAGTATGTTTTTTAATCTCTATGATTCTCATTCTCCTTATTGTGAAATGAGATGTAAATAACAACTTTTTCATGGGGTCATTATAATGATTAAATGAATTGGTGGACATAAATTGCTTGGCACAGTATTTATCATGCGATAAGCGTTCAAGAAATAGTATCAGCTTCTGCTAAAGTATTGTTTCAGTGAAAGTTTATTCATGCATGGTGCTTAAAGGCATAGTCTTATGACACAGTGATGCAGAATTGAATGTGATACATGCCATGAGAGAAATATGTATAGATTACTAAAGAGCAGAGGCAGGGCACCTAACCCACCCTGAACTTGTTACATTAGGACTCTTGGGCGAGATGATATGTGAGTTGAATTTTAAAGATCGTGAATGGTTTAGTTAAGCTAAGAAGCAAAGAAAACAACTTTCAGGTATAGAGAATTGGATATGCAAAGAGATTTGAAGTACAAATAAGGTTTTAGGAATGAATGCTATTATGAGATTGAAGTGGAAGCCACTACTCTCTCCTTGTAACATCACTTAAGTGCCATAGTCAAAGAAGTGGTGGGAGGGAATGAACTCTGCAGGTCTTTTTAAGTATAGACTCTTTTTTCAAATGCTCTTTTATAAGTGCTATGTAAACAAATATTTGACAGTTATATGTATTGAATATCAGCTATTATGGTCAAAATTGAGAGAATAACTAATTAAAGAAATCAGTACCAATGTAGTTTAAAGACTAGGGTTGGAAGATCTGAATTAAATTCAAGTTCAGCTCCCTAACAGCGATGTCATTTCTGATAAACCAGTACTTTTCCAAATTCATACTTTCTCCCTAAAACAAAGGTGATGGTAATACATACCCGAACCTATCTTACAAATATCGTAATGTTAAGCTCAAATGTAGTATAATAATATAATATAATAATCAGTTCTTGATTATTCATAATGATGGGAAGTGTGATCGATCACCAAAAGCCAAAAATAGTAGATAAATTAAAATTTAATAGTTAATTCCAGAATACATTATTTTTCTCATGTGGTTTATCCTTCTAATTATATTTTGTTTAGGATAAAATAAAATCCATTTTTATTTCTTTATGCCAGCAGATGGCAGGAAGATATAGCCTAGATAATTATAATGTGGTAACAGAAGTCATTTTCGAATTTAAAATTTACTGTAATTAATTGGTAAAACAGAAAGAAAACATTGGTTCTGTAGTTGTCACTATCTTTTTTGTATATTAATTGTACAGAGTACCTGACTTCGTTAAGACATTTCCACATGCGCACATAAGTGTACTCTGATCTATTCACCCCCCCTTGCCTTTCTCATCTCCCATCCCCCTTTACTCCTTTACATCCTAATAGTCTCTCGTTTACTTTCATGTCCTATTCTTTCCCCCCAAATTCCACATAAGACAGAAAATATGCAGTACTTGTCTTTGTGAGACTGGCTCATTTCACTTAACATCATGCTCTCCAGTTTCATCGATATTCTTGCATAGAGCACAATCTCATTCTTCTTCGTGGCTGAATAAAACTTCATTAGAAATAAATACCACATTTTCTTTAGCCATTCACTCATTCACTAGGATCTAGGCTTATTCCATAACTTAGCTATTGTGAATAGTTCAGCAATAAATTTGGGTACATAAGTATCTCTGGTAAGCTAGAGTTTGGGGTATATACCCAGAAGTGGCACTAGCATTTTTGTTGGTGTATAAATTCACACTTTTCTTATCTTCTTCAGTCAATTTAAAAGTTACTCATTAGGAGCTTTGACAAATGCTTTTGTCTTCTGAATCCTCTTTCTGTTGTATTTTTCTGCATCCTGATTTTCCAACTGTCCAGGACCCTTTTGCCATCCTATACTTGTATAATCCCCACTGTCTAATATACACACTTATTTCTCATACCCTCACCCACCTCTTACAACCTCTAATTCCAAAATAGCTCATTTCCCACTTCCCTACCCAAGCTCCTGTTCTTTCTACACAACAACTCTCAGCTGGGAATAAAAAGGTAAGATTTGTTGACATTAGGTAGTATTTTTATCTTTAAATATATTTTTAATATTTTAAACTGTACACCTCTCTCAGCAGTTTGTATCCTTAATTTCCATACCACATTGGAAGAATGAAAACAATGTGTCCCCTCTTGTTCTGACCATCATTTCTGAACTGAGATTATAAAACCTCCCAGCACACAACCACTGTTCCAGCTTGGAAATTTAATAACTGTTTTCCTTTTCTCTTTGAGCTGCAGTCATACACAGTCTTTTGTCCTGTTCTTACTCTGCT
Source organism: Castor canadensis (assembly GCF_047511655.1). NCBI lineage: Eukaryota > Metazoa > Chordata > Mammalia > Rodentia > Castoridae > Castor > Castor canadensis. The sequence continues at coordinate 23,594,038 of NC_133397.1, read as the reverse complement.
GTATTATTTAATATATAAATAGGCATCTGTCATCCCAGCTTTCTATGTACGTTTTCTTTTAAAGTGTACACCACTCACTCAAAAATACTTACTTCTAACCTTTGTATAGTAACTACTAACAGATTTAATCTCCCATTATAAATAACCAGAAAACAACATTTTTAGACATTGGAAAACAGCACAGGAGTGTTTCCAGAAAAGAAAGGAAACAAAAAAGGCGAGTTCTGGAGGCATAGACAGGAGGAAAGTCAAGGAAAACATGATAAAGTCCATGACTCGAGAAAACAGAGTTCAAAGCATAAACTAAAGAGGCTAGAATTTGTGAAAAAGTGACTAGAGAAAGAGGAGCCAATCAAAGACCTGCTTTAAAGTGCCCTGAAGTCTACTGAAAAATACTAAATTGACATGCGTAGAGAGAAACTCCACAAAGCTGGCAGTTACTGAGGATCTATAAATTGAGCATTTCCCAGAAATTTTACAGGAGTGGGAAATGTTGGATTCTATCCAGCCAGAGACACAGTCGAACCTATGGAACATTCAGTAGAAATCCCAGAAGACCACAACTTAGAAAAAAAGAGTAAATTTATCCTCCAGTAAAGGCTATTTAAACTCACCCTAACAAATCTTTTAAAAAGTCCTGAAAAGGATCAGGCTAATCCACAATTTACTTAAGTGCCTGGAAAAACAAAGTTCAACGCCCTTTGGAAAAACACAACAAAATTAAGACAACACTGTAACATTTACAATGGTCGGCATCCAATCAAAAGTCACTAGACATAGACATGTGAAGAAGAAGGAAAATGTGATCCATAAGCAAGAGAAGATTAAGAAAAACACACAACCAAAGGACAGAGATAATAGAGCCAGTGGAATTAGCAGGAAGGGATTTTAAAAGAGCCATTATAAATTTGCTCAAGGATTCAAAGAAAAGCAACAACGTGAGAGAAATAGAAAATATGTAAAAGAACCAAATGAAAGCTTAAGAAATGCCATTGCAGTGTCTGGCCACGCATGGTAGTGCACCTGTAACGCCAGCTACTTGGGAGGTGGAGACAAGAAAATTGAAGTTTGAAGCCAGCCCAGACAAATGTTAGTGAGGCCCTATCTTATGGCTGAAGTGGTAGAGCACTAGCAAGCATAACCCTGAGTTCAAAACCCAATACCATACACACACACACACACACACACACACACACACACATATATATATATATATATATATATATATATATATATATATATATACACAAAGGCCAGGCATGGTGGTGCATGCCATCATCCCAGGAGGTAAAGGCAGGAGGATCACAAGCTCGAGGCCAGCCTGGGCTACATGGTGAGATGCTGTCTCAAAAAATGTGTATATATACATAAATATTTACATATATATGTATATACACACGATATATGTGTGTGTGTATTCACTCACTCGCACACACACATATTCCCCATGGATAAAGGAGGACTATATTAAAATAGCGTCTCTGATCTGGAAATTTAGTGTTTCTTGTCAGAATGAATGAATACTTAACAAGAATTATAGATATATGGGGAGTCTCTTGTAAGGAAATCTGGGAAGACCTCACAGAGGACGTAAATTCACATCAAAGATGTGAATGAAGTCTTGTAAGACCTTAATATGGAAGAACACCATAACCTTTATTGTCTCTCCCATTACCTAGCACATTTTTTCACACATAAGTAAATTTTTAAAAAATCAGAAGTCATAGAGATGACTGTAAAGGGCTGGGCACTTTTGGCTAGAATATTCTCTATAAACTTGAGAGTAGCTTCATCTTAAAACAAAATGACTTCTTTAAGTAGAAAAAGATTAGGGTTAGACAAACCCTTATCAAAATCAGTTAAGAACTGGGGTTATGGGTGCAGCTCAAGTGGTAGAGTACCTGCCTAGGAAGCCCAAGGCTCTGAGTTCAAACACCAGTACCACCAAAGTCAGTTAAGAATTATTTAAAGCACAATTCATGTCTCATTTCCTTAAATAAACCATATGTATGTCTGAAAATTTAGGTTAGGCAGCATAAAATAAATTTTGAGATCTTTTTACAGAGATCGAAATAGATGTTGCTAACTTGATTTTAAAGTTTTTATTAGCAATGATTATACATATTTATGGGGCACAATGTGATGGTTCATTTGGTAATGATCAAATCAAAGTAATTAGCATATCTGTTACCTCAAACATTTATCATTTCTTTGTGGTAAGGACATTCAAAATCCTCCTATTTTTAAATATACAACATATTATTTTTCATTATAGTTATCCTGTTATACAGTAGAATACTATAAGGTATTTCTTCTATCTAATTGGAGCTTTGTATCCATTCACCAATGTCTCCCTTTTCCCTTCCCCTTCCAGAGGCCCTCCAGCCTCTGGTAACCACCATTTTACTCTACTTTCGAGTTTCACTTTTCTAGATTCCACAGATAAGTGAGATCATATACTATTTATCTCTCTGTGCCTGGCTTATGCCCTCTAAGTTCATCTGTGTTTTTGTAAGTGACAACTTGATTTTGAAATTACTCTCAGCCTTTTAAATGTGACATACACAAATGCTGAGAAGAACAGAAATGGTTGAAGAATGCAGGCAGCAGGAATAATAAATTAGTATAATGAATTTTAATTGAGTATTAACTAATGTACAATCTACTGTTAAAGAGGCTTACAATATGTCAGAAGCTTGCAGCCAGAAGAAAGGGTCGATGCAAAAGCCGAAAAGCCACTTATCCCTTGACTTCTGGCTGAAGCTGTTGTTAGTGTGACCTCTTTGGTTGAAAGACTTCTCATCCTCCATCCCCAGGCCATTCCTTCCTTTGGTTGGAATAGCATGAGACTCTGCAATTGATAAGTTGTTCTGGTAACACCTGTCAGCTTGGAGCACAAAACCCAGGCATTTCAGGAGTTGACAAGTATTATTAAACTGTTTTGCAGAAGAAAAAGCTGGTTCAAAAAGGGAAAGGCTGTCAAGGTAATACAATCAGCAAGTGGTTCAGGCCTCCTGCCTCAAAACACCCAGGCTCTAACCACATGGCCTCTCATGACGGGGAAGACTGCAGGGCCATCTGTAACCATGTATTGTGTTCCTTCCTGTCCAACTAAAACAAATGTGACCCTTTTAAAGCTACAAATTTGTTTTCAATTCAAATACATTTCTTTTGCATGGTTTTTTTTTCTGTTTGGGATATCTCATTTAGAAATTTATAATTTTTTCACTTTATCCTGTTTCTAACCAGTACTGTTTCTCTTTTTTCTTTTTTTTTTTTTTTCTTTGAGCACTTTAATTTGTCTGTCTTTGGCACCCTATTAAACCTCATGTTTGAGTTAGGGTGAATCGTAGTAGTGTTTTGTGTCCATGGGTTGGTGCTTTTGGACGGTCCTTTCTTAAACGCTTAACATAATTTCATGATTTTCAGTAAGGGAAAAAGTTGGGAAAGCAGATTCAAAGTAAATTAGAATTAAAATGTCTCTCCCTATTTGTACTTAACTTTCCAGATTCTCTCTCTATTCCGTTTATACTCTTAAAATTTATGTTCTTTTAAAAAAAAATTAAATATGCAGCAAGCTGTCTTAGCCTGTGTTTAGCAGAAGCACAATGTAAGGCAAAGGCTTAACACACTCTACTCAGCACGATACTGGAGGAAGCAGGAGCAAGCGGGAAATTGAAGCGAGGAAGAAAGAGGAGCTCATACAAAGATCCCTGACATTGGAGAGTTAGCCACTCCTCCAGGCACCTGGTTGGTCAGGACGCCTGAAGAACAATCACAAAGAAAAAGAAGCCCTCAAGTGGGAAGAACACAGCATTGGACAAGGCTCCATTAGTTTCCACCTACAAAAATCCACTTGGTACCCATGAAGAACACGTAGCTAGAAGATAAGACAGGAAGCGCAAATGAATCTGAAGTAGTGACAAATGATATGCTGTAATACACGCGTACAGTGATAGATACTCTTAAGTGTATAGGATATATAAAGAAGAGCATGCGCCCCACCATTCTCTGTGGCTCATACACATTTCCTTTTCGATACACTTACACATTATATGCCATCACATACAGTCATGCAGTGCATGAAGACATTTCTGTCAACCATGAGCTACGCATATGATGGCAGTCCCATGAGAGTGTAGCACCTAGTGACATAGCCATTTAGTTTGTGTCCGTGTACTCTGTGATGTGCAAAAACACAAGGGAATGACCCATTTCTCAGAGTGAACCCCTGTCATTAAACAGATGCATGACTGCAGTTCCTTATCTTCCTTTTGAAAACATGAGTCAAGCTGCTCACGGTAGCACATTTCCTATTATCCCAGTACTTGGGAAGACGAGCAGGATTACAAGTTCAAGGCCAGCCTGGGTGCACAATGAGTGAGACCTTGTCAAAACAAAAAACCTAATCAGACCAAAATGCTACTCCTTGTTCTGTAACATGTTTTTCATTCATCTGTTTTTCGCTAGCATAAGGTTTACATTTTATCCCGTTGTCAGCAAGTAGATTTTGCCCTATAAGAGGTACTTTGGAAAACACAGAATCAATCTTTGCTGGCTGAATGAATGATGGTATGCCTTGCAGTTATAATTCTTGCTTAAGGAAGAGGAATCCTGCTAAAATTAGGAATATAGTGAGCAAGATCTGGTCAAACAAGGAGCTCATTGCCAACAGTTGTCCAGTCATCCCTCCAGTCTCCTCCTTTCCCTCTAATCAGCATCTCCACATTCTTGATTCAAAAGCAACAGTAGATGCTGTACAGGGGAAATACAGAAAAGAGAAATGGAGAGTCCTACAAAGATTTGTTCCATTAGCAAGTATCTTAACCTCATGCTAAGTGACAGCCACCTTGGATACAATGGAGAACAGAGCAGACTTAGTCACTCTCTTCACACAGGAATAGTTTACAATTGAAGAGAAGAAGAGTCAAAGCAAATTTTACTAAAGAGAAAATGGTGAAATACCAAAGTGAAGAATTTGAATATTTGGTGAATTAATACAGCGCTTATGTTAATATCAGTTGTTTAGAAATAAGTTTAAATCCCAGCCATCTGCTCGCACATCACACGTGCTACCCCTAATTTCACCACTCCCCTACATACATACATATCCTAAGAATCATCTGGTACTATATTTTTCATGATTTCCCACAGCTGATAATAAAAATACATTTGATTCAAACCAGTGAATTGTGACCCAGATCTAAGTATAAATATAGTGGAAGTCATAAATTTTACTAAGTGACAGTCTTACTAATTAAGTTATTGGCCTGTTTTTAGCCACATTGGATTTTTTTTCTTTTTAAGGTTGTTATGAGTGTTATTTGTAGCAGCATCAGTAAGCCAAGAATTCACAGTTACTCAATCACACAGATTACTCATCATTGCCTGTTCATAACAGGATCCTGAAATGTTTAAGATTTCTGATGCAAATCAAAATCTCATCATCACTTGTCATTGCTAAATTAAATGACAAGATAATAACATTACATTAAAACCATTTTTCTCTTGATTGAGTACCTTTTTCAGAAGTGAGCCTTCTAGATGTATATTTTTTTCCTCTGTACTATAAATGCATTTAGAATCCAAGATAAAAATAGCATTGAAAAGGGGAGGAGTGGGATGTTTTCAAATTATTGATAAGTCTCTTTTGAATCTCAACCATATTTGACAGTTCACTGCTAGGGAAAGGAGTAGGTTAGACCAATTTATTGACAGTTTTTAAGCCACATAAAGGAGGCTTACAGGTTGATCTTGGTCTTTAGTGAAACAATAACATGTTCTTGGCATCAATTACATGTTACCCCATTGAAAACAAGTTGTTACTGACTTGTAGGAATTGCCATTGTTCTGTTACTCATAATAATACAAAAGATTTTTGTTTCAAATATATCAAGCCTGTAAATTAACATAAACTTATAATCAGCTAAAGCAACATAGGTTCGCAATCAACTTACCATTACAAACATACTTCTTGTCCTTTCTTTCCTATTATTAAGCTTTTTGGTCACATCTGCTCTCTCTCCATCTGCCCCATCTGGTCCTTGGACCCCTTCTTTGTGGCCAGGCAGCCAATCCTCATGCCACTTGAACCCATCTTCTTTACTTGCTCCAATACCCAGAATTCTTTCATTTTAAAGTCAGTCATTTCCTTCCATCCTTCAAAGATTTTGTTTCTTCACATCTTCCATCTTTAAAGTTATGAAGCTCTTGCCTTGGAACAAACCTTTTATTATTTTTGCCTCATGTAATGCTATCACTAAGCAAAAACGTGGTAAAAAAATACTTTGCTTCTGGAGACATCAATCAAGGTATCAATTGAAATAAGATCATTTATGAGTTGATAATTATTGAATCTGAGTGATGGGTAAGGGAAGTCTCTACTTTTACATGTTCGGAATAATAATTTCAAAACAAACTTAGCACTTTAGGGTTCTTTTTGAGTCAGTATATGAAATGATGTAGGCGGGATGGACTAGGACCCAAATCTGATCCTGCCTTTCGATACCCTTCTCCCACGTCACCTCACCCCCAAGTAAACAAATAGGATTTTTTAGTACCTGAAATTTCACCTTCCCTCTTCTCCTTAGGCCTGTACATGATTACTCACTAGAATGTTAGTACACTTCCTGCTTCTTGTAAAATAACCAGATAAACCCATGCTGAAAGACACGTTTACTTCCCATTTACTAAACCCTGCTGTGAATATAGCTCTTGGGCTGAGCATCGGGAAGGTAAGTATGAAATTAAACAGAGGTATCTATGAATAACCCTGATGCATACCAACACTAGGAACTGTCATCTGAAGTCAAGCTACAGCAATGGGCTGTGGGGGAAAGGGATTCTGTCAAGGAGATACATCCTCTGTAATGATACGAACTCCTGTGTATCATCTTAGAGGAAAGACAGTCTTCTCTTCTGTGGTTCACAGTTCTACTTAAGGCTAATCAGAGCTCCATCAGATAACCTTTCCTGCCTTCTAAAGAACATAAATCAATTGCAGTTACCAATGTACCCTTCTTTTCTTCCCTTTTTAAATTATAATAGTCTTACTTCTCGTTTGCCAAAAACTGGAGAAACCATCCATGGACATAAGTTTTTTATTGGCTTCGGAGGGAAAGGTGCCAATCAGTGTGTCCAAGCTGCTAGGCTTGGAGCAAAGACGTCCATAGTGTGCAAGGTAAGCACAAAGCACAGGATTCTAGGGGCAGATCTCTGGTTTTAGGTGAATTTATTGGTTTTGTTTTTCTTAATCATTATAAGATGAACAAATCAGTGGCATTTAGTATGTTCACAGTGTTGTGCAACCACCAGTTCTAGAACATTACCATCATTCCAAACTCAAGCCTCTTACCTTTAATCAGTTTCTTTCCTTGTCTTTCTCCCTGTGGGTGTTGGTAACCATCAGCCTGTATTTTTTCTCTATGGATTTATTTATTCTGGATATTTCATATAATTGGAATATGTAATGTATGACATTTTATGTCTGCTTCTTTCACTTAACATACTGTTTTCAAGGTTCATCCACCTTGTACAATGTATCAATATTCCAATCTTTCTGTGGCAAAATAATACCCCATTGTATGGATATACCACAATCTGTTTATCCATTAATGAATAGACTGATGGACACTGGGTTGTTTCTACCTTTTTTGCTGCTGTGAATATGAATGCACATACACTTGAGTACCTGTTTTCAGTTTTTTGAAAGTTCATTTTTAAAGATCTAATAAGACAGAGTAATCTTCTTGTCCTTTATATTAATTTTTACCTCACTGAATCTTCTGGGAAGTAGCAGTTATCAAATAACGTAATGCTGCATTCCTTGAATGTAATGCCTTGGTAACTGCATTGTGCAAAGTGAGGGGAATTAGCCTCTCCAGTGGGTGTCTGCAATCCAGCTTCTAAACAACAACATGAGTCATCCTGTTTTCAGCAAGTTGTACTGCAGCAGCACAGCTTTTGGAAACTTAGTCTAGTCACTGGTGGTTTACTCATCACTAAGTGATTCTCTTCTAAGGCCGTATCTTAGATTAGAAAGGAATCTGAGCCTTAATTTTTTAAGAACTACACACAACCCATCTTTTGGCATACTTCTATTTTCAAGTGTATAGGGAAATGGCTTGCAACATTCAGTAGTTATTTCTACCCATCCTACTGAAATAATTTGAAAATTAAAAAATTGTCAGAGTTTTGAATTTTGCATCTTTCATGCTGTCTTTTCTCTTTTTTATATTTTTATTAGAATATATCAGTTGTATAGAGGGGTTCATTGTGACATTTACGTAGGTGCTTACAATGTATCTTAATTAGATCCTCCATCATTCTCTCTCATTCCCTTTCCTTGCCTTTTTAGAACAATTCCAGCAGGTTTCATTGTTCTATTTTCATACATGTATACAAAGTACATTGACCATATTTGCCCTCCTTCACCCTCTCCATTTATCTTCCCCCTTCCCACTGGTACCCGTCCCAAACAGGACCCCATCATTTTTTATGTGTATATTAATTGGGGTTTGGCCATGGTCTTTCACACATGTATATATTCTTTAATCAGATTAACCCTTTCTGTTGCTATCTTTCTCAATAGCCCTGCTCCCCTATTACTCAACAGCTTTCAGTGCATTTTGTTATGCTATCTTCATACACAGATGCAACGTATTTTGATATTGTTCACTCTGTATCATTTTCTTTTCCTCTCCTGCCTCCCTCTGGTCCCCTCCAATACACCCACTATTACAATCATGTTCTCTGTGTGTGTGTGTGTGTGTGTGTGTGTGTGTGTAGGTACATAAATATGAATTTAAGAATAGCAAACTAAGGGTTTGGGTAGCTTAAGTGGTAGAGTGCTGCCTTGGAAGTGTGAGGCCTTGAGTTCAAACCTCAGTACTGCCATACATTTATCTTTTAGGCTAAGAAGGACTAAGGTCACATGTTTTCCTTCATATGGAAGCTAGACCTTTCATGCTATTTTAAGATGTATAAATAGTTATTACTAGTATAACAGGAGAGGCATAAATTATGCTGTTGGAGTTTGTTATATATAGGGAAGGCTAGGCTGGGTCTGTAGAGGATAAGAAAAACATGAAAAACTTAAAAGGATGATTCCTGTGAACTCTATAGACTTTATTAAAATTTCTTTGAAATGTCATTTCATACTGTGTACAGCACTTTTCTCTCCACTGATGTACAAACTATACAATTATCACTTCATCTGCTAATGAAATGTAACTTTATTTCTAATTTGTGACATTATATAAAACTTAATATTCAAAGTAAAAAAACCCTCAATGGTTAAGGTAGAGTTCTCTATACGGTTAAAATATCAATGTAATTAATCAGCAAATAATTATGTTTTAACAGTTACGGAGCTATCAGAGGGAGGTGATGAAAAATTTTAGGCCTGAGCCATTGCATCTTTGATTAGATGTGGGGTCTGAGGAGTAATCAGATGGTGCTGAGTTAGGGGACTTAGGAACTGGGAAGAGGACGAGCATCCTGAACACAGAATAGGTTTGCAAAGCTAAGGTATCCAAAATGACTATCCTGGAAGAGGGGAGTTTCCTGGAGCTGGAGGTGTAATAGAAGAGATTGGAGAACCCTTCTTGGAAGCTTTATAGAAGCTATTCATGAAGCCATTAAAGTCAAGATTAGGTATCCCCTGGAATCTCACTCAACTCTAAAATTTTTTAGATAGTTTTATTTTAGGTCTGTTGAATTTGAGGCAAAGAGAGAAAGGCAAAATAGAATATTTGAATTACAGACTGAAATTGGAAAATGAATCATGAAACTATATGAGTAGATATGAGAGGAAAAGAAGGAAGGGAGCTATATTTTGGTGTTCCAGTTAGAAGATTGATTGGAGTAAAGGTGCTGTTTTATTCTGCTCTGTGTATAATGGCTTGTGTAGCACTTGAATGATTGTGAAAGTTGTACGCATCCTCTGTGCCCCTGATTAGTCATCTGATGTTTGCCCCACACTAGAAATTTGGTCTAGGTGTCTGCACAGTAAACAATAAGAAAACTTAACTTCAAGTAAAACCGATCCAGGGCGACTTTGCATGGGTACCCTGGGACTTTGGGCCAAAGATTTATTTAAAAACTTAAGCAAATTGCATAATGTTCTTAGACTACTTAAAAATAACATACTTTAGTAGAAGTTATTATTTATCCACTAATCATATTTTTTCGATTGTGGAGTATATTTTTAGTAAGAAAATTAGCCAAACTTGTTTTATGCCAGTTTTTTAAGATGACAAGTTTCAAGTTGAAATCCAACATATTAATCAAGATAAAAATGATCAGATAAAGCAAAGAAAAACTGATAGAAAATACCCTATGGTTTTCTTAGCAACATTAATTTACCTACTACTGCCCCACAACAAACTAGATGTCAGGCCCTGATGAAGTAAGACTGTTTGATGGCATGGGCAAAAACACTTAACATTGAACTAGGGAGAATTATTTGTTAAGACAGTGTGACAAAACATATTAAGCAAGAGTTACATCAGTATTTATACAGTGACACATGGATGATGAAACACTTTGAAGTAGTTAAGATTCATGTAGTTAGTATTCAGCTGAGTCATGGGCCAAGGCTACAGTCCAGTGATAATTGGAGATGGCATTTTGAGATTAAAAATCAGGCAGATATTGTAGAAGATAAAAGTCTTCTTCCAGGACAAAGAGCCTATTAGGACATGTTTCATAGTGCTTCACCTGATTTGTGCACATGCTTCCTCCTACTCCATTCCATTGAAGCCAAATGTTAGAGAGGAGGAAATTATTCCAAACATCAAATATTGGCAACTCAGGAGGACTATGTTAATAAAAAGTTCAAAATGCAGCGTTCCAGTATGAGCCCAGGAACCCTGCTTTCTCTGCAGATGAGCAAAAGACACAGAAGACATGGACCAAAGTGACCCAGGTCAGGAATCAGCAAACTGAGATGACCTTCAAAAATTGCCTGGTCTTCCTTGCAACAAATGTGAGACTATCTCAACTATAATGCAGATAGCCATCTGTTTTCCCTTCAGAAAGGTCAGGTAGGAGGTTCGGTGACACAGTGTTAGGTCAGTTCTACTCAAAAGTCTAGGCAGGCTAGTGCTGGGCTACAGAATGTCACTGGTCCGGACAGTACAGAAACTAAAAGTAAGCAGAAAATCATTTACAAAAATTTGACACAGTAGTTGTATTGGCATTGAATATAATACTAATAATTAGGCTTTATATTTTATATGATTCTTTTTATTTTTATTTCATAGTTATTATATTTTACAAAATTAATCCATAATGGATTATAAACATGAAAATTAAACAATGGACCTTCACCACAGAGACTTGAAAAGCAGTACATGAGACACTGCCCATCTTAGCCAAAAAGGTGCCTTCTGTGCTGGATTCAATGGCAGCATCAACAGATCATGCATTGAGATTTTCATTTTCAAAGATCAAAAATTAGTCACCAGATCCTTCTAGGTAATATGTAATGAAGTGAAATTGTTCTTTCTTGAACTCTGTTGAAAGATAGCTTGAATAAAACCACTTAACTATGTTGATTGCAGTTCTTGGCCATATGTCCAAACACTGGATCCTATGACCCTAACCAAATAAATAGTAACTACTTTGTCATCTTCTAAAGGAAGAAATGGTCAAAATGAAAGAAAACTATTGAAATCCCCACACACCTATCACTACCGTCAGACAGCCAGACCTAACAATGGTGATTGTAGCGTTAACTTTGTACATTAGGGAAGGTCATTATTAAGGTGAACATTTTATCTAGGATTTAAACAACCAGCAAGCTTAAGTACCTGGTATTTTATATATTCTTCTTTTGTGATAAAACAACCCATGACAAACTACATAGTTAATATGAAGGATTTATTTTAAAAAACAACTGCTGGGTTTTGTTGTATGGCAAGAAATGCAACTTAGTCTTCTAAGGCTGTTCATTGTAAGCCTCAGACTCTGAAAAGTCACAAAAGATCTTGAATCACAAAGATCAAATGACATTCAGCTTAGGTTTAGTGTTAATCATGTTTTCTTGTATTCTCTTTGGGAATTGGTAAGCTGGTTTTATTTGTAGGGGGAGGTGAGATATTGGGATTTGAAATCAGGGCCTCACACTTGGTAGGCAGGATCTCTACCACTTGAGCCACACCCTCAGTACTTTTTGCTTTGGTTATTTTCCAAATAGGGTCTCTTTTTTACCCAGGCTGGCCTGGACTATGATCTTCCTATTTATTTTCCCACACAGTTGGGATGACAGGAGTGTGCCACCACATCCACCTATTGGTTGAGATGGGGACCTGCAAACTTTTTCCACAGCTGGCCTCAAACTGTGATCATCCCAATCTCTGCCACCTGAGGAAGCTGGGATTCCAGGCATGAGCTGCCATGGCCAGCCTAGTAACCTGTTTTAATATTTGTGATAACTTTTTCAACAGAATATTTCATTGTGTGGCCTGGGATAAGATATCTTGGTCTTCTGCTTTATTTGCCTCAAATGTATGTTGAACGGTAGAATTACTAGATGTCTGACATTTGAGGATTCTAAGCAACCTAAAAACTATTCTTCGATCATTTTGGAAAGTAGAAATTTATTATAGTGATAACTGAAGTCACCCTCCTCAGCATGGAGTCATAGTTCTGGCACCTGGAAGCCCTTTGTCACTGCCAAAAGAGCCCACAGTAGTCAGAGTGAAGGAAACATCTCAGCATCCTTAGCTGGAGGGAGTGTCCTTGTTCCCCATAAACCCAGCCCTTTTGTCTTCCATGGGCCTTGCCACATTGTCAAGTCCAGTAGCCACCAGCCCTATGTAGATATTTAGACTTATATGTAATTCAGGTAAGTTAAAAATTGAGTTCCTCGATCACACAATCTGCACTTCAGTATAGAGCATGTCATCACTGCAAAAAGTTCTAGTGGATGATGCTGCTGTACAATGTTCAGGGCAGAGCTGAGCCTGGGATTTCCTGAAGCAATCTTTGGGTTCATAAATTGCCTTGGCTTAAGTCCTTGCCCATAGCTGCTCTTGGCCTGGCTTCTTTCAGCTGGAACAGGCTCACTACCTTAGATTCTGTGAATTTTCAAGAATCTTTCTGCCTGAAAGTATCACATCGCTGCAGTCAGAAGAGCATGAGAGTGCCTTCAAGAGGCTGTTGGAAACAACAGCCTTTATTACAACCTTTCTGCAACCACAACTAGAATACTCCAGGTACTCATGGTCATGTCCCTTCAGAAATAAGATGGGTCCTAGGAAAATGAACAGAAGGGCAACTAAGATGATCAGTCCTAACAGGAGACCTTCAGTGTGCAGGGCTTCAGGAAGGGGCAATATATTTCAGTCTCCAGTAAGCTTTAGGAAGTCTAAGTATGGAATTGCAAGCAGTATAAGATGGCATTGAACTATGGTATGGAATAGGAATGTTGAAGGAGTTCTGGAAATGAAAGAATTAACAAGAGCCAAATAGAAAGTAGACTTAAGTTAGTGCTTGAAAAACAGGTATAGTCTGAGAGGTGAAGGAAAGAGGAATTGACTTCTAAGTTCTTAGAAGTAAAGGCAAGGAAACAGGCATAAATATGTTGTAATTCATTGTGTTCTAATAGTCAAGTAACATAAAGTTAGTAGTACCTTTCTATGGACCACTCTGAAAAATAGGAAAGTCTAATTGCTTTCAAAATCTCTCTTGCTGTGCTATATCTTGACCCCAGTGTTGTAGCCCAGTGGGTCTCTTACCTCCAGCAGTTTCTGCAAGCCACACTTCTCCATCTCCCACTTAATTGATTTGCCAAAACAGTACCACCCAGGTCTGTGCTCTTATTTTCATCTCTTCCACACACACAAGGCTTTCCAAACACTCTCCTGGGTCTTAATCCTACAATCTTCTGGTCCTCCTCCTGGGCCACACATTGTAGTCACCTGGGGAGCCTGCCATAGTCCACCTGCAGAGAGTCTCATTTAATTGGTCTGGGGTATAACCAGAGTATCAGAATTTTTATAAACTCCCTAGGACATGTTAATGTACAGCCAATGTTGAGAACCATGGCTTCTGCCTGCCAGAGAGAACTCACACCAGTGCCATCATCCAGCCTGGCTCAGATGAAACAATTTGAGGCAAAATGCAAAGAATTTTAATTAGGTTGATAATGGCAGAACTGAAATTAGAGTCCAAGTTTCCTGACTCCCATATGTACCATTTGCCTCATGGCCAACATGCTTACAGTTAAAGTGTTCTTATCTAGTTAATGGCCAAAGTGTGACCAGGAAAACATAAGCCTCCAGATCTTCCTTTAGGTCTCAATGGCAGGAAATAAAAACCTTTGTCTGGGTTCTACTCTGACTTCTGGAAGTTCCAGTAATCGGGGAAAAAAGCTTAAATCTGAGTCAGAAGCAAGCAAAGGAAAGAAAGAGATAGAATATAATAGAGGGCGTGAACTTGTACTATTGATGTATGCTACTAAAAAATAATAATAAAAGAAGCAAGCAAAGAGGGTTGGGAGATAAAGACTTCTCTCAACTTTTTGTTTTATTTGTGTTTTGAGACAGGGTCTCACTTTGTACCCCAGGCTGGCTTCAACCTTGTGATCCTCCTATTCTACCTCCCTAGTGCTGGGTGTACATCACCATACCTGGCTTTCAACTTTCCTGACCGTAAGTCCAGAGGGAGACTTGTAGATCAGTAGTAGAGTGTTTGCCTACCATGTGCAAGGCCCTGGATGTGAGCCCCAGCACTGCCAAAAAAGAAAGTTCCAGAAATACAAGTGAATGAACAAGGTTTTGAGAGTGAGGAGAGATGGCATTCTTTTGATATAACATCGCATGTGTCATCTATGCACCTCTTAAAGCAGAATAAAAAAGAGAGCCATTTAAAACAGGACACAGATCTCCATTGTTTTTATGTTCATATTTTAATGTATGAGTTAGATCCACTTAACACTTAAAGATGATTCCCAAAGATGCTCTCAGTTGATGATACTGTTCTTCTAAAAATAATAGGATAAATGATTACATATCAATCAGTATTATTTACACCAAATCATTAGTAAAGATGATGTGTTTTTATTAGAATAATAAGAGTAATGCAATCTCAAAAGTAATTTAATGTAGCCTTTTGTTTACTTCCATGATCCAGTGCTCCTCTGGTTAAAAATAGGGAGCAAAGAAGGAATTGGAACCAGATAGGCAAGAAAGTAGTTTTATAAGATTGATAAGGCTGGGAGCATAGCTTAGTACTTGCCTAGTATGCATGAGGCCTTGGGTTCCATCTTCAGCCCCATAAAATAATAATTCCAAGCAGCAGTAGCCCTGCCTCTTTCCCATAGAGTGAGATAAAGAAAGAGGCAGCCATCACTGCCATCATGAGGAGGAGGAGGAGGAGGATAGTACTTTACAGTTTTAAATGTGCTTTCATATAAATTATTTTATTGTCTCCTTAGAGCAAACGTGCTGAAACTTTCCCAGTAAGGAAACTGAGGTCTGGAAAGAAATACAGGTGTTTGCCCAACATCATACACCTAGTGGAAAAGGATTCTGGCTTCCATAACAAATGAAAATATTGTCTTCCCATTCTTAGGCTTTTATTCCTTCTTTTACAATATATCACCATGACCTAGATGCAAAATTAATGGAGCTAGAGTTGATATCTCTTAATCCCTAGTAGCATAATTACTTTTCCAATATGCTTCACCAGATTTTTATTTTTAACAATGCAATATCAAAGCAAAAGCAAAGTATTTTATTCCACCTTTCATGTAGAGTTTAAAAGACCAGAGAGTAGATTTGTCAGGAAATCCCCGTTGGAATAAATCTGGAACCATAACCATCACCAAGGGATGTAGTATATCCACTAATTCCCTGAGCAGGAAGAAGAAAGGTAGCAATGGCAGCCTCTAGGATACAACTGCAGCAGACCTCCGAAATGCAGTTACCCCAAGCATAAAACCCCTTCCTCATCACGCCTCTGATGCACATGACATTCAACCTTGTCTTTTGACTATCTCTGAGTGGCTTGTTGCTTGATGGTATCAGTTTTTAAAAGGCACAGCTACATGCTTTTTCGTTTCCTCATCCCCCACAGTTCTTCCTCACCTTTGCACTTCCTAATGTCTCCATTTATCAAGGCTGCCTTTGATGGTTCACCTTTAACCAACTTGGCCTGTGTAAAACCATGAACAAGGGGAAGAGAAGTTCATTGCTCTGATACCTGTCAGGCCCCATATGTCTAGGAATAGCCTTTTTATAAGCCCTTCGTTTTTTAGTGATATTTTCCAGCTGTATAATACCTTGATTGCCTGTTGGAAAGAGTTAAATATAATAAAAGATGAGAGTGTCTGAGAATGTAGCTCAGTGGTACAGTGATTGCTTAGTATTCACAAAGGCCTGGGTTTAATTTCCAGCACCACAAAAAAAAAAAAAAGTGAAAGAAGCTGAGCATGGTGACTCGTATGTATAATCCCAGCACTCAGGAGGCTGAGGCAGGAGGATTGTGATTCAAAGTTACATAGTGACACCTTGTCTCAAAAAAAGCAAAAAATGATGATGAGAGAGCAAAGAATTCGCTTCTGGTTGAGTTTTTGGCCTGTAAAAATGGATGTTTTTGCACTCACCTGTCAGATAAACAGTCAGTCTCCCACAAGGGAAACCTTTAGGACATGAGCTCCTTCCACCAGGGACCTCTCCACATGACAGTGCTTTCTGTTAAATGTTCTTCATTGTAACTGTAGAAGTTCTGCTAGTAGGAAATTATTGTAAACCAGACATGGTAGTGAACATCTGTAATCCCATCATTCAGGAGACTGAGGCAGGAAGATCATGAGTTCTGGGCCACAGTGAATTTCAGGACATTGTGGGCTATATAGCAAGACCCTATCTCAAAAAGGGAGGCGGAGTGGGGTATAGTGGTTTATCCCTGTAATCCCAGCTACTTGAGAGGTCAAGATGGAAAAATTGCAGTTCAAAGCCAGCTTAGGCAAAAAGTTAGCAAGACCCTGTCTCAAAACTAAGCTGCGCATGGTGGCACATGCCTGTCTTCCAGATGGGAGGGAGGCATATATAGGAGTATTCAGGTCCAAGACCAGCCCTGGACCAAAGTGTAAGACCTTACCTGAAAAATAACTAAAGCAGAAATAGCCAGAGGCATGGCTCAAGTGATAGAGCACCTGCCTAGCAAGCTCAAGGCCCTGAGTTCAATCTCTACCCGCCAAAAGAAAAAGACACGTGGATGTTTATAGCAGCTTTATTCATAACTTCCAAAACTTAGAAGCTAGCAAAATGTCCCTCATCAGGTGACATCCAGACAATGGAATATTACTCAGTGCTAAAAAGAAATGAAGTATCAAGGTACAAAAAGACATGGAGGGACCTTCGGTACATATTTCTAGGTGAAAGAAATCAACTTAAACAGGCTATATATTGTGTGAGTCAAATTATATGACATTCCAGAAAAGGCAAAACTGTGGAGACAGTAAAAAAGACAGGAGGTTGCCAGGGGCTGACTGGGAGGGAGGGATGCGCAGATGGAAGACAGGATTTTTAGGGCAAACTATTCTTAATGATACTATATGATATATGGTAGATATATGGCACTGTACACTTAATTAAAACCTACAGAATCTATAACACCTAGAGTGAACTCTAACAAACTCTAGAGTATGCATGCATGATAATGTGTCAACGTAAATTTGTCAGTTATAACAAATGTGCCAGATGTCGATAGTGGAGGATGCTGGGAGGTAGGAGAGGGCAAGGAAGAAAGGACGCCTCTGTACTTTGACTCTCCTTTGCTGAGAACCTAAAGCTGCTTTTAAAAATAGAGTCTATGTTTTTAAAATAGTAGGGCAAACAAAACACATCTAGAAATCAGATTCAATTCCCAGCCCACCAGTTTACAATTCCTACTATAGAATCAACTGTTGAGGTCCAGCCCAAGTGGAAGTCAGACAAATGGTTAACATCAGATAGGCATAGCAAAAGACACCAGGTGTGTCCTGCCTCCCAAAGTGATGACAGCTCCAGAAAGACCAGACCGAGCAATAGGAGATGTGGGTGAGCAGTGTCAAAAAACCTTCCAATAATAGCCTTCTGAGTTTAAGCCACAGACCTAAAGCCATGGCCTCTGGGGACAGCTGACCAAGCAGAGAGAGTTCTTATAAGACAGCTGGGGAATTAGGCAGGTGATTAGGATTGATACTCATTCTAATAGAAGTAGAGAGAGGTTCAGTGACCAAAGTGGGTCACAGAGCAGGAAGGTAGGCTCAGGATCCAGGCAAAGCACCACTAGAATTACCATTTAGGGTTAGAACAAGCTGACTAGTTTTTGAGGCTAATCAGGACGTTTTGGGTAGCATCCACTTAGACACTGACGGTATCTAACAAAAAAGAATGTGTTTGGAAAAAAAAAAAACTGGTAGAGCTACCTTCAGGCCACTTGGGTGTTCATTAAGCTATTAGGAGTTTGTGTCTGTTGTGTGTCTGTCACCCTCCCACTGTCTGTTATGTGTGTCTGTTTTCAGGCCATCTCTACATGGTATTTCCCAGTGGTCCTGGACTTACACTATAGTGAGCAATCTCACTGAGAAGAAGACTTGTCTTCCCCAATAGTGTCAATAAAATTCCCAGGATTGATACCCACTCATGAACTCATCACTCTGATAAGAGTGGTAGAAGATGCTTTTTAATCAGAGCAGGTTCTCTTGACCCGTGTTTCTATGAACAAAAGAGGAATTAGGTGTGCAAAGAGAAAAAAGTACCCTTACTAGAATGGATGCTAAGATACAAAACAACAGAATTCCTCCCTACAAAGTTAAGTCAGCTAGGGTTTTTGAAATTCCCTCTTTTGTCTCCTATGTCAAGGTCAGGGGGAAAGCTAAGATTTGATGGCCAAGGGTGTAGGTTAGTGGTAGAGCATTTGCTTAGTGTATGCAAGGCCCTGGGTTCAATCCCAGCACCACACACAAAAAAAGAGAATGCTAAAATTACCAAGTAAGTCATCGCAAAGATGCCCTCATTTCTAATGAAGTATGAACACGAAGATTCTTCAAAATACGAAGATCAGTGATAGTGGACAGTTCTGTCTCGATGGGAATTGTCAGAGGAACAGATCAAAATGAGAATGAAACTATGGAATCGTGGCCATGATTAATTGCTTCACATTGTAGGTGAGATATAATTGAAACACTAATACAGTATATAACAATTCTTTGGGCTGAAATCAAGTCTAGCATCTTATATTAAGAAGATTAATTAGTTAATGTTTATAAAGTACTGTGCAGACATGCCCTTTTAAAATGCTAACTTCTAAAATCTAAATTGTAGCATTTTACTAAATGTAAAAGATAAAATGTTCATCCTTTTTCTTTGGTACAGGTTGGCAAAGATTCTTTTGGCAATGATTATATAGAAAACTTAAAACAGAATGATATTTCTACAGGTAAAAATTCATCTTTTTAAAAAGTTAGTGATCTTGTTACAATAAAAATTGAATGTAGAGTAAAATTACTAGCTCCTCCCTTAATGGCCAGAGAAATTTTATGCACAGTTTTGTCTGCTCTTACTTTTATGTTCTCTGGCAATTAATATGCATTCCTCCAGATGGAAATAAAATGATAGAAGGTTATAAACTTTTGTCTCATGGCTATATGGCAAGTGGCAAGGAAAAACAGGTTCTGCCTTCACAAAAGATATTTTAAGAAAAGCCACTGAATATTATAGCTGGAAGTGATCATAGAACCATCAAGACTGAAAACGTTATCACAGAAGAGAAAAACTAAAGGCCAGAGAAGTTCTGTGATTTTTCCAAGAGCACACAGCTCATTGGAGCATTAACCAGGACTAGAATGTAGGTTTCTGACTCCAGTTGTGAGCTCTTTGCTGCTGTCCAAGGCTGCCTGATCAGCATTGCTAATCCAGGCAATGCCAGGCTATGGTTCTTGATGAGATGCAAAGCTTACGAGAAGGAAAAAAATCAAAACAGTTCATTTTATATGTTTGACCTTTTGTTTCTTTTTTCTTTTTATCTCGTGTCTGTCATTTCTTTCAGTGGAGAGAATAAATGTGTTAGTGTAGAAAAGTACATACGTATACAAGTATGCATAATTTGGGGAAACTGGAAGTGGGAGTAGTTTGATGGATTGTTACTAATGTAGAGGAAAGGTGCCTCTGAATGTAAAGTTGCCTATTTTCCTCATGGGATAGGTGATGAGTATAAATTAGCACTAATTACTTATTTCTGTAAACTCACTCCAGATGGTTAAAGGTTAAAAAGTTTTCCCAAGAATTAGTATCACATTGAAATTGTTAAATTATCCATGCCAGGCTGTACGTGATTGTAATTTTCTTTTTTCCTGTAGAATTTACATATCAGACTAAAGATGCTGCTACGGGAACTGCTTCTATAATTGTCAATAATGAAGGTATGCGTGTCGCATATTGGAGCACCATTTCCTGAGACAGTTCATTTCCAGAACTAGATTGGAAGCATCAGTTTTTACCCTAGCCCTACTGACCTTTTACCACAACCACCATTCCACAGCCAGAAGCCCGACTTTTCCAACCCAACTATCAGTGTTTCCCTTAATCAATCACGTGTTGATTATTGAAATATAAAATCATCCATCTGATATATGTGAAGCATTATAGCTGCCTCCAAATAATTTTCATATCCCATTACATCCCCTTTACTCTTCACGTGAGCTCGGAATTGACGTTTGTCTCCAATAGCAGTTAAGTAATCATCTGTCATTTTTCTTACACTAAGTAAATAAATGTAAATAAGTGCAAAAGAAAGTTTGATGAATCATATTTATAGAATATTTACTGAGCAAATGGCAGCAACTAATTGCCTCTAACTTATCGTTAGCGTTCAATTTTGCCTGCTCTTTAAACAGCAATCAATCTCAAAAGTCTACGTATACAGCAAAGTCTGCCACCATGCTTTACCACACTCGAAACATTTATCTTTAAAAGCAGTAACTACCTTGGGCCAGGTGTGGTTGCGTGCGCCTGTTATCCCTACTACACAAGAGGCATAAGTGGAGGATCACAGTCAAGGTCAGCCCAGGACTTTTTTTTTATAAAAACCCAAGACTCTACCTGAAAAATAACTGAAGAGAAAAGGGCCATGGGCATGGCTCAGAGTGGTAAAGCACCTGCCTAGAAGCGTGAGGCCTTGAGTTCAAACCCTATCAGCACAAAACAAAGGGAAAAAGAATAACTACCTTCAAGTTAGGTTTTTGTAACTTCTGCTAACTATTTTAAGTGTAAAAATGCCTACAGAAGGCTTTTTTAAAGCAGGATCAATACTCAGAAAGGCCAAATACATTGTGGGGCTCATAGGACAAAACCTAGTGCACTGTGGGCAGCCAGCATGCATTGTGATAAATTAGGATTTGTCACAGTATGTATCTATTTATACAGTGGTCCTAACCTTACCCAGAGGGGAGTACGTTGGAACACCAGTAGATGCCTGAAACTGCAGAAATACTGAGCACTATATATACTATGGTTTTTCCTATCCATACGTACCTTGATAAAGCTTAACTTATAAATTAGGAGTAGTAAGAGATAGACAATATCTAATAATAAAGTGGAACAGTTTTACCAATGTATTATAGTAAAAGTTATGTGAATGTAGTCTCTATTGCAGAATATCTTATTATACTATACACACTCTTCTTGTAATGATATGAGATGGTACAATACCTACATGATAAGATGAAGTGTGACATGAATAGCAAAGGCGTTAGGATGTAGCATCAGGCTACTGTGTCAGGGTTACTTGAATATAGGCTCTGCAATATCACAGTAATCTGATAATCAAGACAGCTATCAAGTGAACCTGGTAAGTAGCGTATATACAATGTTTTTGTGTTGGACAAAGAGATGGTTCATATCCCAGATGGGATGGAGTAGCATGATTTGAGATTTTATCATGCTGCTCGAATGGCATGCAATTTAAAACTTACAAGTTGGTTGTTTTTAGAATTTTCCATTGAATATTTCCATTTACAATTGAATAATTTTTCACTGAATGTATCAACCACAGATAAATGAAACCATGTTAATTAAGCTAACGTAATGCAGTGTTTTGGTTTTGGTTTTGGTTTTTTGCAGTACTGGGGTTTGAACCCAGTGCTTATACCTTGAGCCATTCTGCCAGCCCTTTTTTGTGATGGGTTTTTTGAGACAGGTTCTCTCGCACTATTTGCCCAGGCAAATTGAGGATTGAAACCTCAATCCTCCTGATCTCTGCCTCCTGAGTAGTTAGGATTACGGGCGTGAGCCACCAGCGCCCAACTTGTAATGCAGTTTAAAAAGTCATTTTACATAGAGGATATCACATTTTTAACTCAACTTCAATGATCCTAAAGTGCAATAATTTTTAAAAATTCCATTTAAAGACAATAAAGTTTTCTTAACAATAGAAAGTCTTTATTTATTACATTAAGCTATGTCTTCAGTAACAACAGCTCATTTCTTGTCTTAAACCTCATATTTTGTTCCTTTCTTACCTGTGACACATAATCTGCATTTTCCATGCAAAGACACAATTTAACATATCTTGTGTCTCTATTACTGTGGGCCTTGCCTGGTTCATAGTATGGTCATACCCTTGAAAGTGTAGATTATAGAAGAGCTAAGACAAATACACAGAGGCGGGACAATCAGCAACTTTAAATGAAGGGAAGAGTATGTAAGGTAAAGCAGTGAATTTCATTTGGCAAGTTAAATTCCAGGCATGAATGAGCTACATGACTTTGTCTGTGGACAGCTATAGTCTTAGGCTTGTTGCTCAGCAGCCAAGGCCAGTCCAGAAATGGATGTAGGCACAATTTGCTCCAGCAAAGAGAATGAGGTCACTGATTGAGAAAAGGAATGAGAGATGCTGTCTTTCAGCAAATGGGTACTTTGAATTTTTCCAGGACTGAGGTTGAGTTTTTGCTGAATGATCCCCACTTTATTAAGTCCTCCTCAGAGCCAACAAACACATCTGTGGTAAGATGATAGGCTAGAATTTGTTCTGTGTTGAGAGGTAATTTTAGGTCATGTCTATACAAAATCAGCACAAGCAGCCTGGAGCACAAAAGGGAAAAAAAAAAAATGCCTGCTGCAACTCATTCCACTAGAGCAGTGCTACCCAATAGAAGTAAAATGCAAGCCACATGTCAGATTTCAAATTGTCCAGCAGCCACATTTTAAATGGTAAAAAGAAACAAATCTAATTTTGACAATATAGTCATTTAACCTAATATATCCAAAAGATTATTTCAACATGCATTTAAGTTTATTTTAAAATTTTTAATGTTTATGAATGAGATATTTTGCCTCGTTTTCTTGATAATGTTTTTTAAATCCATTGTATATTTTACACTTAAAGCACATCTCAGTTCAGACTAGCCTCATTTTAAGTGTTCAGTAGCCACATGTGCCACTAGGGTAGCAGATTTCTTAAGAGTCCACCAGACAGATAAGATGCACCACCACTCCCCTATGAAGGAGGATTACAGAGTGGGTCCAGGTGACAAGAAAGTATCAGATCCCTTAGTTCTGTTTAGTCTTTTTATCTGGTATAGTATAGGCCAAATATCCTTCTCTCTACCGTATCTGGTACATTTTCCAACTGTTAGACAATATAAATCATGTTTTAATTAGCATAATCACTTCCTAGAGTACAATGGAGTGCACACATGAACTATTTCCTTACTATAGATCATTAGTTCTGAGCATTATACAGGTCTGTTCCTATTTATACTCATCTCTAGGTATGTGTCATTTAGAATTCAGGATCTTTAACATACACACGTGGTACATGCCTGTGGTCCCAGCTACTTGAGAAGCTGAGGCTGGAGAACGGCTAGAGGAGTTTGAGGCCAGCCTGGGCAACACAGTGAGAAAGTGTAATCCAAATATTATGACTCTCACAGAGGTAAATTGCAAAAGATTCATGTGAATACAAAATTTAAGATCTGAATGTCCTAGAAATGTTAAAATTAATACTTAGGATGTTTTAGATAATGATTTTATAAGGATGATTGTAACACTCTAGAATATCATTGCTTGGCTTTGCTTGGTTTTGATATAAATACGTAGAATTTCTTTTTAGGCCAGAATATTATTGTCATAGTGGCTGGAGCAAACTTACTTTTGAATACTGAAGACCTGAAGGTGGCAGCCAGCGCTATTAGCAGAGCCAAAGTAATGAGCTGCCAACTAGAAATAACTCCAGAAACTTCTTTGGAAGCCCTGACAATGGCCCACAGCAATGGAGGTGATTTTGCATATTTGTCACTCTTCTGTAAAAGCTTTTATCGCTGTCTTAATTAAAGTTAACCTTTTAAGTTAAGCAAAGCAATGCTCTGTAGTAAAATATTCTTTCCTCCGTCTGTGAGATTCACTCTTATAGTTCTTGATAATGTTAGAAAAACTTACAAATAGGGTAAAAATAGCATGAGCAGCATATCCAATATCCCTAAATATAAATCTGTAATCTAGTTAGCAGAAATGAAACGGAGTAATTAGAATCTCTGAAGCAGCCCATTTCCAAGATAACACCCTAAGTAGTGAGATGTCTTCCATTCTGAAAAGCAGAGGTGAACTGTCATGTCTGATCACTGTCTCAGTAACATTTGTGTAAACATCTCAAGGGAATCAAAGATGCATTCTTTCTCCTTTTTGTAAAACTTTATCATCTTTTCAATATACCAAAAATTATTTGTATGTAGTATTTTCTATGTCATCAGTGTATAATCAGTGGCTGTTCTGTTTGACCTTTGATTTTGGAAATTTTCAAACCTATAAACTCAGTCAGAACTGTATAATGAAACTGTATAATGAAACCCATCACCCAACAGTTATCAACCCAAAGCTAATCTTGACGCTTTGTTCTCCCGTCCATTTGCCCTTTCTTACTCCCATCTGCAAATAACAGATGAATGGATTTTTTTAATCCCGGTATTTTTCTTTGCTTGCTTTTTTTCTCTCCATTGCCTCTTGTGGAAAGCCCCTGATGAGTTAGAATCCCTATTCTATCCCTTGTTAGCTTTGTGGTCTTACCAGAATTAGCTAATTTTTCTGAACCTGTCTGTAAAATGCATATAGAAGTACACCCTACAGAATTGTTCTGTGAATCAAATGAAATAAAATACGATGCTAAGCATGCTACAGTTTGTGCCAGTAAATCCCAGTTTTCTTCTTACCTTGGCATGGTGGTACATGCCTATAATCCCAGCATTTGGAAGACAGAGGCAGGAGGACCATAAGTTCAAGACCAGCCTGGGCTTCATAGTAAGACCTTATCTCTAAAAAGCAAAACAAAAAATTAGGATAATATCCTGATCTAACACCATTTGATCAAAACAAAAAGCCACTGTAAGACAATGGCTTCTGCTTGATATTATGGCAATAGTTATGTGATTTATAATAAGAAGAAAATAGGGACCCACAGTGACTTCTGTAGCTAAAACTTTCTCAGCAAGATAAGAAAAAGAACAGAGTATGTGTGTAGCGTGTGCATGTGTGTGTGTGTGTGCACTCATACGAGCAATTTCTCCTAAAGTATGGTGTTCTATATAGCAGTAAATGGAAAATAAGTCCCCGAGATTATTTTATGGAGAATTTTACAATGTGCATCCTGATTTAACAAATTTTCCTTTTGGCAAAACAATATGCTGTGGCAAATTCTCACTGACATTTACTGTATTTTTAATGGACTTGAAGCTGTCAGAATTCTAAGCCAAAATCCATTTGGTTACGTTTTCTCAAAGTGTCACAGATAAAGGCTAATGCTTACGGTAAGCATTCCTGCACTGTGCTCAGGCAGGCGATATGAATACAATGTGCCTCTCCACTCTTGCTCCTGTCTCTTTGTATGGATCAAAGCATACACATATAAGTTCTATTTCCTACTATCCCTTGCTTCCCAGGTAACTGTCCCCTTGTCCTAATCTAGTTACCTATTACCTACCCAGCTTGTGGAGGAGTGGACCATACAGCCACCACAGGTGAGGAACTAACCTTTCATAGGTGAGGCTAGAGGAATCCTGATGGCCAGGCAGCATGACCTTGGGCTGTCATTTATGTGGTGCCCAGCAATGCTTCCTGTCCCACTGCCATGCAGCCATGGCACTCTCCCGTTGAAGAGTTGGAGCTCCTGGACATCAAGAAGGGGAGAGGGTGGGCCACATAGCCTACTTGACAATAGTCCCCTCCTATCTGGAGGGCATCTGTTCCAAGACCCCCAGTAGATGCCTAAAACTTCTAATGTGCCAAACTCTCTAATTCAATGCCTTCCCGTATTAACTAACTTCACAAACTGTGGCTGTAACTTTTGACGTACAACAGCAAAACTAGCACTATTTTCTTTTTCCTTCTTCACAACTTTATTGGATAGAAGGTTTGCTCTTACCATAAATCTTAGCAACTCAGCATGCAGTTGTTTTCTTACCTTTTAAGTCAAGAACTTTCACCTTTTCACTTAAAAGAAACACTCCATGGCTTCTCTTTGGCACATCAGAATTGCCAGCCTCACTACACTTTGCACTTTGGAGCCATTATTAAGAAAAGTAAGGCCACTTGAACACAAGCACTGCAATACCATGGCAGCTGAGCCGATACCCAAGACTAAGTAGCTAATGACAGGGACGATAGGTTGGACAGAAGGATGAGTCACATCCCAGGTGGAATGGAATGGGATGGCATGAGGCTCCATCACATGACTCAGAATGATATGTACTTTAAAATTTACTGGTTATTTCTGGAATTTTCCATTTGACATTTTCAGACTCTGGTTTGCCTCAAGTACCTGAATCTGTGGAAAGCAAAACCACAGATAAGGGGAGCTACTATATAATAGTATTGGAAGTAGTAACACTGCATTTATATGCACTTTATAGCTTAGAAAATTCTTTCTTACACATTAGATCTTCAGAAAACCCTGTGACAAAAATGGATAGGCACTGCTCTCTCAGATTGAAGGTGAGAAGACTGAGACTCAGACAGGTTAAGTAAGTAGCTCAGCCAACATCACACTTTTAGTGAGTGTGCCCAACAAGATTTCATACGCCACAACCAAGGTGCTGCCTCCTAGACCACACTTTAAACAAACAACTGCTACACGCTGTTGATGTCAGGGACCTGAGCCTTTGTGAAGACTATCTCCAGAAATGTAAAATCCATAAATTTGAACTGTCCAGCATATAGTCTACGCTTTGTTTTTGCTGCTCCAGAAACATAGAAGCAGCACTGGAGCATTATCATCAGTGTGTCCCCACACACTACAATATACCTTACACACACACGCACGTTTGCACACACCTCCTCTGTCCAGGACTCTTCCAAACAGGCAGCTTTCTCTGGCCAGGTCAGTGGGCCCTAATGTAAATACCAGCCAGTGCAGCTTAAGACTCCACAGTATTGGTGAGTGTGTTTGTGCGTGTGTGTGTTTAATTCCATCTTCATTCCCAGATAAGAGTGGTATAATGAAAGGAGAGCATCTGTTTGGGAACCACCATGAAGAATAACTTTGAATTCAGAATCAATCACTTAGAAATAGGGAACCTCACTCCAAAAAGTCACTTCCTTGGTTCTCTAGACCAGTACCAGTACCAGTCAGTATAAATCATTTCCCCTGATTTTCTAGACCTGAGAGCTCTTAAATTCATTGATGTCATCATGGACTGATCACAGAACAGAGCAGCCAAGGCTAATGACCTGCTGACTAGTGAGTGTGTGCCCATTGCCCTGCGAGGCAGCACATATGCTGATTGGCTTTATTTCGTCTTCAAGAAATGTGGAAAAGGCATCATTCTCATCACCATCTGAGTTTATTGTCACGGCTGTCTTATCTCTGTCACTTACAAGTGGTAAACTTGAATTATATACATTGCTTAGCAAGGTGATATATCGGTTATTAAACCAAGGAAGAGGTTCCCTCCACCTTTCAATACACTATCTCAAAACTTTGCCTGTTCTTACCAAATGAAAGCATTGATTTTAGAAATAGCACCTAAAGAACTCAGTGGGGCTAGAATTGTGGCTCCAGTGGTAGATGCCTGCCTAAGAAGCACAAAGTTCAGGATTTAAACCCCACTGCCAATAAATAAATAAAAAAGATAAAATAAATTTTTAAAAACCTTGCTGGTACTGCACAGCCCTTATCCCTGCTAGGTCACGATACAGTGAGGTAGGCCCACTGCGGAGCTGGTGCTGCAGCTACTTCTGATGAAATTATGCATGTTGGTTCTGGTCTTTACATCCATTTCAAAGCAAATGGAACATTACAGGAACAATTATAAATAATTGAGATTGTAAGATTGCCAAGATTAAATCCTAGGTATGATACAAAGTATCTTTTAATGCCACTTTAGTCCTTTTCCATTTGGCAAACAAAATTTCTTGGCTTGCTGTGTATGCTTTCACAATAACATTGTCCAGCACATTGTCCAAGCTTGGAAAGATTTTGCTGCTCAAGTCACAGAAAAAGAGTGCCCAGTGTAGAGACAGCCAAGCCAGTGTTTTGGATATCTCAACCTCTTCACAGTTTCTTTGCTTGGGGTGATTTTAGTCTCCTGTTTCTCTGAACTGGTTGTTAGGGCTTTCTTAACTGTTGTATCTGGCTCCTTTCCTCCATGGCAGCACCATTACAAGGTTCCGCCTCATTTCCTTGCCTCTTAGCCTATCCATCTGCTCCCCCAGGCCTCAGTAGTTCCTCCTTGACATTACTATGTCAACCACTGACATGTGGTTAAGATAGCCAGGAGTTTAGTCCCGCTTACATTGTAATGAATAATAATTACTATTGCGTACTGTCAGTCAATTCTGCAACTCCAAGTCCCTCCATGGCATAGTGTGTTCTCTGGTTTTGCCCAGTCTCAGGATGACATCATCTTTTCCATCTTGTTTATTACAAATTTGTACTTATCTTTAATTAACTGTCTACTAATTCTTCATGTTTCTTCATCATGGTAAAGTATTTCTGCTTATCTGTGGTAGTACAAGTCAAGAAGAGTGCATTCTTTATGGCATTTTCACTTTTGCCCTAAATTTACTTGCTTTGCCTATGTGTCAGCCTCTAAGCCTGTGTATCCAGTTTCTGTTGGCAAGACTGTTGCTCCTCAGTAAAACTCAGGCAAATAAGATTTGATTGATTTCTGTAAAATATTTATGGTAATTAAGTTTTAGGTTTCTCAGTCTACCTATTAATGCTTAAAACTCAAAGTAGTTGTTCTTTAAAATTTGGTTTTGTTGTGGAAAATTTCAAATATAGGGACATACAGAGGATAGTATGGTAAGCCCATATATACTGTTATTTTACTTCAGCAGTTACCAAAACATGGCTAGTGTTTCATCTGTACCCCAACTCATTGCTTCTTGCCCCCCACTGCCAAATTTAGTACTATATCATTTCATTCATAGTACACCTACTTTTGAGGAAGATAGCACAGATGCTTGCAGCATGATGCCTTTGTAAGATGCACAGTGCTTAATCTGTGGTCATATTTATTCCTGTTGACCTTTTATAACTAATCTCATGAGTTTAGTGAGCAACTTCAGACTTTTTGTCTTTTATGCAAGTATATTAATATAAATACAGAAGGGACTTAAAATGTAGCTAAGTAGCAAAGGTCTTCCCTAGCATGCACAGGCCCTGGGTTCAATTCTTAGCACTGAAAAATAAATAAAATACACATATAGTTGTGTTTTATCTAAAAAAGAAGAGCTAGTACAAAACTGCCTTAACTTATAACTGAATTATAGAAATCTTTCTCTGACAAAACAGAGATTGATGTCATCCTTTTTAGCATACATATTGCTGGGCTACATACTCCAGCACAAGGCAGAAAGATGGGTGGACAGGCGGAGGTGTTGGGCTGTGTAAAGGACGCTATAATAACAGTAATAATCCTTTACATTTGTACAACCCTTTACAGTTTACACAGGGCTTTCACATCCCTTTTCTAATTTAAGCTACACAATAGCCCTGTACAAAAATCTAAGCAGCCAAAAACATACCATAGAATATCTGTGGGTGGACATTGTGGATTCTAAAATCATAAAAATGTGGGAATAGTGTTAGCTTGTACTGGACAAGACCACTGACTGAAGCAAAATACTAAGTAATATCTAGGAAGGTGTAGAAGTAGGCTTCATAACCTCTGCAGTGTTGGATCAGCTCCATCACCCACATGTTGATTAGCATCTCCCCAGGAATGTGGAATACATCACTGCCAAGCAAGCTATGTGAGAGCCACCTGGAGAACTTGGGAATGTGTAGATTGCCTGGTCTTATCCCCGGAGACTCTGATTCAGTGGGTTTGAAGTAGAATCCAGAAATAATGCATTTACACAAGCTCTTTTAGTGATGCTGAAGTGTAACTAAGTTTGTAACTACTGTTCTGGAAAAGGCCTTAAGAACTCAGCTAGAGAATTTTCCTCTGTGGGTCTGTGCTCAGGTGGGACTATTTAACATATGAGTCAGAAAAAGAGGACCAACCAATCTACTTGTGTACCCGGGTAGGTAAGTGTTGTGACAGAAAAAGCACATGTATTCCTAAAGACTAATTTCCTGCAAATGTGATTTCTAAAGACTTTAAAACAATTCACAGAGTTCCTCAGCAAAGGCTGTTTTAAGATATTGTGAATCAGGGTTGGGGGCATGTGTTGCAATGGACACAGTCCAGGTCTAGAGAAGCTGCTATTTTAAAGAAGGCCAAACCCAGAACTTAAAGCCAGGGAACCCTGGCTAGGACCTCAGCCTAACCATGTCCCAGGGTGTGACTTTCATGATAAGAGCTCATCTCTCTGAGCCCCACTTTCCTTCTCTGAAAAATGTACCTCTTCGGTGACATTCTCCTCCCTATTTCTATTATCCCCATCCATCCTCCTCTTGTAGCTTCCTAATCCAAACTAGCACCTGGCCTTTGATTAAATTTTTCCTCCTTTCTCAATCTTTTTTATGTTCCCAAATTGCTCACAAAAGCCAGGAATATAAGATTTTGTTTATGTATGCTGAGATGAGTAATTGTGGTATGTTTGAGAGGCATACATGGTTGTACAGAATACACATCTGTACCTGAGTTTCCTACATACTATTCCTACTAGGAAGATTCTAAACTCTTTGTTGTTTCTTTTCTGTCATCTCTTTATTTTCCTCCCTAGAATATGGATTTATGGACTAACCTTGCAACTAAGTACTTGAAGTAACTCATAAAATGTTCACCAGCCATTCATATGCATACATGTCCTTGCATGCTACATTCTTACTTTTCTTTAATGTTCTTGTTGCCTTTGCTTTAACTCTTTAATCACCTTGCTTAGAAATACTGATTTTTGCCCTCAAAGCTGAAATATCATAAAATAAATAATAGAGGAAATGGAAATAAAGAATTTGTAGTAGGCTATTACGGAAACAATTTCAAACTTTTCTGTATCTATAGCTAAGTGGGTGTTTAATCTGATGAGTACAGAAGTGATCACACTCAGTGATTTCTCCTACTAAGTGTCTCTAAATACATCATGTTGAAAGCATTAACTACTGAGCCCCTTTCCCATTCCTTTGTAGTGAAAACACTGTTCAATCCCGCTCCTGCCATTGCTGACCTGGATCCCCGGTTCTACTCCCTCTCAGATGTGTTCTGTTGCAATGAAAGTGAGGTAAGGATGGATTGGTTTGATCACTCTATGATAGACCAAAAGACTTTCAGACAAGTAGATAAAGCAGAGAGCAAGGACTAACCACATCAATTTGATTTTATAGTTATTCAGAGAAAACAGATTTTTCTCTTGTGGTATAGGGAAAAGGAAATTAGTAAGTTCTAGCGTGGGAAAAAGGATTCTCTGAGTCACCCTCCCTAATTAGTATAGAGTTGCCAAGTTTAATAAATAAAAATACAACATGCACAGTTAAACTTTAATTTCAAACAATCAATGAATAATATACTAAACATTCTTATACTATAAAACTATTTGTTGACTTTACGAAATTTCAGATTTAACTGAGCTTCCTGTATTTTATCTGGCAAACCTAATTATCTGCTGTCTTCTGTTGGGCAGTCCCTGGACAGCACTAGTGGACAGACACAGGTTCTCCACTGAGGCCACAGAAAAGACCCTGGCGGCCACTGCATTAGGGGTCTGCATTTCAGTCCATTTGAGAGTCATAATGTATACTTCTGCACAAAATATCTATCAGTATATTGATATTAGGCCACTCTTTTGTAAGTATTTTTATGAATAAAATCTCAATATCTAGAGTAGAACTTTCTTCCATTGTTGGAACATAGGACATATTATATACATTGGCAAATGCAGCACATCTTTCATTTGATGCTAAGCTGAATGAAGTCTTCTAGGCTTTCTTGACCTGCTTTCTTCAAAATTTCATCTCTCAGAACATAAGAGAACACAAGAAAGAAGACTGCTACATAGAAACTAATTTTAGCAAACCACCAAATTATGCAATATTTTTGAGCAACCACCATGGCTAGCCAGCATTGGGCTAGGAAAAAAGGGATTGTGGGAGATAGTGACCATTTCACAATAAGAGGATAGACTGGCCCCAACTGCCAAACTGGCACAGATTTCCCTGCCTAGATCTTAAAAAGCACTCTGTGTATTCTTCAAACATTTGTCACAGTCCAAATTATTTATTCAGTTATTCTACTTTTGCATTAAATTACAAGTTCCATGAAAACAGGGCATCTGTCTTATTCACTGTTGTGTCCCCAATGGCTGTCCCTATGAATATAGTTGTCTATTGCTGCATAATAAATTACCCCAAAAAATAGTGACTTAAAACAATAATTATTGTCATTCCCAAGAATGACATCAGGAATTCAGACAGGGGACAGCATGGCTTGTCCCTGCTCCACAATGCCTGGGGGCTTGCTTGGAAGACTCAAGACTTTTTTTTAATCTGAAGTCTTTTTCACTCATACTCTTGATCATGCTGGCTGGTGACTGGTGGCATAATGAGGCTGTTGGCTGAAACACTTGCACATGGCTTCACATTGTGGCCTGGGCTTCTTCGCAATATGGTAGCTGGGTTCCAAAATCCAACATTCCAAGAGAGAGAACACCAGGCAGAAACGATGTTGGCTTTTAGAATTAGCTTTGGCAGTCATACAGTGTCATTTCTGTCTATCTTATGGATTGAAGCAGGAAGTTCCACCCTACCACACCTCTCAATAGAAGACTTTATTGTTACAGTGTAAAAATAGCATTTTGTGATATAATATATATTAATATTTATCTTTGGAAAATAGTCGTTGGCAACTAATAAATGCTTATTAAATAAATGAACTCTGGTCTTTAAGGAAATTGGTTTCAAAAAATTAATTTAAAAAAAGAAAAACATTTAAATTTTTAACATTCTTATGGGTGAATTGAAGTAATTTGTGCTAATAATATAAATTCATGCGTAAGGTACTGCCTCTGCTCCAGACCCAAACCACTGATATGCAAGTATAAAAAAGATAATAATGAAGAGATACAAGCTCAAAAATAAGATAACTCCACAGAATGAAAAATGTAACAGCTTTACAGAGCATTCAGCCCTTGATGTGCCAAATGCAAACCCCAGAAGCAGATGGGGGTAATAGGACGCCCACCTCCTATGGGTAAAGGAACAATAAAAGTATGCCATTCATAGGAGGTAAGCAGTGCCCACTGCTAGAAACCATATATGCTCAACTGTAGCTCACCTGTTCATAATAGAAGGTGGAAGAAGCTGCTGTCCCTGTACCTGAGGCTACAACATGCTTAGGGGCCCAGCCTGAGGAGATAGGAAGATAAGACACTGCCTCTAACCAGGAGGGAAAACAGGCCAACCCCTAAGTTTGTGAGTGCACTGTCAATGTCCCCAGTAGCAGCAGAGCAGGACTCCATCTGGCCAATACAGTATGTGGCTCTTATTTGGAGAACCTTGGTGGATGTAACTCTAAAACCACTAGAAAGGAAGGTACAGGCCAAGTAGGAGGTGAAGTGTAAAGACTGTCCATCTCACAGCAAGTGAAGTGAGCCTGCAAAGAAAGAAATGTAATGCATGAAACTTAGCCAAACAAGTAAACAAGATGAACTTACCCAAGGGAAAATTCAAATAATAAAACAGTGCAAAAAAGACAGTAACATAAGTATGACTTAGATGGGCTTAGGAGTGTAACTCAGTAGTAGAGCATATTCTTAGCATGGATGATGCCCTGGATTCAGTTCCCAGCACCAAATAAACAAATCAATAGGAAAAAAATTGTGAAAGAAAAACAGAATAGAAGCAAAAATATATGAACATGAGAAACAAACCATTAGAGGTCTTGAAAGTACAGCACAGTATGGTGGCTCACACTCATAATCCCAGCACTCAGAAGGCTTAGGCAAGAGGAATGTGAGTTTGAGACTAGCATGGGCTACATAGCAAGAAAGACCTTGTCTCAAAAAAAAAGGTTTTGAAAATCAAAATCATCATTGAAATATTTTACATCACTCATTAGAAAAATAAACATTAGATTGGAATAAAGAATTAGTAAATTGAAAAAGAATCTTGATCCCTTCATCAAGAGCTTGAAAACTCAGTTTGCTGAGGAAGCAGTACAGAAAGAAAAATATTTTGAAGTAGTAAAGGAGAATTTAGAGAAGGAAAGCTTGAGAGTTTCTAATACATCCACTTGCAGTGAAAGAAGAAGAGAAGCAATATTAAAGGAAAAACTGTGTTTTCTAGACTAGAGAAAAGGCAGAAATCCTCTGGTTGAAGGCCTATAAAAGTAGCATGTAAAATAAACGTGTACAGTGATGCACTCCTCTAACTCTAGTTACTCACGGTTCGAGACCAGCCTGGGCAAAGTTAGCACAAAACCCTGACACAAAGACAAAAACGAAACTGCTGCGGTGTGGCTCAAGTTGTAGAGCACTTCACAAGACCCTGGGGTCAATCTTCAGAATGGGGGAAAAATTTTAAATAGAATTTGTTGAAACTGCAGTATATTTGCTGTGTGAAATACTGTGAAGGTAGGAAAGAAGAAAGGAAGCAAGTTACATATGTCAACACAAATTAATGTCAAGAGAAAAAAGCACATTCCTAAATAGTATATGTGAAAAATATCATTTAACTTCTTAAAGAAAAATATCAGAAGCAAATAAAGTAAAATGTTAAGATTTGTTAAAGGTAGGTGGATATTTGTTGCACAGTTACTTATGATAAGGATTTTTCATTAATGAATAGTTTATGAGAGGTTTTTGGAAGACATAGTCAGTGTTTCTGAAAATAGACCATCCAGCTTGGCAGATAGAAGTGATCCCAATAGTGAAGATCAGTGTAAAATTTTTTTATAAACACAGTATAAACAACCCAGACTGAAAGGCTCTGAGCAAAAGATGAAAAGAGAGGGCACATGGTCAAGTTCATGAACCCTGTGCTACTCAGAATGAGCAGACACTGAAATGATTTATAGACAGTTTTTTTAAAAAGTTAATTTGGGCATATTCAGAGCAAATACAAGGACAGTATAGATGCATTCTTAGGAAGATGTAGCATTTGATTAAATTGTAATACAGACAAGACAGAATTTGGTTACATACTTTTTGAGTCAAAAAGTACCATATAATTCTTCTAGTGCTTTTTAAATTTCTTGTCTCAGAACCAGAGAGGTTCCCTAGAGATCATGGATGGGCTTCTTTCAGCCCTACTTCTGCCAAAGATCATTTTGTATTCCAGGAGAGAAACACTGATCCTCTAAAGCCCCTCCTTTTGCAAATTTTAAGTGATTTGGGGAAGGTCAGAGTTGACAGAAGAGGCCTCCTCTCTGCTTCAGGCTTCTCCAGCAAAAGCAAACTAACAAAAGAAGTGAGTACTCTGCATACATCGAAAGGTAGATAAGAAAGGCACCAAGGGTCCAGAAGAGGCCTGAAGAATGACATCCTTAGGTACCAAAATCTACAGGTAGAATTTATACCAAAATCATTGGGAGTGGTTCTTTCCTTCCTCTCCCCCACTTTCCTTTCTTTCTTTTGTAGAATCTTTGCTTATAACCTACCAGTGTTTGTTATTTTTACTGAAAACTAAGTAAAAATAAGTATTTTGGTTTTTGTTAAAAGGAAGTTGCAGGGTTGGTGGAATGGTTCAAGTGGTAGAGCACCTGCCTAGCAAGCGTGAGGCCCTGAGTTCAAACCTCAGTACTGCAAAAAAAAAAAAAAAAAAAACCTGAAAAGGAAGTTGCAGACAACACACCTCATGCCTAAATACTTCAGCATGCATCTCCTAAGAAGAACCACAATACCATTGTCACACTTAAAAAATTTATCAGTAACTCCATATTGTCATCTAATAAATGCAGGCCATATTCAGATTTTTCCATTGGTTTACAATCCTCCTGCCTTAGCCCTGAGTGCTCAGATTATAGGCATGCACCACCAAAGCCCAACCCAAGAATGTCTTTAATAGGTGGCTTTTATTGTCATTGTTTTAGTTCTCTTTTATTTTCCTGCACTAGTATCCTCCAGCATGCCCATTGCATTGGTTGTTATGATAAAGGAGGGAGACACCTTTTCTAGAAAAGCAAATCTGGAAGTGGCTCCCAGTTACCTATTTTTACCAATTTCTTTTTCCATTATATATTCCAGGCTGAGATTTTAACTGGCCTCGTGGTGGGCAGCCCGGAGGAGGCTGGGAAGGCCGCACTGGTGCTCCTGGAACGGGGCTGCCAGGTTGTAGTCATCACCTTGGGAGCTGCAGGATGTGTGACACTATCACAGATGGAGCCTGTCCCAAAGCACATTCCCACAGAGACAGTCAAAGCTGTGGATACGACAGTAAGTTTTAAACTTTAAAAATCATTTTTTATGCTAGTCACAGTGACTCATGCCGGCCTGTAAAACTAACTACTCAGGAGGCAGACATTGGGAGGATTGCAGTTTGAGGCCAGCCTGAGCAAAAAGTTGGTGAGACCGCATCTTGACCAATAAAAGCTGGGAATGGTGGCATACATCTGACATCCCAGCTACTCAGGAGGCATAAATTAGAGAATGAGCTCCAGACCGGCTGGGCATAAAACAGCAAGACTCTAAGTCAAAAATAACCAATGCCAAAAAGGGTTCAGGGTGTGGCTCAAGTGATAGATCATCTGCCTAGCAAACATAAGACCCTGAGTTCAAACCCCAGTACTGACAAAAAAAAACAAAGAATCATTTTTGGCACTTGAAAATCATTATTTAAATAACTAAGATACTGTACCTGAATTTTTGAATAATGAGATGAAGACTTAGAGGTGATATGATAGAAGAGAAGAATAGCCACATAGGAAAACTATATTAATCCCTCTCTGACTCACTGCAGGACTTTACATAAGTTACTAAACCTCTCTGAGCCTCAGTTTCCTCATCCATAAAATCATACCTGTATTATCTGTATACATTCAATCTTTGAGCCGTGTCCTAAATTAGTATTTGTTGGATACCTGTCATATGCTAGGTACTGGGAATAGTGGTGATCAAAGGAAAGTTTCAGACTCCTGGAGCTTAGACTCCGGCCAATAAACAGATAGCCATATGTCTTACAAGCCTTTCATGTGGAGTGAATGGCAAGGAGCATTAACAGCGGTCATTCTTTTAGCCAACAAATAAGAGCTAGCATTTACTGCATGCTTGTACATCTCTTTTTACAGACACCTCATTTCATGTTTACAGCAATTATATGAGGCAGGTACTGTTATTCTCCTCATTTTACAGATGAAGAAACTTGTTCAGGGTCATAGTACTAGTTAGTAAGCTCAGGTTTCAAAATCAGGCTTGTGTCTTCTGCATAGGCATTTTTGACTTAAGTTACTAAATTTAGGTCAAGTCATAGCTGTGAAGTAAAAACAAAGAGGAAACAAGTTAGAGAAAAGGATCATGCTTTCCCTACAGCTACAGAATAAAAATTATTTGTTTAGTGTTAGAATTCAGAAAAGCAGACTAGAAACCTAAGTAAACCTGAGAGACAAGAAATTATAGCTGAAGAAGAAAAAGGTTAGGGTTTTATTTATAAAGAATTGATACATGATTAATTATTTATAAAATATGTTCTGGTTTGTTTTTCTTCTGAGGATCTTTAAATTTTGGGTTATTTGTCAAAAAAAGAAACCCAAGGAGGAATCCAATGAAGGTATAGATATGAATTTGCTCTAAAAAATATATATATAAGTGCAAGAAATGCTTATAGAACATGAAGTTAATGCCCTGGTTGCCTTCGAAACTGTGCTCTGTTGGGTATTTGATAAATTGTGTTTGGTCTTGTTATTATCTTCGTATTGAGTCACCTCTGAAAACATCAGTTTTTCTCTTTTTTTTTTCTGCTTATCAAGGACAAGAAACTGAATTTGAGAGGTACCTAATTAGTTCAGTCCTCTGTTAGACTAAAACTATTCCACATCCCAAACCGAAGTGAGAAGAGTTTCTCTCTTGCTGGAGTTAAATGAAGGATTCTCAGGGTTGTCAAGCCTATACTGACACACAAGTGGCTCAGCCTCTCCATTCAGCGTGTGCATTAGTTACAACTGCTTTTGGTTCTAAGCATCAGAAGCCCAACTCTTAACTGGGATTTATTTGGTGCAGCTGGAAGACTTGAAGATATGGCCGGATGCAAAGCCTGACCTTGAGGCTTTTTCGCTTGCTCTCCTTGAGAGCTCTGCTCTCTAGTAGTGCTTTGAGCTCTGGCAGGTCCTCTTCTGTTGTGATTCCTGGAAGCTCTGTGCCCACGTCATGGGCCGGTATCCCTGGTATCAGATAAAAATCAAAGAATTCTTCTCAGAGGATGGGGAAGTAGATGCTGGCCAGACAAAAGCAGCTTATGCCACAGAGCAGTCATGTGCAGATGCACTGCTGGGCATGGGACTATGAAGAAACTAGCTTTGGAAGTGGTCAAATTAGTACTAATGAGCCTTAGACTCATTTCATGTGGAAAGATCGCATTTCATAGATCCCTCGCAATTACAGTTTTGAGAATATA
Source organism: Castor canadensis (assembly GCF_047511655.1). Lineage (NCBI taxonomy): Eukaryota > Metazoa > Chordata > Mammalia > Rodentia > Castoridae > Castor > Castor canadensis. The sequence continues at coordinate 23,555,068 of NC_133397.1, read as the reverse complement.
AATACCACAGGGTGCACTAAGAGGGTTTTCATTCATTCATTCAACAAATACTAACTGAATTCTGATTACATGCCAAGCAAAAGTGGGGGAAAGGAAAAAAAGAAGTAGTGGAATATTCAGTGCATTTGAACCTATACAGAGATTTTTAGTTTCCTTGCTGAATCTGAAGGTGAATTAGTAATTAGCATGTAGAAACTGAGGACATAGAAACCATGAGGTAGATTCTCCTCTAGGTCATCTGGACTCTAAGGGAGAAGTGTGATAAGTAAGTAAAATCTTTGTACATCCCACGTCTGTAAATGCATAGTCATAACAATGCAAATGCCAGCTGCCGTTTAACCAATTGCAGTGTGAAGAGGAGGGGGTAAACACTCACCTCCCATAGTTGGAAGTCAAGAGGTAATATCTAAAACTGATTCTAAGGTGATAGTATAAATATACTGCCAGAACTATAAGATAAATACCGGGAGAAACCCCTAAAACCATTTAAAATATTTGCCTCAAGGACATGAGAATGGACAGAAATGGAACATTTACACTTCAAGCCCTACCTTTTAAACTACATATATGGGTGGCTTTGATTTTCAGGTAAACAAAAAATAACACAATAAGAGCAGTTCATACCCTCTAAGTAGCCATAATCAAAAAAGATAATCATAAGTGTCACCTAGGCTCTGGAGAAACTGGAACTCTTTTACATTGGTGGTAGGGGGATCAGATGGTGCAGTCACTTTGGAAAACAGTTTGCAAGTGCCTCAAAAAGTTAAATATAGAGCCAGGGATGGTGGTACATGCCTGTAATCTCAACACTTGGGAGATGCTGAGATAAGAAGATTGTGAGTTCAAGGCTACACAGTGAGACCCTGTCTCAAAAAAACTGGAAAAAAGAGTTAAGTATAGAGTTCCAGTATGACCCAGCAATTTCACGTCATAGCAGCATTATTCATAATATCCAAAAATTAGAAACACCCAGTGTTCATCAACAAGTGAATGGGTAAACAAATTATGGTATATTCATACAGTGGAATATTGTTCAGCCACCAAAAGGAATATTGAAACATGCTATGACATGAGTAAACCTCCAAAGCATCATGCTACATGAAAGAAACCAGACACAAAAAGTCAAATAATATATGACTCTATTTAGATGAAAAACACAGACTAGATAAATCCATAGTAAGGGCAAAATAGTTTCTGCCTGGTAGTGAGGGGTTGAGGGGGTAAGGGGGGGCGGGAGGAAGGGGAGAGAAATGACCCAAACATTGTATGCACATATGAATAAAATTTTAAAAAATTAAAAATTAAAAAAAAAATCCATAGGCATAGAACACAGATTGGTGGTTGCCAGGGGGCAGAGAAGAGTGAATGGGGAGAGACAACTTAATGGGGAAGGGGTTTTTGGAGTGATGGAAATGTTTTGAAACTAGATAGTGGTACAAGATTGTAAGTATACCAAATGCTAGCATATTAGACACTTAAATGGTTAAATTAACATGTGGTACATGTTTATAATCCCAGCACTTGGGAAAGTGAGGCCAAATGGTGAGTTTGAGGTTAGCCTGCGCTACATATGAGATTCTATCTCAAAAAGCAAAAAGTAATAACAACAATAATAAGATAGCTAAATTGTTAAATAGTAAATTATTTATAAAGGAATAAAGTACTGACTAATGCTATGACATGGATGAATCTTGAAAACATAAGTAGAAAAAATGAGGCATAAAAGCTACATATTGTATGAGTCTGCTTATATGAAAGATTCAGAATAGGTAACTCCATAGAGAAAGAGTAAATTGATGGTGGAGTAAGACAGGAAGTAACTACTAATGAGTTCCTTATGTTCTGGAAGGACTGGGAATGTAGCTCAGTGGTAGAGTGCTTGCCTACCATGCACAAGGCCCTGGTTTTGATCCCCAGTACCACAAAAGGGAGAGAAGAAGGAAGGAAGGAAGGAAGGGAGGGAGGGAGGGAGGGAGGGAGGGAGGGAGGAAGGAAGGAAGGAAGGAAGGAAGGAAGGAATGGAGGGTGGGTTCTGAAATTAGTGGTTAACCTGTGAATATACTAAAAACCACTAAAGGGTATACTTTTAAAGAATGAATTTTATGGTGTGTGAATTTTATCTCAATTTAGAAAAAAAATACAAGATCAAACAACAAAAATGCTGCATTTAGGCACTTCACTAGTGAACCGATAGTTCCATGATAAAGGGTCTGGAGCAGCTCAGGTGGTAGACAGCTTGCAAAGCATGAGGTCCTGAGTTCAAACCCCAGCACCACCAAAAAAAAAGGGTCTTCCACTGCATTGCTCTGCTAAGCTACCAAATAGTCTCTTAGCACTGCCCCAACAGAACAGGTGACACCAACAGGAAACCAGGGTAGTTATTTTCTAGGTTTAGACTCTCCCTCATCTTTTTATGCTTTCTTTGTCTTCTCCTCCAGCACTCTCATTACCAAAGTTCTTGCCTGTTTGATTCACAGTCGTTCAGCCTCTTCATAAGTTTACTAAGGAGTGATCAATTCCCATGTCAGTGTGAGGCACTCGGAAAAAAAAAAAGTTTCCGTCACTTTTCGGTCAGGAAGATGTTACTTCCTCTCAGCTGGTTTGTAACTTTCTTCGTCTCCTCTTCCTAATCCCTTAGTAAGACATCAGGGATGACATAGATTGAGGAAACATCAGTAGTTACCTGGCACACAGTTCCCTTGAAACAAGAGCCTGTGCTAGATGAAGCTGTTTCCCTTCTACATCATTGCTGCAGCCTGCTATATTCAGTTTTGCCTCCCTGTTAATAGTTGGATATATCACTTCTATTTTTTGCATCTGTTTTTCCCGTTGTGCTGGAGTGAGATGGTGGCAGTAGCTGCAGATGTCCTCAACTTAGTTTGGAAGACATGACAGATGTATCTCTTTTCTCATTTCTATATGTAATCTGAGTCTCAGTCTCAAAATGGCAGGTGTCCTCACTCTGTTCTTCCCCTCCTGAAGCTTAGGGCCTTTGCCTTCTTCTCTTCAGGAGTGCACTGAATGTACATTCCCTATGAATTACCATACACTCTTAAGCATGGTGACACTAAAGGATTATCATAGTAGTGTAATGCCATATAACATTAGCTATACTGCCCTACATGCTTTGTAAAATTCCTGATGTGTAAATTGCTTTTCTTTATAGAATCTACATGGAGACTCTCATTTCAAAAGTTCAGTCCCTAGGTTGAATCTGCCCTCTCGAAGAACCACTCGCTTTATAATAATACAGTGTAATTCAGGTTACGAAAGCAAACAAAAGACAGCTGTGTAGGTGGGCTCGTCTTCCCTACTTGTTATTCCCCTTTCTTCTGTCCATTACCTTTGAGTCCGTAGTCAGAGTTGCCAGCGAGGCCCAGTGCATGGATGTCCCTAGGATGGCTCAGCGCTTGAGAATTTGTTCTGAACTAGAGATTGCAGCAGTAGGAAGTAGAGATCATTTCTATTAGAATTGTCAGGAAACAACCCTTAACAGATGAGATGATTAGGATGAGGTGATTGCTAGAGCTGATAAGTTACTCACAAGTTTCCAAAGTGACTTCTTTTTGGTGTATTCCCCTCATCCTGAAGTCTGGCCTTCAGCCATCCAAACTCCCAAGTTAACTTTCCTGTTAATCTGCCTCTTAGGTACTATCCAAGTGGCAATCTGAAAACCCAGCATCTGAGGGTCATTTTTCCCATCTTAGTATGATCTCTCTCCACCCTATCACCCCATGCTACTACCACTGGTGGAGAGCCAAACTAATATTGCCAAATGTAATTAGAACCAATAATTTTAGATCTTAAGAGGTATGTCCCAGCCTAGGCAATCTGGGGCACTGTTTGCTACCTTGCCATAGTCCACAGAATGCTCCAAGTTCTTACGTGGCCACTGCCTTGTTTAGTCTCTGTGACTCTCCCTCATTTGTGTTTGCCCACAGACCACACTTTCTTCCTCTCACTTCCTGATTTCTGATCAACATATACTTTGCATGTGGTACTTTCAGTAGGATTACTGAAGGGTCTTTGCAGATTCCTGTTCAGAAATGTGCCAGGATATTTGAGCATCTCTCACTGTTTATCACCAATACTTGAGAAAGAGTGAGGAGAATAAAATATTGGGGTAAAGAATGATAGAATCCTGGATGCTGAAGAGGTAACTATAATAAGGCTAATTTTTAACAGCCATGTCAATTTTGTATCCTTCAAATTTTAACCTGAAGAGACAATCTGTTGATACCATCACTACTCAAAATAGCCTGGAAAATCTTTTTTAGAATTGCCATGCTGGGCTGGGGGTGTAACTCAGTGGCAGAATACTTGCCTAGAATGGGCAAGGCCCTGGGTTTTATCCCAACACCACACACACACACACACACACACACACACTCTACTGTGAAAGTCTTCAGCATCTCCTTTAACCCGCTAATCATTTTGCTGGGTTTTCTCTGTTATGAAATTAATGCATGCTTAGTGTCAAAGGAGGAAAGGGAGCAAACAGAAAGGTATAAAGAGGAAAATTAAGTACTCAAGATCCTACTTAGATGTAACCACTCTTAACCTTTTGGGTTAAATCCTTCTGGATTTTTCCCTATGTATATTCATATACTTTTGAATATCTACTAACAGCTAATTTGAATATTTGCAATGTCTAGGAATTAATATGTGTAATTAAGAGAAGCTTCTACAGTAAAAAAAAATCAAGTATTTATCTTTAGAGTAATGTAAATGAACAGTTTTCAGAAGAAGAAATACAAAGGAATAAAGAAGTGAGACAATGCTCAACCTCATTAGGAGTCAGGTATATGCAAATTAAATAACATTGTGATCCCCTTTATTGCCCAGAAGTTGGCAAAATTTAAGTGTTGATGTCAAAATCCAAATAGATCAAAAACACATGCTGTCATATCATACAAGTAAGTTCATACAGTGTTTTCAGAGAGCAACTTGAGTGTACCAATTTTCAAAGTATACTTTCCCTTTAACCTAGTAAACCTCCTTCTAGGAGTCTAATCTACAAGCATATTCACATATACAGATAGATGTAGAAATATTTATTTCACCTTTGTAATCAAAAATTGAGAAAATATTATATCATCATCAGTAGGAGATGGTTAAATAATAGTAGCGTGTTGTATTTACTGAAAGGTAACTTTCCAGCTATCAGTAAGTAAATGCATAATTTAAAGTCTGAAACAAACCTTACCAGACTGTTAAGATCACACTCATGGGACAGGGATAGGCTGGTGGGAAGGTGTAATAAATGGGACTTCTGCTTTCCACTCCGTATTCTTCTGAACTACGTGGGCCTTTCCATAAGCCTGTGTTTTTCATGCATTACTTTGTAATGTGGAGCAAACATGTCTTTGGGACCTAGAGAATTTATTTGGAGCCACATCCAGCAGATAAGCTAAGTGACACCTTTTCTCCAAGGGTGTGCTGAGCATTATCCTCATGAAGGAGCCAATGAGTGGTCACAGTTTTCTCTTTGTCTCATGAAGAGCTTCTCAGGCATTTCAAAATCTCTGTGTAACTAAGGACAGTCAAACTGTCCTTTGATTTAGGACAACTTCTGAATGGACAGACTCCTGATGCCAAAGAAATAGTCACATTACCTTCTTATTCTGGGCACTTGAGGCTCCTTATGTCTGGATATTTCACTACATACTTTGACAGTTTTTTTTTTTCTCTTAATCTTTCTAAAGAAACAATTTTCCTCAAAAATATGTTGCTTTATAAAGTTCCCCTTGGAAATATCAGAATAAATGTCAGAGCTTCACTGTTCCTGTTCGTCATTCAGATGTACAGCAGGTCTTCAAAGAAACTTTCCTCATGTTCAAGTTTTCTTTCCGAATGAATCTGCTTTTATATTTCAGTTTAACTCTTCAAGCCTTATTCTCACAATAATATATCAAATGATTTGAACTTTAGCTTTTGCCACAGTTTTCAGATTTGGCTAATGGGTAGATAGGAGGAGGTGTAAAGGGGACCAGGTAATAGGTGACACCTCATGCTTAGGTAGTTAATTGCTCAGGTACTTCATCACACTTCTACCTCCTACTTGAAACATCCTGAATGGAACAGCTGTGCAGGAGGGATGGGAGAACATGTGACACAATGCTATAAACTAAGTTGAGTCCCCACCAAAATCCACATGTTGAAGCCTTCTCTCTAATGTGACTGAATTTGCAAATAGAGCCCATATGGAGGTAATTAAGGTTAAGTGAGGTCATAGGGTGGGATCCGATCCAATATGATTGGTGTCCTTATAAGAAAAGCTACCAGAGTTCACACTTTCTTTGCATGCACACAGAGGCCATGTGTACACACAGCAAAATGGTAGCCACCTGAAAACCAAGAGAAGAGACCTCAAAATGAAATCCACCTTGCTGGTATCTTGATCTCAGACTTCCCAGCCTCTAGGACTGTGAGAAGTAAATTTCTATTGGTTAAGCTATTTGGTATGTAGTCCTTTTTTTGGTAACCCTAGTGATTAATACACACAAAGAAGCAAATGAATGCACTTCAGAAGGGACCTAAAGTGAAAGCCAGAGAATCAGCTGACCCATAAGGAAAAATGATCAGAAGCAAACCAACAGGATCAGCCTTTTTGGTGAAAAAAGGGTTTTGCATATGGTTCAGCTGTAGCCATCAGTCCTAGAGGCTAAGGGTAGGTAATGGCCTTAGTTCTAATTCTGATTCAACCATTAACTAGCCCATGCTGCCTTGTATAAGTGACTTGCTATGTTTGAGGCTCAAGTTGTGCATGTATAGAGAGGGTGACCTCTGAAATTGAATTCTTGGAAACATGAGGATTCTTTGGGCTGATAATAAAATTTGGACAGTACTCTCCCAGGCATCATGCTGTACTGTCTGCATTTCCTCACATTCTCAGCACAACCCTGTAAGACAGGTGTTTGCCTGTTTTAGAAAGGAGGCAACTGTGGCTCTCAAAAGTTACATGGCCTGCTCAGGGTATATAGTTGCAAAGTTGGCAGAGCAAGGATGCCTGTCTGAGTGACTCCCACTCTCATGTACTTTCTGCCTCACCACTCTGCCTCTTGATTTTGGTGACAGTCAGCCTAGCCTTCACACTCTCTCTGATTTGACATTCCAGCACTGACTCTCTTGTCACTTGTCATGATACAGCCTTCTATAATTGCTCCTTTTCTCTAGATCTTCAGAAGCTGCCAGATCTTGGGAAAGGCCTTGCTTACTTTGTACAGTATTATACAGCCTCACTTAAATGAAATAACCTATGTATGCATACCCTGAGAACAGAATTTGGCACATGTAAATACTAAGTGTTAGCACATAGTACATTCCTATATATTTGATTATTTATGTAGGACAGACATCATGTACCAGGAGCTTGCCTCACCTACTGTCAGAGAGAACCCAGGTCCCACCAATATTCAGCTCCATTTCTTCCTCTACAGGGTAAGGGCTGGACTGCGTGGGTAGCAGTGTGGTGGGATGGAATCCATTTCAGATAGCAGAGGTTCTGGCACAATTCACACATATTCATTTTAGTCCTTGAATGAACTGGAGAAGTATCACTACTCTGAGAGACTATAATCACTAAACTTCTTTAATTAGGAGCCAGAACTGCTAAACTATAAAGGCTAGTGACAATGTGATTCCTCCTTTTGAAAATGCACAAACTGGCTTTCTAGTTGAGGAGAAGAAAAACATCCCTACTTCCCTGCCTAGCAAACTCCTAGTCAACCTCAAGACCTAGCTCAGAGAGTCCTTTTTGAGCAATCCCAATGCTTGCATATAATAACAGGGCTTCTGTAAACAACAAAATTGCTCTACTTCCTTCTGGAAGGCAATTTCAGTGCAAGGCCTCCCTGAGCCTCGGTTTTCTCTGAGGCTAGATCTACAGGATTCTTCACATTCCTTACATTCTACATTTAAGACACCTAGACAAAGAAGAAATCTGAAGCTCAAATGCTCTTTTTAAATCATTTGAAAGCAAAATAATTACTCAGTTTTCTATTTTAAAACATATTCTCAACTGTTTTATTTGAAGTCATGTCAAAAGCCAAACTAAAAACATTGTTACAGAGAGCAAATAACATCTCTGAAATTGGCATCAGAGGATGAAGAAAACCCAAATGAGGTTCTGAAATCACCCTCCTAACCTTAGGAATGATATCAGTAAACCACTTCTGTTCAGACTCTGCTCACACTGGCTGCCAGAAAAGATGAAGACAAAAAGAAGTTTACTGGCTGTAAAGAAAGGACAGAGTAATTACTAGAGAGACAGGTAGACAAGGCACAAGACATCTGTCATGCCCAGGGAGCCATATTAGCTCTATTACATTACTTCCACATCAGCAGATCACCTCATTTATTAGCTAATCAGGCAGAACTCAATATTTGAAATTATCTCTCTTAATCCTATATGTGATCAGTTGAAAACCCAGAGCTCTAAAAATCTAATTGTAACTGCTTACCAGAAATGTCATCTTCACTTTGAAGAACTGAACAAGGGCCAAATCTGTTTTTCCATTCTCCCAAAATACTGTCCCACAGCAGAACTGGACATGCTTGTGTAGGTGTCGAGTGCACACATTTTAGCAGCTCCGTGAGGGAATTTGGGCCCCAGCCCTACTTCAGGATTCAGATATACCCCAAGTCCTAGGAAGACGATGGTCATGGAGAAGGGGGACATAGAGAAGGAACAATCATTTCAGCCTTGGCAGTACTCAAGAAAGATCTGAAACTAGATTTAGTATTCTGTGGGTCTGGACAGGAAATAGTCCCTTTACCCAACAGGCATGGCATGTTGGCATGGCCAAGGTTGTGGAGCTTGCCTACCTACGTATGATTAGGATTTCTTTTCCTCTTAGCATCCTATACCTCAGTGCCACCTCTCACCCATCCATAAGTAACCTAGTCCATCGAAAGTAACCTAGTCATCAGTATGACTGTATGGCAGTGAGCCATGGTCTGCTTCTTGCCCATTTTCCTAGACTCCTGTAGTGGTGTTCCCAGGACTACACTGGAAGTGTTCTGAGTGTTGTCTATGGAGTAGCAATGTTTCTTGGGGAGACCTGAAACAGGAGGTGAAAAACACATCTGCTGTCACACTGTAGAGCCCAGGAAGTTGGAGTCATGTCCACTGCCTTCATTGCCCATTGTTGCTGATGGAGGTAGGCAATGGAATAGAAAAGCAGATGTGTGGTTCAGAGATTGCTGAACACCTCCCCACTCTTTGTATGAAAATATGAATATGTGCTTATATTATTGTTGTACTTTGTATGTTGCTTATGCTGAATGGCATATGCTGTGTATGAATATACAGCTAATGGCATGAACACCATGTATGTATGTGTGCATGTGTGTGTGTGTGTGTGTGTGTGTGTGTGTGTGTGTACAGAATGCATTACAGTGGGATAGGTTAAAGAGATAACTCTATTAAGGCAAATCTCTCTTGCTTTCCTCTTCTTTCTTCTAGTTCCTTAAAAATATAGAGAGAGGAATACTCCATACTATCATTCACCCCTCAAAAGGCTACGTGATTTGGGGATAAAAAGGGTCCTTAGAAGCCAGATGAGGTACACCTCCCCTGAGAGATTCCCTAAAAACTAGAAGTTTTATATCCTTTTCTTTCCTTGGTCAAAACAAACCAAAATTGAGGGAAGAAAGACTGTAGTTTGCTAGATAACTTCCTCATGATTGTCCTCCTCCTAGAAGGAAAATCCTTTTTCTCCACTTAGTCTTATCTTTAACTTACTTTTAGCATGTGGGAATATAATCACTTAGATCAAGTTATATATGACTATAATTTGCATCAAATACATATAGAAGTAATAAGTATTCCTTCCCCCAGCAGTCCTAGGCCAATCAGATTGCTTCTCTTCCTTCCTTCCTTAAAATTATTAAATCACTTCAGTTACAATGAGAAGTGTAGAGTAATGCATGACCATCCATGATGTTAATTTTTAACATTTTGCTATTTTTGCTTCAGATAGTTTTTAAGAAATAAAATATTACAAGCATGGTGTTACTTCCTTATGATTTGTGTTATGAACATGTAGCCTGTATCAGAAATTAGAAACACATTTGAAGAGACTAATATTAGTTTGTAAAAACTTCTCCCATTCCTTACCATTGTGCAGTTTCACTACAGTGAGTCTAGGTCTAAATTTGTCTTATTTATGCTGCTTATGACTTTTTCTTCCTATATTTCAGTATTTGCATTTTTTATCAGTTCTAAAAATTTTCAATCATATTCTCTTACTATTGCCTTGCCCCTGTTTGCTCAATCCTCTCCTTCTAGAACCCATATTAGATATATGTTAGAACTTCTGTTTCTATTCTCCATGTCTTTTAAATTTTAAACTCTCTTGTCACATCTATATCTTGTTTTTTCTATGCGATATTGTAGACAATTTCTTCAGGTCTCTTATCCAGTTCATTAATTCTCTTGTCAGATATGTCTAACTTGTTTAATCCATTTTTTAGTTTAGTGACCATATTTATCATTTCTAAAAGTTCTATTTGGTTCTATCTCATGCCCGCCCATTCGTGTTCCATCTGGTATTTTTCTTATTTTTGTCTCATAATTTTAAATGCATATGTATATATATAGTTTCTTTTAGATGACTCTATTATCAGAAAATGTAGGGAGTTAATTCTGCTATTGCTAACTACTTAACTTCCCCTGGATGTTAGATTGTTTTGTCATATGGTTTATAATTTGGGGCTATAACCTTAGCTTCAGTGATGCTTTATCTATGAAAATTCTGTGTGGCCTGGGTTGAAGGTGTTTCTTTCCAGAGAATTCTTGCTTTACATCTGCCAGATGCCCCAGGTGTATCCCTAGCTCAGGAATACTTTTATTTTAATCCCTTGGTTTATACATTCCTGAACCACACAGATAATATAAATGTCAAAACCCAAACTACACAAAGACAGGATCCAGGTTCCAAAGTCTCAGTTGAGGCAGCATTACTTGCTGCTTCCCTGAGCTAGTGTCTGTTTTTGTTTTTGTTTTTTTCTGGTCCACTTTTTCTGTTGAACTCTTACTTCTAGCACCCTACTTTGCTTGAAACCCACTACCTGTCCAGACATGGACATTAAACCCAATCAGTCCCCAAGGTCATTCAGTAAGCCTCCCGGTGGCCATAATTTACCCCTGTGCTTTTTAGTCCTTGTTTTGATTTCAAGCTCTGAAAAATTCTCTTCTGTTTTTTAGATACAGTTATAGTGATAGGGCTTCTATTTTATCCTGGAGTTCTGGGCATCTTGAAGGAGTGTTTTTAGATCTCTAGACCACAACAGTGCTAGAAAGAGAAGTCTAAATAGTTTCCTCTCATCCACTGATCAGAGTCGGGATTCTATTCTCAGAGCATCCTGGGAGTACCTGGATTAGTGAAACAAAAGTGGCCTCTAGAACTATAAACAGTCCTTTAAGAAATGGGAAATTCAAGTGTTAGAGCACTGCCTAGCAAGCATGAGGCCCTGAGTTCAATTCCCAGTACTGTAAAAGAAAAGAAATGAAAACTCCCTCCATAGAAAAGTATGACAAAGCAGTGATGAGCTCCCTACCGTGCACCCAAATATTCAGCACACTTTGAATTTTCTGCAGGTGACCCAGTGGGCACACACTCATGTAATAAGGACACACTGGTGTACTAACACATTCCCTGCCACAGAGAGCTTGGAATCTAGAAAAGCATGTAGCCCATATGATCAGAATGAGAGGTGTTGTAGTGGGGATGCCCTTGATGCACTATGGAAGTACAGCAGACAGAGAGGCCAGGCAAGCTGTCCTAGAGGGTAAGGAAGTAGGGGCACTGAAGGATAAGTCAGAAGCAGTTTAGTAAAGGTAACCCAGGCAAAGATGGCAGCTCATGATATGGCCTGGAAGCTACAGGGAAGCATAGAGGGTTCACTTTGGAAAGAGCTTAGAGTATAAGGGAGAGTAGAAAAGGATGAGGTGGAAAAATGACAGATGGGTCGTAAAGGCCTTGACTTGTCAAATCTGAAAATCTACGTTTTCTTCTGCAAGCAACAGGGAGCCACTGAAGAATTTCATCAGGGAATAAATTCAGTCAGATTTATACTTTATAAAAAGATGAATATAGCTGCAGCACAAACATTACATTGGGAATTCCAAGACTGGAGATGGAATAGGCAGACTGAGGTACTGACTTGGATGGGAGATGATAGCAGCCTGTCCTAAGGACATGGCAGTGAGTATGTTGAGAAGTGGGTATGAGAGCTTTTACAAATTCAGAAGCCAGGCATGGTAAGGCATACCCAGAACTCCGCAGGTAGAAGTAGGAGGATCATGAAGTGAAGGAGGACAAATATGGTGGAAGAACTATGTATTCATATATGCAAATGGAACGAGACCTGTTGAAACTGTTCTGAGAAGGGGGGAAGGGAGGATAAAGGGAGGACCTAAGATATATTGTAAGCACTTTTGTAAATGTTACAATGTACCACCCCCCACCCCCTGTACAACTATAATATGCTAATTTTTAAAAAGGCCAGCTTGGGCTACATGGTGAGTTCAAGGTCAGTCTAAAGTACATAGTGAGACCCTGTCTCAAAAAGAAAAATAAAAAAATCAGAGGACTAACCATAGTTCAATTCCAAGAAAAATGAGAGAGAGAGAGTGAGAGAGAGAGAGAGAGAGAGAGGGAGAGAGAGAGAGAGAGAGAGAGAGAAGAAAAGCTAAGTTAAAAGGTCATTTCATGGTCAACAATCATATCATTCTGTTGGTCTCAGTGGTTTTCAGCATCTTTTTGACTCCTGACCCACCTAAGGGCTGAAACCTGTTTCCTCATCAGTGATTCTCTGCACAAGAAGACACCTGTAGAATTTACAAAAAGTAAAATTAAAATCCCAGGTGAGTTCCGTGGGCATGCACACCTGCCTTGCCACCCCATTTTAGGGAATCACTGAGCTGGGCAAAACAAACATTTAGGACAGAAATCTATCCCTTACATAAAGTAAATAACATTTGGAGGAAACTCTTTTTCCATCATAATGCTAGTTTGTATATTTTGCCCTACAGCACCTGCTTTAGGCACTAGCCTACTCCTGACTAAAACATAGTCTTCATGTAAATTTGCCTCCTACCCCAATGAGGTGACAAATCAGCCAGTATGTGATGAATTCAGGTTGTATAGACACAAATATCAGGTATTCCAGCCAAGGCACTTATAGTTTGCTGTGAATCATCCACGTCAGCTTTCAGGACAGTTAGAGTCACAAAACAATTTCTGTTTCTTCCTTCATTTTCACAGGGTAGACCTGGCTCAAGACCCAAGAGTGAAGCAGCAACTGTAAGAAAGCAGAAACATTATAAATAACCCAGAGAATCCTTTTTTAACAGCAACTGCCTGCTGATTTTGTGGCCTAACAGCTTAGCAAAAAAGGATATAACTACAATATTGTGCAATGACTAAGTACTCAAAATTTTGTGCATCAGCAGAAGTAGAACCTGTGGTTGATGCTCATGTTATCAAATGCCTTTGCCGTTCAATAATCTAGTAGGTCTTATTACTTAGCATGCAGTTTTCACAGAGAACAATGATTTTATTTCAAGTACTTCTCACTGAAATAAAAAAGCAGCTGTTAGAAGATGAACATTTGGCAGAAAATGTTTCAGTGAATCTTTTGTAAGACACTAAATCATCTTGGATTAACTGTTTTCTATCTAGAATGGTAGAGTCACAAAGAAAAAAGATTGCTGACCACAGAATGCAAGTCCAGTCTTTAGAACCCAGTGAATCACTAACAGCCATTTTAGTTTTAAGTGCCATTTATTCACCAATATGTAAAGTTATTTATATACAAAGCCTTCATTAATGTTGCCTGAAGAATGGGCCCTTTTTATTCCATTTTTAGCTTGCACTCAAGATCCTGCTTCTCTTTCATTAGTTATAGAATAAATTAATCCTCCAGAGACATTTTGGGCAGTTTTCAGTCTCCACAGCCTGTGCTTCTTTGTGGCTAGCCAAACAGAGCGGTGAGGGCTATGGCTGAAAGGGGCGCCTGCTGGACACAGCACATACCAGTCCTGTTCCAGAACCTGAAGAAACTAGAGCAAACCATGACCTGTCCACACCTTGCATATTCTTAAAACTGCCAATCACTGGCCAGACTATGGGTTTACCAGTGAATAAGTGACACCATGACATGGTTGCTGGGCACAGCCAATATCAGCCAAAAAACATTATGGTAGAGTTACTTTAATATGACTGTTGACTCAGGGATGGCTTTTATATCAAGTTATTATAATTGTAAGTAAAACATGAAAAATTATTTTTAAAATGATCAGGCAAAATGAATAGCTTTTCCCCAATTTCCACTCCTGGCATAGAGTACGTGATGGGTTGAGATTAAAATGAATAATTTTCAGAGATGGCTAACGATAATTTACAGGCTTGGGCTGGGGTGGTATCAGGTGCATAAAAGGGGAAGAGTCAAGAATGTCTGTTTTGTAGATTAGTTGGTGATATGAGATAGTATGTCTACATTTTTATAAGGTCACTTGGATGCAAAAGTTGACTTCATCAAAATGTCCCACTTCAGTAATGTGAGTAGCCAGCCCAGTGCCCATCTCCAGCTGATAAGTGGACCCTGAGACACCGGCAAGCCCAGATAGAGCCAGCAAATGGCCTATATCAGTATGAATCATTGGCTGACTTTGACCAGGAGCCATTTGTCACCAATAGCAGAGCCAGGTTTCTGAGGTAGCCTGAACACCACAGCCATATGCATTCATTGTAAAGGCTGAGGTGGCCAAAATAGACACATCTGGCAGGGGATTTTTCTTTGGCTCAACTTGAAGTCAAATCCTAGTGAAGCAGTTATTATGATAACCTGTACTCTTATAAATGGTTGCCAGATTATGTGTGAGGTACTGTTCTGGAGGACTGTCATTGGGGGCATGCCTTTGATGGTTATGCCTGGTCCCTGGTGTCTTTTTTCCCTCTCTACTTTCTGTATACCATGCGGTGAGTAGCCTTGACACCTGCTCCTGCAGCCACAATGTTCTCCCTCACCACAGCCAGAATCAGTGAAGCCAAGGACAGTGGACCAAAAACTCTGAAACTGTGAACTGAAATAAATCTTTCCTCCCTTAAGTTGTTTGTATCAGGTATTTTGTCACAGTGATGAGAAGTCTGACCAACACGGGTGTCCATAAATAAAGAATCTGACAGTTCTGAGATGATGGTTAGCAGAGTTTTTCTTGTTTTATAGTAGTTGAAGTTTAATCAATATATTCAAAATGGAAAGACCAGTGTCATTTTTAATATCACTTACAGTCTCTTTGGGCAGTGAAATGCTGCCCTGAGCATATCTCAGCCCTATCTTCCTTTGATTTTACACTTGACCTCCCACTGATCCTTCTCTGTTCTCATCTATCTAAATGAAAGAAAGCTTTAGCACTATAAACCTCATTCCAAATAGAAATACATAATTCAAGAGGAATACTGATGTCAAAGAAGAGAAGGCACACCAATTTGTGTCAGCATTTGCCGTAAATTAAAAAGGAGTACAAGGAGAGTTTAATGTAATGTAGAATAGAAATTAAAATAGAACCAATATTTAGGCATTCCTCCGCCTCTTTTTTCCCTGCTGTGACATGAAGGATTGACTTTCTCCCAGCCTAAGTACTAATGTAGTTCATCCTTTTCTTATTCTTTTCTGCTGGGATATTTTTCCCCCATCAGATGTTACGTGTTTATCTCTGGCATCCAACATTTGACCTTTTTACCTGTTCCATTCTAATTACAACAGCAAAAATCAGAGAAGTAAAAGTCAGAGTTTCTCCCCCACTTTCCACACTGTTCATGTTTGTAACATAGAAAGGTCCTGTGCCTATTCAGCCGCCATCAGTAGCTATTAATTTTTCCGTGTTACTGGTTGCCTCTAATGTGTCACCTCCTGGAAAATCAAAGGCTGATAAGAGAACATCGTGCAGTGTAGTGCTGTGCATGGTGTCTTTACACTCAGGAGAATTCTTAGCGCATTCCCAGAGTGCCCTCGCCTTTAGAGTAGTGCAGTGGGGATGACAGCCCGCTCAAACTGCCGTGAACAGAGCCCATTTGGAGCTCTCTATTCTAATTTCCTCCAGAGCTAATATTTTTCTTTACAGTGACCCATTGTTTTTGGTCACTGGTAGAATTCCCTAGCTTGGTTCCCCCCACACATAAATCAGTAGATTTTAAATGATTCACTCTTGGGCTGGGGGCGGTGTGGGTCAAGTAGTAAAGCACCTACCTAGCATGCAAAGGCCCTGAGTTCAAACCCCACTACTGCCAAAAAAAGAAAGATTCACTCTTTTCAGAGATGTTCATGGAAGAGTGATTCTCAAAGTGTGGCCCCAGACTGGCAGCATCAGCAGCACCACCTAGATTCATTAGAAATGTAGATCCTGAACCCCACCTTGGATTTAAGAGATCAGAATTTTTGAGGGTGGAGCCCAGCAATGCATGTTTTAAGAAGCCCTCCAAGCAATTTTAATGTCAAGTTTGAGAACCCTTGGCTTAGAAAATGTGCTGCCTCAATTAAGGATATTCAAAGATGTGCCACAAATTTTGAAGTATTCCAAAAATATTTCAAACTATTTTGGAGCAAGGCTAGAATATATATATATATATATATATATATATATATATATATATATATATATATATATATATATATGACTTCCCCTGAGGACTACTTTAACAGAGACTTCAACCAATGGCATCCTAATTATGCCACCTAGCCACTGACCTTGAGCCAGTTGTTACATCTGGAAATTGAAAGACTCACCCTGTGTACCTCACAGGATTGAAATGAGATTCAAATTGAATCACATCTGCAAGCATGCCCTACAAGCCAGAAATTAAAAGTCATATCACTGTACAGGCAGGATTTTGTGGAGTGTGTATTGGGTCATGTATAGGAGTGGGGACGGGAGGGGGACAGGAGTGGGGACAGGCCTGGGTCTAGCATTTCTGTGGCCTGACCACCTATTTGTCTATATAATGACCTGCCAGATGTGTCTCATTTCTGCCATTTCGGCTCACCAATGCAATTAGTGTTAAAAGAGAAAAACCATTGCCGGGTTAGTGTCTACAGGAATCTAGAAAAATACATGCATGTTCATGCTGTTTTCTTAGTGGTGACTATAAAGCTCTGTGATGGTCTTTGAGGGCAAACAGTGTTGTGTGGATACTAAAGCTCTCATGTCCAGAACATGGCACGTGGCAGCCATGGAACGGTCTATCTGGAACCCATCCATTTCAAGCCCGGGTAAAGGAGTATTTACCTTAAAGAAGGAGGCTTAGCAGCTGAGTGCCACACATTAATGAATACAGAAGACTGAAAAGAAAATCCCTCAAGGCAACCAAGTCTACAGAAACTGAGATTTACAAACCAGACACTTGCTGTGTCTATGTTTGGGAAGAATGTGGGTGGATTTTTACCTCAGAGATTAGCTTTTACAAACAATTTCACTGTAGGAATTCTTAAACAGCAAACTCCTGGTGCATTTATAATTTAATCTGAAAACTTTACAGACTCTTTAGTGAGCACTTCTGAGCAGGAAGGAAGCTAAACCTGTTGCCACAATGCTTACAAGGAATGAAGTTTCAGTAACAGAACAGTTCCTTCTGGGCAGACGTCAACCTCACTTTTCACACAAAGTGCCAGCTAAAATTTAGAGACTAGGTATGAGTCGGGTGCCACTGGCTCACACCTGTAATCCTAGCTACTCGAGAGGCAGAGATCAGGAGAATTGAGGTTCAAGGCCAGCCTGGGCAAAGAGTTATCATAAGACCCCATCTTTAAAATACCCAACACACACACACACACACACACAAAACAAGGGCTAGCAGAATGGCTCAAGTTGTGAAGCGCCTGCCTAGCAAGAGTGAATCCCTGAGTTCAAACCCCAGTACCACCAACAACAAAGAGACTAAATATGAATACAATTGGCTAATTATGGTTAAATTTTGTGCTACTTGTGGAATAAAAAGCTGTTGGTTAATTATAAAATTAAAATATGAAAGAATTTTAGTCAAATCTGTAACAACAGAGAGTGGATCAGTGGTTCCTAGGACTCCATCAAGTGGGGGTGGAATAGGGAGTGACTGTTAATGAATGTGAGCTTTCTTTTAGGGGCAGTGAAAATTTCTAAAGTTAGATTGTGGTGATGGTTGCTCAGCCCTGTGACTGTACTAAGGGACATCAAATTGTGAGTGAGTACACTGTTTGGTACTGAATTATATTCCAAAGGTGGAGCTTTTGGAGGGGTTTTATTTTGTTTTTTGGTTATTTTTTTGAGAGGGTATGAAGATGTAGCTCAGTGGCAGAGGGCCTGCTTTGCATGCACAAGGCTCTTGGTTTGATTCTCAGCACCACAAAAGAAAAACTTTTAAATCAAATGGCTAATAAATCATGTGTCTGCTTAAAAGACAGAAATGAAAGCCATATCAAAAATGTGCTGCATGAAGTTTTATAGTTGATTAATTTGAAATACGGGCCATTTGAAATATATTAAACCAGAAAAGTTTCAGGTTTAATAGCATTTTAAAAGCGGATTATCACTAATAAAAAAAGTTTTTAAAAAGTGGAATTGCTTAATAATTGAATTTTAGCTATCATAAATTAAGGTGACTGCACTAGAAGGCAAAGTCATGAACATTTGTGACATAATGATTTGTCATGTTCCCTACAGATTTATTTAGAATGGAACTCAGTACTTAGGCAATAGTGATAAGAAATCAAGATTCTCACTGTCTTGACTCTTGTAAAGTGATCGTGTTCAGGAAGGTGGGAAAGTTGAGGTCCGATGAAGGATATGACCTCATCCTCGAGAGGTAAATATGTGCTGATAAGAGGAGGTGGACAGATTGAGATGGGAGCTGCGGAACCAGGCTCTCGTACACACCATCACATCTCAGGGAATGCACTCTGTCCTGTCTGCACAGGAGGGAACCTTTCTGCTGTTCCTGCCTTGGGAAGGTCCTCTGGCAGACTGGTTCTCGTCTTCTTGCTAAATCCTCACTCCAAGCCTAGGGATTACCATGTCTCGCTGATAAGAGTGGAGAATCTAGATTGTTGTAAAGAAGAGAGGAACTGAATGGGAGATATTGGAATTTCTGGCTCCATGGAAAGAAAGCAGAGAGCTAGCAAAACCTGCCTAGCAGGCCTGCAGTGTAGCCTTTGTAGCTCAGGTCTCTCCCATCCAAGTACTAACCAGCCCAACTCTGCTTAGCTTCTGGGATCAGATGTGGTTGGGCACATTCAGGTGGTATGGCCTACACAGCTCAGGCTTCTTCATGCGCCTGAATGGACCACTGGCAGTTCTTTGGAACAAGAGGCCTTACTTAGCATTTCTCAACTTTTTTTTTCATTATCACCCCACCACTACCCCAAGGAGCCTAAGACTTTATTTTTTCCTTAATCACTCTCCTTCCTCCCCATGAACTATAAGTACTACAGATAACACATACACACACACACACACACACATTTAGGTACTGTAGCCTTTAGGAAGCCACAGACCATTATAATAGGTAAGAATGTTTCACGCACACCCGTCCCAGGAGATGTGGCCTCAGTTGAGAATGCCCTGGATGGATCAAAAGCAGCACCTTCCTGCTCAGCCTTGGAGTAGTGGAAAAAGCTGATCAGGTGGCCTGATGTTTACTTACCGAGAGGAACGTCCTCACAAATTCTCATCATCCCACACCATCCCTTCATCCTGTCTGCTACCCTTGGGCTCTGCTACATCCTCCTGAGTGGCAGCCTCTGTCAGGTGGTGGAGAGTAGGGTATTCCAACAAGCTGCAATGCAGAGGAGGTTGAGGGCACCCTTCCCCGTATGAGACCTGCCTTCCCATGCTATCCTCCTGCCCACCCACCTCAGCTCTGTACCTCTGCCCAGAGTCTCTTTCACGGTTCACCACCTGCACCTTGTCCCCAAGTGAAAGCATGAGTCTTGCCATGCTTCCCTAGTTCTGCACTAACTAGAGGAACCTTGTACTTTCACTTTCTAATCTTCTCCTCACAATGTCTCTAGCAGTCTCAGAGCATCTCCTCAGCCCTCACAGAGATGGTCACTGCTGGAACTCCCCAGAGCTTGTCCTCTCTCATAATCAAGGCCTACAGGATACTAGCTTCTGTCTGTTCCTGGCTATCCCTGTTCTCCTCTGGACTAGGAACAGAAAGCCAGACCCCTTACCCTAGAATTCTGAAGTGTTTCCTAGGATGGTGACCTCTGTTGTTCTCTAGAACTCTGTCTGGCCCCTTCTGACTTAGGTCATGGGCTGCCACTCCAAAACCTTGAGCAAAGTAACAGTCTGCCCCACATTTGTTGAACACACAACCTATGCTGGGCCTTTTGATATACATATCTGATTCATTGTTTACAATAGCCCTGTAAAGGTTATTACCATTGTACAAATAAATACACAGACACAGAAGAGTTGAGTGACTTGGCAGAGGTCACACAGCTAGTACATGGTGAAATCAAGTCTTTCTGGCCCCAAACCATTTGGTACATTGTCCCAGTTGAGAAAACATTTTCCTAATTATGTGACTAGAAAAATGACAGAGATGTTCACTGCAGATGAAAAGGCAATTAATCTGTCGTTTTTACAAGATGATAGAGCCAACAAAAGGGAGCAGAAGCCAGGCTGCTTCCCTGAAGTTCACGACTCCCACACCTCCTGCCTGTCAGGTTAACCATCTGAGGACAAAAAGTGACTTTTCCAGATACTCCTGCTTCAGCCTCCTGCGCACAGGAATAAGGCAAGAAGTCCCGTTGTAAGAACCCAGATGCAAAGCAGAGCAGGACTGTATGCCAGGCTCACCAAAGGGTCCACCATAGCAGCAACTGGTGCAGCCTTCATTGATGTGCTCTCTCCTGAGGAAAATCTGAGCACAGCCCAGAGTAGAGAGCAAAGCTGACCCTCCACGTCAAATCTGGGCCCCAGCAGGGTGTGGAAGGTACCAGGCTTTCTGGCAGTTTGCATCTGCTCTCTCCTTCCTGAACCCCTTGCCAGATCTTTAGTTTTAAGAAGAAAGTGCACTGACTTGCGATTTAGTCATGCTTCATCCCATTGCTCCTCCCTGGCTTCTAAAACCACAAGCCAGACTGAGGAATTCACGTCCACAGTGTGGGCTCTGCATAGCTTTGTGTAGGGAGAGGCTCTGAAAAGAAAAGAGAGTGGTATCTCCTTGTCAGATGGAATGTGTGAAGACATCGAGGAGGAATGCCAGGACTCTAGCTGTTAGGGTCGCTGGCCAGTTTAGGCTCTGAATCATCCCGCGTGGGTACAAATTCCTAACAAATGAAGCCTTAGAAATGACATCATTCTTGCAAGATCCTCTGGGGTCTGTGTATTGCCTGCCAAGTCCTTACCTTGAGGACTATCATAACATGGGGTTTTTTCCCAACCAACTTAATACTCATCACTCGTTCCAACTCATCTGCTTTTCTGTCAGCTGGAATTTGGCAGACAAGGACGTTTACAATCCTGTTACGTCGTCCTCCCTCCTACAGGGCATTCCTGGGACAGCACGTGCTCCTCACCTGACCACTCAGCACCCATTCTCCTGACAGTGAGATCAGCAGTAATTTCAGTGTGGATTGGGCATGGCACTGGGTCTCAGGATTGGAGGTGACGAACACCATCTTCCTACACTCAAAGAGGAGATAGGGAACACATGGGGGAACCTGATCTAGGCTGGTGGGATCAGCAGAAGCACAGTGCTTTAAACATAGTACCAGGCAATAAATATGTGATAACTAAGCTGATTCCTGAGGTAAGTCTTAGAAAATGAGTGTAGGAGTTAGTCCAGGGAAGAGTCTGAGCTGAGATGTCTCCATGATCATAGAGCCATTAGTGAATAGGAAGAAGTGAGAGGTGAAACTGGAAAAATGGCATCAGGAGTCTGGTGTGCCATTTTAAGGAACTAAAATTTTATTCTAAGAAAGAAGAGAGACATTCAGAGGACTTTTGGCAGGGAAGTGAGGTGGCCAGGCTTGCAGTAATGTGAAGAATGGATTGAAAAGGTCCACCCTGGAGACAGGAAGACCAGTTAGGAAGTTAATGTGGTCCCAAAGATGATATGAACATGAAGTAGGGCAGTGGGAGTGGGCATGGAGATGAGAGAGCAGATCTGAGGAATATTTGGGAGGCAACTGATGATTAATTATAGAGAGAGGTATCCAGAAAATCCCCAGGATTCCAGTGTGGTGTCACAGCTGACCAGATAAAAAGAGGCCAGTGTTTGGGCAGAATTCTGTGGTCAATTCAGTTGGGTTGAGTTAGTTACCTACGAGAGATATGAGGCAGGTTAAGCAGGTTCACAAACCCAAAGACAGAGCAGTCTGGACTTAAGATATGGATTTAAGATTCATTGTATCCATATCAGTTGAAACTATATTAGTAGTTGAAACACCTGGAAAATGATGGGGAATGAGAAGAGAAATGAGCCCAAGACAGAACCAAGGGAAACCAGTATCACTGGTGTGTAATGAGGAAGAGGCACCCATGATGAACACAGAAGGGTTAGAGAAATACAAGCAACTATGGAGAGTCCCATCCTGCTGTGCGCTTCTTCCCTGATCAACTTCACAGTGCTTCTTTCTCCCTAAACCTTCCACCTAAGCTCTCTAGCAATTCTATTCATCATAAATAAGCTCTTTCCCGGCACTGGTGGCTTACTCCTATGATCCTAGATACTCAGGAAGCAAGATCAGGCAGGGTTCAAAGCCAGTCTGGGCAAATAGATCACAAGACCCTACCTCAAAAAAGCCCTTCACATAAAAGGCCTGGTGGAGTGTCTCAAACAGAAAGAACGCCTGCCTAGCAAGCCTGAGGCCCTGAATTCAAACCCCCGTGCCACCAAATAAATAAATAAATAAATAAGCTCTTTTACATCCCTAACTCCCAATACGGCCCCCACAGGTGAAAGCTGCTCCTGATCACAAAGCCCATTTGTTTCAATTTCCAGTCATCCTCCCTCTACCCTGCTATGAAGTTCCCTGCATTATCGAGACTCATGTAATTCAGTTACAGCACCTCAACCTGTTTTCTTGCACATTCTGTTTAGACTTTGGCATCTACATTGCCATGTTTCCCTCCACCCCAAAGCTACTGTCATTTAGGGTGGTGACGTTAGGACCATGAGGATGAGCCGTTTCTAAGACCCTAGTTTCTAGGTGCCCTGTTCTGTGGTGACTCTTCTCCTCCACTGCACTTCGGCATAGGACGCCTATGATGACTTCCAAGACCTTGTTAATACTTGTTTGGAATTGCTTCAATCCTGTGGTAATAAGCCCCATGTCCTACTCTCTGACCACAGCCACCTCTCTCACCTCTTTTCCTTCATTCCTCACTTTCCTTAGTTCCTACCATTTTTCCCTGGCCTGTTGAACCCCTCTAGATCTCTCTTCCTTCCTTATCCAAGTTAGACTTCCTGGTTGCTCATCTGAAATATTCTTCTATCCTATAGCCTTTAGTTCCTGTGTACCCTAGCTCATCCCCCATACCTTCCCAGGGCAACTCTAATTCACAGTCTCTTCTCCATTCCTGCCCCAAGCACATGGAGGAAAATGGTATCCTGTGTAGAGAAACACCACTAGAGAGTCATGATCTTTACTGTCTCATCCCTACCATTCTTCTTCACTACAGAAGACATAAACTATGGGGAAGTGAAAAAAATGTGAGCAGTAGCCAAAAGCCCAATCTCCTCCCCCAAAATAGATTCCACCTGCTCTGTTGCTGGATTCCCACACAGATGACCTTGGTACAAATCTTGACTGCCAGGTACTGCCTTTTTTTATTTTATATTGTCAAGACATTGATTCTCCTATAATCTTAAATTCCTCAGCTTTAATGTTAGGATCCCACAGGGCTGCTGCTGGCTTGTGTGGTACTTTGCGCAAATTGGAAGATGTCCCTCTGCATAGGCTAACAGCTTCGTGAGCTGAGCATGGCCTGCAGCTCCACACTCACCCGCATGTTAGCCAGTGCTTCATCACTGTGGCAGATACATGAAAGAAACAGTTCAACGGTGGGAAGATTTGTTTGGACTCATGGTTTTCAAGGTTTCAGACCATGACCACTTGGCCTTATTGCTGTGGGCCTATGATGAAGCAAAGCAACATGGCAGAGAGGGCAATAGTAGAACAGAACTGAGGTGGCAGAGAAGCAGAGAGGAGGAAGGGGCCCAGGACGAGATACAGTGCCCAAGAATATGCCCCCAGGGACCTACTTTCTCCAACTTGGCCCCACCTCTGGAAGTTTCTACCACTTCCCAAATAATGCCATCATATTTATTAGATTCCATTCCAATGGAGTCTGTCGTTAAATCATCGATGAAGTTAGAGCCCTCATGATCTAATCATTTCTCAAAATCATTATCAGCTGACAACCAAGCCTTTATCATCTGAGAATTTGGGGGAGACATTTCATATCTAAACCATAACATGCCCTCAGCTGGGTACCCTTGTGCGGTGCTATTACCGTTTGCATAACCAGACACCGTAGCTCCAACTGTGCCTTCCTCCACAGGGTCCTTGTGAAAAATAAAAGCAATAACACGCAAAGCATCCAGCAGAACGCCTGACACTGAGCAAAACCTCATAGAACAGCCACTGCAAACCACTAGAACTTGGGTTAACATGTGGTTGTGCTCTGCTGGGGCTGCACATTCCACCGTTTTTAAGCATTTGCTGCCTAGCTCCACTGGGTTTATTAGTGTGCACCTATCTCTCATCAGACAGCAGTGCCCTGAGAGATGGGAATATGGACTAGGCAGTCCAGTAGAGGCACAGGTCATGGTCATAGACAAGGCCCCCAGCAAGGTAAGGAGTGGTGGAGGGAGTGAAGACTGGCCAGAGAGGACTGTCTGAAAGGGAGGAAAAGGGAAATGAGAAACTGTTCTCCTCATGGCAACACTACGTCAGGGCCGAGAGCAGTGGCTGCCCACCCAGACCCACAAACCGTCTCCTGGGTGCTGGCCATAGGAGCTGCCCCCACCCCTCAGATTCTGCCCTTGGGACCATCTCACCAGCTGCTCCTCCTAAGTGTCATCCCTGCCTCACCAGCCCTCGACTCTTCCCCCACTGCAAGGCTGAGTGAGATATGCCATGGGACATGTGTTGCTGTCCTTTCACTTTACCGATACGCCAGCTGCTTCCACGTGTACCACAGACCAGAACTTCTCAGAAACCAGGGGTACGAAGGCCCTCAGGAAAGCAAGGACTTCACAGTGCCGCATCCACTCTGTATGAGCTGTGCTTCCTGAAGAGGAAATCATTCTGAGAAGACAATGAATAGTAGCCACATGGGTAACTGTAGGAAGGAGGATAAATTATGCCATCACCCTTTTGGCACAAAAATAATTTTCAGTAAAAGGTTAAAACCATCAAGTTGTATCAATGAGAACTATTCCATTATTCCAAGAATGATTGATTGGAAAGTACTTTACTTACAGGAAAATCACAGTGATACAATATAGCTTCCACTTTTAAAGCACTTTTCATTAAAAAAAAATCATGCCAATGTATAAAAATAGTTATACTAAAGATGTGAATCAACAGCCAAGTAACTTATTGGCACTTGAAAGCCTTGTGGTATAAATAGACCTAACAGTGGAAATATCAAGTAACTCAGCCATAGCAACCCAACCTCCATTTTCACTAACACAAAAGAAAGTCACATGCGGTTCATCCAAGGCCATCTGGCCACTTTGGAAAGGATCTTGGGAAGAACTTGATGAAGTAGGACCACTAGGTGAGGTCAGGTCACAGCACTGGGCAAGGCAGTGGGAGAGACACGTTGACAGAGATGTCTTTCCCTTAAGAGTGTTCAAATTGTCCCAGACTACAGGCCTGTACCAAATAGGCAGCATAATGTTTTCGTGTCCTAGGAGAAATAAAAAGGATTACAAGACACAAAAAGAAAGATTGTTTTTAGCTTGGTGACTTTGTCCTCCCTCTTTGCCTCCCACAGCCTTTACTGGTTGGTGTCATGGAATCTACTGAGTGTGAATGCAAATTAGAGCTTTGTCATTTGCTAGCTAGGTGACCATGGACAAATTATTGTGTCTCTGAGATCCAATTTTCTCATTTGAGTGGAGGGAGCATTGTAAAGATGAAGTTGTGTAAGTTAAGTACCCAGCTTTGCTGCCTCCTGATGCAGAACAAACAATATATGTTTACTACCTTCCTTGCCCTTCCACTCCTCTGTAAGAAGCAACCTTCTGCCCCTTTCATGCTTACATTTCAAAGAGCTTTTCCATTATTGGATGTTGTAATATGGCTTTCAGGTTGGCCTTTATGTCTTTGACCTGATAGTTCCTGTCATCCAGGAACCATCCTCCATCTTTGTGTTTTGGTACTCAGTGGCTTGACTACCCTCTTTGTAAAGAAAAGCATAGAAAAGCATCCCACTTCTGGTGAGGTCAAGATCAGGGCAGTTAGAACCCGGTTTCATTGGCAAATATAAATTGAATGCACATTTCTTTTACGGGATTATATAATGCAGGAATCATCCAGGAAAGATAGACAGGATTTCTGACCTTGTAAGAGTTCACCACATGACAATTACCTCAGCCAAGGTTCTCTGTTGAGTAGTCACTTCAGCAGCACATATACTAAAATTGTAACAATACAGAGAAAATTATCATGGCCCCTGCACAAGAATGACACACAAATCCATGAAGCCTTCCATATTTTTGGAAATATCACAATGAAACACCCTGTATAGCTATCTTAAACCAACAAAAAAATGTCATTTTTTTTTTTTCACAAAAACAGAGAACAAGAAAGCAAAACAGTCCTGTCTGGGGGGTTGGTACCAGTAGGAGGAGAGAGGGTGTAAGAAAGGGTGTAGAGGGTGAATAAGATAGAAATATTATGTACACATGTATGTAAATGGAAAAATTAGACCTGTTGAAGCTATTCCAGGAATGGGGGAGAAGGAGATAAAGGAGAATGATGGATAGGTGAATTCAACTATGATATAGTGTAAGAACTTTTATAAATGTCACAATATACCCCAGTACAATTTTAAAAAAAGGTTTTCAGTTGAAAACAAAAGAAAAGGCTGTGATCCTGGCA
Source organism: Castor canadensis (assembly GCF_047511655.1). NCBI lineage: Eukaryota > Metazoa > Chordata > Mammalia > Rodentia > Castoridae > Castor > Castor canadensis. Next base: position 23,527,963 of record NC_133397.1, on the reverse strand, counting down.
AAGTACCATCACAGCAGCACTGCTATGCACATCTCAAACCTCAGTTTTTCTGCAATACCTGTCACAGCCAGGAAGTGTTCCCAGTTCCCTAAACTTTCAGGTAAGTGTCCCTGGGTTACAAAGGAAACTGCCACAATGAGCTAAGTTATCACCAAATGCAAGAGGGAGTGTCTCTGAGTTCATTCCACACCAGTTTCTAATGGTGGCCACATAATTTCTTAAAAAGAGAGAGAAATCATTCAGAGACAAAAGTTGACACATTTCTGAGTTCACAGTAACATTGATTTTTTTTTTAGTTGTCTTTAATTTAAAAAAACAAAACTAAAAAAGTTGCACTATTCCCATAATACTCTTCACCTCGTTTCACCAGTTATTAGCATTTTGCCACATTTGTTGTATTACTCTCTTCAAAAAACATAAATATACTTATTTTTTAGATGAAAATAAGTTGTAGACATTATTACTCTTTACTTCTTATAGATACCTCAGATATATATCCTAAGGACAAGGGCATAACAAAACTACATTTGTAATTATCAAATTCAGTATATTTAACACTGAAACAATCTTGAATACATGGTCCAATAATGTACAGTTGTACTCTTTATAATTTTTAGTCCATGATCCAAATTGAGATTATGTGTCGCATTTAATTATCTTATTTCTTTAGTCTCCTTTAATATAAAACATGTCCTCAAACTTTGTCTTTCAATTACTAATTTTTTTAAGTGTTTTATACTTTTGGTGTCCTAAAAAATCTTCCCAACACAAAATTACAGATTGTTTCCTGTTTTCTTCTAGAAGTTTTGTTGTTTAAACTCTGAGTTAATTATTGTGTATAGTGTTAAGAGTTCATGTTTTTACATATGGATATCCATTTATTCCAGCACCATTTGTTGAAAAGACTATCCTTTCCTCCACTGAATTGCCTTGATGTCTCTGTTGAAATTGAATTGACCATTCAATTTCTAGACTTTTCTGATCAAGTGATCTACATGGCTGCTATCTCATTGGTTAGTATAGGTTATGGTAAGTCTTGAAATTAGATAGTTTACATACTACTCCAACTTTGTTCTTTCTCAAAATTGCTTGGCTTTTGCATCTCCATATAAATTTTAAAATCAAAATGTCAATTTCTAACAACTGCTAGCTGGGATTTTTATTGGAATTTTGTTGAAATTCAGATCAATTTGGATGGAACTGACACCTTAATACTGAGTTTTCCAATCCATGAATCTCTCACTATTCATTTTTTTTTCATTTCTCTTTCTTTAGCAAAAGTATACAGATCTCGCACATATTCGGTTTTAAGTCTTAAATGCTTCCTATTTTATGCTATTATAAAGTTTCAATAATTGTTACTGTTAATGTTCATTGCTACTGTACAGAAATAGTTGATTTTGTATATTGACCTTGTAGCCTGTTAACCTCACTAACTGCACTATTTCTGGTAGTTCTTTGCTGAGTTTCTTAGCATTTCTAAGGTCATTAGAAATGACCTTAGGTCATTATGCCATCTTCAAAGCAAGAGTTTTATTTTCTTTACAATCTGTATGCCTTTTCTTTGTCTTGTCTTGTCGCAGTATTTAGGCAATCCAGTACAATGTTGAATGTAAGTAGTAGGAACAGACATCCTGTATCTGTTTCCAAGATGAGCAGGATTTAAATATTCAGTCTTTTTTTCCAGAAGTATAAAACCCACTGTAGAGTTTTCATAAATGTTCTCCATCAGATCAAGTTATACCTACCATTCCAAATTTCCTGAATTTTTATCATGAATGTAGAAATTTTGTCAAATACTTTTTTCTGTTCCTATTGATATTATTGTAAGATTTTCAATATGTTGGATTATATTAATTTTTCTGAAAATGTTAAGCCAATATTGCATTCCTTGGATAAATTCTACTTGCTCATAATGTGTTTTCTAGATAGATAGATAGATTCAACTTGCTAAAAAAATTTAAGATTTACATCTACATTCATGAGGGATAGTGACCCTTTCTTTTTATTTTCTTATAGTGTCATTATTTGGTTTTAGTAATGTGAGAATGCTGGCCTTATAAAATAATTCAGAAAATATTCCCTTGGTTCTTCTATGTTCTCAAAGAGTTTGTGTAGAACAAGTAGTATTTCTTGCTTAAATATGTATAAGAGTCATCCAGTGAAGATACCTGGCCTAGAGTTCTTTTTGTAAGAAAACCCCAGTTTTTAACACAGGATGAACTTACCTTGCAGTCTCTATCAGCACAGCATATAGCACCAAGAATGAAGGGAAATCAAGTTGTGAAAAATTCTATTGCCTAAATAATGCTTCCAGCCCACAGAGTTCTACCAAACACTGTGTTTTCCTGGCTTGGGAGATAGTGAAAAGCAATGTAAGTGTTTTGAGTAGACAGATACCACTACAGTACTTTTTTAACTTATAATTTTTACTGAGGCATAATATATGTACATCTTTATGGGCTACATGATGGTAATTCATACATGTATACAATGTACAATAATCAAAGCAAGATAATAAACATTTCCATCTCTCCATCCATTAATCACTGTTATGTGTTGGGAATTTCATACCTTTCTAGTCATTTTGAAATACATCAGATTGTTTTACCAATAGTGATCCTACTGTGCTAAATAAGAAGCAGAAGTAATTCCTTCACTCTGTGGCTTGGTGGCTGTCACTGAACTTCTTCCCACTCTACCCTACCCTCGCCCTTCCCAGTCTCTAGTGACTACTATTCCACTCTGTTCTTGTGTAAGACTGACTTACGGATTTTCACAAATGAGTGATAATACATGGTGTAGTATGGCATAATATTTTTTTTTCTTTTATTATTCATATGTGCATACAAGGCTTGGTTCATTTCTCCCCCCTGCCCCCACCCCCTCCCTTACCACCCACTCCCTCTCCCCCCCACCCCCTCAATACCCAGCAGAAACTATTTTGCCCTTATCTCTAATTTTGTTGTAGAGAGAGTATAAGCAATAATAGGAAGGAACAAGGGTTTTTGCTGGTTGAGACAAGGATAGCTATACAGGGCATTGACTCACATTGATTTCCTGTGCGTGGGTGTTACCTTCTAGGTTAATTCTTTTTGATCTAACCTTTTCTCTAGTTCCTGGTCCCCTTTTCCTATTGGCCTCAGTTGCTTTAAGGTATCTGCTTTAGTTTCTCTGCATTAAGGGCAACAAATGCTAGCTAGTTTTTTAGGTGTCTTACCTATCCTCACCCCTCCCTTGTGTGCTCTCGCTTTTATCATGTGCTCATAGTCCAATCCCCTTGTTGTGTTTGCCCTTGATCTAATGTCCACATATGAGGGAGAACATACGATTTTTGGTCTTTTGAGCCAGGCTAACCTCACTCAGAATGATGTTCTCCAATTCCATCCATTTACCAGCGAATGATAACATTTCATTCTTCTTCATGGCTGCATAAAATTCCATTGTGTATAGATACCACATTTTCTTAATCCATTCGTCAGTGGTGGGGCATCTTGTCTGTTTCCATAACTTGGCTATTGTGAATAGTGCCGCAATAAACATGGATGTGCAGGTGCCTCTGGAGTAACAGTCTTTTGGGTATATCCCCAAGAGTGGTATTGCTGGATCAAATGGTAGATCGATGTCCAGCTTTTTAAGTAGCCTCCAAATTTTTCTCCAGAGTGGTTGTACTAGTCTACATTCCCACCAACAGTGTAAGAGGGTTCCTTTCTCCCCGCATCCTCGCCAACACCTGTTGTTGGTGGTGTTGCTGATGATGGCTATTCTAACAGGGGTGAGGTGGAATCTTAGTGTGGTTTTAATTTGCATTTCCTTTATTGCTAGAGATGGTGTGGCATAATATTTTTTAAACGTTCTTTAAAATCTTGTCTAGTGGCCCAAACAATGTATACACATAAGTAAGTGTAAAAACAATAAAATAAAATTTAAAGGAGAATTTAAAAATAGATAAAATCTCGTCTGCAGCCGGTAGCTAATAGGAGTATGTAAGCTGGTTTCTGACTGTGCTGCCAGAATGCTTCCTTCCAGCCCTGTGCTCTGCTCTGGTCAGGCTACAAGGTCAAGGGTAAAGGAGGCACTGAAGTTGCATTGCCGATAGACACTATCATCTGAATTTTTTAGAATTCTTATGTATGAGCACATAAAGAATACTGCTCCATACCTTGCAAATAAAAACCAATATAACAAGTTGATACATACCCATCCTCATTTTTCTCTGAATTAAAGATACTCCTGTAGGCATTTTTCTTTTTGCCAATCCCAATGGGATTGTTGTGCTAAAATTTCCTTCTTTTGCTTAACTAACAGACATTTCATTAACATTTTCTTATTAATAGATGCATACTTTTCCATAATTAGAATGTCCCAAAGTTTATTCAACCATTCTATTTGTCAGACTGTTCCCTGTGGCTTGCCTTTGGAAACAGTGCAGTAGAAAGCACCTTTGTACATGCATCCCTAAATTACAAGAGCTTTTCCTTCTGTTGGAGAGTCCTGCGAGCAGGATTGCTGAATCCAGGGGCAATACACATTCCTCATCATTGAACATATTTTTTGTATGTTTATTGTATACAAGACTGTTTACATTTCTTTTTCTGAAATTGCAGGTATCTTTAGCCATTTTTATCCTGATTTGTCTTTTTCCTAGCAATTTGAAGGTGTTCTTTGAATATTAGGAACATGTTATTTGTACTGGAAGAATTTTCACAAAATCTGTGCTTTTTTCCCATTTGGGAGAAAGTCCAAAGTCTCTTTAGACAAATAATTTTTTAAATTTATAAAATTAAAATCTGTTACTTTTTCATTGTGGCTTTTGTTGGTTTGCTTGTGGTCATCTTATTACTGTTTTGTGTGTGTGGTGTGTGTGTGTGTGTGTGTGTGTGTGTGGTGGCGGGGTTTGAACTGAGGGCCTCATGCTTGCTAGGCAGGTGCTCTATCTGAGCCACTGTGCCAGCCCTTTTTTTAAGATAGGGTCATGTGAACTATTTTGCCTCTGCTGGCCTCAGTTATCCTCCTGATCTCTGCCTCCCAAGTAGCTAGGATTATAGATGTAAGCCACCGGTGCCCAGCTACAGTTCATTGTTTACATCCGAGCATTTTATCTACATGGAATTTAATTGTGTGTGCAATGACCAGAAGAATCAAAACTTGGAATCTTAGAATTTGCCTTATCTTTTCATATCTTGTGGCATTGTCCATGTTTTCATAATACACCCTTCAGCTCATAGTTCCTCTGATTTCAGAGCTTTTTCATGTCACGCTGCTATGCTATTAAAGTGAGGTTGCTTAGGAACCATATCTCTTTCTCCACTACATCCTTCAGGGGAGTGTAAAACACTACAGAGAACCTAGGCACTCAGAAAACACACAAGGTGGGTAGGTGTTGAATTCACTCCTGCTACTATGATTCCTTGGTAAATTTAATATTAGCCACACTTTCTGGGTAAACGAGGGGAATGTATCATTCTCCTTAAAGCCATCCCTTGTCTCCTGAGCTCACTCTGTTCCTCCTTCCTGTTTTCCTTGTTCTATCTGAGGCCTGCCTTCTTTCTAGAAACCTAGTTTATTTTATGACTCCGTAAGAACTTTATGGAGGCCTTCTTCAAACCTCTTCTTAAAAGCCACAGCATTTATAAAGTCTGCCACACTACTTAGCACTTGGTGGACAGTTGGATTTGCTCCTTTTCAGTACCATCACTGTATTGGACATATAGCTCACTGGATGCGTCGGCTACAACTGAAACAATCTCACATGCCATGGCTCTTTGTAAAGACTGAAGAATAGCCTCAATATTTATATGAACCAGCAATCAAGGAAAAACTGGAAAATGCCCCTAAAAGCTGTTGAATACCAAATTTTTCAAGTGAGCTAGCATAATCATATTTAAATTGTTTTAAACATATTTGTTAAGTGAATACATAACTAGGTGTTGCCCTGTCTGAAGGCACAGGTCAACAGACTTTCTTAAGGTATTTTCTATTTGTTTCCTCTATGGCCCTCTCCAACTTAGACCTTAGAAATGAAAAAAAACTTGCTATGACCCTGTATTTAGTCTGAGAATAACACCTGAATGGTTCTCACCTCTCTCTGCATGCATTTTTTATGGTGAAATGGCTAATTCTAGGGTCAGGTAGGGAATATACAAAATGAACTTGGAGCATCTTGTAATGCCAGAAAACAAGCACATTTTGTTTTGTCAAAAACAAAATGATAGGGATATCTCTAAGGAACACAGAAGCTAACTGAAAAAGCTCCAAATGACAAAAGCTGGAACAATCTGAGCAACAAAATAATGTATTAGGAAGCAGCACAGATGATAAAAATAAATGAGTTCATACTGCTATAACTGATTAAGTGGGGCGAGATCTCCCACATAGAATCCAAAACAATTTATGTGGCAAACTCTGCCCTCAGAAAGCTAAAGCATAACTACCTACTCCTTACGGAATATGCTTGATTTGCTTCTAATGAGTGCAATAGGAAAAAGAGGGAGCAAAGTGAGTTGGGAAACCTGGCAAAGGCTGCATAGCAAAGTGATCAAGGCTAACATCATCAATCAGTCATGTTCATAGTATTATCCTTGATATGTGAGTGACACTTTACCTCTGTGGTCTTTATTCTAAAAGCCAGAGCCAGTGTTACCATGGAAAAAACAGCCAGTTCCCAATTAAGGCACATTCTACAAAATAGCTGACCAGTCCCCTCAAAACTACCGAGTCATCAAGAACAATGTCTGAGAGACTGTGATAGCCTATAGGAGTCTAAGGAAATATAACAGCTCAATGGAAAATGCTATCTGGATGGGATTTTGGAACAGAAAAAGGGCATTTAAGCAAAAACTAATCAGAGTAAAATGGATTTCAGTTAACAATATGTCATTGCTCAATTAGTAAGATAAATGTACCACAGTAAGATGTTAAGAAAACTAGGCTGGGGGTAATATGGAAGTTCTCTGTACTGTATTTGGGCCTTTTCTAAAAAGCTAAAACTGTTCTAAAATTAATAAATGTTTTTCAAATATGTATTTTGGCAACAGATTGACTACATGCTTAGCTTCACAACTGTGCTTTTCATTACAGGGTGCTGGTGACAGTTTTGTGGGAGCTTTGGCCTTCTACCTGGCTTACTACCCAAATTTATCCTTGGAAGAAATGCTCAAAAGATCCAATTTCATTGCAGCAGTCAGTGTCCAGGCTGCTGGAACACAGTCATCATATCCACACAAAAAAGACCTTCCAACTACTTTGTTTTGATTGCTATTAGCCCCAAAATAAATATACCTGGAAATAAAATGCTTAAGGGGTGGCCACTCTTAGCTAACACTAGAAAATGTCCTTTCTTTGCAAATACTGTGTTCATTTATTAGAAGACATCTTCAGTTTGCTTCTCATGCATTCACAAAAGCCAACTAGAATTAGATTGCACCATCAGCATCTGTACAAACATTACCCCTGTTCAAGAACTTGCAAATTCTATTGCCAACAGACTGCTAATGCTATGTGCAGGGGTTGTGAGCGGCAGTGTCAGAGCCAGAGCAGAGAATTCAGTAAGGGAAAAGGGCATAGGAGCTGGATCACCCAAGCACCTCCTAAGACTACAACTGATATGTCCCTTTGGCCTAAGTGTTGTCAAACTTACAGTTTGTAAGAAGCCAGAATTTGGATATTGATTTTTCATTCAATAGTTCAATATTTATGTGTCAGCAACTGGTTTTTAAAAAATCCAAACACCTGTGGGCTCCATTCAGCTCCAGGGCTAAATATACAAGTCATTCATTAGGCTAGATGTTAAGGCTTTTATTTTTTAAAGTGATTCATGTATGTCACAGACCCTTTACACTGGCTTAGCTAGAATCATCTAAAGTTTTCTTGTAACTTACAACCAGTGTACAATTCTACCTAAAAATAGCCAGGGTCTCACCTGTTGCTTTGAACCAGAGCTTTAAAAGATGTCATAAAATAGCTGACTGACTATACCACAAGCTCTTAAGACTCAACAGCTGTTTACCTCTAATCCCATTTCCAGAGAGCTGCTTTTCATTTCCTACACAGACACAGATTGGGCCATGGGGAGGGAACACCTGCTATTTGGGAACAGCAATGGTTCCCTAGTGCTTGTAGCATTAGGGTGGGCATGCTGTAATTCGCTCATACAAATACTTTTAATGAAGTAGATGTGAGCCAGAAGAGTTTAAAGAAAAAAACTGATCCTTTCAGCTACAAACCTGAGGGAAAAGCAAAAAAACTGGAGTGTTTTGAAAATCTGTGGTAACCCTGAGTGAGAAAGTGTTTGATGTGGGCAGGGCAGAGGTGCTTATCTGAGCATCAGAGGCTAGCAGGGATTTCCCACTTAGCTAGCTGTGCAGTAGCACTAATGACCAGAAGCAGTAGCAGGGGCTTTATAAAATATACCATAGTTCCTCTTACTTTAAAAGAGGAGAAAGACCTAGGGGATAAAGAAATTCAAAGCCATCTTTTTAAAAACCCTAGACACTGCTTTGGTGACATGGATTTGAAAATAAGGGCCAATGGCATTTTTCTTAATTATAAAAGCACAAATAAAAAACAGAGTTCTCTTGGTTTCTTTTGCTCTTCTTCCTGTTTGCCTGTCATCCATTTCTGTTATTACATGGGAATTTCTTCCAAGATCACCTGGAATGGTACTCTGCCTTTTCTATGAAGTACAAGGAGGAACAACCTAGAAACTCAAACTAGAAACTCTCATTATGGAAAAATGTCTTTTATTGTATGAAACAATGGTTTTTATCTTGGCAATGTTGTTGATTTTTTTATTTCAAACAGTGGAAGAAAATACCACCAAGAGACAATTGTACAGGCTATTTTAATACATTTATTAAGAGCTATAAAAATATTGAGAAAGATAAATAACTGTGATGCAATGATAACTGTCCTGAAGAACATTCTTCCACTGCATTGTTTCCCCTCACAATGGCCTTCAATCACAGGAGGCAATGAGGCTGTACCATTTCCTCTACTTTTATTGCATGCCACACGATTTCTGAATAAGATCCCCACCCTCAGTCTTCTCATTTATAAATCAAATTCATTTTCAATCCATTGTTTAGAGGGAGCATATCTTTTTCTGTTCCATGAAGAGGACTTTTTTGTTCACTGTGGAGGGAGAAAGAAGGGTTATAGCAAAAAACTAAAAAGTATCATCACCATTTTTATTAAAATACACATGATACTCTAAGCCTTCTCCTTGCTCTTATTTTACTATTCTTTTGACATGAGGATGGAGTTGATTTTCAAACTTAGTCCCAGGGACCAGAGAAGGAGGAGAATTAGGAAAACAAAGGAAGGGCCACCAGCCAGTCAGTGGCACCCTTGGTATCCCATGAAGGCATTATTTCATTGTGAAATAGTCACATTATAAAAGAAAATTAGGCTGGGCACTGGTGATGACTCATGCCTATAATCCTAGCTAATCAGGAAGCAAAGATCAGGAGGATCACGGATGGAAGCCAGGCCTTGAAAAATAGTTCACGAGACCCTATCTCAAAAAAAACAATCACAAAAAAGGGCTCAAGATGTAGGCCCTGAGTTCAAACTCCAGAACCACAAGAAAAGAAAAGAAAATTAGGGGGCTGGTGGAGTGGCTCAAGCGGTAGCATGCCTGCCTAGCAAGCACAAGGCCCTGAGTCCAAACCCCAGTACCACCAAAAAAAAAAAAAAATTAGGAACTGGAGGTGTGGCTTAAGCAGTACAGTGCCTGCTTTGCAAATTCAAAGCCCTAAGTTTTAACCCCAGTCCCACCCAACAAAAAAAGTAGAAAGAAAATTAGGGGGCAAAACTGGAAAACATTCAGTGTCTTCATTTGGCTGGTGTCCACTCTTGCAATACACAAGCAAGAACAGGCTGGGAGCTACGCTCCAAAGAGCAGTGAGAACTGAGCAGACCCCACAAGTGGCAATCTGGCAAAAAGAGTAAATACCATGGGAACTTTCCAGAGCTAGTTTAATACACCCAAATAGGAATGTTTCAGTTGGTAATCAAGTATTATAACCCAAACTGCAACACTATTTGCTGAAACAAAACCAAAAGTGCTATCTGCCGACATGAAAGATTGGTAGCTATGTACCATAGCCCAACATTAACTTCCGATTCCCCCCACTTTCCCCTCACCACTTCACCGCCCCACCCCCCCACACACACACACCTGATTCTTCTTTGCAAAAACAAAACAAATGCACCTAAGGAAAATCCAGGAACTCAAAGCAGTGTGATGTAACTCCTCCAAGATCCCCACCATAAAACAAGTAAGAGTTTAACTGTTTTTTCTTCTACAATTAAAATGGAACATAGACAGTTCCTAACTGTCTATGATAAATTAGCTAGGGAGCTTGTTTAAAATATATTCCTACTTCTTACCTCCATACCAACCCTAATTCTGTTTCAGAAGAACTACAGCTGGACTGGAAGGCTCCTTTTTTAAAAGTCCTCAGACAGAAAAATTCTGATGGGCAGCTGAATTTAAGAAACATTAACCAGTCAACAGACATTTACCAATAAAATTAATAAAAATAAAAGGTTCTACATAAAGGATACTTTAAATCATCTAAAATATAAGTAGGATTGATCCTGCTAAGACTCCAAGAACTACAAAGATTACAAGATGTTAGTTAAGAACCAAGATACTTTCCCATTGTACAGAGTTGTTAGTTGTAAGAAATAGTTCCCCCACATTTTTCTACATGGAAGTAAAAAAATGGAGGACTGGGCCAGGTGCATGGGGCTCATACCTGTAATCTTCACTACTCGGGAGGCAAAGATCAGGAGGATCACCATTCAAAGCCAATCCAGGCAAATAGTTCATGAGACCCTATCTGGAAAAAACACCCAACACAAAACAGTGCTGGTGGAGTGGCTCAAGTGGCAGATTACCTACCTACCAAGCATGAGAACCTGAGTTCAAACCCCAGTACTGCAAAAAAAAAAAAAAAAAAAAAAAGGAGGGCTGGGGATGCAGTGTAGCTCAGTGGTAGAACACTTGCCTAGCTAGCATTTGAAAGGCCTGGGTGCCATACCCAGCACTACCAAAAAAAAAGGTTAAAAAGGGAACTTCTTTCACTGAGAAGCATTCAGGAGACTTTAAATGACCGTGACCAGGGGCCACTGATTAAGACTAGTAGAGCAAAGCTTTATTCAGGAAAATTCTTTTTTTTATTATTATTATCATTTATTACTGTACTGGGGGTACACTGTGACATTTACAAAAGTTCTTACAATATATCATACTTGAATTCACCCTCTACATCACAGGAAAATTCTTTCACTCACTGTATTCATTTCTTTAATTCATTCCTTTCATCCAAAGAATAAATATTTTCGTCCACGGAGTTATGCTAGGCAAGTGGAGTTTACAAAAGTTTAAGAGCTCCTGATTGAATACACTAGTACATCCGAGGTGCCTGTATGAGTGTCCAGAAAACCCCTAAGAACCTAAAGTCCTCAAGGAGAGGATAAAGCTTAGCCCCCCAAGGAGCAGCAGAGCACCATTTGAGTAAAACTAAAACCGGAATGGTGGTAATGAGTCTGGAATGGCCATGGGGCTCTGGAGCCTAGAATGCTATGCTGAACCCAGGGGAAAGTCCTGATTTTTAAAAAGGTAAGTTTTAGGAAGATAAAGTTGGCTCCAGTTGTGAGTCCCTGGGCAAATTTATCAAAATATTCTCCCCTCAGTTTCTTTCCTTATGAGAGCAAGAATTCCATTTCCTTTCCACAGCTCCTACCAGACACAATGAGCACTCAATACGTGTTAAGTTGAAATGACACAATGCTATCCACAATCATAAGTTAATTTTGTCAAAATATTTGCTGTTTAACTCATAGAAGAATGATTCTGCCAAGTTCTTTCCATATAGCTAACCTAAATCTATTCTGTTTCAATTAAACTCTACATTGCCTTGTTTAGTCATCCATGGAATTAAAACTGACAAGTTTTCATTCTCCTTATTATAAGCAAAGTCTAAAAAGCTTATACCTTAGCCTTTAATCCTTCCTCCTTAGAAATCAGCATCTAGTTTTATATGCGGAAAAGGAGTCTGAAAGGACAGAGGCAGTGCAACTGTTTCTTGCCAGAGAGTACTATGAAATGCTCAAATAACTGGGAATGTTTCTATGTTTCTTTATCTTATTTGCTTCATAAAACAAACTAAACATTACCCTCAAACTAACTTTACTCATCACAATAACATATGACAGAAGAACTGCCAAACTATTTGATACCCAGCCAATGGGGCAGGCCAAGGCAAACATATTGATCACAAAAGTCTGTAGAGTAGGTAAGCAGAAAGCCAGGCAGTCTGCTATCCCAGAGCATTCTTCAATAAAGACAAGCACTACACTGTCAAGGCTCAGACCATTCCTTATTAGAAAAGTCCTAATTGTCTACTGGAAATTTATATATAAATATTTTCTCTCACTATTTGAACTTATGATCAGAATTTTTTATGGTTGTATCCTTTCCCAATTTCAAAACTTAAAAAGTTAACTTTATTATAAAGTTCATCATTAAACTTTATTATTCTAATAACTTTCCCACCTGAGGAATCAATCCTGACACTAACTTCTAATCCTCAAGTATAATTCAAGAATTCCCTTTCTATTATGATAATGGCCAGAAACATGAACACCACAAAAACAGGGAATTTTATTGTTGTTAAAGAATAGAACGTAAGCAATTTTAAGCTTTGGTGAGTTCTTGAGCTTCTCAAAGACTTTTTTTTTTAATTTTTATTTTATTCATATGTGCATACAATGTTTGCACCACCCCCACCCCCTCACTTCCTGACAGAAACTATTTTGCCTTATCTCTAATTTTGTTGAAGAGAGAGTATAAGCAATAATAGGAAGGAACAAGGGTTTTTGCTAGTTGAGATAAGGATAGTTTTACAGGGAGTTGACTTGCATTGATTTCCTGTGCATGTGTGTTACCTTCTAGGTTAATTCTTGATCTAACCTTTTCTCTAGTTCCTGGTCCCCTTCTCCTATTGGCCTCAGTTGCTTTAAAGTATCTGCTTTAGTTTCTCTGCATTGAGGGCAACAAATGCTATCTAGTTTTTTAGGTGTCTCACCTATCCTTGTACCTCCCTTGTGTGCTCTTGCTTTATCATGTGATCAAACTCAAGTGTCTTTTTTTAAACATCTCCTAACATTAACACAGCCTTACCTTACTAAGAAGCAGTTATACAGGACACAAAACGAAATGGAAAGGACTGGAGGCATAGTTCAAATGGCAGACCACTTGCCCAGAATGCAAGAGGCCCTAGGTTCAACACCAGGACCACCAAAAAAAAAAAAAACCAGTCTAGAGTTCTGAAATATTTGGAGCAAGTGGCAGAGTACCTGCTTAGCAAGCATGAGGCTCTGAGTTCAAACCCCAGTGACATACAACAAAATGAAACATGATAGTTTACTTTGCACAAATCTGCACACCAAATCCAGAAACAGGCTAGGCTTCCAACAACAATCAGGCTGTGACTCTACAATTTGTAAGTGGACAATTTGGCCTTGGGAACTTTTGTCTCTTTTAGCAAATACTTCTCTCTGCTGAGATCATTTAAAGTTTATTATGGCATTTTAATGGATGGCACAAAATGGAATTTCCTACCCTCATGCACCAATACGTAGATACTATGCTCATTTGATGCATCCAGACACCATTACTTAGGACTCTGCACCCTCCCCTTCTTAAGATGCTTCATTTCCAGGATGCTACTGCCTATTCTCTTTATGGGGCCAGTTTCTTGCCTTCCAGTCACAGTTAACTATACCCTCCTAGACCTTCCCTGAGCTATCCTAGCTAAAGTAAGTCATCCCATCACACCACAACTTCCTCCTACATCTCAGCTTCCTCATCATTTTGCTCACACCAATTATCACAATGTCACTTTCCCCCTCTCCCTCTCAATCCAGACTGTAAATGGAAGAGCAAAGGATCTGAATCTGTGCATCCCACACCTGGGATAGAGCGAGCACTGTAATCAATACTCAATACACATTTGCTAAATGAATGCTGCAGTGCCAAAGGAGCTACAGAACTGCCAAAAACATTTAGTCTGGAAAGGGGGCAACACGCCTTGAAAGCATTTTAACCTATTATGGAGTAACTTCTCTGAATCTTACCAACTGGATCATAGTGCAAAAGAGTCAGTTTCTCTCGGAGTCGGCTTCTCTTGGTGTTGAAGGAAAAACCTGTCCCAGCTTGGCTCACCATTTTCACCAGAATTGTTCTAAGATTAAAAAGGAAGCTATTAGGTGAATTCAAGTATGATATATTTGATACACTGTAAGAACCTTTGTAAATGCCACAATGTACCCCCACCCAGCACAATAAAGGAGGGGGGGAAGGAAGCTGTTATAAACTGAGAGCTGGGGAATACACTAGACTGTCACGAGCGACAGCACACTGAGAACCTTGTGGAGTCACAGCAGTTGTGAACATTAGTTGGCTACAAGAAGGTTCAGTTCTAAGTGAGCTATGCTTCCCATAAAATACTGTTTTGATTCCCAATGTTTAGTCCACTACACAGAGTTACTTGGTAATGACCTAACCAAAACAGTGAAAACAATCAAGCCACATTAGGGGACTAGCCTGTTCCTCTCTCATGAGAACAGAAGCCAAGAGAGGAAAAAAAACAAAAGTCCTGGCAACCACAGCTGGCCAGTGAAACAATGATAAAGATAGTTACTTCAGAAAGAACCCTCTCTTACAGGGCATGAGTGACAAAAGTACAATCAGCAAGAAACAGAATTTAGAAAGCAAAAGTTTTACACTGTTCATGTACAAACCCTGTGCCCCTTTGTATTTCATTTAAGTTACAGTCATCCAAAGCAGTAAGTCTGTGTTTGCCTCACTGGACCTTTAAATACCTGTGCTGTTTACTCTTTCATTTGTCTTATCTCCTCATGTAGACCATGTTATTTCAATGCAATTCCAAAACAAATTGAAGCATTTCATACTACACTACACGTCACTGCATTACTTTCAATGTACAGTACAGTGTCTCAAAAGAGACATACAATATTTATTAAGATAAACAATAACTAGTCATTCATGCAACAAAGATTCAACAAATCTCCATCAAGTGCCTACTCTTGAAAAGCACCAGGGGAAAAATAAAGCTCTCTAAATCTTTGTCCTCTAGCAGCTAAAGGTATGGTATGGAAGGTAAGTTGGCACATAAGGCCTAAAAGTAAAACATATATGACAAATGTCACAAAAAAGGTGCAAATAACATGAAAGATTCCTACAGAATTTGAGGATAAGGAATTCTGATACAAATAACTGAATTGTGGCAAAAACTGTGAATCAATAAAAGATGTTGGGAGGGGATACTAACATACATGTTTTTCATTAACTTTAATCCCAAAAAATTAGTTTTAAGAAATTTTGATGTCATGAGTTAAAAATCAGGCTGGTTTAGAATTTTCCTATTTTTAACAGAGAAATCTTCAGTTACTGTCTATAAAATTTATCTTGAAGGCATGGCTCACACCTGTAATCCTAGTTACATGGGAGGTTGAGATTGGAAGGATCACAGGTGGAGGCCAGCCTGGGCAAACAGTTCACAAGACCCCAATCTCCAAAATAACCAGAGCAAAAATGGACTGGAGCTGTGGCTCAAGCAGTAGAGCATGTGCTTGCAAACACATAATCCTGAGTTCAAACCCCTGTCCACCAAAAAAATAAACAATGGACTGGAGGTGTGGCTCAAGGGTAGGGAGAGCACCTGCTTTGTAAATACAAGCCTTTCCTTAGTTCAAACCCCAGTCCCACCAGTTTGATATTTCTAATTTCTCTGATAACAGCGTGGAGTCTTTAATCTTTGCTATTTTTGAAGTTTGTATACTATGAATGCAAAGGATTACAAAACTCATAAACAGGCTTTATGATTTAATCAAATCACAGCTTATTCAGTTAGATTCCTGTAGGAACTCCAGATAAATAGCTCCCGGTCCTCAGTTTGAAGAGACAAATTTGGTGGTAGTCCAAAAAGAGCATAGCCAGACAGTTTGTTTAGGAACAAGGCAGTCAGCTCATAAATCCTGGGACTAGAAAAGACACAAGAGCTCCTTTAAGCAAAGTATTTGAATGTTCACTGAAGTTGTTCAGGAGAACAGGAGAGCAATAAAGACAGTCCCTCAGGATTTTTCAACTTTACCACAGTGTGAATGCAAAGCTTTCAATAGAAGCTAGACTTCAATTTTGATCTTTTCCCAGACTAGCAGTATGTGGTAAGATACTCCAGTGACGCTGGGCAGCAGTTGCTGCAGCTCCCCATCAGCCACAAGATCACAAAAGGAAGCAGCCAATTCTCCACAGTGTATTGGGATGCTAAGTGCTGATGTTCTGTAAGTTAAGGTGTGTGACATGCATTTTCAGCTTACCATATTTTCAACCTACAACAGATTTATTTATCAGGAGGTAACACCATTATAGGTCAAAAAGCATCTGTATTTTTTGAAAGAATTCTTAAAAACAAAGTAATTAATCAAGCAAGTAGACCTCAAACCAACTTTAAGGAAATCAAAGCCAAATGCATAGTTTAATATAAGAACATTTTGATAGCAGCTGAACTAACAAACCTAACATAAGCAAGCAAAGTGCAAATAAAATAAAAACTTTTACTTACTTTGACTTGCTCTTGGCAACTTTTGTTGTGTAAAGATTGGAAGAGAAAAAGTATATATGTTTATTATCGCTCTTATGCAAAATTCATATAAACATCATATAAACATCAGTAGTAGACAGAAATATTTAATTCATGAAGTATGCCATAAATTTTCACTCAAGTAACTAATCCCTAGATAACAGAAAACCCAACAGCATTTTACAGAAACAAGGTAAGATCCAATCAAAGCAACACAGTTCCGACTGCAATACTTTGCACAGTCATTGCACTTGGACTGGCTACTTTTCAAGTCTTTCTAAAGTAGTATTTACTCCACGTTTTCCTTTTTTAGGGTGCAAAAACTGCACTTGTAACAAGCCTCCTGTTTAACAAATCAGGCTTTGCAAGTTACAGCACTATCAGGTGAAGTGGCGAAGGAAAAATAATCTAGCCAGAAAGCCAGCCTGGGGCAGGGCAGAGCACTGACGGGGAAGTCAAGGGATGTCTTCCACTGCCCAGCGCCGTCGGGCAGCTCAATGCCCCTCTCAGGAGTGGTTCCCTCATTTTTAGAGTTCGAAATAAGTGGGCCAGAAATTCTGAGGCCCATCCAGTTGGGACATCCAGTGATTCTTCTGACACGCCCCTACACCGCCCCCGCCCCCACGCCGCCTAAGCAGACCAAAAGTCGTGCTTTCGGTGTTCACACCGAGCACGAGCCGGTGTCACCGTCCAGCTGTTCCCACACACACACACACACACACACCCCGCAGCCGCCGGGACCCGCCCGTCCCCGGCCCCCGCCGCAGCCTCCAGCCCTACTTACAGGAGACCGCGGACAGCAACATGGCGACCGCACCCCTGGACCATACGCCACCGGCCTCCAAGCGCCCCGCAAACAACTGCTTCCGGGACAGGGGTCGGTTCCGGAAGAGGACATCCGGGAGTTGCCCGAGGCCACGCCCCCCAGCTGGAACCTGCAATTCGTCTGGCTTTTTGCTCTTTCCACCGTGTGTGTTTGGGTTTTGTAGTGGTGGACGGTTGAATCCCCTGTTCCAAGTACTCAGGATTCGCGCCCCGGGCCCTGGTTCCTACTCGTGGGTCAGAAAAAGGTGCCTTGCTTATTTATTTCATTAATCACCGCAGGGCACCGGAGGCTCACGTCTGTAATCCTAGCTACTTGGGAGGCTGAGATGAATAGGATTGCGGTTCGAGGCCAGCCCAGGCAAATAGTTCTTGAGACTCTCCCTTTCCCCCATATCCAGAATAACCAAAGCAAAATGGCCTGGAGGCATGGCTCAAGCGGTAGAGCGCCTGCTTTGCAAGCGTGAAACCCTGAGCTCAAATCTCAGTCCCAACAACAAAAAAAAAAGTAATCGCAACCACCTGTATTAAAGCCTCAGAAACTGTTCGTTGTACCTCAGCCACTCCAGACTATCAGCCCCTAATATTTCCTTTAAATATGTAGATAGAAAGTCTCTTCCTACCCAACTCCGCCACCTGGTTAAGGCCAACTCTGTCCCTTCAGAGTTAGGAACTTCACCTGAGTATCCCCCATTCTTTAATTTTCTGTTGGTTCCCTGAGAGATGCTCCTGTGTATCTCAACTACTGTATCCGAACACACATAGCACAGAGCATGACAATAGGGGCAGAATAACTTTGCCTGGAAGCACTCACATAACTTGCCTAAGGTCACAAAACTAGTGCGTGGCAGTTAGAATTTAAACCCAGATCTTGCCTGACTACAAAGACTGGTGTCTCCAATGGAATTTTATTCAGCTACAAAGAGGAATGAAACTTTGTCATTGGCAAGTAAATGGATGGAACTGGAGAACATAATCTTAAGCGGAGTTAGCCAGGCTCAGAAGGCCAAAAGTCATATGTTCTCCCTCATATATGGATTATAGATCTAAAACAAATGCAGTAATATTATTGGATATAAGGGGAGAACAAGCACAGGAGGAATAGGGAAAGGGAAGGAAACCTAAAACTTGAATGTGGTTGATGTGCTCCCTGTTGAGGAGTGAATATAGTAATCTTAAACTGGCAGAGGCCACTATGGGAAGGGGACCAGGAAGTAGTAAAGAGGTCTAGTAGAGATGAACCAATGTGGGTTGTGATACACCTGAGCATGGAAGTAATGCTAGGAATATCTCTGTATAACTATCTTTATCTCAAACTAGCAAAATATTTTCTCTTCAACAAATCCGAGAACAAGAGGGCAGAACAGGTGCTGCCTAGAAGCAGGGTTTGGGAGGGATGGGAGAGGAGGTGGGGGGAGGTGGCCCAAACAATGTATACATATGTGAGTAAATGTAAAAATGGTGAAATTTTTAAAAAAATTTTGAAGACTGGTGTCTCTTCCACTGTACATTATGATCTACCACTGAGCCATCATTCTTCATGTCTCTGCAAGGAACTTGAGCTCCAACGTCCGGGGACTTCATCCGTAACCTCATTTCCCAAATGACAATCTTGGACTTCGGGATTTTTTTCTAAACTCGTTTAATCTATAAATTTTGTGCAGACAAAAAAATTATAGACAAATGAAATAAGATTGTATCATAGATTATCTTCATTGAAAGCAGTATAGTTACTTGAAAGAAAATTCAGTTCTTTGCAGGTGCCCAAATCCTTCTTTACCTTGTGCAATTCACCTTCGGGCAAAAAACAATAAAATAAAAAAGCAGCATTAGGTGCTCAAGAGGATAATGTTTTTTTATCTGGGAAATACCTTTATATAACTTACATGAAAAGAATATAATGGGTGTGAGGGCGATCTGGCTGCGACATCTGTCACCCCATGGATCGCTGGATTGATTCGGCTGATCTGGCTGGCTAGGCGGGTGTCCCCTTCCTCCCTCACCACTCCTTGTGCTTCCCTCCCGAAGCTGCATGCACTGGGTGGAAGAGGACGACCATCTCCAATAGAGTTCAGTCAAGGGTATATGAGTAGCTGCGCATCCCTTCTAGAACCTCCAAACAAGCTCACAAGAAAAGAATATAGAACTGGAAGTCACAGAGCATGAATTCTAGACTTTGTTCTGTCCCTTGGAAAGTTACTTTTAACTTCTTAGGACTCAGGTCCATTGCTCAATGAATCTTATCCCTAACTGTGCATGAGACTCATCTGAGATCTTTCCAAAGATCCAGAAGAGGCCCAGAGCCTGTCTGTACAGTATTCACACATGCACTCACTTTTCTATACAGAATAATTTCAAACATACTAAAAGGTTGAAAGGAGGGATGGCAGAGGGGCTCAAATAGTAGAATGCCTGAATAGAAAGCGCAAGTCCCTGAATTCGATCCCCAGTACTGCCAAAAAAAAAAAAAAAGTCGAGAAGATAGTGCAAAAACAAATCATATACCCAATTCAGCAAATGTTACTCTATTTATGTACATATTGGGGGGGTGTTGTATAACTAGTGGGGGTTTTGCTGAGCTGTGTGAAAGTAAACTGCAACATCACAACCCTTCACCCTGAATGGTGTACCTATCAGGAATAATGTGCCAGGCGCTGGTGACTCATGCCTATAATCCTAGCTACTTAGGAGGTAGAGGTCAGGAGGATTAATGGTGGGAAGCCAGCCCAGGCAAATAGTTTGGGAGACCCTATCTCGGAAATACTCAACAAGAAAAGGGCTGGTGGAGTAGCTCAAGTGGTAGAGCACCTGCCTAGCAAGTATGAGGCCCTGAGTTCAAACCCCAGTACTGCAAGAGTAAATTTTTTTTATTAATTTTTTTTTATTTTTTTATTATTCATATGTGCATACAATGCTTGGGTTATTTCAAGAGTAAATTTTTTTCACTTTACTAAGAATCAGAATAAGAAATTGGTATCATAGTCATTTCCAATGATGACAAAGAGGTTCTTCCCCTTTCTTAAATGTTTAGTGTCACTATAATGGCTTTTTACTCATGGTTTTATAATTATCTGAGGTCACTATACTTTTTGATGCTCAGATTTACCAAGATGTGGCCATTAAGAGCTCCCTCCAATGTTTGCTTGTTTTGTTTTGTTTTTTTCCAGCACTGGGGGTTGAACTCAGGGCCTCACACTTGCTCTGTGGGAGCTCTACCACCCCAATCACTCTGTCAGCCCTCCGATGTTCTTTCGACACATTCCCCTCCATGCTTTCTGTCACAGGCTATTGCAGGTTAACCTTGTACTTTCTTTGGCCCAGACCTGGAATCAGCTATTTCCCCAAGGTGCTCTGGCCCCTTTTTTGTGGGGAGTGATGTATAGAAGCCATGATCTGGTACACAACCACTGGACTAGATTAGTGGATTTCAAGCTTTCTTTTAAACCATGGGGCTCTTCATTCAAATGTAATACATCTCAGAAGTAAAATAAAACTCAATGTAAGATAAAGCTGTATGTTTTGCGTGTGTGTGTGTGAGCATGTGCTTCAGGGGATTAAACTCAAGGCTTTGCATTTGCTGGGCAAATACTCTGCTATTTGAACCATGCCCCCAGCAGCAAAGCTGCACCTCTTGATAGATGTCCTCAGAACCCTGGACTCCATGGGTCCCAGAAGCTCAATAGAATGGCTATGTTCTCTTCCAGCCCTGTGCTGTGGATTACAGTCCAAGGTTTTAAGCCCCACCCACAGGACCCTGGAGCTCCTGCCCACTTCCCGCTACGGACAGCTTGCTTCCCACACTGCCTGACCATGCAGACAGTAAATGCATAGACGCCGTGTAAAGAACGTGTTTCAGAGAGGGCTACTGCAAATGATGCTGGTAGGTGTCAAGTAAAATTATGAGGCCCAGGATGTGATTTGGCAGGGTGAAGATCACTGGGGGCCTCATAACAGTGGCTTCTATGAAGAACATGAGGCAAAAGCTTGAGGACAGACTCATAAAAAGAGATACTGTCTATAACTTGGTCCTGAATTGTTGCAATATGAAGCTTAAAACATCACCTATGAAGTTCTCACAACCAAAATCAATTCCCCAAACTTGCTCAGCATCCCCTACCCTTGAGGTTTCTCCCAAGTTTAGTATGTTACAAGTTTCTAGTTGCTCAAGTCAAAGCCCAACTTGCTACCTCTTTCTCTCCCACCCATGAGTAAGTTATGTCATTTCATCAGTGAGGACTTCCCTGGCCACCCTATGTAAAATAGCAGTTCTCAGACTCTGCAGACAAACTCCCTATTCTACCTACTCCAATCTGTATTTTCCTTAAGGAGCATTTGCTGTCATTTAATTTTGTTTGTGTACTCATTCATCTCCCTACAGTCTTTGTCCACCAGAACATAACTTTTTAAAATCAGGGTTTATTTAATTTCATGTTGTTTGTTAGAGTCCACATCTTATACAGTACCTTCTCATATAAGCACTATTTCTTTCATATACTGCTAAATAGAATAGGTACTAAGTGATAGAAAGTAATATTTTTCCCCAAGTTTGGTAAGGAAATAGTTAGCAATTAAGCTATTTTACCAAAAGAAACACTTTCAATTGGGATGAAAGTCTCGCTTATCATCTAACAATTAGAGGTGTTTTATTACCTTAACATTACAACAGTTTATTTGTAATTTTATATAATTACATATTATAAAGTTGATTGTGACAGTAAACTAGGTATATCTTAGATATTAATAAAAATAACTTTCTTTGAAGTTTTATGAGGCACTTACCTTGTTTGGGTAAAAGTTAGTTTTTCCTTAGAATGTACTGATGAAAATTCCAACCTATCTAGCAAATAATTCATTCAAGAACAATGTGATGCCTTTGATATGTGAGATACCATGTAACAAGATGACTCTGCCATCATTTGGAGACAGAATATTGAAAGCCTTCCATAGAGAGGCTAAGTATTCAGAAGCTAGGTCTGGACCATCCTCCCTGTGAGGCATTGACAGAATATGCTAGCAGGGTCAGATTCCGCACTGCTGAATAGTCAGTTCTTATGAACTTAAGATCAAGATCTCTGTCATATTCCCTACCTGCTGTATTCCCAGTACCTAGAACAGTGCCGACCATAGCAATTAATATCTTTCAAATGAATGAATGAATGAATGAATCTGAGATGAGAGTGTTACCTAAATTATTAATAAATATTTAAGTTTCAATGGCAGGTAAGTATTTATGGATTATCTATAGTTTCAGTGTTCAGAAGAATGCAAAAGCTTACCTTTAAAAAGAGATAGCATACAGGCTGGCTCTGGAATTCCTGAGTGGAATAGAAAGGAAGCAGTGGCTTTCTAGTGTCATTGGTTCATGCTGCATCCACCTGTTACTTACCTCGAACATGTTGTTGGCAGTCAGAGTTAATTAAAATGTTTATTGTTTATTAATATAGCTGTAATTCATGATTTTTTTTACCTGAATTTACATAATGAGCTGTCTATGCCATGTAAAAGTACAGAACAACTAGAGCACTGTGGTAGCCCAGACAATAAAGTGCAGTCTTTAAGGGTACCCTCTTTGGGAGGTGGGGTGTAGAAGAGAGGAGAAGGTACAACTGTTTAGCCTGGATTCTCAGCTCAGAGAGGTAGGTAAAGGAAGCAGACACCCACTCTAGGTCAGGGTTTTATGCACAGCGTCTGTGTCATATTGGTGGACGCTATTCCCTAAAGTTAGTGATGGGATTCACACCTGAGGATCTGGAGGCTATGCCTCTTTTCTGCTGAGCTAGGAGGCCCCTGACTGCCTTTGAAGGGCCCTTTCTGACCCATCCCACCCCACACCTGTCCTCTCAGAGCAGCTAGTGGGCTCCTCTGCACCCCTCAGGCAAGTGGTCTGCCCCAGTCTTGGGACCTAAGAGCTTCTAAAACTCTGTATTTTACTCCCTGTTCCCCCAAGAAGGGGATAACACAAGGATGATGTTCCACTCACATTTTTGACAAATACATACTGGGCACTTTCTGTGTCAGGTAATTCTCTGTCAGGCCATTCTGTCTTCTCAGCCTTACAGAGTGGGAGGATCTTAGGGAAGGACAGAAGCAAAGTCACAGAAGTATCTAGAAAATTGGCAGTGAGCATCTTCCTAGGTCTAAATGTGGGGAAAGGATGACTTGGGGCTAGATAATCCAACAGTTTGGAGTCAGGCCTGAGTTCTGTGGGCAGCAGCACACAGAATGAAGAGATGTGATCAGTTTCCGCGATACAGCATCTGAGCACATGCCATTTTCCAGGTAATCGGGAGAGAGGCAAGGACTCTCCCATCCCACTCAAAGACCCCCAAAGATTCCTTTGGGACAATGTGCACTTTCCCCGCTCTGCAGGTTAATGCCTTTTTATTTAGTTAATACATGTATTTGGTGTTTCCTTAACAATTGGCAAGCTCTTCACATTCACTTATTACATCAGAGCAGCCACTCAGTCTTTTTTGAGAGGGAAAGGGCAGGGAGGTATCAAAGAGCCCTTTGAGAATCCATTAAAACTATGGTTTAGCTTTTCCAGAAAAATGTACATATGCCCCCCCCAAACAATTTTACCTGCACTTTGACTGCACTTTGTCTTCAACAAAGAGAATCACATAGGAAACTTTATAAACTATTTATTTTGCCTTCCATCTCCAGGGCTTCCTTTAATTGATCTAAGTCAGTTCTGGATATTGAATATGATTATTTGTTTGTTTTTGTGGTGCCAGGCCTGGGCTTTGTGCTAGGCAAGCACTGTACCCCAGAGCTACTTCCTTCGCCCCCATTGAGGTTTTGTTTTGTTGGTGGCACTGGGGTTTGAACTCTGGGCCTTACACATAATAGACAGGCACTCTTACCACTTGAGCCACTGCACCAGCCCTTTTTTGAGTGTGTGATGGGTTTTTTCAACACAGGGTCTCCTGAACTATTTGCCTGGGGCTGGCTTCAAACCGTGATCCTCCTGATCTCTGACTCCTAAGTAGGTAGGATTACAGGCATCCAACTCCCATCGAGATTTTTTAACTCCCTAGGAGATTCTTATGCACAGCCAAGATTGAAAAGTACTGAACGAGGGCTTTGGAGATTCCAGACTAAGACCACTGTCATACATGGCAAGCTACTAGTGTGTCCCTTTAATTTGCTTTGCTTTTCTCATTACTCTTATCTGGGTAATGAGAAAAGAAAGTGGCCAATTCCAAAGAATGAGGAAGTCTTGAAGCTGTAAGCAATGAGAGGAGGTGCTCACGTACATTTCAGAAGGCTGCAGAACACGTGGCAAAGAAGAAGCTCTGAGACAGAGACCAAAAGCAGAAAGTTTGATTGCCTTCCAGAAAGATGAATGGAAGTCCATCAGATAACACCCTTCACACCCAGGTCCTTCACCTGCCTATAAGAAGAGCCGAAAACACTCTAAAAAGACTGACAGGATGAGTCTTTGGGGAAAGTCAACCAGTTACATGTGTGGTTTCATTGGTTGGTGAGGTGGGTGGGGAGGATGAAGTAGGTGGGTGCTGAAATAAAGTACCCGAGAGGGTGTGGAGGGTTAGAGGCAATGAGCTGAAACAGGCAGAGGAGGAAGAAGGTGAGGACTGGTCAAGGAGAGGCATTCCTGTAATGGGTGGGAAGCGGTGCTGCATCTCACCAGCTGGAGAGGCAGCCAGCAGAGAAGAACTGCACGTGAGCTGAAGGCTGATGCTGCCTTTTCCAGGCCATATGGCTCTGAGCAAGGCCCTGGGCCTCCCTTTTTAAAGTAGGGTTTGTGGGGTAACATCAGATTATTTCTAAGGTTTTTTTTCCCTACATTCATGGAACTTCACATGACCTCCTAAAACGCTCTCTGATGGTTTCAAACCTGGTACCCATCAGAATCAGCTGAGTGGAGTGTGGGGACGGTGCTAGGAGCTCATCTGGTGCTTTGGGAGTCACTGTTCTGCCCATGAGGGTCTTGTTAAGGGGTCAGTTCTGAGGCAGTGGTCTGAAGTGAGAGTGAGATTCTGCATTTCTAACAAGTTAGCAAATGATGCCGGTACTGCTGACTGTTCATCCTAACTACTCAAAGTGTAATCCAGACAGAATCCTTAGCAGCAAGAGAAGCACTTGAGAGCTTTCTCCGAATAAAGAATCTCAGGTCCCACCCCAGACCTACTGAATCAGAATCTGCCTTCTAACAAGATCCCCATATGATTTAAATGCACGTTAAAGTTTGAGAAGTGACTTACTGATTGAACAACAAAGGCTGAAATCTGGGAATGGGAGAACAAGTCTCATTTCCTTAAAAATGGAGTAGAAGTCAGAGAAGGGCAGGGATCTCCCTTGTTTTGGTTGCTGTTATATTTTGAGGCCTAATACAGTGTCTAGTATGTAATAGGGTCTCAATAAATATTTGTCAAATGGCTGGACAAGGTAAGACTTCAGTTTCTAGAGCCAGAGCATAAGGCCAGTGTGGGATCAGCAACCACCGTGAGAAAGATCTTGAGAGCTCCCCTACCCAGGGCAAGATTGGTCCTAATGCTGGCACAGAGCAGAACTCATGGCCAGTTGGCAAGAGCATGTTAAGTTGTCTCATCTATAAAGATTAAAAGGCTACATGGAAAAGTAACCATGAGGATAAGCCGGCCTTCTCAGGCAAGTCTACTACAAGGACCAGGGACTGAATCACCCAGTGCAAAGGTGGGTGGCCAGAGAAGCCCTTGGCCTAGAAATAACTCATCCAGTCTCTAGGGTTGATTCCATGACATTGCTTCAAACATGTTTATAAGGGCTGGAATTTAGCTCAGTGGTATAGTGCTTGCCTAGTATGTGTGAGGCCCTGGGTTCAATCCCCAGCACCAAAAAAAGAAAAGACAAAAAAAACCAAACATGTTTATAATAGGTAAAACTTAATACACTGCAGCATCAATTTGAGTATTTCTCTCCTGCATTCCAAATAGATGCTAGTATGACATTTCCCAGGGTCAAAGGCAACCACTATGGCTCTTGTGGGTCAAGTCTAAATTCCATGTGATATAAGCAGATTGGGCAAAAGTTTTAAATCTGACAAAGAACAAACAGTGTTTGATATTAACTAACCTCAGCGGAATAGATCAATAGCTCATATTTGAAGTGATCATTATTTTTAGACCTCAGGGGTGCCAGTCTAGAAAAGAAGGCATTCTTAGAGCCCCTGCACCATAAAAAAGAAAAAATATTTCTGTATGTTTTTCCTATATGTTATATTATCCAGACTTTCCAGGTAATCCTGACAGTAGGAGTGTCAGGATTTCAGCCAGAGTATTATCCATTTTCCTTACGCCCTACGCACAAATTGGGCTGAAGATTTCTGACAAATTCTTCACAATACCAAATCCTTTTTTTCTAATGATTATTTTAAATATACTTTGGACACAAGAGAATGATTTTTAAGGCAGCGTTGTTTCTCTCATTCCCACAGATATTATACCCTCTTAACTACCTCCGCCTTGGACTGGATCCCATGGTTAAGGTAAAATGAAATGACCACATTAAGAGCCACACCAGTCATGGCTGGTTCCCAAAAATAAGTATTTGAAAAGGGATAATAATTTTCCATTACTCCTTCCTCTCCACTGATCTGATCCTCAACCTCATTTCTAACTGTTCTAGGAAGCTTGGATCTATAGAGGGACGACCCTGAAAATGTCTCTGTAGGTTCTCCAGGGGGATTGAAAGATGGTTCCTGCCCAATGTGCAGTCTCCCACTTCCCCTCCGCCAGCTGCCAGGTCCATATAAGCAGGGAACAAGAAATCAGACATTAGACAAGTGATTTAAATTCCTTGTAGGCAACTTTCCTGCTACAGACCCATGTAAATGTATCCTAGAACCTTTGTTGGCTTGGGAAACAGTGGTGAATTAACTTTCTCCTTTGTTTTAGAATAGCATTCAACGGCAAGTTGCCACAGTCATGCAAATTCTCAGTCTTTTTAAACCGTTTTCAAATGAGTTGATGTGTCATTTTGTTGACCTAGAGAGACAACCAGTTGTCATGTTCACAAGAATGACCTAACTTGAGCTTCTGTGGTTTGGGATCCTGCCTGCCTGGGTTTCACCCTGTTTTGCTTCCAAGGCAGGATCCTGGTCTCATAGCCAAGAGATTGTGGTTAGTTTCCTGGTCTCCACCCCAAGTGGGGACACACCTGCACCCCTGAGGGAGAGAGAGCCTGTGGAGGGTCCGCGAGGCCAGGACTGAGTCACTCAGCTGGAGACATGTCAAAAAGCATTAGAACAGCAGTTTGGCACTTTGGCAACAAGAACCCACACAGAAAGTCTTCTGTATGTTAACATTCTAGTCCATTTTTGAACTAAGCCAAGAAAAGGAATTAAAGTATGGTGTCACCAGACTTTAACTTAGAGTTTTTTCTTCATGTGGAATCAACCCAAAAGAAACCTGAGCTCCACCCAAAAGTCCAGGGGAGGTAAAAGTCTCCCACCTGAAAACACTGCAACCCACAATCACTCTCTTCTACTCCCTACACTTCATAGTCCTGTTCTAAAACCATAGGGATTCAGTAAACCACACTATAAGCCATTGTTTTAGATTTTTCCATCCAAATCACTTTTCTCTTTTGGAAAATTACTTGAATTATCTCGAGTCTCATTCCTCCCTTGAAAAGATGTTCTATTCAAAAGAAACCTTAAGTTTAATTCCAAATGCCCTAAAATGAATGTTAATTTTTACTATGTGTCTCAAAGAGGTGGCCATTTTTCTGGCCCCAAATCCCACCAGCTTTATTCTCAATCCAGAGAGGAGTTTCCTGCTTTTTCTTCTGTAAATAATTTAGTCTGTTAGAGTTTGTTCATCATTTCATCCCAGCCATCACCTCAATCCAGTCCCAAGAAGTGGGGAGGGGAGCTGAGCAGCTCAGAATCCTCCCATGGAAGGCTGGAGAGAGAAGAAAGACTGTATCCATTTATGCCTCAGGATCTTGGTCCCTGTCACAGTTTTGTGAGGATTTATGTCCCAGAAGCAATAACAGGGAAAGAGAAACAAAAGGATGCATCCAGTTATGCTAGTTTAAAGACATCTCCATTCAAGATGGCCGCCTCCAGAGCAGGCTGGGTCCCACCATCAGCTTCAGGGGAAGGCAGGCAGAGCTGTCTCCAGAGTGACACCCTCCACAGAGTCCCAGGGCAGCCTTCCCCAAACAGGGATAATCACAACAATCTGCATCTATTTCTGTCTGCAAAGCAAGCACTCTGCAAGGATTCAAACTGTTTTGAGGCAGTATGGTGTACAGCTAAGAAAGAAAATCATGGCGCATCAAGTTTGATTTTTGATCCAGTAAGCTATTTGAATGGAAGGAGGTAAGGTCTTTCAAAAGACATCTTCTATGATTTGGAATAACTGGGTCCGGTTTAATTTGGAGCACGGTGAAGTTTAAGAGCTACGTGATTGCTTCCGTGTCCTGTAGTTCCCAGAGTCACTGATTAGCTCGATGAATTAAAGGCTAATGAGATAAAACATGTATAAATCAAGTTGACGGCTAATGTAAGAAGAGAGCCCCCACCTCCTGCTCTATCATGGCAAGACTCTAATTGCACACTTTCAGACTGTCCATTTGATTGTGTACAACTGTATGTGAACAAATACATAATTATAAAAGTTGTACTTAAATTATAAAACTACTTTGCCCAAGGTTTCTTTCAATCCCAATGTAGCAATTCCATACCAATAAGAAAATAAGTCAATTGTTAATTACTAACACAATTAATCATATTTGAATTAACTGGCTCAGTAAAAGGTTTAGGAATGAGCCTTTCCACACAGAGCAGAAGTTTCTATGTTATATTAAAACAATATGTTCACTAAAAAAAAACTTCAAGGGCCAGGAATGACAACATGAGCCTGTAATTCCAGCTACTCAGGAGGCAGAGACAGGAGAATCAAGACCAGCTGGGTCAAAAAATAAAAAATCTGCACTACCCTGTCCCACAAACAAGCTGGGATAAGCCAAACTCAGAAAGACAGATATCACATGTTTTCACTCACATGCAGAACCTAGACCTCAAAAAAAAGTAATATGTTGTGATTATAAAAAGAGGACTATTGCAGGGGAGTGATTAGGGGAGGGAAGGAGGGAGGGGATGATGAGGGGATAATGAATATCATAGAAGTATATTATATACATGCATAAAAACAGCACAATAAACCCACCAAAAACTGTTAAAAAAAAAAGGAGGGGGAGAGAGGAGGGTGATTAAGAATGAATAATATAGATGGGGTGAATTTAATTCAAGTACATTATATACAGGTTGTAAATATCACAATGAAACCCCCTGTACCTTAATTTATGCTAATAAAAATTTTTAATGGGAAAAAATCAAGCAGAGCATGAGTGCACATGTCTGTGGTCCCAGCTAATTGGGAGGCAGAGGTAGTAGGGTCAGAGTTCAAGGCTGGCTCAGGCAGTTAGTGAGAGACCCCATCTGTAAAAAGAAAAACAAAAGCAAAAGACTGGGGGTATGGCTCAAGTGACAGAGTGCTTCCCTAGAGAACGCTAAGACCCTGAGTTATTTTCCCAGTATACAAAAGAAAAGAAGCAAAGGGAAAAGAGACTTTACAAAATAAAATAATGTGTTCTTATTTATTGACATTATCAGAGAGTTCGGGGTTTAGGGGACCACTCGGCTCAATCCTTTTGCAGTTTGGCAGATTCTATCTCACTTGAATTCTGATTTTATTTCCATTTTTTATTTTTATTTGGTAGGACTGGGATTTGAACTCAGGGTTTTGTGTTTGCAAACACACCACTTGAGCTACACATCCAGTCCATTTTACTCTGGTTATTTTTGAAGATGGAGTCTTGTGAACTATTTGTCTGGACTGGCCTCAAACTGTGATTCCCCTGATCTCAACTTCCCAAGTAGCTAGGATTACAGGTGTGAGCTACAGGTGCCTGGCTAAATCCCTATTTATACATGTGAGGTTCTCAGATGGCTATGAGAATAGGCTCCAAAGTCCAGGGAACCAGATCAATACCTTGGCTCTACCACTCACTAGCTCTGTTACTTAAACCTCATGCCTCAATTTCTGTATCTATCAAATAGGGATAAAAATAGACTCTACCTCAGAAGGGCTTTTGAGGTTGAAATGTAATAGAAATCACTTAGAACAGGACCTGGCACATGGTAAATCCTCAGTAAACTGTGCTCCTATGAGTGATGTGGTGCCTCACTGCCCTTAACCTCCCTTCTTGAACCCTGTTAGGAAATATGCAGTCTTGAAGTATGGATTGAGTGAACCAAATTTCTGTGTAATTTATCATGGATAAATAATTTGTGATTATGTAATTTATGATTTATTGCATTTGCAATATTTACCAACTTGTCTTTTGTCAAGGACTTTGTGCCATACTAGGGTTTGAACTTAAGTTTTCATGCTTGCTAGGCAAATGCTCTATCACTGGAAGCCACACTTCCAGCCCTGTCAAGGACTTTTTGTACCTTTTTATTTTCTTTCTTCCTTTCTTTCTCTCTCCTCTCCTCTCCTCTCCCTCTCTTTCCTTCCCCTTCCTTCCTTTCTTTCTCTTTCTGTCTTCCTTCCTTTCTTCCTTCTGTCTTTCCTTCCTTTTATTTATTTTTTTTTTTTTGAGACAGGATCTCACTATGTAGCCCAGGCTGGCCTTAAACTCGGTGTTGGTGTTCCTGCTTCCACCTCCTTCTGAAGTACACACTTTCTCTTTTCTCCACCACTGAATTTCTTTAACTTAAAAGATTACAGATGTTCTAGGCATCCAGACCCTTGGCGATATGAAAGTAGTCTAGTCTCATTTCTATTGGAAACGGAGGCTTAAATAGAAATTGCGTTCCCCAATGCATATTGTGAGGGTTTGGCCATACAGAGGGAATTTTTTGGATCTTTGATCCTTCTAGCTGGATCCATTTCCTCCTGAAAGAGCTCCTGGGAAGCATGGTCTGATAAGAGCAGATTCTCCAAACAATAATCCCACTTCTGGGCGCCCCACTGCATTGTGCTGTGTTCCCAGCAGTGAAGGCAGTTGTCTGCTGTGTGACTGCAGGTTACAGAGCACAATGAATGGATGTGGGTGAATCCTCACACAAAGCATCATGGAGCACTTCTGATGCTCAAAGGATGAACTCTATTTCAGTACTAAGGAGAAACAGTCAAGCAGAGGAAGCTGAAACTGAAAAGAGCAGGGCCTTGCAGCTGCAGCCCAGGTTGGGCCAGCCCTGCTGACCTTGCCTTTGTCCTCAAAGATCACAATGCTGTTGCATCAGCGGCCACCCATCTGCCCTTCCCTTCTCCACCCCGGGAAGCGGGAAACAGTAAGAAGGGTTAAGTAACAGCCTGTGAGGCAACCGCTTAGGGAGGCGGGAGTGTGGGGGAGGCTGTCTCACTCCTTCCAGCCAGACTCCACCCAATAGGCTCTCCTTAAGTTCAAGCCCATGAAGGAAAAGTACTCAGCTGCTCAGAGTCCACTGCCACTGTCCTGACGCTGTCCTTCTACCTCACCTGGGCTTGGGGGGGGGTGGGGATGGGCAGGTCCTCTGAGCCTTCTGCTTTTGCCAGGATGAGCCCAGGATCGTGGAACATTACGCTGGAAGTTATCAGAGGGCATCTGAAACAACCTTCCCATTTTCCCAATGATAAAATTGAAGTCCAGAGAAGTAAAACGACTTCCCCACCTAGATTACATCAGCCTACCCAGACTACAGCTCTGTCCTGCACATCAAATAGTAAAAGGACCTAAGTACTCAGACTTGGCCAACCCTTAAGTGGAAGGCAACATAGCAAGGAGTGCTAGTGGTCTATGAACTCCTA
This sequence comes from Castor canadensis, assembly GCF_047511655.1. Classification (NCBI taxonomy): domain Eukaryota; kingdom Metazoa; phylum Chordata; class Mammalia; order Rodentia; family Castoridae; genus Castor; species Castor canadensis. Next base: position 23,495,658 of record NC_133397.1, on the reverse strand, counting down.
TAGGCTGGCACTCAGGTGCTCAGGAGAGTCTAAGGACTAAGGTGCATTTGAGGAAGGCAGGCCAATTTCAGGCTGACAGGCCCAGAGCAGACTGTGGGCAAGGAGAGGGACCCATTCTGGAATAGTCCAGGAAGCCCAACCTATGCCTGGGTCTTCCCCAGGCCTCCAGGTCCCCAGGATTCTGGGAAATGCCAAGGCCACCAAAGTAGGTAGACAGACTCAGGATAACTTAACTACCAGACCCACAGTGGGGGGCTCAGAATGAGCAAAGAAAGCAGTCATGAAGAGAACAGGTTAAGACGGGACTCCAGTCTGAATTGAGATTTAAAAAAAAAAAAAAAACAACTGACAATGTATTTGACTTAAAGAGTGCATTAGCTATGACCAGACACAATTTCTTTCTCGTGTGTGTGTGTGTGTGTGTGTGTGTGTGTGTGTGTGCAGATGACACCATATGTCCTGCATGTCTGAGCTTTTCCTGGATCTGGAAACTTTGTGCTGAAAGTTTCTCCAAGAGTGATAAGGGTTAGATAGGCATGTGTAGTTTGGTGGAAGCCATTTCTGAGAGCCTCAGCATGTTCTCATACAGATGATCTGGGCAGGGGGGTGGGTGTCAGATTCTTCTGACCCCCTCCTGACTCAGGACTCTCCTTTTACAGTGAAACTGCTCTTTTTGAATGTTCATAGTCATCTCAAGAGGCCAGAAGATTCTTTTAGCCCACAGTAGACCTAAGGTTTCTATCTGTTGGCTGAATGCTGGGTCCCATCAGTGCCCTGGGGACCCATTTGTACCCACTGTGGGACAGGCTCCAGGGACAGCCCTTGGTTCCATGTAGTCAGTAGGACAGAGCTTCAGTATGTCTAAGGGATAGCCTACTAGGCCACCAAGCCCAAACCTAGTAGGTCACCCTGACACCCCCCACACACAACCCTACCTGATGGGTAAACAGAGCATGTGACTCAAGCAACCATGTGACAGAGCAGGGAACATGTAAAGGTGTTCAAGAGAGGATATCGAGGTGGTCACAGTGGAGAAGCAGGTGACAGGAAGGGGACCAGTGAGAGGACCCATGGGAGGGGGCCCCAGGCAGTGAAAGAGGCATCAAATAATTTCCTGGCTTTTGCCTAATAAAGATGCATGAAAAATGAATCAATTCAAATGTTTGCTTGTTTTCACTTTCTTTCTTCTTCTTCTTTTTTTTTTTTTTGTGTGTGGTGGTACTGGGGCTCACACTTGCCAGGCTTGCTAGGCCAGCACACTACTGCTTGAGCCACTCCTCCAGTCCTGTTTGTGCTGGGTATTTTTGAGATAGGGTCTCATGAACTATTTGCTCAGGCTGGCTTCAAACCCTTGATCTTCCTGATCTCTGTCTCCAGAATAACTAGGATTACAGGTGTGAGCCACCGGCGCCTGGCAGCTTCCATTCTCTGCCCCTAAGGAAGAAGGTGGAGGGAGGATAGCTGACCCAAAGATTTGGAATTTGGGGCTATCCATTCCCAAGAATGCGAAAAAAAAAATCCATTAAAATGAGCAGTTACACTGTGTTTTTATTCCATTCTTGCACAGACAACATACTATTCCGAAAGAGAACTGAGTAAGAATATAAAGGGAAATTAGAGGCGAGAACATTCAGCTAATGCCCTCATTTACAGATGAGAAAATAGGCTCAGAGAGGTGAGATAGTAAATAATGTGCAGCAATCACCTTGCCAATCACTGCAGCGCTGGTGGGACTGGAACTCGGGGCCCCCACGTCTTTGCCTTTTCTTGCTTTCTGCAGGTTTCTATCCTGACTGCCAGGGCTACTTTGTGGGTGAAAGTTTGCCCTGGAGCGCCCTCCCCTGGCTTCGGGCAGCCACTGGAGCAGCTGGGGTGTAGGACAGGGTTCTCAAACTTGAACCTGGAACAGAATCACCTGTGGAGCTGGCGAAAACATAGCTCCCTGGGCCCCACGCTCTCAGGGTTCCTTGATTTGGTAGGACTGGGGATGGCACTCAAAACCCCGAATTTCTAACAAGTTCCCAGGTGACACCAATCTGCTGCTTCAGTGACAGCTCCCTGAAAATCCCTGGTGTAGGCAAAAGAGAACCAACCCAGTGTTGAGCACCACGTGCTATAACCTTGAGCATAATCTCTTGTCATCGCTGTTCCCTCCATTTATGGTGTAATAACCCCCCCCACACACACACATAAGGTTAGTGTGTAAAGTAAACAAGTCAGATGTATACGACTCTGGAGAGATGGCACAGTAAGCCAGGAAATATCCACAGTGACAAAAGCATCCTCTTTAATATTACTCAAAACCCCCACAAATCCAGAAGAAATAGTTGATCCTTCACAAATGTTACCTGAGGAATTATTAGGGCTTGGTACTGTACGGTGCATCAGGCTTGCAAAGGTGAATAAGTGACACAGTCCCTGCCCTGGAGGAGCAACCAGGAGGAGGATAAATATGCAAATCCTAATAATTACCCTAATGGGTGATGAGCCGGGAAATGAACCCCGTGCCTTGGAGCACGGAGCAACCAACTAGTCTGGGGAGACAAGCAAGCCTTTGAAGAAGTACCTGGCTTTTAAGTAGGGTTTTGAAGAACAAATAGGAGTTTCTTAAAAAGAGAAGTAGCAGAGGACACTTTAGGCAGAAGAAATAGTATGTACAAAGTAGTCACAGAAGCATGAAATACATGACACATTCAGGAGAATACTGTCATGGTGTTTCTGTGTGTCTAGAGCACTATGGGCTGGAGGAGAGAATTGGCACAAAAGGCAGAGGCTAGCGTCTGCGGAGTCCTGGTTGCCATGTGAGTCTGGTGGGAAGCCACTGGAAGACACCCAACACCTTACGAGAAGAGTCCTTGGAAAAAAATCCCTAACAAATGCCCCAAATGAGTACTACACACAGACACACCACAGACACACACACACACACACACACACATTCTCCTCCCCCAGTGCCTGAGAACCTCACCTGCCAGGAAGCCCAGTCCAGAAACGCCTCCTGAAGTGGGTGGTGGCCCTGGAACAAGCTCCCCCGGGAGGCACAAGCAGCACAGGGGCAGCCTCTGCCCTCTTCCCTCAATCAGATATGGCAGCACTTTCATTCCCTCCCTCAAGGGTGTGGAGTCACTGGGAGAACAAAAGGATGTTATCTAGAGCTAACACGTCCTAGGAGAGGGGAGGGAGCTGCAGGCGCCTGCTGTGGGGTGGGAGAGCGAGTCCCCAGCAACTGATGCAATCTGGGAAGAGGCAGGTGGGAGCCCACACCTGGCAGAAACCCTGGGCCTCACTGAAGGGAGGAGAAGAGGCCTGAGAGGACATCTCACTGTGGTGCCCACGCCTTGCCCAGATCCCACAGCCAGCTGATACCTGGCCCTCAATTCTCACATCCCACTCCAAGAGGGAAGGTCCCAGTGTAGGGAAAACATGGTTTCTGTGTCCACTGCCCTCAACCCCTCCTCCTGACTCTCTCCCAGAACCCTCCTCCCAGCCCAGTCAGCCCCTCTTTCAGATTTAGTCTTTGATTTCCAAATGGGTTTATAATGAAGTGTGCAAAGTGATCTCTGGTACTTTTGAAAAAACAATGGCACAGAAAGAGGACAAACTGCAATTCTAACATGCATACATTTGAGTTTTATTCCAATTTTTCTCTCTCCTGCGGAGGAGGTAGCAACTTGCTTTTCTGGGAGTAATTCCTTTTATTTTTAGGAAAATATTTTAATAGACCTTTGGGTTATGCAAGGGTAAACCTGGAGCCTCCTGTTCTGGAAAGGAGTCAGTGCAATAGGAGACAATGTCAGGGCAGGTTCTGCGCAGTCACTGGGATGGTGGCTGCTGGGGGAGCAGGGCACCTCAGCGAGGTCTGTGGGGAGTTCAGGCCAGGAATGTTTCTGCAGTAGAAGAAGCAGGAGAGGGCTGGTGACTGGTAGGGGGCCTCCCAGCCAGGATACCAATTCCCAGGAGTCCTGGGAGAGGGAAGCCAGGGAAGGAAGTATAATTAAAAACATATACTATAATGGATCTTTATATGTATCATATATTATGAAATAATAATTTATAACATCAAAATCTATTGGGGAGGACGGTTTCAACTAGGGATTCAATTCAGGGTCCCACCCTTGTTAGGTAGGCACTCTACTATTTGAGAGTGTTTTTTTTTTTTTTTTTTTTTTTTTGGTGGTAGTACTGAGGTTTGAACTCAGGGCCTCACGCTTGCTAAGCAGGTGCTCTACCACTTGAGCTACTCCACCAGCCCTGAGAGCCTTGGCACTCTACTATTTGAGCCACTCTACCAGCCCTTTTTTGTGTTTGGGAATTTTTTTCTTTTTGGTGGGATTGGGGTTTGAACTCAGAGCTTCACACTTGTAAAACAGGTGCTCTACTACTTGAGCCACACCACCAGTCCACTTTGCTCTGGTTATTTTGGAGATGGGGGTCTCACAAACTGTTTGCCTGGGCTGGCCTTAAACCATGATCCTCCCAATCTCAGCCTCCCAAATAGCTAGGATTACAGGCATGAAGCACCAGCATCCATCTCAAAGTCTATTTTAATATAAATATAATAAGCCCCTTTATATAAAATATAAATAACATATGAACATGTAAAATCCATGAATATTACTTACTATCAAACCACCCAAAATTAATTGGTGTCAATATTTTGAGATACTTCCTTCAGCTCTTACTCTATGCATATAAACAAGTAAACAGTTAGATACACTGAATATCAACCCATACCTATTTTACAATCTTAACAGAGAGAACACACTTCTTTTCTAATAGTTCTAGCAAAGGTACCAGAGCCAATTCTCATTGGTCCCCCTTGGATCATGTGTTTATTCCTGAATGAGTCCTCTCTGAGGAGATGTCAGGCCTGGGTTATGCACCCAGTTCCCCCCAAACCATCTGGACTGAAAGTTGGGTGTTGAGAAATGCCCCCCACCACCAAAAAAAAAAGTCAGTGTGTTGATATCCAAAGAAACAGTACAATTCACATGTCCACTGCTGGGATGTCACTATGAGCTACACATATGAAATTATTCATCGTGCCTTCCTTCCAGTTTGCCTATGACGGTCTCTGCATAAAGTGCCCTATCCTACTGCTATCATAAGAATACAAATAGTGTCCCCCAAAGTTCCCTCTGTTAAGGGGTTAGTCCCCAAGATGGCAGTATTGGGAACGTGATGTGGACTTTAAGAAGTCTACATGAGGTCTAATGGTAGACCTCACTGGGGTCATGCTGTTGAAAGGTATTGGGGGAACCTCTCCCGTCCTCTTGTTCTCTGCTTCAGGGGTCATAATGTGAGTAGTTTGTTCACTACTCCTCAATGTGTCACCCTCATCAGTGGTCTAAACCCAAGGGACCACCCAGTCTTGGACTTGATGCTCCAGAACTGTTCACCAGCACACCTTCCTTCTCTGCTAGACAATTCCAGAATAAAGGTCCCCTCCTCTGTGAGTCCTTCCTTTGTAACCCCCAGTAGCACCAAGGCCAACTCTCCTTAAGTGCACTCGTTACGGGCTGGGGCCATCATGTACTGCTTGGTACACAATGCTGGGGAGCCTATCACCCCTATCGGGGGAGGAAATCCTCCTTTTTAGAGAACTCCTGGGAAGGACAACCTGTTCAGGCACTCCTGAACTTCCACATGGTCTACGTTTCCATTGATAAACTTTTGTTTGAAACTTGGGGCAAGTTTTTCCACACCAAAATGGCAGGTGGTAATTAAGTTCTAGTACCTACAAAAGCCAGTTTAACTGTTCAGATAAATGATCTAAATGTATACTTTCTGAATTGATACACTTAATGAGTAAATAAGACCAAGCATGTGTAAGTTTCTTTGCGAATTTAAGTAATTACTATGATGATTTCTGATAAGCCTTATTATTAATGCTATCTCCTCTCCTTCCCCATGATTCTCCTTTCTCTCCTCTGCTTGTTTTATCTGATTTTTTGCTTTTTTCTCTTCCCAGCATGTCTCCATCATGATTGGGCTCACCAGGCAATGGTGGACTGGTGGGGAGACCAAGAACCAGTGATAGCAGTGTTTTCTTGGGCAGTGAGGCGTGTGGTGACATGGGACATGCCCTTGAACACACCTTACTTCTATCTCTCACCACAACCAACGTGGCCTCTGAGAACTGTACGCACAGAGGAAGAATGTGGAGAACAGTCTCCCCCTCCCACCAAAGGCAACACTTCCTGGTATACCGTTTAGGGCATAGATTTGGTAAAGTAGACATTTGTCACAGAGTGCATTTCTCATCAGTGAACCTCCAGTAAAACATCTCAACCAAAAAGCAGTAACGACGAAATTATATGCCTTTATTACTTTTTCCTCCAAAGACCTCACAAAATATTTTCAAGGCTAAATCCACAATTACGCAGTGAATGGAAAGGAGGACATCAGTGGACAAGAGAGGGCAGCAAGTGGGTGGATGACTGAAGAGACTGCAGAAGTCAAAAAGGGAGAGAGAGGCGAGGACTGAGCAGACTCTCCCCATGGAGCACAGAGAGGCTGTGGGCCTGGAGGTGACATTTTCTGCAGGAAGTGAGTTTGGAGCCTGTGCTAACCCCTAGGGAACTGGTGGAAAGGGGTGCATGGAGACAGCTAAACCTCAGTTCCACTCCCAATCCCAAACAGTCAAGCAACTATGTCCCTGTGTAAGACTAAAAGGTTATTCTGTACAGCAATTGAACCAGAGCACCATCAAATTCAGGAGCCCCAGCGACAGCAGAGGGCAAGTGTCTGGCTGAGAGTGGTGATTAATCCACGTTTCTCATAGGGCCCTCTGCCAGGCAGGCTCCTTTCCTTACCCCCTTCCCAGAAAGGGACTATCAGTTACATGTCCCCAGCGACAAGACTGAAGGAGTCTTCACTGGAAACATGTTAATAGTCCCAGAGAAAAGTCCCCCAAGTTTTGGCTTTTCATGGTCTCCCAGCCAAGCGCTGGTGGCTTACGCCTGTAATCCTAGCTAGTCAAGAGGCAGAGATCAGGAGGTACAGGGTTTGAAACAAACCCGGGGAAATAGTTCCTGAGACCCTATCTTGAAAAAAACCATCACAAAAAAGGGCTGGTGGAGTGGCTCAAGGTGTAGGCCCTGAGTTCAAATCCCAATACTGCAAAAAAAAGATAGCCTGAGTGGAGGTCCACCAATTAAATCCTCATCCCCACCCCCAGCGGCCAGTCAGCTTGATGTCTCCTTCCATATGACTGCGTAGATAACCCAGGATCACTAGGGATTTGTGAAACAGATCCACTTGGAAGAAAGACACCCAAATCACAAGAAGGAGAAGGAGGGGGGAGGAGGAGGAGGACGATCAAGGTTCAAGGCCAGCCCAGGTTAAAAAAAAAAAGTTTCAAGAACTCATCTCAACAGAGAAAAGTTGAGCGTGGTGGTGTGTGCCTGTCATCCCAGTTACAGTGGGAAGCTTAAAATGGGAGATCATGGTTCAGGCCATGGACCAGATCATGGTCTAAGCAAAAAGCGAGACCCCCATCTCCAAAATAACCAGAGCCAAAAAGGGCTGGAGAGGTGAGATTCAAGTGGTAGAGTACCTGCCTTGCAAGCATGAAGCCCTGAGTTCAAATCCCAGTACCGCCAAAAGGATTTAGAAAAAAAGAAAAAAAGGAACACATGGAAACAGAGATGATGTAAGAAAGAACATGCTTTTTAAATTTTATATATACTTTTGACTAATAGCCTCAGAGATCTAAAAGAAATACACATGTATGGAAAACAGCAGTATGGAAAAAGGAACAATAACAAGCAGATAAATAAGAAGAATGATAATAAGGGCTCTGAGAAATTAAAAATGTGGTCCTTAAACTTTTTTTTTTTTTTTTGTGGTACTGGGGCTTGAACTCAGGGCCTTCACCTTGAGCAGCTCCACCAAGATAGGGTCTCACAAACTATTTGCCCAGGCTGGCTTCGAACCATGATCCTCCTGATCTGTGTCTCCTGAGTAGCTATTATTACAGGCATGAGCCACAGGCATCTAGCTAAAAGATTTGACAAAGAAAAAAAAAAAAGTAAGGAACATAAAGTTGAGAAATCACCCAGAAAGTAGAATAAAAAGATGAAGAAATGAAACCCAGGAGAGAAAAGAGTATCAGAATTCAAAGAGTGTCAACATCTGTATTCAGCTTCAGAAAACAGGAAAAGCAAAGGATAGAAAATTCTATATAAAAAAGAACAATGATTCAGGGGAGGGAGGGTGGTGTATAAACCTGCATACCCCTGTAATCCCAGCAGAAGACGCTGAGGCTCCTGAGTGAGGTCAGAAAATTTCCCAGAAGCGAAGGACATAAATCTCGAACAAGTGCCCACGAGATGTTCAATAGAAGGTGAGGGGATACCAAGGCACATTCAGAAATTCAGAATGCCAGGATAATGGCAACTGCCTAATACTTTCTAGAGAGAAAAAAACATGTCACCTCTAAAGGGGTGAGAGCCCGTGTGGCATCTACCTTCTCAACAGCAGGGCACAATGCTGAGGAAGGAGTGTTGGGCACCCATATTTCTGAGTGAAAATCACTTTTATTCTAGAATGCTATACTTAGCTAAACAAAGGATACGTATGGATTAAAGATATTTTCAGATATGCAAGAACTCAAAAATGTTACCTCCCACACACCTTTTCTTAGGAAGATAGTAAAAGATATGAGCCGAGAGCAAGGAACAAAGGCGCTCTGGAACACAGAGGAGCCACTCAAAGGGGACCCTGATGAAAAGACATCCGAAGAGGACCAAGTGAGCGACCCATCCACATTGGATCAAGATGACAGTCAGGGCAGTGGGAGGCCCCTGCAGTGAGTGTGAGGGGTGACCTGAGACATTTGGACTTTCTGGGAAAGAAGACTGTTAGATATGTAACAGATATTCATGGAAAATTGGGAAAATATTGGTGATAGCTATTTTAAAAACTAAACAAAAGAAAAACTAAGAAAAATACCTGTTAACTGCAGAAAAACACAAAGTTGGAGGGAATGTAATGTAGATTACCATTGTTCAGTGGTGATCATGACAGTTATGGTCATGATAATATAAACATTGGTCAGAAATTTAATTTAAAATAATACTACACTTACGGGTTGGAGGTGTGGCTCAACCAGTAGAGCGCTTAACTAGTAAGCACAAGGCCCTGAGTTCAAACCCCAGTACCACCAAAATAAATAAATTAATTAAAAAAAATAAAATAATACTACACTTCTTTAGGAATATGAAGGAGGGAAACCAATGAAAACTAAAATTGAGATTATGCAGAAAATGAAGATATAGTGGTGCTCATGCATTCAAGATAAGGCAAGGGCCATTTGAAGCCTGGGTGAATAGTTCATGAGATCCTATCTTGAAAAAAACCCAAGACAAAACAGGGCTGGCAGAATGGTTCAAGCGGTAGAGAGCCTGCCTAGCAAGTGGGAGGCCCTGAGTTCCCTCAGTACTAACAAAAAAAAAAAAAAAAAAAAGGCAAGGCCAAATCCTGACTGATTGAACCAGCAAAGGTACAATGAGCTATTTCTAGATTTAGACATTTATTGTCTTTATACAAAGAATAAGAAAGCTGGGCACAGTGACCCATATCTGTAATCCCAGCACTCAGGAGGCAGGAGGATCCAGTCTCTGAATTCAGCCTGTGCTACATGGTAAGACCCTGTCTCAAGGAAGGCAAAAAAAGAATAAACCCAAAGCTACTTGTAATCTTTTTCCACACACCAAAAAAGATGACACTGAAACAAAAAGGGCTGGTGACTGAAATGTTCGTTGTGGTGTATCTGTTGGGAAGGAGCCAGTTTTAGACTGTATGACTAAACAGTTTTACGTTCTTCAGCTCTGTCCCAAGGTAGGAAGTGTCAGTGATTTGAAAAATCAAAGTGAGGAAGTTTCCTAGGTCATAGCCAGAAAGATAAAAGAGACGGAATTTTAAAAAAATAATAAAAAGTGTCAAGGTTCCTATAAAGCCCAGTGCCAGTAGCTCACGCCTATAATCTTCGCTATTCAGGAGACTGAGATCTGGAAGATCACAGTTCAAAGTCAGCCCCAGGCAAATAGCTCATGAGACCCTATCTCAAAAAAACCCTTCACAAAAAAGTGCTGGTGGAGGGAGGGGGTGGGGTGGGTGGTAAGGGAGGGGGTGGGGGCAGGGGGGAGAAATGACCCAAGCATTGTATGCACATATGAATAATAAATAAATAAATAAATAGTGCTGGTGGAGTGGCTCAAGAACGTGAGGCTCTGAGTTCAAACCCCAGCACCACAAAAAAAAAGTAAGAATTTTGGGAAAGTAAAGAGGATGACCAAAAGGTTTTTTTGTTTGCTATTTTTTTGTTTGTTTGTTTGTTTGATAGTACTGGGGTTTGATTCTCAGGGTCTCAACACCCTTAAGCCCTTTTTTTTGTTCTGGTTATTTTTGAGATAGTGTCTTGAATTTATTCCCTTGCTGACCTGGACCACTAAACTCCTGTTTATGCTACATAGCTGGAATGATGGCATGCATTATCACATCCACCTTTTTATTCTTTGCATTTAGGTCAACCTAACTTTTTGCCAGGCTGGCCTTGAATCTTGATCCTCCTAATCTCTGCCTCCCAAGTAGCTGGTCTGCCATGCCCAGCAAAAAGTCATTTTTTGTTCGAAGAGATAATGGTTGTGAGTTTTCCAGAAACGAGGAAATATAAAAACATGGTGGAACCAGAGAACATCAAGAATAAATTTAAAATGCTGGACAAAAGGCTCACACCTGTAATCTTAGTTATTTGGGAGACTGAGATTGGGAGGATCACTGTCTGAGGCCAGCCTGGGCAAATAGTTCTTGAGAGCCCCCCCATCTCCAAAAATAAACAGAACAAAAATGGACTGGAGGTATGGCTCAAGCGATAGAGCACCTGCTTTGCAAGTGTGATAGCCCTGAGTTCAAAACCCAGTCCCACCACAAAAAATAAAGAACACATTTAAAAAGGTTTTTTTTTCTTGATACAGGTCTCACTATGTAGCCCAAGCTGGTCTCAAACTCATCCTCCTGCCTCAGCCTCCCAAGTGCTGGGATTACAGGTGTGTACCACCACACTTATAAACTTAAAATTCTTAAAACTAAGAAAGAAAAAGGGAGCAGGGAAGAACGTCCCATACCTCCTCAGACTTTCAGAAGGCAATAACTTTCTTAGACTGTCTCATTCCAGCCTTGCAGTGGAACAGGAGGAGGGTGGAGGGTGGAGAGTGCTTTAGCAGCACTCTTGTGCCCTGGGAGGCTCACGGACTCCACCCACACTCACATCAGCTGGGGGCTTCAATCCTTTGCCTTTGTGGCCTATTGGATATATACAAAGAAATCAGGCACCATGTCAGAGCTGTGCCCGGTGGTATGGAAAAATATCAGTATAGGCACAATACTTAAAAACGAGCAGGGTTGGGAGTACAGCTCAGTGGTGGAGTGCTTTCCTAAGTGCGAAATCCTAGTTCCATCATGGGTGGGAGGGTGAGGACAGAAATTCTCAGAAGAAAACAGCGAGAAGAGTTGATGGATGTGTTTGGGGGGGGCACTTAAGTCCATTTCATGTCTTGGCCATGGTGAATAATCCTGCAAAAGTCACTCTATTGATGCTTAATCACCCCATCCTTGACCAGCAGGAACTTCTTTAAGTTGGTGCTACAGGTTTTGTGTGGTACTGGGGTTTGAACTCAGGACCTTACATTAGCTAGGCAAGTGCTCTATCACTTGAGTCACTTCCTCCAGTACTACCATGCCTGGCTTGTTTTTGTTGCCTGGGGTGGTCTTGAACCTTGGTCCTCCCACTTTTTGCCTCCCTAGCAGCTGGGATTACAGATGTGAGCCACCACACCTGACTATAGTTCTTTTGGTAAGACTAATGTCTTTGGCAACTTAGTTCTATCTGGTTTCACAAATTTTGCAGATTTGTATCCTAGAACACACAAAATAAGATGAGCTATACAATAAGTATGGAAAATTTTCCCCAAAGCCTTGCTTCTTGAGTGGATATGGTATTTAGAAACCATAATCTGGGGGCTAGAAAGTGCTCGTTATTAGTGGGCTGAGGGTTGTTTGCAGGCATTCTCAGATGAAAATGGTTTATTTAAAATTCATGAAAAGTCTTCATGTAGTCTCTCCCACAGATTCTTAAACTTTTATGTCTGCTGCTCCCATGTGGGGCCATGTTTTCTTTCCACGTTTACCATCTCAGAATTGGGACACTGACTTCATCTTTTAGGATGGGTTAGGGATGTCCTTTCTGGAGACTAATCCCATTCTATCTGGTCCAGTACTGTTCTGGGCGTCTGAGTCCTTGTAATATCGAACTTTATAATCACTCCAATGAGCAGAGCACTGGAGATGGGGCTCTAAGCGGTACAAAGGCGCCTGTGTGAAGCTCTGAGTTCAAACCCCCAGACCACAAAAAAAATGCTGAAATTCAGTGAATGGAACCATTGAGACAATATTGTTTTTAAGTGGCAAATATGGTTTTTCGCCTTTGTGCTTCTTCAGTATTTTGACCATAAAGACATTTTTTATAATGCGTCAGTAAATTAATCACTTTGAAGTTTAAAGATAATGTACTATGTGTATGAGTATCTGTCTGTATATTTATGTTTATTTCCTAAAGAGGAAAAAGAACCTTTTTGTTCAAGTTTTCTAATTGCTGTGAAATGATAACTGTTGATAAATTAGTGTGACTTTTAAAATGTTAACAGGGAAGATACATTTTTATTTTGCCCACCTTTACTCTGTAAAGTATCACTTTAATATATCTGACAGCAAACCTAAAAATAAAAAATAAGGTAAGTTAGATCATAAGTCCATGCTTATTTTTCTATTTATAGTTAGGATTTTGATGTTTGTGTCTGTTTCCCCTGGTACCGAAAATCTCAGCTCCTAGTGATGTAAACATGGTTGTTTGTGTCATTCACCCTATGTTTAGTAGTTTCAGAATTACAATGTCAATAATATTTACTAACAATAAAGGAGTTTATTTTGCAGGATTTTTTTGCTTGTGGTTACACAGGACTTGTCCCTAAATAGTCATACTGTCAAGTTACTGTGTTTCAGAGTTTCTTGAAATAATTCTGAGTTTTGCTAAGTTGTTATTGCCATTTGTCTTTTTTAAAGAATTCACTTTTCCATCTTAACTTGCTTTATAAAACCACCTATTTACTGTAGTTTAACTTTGTCCCTGGCCCAGTCTCTCCTCCTCCCAGGGGGAAAGTTTATATACTTTCAACTTTATTATTGTGAGGGTTTTTCTTTGTCTTATCTTCCCCTCCCCTCAAACTTTACTTTTTTGACAAAAACGATACCTAGCTGAGATGCGCCATGTGACGACTTGATGTATTTGTAGACATTGTCAGGGGATTGCCACAGTCAGGTAAACTAACATGCCTACCACCCGCCCTGGCCAAGGTGGGACGCCTAGACTCTCGGCAAGTTTCACAAATGCAGTGCAGTGCTGCTGCTTACAGACAGCAAGCTGCACCGGGCCTCCAGAGCTTACCCACCTTGTAACTGAAAGTGTGTCTCCTTCAACCAACAGCTCCTTGTTCCCCCCACACCCCTCATTTTATTTATTTATTTATTTACACCCCCCCCCCCTTTTTTTGAGGCAAGGTCTCACTACGTAGTCCAGGCTGGCTGGCCTGGAACTCACTAAGTCTAGCCCAGTCTAGACTTAAACTCTTGCTCCTCCTGCCATAGCCTTCGAAGTGCTGAGATTACAGGTATGTGTCACCATGCTCAGTTTATTTGTTTATTTTTGATATTCTGACTTTTTCTTCTGCTTTTTGATCTACAAGAAAATACACATCTATATACACAAATACTTCTCTTTCTTAAACAGTAACACGCATATTTTCTCCTGCTTTTTCATTTTAGCAACATTTGCTGGAAATCATTCCACATCAGCATATAGGGAGGTCTTTCAGTTTTCACAACTGCATAGTACTCCATTGTGGAGATGTACCATGACTGGTCCAACCAGTCCCCTATCAATGGACAAAATAAAATAGAATTTAAGGTAAGAAGCACTGTAAGGGTCAAAGTGAGATATTTCATACTGATAAAAGCAACACTTCCCCAAGAAGATATAACTGGGAATCACAAGACAGCCTTGAAATATATAAAGCAAAATCCAGCAGAACAACAGAGAGAAAAGCTTGCTGGCCTCAGGACTTTTCTCTGTCCTTCTAGACTGAGTTCCTGTAAGGCTAGGATTGTCAGCTGTTTTACCACTGTACCCCCAGTGCCTAGCACAGGCCGGGCATATAGAATCTCAATAAATGCTTGTCAAGACATGTGAGGGGGGAGGAGTAGGAATGGGGTAATTTTTCTGTTACTGGGAAGAGAAGGACAGAAGCCCAAGTCAGTGTCAGATGGAGGTAGACACCTTGAACATCTGCCCTCTCAGCCAGGGCTCTGGCCTCAAGGTCTCATGAGCCATAAAGAGCCATCAGAACCAAAATTAACCCTGTCTGCCACGCGTGGAAACACAGATGATCTCTAGGAGTTCTATGAGCAAAGCAGTGCAGACAGAGCTACTTGGAGTTCCTCCTCTGGCAGTGTTAGCAGACCTGCCCGGGCTGGTGGTCGGGCATGGAGGAAAGTGTGCCCCCCACATCAGCCCTCCCCTCCTGGACCTCACCCAGCAGCTCCACACTCAGCTTGCGCTCAGGTGGCCCTGGAAAGGGTGAGCCAGAGTGAAAGCCAGCTTTGTGGGACAGAGAGCCCCATCCTGAGGGCGGGGGAGGGGCGGGGGGCAGGGAGAAGGGAGGGAGGGTGTTGGGGGAGGGGACAGTGCAGAGGGCAGGGGGATAACAGATGAAGCTAAATTAATTTTGGAAACCATTAAATCTTTGAAAAGAGCGTGTTTTCAGCAGGGACAGTGAATCACTGTGATTTGCAGAGACAGGCACAAAGCAATTAGCCATCTGGATATTGTGGCTTCCAGCCCCCCCAGCAGAAACTTCAAGAAGCAGAGGCTGGTCATTACACAGCCCAGGCCCAGCACTCCCGGCCCCACAGATAGCTCTGTGCCTCCGGTCGCCTGCAAGTCCAAAGGCTTGAGACAAAGGGTTACTTGGCAAGAGACACAGAAAATGGGTAGGAAAAGCAGCACCAGCCACAGGGAGCCAATACGACTTCCTTCTTCCTGTGATGTCCCTCAGACTCCATCATGACTGAGTAGGCAGTTCACTCACCCGATAAGCACTTGTTAATCACCTCCTGTCTCCAGGGCTTTGTGCTGGTACCTAAATTATGTCACTCATCCTCATGACATACATGAGGAGTTCCACCCGTGGCACAATTCCAAAAGGACCTGTTGCATGGTGCTTGGTGTGAATAACACTTCGTGGAGTTAGATAGCAGAGTAGCCTTGTCATTGTTTTTTTAATCAATAAGGAAATAAAAGCAGCAGCAGCAAAAAAAAAAAATAAGATGAAGTGAATTTGCTCAAGGTAAGTAGCAGGATTGAGATTTATTTATCTATTTATTTATCTATTTTAAGCCACTCCACTTATCTATTTATCTATTTATTTTGAACCACTCCACATCCTTTTTTTGTGAAGGGTTTTTTGAGACAGGGTCTCGCGGAATTATTTGCCTGGGCTGGCTTCGAACCAAGATCTCTGCCTCCTGAGTAACCAGAATTACAGGAGTGAGCCACCAGCGCCTGGCAGGATTGAGAATGAAACACAGAATCCTGGGTCCTTTCCTATATGATCCTGCATTGCTCCTCTGTCTGGGTTATTATAAGGTGTGAGAACCAAATAACACACACAGCTATGGAAGGGCTTTATAAACTGTAAAGTGCCACGTGCAGCTGAACTGTTATAAGGCAGTTACCCCAGCTTCCTCTGACCCCTGTGACCCTAAGGTGCTGCCTCTCAATCATTTCTAGCAACTTCTAGGAAGAATTGGACAAGCCCCCCCACCCCAAGAAAAGGTGAGCAAGCTCTTCTGGAAGGTAGGGTGCAGCCACCAGCCAGGAGAGCTGTGCCCAAGGAGGTCTGACTGGACTGGACGGGACAGGACTATGACGTAGACTTGAGGAGGACGAGGCTCCCTTCTCCATCAGTGTCCACCATGCAGGGCAGAAAGGTCACATGGAAAAACCACTGCCACAGGGAGCCTACTTGCAGGGAAGTGAGGATAGCCAGGAAGGAAGACTACCACCCAGGCGGGCCAGAGGTCGGTGCCCCCAACAGTCACCTGTGTCTCTTGCCTGCTGAGTTTGCTGTGGGATCCCTGCTCCACGCTCTGGCAAGACGCCTCCTCCAGAGCCTCAGCCAACGCAGTTCAGCCCAAGTCAGTACTCTGTAGTGACCTAGAAGGCTTCAGAGTTTAATGGCCAAGGGACTGTCATTGCTGTCCATATCTGCAGTCTGTCCAACTGCTTCTGCGAGTACCAACAAGGAAGAAGCAGAGGGGAGTGTGAAGAGCCTGGGTCATCTGGGTAAGCAGCCCTGTCTCTCCTGGTAATGACCTGGGTAAGGTGGTTGGCCTCTCTCATGGATCTTTTTTTTACGGGGGGAATGGAATTTGATCTCAGAGCCTCACACTTGTCAGGCAGATGCTCTATGGCTTGAGCCACACTCTCAGTCCTCTTTTGTTTGGGTTATTTTTCGAATAGGGTCTCCTGTTTTTGCTCTGAATGGCTTCAGACCACCATCCTCCTACCTCTGCCTCCCAAGTAGCTGAAATGACAGGTGCACCACCATGCCAAGCTTGTTGGTTGAGATGGGGGTCTCACTAACTTTTTGCCGGGTCTGGCCTCGAACCACACAATCTTTCTGACCCCTGCCTTCCAAGTAGCTGGGATTACAGAAGTGAGCCACCATGCCCAGTGTCTCCTGGCTTTCTTCCTGTATAAAATGAGGCTGATATTTCCATCCTCCCAGAATGATGGTAAGAACTGAAGCAGTAGAGAGCCTGCTTTGCAAGTGAAGCCCTGAGTTCAAACCCCAGCCCCACCAAAACAAAATTGCTTTATACACAAGTGTTCAAAGCAGTATTATTGACAAGAGCCCAAATGTAGAAACAACCCGAATGTCCATCAACTGATAAATGGATAACTCAAATGTGACATGTCCAGACACTGGACCGTAAGAGAGCGAGGTACTGAGGCATGCTGCCATCTGCGTTGATTCGTTTATGTGCAATTTCCAGAACTGACAAGCCTAGGGTTGCTTAGGGCTGAGGTGAATGCTGAGTAGGGGGTGACAGTTTCTTTTTGCAAATGTTCTAAAATTGGTTGTGGTGATGATTACACACATCTGTGAGTAGACTAAAAACCTTCGGAGTGTAAACTTTCGCTGAGTGAATTTTATGGCATTTCTTATACATCGATAAAGCTGTTCTAACGATAATAGTATGCAGACGTGTGGAGAGGGAAAGGAAGAGATAAACACCTGGGCCAAAACAGGAATGACTGTTGAACCTGGGAGATGGATATTCAGAAAGTCCTTGTACTATTCCTGTATCTGTCCCAAAATTGAAATAATTTCAAAATAAAAGAAGCTGATTTTTTAAAGAGAGAGACTTACCCATCTTCTATGCAGACGTTGGTTAAGGGGAGGTTGTGCTACAGGCTCTGGAGTCTGACAGGCCGGCACTCAACGCCACTGTTTACTAATGGTGTCACCTTGAATAAGTTACTTGCCTTCTCTGGGCCTCAGTTTACTCATCTGTAAAATTGAATGATACCAATAATACTTACCTAAGAGAACTTTTGTAAGGGTTAGTGGTAAGCACATCAAGCTCTTGATTAAGTGTTCAATAAATACTTGCTATTATTCATTCAAAACAATTTTAAAATAATTTATTATTTCTTATCACAGAACAAATTCATTATGGAAATTGTAAAATATGCAAATATAAAAGCAAATCAGTAAAAACTGACAGTATCCCTAAATTCTGTGACAATCGCTGCTTACATTTTGGGACATATCCTCTTGCTGTGATACATTGGCAGTATATGTAGTCTAACATTATTTTGTAACACGCTCTTTACACTGTACATAATAGGCACTTGCCAGGCACCGGGCTTAGTGCTAAGGACTGTGACGTCAATAGGACAGACACCCAGCCCTTGGGAGTGAAGGAACACTAGAAATGAGACTTATTAGCGAATAGAGGGGACAATTTGATAAAAGTCACACGAGGAAAAAGAAGACCCGCTCTGCTCAGCCTGGACACATTGGAAAGGCTTTTCAGAGGTTCTCAGTGGCTAAAGAGACATTTCAGACAGAGAAACCGGGAAGTGCTGTCTGGGCAGACGAAACAAAGTGAAGGCCAGCTGGGACATGTCTACGAAGGGATGGTGGAAGGAGGTAGTATAGCTAGGACCAGATTACAAGGGGCCTGAAATGCAATACCAGTATTTCTGGAGTATAGCAAGGGCTAGAACAGACCTCCAACCTTTTAACTCTCCTTCTTCTAACACAGTAGAATGGAGCCAGGTTGGCCACATTCAAAATCTGCCTATGCCATTTACCAGCTGTGTGACCTTGGATTAGTCACTTAACCTCTCTGAACCTGGATTTCTAAACATTGCTATCTACTAATTTTCCATGTGGACAATAGAAAACGAATACAGTCAATCTCTCTAGATTGTGTAGGGATTAAATGAAGTCATAGCACATATAACATGCTTTGAGCAATGTCTGGCACATATGTAGCAAGCACTACACATTATTTTCACCTCAATCCTCTCTGTAGCATCTAAATCTTCATAACATAACCCCAAGACAGTGAAATAAATAACCAGGTAGAAGCCCAGGGTCCAGGGGATTACAGAGCAGGGTGTTTGCCAGAGCTGGAGTAGAGCCCACTCCAGGAGTGGGGAGAGGTCAAGAAAGGAAACTTATTCCCCATCACTTCCAAGGGCCCTGGCTAGCATCTGCCTGACCTCCCCCACTCCCAATTCCCGTCAGTAAGGCATCCCCAGGGCTGGAGCTGAGCCCACACAGCTGCCTTCCCCGTTGAGGAAAAAGCTGTGATGGGAACCTTTTTGTTCTAGGGAGGAAACGGCCGGGATACATTTGTGTCCCCACCAGTATGCAAATGATCTGATGAGACAAATGATTTTGCAAGAAAACACATCCTGTGCCTTACAGAGTATTTCCCCTGAAGTCTGGAACCAGTCAGGGTGGTCAGGGTCAGAGCCACTGCCCAGACAGTTCTTGTCCCCTGGAGCCAGAGGCCTGCTGGAAGAGGGAGGAGACAGGCTCAGCAGCCGGTGCAGGCTTAGCAGCTGGAAAGGGAACTGACCGAGGGCCCACAAGCTCCCCCTCGCCCCTATCTCCACCAGCTAACCAGCAAGGGGGAGGCCTGGTGGAGTAGCATCTGAGGATCCAGAAGTGCTGGCTTTGGGGGCTAATTCAGCCCCCAACCCACAGTGTGACTTTGGACAAGTCATTTCCCCATCTACGTCAGAGTTTCCTGATCTGTCCAATGAGTTAAATTAAATCAAGTGTTTGCCACTTGGGCTGTATAGACCTTTAAGTCACAAACAGCCTACAGGGCATTGGTGCTGGTCCTCAGCTGTAAGCAGAATTCTGTGCATGTGTGTGTTTCTGGGGACGTGTGCAAAGCTGTCATCATTTCACAGAGGGAGTCTATTACACAGACAAAAGTTTAGGTGACCTCTTGTAGTCCCTTGAGCCAGGTGTGGGATGGATGGAAGTTTCTTGAGCACCAGAATACGTCTTATAATATCAGCACAGCAGAGTGTCTGGCACACAGTGGCTGCTCAATAAATATTTGTTGAATTTGATGAGGAGTGGGTAGTGACCACAGCAAAGTGGGGAGGGGCAGGGTTGGGGAGGGGCAGGTTGGTGGGGAGCAAAGGGAAGCTGTTATCTAAGAATGTGTCCTGGAATCAGGGACTGGGCAGCTTAAGGTTCTAGTCTCTGCCAGCCACACGCCCCTCTGTTCCCCTTGGCTCCTTCTGGGAAGCTCAGCCAAGCCAAACCTCGCCCAAGTTTCAGCAACTGCATCTGTTTAGTGGAAGCAATTAAAATTCTCAAGATTCTCCAACCAGAATGAAGAATGTGGGGTGATCACTGGTGGTCACAGGGGTTGGTGCAGGAGCAGGAATAAAAGAAGCAGGAGTTGAGGGCTGGGGAAGTGGCAGAAGGCTTCCTGAACATGTGTGAGGCCCTGAGTTTACTAGTACTGGGGTTGGGGTGGGGGAGAAAAGAGAACATGGAGTTGGTTGGTTGGCCACCTCATCTGGGACCCTTGGGGCTCTCATCACCCCCTGCACCCTTCCTTTGGTCACTGCCCATACTTGGACTTTTGGCTAAAGTATTGCCTTCTAGCGTTTCTGAGCTTCCCCCTCTCAACTCACATCTCCTCCTTTGCCTACAAATATATACTGGCTTCTGCACTGGCCTCTCCAATCCTTCAAATGCCTTCACAGTTATTTATGAGCTGGGAAAATGCTTGTGATGTCATGTTAGGTGAAAAGAGAAAAGAAAGCAGAAGATACAAAATTGCATATCTACAGTACAGTGTCAAACCCCAAATGTAACGCAAATAGAAAAATAAAATACACAAACAATGTTTTAATGTTTACTCTGTCTTAAGACTTTTGGGTTTCTCCCTTTCTGCTACAAAGGGAATATACTGTGGAGTGTGCTGGAGCTCATCTGTAATTCCAGCACTCAAGAGGCTGAGGCAGGAGGAGCTCAAGTTTGAGGGCAGCCTGGGCTACATTGTGAGTTCAAGGGCAGCCTGGGCAACTTAGCGTGACCCTGTCTCAAAATAAGACTTTAAAAAAGAAGCGGTGGGGATGTCGCTCATTGGTAGAGCACGTGCCTAGCACGCACAAGGCCCTCGTATGACAGATGATAGATGGATAGACAGACAGACAGACAGATAGATAGAGATAGATAGTGTGCTCAGGTGAGAAGCAGTCACACATAACCACACAGTCCAAGACACAGAGGCCTCAGGCAGGCACGCTCTGGACCTGGTTAAAGGCCACTCATCCAGCCTCCAGGAATGGTCAGGCCTGGAAGAAGGTCCCAGCTGATCAGGCCTTTTGAGTCAGGACCACCGCCCACTGGAAGGAGGAGGTTCAGGACCCAGGAGGACCCAGTTCTCTTGGAGAGAGGAGTGACAAAGGCCTGGGGCTCGGGACTGAGCCTTCTATCCCTGGAGAATTAGGGCAGACTACCTGCTTCCCCACGCAGGATGCAGCACAGTAGTGGATAGGAAAAAGGGTAAGGCCTCGCTGTGGCCTTCTCAGGGCTCACCCAGCAGGTTAGGTACAGTTAGGGAGCTGAGGGTAAAGGGAACCGACTCCTCTCACTTCTCAAGGGACACCCTGTGCCATTTCCCTCCTTAGCCTCTTTTGGCTGGCTTTCTTGCCGCACCTGTTTTCAGGACCCATCTTCTTTTCAGGAGGCCAAAAGCTTCCATCTGATAACACCAATGTTCACCCTGCCAATGTCCCCTTCCCAGACCCCTGTGTATCCTCAGTTTCCCTGGCCTCTAGCTCCCCACACTTCTTCCCCTCAGGGCACCTTTTCTTCTTTCACAGGACCCTTTATAAGCCCTGCCTTCCCTGCTGATGACCCCTTTGGTGTGTGGGACTCTGTTCTTCTTTTCTATGGTGAACTGCCTCAGAAAACAGCCCTCTGCGGTTTTGGTAGATGCTTCCATAACCACAGCGTAATGGGTAAAAGAGGAATGTGTTCACCACTGGGTAAGGGATAGACTTTTAAAATAATATCCTCACTTTGCAGAGGAAGAACGAATTATGAGTTAGATGACTGACCCAAACATCAGCACCCTAAGTAACCTGGCCCCTTTATCAACCTCTTCCCCATGGTGAGCTATGTGGCTCTAACATAGGCTAAGGAGCATTTGCAAACTCTGTCACCTGAAAAGGAAGCACCACTTAACCCTGAGTGACAGAGCCTCCCACACCACACTCAGGTCATTGTCAAGCTGACCCAGGAGTGTTTCTTGGCCACTCCCTGATCTGACTTGACCACTGGCCTTGGGAGGAGCCTGGAGCTGGGGAAATGACTTCCTGTTCCTTTCTCCCTGCTGTTTCTGCTCAGAACATCTAGGAAAGATTTACCTTCTTCAGTTTAGTCAATTTGAAAAATATTATTAAAATAATCATAGAAATAGCAGTGGTGCCTCCATTCAACCAGTATCTATTAAGCTGAGCACATATTGTATTCCCAGTACTTTCCTGGACTCTTGGGACATAGCAGTGAACACAACAAATCCTCACCCTTTTCAAGTTGAGTGTCCTTTGTCTGAAATGCTTGAGAGCAGAAGCATTTCAGATTTCAGATGCATTTGGGTTTTGGAATATTTGCATATACATAATGAGATATCTTGGGAATGGGACACAAGTCTAAACATGAAGTTCACCTACATTTCTTCATCCATACCATTTAATTTAATTAATTAATTTATTTATTGCAGTACTGGGCTTTTTTTTTTTTTTTTTTTGGTGGTACCAGGCCTTGAACTCAGGGCCTTCACCTTGAGCTACTCTACCAGCCTTATTTTTGTGAAGGGTTTTTTCGAGATAGGGTCTTGAGGACCTATTTGCCCAGGCTGGCTTTGAACTGCGATCCTCCTGATCTCTGCCTCCTGAGTAGCTAGGATTACAGACGTGAGCCACTGGTGCCCAGCTCATATGTACTATTTTAAACCCATAGCCAGAAGATAAACTTATAAAATATTTCAATAATTTTGTGCATAAAATAAAGTTTGTGTACACTGAACTATCAGAAAGCAAAGATGTCACTATCTCAGCCACCCACGTTTTGTTTCGGATTTTGGAGCATTTCACATTTCATATTTTTGGATTAGGGATACTTAACCTGTATTGTGATAGAAATTCATTGAACAATGCATTTTTTAAATTGGTACTGGGGTTTGAACTCAGGGTCTCACACTTGCTAGGCAGGCGCTCTACCACTTGAACCACTCCACCAGCCCTTTTTGTGTTGGGTATTTTCCAGATAGGGTTTCTCAAATTATTTCACCAGGTGGGGCTGGCTTCAAACCTTGATACTCCTGATCTCTGCTTCCTGAGTAGCTAGGACTATAGGCATGAGCCACCAGCATCCATCCAAACAAAGCATTTTAACCATCCAAGACACACACATGAAGATGATGACACCCAATTGCTTTCAATACAGAGCTGTATTGTTTCGTCTGGCCCCAGCAGCACCTCCTTTTCTTGGGGAACTGCTCCTTCTCCATTCCAACATGTGATGACGCCAACATGTGATGACGAAAGAACCTGCCAATCATGTGATCGATCCAGGGTTCACTGGGCTACAGAGTAACCCAGTCCAGGCCAGTCACAAACTCTAGGGGCCTCTTAGCCACGGTGATTAGCCTAGGACTAGTCACATGTTCCAAGTTGAACCAACTAGAATGCCCCATCAAGTTTATCCTTTTAAATTTTTAAAAATTAATTTAAAATATGTGTAGTACATGGGTGCATTATCATTGAAAGAAATCAAATGCAACAGTCTCCTTCAATCCCAGCCCTGATTTTACCTGTCCAGAGGTACCAAGGTAATGCAGTGGGAATCCAGGCCTTTTTCTAAGCACTTGTGTACAGTTAGAAGTGTAAGATTCAAGCATGTGCATAGAAATAGCTATTATTATTTCAAGGTTTTGTTTTTGCTTTTGTTTATGCTTCAGTGAGACCCTATTGTAGATATCATTCTGCAAGTGTTTTCACTCATTTAGCAAGATGTGTAAGGGTTTGTGTTAGTACATATTTCATTCTTAATTTGGGTTTTTGGTTTTGCTTTGGTGGTACGCAGGTTTGAGTTCAGGTCCTTGTGCTTGCACTTGGAGTCACACTTCCAACACTTCCTATTTTAGCTTTTCAGGTAGAGTCTCGCCTTTTTGCCTGGGACCAGACTTAGACATAAACCTCCTATCTCTATCTCCCAAGTAGCAGGGATTACAGACATGAGCCACTGCACCCGGCTCTGGTAGCCCAGGTTGGCCTGGAACTCTTGATCCCCCCCTGCCTCTGCTTCCCAAGTGCAGGGATTACAGATGTACTCCACCATGCCTGACACACTTCATTCTTTTGAACATTTTCTACATTTTCAAAGTATGAAATATGCTCTGGTTTAAAGATGGATATTTAAGCTATTTCTAATTTTACACTATGAAAAATACTTCTAGTAATATCCTGGAATAAGTTCCTTTAGTCCCATGTGTGAGAGTTACTGGTCCGGATCTTGAAAAGTGATACCAGCAGATCAATAGTGGCCGTAGAATAAATTCTGCCAAGCTCCCTCCAAAGCAGATGGGACAATCTGGCAGTGTGTCAGAGCATGAAGGTCTCCATCCTCCATTCCTTCACCAATACTTGGGAGGAACAAACTTTAACATTTTTTGGAATCTAATGAATCTTCCTACTGAAGCTGGTGGGGAAGAACCTCTCTTTCTTCTGTGGCTCTGGGGCTGTGCAGATGGGAGCAGAGCCTCACAGCTCTGAGAACTAGTCCCCAGAGGGCCAGTCCCCAGAGTCCTGAGGGTGTCCACTCTGCTGAGTTCCTAAGTATGATATATACATGACCATTGTTTTTGTCATCCTTGTCCAGACTGCACACTGATTCTCTATTCTCTCTCATTGTTCCCTTCTCTTCTTGCCTTACTTCCCCTCTTTCATATATTCCTGGTCCTAGGTGCCATATTTCAGGGGTTCAGATCATCCCTGAAGGGGAGGCAGACAGTTATCTGACTCCCTGATAAGATCTCCCCAGAGTGAACACAACTTAGAAGCTGGTTTCTCTGCCAAGGCCTTGTTGGAGATGCCCTCAGAAAGACTAGTGTCTCTGTCTTAAGAGAGGAAGGGCAAGAGAGGTGGGAGGGAGATGGGAAGGGAGAGGAAAGAAAAAAGAAGAGAGCAGGATGGAAAGACATATTGGAAGAATCTGCACTCCCTTTTTGTTTTTAATTATCCTACCCCGCCCCCACACTGAGTGAAAACTTATTTTGTTAAAAATTTACATAGCAGTTGTGGCTTCTAAGAGGCAGACACAACAAACACACGAACACAGGCTGCCAGTGTTCTTTTGAGGTAGTGTGTGTTTATTGTTATATTTTATTAACGAAAGAGTGAGAATGAGGTGCTAAATAACATCCAATCCAAAATAAAAGAGGAACAGCTCCACTTTTACCTCCCTAGAAGCATCATCTGCCCCGTTTGTAAAACACTGGGCCTTGAAGCATCATCTGCCCCGTTTGTAAAACACTGGGCCTTGTCTTCAGGTTGCCCCAACACTGAGAGCTACACGTGTGCATGCCCTAAAAGAGATGCCTCAGTGTCTTGGCCCTCACTGCTCAAGCGTTCTGCGTCCAGCCCTTCTCAGATGTGAGCTTATAACACCCCGGAATAATCCCAAGAAGAAGAAATGGCATATGGATGACGGCTTCATTTCAGAAAGGAGGATCCCTAGAAAAAAAGGTTGTGTTCTTCCAGGTCACACAGTGAGAGAACAAGAGAGGAAAGGCTCAACTCCCCAGACCCACTGAATGCCTGTAAGAAAACACTGGAGCAGGGCCGGCCAGGCTGGGAGCTTAAGGTGGGAGCTGGAAAAAGGTAGGTAACCCCCGCCCACCGACCCACCGACCCACCCATGACTGCATGGCCAAGAGTGACTCAGAAGAAGGATCTTTTACCCTGAGACACACAGCTGGGCTGAGAGGAGTGATGACCTCCTATCACTACCCAGTAAATCTTCAGTAAAATTAACCCTCTGTCCGCATGTTTGGTGGGAAAGGACTTTTCTGGAAGGTGTTCAAGGGGCTGAATTTTGCATTGCATTGACTAGAGTCAAAACAGTTAATTCACAAGCTAGAGGGCTGTCTAAAGACATCTGTGCGTGCATATTTGTTTTACTTATGCTGTCTCCCCAGTATCTAAAATGGTGTCTGGTGTGTAGAGACTGCTCTGGAAATTATTGTGGAAAGAACACATACAACTCTACATCTGCAATTTTGCCACGCACCTCTGTGTCTTCCTCTTCAAGGTCTGCTTTAATGATCACAGAGACTATGCTGACACACCCCTGTTCTCCCGCTGGGATGCTGAGTGGTCCCTTGGACTTTGGCACTCTCTTCTTGGTTGCTCTGGTTTCCCTTCCCTCCCACAGCAAAACGATGCTGCCCCAGAAATGTGACCATCAGGATTCCACTACCCACTCCACGTCTGGGACAGGCAGAGGGATGTGCCAGCGAGAGTGGATGGCCGCTGTCATGTGCCTGTGGCCAGGGTAGGGCTGTGGACTTTTCAGGCTGGTTCTTAAGGCAGGGCTCCAGGCCTGCTCCCTCCACCCAGGACACCAAGTCCGGCTCCTCCAGATGCAGTTCCAGCATCTTTGCCACTTTCCTCTGGGCTAGGCCCAAAGCCTCCACTCTCAACAGTGTAAGGATCCATGGCTACAGGCAAAGGCTTAACTGCTCTCAGCCTCAGATTGTCTACCATGCAGAAATGGGGAAACAGTTGAAAGTACCAGCCCTGCTCAGGGGAAAATGATCGAGTGAGGATTCAGTCAGGTCAGACCACGGAAGCTCCTTGAACTCTGTAGAGCCCAGGCAAGCTGAGTGTTGTGGTTTCCTGAGAGCAGGCCTCTGAGCAAACAGCAACACTCCACAACCTTCACTGCAAGGCTCAGGGCAGAGCTCAGCTCTCTGTTCCTCCACAGCCCTCTACCCAGGATGTTCAGTGAAAGTTCTGACTGCCCGAGGGTTCAGGCTCCTGTGTTACCTAGAGGACACGATGTCACTCCTTGGTAGATGCCACTGGCCAAGGAGGAGAGCCTTGTCCCCTCCTTTGTTAGATCACAGGATCAGAGATGGCAGCTATCCATCTATCCATCCATCATCCACTTGGAGCTATTGGTATATGGAAGGTCACCGTGGCTTGGATTAGGAAAGGACCAGAAACTAGAAGGCCACCAGGGATTGACCTTGTCTCCCTACGTACCCTTGAGCCCCACACAAGGTCTCAGGATAGATGTAGAGGCTGGTTCTTAACCCCAGTTTAGACAGAGGAGAATCACCAAGGCCCTGGTGGGCAGGGGGAGTGGAGCACCCCCTATGGATTGCCAAAGTTAGCAAGTACAAATAAATACAGGACACTGATATTTGAATTTCAGATAAATATCAAACACTTTTAAAATGTAAGTATGACCTATGGAATATTTGGGATATACTTACACAAACATTTTCTGCTATTTTTCTGATATTCTATGTATCAAGGCATCGGTTCTGTTTTTTGTTGTTTTTTTTTTTAATTTTACTAAATCAGGAAAAACTACCCCCTCCACTACTCTCCAGGGTTAAAAGGCTCAGGGAACCCAGTTCCTTGCCAGCGCCTACAACCCCACCCCATTGGAGATTCCAGGAACTCTCCTGAGAGGCCCCTTCCTGGCTACCTGCCAAGACTGTGTCCTCAATTCTTGGGTGGTGACCTGTGCAGCCCAGCATTGGGTGGAGGGAGGAAAGAGAACATGACAGAAGGAAGAACCCGGGTCCCCCTCAGGTCATTTCACCCTTGAGTTTCTGTCAGGTGAGAGTCACCTGACTTAGTCACAGGGCCTTGTCCACATCAAAGGAGGTCATGGTTGGACAGGTACCCTAACATGACAAAATGCCTTCCCCCTGTGGGGGGCATTGTCTCAGAAGCTGTACCTGCCTTTGCTCAGCTCCTAGGGTTCTCTTCCTTGAGTTCTCTCCCCCACAGCCTGGCTCCAGTTACATCCATATGTGGATGGTATCCCACTCAGCTCTCTAGCCCCCTTTATAATTGTATAGTAAATTATATACAATTTATTACAAAAGCTATAGTATAATATATAATATAACATATTATATAAGCTATATGTAATAAATTGTGTATAATTTATTCAGGAGAAGCAGCCTGAGACCCCCTGTTTTCATTTGTTCACTGGCCACAGCCCAGGAGCTTCCTCTTCCTCCTGAAAATTTCTGGGTGCTGCCCAGTCCCCTTCCACCCCCATGTGCTGTTGCTCATGGGCAGACCCTGATGGCTCTTATCCAGACTGTGGAGACAGCCCCCAGCCAACCTGGCTCAAGTTCTTTCCCAACCATCCCCAGGGAAAGTTTCTAAAACCCTGTGGCACCCCTGTTTAAGACCCCTCAGTAGATTCTCTTTTGTCTTGGGATAAAGTCAAACACCTATCTCTCCTCTGCTACCATATAGCCATTTTTTTGTTATGTCACAGACTGGCCAGCACTGTTCTTCTTCCCTAGCCCACTGGCAACCCACTGCCTGACAGTTCCCCTGGGCAGCTCTGCCCTTTTCTGCAGCATGCTTTTGCCCTTCAGTGCCCTTCACAAACCCCTCTATAGTTCCTTTGCCTCTTGGAGTTTCCATGTTCTTCCCAGTTGTTATGGTTTGCATATGAAATATCCCTCGGTGGCTCATGTGTTGAATGCATGGTCCCCAGCTGGTGGGGAGGCAAGGCCTGCTGGAGGAAGTAAGTCACTGAGGGCATGCTAGTATACCTAGTCCTCATTCTCCTCCCCTTTTCTCTGCTTCCTGTCCATCATGAGGTGAGTAGCCTCTGCTGTATGCTCCCATCACCATGATTTTCTGCCCCACTGCCTGGGGCCAAGCAACCGTGGACTGAGCCCTCTAAAACCAGAAACAAAAGATCCCTTTCCTCCCTTAAGTTGTTTCTGTCATATATTTGGTCATAGTGATGAGAAAAGTAACTAACACACCTGTAGAATGGTGGTATTCTCTGCCATGCCAGCTTTCCAGGAGCTCAGAGAGTCAAATTAGAAAAGGGATATAAAATTATTTTGTAAACTGAAAAGACCTCATGAGAAGTGAAGAATAGAATGACAAGTGGTCTGGCAGGCCTTATATGGCTCTTTATGAGCCGACCTTAGATGTCTACAAGAAGCCTAAGAGACAACTGTGTGAAGGGACCAGGGAAATTATGGCAGTTTGAGCAGGGAAGTGTGTGTTTGGGGGAGATTAACAGAGCAACCATGAGACTTCCTACTCATGAGGTCTGGATTGGTATGAGAACCCCTGGGGAGTGTGGGGTGGTGATGGGGGTGCAGGAGAGTGGGCCTTAGGCCTCTTCCTTTCAGTTCAGCCAGATGAGTCATTTAGAGGTATCAGCCTAAATTTCACCCTCCTCCACTTGAGGCTGATCTCAATGGTTCAGAGGATGTGCCCAGAGGATGGAGACGGCAGTACAATGAGTGAGTCATGGAGCTGAGTCAGAGCCCACTCAGCCCCTTTCAGGGCTCTGACGAAGGTTGTGCCAGCACAGTGGCATACTTTCAGTCTTGCCCATCCCTAAGACACACACACACACACACACACACACACACACACACACACACACACACTCCTCTAGATCATTGACCTCACAGCATGCTTCTTCTGACTCCTAGCTTCTCTTACTTCACAAGTTCAGTGAATTCTTACTGGGTCTTCCACATAATGGGCTTTCTTTACTCACACACTTAGTCATTCACTCACTTATTCATTGCTTATTCCAGTACCTGTATAAAACCCCAACCCTCGCCTTCAAGAGCTCTCTACATAGCAAAGGATCAATTTCCATCCATGCCTTAGCATCACAGAGGAGTGGGCAAGGTACAGCCACCAGAGAGCCTCCCACACTCCCACTGTCCCAGCTCACAGGACAGGGAATAAGGGAGCCAGGTTGGGACACAGCCACTTAAAGTAGGGATGAGCCTACAAGTCATTGCCCCAAACATCCAGTGCAGGACTCCCAAGCCTAGTATCCTGTACTTCCTAGAGGGACCACTGAATGGAAACGGATCTATACAGATGTCTATACAGATGCAAATAACATTCTGTTTTCTACTTCTCCAAATGATACAGGTAGACAGAGCCTAAATTAATGTTCACAGAACAAGCTCTAATCTGACCTGCCCATTTTTCAGGAGTAATAACTGAATTTTGGTTATTTTGGTTAAATTCAGTAAAAACTGAATTTTTTTTTTTTTTTTTTTGAGGAGTTGCCTTATTCTGCTGCCCAGGCTGGTCATGAACTCCTGGGCTTAAGAAATCCTCCTGCCTCAGCCTCCTGAATACCTGGGATGACAGGTGTGTACTACCAAACCTGGCTTGAATTTTGTCTTTGAATCAATGGCAGAAAGAGTCACTTGATCATCAGAAAATATACACTGTCAGAACTGGGACAACTTAGAAGACATCTACTAACACAACTTATATCATGGACTTTGTAATCACGTAGCATATGTAACTTTGGGTATGACTTTTTCATTTGACTTTGTATTTCCATCATGTCATCAGCATCCTTGCACCATCATTCTAAGTAACTGCATAGTATTCCAGCAAGGAGAAGTTCTTCATTCTTTTCATAACTTACTTAAATTATACCTAAATTTTGGATATCAAAAAGGTACATACTGCCTTTCCTTTTATTTTTTTGGGATAGACTCTTATAAATGGAATTGATATAAGGTAACAGGTGTAAAGTCTCTTGACGTTTGTTAACAAATTGACTTAAGATTGTACTAATTAAACTGCGACCAGAAATACGAGAGCCTGTTTTCATAGTATCTTATTTCTCATTGCACACCAAGGCTTAAATAAAATAATAACTTTCCATTTCCATATGTGACCCAAATGTTTGTGCTTACACTTTCCGATCCACCAGTTCCACCACAGAAGTTATGGTAATATGCAATCACATGTGCCCTAACATTTACTAGGATGTCACTGGAGAATATGATGAGGATACCAGGCACCTCACTTAATATGTGTATTAAAGTCCATGAAGAAGGAGGATTATTAGGAGGGCTTCTATGTTTTATACACTTTTGTGTCATTTAAATTCTTTACAATGAGCATGTATTACCTTTTTATACTTAGTGAAACGACAAAGATATGTCTATTTTGGAGGAAAAAAATGATAAAAAGCAGCGCCCCATTTTCCTTTGCAATTAGTGGGCTGGTTAAGTGCATCAGAATCTAGCTTTAAGCCTTACCCGACCTTGACTTTTCTGTCAAATTGTGATGACACTAATGTCATAGGTTTATTGTCTCACTACATGAGATAATTCCTATAAAACATGTGGCACAAAGCTTTGCATTCAGGATATATTAGGTCAACTCGTTTTTATTCTGACATTTCTGTTAATCTGCGAGGTCCCTACTCCCTTTCTTACAATCAATCTTAGCCACTCTTCCTCACCTCTTGTCCCCCAAACATCCAGCCTCCAGGGAACAAAGCTTGTGTGATGACATATTAGCCACATACTTGTCTATGGCTGTTTGGCAAATCATAAGCCACTAACACCAGAGTGACACAAAGATGTGAGGCAGGAGGGAACTAGAAGGCCACACGTGCGTGTGGGCAGTGCACTCAAGCACAAATAAATGCCCATTCCACTCCAGATGGTATTGAGGACACACAGCATCTGAAAGTAGCAAAAATACAAGGGCTTGTTTTCTGCAGAGCAACAGCTGGGGGGAAAAACACCCAGAAAAGTAAAAATTAAAATATGGGATTTTAAAAACCTGAAATTTCTAAACATATGTAATGCTTCATGCTTATTTTCAGAAAAAAAAAAAGACAAAAATAACTTTTTAGAAAGAAAAGCTGAATAGTAGAACTCTAAGCCAAGAAGCTTAGTTCAAGTTCAACAGCACTAAGCTGAGAGGCTTGTTCAATTTCAGTAGGGGTAAAGATGCCGCAGTCAAGCTTCCCTGAATCCAAATCTTGGCTTTCTACTGAGCATTTCTACGAACACGCCATGTTAATTCATCCGTCTGTGTCTTGTTTCGTCATCTTTAAGATGAAATAATAGAAGTGGCTACCTTATAGGGTTGTGAGAATAAAGTGAAGTGACATATTCGTATGGATGTTCTGTAGGCGCTGGCTCTCATTATTTTTATACAATGTCCATTTCCCCTTGCCAGCATGGGTAGCATGTGAACTCCAAGCTAGGGCCTTTTATTTATTTATTTATCTATTTATTTATTAATGGTGCTGGGGTTTGAAATCAGGGCTCAGAGTTTGTGAGGCAGGTGCTCTACTGCTTAAGCCATGCCTCCAGTCACCCAGGACCTTTTCTGAAGGCCATCCCTGTGCCCAGGAGGATGGAGGGAGGAGAAGGCCAACCCAGGATTGCAGGCAGCTTTTGCTTCCTCAAAGCCTCCTCAGGCAAGTGCCCAAGAAAAAGGAATCCTGGCTCTGCTAGCCTTCCTCAGATGCCAGGCCCCCTGCCATTCTCCCAAAGAGGTGGGGAGGTGCTGGTAGGGCAGGGCAGGGGAGAAGAGGGTCAGTGCAGTCAGGAAGAGGCAGTTGACATTGGGGTTGCTGCTGACATTGGGGTTAATGTCCTTTGCTTGGGTGCCTAGAAAGACATCAAGGGCACCAGGCAGGGGCTGGTCAGAAAGAAATGGAGGGGCAAGGTGTGGGGAGGAAAAGGAGGAAATGCGGGAGAGGGAAGGAGGGGAGGAAGGTACAGTGGGGGCGGCAGTGGAGGAAGGGAGGGAGGAGGGAGAAGGAAGGTGGGGAGGGGCATTAGGGAGGTGGAAAGAGGAAGGTGGGGGACCGTTGGGAAGGGGAGAGGGGAGGAAGGTGGAGGGGGTTTTGAGAGACAGGTGGGGCTCCTGGCCCCGCGGTGTGACTGCCGAGGAGCCCCGCCTCCTGCACCGACGCAGCGGCCTTGGCCTTGGCCTTTCTGGCCGGTCCTGGCTGGGTCACATCCTCGCGGCCCCGACGCGCTGCTCGTCAGGCGGCCGCTGGGGAGAACACGGCAGGAGCCTCAAATGCCACCTACTCCCGGCCTCTCTCCCAGTTGATGCTTCTATTTTAGGCACCACATTATTTCCTGCTGTGATTTTTTTTTAGGCATCTAATTTGGGCTCTGAGGTAAGCCGTGACATCCGCTCGCGCCCGCAGCCCCTCCGCGCCGCTGATCCTCCCCGGGGCGCGGGCACCGCTCAGGCCCCGCTGCAGCCCTGCGACGGCTGGGAGTCGCTCGGCCAGGCCTGCCTAAAAATAGGCTTTCAGGAGGAAGGATTTCCCCTCCCCCCGTGGAGAGCAAAAGAATCGAGCTGGAATGGATTTCTAGGCAACGGTTTAGAAAAAGCGACAGGGACCCCGTGTAAATTGTGCTATCGCGTCCCGATCCAGGAAGCGGACAGTAACGGCTCCATGTCAGTGGTTTTCAACTTTTTTGGACGAAAGCCCTTATGAGACTCTGGTGAAGGCTACGGCACCCCGTCCTCAGGAAGTGTCCACAGTAAATCCACATGCACACGAGGCCACTACAATTCTGCTTGTAATTTCAGGTTTGTATACCTCCTGAGCACGGAGAGCCCAGGTTAAAAGCCCCATCTCAAAGGTCCCAGGTTCCCCATAGATGTATCTTGCCAGTTTTACCCCAGCCTGACTAACTACCCCTTTTTCCCCTCCACCCCTCTTCCCTGACGTGCCTCTTATATTTAATCAATGTGTGTTTACAAAGTATTTTTGTATGAGCAAGTATTTCACCACAAAGTGAACAAATGGAGTTAGACTGTAAATTGCTTCCTCAGGGCAGTGGCGGGCACCCTAGGTCTTCCTTCAGTTCACTACTTGGATCTTACTGGCATTTGAGTACCAGGAGACTTGGGTTCAAATTCAGCACTTAGTAGTTTTCCTGCCTTGACCTCCCGGAGCTTCTACCTCACTTGCACAATGGGAACTCCCATGACTAAATGAGACAGTTCAAGGTGAGGCACTTTTCAAATGTCCTTTGTATGGAAGGGGCCAAGATTGCTTCTTTTGAATCACACACCTTGGCTGTTGCCTCTCAGAATGGGCACATTCAATAATTTTTTTTTTTTGATGGGGCTGGGGTTTGAACTCAGGGCTTTGTATTTGCAAAGCAGGAGCTCTACCCCTTGAGCCATACCTCCAGTCCATTTTGCTTTGGTTATTTTGGAGATGGAATCTCACAAACTATTTGCCTGGTTGGTCTTGAACCACAATCCTCCTGATCTCAGCCTCCCAAGTAGTTAGGATTACAGGCGTGAGCCACCAGCATACATCTCTATGTTCTGAATGTTGGTGCTCCCCACTCCCAGTTCGTATGTTGAAACATAACCCACCATACAATAGTACTGAGAGGTGAGGACTTTAGGAGATTAGGTCATAAGGACTCCACCTTCATGAATGGGACTGGTACCATTATAACAAAAGGCTTGAGGGAGCCTGTTTGCCCTTTCTGCCATGTGAGGGTTCATAGTAGCATCATTATAAGGACTGGCCCTTCACCAGACACCATTCAGATCTACTGGTGCCTTGAGATCTTGGATTTCCCAGCTTATAGAACTCAGAAAAATAAACTTCTATTTTTTATAAATGACCCGGTCTAAGGTACTTTGTTTTAGTGATCCAAATGGACTAAAACAGATAGGTAAACTGAGTCCGATGTAAGGAAGTGATATGACATGAGGTATCTCTAGAACAATGAACAAGAAGTCAGGAGTCTATCCCCAGGCAAATATAGAGTGGCTAATATGATAATCAGCCTTTGAAGTCTGTTTGATCCTGACAGATGTCTCATTTTTCCACAAGTATTAGAAACAGGCTGCTTTACCCCCTCTATTGACTCCTTCCATATTGCCTACAAACAAGCCTCCCTCCCATTTTTATTAGATCTTCCGTTTTCTCTAGGACACCCTTTTGGTTAACTGTCCTAGTTCTTTCTCCCCACCTTGCAAAATGTCTCTTACAGTGATACTCCAAGTTGGTTCTCTACCTGCTGATTACTCTGTATTTCTTGCTGGCTCCTCTTCATCTTTCGCACTTTTTTTTTTAAAGGGCGGTCATTTCCTAGCATTCATATGCCTCTCTGAGCTCCCTGTTCTCAGCCTTCTACCCTTCGGAAAAGGGAGCACATTGATTTTGGTGGGCTCAGTTATTTCCTCTAGTTTAGCTCTGACCTCTCTTGACTTTCTGTCTCGAATTCGGATACTCTTTGAACAACTCTAAATGAAAGCTCTGTTGTCATCTCCATCGCTACATACCCAAAAATGAGTTCATTATCTTCCCCAAACCAACTTTCCCTCTTGGTTTTCCTTTTCTGTTTGGAACATGACCATTTCCCTGGTCATCCAAGCACAAAGGTTCCATCACCTCTGACTCTTTTCTTTTTCTTTCCTCCTACCTCCAGGCAGGCACAAATACTGCCCAAACCTCCTCTGGCATTTATATCTGCCTTCCCTCTCCCACCTCTATTCTCCTCTCCCTAACCTTCAGCTCTGATGGACACAGTAGCTCCATGGCTGGTTTTTTAGCCCATTGTCTCTCTATTCTTTAAGATGGGTTAACTTCTAAGCCAAGACCCACCTCCATTGTAGTACTTCTCTCCTGTTCTATTCACACTGCCAGTCTATCGTATCTTGCCAGGTGACATCTTTCCTATTATTATTTAGCTTTTCACATTTTTTCATTTTATGGGAAACTTCAAGAGCTCTTCTCCAGCCCCTGCTCTAAGCTTGCCCCAGGGTCAGCCAGTCCCCTGGCACTGCAACTTGGCATTTAACACAGGTGCTTCTGATTTCTATTTCCTCCCTCCTCCTAATTTTCAATCTGGCTCACTTCAACATTTTGAAGTGAGCCCTTCACTGAAAAGCAGAGAGCCCAAATTCCAATGCCTAGTGGGGTCCAGAAGGTCACAAAATGTGTAAGGCCAGGCATAGGGAGCCAGGAGAAGTGCCATTTAGATCCCAGGTGCCTAGTCCAAAGGGGTTGCTGTTACTCAGCTGCCTGCATTGCCATCAGGCCCGGAGTGGCCAGATTTTCCAGTTTTTCACAAGAAACACCAAATGTGGATTTTTACATGAAATTTTCCAACTTTTAAAGTAGCATGCAAGCCAAACAAAACATGACTGCAGGCTAAACCTGGACATAAAGCCTCCCTGCTGTGACACCCATGCTCTATACTGAGCCTTCTTGCACAGAATATTTTTAACATGCATGTCTGATTCTAAATTCTTTTCCATTGGAAGTAATTGGCAGATCATTATAATTCTGACTTTTCTCTAATAATGTCTACTCTTTTTTTCCTTTGAAAAGTTAACCTTAATACAGAGTCGACTTTAATCCCATAGATTTACAATATTCTGATCCTATGGTTCGAGATATTAGCAATGTAACTTTGTTCCTGATACCATAAGAAAATAAAGAACTGCATATCATATCAGCTTTATAAGAAGGTCACCTGAAACACCTTTCCCATGTTAGATTACAGTCATTCAGGTGTCTGAGTGTTTTTCATTGTAATGTGGGATTCTTGAAGATATGAAGTACCTATTTATCTCTCCTTCAGCATGATGTTGGTACTGGAAGCTCTCCATATTTACAGCTTGGTTAACAAAAAGAGAAGAAAGGGAAAACAGGATTTAAAAATGTTTTTAAGTTATCTGCATAGCCCAGGCCTCAAACTTGAAATTATCCAGTCTTAGCCTCCCAAGTATTGGGATTACCAATGTATACTACCACATCCAGCCTAAAACAAGAGTTTTTAAAAAACAAAGAGACAAAAATTACACATGTAAGAAAAAAAGTCAGAAAAAATGAGGAAGTATTAGGAAATTAACTCAGGGTGAGAAAAACTTTGTATAACTATATATTGGGGAATGTGGGGAAAAGGAAGTACTGCTTTGCAAATCAATCCAGTTATAATAATGTTTACTTTTAAAATTAATTTGCAGTAAAGAGAAATTTTAACTGAGGGAAAAGAGATTACCTGCTGTGTGATTATTCTTGATGTGGCAGAAAGCACTTTGAACTGGGAGGTTTTAGTTCTGGTTATGCTAGTAATGAGCTGTGTAACCTTGAGTAAGCTTCAACCCCTCTCGGTCCTCAGTTTCCTCATCTGCACAATGAAGAATTCTATTCAATGATCCCCAAAGCCATTTTAACTTGGTAACTCTGTGGTTCCTGGTTTATTCTAACTGGTGGGGAAATGTTTAGTTGAAGTGTCCAGTTAATGGGAACTACTGTAAATATGCAGTATATGTGGATTACCACATTTCAAAGAGCAAGAATACAATAAGCCTTTGGTTAACTGATATTCTCCAGGGTTAACCAGAAAATCCCCTAATCAAGGTCATTGTTGAGAGGCTTTCTGGAAGAGCAATTTAGTTTCCTGCCTTTCTAAGCATAGGAGATGCGGCCATACCCAGCAAAGGGAACTGATGAGTCAACGTCTGGGGATGGCCCTGCCACCTGGGTTGAAGTGAGGCCCGGCAGAATGGGTAGGAGATTCTCTTAGTCCACTCCCAGCCAGGGGACTGCTCAGAGAGCAGCAGTGTCATTAAGTCAAGGACCCCCTAGCTAGTGCCATGAAATAACTATACCAAGGGGCTCACCAACCTCTTACAGGACTTGGACACCCAGGTTTAACATTCACTTTTACAATAAGGCTCACTCCTAAGCTGGGAAATAGTTGAAAACTGGCAGTACATCCCATGACACAACCCAGAGCTCCTTCTCATGGAAAAGTGCAAAGGCTTTGGAGCCTAAAAGATCTTGTTTGAATCCAAACTTGTCCACTTCCTACTTGTATGACTTAGGCAAATGCCTACGCTTCCTGAGACTTAGTTTCCTTGCCTATAAATTAGAGCAACAATATTCCTTCATCAAGTTGTTTTCAGGACTAAGAGAAATAATGGATGCTAAATGGCTGGTGTGGCATTTGGGATTTAGTGAGTGCTGGGAAAATGGAAGTCATTATTCTATTAGGAATGAATCCCATGTGACCCTCTAGCTCTTTACTTAGTAAGGTTGAATGTCAATACCTTACCTTCTACCTCAGCAGACATTTGAGAAACCAGATGTTTGCAGAATTAGATCTCCTGCTCTCTCCTCCCTTCTATACCACCCTATCATCATGGTTCTTAAAATCAGAACCATAACCTTGCTTTTACAACCATCATAATAATAATTGGCTGATTCCATCTAGAATCATCAATAGCCACAAAAGTTTGATGAGGACAGGACACTCACAGCTTAAAGTACTCTAAGAGTACCCCCACACCCATTTACTTATTAATTACAAAGGGAAAAGACGGTAACTGTAGAGAGGAAAACCTGGCAGATACCTCCTCAACCAAGTGATCTAAGTTATTATCATCAATCCTGAGTCAAAAGACATCATATGTCTCCTGACATGACACACTGAGAACACAGCGTCACTTCTGTGGGACTCCTGCCAGCAAATGCCTGGCCCAAATCTAATCATAAGCATGTGTCAGACTAACCAAGGAGCAGTCTACAGAACTGGCCTGTACTCTTGAAAGAAAAGAAAGGCTGAGGAACTGTTCTAAACTAAAAACTAAAGACTACATGGAATGTATGATCTGGATTAGATCCTGGGCCAGGAAAAAAATCTGTATTAAAAATATTAGATTTCAAAACATAAATTTAAATTTAAAATAAAGAAAACTTATTGGGAGAACTGGATAAACTTTAATATGGATTGCATAAAAATAATAGCATTATATCCATGTTAAGTTCCCTGATTTATATACAATATCCATGTTCCTGAGAAATTCACTCTGAAATATTTAAGGGAAAAGAAGTCTGTCTTCAACTTACTCCCAAATGGTTAAAAAAAAAGTATAAATATGTATACATACATTCAGAAAGAAAGAGAATATTAAAACAAATGTAGCACAATGTTAATGTTTGGTGAATTTGAGTTTAGAGAGCATTGTCAGTTCTTTGTGCTAGCCTTAAGGCTTTTAGGTGAATTAAAAAATTATTTAAAAAAAAAAGAAAAAAGGTCAGAGCTGGGGTGTCATGCACAGAGCCTGATGTTATCTGTCCCTGTGGCATGGTGAAGTAGAAAGAGCCCTGTCTTGGAGACAGGGTTCTAAACCAAACTCTCAACTGCAAGATACACCCCAGGATTTCTGTCTTCTTACTCTAAAATATGGATAATAATAGAATACCTCTCTGTTAGGGTTGTTGAAAGGACTAAATGAAGTAGCTTATATAAAAAAAGTCTGGCACCTGCCAAAAAATTATTCACATATTCTACAACTATGAGCTGCTAAGAGTCCAGAAGTAATAATACAAACAGAATTCTTGCCCTTGAATAGCTTAGATGTCACCCACAAAAATGGAAAATAAAATGACTAGACAGGCAAATATACAAACAGCTATAAATTCTATAAGGATGATTACATGTAACAGGAGAAATGGAGAACCTTACCATATATATTCAGTGATCAGAGAAATGATATTTAAATTGAGACTGAAGAACAAGAAGGGAGGCGTTGTAATCTAGGAAAAAACAGTATCAAAGGCTTTGGGATGTGCACCTTGAGAGAAGGGACAGTGCAGTACCCAGCATAGTTGGACACTCAGAAAATACTTGAGTGAACAAATGACTGAGTTCTGGTTTCAATGTTTGCCTATGAAGAGATCCCCCTTTTCCAGCTCTCAGCCTCAAGATGTTCAGGAAAGGAAGGAGGCTTCTGAACTGGCAGCTCTACAGTTCTCCTCTCTGCACGACTTGCTTAGAGAACAGATCATAGTGAATCCCCCCTAACCTCACCCCTTCTGTTAGAGAGTAGGAAGCTCAGGACAGCCCTGATTAACCCCCTAGACCTGGGGCTCATTCCTAATGCTTTCTCCAGTCCCACAGCCTGCCTTGTTTATTTGTTCAGCAGATTTGTTTCAGCAATGGCACAGCTTGTTCTGACTCTGGAACATTTATGAGATGGGCCAATTTTTTAAAATCACAAAAAAATAAATGGTTTGCTCCTAGAGGTAAGGGGTGGGACAGCTATGGTGGGAGACAGGTTTCAGGCCAGCTCTGGGGCAAGATTTTGGCTTATCCTTTGCTATATTCTTTTCCTCTCTTGCCATTGGAAACCAAAGGGACTCTACTGGGATTTCCTGCCTCCATTTTTCCAGACTATGATGTGGGGAAGACTGGAACATTCAATCATAAGATTTCTGGTTCTCATCTCCACCCTCATTCCATTCCAAAGTCTGGCTTCTAAATCACTGAGCTCAAACCACAGCCCGATCCAATTGATCTGCCTTGGGAAGGAGGTGTTGGGACTAGCACCTGGATTATTCCACCCCCTCTGCTTACAGCATTCTCTTTTTGTTTGTGAACTCTTACTTATCCTTCAAAATCCAGCTGTTATCTCACCACCTCTAAATCCTTGAATGAACTTCTCTGTTGTCTGTCAGCTACGTACTAAATTTAAAAAATCCCAACAACTAAATGTTGAATTTCTTTGCTTTTTTCTGATTAGATATTAACTCAGTATAACAATATTAGTTATTGTCTTCTGTTGATCTGAAACACTTATTTCAGCAGCAACCCCTGTAGTAGCTATATAAATATTTGGTTACCCAAAACCTAGAAATGAATAATTAGTAAGTTCAATTTGTTTGGTCAACAAAATAATTTATTTAAACCTTAAATAAGGCTAGGTATTGATGGTACATGCCTGCAATCCCAGCACTTGGGAGACTGAAGGCTAGGGTGGGCTATATAGGGAGAGCCTGTCTCAAAAAATAAATAAAAGGAAAAAAACCCCACCAAAATATCCTTAAGTCTAGGGTGGCATAAAAAGAATCCTGGTGGTAAAAACATGACTATAAGGTCCTATCTGGCCTTCTGACTATAAGGGCCTGCCTCATTTCCCCAAAAGACCTGGTACATGATAGGTGCTCTCAAAGTACTCATTGAGTACCCATGTCAAATGTATGAGCACATGAGGATGATGACACTCTACAGTCCCAGGGGTCCTCGAGGCCTCTGTCAACCCCAGTTGGCAGTCCTATGAGAGCCAGGCTAAGAACCATACAGGTCCCTGCCCCATGCTGCCCCAGACTCTCTCCCTAACTAGGTAAAGCACCCAGGTAGCACCAAGCCTGGAGAGAACGTGTGGATAGGGTGGTGTGCTCTGGAGCCCTTCCAAGGAGCAGGGGCAACAGCTTGGATTGCAATGCCCACTCCAGGGCCCTCTGCCCTTTGGCTCAAGGCAGTTCCCCAAGAAGCAAAGTCTGGCCAGCTGCAGGAGGTGTTCTTCACTTCCAAGATTAGCTCAGACCTTAAAACTCACAGCCCAGCACCTGCTCTTTGTGCCAAGGAAAACAGTAGATGTCAGAAGCCTCCTTAGGTATCTGGAAGAGAACAGCTCCTGCTGCTCCTCCCTTCCTTGTATGAGGTCATTGAATAAGGATGACAAAGCAAACAGTGGCATGTGCTGGGACTTGTTCCCAGACTGATTCCAGGGTTTCTTCAGCCCTTCCCTCCTCCCCACCCTCAGAATGGCAAACCCAGGTGTGGACAACAAACTGAACTTCACTCAGTCCTTGGGCTCCTGGGAAATGGAGGCTAGCTGGGAGGCATTCTTTGTGGTGGCAAAGAGGAGGTCCTGGACAGATGTTGATAAAAAAGGGATTTGGGATATCAGCACCACTGATTTCAACATGTTTTCATAGATGTTAATTTGCGTTAAGAAGGGTAGGAATTCCTTACCAGCTTCACAGATGAGGAAACAGGCTCATTTAAGG
Source organism: Castor canadensis (assembly GCF_047511655.1). Lineage (NCBI taxonomy): Eukaryota > Metazoa > Chordata > Mammalia > Rodentia > Castoridae > Castor > Castor canadensis. The sequence goes on along the minus strand of NC_133397.1, from coordinate 23,454,058 downwards.
TCAGCAACTTAATGAGGGTTACATGGCTTAAGCATGACAGAGCTAGACTTGAAATTATTTTGTGACTAATTAGTTTTGCTACTTCTTCCTATCTCACCACAACTCCTTGAACTTTTCATTAATGGAACACCTGCTTTATGCTTTTTGCCTTTTTGTATACCACCGTACTATTATTTACTTAATGCTTTCTAGACTCACTTTAAAAACTGACTCATTCTAAGCAACACTATATATATATATATATATATATATATATATATATATATATATTTCTTAACCCATTACATTCCATTACCCTCCTTGTGGTACTAAGGATGGATCTTCACAGAGAGGTAGTCAAGTGAATGTCATTGTTGAAATGCTCAGGCAATAAAATCACTAAGAGCCACTACTGTCTTTGTTAGAGCTGTACCTTAAATCACAGAATTACTGATTCTGAATCATTGAAATCCAACTCTAAGGGACAGATCTTAGACAACCCATTCAGTCACCACCTTAAAGATTAAGGGGCACCATTCATGGATCTAAAGCTGAATCCTCAGTCCTTGCTCTTAAAACACTCAGCTTGCAGGGCTGGAGCATAGCTCAAGGCATCCTCAGCATGGGCCAAACCCAGGATTTGGTCTGATCCCCAGCACCGCAAAACAAAACAAAACAAAAAATCAGCCTACAAACATAAACAATTGAAAACTAGAAGCCAAGGTTCTGAAATCAAAGAAACTCAGCTGCAGACTTGGTTCCACCACAAACTCAAAACACTTTTGAGCAAGGCACTTCATGTTTCCAGTGTCAGTTTCCTTCAACAGAAATGATAACAATATCTACTCCCTCTCAAGACTAACAAGAGATTCAGGAAAAAAGTGTGTAAACAGTGTGAAACCATAAAGCTCTACTATAGCACATAAGGAATAAACAGATAACACCCAAGTTCCTCTACAGAACGCTTGCATTGTAACTAGAGAATGACTTTCTCAAGGAGAGAGTAGGGCAGAAACAGCAGGTTGGGAAGAGATTTGTGAAAGCAGCCTCACCAATGTCCCTGGCTAATGTACTGCTTCCAGGTAGTGGGCCTCAGAAAACACTGGTAAGCTGAATTAGCTTGCTGCCCTTGATCCCTGGGTTTTTCTGATTTTTACTCTTTCTTCTGCTTTGATACATTTGTCTTCTTTCAGCCCCATATGCGAGTTGGCTGCATAGTAATGGGTCTTTAGTGCCCTCATGTGGCTGTTCCCTGCCAAGGTTGCATGAAATTCTGAAGGGGTGAACATGACAAAGGCAGACCTGAGGAGGCCAGAGTAAACCCTCAAGATCAGATTTTCCAGTGCTAGCAGAGCACTTAACCCACATTTAACCTAGCTGCTGAAATCCAGAGCTCCTTAATGGGAAATGTACCCCTCTGGTAGGGGGTTGTTGGTAACAGGGAGGCCACACATGTATGGTAGCAAAGATATACAGAAAATCTGAAACTTCCTTTCAGTTTTGCTGTGAATCTAAGACTACTTCAACCTGCTCTTAAACAGGACAAGAATCCAGGCTTCTGGATTAACCTTTCTAAAATTGTCGGTTTCTAGACTGTTCAACATGTTTTGAGGAAGGAACTAAAGGCAGCAGGTGAGGTGTTCTTTCTCTGACAGAAAAGCCCAAGGATAGGAAGGGCTTGACTAGAACCTATCCTCCAACTTCCCAACCCACTGAAACCAAAGCTTAACTGAGCACCTATTTTGTGAATTTCTTGGCGCTCAGGGGTGGAATACAAAATATGTAGTCCTGTCCTCAAGAACGCATAAAGCTTACAAACATGTATCACCCACATACTCATACGGTAAACAGACATCAAGTCACTGGAGTGAGGACAGTAACAGAAGTAGAAATGAAGTGCCACATGACTGGTGGGGAGAGAGCTTGGTGACAACCATAGGGATCATGGAGGTTTCCAGAAGGGAAGCAACTAAAGGTTGAACATTTTTAAAATGTGTAGGATCTGCAGGAGAGAGGAATTGGGAAGTAGAGGTAGGGCAGTGAAACTGTTATCTGTATGATATTACAACAGTGGATACATGGCACAATTTGCTGTATAGCAGCAAGAATGAACCCAAATGTAAAGGACAGACTTTGGGTGATAATGATGTGTCAGTGTAAGTTCATCAGTTATAACAAATGTACCACTCTGGTGTCGATAATGGAGAGGCTGTGCATATGTGTGTGTGGGAAGGGATATGTTGAAAATCTCTGAACTGAAATCTGCTCTAAAAAATATTCGAAAAGAGACACTGTGGGAGAAAGGAAAGAACAATTTTATTCATTCCAATTTGAAAGCACTATCAATTAGCAATCTTCTGCTAATAAATAAATCTCTAGGTATAGTCATCCCTTGGTATCTTTGTGGGGGACTGGTTCCACTTACCCCTGCAGACACCAAAATCTGTAGATGCTCAAGTCCCTTATATAAAATGGCACTGTATTTATACATGACTGCTCTAAAAAATAAAGTCTATTTAAAAAGAGTAGGATTTTACCTAACAAACACGAGCAAGGAAGATCATAAGGATTCCGATAACTACCTTTGAGGGGACAGTTATGCATCAAGAATGGCTGAAGTTTTTACAGATAATTCAATTTAAGCTCCACAAGAATACCACTGGATAGGTGTTTTTTCCCTATTTAATAGACAAGGAAAGTGGTTTGAGGTTTGTAAGGCAAGGCTTAATAAAAAATGTAAGAAGCAGAGCTGGGTGTGGTGGCAAATGCCTGCAATCTCAGCACCCGAGAGGTGGAGGCAGAAGGATTCTGAGCTTGAAGCCAGCATGCGCTACGAACTGAGACCATCTCAAAACCAACCAACCAAAAAAAAAAAAAGAAAAAGCAAAAGATGTGTTTGGGGCAAACAACCTGCTATTTCTCCTGTACCAGGTATGCCTTATCAGGTGGCATAAAGGGTGGGACAGGGCATATGTGGGGTCATAATGACCAAAAAGTAGAGGAATCCTATGATAAGGGATTTTAGTCTCAAAAGAATCTGGACCCCACTTGGATATCGTTTAGAGATTTCAGACCAAGACATTCTGCTCAGGAATGCATCTGAGATGTGTGGAGAACTAACAAGGCAGAAACAAGGAAGAGAGACCTGTGAGAAGTCCTAAGGCAAAAGGAGAAATCCTAAAACTTCTCCAAAGAGAAATAAGAACAGACTTGAGGGATGAAAGCAGAGCCACCCTGAGTGGAAAGAACTGTTCTCTCAGATGCTGAGCCCGCTAGCCTCCTTCGTCAATGTAAGGTACTATGAGGGAGAAAAATTTCTGGTCTTCTATGAAATATAAGTCTCAGTTCCACCCTGGACTATCGTGTGCCAAACCTCTAAACCCAAAGCAGAGCAAGGTCTGCTCAGAGACCAGAAAAGAAGTCTTGAAATTTGTTCTCAATGCCCACATCAAGTGAGGATTCTCAAGATCAGAATGGCCAGTTATGAGACCAAACCAGTTTGATGCTGTGACCCACTTCCATAAGGTCAAGGAGTTTTATGTCATTTCCCAGCAGTCCAGCATCTGGTTGGACCAAATCCTGTATGGGAACTCGGCCCCCCCTAGCCAAGGCTTTGATTCCTGCTTTGATTGCCACAGGGCTGGCAGGCTTCCCTCTGGCTCCCACTCTCTCAGGAAGCCATCCACAGCTGCTGGCCACTTGTCACACCCTATCCGGGAGGTGGCAGCATTTCAATGGTAAAGCAACAGATCTTCAGGCTGTGGCTAATGGCTTCAAAGTTAGTTGGGAATTATGTCATATTTCCAAAAGGGGCTAACTTCTTCCAGTTGCAGTGAAGTAGTACGGGTAAGGGCTTAGTATTTCCTTTCTTGAATTAGGACAATTCTAGGGAAAATATTTATAACAAGCATTCAACAAACATTAATTAAATGTGCTAAGCTTTATGCATAGCAAGAATAGTCCTTGTTCTAAATGAGGTGTTTTTACTGTGTGTGTGGGTTTTTTGGGGGGTTTTTTGGCAGTACTGGGGTTTGAACTCAGGGCTTCACACTTGCTAGACAGGCACTCTACCACTTGAGCTATCCCACCAGCCTTCTTCAGTGAGTTTTGATTCTAGGAAGGCAAAGAGAGCTAGTGTCTTTTTACTCTGCTTTTTCCTTTGCGAAAATTTGACAATGCTTGAAAATTCTGATTGATTTGCTCTTGTTTTTGCTATTAGAGACTGTTACCTCAAAGTTACTCAAAGCCACTCTACCTGGTGAAGATTTGTGACCAAGAAAACAAAACAAAATTTAGACATACAAAATTTTTTTGAAAAGCACACAATAGTGACCCTTTTAGGAAATAAGTATTTGAATATGCCCTCAAAAGAATGCCGTATAAGTATAACCTCTATCTCTACAAAACTTTGAAAATGTAGTCTAATCAGGAGTCATGCCGTATGTTGGAATTCTAAGAAAGACCTGCAAGATGCCTACAGTAACCCTGACCCCTCGCCCACCGCCCCACCACCTGCTGAAGGCACTGGATTATCACTCCAGTGCCTCAGAAAAAGACATAAATAAAGGAGGGAAAAGGAACATAGGGAATAGACAATACCTTAACAGTTGTACACAAATTAGGGTATTCAAAGCATCTTCATACATATTATTTGATCCTTTCACCCATCCTTGGGGACAGGCAGGGCACACATTTTTCTCTCGTTCCCAGTTGAGGGAAAGCTTGCTGTGCACCAGTATTGACAGTAAGTGGTAAATGCAATTGTGAGTGACCCACAACTTCTTCAAGTCTGGTTTCTTCACCTGAAAACCGAGGGCAGTGTGACTGAGTGTCCCTGAAGATCCCTCCTTCACGCTTTGCTCATGATTGCCAGACTAGTAAGGTAGAGCTGTCCAAAACAGCCCTCTGGATTTGGGAAGGGTGGTTCTTTCCTTACGATATGTGCTTATGATAATGGAGACTGGACCCAAGTGATGCATTTACAAAATGAAGTCCCAATGCCCAACTGAAATGAACAGACTTTTTTGTTTATTTGTTTTTGAGACAGGATCTCACTATGCAGCCTAGGCTAGTGATGAACTCAGCATCCACCTGCCTCAGCCTCCTGAGGGCTGGGATTACAAGTGTGCACTACCACACCCCACTTAACAAACAAAATCTCAACAGTGGTCTCGTGGTGATGCTAAGATTCTTCTTATGCTTTAATTTTTTTTTAACCCGTGCTTAATTTCTTCCTTTTTCTCTAAGTATCCTTAAAATGACTCTTACTTTTTTAAAAATATTTTCCTCCTCTCTAAATATAATTTTACAAAGAAAATATTTTTAATAAAAGGTTTAAAATGTTCTAAGTCTGTTTAATTATGTAGGAAACTTAAAAATTAAGGCAATATCTAACTGTATGAATTCTGGAATATGGAAAACTATTCAAGATGATAAACTATTCTAGACAATAAAAAGATCAGTGGTTGCTAGGGTGTGGAGGGGGAGAAAAAGATGAATACATGGAGCACACAGGATTGTTAGGGCAGCGAAAACTATTCTGTATGGTATTCACTAATGGGGGGTATAAATCACTATGCACTTGTCAAAATCATAGAATGTACAACATCAAGAATGAACTCTAATGTAAACTAAGGACTTTGAGTGACAATATGTCAATATAGGTTTGAATGTATCAAACATACCACTCTGGTGTAGGACTGTCAGTGGGGGAGGATGTGCCTGTGTAGGACAAGAGGCATATGGGAACACTGTATTTTCAACTAACTTTTGCTGTGAATCTAAAACTGCTCTAAAAAATACCATCTATTGAAGTTGGGAGTGGTGGTGCTTGTCTATAATCCCAGCACTTAGGAGACTAAGGCAGGAGGATCTCAAGTTCAAGGCCATCCTGGGCTACATAACAAATTACACATCAAGACAATCTCTCTCTCACAAAAACAAAATGAAACAAACAAAAAAACGGTCATTTAGGCTAAGTTGAATATGTTTTTGGATCATGGTCACTCGTATTTAGCTCAGAATGAAAAATTATTTCCTTAAAGCAAGTTGAGATTTTACATGGACATTATACAAGATGGAAATTTTAGGCATAAAGCAAATGAATTTCTTAGGTGGCTACTTCTTTGCAAACTGCACAGAGTATGTAACTATATTGAGACTTAAAGTTCTTAGCATAAAATATTTTGATACTTAGAACTCTGGTTTTATATTATACATAAAACTTGAGAAACAAATTAAGCATGGAAGATGAAAAGTCTATTAAAGATATTAAAACAGTTGGTGGAGTGGCTCAAGTGGTAGAGTGCCTGCCTAGCAAGCATGAGGCCCTGAGTTCAAACCCCAGTATCACTAAAACAAAACAAAAAAAAGATATTAAAAAAAATATACTAGAGAATTAAGAGTCAGATTTGGAAATTAGACTGTTTGGGCTCCAATCTAATTCACAGGCTACTGAGTGGCCTTAAACAAGAGTTTTAACCTCCAAGGCCTCAGTTTCCTCAACTATATAACTGAAGGAAATTACAGTACCTACTTTACTAAACTAGTCTGAAGATTTAATGAGAATCATACAAAGCAGTTAGCATAGTGCCTGGAACATCGGGGACACTAATTTTTAGCTATTATTATTATTAGAAATTTTTAATAAAAAAATAGTTAAGAAAAGGGTTTCAACTTTCTATGTAAGTTTTAGAGCCCCAGAAAACTCCTAAAGTAGACAGGGACTTGTTTTAGTGTTAGCATACACTGACCTTTTCTTCCTAAAATGTTACCCACTATGATATACACACTATCTTTTTTACTCTAATAAATGAGTACCCATAACCAGAAAAAAATTTTGTTCTCTGTACCAAAGGTAGAGAGATCAGCTGTCCAAGACTGGAGTTTCTGTATGCCTGCACAATTTCTGTCTGTTACCTGGCCTTTAACCAAATCTACTGATACCTCCCCACCCTGAATCTCAGATTCATTTGGTTCATGAAGGCAACTGTTCTCCAGCCCTTTTTTTCTGAGATCCAGGCCTTTGTATCCAACTGCCTTCTTGACATCTTTACTTAGCTATCTCAAAGGGACATCAAGTCCAATTTGCTGAGTTAAGACTGTGGGCATGGCTCAAGTGTGAGGCCCTGAGTTCAATCCCTAGCATTGCCAAAGTTAAATTTACAACTCTCCACTTCTATCCCAGTCCTCCAGTTTCTCTGACTTCAAAGAATGACCCATAACCCATGCATATGAACAAGCTAGGAACTCAGGAATCATGCTAGATTACTCTCCTTTACTCCCCAGACAATCCCATCAGCCAGTCTGAGTCATTCTACCTTTTAAAATATTGTTAGAATCCCCGTTCTAAGGCTCTTGACCTCCAGTGAGTTCAAGCCATCATAGTGTCTTATTAGGACTTCTGCCACAGACTCCTAGCTGGTCTTCCTGCAACCTTTCATCCTTCTTCCACAGTATAGCTTGAGTGTCCTTAAAACCCTAATCCAATCCCTTCACCATCACTAATACACCAATGTCTTCTCACTGGAAGCCAATATAAAGGTATATATGTTATAGAACTCCGGCCCAGGACACCTGACTTGGGACACCTTGCTTACAGTTAACTTACTGTGTTCCTGCTATGACACTATCTTTTTCATGACCAAATAACCTTACTTTTGTTTCTAAGAAAAGGAGACTGGATTACTTTGATTACTGGTAACTATAAAACAACTCATATAGTTTAGGAGGTGGAAACTGGATTTTTTAATACAAACTTCTCAAATATCCACAAACTGGGATACAATCTTTAAAAAAGATGTGCTGAAGGACATCTAGGAACCAGGTAAGACCTTGAAAATGGGGTTGGCCAAATATAAGCTGTGGGCAAAATCCAGCCTGCCATTTGTTTTTATTAAAAAAAATTTATTAGAACACAGAAAAATTAATTTGTTGTTATGTTAATGTCATTTGTACTACAGCAGCAGAGTTGAGTAGTTACAGCAGACTGTATGTCTTGCAAAGCCTACAATATCCAGCCTTTACCAACTTACCAGAAAGAAACAGTTGGCTACAGAAAAAAATGCTCTAAAGGTTTTCAACCCAGGAAATCTTTAGAATGTTTAGAACCTTTAGAATCACCTCAGGGTCCTGTCATTTCTTCATCAACAAGTTCATTCCTGTTGCTCTAAATGAAGTACAAAATAAGTTTATCATTACACCTATATTCCTTTTTGAGAGATAAAGAACTCTTAGCAAACCAGACTTCCCACATCCGCCAGGGCATATGAATTTGCTCTTTATCGCTTCTTGCCTACCTTTGTGCCTACTGCGTAATTCATTTTAGGAAAGCAACAGCCTCCTCACCCACTTTTAAGCTGGGCCACAGCATTTCTCCTGCTGACTATGTCTGCCTTCAACCTAATCCAAATGCTCTTCACCTTGCTTTGTTCTTAGGCTTTCTTTTCTATGGAAGTGAGGCATTCGGATAGAGAAAAGGAAGGGGATAAAACATTTTGCATTCCTTCCTATTTCCAGAAAAGAAGAAACTTTAATTCCCTTGCCCACCTTGGGCTTCTTCAGCTTTTCATTCCATGAGCCTATTTGCACCTCCACAAGAAGAGTGATTGATTAGTAAAAGTCCGGGACACTCAATGGCCTAAATTTTTATCAGGACTGGTGCCTGAGTACATGTGCTATGGTTAACTATGTCCTTCCTGATAAGTCAGGTCTGTTTTCAAACCTGGCAGAATTACACTGGGAGGCAGAGGAAAGCCTCCACTGTGACTCCTTTTTTGACTTTTTGGTGGTACTGGAGTTTGAACTCAGGGCCTTGTGCTTTCTAGGTAGGCACTCTATCTCTTGAGCCACATTCTCTGCCCTTTTTGCTTTAGTTACTTTTCAGACAGAGTCTCCTATTTTTGCCCAGGCCATACTGGATGACGATCCTACTACCTACCACTTCTTGCATAGCTGGAATCACAAACACATGCCCCCATGCCCAGCTTATTGTTTGAGATGGGGTCTGCTAACTTTTTGCCCACATGGCCTTGAACAGAGATTTCAACCTCTCTTGATTTCTACCTCTCAAGTAGCTGGGATTATAGGCCTAAACCACCCTACTGGGCTTGTGATTCTATGTTTTGTTCCACAAATGACAGGTGTACAGACTCACATCATGGCATACCTAAATATTTCAACAGTGATTGAGGAGGCAACAGTGAACCCTAGAGCTTACCTGCCAGAAGTACCCTAGTGCTCAAGAAAAGCACAGTTGTTACAGTCTCCCTCCCTGTCCTGCTTCCCCTCCCTTCTTCCCTTCACCCTTCACCTCCTCCACCTCCAGTGCTGGGGATTGAACCTAGAGCCTTGCACATGCTAGGCAAGCACTCTACCACTGTGCTATCTTCCAAATTCAGGTCCTAAATCTTAATCAAAGAGGCTATGACCTTAAATCAACCTTAGGGACATCTTTATCTTCTCATTTTATAATACAGTAATGTCTCTCACTTTACTAATTTTCAAAGCATATCATTACCTTTTTACATATATACACAAATACTTTTAAACATAAATATCAAATTCAGGAAAATCAGACACACAGGTAAATTTAGGAAGCCAAGAGCGTGGAAGAAAAGGCCGGTCACCAGATTTTATAAATGATCATCTGAACTCCTTTGGCCATTCAATTTGACATATCATCCCAAATATATTATGTTGCATGGTCCACAAGGTCTTCCTTTGGGATTGTGAAGCAATCAATAGCCATACTTGTCATTAAGATGGGTTCTGCCATCTCCACTTTGGCCTAGATCAAAATATTAAAGAAGAAAAAAATATATTTATTCTTCCAAAATAAGAGGGAAAAAAATATTAGTAGGCCAAAAGTAAAACAAGTGGGGTTTATTTCTTCTATGGCAGAAATTTTGCTTTTTGTATATAGTTTCAGAATAAAGTTCTTTTCACTTCTACCCTCACATTTGTTAGCTTGAGCAAACCTTTCTAGTAATTATATTTCTATTAATTACTAGTATCTTAAAAAACAGCATCCATAGAAAAAGCAACATGTGATGTGCAAAGGAGCAATCAGGATCTCATACATTGCTGTTAAATGTGTATGTGTGAGCACAAAACCAGCACAATCTGTATACAGTGCAATTTGACTATCTTGAAAATGATCATAGCATGTTAACTCTTTTTTTTTTTTTTTGCGATGATGGGGCTTGAATTCAAGGCCTACACCTGAAGCCACTCCACCAGCTCTGTGATAGGTTTTTTTGAGATCCAGTCTCAGGAACTATTTGCGTGGGCTGGCTCCATACCACAGTCCTCCTGATCTCTGCCTCCTGAGTAGCTAGGATTACAGGCCTGAGCCACTGGTACCCAACTTAGCATGTTAACTTCTATTAGCTTCTTTTCTACAGATGCACCTCAATACTTTATATATTATATGTATTACAGAATTACATATGTTAGAGGTTGCCTATTACAGAGTTGTTTGCAATGGCAAAAGACTGGAAACAGCCCAGGAGCTAGTGGCTCACACCTGCAATCCTAGCTAGTTGGGAGGCAGAGATCAAGAGGATCGAGGTTCAAGGCCAGCCTGGGCAAAGAGTGAGACCCCATCTCAAAAACAGCCAATGCAAAGAAGGGCTGGCAAAATGGATGAAGTGGTAGAGTACCTGCCTAGTAAGCATGAGGTCCTGAGTTCAAACTCCAGTATCAACAAAACAAACCCCAGAAACAAAAAACACCCCGAAAAACTGGAAGCCAGGCAAATAATCCACTGAGGAGATTGTTTAAATAAGTAAAAGTCTAACTATACCATAAAAAACAACTATGCTGCCACTTAGCTGGGTGTGGTAGTGCACAGCTGTAATCCTAGCACTTGGGAGACTGAGGCAGGAAGATGAAGGATTGTGATTTCAAGGTCAGTCTGGCTACATAGCAAGACCATGTTTCAAAAAAACTCCCTATGTTGACATTTAAAAAAAATCTATAAAGAGCTATTTATGGATTTGATCTCTATATTGTGCTAAGTGAAAAGCAAGGAGTAGAAAATGCTTCTCTCTGTGTAGAAACGGTGGTGAAAAGCATTTTATATAGTATATAAGAATTAATAAGAAAACAATCTTTGGCTATCTTTAGAGGGCCAAAAAAGTGAGTACCAGAGGCACATACTAAAGATTTTTTTCTGTTTTAAATACATGCAAAAGTAAATAGAAAAATATAATGAACCCTCATCCAGCTATTACAATTATCACTATAGGGCAAATCCTGCTTTACCTAGTTTTTTGCTAGTTTCTCTCATCCTTCACCACTAGATTATTTTACTGTAAATCTCAGGCATCATTCCATCTGTGGACACTTCTGTATATGTGCTGAGAATATAAGAACTTTTCCCAAAAAACATAATTCAACATCATTCATATTTTTAAAAATCAACAATAATTTCTTAGTATCATCAAACATTCAGGTAGCGTTCAACATTATCTGACTGGCTCATACTTTTAATTTTTTTTTTTTTGTGGTACTGGGGATTGAACCCAGGGCCTCCAGCCTCAAGCAGGCTAAGCAAGAACTCTCTCACCATATCCTGAGCCCTCAGAACACACACACATGGTAATATACATTTACATAAACAAACAGTTGTCTGAGTAAGGATTCAAATAGGATCCACAAATTATAAGATGTGGCTGATGTGTCTCATAAGATCTTTAAATCTACCTGTTCTACCAAAAGAGAGATCTTTCACTACATTCTCTTGCAATTTTCTTTCTCTTCTCTCTTTTTTCTTTTGGCAATACTGGGATTTGCTAGGCAGGTTTTCTACCACTTGAGCCACAATGCCAGCCCTTTTCAGCCCGTTTTTTTTTTTTTTTTTTTTTTTTGAGAAAGGGTCTCATTATGGAGCCTTGGCTGGCCTCAAACTCTTGATCTTCCTGAATGGTGGAATTACAGACTTGTGCCACCATGCCTAGCTCTCTTTGGACCTTAAATATGTATCACCTATTTAAAAATATAAAGAAATGTTAGAGAAAAGGAAAAATAAAAACAATATACCTTCAGGTGGGACCCACACACAGTAGTCTGGGTCATCTTCAGGATATTTGGAAGAAAGTGTGGGTGGCAACTACAAAGAAAAGGAAAAAGATAAATTATTTTACTTGAATTTTTTTTTTTTTTTTTTTTTGAGATAAGGGCTCATCAGGTAAACTAGGCTGCCCTGGAAATTTTCAATCCTCCTGCTTCAGCCTCCTGAGTGCTGTGACAGGATCACTACCATACCTGGTTCAAAGAATTTCAACTCTGAGAATTGTTATCCTTAGGCCTCTCTGCAAATGAAAACTAAGAGAAAGCAGTTTCCATGAATGGTCTTGACATCAGGAATGAATCTGGGGGAACATTCTCTTTCTGAGTCTTGATTTTTTTCTCATAAAGCCTCAATAAGCTGATTTTTTAGCCAGAGTGATATAATGGTCTTTAAAAGAGGTGGCAACAGCAGGCTGAGGGAGAAGGATTCCAAGTTCAAGGCCAGCCTGGGCTAATAGCAAGACCCTATCTTAACAACCTCCCTGCAAAAAAGAAAAAGGGACAGTAAATACACTGCAGGTTTAGTGTTTAACAGAATAACTCCCAGGGAGAGAAATTTGGCATTGGCCTTTTGATCTACGTACAGGAAAGAGTTAACAGAGTAAGCTGTTATTCCTTGAAAGCCTGTTTGCAAGGCTGGTCTCTGGGTAGTGTCTAGAAACCTGCATTTTGAGAGGGTTACTATTACCCTAACTGATAAGGGTGGCTCACTGTGCCTCTACTATACAAACAATGTAGTTTATGCTGAACACCTGCTTTCCTTCTGGGAGTGTGGAATTTGGGTACAAGCCAGGTAGGGAATGCCTATGTGATCAATCCCTAACAAAAATCCTTGCCACTGACTTTCTAATGAGTTCCTCCAGCTATCAACATTTCATACTTGTCACAACTTATTGCTAGGGGACGTAAGCATATCTTATGTGTCTCAACTGGAAAAGAACCTTTCACAGTTTATAACTGGTTTACCACAGATCTTTCCCTAAGTATCTTTTTCCATTGTTCATTGTGTCCTGTATCCTTTTACTGCAGTGAATCATAGCTACAAGTACAACCATACGTTGAACTCTGTGGGTCCTCTTATGAATTACCTAAAGATGGCCTTGGGGGTCTCCTGACTGAACCTAGCAATCTCACTTCCGGAAACTTATCATCATATCCATACAAAATTATGTACACATAAGGTTACTCATTATAATACTGGTATAGTAAAAGATCAGAAACAAGCCAAATGCTTGTCTACATAGATCTGGTTAAATAGAGTATATCTATGAAATAGGAAGTACTTGGTATATTGATATAAAATTACTTCCATGACAGGTAAAAAAATTAAAATGGAGAATGGAGAACATATATTATACATTTTGTATATAAGAGGAGGATAACAAGAACACGTTATTCAAATGTCTTTGCATGGGCATATTAGTATATTAATTAATAAGAGGTAGGTTGTATGTGAGCAGCTATTGGGAATAGGTGGATGAAGACAAGAATAGAGAAATCAAAAATAAAAAGTAAAGAGTCCAGATTTCTAGGGTAAGGAGCTAAAGCTGCTGGGAACTCTATTAAGCCAATCTTCAATGACTTATACTTCTGGATATGGTCTATGACAAGAAGATTCACTTTTATTTTCAGAAAAGTGAAGTACTTACTTTGCCTTGACCAGGAGCTTTCTTTTTCTGCAATTCATCTCTGCTTTTCTCATATTCATTCTCTGACACTAATTTAAGGAAGAAAAGTAAAAATAGCTATTTTCAGAAAAGGCAATATAAAAGGAAAAGGTTCCTCCTAAGAGAATGCTATAATTAATGAAGAAAACATCAGTGATGAATCTACTACTGTAAAATCTGTTTTTAGAAGACAGAATTTTTCCTTCACTAATATCTCTAAGTTTTTAATACTAAGGCTAGTCTATAAACTTGAATATGATGAGGCTGCTTTTATTATCCCACACCTTAACTCTTATAGGTAAAACCAGTGAAAAGCAGTCCTTTTAATGACCAACCTATCAACTAATTTATTTTTAATAGGTTTGCAATTCCTTCCATGGCAGGACATAATGGACTCTGGGAGAAGTAGAACTGGGGAGGGCTCAGTATGGCCACTGGGAAGCATTGGGCTTTAGGTACTTTATGGGGCAGGAAGAGGGAACCTCAGGATGCAGAAGAGGAGTAAAAGAAAGGCATGGAACTAAGAGATGGAACTAAATACAAACCTCTTATATATCCCAGTTTTGTCCAGGGCCCTGGCTATTCTTCTGTGCTGCCTTACAGGGAAGTTGCTAAACCCTCCTCATAAAATCAGGTGGCACTCATGTGCAGAACAGCAAGAGTCTGCTACACTACTTACCAGAGGGTTCCTCTCGTGATGAAGCTATTTCGCTAACCTCTTCATAATCTTTATTCTGCTCCACTTGGTTGAGTTGAGACATGTTTTCTATGAAAAGCAGCACCAAAGCATATTATTATTTAATTCATGGTAGAATTCAAGAAAACAAAAACAAAAGCAAGAGAAGCTACATACATAATCATCCAGTTTTACAATAATCATTTTACAATAATCAGCTTTAACTAACCTTAATAAGGTTTTCAGTAAATGTGCCTGTAGATATCTAACAAAGAACCACCAATATTCCACTAAAACCTATTGATATCTTATCCAAAAGCCTTAAAAATACACACTTGTTGGTCTAAAACTCTACTTCCAGGAATATATTTTTTTAAAAACTAAGAGCTAAGCACCAAGACTTATTATTTACAAGAATATTTTTAAAAAGGTGAAAATAGCTTACATGTTTAACAAGTGAACAAGTAAAAGCTAACTAAATGACACGTACATGTGATGGACTACTATGTCCCTTAGATAAAACCCACATTGAAAAAAAAAATGTGTAAAATGATTTTGTGCTGTAAAAAAATAAGAAAAAAGGCCCAGAATAATCCCTCATCAGTTGCAGATTTATTCGCTTTTAATATTTATTTATTTATTTTATTTATTTAATTTTTTGGAGTTTAAACTCAAGGCTTGTGCTCGCTAGGCAGGTGCTCTATCATTTGAGCCATGCAGCATATTTATTATTTAATCTTATAAACCAAATTTTAAAGCCTGTGCTATTTTTACACACATATATATTTTGTTCTCCTAAAACAAACAACTATGATATTTACTGCTCCCCTTGCAGGTATGGACCAAATACCAGGTTCAGAAAAAAATAAACCATGCCTGGCGGAGTGGTTCAAGCCATAAGAGTGACTGCCTAGCAAGCATGAGGCCTTGAGTTCAAACTGTCATGCCACCAAAAAAAAAAAAAAAAAAAAAGAAAAGAAAAAAAGGCATGAATAAATACCTTTTGTGAAAGACAAGACATTTTGCCAATAACTAAACAAAAGAAAAGGCAAATTCAAAAGATCAACGTCTCACAGATGTGGAAAGAGTAATTTTTCTGTCCCTGAAGGTAATTCAAGAGAAGGGCACATCCCAGGCTTATTGTTTTGAAATAGATATGCCTGGTTTGTTTGGAAATAGGTAAACATGTATTCCCATACACATTTAATACCAGTTTTTAATATTTTTTCATGCTTCTTATTTTCTGTGTGATCTTAATTTTGCTAAGTAGTTTGGCAAGCTGCAGAAATAATTCCTGTGGTTGACAAAGGATTAGAAAGTACTAAAAAAGACAAACAATAATTTCTAGGGATGAGATATGGGGAGTTTTTCTTCCTTAGTTGTTATGTGTGATCGAAAATGAACATAGATTCCCTTCATAGTCAAAAAGAAATATTTAAAAATTAGTCAATTTCCCCTTTCAACATTTTTCATCGTCTTTCCAGTGGTGGGTGAATACCATGTACTAGGTACTATAAACATCAAGATGAATGAGGCACCATCCTTCTTGAGAACTTCTATTGGGTATAATCTTCTGGTTTAAGGATGGGGAGGAAAATTAATAGGGGGAGACTATTCTGAGACCACTTGATCAGATCCTATCATCCCACACCTCACTGCCCTCCAACTCATTCATACAGTGGCAGCAGTTCAGGATTATTCCTCAGCAGCTGTGGCTTCAGATCTCACAATTTTTTTATCTTCTGTAATTCTGGAACAGACTGGAAATACCTGCCCTTAATTTACAATGGAAAAAATGAGGGGCAGTCAAAGAAGATGATTAAGAAAGTATATTTCCGGGCTGGTGAGTGGCTCAAGTGGTGAGAGCAGGTGCCTAGCAAGAGTGAGACCCTGAGTTCATATATATGAAGTTAAAATGCACAAGCAAGAACTGGTTTTCCTTTTTTAATCCACAATTAATGCAGCCGCCCCACTGAACAGCACAGGGAGAAGAAAGATAATACCATGGCTTTTTGTTTCCTTAGAACATGTGAGATCTGTGGGAGCACTTGTTTCCCACATTGCTGTTTCTGGCTTTGTCTCCTGCAGCAGCCTACTGCTTACATCCTCTGTTTTCTTTTCATATTCCTCCTTTTCTTTCTCTTCCTCCTCTTCCTCTTCTTCCTCTTCGACTTCAGGCTCATCCTTCATTCTCATTAAAGTTGGAGGGAGTTCTGGACGTTTGGGGGGCAACTTCTATGAGGGAAATAAAACCAAATACAAGTAGTCCTACACAATGATAAAAAGAGACAAATCTCTTCCAAGAGATTTATCTCAATGTATAGAATACCTAACCTCTTTAGGTTAATAAACCCCGCAAAAGGCTACTACAATTTCACATGAAATTTTGTCCATCTGTGAACCCTAAGCAAGTGTCATTATTAATTTCTAAGTTCTTAAGATTATTAGGTTGGAATTTTTTTTTTGTCTGACATCTTAGAGAGACTATAGTAGTCACCTCTGTTCTCCAGGCTTCACAATGCCACGTAAGGACAACAAGAAGAAGAAAGATCTGGAAAGTTGGCTAAGAAAGACAAGGACCCAGTAAACAAATCTAGAGGCATGGTCAAAAAGAAATGGTCCAAAGGCAAAGCTCAGGACAAGCTCTGTCAACACCTACTCCTGTTTGACAAAGCTACTCACAACAGAGTCTGCAAAGAAGTTCCCAACTATAAGCTTATAACCCCAGCTGAGGTCGCTAAGAGACTGAAGATTCACAGTTCCCTGGCCAAGGCAGCCCTACAGGGGCTCCTTAGTAAGAGACTTACCAAATTAGTTTCAAACCACAAAGTTGAAGTAAGTTACACTGGAAATACTATAGGTGGAGATGCCCTAGCTGCAGGTGAAAATGCATGAACAGGTCCAACCAACTGTACATTTGGAAAAATAAAACTTTATTTAAATTAAAAAAAAGATGATTAGGTTGGAGGTGTAACCTGGTAGTAGAGCACTTGTCTGGCTTGTACAAGGCCCATGTTTCAGTCCCCAGCACTAAACACACAGAGAAAGGGAAAGTATTATTAAATATAAAATACTTGAAGCAGCTTGCAGGGAACTACAACATTTACTCCAAGTAAGTAAGAGTGGCAGGAATTTTATCCTGTGATACCTCTTGATATTAAAGGACCTTACTTTGTTACAAAAATCTTCTAAGGAGTAAATCAGATATATATTCCCAAGAAAGAAATCATTTCTCATTTTTGACAACATAATTTCAGGGAAAAAAGACATATAAATGAATAAAACAGCTCCTGAAGAAAAGGAAAACATTTCTCGAAGAATTGACCATATATATATATTTTTTGAAACAGGGTCTCACTATGTTGCCTAAACTAGTTTTGAACTCCGGGGCTCAAGTGATCCGTTAGCCTTGGCCATGTGCTACCATGACTAAAAGGCCATCAAGACCTTTCAACAACAATGAAAAAAGACCTTTCAACAAAAGTACTTAAGAGTTGCTGGATGTGGTTGGCACATGCCTATAAACCCAGCACTTGGAAGACTGAGGCAGGAGGATCATGAGTTTGAGGCCACCTCAAACTGTCCTAAAAAAATAAACAAACAAACCCAAAAGAATTTCGAAAAAAATTCACCATATTTCCAGAATAGGGAGAAGGTATCAAGGTATACATTGGTTACATCATTTTTAAAATAGAGGATTTAGTTAAGTAATTCTTAGGAGTTTTAGGAAAGCATTTTTCTTCTATTTAAAACCTAAATACCCCACTCTCAGAGCCTCCATCTTTCAAGTAATACACATAACTTACTCAGAACACATAGCTGGGCTAAGGGCTAGGTGTGTACCTCAGTGGTACAGTGCTTGCCTAGCATGCACAAGGCCCTGGGTTCAATCCCCAACACCACAAGAAAACAGAATATACAGCTGAGACTTCAGACCTCTGCTACCAGAGGACAGTTTACCCAATTCTGTTGGCAATAATGGTGCCGATAGGTTTCGGTTCTTACTGCACCCTTAAGCTTCTGTTTTCCAGGGTCATGGTCCTGCCTCAAGTCTAGCTTGAATCCTCCTTCTGCCCCAACCTCCAATCAGCATGAACCATAAGATCCTAACCAATCAGATCATGCTGAGTCCCACTGAGGGGTATTTAGGCCCCTGCCTTTCCTGCTTCTCTCTCTTGGCTCTCTTGGCTCTCTCCCTCTCCCACCTGGCAATAAAGAACCTCTTGGCCAGATCACTCCTCTCCACATGGTCACTTTTGGGGCCTATATTTCCAACATTTGGTGCCATGACTCGGATGGGGGCTCCCCACTAATCCTGGTGGGACCCCCATTCCAACTCACCCCACAACCACCCTGAGGATGTGACTGGCCAGGACTCATGCTCCCGATCACTCTGCTTGCATCCAACATTGGACGTTCTTTGGTGAGTCCACATACCCTTCTCGGGCTCCCTTTGCGGTCTCTCCCTTCGGTGTCTCCGGGGTTTTCAAACACTTCCCCTGTTTGGCTATCTCTGGGTGGCTCAGGCGGTAGAGGGATTCCCTTCGTTGTCAGGCTTGGATCCATTTTGTCGTGGGTCTCAGAGACCCGTTGTCAAAAAGCCTGGGCCCAGGTGACCCATAGCCCTCAGCCCATCAGCGCCTTGCAAACCACCTGAACTCAGTGACGACTGATTCTTGTGTGTTTTGCATTCTCTCGGATATTTGTGCTGCGCGAGGACACTCCACAGTACACAATATCCTCCTCTCCCATTCTGGGACCGGGTCCCTCATAATGGGTGCCTCTACGTCTTCTCTGCCGTCTGACTCCCCATTGAGATGCCTCCTCAATAATTTAAACACCTTGGGTTTGACCCCAGACATAAAACCAAAAAATTTAATCCACTTTTGCACTCAAATCTGGCCCACTTATCCTTTAGACAACCAAAATCACTGGCCCCTTTTCAGGTCTTTAAATCCCAACCTTTTATGGGACATATAACTTCTGTGAGCGATCAGGATGATGGGGAGAGATTCCATTATGTCCAAGCCTTTTCATACCTCCGTCTAAATCCGGCTCTCTGACTTCAAACACTCCCTCTGTACTTTCTGTTCCCCTGCGCATATTCTATTAGCCTGTAAACCAGTTTCTAAATCAGCCAATTCCTCTCCAAACCTCCTCCTTCCCCACGTAAACAGACTTCTTGTACGGCTTACCATACCTATCTCCCCCTATCTTCCTGAAAAACTTTCCCTGTCATGGAGTTAAGCAAGCCACTCCTTGCCAATTCTGGCCTCAAGGCAGTTCCAGCGCTGGGAAAGCTCATGCTTTATTCGGTGACTGGAGAGTGGAGGTTTGTTTCCTGAAAGCCTGCCAGTACCAATCAATGGGAGCAACCTAGAGACATAGGTGATGGCTAATCCCTTAAGTGTGTATCATGCCTCCAGGCTCTGCCTTCCCCTCCCTTACCTAAGATGTCAGCACACCTTTTCTGCCTCCTCCATGGTCTCACCACGTGTCCTTTGTCTCTGTCTGCCTTCCCCTCCCTGGGCTTACTGGGACCCTGCCTCCCATGAAAAACCTGTAGCATGGTACCTTATGACTTAAGTTATTCCAACTAGTTTGCCAGGCCTCTCAGTCTAAAGTAACTTTAAGTCAGCTGCTTTACAAAAGCACTTACAAAAAACCTGCAGCTGCCACGCTTATGCTCCAGCTCCACCCCCACAAGGGGAGGAGGGAAAGCAAACAGGCACACCTATGCACAGGATGCCAGCTCCTGGACACAGCAAAAACGCCTGCCATAGCTAAGAAAATCCATAGAGAGGACCCAGTACATCCTGGGCCGCAAGCCACACATGGCGATGGCTGCAGCCCACCACCACTTCCCCTAGAATAAACACACACAGAGTACACAGGAAGGAGGGAGGAGCGACAGGTCGCAGGATCTTTGTCCCAGGTGTGTGTGGAGGGAGTGGCACCTTGCACAAGTCCTGCTCCTAGCCCCACCTCAGACCTCAGGACATCAGAGCCAGCCCTTGTAAGCCAATTGTTAGCTCGAGGTTACAGTTCCAGAAATAACAAAATAGACATTACTGTGGTCTCTAAACTTCTCATTTAGAATTTTCTATACCTTTGGCCCCAACATAAATTTTCCCCTCCAAATATTAACACTAGTTGTCCCGTATGGCACTGTTATTGGCCTGAAATGCCCTCTGAATGCCCTTCTCTAACTTTACAAATGATAAAGGTAGCCTTTATTAAAGACACCACCTGCTGTTAGCTAAAAGACAGGATCCTAACGTTTGGTTCTTTCTAGATGGGACCTGCATCTTCCAGTCTTTGGCTGGTAGATGTTGGAAGCTTTGTACTGAGGCCTGGCCTCAGTATGCCTTGGGTGACCAAGAGAAGTGGCCTTCACAGGGTTCCTTAAATTACAATACCATACTCCAATTAGACCTTTTCTATAAAAGTAAACTGAGGTCCCCTATACAAATTTCTACCCTCTAAGCCACCCCAATACTCAGAACCTCTAAACGAGTGCTTCTCTCTTCAATAGGCAATGGTAGGAAGAGGGCAAGTTTTATGTCCCCTTCCAGTTATCAGATCTAAGGAAAATTTAAAAACATCTAAACAGCTGTACTGATGCCGAGACAAATACATTCAAGCCTTTATCTCTGTGATCCAAACCTTTCAACTGACATGAAAGGGTATTATGCTTCTACTACACCAGACTCTTATCTCATTAGAGAAGCAATGGGTTCCGGCCCAGGCCACTCATGTTGGAAATGATTATATGGGTCAAGCAGTAGAGTGCTGCTTTACAAGCAGAAAGTCTTGACTTCAAGCCCAGTACAGCCAAAGTAAAAATAATAATAATAATAATATTTGGGGCTGAGGAAGTAGCTCAATGGGAGAATGTCTGCCCAGCATGTGCAAAGCCCTGGGTTCAATTCCCCAGCATTACCAAAAAAAAAACTGTAAAGAAGATAAGTGGCATTAATGTCACTTCAGCTATCTCATAGTGGAAAAACATAGTTTAACCTAGACCAGATCCCTCATTCTTCAAGTGAGGAAACTGAGGCCCAGAACAGTTCAGAGACTTGCTCTCCAGAGTGTCAGGTGTCGATGTAAAATAACAACTTTACTTTACAGCAACAACCTATCAGAAAGCATACCACGGTGAACTCAGAGTCCCAGGTGAGAGAGGTTCTCCTCAGAGATAAATTTCTAACAGTCCCAGATATTCGTAAAAAACTCAGACTGTGGCTGAAGGGAAAAGTCATTGAACCAAGTAATACAGCTAGCCATGTCTGTATTTATGGCTATGTCTGTATGTCCAGGACCTTACTAACAGGAGAGAAAAAGATAAGGGACACCATGGCCTCATTGCTGCTCTCAGAGAGGGCCCCACCCAACTGGGGCCTGTGTCCTGAACTTGCTACCGTGGTGGGCAGGAGGGGCACTTCTGCAGAGAATGCTTAAGGGGGGACAGCCTGGGAGACAGCCCCACCCCCAACTGGGACCCTGCCCTCTACAAGGGTAACCACTGGAGGTCTAAGTGCCCCCATCACCAGATGGAAGGTGAGGTGCCATCTCTTATGTATTGATGGGTCCCAGCCTCCTGTCCACATTCCACTTCTTGGCATCAATGTTGAGGAGCCATAATGGCAGGAAAACAAAAGGTTATTTTCCTCCTAGACAGTGGAGCCCGTTTCTCTGTTTTACCTTTTTCTCCTGGTCCCCGGTCCAATGACAAAAGTTATCGTTTGGGGCAAATCTGGCCAGCCCCTAGAGCACTAGTTTACCTGGCCTCTGGCCTGCTCTTGGGGAGACCTCCTCTTCTGTCACTCTTTCCTCATAGTACCTAAAACTCCAGTGTCCCGGATTGGACAGGATTTACTATCTTAATTAAAGGTTCAAATTCTCCTCCCCCCAGGCAGCTATCTCTGCTGCCCCCTCCTTCAGGAACAAAGAAGATTCCACAGTGTGGACTGATGAGATGAGTGTAGGGCGAGCCTGGACAGCCCTCCCTATTCAAATAAAACTCAAAAATCCCTCACAGTTTCCACACCTAAAACAATATCCCCTCAAGCCTGAGGGACAATGAGGCCTTATGCCTATTCCTAAAAACAATAAGGGCTATTAATTAGTTGCTCCAGCCCCTACAATAAAATTAAAATTCTTATAAAAATTAATTTTAAAATACAAGTTACAAAGTAAATACCTGGAAAGGATATAGATGGTAATAAATGTATTTTTTGAGAAGTTAAAGGAAAAAGGAATGGTTTTTTGGATGAGAAGGGATTTTGCAAAGAAGGGTTTGTCCTAAAGATTGTTTCAAATAGGAAGGATAAGGACAAACCATCAAAGGGTTTAGTATGTTGTACGAAGGTCTGAGTAAGTTTGAAAAGTGTATAATAAAAGCTTTGGTGTGTGATAAAGTTAAAGTTGAATATAATCTAAGAGTTGCCTAAAAGATTTTTAGGGTCATGTCAAACTAAAATCAAATCCTCTATGTCTATGAAATAACAAGGTTATCTTAATATTGTTCTGCTCTGAGTAACATCTATAAAAAACCATTACAGAGAAAGATTTTATCAAAGAAATTATTCGTGTTTTCTGCTGATTTTGTCAAGCTTTAAGTACTACTAAATCAGAGTTCATTTACATATTTGCTTATGTGTCTTAAATGACCACCTTTTAACAGTGTTATCTGAATATGGTACAAACATTTAAAAGGTTAAAAGTGTCAATTTATATAAAATAATAAGCTAAAGCTCTCTTTTATCCAAGAGTGTTATATTTAAATCCTGACAGCCCCTGCCTCCCACAGGTCACCTACCTAGGTGTGGCCTTAAAGGGACAGACTCACTCCCTGAGTCATAAATGCATCAACACAATTTTCCATTTCCCAACCCCCCATACCATAAGACAGCTTACAGCTTTCCTGGCAGTTACAGGATTTTGCAGAATTTAGATTCCTAGGTATGTAGTCCCTGAACAGACACCTTTTTATGCTCCTCCTAATATTCCTATTTGGGTCTTAGATAATGTATGGCCACCCATTTCTCTCTCAGTAGTTGGAGGACTCTTGAAATTGTCTAGGGAACAAGTTTTCACAGTGGTTCTCCTGGCCAATGCCCATCCTAATGCCTATTTGCTCTCCTATTCTTAAGCTTCCTCCCTTGTATCATACTACATGTCTCTATTGCTAATCAAAAATTTAACCAGTCGTACCTCCAGGGATATCGATCTCTCCAAAATGTGAGGATAGTTGGCTGGTACCCACCATGTGGAGATTGGAGGATTGGCTCGAGACTCTTACCTATGGCTACAAGGGACCTTCATCAACTTCAGGGAAGAGGAAATCTTCATTTTCGGAGCCTGACTGTACGCCACCATGAGGCTCAGCACCCCAACATTGTTTGCCAACTAACCCTCCCTTCCCCTACACCGCCCCTTGCCAGCTCGAAGAAGCCAGAGCGAACACAACACCCCCCTTCCTTAACAAACAAAAAAGGGAGGAATGTTGGCAATAATGGTGCCGACAGGTTTCGGTTCTTACTGCACCCTTAAGCTTCTGTTTTCCAGGGTCATGGTCCTGCCTCAAGTCTAGCTTGAATCCTCCTTCTGTCCCAACCTCCAATCAGCATGAACAAGAGATCCTAACCAATCAGATCATGCTTAGTCCCACTGAGGGGTATTTAAGCCCCTGCCCTTCCTGCTTCTCTCTCTTGGCTCTCTCCCTCTCCCACCTGGCAATAAAGAACCTCTTGGCCAAATCACTCCTCTCCACATGGTCACTTTTGGGGCCTATATTTCCAACAAATTCAATGTGCTACAAGCTGAATTGTGTCCCTCTACAAATTTATGGGTTTTAAGATTTGTTTTTTGTTTTCAGGCAGGGTCTCGCTATATGACCTAAATTGCCAGGAACTCACAAAATTCCTGCTTCAGCCTCCAAGCTACTGGAATTACAGACACGTGCCACCATGCCCAGTTTATTTTTAAAATTTTTTTCCCCACAAATTTATGTTTGGGGTTCCAAACCCTCATACCTCAGAACGTGACTATATTTGGAGATAATGTCTTTAAAGTGATTAAGTTACACTGAGGCATTTAGGGTAGGGCCCTAAGCCACTATAACTGGTGTCCTTAGAAGACACATACAGATGGACAATCACGTGAAAGGACAGCAAGAAGGCTGCCATCTACTAGCCAAGAAAGAAACCAATTATGCCAGCATCTCAATCTTTAACTTCCAGCATCTAGAATGCAAAGAAAATAAATTTCTGCGGTTTAAGCTACCCAATCTGTGGTATTTGATTATGGCAGCCCTAGCAAACTTATACACTCATTGGAATGATGAAAATCTTTTAAAAGCTGAATCTATGAATAGGAATATACATAAAACAAAAAAGCATATCAGTGAGGCATTTCAGGAGGATAGAAAGATCATGAAACTCAAGAGCCAGAAGACCTGAATCTGATGGCCAACTTAATTATATAATGATGGTATGATCCAGTACACTGCCTCTTTGACTAGTTCCTCATCTGTATGACACAGTAATTAACACATATTATAAGATGTTGGAAGGATTAAATCAAGTACAGAAAATGCACATGGCAGAGACAAGTGCATATATTGCATTGATAACAAATGTTAGTTGAGTCTGATTATTATATCTATCTACCAGGTTAAAAGCATTTAATGAAGGAACTCCATTCCTAAATCCAAATTCATCAGAAATTAATAAACTGATATTCTAATTTATAAATCAGTATGATTAATTTTCCTATTCTTAACCCTAAACTGAACCAAAAAATTCGAAGATCAAATTCTGGGGAAGATCCGATCATACAAAGCCTCAAGTCCTTTTTCACATCACTGTAGAATGAGTCATTTACACTTATAAAAGAAAAACTACTCCCAACAAAGGAAGGGAGGTAAAGAAGGCAAAAAGGGAGGGAAGGGAATGGGCAGGAAAAGGGGGAGGAAGGAATAGCCTGGAGCTAACTCAAGAGTTAAAATTTAACACCTTGCTGGTGGCTCATTCCTGTAATCCTAGATACTCAAGAGGACTGCTGTTTGAAGCCAGTCCTGGCAAATAGTTTGCGAAACTCTATCTTAAAAAAACTCATCACAGAAAAAGGGTTGTGGAGTGGCTCAAAGTGTAGGCCCTAAATTCAAACTCCAGTACCAAAAAAAAAAAAAAAAAGTTTAACATCTTGACTCATCACTTACCCCTACTGTTCCTGTTTTTAATTTGAATTTACTTCCTCCTTTCATGGCACCAAAGAGAGGTAATGTAAGCTTCTTAGCTTTGTTTTCTGCATCTGTAGGCTGAAGTTCAGTCCTAAGAAGACAGAAGAATTATACATACTCATTTCATTGAGTCTAAGGTTTTATCTAAAAATACCACAACACTAATAAAGTAACTTCTGACAAGACAAATATTATCACAAAATGAATACATGAGCATATAAGAAAGAGGTATTGAGGTTGGCAGAGTTTGAAAAGACAATGATATTTCTATCAGAGAGCTATTAAAAGCAAGACAAGGCTATTATTCCCTCAGTTTAGTAATCTGCAATATATTACATGACTGCACATTTATCAAATCCTAACAACAGTTCAACGGTCAGTGGCAAAGGAGAATATATAAGCATGATCCCATCTCCATTTATGCAACAGGAGATGAATCCACAGAGTAAAGCCCAATATATCCCACAACCTCTAATGAGTGTCTTACTTACCATAACCATGTGGACAACAGCTCTGCTTTAACAGAAGTTAAAAAACTAAAAATAAAGTGCATGCACAAGATATCTTGTGTAGTTACAACACTGCATCATCTTCATTGGCTGGAGATAGTTATTAAAGCTCAGCTAAAAGGAAGACAGCAGGAATTAGAAAGGTGCAGGGGGGAGGGGGACGGGAGGGGACGGGACAGGACGAAATAGCAAAAACAAAAGAACTGTAATCCCAGCACTCAGCAACCTGGGTCAGGAGGATCATGAGTTTAAGGCCAGTCTGGGCTGCACAGTGAATTCTAGGTCAGCCTAGGATACATAGCAAGAGCCTATCTCAAAAACAAACAAACAAAAAAACCCAGAAACTTAACCCCAGGAATCCATCTCCAATCTGAAACACAATACTCTCTGGGGGTTGAGAGAAAAAAACAAGAGAGATGGCAGTTGGGTTAACAAAACATTCACCTTGTCAGAGTAGGCAAAAGTAACAATTACACGTAGGCAGAAGTGACAATAAGAAGATGGCATGTGGAGACAGAGGAAAGCTTAAAAGAACAATAATAGGTCAGGGGAAAAAAGTGCTATAGCTCCTTCATGTCAACAGAACTGACAGTTGGGACTCATGGTGACTCACGTTGGAAACTGATTATCCTGGCCAGCCCTGACGCTCTACTTGCCACTACTGCCATTGTTCCCTAGTGATGTGCTTGGGCCCAGCCTCACTGCCTTTCTCCCTGTCAGATTAGAACTCACTCCCTTGTTAAGGTCACCAGAAGACTTCTGCCTTCCTGGCCCAACATACACTCTGCAAAATCATGATCCTACATACTCCTCAAAGGCTCAGGCATAGGAAGGCAAAGGCAACAGCAAAACATCTTTTTCAACTATATTAAATAGCTGACATTTAATAACTACACTTAAATAGCTGGGGCGGCCTAGAGGATATGTAGACTGCCCCAAAGGAAATGCAAAAGCAGAAGATAGGTCATAACCAGTAGTTGTTTAGGGTTAGGGAATAAGGCAGAATTAGCTAGGAACTTTGAAAGTTCAACCCTACAGTGAGAAGAGGATGAAGAAGATACACAGCATCTAGGCCAGTACCCAAAGTAGGAAAGGGAAGAAAAGACAGGCAAACACACAGACTGACAGCAGGAGGGGCAGCTCTGGAGGAAGTTGATGTATGTTTTTCAAGCTCAGAAAATCCCAAGCGACTGACTAGTCAAGTGAAAGGATTTTAGAGGAAGAATTACAAATCACCAATAATTTGTTTAACCTAGATATGCCTCCTAAGTTTTTACTTAGTTAAAAATAGTTGCTAGGCACAAAAGAAATAGTAAAACTTAAGACAATGGTAACAATAATACATGTATGTCAGCACTTTAAATGCTGCTCATTTAAACTTTGCATCATCATTACTTCCAATTTATAGATGAGGAAAGTAATAAACAAAGAAGTTACGTAAGTTGCCCTCAAATTCCCCCCAAAAAACCCAGGAAGTCTGACTCTACTGCTAACCTACCTTGTCATTTGTCACATGGTTCAAATGGACTTCTGTGGACTTATCTAGGAATCATTGCATAGTAGCTTCCTCCCCCCACCCCCACCTCTTATTCTCAATGGGTGCATGAAACCATAGGTTGTATCAAACTTATAAAGACTGTTTTATCCAATACATACACCAATATATTGCTTTCCATCTTTACTAAGCACTTATCATGTACCACGGCTTTAGCTTTTGCAGTATGAAGTGCAACCATAAAACTAACACAAATTTCTCTTTCTTCACAATTTCATGGACAGAAGATTGGTTCTTACTATGGATCCTAGCAACCTCAGTACGATTTTTTTATTCTCTTATTAAGTCAAGAAATTTTACCTTTTTGCAGGGAGTGGTGGGTGATGCCCAGAATCCCAACTACTTGGGAGGTAGAAATTGGCAGGACCATGGTCTAGGCTGGCCCAGGCAAAAACACAAACTCCTAGGTCAAAATTAACTAATGGAAAAAGGGCTGGGGAATGGCTCCAGTGATAGAATGCCTGCCTCTACCAAGCACAAAGCCCTGAGTTTAAACTACAGCAAAGAAAAAAAAAATGCTAACCTGAACAGAAATATAGAAAGTAAGTAGGTATTTCGATAAACAGAGAATCCATATAGTTTATTCTGAAACTCCTCTAGCAATCTATATTTCACAACTGAAAGGAGTTTCAGTTACTGTATGAAACCAGTGCTTTCTATGCTTTAAAACCTTTCTGGGATGGAGATGTGGCTCATTAGTAGCGTTTGCCTAGCACATAGGAGGCCCTGTATTTGATCCTCAGCACCACAATATTCTATAATTATTACCTGAGGAGCTAAAAGGATAATTCAAAGTGTTAGATGTGCTACCACATTTATTTAAAAATCCAAATATTACTACTTACTTACTTTTTTAGCTCTGGAATCGCTGCTGGCTTTACAATTTTTATCAATCCCTTAAGTCTCTGCTGTTCTTTCCTTAGCTCAAAAGTTCTCAGGTGAAGTTTCTTCCGGGACACACCATCTAATGCACTACCTGATTTCATTTCTGACATGAATGCATCCAAAGAGTCCTGAGATGGCGACTCAGATAAAACTGTCAAAGAAAGGGATAACAGATGTTTAGAAAAATGGCCCCACACATTTCAAAATTCCAAGTTTCCATAGACAAGTCACTAACATAAAGCGGGACAGAGAACATCACTGATATTAGGAATAAAGAAACAGGTTACAGTTGTGAGATCCTAGGAAGTTGATTTTTGTCTCAATAGGCCTCATTTCTTTCAACTATTAAATTAAACAATTTCTCATGTTCCTTCTAAAATGCTATGGTGCTCTTTAGAAAAACTCATATTTTGTATGTCTTAGTAACCAATTCAGGCCCAATGACAATGAACTATATATGACAGGTGTTCAATAAATATTTGATGACAGCCTTACCTTTACTTGAGGCCTTCAGCCTCTCAGAAATTTCAGAGAGTTCCTTTTCAGCGTCATTTAACTTTGCAACCTGTGACACCAAAATTGAAAAGGTTAGCAAATATTTTCCTTCTTTCAAGCTTATATTTATCATCCTCCTCCTTTCATTACTGCTACAAGTTTTCAGAGGATTAATTTAGAACTCTAGCTAAATCTGTTCCTTATGAAGTTAATATTTTTCATTTGCTTATTTTATTCTAGTTGAATTGATTTCTAAATTAAAGAACTCAGAATTAAATAGAATGAGTACTTGAGACTTCATTTTTCTCAAATAAAGTGCTCGGTTTTCATTGATGAATCAAAAGGATAGACGTTGGGTAATGTTTTAAGCTCTGAATAGTACTAAATATAATGTTAAATGCATGCTACCTTATGATAATTTTATGAAGAACATACCATTCTAGACTAATGGAACACTATATTCATCAAAATACCTTTGATTCCTCTTGATTGTTGGAATCCTAAAATCAATTTCACCTCAGATGCCCTAACTTGAAACTTTTTCTTTTCTTTCTTTTAGGAATAACAACATATACAAAGAATGTTCACTAATGGATCAGTACCAACCTGGAGACAATTCTCTAGCAGCAAGACAATTTCTTCCCCAACAACTTGAATAAAACTATTTGCTTGTTACCATTAAATTTACATATCACAACTACCAGATTTCCATGTTACGGTTTTAAAATCTGCACTATCAAAACACAATTTAACCAAGCGCAGATGGCTCACACCTACAATCCTAACTACTTAGGAGGCTGAGATGAGGAGGATTGCAGTTCAAGGCCAGCAAAGGCAAATAGTTTGTGAGACTTCACCACCAAAATAACCAGAGCAAAATGGACTGGCGGTGTGGCTCAAGCAGTAGAGTGCCTGCTTTGCAAGTGCAAAGCACCGAGTTCAAACCCCAATCCCACCAAAACAAACAAACAAACAAACAAAAACCCAAAACAGATTTAAATAAATTATTTTATTAAAAAAAAAAAAGTTAACTCCCACAGCTACTTCTGTAAATAAAACTTGCCAGTGATTCAAAGGTCTCTGGCTTCTCCTCAATCTTCCCAGCCTTCTTCATTCGGTTCAGACGCTTTTTCTCAACCAGACCAGTCCGATCAAGGAATGTGTCATCATCACTATCGTAAAAGTCTTCATCTTCCCAGTTCTTGGCTTTTCTTTTCCGAGACACTAGAGGTAAAATGATTGAAAATGAAATAAGTTTTTTAAAAAACAAAAAGAAAAAAGGCAGTGGCAAGCAGCTTAAAGAAAGGACTGCACAAGCTATCAACCCACATATAAAAAGGGCTTGCCAGACATGGTGGTGTATGCCTATAATCCCAGTAATTGGGAGGCTGAAGCATGAGGATCCAGAGTTCAAGAGCCTAAACTACATAGCAAGACACCATCGCAAAAAAAACAAAATGAACAGAACCCAAGAGAACCTTGAACGCATTATGCAAAATGAAATAAATCAGACAAAAAAAGGATACTTATCTCATGATTCCACTTATACGAAGTATCTAAAGTAGTCAAATTCATAGAGACAGAAAAGTAGAACTGTAGTTTCCAGAAAAGTAGAATTGTAGGGACTGGGTGAGCGGGAGAACAGAGTTACCGTTTACTGAGTACAATTACAGTACGGAGGAGGACAGTGATGAATATGTAATGTGAATATACTAATATCACTAATTTATATGATTAAAATGGTATGTTTTATGTTACATATATTTTACAAAAAATTTTTTTAAATGGCTAATTTAGTAAGTAAAAGGCTCTTTAAAAAATCAAAAAAGTAATGCTGCATAGTCAAGACTGGCTTTAAACTTGTGACTCTCCTGCCTCAGTCTCCCAAGAACTTGGTTGTAAGTGTGCACCACCATGCTCAGCTAGAATTTATAATTTTATTAAATTCATATTCTAAACATCTGGGTAAGTTCTGCTGGTTACTAGCATTACGTAAAAAGAATATATTAAATTTAAAATAGTTAAGTGTTGCTTAACTAAGTTTTAAGAATGATATTAAATATTAACAAAAGGCCACTTTAAAGGCAGGTGTTAAAATTCACTAGATTTAGAATTAAACTAAGATCTATAAACTGAGCTTAGAGCTCAGTTTTTGAATTTGTAACTTTAATAAAATCAGTACTAATTTTAAAAACTAAAATAGCTTCACATAGTCTATTATAGGTTAAAACATTTTCCTTTAAAACATCAAAAAAGAAAAAAAAATCCTATTAAAATGGATGAGAACTAATCTTTAAGAAGGAATAGCTCCCCCCTACAACAAATATAGCCTAACAAAAATGGAAAAAAAATTAAAGTAGCACTAGAAAATCAAAGAATCCTGAATTTAAAAAAAAGGAGTAACTAATCTGAGAATATTCTCATCATGTTTAGTATTTCCCATTTGCACAGGTATTAAACAATCTATGAAGTGATTACAGGGTGTCTAATGGTTATTGCAAGGATGAAGAAAAATGTAGAGGACAATCCATGTGTACTTTAATTGTGAATTTTTATTTTTTGTCTTTTGATAGAATAAAAACATGATAACTAGTTCTGGCTCAAAACTACAAAATCTTTGGTATGAAACTGCAGTTCCTCAGGTGAAAATAAATTCTGCTTAAACTTTTGAAATGAAAAAAAGTTAGCAAGTAAAAATGGAGAAAGATAAATGAGAAAAAGACTACTGAACATGGGAAGAAATCTAGGAATATCAGAATAAAGAAACAGAAAATTCAAGGAGGAAAAGCCAAGGAAATTCTCAAGGGTGACAGCAAAGTTAAGTGCCAGATAACAGTTCTGCAGCTCGGGAAAGCAGTAAATCCTAAAATAGAACAGTACTCATCAGCAAAATGTCCCAAAAAAAAAAAAATCAGAAATGATAAATTCACGTTTGAACAATACAGAGAAATATATGCAAAGGCTATAGGAAGAATGAGCAAGATGCACCAAAAAAAAAAAAAAAAAAAAACCCAAACACATGAAAAACAAAC
Organism: Castor canadensis; assembly: GCF_047511655.1. NCBI lineage: Eukaryota > Metazoa > Chordata > Mammalia > Rodentia > Castoridae > Castor > Castor canadensis. Next base: position 23,421,943 of record NC_133397.1, on the reverse strand, counting down.
ACAATTATTATATTTAGGGAAACAATCCCCTGCACCTAAAAAAAAAAAAAAAAAAAGAGATTCACAAAGAAGCGTAAGTAATAATATGACTGCACTTCTGTTTTCTGTTAGAACATGAACAATAGCTACCTTGGTTATTAAAACTGGGATTTTTTTTTTCTTTTCACTTCAAAAAATTCTGTACAATTTACACATTCCCCCTGAAAAGACATATTACTTTTTTTTTTTTTAAAGCTCCACAAATGTTAATATTTGTGTCCTGGACTTTTATTCATTTATTTTTATTTTATTTTTTGGCACTACTGGTGTTTGAACTCAGGGTCTCAGGTTTGCTAGGCAAGTGCTCTACCTCTTGAGTTATGCCCCAATTGATATTATTACTTTTTGTGTTGAGTTTTCCTTCCCATACATACCTGCTTCCTGCCTCAGCAATCCCAAAGTGTCAAGGATCCGACAAGCTTCCAGTGAGCACTGAATCATTGCTTCTTTTTTCTTTCCTGAATGAATGGCCTCCGCCACCAGTTGCTTCCCAGTTGAATCATCCACAGGTAATCTCCATTGGTTTAGAGGGAATTACAGCACAGCAGTAAATTCTAATTCTCATAAAAACAACTAAATATGCTGTGATGACAGTTATGTTCTCTTAAATGGGTTTTCAGCCTCTCAATTCATTTCCTTCCACTTCTTACTCATCTCACCTCACCTCCCAATACTGTGAAGTGTTACTAAACTATCAAGGCCCAAATTTAGGAATAGCCTAAGACTAAAGTATTCTTTAGGGTGTTGACTATAACCATAAAATTAGCCTGATACTGGCCACTTTCCAGATACAGACATTAATAAAGAAAAGAACATACCTCACTCTACAGAGCCAAGTGCTATGTCCTTGTTCATCAAATTCATATTCTAATTCTTCTCCTATAGGAGGAAAAAACCAATTTTAATAGGACCTGAAAGTTACTAGTTGATACAATGAGAACATAGAGCAAAAGATGAAAAAGGACATCAAGTTTCCAGACCACAATGAATGCTAAATATCAATACACTGAGTAAATACTAAATTGCACTTATTCCTCGAAATAATCATTTGACAACAAAACTAGAATGAGTCTGACACAGAGATAAACAATCTCAGATGAAAACAATCAACTATTGGTCTGGGGTATAGTTCAGCAGTAGAGAGTGTGCTTAGGCCCTGAATTTGATCCTAGCACCACAAAAACAAAACAAAACAAAAAAGAAACTACCTGAAGCAACTAGCTACAAAGACAAGAACTGGGCAAGGACGACAGCAGATAAAATACACCATTTCTAATTATGAAGCTCAACCTGAAGCTCTAGAAAATAATATTGCTGCAGGTCCCTTTAATTGTCCAGGTCAGAAACTATTTGCATACCTTCTCGGTCAAAGAAACCTTGGAGAGCTTTTTTTGGATCCTTTATGTAAAAGGCCTCCCGTTCCTGCTGAAACTCTAAAACAATGGGGTTCTCTTCAGCCTCATCCTCTACAGCATCTTCTCCTGCAGGATAAGAGAGACAGAATGAAAAGACTGGACATGTGAAGCAGATATCTGAATGACCCCCACTATCCCTTTCAGGTTGCATATAGTCATATGAGCCACACACAGTGGTACATTTCTATACTTCCAGCACTTGAGAGGCTAAGGCAGGAGAACTTTGAGTTCAAGGCCATCCTGGGCTACATAGTTAGATTTTGTTGGGAGGGAGGAAGGAAGATAGATAGATAAGATACATACATACATACATACTTGGGAACAGGGTAAGAAATAACCACAAACCACCACTATGATTGTCTTTACGCTTTCTAGATTAGATGACAAGTCAAAACTTGTTTCCATGGCACTTTTTCCCTCCAAAACTTTATTTTAAAAGTAAAATTTACATACCAAATTTTGAAAAAAAATTGAGCTCTTCACCTAGCATTCTCTTTTTCTCAAACTCAAGTCTAATACTTTCTCTGCAATAAAATTTCCTAATACTTTTCATATCTGCCAAATAGACTGGTAAACTCATTATTCCCTTAAAACCATCAGTTCTTGCCATGAACAACAATCCCAATGTGCCTGGCTCAAGTGGTACAGCGCCAGCCTAGCAAGCATGAGGCCCTGAGTTCAAACCCCAGTAGCTCCCTCAGCACACACACAAGCCATACATGTAATCTCAAATTTTCTATTAGTTACATTAATAAGATGAAAAGAAACAGGTGGAATTCCTGTAATCATTACAAGAATATCACAACTGAGATATTTTACTTTCTTTTTTCGCACTGTCTTTGAAATCCAGTGTGTACTATGCACCTGTCAACTTGTAATGGCTGCACACTGCAAGAACTCAATAACCACATGTGCTAGTGGCTACCTTAGTGGACAACACAGGTCTATGTGCTCAGTGATTGCTCCCTTCTCTGACCCCCAATTCTAGTATGCTAATGCTTTCTAGTTTCTATTTGGCACCTAGTGCTATATTTATCCTGTCTTCCCATCTATGTATCAAGATCAACTTATCTTTTTGTCCTGAATATCCATCCACCAAAATGGTTGATGTTTGTGGAAAATTCAGTCATTCCTTTGATTAAATGACCAGTTTTTTCCAATTTGGTATTTTACCTTTCAGGGTATTTCACAAAGTAAAAAAAAAAATTCAAGAGCCTATCCTATATTGAGTAACATTCTATTTTATTTGATTGAATGTAGTTTCATCCTGTCCAATGGTAATTATTTAGCACAAGGTCAGTACTTAATATACATTTTTAAATGATGAAAACACTAAGTTAACTGCCGAAGAAGAGTTTTGAACAAGAAATTACACTAAAACACATTTCAAAATATTCAATTATTTTTTAAATTAGTAATTAATGATTCTCCCTAACTTTTGGTTATCTTGTGTGCAAGAGTCACGAAAAAACATTTAAGGGTACCAACTCAAAAAACATTAAGCTCTGCCGACAATTTTAATTTCTTACCCATTCCCCATGTGCAACCCATCTCATCATCTTGGCCACTAGTATTTCTCTTCCTCTCGGTGGTGTCCATTTCCTCTTCTTCATCAGAGTCTTCTCCTAGCATCTTCTTCTCCAGCAAAATCTGCTGCTGCTTTCGTAGTTCCTTCAACTGTGTTACCGTTAACTCGGATTCTGCCTCTCTGTCTTCCTCTGGTCCCTGATGAAAAAAAGCCAAAATAAATAAATAAATAAAGCAAAATTCCTTCAGAATTTTAGGGTTTAGGAATGTAGAAACTGCTCTCAGAAATGCAGCAATGTATGCAGAGGTCTGGAGATGAGGGTCCAGATTGATTCCTCTAATTTTGCAATTGCTGCCTGGGAGAATCTCTTTCAACTAATACTTCCGAAGCTCAGAATCCCGGCAGGGTTAAGTCCTGAGATTTCAATTCTCGGTTTTTCTACTTACCTGTAGGATAAAGAGGCGAGTGCTGCCTCCAAAGCGAAAAACGTGCCCAACGTGAACTTTGCAATAGGTGTGCGGTGGGATGCGGGTTTTGTTGAGGAAAGTGCCGTGGGTACTGCCCAGATCATAGAGGTAGAAGCCCTGCCCGTGGCCGTCGCATTCCCCGTCCGGGTCGGGCGTCCTGTGCTGCAGCACGGCGTGGTGTCGAGACACCGAAGGGTGTTCCAGGCACACGTCACAGCTAGACAGCCTTCCGAAAAGGCAACAACTCGTCCCTTCCAAGTTACGGGTGCCAACGATGGTGCCACCCTTCAGAGTCTCTAGGCTGTACGGGGCCGTGGCTGGGCTGCCCCACGGCGGCTCTTGGTACGGCGGAGCTCTCGCGGGGACGCCAGGGGAAGAAACCACCGCCGGGGGACGCAGCTTCTCACCCCTGTTCTCCCCGCTGTCCGGCCGAGGCGGCGGGACGTCGGGCTCCCCAGAGTCGGGGTCCGGCAGCGCCGTGGGACATTCCTGCTTCCCCTCCCCAGGGTTTGTGGGACTGGCGGCGGGAGCCTTACCCCGCCCTGCTGGAGGCGATGGCAAGGCTGGCTTCTTAAAGCCGCCACTGTGTTCTTGAGATGTGGATGAGGATGCGGGTGGCTCCGGCAGAGACTGAGTTTCAGCCATCCTCAACTGGGTGCAGCCGTGAAATGTGTTCCCAGGAAACCTCACCCTTCGCGCTCTCCGTTCCGCTCCACGTCTCCCTCTTCCCGGCTCCTAGCGGCCTTTCTGGGCGGCGAGGGTAGAGCTGCTCCTCACAGCCCAGGGCATTGTAAAGCGGTGTGTAACACGGGAAGGTCATAATATCCGAAAAAGGGCTGTCGTGGTGCGGTGCAGAAGGGGACATCTTTAGATGCTGCAACAGGATTGTAATGACTTCCTTTGGCATACTCCGCTTGAAAAGAGGCGCTTCCGGCAGCCTCGGCCCCATAATTAACAAGCCAGCCTTCCAGGCCTGACCTGGTCCTCGCCTTCGGCGTACTCCGAGTGGGAGTCGGACAGCCGCCCAGTCCGCTCCTGGAACGCGGCCTTTTTTTACCGGGGTTCAGGTCCGGAGGTCCCCATCTTCCGGCTGCCCTGGACGCCTGGCGTCCCCACGATCCTGTGATTGCGCCTGCGCCCTGCTGACCGTGACCGAGGACACCCCCGGAGAAACTTGGGCATTCCTTAGGTTCGGTACCAGCTCTTCCTGCTCCTTTTGGTGAAGTTAGGGAAGAGGGAAAATTTTTATTAGTTCTTTCATTCATTTATTCTTTCCGAAAGGAATTGTTGAGGCAGCATAGTTTAGTGGTTAAGATTGCCGGCCCTGGAGCCCGTCTTGACTTTTAACCTCTGCATTTGTGACACTGAGCAAGACACTGGGCCTCAGCTTCCACATCTGAAAAATGGATATAATAATGGTATTCACAGAGTTGTTGGGAGAATTGACGTAAGCAATAAAGATGAAGCCTGGCACTCAATAAATGCCAGGCATTGCACCAAGACAATGACCAATCACAGGTGGGTGGGAGAATAAAGTACTAGTTAACGTCCACGGATAAATGCTGTGACAGAGGCATGCAAAATGATGTGAGAATATAAGGAAGGGGTGAATATGGGGTAGTGATTAGGGTGGTGACATGAGGTATCCTTAAGAAGGAATTCAAGACTGATAGGGATGTGGCATGTGGGAGGTTATTTCTGACAGAGATCACAGTTGTGGCATTCTCAAGAATCTGAGCATTATGATATTGTTAAAACCAAGAAAGCTCCTCCTATGTGCTTCCACCTTAAGGACAGCACTTACATGATGTTTTCATATTGAGATGTTTTGTTTCTGTTTCTCTCCCTTCCCTCAGGGCAGAGAGCTTGCACTATTGATCTTCATCTCCTCACATAATGTCTGGCATTCAGTAAACATTTGTTGAACTCGAAGAGACATATGGGCAATGTATCTGGAAAGGTGGGTTGAAACCCGATGGTGAATTTTGTTGAATGGTAAGCCAAAGAACTGAATTTTTCCAAGAGACAGGGGAAGCCATTAGGTTTGAATTTTAAAAAGATTAAGCCTACTGGGCATGGTGGTACATATCTATAATCCCAGCACTCTGGAGGCTGAGGTAGGAGAGTTGTTGACCAGTCTAAACTATAGGGAAAGCCTGTCTCAAAAAAAAAAAAAAAAAAAAAAAAAGCCTAGCAGCAGTGCGAAGAATACATTAGACACAAAAAGAGACTAGAAGATAGGATATCAGTTAGGAGGCAGGAGAAATCTCTTAGATTCTTCCTTATGTATATCAGAAGTTGAAAGCATAAGACTAGATTAAAAGTTCATATATTTTTCACCAGCATCAATTAAAATGTTCCCATGCTGACACACACACACACACACACACACACACACACACACACCTACCTGTTAGTATTTTTGACGCTGCTCCCTTTCTCCTATTGATCCAGCACAGGCCTAAGTATCATATCTTTTAAATTGTTAGGATTAAGCATGATGTTAGTTCTGGTAATGAGTTAGAGAAGTGAAATAGAAAAATATTGATGCTAGAGCCCCAGACACATTGCAGCTGTTCATCTACTAATGGCTCGGATTCTACCCCATGGTTCAGTCAAGAGGAATTGTCATTGTGTGATAGTGATTGCATCTAACAGTTAAATTTCTCTTGATTTTTTCAGGGAGAACATCTTTGGTCCTACAGTTTTGCTAACACTGACATTTTTCAAAGTGGTCTGAGACAATTTGCTTTTTATGTAAATAACTGCCTAGACTTCACATTTTTCACTACAGAAGCCTATAATCTACAGTTGACCAAGATTTAAACACATTAGTTTTAGGATATCATCTACATTAAACTTGAGACCTCTTTCCTTCTTATTCCAAAATGTTAAGATACTGGGGAGAGATACCAATATCATCAAGCCAGACCAACAGAAGTTCCTTTGATCTGCTCCCACGGGAGTTCCGTCTGGTAGAAGTACATGACCCACCCCTGCATCAACCCTCAGCCAACAAGCCCAAGCCCCCTACTATGCTGGACATCCCCTCAGAGCCATGCAGCCTCACCATCCATACCATTCAGTTGATCCAGCACAACCGACGTCTTCGCAACCTTATTGCCACAGCTCAGGCGCAGAATCAACAGCAGACAGAAGGTATAAAGACTGAAGAGAGTGAACCTCTTCCCTCCTGCCCTGGGTCACCGCCTCTCCCTGATGACCTACTACCTTTAGATTGTAAGAATCCCAACGCACCATTCCAAATCCGGCACAGTGACCCAGAGAGTGACTTTTATCGGTAAGGCAAAGCTTTGCTGTATCTTGCTTTTCTTAAGTAATCTCAATGACACTGTTAAGCCGGTAATAGTATTTCCATTTCCACATGAGGAAACAGAATAAGAGTCAATTCACTTGGCCATGGTTGCTTAAGTTATTAGTGGGAAGTCTTTGTCTTGAACCGAACTCTTTAGAACCAGAACTGGTGTTTTTCCGTTTTCTGAGGCAACAGAAATTTATTGAGTGCATATTACGTGCCAAGTACTTCAGTATGAACAAAGTAATACCCTGGTATGCAAAAAAAGTCCTCATAGTCCTCAGAGTCCAGTTTATTTTATGTAAAATGCATCCTGTGGGTTTAGCTTTGTGTCTTCAAATTGGATTCCATGGACTTATTCTGATATTAAGAATCTACAAGTCTATTCGAGAGTTTTTTGTTTTGTTTGGGGATCAAACCCAGGACTTTGCACATGCTAGGCAAGCACTTTACCACTGAGCTACATCCCAACCCAAGAATTTTTAAATTTTATTTTCATTTTAATAACATCATGTAAGAAATAATGCAAAAGTATTCTTGATCAGTGTAACCCAAAATCTGGCCCAGGACCAGTAACATCAACATTACCTGGGAGCGTGTTAGCAGTGCACTTCCCACCTAGCATATTAACTCAAAATCTGCATTTTAACGAGATCTCTGGGGGAGTCATATGTGCATTTAGGATTAAGAAGCTCTTTTCCAGATCTTCCGAATGACTTTTTTATAACCTAGTGGTGATACTAGATTGCAGTGTGTAAGTTCGTATTCAAAACCAGTTATTTTTATTTTTCTTTTCATTTCAAAATTTGTCAAACCTACAGAAAACTTCAAATAATAGTACATTATTTGAATGTACTATTTGAGCATCCAAATACCCTTCATCTGGACTCACCAATGATTAACATTTTACCATATTTACTTTCTCACGTATGTACGCATGTGACACATGTATACACACACAAACAAGCTTTTCTTTTTTTTTTTTTTTTTTTTTTTTGGTGGAACTTGGTTTGAACTCAGGGCTTTACACTAGTGAAGCTAGTGCTCTACTGTTTGAGCCATACCTCCAGCCCATTTTGCTGTGGTTATTTTGGAGATGGGTCTCTTGAACTGTTTGCTGGGGGTGTCCTAGAACAGCAATCCTCTCTATCTCAGCCACTGGTGCCTGGCATTTTTTCCAAACATTTTAAAGTAACTTGTAGATATCACAATATTTCACCCTTAAACTCTTCAGCATGTATATCCTAAGAATAAAGAAATATCCATACATTATCACAATATCATTTTCACATTGAAATGAACATTAATTAAATAATGTCACTAGTAAAACCATACCCAGATTCTTCCAGTTGTCTCCCAGATATCTTTAATAGACATATTTTTTCCCACATCCGAGTCTAACAAAGATTCATGCATTGCATGTGTTTGGTATGCCTCTTTAGCATCTTTATGCATTTAGGTCACTTGTCTTGTACAATTCCCCTTACTGGATTTGGTGGTTATTTTCTCAATACTAGATTCAGGCTAAAGATTTTTTGCAAGAGTACTGCAAAATAATATTGGATATCATTTATCACATCTGCCTATTGGTGATAATAGTTATTTTAATTTTCCCAAACTAATGAGAAAAGGACAAAAATAGATTTACTATGTAAGGGTTGCAGTGGACCATATAGTGTCAAGGCACTTTGTATAATTGAAGGTTCTGACTTAACTGGAATAGGAAACAATGAGGAACAACCATGTTACTACATAGATGGCATCTGCTAGCATAGATATGTCCAACTCAAAAAAATTTGTTCTGTAGCAGTCAGTACCATAGTCACATTTTGAAGGCAATGTTGTTTCAACAAAAATATTGAAAAAGTAATATTTTTTAATTTAATTTTCATATTAAATTTATTCTACTTAAAATTTGATCAAATTATTTATTTTTTATTATCATCAGATTGTTGTATGGGGGGGTACATTGTGACATTTACAAAAGTTCTTACAATATATCATAGTTGAATTCACCCCCTCCATCATTTCAAATATCTGCTTTGTTAGTAACAGCTCTGATTATCAAAAGTTTATACCAAGTTTTTTATACATATTTTAAGAAATTATAAAATAAAAATATATTTGCATCAGCTCTTGGATGCTAAAAAATTATTTTCCATTGAAAGAAGTTTGTGTACAGGCTGGGATATATCTAAGTGGCAAAGTTCTTGCCTACCATGCACAATGTCTATGTTCTGTTCCCAGTCCTACAAGAAAAAAAATTTAAAAATTCAGCTGTTACTCAAGTAAAATGATTATTAGGCACTTTTAAGGCCCTGAGCATTTGGACCAGAGACTGGTCATGGAAATGGTGGAAATAGTAAGTGAGAGTTGTTTGGCAATTTGTTGTCTGACTTTTCATCTATTACGTGAATTGCTGCAGCTGCTGCTGAAAGATGCAGTCAAGTGGGTGGGTCGCTCATCAGGCACAAGTTTGGACCAATGAGCAGTGATTTTCTGTGCTCTGTTTTTATTTATAAATTCCTTTGTCAGGGGATGCAGAAGCAAAATAGGAAATTTCAAGAGATAGGTAATTTATTAAAACTTGTGGAAAGTTATTTTGAGGAGAGCAGGTAACTTTTCTCGGAAAGGTTAAGGTTTCTGCAGTAGTGATTAGGGACAAAGTGGTGTGTTACGAGGAGTAGGAGGTCTGAAGTCAGAGCCCTTCTGCTTATTAATTATACCTAAACGACCCTTGGCAAGCAAGTCAGCCTCTCCAAACCTCACTTTCCTTACCTGGTGATTACGAATGACAGTAATACGAGCCCTACTCATTTCATAGCATGGGATAGAATGAAAATGCTTTGTATATTTTGAGTTTTATACAACTGAATTGCCTTCTCAGTTCAAAATGGTCCCTTGCATAAGAATTACTCAGCATGTATGGAAATTATATCATGAAATAGTGTCTGAATGATACTGATAAACTTAATCCTACAAGTGATAAAAATTGAGTATTGAGTAGAAGGAAGCTTCCTTTTCACTGGATAACCTTCTATACTGCTTATGATAGACATGTGTTGCCTATTCAAACTATGTAACTGGAGGGACTTAGAGATAACGATCATCGGTAACTGAGACCTACCCTGAGAGCAGCAGGATGAAACTGAGCTATTTTCTGTAGGTGGTAAGCTGGGCCAGTGATTTCACTGGAATTTTAAAACTCCTTTGGAGAATCCTCGGCAAGAGCACTAACAACACTACCATGTTTCCACTTTCAGTGGGAAAGGGGAACCTGTGACTGAACTCAGCTGGCCCTCCTGTCGGCAGCTCCTTTACCAAGCAGTGGCCACAATCCTGGCCCATGCAGGCTTTGAGTGCGCTAATGAGAGTGTCCTGGAGACCCTAACTGATGTGGCACATGAGTATTGCCTTAAATTCACCAAGTTGCTGCGCTTTGCTGTGGATCGGGAGGCCCTGATGGGACAAACTCCTTTCCCCGATGTTATGGAACAGGTATTCCACGAAGTGGGTATTGGCAGTGTGCTTTCCCTCCAGAAGTTCTGGCAGCACCGCATCAAGGACTATCACAGTTACATGCTGCAGGTGAGGTCGCTCCGTGAGAATTGGGGTTTAGGGGTGTTCATCAGGATCCCACAATACTTGCTGGATTATGCAGAACACAGGGAACAGAGTGAATTTAACATACTTTTCTCATGGTCTCAGTTGTGTTCCATTGGCCTCATCACTGACCTGGCCACATACCAGAGCCTTCTTTAATCAGTGGACTGCCCCATTCATTGACACACAGGTATATGGAGTCTGAGAGGATGTTGGTTAGCATTCTTTTATTCAACAAATATTTATTGAGGGCTTATTGTGAATCAGGTATCATGGGATATTTACAGTGAACAAGACAAGGTCTTTGAGCTCACAGTCTTGTTGAGGAGAAAACCAGATAAACAAATAATGACCATAATAATTTCCGAAAACATTAAGTGCTATCAAAAACAAAGCCAACCGGAGTGAGGTAATGTTGCCTGGAGGATGCAGGGGGAACACCATTTTTGGTTAAACCACAAATATCTCATCTCTTCAGTCCTTAGGTGTTAGTTAAGCAAATCATTTGTTCATGGCTTTCATTTCCCCAAATCTAAAATGATTAGTAATTTTTTTTATTTTGTTTTTTCCTTTTTTTTGGTGGGACTGGGGTTTCAACTCAGGGTTTGCCACTTGCAAAGCAGGCACTGTACCTCTTGAGCCACACTTCTAGTCCATTTTGTTCTGGCGATTTTAAGAGATGAGATCTTGCAAACTGTTTGCCTGGGCTGACCTCAAACTGATCTCCCAATCTCAGCCTCCCAAGTAGGTAGGATTACTGGTGTGAACTACCAGTGCCTGGGCAGTTTTTAACATCCTACAATAAAGACTGCTAAATAATGCAGATTTCCCGTGTTTCAGTGTTCACCTGGGGTATACATGCCAAGCGTTAGGGTGTTTTTTTTATTGTTGTTTTTGTTTTGTGAGTCAGAGTCTATGTGTCCCAGGCTGGCCTTAAATTATTCTGTTGGTTGGTTTTATTTTTATTTGTGCTACTGGCAGACCTCAAATTCTTGATCCTCCTGCCTCAGCCTCCCTAGTCCTGGGATTACAGGTGGTATGCCACCATATTAGTTTTTATAGACAAAAATGTAGTCTTTTGTCCCAGTTCTATTTTTATTTTTTTACCTTTATGTAATTTTTTTGGGGGGGGGGATACTAGAGTTTGAATTCAGGGCCTCGTGCGTAGTAGGCAGGTGCTCTACTACTTGAGCCACACCCTACCCACCTTTATGTAACTTTAGTTAATTATAGAAACATTTTCCAACATATTTTCATTACATGGGTAACACTTTTAAATGCCAAGTTAATACCTTAAGCACATTACTTCTATTGGCAGAGGAAATTGCTTTGTTATTGTTTTGTGGCGCTGGCAATTAAACTCATGACCTCTCACATGCTAACCTAAGCATATATTGAGCTACACACCCAGCCCTGGCAGTGGAAGTTTTAAAACTTATCTATTACTCATATTGTTGGCTTTTCCATGGGATGCCACAAGCTGACTATCCAACTTGCTTCTAACATATCCTTGGAAAATTAACTCTTGCTTGCCGACAGATTAGTAAGCAACTTTCTGAAGAATATGAAAGGATTGTCAATCCTGAGAAGGCCACAGAAGACACTAAACCTGTGAAGATAAAGGAAGAACCTGTAAGTGACATCACCTTTCCTGTCAGCGAGGAACCGGAGGCTGACCTTGCTCCTGGAGATCAATCCCTGCCCATGGGAGTCCTTGGGGCTCAGAATGAGCGATTCCCATCTAACCTGGAGGTGGAAGCTTCACCACAGGCTTCAAGTAAGAGAAATCAGTGTGCTTATTTTGATTCTGGGAGATCTGCCAATCTCAGCCTTAGCAGTATTTTGGAATCAAGCTTTGGAGGTGGGAGAAAAAAAAGTAGGAATGGGCAAAATGGAAAGTCCTAAAACAAATACAGCTTTAGTCATCTGGAGGTATGAGAATTTACCTCTTTCACTAGTGATGAGAGGACCAGCACAGCTTTACAGACATTTTTAAAAATAATCTCCAGTTATGTTGGGTGCTGTGGCTTATGCCTATAATCCTAGCTACTCAGGAGGCAGAGATCAAAGTTTGAGACTAGCTCAGACAAAACGCAAGACCCTATTTCAAAATCACTGAACACAAAGAAAGGACTGGCTCAAGTGGTAGAGCACCTATCAAGTATGAGGCCTTGAATTCAAACCCTAGTATCCCACCACCCCCAAAAAATAGTAATAATCTCCAGATAGAATATGGATGCAATGTGTGCTGTCTTGTTGATTTACAAGATGATTACAGCTTCTCCAGCTGGTTGGACACATACCCTTTTTTCTTTAGTATTCTGCGTCAGTCCTTCCTGATGCTTATACTTGATGGATGAGGAGTGTTAATTGCTCAAGGATGTTTATATAGTTGAATTTCCTTTCTAGAAGACTACCAACAATTGGAGATGAAAGGGACTGAAATAAGACTACCCTGTTGGAGGCAAGTGGCTTCTTAAAGGTAGATACTGTGATAAACTTAGGAACCAGGACAACTCACTCATTACTTTTCTTAATTAGGAAATTTTATTATTTATTAATTTATTTATTATGTAGCCCAAGATGGCCTCAAATTCAAAGCCTCTGCCTCCCAAGTGCTATGATTATAGATAATGAAGTGGCCACGAGGCCTGGCCTGATTCATTACTTGAGTTACTTAAGTTGCAGATTCATCCAGGCATTCAGTTATTTACAAATACAAATTGTCACTTCATCAATGCACAAATAATTCAAATAACAAATCCTCAAATGTGGACTAAATGGAATTAGGCCAGTGTTGTAAGTGTTGGGAAGACAGACCTTCACTAGGGAAGAAGTAATGATCACAGCAGGACAGCATTGCACTAATAGAGAGGTTGGGGGATGGGTAAAGACGTAGAGACCAGTGGACAGGTAGGGAACTGCTGTCCGCATTATCATTAAGTTTTCATAATGTGAGAGAGGACTAGAGAGACACAATCAGAAAATGAAAACAAGACAGCCCCATAAAACAAGTAAGGACAGGCAAACTAAGTATCTGAACAAGGCCTTTGGCCATGAGACATGGAATCCTTCCACCTGCAGTTTTACTTTCTGGTTTAGGGGAAAATGGAAATGAATGCGCTACAAGAAAGAAAGGTGAAAGATGTTGAAAGGAAGACATTTAGACTTAGTAGCTTGGGGATAACTTTTGAAGCAGAGGATAACAACCATATGCTCCAGCCAAGTACAGACTCAGTGAAAACAGAGCTCAGGGGACATTACCTCACCCTAAGAGGGCTATTCATTTATTCATTAGTTGGCTTATCATTAGGTACATGTTCTTCCCTCCCTTTCTAGGTACAGAGGTAAATGCTTCTCCTCTTTGGAACCTGGCCCATGTGAAAATGGAGCCTCAAGAGAGTGAAGAAGGCAACGTGTCTGGGCATGGTGTGCTGGGCAGTGATGTCTTTGAGGAGCCCATGTCAGGCATGAGTGAGGCTGGGATCCCTCAGAGCCCAGATGACTCAGACAGCAGCTATGGTTCCCACTCCACGGACAGTCTCATGGGGTCATCACCTGTTTTCAACCAGCACTGCAAGAAGAGGATGAGGAAAATATAAATAGTTAGAGAGGGACATTTTCAGTCTAGACCTACAACCCAACAGAAAACCTTGTTGTATTAGAATTTGCTTCCATAAACTGATTTAATTCCTATTCTTAAATAAACTGGGCTTTTCTTATTTCATAGAAACTGGACTTAACCAAGTAAGGTTACATTTTACTTTGGCATTGTTTTTATGGTTTTCCACAGCAACCAAGCTACTGTTCACAGATGGTCACAGTGCTGGCATAATGAGACCAAAGCACTGTCCCCAACTATTATTTCATTGTGTGATGACACATATTCCTTAGTTTTTCTGCAGCTATTTCTCTTACACAATTGAGAACCATATCACTTTGACCTTGCAGTGGTGAGGACCTCAAACCTGTGCTTGAATAGACTCACATGAACATATGCCAATATCAGATGTCACGTGATTTAACTTGATTCATTTTTGGTTCAAGTCACTGAGAATCCAGTACTTATACCTGACAGGAAATAGTGAAACACAGCAAAGCTTATCTATCAGTTGTATAGATAGATAACAGTTGTACTGTCTTTGCTGCCTGTGAAGTCTTAAAAAATCAGAGATCTTAATGATGTAACTGTTTTACTTATTCAGCACTCATTCTTATCGCACCATGTATTTTCTTTTCCTCTAGACTTAGTCCATCTAGCCTCATCCTTTTTGCCCTTACTATTTCTGCTGACTTGGACTTTTAAATATTTTTTACCATGCATATTTTTCTAATCATTCCTTTCACGTTCTCCTTTGTGAAGAAGGCAGACAGGACCAGTCCACAGACAGGCTTTATTTCCTTTGTTGCCATCTGGCATGGTCATCACATAGTGCTCCATTTACCTGGCAGAGATCCACACCTATACACTGTGCTTCTGCTACTGGATGGGCAGCCTTTAGAAGAGTAATAAACTTGCCAAGCGTAGTGAAGCATGCCTGTAATCCCAGCACTAGAGGCTGAGGCAGGAGGATCATGAATTTAAGAACAGTGTGATCTTCATTATCAAGACCCTATCTCCAAAAACAAACACCTTTCAGCTTCACATCAAACCTGAACAACTTTACTGTTGTTCATACAGCACATTTGGACTCTTTGACATCTAATAGACTAAATATTTATCAAGTAAATGAAGTAGCACTGTAGCGACAAGGAGTAATTAGTGATGTGTGCTTTGTAACTTGGTAATTAATGCCAGCATGGTAAATTAGCTGGTGAAATTTAGACCACTCCTTTAATAGAAGCCAAACTAAGGCTTCAGTTAGTACATTATTGAGTGCCTGAAGTGTCCGGCATTGAAAATAAAGAGGAATGTGATTATAATAAAATAAGGTAATAATTTATCTATTTAAAATATTCATAAGTTTGCCATTTATTCACCCTTAGCAAACTAAAACCTGTCCTTTTCTAGCATTAGATGTATTTCCCCTTGTTTATGAAGGGAAGCAGCCGTGAAGCAGTCTGTGCATAAGTAGCCATCTAGTTATTTAGTTACTAGTTCAGCAAATGTTTGAGTGCCTGTTGTGTGCTAAGTCCTGGGCAAGGGATACAAAGATGATGAAGTCTTTGTCCTTGCCCTTATTGAGCTAATGGCATGGGGAGACAGGTTACTTTTAAGGAACAGAATGTGATCAGAGACACTACAGACAAAAACCAAGTATGTTTAGAGGGGTTTTTTTTGGTAGTTTATCCCCTTAAAGAACAGGTCAGGCTGGGCATAGTTAGTGGTACACACTTGTAATCCCAGTTCTCAAGAGGCTAAGGCAGGAGGATCATGGGTTCAAAGATAGCATGACCTACATAACAAGGCCATCTTAAAAACAAAACAAAAAAAATGGACATAGTCAAATTTTTGGACATCTCCTCATAGGTATAAAATATTGAAGTTAATACTTTATAGTAATATACTTATATTGCTTTAGAATGCTTAAATTTCAGAATAGACATCACATGGTCAACATCAGGGTACTTGATACTGTGAGGATTGGCACCTGCTTCACTTAACCTGGAATGTCATAGGCGGTTAAAGAGGCGGAGCAGTGTTTGTAAACTACTGTGCACTAGAACCACCAGGAGGCTTATTAAAAAAAGGTTGCTGGATATACCCAAAAGACTGTTACTCCAGAGGCACCTGCACATCCATGTTTATTGCGGCACTATTCACAATAGCCAAGTTATGGAAACAGCCAAGATGCCCCAGCACTGACGAATGGATTAAGAAAACGTGGTATCTATACACAATGGAATTTTATGCAGCCATGAAGAAGAACGAAATGATATCATTCGCTGGTAAATGGATGGAATTGGAAAACATCATTCTGAGTGAGGTTAGCCTGGCTCAAAAAACCAAAAATCGTTATGTTCTCCCTCATATGTGGACATTAGATCAAGGGCAAACACAACAAGGGGATTGGACTATGAGCACATGATAAAAGCGAGAGCACACAAGGGAGGGGTGAGGATAGGTAAGACACCTAAAAAACTAGCTAGCATTTGTTGCCCTTAATGCAGAGAAACTAAAGCAGATACCTTAAAAGCAACTGAGGCCAATAGGAAAAGGGGAACAGGTACTAGAGAAAAGGTTAGATCAAAAAGAATTAACCTAGAAGGTAACACCCACGCACAGGAAATCAATGTGAGTCAATGCCCTGTATAGCTATCCTTATCTCAACCAGCAAAACCCCTTGTTCCTTCCTATTATTGCTCATACTCTCTACAACAAAATTAGAAATAAGGGCAAAATAGTTTCTGCTGGGTATTGGGGGGGGGGGAGAGGGAGGGGGCGGAGTGGGTGGTAAGGGAGGGGGTGGGGGCAGGGGGGAGAAATGAACCAAGCCTTGTATGCACATATGAATAATAAAAGAAAAATTAAAAAAAAAAAAAAAGGTTGCTGGGCACACACAGGAATTTCTCATGCAGCTGGTTAGGAAGGGTGCCCTTAAGTTTCCCAGTACATGCTGAGGCTTCTGGTGCAGAGACCAAACCAAGATCCATTAAGTCAAGTATAGAGAAGCCAGGGCCAACACTTCTAATGGCTGTCATGTATAGAACGTACACCTAGCTAACATCCAAGGCCTCTGAATAAATCACCAAGGATACTCAGTAAGTTTAAACTACAATACAAACGGCCTGGCTCTGTGCCTGGTTAGGAGGTGGGTGTATGGGAAACTACACATCACTTCCCTATTGAGACAGGTTTGGACATCAGGCTTTAAGCCTCTCTGGTGAACAGTAGTGAATCTACTTTTATCTAACTTTCTATTTTGAAATCATGACAGGCAGGCTTTCAGCAAAGTTACAGTAAAAAACTCTTTATCCACCTCACCATTTTAACAGGATTTTTATTCAGAAATTGTGTTTTACCAACTTCCTTTGACAAACCACATGTCCTATAATGAGATAACCAAGGTTTTATACCAGCGCTGATTGATTGCCAAAGGTGCTCCACTGTCACTCCAGACAAGCTCATGTCACCTCTTTCCTTTTGTGCTAAAAGAAGGCCAACTCGTAATGTAGAGAAATAGAGGCTATGGATCCAGCTGAACAGAGATTTGAAGTGGTCATCAGGACAGTGATTCTGATTCCATCTGCCGCAAAAGCACCTGAGTTCAAATGATGAAACTAGACATTTTAGGCCTGAATGGATGTTGGCTTCCAAGAGCAGTCAGTATATCCTTCCTTCCATAAATACAGGAAAAGGCCAAAAGACCATTGGCATCTACCAGCCAGCTCCAAGAGTCTTCCATCTCTGACTTCATTTGAGTCAGATTTCCCTCAAAAGAGAAATTTGCTATTCTGAAGATAATTGTTCTTTATTGTAACGGCGAATCATAGGAGTTCCTTCGCATGGAGTTGCAGAATCTTAGACTTCTAGAAACAAGTGAAATTTCTTAAAAGTCTCCTATGTGTTGTTTCTCTTCCAGTACTGTGCCATTGATTCTTGCATAAAATTCTGAAATGCTGGCTCTTCACGGCTTTCCTCTGTAACTGCAAGGAAAATGAAAGGGAGTTCTTTTATTTATTTATTTTTCCTTTATTCATATATGCATACAATGTTTAAGGGAGTTCTTTTAAAACCCTTGCATTAGGCTGGGTGCTGATGCCTCATGCCTTTAATCCAAGCCCAGGCAAAAGTTAGCAAGAACCCCCATGTCAACCAATAAACTGGGCATGGTGGCACACACTTGTCATTCCAGGAGGATCGAAGTTAAAGCCTGCCCAGGAATAAACATGAGACTCTATCCCAAAAATAACTAAAGCAAAAAGGGCTACGGGCATGGCTCATGTGGTTGTAGAGAACTTGTCTAGGAAGCACGAGACACTGAGTTCAAACTCCAGTACCACAAAAAGAAAAAAAATTAGATAGTGTTCATAATTCAGAAAACTATACCAGGTAGAAACAGGCTCCTAGACTCATTCTACCCTCACCATGATAGTCCAGATCTTTGCTAAGGCCGCCTTATGTATTCATTTTTTCTTTTCTTTTCTTTCTTTTTTTTTTTTTTTGTGAGATAGGATCTCACTATGTACCCTAGCCTCACCTCTTGCAATCCTCCTGTCTTGGACACCCAAGTGCTGGTATTATCAAAGAGTGCTACCACGCCCAAATGTTACGTATTTTTAAAACAAAACACTTGTGCTTATAGATGCAGCTCAGTGATAGAGCACATGCTTAGTAAACATGAGGCCCTAGGTACATCCCCAGCACCAGATTGAAAAACAAAATACTAAGGCTAGTGCATGCTTGTAATCTCAGCTACTTGGGAGGTGAAGGTGGGAGGATCCCAGTTTTAAGCAGCCTGGGCAAAGTTAGCACAAGACCCTGTCTAAAAAACAAGTTAAAAGCAAAAAGACTGGCTCTAAGTGATAGAGGGCCTGCTTAGCAAATGCAAGGACCTGAGTTCAATCCCCAGTACAGCAAAAACCAGACTAAAACAAAACAAAAAAAAATCCACCAAAATACTAATAAAAGATATAAACCTAGATTCTTCAAATTGAACTAAGACTTAAAGACACAACACAAATAAAAGGCCTGTGATCAGCTCAATATTAACCAATCCTTGGGAAGGCCAGGAATTCTCAATACAGAAAACACTGCTGGTGTTGTGTCCTTTACTGCCTCAAGCTTAAGGTCTTCTCTCAACAATGATACTCTCCTGAGCAAACTGCAGCAGCTGTTTTCATGAGCCACTTCAGCCACTTCTCACCTCTGTGATCAATGTCATCAGTGTCACTGTCAGCTTCCTCATCCTCTTCATCCAAGGTTCCTCGGGTCAGGATCAAGTCAGAAGGATCCAGCACAGGAGACAGGCTGTCTGAAGTGAAAACACCAATCAGTACATACGTGTCTTCAAGAAGATGAAGCTGAATACATAAGCAACTGTGATTATCATTGGCAGCATGGGAGTATTCACGAAAATATAAACACAGGATCTTCCTTCTTCTAAATGTGTTTTTAACCTCGCTCATCATTTCTAAGTGATTTGGTTCACAAAGTGCAACAGTGCAAGAAGTCCTACTGTTTCAGCTGAAGAAAATGCAAAACACTTGTCTCAGGAGTGTGGAGTTCTGTTTCATGAGCTCACAGCTTGGAAGAGGCTCTGGTTTTTCCTATGAAGGCTAAAGACATAAGAGCAGATCCAGCGAGCGAGCGAGTGACTCACTGTCACAGTGTGGCATGCTAAGGAAGCTTCCTGGTGGAATACAAGTTCAGTGAGGGTGTGAAGTACAAAGCAAAATGATAATGAGTACAGCCATCAGGGTATCATTTGAGAAATGGGGGATAGGTAAAAAATGGGAAATCAAATATAGTAATTGAGGTAAAATTTCCTTAGAGAAACTGGTAAGGGCTCACCCCTAATAATCAGAAGAAAATCTAATTGAGAAATCTCTGGACCCCATCTCAACCAATAGCTGAACACAGTGGCACACCTGTCATCCCTATGGTGGGAAGTGTAAAATAGGAGGATTGCAATCCAGGCAGACCTGAGGAGGGAAAATGAGACCCTATCTCAAAAATAACCAGAGGAAAAAAGGGCTGGAGGCTGAAGCAGGAAAGAGCCTACCTCCCACAACTTTACTACTGTAAAATTCTGCCAAAAATTTGTTCCCTGAATCAAATCATGAGGCAACATCAGAGAAACCCAAATTGAAGAACATTCTGTAAAATAACTATCCTGTTGTCTTGAAGAAAAGAGAGAGAGAGATAAAGGAATTGTTCCAAACTAAATATGACTAAAGGATATGAGAATTAACTACAATTCCCATTCAGGATTTTCTCTTGCTCTAAAGGGCAAATGGCTCTCTCTAAATAGGTCTTATGTATTAGACAACAGTATCGTGTCCATGTTAGTTTCCTCACTTTTGACAACTACACTGAGGTTAAGAGAGAATACACACAGAAGTTCTTAAAGTAAAGGAGCATCATATCTGTGCCTTAGTTTTACATAGTCCTATGTACTTGTATGATATGTAAAGTCATGCACACACGTGTGTGTGTGTAAAAGAAAGGAGACAGAAAAAATTAAATGTATAAATGTGACAGAAGTTAACATTTTGGGAATCTCAAAAGCAATAGCAATTCTTTTTATTACTGTCACAACTCTTCTGTCACAGTAACTGTAAAAAAACTGGGTGGGAGGGTTAAGCTGTCACAAAAAATGCCAGAGCAGACATCAAGTGTCTTGTCAAAGTAAAGTGAAAAACTTCCTCCAAGGAATGTAGAGCTGCATATAATCTTGAGGT
This sequence comes from Castor canadensis, assembly GCF_047511655.1. Lineage (NCBI taxonomy): Eukaryota > Metazoa > Chordata > Mammalia > Rodentia > Castoridae > Castor > Castor canadensis. The sequence goes on along the minus strand of NC_133397.1, from coordinate 23,401,231 downwards.
ATTTGCTGTTCCAACACATGCATGCAGGGGCACACACACACACACACACACACAAACACACACGAGGACATCATGTGCATATATTCACATTTCCTCTATCCTTTTCTTCTTCGCTTTCTCATATATAGATGTATTCCTGCTGAGTGGAAATAATCTACCCTCTGTACTTGTAACACCAAGATCCCTTCAATACCTTTGCCAGTCCCTGTGTCCAAGGCTACAGAGCCCATGTCTTTCCGAAGGCGTTCCAGTTGTTCTTTCTGCTGTTCACTCTGTGCACTCGCCTATATATAGAGGAAATGTCCTCATATTAATAGAGGAGCTCCTCTGGAGCTGGGTTTATAACTGAGTGGTCAAGTGTGTGCTCAGAATGTGCAAACCCCTGGGTTCAATCCCCAGCATGAATAAAACAAAATGAAATAATAAAGGAATATAAATGCAGTCTTTTGAGTGGAAATGAGGAACTATACAAATACTAGAGGCTGGTAAGGGATGACTGATGGGGACACAGTAAGTGTGGGCCCAGGTGATAAAAGAAGTTCAGACTAGGGTAATGTGCAGCTGAATTTGAGGGTTCAGAAATTAGATCCAAAAATACATTCCCAAAACCTCAAGTATACCTATCAAGGAGGCTCAGTGATTATGGACGCAATGGAGGCTCTAAGGGCAGACACTTGATCATTTGAGTAGGGTTGTGAGCTACCTCTCTATTCTTCAGCAAAATTCTACAACCAGACTTTAAACTGATCCTGGAGAATGGGTAGAAGTGGAGCATAATAACAGAAAAATCTGATTTTCAGAACTTCAAATATAAAGAGAAGAAAAATTATTCAGGGACCTTCTGCATATAGACAATATACACACAAATTTACAAATTTAAATTAACAAGTATTTGAAATTATATATGATGGCACCTGCTTATATACAATCCCAGCTATTCAGGAAGCTGAAGTAGGAAGATTGCTTGAATCCAGAGTTTGAGACTAGCCTGCGGACTATGAAGAGACCTTGACTCAAACAAAAAACAACAGGTATTTAAAAGAGACAATGTAATTTTCTTAGTCAATTATATCTCAATAAATCTGGAAAAAAAATAAATGAAGGTAAAATTTTAAAAATACATTTGAAAGTCAAAATAAAAGCATTTATGTCAGGAAGATTGAGGTTGTTTGGTTTTTTGTTTTGTTTTAAAAGCCTAGGCCTAGCTATGCTGTCCATTTTGGCCTCTAAATCCTGAGCCCAAAGGATTCTCCCCCATCAACCTCTTGAGTAACTAGGACAACAGGCCTGTGCCACCATATCTGGGCTAACATATACAGTCTCCTTTCTTACCAGTGATTTCTTCAGACGTTCATATTCAGGACGATACTCCCTGGAAAAAGAAACACTTTCTAAATTCCTTCCCTGAATAATCTACCCTGCCTGCCCTGACCCTTATCACTTTTTTTTTTTAAATGGGTGCTGCATTTTTTATTTTGATTTATTCATTTGACTCTTCTCACTTCTATTTTCCTATGACAGACAATAACAAAAGACCTTACTTCACTGAACATCCAAGGTAACATATCCTAGTCACTGAGAGTCTACCCCTGTGGGAATTCCAAGTCAAGTTCTGCCCCAATCCAGAGGTGTGGGGAGGTAAACAGGAAAAGACACAAGCTTCTGACTGCTAGGCTACAAAAATTAAATACTAAAGACACCATAACCAAGGAGCTCATCATTCATGTGAGGTAAACATGTTGGATGAGCAAAAGAAGACAGACCTGTGTTGCTCAAGAAGCCCAACATATAAAGAAGTGATGAACCTGAGCAACAACAAAAGCATACGGAAGAGGTTCTGTCCTGAGCCTTGAGAATACACAAAAACCCTACTCTTGATGAAGCAACATGAAAAAAATGTGCCTGAAAACCACAAAGTGGTTGTTAGGGTTTTGCAAAGCATGAAGCCAAAGCAACCTGCTAATCAGCAGCCTATTGGGCCATGCCATTAAGTATATAGGTGCTCTGATTCCACTTTCGTTTAGTTAAAAGGGACTTCAGTTCTAGCAATGGCAATAGTTTTAACAGCCATTTATTATGACATGGAATTACTGTGTCAGTAATTGTGCTAAGAACTTTACACAAATTTTCTCAAATAAAACTCACAGTGACCACAGTACCAAATCCAGTCCACTGCAGGTATGTGCAAATAATGTGTTACATGAACACAACCATGACCATTTGTTTGTGAACTGTCTATAGTGCTTTTGTCCTACAATGGAATAAGTAAGTAGTTGCCCACCAAGCCTGTAATATTTACTAAGTGGCTATTTACAAAAAAGGTCTGATGACCCCTGCCTCTCAATCATTCATGTTTTTTAATAAAATGAATGGAGACTTGTTGCCTAAGTGTGGTCAAGTTCAGTACATATATATAAGGCAAATAAACTACACATATGAATAATAAAAACCTAAATTATCTGCCTAGCAAAACAGCTACCATATTAGCATTGTGGGTTACTGACAATGTCATCAACATATTCTTCCTTCACTCTCACCTTTCATACTCTTCTGCAGCACTGGTGACCTGCACACACAGCTCATCAAAGCCAGTGCCTAGAACAGCAGAGACGCCTACCACTCTGAGTGAGCTGTAAAATTCATCTAATACCAGGCTCATTGAACGAGTCAGGTTACTGACATACGTCGTCTCTTGATTCAAGGCATCTTGGAAAGTCTCAAAATCCTGCATCCATTCCACAGCAAAGGTGTGATCAATGATGTCAGTCTGTACCAGGGAGAAAGCCAACTATCAGCAACCAGAAATGAGGTCATGGACCAAACAACGGCCACAGTTATTTTTTTAATTAAGTGATGAAAACAAAGAGCATATCATTCATACACTTTCCTTCTCTGTCTCCCCCATTTCCTCCTCATTGCAACAAGCATAAAGAAGTTTTGTTTTTCTTTCTTTAATTGCTATTTCCAATAGATGGATTATCCCTCCACTATTTGCACAGTCCTGATTCTGAGGCATAACTGATACTGTATGGTTGGGGCTTAATCTATCCTAAAATTACTTCTTTGGATGACAGTCAGCACTAAATATTCACTTTATGTGATCAAATGCAGCTCACTGATGTTCCTGTGATTGTTAAGTAAAACCTGAATCTGCTCTCCAGCACCTAAAGTCACCTTTCAACAACATCAAACAAGGCTCTGATACAAGAGGTATGCTGAAATCCCAACAGGCAGTATCTACTTACTTTGTTCATGACCACAATGAAAGGCAGCTTGGTTTTGTACAAGATGCTGAAAATCAAACACAGAGACAGTATTAATAAAAACACTGAAGCTTTTGTGTGCCCTGTGTCAGTCTGTTGGGACTAAGTAAAGAAAACAGGAATGGCTTCCTTCAGATTCCAAAATACTTATCCATTTTTACATGCAATTCACACAGTCTCCTCTCCCAAGAGGAGAATCACCACCAACATCACACAAGTAGCACTAACAACAACATACACACACTCATTCACACTTGGAGGAATAATGTGTTGATACTGATTCTATTTTTTGTATTTTACCAAATAATTATCATGTTTTTATTCAAGGAAGAAAATGAGCATTTATTGAATGTTTGTTACAGTGTAGGCACTGTGGTAAGCACTTCTATGTATTATCTTCTTTAATCCATACAAATGCCATGTAAATACATACAATTTTCATTTTTCAATTATACCTCAATTGAGCTGGAGGGAAAAAAATAAAAAATGTTATTTTACAGATTAAGATTTTAAATTTTTTCCACCTTAATTGAGGCAGAATTGACAAGTTAAATTTCTACATATTCAAGGTATACAACATGATTATTTTTTAAAGCACATCTTCTCTTTCCTTTTAATTAATTATCGTTTCCAGTGCTGGCAATCAAACCCAGGGCCTTGAGCAGGCTAAGCATGCACTCTTCCTCTGAGCTATACTTCAGCCCCCATAATGTTTTGATCTATGTCTACACTGAAAAATGATGTCCATAGTCAGACTAATCAAATAACTGTCTTTTAAAAAATTAAGAGATGAAATAGTGCTCTTTCATGAGATTCTTATTTAGATCAATCATTTCTTGCATCTAACAAGAAGGGACATTCCAGACCTATCACAAAAGACATACATTGGTGATGGCTCTGGTGTACTCCAAAATTCAGTTCTCTCAGCTTTCGTAATTATGTGCTTCCTCCTCAGTCTTAATGCACAAAGTTCAGTGAACCATGATCCACGTCTTTCTCTCCTAATGCTATCACATTTGGGGCAAACCTGTGCATGGTAGAATTATACATAAAACTATTTTTTTTACTCTTATCTTTTTGCAACAGGTTCTCACTATGTAGCCCAGGATGGCTTTGATTTCCCCATCTTCTTCCCTCTACCTCAAGGTAGTAGGATTACAGGTGTGCACCAGCATGCCCAGCTTAGGTAAAATATTTTATTCTCCTCATGTTACAATTTCACTCTATCATAAGACACAAAAACACCATTCAGTCCAGAGGACTTCATTCTACTCAGGTTTAGATTTCTCTCAACAGGAAGCAATTATTAGAAGGTTCCTAGGCATCCACCACCTATTTTTTTAACAAGCAATAGAGGAAAATCAGAAGGTGATGAGAAAGAATGACAAGAGCACATGTGTTCTTTTCTCCTGTCTTTCCCCAACTCAAAGCCACGCTATTGAGTAGCAAATTTAAATGAACACAAATCTAGTAACACACAACCAGAACCCAAAAACCAAAGAAGGAAAAGGAGACCTCATACCTTGGTAGAACACCATGCCCCCCAATGATCAGTTACCTGCAGGCATACAGCATATTGGACATGAAAGTCACTGGATTGGTGCTTCGTGATGTGTCCATCACATAGATGACCACTGTTGGAAATGAGGATGCCTAAAGCCACAAAATAATTAAAGTCTTAGTCAGAGGGTCCTGGCTTACCCCAAATTCTTTTTCTCCCTTCCTCAGCAAGGGAGAACCACTTTAGGCAGCGTGTACAGAACTTTTCCACCTCCCTCTCATAAACAGTCCCAATTAACCAGATGCTAAGCCAGTCTAGTCCTCTAGCCACCCTCAGGAACAAGACCTAGTATACTCACCAGAGCTTCAGTGATGATTGTCCCAGAAGCTGACCAGGTGAATACCTCAATCTGTCCAGGTGTGTCAATCAAGACATACCTGGGTCAAGGAACACCATTAAAAAAGAGTTATACTTGTACAATGCTGACTATCTAAATATCTGCTGATCAAAGACTGGAATAACCTCTGCACACTGCCAAGTCTAACTTCCTGCCATAGACCTAATCTGTATAACATAGTCCCCCAGACTTTGCTTCATGTCCAATATTGATGCTAATGAGCAGGAGCAGAAGGTGGGGGATGCTGCAAATAACCACAGGGGAAACTGCAATTGTTACAGAAAGACATTGACTAAAAATGAGAGCTAGGCAAAACCAGAATGCAACTCATCAGGTTTCATCAAGACAGGGGTATGGAGGGGAGAAAGAGAAGAAAATGGAGAGATAGAGGCATCCTCTTCAAGTGATTTTTACTTGAGAGGTGGAGATCGAGGATAGCAGTTCAAGAGCAGCCTGGGTAAACAGTGAGTGAGACTCCATCCCAACCAATAAATGGTTGTGGTGGTATGTGCCTTTTATCCCAGCTACACAAGAAGCATAAATAGGAGGAGCACGGCTTAGGCCAGCTCAAGCAAAAACTCCAGACCCTATTCCAAAAATAACTAAAGCAAAAAGTGCTGGGGGTGTGGCTCAAGTGGTAGAGTGCCTGCCTGGCAAGTGCAAGGCCCTGAATTCCAGTCCCCAATACCATAAAAAAAAAAAAAAAGGCAGAGAGCTTTAATACAATTTCCAAATGTATACCAATGGCCAATAAGTACATATGAAAGAGTTCAACATCAGAGTCATGGAGAAAATTACAAATCAAAGTCACAATGACATACCACTAGACTAGCTATAACGAAAACAAGAAGATAGAAGTGTTGTTGCCATTATAAAGAAACTAGGTGTGAAGATACCACATTGCTGTTCAGAACTAAAAATGGCACAGACACTAAGAACTGGGGGAGGGAAAAGAAGGAGTGGCTGCTAATGATAGATGGTCACGATCCATGCACAACTATATGAATATACTAAACATTACATTATACATTTTAAAAGGGTGAACTTTATTGTATGTAAATCATATCTCAATAAAGCTGTTTTTTTTACTTCCAAGAAAACAACCTCTAATATAATTCCTTGTTTGTAACATTTTTATTCATTATTCTTTCTTTCTCTGGATATGTGCATATAAATGTGTGGAATGCCAATTACTGAATAATGAAAATTCCTGCTACTAGGAATCACGGTGACAGCTTCATGTTTCACATATTATGCATGGCTTTAATTCTTTATATTGACCATATATTCTTTTTGAAAAAATAGTAAATTACCTTTCTCCCTTAGAAAAAGTAAACCTACCAAAAATTTAACAATAGTTAATTCTAGGTAATGACAATAAGAATCAATTGTTATTTTATATTTTGTTACTTTTTAAATTTAAAAAATAATTTTCTGGGCTGGTGGAGTGGCTCAAGTGGTAGAGTGCTTACCTAGCAAGTGTGAGGTCCTGAGTTCAAACCCCAATATCACCCCCCCAAAAAAAACCATTTTCTCCGACTCTTACACATTACATGCTCATTTGAACAATACTTAGAAAGGTATTAAAGAAGCTTTAATATCAACAACGATGGTCTCCCAAAGATAGGTAGATAAATGCAACTGGACAATCTCAAGACACCTTGAAAAAAGCCATGTAGAACAGGGGTTACAATAATTGGGAGTGGAATACTATTAAATTTAGCTCTATACTACATACCACCTCAGTAATTTTCTTGTCCACTGTTTTTCACTTCTAATAATCAATACCCTTTCAGATCCCACCCATCAGCACCCATCCTAAATCCTTGCAAAAGCCTAGAAATGTGTTGACTACAGAGTAATAGATAAGTGTTCCTCTGAAACCACTTACTTAAACGTGTTCTGAGCCTTCTCAATAAATTTCATCACCTAAAAGAAAAAAAATGCCAATTACAACAGGATCTGGGGATGGGGGCAAGGGGAGCATTTTTTATAATGGAATAAACATCAAAATTGATGTTCTTAATACTAGGATATCAACTAATGAACTCACTGAGCTAAGGAGAGCTTATATAACATCCTGGGGCACAGCACAAGGACCTGAGTTCAAACCTTGACCTGTCACTGACATTCTGGTCAAATTTTTGTTTATTTATTTTCTTTTAAAGAGCCAGGGTCTGGCTACATTACCCAAGCTGCTCATGAACTCCTGCCTCCAAACAATTCTACTGCCTCAGCCTCCTGAGTAGCTGGGAATGCTGATAAACAACATCAAACCCAGCTTTGCTCAAATGTTAATAGCTTGTCTGATGAAGTGGCATCAGAGTAATAAAACTAATGATTATGAAAACTCTCATGGAAGCAGATAACAGTGAAAACTTAAGAGATAACAAATATTTGTCAGAAGAAAACAGCATCATTATCTTACCATTCCTTGCCTGCTAGCCCATCCTACTCCCATTTCTTCCCCTACCCCCACGCTACCCAAGGTTTAACACCAAAAGTCAATAACAGGTCAGAGAAAGAACCCAGGTCCCTTGGATTTTTATTTTTGCTGGCTGTTACAAACATTAAATGTTCAGTGTTTCACCAAACTGGTTGTCTTCTATATTTACCAAAATACCTTTTTATTCTCTGTATTTCTGTTCAGGTTAGCTGGGTTTTTTGGAGGAGTTGGGGGAGAGAGGTGCTATACTGGGGTCTGAATTTAGGGCCTTGTCCCAGCCAGGCAGGTACTCTACCTCTTAGGTCATGCACTCAGCCCTTTTCGCTTTAGTTATTTTTGGGTTAGAGTCTCATGTTTTTGCCTGGGCCCACATGGACTACAATCCTCCTCTTTACGCCTCCCTTGATGTGGGGGTAACTCACTTTTTTGCCCAGGTTGGCCTTTGACTGAAATCCTCCCAAGTATCTGGGATTACAGGCATAAGCCACTGTGCCCAGCACTGACTCCTCTTGTCAATGTAAGCTAAGGTATGTAAGAGGTTTCTATAGAGAGTCATGTCTATAAATATAAAGATACCAATACCTGATCAAATCTGGTAGCAAAGAGATTAAGTGAAGTCACTATGCCACCATTGGGTCCAAGTCCATATCTGGACACTCAGTTAAGGATTTAAATGGCATACGTTAGAATAAAGTTCTTACCTAGAATATTACTCACCAAAACAGCATTATATTAGTATTCCATTGATGGATATTGGCAACCTAGTCCTTGACAATTACACAACCTCAGGCTCATAGGAAATCATTCACTTACCATTTTAGGGATGGCCAGACAAGAAGAAAGCAAAGTAACCAAAATTTAAAGATGTATCAGGCACTGACTGCCTGTTGGCCTTAGCTATTTAGATCATCTGCTTAACACTCCTTGCTGTGATCCTCAGTAATCAAACAACTGGCTGATGAGAATTAATCTTCTTTTCTAGATTTACCTATAGGGAGTCTACACATGTCACATAGCAATGTACTAAGAATTAATCCAACTAAGCATACTCTTGAGTTTCCCGCTCTGAAGAACAGTATTCAAGGAATGTATCTCTCCTTCGAGGTCATACCACCTTGCCAAACCCAGGCAACCTAGCCGGCCTCTCCTTTTCTCTTCTCTCTAGTTACAATATACCTCAGTCTGCAGATACATTAAGAAAACTGAGGGCTGGGATGTAGCTCGGTGGTACAGCGCTTGCCTAGCATGCGTGAGGCCCTGGGTTCGATCCCAGCACCAAAAAAGAAAAGACAAAAAAAAAAAAGAAAACTGAAATCATAAGTAAAAATGGTTATTTTTAAGCCTATCCTACATTCTTCCATCCTCTGAATAAAATTATTTTAAAGCAAACAATTCTTCTGTTTGTGCTTGTATATTACACAAAAACAGCTAAAATCACTCTCTCAAAGCCATAAAATACACACAGAAGCTAACCAGGAAGGAGTCAACACTGCAGTAGATGTGAAAAAGGATACTGTTTCATGACTTCTTTATACTTCACAGTGTCACGAATATCTGAGGGGAGGGGGAAGAATTAACTGGAGTTTACACATAAGATATAATGTAATTTGAAAATCAATACCTTTGATGTTAAGCCAACAGGCCTCTCAAGTCATTTCTGCTTCTTCTCCAGTGAAAAAAAACACAAGTTTCTCTCTTGGTATCTGAGTTACTTTCCACATTTATTTCCTAAACTTACAAGCTAAAATCATTGAAAAGTGATTAAAGAAAAAGTAAGACCATGAGGAGAAAGACTCAGTTTTTTCCCTGAATTTAGAATGAAAATTTTTTCATGAACTAGTCCCAAAATGATCTGATTCTTTCAAACAAGGCCCTCTTCCTTTTATTAGTATGTTTGGGGAACAAGAATTTTAGTAGGATTAACAAGTGAGAAGGAGGTAAAAGATCAGCACTCAGTGATGTCCTGGAAATCAGGAAGCCTGGAGCCTAGCAGAAATCCTAACACTGGATCACACCTATTCTTAACTTTTCTGATAGCCTCGATAAAGTCTGATGAAAATTGGGAACCCCTTCTCAGAACAATGCACAGATGCATATATACACATTTTCCCATGGAACTTGGGAAGTATAAGCAACCTTCTTACAGATTAGTAAGTGAAGTATAGCAGAAGAACTTTTAAACTCCGACTCAACTTTGAGAAAAGAAACTAAATGTAAAAGGTTTATGTCAGAGTCAGCAGAGGGGTTTATGGCCTAGATGATTATGGAATGACTTCCCAATAATTCACTTTATCAAATTATTGGAATGACTTCCCAATAATTCACTTTATCAAATTATAACAGCTTAACACACTAGAGTCAGAAAGAGAGTAGAAACAAAGGAAAATGGAAAGGATACAAGCAAATTTAGGAACGTGGAGGGGCTGGGGGTATGCCTAAGTGCTAGAGCACTTGTCCAAAATGGGCAAGGCCCTGGATTCAATCCTGGGCACTATTAAAAAAAAAAAAAAAAAAGTAAAGGAGAAAACGAAATAAGGAAGAAGCCTGTTTAGGGATTCACAAAGGTCTAAGGCTGTAGGCTTTCCATTCTCTGTGAGGCACTCCACACAAGCCCCAGGAGGTTCACTCACCAATATTGGCTGGAAAGGGGACTTCATGTACAGCTGGGTCCAAGTTGATCACATAAGGTGGAAAGCCTTGGTTATGCAGGTGTCCCGTGAGCCTCTGCAGAAATATAGGACGAGGGAGATTGTTCAAGGGATAGCAAAGGCACCAAAGAGAACTTATTCCTTTATCGACTATACCTGAACACTTTGGCGCTACTTGCTTCTACTTGAAATACCACCCAACAGGTCCAGGCTCAGCATTCAACTCTCGGTTCAAATGCTACTTTGCTTTAGCACCCAACTAACAAAGCCTTCTCTGTTCTTTACTTCTTTGCTCCCTTTTTACGCACATTGGGCTTTTTTTACTCGATCTCCTTCACTAAACACAACTCCACGAACGTGGGGATCTTGTCAATTTCATTTCCCGTTTTCCCAGCGGTTAGAACATAGTAGGCGCGCAAGAAATATTTTGTCAACTCCTCTCTAAAAACTTGTGTGCCTACAATGTATTCCTCTCGAGTTACTCACAAGCCTCGCCCTTCGAAAAACTAGCAATTTTATCGGCAAGCCAGTTTTAATACAATGTGGTAAGGTGCACCAAGCGTGCGCTGAGGGTGCGCAAATGCAGCCTTAAATGACCCAGGCTGGGGTCCCAGGCTTCCGGGAGCGACGAAGTGGAGCTGATGGTAAGTCCCCCAAAAAGCCTCCCTCTAAATCCTCAGAAACCTCCCTCCCATTAACCCTGGCCTTCTGACAGCCACAAGCAACTTCTCGCGCGTCCTGTGACGACTGCACGGTGGACGTCACCTGTACGAAGGTGGTTTTCCCAGATCCCGCCATTCCCAACACCAACAGACAAACAGAGGTCCGAGGACCCCCGGAAGCCTGCGGCTCAGCAGGACCCACGGGCGCCGCCATCTTTTCCACAGTCCAGGGCCGCCTCACCATAAAGAGGCCACGCGGCTAGAGAGACCTTCTTGCGTTCTGGGCTGTGATTGGGCGGAGAACCTGGCCCGCCCACTGGCCTGTGATTGGGCGACGGCGGGGGCGGGGGCGGGGAAGATGGAGGGGCGGTGTGTACAGAGCGCATCTCCTGGTGGTCCTCAGGTTTATCCACTTGCTAGTGGTGTCAAGTCGTGGGCAAAGGGACTTCAGCTCTTGGAACCTACTTTCTCTTTTTTAAAATTGAGTTTTTTGCAATAACAATAAAAACAGCATGTTACTGGCACAAAAACAGACATGAAGACCAGTGGAACAGAATAGAGGACCCAGATATGAAGCCACACAACTATAGCTAACTTGTCTTTGACAAAGGAGCTAAAAATATATGATGGAGAAATAGCAGCCTCTTCAACAAAAACTGCTGGGAAAACTGGTTAGCAGTCTGCAAAAAACTGAAACTAGATCCATGCATATCACCCTATACCAAGATTAACTCAAAATGGATCAAGGATCTTAATATCAGACCCCAAACTCTTAAGTTGATACAAGAAAGAGTAGGAAATACTCTGGAGTTAGTAGGTATAGGTAAGAACTTTCTCAATGAAACCCCAGCAGCACAGCAACTAAGAGATAGCATAGATAAATGGGACCTCATAAAACTAAAAAGCTTCTGTTCATCAAAAGAAATGGTCTCTAAACTGAAGAGAACACCCACAGAGTGGGAGAAAATATTTGCCAGCTACACATCAAAGGACTGATAACCAGAATATATAGGGAACTTAAAAAACTAAATTCTCCCAAAACTAATGAACCAATAAAGAAATGGGCAAGTGAACTAAACAGAACTTTCTCAAAAGAAGAAATTCAAATGGCCAAAAAACACATGAAAAAATGCTCACCATCTCTAGCAATAAAGGAAATGCAAATTAAAACCACGCTAAGATTCCACCTCACCCCTGTTAGAATAGCCATCATTAGCAACACCACCAACAATAGGTGTTATCGAGGATGCAGGGGAAAAAGGAACCCTCTTACACTGTTGGTGGGAATGTAAACTAGTACAACCACTCTGGAAAAAAATTGGAGGCTACTTAAAAAGCTAAACATTGATCTACCATTTGATCCAGCAATACCACTCTTGGGGATATACCCAAAAGACTGTGACACAGGTTACTCCAGAGGCACCTGCACACCCATGTTTATTGCGGCACTATTCACAATAGCCAAGTTACGGAAACAGCCAAGATGCCCCACTACTGATGAATGGATCAAGAAAATGTGGTATCTATACACAATGGAATTTTATGCAGCCATGAAGAAGAACGAAATGTTATCATTCACTAGTAAATGGATGGAATTGGAGAACATCATTCTGAGTGAGGTTAGCCTGGCCCAAAAGACCAAAAATCGTATGTTCTCCCTCATATGTGGACATTAGATCAAGGGCAAACACAACAAGGGGATTGGACTTTGAGCACATGATAAAAGCAAGTGCACGCAAGGGAGGGGTGAAGATAGGTAAGACACCTAAAAAATTAGCTAGCATTTGTTGCTCTTAATGCAGAGAAACTAAAGCAGATACCTTAAAAGCAACTGAGGCCAATAGGAAAAGGGGAATAGGAACTAGAGAAAAGGTTAGATCTAAAAGAATTGACCTAGAAGGTAACACACATGCACAGGAAATTAATGTGAGTCAACTCCCTGTATAGCTATCCTTATCTCAACCAGCAAAAAACCCTTGTTCCTTCCTATTATTGCTTATACTCTCTCTACAACAAAATTAGAGATAAGGGCAAAATAGTTTCTGCCGGGTATCGAGCGGGTGGGGGCGGAGGGGGTGGGTGGGTGGTAAGGGAGGGGGTGGGGGCAAGGGGGAGAAATGACCCAAGCCTTGTATGCACATATGAATAATAAAACAATTAAAAAAACCCAATACCACAGGGGGATAAAAGAAAACACAAAAAGGTAGGAGAAATTTATATTTTTTTATTGCTTTCAAAAACAATTTCAAACATACAAAAACACAGAAAGATACAATTCAGTACCTACATTAAATGTACAATGTAGGGGGTTTCATCATGTTATTTCTACACATGCAGGTGATAGACCTGTGTTCATATTCACCCCTTCTATTACTCTTTGGCATACCGGGACTTGAACTCAGGGCCTATACCTTGAGCCTCTCCACCAGAACTTTTTTGTGAAGGATTTTTTCAAGATATGGTCTCGTGAACTATTTGCCTAGGCTGGCTTCAAACCTTGATCCTCCTGATCTCTGCCTCCTGAGTAGCTAGGATTCCAGGTGTGAGCCACCAGCACCTGGCTTTATTACTGTTTCTTATACCTCTTCCTCCCTTCTTATCTTTCTTTCAGTGCTTTAAGTGGGCTTCATTATCACTTTTTCATATAAATTTTAAGATTGATTTGTCTGTGTCTGTGAAGAATGACTTGGGAATTGCATTGAATCTGTAGGTTGGTCTCCATAGTGTAGCCATTTCCACAATATTAATTCTGTTGATCCATGGATGTGAGAGGTCTTTTCATCTTCTAGTGTCTTCTTCAGTTTCTTCAGCATTTTATAGTTTTCACTAACAAGGTCTTATACCTCCTTAGTTAAGTTTATTCACAGGCATTTTATTTGTTTGAAACTATGAAAATGGGATTGTTTTCCTGATTTCTTTCTCCGCTTGCTCATTATTGGTATATAGAAAAGGTACTATATCCTGTTACCTTGCTGAAAGCATGTATCTGAGGGTTTTTTGGTGGAGTCTTTAGGGTCTTTTCAGTAGAGGATCGTATCATCTGCACATAGGGATAATTTGGCTTCTTCCTTTCCTATTTGTATCCCATTTATTTATTGGCAATACTGGGGTTTGAACTCAGGGCCTTGTGCTTGGTAGGCAGGTGCTCTACTACTTGAGCCACACTCCCAGCCCTTTTCGCTTTAATCATTGTTCAAATAGGGTCTCACTTTTATGCCCAGGCCAGCCTGGACCACAATCTTCCTAGTTATGCTTCTCGCATAAATGGGATAACAAGCACACACTACCAAGGCCAGTTTGTAGTGGTTGAGATGAAGTTTTGCTGTTCACCCAGGCTAGCCTTGAACCCTGATCCTCTTGATCTCAGCCTTCAAGTTGCTGGAACTGTAGGTGTGAGCCACCACATCTGGCATTGTTTCCCTTCTAATTCTTTCTTTTTTAAAAAAAAGTCTTATTGCTCTGGCTAAAAATTCAAGGACTATTATTGAATGAGAGTGAAGAGGACATCCTTGTTGTCTTCATAACTTCAGAGGAACTATTCTCAAATGTTCCCCATTTAGTATGATGTTGGCAATAGGTTTGTTGTACATAGCCTTTATATGTTGAGGTATATTCCTTCTATTCCTAGTTTTGTCACTACTTTTATCACAAAAGGATGTTGAATTTTGTCAAAGCCTTTTTCTGCTTCTATTGAGATAATTGTGGTTTTTGTCCTCTCTCCTATGCATTGTATTTCATTTATTAATTTGTGTATGCTGAACCTGCTTGCATCCCTGGAATGAACCAACTTAATTGTGGTATATGGTTTTTTTAATGTGTTGTTATTTTGGTTTGCAAGAAATTTATTGAGAATTTTTGCATCTATGTTCTTCAGGGAAATTGGTCTACAGTGTTCTTTTGTTGTTTTGTCCATATCTGATTTTGGTATCAAGGTAATACTGAATTCATAGAATGAGTTTGGTAGTGTTCCTTCCCTTTCTAATTTATGGAATCGTTTCAGGAGCATCGTTGTTAGTTCTTCTTAAATGTCTGGGAAAATTCAGCAGTGATTCTATCTACTTTTGGGCTTTTCTTTTTGGGAAGACTATTACTCCTTTGGTCTCACTTGATATAGATCTGTTAAAGTGGTTTATATCCTCTTAGTTCAATTTTGATAGGTCATCTGCTTCTGGAAATTCATACATTTCTTCTAGATTTTCCAGTTTATTGGAGTATAAGTTTTTAACATATTTCTTAATGATTCTCTGAATTTCATTGGTTTTGTTGTCAGCTCTAATTTTATTAATTTGTCTTTTCTCCCTCTTTCTTTTGCTTAGTTTGGCTAAGGGTTTATGAAATTTTTTTGTCGATCTTGCGTATCATTTCAAAGAACCAACTCTTGGGCAGGAGTGGAGGAGGTGAGAGGAGGTAGAGCACATGCCTAGTAAGTGCAAAACCATGAATTCAAACCCCAGTACTGAGAAAGAAAACTCTTTGCTTTATTGATTCATTTTTTAATTTGTTTTTTTAATTTAAATTTATACTTGGATGTATTCCAGATATACCAGGCAGCTTATAATACATAAAATATAAGATAACACGGGAGATGTGGTAGGCACCTGCCTACCAAGCACAAAAGCCTTGAGTTCAAACTCCAGTAACACACACACACATGCACACACATACATGAAAGAAAATAACATAAATTAA
The DNA here is from genome assembly GCF_047511655.1 of Castor canadensis. Taxonomy (NCBI): domain Eukaryota; kingdom Metazoa; phylum Chordata; class Mammalia; order Rodentia; family Castoridae; genus Castor; species Castor canadensis. The sequence goes on along the minus strand of NC_133397.1, from coordinate 23,385,625 downwards.
AAGAGGGGAAAATGAGGATAGTTAACAAGGCAGGAGGCTTAAGAGTAGAGCCAGGATCAAGGCTAAGAATGTTCACCATGAAGAACCATAGGCCTGCTGGGTGGGTCATTTGACCCTGAGCATTCTAACATCCATGGATAAAAACAGAAAAATACATAAGAACTATAATTGTTTGTTAAGATCAAAGAAAAACTTTATCCAAGTGTTGTTGTAAAAAGAATAGTATATAATGTGAAGATTATCCCTGTAACAGACATGGTAAATTTCACAGGCACCATTTTTGCTAATGACCTTCAAGTATAGAGGGCTGTTGTCCTGCCAAGCACAGTTGGGTTAAGGTTGATGTGTGGAGCCCATAGGTGCTGTTCAGTGCATCTGTGCTGTGTGGTAAGTGCTGCTGCTGTTTATGATACTATGTCTTCTATTCCCCTAACTGAATACCACTGGCTTTTTCCATTGCACTGTTGCTCTTTGCTTCTGTTGGACTCCTCAGAAACCCTGCTTCTTTCCTTTATTGTTAATTTCTTCTAGTCCATCCCTAGGTCTGGGGATACTTACACTAGCAATAAAAGTTTTTACCTAGATCAAAGGTGTTAGCCTCCAAGACAGTATTTTGAGATTCTTGATTCTTCCTTAGACTTGTATTTGGTAGCGGTCTTTTAACCCTGAATACACCCACTTTCTCTGCTCTCTGATACAAGATTTTCTTCTCTACTTCCTAAAAGATGTGGGGCGTTCCTTAAACTCAATAATGCTTATATGTTTATAATCAGTGGAGATTTAAAGAGTGGCTCTTTGTATTGTTCTTTTATTATCCATTCATGAATTTGTGCCTTGATCTTTACTATTTCTTTCCATCTACTGCCTTTGTGTGTGTCTTGTTCCTGTGTTTCTAAGAGCTTGATGTGCAGCACTAAATAATTTATTTCGGATCTCTCTGATTTTTCAGTGTAGATCCTGACGGCTATAAACTTTCCCCTTAGCACTGCCTTTGCTGTGTCCCAAAGGCTCTAGTAAGTTGTGTTTTCATTCTCATTTGATTCTAGGAATTTTTTTTCCCTCCTGTTATTTCTTCAGTGACCCACCGATCATTCAAAAGTGTATTGTTCAGTCTCCATGTGTTTGAATATTTTCTGTAGTTTCTTTTGCTATTGATTTTAGCCCATTGAGGTCTGATAAAATACAGGAAATTACTTCAATTTTCTTGCCTTTGTTAAGCCTTGCTTTTCACCCTAAAATATGACAATTCTGGAGAAAATTCCATGGGCTTCTGATAAGAACACCTACTCTGCAGATGTTGTGTGGAATATTCTGTAGATGTTTGTTAAGTCATTTTATCTATATTGTCATTTAATTTTGAAGTTTCTTTATTGATTTTTTTACCTGGAGGGCCAGTCTATTTGTGAGAGTGGAGTAGTGAAGTCATACACTATTATTGTGTTGGAATTTTTCTATGCTTTTATGTCCAGTAGTGTTTGTTTTGTGAAATTGGATGTGACAACGTTTGATATGTATATGTTTACAATTGCTATATTATTTTGATGGATTTTTCCCTTTATCACTATGAAGTAATCTTTCTTCTGACTAATTTTGTTTTGAAGTCTACTTTATCATATATGAGTATAGCTACTCCTCCTTGCTTTCTTGGTTCCACTTGTTGGAAAATATTTTTCCATCCTTTCACCTTAAACATGTTTGTCTTGCCAGTGAGATGTGTTTCATGTAAATAACAAATGATTGGATCTTGTTTTTTTCTTTTGTAATCCTATTCACCAGTCTATGTCTTTTTATTGATAATTGAGAATATTGACATTCACAGTTATTATTGAAAGGTATATAGTAATTCTCTCATTTTGTTGTACTTTTGGGGTTTTTTGTTTATTTGTTTGTTTGGTGGGATTGGGTTTTGAACTCAGGGCTTTGCCCTTGCAAATCAGACATTCTATTGCTTGAACCACACTTCCAATCCATTTTGCTCTGGTTATTTTGGAGATGAGTCTTGTGAATGATTTGCCTGGGCTGACCCCAACTGTGATCCTCCCAATCTCAGCCTCCCAAGTTGCTAGGATTCCGGGTGTGAATGACTACGCCTGGCATTTTGGTGTTCTTACATGTGATTTTTTTCCTAATCCTCATTTGTTTATCTATCTCTCTAGTGAGATTTATTCTTTCCCATATTTTCCTGGTTGTATTTATCGTTCTCTTCTGTGTATAGAATTCCTTAATTATCTTCTGCAGTTGGTGATCATGTATTCCATTAGTTTTTGTTTATCCTGGAAGATTTTTATTTTCTCCTTCAGTAATGAAGGATAGCTTTGCTGGATACAGTACTCTAGGTTTGCAGTTATTTTCCTTCACTACTTGAAATATATCATCCCATCCCCTTCTTGTTTTTAGTTTCTGCTGTGGTTCTGATGGGTTTGCCTTTATGTGTGACTTAGTGCTTCTCTCTTGCAGCTTTCAATATTCTTTCCTTGTTCTGTACACTTAATGTTTAACCATAATATGACGCAAGGAGGAGGCTCTTTTCTGATCTTGCCTGTTTGTTACTAAAATCCCCCTCTACCTGGCTGGCCATCTCTTTCTCAAGATTTGAGAAAATTTCTGTTATCATTTTATTGAACCTGTGTTCTATGTCTTTAGCTTGCACCTTCTTCTCCTTCTTCTATGCCCATGATGCACAGGTTTGGTCTTTTAATGGTATCCCAGAGGTCTTTCATGTTCTGTTTGTACTTCTTCTTTTTTTCTTATCTTTATCTGAATGTTCTAATTCTACCTTGTCTTCTAGTCCTGATATTCTGTCCTCAACTTGATCCAGGCTATTGGCGAGGCTTCCAACTGTTCCCCCACCACCACCTCCCACCCCTTGCTGGTGGTTTTTAATTTTTTTTCTTTTTATCTTTTTTTTTTTGCTTAATTTTTTTAAATTTGATGTATTGAGATTTTCATTTCCAGAATTTTAATTTGCTTTTTTTAGGATTTCTAGACCTCTATTGAATTCCTCTTTCATATCCTTCATTTTCTTCTGTATTTCATTCAGCTGTTTATTTGTATTCTCTTTGAACTCATTTGGGTGTTTATATGTGTCCCCTTTAATTTCACTGATCATTCTTATTATTATTTTTTTGAATTCTTTGTGTAGAATTTTATCCACTTCACTTTCATTAGAGTCAATTCTGTGGAGCTGTTGTCTTTCAGAGGAGTCATTTTATCTTCTTTTTTCATATTTCTCATGTTTCTGCATTGGGATTTGTGCATCTGGCATCCAGACACTGTGGCTAAGCCATTGGTTGGGAATTTTAATCATCTGTACTCCTTCAGTTAAAGTATTCCCATTGTTCTGGAAGGGCTGTGTAGTGAGCAGGGTTGAGATGAAGTTTCTCACCTCTGGGCTGAGATTATAGCTAAGTAGTCACACATTCACCCACATGCTCAAGACACTGGATCTGATCTTTAGCACCATTCAATACAGGAAAATTAGCTGGAGTCTCTTATAGTTCCTAGTGTACATGTTGGTGTTATATGTGGGTTAGGGTGGGACTGGTCAAGATTGATTCATCTGCATCTGTGCTGCTTACACTTCAAGGGCTTTCCCTCTTTGCATACCGGGAGCCACTGCCATGTGCAAGGACTTTTGCAGCCTGTGAACTGGGTAGGTTCGCACTTGCTTCACAGGTTCCCCCCAGTTTGTGACCCCAGAGGCAGCAAGCATTCAAGCCTAGGGGTGTCCCCAAAAACAATGGATAGAGGAAGGAACAAATGGGGCTATTAGTCCTTAACTGGTGGTGGAGAACTGAGGGACTGAGGTGCATTGTTTGCTGGTCTCAGTGCTTTCAGAACTCATCCAACAGTTTACTACACTGATCACAATGGGGTTAGAGAAATCATGTAGTTTGCAAGACTTATGCTTGGAACTCTCAGATCCATCTAGCAGCAAATCCATGTAGCAGCAAACACCTGGAGTCCTCTGTCAGTGCTTCCGATCCCATCAGGCAATTCCCTATCCTGTGGGAAAGAGGGGGTTTGAAAAATTACTTTGTTCTTAAGATCTGTGCTAAGAGCTTTCAGTCCCATTGGACAGAAAATGTGCACAGACAGTAGGCAGCTCCCACAGGCTTAACACTCCAATAACCACAGGCTCTGTACTCTGCTTTCGCAAGGATCCTTAGGTGATGGGATGTGCTCCTCACCATGGAGGGTATGGCCATCAACCATTGTACCTTTCACTGCCCAAGCTCCTGCCTGCTTAAATTTCTCAGCAGACCCACATCAGACCCTCTTCATGAGCACCTCTGATGGCTTTCTCCCACCCAGACACTGTGGCAGGGTGTCCAAAAATACCCTAAACCACAATTGTTCCTTGTTTCAAGCCCCCAGTGTAGCTCAGTCTTGAACAGTATGTTACCCATCAAAATGCCCCCTTACCATAGTTCCCTGATATATAGTAACAAAAAACCCACCTTTCTTTTTTTAATGCTAGGCTGCCACATGGAAGAAATTGCTGTTGAACCAATTCACCACAGTAACTTTAAGGCTTAGGGGAAGCATCAGCTTGTCCTACAACTAGGTCTGCCAGCATGTCGCCACCTTGTGGTGGAGGCTTCATCTTCCCCTCCTCCCTGGGGAGTTAGGACTGAAGCTACGGACTGTTTCTACTTCACTCTGTTGCCTTTCTATTTCTCTGTGCTTTTCTGCTGTCCAGTCCCACTTTTGTGGTTCCTAATATTCTTTCTCTCTTCAGAATACAGTCTGTCCTTTGTTATCCTGACTCTTCTCATTCCATTTGTCAAATAGAGAAAGCTTCTATTCTGCCATCTTGCCTTATTTCCCTTCTAACTCTATGCATCTTGCATCACAAGTACAAAATGATAAACCTATTTTTTAAAAGCTTAGTTTGGAATTGTTTTACAAGCTAGACAATGAAATGGCTACTAAATCAGCCATTCTTTTGCTCAAAGAGTTTTGTCTTAAGGCCAAGGATAGTTGTTCAACACTAGAAAACCTCTTTTGCTGTCCTTTCGTGTCCTATGAACATTCTTGGAGTTGCTATTAATTTAATAGCCACTCCACCATTTAGTTTATAAAATAATTCCAAATTGATTTTATAACAGATTTATCATTTTGTATTTGTGATATAAGAAGCCTAGAAGCTAAAATTGTTGTCACTTACATTAATAGGGTGCCTCTGAATCTTGGAAGCAAAACTTTATGGAGGTTCTTGGTTCACATTATGCTTTTTAGTTTGAGGCTTGGGATGAAAAAGCTAGAATATCCCTATGTTCACTATCCTAGGAAATCAAGTAGCAGTGAATAACTAGACTCACAGGCATGAAAAGCAGCCTTAGGAGTAAGGTGTCCCAAACATTAAAATGAGTAGGAAGAAAAGCAGAAGAAGGAATAAATACTGCTCTGACTTTCTTGGGGCCTGTTGCTAGTATAAGTGCCCTCATAAAGCTCGCTTTTGCTCAAAGTGTCCTATTGCTCCTGATATATTGGCACAGGACCCTAGTGTCCTTGGTAATGACACTAAAATTGCAAACCAAGGGGTGCATACCTTCTCCCCTGATTTTTACCTCGCTTGTTTTCTGTTTCATTGTTGCTTATTTTTTGACAGTACTAGGGTTTGAAGTCAGGGCTTCATGCTACTAGTTTACCTCACTTGTTAGTCTCATTCCCTGATAAGTCTTCATCGATGCCTTCACCCACCTCTATCTTTTAATGTTCTGAGAATATTATCTTTTATGTATGGTTCCCTATCCTGTCCATATTCTGAGACAGTGACAACTGTTGTTAATTTTTATCTGAAGCTAGAAAGAAAATTCTTTCTCTGTATCTCATACCTATCTGCTAATATTTAATGGGGTTTGAGGATGGCTTTCTCTGGAGCATTTCTAAGAGAAGCCTTCTTGTCCTGTTTGCCAATTTTCTTTCTCCCTTTGAGTAAATATTGATCTTCTATATTCTTGTCTATTTTGTGGTATATTCCACATTAAAAAATTAATCTTAATATGGAAAAATGCTACCTATTCCAATTCTGAAAAGCTTTTACCACCTTGGAAGTTGAGGCAGGATAGCTAGGGTGATTTTGTTTTGTTTTGTTTTTTGGCGGTATTGGGATTTGAACTCAGGATTTCACACTTGCTAGGCAGACACAGTAATAATATCTGCATTATAATCTGTATTCCATATATTCATGATACAGAGAATTGTAGGAAATTGAAGGTCGTGAATTGGTTGTTTGACTAAATACCTTAGCGTATACCTGTCTAAAATAATGCATTTCTCAAAATTGATAATTATAATAATTTCTGCAACTTTCAAGGGAAAATGAATTTCACTTGTAATACTAGAAACTAGATACATCTTTCTTCATAAAAAAAAAGAGACACAATAATGTTTGAGCCAGATCTCCAGCCCAGCTAGGATAAGGTGACAGGGAAATTAGAAAAATGTATCAAAAACTAAGCCAGTTTAGTTGCTGAAACAGAACCAGGAAATAAAAGTGAATAATCACTAGAACAACAAGAAATGGAATCAACTGTTCAAGAACAAGCAGATCTGCATTCTTTCCATCACCTGCCCTTCTTTCTTAGATGTTAAATTAGACACACTGCTCCTAGAGGAGTAATCATATATGGGAATAGAAAATGCTGTTTTTTGTAAATCTGTGACCAGGAAGAATACCTCAAAAAGGAACATGAAGAACAGACATCCATGTCACTAGATCTTTTGATTCTAAGGCTAACCCAGCCCCTTTGTCTTCAGGCTTGAGTGACAGTTTTGGAACAGGAAAGTTGCTAGGTAACTATACATTCAACTGGCTAGTTCTGAACTGGAAACTCCCAGCCCAGGTTAGGGGACATAAAACCCCTCAGTCTAAGACTACACTTTAAGCCTGCAGTTCCTTCCTTCTGGCAATTTTTCAGAATTTGCTGCTAGACTATTTCCATTTCTTAACACTCTGCTTTGTCTTTCTGTGCTAAATAAATCTCTACTGGCCTGCTACATTGTGCCTCCCTTGTGGATTGCTTTGAAATTAATTTATCATTATTCCAAGTTCCTGGGGGAGTTTTGGTGGGTTTGGTAAATTGGTTAGGGAGTTCCTTTTTCTATCTGGGAAATCTTTTCCAATACCCTTCTGGTGACAGAAAACTCATGGTGAGCCAGCCAGAAGCAAGAAGGTGGCGCTGTTGTTTCATCATTGAGGACTTAAGCTAATACATGTTTTTGCTGTCTTTGAAATACTTCTCTAAATCTACCTTTTTAGAAGATGAGAGCTACATCTGAGAGATCTGAAGATAAATCAAACCTTTATTAGATGTTATAGACTTTTTCTCTAGGTTAGATGAGACAGTCAATGGTCTGGATGGGACACACAGGTCTGATTAATAGATTTCCACAGCTGCCAGTCTTTTCTCCTGATAAAGAAAGACTCCAAGACCCACTGGAGATGGAAGGCAACTCTTAGGGTGACAGCATGTTATGATGCAGAACATGACCCCTCTCCACCCAGTTCCTGGGCCAGAAGGAACAATTGCATCACATCTGGGGGTGTCTATAAGAGATGGGTCCCCCAACGCCTGAGCCACTCAGCTCGCTCTGGGAGTTAAGCCTATCTGAGACATGTAAGAGGGGAGAAATGGTCTAATGGTAATGCTTTGGGACGTTATCCCCAGAAGCAGTACATTATGGACTCAAAACAAATTGGAATCCTCTAGGAGAAGCTTTTTCCTTTTTCCTTCCTCTCTCTGTCTCTTCTATTGTTCTACTAAACCTCTAAGTCTGTCTAACTTTCTCCAGCTAATGATTTTCACTTTAAGTCTTGCCTTGGAGATGGACCATTTTCCTCTACTGAGGGCACTATGGGGAGGGAACAAGTTGAATCTGTGTCAAGACGCCCTATGGTCAGCCTACAGGCTACTGCAGCTGTGAGCATCCTCTGTCAGGGCCAAGGCACCATGTGGTCTGGGGTGCTAACCCATCCTCATCCACCTGTCACACCAGATTTAGCTCACACTGAGATTGTGTCATTCATTCTCCAGAGGCAGCCTCAGGGATGCCACAGAGAAGAAATTATAAAATTCTTGTACTGGAAAATAAGTTGTGGAGTATATAAAGAGCCCATTTATTGTAAGTTAAGATCTTGCTTCTTCTTGATCCTGGCTGTTTGTATCAATGTGCCTAGTTGCTGGACTCTTTAGCTAGCAGAGAACACCAGGTGTTTTCCACATGAGACTGAGTTGCCATTCTCAATGGGGGAGTGCCCTCTCCAGAATGACGTAAGGCTATTATTATTGACCATACTCCAAGACAAGAAGACACTTTTCCTTGGAGTATTAGGTTAAGAGTTAAGAGTTCCTAGACTGGGTGCAGTGGCTCACCCTGTAATCCTAGCAACTTGGGAGGTGGTGATCATGGTTTGAGGCCAACCCAGGCAAAAAGTTCACAAAACATGATCTCTATCAGTAGCTGGATGTGGTGGGCATGCACCATCATCTCAGTTAGGTGAGGGGACTTCCTCAGTCCTTTAAAGAATTAGAGAAGCTGTGCTCACCTCTTTCCTGTTAACTTTTATTCATTCTATCTTTCTTCACCAAGAACAAAATGAGACTAAACAAGGAGAAGTATCACTAACATTTCTCCATTAAGGAAACATTACAATTTTTTTGTTTTGTTATTTGGCATTGAGGTTTGAACTCAGGGCCTCACACTTGCTAGGCAGGCACTCTTACCACTTGAACCACTCTGTCAGTTTTTTTGTTTGCTTTTGTCTTTGCTTTTTTGATGAGTTTTTTCAAGATGGGTCTCATGAACTATGTTCCCTGGGCTGGTTTCAAACTGTGATCCTCCTGATAGCTGCCTTCTGAGTAGCTAGGATTATAGGCGTGAGCCACCAGCACCTGGCCTGTTAGGATTACAAGGAGGTGAAATTAAGAAAAAAGCTAATCTTTTACAATAATATATGGCCAAACCTGACATTAAAACACTCTAAAATTAGGCCTTGAAAAGAATCAAATTACAATTTTGGCATTTTGAGCCAAATGGCTCAGAATTTGTGTATTTCTAAATTGATTTGAGTTTCTGCCATCAGTCTAACAGGGAAATTTGGACTCTGTGTTGATAATTAGCACGGAAGGGATAGGAGATACAAAAACACCAGGAAGTTTAAGAAGAGCTGCTGTGAATTACATAAAAATAAAAAGTTCTGAAGCCTGTCTCATTGCCACCCCTGCAAGGAAAATTCTGACTCAAATGTATGGCTGAAAGGTTTACCTGAAAGTACACTGTACATTAATGTAATTGTTTCCTCTGTCTATGGTGACTGATTTAATGGAGGATACAATTCTGTCAGCTGCAGCAGTCCTGTTAGATTTACTTTTGCTTTAACCTTCAGAATACATCTGTAACAAAATGAGTTTTAAAACAGCATTGGTCAAGACTTAATCTGCCTCTGCAATTTCAAGAAATAACTGACTAATGTACTTGTGACCACTTTGTTTTTTGTTTTTGGCTCATCTTAACTTGACATTTTTTGGTGTGCCTAAATTTAAAGCTTTGAACTCAAGGCTTTCTGCCTATTTTGAGCCACATCTCCAGTCCATTTTTCTCTGGTTATTTTTGGAGATGGGGGTCCCAGTAACTATTTGCCTGAGCTGGCCTTGAACCTCTATCCTCCCAAGTTCAGCCTCCCAAGTAGCTAAGATTACAGACGTGAGACACTCACACTTAGCCCCAGTTACCCAAGATTCTTACCTCAACCAGTTCTACCTAAAATTTACTCTCAAGTTTAAAACTAAAAGGGAAGAAAAATATTTTATGGGCAGTAATCTTAATCTGTTTCATTCTGTCCTCAGTGTGATTTGGATTCAACTTTCTTTTACTTATGTCTAGGAATAAAGCACCAAATTTTAGAAATTCTTATTCAAAAGTGGAAAAATTTGGGCTGGCAGATTGGCTCAAGTTGAGTGTCTGCCTAGGAAGCATGAAGCCCTTGAGTTCAAACCCCAGTACACACACACACAAAAAAAATTGAGAATCAAAAGTAGAAAAATTCCTTGTTCTGTGGCTTATTTTTCAAAACTGTTAGGTGCTGCTGTCATATTGCAGGACATGTTTCTTTGATTCACTGTCAATAATGAAATCTTTTCTTTTCTTGAGTCCTTAACAGCAAAAACAGAAACAGCTAGATTCGTGGACAGCCGGCTCCCTGCTTCTGACAACTTTTCAGAAGGTGCTGCTGCTCTATTTCCTTTTCCCTTCTACCCTGCTTTGGCCTTTGATGCTAAATACATCTCTGCTGGCCTGCTACATTGGGTGCCTCCTTTTTGAATTACTTTGAAGTTGATTTTGTCATTATTCCGAGTTCCTGTGGGAGAGGAGGGAGTCTTACTGAGCTTGGAAAATTGATTAGAGAGTTCCCCTCTTCTATCTGGGAAAAGTCCCCTTCTCCAAATGCTGTCCAGGTGATAGATTCTCTGTTCTTAGGGCTCCTCAAAGTAGCTTGATCAAGTGTGCTTTTGTGAAGACCACTTTCAAAGGAGGTTCATTGAAACCTGAATCGGCTACTGCCAGAATAGGCCATTTTGAAACAAATGAAGAAAATGGTATATCCACAATTACCTTTTTACCTCCACTTGTATCCTTAAAACTCTTACAGGAGATGAGGCTTGTCAGGGAGGAGAAATAAAGAAGTTATATTAATTCCTGGTGAGTAAAACCTGGAGAATGTTTGGCCACGACAAAAGAAATAAATGACTCAGACTTAGGATGACGTTTTCAGTTTTTCTTTGACTCATGTGCCATTCCTACACCTATGTAGTTTCAAGGGCTGGTAGAGCAGTTTCAAGACTCCCCAGACTCCCCACACCTGTTTATCCTCTCTCTGTGTCCTTGGCAAATTTCCGTCGAGTTGCCCCTACTTCTGTTCTGCCTGATCAGTTTCTATCTCCTAACTTCCAGTCTCATCTACTGCTTGACTCCTTGCTGGCACAGTATGGGGTGAAGAAGATAGATGGAGATGGAAATGAGTTTGAAATAAGTCGAAAATATACTTCTCTCAAGAGTGTTTTGTTGTTGTTTGTTCATTTGTTTAAGATAAGCTCTCTCTATGTTTTCCAGGATGGCCTCAACCTCATGCTTCTCCTGCCTCAATTTCCTGTGTGCTAGGATTACAGGCATGTACCTGCTCACTGGTTCCTTGGCTCCTGAAGCTTGCTGGTTACTGTGAGTAACTAGAGACTAAGGGGAATTGGGACTGGAAACTTGTCCTGTCTCCTGTAGGCCTTTTCCTACTCCTTTTCCCTTCCCACGTCCAGGGACCAGCAGGACTCAGTGTAGATTATGCTAAGTACCTTATTTAGGTTTTAAGTTTTTTCAAAAAATTATTAGAATCACATAAAAAAATAAATTTGGCAATATTGGGTTCATATATATTGAGTAATATGAACACTCGTGCTTGGTTTGCAACGTTAATTAGTACAATAACTGAAAATGATGCGGTAGTATTTAGTGAAGTTGAAGGTGTACCTGAGAGCTGAGTAGCACCAGTCCTAAGTACGTACAGAGAGACTCAGGTATCCAGAGATGAGCGAGAATGACTACAGTCTACAATGGAGACTGGAAATGTGTATCAGAGACACCTGTCCACCAAAATGTGCTGTCTTCTTCCAAAATTGTAGACTTCTAGGACAAATGACAAGACACCATTTCCCACGTGTTCCCCTTCCCTTTCTCCACGTAGCAAAGGTATACCCAGCTAACTTCTCTCCCATGGATGCAAGTAGGCATGGCGGTGTGGCATTTCCAGGTAATGCTTTTAAGACAGTGTGTGTACCCTGTGCTTTTTTTCCCCTTCTACTGGCTAGATGCAAAGGATGATGGGGCTCTATGGGATGGGAGAGAACAAAATGAAAGATAGTTGACACCCTGAATCAGTCCATGAAGGACAGCCACTTGTCAATCAGGAACATCTTATCCGTGACTATTATGGAAGCAAGAAATGCGTCTATCACTTGAGATATTACATATTCTCAGGTTTTTATGGCAGTACTGGGATTTGAACTCAGGGCCTCACACTTGCTAAGCAGGCACTCTTACTGTTTGAGCCACTCTACCAGCCCTTTTTTTGTGATGGGTTTTTTTTTTTTTCAAGATAGGGACTCTTGAACTATTTTCCCAGGACTGGCTTTGAACTGAGATCCTCCTGATCGCTGCCTCCCAAGTAGCTAGGATTACAGGCATGAGTTGCCAGTGTCCGGCTAAATCTCAACTTTTGAGAAAGCAAGTGTACATCAAGTGTACCATTTATATAGGGTTTAAAATCATGCAAAAACACTTTCATGGTGTTTATATATATATGTATACATACATATTTCAATGAATATAATGCATAGGAATGATTAACACCAAATTTAGGGTAGTGCTTTTGGGATCCAGGGTATTTTCACTGATTTTGCAATCTCCTAATGTGGATCATGAGTTGTAGCTCTCTGTATTTTTGTATTTCAATGTAGTTTTTAAAAAGTTTATACCAGCTGGGTGTTGATGGCTCACATCTGTAATCCTAGTTATTTAGGAAGCTGAGATCAGGAGGATCATGGTTTGAGGCCAGCCCAGGCCAATAATTCACAAAACCCTGTCTCCAAAATAACCACAGTAAAATGGACTGAAGGTGTGACTCAACCAGTAGAACACCTGGCTTTGCAAGGGCAAAGCTCCAGTCCCACCAAAAGAGAAAAAAAAACAGTTTATACCAAAAATAGTAATATATCCCTTATACTTCTTCCTTTCTTTTCCAGTCTTTTCTTTTTCAGCACAAGAATGGAACCCAGGGACTTGCACATGAGAAGCAAACACGTTACTACTGAGCTACATCCCTACCCCTGCATGTCTCCCTCCTCACTTTAGAACGTGTGCTGGTTCACCTATACCCTTGATTTTTTCTTTCTCCTCTTCAACTCAGTATTTTCTTTCTTTCTTTTTTTTTTATTGTTGTGCTGGGGGTACATTATGGCATTTACAAGAGTTCTTATATAAAATATATCATACTTGAATTCATCCCCTCCATCATTCTCCTTTATCTTTCTTCCCCCCTGTACCCTCAATCTTCCCTTAAGTCATGTCTTCCCCACTGGAGCAGATGGTACCATTGTGCATTCCCCAACTACAGGCTGGCCACGTGCGCCTTTCTGTTCTTTGGACTTACCAAGCTCATTCTCCTTCTAGGGACTTTGGGATTCAGTGTTGAATCGAAGGAATGTTTCCTTCTCCAGTGGCTTGCACTGTATGCTTTATTTTATCATTCAGGTCTAACCTCATGTCTACCATGCCGACCTTTGGTAGCATTATCTCCGTGCTTAATTTCCTTCATAAACTCATTCACTCATTCAGAGTACTCATAATTTGAGGCCACAACAGTGATTTATTGGAAAGTGAACCCTAGTCCGGAAGCATGAGTCCATGTTTTCACAATGCTTCTGTATGAGAAAATATAATCAATTTTATGTATTTCAGAAATTGTGAATAATGAAGAAGTTCAAAATTATATTTTCTGGTAGTCATCTGTAAATCCAAACACCTTCCCAATGAGTTTATATAGCACCCGAGCCTATTTGCTCCAGTTCTCTTTTCTGTTACTGTAAGGAATTATTTGGGTGTTTTGATTTGGTGTCTGGGGAGGCTCAGGGTGGTCTCTGGAACACTGTGTTCTTTTGAGCACCGATTTCAGTTACGGTCACGCTACTGCTCTGCCTGCAGCATTGCCTCCCCGATGAAGGCTTCTTGATACCACTGTTTCTCCTTCAGCTTCTGTTTTTCTAACTGGCCCCTTGTAGTCTCTAACTTCTGAAATTCCTGAATCAGCTGCTGTGACTCCTTCTGTAGCTGCCTGTTCTCTCTGTTGATGCCAAGACAGAACTCAAAATGAGCCTGCTAGACTGTCAACTCCGAGGTGTTGACCTTCCTCCTCAGCTCCCTTTTTTTGCTCCCTCCCAGCTGCATTGTTGTGGGAATCTCAAGCTGAGATACGGGACACTGAGCCAGTTTAGCAGGAAGCAATGTTTTACTGTGCAGACCAGCAGTCTTATGTCCAAAGGCTGAGTCCCGAGAACAAAGAGGTCTCACTTTTTATACCCTTGCAAGCAGGTTACAGAAGCAAAGAGCAAAGCTCAACCCACATATGGCTGCATGCAACTTTATTGGCTATTTTATTTCCCCAGTGCTATGTGACCTTCTTCATGTTTCAATGATTTAAGTTTTAGCTCTTTGTTTTGCCATCCCTTCCCCCTGCCTCATTATCAGAACATAGCCTGTCTCTCTTCTGGCCCTCCTCCCTGCTACAGCATCGTGTTCAGTTCATTCAGTTCTTTCTCCAGGATCACCCTTGGCTGCAGGAACTGGAGACCTGGTTCCCAGTCCTTCGTAGCTGTCTCAGCTTGGATTTTCTGTTTCTCTTTCTGTAGCACCTGTAGTTTCATGTCCTGCTTCTCCTTTACTATGGCAACGGGCCTCAGTGCCTGCTGCTGCTGCTTCAAATCGAACTGCATCTTTTTCCCCTGCAAGAGCTTAGCTTGCAGCTCTGCAGTTCGTTTGGCGTGTCTGGAGGCAAGTTCTCATCTTTGTTCTATCTCCTTATATTCTTAGACATGCTCCTTCCACAGCAATTCATGTTTCCTTGTAAGCTGCTCATTTGTTTTGCTCACGTAGTCCAAAATGGGTTACTTTCAGCCTCCAAATGGAACTTTTCCTCTTGCAGCTGCCTGCTATCCTGCAGCAGCTGCTCCTGTTGGATTCATGCTTCTTGTATCTGCTCGTTCAGCTTCCTCAGGGCCACCACTGTCTTTTTACCTTTTTCTCTAACTTCCTTGGTTTCTTGGACTTGAAACATTTATTTAAAATAGTAAGATAGGGTGACCTTGAAGAGAGATACTGGGACTCTGAGCAAACTCAAAGGAAGAAAAATGAGACATTCCTTTATCAGTTCTTAGGGACAACTTAGGAAATAAAGAACAAACAAACAAAAACTGGAACAGCTGTCCTTATTCATACAAAAAACAAATCTTTTTGAGCAATCATTATGTTCCAGACACTGAGGGGGAAACAGCTAGGTGTAATGATAAGCAATGTAACTTACAATTTACAAAACGCAGTTACCACAGCCTAACCAGCTCTCATCTCAATTTTAAAAAGGAGAAAGTAGGTTCCATGAATTGAAGTCACTTTCCTACAACTTGACGCCACTAGCAAGTAGATGAACCTGAGTATGAAACCCAGACCTTAGATTTACTGGATACTGTAGCAGCCACCAAGAACCACAGAAGCAGACTTGGTGATGGGGACTAGAAATAATTTTCTCAGCTTTCATAAGTTTTGCAGTTTCTGAAACCCTCCATGCAACACCTACATCCTCCCGGGATCCCAGCACTCACCAGGGCACTTCTGGAGTCCTCTGAAGTTCATGCCTAAGAAAAATTGCGAGTGTCAGGGGTCTGCTGGTGACTGACACAGCAGCAGGGGGTGGGGGTGTCAATGCGACTAGCTCTGCCCAGCTAGCCTGGATGTCACACAATGCCCTAGTCTCAGCCAGTGCAACTTCGACCACTTAACCTCCTCAGCTTCCAAATAAGCTCTAACTTATACTGGGCTGCCCAGAGGATTGGCCCCTGGTTATCGCAGAGTCCCAGTGGGGCCTGTGCTCCTGTGCTCCTGAGGAGCAGGGCTTTGGAACTTTTCCGGTCCTACCCTCCGATGAGCAGATCCTGGCTACCTGCAGTCCTCTCTCACTTGCCTCCCCCAGTATTTGGCTTTGGTGGATCAGAGCACTGAGGCCAGGTGCCCTCCACTTGGCGGGTGGGGCTGGATGGATTCCCCACACAATGGTTGCGCAAGGCTCTCAAGCCGCGTGGGGTTTCTATGATAGGCTGAGTCAGAGGCTGGCAGTGCGTGCAATTCCCACTGAGTCTCAGGCTTCAGGGGTCTTCGGCCCCCTGCTTGTCTACTGCAGGTGGGAATGGCAGGATCCCGGAAAAACCTCTGTACAAGTGATGCCCACAGCAGATGTGGTAGGAGCAAAGGCTGCTTGAGGTGGGTGGAATGGCAGAGAAAAAGGGAGGTAGGTTACTGGGCTCTTGGAGGGAAAAGGTTAGTGGTTTCTGGGGAACTTGACATCAGCACCACTTCCAGCCTCTGGGGAAGCCTGGGACCCCAGGCAAGGTCAATTAAGGTTGCTTTCCATGCACCCTCAGCACAGGTTTGGTACAACTTATCACATTGTACTGAAACCGGCTTGCTGAAGACATTGCCAGCTTCTGGAAGGCCAGGGCTTAGGAATAACTAGAGTGGAACACATTGCAGGCACACAAATTTTCAGTGAAGAGTTGCCAAAGACTTCTTGGGTGCCTACCATGATCTCAGTGCTGGAGCCCCACCTGGGGCTCTGGGGAAGAAGTTAAGCATTGCTGGAGCACCATTACCTGCTATTAAAGCACTGCTGTTGTTAAGCCTTTTAGCAAGTATCCTTTTGATAGTTTGTTTTTCCTTTAAATGTGCTGAGGTGTTGGGGTCTGGGGAGACCTACCTCCCTAACCGACAATTGTTAGATCCTTCCCCAGGCAGTCTACCTTGAACGAAGAAGGGACAGTTAGGCAGTCAACTACCCTCATACCAGCAGCACAGGCTGGTGTCTGCACAACACAGTGTTTGCTGGGACAGTATCTTCAGAAGCCAGAACCATGCTTTGAATTCAGCTCCCACTCCAGCTGTCAATTACATGGGCCCATCCCCAGGTGTTGGATTCTGGTGGGTGCCACCTGGAGGGTGTCACCTGCTGCAGCCTGCTGTCATCTGTTGCCACTGCTTGTAAAAACCTGACCAGGGCCTAGAATAACTGGAAAAGCTTCTCTTCACCTATCCAGAATTTCTATCTGGGTAGAGCAGAAGGACCCCAGTCAGCTAGTTTGTGACAAAGATACAGCAAAAGTGGAGTTAGCAAGGCTCCTGCTTCCATGGAGTTACTGTTTAATGAAGTTCAAGGAAAAACCCATGCATGTACACACACAGTAAAGTGGTCAGGAGTAGGGGAGACTCTATTAGATGGGTGGTAAAGCAAGGTATCACCTAAACTGAGTAAATGCTGGGCATGGGCATGTGGATAGTTCAGGAAGAAGTGAATAGTGCCAGTCTTCAGGCACAGCTGATACAGGAGTGGAAATTCTATGGTACCCTAACCACCCCTTGTACATCTCCCTCCAACCCTCTCTCCGTATTTCCACAGAGGCTCACGTGACACCTGCATAGCCAAGGCTCTCCACCTCACGTAATCAGCCCAGACACAGCTGTACATGAAGTCCCCTTTCCTGCCAATGTTGGGGAGCAAACTGCCCAGGACTTGCGTGGAGTGCCTCACAGAGAATGAAATGCCTACAACTTGCCAGTCTTCAATGACTTCAGATTTCATTTTTGCTTAACTGTCTACTTTCATCTCACTTGGATTTGCTTGAGTTCCTGGACAGGCTTCTTCTTTATTCCCATCTTATCTGATTGTGTTTTTGACTTCGTTTTGTGGTTCTGGGGATCAAATCCCAGGGCCTCACCCATGCTAGGCAAGTGCTCTACCACTGAGCTTCATCCTCAGCCCCTAATTTTCTCTTTATTGCTTCCCCTTTCCTAGGTTTCTTTGTCCTTCTTATTCACATTCTCTCTCCCTCTTTTCAAACCTAGTTGTTGAGGCTATTATAATTTAGGAAGGTGAAGAGACAGTCTAGGCCATAAACCCTTCAGCTGACTATGATATATATAAACCTTTTACGTTTAGGCTCATTTTTCAAAAGTTAGCCAGAATTTAAAGGCTGTGCTATACTTCACTCACTGATCTGTAAGAAGCCTGCTTTCATTCTCAAAAGTTCCATAGGAAAATGTGTACGTATGCATCTGTGCATTTCTATGGGAGGTTCCCAATTTTTATCAGACTTTAAGAGGAAACTGAAACTATCAAATAGGTTAAGAATAGCCGGGCACCAGTGGCTCATACCTGTAACCCTAACTACTCAGGAGGCAGAGAGGAGGATGATCATGGTTCGAGGCCAGCCCAGGAAAGGCAAATAGTTCAAGAGACTCTATCTCAAAAATACCCCCACATAAAAAAGGGCTGGTGGAGTGGCTCAAGCAGTAGAGCACCTATTTAGCAAGTGTGAGGCCAAGTTCAAGCCCCAGTACCACAAAAAAAGAAAAAAAAATCCAAAGTCCTACATAACAGTTGGAAAATAAGAACTGGCACAATTTCTCTTAGTACTACGTAAACCTTTGAGGAAGACTTTGGATTGCAGAAACTACAGGGAATTATCAAGAAATCCTTTTGAAGTTTTTCATCAGTTTCTGGAATTCATAAAATTGTTTGTATTTTCTCAGAGTACAATTCCATATTGTTTGGAATCAAACTCCTAGACTGGTACTCACAGTCCAATAAATCACTGGTTCAGCCTCAGGCTGTCATAAATGCTAAAGCTACAACCACCACAAAAGTCAAAAGTCTATGGTAATTTAAAATTCCATTTGAACCGTTTCAAAATATTTGGACTATTTTTTTTTTTTTTTGAGAGCCTTGTGCTATCAGTTTCTCCTGCAGGATTTCTCTAGTAGGACTTTTATTTAGGGGAGCTGTGTTTTTCTGGACTCACAACAGACTGAGGCTACATTAGTCATTTATTGGACTGTGAACTCCAGTCTAGGAGAATAATCCCATGTTTTATCATATTTTCTGTATGGGAAAAATATAATCAACTTTATTTTTTCCAGATATTGCTAGTTATGAAAAACTTCAAAATGATTTTCTTGGAATTGTGATTTCTATGTAAAATGAATTCATTCAAAATTGGGTTGAAAGAATTGTCATGCTGGACACAATGGCTCAAGCCTATAATTGCAGCTACTCAGGAGACGGAGATCAAAACACTGAGGTTTGAAGCCAGGCTGGACAAAAAGTTCGAGACTCCTTCTCAACCAATGGCTGAGCGTGGTGGTGCACCTGTCATCCCAGTTAGGTGGGAAGTGTAAATAGAAAGATAGTGGTCCAGTCTGCTGGTACGGTATAACACCCACATCTCATGTCTTATTCATAATAATGGATAAATAACAAAACTGATTTTAATATAGACATTAGGGTTTTAGAGAGCATGTAATTACTCCACCTGAATACCCTAACTCATGAGCTAAAAGTACAGGAAAGACTGATCTTGGTATCCAACTCAAATTTGAAGCCCATTCCAGGTGTACATCTATGGCTGATAAGTAGGAAGGATCTTTGACTCTTTTTCTGCTTTTAATTTCGCACTCCCCCTCCCCATGGCTGTCATTAAGCATGTATTTCAGGATTAAGTAACCTCTACATATTCTCAGTATATTTTTGTTATCATCCCAGAGAATGGATTTGACACATTGTTATGGCTTTCCACTTCAGAATGAGGGTTTGAGGACGTTAAAGAGTGAATCATGGAGTCAAGCATGGTAGTACATACCTATAATCCTAGCTACTCAGTAGGCAGAGATCAAGAGAATTGCAGTTTGAGGCCAGCCAGGATGAAAAGTGAGGCCCCAACCTCCCTCTCAACAAATAAGCCAGGAGTGGTGTCATGCACCTGTGGTCTCAGCTATGTGGGAGGCATCAAGTAGGTGGATCATGGTCTGAGGCCAGTCTGGGCAAAAATGTGAGACCCTACTAAAAAAAGTAACTAAAGCAAAAAGGGGTGGGGGTGTGGATTAAGTGGTAGAGCACTTGCCTAGCAAGTGCAAGACCCTGAGTTCAAACCCCAGTATTGCTTAAAAAAGAGAACTGGAAATATCATTCTAAGTGAGAGTCATTTATTTCTTTTGTCACGGCCAAACATTCTCCAAGTCTTTTGACCAGAAATTAACACAGCTTCTTGATTTCTCCTCCCTGACAGCCCTCATCTCCTGCAACGGTTTTAAGGACACAAGTGGGAATGAAAATGTAGTGTGGATATACCATTTTCTTCACTTGTTTCAAAACGGCCCATTCTGGCAGTACCCAATTTAGGTTTCAATGCACCTTATTTGAAAGTGGTCTTCACAAAAGCACACAATAAAGCTATTTAGAGGAGCATAGACAACAGAGAGTTCAAGTGTGGCAATAGCCTTTCAGAATTTGAAAAGGTAGTATTTGTCCATATCAAGGTTAGTTTTTTAAAGTGGCATATGCCACACAATAGCTAAGAATATAGAAGAACAATATTTACACAAAAGGGGAAAGAGAATCCAAAAACACGACAACAATGCTGCTCTAACAAATGCTCCAGAGAAAGCTACCCTCAAAGGGAAAGAGGCCATTGAACATTACCAGGTAGGCATGAGGTACAGAAAGGTTTTTTCTTTTCCAGCTCCAGAGAAGTAACTACAACTGGTGTCAAAGTCTCACAATATAAAGTCGATAGAACTCCATATATAAAACAGGATAGTAGGACAATATTCTCAAAACATCAAAAGAGACCTGGTGGGCTAATGGCATGAATGAGGACTTATTGGGGTGTGGACTAGCAAGTGAGGTAAGGTCCAGGGGACAAGGAATGCACACCTTGGTTTCCAATCTCAGCGGCACTACTAAGAATGCTATGGTACTGTGTCACCACATTAGGGGCAAAGGGAGCAAAAGCAAGCTTCAGGACACTGATTCTAGCAACAGATGAGGCCTCAGGGCTTGGGAAAGTTGGGGCAGTATTTATTGCTTTTTCTGCCTTTTCCTTCATACTCACTTTAATGTGACACATTAATCCTAAGGCTGCTTTTCATGTCTGTGAGTCTAGTTATCCATTGCTACTTGGTCCAAACTGAGCATTTCTTAGTATACCAAATATAGGGAGACTGTAGCCTTTTCATCCTAAATCCTTTTCTTCCTCTCAATCCTAAAACAAAGAGCCTGCATAAATTTCACTTCCCAAGGATTCAGGGTCATGCTTTTATGAGTGACAACAGTTCTAGCTTCTATGCTTCTTTTATCACAAAAACTGATAAGCCTGTTATTCTTTAAAAACTGAGCTTGGATTTGTTTCATAAGCTAATGATGAAGTGGGTACTAAATCAATGGCAATTCCAAGGACATTTATATCTCAAAAAGGAAAGAACCACCAAACTGGTTTCTTATTCTTGAACAGGGGACTAGGAACCTACAGTTGGCCTTAAGGTGGAGCTCTTTGGGAAAAAGAAGAGAAAAGCAAGAGAACTCCAAGGAGAAATAGTAGGAAAGCTACTAAAAAAGGAGGGGAGGGGATGAAAGTGAGTAAGTAGGGAAGACCGTGAAATTTACACATGAAGGAGCTAAGAAAGTCACAGCCTTCCACCAACAGCTGAGAGCATCTTCACTCAGCCCCATGACTCAGGCCTCCCCGCACAGGTCCCAGTGACAACAGCATCACACCCCCTTCTCCTAGGTGTGCTTTTACTGCCTGCCTATTTTCTTCCTCGTTTATGAGTGGTCTTTGGGGGCTTTACTTTCTGGGGCTGGGTTGGCACTGGCTCCTGCTCTGATTCTTTACAGGAGGTCGACACAACCAGTTCCTCCCCATTCCTCCTCTGATCTTTCCCTACTCTAGGACTGGGCTGGGTCTCAAGAAGCTCTGTGCCAGGCTGCTGCCGCCTTCTCAGAGACCTTCTGCTCCTGTGCTGCTGCCTCCGCTTTTCTTCTTCTTGCTGCCGTTGCTTTATCTTCATCAGCTTTTCAAAGCTTTTGGTTGTTGTTGGGTTTACAACGAACCAATCCTGGAGAGGTAAAACAGAAACAGTAACCAGTCAAGAAACACAGTGAAGACATAAAGAAGGGCTATAGGAAAAATGAAGAAAAGGCATGACTACGGCATAACATGGGAAGGAGGAAACAGGAATGGAACCACACCCCAAACTGTATTTACAATTAGACAGATCCACTAGAAAACGGTTCTTAGAAACAAATATTGCAATGTGTGATTCTGAGTACATTTATACATGATCTACAAAGTCGTTTACTGAGCACCCTCTATCTCCTCCTGTATAACATCACCATGACATGTGAAACACTGAACCAGAGAAGATTTTTACTTCAGGACTGTATAGAGGCTCAGAGCATGATCTGTCAACCAGACCTCCCGAGTGGAACTACCAGTTCTGATTCTACCTATGGGCAAATTTCTTGACCTCTTTGAGACTCAGATTAAAAATTAAGGACATGAGGGAGACCCAAAATCCAACTAGGAAGTATTCTTAATAAAAAAGTGCTTGAACCTACCATGTAATCTGATCAAATCTATCAATTTATAGGTAATAGCTAGGTAGAGGAACATTACCCCAGGATGCAATCAGCAAATTCCAGAATGATCATCAATGACTTTGGACTCTCCAAAAAGTAAATGGCAATGAAAAAAAAAAAAAAAAAAAAAGGAAGGGAAACTTCTTGACCTTCATGGTGTAAGGACATAGCCAACTGGCAATATATACCTAATGACTTCTTGTGGTTAGTCCAAATTGAAATAAGTTGTTCATGAAAACTACATACCAAATTTCAAAGGCTTGTTATTAAAAAACATAAAACATCTCATTACTAATTTATTGACTAATCACATTAAAAATAACATTTGGATGTACTGGGCTGAATATAAATTATTTAAACCAATTTCGCCTGTTTTCTTTATACTTTTTCTTTTCTATTTTTGACACAGGGTCTTTCTATGTAGCCTAGGCTGGCCTCTAACTCTCAATTCTCCTGCCTCAACTCCTGAGTGCTGGGATTAGAGATATGCACCACCACACCTAGCTCATTACACTATGAAAGACAGATCCTAGAAAACTTTGCTGGGGTCATGGCTCAATGGGAAGAGTACCTACCCAGCAAGTGTGAGGCCCTGAGTTTAAAACACAGTACCACCCATAACAAAGCAAAACAAAAAAAACCCAAACAAAAATCTATAAAATTCTATTACAGACATTTCTAGTCGATAGTAATGCTCCAGATCAAAACAGACAACAGCAACACATGGACCTCTTTTTAGATCCCTCATTGAATAAGGCAATTCTGAAAAACATTTTCAGAGAATCAAGGGAAATTTAAAGGATGACTGTGAAATTATGCAGATATTAAGAATTGTTAATCTTTTAGGCATAATGATGTTTGTGCAGGTATGTAAAAATTCTTATTTTTTAAAGATACATGTTGAAAGAAGAATTTACACCTGAAATAATATATGGAATTTGATTTAATATAAGTAGTTTGTAATTGTTTTATGCAGTATTTTAAATAGCATTAAAAATAACCTGCTACGAGGACCACGTTTCAAAGCCAGCCCCAGGCAAATAGTTCGGGAGACCCTACTTTGGAAAAAATCCCCAGTTACAAAAAAGGGCTGGCAGAGTGGCTCAAGTGGTAAGAGCACCTACCTAGCAAGTGAGGGCCCTGAGTTCAAACCACAGTGCTACCAAAAAAAAAAAAAAAAAAAAAAAAAAAAAGCCTGCTAGAAGACATTAGAATACCAGAATGTACAGCAGTACAGATATCAGTGTGAAACACTGTCAAATATGTAAATTCGGCCTGCATTCTAAATGCCAGATTTAATTACATTCACAAGAATTAAAAGAGTTCAAGGTGAGTGATTTTAAATATTTTCACAGAAAAATAAAATCACTTATATAAATTTAGAGAACATTTTAGTCCCAGATCTGCAGTTACTTTCCTTGATAGCCTGTAAAAAGAGAGACAAAGTCCATCTCTCTGTGGCTTAAATACTGTGTACCTAAGATTAATAAAAACACTACAGAAAGCAGGACCTCACCTCAGCATGAACAGAATTGATGTGATATTTGACACCACTCTCTGACACAAACTCTTTCTGACACAGAAGACACTTGTATTTTCCAGCCACAAAGTTTCCCTATTTCCAGGAGAGAAAGAAAAGAGAATTTACTGGTTAATTCAGGGATATACACATGGGCCAGAGGTAGGGAATGTCAGGGATGAAAAGAAGGGATTCTACTTAGGCAAAAGTAAGAAGAAAAAAGATCTAAAGCAACAATATATTTAGGAAAACCAGCTCAAACAGGCACTCACAAATACAAATCAGTTCTGATGCCATTCTGGGCCAAAAACCCACCCCACCTTCAACACAACCTGACATTCTCTTACTTTCATTATGTACGAGGCCATTTTTCTACCTTCCCAGGCTCCCTGCACCTCACTGTCGGGTTGTCTGGACTCCTTCCCCCAAATGATCAATTCCCAAGGTCAACAGAGGCACCACTGTACAATTCTTCCAATTGTTATCCACTGTGGCAAAAAGTGCCTTGGAAATCCAGAATTAGAAGAATACCATCCATAATACCTAGTTCAAGGACTCAGAAACTAGGATCAAGATGACAAACTCCTAAGCATTCCTGCACAGATCTGGTTGGGATGCCTACAACTCCCTTGTTGCCTTCAACTGAGACTTCTCTCCCCTCCTGAAGCTTCAGGTTTCCATGGTGCTCATTTTGTATGAGGAGATACTTCTGAATGGGATTGGAAAGTGGCAGCATTTCCCATGGCTCGTGGGTTGTAGGGCACCTGGGTCAACACGGAAAAGATTCAGAGAGGTGAGCGGCTGTTAGCCTGACACCCTGTCCCATCTCCCATTCCTTGAAGCCAGTAAAGTTCTGATTGGGCTTGGGGGGATCTTCACCAGTTCAGAAAAGAATATGTAACTTCTTTTTAGGGAGTTTAAAGCTCAGTAAAACAGAGCAGGCTCAGTGTGTGAGAGACTCAGGTAGAAGTTAAATCTCTGGTTGTGATTCAAAAGTCACATATTTTTCTCCAAATTCCTTACATTAGTATGAATTTATTGCATCTTTGATGTATCCTGGCATCCCGCTCAATAGAAAGTTCAAGAATTTCTGTGACACAGAGACCTAAAATAACTTCTGAAGATAACTGTTCACCTGAACTGAGTTCTCCTCCACATTACTCTATTTGAGAGGAAGTATGAAGATACTAAATTTAAAAAAGTTACAAACCAATGTACAAGAGCCCAGGTGAGCTTTAAGGCCAGATACACTACTGTAGACAGCCTCACACCCCTGAAAAAGAGAAGCAATGAAGTTAATACCATGGCAAACAGCCTTCTCATGCAATCTGGTCATTTATACTGACCAACTCACATTTGAAGACCAATAAACAGTGCCAAAACCAAACACTAAATGAAGTCACATGAGACGCACAACAGTGAGAAGGAAAACTAAAAACAGAAGGAAAAGAAAAACAGAGGAACAGGTGTTTAATCTATTTTGTTTAACCTACTTTGTTCCAGGGTACTTTCTCTGACACTTTTACAGAAATACACAAAACTGTACTGTTAGATTGAATGACTGACTGATTTTGGCATCACTGGGGTTTGAATTCAGGGCCTCACACTTGCTAGGCATGCACTCTACTACTTGAGCCACTCCACCAGTCTTGTGTTGGGGATTCAAGATAGGGTCTGGAGAATTATTTACCTGGGCTGGCATCAAACCATGATCCTCCTGATCTTGGCCTCCCAACTAGCTAAGATTACAAGTGTGAGCCACCAGCGTGTGGCTTGTTAGATTTATTTTTAATGTGTCTTCTACTTCCTGTATATTTATTCTTCCTCAAAGCAGAGCATATGTACATGTGGTAGCTTCAAAGATAGTTGAAAACTCTCTCCCACTCTTGCTGCCAAGAGTGAAATCTATTTACCTTCCTTTGAGTCTGGGTTAGCCCTGTGATGTCTCCCATCAGCAGAATGCCACAGAGTGATGCTGTGAAAATTCCTAAGCGAGGCTTATGAGATCTGCAACTACTTCTCTCATGTTCCTACACCTGTCTCTGCTAAGTGAGGCACTACACTCTGCTGGTAGTCCCACTACCCTGGTAGAGAGAGACCACATAGAGCAATGAGCTCCAGCTGAATGCAGCTGCATCCACACAAAAGCCACCTTGGACATTCAGTCCCATCTGACCTGCTGCTCAATGCACCTCCACGAATGTCCCAGATGATGCCACACATAGCAGGAGAGCTGTCCCCCTGACCTCTAACGGAATAATGGATCTATAGAGTTGTGAACAAATAAAATAATTGCCAGCTGAAACCACTATAGTTCAAGTGCTTTGTCATGAAGGAACAAAAAAAGGAAATGCTTGGGAAATATTTCCTGAAGTAATTAAAGAGAAAGAACCACCTGGTTGGGACACTGAATGCGATGATACTTCTTAATATCCATCTTCCATTTGTGCAGTACTTCTTGGCTGAAGGTAGGTAGCCCAGGGCGAGTATATTTTAACTAAAAGACAAGAAAAACTTGATTGGATAAATGCAACTCCCAACCAAAGTATCCCCAAAGCATCAGACCCACCTCTTCAAGCTATGCATATTCATATACAAAAAAAAAAAAAAAAGATTAAAAACCCTCAAAAGTTGCTGGAACTGGTAAAGCTATTCATCTATTGTTTAGTCTTTTAAAAACTTGATTTTTAATAAGGTCAGGAGTCTTTCATATGTAACACTTCTCCTATACTTTAAAAAGCTACAGTTCATGACAGAGAAATAAAATTGTTCAGAAAAATTGGTGAAATCACTCGTGGTGGCTCATGTCTATATAGTCTTAGAACTGTGGAGACTCAGGCAAAAAAAATGAATTCAAGACCGACCTTAGCCACATAGTGAGTTCAAGGCCAGCCCTGGCTATATAGTGACATCCTGTCTCAAAAAAGGAAAGAATAGGACAATGAGGAAATGAGGAATACAAACTCAATGTAAACATATTTAGATGATTAAAAGAAGGCCATACATCAAAATACTCTGTGACCTATTCTCTGGGTGGTAGAACTGTGAATTTCAGTAGCTTTTCCCTGCTTATCTGCACTTGTATTTTTTTGATTCACGTGTGTGCATACATAAAGGCACACACGTATACAGCTGGGCTCTAAGCACCAAGAGAATGAAGAAACAATGAAAGCCCAGTAGGAATAAGCATATCTAGCACCCTTCCTTCATTTCTAAATATACCCTCTTAACAGGAACCAGCATTCCTTACAAGAATGGTTAATTCTAAGATTGGGAAGAGAAAATACTGTATGTTATGGTATTAACAAGTAAGAAAGTGCTTTAAAAATGATAGAGTCATGTCAAAAAAGACACAGGATCCCACTTGAGAGAGTGCTCAGTAACTAAATCTGGACCAATTTGAATAGCAAAATAAGTAACAATAGCAATGGATTACAACCCATACAATAAGTATCCAGATGGCTACACAAATCCAGAGCTACTGTATTTTCTGATTCAACCAACCTCAGCTGGAAATATTTGACAAAAAAAATTTGTCTGTATTGAACATGGGCATTTTTCTCATCACTGATCCTAAAAAATATAGTATGATAGCTATTTATATAGCACTTACATCGTTAGACATACGTTATCTGGAGACGATTTAAAGTATATGGGAGTATGAGTGGAATCACTACACAAATACTATGCTACTTGATAAAGAGAGGCTTGAGCATCTACAGAAGAGTGTAGGAACCAATCTCCCTACACACACAAGGGAAGACTATACTGATAGTAATAAACGAATACAGAAAAGGCATAGACTTTTCTCACAGTACAGTTTCAGTGAGTAATTACAGAAGAAAGGTTAGAAATAGGAAATGTTCATTAAGTAAAAACCACAACAATACTTCCTGCAGGTAAAACTCATTAATAGATATTAATCTAAGTGGGTGAAAGTAAAATAAGAAATGGAATATTTGCATGATCTCCCAATTTTCATGAATGAAGGGGAAGATTATAATTTTACACACACTAGTCCACTGTTAAGTTATCGTCACGAGTAAAAAAGACACATCCACATCACATACTTTGAACATGAAGCATCCAAAATGGTCAAGACCGCCTGAGTGATATTCTGGTCAAAGCCATGTAATCCTCAGTCTTATCTTGAGAAAGCACCATATTATTAGGGAACAATCTACAAACTACCTAGCTAGTCCTCTTCGACAGCACCAAGTACACAAAAAACAAAGCTAGGGGAACTATAACAAGTTGAAGTAGACCAAGGAGATACTAAAAAGACAAAATAAAGGATCCTGATGGGATCCTGTGTATAGTTACATAAGATGTTGGCATTAAGGAAAGATGGGTTAAGAGCCCATGAGAATTCGGTATTAATGCTTCAACTGTTCTGTAAGTCTAAACTCATTTCAAAAATCAAATTTAAAAATATATTACTTATATTTACATTAAGAAAAACTGCAAAGAAGCACAAGAAGCTAATAATATCAGTTAAACCTAGGAACGGGATAGAGCAAAGACAGGGTGTAAGTGAGTTGCCTCAATGTTTATCATCATTTTGACTTTTGAACCAGGAGAATATATCTATTAAAAATAACTCTAATATTTAAAAACAAAATATTAATGCCTTTTACCCATACATTGTCAAAAAACATAAACCTGTTTGTTGATATGGGGAAAGGATCTGCTGAATAACACTACCAAAAATCAGTGAGTTGACAAATATCTCAGATTCCCTACACCTACCACGCACAGTCACTCTTGACTACAATACCACAAGACACATATCACTGTGCAAAGTTCACATTTTAGCTGAATTTTCATAGCCTGCAGCAGGGAAAAACATGTAGAAATAATTCTGAAACAAGAGAAGATGCTCTGCTATTCAAAAACAGGGCCCAACTTCTTGGATACCAGCAGGACTGGATTTTGGGTCAAAAAGGAGATGTGCTAATACTCTAGGATCTGACCTTAATTGCTTATAAGACTAACATTCCTGTCACATAGATCATGCCCTAGGTCAACTATAAACTGTTCTTAATACTCTGGAGAGTAACAGGTACTTAGCTGTGAGGTCAGTCTTCATTGTATATGTCCTCAACCTCTTCCCACAATGATCCTAGTCTACACCCTGTCTCCTCCTGGGTAATTAAAGCTCCTTCCCTCTATGATCCATTCTAACCCAATGAATTCCAAAAAGGTTCTGCACCCTTCAGAAGGATACTTGAGCTATGTAAGGGAACATTAATAGTGCCAAGGAAAAGGCCAAATAGATAAGGCTCTACATTTCTTACCCCCAGTTCTCCAGAGCAAATCTGATTTTAGTTATTATATGTACTGTTATTTAACATAAGCTTTTATTTTGTGAAAAGGGAGGAGATGAGTTCTATTGGGATAAAACCAAATTGAAACCAGGTACCTAAACTAAATAAAAAACATTACATGTAAACTGACAAAATGGAAACACTCTGGACAGATTATACAAAAATCTAACCGGAGAATATGGGTTCCCTCAGGAAGTAGTCCAGAATTAAGAGACCTCCTTAGAAATTTCTGAAACAAGACTGTCATGCTAGGTCCTACCTAAAACTGTATCTGATGACTCTGTCTCCAAATTGTAAAATATTGCTCACTGTGCACTTACTCAAGTGCATTTACTTTTGTCCATACAGAAAACACATTATTAAACACAATGGTTCCAAAACTGATACAGGTTTCTACCTTACCTTCCGATCATCAGGTACCAGGTCCTGAAGCACCTTCCTCTTAGGCCACTCCTTGGTCAGTTCAGCAGAGGCCAGCTCCTGCAGGTGGTATACAGCTATCTTGGCAGAACGCCTCTGAACTCGGCCTCCACTCTTTGGCTCTAGGCTCACCTCCTTTAAGCACTCTGGCTGTCCTGACTCTGGAAAGAAGGAGATCTGCAAGAATGAGACACAGCAAAATACAGGTGTGGTAAGTGGCTTTCATCATGGCCAGTGATTAAAGGCTGCTCTTCTTGTACACTAAGTATCACAGGAGCTTTTTACTAGCTTGCTGACCACCAATATCAAACTCCACAAAACTGATGCATATTTTACTGTTAAAAAAAAAAGTTTCTCCTACTCAGGAAGCGAGAGCAGAAGGACTGTACTTCAAGGATAGCCCGGGAAAAAAGACCCCATCTCAACCAATAGCTGGGTGTGGTGGTAGGCACCCGTCATCCCAGCTGGTGGGAAGCATACATGCTTCAGGTCAGTCCAGGCAAAAAGCACAAGACCCTGTCTCAAAAATAACCAGAACAAAAAGAGCTGGAGGTGTGGTTCAAGCAGTAGAACACCTGCCTAGTAAGTGCAAACTGAGTTCAAAACCCCGTAATACCAAGGGGGAAAAAAGCGCTTCTTACTGGGATAAAAATCTGTTTTGCTATTCCAAGTGGCCAAAACCCCAGACACATTGATATAAATGAATCTCAAACCATAGGTCACACTAAGTACAAAAATTAACACAGAGAACAGACCTAAATGTAAAACATAAAATAATGCAACTTCCAGAAAAAACTGAGGGAGAAGACTTTTGTAATTCCAAAGTGTCAGCTTGGCTAGGCTGCTGTCATCAGTTAATCAAACACGAACCTGGGTGTTGATGTGAAAAGTATTTTGTTTTTTGACAAACTTGCAATCCTTCTGCTTCATTCTCCTGAGTGCTGGGATTACAGCTGTGCACCTCCACACCTGGCCTATGCCAGTATTTTGTAGATGTGAGTAAAGTCCGTAATCACTTGACCTTAAATAAGAGCAATGGGGCAGGAGAGAGCTGCTGCTGAAGCTGAGGAACTATGGCCAAGGGAAGGCATGTGATCATCAGACACAGAGAACTCCCAGCCTATATTAAACAAGGAAACCAGGTCCTTTAACTGTATGGAACTGAATTCTTCAACAATCTGCATCAGTCTGAAAAGAGTTCGTTCTCCCCTGGGGCCTGCAGGAAAAAACAATCCTCCACTAACACTGTAATTCTAGCCTAGTGAGACTTTACATACAGGAACCACCGATCCATGCCATAGCAAGACTTCTGACAGGAAGAACTGTGAGATAAGAAGTCTGGGTTATTTGATGCCATTATGTTTGTGGAGATTTTCTGCAGCAGTAGAAAATTACAGATGGGGCCAGAAGTGATGGCTCATATCTGTAATCCTAGCTACTCAGGAGGCACAGAGGATTGAGGATTGAGGTTCCAAGCCAGCCCAGGCAAAAAGTTCATGGACCCCCCTCTCTACTAATAAAAGCCAGGTGTGGTGCCATGCACCTGTCATTCCAGCTATATGGGAAGCATAAAAAGGAGAATTGGGGATGGAGGTATGGCTCAAGTGTTAAGAGTATCTGTCTCACAAGTATGAAGCCCTCAGTTCAAAAAGCCCAGCACACCACCAAAAAAAAAAAAAAAAAAAAGGATTGGGGTCCAAACTGGTCTGGGAATAAACATGAGACCCTGTTGGAAAAATAACTACATATTGGGTTACACAAAAAAATTCTTAGATACAATAACAAAGGCATCATCCATAAAAGGAAAAAATTATAAATTATGCTTTGTCAAAATTTAAAACTTTGTTCTTTGAAAAAGAAACTGGGAACCGAAGCTTTGGAGCTGGGGTGCGGAGCAAGTGTCTTGGTGTCTGGCTACCCCAGCTGCCCACATCATCCCTCCAGAGCTTGTGAGGCCCTGGACCTGGTCTGTGTGAGAGCAGGATGATAAGAGGAGGTGGGCCATGGTGCACCTCACTACTCTTCTCTGCAAGGCCTATCATGGGGGTCACTTAACCATCCACCTTGCTCTGAGCAGCTGCACCGACCAGACCTTTCACCACATTGTGGCAGCTCACAAGTGTCCCAGGGATGGCTATTTCATGGAGCAGTTGGGCTCCTATGATCCACTGCCCAACAGTCATGGAGGAAAAACTTGTTGCCCTCAACCTGGACAGGATCTGGCATTGGATTGGCTATGGGGCCTACCTCTCTAAGCCTATGGAGAAGCTTCTGGGTCTTTCTGGTATTTTTCCTTCTGCATCCTATGATGATCACAAATGCTGAGAGACTGGGAAAGAAATGGGCACGTGAAGTCCTCTCAGCTTCTCAGAAAGCAAATTCAGAGGCTACAGAAATGGAAGCGAGCTGACTGCAGTGAACACAGTGATTATAAGGTCAAGGTCCTCTAAAACACTTGTGGAAAGCTCTTAATTTTGTTAGGTATGGAGGTCAATAAATGGAGTTTTCTGAGTCAAAAAAACCCCCTAAAAAATGGTATAGCTGATGAACTTGTATCCAGAACATATAACAAAAAAGCCTCAGAATATATTTACAACTTAATAACAAAAATCCCCCAAAACTGAGCAAAGAATTTGAACAGGTACTTCACTAAAGACATACAAATTGCCAAAAGGCATGTGAAAAATGGTCAACACTGTTACCTAATAGAGAAATTTGCATTACCTACCAGAAAAATGCAAATTTAACCATCAATAAAATCCTGCTATGTACCTATTAGAATGCATTTAAAAACAAAACTAACAATATCAAGTGCAAAGAGAAGAAAGCTACTGGAATTCTCAGACTTTGTGAGAATACAAAAAGATACAGTCACTTTGCAAAACTGTTAGTATCTTCTGCACTTGATCTTAGCCAAAAGGCCGAGAAGCGATGTTAGTATCTTCTGAAGTTCAACAATATTTTATCAAATTGTCTCAGCAATCTGCTTCCTAAGTGTTTACCCTAGAGAACTGAAAACTTATGTTGTGTATGGGGGAGCGTGCCTATAACCTCAGCACTCAGGAGGTTGAGGTAAGAGGACCATGAGTTTGATGCCAGCCTGGACTACACGGAAAAACTCACATTCACATAAATCTTTATGTGAATATTAATAGCTGCTTTATTCATAATTACAAAAAACTGGCAGTTATTAAAGATAAACAACAAACATAAAACATATACAATGGCATCTTAATCAAAAATAAAAAGGAATAAACTAATGAAACATGGAACATATGGATCAATCTCAAATATATATGGTAAGTGAAAAAAGCCAGACTACAAAGCCAACATACTATATGATTACTATATGATTCCCTTCCTATGGCAATCTGAAAAAGGCAAAACTATAAGCAGAGAAAATACATCAGTGACTGCCAGGGATTGAAGGTGGGGAACAGAGCTGACTACAAAGGGACACAACGCAATGTGGGGAGGTGACATAATTAGTCTCTGTCCTCATTGTGATGGTGGTTACAGGGCTGAATATAAGCATGAAAACTCATAACTGTGCATTAAGAAGGCCAACACTCGGCTGGGGGGTGTGGCTTAATTGGAAGAGTGCCACCCCAGCAAGCACAGGCCCTGAGTTCAAACCCCAGAGTTCAAACCTTCATATCACCAAAAACAAAAAAAGGAATTGAAAAACTAGCCGGACAGATGTCTACAAAATAAGGAGGAATGCTTTTAGTTTCAAAAATATAAAAATAATATATATTTCAACAATATACAATAATGTCTGGACTATACTTTGAACTTTTATTTCTTCTTCTTTAATGTTCAAAAAGAAGAAATAATTAAGAATAAAGAATGAGAAAGAGAGAAGAAAACCATTCAAAGAGTAAAACAAGACACAAACAAGGAAGCAAGGCCACACAGAATATGCCATGGTAAGCACTCAGCAAAACATACATTTCCAAACAGGGTCCAGAGAGGAATTAGTACTCACAGGTGCATGCTCTGACCTCAGGTGATATGCAAGTCCAGCCTTTGATCTATATGGTTTTCCACAGTGGTGACATTTCAGGGTCAACTTCTCCAGCTCTGCAGCCCCTTTGCCACATTTTCTAACATGATACATATATCCCATAATGCTGGTGAAGGTACTGGAGCAACTCTGAACACAGGAGAGAGGCCTACATGAGAATCTTACATCTTTTTACATGATTCCTAAGTTTCTAAGAAGCCAAAAGCATTTACCACACAAACTACAAAAAGAGACTGGTACTACAGAACCCTCAAAAATATTTCCCACTGGCAAACCGTTCCTTCTCCCTCACTATTCTATCTATGAGCCATACGAGTCAATCAGTTTAGTTAGCATTTGAGGAACTACAACCATGTACCTACTCTGAGTCAGAGCTTCCTTCTTGGTCTGTGATTCAACCCCACCCCAATATCAAATAGCCAGCAACATCAAAGTTCATCACTGAGGTTATGGGGATCCTCTTCATCACACTAAAGAAAAGATGGCAAAGAAACCCCTTTGAACAAACAGGAAGGTGAAGAAAAAATTTTTGGAGATGAGAAAGAAAGTAAAGAACTATTAATGACTTCAAGAGCCCTGGAAAAGCAGGAGCTACCTTATGCCATAAAATGGCACAGAACTAAGATGTCTACAAAGGAAAAAGAGGAGAAATGAAAAAGAATAACAGAAAGACATTGTCCTGAGACTTCAGGGAGAAGGAGCTGCTGTCCTCGGGCTCTTACCTCACGCATGCACCTGAGCTTTCCCAATCTCTTTAGAACTGTTCGGAGCCGTTCCCTCTCACTTGGCTCATCTACTTCATCTCCGGCCTTCAAAATGGGCTGGAAACCAAGAGAAGGAAATAAGCAGATGATTCATGGAAAAAACAAACACATAAAAAAAAAATCATTGAGAATCAAGAATTGGACTAGCAGCTAAGATGAAGCCATGAAGTTAAAGTTCTGGTTTTCTGCTGGCTTTATCCATCTTCTCCTTGATAGGCAAAGGAAGTGAACACAATGGAAATAAGCGCTCTGAGTCTCTACCTCATAGGACATAAACCCTTAGGACTAACTTAAACTGCCTATCTACAATCCACTTCAAAGGTTTCATTGTATGTAACTCTTGTCATGAAGAGTCTTCTGACTGACTCCCCTATAAGATCCAAGAACTGCAGCCATCTCCAGTGTGGTCCCTATACTCACCTACATAAAAGACATCCACACACCATGCAGGCTCATGAAGGACACAAGAAACTCTTACCAAACTATTATGGTTCGCCATGACATGGTACTTCATTCCTGCCAGTGAGCGAAGCTGTTTCCCACAATGATGGCAGGTAAACATTTCCTAAAAGGAAAGACACAGTGCTCAATGCTAGGTTGTTCAACAGAGGAAGAGAGTGTCACAAATTACACATGACAGGCAAGGCTACTAGCAGGTGTTACTTCTTTCTTACCCTCTCATCAACTACCTAAGATTTTACTTTTTCTCCATTTTACAAATGAGGAAACCAAGGTCCACAAGGAAAAAAATTATATGCCACCACTGGTACTGCAGCCAACTAAACATCTGAACACAGGTCTGTTACATGCAATGCTTGTATTTTCTGTACCACACGCTGCTCCAATCCGCTGTAATCAGCAGATCCTACACAGTAACACAGGTCAGAAGTTTGAGTAAAAAATTCTAATAGCTATGAAATGTCACAAAAATATCTAACCTGTTTGCAGTTTTCCATGTGTTTCTTTAAACCCTCTATGGTCTTCCTCCCCACTGCCTGGCAGGTAGGACAGGAAACACTCCCTTTATCCACGATTTCTAAATACCATTGCTCCTCCAAACTACCTACGACAGAGAGAAAGAACACTTGTAATCTGCAGTATTCTCCAGAGACAAAGAGCATACTCCCACAATTGAGGAAAGTATCAATAAAAATGGCTTCTTCCTTTCCTGGTAGAGCACAATGAATAGACTCCAGACAACTACAAGTAATTTTTGACATACAATGTAGAGTTTCTGGAACTCCCACTTATTTCCCCCTGGTAAAAACCATCTGCAAACACCTCCAAAGCCCTTGGGCATAAGGAGCTAGGCATCATTTCCACAGCAAGATCTAAGAATGGGATTCTGAGGTATGTAGGACCCATTTTCTCAGTTTTTTTTTTGTCCCTCAGAGTATGCTAAATGTTTTTATGCCATTTAAATTTCACAACATTTCTGACTATGTAAACAAAGGGAAACTGAATCTTGCAAGTAAAATCAATTGAGGTAGGTCAGAATTGCCAAAAGCTTATGTGATCTTCAAGCCTAGGACCTTAATAAAATCACCTACTTAAAAAAAAAAAAAAAAAAAAAGAAGTGCTTCAGTACATCATTCCGCACAGAAAATAGCAACACAAAGTCACTGTGACAACCGCATCCTACAAATCTTCAAAAAAGAAAGCATACCAGCTGCATACACTGGAGGATCCTTCCGAATGCGGCGAGTCTGGGATTTGGGATTAGGTTGCGTTTTAGGCCGTTGCTTCCTCCCTAAGGCAAAACAGAAACTTGAAGCCCGATATGGCACCTTTACTAACTCCTTTCCCCCTTTCTGCTTGACACCTTAGGTCCCACTTTCTCAATCAACTGACTCCCCCATAAGTTATGACAGAATGAAAGTTACAGTAAGACAGGATGGAGGCCTTTCCCTGACCCAAATTAAAAAGGTTTAAAGGCCAACCAAGGGCCCAAACCAAAGTCTCTCTCCATTTTTCTTCTCAAAGAATAAAGCCCAGTCACCCAAGGAAAAAGCAGTAACAAAATTACTCCCTGACCATAAAGTTTATGCTTCTTCTGAGGAAATTCTCGATAGTCTTCATCTTCTTCCTGCCTGGGTTTCCTTTTTCCTTTGGTTGACACTCCACCTGACCCAGACATACCATACACAAACTCAGTAGTTTGTAAGTGAACATCTGGGCCTGCCTTCAAAACAGCATTCATAAGCCCATCAAAGGGAAAGACCACTGACTAATAAACACAGGCCTACAGAATTATTTGTCACAGTTTTATTAAAGTTGATTGAACTTTTCATTCACTTACTGAACCTCTTTGCCCCCTTTTTGTATTTTTCTCACCTGGAAATAGCAGGTCTTCTTTTTGACTAAGGACCTTCATGATAAGTGTTTTGTTTGATCTTGATTTTGTTTGTTTGTTTTTTCTAGTTCTGGGGACTGAACCCAGGGCCTCTACCAGGCAAGCACTCCACAACTTGAGCTATGCCCCCAGCTCTGCTTGGTCCTCACTTGAGGCTAGCACTGAATGTACTAGAATAGACAACCCTATTATCCTACATCCCTACATCCCTCAGGTTATATGTTCTCAAAAGAGGAGTAAACTAGAATATGGGAAAGTAGGTCAAGTCGCATGAATATAAGTTTAATTGAAGGAGCAGGATCAGTAGAATTTCACTCTTTTAAACAGAGGAATAGTTCATGAAATTAATATTCTGTGATTAAATAAATGTAATCAAAGCCAGTATGGTGACACACACCTGTAATACCAGCACTCAGGAGGCTGAAGCAGGAGAATCATGAGTTCAAGACCACTTCAACCTACACAGTGAGTTCCAAGCTAGCCTAGGCTTCACAATGAGACCATCTCAAACAAACAAAATTTTCTTTAATCACTAATGATAAGCACATATGTGGCATTTGACACTTTAAGAGTGATTTATAGCAGCTACTTCAAAATACAACTTCAAAGAGTGCTCTGTCTTGGGAAGAAAACACTGAATGAATACCTTCAACTGGAGAAGTGGCAGCTGGCTTGATCCTTCTCATCTTCATCCAGTAGGTGGATTTTCGGAAGGATGCTGGAAAGTCACTCACTGGTTCACATGAAGAGGCAGATGATGAACCACTGAAGGAGTCATCATGAGGGATGGTGTACTGGAAACTATTATCCTTTATGGCGCACTGGTTCCTGCTACTGACATGACACAAAGACATACACCACAGAGGAAGGCCTGGAGAAAATTCCTATTATTCTGTTATATCATAAGAATATAACCAAGTTGGTTACTTATGTAAAAAACTAAAAAGCCTGGTTTAAAAAAAAACAGAATGTAGGTTGTAATGCCCTAACAATTACAATGGCCCATCTAATACAACATGTATAATCATTATTATAGTTCACTGTAGTCAGAGTACGCAATCCACATAAATGGTCATTGTGCAGCCCAGAAACGCATTCTTTCATAGATTTATGTAACATCCTCTGGTATGAGAAAATACCTGGTTACAGGTATCTTTCAGCCTCCCTATCTGATAGGGACAGTAACAAAAGGATCTCTCTGAGAATACAGAGGAAAAATTAGTCTGTAGACACTAATTTGATACATCTTCCCTCTTCCTTAGCATCCTCCCTAAACTGTGATCACAGGGCTACCCTCTCTTACTCAGGCAACATGACATGTAGCTTCCATTGCTAATGGACAGATGTTATACCATGTGAGTTAAACTGGCCAAAGGATTCTGATGAATAGCTGAATCCAAATTTCTAAATCAAAGAGTGGTTAGTAAGTCTGTTAAGAAACATTATTGAATAACTACAAAGTATCAGACACTCCTCTAGGTGGCTCAAGATGCAGTAGAACAGCAGCAGTTCTCAAAATGTAGTCTAAGGACCCCTAGGATCTCCCTGTTCCAGCAAGCATCTGTGTGGGGCCTGTTTCAGACTTAGGGTTTAGAAAAATCACTCTGCAAAGATGTTCCTGGCCAAGGAAAGTTGGGCCATAGAGTGTAGGGAATTCTGAAGAGGAAAAAGGCAAAGAAAGCAATTTCATAATTTTGTGTATGAAACCACACAAGTCCTAGCTTCACCTGACCTATGGATACTAGGGCATATTCTAATCAGCCTAGAAAAGACTTTGAAACCTGAAATTAGATTTGAACTAAATGAACCAAACCAATGTAGCAAAAGCCTGGAGAACTAAAACAAGATTTGAAACAATTGCAGAACTCTCAGAGCAACCCACAGGCTACTCATGAACCAGAGGAGGCAATCACCATAGCAAAGAGCAGAGGTGAGATGCAAACAAGGCCCTCCGAAGGTTAGACAAAAGTTATGGTCTAAACCTAAAAGGACTGGTTGCTAGCTAAAACCAGCAACATCTTCAGAAGACCAAAATAAGACCCAAAATCTACAGAAATAATATTCACAATGTTGAAGATTAATTCCAAAATTATGCAAAGAACTATGAAAATGTGGGAAATTCTCAAAGAAACAGTGATCAGAACAGTGCCAATCACAAGATGATTCAGACATTGGAAATGTCAAACACTTTCAAGCAGCTATTACAATTGCTTATAAAGGAAAACACACATGGAATGAAGGAAAGGGTAGGAATTAACAGCAAACTGAAAGCATAAAAAGGAACCAAATGAAATTTTAGAACAGAAAAATGCAGTACCTGAAATAAAGTTCACTGGATGGGTTCAGTAGGCAAATGGAGATGACAGAGGAGAGTCTGTGAATTTAGAAATGATCCAATCTACAGAATACAGAGGAAAAGGTGGAGAAACAGCCAGCAAACCCCCAACAACCTGAGGGTCAGTCTCGAAGTTCTAATTTCACTGTGGCTATGATCTCAGAAGCAAAGAATAAAGTCACTGAGGTAGAAAACCACATTTGGAAAAAATAATGGTAGAAAATCTCACAAAAAAAAGAAAAGAAAATCTCACAGATTTGGTGACAGGCATAATCTGAAAGATTCATGGGGCTCAACAAATACTAAATAGTGAAGAAAAGCACAACTAGGGCCAGCACAGTGGCTCACATCCATAACTCCAGCTATTCAGGAGGTGGAGACTGGGAGGATCAAGGATCCAGACCAGACCAGGCAAACACCAATAGCTGCTCATGGCGGCATGCACCTATTATCCCAGCCATGCAGAAAGAGTAAACAGGATCATGGTCCAGGCCAACCAGGCAACCATGTGAAACACTATCCCCAAATCAACTAAAGCAAAAAGAGCTGGGGGCATGGCTCAAGTGGTAAAGTGTCTGCCCAGCAAGCATGGGGCCCTAAGTTCAACCCCCATTACCACCAAAAAAAATAAAAGCAAAAAGAAATGAAGTGAAAAGCACAACTAGACACATCTTAAACTGTTTCAAAACCAAGGTTTTTAAAAATCTAAGAGAAACTTCAGAGAAATGGAAACTTCACCGTTCAGGGAAAAGTATTCAAAAAACCCCCACAGATTTCCCCAAGAGAAACCAAGGAAGCCAGAAGACAGTGCAACAATATCTTCAAAATCCTGAGGGAAAAAATATGTCAGTTCAGAATTCTATCTGAATTGTTGTTAATACACCTTCACTGTAAGAAATATAAAAGGAGCTGCCAATGGCTCACGCCTGGAATCCTAGCTCCACAGGAGGCTGAGATCAAGAAGACTGCAGTTTAAGGATAACCCAGGCAAACAGTTCACAAGACCACACCTCCAAAATAACCAGAGCAAAATGGACTGGAGGTGTGGTTCAAGTGTTAGAGATCCTGCTTTGCAAGCACGGAGCCCTGAGTTCAACCCCAGTCCCAACCCCCTCCAAAAAATGTAAAAGCAACTTATTCCAGCTGAAGAAAATACCAGAGGGAAATTTTTATTTTTAAGAATGAAGGAAGCAAGAGAAATAATAAGTAGCTGAATAAAAATAAATTATTTAAAGCAAAATTTGAATATTATCTGGAAGAGTTTTCAATATACTATAGACACAATACATATAGTAATGTAACATAATAGTCAGTGGGTACCTACATGGTAGTAGGTTTCTACATTTTAGCAAAGTGGTAGAATATTATAAGTAGACCATGATAGGATACATATGTATGCTGTAATTCCTAAAGCAATCACTAAATAGAGAAAAAAGCAGGGAGCCAGTGGTTCATGCCTATAATCCTAGCTACTCAGGGGGCAGAAATCAGAAGTGCAGGCAAATGGTTCTCAAGACTCTATCTTGAAAACACCCAACATAAAAAAGGGCTGGTGGAGTGGCTCAAGTGGTAGAGCACCTCCTAGCAAGAGTGAGGCCCTGAGTTCAAACCCTAGTACTACAAAGACAGACAGAGAGACAGAGACAGACAGCAAACCATAGACAAAAACTCAATACAAGAGTAAACTAAATTTAAATGGGACCCAAGAAGACAGAATAACAAAACACACTGAAAGCTGTTGAATAATAGGGAGTAGGGGGAAAGGGTAAGGAAAAGTAATAGAGGGGGTTAATCTGAGTGAAGAAGAATGTATTCACAGGTGAAATACCATAGTGAAACTCATCTGAACCATAAATATACACTTAAAAAATGAAGGGAAAACACACACACACACACACACACACACACACACACCACACACACACAAATGAAGGACAGGAACGTAAAACAGGTCTGTTAGGGAGTGGATAACTAGGGAGAGGGGGAGGATGAACGATGTAGAGGTTAAAGGAGAGTGAATATGGGCAATGTACTTTCTATACTTGTATGAAAATAGAACAATGAAACCTGTCTCAATCATTTTAGGTAGGGGGAGAGGAATGAGGGAGAAAGATGATGGGGATGTACCCAACCAAGGTACACTGTAGGTATATATTGAAATGTCATACTAAAACCCCCTGTGCAACTAATACACGCTCATAAAAATTGTTTTAAATAAATGGGCCCCTAAGCATTCAAATAATCCAAAAGAACCAAGGAACAAATAATAGGACAAATGGAGAATAATAAAAGGATAGACCTAAATCCAACCATATCAGTATTAATTCAAACGTTTTAAATCAGAGATTGACAGAGCCAACAAAAAGGCAATATCCCACTAGTTAGTACAGACTACCAACAAAAGACACCCTCTAAATATAGACATACATAGACTAAATGTAACTAAATAGATGAAAAAACTATAGCATGCAATCAGCAAACATAAAAGGACTAGAGTGGCTACTTTAATTTCAGATAAAACAGACTTCAAGACAAAGTGTATTACCAGAAATAAAGAGATACTTCCTAGTAATGAAAATGTCAAATTATCAGGAAGACATAACTATCTGTTGTATGTGCCTAATAACAGAGCCTCGAAGTACTCAATGCAAAAACTGACAGAATTAAGGAGAAAAAAATAGACAATTCTACAGTCTTAGACAAATGTACGCGACACCCTTTTAGCAAGTGATACAATTAGACATAAATTCAGTAAAGACCTGAACTATCTGAACTACATTATTAGCCACCTTGCTCTAGCCATTAACAGTTACAAACACTATGCACAGGATATACATTCTTTTAACGTGTACATTATGCAGTCACCAAGACAGAGCACATTTTGGGCCATAAACTTTAAACAACAGGAGGAAAACTGGTATATTTTTGATCACATCAGAACCAAATTAGAAACTAACAGTAATAAGAAAAGCAAAAAAATACGAATATTTGGAAATTAAATAATCTACTTCTAAGTAGCTCATAAGTCAAAAATGAAGCAACAAGAGTAACTTGAAAATATTCTGCAGTGATTAACAGTAAAAATACACTCAATCTAATGTGTGAATGCAACTAACATAAAAGCTCTTACACTAGAAATGAAGACCTAAATCAACGACTTAAAAAGGACAAGTTAAGCAATGAAGGAAAAATAAATCCATGAACTAGGAAACAGGTAATAGCAAAAAATCTGGCTCTTAAAATTGAGAGCCGTGTAGCTAACCCAATCAAAAAGAGATACCATAAATAAACAATATCAAAAGTGAAAGAGACTATCACATATCATATAGGCATTAAAATAATGAGGCCACGAGTAGTGGCCTGTAATCCCACTGACTTGGAAGGCTTGAGTTCAAAGTTAGCACAAGAACAAAAACAAATTATGAGCTAGGACATAGCTAAAGTAGTAGAGCACTAGCCTAGCAAGCATGAGGCCCTGGGTTATATCCCCAGCATGACAATAATAATAATAATGGGTACTTTGAAAAACTTTCTGCCAAAAAATTGACAAATTATGACAAATGAAAATTTTTAAAATACAACTCATCAAAACTGATGATACAGAAGAAACTGGAAATCTGAATAGCTCTAGGCCTACTGAAGAAATTGAAGCCAGGCACCGATGGCTCATGCCTATAATCCTAGCTACTTGGGAGACAGATTGGGAGCACCTGTTTGTGGCTCACTGGTCTAGGGGTATGATTCTCGCTTAGGGACTGCCTGCTTTGCAAGTGTAACCCCTTAGTTCAAATTCCAGTCCCAGCAAAAAAAAAAAGAAACTGAATTTATCAAATCCTTCCCTAAAAGAAAACTCTAGGTGCTGTTAGTTTCAAAAAAAGGAAAAGCCAGGCATAGTGGCACCTCTGTGTCCCATCTACTCTGGGAGCTAAGCCTTGGAGTCCAGCCTGGGCAACACAGATTCCATCAATGAAAAAAAGAAAAGGAAAAAAAATCCCTACTTGCTGATTATGACTGCTTACAAAGAACATCCCAGTGATCTACAGAACAATTACTAGAACTAATAAATGAATTTAAAAAGTGGCAGAAGTGGTAGGATACAAGGTTAAGATATACATAAGTCAAGTGGGTTTTTTGTTTTGCTTTTTTTTGAGGCAGAGTCTTGCCCTGTAGCCCAGGCTGGCCTCATACTTACTCTTAATCCTCCCGCCTCACCCTCCTTAGTGCTGGGATTACAGACATGAACCTCCAGGCTCAATTAAGTGTATTCTTATACGCTAGCAACAAGCAACTAGAAAGTAGCGTTAAGACAATACCATTCATGATAATATAAAATACCTAGGAATAAATCTAACAAAAAGACATCCAAGACTTTTTTGAACATTATAACACAGGTGTAGAGGTACACACCTGTAATCCTAGCAGACAGGAGGCAGAAGCAGGAGGATCAAGAGTTTGAGGCCAGCCTGGATATATAACAAGATCTGTCTCAAAACAACAAAAAATCAATCCCACCAAAAAAAGACAAAAAGGAAAAGAATACTATAAAACAGTCCTGCCCCCCCAAAAAAGTAAGAAACATAAATGATAAATAGAATATTTTTAAAGATAAACTTAAAACTTTTGTTTTTCAAAAGACACTATTAAGAAAATAAAAAACAGCATGTGCAAGGCCCTGGGTTCAATCCCAGTACCAAAAGAGAAAAGACAAAAGAAAAAAAGCAAACCATAACTGGGGAGAGATATTCAAGATTCATATCAGATGAAGGAAAGTATCCGGAACAGATTTTATTTAAAAAAAAAAAAACAAAACAATTCAATAATAATGCAACCCAATTTTTTTTTTTTTGCATTTAGCATGGTACTCCTCAAAATTATATCCATTTCCTGTTTTTTTTTTTTAGCACATTAGTTGTACAGGAGGGATTCATTGTGACATTTACGAATGTGCTTGTATCTTAATTGAGTGACCCCCTCTAACAAGCATGAGGCACTGAGTTCAAACCCCAGTACCACAAAAAAAAAAAAAAAGACAGAAAGAAAGAAAGTACATCCACCATATTCACTCTTCCAATTTTGTTTTTAGTGAGTAGAATTAGGGGTGTAGTTCAGTAGCAGAGTGCTTCCTCATATGCTCAAGACCCTGGGTTCAATCCCCAGCACCAAAAATAAATAAAATTAAAAAGGGACAGCAACAAAAAAAAGGAGGGGAAGGTCAAAGGGTAA
Organism: Castor canadensis; assembly: GCF_047511655.1. Taxonomy (NCBI): domain Eukaryota; kingdom Metazoa; phylum Chordata; class Mammalia; order Rodentia; family Castoridae; genus Castor; species Castor canadensis. The sequence continues at coordinate 23,341,372 of NC_133397.1, read as the reverse complement.
AGGATGTAAACAAGATGCTTTACTGAAAAAGATATACAAATGACCTATAAAAACATGAACAAATGCTCAACATCATTACTTGTAAATGATGAATAAAATCCACAAAATAAAACCACAGAGCAATCACTACACACCTATTAAATTAGTTGAGATTAAAAAAAGTGATCCATATATTACATGAATATAAAACATTTTGGAAAACAGGCAATTTCTTTAAAATTAAACATATTCCTCTCTTATGACTCAAAGATGGTAATCATTTTAGGTATTTAACAAGTGAAATGAAAACATCTGTCCACATAAGATTCCTACATGACTCTCCTACAGCAGCCTTAATATAATTCCCCAAATTGAAAATAACCCAAAAGTCCATCATGGTAGACAGCTAAACAAATTGAGGTATATCCATAATGGAATTCTACTCAGCAATAAAAACTATTTTTCTTCTCACAATCATTATTCTGAGTGAGAGAAATCACTTGTTTTCAATTTTTTTTGTGTGCTGGGGGTACACTGTGGCATTTACAAAAGTTCTTATAATATGCCAAATACACCATAATTGAATTCACCCTCCATCATTCCCCTTTATCCCACTTCCCCCCATTCCTGGAATAGTTTTAACAGATCTCATTTTTCCATTTACATACACAGTGTACATACACATATGTACATAGTATTTGTACCATATTCACCCTCCTACAACCTACCCCCTCCCACTGATACCAACCCCCCGCCACAGGACCTGTTCTGCCCTCCTGTTCTCCAATTTTGCTTAAAAAAAAAAAAAAAAGAAAAGATATTTTTGTTTATTTAAAATAGCTACGTAGGGAATTTCCTCGTGACATTTCCATGTATGTATGTATTATAACCTGAAATATTTTTTTAAAACAAGTACATGTTATATAAAATCTTAGAACATGAAAACCACTACACAGTGACTGGAGTAAAGGGAGGAATGGATGCAAAGGACACAAAAAAACTTTTGGGAAAGATGGAAATGTTTGTCATCTTACTTGTGGCAATGGTTTCACAAATGCATACCAAAGGTGGTTATAGTGTGTACTTTAAATAGATGCAGCCTATTGTACTGCAATCATACTTCAATAAAGGTATAACTGGGGTGGGGGCAGAGAGGTAGTGCTAGGGTTTGAACTCAGGGTCTTGCGCTTGCTAGTCCTGTGTTCTACCACTTGAGCCATTGGGCAGCCCAAGATATAAAATTTTTTAATGGGAACTGGCAGTCTTCTAGGGCTGAAACATACCATCGCAAACAAAAGGAACAATCTCTACTCAATAAAGACTTCACAGTACCATAAGGCCAGTAAGAGCCAAGTCCCATGCGACTCCTCTTAGGAAACTCTGTATTGGAATTTGCTTACTATGTGTAAGACTCAAAAATACCCTTATCCCCTTCAATGAGTAAGCACAAACTTTTTAAAGTCATTCCAGTGACTTTATAATTTATTCTCACCAGCATGACAAGTCTCAGCTTCTATTCACAAAGATGAAAAGTTTAAGATAATTTTCAACTCTTTTCTGACCTATAAGAATTTTTAAAAGCATCTAGTTCATTCTTCTAGGTGCAAATATTTAGGTTTTATTAGAGAAGTCTTTTAACTCATCTCAGTATCCTTTGTAGTCTTCTTTAATTCTACCTATCTTAAAAGGCTGGTGTTTTCCATGATTTCATTCTCTCATCTCTCTGTCTCACTTCTTATCACTGGTTCTCAAAGTTTACAATCTTCTAGGAAGCTAGTTAAAAATAAGGATTCCCAACGATTCTGATTAGCGGATGTGAGCCCATTCATCTTATTTTTTTTTTTAACAATTATCCCTAGGTGAACCAAAATACACACTGAGAAACATTGCTTTAACCACCATCCCTAGAAGATCTCATGAATATTCTCCTCTTGTAGAAGAAAATATCATTTTCCAATTACTTTTTATAGCTGATGATTCTCAATTCTTTATTTCAGGCCAATTCTTCATTTGGGGTTGAATCCATTTATGTTCATTCCAAATGTTGCTCTTCATTCAGAAATTCCCAATTCAGTGAATGACTCTGATTGCCAAAGCGAGAAACCCATAGACATCCTTGTTCCTTCCTCTCTCACTCTAATCATCATGTATATTCCCTATATATTGTACTGTATAACTCCCGATGCACAGTTACAACTACACATTCTTCATTCTTTCTTAGGTTACTATAATAGCCTTACAACCAGTTTTCCAGCTCCTTTCCAATCTTTCCTTCACAAAGCTACCAGAGTGACCTTTCCCTTCCAGGATAAAATTCCAACACCTTAGCATGCTGTAAAATCCCTTCATGATCTAGCTCTTGCCAACCCCTCTTAACAAGCTCCCTACAAACTCCCCATCCTCCATGCCAGAGATATAGAACTACTTGTTATCCCAACAACTTTTTTTTTTTTTGGGGGGAAAGAGTATTGGGATTTGAACTCAGGGCCTTACACTTGTGGCTAAGCAGGCGCTCTACCTGTTGAGCCACAACCTCCATCAACTGCTTTTACCTGTTCAAATTGTTCTCTTTTGGGAAAAATCCCTTCTCCTGGTTCATTTTATTATGCCTTGATTTTTCAAGCTTATGCTTAGGAATGACCTGCTTTGATAACCATTCCCTTCCAAATTATCACCTCCCTTCCCCAAAGACTATATTAATTTCCCATTTAAAAATATTTACTAAGCTAAGTGTGGTGGCACATGCCTGTAATCTCAACACTGGGGAGGCAGAGGCAGGAGGACCTGTAGTTACACTGGGAGTTCCAGGCCAACCTAGACCACATAGCAAGACCCTGCCTCAAAAATCCTAAAAGCAAAAAAATAAAATAAAATAAAACTTACTTGTTACACTGTATTGTGTTGATGTACTTGCCTGTCTAGCCTTTTGGACTGCTAGTTCTTTTTTGTCTGTAAGCCTAACATACTACACAGCTGGCACAAAGCTCCCATTTAAATGTTATTTGAATGACTGAATCCATCTAATAAGAGCTGCTAGTTAATGAGGGACTATTCTTTTATATTAACTATGCAAAAATTTAACACATTCAGTATACAGTAACAACAAACCAGTATTGCAGCCAAGTAGCTTGAAAATGAAAAGATTTCTTACAGCCATTTTTAATCTTCCTTTCCAAGTTCACCGATGTATTTCTGAGCACAAATCTGATGTGTGGAAAAATGCAGGACTACCACTGAGTCACACATTTCATTTGTATAATTTGGTTTTTTTCGGGTTTTTTGTTTTTGTTTTGCAAGGTAGGTTTTCCTTCTCCACACTAGGTTTGAACCTGCACTGTCCAATCCAGCAGGAGCTAGCTACAGGTGTCTATGTAAATTATTAAATAAAATGTAAAATTCAGTTCCTCCGTTGCACCAGCCACATTTCAAGTGCCCCAAAGCCACAGGTGGCTGGTGGCTATGATACTGGACAGTACAGACACAGAACATTTCCATCAGTGCTGGCGATACAATTATAGGACCTCGAAAACCTCACTTACTTCTTAGCTCCCACGATCCTGGCGCTCCTCGGCTGCTTAAGGGATGTGGGTCCGGGGGTCTAGCAAATCACAAGCACACGAGTGAATGAGTGCTAGGGACCTCTGAACCTTGACCACAAAGAGAGGAATCCCCCTGTTCCTACAAAGGGACGCTCTCCCGGGGCAACCACCTTAAACCGAAAAAGGCAAGACTTTTTAGGAAAAGTACGCCGTCGTACTTTACCTACAATGTAAAAGCAGGTGACAAGACCAGAACCTTCATCTTTCTCCATTCTCAAAGCCCTGTCCGAGACAGAGGCTCTAAAACAGATTAAAAAAAAAAAAAAAAGACAACGGATATGGGAGGCATTGGAGATGCAAAGGAAATGGAAGCTAATGGCAATCTGGCGAGGAACTGACTCAGTCCAGAAGACGGGGATCGGGCAAAAAAAAAAAAAAAAAGTAGGAAAAAAAAACGGGGGCTGGTGAATCTGATCTAAAAGGGTGGGGCCTACGATGGGCTCTAATAAAACCAATTCTCCGCACGGGACAAAAGGGAGAAGCCGCGTGTTCCCGGCTCCTTCGACTACCTCTAAAGCATAATGGCCACACCAAGCAACTCACGGCGGGGACTGCACCGAGTCTGGAAGACATCACTCCCTCTCCACGCCTAACAATTTCACCCAAGGGCTCCGGCCAGATCAACGCCACTTCCGCTCTCCTCGCCTCTCCCGGATGTGCACTCGGCGCCGCCTAGCCGCGCTTTGCACGTCTACTTCCGCCTAGCAGCTTCCGAGGGGGCTGCGGCGGCGGGGGTCACGTGACGAGCCCCTTCGGCTGCCTCTGAGACCCCGCCCCCAGCGCGGCGAGGGACCTGGGAGACCGTCAGGGGGAGACCGTCAGGGGGAGGCCTGGAGCGAAGGGGCGGAGCTTGGAGACAGCCTGGCCTCAGAACCCCTATCCTTGTGTTCCATCCCTTTGCTTGACACCTTGTCTCCTTCCCTCCCTGACCCACCCACCCCAGAGTAGTACTGCAGATGCACATGGAGTTCAATGATTGCCCCTTTATTGATCTTAGAGAAATCACAAGATTCATTCTTGTCCCCCTTCCGCCAGGTAGAGACAGGGTGCACTGCTGAGGATGTGGGGAATTGGAGGCAGTGGCTGTGCAGGAAAACAGCCAGGAAAAGGGGCAGCTAGGTGAAGACTTGAGGGAGACAGTTTTTAATAGGGGCAATCTTTTCTCACCTAGCTTCGGGGCTCCAAAGTTACCCTGCTTTGGAATATTTTGGTAGGCTCCCTAGGAGACATGTTTGAGTAACTCTTGAAATCTTTAGACAAACTCTGTCTGGGCTTCTCCTTAGGGAAACTGTGCTTGAGTCTCTCCTTGGGGGGACTGTGACTGGTCCTCTCAGAGTGGCTGTGTTGGCTCCTCTCGGAGTGGCTGCGTTGGCTTCTCTCAGAGTGACTGTGGTGGCTTCTCTCAGAGTGACTGTGGTGGCTCCTTTCAGAGTGACTGTGGTGGTTCCTCTTAGAGTGACTGTGATGGCTCCTCTCAGAATGACTGTGTTGACTCCTGTCAGAGGGAGTGTGACGATTTCTCTCAGAGGAACTGTAAGAAGCTCTCTCAGACTGACTGCGACGGCTCCTGGCAGAGGACCTGCGCTGTCTCATCTCAGAGGGACTGCGATGGGTTCTCCCAGAGGAACTGGGCCCTCTCCTCTCATAGGGGCTGCAAGGGATTCCCTCAGAAAAGCTGCAATAGCTCTTGTCTGAGGGACTGTGACATCTCTCCAAGGGACTGCGTTGTCTCCTTCCTGAAGAACTGGTTCTTTTCCTCTCCCAGGGACTTGTTTGGCTCCTCTCAGAGGCCCTGTATCGCCTCCTCTCTGAGGGACTGCGTCTTCTTCTCTCAGAGGGACTGCGTCTGCTCCTCTCTGAGGGACTGTGAAGGGTTTGCTCAGTGGGGCTGCAGTGGATTCTGCGAGAACGATGGCGATGGCTCCTCTCAAAGAGACTGCGAAGGGTTCTCTCAGAGGGGCTGGGCTGGTGCCTCTCAGAGGAATTCGGTGGGGTTTCACTACAGAAGCTGTGCTGGTTTTGTTCCTTGTGTGTGTGTTTCTCTTTAATGTAATTTTTCAAGGTTCTGTTCAAAAGGGAACCAGGAAGAATTCCCCCTTGGGCCCGAAGTCTAACTGCTGCTTTGGGAAAGTTCTTAGAGTCTTGGCTGGAGATGTCATCTCTGTGGAAGTTTCTTCCTGCCCTTCCGCTACTGGCACTTCGAACTATGCCCAAAGGCTGCATGATTGAGGTAGTTCGGAAAGAGATACTTGTCTGAGAAACTGTGCGCTCAGGAAGTTGGAGAGGTCTACGTTGACTAGAGCTACCCCTTTTTAACTGTTGAGCTGATCTGCGTTGGTATGCCTCTCCCCACAATATGTCCTCCAGCTTAGTGGTTGCAGCTCTTGACCTTTGCTTAACTGGCCTCCTGCCTCTTTTGCTATCTCTCGGTAAGGGATAATCCCTGGCTCTTTGTTTTGGATGGTGCTTTTTGCTTGACCACAAGTTGTCTGGCTTTCTCCTGTCCTCAGGTTGCTGTCCAACAAAAGCTATAATTCTATGTGCTGTTTGGAATGCCTGCCGTAGGCCCTGAAAAACCAGCTGCATGAACTTGGGCTGGGAAGATTTCTTAGGTTGTCTTTTTAAAGAAGCAGTGCTTGTCTGATATGCTCGAATCCTCTTCCTTCTTAAAGAGGCTGGTAAATCTCTAGAGCGACTCTCTATCGTGGGTCTACTGTTTGTGTAGAGTTTTGGGCTTTGTGATCTAAGTTCCTTGGTGATTCTCTTCATTTTATATTTTGAATCAGAGGTCGTTTTGGTTCTCACTTTAGCCCATTTTTCATCCTGATTACTTTCAGAGTCACTCTCTGATAAGGTGTGGACTTGTACAGGATCAGGAGACCGGGAAGAACCAGATTGGAAATCTCTTGTAAGAGTAGAAGTCTTGAAAGCTGGAGTATAGATTTTATCTCTCCTTCGTGATGGTGATTTAGGGCTCCTTGCTGTGACTGATCTCTCTCTTCCACGATACTTTGAGACTTTGGGTCTTTTCCCAGTTCGCAACCTAAAGCCAAGATGCAACCGAATCTCACCATGGCCTTCAGGAGTACTTACAATGTGGAGCTGGGGATAGATAAGAAGATAAGGCCCAAAAGTATCCTGTAACTTATGACAACAATTAAATCCTGAACATCGTCCACACTGTAGGCAGATGGGGTATTTTAGGACAAGGCCTGAAGCGAGAGGTGGAGGCACATTAGGGGGTATTTGACTCCTTAAGAGTTTTGCTGCTATTTTTAGCTGCAGATCTTGTAGAAGGTGCAACTGCTCTGAGACATTACTCTTGGGCCTAGAAAGATAACTTTGCTTGAGGGAATGTTGAGACTCAAAAATCCTTGCCCGTGAATCACTCTGAGAGTTTTCACTCTCCTCCATGAGAACAGGATTGTCTCTATTACAAAATATCTTGAGGGAAGACTCTGACTGTACTAAAACAGGAAGCTGACCCCCTGCACATGAGACAGGTATGTGCTGAGTGGCCTCCTGGGATATATCATTGAGCTTTGACTTTGTTTTCTTTATTCCCAGTCTAGTCCCAGAATATTGCCGTATTATGGAAGATGTGGAGCCACGTGTCCACATCCTTAAGGCCATTCTTTTCTCAAGACCAGGGCATAAAGTATGTCTCTGAATGTAGTTTTTGATCACTGAAGGCTGTGGAATAATACCTGAACCCTTCTCTAACAGGCTCTGAGAAAATTCCATCAGTTCAGCTGGAACTCCAAATAAATTCTGAACGGATTGACAGATACCTGCCGTGGCTCTTTCTGCTAAGCATGTTGGAGTACAAAGGTTCTTCTCCATAATGGTCCCCAAGACATTGCCCAGCATTAGCATACTAGAGAGATATTTCCTAGGAAGTCGTTGTCTACAGGTATGACTCTCCCAGACATTCTGTTGAATACCCAGGAAAGACTGGATAGAGCTTCTTTGAGCCTCTAATCCTGCTAGAAAGTTCTCAGGAGTTGATCTCCAGCTTTGTGGTGGATATTGAGAATGGCTCTGGAGAGAATCCTCTAATTCATCCATATGCTTCCTCTTAGTTATTTCCTTTGAGATGACATCCACTACCACAGTGTTCACTATCTTGTCACAGGGTTGATTTTGAGGGGCCAAGGGAAGGACTGTATAGGACATGGCAGGCTGCAAAATATCTATCCCAAGGTTTTTCCTATCCAAAGGTTTTGATACTTCTGACGTTCCAGAATCCCAAAAACCTCCTAATGCAGTAGTTTTAACAGAGCTTGAAATGAGTGGGATTGAAGGGCTCTGTAGGAACCTATAGAAACAATTCTCTACTTGTAACTCTTTCGGTGTTAATTCCTCAGAATCCCTATTCTGATACACCTGTCCTTGGTTCAAATCCTTAGATTCCATTACTTGAGGATGCTGTGTTTTTATCCCTAGGGATTTTATGACCTGAAGTCTTTGCTTCTGAGTCAATACTATAGGTTCCACATATGGAGGTGTTTGCTGTGAGGTAAATTCTGCAGATTTCACTTGAATATTTGGCCTTGGAGATAATTCTATATGATTTACCAATTCTTGAAGATGTGGCCTTGGGAATAAATTCAAACAATCCATTACTTCAATATCTGATTCTGTGTCAACTCCTATTGGTTCTACAACCTGAGGAATTGGTCCTGGTGCTAATTCTTCTGATTTTACCATTTGAAGCAGTGGCCCTGGAATTAGCATAGTCTTTATAATTTGAAACCCTGTCAACTCCATTGTTTCCAAAATTTGGTGTGTCGGCTCTGTGATTAATTTCTTAGATTTCACATTTTGTAACCACAGGCTTGAAGCAAACTCTGAAGGTCTCACATCTTGTAGTTTTGAAGTCATCTTAATATATTCTGCCATTTGAGGGGTTGGTCCTGGTATTGTCACAGACTTCACAACTTGAAGTGGTGGCCCAGGGGTCACTTTAACAGATTCAACAACTTTTTGGGGAGCAATTGGGATTACCCCTACTGATTGAGCAACTTGAAACTGTGTCTTTGTAGATTCTGTGAATTGTAGTGGTTTTGGACTACTACTCATAAATTTTATAATTTGATCCAGTGGTCCTGCTGGGGCTATCCCTGCATTTTTCATACTTTGATTCTGTGGCTGCGTTTGCCCAGTTGATACCGTCCCTTGCTGCCATGTCTCAGAGGAGAGCACTACAGATTCTACAGATTCTACATATCCCACAACTTGATTTGTTTGCTTTGGGGGCAACTTTAGAGATTCTTCCATTTGTAGTTTAGAAGTCAAACTTACAGATTCTGAGAGTTGTCCTAACCCTACTGCTATTCCTGAAGATCCCACATGATGCTGTGACTTTGGGGTCAATTCTGTAGGTTTCTCAGAGGGCAACACAGATTCAGGACCTTGATGGTGTAGTCTTAGTGTCATTCCTGAAGCAAAATCTGGGACATGATGTGATGACTTTGGTGTTAATACAACAGATTCTTCTCTTTGTAGTCTTTTTTCAGAGATCACCTCAACAGGTTCTATGACTTGAGGACAGGGCCTTGGAGATTTCTCTGTACATCCAGTGGCTCGACTTACTGACTTTGGGTTCATTCCACGAAATGGCTTCCCTTGCAGCTTTGCTTCACAGGTTAGCCCCAGAGCTTTTGTAATGTGACACTTGAATTCTGGGGTCATCCCTTCAGATTCTATAACTTCCTTTTTATATAACTCCTCCATATCCTTAACTCGAGGCCATGACTGAGAGAGCAACTCCACAGTTTCTGAGACTTGGTAGCTTTTCTCTGGGGTTAAGGATTTTGAGCCTTGATCTCTTAGTGCTGGAAGATCAACAAATTCTGGTACTTGGAGATCTAGCTGCAGAGGCATCCCTGAAGATTCTGTACCTTTAACTGCTGGCTTTGGAGTCATCTCCACAGATTTCTCTAGAGTTTCTGTGCCTTTATGTGTCAACTCTTGTGTCATTTCTAAAGATTCTGTGGCTTGATAAATTGGTATTGAAATCAAACTCACAGGTTTAGGGACTTGATGTCTTGGCTCTGGGATCATCTCTGCATATTCTACAAACTCATGCCCTTGTGCAGGGATTCTTTCAGAGGACTCTGTGATTTGATTACTTGTTTTTGAAGTTTGGTTCCCAGATTTCACTATTTCTGGCAGTGACCGTGGTGGTAACGCCACAGATTTTACAGTTTGTTGTAGAGACACCGAAGACAATTTTACATGTTTTACACTTTGCAACTTTGGCTCTCGAGTAAACTGCAAAGAATTCATGCCTTGCTGCTGTGATTCTGAAGACAAATCTGAAAATTTGACACTAGTCAATGCTGGTCCTGATAAAAACTTACTAGCTGGCTTTGGTGCTAAAATCACTGGCTTTACACCTTGCCATCCTAAAGTCAACTGTTGGCAACTCATACCTTGCTCTTGGGATCCTAGTCTCAGCTCCACAGATTTTATATCTTGAAAACATGACTTTGGTGCAAAGACCACAGATTTAATACATTGTGACCTGAGGTATGATGTCAACCCTAAAGAATTCATATTCTGAGGTTGTGGCACTGATTTCGACTCTGGAGATTTTGCATCCTGAAAATATGACTTTGGGATAAACACCATTTTTTTCACACTATGCTGCATAAGGTGTGAGGGTACCTTAAAAAATTGGACTTCTTGAAACTTTATCCCTGGAGGCAACTCAGAAGATTTCACACCTTGCAAGTGTGGTCCAGAGTTGGACAGAACAGATTTTGTACCTTGAGATTCTGACACTAGGCCCAAGTTAGAGGGCTTCATGTTTTGTACCTGTAGTCCTGGACTAAACTTTATAGAATTTATGCATTGAGGTTTCGATTCTGAATTCAACTCAGAAGAATTCATTCCTTGAAGATGTAGATTGGAGTTGAACTCCATTGGTATTATATCTTGAAACTTTGTCCTTGGAGTCAATTCACATTTTAGATTTTGTAAATATTGCATAGAGTTAAATGCAACAGATCCTATACCTTGAAACTCTGACTTTGGATGCAGCTCAGAGGATCTCATACCTTGAAATTTTGTCCCTGAGATCAATTCAAAGGCTTTCATACCTTGCACGTATGGCTCAAATTTGCATTCCATAGAATTTGTACATTGTAATTTTGTCCCTGGATTCAATTCAGAAGAATTCACACACTGTACCTGTGGCCCAGAGTTGCATTCCACGGGTGTTACACCTAGAAACTTTGACCCTGGAGTCAACTTAGATTTCAAACTCCGAAAATGTGTTCCAGAGTTGACTCTTATTATATGTGTCTTGTTTTGGATTTCTGTCCCTGGATTCAACTCAGATGAATTCATACCTTGAAGTTTTGAAACTTCAGTTAATTCAGATGGTTTCACATATTGTACATGTCCAAGGTTGCACTGAATAGAGTTTATGAATTGACATTGTGACCCTGGAAGGGTCATTCCTTGAAAATGCACCCGACGTTTGTACCCAGTAGTGTTAACACACTGGGGTTTTGATTCTGGAATGCATACAGAAGAATTTTCACCTTGAAAATGTGGCTGAGGGTTGTACCCGGTAGAGCTGACACACTGAAATTTTGTCAGTGGAATGCATGCAGAAGAATTCACATCTTGTAAATGTGGGCCAGAGTCGCATCCAATAGAGTTTTTACCTTTAATTTGTGGCCCTGGGATGCATACAGAAGAATTTACCCTTTGCAAATTTGACCCAGAGTTGCACCCAGTAGAATTTACACACTGAGGTTTTGGCCCTGGAATACATGCAGAAGAATCTATGCTTGGCAAATGTGGCCCAGGGTTGCACCCAGTAGAATTTACACAATGAGGTTTTGACCCTGGAATGGATGCAGAAGAATCCATGCATTGCAAATGTGGCCCACACTTGCACTCAGTAGAATTTATACACTGAGGTTTTGGCCCTGGAATGCATGCAGAGGAATCCATGTGTTGCAAATGTGGCCCAGGTTTGCTGTCAGTAGAATGTATGCACTGATGTTTTATCCCTGAAATGCATTCAGAAGAATCCATGCATTGCAAATGTGGCTCAAGGTTGCACCCAATAGAATTTACACACTGAGGTTTTGACCCTGGAATGTATGCAGAAGAATCCTTGTCTTGCAAATATGGCTCAGGGTTGTACACAGCAGAACTGACATATTGAGGTTTTGGCCCTGGAATGGATGCAGAAAAATTCACAGCTTGAAAATGCCCATCACAGAACACCTTATACTTTATACTTTGCAATTCTGGTTCAGGTTTCAATTCAGAAGATTTTATGCCTTGTAATTGTGGCCCAATGTTAAATGTCATAAAATTTTTATCCTGAGTCTGTAGCCCTGGATTCAGTTCAGAGGATTTCCCACCTTGCATTTCAAGCTCATGCTTGAATTCCAGAGATTGCTCACCTGGGAGCTTGGTCTGTGTGCACAGCTCAGGTCTTTTCTCTTGCAACTCTGGCTCAGGGTTGAATTCTAAAGATTGCATATCTGGCAGCTCTGTTTCCAGGCACAACTCTGATTTCACATCCTGCAACTGTTGCTCAGAATTTAACTTCATAGATTTCACATCTTGAAGCTTTGTTCCTATGGATAATTCTGAAGACTTTATTTGTTGCAAATGTGGCTCAGGATTGAATATCATATATATTGCACTTTGATTCTGTGGCCATTGGCTCAATTTATGAGATTTCTCATCTTGCTGCTGATTTTCAGTGTTAAATTTAGAAGGTACTACACTATGAATTTTTGATTCCAAGGCCAACTGAGAGAGTTCTGCAACCTGTAATTCTGAGCCATGGCCGACTGCTGTATAGTTCATTGTTTGAAGATTTATGGACTCAGATTTGACACCTTGCAACTTTGCCCCTGAGTTGAATCCCATAGGTTTCATACCTTGAAAGTGTATCTCTGGTGTCAGCATAGATAATTTCCTATTTTGTAATTTAGGGTCCAAGTTGAACTGCACAGGTTTCCTATCTTGTACCTTACTTAGAGTCAATTGAAAAGATTTCACATCTTGCGTCAGTGGCATGAGTCCCACAGATTTCTCTTTTTGAAGTTTTGTCCCTGGGATTACTTCAGAACATTTTACACCCTCCAAATGTGATCCAGAACTGAACTCCATAGATTTTACATCTTGAAGTATTGTCCCCAGGATCAACTTAGAATATTTTACATCTTGTAACTGGGGGTCTGTGTTGAACTTCACAGATTCCACATTTTGAAGATTTGTCTCTGTTATTATTTCAGATGTCACACTTTGTAACTTTGGACCATAATTGAAATGTACACATTTCACATTTTGAAGTTTTGTCTCTTGAATCAACTCAGAAGGTTTTTCACTCTGTATCTGTGGTTTAGACTTGAAGCCCATTGATTTTTCACCTTGAAATTTTGTCCCCATCATCACCTCAGAAGATTTTGTACTTCTAAGGTGTTTTCCAGGACCAAACTCCATAGATTTTGCACCTCGAAGTTTTATATCCATGATCAACTCAGAAGGGTTCCTATCTAGTAACTGTGGGCCTGAGTCCAGTCCTACAGATTGGAGATCTGAAAACTTCCTTCCCAGGGTCAAATTGAGTTTCTTATCTTGAATCTTTGCACTAGGCTTGGATTCTAAAGATTTCACATCTTGAAGCTTTCCTGTAGGGATCACTTCAGAAGATTTCATACCTTGTAAGTATGATGCAGAACTAAAATCCATAGGTTTTACATCTTGAAGTTTTATACCCATGTTCATCCTAGATTTCACATCTTGTAACTGTGGGCCTGATTCAAATTCCATCAATTTCATTTCTTGAAGTTTTGTCCTCAATATTGACTCAGAAGGTTTCACATCTTGCAAGTCTAGCCCAGGTTTGGAATCTGTAGATTTGACACCTTGAATCTTGGTCCCCATGATCAAATCAGAAAATGGTATACCTTTCATCTGTGTGCTAGGGTTTGACTTAAATGTCATGTATTGGGACTTTGTCTCAGGTGTCAACTTAGAACATTTTACACCTTGCCATTGGGGCTCGGGGTTGAACTCCTTAGATTTCATACCTTGAGGTTTTGTCAACTGCAGTGATTTCATACTTTTCAAGTGTAGTAGGGAGTTCAGCTTTATAATTTTATCACTTTGTAATTGTGGCCCTTGGTTTGATATTCCAGATTTTACTCCTGGAAGCTGTGGCTCTTGTATAAACACCAAAGACTTCACATCTTGAAACTGTGTTCCTTGGGATGATTCTAAGGGTTTTGCTTCTTGCAGCTGTAGTCCTGGGGTCAACTCAGGAGATTTCCCATGTTGCAAATGATGTTCAGGTTTTAATGCCATTGATTTTGTATCACTGAGTTTTGACCTTGATGTTTGGTCACATGATTTCATACTTTTCAACTGTAGCCCAGATTTCAAATCAATAGGTTTGAACCCTTGAGGCTGATGTTCCTGAAATAATGCTGAAGATTGTATCTCTCGGAGCTTTGACCTTGAAGTCAGCTCAGATATCTCCATGTCTCTTAACTGTATGGAAGGTTTCAGTTCTACAGCTGTGATACTTTCAGACTGTGACCCGAGATTTAGTATAGATTTCATAACTTGGAACTCAGGTCTTGGTATCCACTGAATAGACTTCATACTTCCAAGCTGTGGCCCTTGGTGTAACTCCACAGTTTTTATGTCTTGAATCTGTGGCTCTGAGGTTGATGGAAACTTTTCCCCTTTTTGTAGCTCTGGTCCTGGGGACAACACAGAGGTTGTTACATATTGTACCTGTGGCCCAACGTTAAATTGTGTAGGTTTTGCCTCTTGATGTTTTGGCCCTAAAGTCACTTTGGCTGGCTTTGTATCTCCCATCTGTGTGGATGACTTCCATTGTGAAGTTTTGACACCTTGAGATTGTAACCCAGGATTTAACCCTATAGATTTCAGACCTTGAAACTCAGGTCCTGGTATCCACTGAATAGATTTCATACTTCCAAGCCACGGCTCTTTGTTTAACTCTACAGTTTTCACACCATGAAGCTTCGGCTCTGAGGTTGAGGCAAAAATCTTCCTTTTTTGGAGCCCTAGCCCTAGGGGCAATTTAGAGGTTTTCACAGGCTGCAACTGTGGCTCAAAGCTGAACTCCACAGATTTTGCTTCTTGACATTTTGGCCCTACGGTCAATTCAGATGACAATTCCAGTCCTGCCAGTTTCACACCTTGAGGTTGTGACCCAAGATTTAACCCTACAGATTTCACACCTTGGAATTCAGGTCCTGGTATCCACTGAATAGATTTCATACTCCCAAGACATGACTCTTTGTTGACCCCTATAGTCTTCACACCTTGAAGCTGTGGTTGTAAAGTCCATCTGAAGGGTTTCACTTGATTCAACTCTGGTCCTGGGGTCACCTTGGGAGATTTCACGCTTTGCCACTGTAGTTCACATTTGAACCCTTTAGTGTTTCCCTTTTGAATAACTGGTTTCGTTTCTTGCACCTGTCCCTCAGAATTGAGGTCTACAGATTTTATATCTTTGGATTTTGGTTCTGGAATTACCTCCAAAGACTGAGACCCTCTCTGCAGTTGGTCTAAATTCACAAATTTCCACTCTTGTGAGTTTACAGAAACCTGGCCATCCTGTCTGGGCCCGAGAGTTATATCCACTGGTACCATTCCCTGGGACTGTTGCTTTGGGACTAAATCCATAAACTTTTTTCCTCTTACCCCTCGTCGTCTCATTCTATTTATAGACTTTATTATCTGCTTCGTTAGCCTTGGGGTCAGTTTCACAGATGTGAAGCTTCGCAGCTGTAAATCCGGAATTTCCTCTATATATTTTAAAGTTTGCAGCTTGAAACATGGATTATTCTCCATAAATTTTGTATCTTGCATTTGTGTCTCTGAAGTCAGTTCCTGAGGTTTCACATTTTGCAGCTGGGTCCCTTGAAGCAATGGCTCTGGTGCAAAAGTCACAGAATTCTTCTCTTGCCTTTTTGGATCAAGTTTCAATTCTCTAGCTTTCACATCTTGAGCCTGCGTACCTGGGTCTAACTCCACAGTTTTCAGTTCTTGAATTCTTGAACCTGGAATCAACATCACAGATTTCACACCTTCAAGCTTACAATCAGGGGTGAATTCTACAGATTTAAAATCTTGTTTCTGTGGCCCCAGGGGTATCTCCACAGATTTCATACCTTCGAACAACTGGGAACTTGAGGTTATCTCTGTAGATGTCACACCCTCTAGACACAGTCCTGGAACTAGGATCATAGGTTTCATGTCTTCCAGCAACTCAGATTTTAAACCTTTAAGCTTTGAGTCCAGAGTCAGCTCCTCAGGTTTCATATCTCCTGCCTGTGGCCCTGGTGTTAAAACCCTAGATTTGCCCTCTCCTGTTTCTGGTTCTGGTGTTAATTGCATAGATTTCATATCTCCCAAATGTGACCCCGGGGTTGACTCTACATATGTCATATCTTCTAGCTGTGACTTAGATTTTAAACCTTGAAGTTTTGAGACTGGGCTATGTGCTACATGTTTTACATCTTCCAATTGTTGTCCTTGTATTAATTCAGAATATTGTATACCTTGTGACTGTGGTGTTCTGGTCAACTCATACTGATTTACATTTGGTAACTGTATCCCAGGAGTGAAAGCCATAGATTCTGCATTTGGTATCTGTGGCTCTGAGACTAACTTGTAAGAAATTTCACCTTCAATATTTGGCACTTGCTTCCCTGATACATTCTTTGCATCTTGAAACAGTAGCTCTGGCACTAACAGCTCTTGCTTAACCCCTTGCCTCTCTGGCTGTGAGGTCAACTCCAAAAGTTTTACACATTTTAACTGTGGCCCAGAGCTTAACTCTGAAGATTTCACACCTGGAGGTTGAATTCCTGGCAGTAAATCAAAAAATTTGACATCTTGTAGCCATGGTCCCACCTGTTTGATATCTTGAAGCTCTGGAGATGTCCTTGCTAATTTGGGATCATGAAGCCCTAACTCTGGAGTCACCTCCACAGAATTATCACTATGAAACATTGATCCTGGTGTTTGTTCCCCAAATTTGACACCTTGAAGCTTTGGCCCTGAAGTCAATTCAGGAAATTTAATATCTTGTTGCCATAACCCTAGGTTTACTTCCTTAGATTTCGCATCTTGACATTGTAGTTCTGAGGTCAATACCATGGATTGCATGCTGTGAAACTGTGATCCTTCAGTAGACAGAACAGAATTCATATCTTCAACTTGTGGTTCTTGGCTTAATTGCAAAAATGACTCTGGTATACACCCTAGAGATTTTAAATCATGAAGCTGAATTCCTTGTATCAGCTGAGTATGTTTGAAACCTTGATGCTTAGGCTCTGGGATCAAATCAGAAAATCTGACATCTTGTAAGCATGGTCCTGGGGTTAGTTCCACTGATTTCACACTTTGTGGTTCTGGAAGCAACTGTACAGATTTGACACTTTGATGCTTTGGCCCAGGGATAAAATCTGACAGTCTTATTTTTTGCATTGTGAAACCTGGGGTCATTTCATCAGCTCTTACACCATAATGTAGGGGTCCTGAGACTAAGTCTACAGGTTTTTCTCCTTGAAGAAGTGGCCCTTGGGAGAACATTGAAAATTTGACACTTTGCAACTGTGGCCCTGGAGTCAATTCAGAAGATCTGACACTTAGCTGTGGGCCTAGATTTAAATCCACAGATTTCACACTTTGTAGCTGTGCCTCTGCCTCAGTCAGTTTCTCCAATGACATACTTTGTAGCAGTGGCTCTGGTTTCAGCTTTTTGGATTCTACCACTGACTGTCGGATTAAATTCACACATTTCACATCTTGCAATTGTGACTCTGGCTGCATTTGTCTAGACTTCACTTCCTGAAGCTGTGGTCCTGGGGTCAAGGCTATATCATGTGGTTTTGGTCCTGTAGTTAACTTTGTTGATCTTTCTACTAATGGGGATGACTCAGAGGTTAATCCAACAGATTTCAAATTTTGCATTAATGATTCCAATTTTTTATCTCGCATTCCCGGTCTTAGAGTCAGATCCAGAGATCTTATTTCTGAACATGATTCTGGGATGGCTCTATGGGTCTTATCAATTTGAGGCAATGCCAATCCCACAGTTTCTGCATCTTCATATTCTGATTTTAGTGGTATCTCTGACAGCTTAATAACTTCTGAACATGGTTCTAGATTCAGATGAACAAACTCTATACCTTGGGACTGTGGCTCTGAGGTGAATACCTCTGATTTCACATTTTGTACCTCTGATCCAGGCAGAAAACCCAGAGATTCTTTTATTGTGTGTGGTGATTCTGAAGTCTCCCCTATCTCCCCCATCTCTTTTACAACTTGAACCCTAGTTTTCAGAGTATCTTGGAATGATATTGAGCTTATCTCCATAGATTCTGAAGTTTGCCTCAATGGTGCTGGGGTAATTCCTAAAGAAGACTGTGTTAACCCAACTGATTCTTCCACTTGATGACAAGTGTCAGAGGTCAACTTTGCCTCTGTTCCTTGATATCCTGGCTCTGAGATCATTCCTGAGGATTCTGAGACTTGATGCCATAGGGTCAATTCATTGGGTTCTATAGTTTGATGACTTGGTTTGTGGTCCAGCTCTCCAGATTTTACTGCTTCAAAGTGTATACCTGGGATGGATTCTCCAACTTTCATGCTTTGCACCTGAATCTCAGGAATTAACCTCTTACCTTCAGCCATTTGAGTTTTCTCATCTTCAAATGATAATTCTGGGGCTATCTTACCAGAACTGATATTTGGTAACCATGGCTTTGAGACCAACTCCACAGATTTTATATCTTCCAGGGGTGGTCTTTGTGTCAGCTCCACAGTTTTTGTATCTTGAAATTCTGGTGGTGGAGCCAAATGAACAGATTCTATACCTTGAAACTGTGGACTGGTAATCAAATCTATAGATGTCCTACTTTGCAACTGTGGTGCTGGAGCTAACTCAGCAGATTTTACACTTTGCAGTTGGGGTCCAAGGGTCAGTTGGATAGGTTTTACACCTTGAAGTGGAGACCCTGGGGATGACTGTGTGTGGTCATCCCCAAACACAGATTTCTCACTTGGTATCTGTGGTATAGAGGCTAACTCCTCAGATTTTATACTCTGCCACTGAAGTTCTGGGGCCAACTCTGTAGATTTCATAGTTGGTATCAGCTGTTCACATTCTACCATTTGTGGAACCAAATCTGTGGTTATGCCTACAGATTTCATACTTTGAAAACCTGGTTCCAGGATCAGGTTCTCAGATTTTACAGTTTGCAATCCTGGGGATAGCATCATTGAATCCATAACCTTAAGTTGTGGAATTGGCTTCGCCTCTATGTATTTCACACCTTGAAGTGGTGATGTGTTAGGCATTACTGCAGAGTCTGTGATTTGATGCAGTGGCTTTTGAATTGTTCCTATAGACTCTGTAGTTTGACCTGGTAACCCCGGGGTTGTCCCTAAAGATTCCATTATTTGAGGACGTGACTGTGTCAACTCCTCAGATTTCTTCATTTGTAGCCTTGTGTCAGAGATCAACTCTGTAGTTTCTATCACTGTATGGCTTTGCCTTGGACTCATTCCTGAATATTCCAGGGCTTGGTGCCATGGAGTCAACCTTGAAGAATCCATAACCTGATGAGGCAGTTCTGAGGTTAAAGGTACAGACTCTGTACCTTGAAGTTGTATAGGTATCCCCACAGAGTCTTTCACTTGAGTCTGTAACCCAGAAGTCAATTCCTGAGATTCCTTTATTTGAGATATTGGCTGTGGGATCAAATCATGAGATTCTACATCTTGTGACTGTGGTGCTATGATTATTCCCATGGGTGACCCCAGAGCTCCTGGGGTTTGTTTCTGAGGATGTATAGATTGATGTGATGGTGTTAGAATCATCCCTGCTGATTCCATGACTTTAGGTGGTGGCTCTGGAGGTAAACTCACAGACTCTACAACTCTTAGTGGGGTAATAGTAGAACAAGGCAAGCTATCCAACTGAGTTGGTTTTGGGGTCAAATTTGCAGTTTGAGACTGTGGTAAACCTGGGGTCAAACTTCCAGATTCTATAACATGTGGCTGTGCTGGTGGAATTTTCCCCATGAAATCCATGACTTGTAATAGTGCCATTGGAGTTATTTTCATGTGATCCATGATTTGTAATGGTGTTGAGATCATTTCAAATGGTTTTGTGCTTTGATGTGTTGGCCCTGGAGTAACTTTCACTTGATCCATAGCTTGATTTTGTGACCCTGCAGTCATGCTCACTGGTTCTGTGACTTTATGCTGTGGCTTTACAGCTTGATGGTTCAACAATGGGTCCATCTTCACTGACTCCATGGCTTGATATTGTGGCCTTGAGGTCTGTCTCACTGATTCTACGACATGTGGATATGATTTGTTGATCACCCCCATAGAATTCATGACTTCAAGCAATGCCACAGGAGTTACCTTCACATTATCTGTGACTTGATTCATTCTTGAGGTCATACTCTTTGATTCCAAAACTTGGTGCTGACAACTTGGGGTTACCTTCTTTGATTCAATTACTTGATTTGGTGTTTTAGGGGTTTTACACACTGTTTCTGTGGCTTTCATTGGTTTCAAAACTTGATTTGATGGGTTTGGAAACAAACCCACAGATTCTGTCACTTCTGAATGTGATTCTGGAATCATCCCCATTGAATCCATAACCTGGAGTAATGCCAATGGAGTTACTTTCATACTGTCTGTGACTTGATGTGGTAGCCTTGGGGTCAGCTCCACATTAGTCACTAGTGCCTTATGCTGTTGTGTCCTTTTTTCTGGAACACTTAGGACCCTCTGCCCTATACTAAGCTCTAGCACATGTTTTGGGTCCTTCTTTAATAAAGTGGCTTCTTCTGGAATTATGTTAACTTCCGAACTTTTCAGAGGTGGAGTGCCCCTTGACGTAACTGAAGACTTGGACTCAACAACTTGGGAATCACTACCACATTGTAACTGCCTACTTGAGATCAATGACTTTGATTTTTTTGTTTCTGTCTTTTTAAATCCAGATTCTACTCCAGTAGTTGCAAGGAGCTGAAATGATGAAAGGTCTGGGGATTTATTGTTGGTATTTTGCTCAGTGCTTTGAGGAATGGGCAGAGAATACTGGGTTTGAGGGTTCTCTGGTTCAATCATCGTCCATGATTCCTTCACAGGCAGAGGCATTGTTTGTTCCCGCAAAGTACAAACCTTCCAAGACATATGCCCTTCTAGCTCCCCTCTAGCCAAAGGAGAGAGCCTGAGTGGAGCCCACTCTGGGAGTCGCGATCTCTCATTTGAAATGGAACTTGGCCCATGGTCTGATACCAATTGACTCTTACTCTTTTTCTTATCTTTTGTCTTCTCTTGTTGTTTGCAGAGATTTAGGGGTTCAAAAATAGAGTTAATAAAAGAGTTTTGAGGGTGGAAGTGTGAAAGAGCTGCCAAATTCTGAAAAAGTTCTGATTTCTCAGGTTCTATCAGCTGAAAAGCAGGCAATGATGTGCTTTGGTTCCTGAACACAGACGGTTGCTTTTGGGGGAAAACAGGTAAACTTTTGCTCCGAAATCGCCAACGTGTTTCTTTGGAAATGATAGGAAGATATGACAGGCCTGAGCTGCTGCTTGATGATTCAGAAGAGATGCTGTGGTCAGTAGAATGCTTTGCCTTCTTACAGTAACGACAAGGTAGAAGAGCCTCCTGAGCCACAAGAATAGAGGAAGAGGAGGTGGTGGAGGAGGAGGAGGAGGAAGAAGTCACATCCTGGAATTCAGACAAAGCCAATTCCATAAGACTTGCTCTAAAAAATAAAGAGAAATGTTTCCATTTGGTTTGAAGTTAGAAAAAGGAAAAAATATGAACAGGAAAAAGAAAGACCATTTCAAATGTAAAATATTTTTGGTCTGAGGGAGAGTTGGGGAGAAAAGTTGCATTCCCAACATGAATTACTTATGCAAAGAATTCCTCCACCAGAACAAAGGGAGGAAAATATTCCCTTTCCACTCAGAAATCATCCTTAAAAACCCAGAACTTTCTCTATTTCTGCTTTCCTATTTTTCCCTTTGGTGGGGAGTGGAACTAGGGTTTGAACTTAGGGCGTTGCACTTGCTAGGCAGGCACTCTACCACCTGAGCCATACCCCTAGCCCTTTTTGCTTTAGTTATTTTTCAAATAAGGTCTTACTTTTATGCCTAGGGCAGCCTGGACCATGACCCTCCTGTAAATGGGAGGACAGGTGCATGCCACCACGGCCAGCTTTTTATTGGTTGAGATGAGAGTCCCCCTAACTGTTTGCTCAGGCTAGCCTTGAACCTTGATCCTCCCAATATCCACCTCCAGAGTAGCTGGGATTATAGGTGTGAGGCATCACACTCAGAATTTCTTTTCATTTTTTTTTCAGTACTGAGGTTTGAACTCAGGACCTTGCACTTGTTAGACAGGTGCTCTGCTATCTGGACCACACCCCCAGCCCCTTCCTCCCTCTTAAATGTTCTACCACCTTCAATCCCCCACCTAGAAACTATGTTCCCCCACCTTGCATTTTCCAGATGTTCGAAGATCTGTTGAAGACTCCTGTCCATTGACCAGAGTATATATTCCTGAGTCCAACCAACAGGGAGTCCTGAAATACTGGATGCAGCAGAGTGTGTCAGTGTAATTACAGTGATATTAAAGTATCAGTGGGATTGGACTTTGAGCACATGATAAAAGGGAGAGCACACAAGGGAGGGGTGAGGATAGATAAGACACCTAAACAATTAGCTAGCATTTGTTGCCCTTAACGCAGAGAAACTAAAGCAGATACCTTAAAAGCAACTGAGGCCAATAGGAAAAGGGGACCAGGAACTAGAGAAAAGGTTAGATCAAAAAGAATTAATCTAGAAGGTAACACCCACGCACAGGAAATTCATGTGAGTCAACTCCCTGTATAGCTATCCTTATCTCATCCAGCAAAAACACTTGTTCCTATTATTGCTTTTACTCTCTCTTCAACAAAATTAGAGATAAGGGCAAAATAGTTTCTGCTGGGTATTGAGGGGGTGGGGGGGAGTGGGAGGGGGTGGAGTGGGTGGTAAGGGAGGGGGTGGGGGCAGGGGGGAGAAATGACCCAAGCCTTATATGCACATATGAATAACAAAACAATTTAAAAAATAAATAAATAAAGTATCAGTGAGGAACCCAATAAGACGACAGATTTAAGAAGGAGACAACTATCACAGTGAAGAAAGTAAAGGTATTAGCTATTTTATTCCTAACATTTACAGTTAGGATAGTTTATTAGTAAGACAGGCTGAATACAGACTTTACTCACCATGTCATATTAACTTCAATGGAATCCATCTTGAGGTTTTTTCCCAACTGTGGAACTGGAAATAGTAGTAAAGAATCTGTCAGCATCATGACTGCTAATGTGTAGCACAGCCCTCTTATTTTGCAAACAAGGAAACAAAAATGAAGTCATGTCCAAAATCATAGATCTGATTAGCTCTGGTCTCAAGTTAAAAAAAAATTTTTTTTAACGATACTGTGATGCCTTCATCATGTAGCAGAGACCAGACATTGGGAAGAGCAGGAATAGGGAGTGGGGAAAACAAAGGTCCAATATGTATTTTTTCCTTCAAAGAAGTCTAGTGGGGGAGGAGACCCAAATAATGTATACACATGCAAGTAAATGTAAAAGTGATAAAATAAAATTAAAAAAGAAGTCTATCCAGCATCTGTGGCAGAGAAATAAAGGTACTGAAACTTCCCTTAGTACTCTTAGAAGTTAATCTTTATCCGTTCTCCTGTCTCACAAAGTTTCTTTCCTCATACTTTGTAAACATGAGGAAAGGAACCATGGTACATGTCTTTGGAAGTGGAAATGATAGAAAGAACAGGTGCACTCTCCCATTATAACTTCTTTTCCAACCTCCTTCCACCTGCCATTTAAGGCTAGAGGCTTAACACAGATCCACAGTTGATCTGTGATTAGCCTTGAATTGAAGAGTAAAGGATAAGATCTTTCTGACCTGTTCGTTTCTGGATCTTTTTCAGTTTATGTTTCTTTGAAATCTAGAGAAGCACAAAAAGGAAAAATAAAATCAGGTTATGTTCTAGGTTAGAGACTTCATGGACAACACATCTCATAGACAACAAATATTGATATATCTGATGTATCAAATATTGATACAGCTGACACAACTATATCATTAGTTACCACCTCATTCATTTATTCATTAATCATTTTCTGATTAACTAAGTTCTATGTATTATGTGCAGTGCTGAAACTACAAAGATAAATTGAACCCTGTATTCTAGGAACTGACACTAGTAAACAAAACAGATGTCCAAACAGGGAAGTTAACATATCACATGGTAAATTCTGTGTCAGAAATGAATGTTAGTGAATACCGAGAGTAGTGATTACCTTCCTAAGAGTGAAGGGAAGAATTACTCAATAAATCGGCACTGGTACTAGAATTTGAAGAGTCAGCAGAAGACTGTTAGGTGAAAAAGACTATTGCAGGCAAGTGAGACTACCACTGAGAAGATGAGCACATGACTGTCATGTACACTTTTTTTTTTTGGTGGTACTGGATTTGAACTCAGGGCTTCATGCTTACAAAGCAGGTGTTCTATCGCTTGAGCCTCACCTACAGCCCTTCTTTTTTTTTTTGGCTCTGGTTATTTTGGAGATGGGGGGGTCTCATGAATTATATTCGAGGGCTGGCCTTGAACTGTGATTCTCCTGATCTCAGCCTCCCTAGTTACTAGGATTTACAGGCATGAGCCACTAGTGTCTGGCTCGGGTACACTTTTGATAAGTTGTGGGAGATGAGGCTGAAAAAAGGTAAGTAAAAGGAAGATTATACTTAATGGTAGAATTTTAATTTTATTCTTTAGGTCAGAATTTCCCAACAAGTAATTAGTAAACTCCTGGGGGAGGGTTTTTTGTTGTTGTTTTTTGCAAAGGTGCTCCAGGCAACTTTGAAGGAGTAATGGCATTTGTTACCACTTCAAATAAAACAAATGCTTATTTCTTCTTTTAATTACAACATCAGTCTCTAAGAGTATTATCCAAAGAACCTATATAACAGTTAGTGGGGACTTCTAAATAAGCTTATGACTCAGTAACCCAGTTTACCACTCAGCTGAATACCCCTACCTGCAGGGGTAGTTTTGACGTTTAGTTTTTAATTGATTTTATGCTTAGTCATATATTATTTAATAATCTATGTCCATAATGGGCCATTGAATAAAAAATGAAAACAGATGTTAAAATACAGGTTAATATGCTTACAAATGATCTTTCTATGTATTTACTTCAACATGATCTGTACATATCAGACCTAAGTAATCTGAAAACACTTGTATCATAAAACACTTGGAAATTTTGAGTAAAATACAACAAGCAGCCTTTTAAATGTAGAATTTAGCTCCTGTAAAAGGAAAATCATAATGAAAGCAACATTGAGAGAATTTCAAAATGGAGCTCAGGAGGTGATCAAGGAGGCAGGACTTAGGCACATGAACTTAGGTCACCTCCTAAGACAGGCACCAGGAAAAAACACACGGAAAGACCAGATAACTACATTCTGCTCAGAGACTGAAGACACACATCCAGAGCTTATTGAACTCTTGTTTTATGGACATTTTACTAAGTACGTTTACTATACTCTTTTCCTTATCTTCTATTGGTCACACACACTCTGTTCTTCCTCAACATTCAAAAGATAAGTCAGCATTGCTTGCCCAAATAAGCTCCCAGTTACTCAACCTTCCTCAGAGCACTGATTCAGAAGTATCTGAACCTGGGCCCCAAATAAGCATTTTTACTCCTAGAGTTCCTGAGTTTGAATTAATCAACATGCCTCAGAAGAGAGTAGAGAATTCCCCACAGGCCAAAAACAAGAAGCAAACCGAAAAACAAGAGTGGGAACTTCGATAATATTTCAATGCCCTAGGTTGTTTTCAGTGTCAACCAGTAAGGAACTTGACTTAGCAACAAGGTTTGGACAAAGACAAAGCCCGTATTTGTATTTGGAACTGAGCCCTCATTAAAAAAAAAAAAAAAAAGCCAGGATTCTCAAAGTGCTACATGCTCAGTGGAAACATGGTGTGAAAGTTGTCAGACCCAGATGAAATTAGAGCTAGGAAAAAAATAAAAGGAGGGAACTTATGTCTGCCTGTCTGAGACATCCTGCCTGTCAGGAGTTTCTAAAATATCCACAAGAGATTCCTTCTCTCTGTACATGCATGTCATGCATTGCCTGTCTCAGGATGTACCCAAATTTCTGTAACAAATTTTATCTTTAACAATTATTTTTTTGTTGTTGGCATTGGGATTTGAACTCAGGGTCTCATGCTTGCTAAGCAGGCATTCTATTACTTGAACCACTCTGCCAGCCCTATTTAACATTCTTTAACTGCAAAAATTCAGACAAGATACTCTCCATAGAACATTCGTCCACCAGTGACACCTGCACCAATAAGCTGATGCCAACTCCTGCCTTGTAGGGTCTGAGAGCAACGAAATTTTTATCCAAGTAACTTAATTAAATTTATCACTCTTTTCCTTTAAAAACTTCCCTTTGTACAAGATAGTGGCTCAAAGCTATAATCCTAGCTACTCATTAGGCAGAGATCTGGAGGATTGCAGTTAGAGGCCATCCTGGGCAAAATGTTCATGAGACCCATCTCAATAGAAAAAGCTGAACAGTGACACCCAACTGTCATCCCATCTACTGCAGGAAGCATAAATAGGAGGATAGTGGTCCAAGCCAGCCTGGGCAAAAAGTCAGATCCTTTTTCCAAAACAAACAGAGTAAAAGAGGCCAGAGGAACAGTTCAAGCAGTAGAGGGCCTGCCTAGCAGGCACAAAGTCCTGAGTTCAAATCTCAGTACCACCAAAACAAACAAAAAACTTTTCTTTGCTTCAACATCTTTGAATACACCCAATAATTTACTATGGCATACATGTGCTCTACTATTCCCAGATAAATATCATTCTTTGGAGAATCTCTCTCTGATGGTTATTTAGGTTGACAGTGGCTAGGAAAAAAGTCTGCCCACCAGACAAGGATGTTTGAGCTCCAGGTACATTATGGTTTAGATATAAAGTGTCCCCTAAAAAGACTTGTATGTTGAAAGCTTTGTCTACAAAGCAATGTTCAGAGATAGTACTTTGGGGGAAGTGACTGGATCATAAGGGCTCAGATCTAATCAATGTCTTAATCCATTGATGGGTTCAAAATTTGGTTGCATTATTCGGAGGTAGCAGAAACTAGAAGATGGGGCCACATTAGAGGAATTAGTTTACTGGGGATGTGCCCTTGAAGTTCATACCTGTCCCCAGCCCCTTCCTCTCTCTCTGCTTCCTGGTTGCTGTGAGGCAAGCAGCTTTTCTGCTATCATGTTTCTACCGGCCTAAAAGCAATGGAGCCAGCTGACTATGGAGTAAGCCTTTGTCCTTTAAGTTGTTTTCCTCAGGTGTTTTGTCAAGTGACATGAAACTGACTAACACAAGGTCAAAAAAAGAACCTTCTCTGAGAATTTTAACTATGAGTCTATCCTGGTTAGACTGGTTTGGAGTTCTAATTTATATTATATAGCCAGGGGAAAATAAAAGACTGATCCCGGGCTGGTGACACTCTAGAGCCAAAGGCAAAAGTAAATGTAAACCTCCTTAGCACTTAAAAAATGGAAGAGCACCCAAGCACCAATGGCTCATGCCTGTAATCCTAGCTACTTGGGAGACTAATCTGGGGAGGATTGCAGTTCAAGGCCAGCTCGGACAAATAGTTTGCAAGACCCCATCTCCAAATAACCAGAGCAAAATGGACTGGAGGTGTGGTTCAAGCAGTAGAGTGCCTGCTTTGTAAGCACAAAGTTCTGAGTTCAAACCTCAGTCTCACCCCCTGACCCAAAAAAAAAAGAGGAAAGAGAAAAATGTTTGAATAACTAGATGTTGAAAACCTTATGAAATGGTTAAATTCTTACAAAAATATAAAATACCAAAATTGGGCAAAAAAAAATCAGATGCAACTCAAGCTGTAGAGTGCTATCTAGCAAGCACAAAGCCCTGAGTTCAAACCCCAGTAGCACACACACACAAGAAAAACCTAGATCATTTGAGTAGGCCAATAAGCAATTAAAACGATAATCAGACATTCTCCAACAGACCTAACATGAGAATTCACAGGGCTGGTGGATCAACTCAAGTGGTAGAGTGCCTGCCTAGCAAGAGCAAGGACTGGAGTTCAACCACCAGAACTGCCAAAGGAAAAAAAAAATTTTCACCAACATTTCAATATCCCAAGCAATTTACAAAATTAACAATATTTTTCTAAGCAGCAAAAAACTATAAAGATTAAAATTTAAATAATAAAAGATTGCCTTCACAATTAAGGTATTAAGTTAACCAAGAATACAGAAGACTTTCATGAAGAAAACTATAAAACTAATAAAGGATGTATAAGATGATTTGAGTGAAGGAAGAAATAACCCAGACACTTGTTTGGTATAATTTTCAATTATAAAGATGTCAGCACTCCCCAAATTAAATTATACTTTAAGCCATACTTAATACATATTTCAGCTGGAAAGTTTCTAAATTTGATACGCTTTTTAAATTTATGTAGTGAAATAAAGATCTTCAACTTGCTAAAATAACCTTAAAAAGAAGAGCCAAAGAAGGCCCTTGCTGTACCAAACACTAAGACATACTACAAAACTCATTAATAAAAACAGGAACAATTTTGTGGATGCCACAATGTACCCCCATCCAGCATGACAAAAATTAAAAAACAAAACAAAACCAAAAACAGGAATAGACCAATGGAAGAGAATAGAAAACGCAGAAACAGACCCACAGATAAAGACAATTTAATCTACTGAAAGAGTTCCACAAATCAATGGGGAAATAATTCCTTAGCAAATGGAAATGGGGAAGCTGGCTCCCTACAAAGAGAAAAACAAAACTGGATAATTTCTTAACATTACATGTACAGATGGACTCAAAGTGGATTAAGACTCAAATGTGAAAGATAAGCCTGGAACACAGAAAAAAAATGTAAGGGAAAAATCTTTGTGATCCCAGACAGAAAAGACTCTTTAAAGAAAACCTCAAAAAACAAAACAAAATAAAACCAAAGCAAAACAAAACAAACAAAAAGACATAATTGCTAAAATAATAGATTTAAAATGTTTTCTCCAAATAAAACTATGTGAGGTGAAAGATATGTTAATTAGCTTGATTTACTCATCCTAAAATGTAAACATAAATCAAAGCATCACATTATACCCCATAAATATACAGAAGTATTCATCAATTTAAAACATTTTTTAAAATCCAGCGGAAGACCTCCAACGTTCAGCTGGACCCTCAAAACAACAAGTTCACCACTCACTCCTAACCCCAGAAAACTCTAAGGAAAGATATAGTCACAATGAAAAATTCAAGGATCGAAAGGGATGTCCCTTCAAAGCTATAACTACAAACTGACTTTTTTGTAATTCACACCTCAAGTTCATATCACCTGAGTGGTCCCCCAAACACCTTTAAGTCATGAAATTGAAATGGCTCAGAAGATGTTATAGTCAAAAATAAGTGAAATAGGGAAGCTCTCCATCCTAGGCTTCAAAAACTCCCCACAAATACTGCATTTCACAAAATCTAAGCTGTTACTGGCACAAAGTGTGCCATTATTTTACATGTCACTAGAATTTTAAAAACTGTCAATGAAATTATTAAATATAATTTACAAGATATAACCCAATTTGAGAAATGCTAACTTAAAAAAAAAGCATGCACAGGTGCAGAAATAACAGAAAGCAGGAACAAACCTGTAAAGACTTTGGGTATTGGGATTTTATATTTAAAGAATAAAATCAGAGTCAGGCGCAGGTGGTTCACGCCTGCAATCCTAGCTACTCAGGAGGCAGAGATCAGGAGGATTGCGATTTGAAGCCAGCCTGGCAAATAGTTCATCACAAAAAAAGGGTGGGGGGGGGCTGCTTCAGAGTTCTTTTTTTAAAAAAAAACTGGCTGTGAATAACGTAGCTGGTATTGAAGAGGTGAAGATGATTAAAGATGATGGGATATTATTCATTTCAACAAACCAAAAGTCCAAGCTTCCCTCTCTGCTAACACCTTTGCAATTACTGGTCATGCAGAAGTCAAACCAATCACAGAAATGCTCCCTGGAATATTAAGTCAGCTTGAGGCTGGCAGTTTAACAAGCCTAAAATGTTAGGGGAACAGTTCCGCTAACTGTTTTTGTTGGACAGCAAAGCACCAAAACCAGAAGACACTGATGAAAAAAGATGATGATGTTCCAGATCTTGTAGAAAATTTTGATAAAGCAACAAAGAATGAAGCTAAGTAAAAAAATTTCTGATTTTTGGAAGCTGGCATGGACTAGGTTTAACAAATCAGCTATGTGGTTCAAAAGTTTTACAGACACTGAGAACATCACCTGTTACTAATATAATTACATAAATATTTTATATATTAATAATGATGTTTGTTCAGCATTTTTTGGCCATTTGGTTTTGCATTTTGCACTTCGTCTCAGGATCTATTCTTTGGATCAAAATATGAAGTATTGATGCAGTTTGAGGGTGTTATTGGTTTTTTATTCTTGTTTTTTAGTGTATGTATGTACATGTATGCATGAGGGTATGTGTGTATATAAAGTAGAAAACAAACTGGAAAACAGCTGTATTTGTTCTCTTTCTCTAGTAGAAATAAATCTTTACATTAAAAAAAGAATAAACTACAAGCCTCAATTTACTCATAAGGAACAGAAAAACCATAAAAAGTTACCTGCTTTGAAAAAAGAACCATATATTACTTGTAGAAATTAAAAATGAATAATACTAAATTAAAACTTCAATAGGTGGGCTTAGCACCATTGGTAAAATACTTCTGAATAGAGAACTGGGTAAGTATATCCATTGAAATCCCTGTAGTAGCCACAAAAGAATAGAAACAAGACACATAACTTTTAAGTTAGTGGAAGGGAAAAATAGGGGAGAAAATCAGCCAAGGATTTCTACTTATTGTAATAGCATGAATCCTCCAAATGAAAAACTAGAAAAGCTGGATAAAGTTTTTTAAACATCTATTTGAAGTATTGGAAAGCTGTCAAGGCATCAGAGGCCAGAGAAGCCAAGATTCCAGAGAAAATGAGCCTAAATTTCCTCCTTAAAATATTTGGCAATTCTCATGCTGTGACAGACAAGTGGAAAGCTAATTTAAACTTTCAGCAGTTTGACAGGGGTAGATGGATGCAAAATGATTTGAGGGACCTTAATAAACACCTCCTGACTTTCAGTTGGGACTCCCAAAAGGCTACCCCTAGAAGTAGGAAAAAACTTAAAATAAACCAGGCACAAAATTAAAGTTCAACCTCTGATAAATTCAATCCCTCACTGGATTGAGATAATCCCTACTAAAAATGACTGCAGAAGATCTCTGGAATTTTGTTTTAAAATTGCCATGATATTAGAAGATAAAACTGAATGACTAAAAACTAAGAGATGAACATGGGCAATGAAAACAAACTCACAGGCAATCCATATATGTTAGTGTTATAAGACATGGGCTTTGAAAATATATGCTCAAAAATATAAAATATATATGCTTTACAATAAAGCAAGAGAAAGAAATAAAAGGGATTCAAATAGGGAAAGAAGAAATCAAATTATCCATAGTTGCAAACGATATGATTCTATACTTAAAGATCCTAAAGATTCCATCAAAAAACTCCTAGATGTGATAAGCATTTTCAGCAATGTAGGAAGATATAAATTCAACATACAAAAATCAGTAGCTTTTCTATATATCAACAGTGAACAGGCTGAGAAAGAAATCAGGAAAACAATTCCACTCACAATAGCCTAAAAAAAAAAAACTAGGTATAAATTTAACTAAGAGGTGAAAGACCTCTACAATGAAAACTATAAAACCTCAAAGAAAGAAACTGAAGAAGACTTCAGGAGATGGAGAGACCTCCCATATTCATGGAGTGGCAGAATCAATATTGTGAAAATGGCCGCACTACCAAAAGCAATCTACAGATTCAATGCAATGCCCATCAAAATCCCAATGTCATGCTTTGCAGAAATCAAAATAGAAAAAGCAATCCCAAAGTTCACATGGAAGCATGAAACCCCAAACTGCAAAAAGTAATCCTGAGTAAAAAGAGCAACGCTAGCAGTGATTCATGTATATGTTATCCATTTGCATTTCTTCTTTGAGAACTGTCTTTCCATTCATTTGCCCATTTATTCATTGGATTATTTCTCCTTTTGCTGTTTAGTTTTTTTTAGCTTGTCGTACATTCTGAATGCTCATCCTTCATCTTTTAGATAGCTGGTGAAGATTTTTCTCTCATTCTGTGGTTATCTCTTGATTCTGGTAATTTTTTCTTTTGATGTGCAGAAATTTTTTCATTTGATGTGGTCCCATTTGTCAATTCTTGTTCTTATTTCCTGGGCAATTGGAGTTCTAGTCGGAAAAAGAATTATTTATACCAGAGTTTTCTCTATGTTTTCTTCTAGCAGTTTTAAGGCTTTAGACCTTACATTAAACTCTTTGATGCATTGGGAGTTGATTTTTGTAGACAGTGAGAGAATCATGAAGAAATGTTCATTAACCATAAAGAAATATGAATCAAAACTATACTAAGATTTCATCTAACCCCAGTCAGATTAGCAATCATCAAGAACACAAACAACAAATGCTGAGGATGCTGGGAAAAAAGGAACCTTCATACACTTTTGGTGGGAATGTAAACTAGTACAACCATGGAAATAAATATGGAAATTCCTAAAAAAAATAAAAATAGACCTACTTTATTACCCCACCATACCACTCTTGTGCATATGTCTGAAGGAGTGTCAATCAGTATACAAGAGAAATACACCTGCACACCAAGTTTACTGCAGCTCTCTTCACAATAGCTAAACTGTGGAATCAGCCCAGGTGCTCAAAAACTGATGAATGGATAAATTGAGTGAGATAAGCCATGCTCAAAAAGCCAAATATCCCATGTTCTTATTCTTTTATGGAATGTAGACCTAAAATTATAGTGATTATAATAATAATAATGGAAACTATTGTAAAAGGGGACTGTCTGGGGGGATCAGCAGGAGGGGGGGAAGGAAAGGAAGGAATACTGGGGGGTGAAGAGATCCAAGTATGATATATATGTGTACATATGCAGATAGCATAATGAAACCCACCACTGTTTGAAAAAGGTGGGGGGAATGGGAATATAATGGAGAGGGTGAACTTGTTCAAAGTATACTGTACCCATGCTTGGAGTTATCACAATGAGACCCTCTCATACTATTAATGTATGCTAATTCAAACATAAAATAAATAACTCAGGAATGCGTATAACAGATTAGAATGTAACTGAAGAAAAGTCTGAAGAAAGTATCCATAATGCAGCATGGAGAGAAAATAGATAGAAAAGCCAAGAAACATGGGGCACAGTAATAGGAGTCCCAGTAGGAAAAAGGAGAGAGAGTGGAGCAAAAATAGTATTTGATATTAACAGCACTGGGGTGTATGGCAACTTTCTATATTTTCTTCTCAATTTTCCTGTGAATCTAAAAACTGCTTTAAAATAGTCTTTTTTTAAAAGTTAATAACGAGGGACTTTCCAAAATTGAAAAATCCTGAGATTCAAGCCTTAGATGCAAGAAGTATTATGAAGCAGCATAAGACCAAGAAAAGTCAAATTTGAGTACATTAAACAGTGCAGTTAAAACAAAGGCAAAGAATCTTAAAAACAGCCAAAAATAAAAGATACATTAAATTTAAAGGAGTAGTAAGATGAAGAGTTGACATTCCTGTTAGAAATATTGAGAGCCAAAAAATCTCTTTAATGTGAAAAAATAAAAATTAAAAAAAACACCTGACTACCTAAACTTTTATACTTAGTGAAATTACCCTTGAAAATTTAAGGTGAAATAGAAACATTTTCAGTCAAACATAAACATAGTATGCCAAATTGGTCTAGCTAGAAATTCCAGCCACAATGTTTGCTGAACAGAAGTACTAAAAGCAGAATTTATCTCAAGAATGCAAGGATGTGAGAGTGCTGCTGTAACTACAAATGTGTAATGCGTAGAGGCTGGAAGAGTTTTAAGGTGTGTGCCTACATTGTCATGAATGAATCATTAAGGCTGAGCCTGGTGAAGGGTGAGAAAGAAAAGAGCAGAACTGCAGAGAAAATCTCCATCTGCTTAGAGAATACCTAAGTAATTTTGAACAGAATGTTGATAAAAAGTATTGGACAGTAAAGACTATTCAATTAGGTCCCAGGTGAAAATGAGGAAGATGTTATTGGACAGTGGCAAAAAGGTAACCCTTGCTAGAAAGTGACAAATCACTTGGCTGAATTGTGTTTATGTTCTAGTGTCTTCTTGTTTGTTTTGGTGGTGTTGAGGCTTGAACTCAGGGCCTCACACTTGCTAAGCAGGCATCCTACTACTTGAGCCATTCTGTCGACCCTTTTTGTGTTGAGTATTTTTGAGATAGGGTCTCGTGAACTATTCACCCAGGGTTGGCTTTGAACTGCAATCCTCCTGTTCTCTGTCTCCTGAGTAGCTAGGATTACAGGCATGAGCCACCAGCACCCAGCTTCTGGTGTCTTATGGAAGGTAGAACTTCTGAGTGATGAAATTGGATATTTAGCTAATGAGGTTTCTAAGTAAACTGTTAAAGAAATGATTTGGTTTTCCTGACTGCATGTAGTAAAATCTAAAAAGAAAGAAATGACAATTGAAAGAAAGGAAGGGAGGGAGGGAGGGAGGGAGAAAAATGACCTGAAGAGATGGAATTATTAAGCAATAAGGAACTAGAATTTAAAATGTTTGGAAAATTTCAGCCTATCCATAGTGCAAAAAAAAGTACATTCAAAGAGAACACTATGGATATAATAAGCCACCTCAGCAGGAACTGAGGCTCTGCTCAGGAACTGAGCAACTGTCAGGTTGAACCCAAGGAGAAGATGGGAAAGAATGACGGAAGAAAGTTTGATGTCTTGATTTTACAGGATAGGACCATTTAGCAAATGTGTATTATTCTTCAAAACAAGGAAAGAATGACCTCAAAGGATCAGCAGGACTTCCCACTCAGTTTAAAAGAAGGGGAAATACTGCCTCACTTTTACAGGGCAGATGACTTCTGACAAAAGCTGTGGAGGAGGGGCCACCGAGCAGAGCCCTAAGGAGTACAATGCTTACCCAATAAAGCCATGGGAACAGGACCTTCACCCCAACTGGAACCACTGCCCAAGTGGGGCTACTACTATTTAGCGTTGTATTGCAAGTTCTAGCCAGAGAAGTTAGGCAAGAAAAAGAAATAAGAAGACTTCAGATTGGAAAGGAAGATGTAAAACTACCTTTAATTACATATAGAATATCATACATCTAGAGAATCTTTTTTTAATTTTAAGTTGCTTTTCTTTTATTATTGTGACATTTACAAAAGTTCTTATAATATGTCATAGTTGAACTCAACCCCTCCATCATTCTCCTTTATCCCTCCTTCCCCCACCATTCCTAGAATAGTTTCAACAGGTCTCATTTTTCCAGAAAATCTTGAAGAACACACACACACACACACACACACACACACACACAATTATAGCTAATAAAGCAGCCCACTTTTTGGTCTCAAAGAGAATAACATTAAAAAAAATACCCAGGAAAAAATTTAATCAAAGAGGTACAACACTTATGTTTGGAAACTACAAAGCATTGCTATGGAGATGAAAAAGTAAATAAATGGAAAGACATCCCTTGTTCATGATTGGAAGACTTAATGTTGTTAAAATGGCAATATGCCCCAAAGCAATCTACAAGTTTAGTAGGGATTCTGTGTAACCCCTATCAAAACCCCAATGACCTTTTCTTACAGAAATGAAAAAGCTGGCCCTAAAATTTATATGGAATTACAAGGGTCCCTAAGTAGCCAAAACAATATTGAAAAGGACAGAGAAAGACGTTACTTCCTTACTTTAAAACTTTTTATAGAGCTATAGTAATAAAAAAAAGAGCTGTGGTACTGGCATAAGGATAGAAATATAGATGAATGGACTAGAAAGAAATCCCTTAAAATTATAATCAATTGATTTTATTTTGCAAGGGTACTGTGACCATTCAATGGGAAAAGAATAGACTTCCACAAATGGTGTTGAGATAACAGGATAGCCACATGCAAAAAAATGAAGTGGGACCTTATTTCACACCATATTAAAATTAACCAAAAATGGAGCAAAGACCTAAACGTAAGTGCTTAAGAGAAAACATAGGACTGTGATATTTAATTTTATGTCAGCTTGGGGGCTATGGAACCCAGTTGTTTGGTCATACACTAATGCAGGTGTTGCGTTTTTGGTTTTGGCAGTACTAGAGTTTGAGCTCAGGGCCTCATGCTTACTAGGCAGACGCTTTAACACATGAGCCATTCCACCAGCCCCCTTAAAGTATTTTTTAAATGTGATTAACATTCCTAATCAAGTACACTTCAAAGCAGATTGCCTCCATAATGTGAGTGGGTACCATCCAATCAGTTTAGGAACAGAGACCAACATTTCCTGAAGAGGAAGGAACTGTTCCTTGAGAGCGCAACACAGAAATACTGTCTGAGTTTCTAGTCTGCCCTGATCTGCACATTTTGGGCTCAAGGCTATTTTATAACATGAACTCTTACTGAGTTTCAGCTTGTCAGAGCCAATTTCTTAAAACTCAATCTCTCTCCCTTTCTTATGAGACTGAGAGTGTGTGTGTTAAAGAATAATCTAATCTTCTTTCCAGGTTCTTAGCACAGAGGTTCAAAAACCCACGGGACTTCATGAGTGTTAGGGGTGTCTATTATGCTAATGGGAAGAAAAAGAAGGATTGCTTCTGTTTCTACTTTAGGAGGCTGGAATAACCATTATTCTAAAATCTGATTAAGACCCTATCAGAAAGGAAAATTACAGGTCAATCTTTTTCATGGACATTGATGCAAAAATCTCAACCAAAATAGCAGCAAACCAAACCCAACAGCAAACCAAAGCCAACAATAGGAGCACCATATTTATCCTAGGAATCCACAATTGCCTCATCATTTTTAAATCTCATCAAATGGATAGAACATTTTGGAAAGCCATATGACTATCTGAATAGAGAGGAAAAGTACGTAATAAAATTTAGCACCCAACGTTAAAAAGGTAAAATTTAAAAATTAAAAAAGTAAAACCAAAGAAAACATTTAAATCTATTCATGCTAAAACTCAGCAAAACAGAAATAAACATTGTTTGAAAAATCATGCAATAAACATTATACAAAAATGGTGAATTATTGAAAACTTTCCCTACATTAAAAAAGAGATAAGGATCGGCACTATCTGACTTCTAGAACATTGTACTGGAAGTCCTAACAATAAAGCAAGGAAAGGAAAGGCATAAAAATTGGAAAGGAAAAAACAAAATTATTATTATATGCAGATAATACGATTATGCAGAATATCCAAAATTCCTACAGACAAATAATTAGAATTAATAAGCAAATTTAGCAAAGTCTCTAAGTAGAAGATCAATATAGAAAAATCTATTATATTTCCATATTGCAGAATCATTTAGAAAATAAGATTTAAAATGTCATACCAGGGTTGGGGATGTAGCTTGTCTAGCATGCCTAAGACCCAGGGTTCAATCCCTAGCACTACAAAAAATAAAAATACCAGGCCAAACCAGACAGTATGTGCCTCCTGATGACTAGCATCACCTATGAAGTAGCTCCTCCCTACCTCCAAAAACCTAATTCTGACAAGTCTTAAATCCAAATTTCCTATTGCCTTAATCCATTTTCTGTTTTTGCAACAGAATACTTATGATTGGTTAACTTATAAAGGAAAGAGGTTTACATGCTCATGATTCTTGAGAACCAAGAGCCTATGTCAGAATCATCTCAGCTTTGGTTCAATCATGACAGAAAGCAGAGAGCAAGCGGGTGTGTATGGAAGAAAAAAGGGGCCCAATTCCTATGATAGCTAATCTAGTCCTGAGAGAATGAGAATTCACTCCTATGAAAATTTATCCAATCTAGCAAAAAGAGATTCACCTCTGAAAGGTCCCACTTCCCAACACTGCTACCTTGGCAAATTTCTACATGAGTTTTGGTTGAAACAAATCACATCCAAACCACAGCACCCATTTTCAGGAAATACAAAAGACAATTGTGTTAAAGGACAAGATTGGTATTTGATCAACAAAATGTTTACTGCAAAATCTGAAGAAATTTCTTTTCTTTGACACATAAGAAGGAAAGAAGGAAGGAAGGAAAGAAGGAAGGAAGGAAGGGAATTGACAGAGTAGAATGGGAGTGTAAATTGATAGTCACTTTATTTTTTTTACTTTTTTTGAGAATTAATATACAGCTTTACTATTTTTTTATATGTGCATACAATGTTTGGGTCATTTCTTCCCCCTTACCCTACCCCCTCCCTTACCCTCCACCTCCTCCCTCTCCTCCCTACCTCCTCGCTACCAGGCAGAAACTATTTTGCCCTTATCTCTAATTTTGTTGAAGAGAGAGTATAAGCAATAATAGGAAGGACCAAGGGTTTTTGCTAGTTGAGATAAGGATAGCTATACAGGGAGTTGACTCGCATTGCTTTCCTGTGCATGTGTGTTACTTTCTAAATTAATTCTTCTCGAACTAACCTTTTCTCTAGTTCCTGGTTTCCTTCTCCTATTGGCCTCTGTTGCTTTAAAGTATCTGCATTAGTTTCTCTGCATTGAGGGCAACAAATGCTATCTAGTTTTTTGGGTGTCTTACCTATCCTCGTACTTCCCAAGTGTGCTCTCACTTTATCATGTGATCAAAGTCCAATCCCCTTGTTGTGTTTGCCCTTGATCTAATGTCCACATATGAGGGAGAACATACGATTTTTGGTCTTTTGGGCCAGGCTAACCTCACTCAGAATGATGTTCTCCAATTCCATCCATTTACCAGTGAATGATAACATTTCGTTCTTCTTCATGGCTGCATAAAATTCCATTGTGTATAGATACCACATTTTCTTAATCCATTCGTCAGTGCTGGGGCATCTTGGCTGTTTCCATAACTTGGCTATTGTGAATAGTGCTGCAATAAACATGGGTGTGCAAGTGCCTCTGGAGTAACCTGTGTCACATTATTTTGGGTATATCCCCAAGAGTGGGATTGCTGGATCATATGGCAGATCTATGTTTAGATTTTTTAAAAGCCTCCAAATTTTTTTCCAGAGTGGTTATACTGGTTTACATTCCCACCAGCAGTGTATAAGGGTTCCTTTTTGCTCGCATCCTTGCCAACACTTTTTGTTAGTGGTGTTGCTAATGATGGCTATTCTAACAGGGGTGAGGTGGAATCTTAATGTGGTTTTAATTTGCATTTCCTTTATTGCTAGAGATGGTGAGCATTTTTTCATGTGTTTTTTTGGCCATTTGAATTTGTTCTTTTGAGAAAGTTCTATTTAGTTCACTTGCCCATTTCTTTATTGGTTCATCAATTTTGGGAGAATTTAGTTTTTTGAGTTCCCTATATATTCTGGTTATCAGTCCTTGATAGTCACTTTAGAAAATTGCTTTCATCTACTAAAATTGAGCATATATCACATAACCACACAATTCCTGTCATATCGCAAATGAGGGCAATGTGCCAACCAACAATGTGCCATTTGCAATTAACATCCTGAAAACTTCTTTGTCATCTCATATAGGTATAATATTTTAAATTATAAGGCAATGAACAACTGATGTTTTGAAATGCAATCTGCAAAAATTCTAGGCATTGGGTCATGAAAGTAGTTTTTTAATAGGTAGCAAAATTGCTTTCTTTCAACATACATTAAAGTGACTTCTAAATTCCTAAGAGGGTTGACAAAGGATGACAGTGAAAGAAATCTGAGAGTCAAAACAGGTTGGAACTAGGCACCAGTGGCTTATGCCTGTAATCCTAGCTACTCAGGAGGCAGAGATCAGGACAATTGCAGTTCGAAGCCAGATCTGGGAAAATAATTTGCAAAACCTTATCCCCCCAAAAAAAAATCACAGGAAAGGGCAAGTGGTAAAAGCACTTCTAGCAAGTATGAGGCCCTGAGTCTAAACCCCAGTGCTGCCAACAACAACAATAAAAGTAAGTTGGGAAATACTGCTGGCAGTGGGACACTAAGAGGTTTTGTTTGATTGGTACTTTGAGCAGAGTGACACAATCACCTTTGGAGGTTTTGTATAAGTTCTCTTTTTGTTTCCTAGAGGCAAGGTCTATACCTAGCCTGGAAAAGTAGAAAAGCTGAAGACTGTAAGTAGTTCAAGAGATGAAGTCCTCATTAGGACAAAAACACTAGATCTGGGTTTCTGTATTTGAGAGATGTACTGGAGAAAAAAATGGAAAAAGCTTTGTGGTCCAATCTATCTACAGACATGCCTCTCTAAAATCTAGAGTCTATGCTGGTATTGTACAGCAGAGTTTCTATGATGATGGAAACAGTCTGTCTGTCCTTTCCAATATGAGAGCTGCCACATGTGAGCATTTGAAATGTACCTAGTACAACCGAGGAACTGCATTTTAAATTTTACTCAACTTTAATTAATTTAATTTTAAATGGTCACATGTGGCTAGTAGATACCACATTGGACATCACTGCTCTAGGCCATTAATTTGAGTCACTTCATATATATCTATGCATAAATTTTGCAAGCACTTCCAATGTGATACAGAGTAAACATCTCTAATCAGAAAATTTGAGATCTCAAATGCTTCAATATCCAAAAAACTTTACAGCATGATGCCACAAGTGGAAAATTCCACACCATGAAACTGCACAGAATTATTAAAAATATTGTGTAAGCTTCAAGGTATGTAATAAGGCATATATGAAACGTAAACGAATTTCATGTTCGAGCTTGGATCTCATCCCCAAAATGCCTCATTATGTGCATGCAAATATTCTAAAAGCTGAAAAAATCTGAACTATGAAACATCTGTAGTCCCAAGCATTTCAGATGAGATATTCTCAACCTATACTTCATTTTCTGCCTCTACCACACTCATAATTGTTTCTATTTAGTGTTTCCTGGGTTTTTTGAAGAGCCATGATCTCGGCAGTCATTCAGGAAAAATTGAGAAGTAATTTATTCATTTCACAAACATACATGAAGCATTTACTATATGCCAGGCAGTTTATTAAATTAAGGTCCTTGTAGGAGATAACAATGTAAATAATCAGTACTTTGTGTCATGAAAAATAGACTTAGTCCTTTCTCTCTTCTTCAGTCTCATCTTCAACATCCAAACTTCCATTCTATTCTCCCCCTTCTTTCACATCTCTAAGAGCAAAGATTTTTTCCCCTCTTCCATTTACTGCTATATCCATCATGCCCAGAAGAGTGCATATGGTGATGGTAGTGATAAATATTTGAGGAATGACTCTATGTCATTTTTCCACCTACTGCTCAGGTTATTTTATTTCTTCCCTCCTTCCCCAACATAGTTTAGCTATGTCAGAGAACTACCATACAAATTTAACTGGAGTTATTTAAAGTTTCACTCCCAAAGTTTGGTCCTCTGTCCAACACTGGTGGAATGACCTGGGAGCTGGTTGGACACACAGAATCTCAACCCCTACCCCAGATGTAACAAACAGAATCTGCTTTTTAATAATACCGCCTAGGTGACTGGTATGCCTGTTGAAGTTTGAGAAGTGCTGCTCTAAAGTACAGATCTAAGGAAATTTTTACCTGGCTTTGAAATCTTTGATGTCTTTCAATTGCACACAGAATCCTATTTATACCAAGTATTCAGTCTGGCATTTAAAACCCTCTCCAAAGTGAGCTCTGTCACACAACATGACCCTTTCAGAGTTCTCTGCACTTCTACAGGCCATCCAGACTGAAGAACCTTACCCTTTCTAGAACACATCCAATACTCTTCTCCCCAGGCTTTTCTCCAATCTGTTCCCTCTTTCTGGAAACTCCTCCACTGCCCTCCTTCATCCACACCATTCACCTTCAAAATCCTACCCTTTCTCTGAAGCACAACTCAAACTCGGGCTCTCCCAGAAGGCATTTTCTAGATTCCCCTAATTCAAATTACTCTCTTCAGAGCTGAGTATGTAGTTCAGTGGTAGAAAACTTGCCTAGCATCCTCAAGGCCCTGGCTTCAATCACCGGCACTGGGAAAGAAAAAAAATAACCAAAAAAACCTCTACCTCCCATGTCTTCAACAATATTCAGACTCCTCTTAACTCATCACATTATCTTTCCTGGAAGTATAGCTCTATCTGAAGGTCTTCCCATTTCACTTCAAGCTCCTAAAGAGTAGGGATGGTGTTTTATTCTTTCTCGGTGTCTATTATATAATGGATACTCAAGCTTGTTGAAATGAGTTGACAGAAAAAGGATTTATAGCAACCCATTAGGAAGACACTCATGGGCATTCCTTCAATCCTCTCTCCCCTCCATCCAAGTCTTTCCATGGCCCAAAGTGTAGGTGAATCTATGGGGTCAATGGCAGATGGCAGTGAGTTTCAAAGGAGTTATATCACATACATACCTCTGAGTCTGTCTTGGCCGCCACCTGCCTCCATCTCTGATACACAGAAAACAGCACCCAGCTCCCACAGACAAGGAAACCGAATAATGGTAGAAAGCTGAGATATGATGGCAATGGGAGAGCTAGCCCCCAAATTAGCGCCATTATTTAAGCCCATGCCTTTCTCAACTGAAGAGTTTTCTGCCTCTAGGCTGAGACTTCATACGACATCACAATGGGTACTGCAAAGTAAACCTGACAGGATCCAGTCAAGGTGCACACATGGGTCCCATCTGTGCCTTCCTGCAGCTGCCTGTGGCTCTGTTCTGATTGATGGTCACACTCAGGGAAGAGCTTGTTTAAGTCTCTTCAAGGACAATTTGTCACTAAGTTGGGAATGAAAAGGCAAAGTTTCAAAGGAGCAGACCTCCCTAATGGCTTATTCTGCCCTACACAAGCATTTTCTCTGGAGCCAGTCACTCCCTAGAGAAGCAGGTATGATGTCACATGTTCCAAACTGCAAATTCAAATACAAGGTCAAGTAAATCTAAGAAAATTAGAATAATCCAAGTAGGTACTCTCAGAAAATTTGAGGTCCTGGGTTTCCTAAGTCCACAGCTTTCACATGCCCAAGCTGTTGTCATACTGAGACAGGGAAGACATGTCACAGAAGGAGATAAAATGATCTTAGAGGACTACTCTTCCCAGAATCTGTGATACCATTTCCAGTCTATCATTGCATCCAG
Source organism: Castor canadensis (assembly GCF_047511655.1). Classification (NCBI taxonomy): domain Eukaryota; kingdom Metazoa; phylum Chordata; class Mammalia; order Rodentia; family Castoridae; genus Castor; species Castor canadensis. The sequence goes on along the minus strand of NC_133397.1, from coordinate 23,298,464 downwards.
AGCTGACTGAATTCTCTAGCTTTCATTCAGTACAAAATTTACAAGGAATCAAACAAGGATTAATAAAACTGGCAGGAACATTCTTTTTTTTTTTCATGTAGGAACATTAATCTGAGAAATCAATGCAATAAACTATTGAATAGCAGGCACTGTCTTAGAAGACAGACAAGGACTCTTGCCTCATAGAATTTTCAGTCTATAGGGGCAGCCCAAGTAACATTCTTGGAAAGCCCGTAGAGAAGGAGGTGGTCAAATAAGTATGGTTTCCCATGTTGTGAAGTACTTTGAAGTCACTGCGAGTATTATAATTAGGAGGAATGAGATCTGTCTTATGAACAGCACACACTATATGGCCAGTACGAGTTTTAGACCAGTCTGGAGTCTAAGATAAAGACTGCAGGTTTAATTGGGGTCCTTAAAACATCTATGTTGCCAGACACCAGTGGCTCATACCTGTAATACTAGCTACTCAGGAGGCAGAGATCAGGAGGATCACGGTTCGAAGCCAGCCCCGGGAAATAGTTCAAGAAACCCTATCTCAAAAATACCTAACACAAAAAGGACTGGAGTGGCTCAAGGTGTAGGCCCTGAGATCAAGCCCTGCTACCACCTAGTGTGTATAAGGTCCTGGGTTTGATCCCTACACCACCAATAACTTTTAATGGATTGGATATGGCTTGAATGTGCCACTCAAGGGCTTATGTGCTGAAATTAAACCCTATTATGGGGCATTAGGAGAGTGGAAATTTAATCCAACTGTAGTGTTTAAAAGTGGGGCCCTGTGCTGGCAAAGTGTCTCAAACGATAAGAGCGCCTTCCTAGCAAGCATGAGGCCCTGAGTTCAAACCCCAGAACTACCAAAAGAAAAAAAAATACAAGTGGGACCTTTGGGAGGTGGTTAGGATTAGGTAAGATTATTAGGGTAGAACCCCCATGAGTGAATACTAGTGACTTTTTTGGTGGGAGGAATACTAGGCTTTGGACTCAAGGCTCACAATTGCTAGGTAGGCACTCCACCACTTGAGCCACACCCCCAGCCCTTTTTTGCCTTAGTTATTTTTTGGATAGGGTCTTGCAGTTTTCCCTGGGTCTGGCCTCAGATCAGGATCCTCCTACCTATACTTCCTGCATAACTGGGATCACAGACATGAGCCACCATACACAGTTTGTTAATTGAGATGGAGTCTTGCTAACTTTTTCCCCTTCCAAACTGGCCTTGAATCACAAACCTCTCGATCTTCACCTCCTGAGTAGCTGGGATTACAGTTATGTACCACCATGCCCAGCTCACTGGTGGCTTTATAAGAAATTAAGCACACATACACAAACATGCTCCTTGTCTTTTGCCACAGGACTTCCTGTAACTCTTTGGGACTTTGCCAGCAAGAAGGCAGTCACTAGATAGGATCCCTCAACCTTGGACCAGAACTGTGAGCCAAAACAAACCTGCTTCAAGTATTCTGTTATAGTAATATAAGATGGATACAATATGCATATAAAATATATTCTTTATATCTTTTGTATTTGCCATGCTGATGTATACAGCACAGTGGCAGAGCACATGCCTAGCATGCATGAGACTCTGAGTTGAATTCACAGTGCAACCAAAAAAATTGTAGTAATAAAAATTCAACACATGCTTAAAAATAAGATGTATTCTACAGGTGACAGACGTCTCCATATATCCGTTTGGTACATTTTGTTCATCTTAGTGTTTAAGTCTATATTATTCCTAAGCTTTTGTTAGATTTTTCCATCAATTACTAAGACAGCTATGTAAAAGCTCCTACAGTATGGATTTGCTTATTTTTCCTGTGAAGTCTGTGGATATTGTTTTATATACTTTTGTTACTTAAAATTGTAATATGCTCCTGGCGAATTAAATCTTTTATTGTTGTGAAAACCATATTTTTCTCCAGTAACACTTTTTGCCTTTGGTTATTTTTTTCTGATATTAATATTGCTGTAACAATTTTCTTTGAATTGTTATTTTCATGGCCTATCTTCTCCCATTTCTTAAAACATTCAACCTTTCTATATCCTTTGTTTCAATGATGGATGCAAAATAAACGTGATTTTTGGCCTTCTGAGCCTAACTCCACTTAAGATGATGTTTTCCAGTTCCATCCATTTACTTGCTAATAACAAAATTTCATTCTTCTTTGTGGCTGAGTAAAATTCCATTGTGTATCAGTACCACATTTTCTTGATCCATTCGTCAGTAGTGGGGCATCTTGGCTGTTTCCATAACTTGGCTGTTTTTTAAATAGTGCTGCAATAAACTTGGGTGTGCAAGTGCCTTTGTAATAACCTGAGTCACATTCTTTTGGATATATCTGTAGGAGTGGTATTGCTGAATCATATGGCAGATCTATGTTTGGTTTTTTAAGAAGCCTCCATATTGTTTTCCAGAGTGGTTGCACTAGCTTGCATTCCCACCAGCAGTGTATGCGGGTTCCTTTTCCCCCCACATCCTTGCCAGCATTTGTTGTTGGTGGTGTTTTTGATGATAGCTATTGTAACTGGGATGAGGTAGACTCTTAGTGTGGTTTTAATTTGCATTTCCTTTATGGCTGGGGATGGTGAGCATTTTTTCATGTGTTTTTTGGCCATTTGGATTTCTTCGTTAGAAAAAGTTCTGTTTAGTTCAGTTGCCCATTTCTTTATTGGTTCATTGATTTTGGGAGAGTTTAGTTTCTTAAGTTCCCTGTATATTCTGGTTATCAGTCCCTTGTGTGATGTATAGCTGGCAAATATTTCCTCTCACTCTGGGGATGGTCTCTTCAGTTTAGAGACCATTTCTTTTGTTGTGCAGAAGCTTTTTAATTTCACGTAGCCCCATTTGTCCATCCTTTCTCTTAGTTGCTGAGATGCTGGGGTTCTACTGAGGAAGTCCCTACCTGTACCTATTGCTTCCAGAGTATTCCCTACTCTTTTCTGTACTAACTAAAGGTTTCAAGTCCGATATTAAGGTCCTTAATCCACTTTGAGTTGATACTAGTACAGGATGATAGGCATGGATCTAGCTGCCTGTTTTTTGGAAATAAAAATTGATTGGCACACACCACACTCATTTTACATATTGCCTATGGCTGCTTTCATGCTACAGCATCAGAGTTGAGTACAGTAAGCCTTCCTTACTCACACATCTATTACATGTGGTTTTGACCCAGCATAGTCAAATAAGTAAGCAAATAAATAAATATCAAATTCAAAAAATTTTAATTGCCATGCATGCTTTATGCAGCTCAGTTGATGCAGAGAAGCACTCAGTCAGTCCTGTCTTACTTATCACCAGTTGTGTTCGAATCCTTGTAATCTGCTGAGTGTCTCCCTGCCTTTAATTTTGTGAAAATCTGCCTCCCCCAAAGCAGATGGTGCCCAAAAAGCAAGGTAAAAACTAATGTATTTAAGTAATAAAAGTGAAAATTTCGGATTTGTTGAAAGGCGACATGTCTTTAGCAGAAGTTGGGCAGCATTACGGGAAAAGGCGAACCAAGCATCTGCAGTACAGCACTGAACTCTGTGTCTGTGCATGCACGGATTTTCCCTCAATGGCGGTCTCCTCAGAACCATAGACCTGAGGATAGCAAAGGTCTACTGTAGTTACAACAGGGACTCCTGGCCTGAAAGATTAAACTACTTACTATCTAGTCTTTTAAAGAAAAACTTTGCTGCCCCCATCTTAGTGGTATCTTCTTCCTTCCTTCCTTCATTTCCTTCCTTCCTCTGTCCTTCCTTCATTCCTCCCTCCCTCTCTCTTTTCTTCCTTCCTTCCTTCCTTCCTTCTTTTCTTTCCTTCCAGTGTTGGGGATCAAACCCAGGGTCTCATACAAGCTAGGCAAGCACTCTACCATTGACCTTCACCTCCAGTTCCAGTGAATTTCCTTCTTTCTTTCTTTCTTTTTCCTTCCTTCCTTCATTGTTTGTTTGTTTCTTTATTTATTTACTTTTTGCAGTACTAGAGTTTGAACTCAGGGTCTCATACTTGCTAGACAGATGTGCTACCAAAGCCACTCCACAAACGTGAATATCTTTTAAAATGCAGTGTGCACATTTTCAGCAACATCTTAAAATAATCAAACTCTTCAGTCGCTTATGATTTAATTCATGGCCCTTAGAATATTTTAAATTTCATTTTTCCCCTTCCCATATATTATATGCAGTTGTAATTTTTAGGAATTTTAATTTTATTTTTAGCAGAATTTTACTTTGGAATAACTTCAGATTTTAATATATTAGGCTTGAAGTATGTGCAATATACAAATATCTTTTACCCCATCCTCTGTTTGTTTTTGATCCAGCAAATAGGTATACCAGAAAATGATTTCCTTCCTCTTCCACAGTGAATGTAGTCTTCTGAGCCACACCCTTTAGTCATTTCAGCAAAGTTGCTGCCTTGTATTGACAATGAATTACTTTCTAGTTGTTTTTTGCCTTCGGGTGTTTGCTTTCTCCAAATAGTGTTAAAAGTTATGAAGCTACCATTTATCTCTGGATAGTTCTAACAAATCTTTGAACTTCTTTAGCTCTGCCTAGAGCATAGATTCCACTGACAATGACAATGACCCTCTGAGATCCACAGACCAGTGGAAGTCTCCAAACAGTCTTGGGTTTTCTTTGGTTGTTTCTTTACCCCACCCCATACAAAACTTCCCTTTATTCTTGGCCTACCCTACAATCTGGCAGCCCTCTGTACCCAGTTGCTTCAATCCATTTCAACTCTTGTCTTGTATTAGAATTGCTTATGTGTGTTTATGAGTGTCTGGGTGGGGGTAGGGATCAGATCTGAGTTATCTTTGTCTAGTCTGCAATGGCAGAGTATGACTAACTTCTAACACTTCTTCCCAACTCTACAACTCAACATGGCTAAAGTTAGGCAAGAATGTTGCAGAGATCTCTGCTTCTCTCGCTGTACAATTCTCTCCTATATATTTTCATTGGGTAAATCCATTCTGCAATGGCAGAGTATGTCTAACCTCTAAAGTCCCTCCAAGGCTGAGCAGTACTTCACCTGGTTCACAGCACTGGAGTATCATGTCCAACTATATAAAAAAAATTCACTTGATGTTTTTATACAAATAAAAGAACTGTGGGCTTCTAGAGTAACCCTACATCAATGTGGGGAGGAAATCTAACCCTGTGCCATCTCCCACCCACATGTATAAGGGGAGCTGCCACACAAGTTGGCATCATCAAAAGGTCATGAGAGACTCTGCCCTACTCCATCTCCAGAAAGCTGGGTATCTTCTTTGACAACTCTGCTCATGATGCCACAGTAAGAGGTGGATTTCCCAATGAAAACACATAGGTGAGAGTTGTGGGCAAAAGGAAGCAGAGACCCCTTCAGGATCTTTGCTTTACCTCAGCCATGTTGAGTTGTAGAGTTAGGAAAAAGTATGTTTGAAGGATGCAGTGTTAGAGAAAGGAGAATTGGATAAAAGACTTAAGACAGCAATGGAAGATGTGGTCAGGAAGCTCAGAGAGAGGCTGGAGTCCTGCAATGGAAGACAGCAATGGAAGATGTGGTCCAGCTCAGAGAGAGGCTGGAGTCCTGCAGGTGGATGGAGGGGTCTTATGGGTGCCTTTAAAAGGTTGATTATCAGGGCTGGAGATGTGGCTCAAGTAGTAGGGCGCCTACTTTGAAAATGTAAAGCCCTGGGTTCAAACCCAAGTTCCACCAAAACAAAACCAACAACAAAAAAGTAAACCAAACCAAAGCAGCAATAACAAATAAACCTCTCAACAAATACAGTAGTCCCCATTATTGTTGGGGGAGATGTTCCAAGACCCCTGATGGATTCTTGAGACTGTGGCTAGTACTGAACTATAAAAAGTTGATTATCCTCAGAAAGCAGAAATCTAGGTTTAGCAGATTTTGCAGTCATCTTCCTGCCTAAAATTTCCAGGGAACCTCTTCATGGGGAAGTTTTATCCCCCAAAAATGTTCCTTGATGTCAATTCTCTGTACCTTTCTTTGCCACTAGGGGGAGCCAGTTCTCTGTTATTTGGGTCATTGCTGCAGGCACTGGAGAGGGAAATGGATCTGGGATGGACTAGGTGCCTTTGATTTGTCAAACCTGTAACAACTGAAGACTGAGGTTTCTAGTGTTATTGGGCCATGTCACCACAGGGTATCCAGCGCCCCAGTGTTCTTTAGGTTCCTTCTACAAACACAGGGTAGGGGTGCTGCAAAGGCCCTCAGCTTACTGGTTTCAAGTAACAAGGATCCTGTCATGTCTAATCAGAACAGCCTTTCTCTGGGTGACCTATGTTAGAGACACAGCTTCTTCCCTCTTTTCCTGGCATTATCTAAAGTCCCCACCTCTCCTTGTTTGTGTGTGTGAGTGAATGCATGTGCACTCGTGGTTGTGTGTTGCAGATGGAGGCTACAGGGATGCTGGAATAAGGTTTGGGTCACAGGACAAGGGAATGGGGGGGAAGAATTAAAGAAATAAATGTGCTTTGGGGACCAATCCAAGCCACCATGCTGTCCCACCTCTGGTCTTCTGAGTGATTTACTGAGTTTGGAAGGGTAATTTTCCAATACGAGACATATTTCTTTATTTCTAAGATCAGAATAAGCCAGTGAAAGTGAAAAGCACTGGATTGAGAACAAGAACTCCCTCCCAAGGTAGAGAAAAATCTTTCTCCCCATCCTGGGGTGTTGGCATCCCTGGAAACTGGACTTCTCCCTCCCACCATGTGTGCTACTGGCACAAGTCCTGGGCTGGGGCCCCATCATAAGCCCAGAAACACCGGTTCACTGCACAGCAGGCTGTAAGGTTTCCAGGGGGTCCGCGCTGCGCTTCCGACCTGGCCCCGCCAGGGCGCTCCTGACAGCCTCACAGACAGAAGGAGCTGCAGCCAGGTGTGCCTGAGCCTCAGGGATGGAGCACCGGAACACAAGACTCAGCAAGGCTGTGGGGATCACCTGTGGGGAATAGGAAGGGAGAACTGAAGGCTGAGAAAGTGAAGCCATCTGGAGAACTCTGAGCATCCTGTGTGTGAGTCAGGAACCATCAACTGGATTCGGGAATAGAATCCAGTGTTACCAAAACTAGAAAGTGGTAATGAGGTGAGTCAAGAGCAGAAAGAAATCTTCACCCTGAATAGGAAACTTCTGTCCATCCTTCAAAACCCAGCCCAAAAAAACCCTTCTCCCTCCTCTTCCTGACTCCCCTGCAAGGCAAAATGGAAGATTCCTTTTTGATATCTTTTTCATGCCTCTGTGACCACTTGTCACAGTCATATCTTCTCCATGAATGGGAACCTTCTTGGAGAGAGAATAGCACTGAACTTTGTAAACCCAAGGTCAAGCCAAGTTCCTAACATATTGAAAGTACCCCTCAGTAAGTGTTTGTTGAGTGACCAACAGTGGGCAGGATACCTTGTCCTTTTCATCTGCAACCTGGACATGGCGGGAGATGGGAGCAGCTCGAATTTCATCGGCCAGTGGCTGAGGAAAATGGATGGCTTGGAGGAGGCTCTCAATACATCGAGCTTTGGACTGTCCTGAGAACCGCTGCGGAAGAAGTGGGGAGGTCAGTAGAAGGCTAGAAGGTCAAGGGAACTGAGAATGGGACCAATGGAGAAGAAAGGTCTGGGAACAAGGGAGGCTGGGATCCTGAAGACTGACTGTAGAGTCTGTAGAGAACTGTTCTTTTGTGCAATCCCATAATCCTCAAGTATAAAGAAAAGCTACGTTGGGGGGTTGGCAGTGGGCCAGGATTGACTGGGTAAAGCTACCATGAATAGCAAGTTGGTCAGATGTTCAGCCATGTCCTAACAATCCCATATGTTAGTAATTTTAAGCTGAACTTCCTCCTTCCCGTTTCCTTCCTAACCAAGTGCACCCTGCACACTGCTGCCAGACATCTGCAAGCACAAATCCTTCCCTTTTGTCACTGTCCTTCCCTCTGTCTAGCTCAGCACTGTCCAGAAATATAATGCAAGCCGTGTACATAATTTTAAGTGTTCCAGCAGCTGAATTGAAAGAGAGAGAGAAACAACTAAGGCAGGTATGGTGGTACATGCTGCTAATCCCAACACTCAGGAGACTGAGGCAGGAAGCTTACAAGTTCAAGGCCAGCCTGGGCTATATAGGGAGACCCTGTCTCAAACAAACAAACAAACAGCTGGAATCAATTTTAATGAATATATTTTATTTAAGCCAATATATTCAAAATATCTCCATATGTAAGCAATATTAAAAATTACTAGTGAAGCCAGATGTGGTTGTACATGCCTTAATCCCAGCACTGGAGAAGCTGAGGAAAGAGAATCATGAGTTGGATTGGAGACCAGGCCAAGGTCTTTTGAGACCTTGGCTCAAAAGAATGAAAAGTTGTGAGTAAAGATATACACACACACAAACACACATAAATATTATATACATAACATTTTGGGCAGCACTGAGGTTTGAATTCAGGGTCTAGTGAGTGCTAGGCACACTCCTATGTACCCCTTTTTTGCTCTAGTTGTTTTTTGGATAGAGTCTCAAGTTTTTGCCCAGGACTGGTCTCAGATCAAAATCCTACTACCTATGCCTTCCACCTAGCTAGGATGATAGGTGCACACCATGACACCTACCTTATTTCTTGAGAGAAAGCTTTGCCTGGTTTGGACTTGAACCTTGATCTTTCTGATCTCCACCTCCTGAGTAGCTGGGATTATAGATGTGAGCCACCACCTCTGACTTATTTCACAATATTTTTGTAATAAGTCTTTGAAATCTGGTGTATACTTTATGATTACAGCACACCTCAATTTAGACACCTAATTTACAATGTTAAAAATTGAAATGCCATCCTATCACAAAACAATAAAGTTGCATTTAATGAAAAATTACACTGCTTCAGTCTTTACATAAAACCAAAAATTCAGGTCCTCTAGCCATTCTGGCCACATTTCAGGTGCTCGATAGCCACAGGTGGCAAGTGGCTGTTGTTTTGGATGGCACAGGCCTAGGTATGTTTGGCAAGTTGTATCTTTCACAATCCCTTTCCTTCTTGCTCCCTCATAATCTCTACCACTCAGGATCATGACTCTACTCTGCTCAGACCTGTGTCCCCAAACATCATGTCTCGTCCCCCTTCTGGGCTTTGACAGATGCTCAGAATTTCTAACAGGAATGTCCTTTTGCCCTTCATCTATCCAAGTCATAAGACCAAGCCCAGCTCAAATATCACGGATCCGCGAAGCCTTCTGATCATTGTAGTTCTGGTGGATGTGAGTGAAGTTCACAGGTTCTTTTAGGAACATGGTGGGTGCTCACTAACTGTGCATGGATTGGTTGGAGGGTTGCTTGCAGTATTAGGGTTGAACTCAGGACCTCACTTGTGCTAAGCAAATGCACCACCATTTGAGTCATTCTACCAGCTCTTTGGTGTTGGTTATTTTGAGATAGGGTCTTATATTACACCCTGGACCAGAATCCTATTTGTGCTTCCTTGCGTAGCTGGGGATGACAGATGTACACTACCACATCCAGCTATTGGTTGAGATGGGGCCTCAAAAAACTTTTTGCCCAGGCTTACCCTGAACGATGATCTTCCCAATCTCCATCTCCTGAGTAAGTGAGATTACAGGCTTGAGCAGCCACACCTAGTTTAGATTGACTCTTTTCACAGGGGGTTGCCAGACTTAACAAATAGAAACATAAGAAATACAAGACATCTAGTTAAATTTGAATTCCAGGTATATAATGAAAAAACATGTCTCAAATATTGCATGAGACATTCTTCTACTAAAAAAGTATTCCTTACTTATCTGAAATTCAGGCTTACCTGGGAGTCTTGTATTTTTTTCTTTGCTAAAATGAGCAACCTTGAAGGTCAAGGATAGTGACCTTCAGGCTTATCCATCATGCTATCTGGTGAGCATTCATTCCCCCTCCTGGAATTATCCTCTGGGGTACCATTGTTCCCACGTGCTCAGACCATGAAATTTAATTAAAGCTTTTTTTTTGGAGACAAGGTCTCGCTATGTAGCCCAGGCTGACCTCAAACTCACAATCCTCCTCCTACCTTAGCCTCTCCAGTGTTGGGATTACAAGGGTATAACACCATTCCTGGCCCCTGTCACCATCTTAAAGGAAAAGGACTTGAGGCGGGTGGGGCAGAGTAGTCCCGTGGAGGACAGTGATTGGCTCAAGGATGTGTATGTGACCCAAGACAAATCAGTGACTGCCATCCCTCCACCCCACAAATTTTCAGGGAATCACAGAGACAGATAAACTCTGTTCACAGTAAGGTTGCCAAATCAGCAGGATGTCTGGCAGATACTACACCTGGACAATGTGCCACCCAATGGAGAAAACCTGCCTGAAATGAGAGCAACACAAAAGACAGTAGACCTAAGCGCTGAAGGTTCTAGATCCCATCATTAGATTATCTGGCTGTCCTACAACTGCTCAGTTCAAGGCAATCACCAACATGAATTGGGCTACTATCACATTCTTGTAGTTAAAAGAATCTTGGCTAATAGTTATAATTTCACAAACACACACCCGGATGTGCACACAAACTCAGGAGGATGTGCCCGATAAAAAAAAAAAAGACAGAGAGAGGCACAGAGGAGAAAACCATCACCCCTGACTCCTGCACATCTCCCTGCCTCTGCAAAGTGCCTCCTGTGGTAGCCCAGGGTTTGAGGACAGTTCCCTGTGGTCCACCCAGCATATTCGTACCTGCAGCATGGCCAGGGCCCGCCAGAAGAGCTTGGAGTTGCCAATGCGAAGGTCCAACATGTGGTTTTGTAGGATCTTCCCCAGAAGCACGTGGGCCCCAGTACTCACGGTATTCAGGACCCACTTGGTGCTTAGCTCACGCTGGAACTTCTAAAAAGGACAAACAGAAGAAAGGAAAATGAGAGGGTGGGAGAGCAGCAGGGTGGAAGGGCTCCACTAACAGACACTAACAGACAGGAAATTAACAGACAGGAAATTAACGATAGAAAACCAGAGACCAAAATGCAGCCCAGGGTTTAAAAGTTAGACAGTGGCAACGCAAGCCTAGGACAGTTGTCCCAGGCAAGCCTGGCAATGTCACCCATTTACAGGTTTGACCCCTGGGTGGACAGATATCTTCTTTGAGTCCTTCCATAGTCAGGTTTTGTTCTTGCCAGAATTTTCCTTATGCTCCTTGGGTACCAAACAAGGGAGAAATATTAGTCCTAGGACTCATCCACTAAACCACAGCCTCTTTGAGGGCAGAAATTGGTGTCTAATTCTGCTCCAGAATCACAGACCTTTCGACAATGGTGGACGCATGATTGCTGGTTAAAACATGTTGGTTTTTTGGAGGGTTTTGGGGGCTTTTTGGTCATACTGGGTGTTAAACTCAGGGCCTTGTGCTTGCAGGCACCCTACCTCTTGAGCTTGTCATCCAGTCCTTTTCTCTTTAGTTATTTTTGGGATAGGGCCTTGAGTTTTTGTCCTGGCTAGCCTGGACTGAGATTCTCCTATTTAGGTTCCCCATGTAGCCAAGATGACAGTGCCATCATGCCCAGCTATGGGTTGACATGGTGTCTCTGTCTCATGAACTTTCGGCCTGGACTGGCCTGGAAATTTGGTCCTCCGTATCTTTGCCTCCTGAGTAGCTGGGATTACAGTTATGAGCACTGTACCCAACTTCAATCCATGTTTTCTAAAAATTAATTCTATTAAATCTTTACAACACCCTTATAGAATATTTTTTTCTTATTCTTATTTCTACATAGGGGTAAACTAGAGGTCAGGAGAAAATTAGCTTGGATAAGCTCATGTGATAGTGAGACACAGTACAAGGACTTAAATCTAGGTCTTCTGATTCAATGATGAGAGCATTTCCTACCTTGATTATCTCCTGGATGAATGAGAAAGCATGTTGAAAACTAAAACATTGTACAAACACAAGGCATTGTGAGTATAACTGTCACCTGTTCTTGGCCCACGCAGATATTTTTAGCCTTATAGCATGAACAACAGGGATCCAGTAATGTGTTGAGGGGGTTCATGTGGTCCTAGCAAGCTAAGGAAACAGGCTAGTGCAACTTTTATCTCTTTATTAACTCCTAAACAGCTAGTCATGTAAACCCCTGGAAGAGTGTATATTGAAGACATTTAGCAAGTGCATAGCAAGGATACTGAGTATAAGAACAGAAATCTGATCAACCAGCAGGAAACGGGCTGGTATGCAGCACTCACGCTCTAGGCTGTACGTCACGCTGCCCTGTGGGACAGAGGTCATCTAATCTGGGCTATATCATTATATCACTGTTGACTATAATTAACACAAAAATATTTTAAAGCTTATACAATTCATTCCAAATTTCATGTGGGGAAATAAATCTGCAATCATAGTCAAGAAAATCCTTAAGACGTAATGAAGACTACTAGGTATGAAACATACCATAAATCCTCTGTAATTAAACACATAGTGCCGACACATCCACAGACAGACCAGTGGAACAACATAAACTCCAGAAATGTCCTACCATGCACAAGACCTCAGGCTCAATCCCCAGCACCACAAAAAAAGTCCATAAATGGACCAATGCACATGGAAATTGAGTATGTGATACATGCAGCATCCCAAATCACTCAGGAAATGATAGACTTAAGAAATCATATTGGGGCTGGGAACGTGGTTCAAGTAAATGTGAGGCCCTGAGTTCAAATCCCAGTACCTCAGAAAAATTATATCAGAACAATTGGATAATCTCTTGGAAAAATATAAACTTGGATTCACACCTTACCCCATTACACAAGAATAAACTCCTAATGAATTAAACACCTAAATGTTCAAAGAAAATATTAGAAGAAAAACACAGGTGGTATTCCATTGTAGCTTGAGTTTGGGAAAAGCTTTCTGAGTCTCAAGATCCCAGTTCAGTAACAAAAGAATTGATAAATTCAGCCTCAGAAAAATTAAGGCAGTTTTTGCATTGTTAAAATGCAGAGAAAATATTCACAACATTTTTCAGACATAAAAAGCTATGTCTTTATAAAGAAATTCATAATCAAGGTTCCAAAAAGATTAAAAGACTGCTAGAAAAAGGAGCAAAGGTACATGGATGCTGGATCCCCATTTCTATTTGCATGCAGCTCTACTGCAAAGACGGTCAAGTGACCTAAAACTTGAAGGACTTTCTGTAAGAAGTGCAGCAAGCATCAGCCTCACAAAGTGACCCCCTGTAAGAAGAGCAAGGATTCCCTGTATGGCCAAGGAAAGAGGTGCTATGATCGGAAGCAGAGCGGCTATGGTGGGCAGACAAAGCCAATTTTTTGGAAGAAGTCTAAAACCACAAAGAAGATTGTGCTGAGGCTGGAATGTGTGGTGCAGATCCAAGAGGATGCTGGCTATTAAGAGACGCAAGCATTTTGAACTGGGAAGAGACAAGAAGAGAAAGAGCCAAGTGATCCAGTTCTAAGCGTTACAATTTTTTTTTTTGGTCTTAATTTAAGGAGAAGATACTGAAGCTATGGAAAAATTGCCTGTCCAAAAAAAAAAAATAGAAGAAAGAGAGAGAGAGAGAGAGAAAGAAAGAAAGTAAGAAAGAAAGAGAAAAAGGAGCAAAGTAGGGACTGGCAGAGTGGCTCAAGTGGTAGAGTGCCTGAACCACAGAGCTCATGAAGCCCTGAGTTCAAACCCCAGCACCACAAGAAAAAAAAAGAAAGAAAAGAAAAGAAAAAGGAGCAAAGTAAAGGAGCATATAGCTCACTGAAGACCTTTAAGCAGGTGAAAAACGCCCAGCTTCTGTAAAAGAAGTACAGATTAGGAACACAGCTCCTTTGTACAGCACTTTCCTAGTATGTGTAAGGCCCTGGGTTCCATCTCCAGCATTGAAAAACAATTTAAAATAATAAATAAATGCAAGTGAAAATTACACAGAAATGCCAGCCATGGTGTTACATGCCTGTAATCCCAGCACATCGGAAGTGGAGGCAGGAGGATTGCAAGTTCAAGGCCAGCTTGGGCTATATAGCAAGATCCTATCAGAAAGAAAGATAGGCCAGGTACTGGTGGCTCACACCAGTAATCCTAGCTACTCAGGAGGCAGAGATCAGGAGAATCGTGGTTCAAAGCCAGCCTGGGCAAATAGTTCATGAGACCCTATCTCAAAAATACCCATCACAAAAAGGGCTGGGAGTGGCTCGAAGTGTAGGCCCTGAGTTCAAGCACTAGTACCACACACACAAAAAAAAAAAAAAGAAAGAGGAGAGAGAGAAGGAAGGGAGAGAAGAAAAGAGGAGAGGAGGGAGGGAGAGAGGGAGGAAATTATACAGGAACGGCATTGCTCATCTCTCAAGGTGGCGAAGTCCAAAAGCTGAACAATACTCTAAGAAAGGTTGTATGGATGAGCATTTTCATATATTGCTGGTGTGAGAAGCCAAATGGTACCACCCCCTTCGAGGGAAATTTTACAATATCTAACAAAGTTCACATGTGTGTACCATTTGACCCAGGTATTTTCCTAATTCTTCCAGAAATCTATCCCAAAGAAACACTCTAACATACCAAAAACACGTGCACATTCGTTGCAGTATTATTTTAACATCAAAGTGTGGGAACCAGAGGTTGCAGGTAAACTATTGCATGTGTGCACACACACATGGAAACAGCAATGGGAAAGATAGCTGTGCAATGAAGTTGTTTCCTGAACATCTTGTTAAGCAAAACACACAAGATGTAAAAATTATGTTACCCTTTGCCAAAGAAGGAGGTTTTTTGTTTTTGTTTTTGTTCGGCAAAAGCAAAGCACAGCAAAGATTGTTCAAATACAGCTGCAGGGATGTCAGAAGGAGCCAACTTGAATGAGTTCTCATTCTGAGCATCAAAACGAATAATAATGACAGGAATGTATTAAAAACACATTTAACAACAACAAAACATTCATGAGTCTACAATGACACTAAACAAACAGATGGGGTGAGAAGTGAAGGGAAAGTTTTTCTCTATAGAAAAATGCCAACTAGTGAATATAGCTAGAACTGATAGAAACAGAAAATCACCAGTTTAAAACCACCATAGGAGTCAAATGCTGGAGGCTCACGCCTGTAATCCTAGCTACTTGGTACTAAGATTGGGAGGATCATGGTTGGAGGCCAGCCGAGGCAAACAGTTTGTGAGACCCACATCTCCAAGAGAAACCAGAGCAAAAAAATGGACTGTAGGTGTGGCTCAAGCAGTAGAGTACCTGCTTTGTAAAGGCTAAGCCCTGAGTTCAAATCCTTGTCCCACCCAAAAAACTCCACCATAATAATAATTGATTCAACCCATGCTAAAAACATGGGTGAAAAGTTGCTGAACAAGAAGAGGCAGAGAAATCTATCAGATGTCACCTAAACCAAGGGGCAAGATGTAGCCTCACCAATAAAGGGACAAACTAATATCAGCTGCCTGCCTCCTGATGTCATGCATAGGTCGAGTTGCAACCTCCCCTATGCAGTGCTCTTGTCAAAAAATTTAACCTGGATATTACAAAAAAAATAACCAGGCAAATCCAAAGTTAGGCAGATTCTGGAAAAACAATTTGTGTAACCTTCAAAAATAGCAATGTAGTAAGAGAAAAAAAATGATGTAGGCACATTAAAAAGACACCAGAAAGACCTATTCCTATATGCAATGCCTTATCCTTGATCAGATTCTGGACCCAGCAAATAAAAACAATACAGGGATAACTGGGGAAACATGACTGTGCTTGGGATTTTAAATAGTACTGGATTAGTTGTTTTTCCTGATGGATAACTATATTGTGGTTATATAGACAAATGCCTTAGTTCTCAGGGGACGTTCTCTGATGTAATCGGTGTGAATGTCCCAATCATCCTGCAAATGTAGCAAAAGATTGGTAAGGCTATGGAAACATGTTTGTTGTACTATTCTTGCAATTTCTCTATACATTTGAAAGTTTTCAAAATAAAAGCGTGGGAGAAGTTTACAATAAAAATATTTCTACAACTAAAGATTTACAAGCCCCTATGGAAGTCTCCTACTTTCAAGCAATTTTAACCCATTTAGAAAGATAAAGCCAGCATTAACTGAAAGACAAAGAAAAAGACTGAGAAATTTGAGTACAGAGATTTTTAAATAAAATGTTGCTACATCAAAAATAGAGATAATAGAAAATAATTAACTGGGGGAAATATAAAGTGGAAAAAATCTGCATTCTGTGCTAACGGTGTGTCTCCACCAGTTAGAGCACCTGCTTTGAAAGCACAAAGCCCTCAGTTCAAATCCCAATACCACCAAAAAAAATTAAAAGAAAGAAAAAAGCTACTTTCTTTGCTTTATATATCAGAAAGAAAATAAGTGAATGTATCCAAAGACATGAAGAAAGAGGACATGGAAAAAAGAAAAAAAAAATCAAATGACCCATATATACTTTTAAGAAATAAGCTCCCATAGTAAGGAAAGAAATGTAAATTAAATTAACATTGAAATGCCTTTTGTTTTGGTACATGTCTTTGTTAGAAAGATGCTAGCAAGTGTTTATGAAGAAACAAGAAATTTCACGCTTTGTTTGCAAAACATTTTTGGAGGTCAATTTGACCATGTGTATCAAAAAGTGTTATAATTTTACACTTCCCTTTGGCCCAGTGATTCCACTTCTGGTTGTTCAACCTAGCAGAAATAAGTGAAATGTCCAAAGGTATGTGCATGTATAAGGATATTCAGTGTAGCATTCCGATAAAATTCATAATATTGAAATTGTCTCCATGTTGGACAATTAAGGTTAGATGCGTTGTGGTACATCCATACCATGGAATACTACATTGGCATTAAAAATGACAGCATAAGAGGTGTGGTTCAAGTGATAGAGTGCCTGCTTTGCAAGTGCAAAGTCCTGAGTTCAAACCCCAGTTCCACCAAAAAAAAAGATGTAAATATATTAATTTTAAAAAAAGAGTTCATGATCTTGTTTCTTTTGCTTTGCTTTTTGATGGTACTGTGGTCTGAACCAGGGCCATGCACTTACTAGGCAAGTGCTCTACCACTCGAGCCACAAACCCCGCCCAGGGGTCATAATTCTAAGTGAAGAAAGGCAATGTAAAAGTAGCATGTCAAGTGTGGTCCCATTTTTGTACAGTATATTTAAATATGCATAGAAAAGAGGTCTCAAGAGGCATCGGGCCAAAGTTATCAAGCCCCTATCTCAAAAACAAAACTAAACAGGGCTGAGGGCATGGCTCAAGTGACAGAGCACTTGCCCAGCACGCATGAAGCCCTGATCGCTATCCCCAGCACCACACATACATAAACAGCCTATTGTGGAGCAGAGGCTCAACTTGGAAATCCTAGCTACGCGGGAAGCAGCTATCAAGAAGATCAAGGTTCGGGGCCAGCCTGAACAACAAGTTCCTGAGACCCCATTTCAACTAAATAGCATGCAGCTGCCATCTCAGCTATGCAGGAAGCATAAATAGAAAGATTGTGGTCCAGGCCAGTCCAGGCATAAACATGAGACACTATCTTAAAAATAACCAAGGCAACATTCCAAGCATATATGGAAATGTCACAATGAAACTCTCATACAACTACTATGTATTAATAAAAATGATTTTTAAAAAATAACCAAAGCAAAAAGGGCTGGGGATGTGGTACAACACCTGCCTTGCAAGTACAAAGACCAAAGTTCAAACCCCAGTAATGCCAAAAACAAACAAACAAAAAAACCCAACAATAACAAAAATCTGTCATTCTCCAAAATCTATGAGAGTGTTTTTTTGTTGTTATTGTTGTTGTTTTTGTAAGACAGTGGGTTATAGATGTTTTTTCCCCTTCTTTTGCATTTACTGCATTTTCTAAAGTTTTTACAATAAAATATATTGCAATTATAACATTTTTTTAAAAAGATAATTAAAAGATCACAGATCACCATTCCCGTACCCTATCCCTGGAACAGTACTAGGCATGTCATGGGTGCTTTAAAAATATTATTAAATGAATGAAGAAAGAATGAATGAAAGAATCTGGTTCAGCTTTTACACATGGCTGGAATTTATTTCGTATGTACTTAGAGTCACAAGACCTGGTTTGAGTCCTGACTCATGTCTCAGCTATGCGGTCATGACCACCACGTCTTCATCTCTTAGTTCTGGTTAAGAGAAATGGGGGCATTAAACACACATCCCTTAGGAGGTTGTTATGAGAACTGAGCTAATGGGCATGAGATAGTTTGTAAGGTGCAGAGTCAGATGTGTATTAGGTATTGTGATAGTATGGAGGAGTCTGTAAGTGTGGGTTAGGGCATATAACATGGAGAGCCAAGCGATCTGAAGTTAATTAGAGAAGACTTCTTAGAAGACAGGAGATATGAAAGGAAGCATGTGGGAAGCATTCCAAGAAGCAGGGATGTGACAAATGAACGTCATTTGGAAAGGAGGACAAATATGTGCCTTGGTGGATTTCCTGCTCAGAGGCAGGAAAGTTTCCATAGGAATTCTGAGTTCATTGAGGCAGTGTGCCAGTGTGCCTGGTCAACTTCCTGAAGGACGGGGTTTGAATAATGGGTGGGTGAGAGAGAGATCACATCTCTCCAGTCAGCCCATCAAGGGCCTGGTTCTGCTCTGTGGAGGGTGGGAAGTTGATATGTGACAAAAACAAGGCTCAGAGATGTAAAATTGCTTTCTCCTCTTGGGCCACACAGCAGAGCTGGACTGGCACCCAGATTTCCTGATGCCCACTCTAATCTCAGCTGCAAGTGCACACAAACTGTTATTTCTATGATTATTATCAGTGTGTGCCTTGAATTTAATTTCGTTATCAAGCAGGGACTGTATCAGTGTAACATCTGCACTGAAATCAACATAGTGCCACATACCGAAGGATTTTGAATAGTGATGATCACTAGAGTAGCTACCAACAGTTAACCTGTACCAAAGGGCAAGTGACTATCTGTTAAGGGACTGATGACCTATTCCTAGAGAGAGCTGAACCCAATATCCCGCTACCTTGGTGGCTTGGTGGGGGACCTCAAATACTCAAGCTTTCTCTCTTTAGGTGTGCGTTTTCTAATTTCTGGGATCCCTCCCCTCTTAGCTCTTCACTGCAGGTATTACCTCTCATCCCCCATACCTGGATGAAGTTCCCTTCATATTCGAAGAAAAGCAGTGGCCACGTGATACTGATGATGAAGGGAAAAAGCTTCTTCAAAGGGGTCTGAGGAGAAACAGAGAGAAGCAGGAAGGCCTGGCTGTAATGGCTGCCCAGGCTCCCCTCCTCAAGACTGGGCTCTCACCGGCAGGGTCTGCCCCACAGTGCTGTGCACCAGGGCCTGGATACTGGCAGTCTTCTCTTTCACCTGCTCCACCATTGTTTGCACCTCTGTGAGGTTATCTGGGGAGTAGGAGAGATCAGAGGTGAAAAGCAGCCTATGCAGCCGTTCTTCCTGCCACCCTAGTGTCCACTCAAGACACTCACCCCTGTCCGTCCCTCTGAGCAGGTGTCCTAAGACCCAGAAAGGACAGCTCCTCTGAATCACCCTACTGCTTTCGGACCCTCACCCCACCATTCCCATTGTCCCTCTCACCATCCAGGGTGAAAATGAAGACCACAGTGTCAGTTTCCGTGAGGGAGGGCAAGATGGAAGTCAGGAAGTCCTCCTGGGAGAAGGAGAACTGGGGACCCTGGAGACAGAAGAAGGGAGAGTCCCTCCAAGGAAAACACTCTAGAGCAAAAACATCTAATACAGCTCTTTGACTACAGGTAAAAAAGTCAGGTTCAAAAAAGAAGTATTATTCAGGCCCACCCACCTCTCCAAAAAAGGTAGTATTTTGCCCAAAGTGATATAGCAAATCAGAGGACTGGAACCAAATTTTGAGGGATAAATCTAGTGCCTTCCACGCTCCAAGGCCCCAAAGCCTCATGACCTCTAATCCATATCCCTTCTCTAGACAATTTATCCCATGTGTTCCTATACCCATCTCTACCTTCGCCTCCTCTCCCACCCTCTGCACACCAGTGAACTTCAAACTTCCCCCGAGTCCTGTCCCTCCTCTGACCTGGTTGGTGAGCTCAGCCTTCTGAGTAAACATGTCACTGTGATCACCAACGAGAAAGCCACGGATGTCTCGGAAATCTGAGAAGTTGAAGAACAAGAAGAGGAATGATGGGCTTTATAAGAAAGGATGGCGCTAGGTTTAGGGAGCTGTTGAAGGAAGCAGAAAGGAGGGTTTGGGGTGAGTAGGAACCCATGCAGGAGGCCATAGCACGGGCTGGAGTTGAGGGACCCAGGATTGAGTTGGAAGAAGCATTTGACTGAAATGCCTATTTAGGTAGGGCATCATGAACACTGAGGACCCTCCATGGGTGGGCAGGGAAGGGTTTGACTAGTGGGCCAGTGGTTTTGGGTCAGGGGAAATCAGAAAGATTGTCAGGACTGGGGTCCCACCAGCACCAAAGGTGTGGATGCACTCTACTCCATCCATGATGGCAATGATGCCGAGGTTCTGCCAGCCAACCAAGTGCACATGACCTTTCTTCTCCAAGCTGAGAACAAATTAGAGGTCAGGACATGAGTGATCACCATGAAAATAGGCCAGAGATGCACATAGAAGAGCACAGGGGTAAACAAATCGGAGGTCAGCCATGACCTTCCAACACGTAGACCCATCACCATCGCCATGTCAACCTATCCACAGAGCCTCCCCTGCTCTCAGGAAGTCCCCTGCAAATGGATATCCACATACCTGGTACTGACTTGCTTCATCAGGGTGGCAATCTTGGAGCTTTGACTGTAGGTCACCTGATGAGCTCGCTCAAATGTTCGAAGGATTTCCAGAAGGCATCTAGAAGAAAAGTCACTGGTAGCCAGGTATGGTGGTCCATACCTATAATTCCAGCTCTTGGGAGGCAGAGGCAGGAGGATCATGAGTTTGTGGCTAGTCTGAGCTACACAGCAAGACCTTGTCTAAAACACCAAGGGCCAGGGATGTAGCTTAGTGGTAGAGCCCTTGCCTAACATGTGCAAGGCCCTAGGTTTGATCCCCAGTACCATACACACACACAAAGTCACCAGATCCCAGAAAGGGGTCAGTGTCCCCTCAGAAAGACAAGGTATCCCTCCACCCCCTCCTAGAGGAAGTCGCAATTCCCATAAAACTAAGCACTGCTGGTCCCTGGGGGACCTACAGAGACTAGAGCCAGACTGCATTCAGGAGGGGCAGAAAAGGCTTCAGTGAGCACAAAACTGAAGAGCAGGAAAAAGAATAAAGGAGAGAGAGCCTTGGGGGGAGGACAGGATCTGAGTAGATGAGGAGGTAAGTGAGCAGTCAGTATGGAAGCAAGACTAGAGGCCCCACCTGGCAATGGCAGGAGGCCATAGCAAGAAATAGGCTCTAGCCTACATGACCTGGACAATGCCCAAGTCCAAGGATTCTTGAAAGCTACCCTGTAGATCTGGACCTGCCATCCCCCACATCCCCCCCACTCCACCCCTACCTGATCTCCTGCTTGTCCATACCCTCCCTACCTTTCAGAGGCTGCAATGCCCCGGTCCACAGTCTTGTGGGCTGCTAATAACAGAGTTTCCAGCAGGATCTTGGTGGCGCTTCCACCTTTCATCCGGGAGGAGCCGCTCAGACCCTCAGGCTGAGGAGGTAATGACACCCAGAGGAAGTGGTAGAAGAGGGAAAACCCTGAAGTTCACCCGTTAGCGACCCCTGGGCATGGGATGTGGTAGGTGACCTCTGGACATGGAATGGGTTGGTGACCCTTGGATAGGAATGTGGTTGGTGACCCCTGGGCATGGACACTAGTTAGCGACTCCTGAGCATGCCTTTGGTGGTACTGGTGGCTCCCAGTGTGCTGTGAGGAGGAGTGCTAGGGGTAGGGAGCTAACTGAAAGAGAGGAGACAAGGAAAGGGTCACCTCTGGTCATCCCTATGGTACATTCAGGACACTCTGGGAGGAAGTCACAATGAAAGTCACAGTGATTGGGGCTCTTGTTAGCAGGGTCAAGGGTTTTTCAGAGAGTGCTTTTCTTTCTGAAAACCCCCCTCCACCATCAAGTTTTGTGATAGTGTACTAATCCAAATACCATGTTTCACAGGCTTTAGTCAGACCCATAAAGCATCATTGAAATAGTACAGATTTGTAACACAGCACACCAAACCAAGATTGGGCAAAGAGAGTGATAAAAGCAGTGATGGAGGAAAGAAGATTGAAAGCCAACAAGTACATACAGAATAAAAGAGAGGTGAGCATAAAGGAGATAAATCTGTGGAACTCATGCATAACATTCAGATGAAGGAAGAGATCACAGTTGTCCCACCACTGGCACAGGGAGGCATGGGCAGAGCTTTGACTAAAGGTACATGGTGATAGTGAGATTCATCTACAACCCAGAGGAATAGAAAGAGCAGGGGGCCCAGAGGCTAAGATGGCCTGGCCATTATGGAAAGGATGTAGAAAGGCAAAGGAATGAAAATGCATCCCATTTTAAGCCCATATTTGAGATATATGGGAGACTGAATAAGACATAACAGTAGCTAGCCAAGCTGGGTGTTGGTGGCTCACATCTGTAATCCTAGCTACTTAGGAGGCAGAGATCAGAAGGATCATGGTTCAAAGCCAGCCCAGGCAAATAGTTCTGCAAGACCCTATCTCAAAAAACCCTTCGCAAAAACAGGGCTAGTGGAGTAGCTCAAGGTGAAGGCCCTGAGTTCAAGCCCCAATATCACACACACAAAACAAAGCTACTCAAAGCTGTTTGTACGCAGATAGAAAATAGCTCATTAATCAGAGACTGCCCCAGATATTGGAAGTGTTTAATGATTACTGACTTGAGATACAGCGTGGGAATAAAAGGTAAAACATTTTAAGGTGAAGTCAGGTGCCAGTAGCTCACGCCTGTAATCCTAGCTACTCAGGAGGATGAGATCAGGAGGATTGAGGTTTAAGGTCCATCTGAGCAAATAGTTCTCCAGACCCCATCTCCAAAATAACCAGAGCAGAATGAACTAGAGGAGAGGCTCAAGCAGAAGAGTTTCTGCTTTGTAAGTGAGAAGCCCTGAGTTCAAATTCCAGTCCCCCCCCAAAAAAAACACTTTAAGATGAGAATGTAAAGGAGAAAGTGGGATTACATTTAAAACATATTAATTAATGCACAATATCTGAAGAATTTAAGCAAGATGAACAGAACCTAAAATCCAAGGCCTTAAGCAGGTGGCAAACAATTGCATACCAGATGCGTGGGGGAGTTCATGGGACAAGGAAAGATAGATCCTACCCCGACTGCAGGATTGAGCACAAAAGCTTCCTGTTTCTCTTGCATTTTCTGCATGCGTTCTGCTATTTGCCGAAATGTTGAACTCCAGTCTTCAATGGGGTCATTTCTAGGGGACAGAGAGACACAGAGTTGGATGGATTGTCTGGGAAGATCTAAAGAAAAGGATCTAGCTGAGAGTTAGGATCAATGCCCCACACTGAGATTGGGGTCAGAGGTTAATACTCCATAGAGATATGCCTTGGAGCTCCAGACCCCATTTTTATCTCCCGCTCTTGTTTTCCTTGCCTCTTCAATCCCTATTTTGAAAATGTGTGTTGACTTGTATTTTGTGGAGCTTTTATAAACTGTCTCCAATCCCTTCTGAATTAATAATAATCCATTCAGCAAAGTAAGTCCAGAGCAAAGCCAACACTCAAGTTTAAAGTTCCAGCCAGAAACCAGAATCATATTGTATTCTGGTCCTAACATAAACCCCTGCTGTCATGGGCATACTAACCTTGCCCTTTATGGGCCCTCAGAGGAACGCCTGTCATCCAACTGTCAAGACTGCCACTTTATTTTCCATTTTAGGATCATTTAGAAGCCCTTCCCTGAAATGTATTCTGAAAATACCTCCAAGAAAAGAACCCTCACTATCTGAGGGAAGGATAACAGTGCAGTATGAAGTGTAGTACATAAGGGTCCTTGGTGAACCTTCCTTGAATAAATTAGTCAGGTAGAAAGCAATGTGCTAATGAGACAAGAGAGCTACAGGCTTGTTACCTGCTGGTTACAAATCATTCTCAGAGAATAAAGATTTGTAGTTCCTAGGTGATAATTTATGAATCAGTTGGTGTGATAGGACCTCAAAGAGCTACCTCTCCACATGGCATCCTGAACTTCCCCTATCATTCCATTCCTGCAAAGGTTTCATCTGTTCTTAAACTATTTTTATATTTCTTCTTCTGTATGACTTC
Organism: Castor canadensis; assembly: GCF_047511655.1. Classification (NCBI taxonomy): domain Eukaryota; kingdom Metazoa; phylum Chordata; class Mammalia; order Rodentia; family Castoridae; genus Castor; species Castor canadensis. The sequence goes on along the minus strand of NC_133397.1, from coordinate 23,274,294 downwards.
TAAGGCAGACAAGGTTCATGTATTTCATACCCTTTGTACAAAGTGCCTCCTATCATTTGTTCTCAGACTAGTTCTGAAACTTCCTAGAGACCCAAGAAAGAGGAGACTTAAGCAGAAAGGAGATAGTATCTATATTGTGTGAGCACCAGTGGCTCACACCTGTAATCCTAGCTACTTGGGAGGCTGAGCTCAGGAGACTGTGATTCCAGGCCAGCAAATAGTTCTAGAGACCCCATCTCCAAAATAACCAGAGCAAAACGGGCTAGAGTAGTGGCTCAAGCAGTATAGCACCTGCTTTGTGAGCATGAAGCCCTGAGTTCAAATCCCAGTCCCACCAAAAAATTAAAAATCAAGATCTCGAGACTTTGCTATGCATCAAAATCTACTGGGAGTTGTTTTTTAATAACTACCCATGTCTGGATACCACTTCCACCCTGAGATTCAGATTCAGCAGTTCTGGAGCAGAGCCCAACAATCTGTATTTTTTCAAAAGCTTCCCAGACGACTCTGAAGATCAGCCAAGTTTGGGAGTCACTGATTTAAGGAACAACTGGAAGGTCTCCATACCTACATTGTTTGAAATTCTTCATTTCACTTAGTCACAGCGCCTGAAATTAGCATCACTGCAGTAGATCTATTTTTGGTGAAGGAGACTCCTCCATGCAAAGGATCAGGGTTAAAAGTATCTCAGACTTGTTTACACCTTCATATGAATTAAACTACAAGCCTAGAGTCTGGAACTAGGAAGAGTACCTCAGAAAGAACCTGCTCATCCCCCTCCCCAAGACCTCCAATAACTACACAAGGCTGCTCTAAAGTAATCAAAAACCCTTTGGTGCAATGGCTCCACCAACAAGAAGCCTTCAGTGTCAGCCAGTAGTCCATTCCAATGGTTTGTTTACCAGTCCCTCCAAACCTAGCTGTGCATCAGAATTTCCAGGGATGCAGCTGGGCATGGTGGTACATGTTTATAATCCCAGTACTCAGGAGGCTGAGGCAGGAGGATCGTGAGTTTGAGGCCAGCCTTTGGGGTTCATAGTGAGTCCAAGGCTAGTTTGAGCTATGTAGTGAGACTGTGTCTCAAAAATACCTCCCCGCAAAATCTCCAGAGATGCCTTAAAGAAAAAAGGCTGGCAGAATGGCTAGGCAGGTAGAGTGCCTGCCTAGCAAGCGTGGAGGCCCTGAGTTCAAACCCCAATACCCTCCCTCCAATATATAAATTTTAGTATCTTACCGCAAACCAACAAAAAAAATTTTTTAAACAATCTCCAAGCAACTCATGCACTACATCCGTGCACTATTGATCTAACATGTTGACTTTGAGATCAAAATGTCCATTTAGGGCTGGAAGTGTGGCTCAAACCATAGAGAGCCTGCTTTGCAAGGTGAAACCCTGAGTTCAAACCCCACTCCCACCAAAAACAAATGTCCATTTAGGGAGACAATAAGAGGGAGGTAATTTTGTAACTCAGGGAAGGAAGAGGGGGGGACATCCAAGTAGCCAGAGAGGAACAAAAGGGTGCCTGGAATGAGGCAGAGCAGGGCATGAAGATGAGAGAACTGAACAAGAAGTAGAAGTAGGTGGCCCTTTGAAAGTCACTGCTACTACTTTTAAAAGATGCTCAGAATCACCCCACATGAAAGTACATATCTTTGGGATATACATTTTCCTGACCTCATTTTTTTCCTCCTGTTTTTTTTTCCTTGCCTCTTTAATCCCATTCATTCAATTTGAATGTGTGTTGACTTGTATTTTGTGGAACTTTTATAAATTGTCTTCGATCCCTTCTGAAACAAGGTAAGAATTATTAAATAAACCAACCAAGGTGGGGGGAACATGTAAGCATAGGGATACCTCATGTTTGTTATAATATTCTGAGATTTGGCAAACAAGACCATATCCATCTGTCCTCTCCTCTGTGATTGTACTATAGACTTTGACATGTCCCCTCCCACGTTCTCCTAGGGCTGGCCAGTCAATACAGAAGGCTCACCTGGCCATGCTCACTGGATTGAAACCAACCAGGACTGGCAGGAAGACATCTGTGTGATCCATGCAGTAGTCCATCTGGCCTGCCACAAAGGGAGCCTGATGATAACAAGAAAGGAGACCATGATGGAAGAATTATTCTGAATGTAGTTCAAGGCCAGCATGCATCAGAATCTCCTAGAGTGCTTGTTAGAAATGTGAATTCCAGCCAGGTATGGTGGCTCACACCTGTAATCCTAGTAAGCCTTGGGAGGCTGAGATCGGGTGAATCATAGTTCCAGGCCAGCCTGGGCAAAAAAAAGCTCATGAGACCCCCATCTCAACAGAAAAATCTGGGAGTGGTAGCATATGACTATCATGCTGGCTACTGAAGGAAGCTTAAACAAAAGAATTGCAGCCCAGGCTTGTCAGGTAAAAAGAGAGACCTTATCTTAAAAATAACCAGAGCAGAAAGGGCTAACAGTATGGCTTAAGTAGTAAAGTGCCTCCCTAGCAAGTGTAAAACACTGAGTTCAAACCCCAGTATCACCAAAAAAAAAAAGAGAGAGAGAGAAAGAAATAGAAAAGAATGTTTGTTCCTAGGCCCAAATTTGAAATGGGGACACATTTTTAACAAGTACCCCAAGGGTAGTAAATTTTTAAAAAGTTCCTCCAAGGAAATCTTCCACATGGCAAAGTTTGAAAACTACTGAACTAAATTTCAAATTCCTTGTACTAGGACCATGGCTCCAATGATTGAGGACTTGCCTAACGAGCATGAGGCCACAAGTTGAATGCCAAGTACCGCAAATAAACAAACAAACAAGTAAATAGAAAGCTCCTTTAAGTCAACATCCTGGTTCTCTTTCCATACCATCCACTGCTGGATGTAGTTTTCTTCTCTTTGATGTCTTAAAATTAGAGAACTAAAGAGTTGACGGGAAACTTGGTAGGGAGGGGGGGCACCTAGTCCAGTGCTTCTCAAACAAACTATCTGTGAGTTGTGTTAAAATGCGAATTTGAACTTAGTGGGGCCTGAGGTCCTGCCTTTCTCACAAGTCCCAGGTGTTGCTGGTACAGGGACCATAGTTCAAGTAGCAAGGGACTCATTTGGGGGTCAGATTCTTCTGTGAAGGGCTTTGGAGGCCCTTTGATCTCTGCCCAACTATTCAACCCTAGGGTTGTAGCACAAAAGAAGCCATAGACTGTATGTAATCACAAAAGGCAACGTGCCAGTAAAACTTTATTTAGAAAAACAAGCTTCTGGCCACATTGGCTGCCAGCATAACATACTGACCCCTGAACTAGTCTATCTTGATTTTGATGGATCAATACTTGGTTACCCTGAGATAGGGTCCTTTCCCCTCTTCCCATATCCATACAGTTGGATCCACATTAGTAAAACTAAAATAAAAATTCCCTGTGGAAATTTTCTGTTTTCTAATGCCCTCCTCATCAATGTGCCTTCATGCTGTCCATTCCCAGCCCCGTCCTCCTTGTAAAATTGATGCGCTCCACCCGCCTTCATACTTACAGACAGTCCCGCTGAAATGCCAATGACAATCACTTTCTTCTTCCCAGAAGCCACCTAGGAGAGGATGGGAAAGGTACAAATCTATTGTGATTATATCAAGGCCAGGGCCAAGGATGGGAACAGGCTTTGGCTGAATGTTGGGGCTACTGTCCCCATGAAAAGGAACAAAGGTCTCTGGTTGAGTATGAGTGGAAGGAACAAACCTTCTTCAGTTCCTCAATTCCATGCAGGGCACTATCTTCTGTCCCCTCCCTAGAGGCCACCACAGACCTAAGAGGGCAGACACAAGGTCACTGGCACTGGTTGGGAAGCAGACACCTATGGTTTATTAGGGAAGGTCACACTGAGAGAAGGAAATGAAAGAAAACTATCATTGAATGAGTACCTACGTTTAGACATCATGACAGAGTTGAAGAACTCAGATGCCTACAAGGGCCAGTCAGAAATGGGTAAAATGTAAGGTAATAAGGAATGGTGGGGACTGCAGCATTTTGGGTATAATCTTTGTCTAAAGTTATTCAAGCCAAGCAAAACATTCATGCCAAGTTGACTCACCTGTCACCTCCTGAAATGAGGTAGGTGTAAAGAGGTTTTTGTCCTAGACCTTTCATTAGCTGGTTAAAGGAGACCTGCCGAGAGGGAGAGGATGTAAAGAGGTAATGATAGTGAAGGAACAATTAGCTTGAATTTTCAACTCCTACAGGGCAGAAGCCATAGGCTGATTCTCTTAGGCCAGAACTTGACACAGTCCTACTTGGAATTCCTACTTGGAATCTGCCACTTAAGATGCAACTTGGATTCCATGCTACTTAATTGCAGTGTATCGAATTATGTTTGCATATAGAATAAACTGTGGACAGCAAAGAAAGGATGCAACTTAGAGATGATTAGTTAGGGATGTGTGGGATGTAGAGACATTAGTAATAGACTGGTGGGCTCCAGCGGGGTCAGGAGAAATGGGACTCCATGGTGGGATCTGGCTTTTGGAGGATGAAGAGCGAGGCACGGAGCACAGGTTTAGTGAGGGGTCCCCCTGGTAACTTACCTATGATGAGCTTTCTGGTTCAGGGGGTCAACCCCAGGGGGAGCAGCAAGGAAGATGGGGATCAGGGTACTCACCGACATAAGGAATGCCATCCGGCCAGAGGTGCCTCCTCCACTCAGTACCACCAGCCCCCCATCTGGATCCTGAGGAAGGAAAGCTGTTATTCCCAGCTCAGGTAGAGGGAAGAATGTTCTTTTCTTTGTCACTTATGGAAAAGGACTTAGAAGGTCTCCTTATTCCTCTTCTCATTCAAAACTGAACAAAACTAAGGCCATGTGGTGTAGCAAAAAAGCACTGGATTGGAGAAAGAGCTTTCAGTTTGACCCCCATCTCTACTTTAGCTACTTATTTAATCTCTTACTTATTCCAGACAGGACTGACAGCTGTTTTGTCAACTAAATAAAAATAAATAATAAAAGCAGCATTATCCAGCAATTATCAGCTGGGTACATTTGGGCCAGCAACTGTGATTAGCCTGAGCATTTATTTTCTCATCTGAAAAAAAAAAAGACAATAACACATTTCACAGGTTTTTGCAAGGGTAATAGGAATGAAAGTGCACTGTCAATTATAAAATATTATGCATCTAGCAGTTATTATTATAATTGATATTGATGAATAAGATGACAGTAAGAATCCAATAGGGAGAACCGAAAGACAGAGAGAGAGAGAGAGAAACAGAGAAAGAGAGAGAGAGAGAGAAAGAAAGTGTAGGGTAAGTCTAGAGCAGATGAAGGTTTGTACCTTCAGAACTTCCTGAACCTTCCCAGCCACTTGCACCATGGTGGTCAGAACTGATTCACTGTACAGTCGCTGTAGGGAACAAGCAGGAATCAGAAGCAAGAAAAAAGGAGGATGGCAGACTGGGATGGGGGGAGGAGGAGGGTCTCAGGGTTTCCAAAATCATGAGCCGTACTGGGGGAGAGCGGAGGTTGTGACAGGATTAGGTTGGCATCTGAATTTGCAGTGTCATGGGGAAGGGTCTGGGTCACCTGGTATGCAGGCATGGCTTGCCCCTCCTCCTGGAAGATCTCAGCATCACACTGCCCCAGCAACTGAACAATTTTTCCAGCATCTGCTTTGTCCAAGTTCCGGGTCAGTGGGTTTGACTTCTCTGTGATTGGCACGGCTGCCTCATACCCAGACAACTAGAGAAGAGGGGGACCCAGATGGGGGCAGGAAGCCAAAGCCTGTACATGCCTGCTGCACTGGAGGTGGGAGTGGTGAGAGGCACAGTGTTTGAAGACACACAAACACATGCACACACCAGGAACTTAGCATGTACTTGGTTTCACAGGCCTGTAAGGGAAGGAAGATCAGGAGGGAAGATAAGAAGAAAGGAGAAGGAAACAGAAACCCAGTGTGGAGGGAAGGACAGATGAAAAAGGATTCTAGGAATCAGTGCAGAAGGCCAATATCAAGAAAGACCAGCTGGGCTTGGTGGCAGACATTTTAATCCCAGCATTCCTGCTGAGGCAGGAGAATCAGGAGTTTGAGGCTACCCTGGGCTGCATAGGAAAACTGTCTGAAAAAAAGGTGGCACGGCGCGGGGGGGGTGGTCTCACCTCCCATTCTCCAGGTTCTGGAGTCTCAATCACATGTTGAAACCGTTTTGTGCCTGGCATGGTCCTGTGCTGTGAACACAGTGTCCTGCCTGTCTCTTCAGCCACACGAACTCTTCTGGTCACAATGACTCTGCTTCGAGTTGGCAGGGCCTTATCTCAGCCACAGAGATGATTAACCCACGAACTGTGGCCTCTCTGAGCACCACCCCCTGCACCTCTACTTTTCCTGGCCCCCAGCCTTCTGGGGAAGTTTTGGGGTGTCCTCTTTGCCGGCCTCTGCTTTACTCCCAAAGAAAAGGACAAGAGGTTCATTACTGTTGTCCTCCAGGCACAGTGCCTTCTTCTTCTGAAGGCCTGGAGCCTGGGAGTACAGGACAGCACCCACACGAGGGAGAATCCCTGGGCAAGAATGCTTTGAAACCAGGATGCCCCAGTAGGTCAGAGATCAGGGTCCTGGGGTCAGCAGAAGTCAGAGGACCTGGCCATGGCTTGATCACATGCTCAACACACATAGTCCCTCCCTGCCCCACTGGCCCATTTTACCCTCTCAGAAAGCAGGCAAGAGAAGCTTCAGAGCCCCAGGTGTGCATACACTGATACGGAGATCACAAAGGAAAAATGCTGCCGAAATAGAAACACAGCAGTGAGAAGTAGGGCCAGAGAATCTGCCCTAAATACAATTAGCCAGCATCTATTTTCTCTGAGCTAGGCACTTTTCACATACAGTACTTCATTTTGTACATCAATACTAAGAAGTCAATTTTGACACCCTCATTTTTCAGATGATCAAACAGGCTCAGAGAAGTTAAGTTGGTTGCTTAAGATCACATAGCTGGCTGAGCACCTGGTCTTTCCAGATTTCATACTCAGCCAAAGCATGAAATAATTTAAGGGTTTACATGTTTATTGAACGAGTGCAACAACTAAGAAGTAAATTAATATTCATTCACATCGTAATGTTAAGATGTATAACCCTGTGAGGTTTCAAACACTGTGCTGTACAGGTGGGAAACCTGAGGCGCAGGTTAACCAATTTGTCTGAGAGAGAGAGAGAGAGAGAGAGAGAGAGAGAGAGAGAGAGACAGAGAGAGACAGAGAGAGAAACATGAGAACCCTATGTCTTTGCTCTTTAATTGTCCCTATAAGCCCAGCATTCTTAACAGTCACTATCTCCAGCTCTTACCATAATGTCAGGCACATAGGAGATGCTCAGAAAATATGTACAGAATAAATGAAAGGATGATTGAGAAAGCGAAAGGAATTAAATCAGTTTATGAATGGGAAGCCTACTTAAAAGCTGACGCAGTCTACAAGAGATTGTTAAAACAATTATTATCTCGATCCCTCTGTCTCCTCTCCTCTTAGTGCCCTCCAGCACCGTAGGTGGTATTCCTCCTCCCAGCTTGGCTAATTCCACCAGGGGAAGGAAGGGCTCTCCCAGGTGCCCGGGACCCTCGCACCTGCATCTCTCTCCGCGTCCCCGCCGGCTCCACGGCTTGAGCAGGGAGAGAGAAGGGCTGGGGGCCAGGAGGCCGCCATTGGGAGGGTCGTGGGAGGAGCCGGGAGAGAACCCGGTGGGGGGAGCCGGAGGGGGATGACGGCGACGAGAACCCCGGCGGGGCGGGGCGGGCCCGCGCGTCCCGGCCCGGTTGCGGCGGAGCGCGCGGGGCCAGCTCTGCAGAAGGCGGCGGCTGGCTGGCCGGGACGGTCACATTCCGCTGCAGGAGCCGGCTTCACAGCCGCACTGCCCTCCCACACCGGGGACCCAGGCCAGCGGGCAGATCGCGCGGGCAACGCCCCCTGCTCCGGGGCAGACCGCGCGGCCCGGGCGAGCTCTGGGGGCGCCGCAGACCCGCGCCCACTCCGCCTCTGCGCTCTGCCCGCAGCTCGGCCCGCGCTGCCCGCCTCGCCGGGCCCGCGCCGGGATGGGGTAGGGGCAGCGCCACAGTCGGGCGATGGGCCGCCCTCTGGGCATCGAACAGCCCCCCGAGGCCTGACGGACCGCGAGGACCGGGGGAGGTGGGTGTGGGCAGGGCGGACAGAGCGCCCGGGGCGCCAGGGTTATGCGGGGGCAGGGAAGGCGTGGGAAAGAAAATGGGCTGCTGTGGGCCATGGAGAGCCCCGGGGAACCGTGCGTCTGGGCACTGCTTGACCTCCACAACTCCTGCCTCCTCCAGGAGCCCCGCCTGGATGTCAAGCGAATGCCCCAGTGCCCCGCAGCCGACTCGGTGGGGACCATGGCTTCGCTGATGCCCCTCTCCCCTTATCTAAGCCCAACGGTCCTCCTGCTGGTCAGCTGTGACCTGGGCTTTGTGCGAGCAGGTGAGTAGAGAGGAAGGGGGGGCGGGGGAGTCAGCCAGAGCTAGTGTGGGGGTAAAACCTGTTACCCTGTTAACTAACACCCTGACACCCACAGACCGACCTCCCTCTCCTGTGAATGTGACGGTCACTCACCTCAGAGCCAACTCGGCCACTGTGTCCTGGGACGTCCCAGAAGGCAACATCGTCATTGGTTACTCCATTTCCCAGCAAGTATGAATCACCTTTCTGCTTCCCCAACCTGTGTCCTTGGATCTTTGAACATTCCTTGGGTTACCTTCACCCTCTAAACTCCTTCCCAGAGGTTGAGGAGTCTGGGAGCTGGTGTTTCCCCCCACTCCCTTGGAGTGCTTGGATGTTCCAGACTCCCCAGTTGAGTCTTGTGACTAGGGACTGGGGTGACTGCTGCCCTCCTCTCCCATCTTCTACCTGCAGCGGCAGAATGGCCCTGGGCAGCGTGTGATCCGGGAGGTGAATACTACCACTCGAGCCTGTGCCCTCTGGGGCCTGGCTGAAGACAGCGACTACACAGTTCAGGTCAGGAGCATTGGCCTTCGGGGAGAGAGCCCCCCAGGGCCCCGGGTGCACTTCAGAACTCTCAAGGGCTCTGATCGGCTGCCCTCCAACAGCTCCAACCCAGGTGAGGGTCTCTGCTAGAGGAGTCTCTTTTTTTTTTAACCTTTTCTTTACTTCCCCAAGGCAAGTAACAGTCTAGTTTAGATGAATAGAAGGATGATTTAATTCATTGTACTGCCAGGAAAGGAAGGAAAAACAGGTGGGCAGGGACCAGCTATAGACAAGCTGCTAATGAATCTTTTGGGGGAAGGGCTTTTAAGCTTCCTTTCACCCAGTGTCACATCACATCAGCTGCAGCCTGCATGAGTGAATTCTGCACCTCAGCTGCAGCCTGCATGAGTGAATTCTGCACCTTGACCTGCCTCTTGGTGTCTAACCATCTGTCCACCAAAGCCTTCCTCCCAGAGAAGAGCCCCTACAACTCTAGGGGCAGCACTACACAAGGTCCAGCCTGACTAATCCCTGGTATCTCCATTCTGTATGTGACATAGCTTTCTAGCAGGTCATCTATAATAGGAGTCTGTCTCCTCTCTCCTTAGGTGACATCACAGTGGAGGGTCTGGATGGAGAGCGACCACTGCAGACAGGAGAAGTGGTCATCATTGTGGTGGTGTTGCTCATGTGGGCTGGTGAGTAAGAAACTGGATAGGCAACCTGGGTCTTAGAGAGTGAGACTTGGTGAAGGTAGGAGGTGGTGAAGGCTTTCTGTCGGGAGAAAAGAGAGTGACAGAAATTGAGTGGGGAAAATGGTTAATCAGGACAAGTTTGAGGAGAATGAGTGGAAGCTGTTGAAAGGCCATAGATGAAGACTGGAGTTGAAGGATTTTCTTCTTGGATTTTCTAGAAGTTGTGCAGGTATCACAGATCTGTGAGTGGAGAGGTCAAGGTCAAGGCTCAGATGGTATTGTTGTCTTTCAGCCGTAATTGGGCTATTCTGCCGCCAGTATGACATCATCAAGGACAATGACTCCAACAACAACCCCAAGGAGAAGGGGAAGGGACCGGAACAGAGTCCTCAGGGAAGGCCAGTGGGGACAAGACAGGTGATGTGAGGACCAGTGAGGGTGGGAAGGGTGACTTGGGTGCAGAGGAGCATCCAGGGAAAGGGAAAAGGCAAAAGAGGGCCAGAAAAGGGGGGAGAAGGGAAGGTCTAGGATGGAAGAGGCTAGAGAGTAAGGGTGGTACCTATTACTTTCTTGAAATTAGAAACCAGGTCATTTTCTTCCACAGAAAAAGTCACCATCCATCAACACCATCGACGTTTGAATGAAGAGCGTTTGAGGGAAGAAAGAGAACCAGAAGAGAAATTCGCTAACAACTTGGGGATGGGGATGGGGATGGGGTCAGGGAGAGCCTGATAGTGAGCTTCTCGAGACTCCCAGAGAGTAATGCACTCCTACAATCTCAGGCTGGTGCCCGTCCTCTTTCCATTGTGAGCAGGGCCAGAAGGTAGGTCTGTTAGAGTCTGGACCCCTGGACCTAGGAGTGGATATCAGATGGGACATCTCCTCCCATCACCCAGGTCCAGGGAGAGTAACTTGTTCAACCCTGTCCCATTAGGTCCCAAATAGGGGCCCCATGTCACTTACATCAGGACTCTTGGCATCCCCAGCTGCCCCCACATCTTGCTTGTGATCCTCAGAGAGGGGTGTTTCTGTGGCTACTCACCCTCCTCCAGCGAATAAGAGGAATTGTCTGGGCCTAGAGACAGATGCTGCACTGCACTACTCCAATGTCTTCCACGGAGCCTCTGGTGCTCCCCCCTCACCTGGCAGCCCCTCCAGCTGGCTGGTGGTCTCACCCCTGGGACATTTTTCCAATAAAGGTTCTTGGACAAACTGGAGCTGACTGTATGGTATACTCTATAGTATGCTGAAGATATCTCCCCACCTTGTCTCTCTCCTGACTCTCCAAGGGCCCTTAACACCACTACCAACTTACAGAAGCAGGTTTATGGTAGAGTGTTTATGTCGATGTCAATGCTTCAGCTTAAAATGGGTAAAGAAGGTCCAGGGAGAAGGAGTATAGGAAACTAGAGCCCTCATTTCTTTTACTTTGTTGGGTGAGTAGGGGGAAAAGGAGAAGAAAAAGATGTTAAGTACTTCCTGTGCCAGTGGAAACTACATTACATCACCTAAGAGGACCAGTAGCTTTTTTTTTTTTTCACTGCTTGCATCACTGGCCCAGCTCCTCGCCGTTCATTCTGACATCTCCATCACACCTTGGCAAATAGTCAGACAAGGACTGAGCAGAGTCCTGGGAACTAAGGAAAGAGAAGCTACACTAATGAATCCCTTGGTGCCATGTGCCCTTCCTGCCTTTGTTTTCCCTTTCATCTCTCTCTGTCTCTGCTCATTCAAAGTCAATAATAACTGTAATGCACAAATGAGATTATATCACATCTGTCACCATGTCCAGAGGAAGAGTCTGGAAATAAAACCTAGGGGCCAGGACTCCCCTGCCAAAAGAATAATTTGGGCCCTAGGACCTATCTGTTTCCTGTGAAAATAGGGGCTTTCCTCCACTCTTTCCTAATTTCCAATAGGGAATTGGTGGCAGTGAGAGAAATACTTGTTGACATTGGCAACCACTGTCCGAGAGAAGCTTCAGGACTCAGAAACTGTCTGGAGAGCATGTGATACACTTCTGGGAGGGTTATTGGTCTTCCTAACCTTAGATCACTCTAGAGGAGGCTTATGAATGGCTCTTTTTCTGCATTTCAGTCTCCCTGGTATGTTACAAGAAATTAGACCAAAAATTCTGAAAGGGACCCCAGTCCAAAGAAAGATCAGGAAGACTATCTTTTCTACTTAACCAAGCTCCAACCCCAGGTATCACAAGACTTAACTTTAACCTATCAGGTGAGCCATGCTCTGGTCTGTCCTCTACCCTGACCCATAAAAGCATCCAGTCTACTCAAGGAGTCTTGAACTCATCATTACCCAATGGCCAAATAGGATTCCAAAACACCCCTCAGAGTCTGGAAATCATTTCTTGGGACAGGAGTGTTACAGACTATAGTAGCTCGGCATGAAGACAGTGAGCTAAGACTTGAGAAGGACTATAAAGGGGATTCAAATCTACCAGCTCTAGGTTGAATCCCAATTCCACACTTTCCAGGCTGTGTTAACTTCACAAGTGACCCCTTTAATTGTAGATCTCCTGTTACATAAAATTGGACTAGTAATAATGCTAATCCTTTCAAAAGGTGTTTTTGAGATTAAACAATACAATGCATGCACAACATTTTGCACAGTACCAGGCATACTAAGTATTCACTGTTAACTATCAGTATTGGCCTGTGATCCTGAGCAAGTCACATAATTTCTTTGGGTTCAATTCTGTTAACTGCCTTTGCCTGTCGTAGGAACTGCCTTGCTTTCCCTTACAGTGTGATGACTAAAACAGTGCGCATGTGACTACGTTGTCGTAGATCAAGGAGCAAGAAAGACAAGGATTGCGATTACGATTACGTAGGACCTCGAATGCGCCTGAGGCTTGTGGGCGGGGCTTGATCTTGGGTTTGCATATAGCCACGGGATTGGTCAAGGGCAGGATCTATCAAACCATCTCGTGGTCCCGCCCTAGATCTCATTGCGCTTGCGCGCGTCCTATTTGCTTCGCGGTGAACCCACGACGTGACCTTGTGACGTCTTTTGCGTTCCCGTCGCATTTGCGTCAATGGCTGGCGCCGCGGCTGCTTGGCGGGTTGTCCAGGTAACCGCGGGAGTTGTCGCTGTCTGGTAGCATCTGAGAGACAGGTGTGCGTCATGCAGTTGAAGCACCTGAGGACCCTGCTGAGCCCTCAGGTGAGGAGTTACGTGCCTCTTCCCTCCCCTGGCCACTGTACGTTCCTAGAAAAGTGGGGGAACCGAAGTTTACAATGTTGAGCGCCTACTATGTGCAGAAAATTGTCAGATAGTTGTGATCCAGACTCTGCTCGGTCGATACAGCTTTCAGTAGGCGAGATGGACCTCTAACGCCCGCAGCTTTCATTGCATTTCATGCATCAGTTGTGCACCGGGCCCCGAGCTGGGGCTCTAGATTTGGATCTAAGGGATCCAGATCCACCCGCGTGACTGCTCTGCCTTCAAGAGGCGCATCCTAGAGAGAGAGCGCACGTGCAGACAACGAACATAAATCTACACTGAGTGAAATAAGCACCTTAGGTGCAAACCCTAAAAAGGGGAGGGTGGAAGACTGAATCTTCATGCTGATGAAGAAACATTACGGGCTCTGGAATGAGAGCAGAATTCAGGTTCTGGCATCACCACTAGATTGACCAAATGACCTGATGTCTCTGGCTTTCCTTACCACACAGCCTCTCTGAGCACGCCACCAACATCCTCATTTGGAAAATGACAGCAATAACAATAGCAGCTGTAGGAGACTTGGGAGAGAGAGTTAAAGTAATGTACACAAAAGAGCACCGTAAACTGAAAAGCACTGTGAAAATTAATAGAAAAAAGAGAAGGCGATTCAAAGTTAAAAAGAGACTAGCCAAAGCTAATAAGATTGTTTAATGTATGCCAGGGAAACATAATTAATGACGTTAGGTTGTGACTTACGGAGTCAGGCATACCTGAATTTAAATATTGATTCCACCACCTACAAACCGTGTGTGTAAACTCGAGCAAATTACTTAACCTTTTGGTGCCTCATTTTCCCATCTGTAAAAAGGGCATAATAATAGCATCTACCTCAAAATTATGAAGTGAAATGAGATGATGCCTATCAAAAATCCCTACTCTATGGTGTTTGTTAAAGGTTAGCTTCTATTACTCTAGTCCCTACACCATTTAATCCTCATGAAAATCCAATACAATGTACTTGCATGTTGTACAGAAAGAAGAATTAATTGATTATGGGACTCAGGAATGCTTCACAGAGAATGTGGCATTGGGAGAACAGAAGAAATTAGGACAAAAGAGGGTTGTGCTCCTTGCTCAGAATGCTGCCCCTGAAACGTGAAATTTGAAAATTCCTTTGCCTTAATGGAAAAATTGGAAATAGAATCCTTCAGTCCCTTAAAATAAGATGATGTCATGATGCAGGTAGGGCCAGATGCACAGGGTTGGGCACAGCCATAAAAGAGGATAATCAGCCAAGGCTCATGAGGAGCTCTCAACCCTTCTAATGTAATGAAGAATTGGAAGATGACAGTGGTGGTGTGACTATTTTCTGGTTCTGGTTTGAGGATTTGAGTGAAAAGAGCCTTTTTACTTCCAATTTTGGAGTTAAGTGGGTTAGGAATTAAAAGTGACAATAATTTAAGCAAGAGCAGTAGTGCCCTGGTAATTAATCAAACAATTGGAGCAGTCGCTATTCTTTTTAATTTCATGAAGGGAACCTTATGAAGTGGTAGAGCACTTGCCTATAGCAGGTGCCAGACCCTTGATTCAATGTCAGAATCATAAAGGGCTAGAGCTGGTAGTCAGAGGGACAGTTATACCGTAAGAATAATTCCCTGTGCCAGTTGCTGTTAGTTCAAACCTGTAATCCTAGCTACTCAGGGACAGAGATTAGGAGAATTGTGGTTCTGAGCCAGCCCAGGCATACAGTTCCCAACACAAGAAAGGGCTGGCAGAGTGGCTCAAGTGGTAGAACACCTGCTTAGCAAGTGTGAGGTCCTGAGTTCAAATCCCAGTACCACCAAAAAAAATTCACTGGAAGATGACCACTTCTAACTTGGGCTCCTGTGAAGTAGGTACTTAAGAGGGGAAAAAGTGACATTGTCCATCCTAAGTCTAAACTAATTATTTTATTCACTATCACAAGACTTTCACTATCTCTTCCTTTCCTGCCAAATAAGCCCACATTCCTTTGCCTGGCTGGAAAGACCCTTCATGAGCTAATTTCATTCAAATTTTCCTGCCTACTTCTCTGTTCTATTTGCAAGGTATTTTCAGTTACTTTTTCTTAACTAGAACTTGCCTTTGTTCATGCTCATTGCATCTCAAGTAATTTCCCACTCAGTTGCATCCATTCTTTAATGCTTAATTTTGATTATTTAAGCATAAAATTATCTCAGACTTCTCCAAATCATTATAGCACTTTGTATGTACTTGTAGGAAAAATTTCCTATTTTGCACCATCTTATGAGATATCGAGGCAGGATTTATGTTTTGCTCTTTAATTCTCTTTCAGCCCTGGCCAAATGCATTTTCCAGTAACACATTAATTACTCAAAAGTATTTATGAATGGCTAAAGACTAAAACTTATCAGGCCATTGAATTTATTTTAGTAGCAGACCTGGGATATGAGGGAACAAGGAGGCCATTACAGGCATACATTGGTACAGTCAGTGTAGTGTATTTGCATCATGAGTCTTTAAAAGCACATTTCTCTCACAGTACAGGAGCTGATGGCCTTGAAGACCAGGAAGGATCAGAGCTATCTTTTTGTTTTAAGGAAAGAACTGTAATAGGAAAAAAAAGTGAACCAAAGTCACACTAGATGTAATGGAACTGGAAATGCTTTTGACATTTTTGACCAGCACCTGCATTTATTTTACTTCTTTTCCTCTGCAGGATGGAGCCGCAAAAGTGACCTGCATGGCCTGGTCACAGAACAATGCCAAATTTGCTGTCTGCACAGTAGACCGAGTGGTGTTGCTGTATGATGAGCATGGGGAGCGGAGAGATAAATTCTCTACCAAACCAGCTGACATGAAGGTGAAGAGTACTTGTGTGTGCCTTAACCTGTTGATGGGTCCTTACAAACCTGGAAAACTTCTTAACCCACCTCCTAGCCATGGCTTACCCCTCTTTCTTTCAGTATAAATCCCTTGGTCTTGTTAGAGCATGTGTCTTTCATTCTTTTCTCTTTCATATATACTCATCATTTCTTCTTTTTGTTTTTACTCCTAGTATGGCAGAAAGAGCTATATGGTAAAGGGCATGGCATTTTCTCCTGATTCCACTAAAATTGCCATAGGACAGACTGACAACATCATCTATGTCTACAAGATTGGAGAAGATTGGTGAGGATAGAGACTGGGGGTGGGGAATGGCCCAAAAAAACAAGAGGCAGGCATGAAAAATCCCACACTGGCGAAGGAATAGGGAGGATGAGAAGGCAGGCTAAAGCATAAAAGGTAGAGACTTTCTGGAATCTGTTTTCATTGCTTTCATGCCTTTGCCTGTCTCACATATTCTGGAATCCCATCCCTGGAAGAATCAGCCTAAGATAAGCAGAAGGCTCTGAGAGCCAGACACATACCTATGACCAACTCCTAGTACTGTAAATAAAACAAAAGAAACAAACAGAAGGCCCCTCAAGATCCTGAGATCCAGTGTGATACTGTATCATTGCTATCGTTCTAGAGCTTCTTAAACTCCCTCTCTTGCCTCTTTTCATGGTTCCTACAGAGGAAATGCTACTGAGTCAAGAAATGTATCTGGTCTTTCTTCCCTGTCATAAGCATCATTTTTAGTAATTTATTTTATGGAAGTGGTTTTTAATATGTTTTCCCTCCTTTCCTTTGGCAGGGGTGACAAGAAAGTCATCTGCAACAAGTTCATCCAGACGGTAAAGTTCAGACCAGTCCCTGGGAGCTTAAGATGAGCAAACATGTATCAATGTCTCTGCTTGTAAATGTAACCAGGAGTTGTATTTTCTAATATCTGGACCTGACTTGTCCTACTGCAAGGATGTTGTTGCCTGGCTGCTCATGGTCATCTCCTTTCCTCCTAAGAGTCTAGTTATACCCCTCTTACTCATTCCCTCCCTGTAGAAGACTAGGATGGTAGTATGTGGCCTGGTATCCAGGTTGTTATAAATGTGCTAACCCACACAGACAGGATTATTTTTATACCCTTCCCTCCCTCCCTCCCTTTCTAGCTGCCTACCTACCTCCCCTCCTTCTTTCCTTTCTTTCTTCAGTATTGGGATTTGAACTCAGGGGCTTGAGCTTGCTAGGCAAGTGCTCTACCACTTGAGCCATACCCCAGCCCCTTCTTTTCACCATTTCTTTTGGACAGAGTGCTGTTACTTGTCTGCAGTGGCCTGCAGAGTACATCATTGTCTTTGGACTGGCTGAAGGCAAGGTAAAGGAGGGAAGGGAGACACAGGAGCAGTGGTAGGTGGGGATAATGGGTCAGGAAAGAGGAAGGTGGTTTGTTTTCTCCCTTAGGACCAAATTTTGTACTAGAGGAGACTGCATAGTGACCAGTTTTGTGTGTTTGGTATTTTTCCTTTTTTTCTTAGGGTCTAGGCACTGCTAGGCACCAGTGACTCTGCCTATAATCCTGGCTACTCAGGAGGCAGAGATCAGGAAGATCTTGATTTCAAGGCCAACCTGGGTTACATAGAAAGACGTTGACTCAAAAAAAAAAAAAAAAAGAAGAAGAAGAAGAAAAAGCCTAACTAGACTTATATCTATTCTCCCATTTTCAGGTTCGTTTAGCAAACACTAAAACTAATAAATCATCTACCATCTATGGGACAGATTCTTACGTGGTGGCGCTGACAACCAAGTAAGTAAGAAAGAGTATATCACAAGAGCTTAGAAATGTTGGGGAAAAGCTATGGGGAAGTCTTGACTGGGAGACCATAGTGTAAAAGATGGGAAGGTCTGGTAGCAGGAACTACAGGTGGGGTAGTGATTGACAGAGAAAAGAGACTTTCTTACACAGATGGAATAATCTCTTTCTCTATTTTTCTCCTTTCCTCCTTTTCCCCATTTTTAGTTGCTCTGGTAAAGGGATTCTCTCTGGTCATGCAGATGGTACCATTGTTAGGTATTTCTTTGATGATGAAGGCTCTGGAGAGTCACAGGTATGAATAAAGGATGCTTTGGGAGAGAGGTGAAGGGAATTCTAAGAGCCTCCTGAAAGGAGGTTAAACATTTAAGGCCCTACAATTGAGGAAATAAGGGAGAAGGCTGGAGGCATGAGATCTCAGGGAGAGAGATAGTTGGATGCCCCCACAAAGAGGATTTGTGTTTAGGAAGCCAAAACTTACTATTTATAAGAAGGCATGACTCAGGTAGAAGGGACTTTAAAATAGGGAAATAAAGACTCTGAGAGGAATCTTAAATGAAAATTAGCCCCATTTATGTAAGCAAGTTATGCACAGACACACACACACACACACACACACACACACACATGCAAATTCATAGAAAAGAGTTAACTGTTTACTCTGGAAAGGAAAAAGGAAAAACATAACAAAAGGAATGTTGATGCTTTACTCTGTATAATTTGGTATTGTTTCAGTCATTTACATTACAAATTACTGATATAATAATTATAATTACAAATTACTGATATAATAATTATTAGCCCTCCTTAAAAAAAAAAGAAGAAACCATATCTTCTTTGTGGCCCTAAACAGTGTTGGTTAATGTAGGACACCTCCCTTTGGGTGGCTTTACTAGGTGCATATTAAAAATCTCCAACACACTATTTTGAGATTTCCCTTGAGTATAAGGTCAACAAGTGTGCAGATGTGTGTGTGTGTATGTGTTCATGAGACAGAAAGATAATTCATGAAGTCTTTGGGATTAGGATATGTTGGAGTGGGAAAATATTGGAAGAAAGATTTCTGCAAGGTGGGGCAATAAGAGTGGGCATATCAGGTGCTGGGAATGGGAAGTTTCTGGGGTGGAGTCCTCAAAGTATGATTGAAACTTTCTTTCGTAGGGGAAATTGGTTAACCATCCATGCCCACCCTATGCCTTGGCTTGGGCAACCAACAGCATTGTGGCTGCTGGCTGTGATAGGAGGATTGTAGCCTATGGGAAAGAAGGTCACATACTGCAAACTTTTGATTATAGCCGTGACCCACAGGAGCGGGAATTCACCACAGCTGTAGCAAGTCCTGGGGGCCAGTCTGTTGTACTAGGAAGTTACGACAGGTGGGTCCCCTTCCCAGCTGCATCTTCTGCCTCCTTTCTCTGTGAAGTCTCTGCTTTAGCTCAGTTATTCTGAGCCAGAGTGTGAGCCTGGGGACCCTGGACAGGATCTAGTGTCTATTGAAAGGGATTCTCAGATAATAATTCGTGTGCTTTCCTCTGCCTACTTTTGCCATCCAATGGTGTGCTGGAAGCTCTAAAATGTATGATGCGCTTGTCTCTGTGCCTTTCCCTGGAATTCCACAGCAGAATTCATCTCCACTTTCTGTGCATTCTCATTGCCCTTTCAAAAACTGGCTTAGAGTTTATCACATTGTGTTATATTTTGTTGCTTGTATCTATCTGGTTATATTGAAGAGCCCTTTTATCTGCAGTGCCTAGATCAGCATATGGTACATCAGATGTAGTCAATATTTGGTGAGTGAATGAATAATGGAATAGCAGATAAACAGCTAGAGTCTGGATCCCCTCACTTCTTTGGAGCATGCTTTGCCCCATCTTTTGTTAGTCTATCTTTCTGTCCCCTTCAGTCTTGTGTGTCTCCTCATGTTCCTTTCTTTCTTCTCTGACTCTTATCATTTCTCTTTACTTTTTCCATATTTCTCTACTATTGACAGTTCATTTTTCTCACCTGTCCTAGTCTTTTGTTTACTTCCATCATTCTTATGCCATTTAATTTTCCCTTTATTTTTACACCTTCTTCTGCATCTTTTTGTCCTCCCCTGCTAAATTGTTCTCTTGTATTTACTTTCTTATCTGATATAGCAAGACTAATTTCCTTTAGTTACCAGCTTATTTTCACTCTTTTGTTCAGCCTCCATCTTTTCTAAAAACCACATACCTATTTCAGACTTCGGGTGCTCAACTGGAGCCCTCGAAGAAGCATCTGGGAAGAGGCAACGCCCAAGGAGATTGCCAATCTATACACAGTCACTGCCTTGGCCTGGAAGCGGGATGGCTCACGACTTTGTGCTGTATGTTACTAGTATCCCCTTTCTGGATTGGTGACTTTCTTCAAACTGGAATAAAATCCTTCCTGTCCCAAAGCACTTTCCCATGGCACTAGAGAATCTCCCCCCCCTTTTTTTTTTTGACTCCAACTTAAAACGCTGGTGTTAAAGGCAAGAAAGAGAAATTTATGCTGTACTAAAGGTCCCAAGGGAGACTCAGATAAGGCTGATTTCTCCCTTCTATATGTGATGCACTTGAGTCCTGTGATTGCCACTTCTTTCCTTCTGATACTTCCACAAACTACCAGCCCTCTTACTGCCAGCTATTCTCTAGATTTTAGAGCCTATGTTTAAAGAATGTCTCTAAATATCCTCCCCATGCCAGTGTACCATGTGTATGACCTTTTATGCTATCGCTTTTCCTTCTAGGGCACACTCTGTGGTGGGGTGGAACAATTTGACTGCTGCCTCCGAAGGAGCATTTACAAGAATAAGTTTGAGTTGACATATGTGGGACCTAGTCAGGTGAGCAGCTAATAGCCTGCCCCACCAAGATCTTACATGGCTTATTCACCTTTACAGCACTTTCCTGCTTGCCAGCCATAGCTAGTGTCAAATTTAACCTTTATGCCTCTGGCAGAGCTGTTCTGGGGAACAGAATGTGTATGGGTAACTCCCTGGCAACTTTCCTGCTATAACCATTCCAGCCTATTGTAAGAAAACCTTTAAGCACCAGGCTTAAAGAAGTACAGAGATTACTACTTGCATTTTCCTGGGTTGAAATTTTACTGCCTATTTGCTATTCACTGGGGAAGTTGGTAAATAGGATTACAAGTGAACTCTGTTGTTTTAGAATCTCTGAACTCCCTGTATATGAATGATGTTGCAAGCTAATTTCTTAGTTCCTGAGCCTACTTTTCTCTACCTCTTTCTTTTCTTCTATTTTTTTTTGTTCATTGATTCCCTCATTTTTTTTATTCTCTCCAGAAACATCCTTTCTCTGCTATGTGTTAGCACTGTTAGGAATTGGGATAAAAAAATTAATACTCTGAAGACCTTGTTGCCTAATCAAAAAGATCAGCATTAGCAAAGGATACAAACATATAGAAAAATAATAGAATCTGGGGTTTATTTCAGTGATAGAGTACTTGTCTAGCATATATGAGGCACTGAGTTCAATCCCCACCACTGAAAAACGTGAAAATCTAGCCAGGCACGGTGGTACATGCCTGTAATCCCTACACTTTGGAGCTGAGACAGGAGAGTCATACCAACCTGATCTAGTCTTCATAGTTAGTTCCAAGCCAGCCCATAAAGCAAGACCCTGTCTTAATAAAACCCAAATAATGATAATAATAATCATAATAATATAGTACTCTGTCATAATTGGTATAAAAGTTTTTATAAAAGCTCTGGGAACATAGAGATTGTGACTGGTTTTATGGAACTCTCAGATGCCTATGTATCATAAGCACCAAGAGAGATAATATATGAAAGTATTTCATAAATAGTAAAGCCCTATGTAATTTTAAGTAAACAAGGTATTAGCTGTGTTTACCACTGTGGAGGTGGGCAAAGGGTACAATACACAGCACATTCACCATTCTTTTGGGCTGAGAAAGCCTAAGGTGTCAGACTTGTCCCTTCCCAAGGTGATTGTGAAGAACCTATCATCAGGGACCCGAGTGGTGCTCAAGTCACACTATGGCTATGAGATAGAAGAGGTGAAGATCCTGGGAAAGGAGCGTTACTTAGTGGCTCACACATCAGACACACTGCTGCTGGGAGACCTGAACACCAATCGTCTTAGTGAGGTATGAACCGAGAATGGAAGGGTGAGGACTGAGGCCTCTCAGCTTGCTACTTCTGGGGATCCAGGGTCTCTAGAGATAAAATCAATGCAGGAAACTCCAACATTCTGGTGTTGGGGATTTCGTTTCAAGGAATGAGAGGTTTAGAATCCTGGAATATGAATCTCCATACTTGGACTGTTTTTATGTCATCTCTCAGAAATATAGGGACCAAGGCAAGATCTGACATAGTGCTTCTTTTGTGTAATGTCAAGCCCCCTGAACTTGATCTCTCTGCCTTCTACCTCACAGTCTTTCAGCCTTGTCTTAAATAATAATCCACATTGTTTCTTATGTTTTCTACCTCCTTTACAGATAGCCTGGCAGGGATCTGGTGGCAATGAGAAGTATTTCTTCGAAAATGAGAATGTGAGTAGAGTAGATTCACTGTCACCATCTTGATAAGCTTCTCCCCCTTCCAGGTCCTGTATCAGAAGGAAGACAAATGGCACCGGACAGGAAGACAGCAGATAAAGAAAGGGGAGGATGTTATAGGCAGAGAACAGAATAAAGAGAAAAGGTGGAGTCACCTTAAACTACAGTATACCTCCTCCACTGTTTTTGTCCATGCCTCCTCTCCTCCTCTTCCCTAGGTGTGCATGATCTTCAATGCTGGAGAGCTGACCCTGGTAGAATATGGGAGTAATGACACCTTGGGTTCTGTACGCACTGAATTCATGAACCCTCACCTCATCAGGTAACCTCTCAGGGTTCTCTGAAACCTGGAAATCCAAAAGGATTTCTTTTTGACTTCTAAATTCTCTGTCCCCAGGTTAATCTAAAAATTTCACCCCATCCAGGTAAGAGTCCTGGATAAAACCCCAGGCTAAGCCCATTTTTTCTTACCTCACCCTTCATATTTCAGTGTTCGTATTAATGAGAGGTGCCAGCGAGGAATGGAAGATAATAAGAAACTGGCTTATCTTGTTGATATTAAGACTATTGCTGTAGGTAAGACACTCATAATTTTAATAACAAAACAATACTTACAATACTGTACTTCCATATCACAGGATTGTGTTTGGTGAGGAATCCAGGACTCTGAGAGGCACCAGATAATATGTAACCCCACTCTCACAGTGGATAGATGAAATATTTGAGTCCATACGGGTGGGCCTATACCTAAATCTCTATATGGAGATGCATACATATTTATTATATAGACCTGCCCATATAATTTTCATGTTCTCTAGGCGTGTATCTTAGGGATAGCAAATTGTAAATAGTAGAGAAGAACCATTAGGAAATTTATGAATTTTCCTGTTTAGATTTATAGAATCATAGACTCTTTAGAAGTGAAAGAGGCCTTTTTATATAGTTTGCCATTAGTAACTAGTAGTGACAGAAACTTCATTTGCATTTCACATGTGTTAAAATTTATAAATCTTACCTTACATATTAATGTTTTATCATGAAATGTCTCAAGCATGGAAAAAATACAGAGAACAGCATAGTATTCTCTAAAAAGTATAGGGTATAACACACCTATACAGTGTAGCTATAAGCATGAGGTTCTGTCCACCAGAGACTGGGAAGATCTTGGTTTAAGGCCATCCTGGGTAAAAAGTTAGCAAGTCCCCATCTCAATAAACTGGGCATGGTGGCATGCACCTGTATCTCAGCTACAAGGAAGGCTATAGGTAGATGGTATAGACTGGCCCAAACAAATATGATGACTGTATCTAAAAAATAACTTTAAAAGCAAAAAAGGCTGGAGGTATGGATCAAATGGCAGAATGCAAACATTAGCCCTGTGTTCAAACCCCAGTACCACCAAAAAGAAAGAAAAAGAATGGCACTCTCTCCATCCCACTTTATATTATATTAATACTTAATTTTAAATGTTCTACTTGCTACCTGTGTGATGTTACCTAAGTTACTTAACCTTTCTGTCCCTCAATTTTCTCATCCACATAATAGGGACAAAAATAGTACCTATGTCATACAACAAGCACTTAGACTAGAGCCTGGTACATAATAAGCACTTAATAAATGTTAACTATTAATATCAATGATATTATTACTTACTTACCCATACCCAGTTCTGTCACCTCCTAACACCTTATAGTTACCATGGATCCTTTACTTCTCGTATTGATGGGCATTTAAGTTGTTGATTTTCTGCTGTTAGAGTGACGTTATTCTCTGAAGTCTGTACTTAGAGTGGAACTGCTGAATCATAAAGAAATACACCTTCATCTTCACTAAATATTTCCAAATTGCTCTCCTAAGGAGCTGTGCCAACTTGCACTCTCCCAGCAGTTAGACTTCCCATTTATCAGCATCCTCTCCAATACTTGAAATTACCTGACTTTGTGATTTGGCTTACTGATGTCTATGAACCAGTATTTCGTTGTTATTAACTTCACTTATTTATTGAACACTTGGATTTCTTCTGCAAATTGCCAGCCCCTATCCTTACCCATTTTTAAAATCAAGCTGTCTCTTAATAATTTGAAGTCATTTACAAATGCATTTTGTCTCAGCCTGTGGCTTGTCTTTAGTGTTCAGACACATTTAATGTAGTCCATCTTATTACTTTAAAAATAATTTGTATTTTTGAGGTCTTATTTTCTTATATTAAGAAAGTCTTCTTTATTCAGTCTTATATTTTAACTTTTTCCTTTTTTTGGTGGTACTAGGGCTTGAAAACTCAGGACCTCATGTACTCTGCAGCTTGAGTCACTCCACCAGCCCTTTTTTGTGTTGGGTATTTTCAGGATAGGGTCTCTCAAACTATTTCCCCGGGCTGGCTTCAAATCCTAAGTAGCTAAGATTACAGGCATGAGCCACCAGTGCCTGGTAACATTTTTAAATTTGCTTTCCACCTGGAATTTATTTTTATGTATAATGTGGGTAGGGATTTAATTTTACTTCTTCCATATGTTTAACCATTTATTTAAAGTCCATTCTTCACCAAGCAATTTGTAACACCATCTCTGTCATAAATCAAGTTTCCATATGTACTCGGGCCTATTCTTAACATAGTTTTAATGAATATTATATTTAATATCAAGTTGCTGACCTGAGAAATGTAAGGCTCTATAATGGGAATAATAATAATATAGGCCACGAGGCCTGAGATCCTAGTGGGAATGATGAGCTAAGAGACTTAAGTCCATCCACTTTAGGTCTCATTTTCAGTATCTGTAAAATAACAGAGTTCTTCTGTTAAAGTTTTTGAGTCACCAACACCTTTGAATATCTAATGAAAATCATAGACTTTCAGAAAAATGTATATACATGCTTAACTTTGTACATAGTTTTAGGGTTCACAGAGATAAGGTCCTTGCTGCTCTAACATTCTATGATTGTACTTATAATTGGAACATTAAAACATGCCTGGATCGTTTCACTTTTTTAATTAAAAGTAAATTCATTTTTAAATTGCTCTTACTGATTGTAGACATTAGCCAACATTTGGTCTCTGCATATAAAAAGGGAGACACCTTGCTTGTTAATAATATATGTCAATAAGAGTTGTGAATGGGGTTTGATCAGGAGACTCCCTAAAAGCATCCCAGCCAGTCCTGAATGGTCTGCTTTACAGACCACTTTATATTATCTCCAAGATTTAGCTCACACTAAAGTGTTCATCCTGTGCACAAGCCAACCTTTTATTCATTCATTCATTCATTTTTGGTTTTTTGAGACAGGGTCTTATAGCCCAGGCTGGTCTTCAACTTGTGAACCTCCTGCCTTAGACTCAGCTTCCCAAGTGCTGGGATTACAGTTGTGCACCACTACATCCAGCCTAGCGTAGCTTTAGTCAGAGGCTAATCCTATTTTGTCTGTGCACCTTCCCCACTCTTCACTCTTTAGCACTCTCACACCACAGGCACTCAGATGTGCAGGAAACTCCTTGAGTGTGTGTGAGATCAAGGTCATTTCATTTATCAGCTTTCTGTCACTGGTACAGCAACAGACTCATCCTTAATGCACTCAGTGTGCCCTCCAGAGGATTTCATGAGCAGTAAAGCTACTTGCTCAGTACTGTGATCCTCTGAGGCAAATACAAGAGTTCCAGAGAGGAATCTGGTACAGAGGTCTGGGACTTTTAGTGAACTACAGGGTTAAACAAAACCATCTACAAATCTAGATAAGCTCCAATTTCTTACACATCCTAACAAAATGATTCTGTATTGGTCATTTGCATTCCCTAGTGACACATTCTTAAAGCTGACCATGTAATTGTAAGACCAAACTTTCACAAATAGCTCTATATGTGACTGTGAAGAATATGCTTTTCTTTATAGTGGATCTGATTGGTGGCTACAACATTGGTACCATAAGCCATGAGAGTCGAGTGGATTGGCTGGAACTTAATGAGACTGGGCACAAGCTCCTCTTCAGGGACCGGAAACTTCGTGTGAGAAGAGTCACTAGGGCCTTAGGCCTTGGCTGGTCCATAGAGGGTTTGGGAGGGGCAAGATGGGCATAATTTCTTGATTCTATATATTATTGGCATAGCAAAATGTACAGAAGAATCAATATTCTCTGAATCCACTATCACAACCTGTCCTATATTATCCTTAAGGAAATTCTATTATGATAGAGACAAAGTCAAAAGGAGAGTTTGAGAGTTGGTTTCTCTCTTACTATTTACAAGTCTGTGTCCTCATCATCGCTCACCTTGCTGTTGCTCCAGTGCTCTTCAGCCACACTTAGCTGCAGGCATCAAAGCTGGCTTGAGGAGTCTCTTCCTACCCCTTATTGATTCTCATCTCAATATGGTATCACTAAAGAGTTTACCTGTGGGTCAGCGAGACAGTCTGGTGATAGTTCACTTCAGTGAAAACTACATTACAAATTTCCAGATCATCTCACTTGAAAGATGGCTTTATTTATTAATCCAAGCTGGCCCAGAGATATTCTAAGAATGAAAATCTTACCTTTATCTACCTTCAGATCCTCCAATGAGATCTTTGCTGTTTTGGTCATCTGTTATTTGGCCAGAGTCAGCATACCAACTCACCATAAACTTCAAGGATTGTAGGTCAATAAGTTTTGACATTCGGGATGTCCTTGACTGGTGGGAAATGCTCAAAGTCAGAAGATACGCCCCCTTCTAATTGTGCTGTCTGCCTCTTCCTTCTTCAGTTGCATCTGTATGATATTGAGAGCTGCTCTAAGACAATGATCCTCAACTTCTGCTCCTATGTACAATGGGTTCCCGGAAGTGATGTGCTTGTAGCTCAGAACCGAAACAGCTTATGTGTGTGGTATAACATTGAAGCACCTGAGAGAGTTACCATGTCCTCTATCAGGGTACGTTGATACCAGGGATCCTCAGACATGGAGTCAAGCTAATTACTTAGAACCCTCAGGAGATTGAAGGTTGCTTGGTTTCCTCTGTCCACCACCTATAAGCTCTGTGATGGAGTTGGCAAGTAAAGCTTAGACCCTTCCCCATAGTGTACTGGCCTCCAGAATCATCCTTACTCAAATTCCTGACATTACTTTAGACCTTTCAAGTATGGGTCTCCATTCCAGTGGCCTTGGGACTTCAATCAAATCATTATGTGGAGTTCTCTCTAGGCTGGAAGATAGATCCCTGGTGGGAGGGGTGGTTCCATGCCATCTTTGTGCCTATTCACTGTTATAGGCCACTCAGAATTCCTTTTTTTCTCAGACTGCAGATAAAACCATCTCTGCTGTCCCACTACGACATTGCAGACACCCAATGATCTAAAATGTGGGAGGAGTCTATGAGAGCAGAGAAGTCATGTGCTAGGCTAGAATGACAGGTGTGGGTATGGATAGAGACTGGAGTCTCTCTTTTTTTTTTCTTCTTTCTTGCCTCATTTAGACTGATTAAGGTCTAAAATTTATTTTGCCTTTTTTTAAAAGGTTTTTTGGTTTGGAGATTATGTATCCTATTTCTGTAGAGGTTACTCTTAAAGGTTTAATAGGTGCTGAAGGTACTGAAAGTCTTCAGTTAGTCCGCATTCAACTCTCTCCTGCCAATAATACAAGAACCTTGAAATGTTTTAACTTTTATCACCTCCTTTTTCCCATTGTTGTCCAGCATTTTAGTTCTAACTTGTGTTTTTTTTTTCCTTTCTTTTCTTTTTTTTCTTTGTAGTGCTGGAGAAAACTCAAGGTCTTGTGTATGCTGGGCAAACACTCTACCACCAAGCTATGTCAGTTAGCCCTCGGGTTTTTGAGATCCTGCTATGTAGCTCAGATTGGCCTCTGCCCTTAAATGCTGGGATTACAGGCACGCACCACTATGCCTGGTTTCTGATCTTTGGGGTTTTTTTTAATCTCCAAATTAGACCTTATTATCTTATATGAATATAATTTAGATTTACCATCATTGGTACCAGTTTCTTTGTTTACTTTTTTCTTCTTGTAATATCAGTCTCTCCTCTGGAATTTTCTTCTTCTTGAGGAATATCATGTAGACATTTATTTAGTGAAAGCCTCTTTAGTGGAGTATGAATAATCTCTCAGTTTTTGATTACCTGAAAATTTAGCTTTTGCTCTGAAAAGACACTTGGACTCAGCACCTGCCTCTAGATGGCAGTTAATTTCTCTTAGCCTTAGGTAAATGTCACCCCAGTGGTTGACTGCCATTGTCCTGAGAAACTTACCAGGAACCCTTCTATACAGGTGATCTGTCTTTTATCCTCAGTTCCCTTTGAAATCTTCTTTTCTTTAGATGTTCATTTGAACTGGGCACCCGTGGCTCATGCCTGTAATCCTAGCTACTCAGGAGGCAGAGATCAGGAGGATCACGGTTCAAAGCCGGACCAGGCAAATAGTTCACAAGACCCTATCTCAAAAACACCTTTCACAAAAAAGGGCTGGGAGTGGCTCAAGTGGTAGAGTGCCTGCCTATCAAGCATGAGGCCCTGAGTTCAAACCCCAACACCAAAAGAAAAAAAATGTTTGTCTTGAAGTTTCACTTCAGTGTTTCTAGATTTTGTGTGTGTGTGTGTGTGTGTGTGTGTATTACAGGTTCTTGCTATGTTGCTTAGGTTGGCCTCCAACAAACTCCTAAGCTCAAGCAATCCTCCTGTTTTAGCCTTATAAATATTTGGGATTCAGGTACATTCCACCAACCTGTGTATGCTAGATTGTGTGTGTGTGTGTGTGTGTGTGTGTGTGTGTGTGTGTGTGTGTGTGTGTGTGTGTGTGTGTGTGTATGCTAGATTGTGTGTGTGTGTGTGTGTGTGCGCGTGTGTGGTGTGGTGCTGGCAATCGAGCCCAGGGTCTCTCACATGCTAAGCACATGCTTTATTACCCCAGCCATTAGATATAACTTTTAAATGATTCTGTCTGGCATATATTGTACTTCCTGTATGTGTGAGCACACATTTTCATCAGTCTTGGAAATTTCTCAGCCATTATCTCTCTGAACAGCACTTCTTCTCCCCCATTCTCTAGCCTCTCCAGAAGAACTCTGTAAGTAGGCATATGTTACATTTCTTAATCTGTGTTCTTTTCCTTCTTAATGTGTCTTTCACATTTCTATTCTTCTTCTTGTCCCATGCTACATTCTGGATAATTTCTTTAGATCCATTTCCAGTTCATTACTTCTCTTTTCATCCTTGTCTAATCTACTTAAATTATCCATTGAGGCTTTACTTCAAAAATTTAATTTTTCATTAATTTTTTTGTTCTTTTGAGACAGTGTCTCACTAGGTATCCCCGACTGATCTGGAACTCACTATGTAGACCATGCTGGCCTCAAATTCTTGATTCTCCTACCTCAGCCTTCCAAGTGCTGAGATTACAGGCATTCACAAACACACCCAGCTTCATAACTCTTATTTTTTATTGCAATGCATTATCCATAACTGTTATTTTTAGTATCTGAAATTCTTGAAACTCTAAAACTGTTGTTTATAGTTCCCATTTACTTTTTCATAGTAGTTTGTTTCCTTGTTTTTTAGTTTTTGGATTTTGGGGGCTAGGAGATGTGAATTCACTTACTTTGAATGTAATCTTTTGGAAACTTACGAGCCTAAAATGAATATGTTTTGTACAAGCGGTGATTCATGTTTATTTCTGCATGAATCAAGCATGCTAAGAATATCCACCACTTGCTTTTGTTCTCTTTTCTATAGAGTGAACCCCAGGTTTAAGAGAGATCTCAGATTCAGCCTCTCCATTCTGCTGAAGGGCTGTTGGTTTATTCTCTTGATACTCTGTTTGCCTTTAAGGCAACTGTACCTTTCCCACTTGCTCACGTTCCATTTTTCCTGCTTATATTTTAGCTTACTGACCTTTTCTTTTCTATCTGATCTTTTTTTTTTTTTGAAAGAGAGAGAGATGGATGGGTAGGACAGGAATGAAAAGCATTCTTAGTGATCACTTCAGGTGAGCTCAGCAATGCATTTGAAGGTTCATACTGTATTTTAACAGGAGGACCCCTATGAATACTTAGTTTGTGGCACTGTTGGAAGAAGTGAATGTCACACTTTGTCAATGTGCCATCAGACGTTAGTGCTCCCATAGCTGTAAGTGTACTTTAACCTAGGGATATTGCCACAGACCCGGCATTATTTGCTTGAGAGAAACCAAGACGTTAGGAAACAAGGCCCACTGTAATACCCTCAGTGTGTGAGCACTAGGGCTAGGCGAGGACAGTCCGTTCTGCAGATGACTCAGAGGAAACACTAACCTGGAATTTGGGTGGGGTGGGGAACATCTTCTACAGGGTGATGTTATAAGTCTGGAGAGAGGTGGGGGAAAGACGGAGGTGATGGTGACTGAAGGTGTGACTACTGTTGCCTACACACTGGACGAGGGCCTTATTGAGTTTGGAACAGCCATTGACGATGGCAACTACACCCGGTGAGAGACTGCTGATAGCCAGTGCGGTGGTGGGCGTGCCTGGGACTGAGAGAGAAGCATCTGGGGTGGATTGTAAAAGTGGTTGCATCTAATCAGGGCCAGTGATGCAGGGAGGAGACTAGACAACAGGAGCAAATAATTGCCTGGCTCCTCCCTTCCCCACCCCAGCACCATATTCTTGTTCTCGGGACCCTAACCTCATTCCTTATGTTTTACTCCCTCTCCAGGGCAACAGCCTTCTTGGAGACCCTGGAAATGACTCCAGAAACAGAGGCAATGTGGAAAACCTTGAGCAAACTGGCACTAGAGGCAAGACAACTACACATTGCTGAGAGGTGAGGCAGATGTGTAGAACTGAGGTACCAGGCAGATGGGAGGGCTGGTCCCATGAGTGGCTTTCCTGTCGGCTTATCATGTCCAATGTTTAGGCTTTGCTTCCCTTCCCCCGTCCACAAGTATGAGAGACCGTCATGGTGCATTTATTCCAAATATTGTCCCATCCTAGATTGAAAGTCTTTTTTTTTTTGGCAGAAATGGGGCTTGAACTCATGGCCTTCACCTTGCAATATGCTGCCAACCCTTTTTGGTGAAGGGTTTTTTGAGACAGGGTCTCACGAACTATTTGCGTGGGCTTTCTTCAAACCACAATCCTCCTGATCTCTGCCTCCTGAGTAGCTAGGATTACAGGCATGAGCCACAAGCACCTGGCGATTAAAAGTCTTTTAATATTTTTCCTTCCCCTTCTTGCAACTAAGTGCCCCTTAAGATTTTGTTTTTGTTTTGGTGTGTGTGTTGTTTGTGGTGCTGGGGATCAAACTCAGGACTTCACACATATTAAGCAAGCATACTATCACTGAACTACAACCCCCTTTAAGAGTTTGAAGAGAATTTTTAACATTCATATCCTTAAGTCCATGCATTGACGTGTCTGTTCAAGGTGTGGCACAGGAGTGTACTTAATAGAACAAACTTGGGACTCCAGACTTCTTAAGTTCAAACCTTGGTTCTACTTACCAAAATGTGTAACTTTAGAGAGGTTATTTGACCTCTCCAAACCTGGATTTTTATTTTCTCCATGTAAAATGAGGATAATAATAGTGTTTACCTCATAGGACAGTAAAGAAGAGTGACAAATGGTAGTGGTAGTGAAGAACAAGTGAGAATCTGTGCAAAAAACTTACAATATTATAAGTGCTCAGTAAATGTCAGCTACTGCTGTTTTGGCTAGGAGCCATCCTTGAGTCTTAGCAAGTTCTAAAGACTCAGCCTTCAAAACATATTCCAACTCTGGCATCTGGTTCAACCCAACTGTCTCCCCACTAGTGCAGACCACTGCCATCTTCCACCTGCATTATTGCAAAGCCTCTTAATTCGCCTCATGGATACTAGCCTTGTACCCCTACAAACCATTTATCCCACAGTAGATAAGGTCTTTAAAAAAAAAATCAAGTAGATTGTGCCCCAAACCTTCCAATAGCTTACTATTATACTTAGTATAAAAATCCATAACCTTACCCTGCACCATGGCCCTGCAAATGTTTGGCTTCCTTCTCATACCAATCACTGACTTGTCTGTTCATGTGCAGCTACACTTTGAACATGCCATACTCACCCCTGCTGTGGCCTTTGCACTAGGCATTCCCTCTGTCTGGGATGACTTTTCTCTAGCTTGCTGTGAGTGCCTCTCTTTTGTATAGTTAGGTCTCAGCTCAAACATGTGGACCTTTTCTGACTACCAACTTAAATGTTCCCCTCAGCCACTGACAACACAATCATCATTGCTTAGTTTTCTTTTCATTCTCTCAAGTTTCCTGTCTGTTTACTGTAATTTGTCTCCACTATAATGGAAGTTCCTTGAGAACAAGGCCTTCATCTTTCTTACTCCTCTTTGGGCCTCCAGTGACAAGAACAGTGCCTGGCACATAATAGATGCTCAATGTATATCTGTGAGCCAATGACTTGATGATGATCCTATAATAACGTTACTATTGATATCGTTACCTCCACGCTGTAGGTGCTTTTCTGCTTTGGGCCATGTAGCAAAAGCTCGATTCCTGCATGAGACCAATGAGATTGCAGATCAGGTGTCCAGGGAATATGTAAGTATTATCCTCTTGACTCATCTAATCTTCCAATGTGAGATTTCTCTTAATATTAGCCACATGATTCTTAACTTCCCAGCCATCCCTAAGTTTCTTCTTCCCTGCCTACCCCTCCTCCTCTACCCTCAAGTTGAACCATTTTAGACTTGCTTGTGAAACTTTAGGCCTTTACCCCTTTGAAGGTTTTTGGATTCTCAAGTCTGTTAGCCTCCACATCCTTCTAGCCTTCTTGTCTCAGCCCACACAGAATGACCAGACCTCCTTTTTCCTTGCAGGGTGGAGAAGGAACAGATTTCTATCAGGTTCGAGCACGCCTAGCCATGCTGGAGAAGAACTACAAACTGGCTGAAATGATCTTCTTGGAACAGGTAACAGGAAAAAAGGGTCAGGATAAAAGAGGGGATCTGAGAGGAAAAAGAAAAAGCAAACTCAGAGGAGGAAAGAGCTAGGCTTCCAAAGGTTTGGGGAAGAACTTTTAGAGAGGTTTGTAGAGTTAATTTTAGTACTTTCTTAATTTCCTCTGTGGTGTTAATCTTCAACTTTGTGTGTGTGGGGGTGGGTACTGGGTTTGAACTCAGTGCCTCACATTTGCTAGTCAGGTGCTCTACCACTTGAGCTACTCCAAGCCTTTTGTGTTAGTCTTTACTTTATCTAGGCAAACTTTCTTTGAGCTTCAATTACTTTTTTCTTTCATAAAGTCTGTTGTCTCCCTTCTGATCCAGAGCCTGTCTTTGTAATTCTTGTGCACAGGGGTAGATCCAGGTTTTGTGGGACCCACAATCTAAGGAGCCCTCTTTAAGAAAAATTGCCTTTGAAGGGCCTGTGCATATAAGAAGCCCTGAAGCTTATACCACTTTTAGTTTTACAGCCCTGTAGGGCTGGGGGTGTGGATCAGTGGTATACCATGTGCTCACCATGTGTAGGGCCCTGGGTTTAGTTGCCAGCACTGTAGAAAGTGTGTGTGTGTGTGTGTGTGTGTGTGTGTGTGTGTGTGTGTGTGTGTGTGTGTGTGAAAGAGAGAGAGAGAGAGAGAGAGAGAGAGAGGGAGATCTACCTGTTTGTATAGTAAGTAAAGAATGAAGCTCTTGGTCCTTATGCCTGGGATCTCAACAAGACTGAACAGGGCTAACTGAGTTTTGATCTTCTGTCTTCCTGGTGTCTCTCAGTCTTCTGTCTGGTTCCTCTAGAATGCTGTTGAGGAGGCCATGGACATGTACCAGGAGCTACACCGATGGGATGAGTGTATTGCTGTGGCTGAGGCTAAGGTACTGGTTCTGTCTTCTCCACGGTTGTTCAGAATTCAGTTTCATAAATTTCAGAAACCTCTTCTTGTCAAGGAGTCCACAGGAACCAGAATGGGGTTGGGACTGGAACCTAATATAGTAAGGGGTTAGAATACTGGTGACCTCGGAGCATCCCCCATTACTGAGGGATTGAAGAGGCAGGGAAAGCAGACAAGCAAGGAGGAATGTGTGTTCTGGTTCTCCCCTGTACTTGTCCAGGGACACCCAGCCCTGGAGAAGCTACGTCGGGATTACTACCAGTGGCTGATGGACACACAGCAAGAGGAGCGAGCAGGTGAACTACAGGAGAGCCAAGGGGATGGGCTAGCAGCCATCAGCCTGTATCTCAAAGCTGGGCTCCCTGCCAAAGCTGCACGGTTGGTGCTGACCCGAGAGGAACTGCTAGCCAACACAGAGCTGGTAGAGCACATCACCACAGCCCTCATCAAGGGGGAACTCTATGAGAGGGTACGACTGACTTCCTTTTCTTAGCCCTTATCTCCAGGGGTCTGTAACCCTCTCCTACCCAGATGAATGAGTCTTGGGGTGCATAGCCCTCCCTGAACGATGGTATTCCTTCTTTTTTGGAGCTGATTCTTATTCTTTGTGTTGTATGGGATTTCATTGTAGTAATATGATATGTGTTAACAGGCAGGTGATCTCTTTGAGAAGATTCGAAATCCACAGCGGGCTCTGGAGTGTTACTGTAAAGGCAACGCATTCATGAAAGGTACTAGTTGCCCACCAGCTGTCCTTTTGTGTTCACTCTTGCCCATGCAGTCCCCCAACACTTCTTTTGGGGCATTTGTTCAGGTTGACTGGCTTCAGTTCTCCATTCCCCCATATCTGACCCATTCTCCATGTTTCATTTCCCTGTCCCATCCCTGGAATTCTGAGCCCTGTGCCTTCTCTATCCTTGGCAGCCGTAGAGCTGGCTCGATTGGCCTTCCCAGTGGAAGTGATAAGACTAGAGGAGGCATGGGGGGACCACTTGGTGCAACAGAAGCAGCTTGATGCAGCCATTAATCACTACATTGAAGCCAGGTATGGTAGCATGAGGATATTATTGAGATTTGGGTGTGAAGTGACAGTGAGGCAAAGGAGGACACCACAGCCTAAAAGAAGGTTGGAATGTGCATAGGGGGTCTCTATTTCTATTAATCTTCCTTTTCCTCATACATATTAATTTATATCTTTCCTAACTCTGCCAGGTGCTCCATTAAGGCAATTGAGGCTGCTCTGGGTGCCCGCCAGTGGAAGAAGGCAATTTATATATTAGATCTGCAGGACCGGAACACTGCATCTAAATACTATCCTCGTGTGGCCCAACACTATGCATCTCTGCAGGAATATGAGGTGAGAAAGAATCCCTTTCTGCAATATGAGACAGTGCACTGCAGGGTAACAAGGAGAGCCCCCCGAACAGGAAGTAGAGGCCAGCTCACCAAATCCTTCTTTCTGTTGCTCAGACAACATCACCACTGTGAACGGGAAGAAAGCAGTTTGCTTCCTCAATTTCATCCCAGCATGCCACAGACCCCCTCCCAGATATATAAAGTAATCTCTATCTGTCGTCCTGTGCCAGTGGGAGTGATTCTTCATGAGTAAATCCAGCATAGTTACAGTGGAAATTTAACTTGAAGTGCAGAAATGTGAGCCCCTTTAAAATTCCACTGTATTATCCTCATCCTGCTTTGGACTTGTTTTGGGTTTTTTTGGTTTTTTGTTTTGTTTTGTTTTTTTAACAGTACTCAGGACCTCATGATTACTAGGCAAGCGCTATACTACTTTAATCACACCCCTACTTCTTTTTTGCTTTTATTTTTTAGTAGGATCTCTTGTCTTTGCCTGGAACTGGCCTTAGGCTGCACTCCTCCTACTATGCCTCCTGCACTATGCTGGCTTGTTTGTTGAGATAAGGTCTTGCCAACTTTTTACCTGTGTTGGCCTCAACCCCAGTTCTCTCAATCTCTACCTCCAAAGTAGCTAGGCACACAGATATGTGCCACCACACCCAACTAGGCTGGTCTTTTTCCTACTAAGTAAAAGGTTCAATTCACTCATACTCATTTTTTCCAGTATTATGAGGTAGTGTCCCAGGCTCTATACTATCCTGACTAAGGTTTATTTTGTCGTCCTACAAGTTGCTTTAACTCTCACTCTGACCTTTTGCATCTGCCTTTTATCAACTACAGATTGCTGAGGAGCTCTATACTAAGGGAGACCGGACCAAAGATGCCATAGACATGTACACCCAGGCTGGCCGCTGGGAGCAAGCCCATAAGGTAAGAGAATGGGTGGAGGCCATGAGGCAAGAACTTAGTCACTATGTTGCCTCACTCCTTGGTCTCTGATCTCCCTCCTCTATTGGGTTCCCCAAAAGCTGAGGAAGAATACCAAAATGTAGTCTGGGCAGTTTTAATCCCTAGCCAAGGGAAAGAAGGGATGAGGAGAGGCCCTGTCCCTGGTCCTATAGTTATGAAGAAATCAGATGGGCTTGAGAGCTAAGCAATCTGATTACTGTTCCAAGCCACTGATCATTTAATAACTTTGTTCTCGCCCCTACGCTGCAGAGCTCAGTGGGGGCAGTAGGAATATGGTAATGCAGTGCATGCCCCCAGCACAAGGCCTCACACACCCTCCCGCCTTAGCAGAATATAGTCTGTCTCTGCTCAGTATGGACTTGGCATTCTTTGAACTGGCTAATGAAGTGGCAGTAAATAAACTCCCATGATTGCTGGGAGTTCAGAGTTTCTGAGCAGTCAGGTTCCTTGAGAATTGGCACCTAAAACTACGTAGGCTCTGTGTGTCTGTGCAGCTGGCAATGAAGTGCATGCGACCAGAAGATGTGTCAGTGCTGTATATCACCCAGGCCCAGGAAATGGAAAAGCAGGGCAAGTACCGTGAGGCTGAGAGGTGAGTATGGCCACAGAGGAGTGTGGAGGGAGGTGAGGCATCAGAGCTGAGAGAAGGAATGGGGTATAAGGATGTGTGACCCCTGCCCAGAAGCAGTGGCAGCAGGGATCTAGGTATAGGAGGCCCAAGGTGTATCTCCCATCCCAAGGTTGTATGTGACAGTAGAAGAGCCCGATCTTGCCATCACCATGTTCAAAAAGCACAAGTTGTATGATGACATGATCCGCCTGGTAGGGAAGCACCACCCAGATCTACTCAGCGACACACACCTCCATCTGGGCAAGGTGAGCCCTTTTTCTGGCCCTGCGTATCTCTCCCCCAACCAGGCCCCATCTCACCCCTCCATCCTGACCCACCTTCCTATAGGAACTGGAGGCTGAAGGCCGATTGCCAGAGGCTGAGTATCACTACCTTGAGGCCCAGGAATGGAAGGCAACAGTGAACATGTACCGGTCCAGTGGACTTTGGGAAGAGGCCTACCGGGTAAGCAGTCCAGGCCATACAGGCAGTACATGCCTCCCTAACTGATTCTAAATTGCTCACAGCATCTTTGAAAATATAATGACGAACAGAGTCTATTTTGCCAGAAACATGTTCATACCTGTATACACAAAATTTCATTTATAATTTTAAGGGTTTGTAGACTTCCTGAATCCCATCCTTGGGCTTGAAGCACCTCAACCTAAATTAAGAGACCCTGACTCTTAGCCCTCTTCCTGTTGATTTAGAACAGGGACCTCATCAGGTCAGAGATGAAAAGGGAGCAACTCTGCATCCAGGAATTGTTGAATGACTTTGCTTTACAGGTAGCCAAGGCTCATGGAGGAGCTAATGCCCATAAACACGTGGCCTACCTGTGGGCAAAGAGTCTGGGTGGAAAGGCTGCAGTTAGACTGCTTAATAAGCTGGGACTCCTGGAAGCTGCTATCGACCATGCTGCTGATAACTGGTAAGGCCTAGGGCCAAAGCCCTTCTATAAAGAAAACTGAAGTATAACTGAAAAATATTTCCAAAAGCTGAGGCAAGGATGGAGAAATGTGGTATGGTGATGTCCTTGAAAGGACACCATAAAGTGGCAAAAATAAATTAGGCACTCTGCTCCTATTTGCAAGGGACTCATAACAGCTTGCAAAGCTAGGACTATACTAAGCCAGTAACTTACTTTTGAGTTATGGAAGTGTGATTCTGTAAACACAAAATCAGTGTTTCTTAAGCATGTACTACAAAGGCCAGGAGAGTCTGATCTTGAGGGTAGTCTTGTTCATCTTTGGAGAGCCTGGGTTCTGTTAATGTGATTGGGTTCAGGAGGAGATGTAGAAGCAGCAGGAGACCTCCTACTGGCCTCAGGGAAAGCCCAGGCTTGTCCAGCCATCTCTGGATCTATGGTGACAGTGATGTGATCATCCCAGGACTGCCTACCTGTCTTCATTTACATCACTGTGTATTCTATCATTTCATATCTGTTATCTTTAAATTTGCCCCTTTTTCTTACCCCAGCCCTTGCCCTTTCTCTGCTTTCTCTTGCTTTCTGCAAGTGTTAAGTAGGCAACCTTATCTGTACCTTCCATTTCAGCTCCTTTGAGTTTGCATTTGAACTCTCTCGACTAGCCCTCAAGCACAAAACCCCAGAGATTCATCTCAGATATGCTATGTACCTGGAGGATGAGGTATGAATGTGATTTTTGACCTTCCTGATCTGTTCCCTAGCCTCTGTGGCCAAGTTCTCAAACTCTTGTCTCCTGGCTGTCTGTGATGCCAGCCTCCCTCTTATCACATTTGACTGCCTTTCTCTCTCTAGGGTAAATTTGAGGAGGCTGAAGCTGAATTCATCAGAGCTGGTAAACCCAAGGAGGCAGTCCTCATGTGAGTTACCCTATAGATTCCTTATTCTGTCCTCCTAGTTATAGCCTCTGGATCTTTCATTGTTTTCTTTCCCTTTATTCAAGCCTAGTACCAGTAAATCTTACACCCACTTAGAGACATGGCTTTTTTTCTCTCACTATTGAGCCTCAGTCCTATACTGTTTCTTTTGCTCCCATCTGGAGCAGGTTTGTCCACAACCAGGATTGGGAGGCAGCTCAGCGTGTGGCCGAGGCCCATGATCCTGACAGTGTTGCTGAAGTACTTATAGGACAAGCCCGTGGAGCCCTTGAGGAGAAGGACTTTCAGAAAGCAGAAGGGCTACTCCTTCGGGCCCAGAGACCCAGCCTGGCTCTCAATTATTATAAGGTGGGTCACTGTTATTTGGGGCCATGTATAAATTGTAAGAGGGTGTGAGACATCAAAGATAACCATACTGACTTCTGGCACTGAGAAAGATTGGGGAGGAAAGGGCAGGCAAGAGAAGGATAAGAAAGATTCAAGGACCTGGGAGTAAGTGGGCCAGAAGAACCTGTGTGACAGAGGGAAACTTCCATGCCTCCTCCTCTGCCCTCCTGATACCTGGAAATCTGAGCAGGAAGCTGGACTATGGAGCGATGCTCTACGGATCTGCAAGGACTATGTGCCTGGCCAGCTGGAGGCCCTGCAAGAAGAGTATGAGCGGGAAGCTACCAAGAAATGGGGCAGGTATGAGACCAGAGGTCCTGGCAGTGCTGTCAGGGCTTGGGAGCAGAGGGGCGGTTCACAGGCATGCACAGGGTAGGCAACATTTCCCCTCTCTGTCTTGGTCATGGCACTCTCATTTCTACCAGGGGTGTGGAGGGACTCGTGGAACAAGCTCGACAGTGGGAGCAGGCTGGAGAGTATAGCCGTGCAGTAGACTGCTACCTCAAAGTTCGGGACTCAGGAAGCAGCACACTCATGGAGAAGTGCTGGATGAAGGTAAGGATGCCAAGCCCTTCCAGTCCCTCTTTCCCGAGTCCATTCATACTCAGCTTGCCTTCTCAAGTATGCATCTTTATCCTTCTGTGTCTTCTTGTTTCCAATCAGGTCACAGGGTAACTGTTGAGTACCCGTCTAGAGCCAAAACCTAAAAATGGGGATGAGACAAAGCCCTGACAGCCAGATTTTAGGGGAAGTTAAAGTGACAGTACATGCCTCAATTAATTAATATTGTATCTAAGTAAAGACTAAAGTGTATGATTTAAAGTGGAGTTCAGAGAATGGTGAGATCCCTATGGGCTGGAGAGTTCTAGAAAGTTCTGTGAGGGAGGAGGGAAGACTTGGATAGAACCTAGAAGGACAATTCCAATCCAATAACCAGATGAAAGCCATGATAAAAGCAAGGGCTCATGCGTTGCACCTGCATGTGGTACCTGGGGGTTAAGCTACAGTGCCAGAGCATATGCTCGTGCATAACTGAGGCCTCTTGCCAGTCTCGGGTGGTCCTTTTACCCATGAGCAACATGGGTTAAAAAAAACAGTAAGGGCTTCTCCTCCCCCACCTAGCATCTCCTGAAAAGAAGCCAGGCCAGTCAGTGTGTTTCACTAATTCTAAGATAAATTGTATTAGTCAGTGAAACAGAACCAATAAAGTATGTGCATGTGTGAGAGAGATAAGAAGTTAGCTTATACAATTACAGAAGTGGGCAAGTCACAAGATCTGCAGGGTGATTGGCAAGTGGGAGCCCCAGGAGATCTGATGGTATAGTTCCTGCTTGAAGGCCAGCAGGCTCAAGACCCAGGAAAAGTTAGTGTTTCAGTTCTAGTCTGAAGGCAGGAAAAAATAACTGTCCCACCCAATGGCATTCTGGCAGGAAGAGTTCTCTCTTACTCTGAGAAGCGCCAGCCTTTTCGTACTATTTAGGTGTTCAGCTGATTGGATGAAGCATTCCACATTAGGAAAGTCAATCTGCCATACAATATAAATGTTAACCTCATGCAAAAACATCCTCAGAGAAACACAGAAATACTCAAAGTAATATTTGATCAAATATCTGGATACCATGTGTCCCAGTCAAGTTGACACATAAAATTAACCATGACACAAATATATAATCACATTTTAATGTCTTTGCTCAGGAATGCCTGAATAATTTAAATGATGTACCTCAGATAACAGTGAAATCTGGCCTTGAGAGTCCTGGGGAGGGGGGTGGTGGAGATTGACTGGCCCTCTAAATTTTGGAGTAATTATGCCTCTGCAAGATGTCCCTTAGGTTGCTGGAATCTTGTCATTGACTAGCCCCTAGACGTGGGAACAAAGAAGGAAGTAAAAAAAAGAGGTTGATGAGCCAAGCACTGGTGGCAAACATCTATAATCCCAGCCACTTGGGAGGCTGAGATCAGGAGTCTAGAGGTTTGAGGCCAGCCAAGGCAAATAGTTCACAAGTCCCCATCTCCAAAATAACCACAGAAAAATGGACTGAAGGTGTGGCTCAAGTAGTAGAGTGTATGCTTTCCAAGTGTGAAGCCCCGAGTTCAAACCCCAGTCCCACCAAAAGAAAAAGGGGGAGATAATGATGATTGGTTGTGATATTCTAGAGGATTTTAATCTACAAATATTTATTAAGCAGCTGATGTATTTTACTCTGGAGCCCTGGTCTGTGTATAACTGTACCTTTTTCAGATTAGTAAGAGGATAGCTTCTTTGACTGAGGGGTGGAGGAAGGGGACAAGCTTTAAACCTTAAAGGTTTGGCTGGCCAAGAAACGTAAGGAAAAGAGTAGGGAGGATTATCATAGACTATAAATAAATCAGGTCATGTGAGGCATCACAATAGAAACAGAGTGATCTTACAGAATGCTTGGGTTTACAGAATGACTGAGTTTTGAGGATTGAAAGGAGTTGTCAAAATCATCTGGACCAACACTATGTTAAAAAAAAAAAAAAAAGTAAAAAGAAACCAATGAGACCAGGTGTGGTGGTTCATAGCTATAATCCCAGCACTTGGGAGGCAGAGGCAGAAGGATTGAGAGTTCAAGGCCAGCTTGGGCTATATAATGATTTCAAGGTATTTTCAGCTATGTAACAAAATATGTCTCCAAAAAAAAGGTGAAAATAAAATATTTTATCTAACCCAATACATCTAAAATATTGTCATTTCACTGGGTGCCAGTAGCTCAGGATTATAATCCTAGCTACTCAGGAAGCAGAGATAAGGAGGATTGTGGTTCAAAGCCAGCCCAGGCAAATATGTTTGCAAGACCCTATCTCAAAAAACCCTTCACAAAAATAGGGCTGGTGGAGTGGCTGAAGGTGAAGGCCCTGAGTTCAAGCCCCAATACCACAATAAATGAATAAATAAAATATCATTTCAGTGTGTGTGTGTGTGTGTGTGTGTGTGTGTGTGTGCGTGCGCGTGCGTATGTGTGTGTGTATGCTGTCTTCAAAATCTAGTGTGTGGACTGGAGGTGTGGAGAGCAACTGCCTAGCAAGTACACAGCCCTGAGTTCAAACTCCAGTACCACCAAAATACAGTATGTCTAAATAAAGAAACTGAGGCTCAGAAAAGCCCAACATAAATAGTTGGAGAATACCCTGAACTCCTCTTACAGTTATTTCTCTATACTATTCTATCAAGATTCTTATATGTGACAAAGAACTTGAGAAACCAGTTTGTTACAGGTGACAGGACCAATTGCAGTGACCTCAGAAGTGTCTGAAAGAGTTACAGTGAGCTGAGGGGAACAGACAGGTTCACTACTGGTCAACTAAAGGATCCAGTGGACCATCAGCCAGGCTTAGCCAGGAAGGTGGAAAGCAAAGGAGATTACAAGACAGTTGGCATCTGGAGGATGGACCTGTATGAAATGAGTCAGGTTGAGGGGCCCTAACCGTATTTATTTCTCCTACTGTTTAACCAACCACTCAGGCGGCTGAACTCTCCATCAAGTTCCTGCCTCCCCCTCGAAGTCTGGAAGTGGTTCGAGCTGTAGGACCCCAGCTGATTGGAATTGGAAAGCACAGTGGGGTGAGTAAGGTGCTGGGACTGAAAAGAAAAGATCCCAGAGATGGGTAAAATGGTTACATCACACCCAGAAGGTGTGTAGCAGTGAGCCTCTTGGCAGATGTGGCCATGTTCTGGAGAATGGGAAGAGTTTGCCAAGGGAAGACTGAGGAGTCAGAAGAAAGTTAGTTTCCACTTTGATGTCCCACTATGCAGGCTGCAGAGCTCTATCTGAACCTGGACCTTGTCAAGGAAGCAATTGACGCTTTCATTGAGGGTGAAGAGTGGAACAAAGCCAAGCGTGTGGCTAAGGAGTTAGACCCCCGGTAAAGTCATGACTCTTTCTCCCTGGCAATCCTCTTTTACTTCTTTTTGTAAACACTGGGAGGGTTGGCACCCCAGGACCATGAAGTTAGAGATCTTTGTACTTTTTCACAGGTATGAAGACTATGTGGACCAGCATTATAAGGAGTTCCTCAAGAACCAGGGCAAAGTGGACTCAGTGAGACTTGAAGAATTGGGGGGGGGGAGCGGATTATAGTTATGTAGTAGAGAACTTGCCTAGCACTTGCCAGGCCCTGGGTTCAATCCCTGGCTCCCCAAAAACAAGAATAAAAGTCAAATGCAGGGAGAGGTGCTAGAGAGTCTCTCCCTCTTTTCTCCCCTGGGTCATCATCTCTCCTGTTCAACTGTCTTTTCCATTGCTCCACAGCTGGTGGGTGTGGATGTGGTAGCTGCCTTAGACCTGTATGTGGAGCAGGGCCAGTGGGACAAGTGCATCGAAACAGCTACCAAGCAGGTACTAGTCTCTCCTTCCTACTCTCAGCTCTCTTTACCTTTTGCCTTGTTTCCTCACCTGCTCCAGAGCTGCCTCTCTCTCAATTCCACCAATCCCTAGAGGTCCCTAGAGCATCAGAGAGCATGGTCTTCCACACTCTAAAATTGGGATCCACATAGCATTAAGCCCATTGCCTCCTAAACAAATCCATGGCTTCAAGTCACCACCCTACCCTCACTACTGGTCTTACTGATTCCAAATTTTTCCCCACTATTCCTCCACCTCCAAACAGAACTACAAGATTCTGCACAAGTACGTGGCTTTGTATGCGACTCACCTGATCCGGGAGGGTGGCTGTGCCCAAGCACTGGCCCTCTATGTGCAACATGGAGCCCCTGCTAACCCACAGGTACCATCTTCTTCTAGGGGTGAATATTTCCACCAGGGTATTCTTTCTTGCTCCTCTGGAACCACACATGCCTTCAGAAACTGTCTTCTCCAAGGTTCCCATCCGTGGAGAACATTCTGCCTAGAATCCACATCTAGCCTGTCTTGACATACATGGTCTTGGGAGCGGGGAGGACGTAAGGAAAGGGTGTAGGAGGTGAATATGGTGGAAATACTATGTACTCATGTATGAAAATGGAAAACTGAGACCTGTTGAAACCATTCTAAGAATGGAGGAGTAATGGAGACTGATGGAGGGGGTGAATTCAACTAAGATACATTGTAAGCACTTCTGTGAATGTCACGATGTACCCCCAGTACAACAATCATATAATTAAAAAAATGGTTAAAAAAAAAAAAAGAAAGAAAGAAACAACAAAAAGAAATATACAGCCTCTCCGGGGAACTTATCCTATAAGGAAACACTTACAGAGATGCCCGTGTTCTTAGCGAATACAGGGACTGGCTTTCCAAGAGGAATCCTTCACACCCTCAAGTGCCTTTCTCGAAGTGTTTACTTCCAGAAAGTAAACACTACTCTCCTGTTGGAGAAAGACAGCTCTCTGGAATATTATCCCATTAACACTGTGACTACATTCACATTTGTACTTTGCCCACACTCACACAGCACCAGCTAATGAGAAATAGTTATCTTACCCCTCCTCTTTCTCTACTCTAAAAATAATTAGCACTTTCTCCATTGTCCTCTAACTCTTAACATGCACACTTGCAGCCTATTTGTCCTTCCTTTCTGTCCACCCCCACTGACTTTCTCTTCTGCTTGAGCCTCTCAGATCCCTTTATTCCCTCTACTTATAGAACTTCAACATCTACAAAAGGATCTTCACTGACATGGTCAGCTCTCCTGGGACCAACAGTGCCGAGGCCTACCATAGCTGGGCTGATCTTCGTGATGTCCTCTTCAACCTGGTGAGTAAGTTGGGTTGACAACAAAGTAAAAAGTGCTCCTTCCCCTGCCCCTGTCC
The DNA here is from genome assembly GCF_047511655.1 of Castor canadensis. NCBI lineage: Eukaryota > Metazoa > Chordata > Mammalia > Rodentia > Castoridae > Castor > Castor canadensis. The sequence goes on along the minus strand of NC_133397.1, from coordinate 23,229,482 downwards.
CAGTCTCTCCTTTCACACACATAAACCTTTATCCTCAGATGTATTTTGCCTTCCTCTGTCTACATGGCCATCAGTGACCGCCCTGTGGCCCTGGCCTTCTGAGCCAGGCTGTGCTCTTTTCCTTTTCTAGTGTGAAAACCTGGTAAAGTCCAGTGAGGCAAATTCTGCAGCCCATGAGGAGTTTGAGACGATGCTGCTCATTGCTCATTACTATGCCACACGCTGTGCAGCCCAGAGCGTCAAACAGCTGGTGAGACACAGCAGGAGAGATGACTCGCACAGCACTTGAAGGATCTCAGACCTTTGGAACTGAATGAATCCAAGTTCTGGATTCTCACTTAGGCTCTTGGACTTCACATTTCTCTCTGCTTCTCTTCTAACTCAGCCTTTAACCTTTGCTGAGATGGATTTTCTTCCTATACTGCTTTCACCTTCTTAGGATTCTGCCCACATAGCTCCAGCCTCATTCTGTTCATTTTTATTTTTTATTTTTTAGCAGTGCTTGTGATTAAACCCAGGGCCTCATGCATACCAGGCAAGTGCTGTACCGCTGAGCTATAGCCTGGCCTCATCATGTTAAACATTCAAATCCCATGATTTCTTATTCACCTCCTATAATGTACATGTGCTTTTAGTTTATTTTTTTAGGCAAAATTATTTAATGTCAATAAATTTTTATTTAATAATTTTACAAGCAGAATTTGCTACATGTTTTGATTGGTTCACTGCACATCAAGATCACCTCTAAAGCTGATTTTTCTTCCAAGATAGCCCTCTTTAAAAGATGCTTAATCCATTTGTCCTACGTGACAAAAATATGAGATGAACACATTACCAAGAAAAACATACATTACAAATGTTGCAGTGTTACACAGTATTTGGCTGTTACAAAATCTCATTAGCAATGAAGTAGCCATTAGAAAAGTCCTGTGGGTTGCATGGTTAGTTCTACTGGGCAATAGTGTCCCCTATATGCTAACAAAGTAGCATATAGAAAACCTAGTGAGAAAATTTTTTGTGGTCATGTCCACAGCAAATGAGAAACTGCATTCTAAAAGCCTTGTTAATGACCATATGTTTTTGATAATTTACTGTGTATTCATATAGGCCCAGGTCTGTTGTGCTGATGAAAAAAACTTAAGACCAAGACAGCCTGAGATCCAGAGCAGTCTAGTATTGATTGTTGGTTTTCTAGTTCCTGTAGCTGCCTTAGTTACAAAAGGATCACAGGTCTGGTAGTTCAGTCCTGTAGTACCAGGATCATAAAGCTTTGCCTTTATCCACAGGAAACTGTGGCTGCCAGGCTTTCTGTTTCACTCTTGCGCCACACCCAGCTACTACCTGCAGACAAGGCCTTCTATGAAGCAGGCATTGCTGCCAAGGTGAGCAAGGACAAGGAAGGGTGGGGCTAAATAAGGAAATCAGAAGTTGGAAGATGAAGAATCCCTTGAGCAAAGCTGAGTGTGGAGCTGATGTTATGGAGGACATAATTCTACATTTGCCTGGTGTGTTTTCTCTGCACCCTAGAGAAGTAGCATCCAAGCTCAGCTTGCTCACTTGCACCTCTTCTCTGCTGCAGGCAGTTGGCTGGGAGGACATGGCCTTCATCTTCCTCAACCGCTTTTTGGATTTGACGGATGTGAGTAGGGAATTTGTGCCCAGAGTTGGGAGTTTGCCTGTCACAACCTGTGCCTATCTCATGGTTATCCATTCTGCCTCAGGCAATTGAAGAAGGGACTCTGGATGCCCTTGACCACTCAGATTTTCAGGATACGGACATCCCCTTTGAGGTGCCACTCCCAGCTAAGCAGCACATACCGGTAAGGGTGTGCAGAATTGCCAAATGGGAAGGATTCACCAGTTGAAGTTCATCGAGAAGGGAGGACAGCTTTGGGCTGCCATTTTTGGAAGGACCTCAGTCCTCACTATTGCCTCAGAGAAACTAGAGAATTGACTGTGTTACTCAATCCAAGGAGGATCATTTATGGCTGAAAGTTTTGTATGGAATGAAGGCTTAGCAAACTCCCCTACTCCCACTCCCCACTTTTCTCTGCTACTACTCCCACTGTCCTTCCCAGGAAGCCCAGAGAGAAGAGATTCGAGACTGGGTGCTCACAGTCTCCATGGACCAGCGGCTAGAGCAGGTTCTGCCTCGAGATGAGCGTGGCGTCTATGAGGCCTCCCTAGTGGCAGCAAGCACTGGTGTTCGAGCACTGCCCTGCCTCATTACAGGTATAGAACAGCACTCCACACCCTGTAATAGGTGGAACAACAGGGAAGGCAGCAGAATCAAAAACTTTATTTCACTAGAGGTGTGGCTCAAGTGGTAGAGCACCTGTCTGACAAGTGTGAAGCCCTGAGTTCAAACTCCAGTACCTCCAAAAAGAATTATATTAAAAATTTTCACTTTAATTTAGTAAAGGGTACACAAGACAGCCATCCCACTCTTTATTCCCAGGCTGCTGTTCATCTGAACCCCCCGAATCTCTCAAATTTCAACTCATCTCTGTCTTTTCCCACAGGTTACCCCATTCTGAGGAACAAAATTGAATTTAAGCGGCCAGGGAAGGCTGCTAACAAAGACAACTGGAATAAGTTTCTTATGGCCATCAAGGTTAGAGAAAGAGACTTGAAGGATGAGGACAAGGGAGAGCAGCACTTGAGGGGGTGGAGTATGAGACGAAGTGCACTGGAAGGGTGTGTGGGATTATCCAGAAGGCAGGTGCAGACCCTGAATCTGCTACCTGTGACACTGAGATGGAGTGATGTCCCCTGTACCAGTACTGAGTTCCTCTTGTGTTCTTTCCCTTTGCTCACAGACCTCTCACAGCCCAGTGTGCCAGGATGTGCTGAAATTCATCAGTCAGTGGTGTGGAGGGCTCCCCAGCACCAGCTTTTCCTTTCAGTGACTGATAAAGTTGAGGAAGAGCTTGGGTTTCTCCCCCATTAAAGTTCTGTAAGTAATCAAGACCACTGTATTCTTTGGTCACAATCACCCAAAACACCAGCACCATGTTCTTTTCCTCCAAAAGGAATCATAATCAAGTAGAAGAAAAGAAGTTCTTTTATTACAATTATTTATATCATCCTGGGGTCAGGGTCCTTTGCTTAGTGGAAACACTTATAGACTGAGCCTCAGAACAGCAGCTGCCTGATAAAAGAACCAACCAGGTCAGAGAGGGAAGCAGCTTAGCAAAGAACTAGCCCCAGTCCCAAGAACACTTTCCTGCCCCCATTCTTACCCAGGCCCCACCTTCAGGGCCCTTTAGCTGTCCTAAACCCAGGTTTTCTCTGAGGCCTGAAATTCTTGATGTTGATCCAGTAGCTTCACATTTTCCTGCCTTTTACATATTGGAGGTTCAAGCTCTGTCAGTTCCTCCAGCTGCAGAAGAGAGTAGAGTCAGACCCCTGTCCCTGAATGATACATCAGCTCCTTTTCAACACAGCTAGGCTGTGTGGCATGAACCCTTCCTCTTCCTCTTTCTTACCTGTTCCTGAAACCCTTCCTTCCTGCAGGGCCCAACTCCACGTAAGGTGAGTGCGGCCACACAGCAGTAACCAGACAGAGCAGCTTCTGCTGCAGACATGAGCAGAGAAGGGATCCAGAGAGCCAAGGCTGTATCCTAAAAGCAAAAGGAAGGATGGGGGCTAAGGGAAGTTGGGCAGGAGCAACAAACGGGAAATGAAAAGGGCAGGACTAAGTCTTTGAGGACAGCAAGAGAATATGCTCACATAGATTCTTGTGGGATCAAAGGAGCAGTTGGTTTGCCCAGGGCCCTGATCCAGTGGTATGGAAGGATCCAGCAGCCCTGGATGGCAGTCAGCAATAAGACGGCGGCCACCGTTGGCCACAGTGAGGCACACAGCAAGGAGGAGGCCCATGGAGCAGGCAGCAGACAGGAGCAGATTCACCAGAGCCAGTGCCAGCAGGGCCCAGTGCTGGCAGGGCAGAAAATGAGGGTGAGGAGTCTGGGCCTGCTAAGTCTCCCAGTGCCTAGACAGAGCTGAGACAGCCCCCTGTTCCCCTCTCACCAGTAGTGGGTGAAGAAGGTTCCTGGATGCCAACAGGGCCACAAGTCCCACGGAAACGCTCTGTGGAAGACACCAAGCCTTTTGCCCTCTGCCTTTCGGCGCACCCATCCCACTCAGTCCGCCCGAAGTGCTCACCAGCAGCCCAGAGCCCACGGAGATGACATTGGCAGTGGTGTACTCCGGCGTGACGGCGCCGCGGGGATTGGCCACGTGTCGCAGGACTGTACCGTGCAGCACAGCTCCCACCAGCAAGTTCACGTGGCCCACCAGGATCAGCGCCAGGCCCACGCGCATCAGCCGCCGGGGCCCTCGCGCGGCGTCTGCAAAGCAGGGGGAGGGGCACACCTGAGCCAGCGGGGCGGGTGGGGCGGGCTGGGCGGCCAGAGAAGAAAGAGGCCCAGCGGCAAAGCCAGCCCGGTCTCTAGAGCCCGCTGAGGGGCGGCGGGGTAGGAGGAAGGTGGAAAGTTACCGAAGGAGCAGAGGCGGCAGTCCCTCATCCCGTGTTCGCGCCGCTCAGTGCCGCGCCGAGCGGCACTACCTGGGCCTGGCTCCGCCTCTGGCCCTCGAGCCCGGCCCCGCCCCGCCGTCCACCTGAGGCCCAGCCTCCTAGGCGGCCACTGGGCAGATCCACTTAGGCCCCGCCCTCCGGCCCAAGCAGGTCTTGCGCAAGGCTATGGTCACCGCCCACTGCCCCTGTGCAGCGAGAAGCAAGCACACGACGCTTTTAGCAAAAAGTAGACTTTATTACAGCAGCAACTGAGGCGAATCGAATGGCCCCCCAGGACCACCACTGCAGCACCACCTCTCCTGCCCATCAGCCCCAGCGAGATTGTAGAACTCGGCTCCCCCAGTGCCCGTGGGCCTCCTGTCCACACAGGCTGGGCGGGAGCCAGCAGGTCGGCTACTAGCTCCCAGCTAGAAGGCGGCTGCTGAGAAGGCCCAGGCCCACGTCTGTGCAAAACAAGTAAACAAAGTGCAGAGGGGAGGGAGAGAGGGGAAGGGGTAGGATGATGCTCAGAAACAGGGAGCCCCCAGACCCTCCTGAATAATAAAGGAGAGAAGGGGCTTCACAGGGTAATACTGACTGGGGGAGGGGGGGTTAGGGGCAGGAGGGCTGCAGCACATTCAGGACAGCCACAGCTCAGATAGGGGCCTGGCTCTAAGAGGAGACGGTGACAGCAGCTGAGTTGAGGGTGCTGTTCCTGGCAAAATTGAACTTGTTCAGGGTCTCCTCAAGCAGGGAGGTCAGCCGGCTCTGGTCAGCCTAGGGAGAGAAGCTCAGTGAGACAGCTGAGGGAGGAAAAGGCAGGGGACCATGGATAGGCAAGAACCTCACCTCACTAATGAAGCCTAGCTGCACCAATTCAGCTGCCAACTCAGGGATGTTCTCATCTGAGAGAAACAGGAGGGGTGAGTCCAGTATGAGAGTAAGGGACACAGAACCAGCCCTTCAAATTGCCCAGCCAGCCACCAACTTTAGGGGCTGAAGATAGTCATTCTGTGTGAATCAAGTGTGTTACTGCCTTATCCCACCCCTGAATGTCCCTCAAAGGTAAGGCTCACAGACCCTCCCATCCTCCAAGGAAAAGGACTCACTTGGCATCAGGTCACAGCTCAGGTGCCGGTTCAGTTTGTCCTCCAGCTTCAGCAGAAGTGTCAGCTAGAAAAAAGGACAGTGAGAAAACAGGGTTCCCCTTCCCCGCCCTCTGGCCACCCTCACTTGTAGCCCTGGCCCTGAACCTTACATGGTGTTTGACTCCTTCCTCCACTGACTCAATGTTGCACTGCATCAGCACCACCTAGGACAGAATAGAGGGTCACCAAAGTAAAGATCAGTCAATAAAAACCACCAACACCTGGTGGCCAAGGGGTAGCAGTGCATCCTATAAAGGATAAAGCCTGGGCGGAGATGTCCCTTCCTCTATGACCATGGACACATTCACATCCACACAGCTCACACCTTACGGGTCTCCACCTCAGCTGGCTCAGGCGTTGGAGTCTTAACAGAGGGGGGTACAACAGGTGATGTCACCTCCTCTTGCTGTGGCTGCTGAGGCCGAGGCAGCCCAAAGGCTGTCAGAGGGTAGATCCCATTCCTGGAGGGAGATAAAGATAGGTCACATGGGCTTTCCAAATGACTCAGGACACCTGCCCTTGCTCCCTCAGGAAAGCCTGCTTTCTCATTCTCTCACCTGACATCTTCAAGGAATTTGTCTAATTCTAGAGCTGGTGACTGAGAGTACCTGAAGGAGAGAAAAGACAGACAATGGAAGGAAGGAAATAAGCAAAATAGCAGATTTAATCTTTCCCAGAGAATGGGCATTTTACAGAACCTCAGGGTGGTAATGACCAATCTATCCCTTTCAGGTCTTCTCAGTTGACTACTCACAAAGTCTGAATTGGTTCTCTTCCTGGTCCTGCAGGGATTTCAGCCAGTACTGCACTGGTATCCATGTTTTTTGTGATCTCCTCCAGCGCATTCTCTGGAATCATATCTGAAGGGCATGATTGAGTGGAATGTTACGGAGAGACAGATTAGTGTTACAGGAGGCACAGAGATAAAGAATCCCTTTGGAAATAAAAGAGGAAGGAGAGCGTGCCAGTGATATTTACAAGGCCTGAAGCTGGAAGAAAATCCCTAGCAGGGTCAAGGGGACTCACGCTGGTGTCCCACAATGCAGTGGGCAGCAAGGAGTTTGAGCGAGGGCACTTCAAACAGTGCTGGGTGGAAAAGAAGTTCTCTGGCTGTTGGTCTGCGAGCAGGCTCAGACTGCAGGCACTTTTGGATGAACTCCTAGAGGAGAGCAAGAAACTGAAGCAGGCATCTGGCAACTCACCGCCCCCCCACCACCACTACCACACACACTGTGTTCATCTTTATAGCTTTCAGTATACTTAGGAAAAAGCTTGGTACACACTAGCTCAGCACTTATTGAGAAAACATATTGCTGTGTTTCATATTGATAGGAAAGCACGTGAAAGGGCTTCAAAAATATAAACTATGATATGAAAGATATCATTCATTATCTTTCTGGTTTTAATTATTTTTCTACTCTCCAATCACAACCTTTTTCTTTAATTTTCAAACTTACTATTTCCTTTCCTTTTTTGTTTTATTAGCCCACTCACCGCCAACCTTTCTTCTCTAATCCTTGCTAAATTTAGTTTTTTCCATCTCAAACTTAACCCATTGTGATGATGATCACCACATATGTGATATATATATAGGACATATATATATATACATATGTCACTATAAATATATATATATATATATGACCACTATAAATACATATATACATATGTATATTTTTTTAGATCCTTTAAATCTTAGCTCATTATTTCAGGGAAACTTTTCTAACTAAAACCGTATAAATATAAAATCCCAAAAATGACTCTTTTGGTTAATTTAAATTGATTTGCTTTAAAATATCAAAATGGAAGTGGGGGTGGTAGTTCATGCCTGTAATCTTAGCTACTCAGGAGGCAGAGATCTGGAGGATCGTGGTTTGAAGTCAGCCCAGGCAAACAGTATGCAAGACCCCATGTGGAAAAAGCCCACCACAAAAAAGTTCTGGTAGGGTGACCAAAGGTAGGCCCTGAGTTCAAACCCCACAACCACACACACACACACACACACACACACACACAATCAAAAGTGTATAGCAACTTCCTGCAATAACCATCAAATCAGTTTACCTCCATGCATTAACACACAATTTTAACCTTAGTATTACACATCTTAACCCCTAACCTGTGTTTACACAAAAGCTTATTAGGTACCTCCTAGGGAAATTTTACAGCTGTTTTTCCTTTTCTGCTTTATGTACTCTTGCTCTTGGAAGACCACATATTCCCAGTAGGTAAAGAAAAACCTGTTGGGAACATGGCTCAAGTAGTACAGCACCTGCCTAGCAAGTGCAAGGCCAAGTTCAAACCCTAGTACTGCTAAAAAAAAAAAAAAAAAAAAGAAAAGAAAAAGAAAAATACTAAGGAGGGAACAATCCTAAAGAGCCTTACCCTCTGTAATGAGTCTTCTAATAGCTGGATGGCACTACTGATGGCTTCCTGTGGCACATATGAGGACTCTCCATTGCCCTGAATCTCCAGCACGGCCATCTGCAGTTGAGGAGGAACCCAAAGGAAAAGGAGAGACCTAAGAACCCCAGCCCTCCCACAATCACTCCCTCAAAATCAACACCTTGTCTTTTAACTTCACACTTTCCTTATTTCCCCCCTCCATCTCCTCACCTCCAGTGCACACATTCCAAAGGAGTAGATGTCCACTGCTGTTGTCACATTAGTGACTTCTAGGGAAAGCAAAGAGGGTTTGGTAAAGCAGAGGATTGGGGGCAAGGAGTGGCAGACATGCCTTTAAAAAAAAAAAAGAAAAGAAATACTGTATGCTAGATGCTAGTGCAGAAGGACTAATACAGTTTCAGTTGTATTACCTCTGCACCTCAGGTCATAAGTACAAAATTACGGTAGAGAAGCCAGGATGCCTTACCTCCATACTCAGGTGCAAAGAAGTGTAGATTCTTCTGCTCTTCCCGACAAGTCTTCACATGATTGTTGATAGTGTCAGGAGCCACTGGGAGTAGGGGAGATACCCACAATCTGACCACCACCAACAAAGCATGGTCTTATTCCAGAGAGAGGCCCAAAAGCCAAATTTCTTCTGAAGTCTCTAATCTTCATCAGGCACAAACCTATACCTTTTCCCATCCTGAACTACAGACCACACACGGACACCATCAACCTCCCCTTTCTCAGGCCTACTGTTTCTCATCTAAGGTCCATAACTCAGGAGCAAACAAAAGCTCTGCACTATATCGACAGACACACTGGAGGCTTTGGGCTGGTCAAGAATCAATGTAGTCAAAAGAAAAACTTTCACTTGTGACCTGTTCACCTTCCAAGTCCCAGGAACATCTAATCCCCGATCCCATGAAAATGTTAGGTTTTATTGCATTCATCCACCTTGCAATTAAAATAAAAACAGAGGGAAGCCCTGGAACAATTGGATACCTCAGGAACTTGGATAAAACAGGTAAAGAAGTATTACCATACAACCTCCTTCTTACCCACCTTTGCTGAATGAAACTCAAAATTAGCTCAGAATTGAACCAATACTCTTGAATCAGTTTCATCTTTAATTCACCAGAACTTTTTAGATCCCTGGTCTACCCTCTTATTCCTCAACACTGCCTGACATGGGCTCAATGAGGAACCAGGCCCAATCTAGACTCACTCCAATCATAAACAACGACTACAAGTCACAGAGAATCAGAGAGCACAGTGTGATTTGGGAAACCAGCCTGATGATGAGGGAAAATATGAATCTAGGAGGTAAGTAGCCAGCCAGGCAGAATCCACAGGAAATAAGCAGGTTATGGAGCAGCAAGCAGGTGGAGGGCTGGCAGGGCAGAAGCTAAGCAAGCGTAATTAGGCGGGGAGGTAGGGAACAGGCCTTGCTCCCACGACTGCATGCACTGGGCAGCCGCAAAGGGATCACAAACAGACCCCCAAGTGGGGCAGAGGGAGCTCTCACCATTAGCAAAAATCCTATGAAAGACTGTTGGGAACAGAGCAGCCCGTAAGCGGGAGGGAGGAAAACAGAGAAAAGTTGTGAGCGATGGAGCAGCCATGCCCCAGACAAATGGTAACAATACACAGACACGGCACACAGAAATGTACACTGCACACAGATACACAGCAAATGAAAGCACTCACAGAAGGCACAGCCTGGAACCTCCTCTGGTAGGGTCTGGCCCCAGGGGGCGCAAATCAGATCTCACAACTATCTCTTGCCCTTTCCCAACCCCCTATCAATTCCTCTCTATTAATCCCAGTTTCCCTTCAAAAAGGTACAAGATTATATACCTTAACCCCTCTCCACTAATTGGCCTCTCCCTATAAATTACCTCCAGGAAGGCCTTGTCTCTTATCACCAGCCCACACCTGAGAATTTTGCTCTGTTCTCCCCACACCTTTCATCTTACCCCCGTGGTTCCCAAATTCCCGTGGCTCCCATGCCCAGAACCTCTCCCTCCCCTCACCAGAGCCAATCTTGATGAGTCCGTTGTGCTGGATGAAGATGGTGTCACAGGTCAGGTTCCCATGGATGATGGGAGGGTCACAGGAGTGCAGGTAGCTGTGGGGGCACTGGGCTGTTAGAGGGGCCTCTGGGAAATTAAGGGCAGGGGGAACCCAAGGGTTAAGAGGAGCAAGGGCCAGGTCTCCTGCTGGTCACAAGATAATCCCCATACTCTGAATCTCCATTATGCCTGATGGTTTAAATAGCTAGATACACACTTAGAGAAAAAAGTCGGAGATAGTGTTATAGTTTGGGCATTAGGAGGAACCATTTATAAGACCCATATAGGGGGCCTAATCTTGACAGTATATGACTCATAGAAAGTGGGAAGAGGCAGAATAGATCAGCAGAGTAGTGCCCTGCAATCTGTTTGGAGGAACTCAATCAGGAAATACATGGGAAAGAAGCTAACCACATATTACTTACCTTAGGGCAGAGAGGATTTGTGTGCACCAGCGCTTCCAAGCCTAGGACAGTTTGGTTCAGGGGTCAGCAGTAATCCCTTCTCTTAAACCTCCCACTGGTCCTTACCATCCCTCCGTCATCAGCATCATAAGTAACATATTCTTTTTAAACCCCCAATCCAGACTAAAACTTTTGTCTATCCTCCCTTTGTACCTTTTCATTCATAGTCTTGTGGTTCTTTTTGGTCTTCTTCAGAAATTGCTTAAGACTCCCAGATGACATGTACTCTGTGATAAAAATTACCTGGGGAGGCAAAGCACTTACTATAAGGCTTTATAGAAATGATCTCCTACCTGGTAACATTTATACCAAATGTATATTGAATTTGCATTTTTTTTCCAACTTTCTCTCCTTTTTTTCTTGGCATTACTTTCTTACACTAACTAGCACAATGAAAATTACTCTGCAGTAAGAACTATGGGAAGAAGGAAGCTAAAGTTCACTCATTTCTGCACCATTTATAAACACACAAAAGCCATAGATAGCTTCCATACAGCAGATTCCAGTTTTATTCCAAAACTACCCAGTTTCAAGTATAAAAGGAACAATAAATGTAGCCAGTCTCTTGCAATAAGCTCAGGAAATAGGGCAGAAAAAAAAAAAATCTTACCCTAGCCTTGTTCTCTTTAACATCAGCCCAGTACTTGTGAAACTTAACAATGTTGAGATGTTCCAACTGAATCAGATTATCAAACACTGCACGGACCTTTTCCTGGAGCAAAGGAGACAGTAGTATAACAGAGTTCACAAATTACTGCATTAATTATGAAAAGTCATTCCCTATCCCTCCCCAGAAATGATCTAACCCCACCATGGTCTCCTGGACAGGCACCAGGAGATTCCTTTTTAAACACCAGTTTTCTAACATCCCCAGGCTGTAGCTTTTCAGCACCACCTACCTCCTGCAGCTTGTAGTTCTTGCGCTCTGAGAATTGTACCTCATTCCACACCACCTCCACACCCTCCTCTGTATCCATGGCCAGGTATGCACTGTCAATACCTGGTACATTCCGCTGATTCACCTGTGAAGCAATTCAAATGGGATTAAAGTTACTTCACAACCCCTCCATTTTATTACTCTGCATGTTCATCAACTTCCAGCCCCCATCCTGCTGAAGTCTGGTCTGCCGCTTAGGACTGCCTCCAGTTCTCTCCTCTTACAATTATCTCTCTCAAGAATAACACAACCTAGGGTGAAAACGTAACTCAAGCAGTAGAGTGCCTGCCTAACAAGCATGAAGCCCTGAGTTCAAAACCCAGTATCACCAAGAGAAGTACCACCATCACCTTACCTCTTCTCGCCTCTTCTGCCAGCGCCCACAGGGTGACTCTTCCAAGATCTCAGACTCATCTTCACTTTCTTCTTCTTCCTCTGGGGAAGCAGCTGAGGTTGTAGAGGTCACAGGAGGTGACACTGAAGTCAGGCCAGGAGCTGAAGAGGAGGATTCTACTTTTGGGTCTGAGCCACCGCTGAGTACTGTCTGGGACTCTCCCTCCGACATACTGGAATGAACACTCAGGTCTGCATTGGTTGGGAAAGGACAGAGGGAGAAGTCAGAGAAGTCAAAATAGATCTACAAAGATTTGCTAATCCTAACAACCTCATATGCAGGTTCAAAGGAAATGAAATACATACCTCCCTGGTTTCTTTTAAATCCACAATCAGAACTATTCCTAAATACTAAAACATTAACTACTCTCGTAAATCTAGAGAAAGGGAGCTATCTTTGCTGAAGATGACCACACAGGAGTGGCAAACCCAAGATTTATGGCACTATAACCCCCTTTAGTAAGGTTCAAATAACCAACAACATCAGGTGCCCCATTCCTTCTCAGCAAATATTCACCCAATAGGCTTCCCTTTGAATCCCCAAGTACTCCTGTTGACACAGTGTTCAAGAACCATGCACTCAGGCACTATTCAGAATAGATGACTCCGGGCTCCAACCTGTTCCACTGAACCTGCCCTAAGGCTAGACCTGTACAACCCTCAGTCAATTTATCCAGCTGAAATCTTAAGCTGATCATACTGGAAGTAAGCTTAGCATTCATTATCCATCCTTCCTACACGCAGAATGAGCCAGCTGGTTCATGATGACACTCTTGACTTAGGTGACTGGCAGAGGTGACTTCATCCTTGATGACCTCACCTTCCCTATGATATGAGTGTGGTAAATGGGTAGGTATTGGCTAACATTTTTTCAATCACTCGATAAATGTTTAGTAAGCACTTATTGTGGGATACAAACTGGGCTTGGGATACAATAGTGAACAAAATTAATGAGTTTGCCTACACATTAGAGCCACAAATTCAAGGCAGATCTAAGACCTTAACTTTCCAGTTCTCATTTCATTCACACTGCTCAAAGGCTCTGAAGTTTCCATTGTCTGGGGCACTGGATCTGCCCCAGGTATTTCTTTCAAGTACAAATAACTGAAGATATAATAACATTTCTACAAGGGCATGGTTACTGTCAAAAGCTAATTGTCATTAACCCATACCACAGAGTGTCACAGGAAAACCACTGAATGTTATTCCACATCTCTAAGAACAAAGGCTATGGAGGAATTGGAACCTGTGTGTGCTAGGCTCAAGAGAGTGGTGTCCAGTATGAAAATGATATCCTGGAAAGTAAATATGCGCCTCGAAATTCAGAATGCCAGAAACTTCCAATTAACACCAATCTTTTAGAACTCTGATGCCTCCTTCTGCCCATCTCTACCCCAACCTACATTGTTAACCCAAGACAAGAGATTTTTATTAGATGACATTCTAGTAAATCCAAAGAGTAACAAAGCACTACAGAAAAAAATCTGGCAAGATATTCTTTCCCCATGTTAATTTCCAGGTCTTTGCCTATCTTAAATCCAGTTTAGCCAGCCAGAAAAGCTACAAATATCTGTACTTTAGTAATCTACCAGAAAAGCTGGGTTAGAGATAATTTTTCTTCTTCCCTTGCAAAGTAGCTAAAAAAAAAAAAAAAAAAAGTAAAAAGGTCTGTATCAGTCACTTCCTGGAGCACCTATATTCACTGAATGCATCTACAATCTGAACTGCTAAATAAAATTCTCAGCAAGAGTACAATAGGAGATACCAGTGGTATTTTAATATAGGAAGGCTGCAGCCAATGGGATCTAAAGAAACTTCTAGTTCAAGGGCACAGACAGCTAATCCACAACAGGGCACCATAGGAGAAGCCAAACCTCCCTTAGAGACAGATGCCCAGGAATGAACTTGTCCCCTCCCTCCCCAATCCCGTCCCAGTAGGCAGATGAGGGTGGCGGTGCCCACCATCTTCCAGCACTCCTGCTACTGAGGAAACGTGCAATACTGGGGGTTCTGCCGAGAGGTGAACAGAGATCACGCGTGGAAAAGCCCACTGACATCGTAAGGGCCAGCTCCTCGCCGCCTGCAGTCACCGGAGGCGCATGGCACGTTCACCGGTCACTTCGGTCATCCTACAAAGTTGTTCTCCCGGACTGTCAGAATTAACCTGCAAGCCCTCGGCCCGTCGACTCCGTTAAAAGCTCGCAGCCACAGGCCCCCTCGGCTGTCCTCACCCTGAGCAAACCCAGAAGGCCTCCGCGGCCCGCAGAACGGTCCGGTCGAAATAAGCGAGACCGGCGGAGGCAGGGGCCCGCAGACTCTCGCACTCCAACAGGTCGCCCTGTCGCTGTCTGGAAGCCAGCGGCGGCTGGCGCGGACGCCCAGCCTGGCGGGCCGAGAGCGCGGCGGCCACCTCACCAAAGGCCGGCCCCGCGGCGCAGTCTGGCCGCAGGCCACGCCCCCGCGCAGCCGGCGCGCCGCCCCCGCGAGCAGGCCCTGCCGGGACGCGGCGCTTCCTTCCGCAGGCCGTCGGGCCCCGGCCGCCGCCGCCCCGCCCCCGCCCCCGCCGCCGACCCCGCCTCTCGCGGCCGGAGTTCCAAGCGAACGCCTGGGCCTCCCGACCCGCGCCAGCAGAATTCCGGACCGCCGCAGCCACGCCGGGGGAGGCCGGGCGGACGGACAGCGCCTTGGGGCCAAGGCAGCCCCTCGGCTGCTGCGGGCCGGGCCGGCCGGGCCTGGCTGCCGAGGGAGCAGGGCCGCCTGCAGCACCCGCCGGCCGGGTCCCACCGTCCCGGAGCTCGGGGGCAATCCCGCCGTCGCCTCGCGAACCTGTCCCCGCCCGAGCCTCCTTCTCCAGGCACTCACCTCCCGACTCCGCGCCCGCAGCCTGCGCTTCAGCTCCAGCTCGGGTTCCGGCACCCCGGATCACCGCGACTCCCTCACAGCTGCGCTCCGCAGCGCAACCGAACTGCGGGCCCCGCCCTCGCGGCGTCCGGACCAACAGATGGGCGGTGCCGCACCGCCGCCAGGTTTCCATTGGACAGGGCGGCGGGGGGCGGTGCCCGCAGGCCGGCCATCGCCGGCCAGTCTTCGGCCGCGTCTCCTCCCCTCCAGCCGCTCGGCCTCCGCCTCGCCGGGGGTGCGGTCCTCTTGCTCTGCGCTGGGCTTCGCCTCTGTCCACCCCTCCGCTCGGTCCAGGTGCCTCCAGTGATTCTGCTGGACGAAGGGAAGGCCTTCTCCCTCTTCTCGAAGGCGCCATGACAGTCGTAATCCCACCAAGAGACAAAAGGAGCGGAAGACGTAGCCTCCATTCGAGGGGCGAGCCCATCCACCTTCACTGTTTGGGGACTGGACAGTGCGCAGGACACCAGTTCTTCAGGAAGCCTGAAAAAAACATAAAAGGCGCTGAAAATTGACAGCGCTTTGCATAGCAGTATTTGCCAAAACTTTGCAAGAGGTTTTTCACTGATGTTATCTGATCTGGTCCTCACAAGAACGAACTCGTTGAAATTATTCGATGATAGTTAGCAAATGCAAAAAAATAAAAAATCGGAAGTATTACGTTATTTATCGAAATTAAGTTGATGAGAGCCAAATCTAGAATCCGAAACAGTAAGATCAAAGCTTTCCTTGAAAAGATGTTTGGAAATAATGATTGGTTGCGAAGAAGCGCAAAGAAAGGGTGATAGGTTTTGGGTGAGTCGTGGATCTTCACAAAGTAACGCGGAAACCGGAGGGTGGAAATCCATCCTGCTGTAGACGTGTATTGCATTATGAGGCAGGAGGACGAACCAGTCATCCGAATTTGGGAATGTTACTATCACCTGAGTTCACTGTCCCTTAGGGACTCTCTAATCCTACCTCACTTGGAGAAAGAAGGAAATCTGACAGAAACTCATTTTCTCACCTCTTCACCTTAAAACATTTACTTTAAAAACCAATCTTTCCTTCTTTAGTTCTTTTACCTTTGGGAGGACTCAAACACCCTTTTTTAGAAATCTGATGGAAGTTATGGACCTACTTTTGAATTAAAAAATGCATTTTCCGGGCTGGGGGAGTGGCTCAAGTAGTAAAGCAATTGCCCAGAAAGCACAAGGCCCTGACTTCAAACCTCAGTACCACCAAAAAAACACACGCGCAAAAATGCATTCACCTACCAAATTTAGCATACAATTTCAGTGTTGAGGTTAACAATCTTTGCTCTAGACTCAAAGGGAAGGATGTTCCTTCTCTCTAGATTAACCTTTTTCCCCATATGAGCTCCAAAGCAATTGGAACGTTCGCCTGCCCCATGAAAAACATCAAGTACTACCAGCTCACGTTATCATTTGAGTTTCCCATTCTCTTCTGTCTGGGGCCTCTGCCTTACCAACCTTTCCTTTCAACTAGCGCCTTTCAAATACGCATAGACGACTCTTTGACAACTTCAAGCTCTTATTTTAAAACTTTCATGCTTAAAATGATCAAATACTGCCCACAATTTAATCACTTTATTTTTCCCCTCTTACAAAAGTAAGAAATACACAAAAGAAAAACAAAGAAAATGAAAAAAAAATACATGCTTATTGTTAAAAATTAAAAATACTTCAAAAATATTTTAGTATACCATAGTATTGCCATAGTAGCTTCTATGAGCCAGGCACTGTTTCAATGACTTTATAACATTAACTCATTTCATCCTCACAACAATCATATAAATATTAACAATTATAGAGAGTGAAATCTCTTATCTGTCTTCCACCAAATGATTAAAACTTGGATGTAGCCAGGGACCGGTGGCTCACACCTATAATGCTAGCTACTCAGGAGGCAGAGATCAGGGGGATCACGGTTCAAAGCCAGCCTGGGCAAATAGTTCCACAAGACCCTATCTCAAAAAACCCTTCACAAAACTAGGGCTGGTGGAGTGGCTCAAGGTGAAGGCCCTGAGTTCAAGGCCCAGTATTGCCAAAAAAAAAAGAAAAAAGAAAGACTTGAATGTATATTTCACCATGTTTCTTTTTCTGTGTTATTATGTGTATTAATATGTGTATAAAATTATAAAATAAAAACAAGTGTATCCTACATCATTTACTCTCTTCACTTTTTCCCATGATGGTGCACATTACAATTTTTTAACCACTACTTTTTTTTGGCAGTAGTGGTGTTTGAACTCAGGGCTTTGTGCTTTCTAGTTAGGACCTCCACTCTTTAAGCCACACCTCCAGCCCTAATTTTTAATTTTTTACTCTACCAATAAAGTATTCCATTTTCCAAATGTGCCAACATTTAATTAATAACTACCAGTGGGCATTGGAATAATTTCAAACATTTATTGTTTTAAATAAAACCACAATGAATATTCTGCTAGCTACAGCTTTGCCAATTTGTAAAAGTGATTTTTACAAATTCTTAAAAATGAAGCTAAGTGTGGTGGCAAATGTCTGTAATCCCAGAATTTGAGGGGCTGAGGCAGGCCAATCTCAAGTTCTAGCCGTCCTGGGCTACATAGTGAGTTCTAGGCCAGTCTCATCTACATAAAAAGACTGACTCAAAAAAAAAATGGATTTTCTGAGTCACAAGCTAAGAACATACACCTACTAGAATGGCCAAAATCCGGAATACTGACAACACCAAGTGCTAGCTAGGACGTGGAGCAACAGGAACTCTCATTACAGTGGGAATGCAAAATGGTACAGTTACTTTGGAAGACAGTTTGGTGGTTTCTTATAAAACTAAATGTACTTGGAGCTGGGAGCAGTAGAGTACCTGCTAAGCCTGTGCAAAGCCCTGGGTTCAAGCCCCAGCACCATAGAAAAAGAAACACGGTGAAATACACATTCAAGTCTTAATCATTCGGTGAAGAATGTTGATAATGGTGGAAGCTATACATTTATAAGGGGATGGGGCATATGGGAAATTTCTGTGCCTCCCTCTCAATTTCACTGTGAAACTAAAACTCTTAAAAAAGTCTTCCAGTGTTGGTGGGGAAGAGTGAGGAAAGGGTGGAAGAGAGTGAATGTAATGGAAATATCATGTACTCATGTATGAAAATAGAAAAATGAGGCCTGTTGAAACTATTCCAGCAATGGGGGGAGAGAAGGATAAAGAATGATGGAGGAGGTGGATTCAACTATGATAAATTGTAAGAACTTCTGTAAATGTCACAGTGTTCCCCCAGTACAACAATAATATGATAATAAAAATAATAGTCTTCAAGAAAAAGGCTATCTCAGCTACGCAGCAGGCAGAGATCTGGAGGATTGTGCTTCAAGGCCAGCCTGGGGAAATAATTTGCAAGACCTCACTCATCTCCAAAAATACTGAAGCAAAAATGGACAGGAGGTTTTACTCAAGCAGTAGAATACCTGATTTGCAAGCTAGAAGCCCGACTTCAAATTCCAGTCCCACCAAAAAAGAAAAATCCAGGTATAGTGGTACATGTCTATAATCCCAGCTAGGTGGGAAGTGGAGGTAGGAGGATTGCAGTCTGACACCAGCACAAGCAAAAAGTGCTATACCATACCTGAAAAATAAAGGAAAGCTAAAAGGGGTTGAGGCATGCCTCAAGTGGCAGAGCACTTACCTAGCAAGTACAAGGCCTTGTTTTCAAACCCCCATACCACCAAGGGAGGGGTGGTTAAAGAGCTAATACATATGGATGGATGAAGCCCACCTCCCTTGCATGGGGGATGTGTATATTTATCAGATCAAAACCATCCAGAGAGCCCCTAGCCCCCCAAAAGAAGGCTAAGAACATCTTAAATTTGAATCAATATTGACAAACTACTGTTCAAAAAGATGTCAAATAATAATATGATACCTTTTTGGCTGGGGTTCCCATTTCTGGACATCTTTACCAACACCAATACCAATTTTTTCAACTTTGGTGACATATTAATTTTAAAATGATTCCCCCAAATTAAAAAATATATTAAAAATGCAAAAAAATAAACAAACTACAGGCAAACAAAAAAAAAGATATCCTGGGCTGAGAGTGTAGCTCAATGGTAGAGCACCTGCCTATCATGTGTCAGAGCCTGGATTGATCCCCAGCACTAGACAGAGAGAGCAAGACCAAGTGATCAGAAAGCCAGAGGGGGGGGGGTTGTACCCAATTGCAGACAGAGTGAAACATTTTTAATATTTTTATTGCCAAACCGTATTTCCCTTTCAGTTTCTTGCCTACTTAAGTTCTTTACATTTTTTTTTTTGATTGGGTTGATCATCTTTTTTTTTTTTTTTTAGACAGGCTGGCTTCCAACTCATGATCCTCTGCCTCAGGAGGCAGTCATGTACCACCACACCGGTTTAGAACTTTTTGTATATTAGGAGAGTCCTATTGTCTTTTCAACCTCCTACAATGTAAATATCATCTTATCTCTCCTAAAGCTTTATTCTCGGTTTATTATAAATAAGCTGGGTGCTGGTGGCTCACACCTATAATCCTAGCTATTTGGGAGGCTGAGATCAGGAGGATCATGGTTTGAGGCTAGCCCTGGAAAATAGTTTGTGAGACCCCCTATCTCCAAAATAACCAAAGCAAAATGGACTAGAGGTATGTCCCAAGCTGTAGAGTGTCCATTTTGCAAGCACAAAGCCCTGAGTTCAAACACCAGTTCTACAAAAAAAAAAAAAAAATATATATATATATATATATATATATATATGTCCACTGACCACTGATAAGCCTCCAATATATCACTGAATGATATTTTTGTCTCTAGCAGTTACCTCTTTCCAGGTAATATTGGATGTCACCTTAATTTCAATTTATTTTTAATAAAAATATCTGCCTCCAGCTACTCAGGAGGCAGAGATCAGGAGGATCACAGTTCGAAGCCAACCCGGGCAAATAGTTCAAGCAACCCTATCTTGAAAACATCCATCACAAAAAGGGCTGGCGGAGTGACTCAAAGTGAAGGCCCTGAATTCAAGCCCTAGTACCACAAAAAAATTATTATTATTAATATTGTGATATTTCCATACCTGCATATAGCATGTACTAATCAAATCTACCTTTTTTATCCATCTTCCCCCATACTCTAGCCAACCTGTTTTAGTCACTTCTACATTCAAGTTGACACTCTTTTAGCTTCCACACACATATGAGAGAACATATGGTACTTGTCTTTCTGTGCCTGGCTTATTTCACTTAACATGTGCTCTGGTCCATTTTGCTGCAAATGATGGGATTTCATTCTTCTTTATGGCTGAACAACATTCTATGTGTCTGGATACCACATTTTCTTCTTTAAAAAAGCCTCATATTTTATTTTCTAATTGCTGCAGTTTGCGTCTGATTTCTTTACATTATTCCACATGAATGGGAAGGAACGACATTTTCCTTATGCATTCATCGATTGATGGCAGCTTCGACAGGCTGATTCCGTATCTTAGCTATTATGAAAAATGCTGCATCTGTTTTGTATGCAGATTTTGTTTCTCATGGGTATATACAAGAAGTGGGATAGTTGGGTCATATGGTAGATCTAGTTTTAGTTTCTTGTCACCTTAAACTTAATTTACCTAAAATTTCCACTACCAGTTAAATGAATAAATTTGTTGGGAATGGAAATGGAAACTAAATGACTGGGTGAAAAAGTGGGGAGGGTTTATTATATACCCACTTATGCCTTTTGAACTTTGTGCCATTTGTGTATTTTTATTAAAAAAAGAAAAAGCTGGGAATATGGTTCAGTGGTACAGTGCTTGGCTAGCAAGGCCCTGAGTTTGATCCCCAGCACCATTAAAAAAGAGAGAGAGAGAATACTTTAACAAAGCAACAATTTATTAAATGATTGTAGAGTGGGGGCAAGGATACGGCTCAGTGGTAGAGCGCTTACCTAGTATTCTTAAGGCCCTAGGTACAATCTCCAGCACAGAAAAGAAATGCATTTAGGTGTACAACATTGTGTGGTTCCAGTGTTTTGAACAGGATCACTCCCCATCGTCCCTCCTCCGTCTACTGAGTGCTGGGATTACGAGCTGTGCTACCACGCCCAGCTCAACATTGTTTTGACATATGTATACACTGTGAGGTGATAACACAATCAAACTATTTGGCACATACGTCATCTTACATAGCTACCTGTGGGTGCGTGCGTGAGTGCGTGTGTTTGAATGTACGAACATTTAAAGTCTACCGTTAGTAAACCTCAAGTATAAAACACATTGTACCTTAGATCTCCAGAATTTGGTAATTCTGCATTACTGAGATTTTTTTTGAGGTACCAGGGTTTGAACTTGGTCTTGAACTTGCTAGCAGGGGCTCCACCTCTTGAGCACCTAGCCCTTTTTGTTTTAGTTATTTTTCAAATACAGTCTCAAGTTTGTGCAAAGGCTGTTCTGAACCAAGATCCTCCTATTTATGCTCCTGCATAGCTGGGATGACATGCACATGTCACCACATCCAGCTTTTATTGGTTGAGATGGGGGTCCCTGGAACATTCTGCCCAGGCTGGCCTGGAATTATGGGCATAAGTCATTGCACCCAGCTATAACCGAGACTTTGTATACTTTGACCAACATCTCTCCCTTCCCCCCACTGCCCAGCCTCTGGCAACCATCTTTCTACTCTCTGCTTTTATGTGTTCAATTTTTTTTTAATTTTTGTTTTTGTTGGTACTGGGGTTTGAATTCAGGGCCTCACTCTTGCTCTCAGGATCTACCACTGAGCCTTGCCCCCAGCTCCTCCCTTCTTCTTCTTCTTCTTTTTTTTTTTTTTTGCTTTAGTTATTTTCAGATAAGGTCTTGATTTTTTGCCCAGACTAGCCTCAGACCACAATCCTCCTACCTATGTCTCCCAAATGCTGGGATCACAGGTACACATTATTGTACCTGACAGAGTTCAAGGTTTTTGAAATCTTTATTTGGATAAGCTAGGTCATGCAGCATTTGCCTTTCTGTGCCTAACATACTTATCATAATGTCTTCTAGGTTCATCCATGTTATTGCAAATGACAGGATTTCCTTCTTTTTAAAGGCTAACTAATATTCCATTTTAGAAATATTCCATGTAATTTTCTTTATCCATTAATAGGCACTTAGGTTGGTTCCATTTCTTAGCTGTTGTGAATAAAGCTGCAATAAACATGAGAGTATAGACATCTCTTTGAGATCGAGGTGTCATTTCTTTTGAATGCCCAGAAGTGCGATCATTGGATCACATGAAAGTTCTATTTTTAATTTTTAAAAGAATCTTCCATACTGTTTCTTTCTCCCCTCCTCCCCCCAATACTGGGGATTGAATCCAGAGCCTCATGCATGCTAGGCAGGCACTCTACCACTTGAGCCACACCCCAATTGCTGTTTTTTGGTTGTTTTTTTTTTTTTTTTTTTTTTTTTGTGGTACTGGGGTTTGAGCCACTCTACCAGCCCTTTTTTGTGTTGGATATTTTCAGGGTAGGGTCTCACAAACTGTTTGCCTGGGTTGCCTTTGATCCTCCTGATCTCTGCCTCCCAACAAGCTAGGATTACAGGAACACTGAGCTACTTAATCTTTTTTGATAACAGCCTTCGTGTAAAGCAATATTGCATTGTTTCTCTGATTTGTATTTCTCTGATGATTAGTGATGGTGAGTATTTTTTTCATATACCTATTAGCTATTTGTATATTTTCATTTGAGAAATGCCAATTCAGGTCTATGGTGGTTAATCATGACTGTCAAGAATGGATTGAGGGATGCCTAGGAGATTAGTAAAGCATATCTCTGAGCATGTCTGTGAGGGCATTTCCATAGATCATGAGGGCTCTGATCTAATCAATCCATTCATTAATGGATTCAGAGCTTGAACAGATTATTGAGAGGCAGTGGAATTGTGGAAGGCAGGGTTAGAGGAAGTGGACTGCTAGGGCATGCTATCAAGGATATATCTTGGCCTGGCCCCTTCATATTACTCTTTGCTTCCCACAGTGAGGTGAGCAACTCAGCTCTGCCATATCCTTCTGCTTCCATGATGGGCCTCACCACAGGCCCATAACAATGGAGTAAGATGATCATGAACTGAAACTTCTGAAACTATGAGCCAAAATAAATCTTTCTTCCTTTAAATTGTTTCTTTCAAGTTTTGCCACAGAATGAAAAGGCTGACTAACACAAGGTCCTTTGCCTGCTTTTTAACTAGATTATTTATCTTCTTGTTATTGAGTTTTTTGAGTTCCTTTATGTTTTGGATATTAATCTCTTATCAGGTATATCCATTCAGTAGGGTTTTTTCCCTCACTTTCTTGTGTGGAAGTTTTTTTGATTGGTGCAACTCACTGGTCTATTTTTGAGGCCATTCATTTCTATTTGCTGTAATTCTAAGCTTCTCAGGTGATCTCCTAACCCAATCTCCCAAGTAGAGGATAGCTTACATTGTGACATGCCAGTTGCACAAATATATACTTTTAAAATCATGATATTCACAATGAATGACTTTCATGGAATAGAAATCATGCACCAACAGAACTGTCCTGAATCTTTCCAGGTCTTGGTTTCCATAAATCAGGGCAATTGAAAAGTCCATTGGATTTTGCTCTAAATCTTTCTTTCTCAAAGTGAGGCTCACTACTATCATCATTCCTCTAGGACAAAACATGGATCCTCTCCTTCAAAAGAGTTTCTTTTCAAACTGAAGACAATCAAAATGCAACTTTGCCTGAAGCTTGCCATTTTCTTCCTTCCTTCCTCCCTCCCTCCCTCCCTCTCTCCCTCCCTCCCTCTCTCCCTTCCTTCCTTTCTTCCTTCCTTCCTTCCTTCCTTCCTTCCTTCCTTCCTTCCTTCCTTCCTTCCTTCCTTCCTTCCTTCCTTCCTCAGTGCTAGGCATTGAATCCAGGCCTCATGCATTCTATGGCATTTACATTTCTATAGGACCTCAAACTAAAAGAAGCTTTATTTCTTCATAATTATGAATTTTCTGAGGTGCTCCATATCATACACATTCTAGGACCCTCCTTGGATGAACTGGTTGTGAATCTTAGGGGTTGCAGGGGGGATGAGATTTGGGTTTCTGTATGTCTAAATATCTTTCCAGGTGATTCTGATACAGGTAGCCTGACCTGTCATTAGGCCAAATTACAGTAACCATCACCCTAACCCACACCTAATCCCTGTCCAGGGACAATCCCTTCTCTTAGGGCATTGCCTAATACCTTAGCCCTCTGAACTTCACTTTTTAAGTTCTTACATGGGGAAATAATTTAGCTCTATTTTGGTAAGCCGTATCATAAGGATTTGAGTCAGCTTCTAAGATAAGCAGAAAACGTAAGCAGGTCTACTGGGGTATTAAAACAAAGAAACAAAAATTTGTAGGGTAGAGATGCAGCTCAGTTGTGGAATGCCTTCCTAGCACTCCATCTATAAAACTCTGACTTCAATTCCCAGCACTGCAAAAACAAAACAACCCACAAACATAACCCATCTAAGAATTTACTGAGATTATTTGATTTCCATAATTGTGCTCAATCATCATCAAATCAAATTCATTTACTATTTATTTTTCTGTCTGAGTTATTAGCATGAAAGTAACAGCTGTCTTTTCTCACAGGAATGCTTTAAGTTTAAAATAATTATCAGGTCATTCCACACTCTTTTCCTGGGCTAAAAACTCTAATGTAAACTTTTCTGTTTGCTTTAACACACTAAATTTACCTTTGCTATAGTACTAAAAACAGCTTTCCTAAATCTAAAAAATAGTTTCCTGATGAAAACATAGATTTGAACTTTAAGGAAAGGGCTTTGGAGTTCCCTTTAACACTTTTAGTCTGAGAGTCCCTTATTTCATAGCTTCAAACTGTACCACCAGGCCTGAATAAAAGAGAACAATTCCATTTTATAAACAAATATTTAACACTGACTATGTGCTAGGCACCCTGGGAGGCAGTAGGGTATGGAACAAGCAAGACAAAGTCCTGTCCTCAAAGAGCTCATACATATTTGGGAAGACCTGTATAAACCAGAAAGGTCGTACACTTGATAAATGCAACAACAGAAGTATGTATATAGTGAGTGCATGTAGCCATATGTGTATAGTGCACAGAGACCCCAGCTTACCACAGTTCTACTTATGGGTTTTCAACTTTACAATGGCTGTCAAAGTGATGATTCCGATTCAGTAGAAATCACGCTTCAGGTCTTGAATTGTGATCCTTTCCAGGGTTAGTTAGCCATATGCTGCATGGTACTGGAGACACTGGGCAGCAGGAACAATCGGCCACTGAGCCATGTGATCATGAGGGTAGATGACTGATAGCTACAACATGCTAGGGGGTTTGTTGTTGTTTGGGTTTTTGTTTGTTTGCTTTTCTTTTGGTAGTACTGGAGTTTTAACTTAGAGCCTCACTCTAGCTAGGCAGACACTCTACCACTGAGCCACTCTCCCAGCCCCACAACGTGCTGTTGTGTTCACTAAGGTATTAGTTTTCTATTAGGTGTATTCTCTTCTTAGCACATTTTCAATTTATGATGTCTTGGGGGCTCTATCTCGTCATTAGTAGAGGAGCACCTACATGTAGGCTGAATAGAAAAGGACTTGATTTGCTTTATAGAGAAAGATTACCTGGGAAGGTGTTGGGCTGAGCAATAACCCCTAAATATATCTGCATCCTAATTCCTAGAATTTGTATTATATGACAAAAGGGATTTTGGATATGTTTAAAGATTCTGAGATAGGAAGATTATTCTAGATTATTATAAGTGTCCACATAAGAGGGAGATTTAACTCCCACTGAAGAGAAGAAAGAGATTGAAGTGATACCAAGGAATGCAGGCAGCCTCTCCAAGCTAGAAAGGCAAGGAACCACATTGTCCCTCACAGCCTCCAGGAGGAATGCTGGTTATACCTTTCACTGTCAATACCTCCATTTAGACCAGTGAAATTAGTTTCACCTCTGACCCCTAAGAATGTGAAAGAACAAATCTGTGGTGTTTTAAGCCATCAAGTTTGTGGTGATTATGACAGCAGCCATGGGAAACCATTTCATAAGTTTTCCCATAGAACAGGTTGATCTGGGGTTCTAGAGGTAAGTAGGAAGAGAAGGGGAGAGAGAGAGAGAGAGAGAGAGAGAGAGAGAGAGAGAGAAATCTTTTGATCCTCAGCAGAGGGAAAGAATGAGAATCTTAAAGCAGCCAGAGGGAAGGAAAAACTAGTAGAAGGTAGGAAAGAAGATGTAAGATAAAAGAAATAACTGTGAGTATAGAGATCGATATGTTAGCAAGTATTATAAATGTGAGAACTATTTTTCATGGGAAAAATAAATTCAATCATGAGTACAAAGGGGGAAGATAGACTAGCCAGAACCTTGGAAATGGACTCTTCCTGATTCTTCTAATAACTTAAAATATTTGTATTCCTTCTTTCTGGTCATTGGAATTTTTTTCCTCCTTGGATCAACCTTTCACCATTCTGCTGAGATTCCAAAGACAGTTTTTTATGAATGGTGTAATGTTATCAGCTGTGAAGGAAGTATTTGAAACAAGGGTCAAAACCAGAATTTGGGATCCCAAGAAAAGCCTGGGGGAAAAAGCCTGGGAGGGGACCTGCTTGCCAACTTTTCAGCTTTTATCACCCTGTCCTCAGTATCTTTCATATACAGGTTACAGTTCTCAATCTGCAGTCTGCAGTCTGTTTGCTCTTTGAGAGTTTATTTCCAGGAAACTTTGACTCCTCCATGAGATTTTAGAAAGTTTAATTTTTGTAATGATGAATATATAAAATATAAACATAAGCATATCAGCATATTTTGGATCCTGTAGGCTAGCACTTTTTATTTCTGAGTGATCTTGAGTTTATACTTACATATACAATTGAATCGTTATCTTATTACACTCTAAAATTACAGCATTTAGCTTTAAAGATACTATTTCCCACACTGGGATCCCTTGAATTCCCACAGATCTGTAAATGTATGTCAGGGGTTCACAATTTCTTTCCTTCCTTTTTTTCTTTTCCTTGTTTTGTGGTGCTGGGGATTGAACCTAGGGCTTCACTCTATCCTAAGTGAGCAAGCACTCTATCCTAAGCTGTATTCCCAGTCTCTTATCATTTCTTATGTTTGGAAAATGAAGAAACATAAGGTGTCTTAAAGTGCAAATGGAAAGAACCTCATTGAGAGGCACATGGAAACAAACGTTTTTTAAAATTATCTGTATTTAAAAAAATGACTGGTATTTGGCAGTTATCTTCAGTGTTTGACCAATGTGAAAGAAATGGGCAAAAGAAAATCTAAGCAAACTAGTGATTTAAACAAGTGAACTTGGACCTATTGTTGTGAATATGTGTGAGAGTTGCCAAGTGCTTAAAATTGGTTTTCTCTGCAACTCATTCCCACGTCTTTATCCTTTACTGTTGAATGAATATAGTATATATTATTGAGACCCTGTTTTTTTTCATTCAGATCAGCATATAGCTAACCCTGGAAAAGATCACAAGTACATGTTCAGAAGCTGGTTCTACTACCAAGTTTAACTAGCCATAGTTTTGCAGTTCCTATTAAATAAGACAGACAAAAGACAGTCCTAAGGACTACCAATCTGTGAACATAATACTTGGGGGATTTGTTTTATTTTGTATGTGTGTGTGTTTTCTATTGAAAGCATGAAACCTTTGTGTCCTTCAAAGTGTTCTATAGTGGTTTGGGAGGAAATAGGGATGGGGGGTAGGAGAGGATAATCTTCCTTTTCTATGTACCCCTCCCAGGTCCATCAGCCCCCTTAGTATCTCCACTTGCCCTCTCTGTAACACCCTCCCAGTGCCTCATTTTTCCTTGCGTCATTATTTTCTTTTCCACTTTTTTCCTGGTCTGTTTTTCTTCCATTTCACTTTAGGCCATCTTCTAATTTGTGTGGGTATAATTTGAAGTTATTTCCATTCCGTATTTAGTATGTGTATATGGATGCTTAATAAATGGCAGTCTTAGCCCAGTGCTGATGGCTTGCACCTGTAATCCTAGCTACTCAGGAGGCAGAGATCAGGAGGATGGAAGTTCAAAGCCAGCCCCAGCAAAAAGTTCTCAAGACCCTATCTTGAAAATACTTAACACAAAAAAGGGCTGGTGGAGTGGCTGAAGTGGTACAGCACCTGCCTAGCAAGCATGAGGCCCTGGGTTCAAAAAAAAAAAAAAAAAAAAAAACCAACACCACAAAATAAATAAAAAAAGTAAAATAAATGACAGTCTTTGTTAATACAATATTTATAAAGAACTCAGCACTTTACATTCACCTCTTATTTCTAAGGCAATCTTGAAGATTAAATATTATGTCTGTCTTGAGAAGGGATTAAGACCTGGTAGGTAATACATGGGAAAAGTCATATTCTTTCCACAAGGTCACATTCCATTCTTTTGTTTATTTATATTACTTATTTTGTGGTACTGGGGCTTGAACTCAGGGCCTTCACCTTGAGCCACTCCACCAGCCCTTTTTTGTGAAGGGTTTTTTGAGATAGGGTCTCTCAAACTATTTCCCTGGGCTGGCTTTGAACTGAGATCCTCCTGATCGCTGCTTCATGAGTAGGTAGTATTACACGCATAAGCAAGAAAAAACTCACAAAAGACAGCAGCAGTAACAACAGCATAACATGATCCCTGTTCACTGCCTTTGTGAGAGATCTTATCTACCTTCATGGCTTAACTCCAATACCCAATATTTTCAATATTTGTATAACTTAATCATCAGCTTAAACTGAATCCACTTTCTCCCAAAATTAGCACCATTTTCTATTACTGGTTCCATCAAATTTTGTTATTCCAGGTCAAAACCTTGGTGCTATTCATAAATTTAACAAATATTTAGATATTGAGCATGACAAGAACTGTGCTAGGGATGCTGGGGACACTATCAGGAAAAGATGAGTAGGGATCCAACTAGTGCAAGGATATTAAATAGACTTTCTGGAGGAAGTGATGGCTAAATATGATGGGTGGAAAGGTGTGTTCCATGAGTAAACGAATGCTGAGTTTGTAGGGGAAATAAAAAGAAGCAGGAGACACACTAGAATTCGTTCGAGCATGAAGAGTCTTGTAAGCTGCATTAAGGAATTAGTGTAGAGGACCCATTCTAGTGATTTCCTAGTAATTAAGGAATTTGGGCTGTCTGAAGAGCAAGAGGAACAAGTCATGATTAGTTCTGTGTTTTTAAATAAATCAACCTTGTCATAATTTGGAGTACTTCTCTTTTCCCTGCCATTCCCTGAATACAAACTATTATTAAATTTGCCGGATTTATTAATTTGTCCTTTCATCTCTACTCCCTCCTGCCACCTGCCCGCACCCGGGATCCAGTCCATCTCAAGTTCGGGTTAAGAACCCTCTGACCACGCACGCTCTTCGGACTCTCTCTCTTGTGTGCACTGCACACAAAGACGAGACCGACTGTCTTAAAAGACTACACCAGGTGCAAAACAACGAGGTGCAAGGTACCCATCCATCTTAACGCTTACAACCGTCCCTACATATTGCCAGCCAGCTTCCTCAAAAATACCCCCAAATACAGTTAACCTTCTTCCCCCACTCCTCCAACCTTGTAACATAATTCCCTTTTCCCCGGGCATAATGCAATCCTGAGGCGCCTTTTCTGGGGGTCCAAATCTTTCCATTCCAAGCAACAGCTCCACCTCGCCCTTCTTCTCATCCAGCAGACTGCACCAAACATTTCTACACTGCATTAACTCGAATTATGTCATAGGTGGAGGTCTTCAATTTCCTTGATCAGGAAAAAAAAAAAAAAAGCCCTCTTGTATTCTGCAGTACAGGTCTCACCGGGGCCTGACCAAATACCGCGTAAGCTCAAACACTAATCGATTTTAATGAACCGAATCGGGCGGGGTTTGCGAAGTCGGAGGGCGCGGGGAAAACACAGCTGATAACACCGCAGGACGGACCGGAAGCGCTGGGTCCGACGCAAAAGAGGCTTCACACAAAAACGCCCAGAGGCCAGGGATAACGAAAACGGCAGGCGGATGGCAGCGAGAGACCACAAGCCACCGGAGCAGAGAAGCGCGAGGCGGGCCGCGGCCGTTAGTGGGCGTGGCGCGTCAGTCTCGCGGGAGCGACGGTTGGGCGGGCCGTTGTCCCCGCGGGCGGGGCGAGTTGCTAAGGAAATGACTGCCCGCCGCGCCGCGCCGCGCCGGCCGGGCGGAGTCTGGAGCGGCGCGGTTTCCGCTTCCGCTCGCTCTCTGCTCCTGTCCCGTTACCGCCTCCTGGCCGGCCTCGCGCCTTTCACCGGCACCTTGCGTCGGCCGAGCAGCTGGGCCCGCTCCTGCCACGCGCGCCTCTGGGGCTCCGGCTCCGGCGCCGGCACGGGTCGCGCCCCTCTCGCCTGCCCCTGAGGCCGCCGGCCAGCCGTCGCCATGGGTGCCTACCTCTCTCAGCCCAACACGGTTAAGTGCTCTGGGGACGGGGTTGGCGCCCCGCGCCTCCCGCTGCCCTACGGCTTCTCCGCCATGCAGGGCTGGCGCGTCTCCATGGAGGTGAGGCGGCAAGGGCCCTTTGCTGGCCTCTGCACGGCGGGAACCTGTCGGAGAAAGGGAACCGGGGGGATGGGGTCCTCCCCAGGGAAGGGTCGCAGTCGAGAGCGTGAGGCCGCGGCGGCAGTTTAGGAGGCGGCAGCGAGCGCGGGGTCGGGGCCGAGAGGGAGCTGCCAGTGCTTGGGGACCGGGAGCCGATTGCCAGTGGCGGCGAGGGCTGTGCCATGTGGGGAGAGGCACCTTCCGCCCGCTGACCGCCCTCTCCCGGTGCCTTCGCGCCAACCTCTCCTGCCAGCCCGGCCCTCCAGGCTCATAAGCCGTGTGAGGGTTACTGTTGGAGGAAAGATGAAAAGCAGGACTAATTATTCGTTTATGTATCCGGGAAGAGCCGAGTAGATGCGAATGATCGCTTATTATTTTATTTTTAAAATATGTGATGTGGGAGGCCTCTTTGGGTGAGAAACTGGACAGTGAAAGGAAAGCCCGGGGAAATAGTGCGATTCCTATTCCTAATACTGGCGCCTGGCCTTGGGCACCGCATTGTTAATTTCAGAGGCTCCGCTTGACCTCCAGGAGTTGTCACTCACAAATGTACTTTCTTTTCAGGGCCTTTTATGACTTTGGAAAACACAAATTGTGTCAATCGCTAGACTGACTTTTTTTTTTAATTACACTTGGCAATTTTTTTTTGCTGTCGAGATGCCTCTAAAATTTACTCAGTAATTGCCTTTTGCTTGTGTTTATTGTTCTTTAGTTTCCTTGATTTTCAGTCATTTCGTCAATTTTTTTCGTCACAACCTGAAAACTTTTTTTTTACAAGGAAAATTAAACTTTGGCTAAGGGAAACATCTGGATAAAAAGCAGTAGTGTTGAGCAAATAGATGTGAAATTACAAAGAGCAGGGAAAAGTGTGGTAGGAAGGAAGACAAACAATATATGTCTTTGTGCAGAGTAATGTGAGGTCTAGGCAGAGGGGCCAGGGAAATGCTCTAATTATATCTGTGATTGAGGGTTTATCCACTTACTAAGTGGGTTTGGGTTTAACAGCCAAATACTGTCTCCCTTGGGAATTTTTTTTCAAAATCCCTCGCTCCTCCCTGTGGTTAGCTCTGGAATAACAGTGTGAGCTTAAATGGTTTGTTCTCAGATTCAAATTTTATACTCTCACCAACCTTTGATAATGGTTCTATCACTAAGATATAAAATTTCAAGAATGGAGGGGATACTATAGTTCATCTCATCTGGCTTGGCTCCCACGTTTTACAGCCAGGAAATTGAGGTCCAGAAAGGTTAGAGCACTTGTGCCTTGGTGGAAAGTGTCTGTAGAATCAAATTGTTAAAGACACTAGACACTGTTCTCATCTGTATCAAACCAAAGCACAGCATTAATATTTCTCAGAGATGCACAGTGAAAACGGGTGCTTGGTAGTTGTCTGAGTTTGGAACATTTGGATATAGCTTCAAAAGGAAAGCCTTAATGTAAAGCTAGGGTTTGGGTTAGTTAGGAAGTCTGCAGATTTCATTTGTGTTAAAGTGAGATTTGAGGTGAATATCTCATCTCACAGTAAGGCTTTTCAAGTTTCTCATTCTTTATTTTCCACTTCCTTCTGTGGAATGAAATGGTTTTTCCATTTCTTTGGAACTCTTCTTTCTAGTTTTCTTTATGAATTGAGTTGTTTGGAAATTATATTTCCAAGTTCTTTGCCCAGGGATTCTGTGCTTTGGCTTCTGCTAGACATTTCCCTTTACTTTTGGTTTCTCCTTTGGTAATTAGAAAATGACTGTATTTTTATTTACTTTTTTTTTGTCCGTGGCTATTTGGTGTGTAGGGCCCTTGGTGGACTGTTCTTTAGATTCTAATCATCATCCTGAGAGGTAAACCTGTTCATTAAAGTCTTCCTAATATGCTATTTCTGAATTTATCCTTGTTCGAATAGTTAAATATGCCTGTACAAATCCTCTTGAAGTACTGTTTCTGATCCTGTCCTGCTTTGTTGATATTTTTCCTTCTGGGGTTTTTCCCCTCTCTTGGGAAAGTTTAACATAGTTTCTTTGCTATTACAAGAAAATAAGACTTAGAACCTTTTAAGTGAATCGTATCTATTCAGAAGGTATATTACTGGGCTGGGGGTGTAGTTCAATACTTTTTTTTTTTAAACATACTTTATTTGCTTGGTCCTAATGATTCAGTTCAGGTGAGGTTATCACATAAGGTTATTAAAATTTTGACCTATGAGCCTGACATAGTGGCTCATACATCTAATCCTGTCTCCTTGGGAGGATTGTGATTCAAGGCCAGTCTTGGCAAAAAAGTTATCAAGACCTCATTTCAACCAATAGCTGGACCTGGTGGCACATGTCTGCCATCCCAACTACATGGGAAGCATAAGTAGGACTGTGGTCCAGGCCAGCTTGGACATAAAATGGAAACACCCTATTTGAAAAATATCCAAAGCAAAAAGAGCTGGGGTGTGACTTGATTGGTAGAGTGCCTGCTTAGCAAGTTCAAGGCCCTGAGTTCAAACCTCAGTAACATAAATGAATGCACGAATAAATAAATAAGTTTTTGACTGATGCATAGATTTAGCTTTAGAACTGTTTTGCCCTGTCTCTTGAGGCAAGGATGGTTATCAATAGCTGGCATTTTATACTTTCTTCTAGACCCTCTTGCTGTGAAGCCAGAATGTTTTGAGGAGGGATAATTAAAATACTACATTTAACATTCTCCTTCTCCATGGTTTGGAGCGATTGTTTAGCTGGTTGAGCTAAGTGCCTTGGGGTTAAGAGGTAGGTTGTGGAGGAATGCTGAGAAATATATAAGAGAAGGTTATGAGATTTTAGTGGTGGCTAATGAGAAGTCCAATCTGAAAACAAATTTAGTTTATGTAGTCTTAAAGGGACAAGGGTATTTTTAGTTTTTGGCTGTGAGTTTCTGGAAGTGACAACAACTTTTTATGGAGAGTTAGGGTTCCCCTCATTCCCCCATACTAGGTCTTGAACTCAGGACCTTGAGCCACTCCACCAGCCCTACTTTTGTGAAGGGTTTTTCAAGATAGCGTCTCATACTATTTGCCAGCTGGCTTCAAACCATGATCCTCCTGATCTCTTCCCTTTGAGTAGCTAGCTAGGATCACAGGTGTGAGCCACCGGTGCCCGGCTTGAGAGTTAGGGTTTTTAAAGATTCAGTAAAAGTATACTTTCCCTTCATTAAATGTAGTATCAATACCTAGAATATAACTTTGAGTAGACTAGCTATTTTTTTTGCTATGTGGAAGTTTATTAATGGTTATAAAAGGTCACATAGAATTGAATATAATGTTGAACAGAAAATTCTTAAGATACCTGCGTGAGTTTCAATCATTTTCTTTTTCTTTTTTCTTTTATTCATATGTGCATACAATGTTTGGTTCATTTCTCCCTCAATTATTTTCTTAATGGGAAAAAATATAAAATGGGATATCACAAGCATGCCGTGGGGTCCACTTTAAAGTGGGTTCCAACGCTAAAGAGCATTTGTTATTTGATTCTCAAACTAGTATCTGTTTCTTTTTTGTGGTACTGGGGTTTGAACTCAGGGTCCTCACCTTGAACCACTTCAGCCCTTTTTTGTGAAGGGTTTTTTCAAGATAGGATCCCACGAACTATGCTCAGGCTGGCTTTGAACCGTGATCCTCCTAATCTCTGCCTCCTAAGTACCTAGGATTATAAGCATGAGCCACTGACTCTGGCTTCAAACTTGTATTTCTATTAAAGCACTTGTTACTTGACTAAATTACATCAGAGAGCTGGAGGAGTGGTTAAAGTGGTAGAATTTATGCCTGCCTAGTGAGCCCAAGGTCCTGAGTTCAAACCCCAGTACTGCCAAAAAAACCAAAATCCCAAACACCCTAAACTGCATCAGGATTCCTTTATCTAGGATCCAGTTAAGCAACTTTTTTAAAAGGGCATTCTTTCAATTTGATTACCATGCAGTACCTATTCACAATTCAAAGCTAGTATAAAATTATATCAAATGTATGCCCATGAATAGGGACAAATTGTTTTCTACTATGTTACTCCTTTACAGGTTCTTAAGTAACTGGATGATATCAGATCTTATGCCTCAAGATTTCAAGATAGCAGTTGCTATTTACTATTTCCCCACCCCTGGTTCTCTATTAGGTTATCATCTTGAAATTATTCTTTGAGAGAAAAGGGCTTGATTTTTTTTTTTTTTGATGGGGTTGGGTTTTGAACTCAGGGCTTCACACTTTTGCAGAGCAGGCACTCACAAAGCAGGCACTTGAGCAACACCTCAATGGACCTCAAGTCCATTTTGTGCTGGTTACTTTGTAGATGGGGTCTCTTGAACTGCTTCCCCATACTTGAAGCATTCTCAGCTTTCCAAGTAGTTAGGGTTGCAGTGAGCCACTGGCACTATACCCCCCCACCCCCTTTTTTTTTTTTTTTAAATACAGGGTCTTGCTTTGTAGCCCAGGCTGACCTAGAATTCATAGTCCTCCTGCCTCAGCCTCCCAAGGGCTGGAATTATAGGCATATGCCACGCCTGGTTTGGTACTTAAATTCTTAAGAGTAGGAATTCAAACAAATCTGATCTGTAGTTCTTGCAGTTGTAAGCTGTTCTTAATAATTAGGCTGTCGCTGGGCACAATGGCTCATATCTGTAACCATAGCCACTCAGGAGGCAGAGATTAGGAATATCATGGTTTGAAGCCAGCCTGGGCAATTAGTTCATGAAACACTATTTTGAAAAACTCAGCACAAAAAAGGGCTGATGGAGTGGCTCAAGTGGTAGAGCAACTGCTTAGCAAGCATGAGGCCCTGAGTTCAAACCCCAGTACAGTCAAAGGAAAAAAGAAATTACACTACCTGGGGCTGGGAATGTAGCTCAGTGGTAGAGCACTTGCCTAGCATTCCATGCAAAGGCCCTGGGTTCTGTCCCTAGCACCCCAAAAACCAGAAGAATAGTTATACTATCTGAAAGCATAGATCTTTAGAACCGAGCTTAAAACATCACTGATGTTTAATGGCATCCTGTCGATGGTACTGGTTCCAGTGGTACAGTGGAGTTGTTTGGTGTTTATTTTCTTTTTCCCTTTAGGTCTTGTTCAAATATAGCATATCAGCTTTATCTCCCCCAGTACTGGGGATTGAATCCAGGACTTCAGGAATGCTAGGCAAGCAGTCTGCCACGGTGTTACACCCTTAGTCTCTACAGGTCCATTTGTAAACAACTTTGTTAAGATATAATTCACCCAAGTAAAGGATACAATTTAGTGATTTTTTTTTTGGTATATGTATATAGTTGTACATTTATCACCACAATCCATTTTAGAACATTTTTATCACCCAAAAAAAGAACCCTATATTCTTTAGCAGTCTCTTATATTTCTTCCACTAACCCCTAGCAACCACTAATTTATATTCTGCTCTGTATTCACCTATTCTGAACATTGTATATAAATGGAATAACACATATATTACCTTTAACATCTGGCTGCTTTTACTAAGCATAATATTCTTAAGGGTCATCAATCAGTCATGAATCAATCAGTATTTCATTTTTTTCTGGCCAAATACTCTGTATGGATATATAATTTGTTTTAATCTGTTAGTCAGTTGATATTTGGATCTCCACATTTGGCTATTACGAATAATGATGCTGTGAGCATTCATGTACAAGTTTTTTTTGGGTATAACACTTAAGAATGGAGTTGCTGAGTTTGATACTATGAAATATATATATATATGATCTTCATTCATGTCTCATTACTCTTAAAATCCTTGAAATAATCAAAATGGTGTCTTGTGTACTACTGGTTTGACTGGAGTCTGATACCTTTAGAATGAGAGCTTGTCGCAAAAAAGATTGAGGTGGGATAGACTGTTGGGACTTTCAGTCCATACCTCCAACCTCCAGGGAGGGTAGAGGGGTTGACAGGTTGGTCACCAATGGCCAGTGATTTGATTAATCATGCCTACATATGGAAGCTTCTATAAAAATCCAAAAGGAGCTTCTGGATAGCTGAACCTGTGGAGATTTCTAGAGGGTAGATTGCACAGAGAGGGCACAGAAGCTCTTGAACCCAAATCTTCGCCCTGTGTATCTTTTCATTGGTATTCTTTGTAGTAACTTTCATAAAAAGCCAGTATATGTAGTGTTTCCCTGAGTTCTGTGAGTTGCTCTAGCAAATTAATTGGACCTAGGGAAGGGGTTGTGTCAGAATTGAGTTAGAGAAAACTCATCTGGTGTCCACTGCCTAAGGACTCTTGGTATGTGTGGGAAAACCCTGAAGTCACAGAAGTATTTTGTGCTATGAGTAGAGTAGTTAAAAAAAAAAGGTCGGTTTGGTTTTTTTCCTCTCAGATTGGGTCATATGATAACTACATGTTTAACATTTTGAGGAACTACTAAACTCTTCTAGAAAAGTGGCTGCACCATTTTACATTTCTAACAGCAATATATGAGGGTGCAGTTTTCTCCATGCCCTCCCTATACTTATCTTTTTTATAATAGCCATTGTAGTGAATGTGATCTCACTGTGGTTTTGATTTGTATTTCTTTGATGGCTAATGATGTTTGAGCATCTTTTCATGTGTTTATCAGTCAGACTTATATTTCCTTTGGAGAAATGTTTATTCAGGTTCTCTGTCCATTTTTAATTGTCTTTATTGAGATGTAAGAGTTCTTTATATATTCTAGTTACAAGTCTCCAATCAGGTACATGATTTGCAAATATTTTCTCCCATTTCGTGGGCTGCCTTTTTGTATTCTTTTTTTGGGGAGAGGGTGAGACTCTGGTTTGAACTCAGAGCTTCATGCTTGCAAAGTAGGTATTCTGCTGCTTAAACCAGACCTCCAATCCCCTTTTTGTATTCTTGATGGTATCTTTTGAAGCACAGAATTTCTTGAAGTGTATCTATCAAGTTTTTTTCCTTGTCTTTTGTACTTTCGATGCTGTATCTAAGAAGCTTTGCCTACCTGAAAGATACAATTTACTCTTAGGTTTTTTTCTAAGAGTTTCATAATTTGATCTCTTAAATCCGTCATCCTTTTTTAACTTAGTTTTTGTGCATAGCATAAGGAAGAGAGCTGACTTCATTCTTTTACATGTGTATATTACATGTGGATATCTAGTTGTCTGAGTATCATGTGTATTCCTTTTCCCTTTTGAGTTATCTTGGCATCATTGTCAAAGATCATTTGACCATAAACACAAGTATTTATTTTTGGACTCTCAATTCCATTCCATCAATCTGTATGTCCTTATTCAAGTACCACATTATCTCAGTTATTGTAGCTTTGCAATAAGTTTGAAATTGGGAAGTAAGAATCTTCAGATTTATTATTTTTGTTTCTGCTTTTCTGGATCTCTTGCATTTCCATGTGAATTTTTTTCTGTTTTTAGCAGTATTGGGGTTTGAACTGAGGACCTACACATTGAGCCACTCCACCAGCCCTTTTTTTGTAAAGCATTTTTTTTTCGAGATAGGGTCTCAAGAACTATTTGTCTGGACTGGCTTCAAACTGCAATTCTCCTGGTGTCTGCCTCTGAGTATTTAGGATTAGATTACTGGTGTGAGCTACCATCCTTGTGAACTTTGGGAATTGCGTCTCAATTTCTTCATGAAAGACACCAGAGCCTTTGATAGGGATTGTGCTGAACTGTAGATTAATCAGAGTATTACTGTCTTTCTTTTTTTTTTTTTTTTTGGTGGTACTGGGGTTTGAACTTAGCCTCTCACTCGGTAGGCAGGTGCTCTTCCACTTGAGCCACTCCATCAGCCATGTTTATGTTGGGTTCACAAGACTATGCCCGGGCTGGCTTTGAACCACAATGCTCCTGATCTCTGCTTCCTTAGTAGCTGGAATTGTAGACTGAGCCACCAGTGCCCAAGTGGAGTATTACTGTCTTAACAATATTAGGTCTTCTGGTTAATGAACTGTTTCTCTTTATTTAGGTCTTTAATTTCTTTAAGCAATTTTTTTGTAGTTTTCAGGGTTTTGTGTTTTGTGCTTATTTTAAATTGTACTGAGTATAAATTTATTTCTAAGTATTTTATTTTTTGGTGCTATTATAAGCCAGTATGTTTTCTCAGTTTCTTTCTTGGATTGTTCACTACTAGTGGATAGATACACAGTTGAGTTTTATATTTTGATCTTGTGTCCTGCAACCTTGCTGAATTTATTAGTTCTAATAGTGGGTTTTAGTGGATTCCTTAGGATTTTCTATATGTAAGATCAAGCCATCTGCAAATAGAGATCGTTTTACTTCCTTTGTTCCAATCTAAAGTTGCCCTTGTACCTCCAGTACAATGTTGAACAGAAGTGATGAAAGCAGACATTCCTGTTTTGTTCTTAATCTTAGTGGGGAGATTTTCAGTCTTTCACCAGTAGAATGTTAACTGTAGGGATTTTGTAGATGAACTTACATGCTTGCATGTATGTCAGGTGCTTGTGCATACTAGCAATCACTCTACCACAGAGCTACATCCCCAACCCTTGTAGATAAAATCTTAGCAGGTTGAAGAAGTTCCTTTTATTCCTAAATTGGTTGTTTGTTTTTAATCATTAATGGTGGGCTGTGGATTTTGCCAAATCCTATTTATCTACTGAGGTGATCCTGTGGTTTTGTTCTTTATTCTGTTGATATGGTATTTTGCGTTAATTGCTTTTTGAATGTTATACCAACCTTACATACCTTTTTTTTTTTTTTTTTCTGGGTGGGACTGGGGTTTGAACTCAAGGCTTCATGCTTTTGTAGAGCAGGCTCTCTACTAGTAGCTGGAGCACAACTCCAGTCCATTGTGGTCTGGTTATTTATTTATTTTTTTGGAGGTTTTGGGGCTTGAACTCAGGGCCTCATGCTTTGCTAGGCAGAGGCTCTACCTCTTGAGCCTCTCTGCCAGCCTGGTCTGGTAATTTTGGAGATGGGCTCTCTCTCGCTATTTGCCTAGGCTTGCCTCTAATGGAGATCCTCCCCTTCTCAACCTCCCAGGTAGCTAGAATTATAGGCATGAGCCACCAGCACCCAGCTGTATGATTCTTTTTTAAGTGTTTTGATACTTTTATTTTTTTATTTTTGAAGCAGGGCCTCACTGTGTAGCCTCAACTGGCCTTGAACATTTGATCCTCCTACCTCAGCTTTCTGAGTGCTGGGATTACAGGTATACACTGCTATGCCTAACTGGTTTGCTAGTATCTTGTTGAGAATTTTTGTGTTTATTTGTACAGTACTGAGCTTCAGGGTTTTTTTTTGTGATGGGTATGTCTGGTTTTGGTATCAGGGTAATCTACTATGGTCTCATAGAATGAATTAGGAAATGTTACCTCCTTTTATGTTTTGGAAGAACTTGCAAAAAATTGGTATGGTTGTCCCTTGGTATTTACAGAGGTTGGTTTCCAGGACCCCTGTGGATACCAAAATCAGAGGATTCTCAAATCCCTTATATAAAATGTTCTAATATTTGCATATAATATACCACATCTTCCCATATACTTCAGATCATCTCTAGATTACTTTAATACTTTACATTAAGTCTCTGTATGTTCAGTACAAGTGCATTTTTTTTTGTGAATAGTTTTAATAGGGATATAGAGCCTGCAGTTATGGAGGGCCAACTGTATAATGTTTCTTTTTTAAATATTTACTAATATTCACCAATGAAGCCATCTTACCCCTGGGCTTTTCGTTTTGGAAAGTATGTGTGTGTGTGTGTGTGTGTGTGTGTGTTAAAATACACATAACATAAAGTTTACATCTTGACCATTGAAAAATGTACAAATTATTAGTGTTAAGTACATTTACACGGTACACCCATTCTCCAGGACTCTTCATTTTGCAAAACTGAAACTCTACCCACCAAACAACATTCTTTTTCTCCCCAGTCCTTGACAGCCATCATTCTACTTTCTTTTGTAAAAAATTTTATTGTTATTGCATTTGTTCACATGTGTGTACATTATTTGGGTCACCTTCCCCACCCCGCTTCCCCTCTCTCCCTACTTTATGTCTGTATGATTTTTATTACTCTAACTACTTTATATAAGTAGAATTATACAGTATTTGCTTTTTTGTGACTGGATGATTTCAAATAACACACTGACTTCAAGGTCTGTCCATGTTGTAGCTTGTGTCAGAATTTCCTTCCTTTTTAAGGCTGAATGATAATTCTATTGTGTGTGTATATATTTCATCTATCCATATCAATATATACCGGATTGCTTTCACCTTTTGGTTCTTGTGCATAAAGCTGTGAACATGGGTACACAAAATCTCTTGACACCCTGCTTTCATTTTGGGGGTGTCATATACTCAGAAGTGGAATTGCTACATAAATGGTAACTATTTTTAATTTTTGAGGAGCTACCCTACCGTACTGTTTTCCACACTGACTGTACTAATTAACATTCCCACCAACAGTGCACAAAGATTCTCATTTCTCCACATCTTTACCAACAATTATCTGTTCTTTTTTATAGTAGCTAGCCCAATGGGTTTGAGGTGGTTGTTTGCATTTTTATTAATGATTTATTGGAAATAAGATGGTCACTATATGAAAGAAAAATCTCCCAAATGATGTCAAACTCCTGGAAAATGAAATACCACCCCAATTGCTAGGAAATTTTTGAGCATATGAATGATCAGAAATGATTTAGCCTATCTTAGTCTGTTTTGTGTTGCTATGACAGAATACCTGAACTGGGTACTTGATAAAGAAAAGAGGTTTGTTTTAGTTCACAGTTCTCGAGGTACAATAACTTGGTGCTGGAATATGCTCAGCTCTGGTGAGGGCCTCATCATGGTAGATGATAGGAGCACATGTGGAAGAGATCACTTGGCAAGACTTAGGAAACAAGTGACCAGGGAGGGACTAAACTCCCTCTTTTTGTAACTAGCCTTGTGGGAACTTACATATGCCTGCCAGACATAACTCATTTCCTAAAGTCAGCATTAATCCATTCATGAGGGTGGAGTCCCTTACGACAGTCTTTGTTGATTTAAAATCCATTTTTGAACTCCCTCTCTCCCATAGAATGTTAGATAGAATAAGAGGTGGCATCTGCTGGGTGCCCATTATTGGTAAGGGAAAGAATACTAAAAGTTTAGAGCATTGGTGTGGTAGGGAAGGGTGTCTTCGAGGTGGAGAGACAAGGAAAGAGCTTTAACAGACAAGTGGGGAAGAGGAA
This sequence comes from Castor canadensis, assembly GCF_047511655.1. Lineage (NCBI taxonomy): Eukaryota > Metazoa > Chordata > Mammalia > Rodentia > Castoridae > Castor > Castor canadensis. The sequence continues at coordinate 23,187,944 of NC_133397.1, read as the reverse complement.
AATGGGGGAAGAAAAAGTATTGGAAGGATAGGCGAAAAGGCTGAAGCAGATCTGCTTACTGCTTTGCTGTGGAGGGGAGAAGCATCAGTGTCAAGAATAGAGTAGGGAAATGGTTTGAGAGTTAAGAGATTAGGTTATAAGAATGGGTAGGGATGATTGAGTGCCTTAAAGCAAAGTAATGGAGAAACAATGATGAAAGCTACCAAGGAAAATGCAGCAGAACTCAATGATGGATGGTGGAGCCAGAAAGTTAAGGATGACTGGTAGTAGGTGTTGCCTGGGAGAGTTAGGATAACATTGAAAGAATTAAGACTTATAGGGGAAGGTAGTTTTTGTTGTTGGTTTTTTTTGTTGTTGTTGGTTTTCAATGGAAACTTCCCAGTTCTTATTTATAGACACTTTCAGGTAGAGAAGAGACATCTCTAGGCAGGCTCTCTACCACTTGAGGCATTCCACCAGCCTGGAGACATCTCTAGAAACAGTCAGTTGGAGGTATAGGACTATGCCTCCACTGAATCCAAGAGAACTTCCAGGAACTGTGACATTTTATGTGTACTTTTGAATCCTACATAATATTTGGGGAGAGTGAAATCTGCAAAATAACTATTTGGAGGGTGGGGTGTGGTGGCTCACAACTTTAATCCCAGCTACTTAGGAGACAGAGATTTGAGGCCAGCCCTGGTGGGGTCACCCTCCCCCCCCCGAAAAAAGTTAGTGGGATCCCAATAAACTCGGTGTGGTAGTGCTAGAGCACCTGCCTAGCAGATTTAAGGCCTTGAGTTCAAACTCCAGTACTGTTGACCCACCTACCCCCCCCAAAAAAAAAACCCACTATTTGAAGTAAGATCTTGATAGAGAAGGGCTTGAGATCAGGAGTTAAACAGGAAATATTAATCTGAGAGTAGCCAGAGGTAAAGGAGAGGTTAGACAAAGGTAAGGGAAATTTGTGGTAGAATAGGGAAGATTGGTAGTTATGGAGATGGAACCTTGATGTAAGAGGTAAACTTACCTGCTTAGTGAAAGGAGAATAGCATTGAGAACTTGTAGAAAAGGGTTGCAACTGGCTGCGTGTATTTAGGAGTCAATACAGAGTATGCAAAAAGTGCTGAATGGAAGTGGTGGCTACAACCATACACTTTGTGACTAGCAGTACTTAGTGAGTCTGTTTTAGAAGTAGAGAAAGCAGTTGGTGGGGTTATACAAAGTTGGATGAATTTTTCTAGATTGCTTGGAGACAGTATTGATGTATTTGGCTCTGGCTCAGAAAGGGCCAGAGAAAGCCAAGGATAAAGTTTATGAGGGAAGATATAAAGGAAATTGAAGTGCTTTAGAGAAGGTAGAACAGTTCCAAGTGATAATATAGATCCAAACCTCACCAAGAAGTGGAGGAGAGGTAATGCGGAATCACTCTAGGAACTGAGATCTCTAGGTGTAAGTTGAGTGTTTATTGTGGGCATTCTCTTTGAGAAAAAGGATAGAGAAGAAAAATGTGAACCAGGTGCCACGTTTCAGAGCAGAATATTTGTTTATATAACAAATTCCAGTTTATAAAGGGCTTTTACATGTTCTGCATCATCCTCAAAACAGTCCTGTGACAATGTGACTAAGGTAGATATTGTTAGTCCTTATTATAGAGGATAAAATTGCACACCACAAGGTAGCTGGCTAGAGATTATACAGTGCAGTATCCATGAGTTCTGTACCTGCAGATTCAACCAACTACAGGTCAGAAATATTCAGAAAAAACAAAATGTGGTTGTGCAGAATTTTTTTTCTTTTCTTTCCCCTCCCCTTTTTTCCACCCTCCCCTCTTCAGGACTGGAATCCACACCTAATGTACAAACTTTTTTCCTTGTCATTCCCTGAAGAATACAGTACATCAACCACTTACACTGCATTTACATTGTATTAGATATTATATGTGATCTAGGATGATTTAAAGTATACAGGAGGATGTACATAGGTTATTTATTACTTGAGCAGCTGCACATTTTGGTATCAGCAAGGAATTTTGCAATCAGTTCCTTAATGGTCTGACTTTACATGGCAGAATGGTAACTCAAGACCAATTCATAGGTTAATCTTGTCATTATTATTCAGAATGGAGCAGGGTGGTTTATTATTAAAAAAAAAACAAACTAAATGCACATTGAAATGTAGAAAGTAATTACTATTCAAATTTCACCCTCTTAAGTTTGATACGTGATCTTCCACACTGATATATACATATAGGTAACTTTTAAATTAAACAAAATTATCACAATACTGTTTTGAATTATCATGTATTCATCATTTCCTTTATTATTTATATAAATATGGATGTTTGTTTTGTTTTTTGAGTCAGGGTCTCATCATGTAGCCAGGCTGGCCTGGAACTTGCTATGTAGCACAGGCTAACCTCAAGCTGCCTTTGCTTTAACAGTGCTGGGATTACAGGCATGTACCATAACACTTGGCTTTTTTTTTTTTTTTTTCATTTTTATTTTATCTTTTTATAGTATTGGGGTTTGAACTTGGGGCTTCACATTTGCTAGGCAGGTGCTGTAATGCTTGAGCCATATCTCCAGCCCTTAAAATTTTTTTGAGGCAGGGTCTCACTATGTAACCTAGGTTGGCCTTGAACTTGAGATCCTTCTGCTTCAGCCTCCCAAGTGCTGGGAGCCTCCCAAGTGCTGGGATTACAAGTGTGTACCACCATGCCTGGTTTCATAGTCATTTATATCTAACAGCTATTGTATATATTCCATTGGAGGAATGTACCATTTGTAATCTATTCCTGCAAGTTCAGAAAGTTTATAGTTATTTATCATTATTAAGTAATGCTGTAATATTCTTAACACGTATTTTTTGTACCTTGTCTAATTCCATAAAATTTTAGTACATATTACCAAATTGCCTCCAGGCAAGCCGTACTAATTTATATTCCTGTTGATCAGGCTATGAGAATGTGTTTTTACCTTCTCCAGTTAGCACTGGATATTATTTTTCATTCTGATTTTTGTACAAAGGTATTTGTTTGTTTTAATGTTTACTTATTTACTAATGAGGTTAAGTATTTTTTCATATGCTCACTTGGGCTAGATGGGCTTCAAAATGACAAGCTCTTGAGATGAGGCACAGATGAGGACATCATAGTTTAAATAGAGGATATAGGTTCAAGAGAGATGATACAGTTGTGATCTAGAGTAGCATTGCAGGATAGAGAGAGACCAGTTAATATTCTTTGTTCCACCTGCAAAAAAGTATGGCTAGGAAGACTGCTTCTCCCTCTCCTACCAAAAAAGTGGCATTGTTGGACTAGCTTTTTACATTTTAGTAATTTAGTCTTTTTAAAAAACATTTAATTTACTTTAGAAAAAGTTAAAACATTCCCATGGTTTAGTCTTCTTCCCATTGTCTCCACCTTTATGCACTCATTTTCTGTGTATCCTTGTAGTATTATAGTATGAAAATACAAGTCTGTGCTCCCCTCTTTTGGGAGGTGGGACAGTACTTGGATTTGAACTTGGCACTTTTAACTTTTTGCCATCGGCTGGCCTTGAAATTGATCTTCCTGATCTCCACCTTATATGTAGCTGAGATCCATTGCACTCAGCCTTATGCTCCCCCTCCTTACACAAAAAGCAGCTTACTATATACATTTTTGTGTACTTTGGTTTATTTTGTTTTAGTTGTTTTTAAGTGCTGGGATCAAACCCAGGGCCTTGCACATGCCATACAAGTATTTTACCACTAAGCTACTTCCCCAGCCTAGTGTACTTTTGCTTTCTTTACTTAAAATATCTTGGAGCTCTTCCATGGATTTTTCTTTTCAAGGAAAGCAATACTTGTAGAATTCTAGTATTCATTAAAATGATTTTAATTTACTGTTACGTAAATGTAACATAAAACTGGATATAAATTCATACCAACAAACCAAGCTACAAAATCAATAAGTTTAAAGTCAACCTTAAAGTGGCAAAATTGTTCTTGTCCAGATTAATTAGACACTGCCTGCTAAGGTGGACTGCTGAGGTACAGGTTCTTAAGGGGTTAGCATGCCTGTACTTACACTGTATTCCATGTCACTACAGTTCTCACTGCTTTTCTGAAATCTAATCCAGTTCTCCTTTTTCTTTTTTTTTCAGTAGTGCTTCCTATTGTATATATTCCTCACTAGAATGTTTAGTTTTTTTAAAATGAATATTGGATCTTTTGTTCACCAACATAGCCTAAGCACCCAGAACAACATGAAGAATTTGATTTAAGTTTTCAGATGTGCTATGCCATTAATTCAGTTCCACCTGGGAATAGAAAGTGGAAGGCTGACAGTCTGGAGTGTTGTGAATTCTAGTTAACAAGTAGTAAACACAGTATACTTTAATAGCTTTATTTTGGGGGAAGATATTCTTTTGTAAATATATCCTCTGAGAATAACTTCTTGAGTGAATTAAGCTTTGAGAGAAGAGAATTTGTTTAGATGTGCTATACTTTCTTTTATAATTTTACACAGCTTTATAAATTTGAGTGCTTTCATTTAATCTGTTTTAAGATTCTCCTATAGACTTTTAGATAGTGAAGGCTCTGGTTCTTAACATTTCCTGAAGTTTATTTCTTACTATCCCATCCTTTTTTTTTTGGATTTGAACTCAGGGTCTCATGCTTAAGTAGGCAGGTGCTCTACCATTTGAGCCATTCTGCCACCCCTTTTTTGTGTTGGATCTTTTCTTTTTTCTAGCATTTCCATTTTATTTATTTATTTGACATTCTGAAGTTTATTCTTACTTCATTTCCTGTAGGAGGTATATATGTTTTCCTAGGATCGTGAGTAGGTATTTTTGAGATAGGGTCTTACAAAAAATTTGCCTAGGCTGGCTTGGAACCGAGATTCTTCTGATCTCTGCCTCCTGAGTAGCTCGGATTACAGTATGAGCCACTGGTGCTCAGCTATCCCATCTTCCTTTCTCATTTCTAGGCCATATTAGACTAGTCAGGGAAGGGTTATGATATGACGGTGTGAAGGCACTTTATGACATGAGATATACAAGGAGGGATCAGCTTTGACCTTGAGATATGCTGATTGTGTTCTTTTCCTAGGATGCTCACAACTGTATTCCTGAGCTGGACAATGAGACAGCCATGTTTTCTGTCTACGATGGACATGGAGGTAACTTTAACAGATCATATTGGTTACCGTCTAGGACTCCAATTCCAGACTTTTCAGGGCAAGAAGAGGTCCTTTATTCTTTGATTTTCCAGAGTTCTGTTTTCCTCTTCCTCTTTCTACCAATTCCTTTTTCCTAATAAAGAATTTTTAGATGAATTCAAGGCCTGAGTAGATTATTAACCTTGAATTCATTAAAAATCTTCTTCCTACATTAGCTTTTTTAAAAAAAGCAAAAAAACAAAAACTGAAGGGCTAAGTATACAGGTAAGAAAAGATAAGGGATATATTAAAATACTCCTGAGAAAAGTGATGGTGGTGAAATTCATTTTCTGGGTCAGACATTCCTAAACATTGTTCTACAGAGATGTTTCAGGTATAAGGTATTTATCCCCTCTGTACTTGGAGGTTACTCCAGTATAGCATACAAATATTGCATCATTTTCTATATATGGGAAGCAGTGCTTTGGGTAACTTAACCTTTCTTATAGGAGAGGAAGTTGCCTTGTACTGTGCCAAATATCTTCCTGACATCATCAAAGATCAGAAGGCCTATAAGGAAGGCAAGCTACAGAAGGTAGGTGTCCCCCACTGTTAATTCTCCACTTGGAGAATTTTCTTTTCTCTTTGTCCCCTGTCTGCTGCTTATTTAATGCACTTGTTCTTAGAGAATCATATGCTTAAAACAAGCTTATTCCCACTTGGGTCTTTTTTAGACCTACCTTATTATTCTCAGGCCTTTGAACTATTTTACTTGTCTGTGAGTGTACCCTAGTGGAGCTGGCTAACACTTGAATTTGAATCCCATCCTTGTGCCCAGGATTGTATATATAGGCAATTTGTTTTGTACCCACTGCACATTTTCCTACACTCAACTTATACTGTTTTGCTTATATTTAGGCTTTAGAAGATGCCTTCTTGGCTATTGATGCTAAACTGACCACTGAGGAAGTCATTAAGGAACTGGCACAGATTGCAGGGAGACCTACTGAGGATGAGGATGAAAAAGAAAAAGTAGCTGATGAAGATGATGGTGAGTATAGCATCTTGTGTTGGAGAGGAAATCAGCATTTTATTATCAGTTCAAGACACGATGGCTTCCTAGTGACCTGGGGAGCCAGGTGTTCTGCACTATACATGATTATGAAAAGGATCGAGAGATATTAACCATTGTCAAGCTACTGTTGTCAACTACCATTGTGTAGTTGTAAGCATTTTTGCGTACATTATCTTTTGTTATTCTGATGGGGTCTTCCTGGTTCCTGTTGTTATTTATGTGTCCTTCTCCCTCCCCCTCTCCCCTGCCCCCAGTACTGGAGTAGTTATTAGCTAGACTTTAAATCCTTGACCCTAGCCTAGTCCTAAGTTAGCATTGTGGGTTTCCTGGGTCCTCAGCTAGAAAAGAGGTTACAACTGAGAAATACCAGATTAGAGGTGAGAAGGGAAATAAAGTGACTTTGACTTGAGAAAGGGGTAAAAGACAAAGACCAAAAGCGGTCTATGGAGGAGAAGGAAGGTAGAAAATGTTCTTTTGAGGCTTGATAACGAGTGGGAGGTTGTGGGGAAGTTGGAACTCAGGCTGCAAGGGATACTGAGGTAGTGAGAGGGACTGATCCCATGAGGAGTTTGGCATGGGGGCTCTGATTTAGCCTCTTCCCTGCAGTGGACAATGAGGAGGCTGCATTGCTGCATGAAGAGGCTACCATGACTATTGAAGAGCTGCTGACACGCTACGGGCAGAACTGTCAAAAGGGCCCTCCCCACAGCAAATCTGGAGCTGGGACAGGCGAGGAACCAGGGTCCCAGGGCCTCAATGGGGAGGCAGGACCTGAGGACCCATCTAGGGAAACTCCTTCCCAGGAAAATGGCCCCACAGCCAAGGCCTACACAGGCCTTTCCTCCAACTCGGAACGTGGGACTGAGGCAGGCCAAATTGGTGAGCCTGGCAATCCCACTGGTGAGGCTGGGCCTTCCTGTTCTTCAGCCTCCGACAAGCTGCCTCGAGTTGCTAAGTCCAAGTTCTTTGAGGACAGTGAGGATGAGTCAGATGAGGCGGAGGAGGAAGAGGAAGACAGTGAGGTAAGGGCCTGTGAGGGCAGGCAGATGCTGAAGTTGCAGAGAGGACCTGTGTGGCTGCCATCCATAGCTTTCAACTCTCTTCCTTCTCCTATTTTAGTTAACATCATCCCCTAAAGACCCGCTGTATGCTAAGCTTTAGCCTTTGGAATGCATTATCTCTGCCATCATAGGTACTATTAGCCTTCTTACCTCTTACTTTGTTGATAACAGATCTAGTTCTGGCCTTTCAGAGTCTGTCTCCTAGAGAGAGAATAAGAAGGTAGTTGTTGTTGCTTTAGATATTTGGGTGTTTTCTTTGGACAATTTATTTTCTGGCCATGTTCCCTGGAAGGTGCTTTTGGGTGGTAGCCTTGGCCTTCCAAGGGCCTTCTTGCTGGTGACTGCTGAGCCCAGTTCAAGGTGTCAGTTATGTTCATCCTAGCCCTCTCTTCTGCCCGATTGTCATGATCATATAGTTGTATCTTTCAGTGTTTTAAGGACCTTTGTTCAGTCAGGGCCTTTTGGTGTTCTGAGTATGAGTTTGTGGGGGAGGGCAGGGGGTTATCTCAGTCTCAGCAGCCTGGGATCCTCCTTCTGGCAGGAATGCAGTGAGGAGGAGGATGGCTACAGCAGTGAAGAGGCAGAGAATGAGGAAGATGAGGACGATACCGAGGAGGCTGAAGAGGACGAAGAAGAAGAAGAAGAAGAAATGATGGTGCCTGGGATGGAAGGCAAAGAGGAGGTGTGTGGGGAAGTGAATCTGGAAAAACCAACAGCAATTGTGAAAATCCCAATTTTAAGGAGATTGATCCCCTTGCTATCTTAGTACTGGAATCATGGTCAGGTGGATTTATTCTGCAAGGGAAACTAGGTAGCACATCTTTTGGGTAGAATTATCTAAAGAGGGAGGACTGGGTTCATTCCCCAATACCATAAAGTAGGGGAGCATGCTGTTGTTTCTGGAGAGATGAAATTTGTGCTCTTCCTGTTAAAGCTCTCTAGTATAGGTGACTGGTCAGGAGTGCATCAAGGAAGCACTCATGTCCACAAGCCCCCACAAGGCTCCCTTTCTTTCTCTTAAGCCTGGCTCTGACAGTGGCACAACAGCAGTGGTGGCGCTGATACGAGGGAAGCAGTTGATTGTAGCCAATGCAGGAGACTCTCGCTGTGTGGTGTCTGAAGCTGGCAAAGCTTTAGACATGTCCTATGATCATAAACCAGAGGATGAAGTGGAGCTAGCACGCATCAAGAATGCCGGTGGCAAGGTCACTATGGATGGACGAGTCAATGGGGGCCTCAACCTCTCCAGGGCCATTGGTAAGGGCCAAGAAACCATGAGGAAGATTTGGGTTTTGCTTTCTGTCTTAAACTTCTTAGTAGCAAACTTTAATCTTTATAGCCCTTGTGCCTTTCAACTTAATTTTGTATCTTGTACCTCTTTTCTTAAACATCTTTGTGAAACAGCTAAGATAGACATTATCCTCATGTCTCCTTGATGATGAAAAAACAGATGAGCTACTTAAAGTTCAGCAACCTGATGACAGGGCTGAAACTAGAAAAACTAGAACCCAGTTCTCCATTCCAATAGATTGTTAAGAAGGCAAGGAATGAGTAGCAAGGCTTGACCTGACTCAAAACACAAGTGTGTGAGAAGTATTCAAACTACTTGTCACCTCCTTTCCTCCAGGAGATCACTTCTACAAAAGAAACAAGAACCTGCCACCTGAGGAACAGATGATTTCAGCCCTTCCTGACATCAAGGTGCTGACTCTCACTGATGACCATGAATTCATGGTCATTGCCTGTGATGGCATCTGGTGAGCACTGGTGGAACACCCTCAAATGCCCTTTCTGTAGTGTTACTTCTGTAGGGATCAGAAATGCTGCAGAACTAGAGGCAAGGCAGGCCTCATGCTGAGTCAAAACCACTAAGTCTAAGGCTGAGGAGAATCTGTAGGTGTTGAATTTGGCCTAGGTTACCACCTCTGCTCCTTTGCTTCGCCTTGATGGGACTAAAGATGAGTCTGGCTATTTATTGTTTTTGACCCCAGGAATGTGATGAGCAGCCAGGAAGTTGTAGACTTTATTCAATCAAAGATAAGCCAGCGTGATGAAAATGGGGAGCTTCGGTTATTGTCATCCATCGTGGAAGAGGTGAGTCTGAGGGTGAGAGGGTGTCTGCTCTGCACAGCCAAAGTTTTTTTGTTTTCACTTGAGCTAAAACCAAAGCCTGGGCATATTAATTACCCACAGATGCCAGACCTTGACTAAAAAGCTCCACTTCTTCATGTCCCTGAAGGTATACAACTGTATACCTCATGGATTTGGAAGTAGCTGTTTTGTGATACCTATGTTGCCCATTCCTCTCCTTCCACTGCCCTGTGTTAGCACAGCCAGCCCTCTTGTGGGACCATACATTCCCAGGAAGGTGTTAAACCCTGTGGCTGAGCTGCCCCTTCCTTTTTGTAGCTGCTGGATCAGTGCCTGGCACCAGACACTTCTGGGGATGGTACAGGGTGTGACAACATGACCTGCATCATCATTTGCTTCAAGCCCCGCAACACTGCAGAGCCCCAGCCAGAGAGTGGCAAGCGGAAACTCGAGGAGGCACTCTCTGGTGAGGGGGCTGAAGAGAATGGCAACAGTGACAAGAAGAAGGCCAAGCGGGACTAGCAGTTCTCCAGATCCCTGCCCACCTGGACTGTTTTCTGAGCCCTCCGGACCTGAGACTGAGTTTTGTCTTTTCCTTTAGCCTTAGCAGTGGGTATGAGGTGTGCAGGGGGAGCTGGGTGGCTTTCCTCACCCCATTCCAAAGAGGGCTCTCCTTCCATATGGCGGGATGGAGCCTCTGATGTCCTCTCCAGCCTCCTTCGTGCTCCTTTGGGCTCATGACCGGTGGGTTCTGTGCCTGTGCTCTGTTGTGTTGGAGGGAAGGACTGGTGGTTCTGGTTTTTACTCTGTGAACACTTTATTTAAGGACATTCTTTTTTATTGGCGGCTCCATGGTCCCCCAGCCGCTTGCACCCGCTCTCTGTTGTACACTTTCAATCAACACTTTTTCAGACTAAAGGCCAAAACCTAATCGTGCCATGGTGTCCTTTTTTTCTCTGCTGCCGTGGCCCCAGACGTGGCCGCAAGCGGAGCCTCTGGCGAGTCCCTCCCCGTGCGTGTGTGGTGTGCGTCCCGCGCGCTGGTAAGCAGAGGGGCCAGCATGGTAACGCCAGAGCAAGCGGTTGCCAGGCAGGCTGGCCCTTCGGAGCGCACACCTTCGCCGCTGGCTGGAGTCAGAAGTGACTTCCTGGTTCCTTCTTGGAGTGGGTAGGGCGCACCCGGCTGGCCGGCCGGGGCTCTGCAGCGCCGATTGGCTGCCTTGCTGCGCGTCACAATCACTTCCTGGTCACGCCGGGGCCGAGCTCGCGGCTCCGTGCCCGGAGGACTACGCGTCCCGTGCGGCTGTGCGGCGGCGGAAGCGGAAGCGGGGACGGAGGTACCAGCTGGTCTCCGGAGGGGGGGGTAGGGGGCTCCATGAATGGAAGCGGCGGCGGCGGCGGGAGCGGCCTGAGCTGGGCTCCGGGGCCAGGGCCGGGGGCTGCCCAGGGCCCGCGCCGCTGCATGGGGGCTGTCCGCGGCCCCTGAGACCAAGAGCGGGCGGGCGGGCCGTGCTGGGAGGGGCGGGGCCGGGCGGCCGCGGGCTAGAGGCGCGTCGGGCTGGAGCCGGTCACGATGCCCCGAAGGAAGCAAAGCCACCCGCAGCCCGTGAAATGCGAGGGGGTCAAAGGTCAGGGGTCAGGGGCCTTGAAGGGGGAGGAGTGGGGGTAGGGTCATTGGAGTGGGATATGGTCAGGGTGGTGGGGGACTCCTGAGGAATGGGCGGGCGATCTGGATTCTTACCTTCCCACCGAGGTACTAAGGGAACCCGAGAGGGTCAATGAGTACGGGAAGTGTGGTCCAGGGCTGCTGGCTCCCGGGTTCGGATTATGGGCACGGCTTGGGAGGGAGAATCTACAATCTCCCTCCCCTCTTCAGTGGACACTGAAGACTCCCTCGACGAAGGACCCGGGGCCCTGGTGTTGGAGAGTGATTTGCTACTAGGCCAGGATCTGGAGTTTGAGGAGGAAGAAGAGGAGGAAGAGGAGGAAGGTGACGGCAACAACGAACAGCTCATGGGCTTTGAGAGAGACTCTGAAGGTAGGATTTGGGGACCTGGGTAAGGATTAGTGGCCGCTGGGGACCCTTACCCTGTAGGGGACAAGTTAGGGTTTAGTTTCAGTGACCAGAACACCACTTACTGCCATAAACCTAGGATTGATTTAGACTTCTTCATTTGCTCACTGGTCTGATCAGCTCCATCACTTGCTGAGGTGAAGTTGGGGCCTGGACCAAAGATGATGTGAACAGAAGGGTGGGTGAATCGTATGGAGCCAACTGGTAAAAAAAAATGCCCCTTTAATAACCTCGTCCCCATCCCTAGTGTGTGTGTGTACTTTGAAGAGGTTCGTGGAAGGGACTTCTGTGTAAATCGAGCTAATATTTGGCTACACTTAAATTCCATTCACCTGCAGCATAAGCTCCTTTTGTATTGAGAGGTTGTAGTTTCTGCCCTTAAGTGTTCTCCTTACTCCTCTTCTCTGTGATCTTGGCATCCATCACCCTACCCTGTCTGACCTGTGGCTAGCCACTTCTTAGAGACGTTTTTGAAAGGCATTGACATGCATTACTTTGTTTGCACCTCCCTTCAAATTTTGCCTCCCTCTTAAGATAGATTTTACTTTATAATTAGCCTTTTACTAAAAGGGGCCTTACTAATATAGAAAAAGTTCTCAGGTTCTTTTATATTTTTATTCTTATCCTGAGAATTAATTACATGATTGCCTCATGTCAGTCTGCAGCCCACTGTGACCTCTTCGTTTCCATTCAGTGGAACTAGGTATAGCTCCATTCTGCCATTACTAGGTTGTCAGGCTCAAAGGTAGTTCATGTTGAGTTTCCTGACAGATCTCAATCCCTGAGAGGGAAGTGAAGTAAGAGAAGGGTGGGACCAAGCAAATGGGACCCTAAATGAAAAATGAAGCTTTTGGATCCTGGTTTTGAAACCATGTTGATGGTTCATCTCATTTCTATTTCACCAGGAGACTCTCTGGGGGCCAGACCTGGGCTTCCCTATGGGCTGAGTGACGACGAGTCTGGGGGCGGCCGAGCACTAAGTGCTGAGAGTGAAGTTGAGGAGCCCACCAGGGGTCCAGGGGAGGCCAGGGGTGAGAGGCCAGGCCCAGCCTGCCAGCTGTGTGGGGGGCCGACAGGTGAGGGGCCGTGTTGTGGGGCAGGAGGGCCGGGTGGGGGGCCCCCGCTGCCCCCACGGCTACTGTACTCATGCCGCCTCTGCGCCTTCGTGTCCCACTACTCGAGCCACCTCAAGCGGCACATGCAGACACACAGCGGGGAGAAGCCGTTCCGCTGTGGCCGCTGCCCCTACGCTTCAGCCCAGCTCGTCAACCTGACACGACATACCCGCACCCACACTGGCGAGAAGCCCTACCGCTGTCCCCACTGCCCCTTTGCCTGCAGCAGCCTGGGCAACCTGAGGCGGCATCAGCGTACCCACACCGGGCCCCCAACTCCTCCCTGCCCGACCTGTGGCTTCCGCTGCTGTGCTCCACGACCAACCCGGCCTCCCAGTCCCACAGAGCAGGAGGGAGCAGTGCCGCGGCAATCTGAAGGTAAAAGGCCAGGGACCAAAGATTCTGGGACTGGGTGGGTAGCATTTCGGATAGTTGGATTAATAGCCCATGTCTCAACTCATTGTTCCCACAGATGCTCTGCTCCTTCCAGATTTGAGCCTCCACGTGCCACCAGGTGGTGCTAGTTTCTTGCCAGACTGTGGGCAGATACGGGGTGAAGGGGAGGGCTTGTGTGGAACTGGATCAGAACCACTGCCAGAACTGCTGTTCCCTTGGACCTGCAGAGGTTGTGGACAAGAGCTGGAGGAGGGCGAGGGTAGTAGGCTAGGAGCTGCTATGTGTGGGCGCTGCATGCGAGGAGAGGCTGGAGGGGGTGCCAGTGGGGGGCCCCAGGGCCCCAGTGACAAAGGCTTTGCCTGTAGTCTCTGTCCCTTTGCCACTCACTATCCCAACCACCTGGCACGGCACATGAAGACACACAGTGGTGAAAAACCCTTCCGCTGCGCCCGCTGCCCTTATGCCTCTGCTCATCTGGATAATCTGAAAAGGCATCAGCGCGTCCATACGGGAGAGAAGCCCTACAAGTGCCCCCTCTGTCCCTACGCCTGTGGCAACCTGGCCAACCTCAAACGTCATGGTCGCATCCACTCTGGTGACAAACCTTTTCGGTGTAGCCTTTGCAACTATAGCTGCAACCAGAGCATGAACCTCAAACGTCACATGCTGAGGCACACAGGCGAGAAGCCCTTCCGCTGCGCTACCTGCGCCTACACAACAGGCCACTGGGACAACTACAAGCGCCACCAGAAGGTGCATGGCCACGGTGGGGCAGGAGGGCCTGGCCTCTCTGCCCCTGAGGGCTGGGCCCCACCTCACAGCCCACCCTCTGTTTTGAGCACTCGGGGTTCAACAGCCCTGGGTGCTACTGGTAGCCGGGCTCTCCATACAGACTCACCTTGAACTAGGTCCTTCTTCCCTGGGGCACTATGGATTAGCCCTACCCTTCCTGCATTTTATACAGATGGACTAGCAACCACCTTCTTTCTCCCCCGCTGGCCAGGGGCTCCATACAGACCAACCTAGGCACAATATGGACCAGCCCAAATCCCATGGGCAGGGGCCAATATGGACCAGGGGGCCTTGGCCCATGTACTTCATGAGCTCAGTGAGAAGGGCCTTGTATTCACCTCCACTGCTCCCAAGGGCTGTGGATGAACTGGCTGGGGGACTGCCCAGCCTCCCACCTGTTTATTTAACTTATTTCAGTGCTTTATAATAAAGGAAACACTAACAAAGCCATGTCTATGCTGAATTGGCAATGGCAGGCACAAGTCAGGCCATAAACCCTTAGCACAGTAGCTCATGCTGTGAATGGGGGCAGCAGGGGCAGTGAGGGAACCAGAGGTAGGCAGCAGTCAGGCTGAGTTTAATGACAGGGAACTGGGCTAGACCATACACAGACCTCTGCCCATTCCCTTGCCCATAGCCCCAAGAAGCCAGAAGCAGCCCGGGGAGGGGCGATGGTTCCTCCCCAAGGCAAGTAGCCATGGTCCCTTGGACTTTGTGCAAAATACTAAATGCTAATTTGGCATCAAGGACCAGCTCTGAAAAAGAGGGGCAATCCTTTTGTGTAGCCAGCCCAGGGGGTAAGGAAAGGTAGGTTAGGAGGCCCCTGGCCAAGAGAAAAAGGGAAAGTAGGAAGGGGGAAGGAAAAGACCCCCTAACTTGGAGGCATAGGCACAGGGCAAGTTTCTGTAAATTTCCTCTGGGGTAGAGAGCAGACATCCAAGCAGTAGAGACTACAGATCCTCATCTCCAATGCCCTCGAAGGCGAAATTGCCGTGGACATCACTGGCACTGGCATCTGTGCTGGGACTGCCAATCCCGCGCAAGCTCACAGCACTCAGTTTACTCTGCAACAAAGGCAGGGTGGAGTCAGGGCTCAAATTTGTGAGGCCCCCACAGACACCAACCTTACCAACCCTGGGACTCACTGAGAGTTTGACCATGGATTCCCGGCTGGCATCAGGTGACTCCTGGGAAAGAGGAGGCAGAGGGATCAGACACTCACTTAGGAGGTGAGGCAAGACTGAGAGCCAGAGTACTGACTGACAATACTTACAAGCAGTGGTGGGGACTTCACTGCTTGCTGGCTGTCTGAGCGTCTCAGGGTACCCCCCACCCGCCGACGCAGCATCTGGGGACAGAAAGTGCTGATGAGGGCAAGGTCACTCCCTTTAGACCCTTAATCACTCCCCACCCTCTCAAGCAAAGCCTTGCACCAGGACAAAAGGCCAGGAGAGCATAACCACTCCACTGCTTGGTCCCTGCCTGCTGCTGACCTTCCTAATATTGCCGCCAGATTTCTTCACCATTAGTTCATCCACCATGGATTGCAAGCAGATGCTCATCATGATAGCCTGAGGGCAAGAAGAGAGCTCAGCCTGACTAGAGTGGTCATCTTAGGGGGCCCAGCCCCCTAAGACAATGGCTCCCACTCACATGGAGTCCTAAGGAGCTCCATACAAGCCCTGAGGGTGGGCTCACACCTGGGGGCTGGTAATGGTGACCCACTGGAGCCGGTCCTTGCTCATGAGGTATTCAAAAGCCAGTTCCAGGCGCACCTCACCCCGGCCCCGGCCTGGACTACTTGTGCCTCCACTGGGCAATGGCACCTAGGAAGGAAAGGTGACTTAGGCTGAGATTATTCTCACCAATCTGTCTCCCATCATGACCCACTACAGTTAGTCCTAAAGCTCAAGGCTTGCCAGGCCCCCACCTCAGAAGGCCTCCCATCCCAACCCAACTCACCGAAGAGGTGACCCGCCAGCATCGCATTCGAGTAACCCGAAAAGAGCCTTCTCGGAGTTGCTGGCCAGGCAGGCGGAGCTGGAGGCTGAGCTCACTGTTGCCTGCACTAACTACTACAGGACAGTCCTTCTCTGGGAAGTCAGCCACACAGGCATCGAAGCGCAGGTAGCCATAGTGCCGCAGGGTTTGGGCCAGCTGCAAAAACTGAAAAATGGCCACCATGTGTGGTATGTTAGGAGGGGGATGGGGCAGCTTAGAGGTAGCAACCCCTTGGATGGGAGACAGGCAAAGCTTACCTCCTTCTTGGAGACCTTCTCTTGTAGAGATTTGAGCTGCCGATGCTGCTCTTTGGTGACCAGGATCCACCCACGCTCAATATCTGAAACCGTCTACAGTGGAGACAAGGGTGGAAGGTGGGGGCTCCCAGTTAGTGGCTCCAGGAAGTGTCTACAGTTAGCTCTGTCCAGCCTGACCCTATCCCACACTTGAAAGTCCTCTGCAGTAAGGTATTGACCTTATTTTATAAAGTAGGAAGAACACAGGTAGTCCCAGGAGTCCTGACAGTATTCTAGAGACTTCCCCATGAACTGGGAATAAAGACATGAAAGGTGTTTTCTTGGGAGAGTGGGACACCAGAGTCAATTTTCAGGGCAAGGGTTATGAGGCAGCTCCAAGCTCACCTGAGCATAAAGCAGGTTCAGGCCAACCCGGTTCTCCATGACATCGTCATCATAGGCAGAGTCCCAATAACTGTGAGGCCAAGGGGTGGAAAGGGGTAATGGGGCTAAGCTGGGGTAAGGCAAGAGGAAGAGTGGAAAAGAAGTGCAAAACAGGAGCAATCTGGAACTATCAAGGGGCTAATTAATGGTGGACAGTGGGAGGAAGCTTTGGGAGGCCTGGTGGAAACACTCAGCACTACTCAGATTATTCTGTCTCAAAATGTGGCCAATAATCCAGCCCAGCACCCTCCCCCTTTTTCAGGCCCAGCCCTGACCTCTTCCTTAACACAATTTTATACTCTTGACTCCGAAGGCTGGTAACAGACACATAAGGCAGCTCAAACTCTTGCAACTTCCGGACAACTATGGGTTAAAAAAACAACAAAACAAAAGAAACCATGATGAGACTTGAAGGGAAACCATGAAAAAGGCACCCTGAGGAAACGCTCCATTTTGAGGACAGTCAAGGAGACAGAAACTCACTACTGGAAGCACAATGAAGCAGAAGTCCAGAGAAACTCACAAGAAAAGGCTCCATCCTCTTTTTCTCGAACAAGGAAGAGACTAAAATATCCAATCAAGTCATCTGGAAGATCCAGCTTTGCGGCCACAGCCTGGGGACAGGAAGTACAGCTCATCCTACTGGCTGGTTCCAGTCTTCCCCATGCCAGGGACCTGGGAGGCAGGGGGCAGAGTGGCTGTGCTGAACAAACGCCTCACCTCCAGAACATCTTCAGTCTGATCTGAAGTTAGCACACTGACCAGGACTTTCTGCCCGTTGCTGAGCAGTACTTCCAAGGAGACCTCCTCTGTAGGGACTTGCTGTGTCTCCTGTGTGAGCAGATGGGGATGGGAGGCACCTCTTTATTAACCCCTGCGCAGGGTCCAGCTCTGACCCATCCAAACTCTCTTTGTAGGTGTCTCTAGTGTCTTCACAATCAAATTGAGGCTGGGATTTCCTTGACAGTGGTACAGCAGAAGCTCCATTCCATAAAAAATGCCAGGTGACTGTAACCATGTCATTAAAATGACATAGCCTTCCAATAAGTTCTTCTCTTAATCTGGGTCCCACCCAAAACCTTACCTGTTGGGCCCGACGCAGGAAACTATTGAATGTCTCACTGCTCCCAAGCAATGGGTCTTGCCGAACTGTGGGGCCAAAGAATGATGTTCTAATAACTTAGGAGTCACTCTTTCCTTCCCCAGTCCTCTTAGTAGATCCCCCAACCCCATTTCCTGGGCTGATGGTGGCCTGCCACATCCCCCAGCTGACCTCACCTCACTCACTGCATAAATTCTTCACCTGCCCCACCCTTCGCTGCCATCTAGTTGAGTCCAGTCTATAGAACTAGGGAAATAACAATGTTAATGTAAAACACATCAGATACAAAGTAAGCTCGCCACCAACCTAAGTTGCTTTAGGACTATTTGGTGTTGGAAGTTAAAAAGGAAGACTAGTGTAATACTAATATTTTTCACAGCCCTTAGTGCCCAAGTTCCTTTGCTTGTATAATTACAAATCCTTTAAGGCTATTTACTTTGCTAATTAGATAAGAGATTAGAGACTTCTCAGATCTAGACATTAACGTAGGACCTTCTATGGAGTCAGCTGTTTTTAGTCTCTTCCCCAGGGTCCTCAAAATAGCCTAAATTTCCTCCAACCACTCACCAGCTTGCATGTACTTCTCTAACTGCTCTCTCCTCTGTTCTACCTCTGCAGGTGTCAGAGAGAAAAGCTTCTTTGGGGGGAATGCAGGAAGCACATTGGCCCCATACTCCTTCCGGAGCTATGTAGAGAAAGAGATAAAACCCTTCACATAAACATAGAAAATGAGTCAGTGGAGACTCACCATGTCCTCCCCCTATCTACCTTGGTCATCTAGAACCAATACCCCTCCATATTGTGGGGAGGGTTTGTAGAGGGTCAGGGAGTCCCTTTATCTAGCAAGACTATTCATTGACTCCTCACAGGAAGCAGAAAACTATAGGGGATAGTTTTGTGCACAAATAGTAAAGTCATAATATGTTCATAAAGTATCTTAGGACTTAAAGGGACTTTGCATATCAAGGAATCCATTTTTCAGTTGTAGAAACTGAGGCCTAAAGAATTTAAGTATCTTGCTCAGGGTTGCAGCACTAATTATCAGTAGCACCAGGGCTCTCTACTGAGTTAAAGAGCTCAACATCTGATGAAGGCAGAGAAACAGTACATCACAGATACATAACGATAATTGGAACAGCTACACAAACTGAGATAAGTTAAGGAACACACAAGAAAATCGGTGAGTGGTTTGTATAAGAAGGAAAGGAATTTCTTAGTTGCAGCTTAGACAACAGAAAGAATGTGCCTTGGCAGTTTTTCCATGCAGGGGCAAAGGCTGAAAGCAGTAAAAAAGGGTCAGAAAAGCAGGAAGAAGGATGTAAGTATAGGAATATTAAGCTTCTTAGGGAGTTCCCCGGAAGTGTCAGAAGTAAGATAAAGCACTGCATCCTCCCTGTGGCAGAGGTTAAAGGGTGACCCCATGAGGGGGAAAATGAAGCTTTTGAAACCCATGGGTAGGAAAAGGCTTGAACTATCTCCAGTCAGGGGTGCTAGTCCCACCTGCTCGTGCAGCCCCAGGAGTTGGCTGTAGCGCACCCGACAGTGCAGGACTCCATTCACATGAATGTTATAAGCCTAAGGACACAAAAGCAGGCATTTTAGAGTCGGCGTCCTAGCTACCCGCCACACAACACCCCCCTCCCAAAACCCTGGCCGGAAGTTGTCTGACACAGCTGTCTCAGTAACACCGAGATCGCCTGGAGGCTTGGTTAGCCTGTTTTCCTCCCAGTCTGGCCAGTCTGGAGAAATTCGGCAGCTTGTGCTGCAGTCTCCCTCTCAGAGAGGACAGTGACGTCCATCAGAATAGCCGTGGAGTGGCGGGGGTTGGCGACCAGCCAACAAAAGACCAATTGGAACCGGGTTTATGCCTGTAATCCTAGCTGCTTGGGAGGCTGAAAACCGGAGAATCGCGGTTCCAGACCAGCCCAAAGCAAATAGTTCGCGAGAGCCCCCCCCATCTCCAAATCAACCACAGCCAATTGGACTGGAGGTGTGGCTCAAGCTGCAGAGCGCCTGCTTTGCAAGTGCAAAGCCGAATTCAAACCCGTCTCACCGAAAAATAAAGAGCAACTGGAGTCGGGGCGATTTCTGTACAACTCTGAGTCGTGAGATACGTTCCCAGCTACGCCCCCAGGATCAGGTCCGAAGGGTGCCAGCTGGGCCTCGGAGACCGTTCCGAGGGCTCCGGCCCGTTATCCCCGCCCCGGCCCATCTCCGGTTGCTCCTCACCACATAGGCGGAGCCGCCGCTGTCCCCGCTGCGGGACTCGGTTTCCGGAATGGAAAAGTGCATGTTCCCTATGGCAAAGCCCGGCCGGGCTCCGGACTGTGAGGGCTGCAGCTGCTCTGCACGCTCGCCTCCGCCGCTCAACGAGTCCCTGCAGCCTCACTCGCCATTTTGGGCGCCCGAGACCGGAGGTGGGAAAGCGGTAGGACGTCGGCTCTGGGAGCAGTAACCTCGGCTTGCTGGGAACTGTAGTCTAGAGAAAACTGTCAGGACTGGGAGCCCAAAGTCGAGATGGCCCTCCTCACCACCCGTGGTTCGGGGCGGGGTCCGGTGCACGCCGGAAGTTGTAGTCCGCTAGGCGCTGCGCGTAGCTGGTGTCGCTGGTGGAACCTCCAGCCCAGGGGGCGCTGTAGTTCCCGTGATCACACAGCAAAACACTGTGACTGCCTAGTGACCGCGGCGGACGGAGCCAAGGCGGAGAGCGATGGCTGCTGTGGCTGTGGCAGTTCGCGAGGGTGAGTGACGGAACCTGGCTCACCAACTGGTACGTGAGCCGACTAGCTCCGGACAGCTGATGTTGGGTCCTGAGCACCTTTGGGCCCTGTCGTTCTGTTCCGGCCCTACTTAGTCTCGGACGCTGCCCCGCGCTGCGTCCCGGCTGGTTCCCGTGAGAAGGGTGGGTGACTCCTTTCGCCCTCCCCCTCCTGTTCTTTGATCCTGCCGCGCAGTGCGTCCCCACGCGGATCCTGGGTCGCCTCGCGCCTGGCGGCGAAGCTGTGGTCATGCCAACCCAGCAGACAGCTGCGCGTCGGACGAGTCCCCCCAAGCCCTCCCGGAGCCTCTCGGGCTCACTTTGTGCCCTGTTTTCTGATGCAGATTCGGGATCTGGGATGAAGGCGGAGCTTTCTCCTCGGCCTGGGGTAAGTGAGGGAGACCCCGCAAGTTGCCTGTCAAGCGCTAGGCTGGAAGCTGTGTGAGTTTCATTCTGCTCCTTCTACCCGTTTCAGTTTATTTCTCAGTAAAGCCAGATTTTAGAGAACCTAACTGTATGTGACTCTGACCCTGGAGGAGAAGCTTCTATCCTTGTGGGATACCTTATGGAAGTTAGAAAGGATTAGAGACTTAATCTTCTGGGAATCTTGTAAGCATCCAATAATATCGATTCGCGTTTGGAATTTCGGGAGAAAGAGCAGTGTCCTATGTCTGTGTCTTAGGCAGGGGGGAGGGAGATGACTCAAGAAGAGAAGATGCAGCTTCGGAAGGAAAAGAAACAGCAGAAGAAGAAACGGAAGGAGGAAAAGGGGACAGAACCAGAAACTGCCTCTGCTGTATCTGCAGCCCAATGTCAAGGTGCGAGGAGGCTTTTTTTTTTTTTTTTTTAAATGGCTGGGGTGTGGCAGTGGTAGAGGGATGTGGGAGAGACAAAGTTGGTTTGAGCAAGTGAAAAGCAAACAGGACCTTGCGTCTGTGGCTCACGCATATAATTC
This sequence comes from Castor canadensis, assembly GCF_047511655.1. NCBI lineage: Eukaryota > Metazoa > Chordata > Mammalia > Rodentia > Castoridae > Castor > Castor canadensis. Next base: position 23,166,720 of record NC_133397.1, on the reverse strand, counting down.
TAGCAACTCAGGAGGCAGAGATCAGGAGAATCCTGGTTCGAAGCCAGCCCCGGGCAAAGCGTTCTCAAGACCCTATCTCAAAAAGAAAAAAAATCACAAAAAAGGGCTGGCAGAGTGGCTCAAGCGGTAAGAGCACCCACCTAGCAACTGTTAAGTGTGAGGCCCTGAGTTCAAATGCTGATGTGGAAAAAACAAACAGGTTTACGTAAACTGAAGATTTTTAGGGGGCGCGCGGGGTGGGTGGGGAGAGGAGGCCCAGGGCAGAGATATCACCTGGCTGGGGCACCACTTCCTTGTACCTTTAGTAGGTTCAACCAGAGAAGTACCAGGACCTGGCAGTCAGGTGGGGGGCACTCTTGGGGAGAAAGTTCCAGGTGGACGGAGCAAGGCTGAACTTCGTGCTGAGCGACGAGCCAAGCAGGAGGCAGAGCGGGCCCTCAAACAGGCAAGAAAAGGGGAACAAGGAGGATCACCTCCTCAGACTTGCCCCAGCACAGCTGGAGAAACCACTTCAGGTATCTTCCCTTCATTTCAAAACTTCTGTTGCTCCTAATTGTTGCCCACTCAAACTTCCTCATAATTAAAGTTTTCCTTTACCTAGTCTCACCTTGGGAACCAAAGTTCAAAATTTCTGTCAACCCCATTGTACCCATTTCTTCTTTGACCCTGTGTTCCCTGGCTTTTTTCCCCATCCTCTTTCTCTTGATGCTCTGAGAGTATATTATCCATTTCAAGACCTCAAATGTCTTGAAAACATAACCACTATCTTTTAGGAGTGAAGCGTCTCCCTGAGCACACTCAGGTTGATGACCCCACACTTCTGAGAAGGCTTGTTAAAAAACCAGAGCGACAACAGGTAAGAGATGGGTTTGATACCTGGACAGAAAGAAGAGATGGGCTAGAGGGGGAAAAATTGTTCAGGGAAAAGTGAGAACCTGGAGAAGGAAGAGTTTTTGATCCAAGTAGTCTCATTGTTCACTTCCTTTCCAGTTTCTTAAGTTTTAAACTCTGGGCCGTTGATCCTATTTCCCTATTTTGTCAAGGTTCCTACACGAAAAGATTATGGATCCAAAGTCAGTCTCTTCTCTCACCTACCCCAATACAGCAGACAAAACTCCCTTACGCAGTACATGAGGTAGGATCCTATGAAAATTGTTGTAACTCTGAACTTTGAGGTGGTTGAGTAGCTCAGTGTTAAGTGACTGTACATTTGATATGGGCTCTGTGGGAAGAAGTGTGATCTCAACACAAAACAGTAGAGGAAGAGGATAGGGGCAGCTATGCTAGTGAAGGAAGTTCCTTCTCATCAGGGGCGGGGGGGCAGTGTGTGCTCAAGTTCTCTTGCAAAGTATGTGACACCACCATCCCATCAGCATCCCATCCTCTGTGATCCACCCAGCCATGGTGCGACTCGGCCTGCAGTACTCCCAGGGCCTGGTCACTGGTTCCAATGCCCGGTGTATTGCCCTGCTTCGAGCCTTGCAGCAGGTATGCCCTGTCCTGTTCTCTCCCATGACCCCACCCCACCTTCTACAAAACTACCCCAGTCTCTCTCACCCAAGGTAATCTGTGAGGCCAAAGAGGGAATGACTCTCAACCTCAGAATACTCTCCTCAGTGAAGTCTGTCCCTACCCATTTTAGAGACCTTTACTGGGGGTGGGGGAGGCATTTTGCTGGTTAACTTGTGTATCTTTAGGTGATTCAGGATTACACAACACCTCCCAATGAAGAACTCTCAAGGGATCTTGTGAATAAACTAAAACCATATATCAGGTAAGAACATCCACTCCAAATCCCACCTCACTAAGTCCTTTTCTAGTACACTTTCTTTTGCCCTTCTACTCTATTTTCATTTTTCAATTCTATCTTCTTTTTGAAGAAAAATTGTTAAATGTGACAGTTTTTGAAGTTGTGACTACTAGCACAAATGTGAAGTATTGTTGTTGCAGCTTCCTGACTCAGTGCCGGCCCCTTTCAGCAAGCATGTACAATGCCATCAAATTCCTTAACAAGGAAATCACTGGTATGAGCAGCTCCAAACGGGAAGAAGAGGTGAGGAGTCCGAGGAATGGGAGAGGCACGCACCTGTGGCTGGGGTTAAGCAACACATTCAGAACTCTCAGGAAGGCCAACACATGCCACTCTACCCTAGTCACTGGTTAGGGAAGTGGTTGGGCACTCTGACTTGTGCCACCTCTGGGCCTTCTTCAGGCTTATCATTATATATGTTAAATAATCTGGCATAACTAGAGGAAAACAATGTGTCTATTTCCTGTTTACTGAACATCTTACTCCATTTAGGCCAAGTCAGAACTTGGTTCAGCTATTGATCGGTATGTACAAGAGAAGATTGTACTTGCGGCTCAGGCAATTTCACGCTTTGCCTACAAGAAGATCAGTAATGGAGATGTGATCTTGGTATATGGATGGTATGGTGCACCCCTGTGACTGGAAAACTGGGGAGGGGAATGACTGGAAGAAAGGACTACCCCCTTGCTTTTGTAGATGGGCCAGCCAGTAGTTAGTAACTTTTATAACTAAGTCTCCATTGTACCCTCTCTAGCTCATCTCTGGTATCACGAATTCTCCAGGAGGCTTGGACAGAAGGCCGGCGGTTTCGGGTGGTTGTGGTGGACAGCCGACCCCGGCTTGAGGGAAGGCACACGCTCCGTTCTCTGGTCCACGCTGGTGTCCCTGCCTCCTATCTGCTAATTCCTGCAGCTTCTTATGTGCTCCCAGAGGTAAGGGCAGAGGAAAAGGACTCCAAAGTTGGAAGAAAAGGGTGTAGTAATGGAGACAAAACCTTATCTTCTTAAGGTTCAGTTATGTAGAAATATAGAATACAGCCCTGTTTATCCTTAACAGGAAAACCCCTACAGCATGCTATAGCAATATAGGTATTGCAAAAACATTTTATTAAACTAGTAGCCATCAAGAGGGAACAAGACAAAAGTAACTTTAAAATTGAGTTTTCCTGTGGGAGGCTTGGTGGGTCAATGGTTAGATTTTCCAAAAGCAGCCATTCAGATTTGTTATCTAATATTGTTGTCCTGGGCAGCGGGGGATTCTACATTTGTAAGACATGACAATTTTTTCTTCCCCTCCACACTGTCCAAAACAAACAGGTTTCTAAGGTGCTATTGGGAGCTCATGCACTCCTGGCCAATGGATCCGTGATGTCACGGGTAGGCACAGCACAGCTGGCTCTGGTGGCTCGAGCTCATAATGTGCCAGTGCTGGTCTGCTGTGAAACATACAAGTTCTGTGAGCGAGTGCAGACTGATGCCTTTGTCTCTAATGAACTAGGTAAGCAGGGCAGAAGTGAAGTTTCCAGGGCCTGAGAAGACTTGCAAAGAAGAGGGTAGGTTAAACCTCAGCTTCTTTTCTAAAAGAACAAAATGGGTCCCCCTCCCATCGCAGATGATCCTGATGATCTGCAATGTAAGCGGGGAGAAAACGTGGCCCTGGCTGACTGGCAGAACCATTCATCTCTACGGTTGTTGAATCTGGTCTATGATGTGACTCCCCCAGAGCTCGTGGATCTGGTGATCACAGAACTGGGCATGATCCCTTGTAGTTCAGTGCCTGTTGTCCTGCGAGTCAAAAGCAGTGACCAGTGAGGGAAGAACAAAGGTCAATAAATGACATACACCTACTCTCTGGTGACTTTTTATCTCTTTTGAGCATTGCTACCACTTGATCAGCAGTATACAATCCCCAGTCCCTCTCAGGAGACTAGCTTTGGGGCCAAGGCAAAGGTCTGTGTGGGCATCAAAACCTGTTCAGAGTTTTAGTCATAAATATTGAACATATCATGCCAGACATTGAGCTAGATATGAGGAGGAATATAAGGACAAATGAGTGCACAACTGTAATATGAACACTCGGGAGACAGCCAGGAGTATCTTAGGTTGGAGGCCATACTGAGCTGCATCAGGGGACCATGTCTCAAAAAACCAAGGGCTGGGGAGGTAGCTCACTGGTAGAGTATCACATGCAAGTCCCTGAGTTCAACACAGTACCACGAGTTCTAACCTTAGTAGTAAGTATTTATTGAGTACCTACTGTGTGTCAAAAACTGTTTTGAGCCCCTTTTTATCCAGTTAGAGAAATGAATACATCTTTAATGAAATGAGATTTTACAGATGAGAAAAGGGAGGCAAAGAAGTTAAGTTACTTGCCCAAGGCAACACAGCTTGACAGAAGCTAAATAATGCGATTACAGGTAGTGTAGATCCAAGGACTGCTCTTAACTTTTTTTTCTTTTGGTGGTACTGGGGTTTGACCTCAGGGATTCACACTTGTTAGGCGGGTACTCTACCACTTGAACCATACCTCCAGTCCTATTTTTTTTTTTGAGACAGGTGTGACTGTAACCCAGGTTGGTCTTGAATTTATATCCTCCTGCTTCTACCTCTTGAATGCTCGGATTACAGGTATATACCATCACACCTGGCTCTGCTTTTATGCCTTATGTCCTTAAGATACATGTATCATGGTGTAGGAAGATGAACAATCTACAGTGTGAGGTAAACTAGTAGTATGAACAAAATCCTTAGAAACAACCACGAGTGATGCCAATGGGATAAGAATGGTTGATGAAGACTCCAAAGGTAACATCTGACCTAGTCCTTGAAAGAAAAGTAGTTCCCCAGTTGGAAAAGAATGAGAAGGAAGATCAGTAGATGTAATAGCTTGAACCCAAAGACAAAATGGCCTTAAAGGGAGTGGCTAATTTCAAAGAATCAAGGTAGCCTGAAAAGAGGCTAGAAATAAGGCTTAATGCTGATAATGCTAGATCTACAAAGGTAGGCGAGGGCTCAATTGTGAGAGTCTAGACACTGGATGGATAGCTTCAAAATGGAAAGCTATCCATTTTATCTGTGTGTGTTACTGAAATTAGTCAAGTGGGACAAAAGGAGAGTGTAACAATTACCAAGATTCGTCCCCTTTACTTTCCCTTTCATTCCTCCTGGCTGAAGTTAGTTTTAATCATTTCACTCCTGCATGTGCCTTTTAGTAGGAAATTCACAACATCATTATTATACTTATTAACTAATACTTAGTATTATCTAATCCATAATCAAATTTCCTGGATTGTCTCAAAATTGGTTCCTTTGAATCAAGATCCAAACAAATCCACAATTTGGTTCTTTTGTTTCTTAAAAAGCAGTTTTGGGAGTGTGGCAGAGCACCTGCCTAGTACACATGAGATCCTGGGATCTGTCCTCAGCACCCAGAGGGGAGAAAAACTAATTTATTTCTCCTACTTTCTTTTCTCATGACATTGACTTGTAGAAGTCAGGTTGTCATAAAATGTTTCACATTCTGGATTTGACTACTTCATGTGGTACCATTTCACTCATTGCTCTAAGCTCTCTATTTCTGTTCAGCTTTCTGTATAGGGATACTTAAGTTGTTCTGTGTTTTAATATTGCCTCACATCAATATTGAGGCAAACAGTCACTGGTTGTTTCCTCTTTAGTGATGAGTGGGTACAGGCATTTTAAAACTTCTTCCAATCCATTTATTTACTGGTTTTATTGACTAGTGATTGTTGCCTGAATAATTTCATGAGGAAATGCAAAATGGTGATTTAATTCCATCATTCTCTCCACACTTACTAGCCAATAATCTTCTGTAAAGAACTACCTCAATCAGTTAGTTATCTGAACTACAGTTCATACTGGAAAAGCAGAGGAAATGTTTAATTTTTTCTTGTATTTGCCAAATTTTAGGCATCAGTCACTAGTTACTCCCAATGGTTTATAATGAGTAGCTGTTAATTTGTGGGAAGGGGAGGCTTTTTTTTTTTTTCCAATTTGAGAAAGGGTTTCCCTATGTAGTCCAGCCTAGAACCCAGTATGTAGCCTAGGATGGCTCTGAACTCTCACAAGTGCTAGGATTACAGGCCTGTACCACCCACCTAGCAGCATTTTCTTTTTTTTTTTTTTTTTGTTAGGTCAGTACCACTCATTCATCAAAATTAACCAGAGGATCAATAAGGTCAGCTGTATGCTTTAGGAAGGTAACTGTTAGAGATTAGGGGCAGAGAGAAAGATTAGTTAAAAGATTGCTTTTCAATCAAAATTACAAATGCACCTAAACTTTGGTCCAGCAATGTCACTTCTATGAATTCATCCTACCCATAGAATAGCATGTTTGAAGTAACAGAGATACAAGGCTTTTTATAGGCACATTGCTGAAATAACAAGACTGGAATCCACCTAAATACTCATTATTATCAATAAGATACTAATTAAATTATACTACATTCATATAGTTAAATACTAAGATGTCATAAAGAGTAAGAAAGGCTTTTATACAGAGAAATGGAACAATCTCCGAGGTACACTCAGTTAAAAGCAGCAGATGCAGGAAAATGTGTGTAGTTGCTAGTTAAGAGAAGAGGTGTATGGGGGTAGAGGCATGGCTCAAATGACAGAGTGCCTGCTTAGAAAGCATCAAGCCCCTGAGATCAAACCCTGTCACTGCAAAAAAAAAAAAAAGTGTGTGTGTGTGTGTATGTTGGGCCAACAAGAAATAAATTCAAAGACTGGTGAACAGTTTGATGATAAGTCTTCACTTTATGCCCTTTGTATCTTTTGGAATTTTGAGTCATGTGAATGTCTTGTTCCAAAAATAAATACAATCATTATTTTAAAAAAGAAATCTTGCCATAGTTTAAGTCAAAAACAAATCAGAGGCAGAATTGAAGAGACAGATTGGTTCATTACAGAAGTGAAAGTTTGAAACAGAGAGCTGTCCATCACACAAACGTTTAGGAGTAAACATCTGACAGGAGCTTGCTTTGTTGTGCAGGTCGTGCTGCAACCCAGGGTTCAAACGATCTTTTCCCTCAGCCTCCTGAGTGGCTGGGGCGACAGGTGGGTGCCGCTGTACCCGGCTTTCTCCCATACATTCCCCCCCCCCCCCCCGTATGTGGTTTTAACTCAGGACCTACATTTTTAGCCACTCCACCAGCCCTTTTTTTGTGGTGGGTTTTTCCAGATAGGGTCTCGGGAACTATTTGCCCCTCTGGCTTTGAACCTCGATCCTCCTAATCTGCCTCCTGAGCAGCTAGGATTACAGGCGTGCACCACCAGCGCCCGGCTCCTATACTTTTCTTAAATGTTCTAATTGGGAAGAGAAAGGTTGGCCCCTTCATGACCATTTTATACATCCCGCACTCTCTCCTACTGGGTACGTGGAGACGAAAAGCCTTACGGCTTTAAATGACACAGGAAAACTTGTTGCACTCGTTCCTTCGCCCAGCGCAGGCCACCTTCCAGGGAATGGGGCAAGGCCAGTGGCCGAGGCCGATGCTCCCTCTCGGGAGTGCGGCGTCCCCAGGTCAACCTTTTCTACCGCTCTTTCCCTTCCTCGTCCCAAGCCCCCTTTCCCTTTCTTCCTGCCTGGGGTCCATCCACGACTTCACTAGTGGCAGAAACCCGACTCATCCTCTGGCGGCCGGCGTCGAGAGTTTGTCAGCCTGTCCCGTCGCAGATTTGCAGTGAAGACTCAGGTGTAGCCTAATGCTGCCCGCCACAGGCCCGCAGCCTGGGCGGAGAGGCCGGACTGAACGCTCAGGAGCTACAGCCAAGGCCTCTACATCAAACTCTCGGCTCAAGTCCAGGCGACGCAGCTTAGAAACCGTGGGGCTGCGCAAGCGCCAATTGCCCACTCTCACCCTTGAAATTCCCAGAAGGCCCTGCGGGGCCCCTACGCAGAGCACACCACGCCCCGAGCCCCACCCGCGCTGAAGGACGTGGAGAGCTGCCGCGCTGCATTATGGAACAGAGAGTCTACACAGGGAAGCCCGGCAGGGCACGAACTCCCAAGCGTGCTCGCGTTTACCTTGTGCCGGGGGCGGGGCAAGGAAAAAAAAAAAAAAAAAAACCACTACCAGGTTTCGTCATAAAACCGCGACAAGACAGGCGGCGCCATCTTCGAACTTGGACTTCCGGAAGGACTTTGGCGCGGGTGAGTGTACCGCAGCGGGGTGTGCGGGGGGCCAGCGATTACTCCTCCCCTTCTTTTGCAGTAGCGCTAAGACATTGGGAACCAACTCCCGACTCCGCTCTTCCCCCTGCGCTCGGCAGCCCGCCCTCCAGCCTCGGCACTCCTACAGAAAACCATGGTGTTCGCACTTCCCTCCCCACTGTGGCCAGCGAGCATCCCCCATCTACAAGCCAGGGGTCTTGCCCTCTTCCCCCACGCGGTGTTCAGCCTCGGAGCTGCTTACATTGCGTCCCTTGGACTCGGCGAACCTACAGTTTTCCTCAGTCTTAGGGAAATCGGGGTTCGCCTCCCGCACAGGCTAGTGGCGGAAGCTGCCCCCACGACCAGGACCGAGGGAGGGCGGACGGTGGTCTCTGGAGTGGTTGCGGCCCTTCTCTTCCTGCCGAATCCCGGCCTCTTCCTCGAGGAGTCTCTAACCCCGGGGGGTTGTGCCCCGCGCGCTGCAATCCCATTGGCGCAGCCAAGGGCCAGTTATGTTTCCCTGTCTGGTCCTTTTATCCCGCGGGAAGTTGGCTGGCTACTGGGGAGGACAGTGGTGGCGACTTCAGCCCCACCCGAGGTAACTCACTTTGCTGGAGAGGTGTAGGGTTTGAACAAATCCTTTCTCCCCTGGGGTGTATTGTTACACAATTTTATTTAATCTTTTGCTAACGTCACTATTTTTTGTCATCCTTATCAACTGTAGCGTTGTTTTTTTAAACTTAGTTTATTTTTGAAGTTTAAATGCATTAGTCTCTAGCAATATGAACTGAAGCCATGGGTTACCGTTTCTTATGCAAGTTAAAATGAAAACACGGCCAAATAAAAATGCTCATTTTGTACCATTAAAGTGATCTTGCATTCCACCAATTGCACCATAGGAATAATTTATGAAACAGTGTATGAGGACAGTGTGTTTAAAATAATTCCTTAGTGTTACTAATTATTTTTCTTTTGCCCTGAGGTTGAGTTGATACCCTGAAGCAGCAGGGGAACCAGACGGGTTGAGATGAAAAAACTCTTGTTTGAATTTACTAAACATTTCTTCCCTTACTGTGTGTCTAAAATTTGTATTGCATAATCCTAAATGGAAATTAAACTGCTTCTGCCTTCCATGAGAAGTGAATCCTAACAGGGATTTTTGTATGTTGAGTCAGTCAATCAACAGAGATGAAGGGTTATTGTGTTTAACTTGCACCAAGTTCTGGATACTGTAGTGAATCAGATACACAAAATCTCTATCTTATAAAACTTTTAAGTAAGATAAGTTTTCTTCTGGGTCCTATGATGTAGTGAGTAATTTGGAAGCAATATATTATGCTTTTTTTTTAGTTCTATTAAATATGTAAATGGTGTTAATGAAGCAAAAGTAGAATAATTCACTTTTAGTCTGTTACAATTAGAATATTGGTATTGTTACATTGTGAAACTTTAGGTTTTTTTCTTTTTTGGAAGTACTGGGGTTTGAACTCAGAGCCTCATTGCGTGCTAGGCAGGCACTCTAGCACTTGAGCCACTTCACCAGCCCCTTTTTTTTGTGTTGGGTTTTTTCAAGATCAGATCTTGTGAATTATTTACCTAGGCTGGCTTTCAACTGTCATCCTCCTGATCTCTGCCTCCTGAGTAGCTAGGATTACAGATGTGAGCCACCTTGCCTGTTTGTTTGTTTTTTAAGGTTTCTAAGTAGCCCAGGCTGGCCTTGAGCTGAGTTTGTGATCCTCTTGTCTCAGGCCCCTGAGTGCAGGATTATAGATGTTCAACACTACACCTGACAAAGGCCTTTAAATTTTGAAGTTTAGTCTGTTTTATAACCATAGTTAGCATAGCTATTTAAACTCAGTTTGATATTTCACTAGGTTAGTTACTGCCAATCTTTTAATGCCATAACTTCTCCATTAGAAAATTCTTTATATTGATTTATCTTCCAGTTGGTTAAATTAAGTCTTCAAGTGGATGTTTTGTTTTAGATCAGGCTGCATGTTATAATTATTTAGAAATTTGCATATTCAAAATGTCATCCTATTACCTTTACATGAATGATATCTCAGTGAAGAGTTCTCTCTATCCTGTTTATCTTCTGGCATCAAGTATTTCTGATAACTCCCAAGGCTGGCCTGATACCTTTTTTCCTTTGTAACAGACTTGTGTCTTCTGTCAAGTTGCTTGTACATGTTATCTTCTGGATTTTAGTATTTTCATTCAGATGTTGCTTGGTCTTAATGATTCTTTTTTCCTTTTTACACAGTAAGCCCTTTTGATCTGTAGACTGGGCTTTTCCTTTATTTCAGGAACGTTTTAAAATTTTTTTTTGGTAGTACTGGGGTTTGAACGTAGGACCTCACACTTGCTAGACAGGTGCTCTACCACTTGCCACTCTGTCGACCCTTTTTTGTGCTGAGTATTTTCAAGATAGGGATCTCTTGAACTATTTGCCCAAGTTGGCTTCAAATCCTGATCCTCTTGATTTCTGCCTCCTGAGTAGCTAGGATTCCAAATATGAGCCACTGGCACCTAACTTATTTTGTTTTTTATGATACAGGATCTCATTATGTAGCTCAGGCTGACCTCAAAGTGGAGACCCTTCTACCATAGTCTCCCGCATGCTGGGATTACAGGTGTGCCCCCACCATGCCCAGCTTAAAATATTTTTATTATAGGAAAATTTCTTCTGTTAAATTTTTGAAAATTATTTTCTTCTCTTTTTCCCTTTTCCTCTTTTTGAAACTAGGCTGGCCTCAACTTGAACTTGAGATCATCCTGCCTTCTGAGTGCCAGGATTACAATGTGCCACCACACTGGCCTCTGATTTTTTTTTGTTTTCCATTCCTATTTTCCCACTTCTTAAAACATAAATCACTCAGGGCTTGTGGAGTGGCTCAAGTGGTAAGCCCACCTGCCTAACAAGCGTGAAGCTCGGAGTTCAAAACATAAATCACTCCTATGTTGGCTCCCTACTTTGTCTCTTCTGTTTATGTCATCTTCTCACTAATTACCTTTCTCTCCTTTGTAGTCTATGTGGTTTTTCTCAAACCTGTCCTTCATCTCACTGCTTTTGTTTTTCCTTTAAAAAAAAAAAAAAAAGGTTATTTTTCAAACAGAGTCTTAGGGTAATTTGCCAGGCTGTGCTTAAACTTCTATCCCCTTCTTCCTGAATAGCTAAAATTACAGCCATGCACCACACCCAGCTGCTTCTCTTTTTAACAGTGTGATTTGTATTTGAGCTCCTGTAGTCTACATTTCTTTGATTCTTTTATTCTTTTCTGATGTGTGCCAGGTTACTTTTTCCCTTGCCATTGTTTTACCTCTTTGGTCTCCTTTCTTGGAATCTGTAGGGGGGGGGAGGGTGTGTGTGTGTGTGTGTGTGTGTGTGTGTGTGTGTGTGTGTGTGTGTGTGTGTGTGTGTGTGTGTGTGTGTGTGTGTGTGTGTGTAAGTGTGTGTGTAAGTATTGAAGTCTCCCCCATCCTTACCCCCTGCTTGCCACTTGAGCCAGGTTCCCAGCCCTCTAATTTATATTTTGTTTTTTGAGCTAGGGTCTCATTAATTTTGCCCAGAGTGGTCTCAGATTCTTGATCATCCTGCCTCTGCGTCCCAAGTAGCTGAGATTACAGGTGTGCAGGCTAGTTATTGAAGTTTTTTTTAGAAATTTTCTTTTTTCTGGAGCAGTTGCTTGAAAGGATACTTTTCACCTTTGTTTGTGTACTTTTTCATTCTGCTGTATCTATGCATAGGTCCTACATTGGCTCCTTTTTGCTTTTTACTTATTTTGAATGAAATAGTTCTGTCAGTGCTTCTCTTTACCAAAGAACAACATAGGTGGAGTTTCATTGACTTCTATATACCTTGCCCTGTTATATAGTATCTATAGTACATAATGGTACATTGTATCTTTAACACTTGAGTTAGAGGGTTGACTTTTGTTACAGTTTATTATCTGTTTAATCTAGCTTCTTCCAGGGAGAGGGATAGAAACTTTAATTTGTGTATTTCTTTGTTTTTGTTTTTGTTTTTGAGATGGGTCTCATGTAGATCAGGGTGGCCTTATATGCACAATCCTCCTGCCTCTGTCTCATGGGTGCTGAGATTACAGGTTTGAACCACCATGCTTACCTGAATTAGTGAGTTTCTTTTGATAATTTGTATTAGCTTTCTTTTTCACTGAGGCATTTAGGCATATGGACCTATGGAGGGTTCCTGCTGGGTTAGAACTATTTCTCCCCCTTTGTCAGAGGCAAGCAAGTTGTTTTGGCTTAAAACTGGGCCCTGCAGTCTTGTGTGTTGCTCAGATTTTGGGGTTTGTGGTCAGTTTTATTTTTGCTGATCCCCTTTGGTCTGTGGTTGCAAATCTTATTTCTTGGGTCCAAAATCCCAGAAATTTAGTCCACTCTTCAGTATGGGAAAGGTCTCTTAATGAAATAAGATGTTCTTTAATTCTCTCATGATCTTTCTGATACCACCTCCCCCACCTCATGTCAGTGTAAGATTGATGGCTGGCTTCAGAAACTTTTAGTTATTCTTAAATAAATCTGTTCTTGACTAATATTCACAGAACTGGATATTAGCTAAAGGTGTCCTCTTTCAGTTTAGTCTGAGTTTAAAATATCTGACAGTTGTTTCTCATTTTATTTTATACTTTATTGTTAGAGACAGGGTCTTGCTATATTGCCAAACTGGGCCCCAAACTCCTGGGCTCAAATGATGCTCTTGCATCAACTTTCCTAGTAGCTGGGATTATAGGTATGTGCTATCACACTGCGGGTGTGGCACCTATTCTTGATAGTCTATTTCAGGAAGTTGTGACCTTTCTTTAGATGCATAATTTTTTCTTTTTCTCTTTTTTTCATGGTGATGGGATATGTATGTGACTCATTTTATTGTTTTTCAGGGAGAAGAGTTAAATAATTGTGTATTCACTGTAATATCCTTATAAGAAAATGTATGAACTTTAAAGTTAAATAATATACATAAAACACTTGGTATGGCATTTGATACATTGAAAGTATTTAATAGATGGTAGCTTATTATTTGTTTATTATCTGCTCATCAGAATGTAAGTTCCATGAGGTCAGGGACCTTGTCTGTTTTAATTATGATGTTACCAGGTCTTAGAATAGTGCTTTTCATAGAAGGTGCTTAGTAATTATTGTTGAATGAATGATCAGGGAGTTTGGGTTTTGGCTGTGGAATGAGGAGTTAAAAGACAGGAAAAGAAAAAAGTCTGACCCTGAATAAATATCTTCTGCCTTCCACTCATTGGTATGTCTCTGTGCAGGGCAGCCATTTTGGGGGGTGCTGATGGATACCTGCGGGGTCGGCTGTGTTGCCCTGGGGGAGGCCGGCCCCGTGGGGAACATGACAGTGGTAGATTCTCCTGGACAAGATGTGCTAAACCAGCTTGATGTCAAGGGCTCCTCTGAAACAACCAGTATGGAGGCTTCCATAGAGATGTCATTACCTGCCACTTTGCCTGGATTTGAGGATTCTCCTGATGTGGCAAGGCTTCCTCTGAAGCAGGAAAACCTCTCCGGATTAGAAGAGCAAGGTATGTAATTTGTTCTCTTTTTGTCTTCTCATACTTAGCATGAAGGAGATCATAGGATCTTATAAAACTGGGTTCAGTATAATCTAGTCCAAAGACGTTTGAGCTCTGATCCCATCTCACAGACTGTATTCCTCTCTACAGATTTTTCTTCAGAGATGTCAAAGTTCTCAAAACCTAGGGCCTCACAGCCTGCCCGGAAGAGAGGTAGTAGGACACCACAAGGCCCCAAAAGGCCCCAACAGCGTAAAATTCCAGCAGCCCCTCTGGTTCCTACTCTCTTAGATCAGTCCAACCCTCTATCCACCCCCATGCCTAAGAAACGAAGTCAAAAGTCCAAGGGAGACTTACTACTGCTGAAGTTGTCAAAAGGCCTAGATCAGCCGGAGTCTCCACATCCAAAGAGGCCCCCTGAGGACTTTGAGACTCCTGCTGAGGAACGACCCCGTCGGAGGGCTGCCCAAGTGTAAGGATTGTGGGGCATAACCTGGTGGAGGGAAGGGGATGAGGTGATATGGTGGGGAAGGGGGCGGCAAATGTTGGAGAGATGGGACAACTGCTACAAGGGATCAGGTAAGCAAGATGGTGTCTGGGTTCTGGGAATGTGGGCAATCCTTTATCTCTCACTACAGCCACCTTCGTGGTATGTGTTGCTAACTTTGTATATCTAAGAGGCTTCTTTCTGCACCTCATACCCCATCACATTTTTTGTTTGTTTGTTTGTTTTGTTTTTGTTTTGAGACAGGGTCTCGTTCTGTAGCCCGGGCTGGCCTGGAACTCGTGACCCTCCCGCCTCAGCCTCCCGAGTGCTGGGATTACAGGCGTGCACCACCACACCCGGCTCTCCATCACATTTTTCACAGACTTCCCCCAGGTCTTCATTGCTATTTTACCACCCAGTATATTTCTGTATTTATGTGCCCTTCTTTCTTTTCCCTTGCCCTTTATGTCCTTTGACCTTGATAGAGTGAAAAGTGCATTAAACTTGGAGTTGGAAGACCTAGATTCAAATTCCATATTTGTTACCTGACTAATCTATGCCAAGGCACTTTAACTCTCCTAGATACCTGTTTCTTTATCTATTAAGGAGGAAAGGGAAAATAATAGCTGCTTCACAGGGTTAGTGGGAGGATCCAGTAAGATAAGAATCAAGCAAGTCTAGGGAAGTGGGCTCTCGGTTAAAGGTTTGTGAGGATGGCTCTGATTCTGCCCTATCCCACAGGGCACTTCTGTATCTTCAGGAGCTGGCTGAAGAACTCTCCACAGCCCTTCCTGCCCCAGTGTCTTGTCCTCCTAAAAGTCCCAAGGTGAGCAGCCCCACCAAACCGAAGAAGATCCGGCAGCAGGCAGCCTGTCACGGTGGAGAAGAGGCTGCTGCTGCTCGGGATGAAGACTTTGTTCTCAAGGTTGAGGCTGAAGAAGGAGAAGAAAGTGAGGCCCCAAGCGAGAGCTCATCCGACCTTGAGCCGGCAGTGCCCCGAAGCAACCCACGTGGATCCACTTCAGGGGTAACTTGAATGGGCAAGAAAGCGAATGGGGAAATTTTTAGGCAGTCAGCTTCAGCCACATCATGTAACTATGATGGTCAAAACAGGTTTTTGGTTTTTTAAAAAAAGTAACAACTTCAAAACCAGCTGAGATATTAGGGAGATTATGGGGGAAGGGTGTAGGCAACAAGAGAATTCACTGATAATTGAGCGTTCTGCACTAGGAAACACAATTGGTAGCAAAAGTTCTGCCACAGAAAGTGATGAGTGGTATACCAGGAGCACAAATGGCTAAGGCAAACGGAGGATCACTATCTGCTTAGGTTTCACAGACGAATGATAGTTGATTGGGTCTTGAAGGGTGAATAGAAGTTTGCCAGAGAGGATGGTTTTCCCAGAAGTAGAAAGTTGTAAGGGAGATCGAGGTAGAGAGGATTTCAGACTAAAATTGGTAGATGCCAACAATAACAATTGTTTTTTGTTTTGTTTTGTTTTTGGTGGGACTCAGATTTGAGCTCAGGGCATTGTTCTTGCAAAGCAGGCACTATACTGTTTGAGTCACACCTCCAGTCCATTTTGCTCTGGTTATTTTGGAGATGGGGTCTTGCAAGCTATTTGCCCAGGCAGGCCTTGAACCATAATCCTCTCAATGTCAGTTGCCCAAGTAGTTACAATAACACGTGTAAGCCACCAGTGCCCAGCAAGTTTTTCTCGGTTTTTGTTTGTTTGTTTTTTAATTATTTTGGCAGAACTGGGGTTTGAACTCGGGGCCTTGTGCTTGCCAGGCAGGCACTCTACCACTTGAGCCATGCCCCTGACCCTTTTTGCTTTATTTTTCAGGTAGGGTTGTACTCATTGCCTGGGGTCAGCCTCAGACCAAGGTCCTTCTACCTAAGCCTCCCACATAGCTGGGATTACAGATGTGTAACTGCCATGCCCAGGGTGTTTGTTGAGATGGGGTCTCACTGACTTCTTGCCTAGACCGGCCTTGAACCACAATCATTGCAGTCTCCACCTCCCAAGTAGCTGGGATTATGGGCATGAGCCATCACGCTTAATTGTTTTTTAATTGTAGTGAAATATACATAGAACTTACCATTTTGGCCATTTAAAAATACACAACTCAGTAGCCTTAATGTTATATCTATAATGTTGTACAACAGCACCATCCATTTCTAGAAATTTTCATCATCCCCAGCTGAAGCTATGTTTAACAGGTTTGTTTTTTTTAATAGTTTTATTTTCTTTTGAATTAGTATACATTAATACTAGGTGGTCAACAAAGTTTTTGTTTTTTGGCAGTATTGGAGTTTGAATTCAGGGCCTCACATTTGCAAGGCAGGCACTCTACTACTTGAGCCACTACGACAGCGCTCAACAAATTTTTTAAATAGGAAAATAACGTAGTCTGTAGGGAAATAGGTTACAGGACAATTGACAATTAGAAAAAGCTTCTAGTTATTGAGGTGAGAGATGGCAAGGTCCTCAATCAAGTGTGAAGGAAGCAGAGGTGGGGCAGACGAAGAGAGAAGTACGAGAACTAGTAGGACTTGGGAAATGAAGAGAAGAAATTGATGAGTTTCTAGCTATGTGGTGGCATTGTGGGACGTAGGTGTAAGGGGACAGAGGTCTCTTCCTTTGATGGACTTGGAAATATTTTGTAAGCTATGGGCCATCCAGTGGAGATGTCTGGTCACCAGTTGCATAGATGGGACCAGCACCTAGCTTGCCTTGAGTACAACATTTAAGGGAGCATTGAGATTGTCAGTAATCAAGTAACATATTTTGATATGGCATCTTGACAATCAGAATTAATGCAACTAATTGCATTAATTGAAACTATCAAAATTTTAAAGATAGGGACATTACTGAGGTTGAGGTTTTTTTTGTTTGTTTTTAAGACTGATTACTGAATTTCCTTTTACCTTAGACTGTAATATGGCTCAGCACAACATCATACAGGCCTAGAACTTGGAGAAAAGTTGAGACTTAGCCAAGATTATGTTTTCTGAGCTAATCAGGCATAAAGGTGGTAGTCTAAACCCTGGGACATGGGGTGAGACTATCAGGAGACAGAGATATTGAGATTATGTGTGTGTGTGTGTGTGTGTGTGTGTGTGTGTGTGTGTGGAATACTCTCCCTAACCATCAGAGGGAGAGCTTACAAAGGAATATGAGAAAGGTGGGAGGAATAGGGAGTAACTTTCCCATTGGAAGGAGTTTGAAGAAGCGTATGGGAGTTCTCTAAATCAAATGCCATGGAGATTTGAGGGAGATGAACAGAAAATAGTAGCAGAATTTGCAGCTTTGATGGAGGAAGAGCAGCAGAAGTGGAAGAGCTTGGTTGAAGCACAAATCTTTTAAGATGCTGGTAGGGCAGTGGTTAGAGACTAAGTAATGGCAAGAAAAGCAAAAGGATGGTAGTGTGCACCTGTAATTCCAGCTGCTGTGGAGATGGAATTTGAGAGGATTGTGGCTTAAGGCCAGCCAAAAGGGGAGGGAGAGCTAGCAAGACCCCCATCTCAACCAACAAGCAGCTGTGGTGGTACACACCTGTCTTTCTGGCTATGGGGGAAGGATAGGTAGGAGGATCACAGTCCCAGTCTGGGCCAGGCAAAAAATGGGGGACCCTTTCTGAAAAATAACTAAAGCAAAAAGGGCTGGGGATGTGGCTCACGTAATAGAGTGCCTGCTTAGCAAGTGAGGCTCTGAATTCATACCCCATCCAAAAACAAAAAAAAAAGGTGCCAGTGGCTTATGCCTGTAATGATAGCTGCTCAAAGGCAGAGATTAGGAGGATCACAGTTTGAAGCCAGCAAATAGTTCATGAAACCCTATCTTGAAAAAAAAAATCACAAAAAAGGGCTTGTGGAGTGGCTCAAGGTGTAGGCCCTGAGTTCAAACCCCAGTACTGCAAAAAAAAAAAAAAAAGTAAAAATTGGGAAAGAAAGCTGTCATCTGAGACCATCTCCAGCTTAGAAAATTCTCTCCCTTATATTTTCTTCAATTTGATCCTCAGAAGCAGAAGTCACACTGCCGGGGCATGGCTCCCAATGGCTTACCCAATTACATCATGGCTCCTGTTTGGAAGTGCCTCCACCTCACCAAGGACCTGTGAGACTTGGGGACTGGGACTGGGGGAAAAGGGGTGGTGGAGGAATGCAAGGGAGTCTAGAAAAAGAGAAGCACTCACAGGTACAGCACCACAGTGATTACTAAATGAATACTCCAAAGGCAAGCGGTCCATAACTCTTTAATTAAAGTGATATGAAATGGAAAGTTCTGCTTCTCAGTTGTACTAACCACATTTCAAGTGCTGGCAGTGGCTGGCATGTTGAACAGCACAGAACACAGGTCCTTTCTACCCTTGCAGAAAGTTTGATTAGACAGCACTGCTACAGAATCTCTCTGCTTCTCCATTGATGCTAATTCTGTCTCCCCAGCCGAGAACAGCAGCATTCATTCTGGGAGTTTGCTGAATGGATTCCTGTAGCCTGGAAGTGGCAATTGTTATCTGAACTGTAAGTTCAAATGACATCTCTGACGCTTAGGAGGGGTGACAGAAGAATAACAGGATTCTAAGTGGGGCTGGAGACTTGGCTCAAGTGATAGAATCCCTGTCTGGCAAGTGCGAGGCTCTGAGTTCAAACCCCAGGACTGCAAAAAAAAAAAAAACCAAAAAAAAAACTCTAGGTGTATAGTGGGAATCCTGGGATGGGTGAAACTCTTCCAAATCCAGGCTGTTTGCTTTGCCTTCCCCCAGTGAAGCAGCTCCCTACCTGCCCCAGGAGGAGAAGTCTCCACTGTTTTCTGTGCAGCGTGAAGGGCTTCCTGAGGATGGCACGCTCTATCGCATAAACAGGTGAAGTTTTTTGATTCTAGGAGACAGAAATAGGAAAAAAGAATGTTGAAAGAGATGACAGTTTAGTCCTGTCCTTTCTCTGATGCTGAACTGGTTGTTTCCAAGAACACGCGCTCCAACTAGAGCTGGTCAACCCTCTGTAATTTGTAGTGCTCAGCTCTGTATACTGGACTGAAGGAAGCTAGAGAGAGTTAGGGTTAGCAAGGTAACATGTACTTAGCTCTTGAGATGACGTTGCAGTAAGCCTGAATGAACAGCCTTGTATTGTTGAAGACGAGCTGGAGCTAGTCAGGCTTTGGGAAGGAAAGGAGAGAGATACAAAAGATGGCTAAGCACTGCTCTCACCTGTAGTCCATTCTTGGTTTTCAGGCCCTTCTTAAGCTAGGTCATACACACTCCAAGTGATGCTCCTAATCCTCCTGATCTTTAATTAATGTCTGTCTTTGTCCCATCTTTTGACTTTTCTCTAGGTTTAGCTCCATCACAGCACATCCAGAGCGCTGGGACGTGTCCTTCTTCACAGGGGGGCCACTCTGGGCTCTGGATTGGTGCCCAGTGCCGGAGGGGTCAGCAGCCTCGCAGTATGTGGCCCTTTTCTCCAGCCCTGACATGAATGAGACCCACCCACTGAGCCAGCTTCACTCAGGCCCTGGGCTGCTGCAGCTCTGGGGTCTTGGAACCTTGCAGCAAGAAAGCTGGTGAGGTGGGGCTGGGACACTGCCGTGGGCAGGTGGACAAAGGAGAGAAGACTGGGGGTGGGGAAGGGCTTCAACTGGGCTGAAACAAGGGGAGTGGAACTCCAACGTCACTAGGCCTCTCCTTCCTACCCACTGTCCGCACCTGCTTTCTCTCTCCAGTCCTGGCAACAGGGCCCACTTTGTCTATGGGATTGCTTGTGACCATGGCTGTATCTGGGACCTCAAGTTCTGCCCCAGTGGAGCATGGGAACTTCCAGAAACCCTTCGGAAGGTATATCCCAGTTGACTGTGGGATGGCTCTGGGAGTTCTCAGCATTGGAGGAAGGAAGGTTGGAGTGAAGTGGATAGTTTTTCCAGAAATTCCACGTCATATTTTCAGGGACCAGAACCTCAGAGGTTTTCTGAGAGGCACCTGCAGGCAGGAAGCCTCAGCACAGATCTGGTCTCACCCTTTAGGCTCCTCTTCTGCCCCGGTTGGGTCTCTTGGCTCTTGCCTGCTCAGATGGGAAGGTGCTGCTGTTCAGTCTGCCACATCCTGAGGCCCTGCTGGCTCAGCAGCCCCCAGGTGAGTAGCACAGCAAGGAGAATGGTGTTGCAGTCACGGTGGACAGAGCTTGCCAGGGCCCATCTTCAGCACAAAGCCTTAGTCATGCCCACAACCTGCATTGTGACTTGTTGGTTCTTGAGCTTGGGCTCTTTCTTTTACAGGTTTATAACTGCACTGTTTTAACCCTTTAGCTTTTATTCCCCCCTTCTTTATTCTTCTGCTGTGCCTGCATGCCCTTTTCCCTCTTGGTGCCCTCATAATTGGCTTTGGAAGGAGCTGCTGTGGGCTGCGGCTGACAGATGGAATTCATCTTCCCTACCCTACTCTCATTCTCCCAATCCTGATCTTGGTCCCTCCTCCCATCACCACCACACATATATACAGATGTATACATACTATCTCTCTGTTGTGAGGAGAGGGAGAGAGTTAAAGTTCAAGGGAGCAAGAAAAGAGAGGTATCGGGGAAAGGCAGCGCCTGTATATTGGATGTATTCATTTTTCAGCAGTACTAAGTATTTCAGTTCTTATTTTCAGAGTTTAAGCTTTGGTAAGTCCTGTATTTGGTGGTTTGGTGAAGGAGGGAAGTGAGGAAATGAAGACAGTATAATGATTCCTTCAGGAAGTCTGGCTATAAAGGGGGACAAATAACTGAGGGTAGTAGCTGAGGTGAATAAGGGGAAAAGGAAGGTATGTTTGTCTATTTGTAGAGGAGACAATAGGATATGGTTACGTGGGAATATAGGAATGATCCAGTAGGGAAAGAGCAAGTGGACAATGCAAGAGAAAGGATAACCAAATGAGCAAAGTTCTAGAAACTAAAAGAATGAGAAGAGAACAGGGTCAGGGGATTAGCTGTTCTGATAGGAGGAAGGGTAGTATCAGGTATAACAAAAGGAAAGACAATGAGGACAGAGGTAGGATCAGGAATGTGATGGTGAAGGGATACAGACTTTCAGCAAAGTATGAAAGAAGGTGGATGTGAGGTCATCATCTTAGAATAAGGCCTGATTAAGAGCTCAGGCCTTGGATCCAAAGCATCAGCTACTGTTCTTCCTTTGCAGATGCGATGAAGCCTGCCATCTATAAGGTGAGTGAGGAACCTACTACCTTAGCTGAGGCTCGCATCTTCTTAGAGCCTTCCTTACAAACTCCACAGTGAGTCATCTTCTGCTTCTGAAAAGTCCCCCCTCCTGCTGGATTAAAACTGACTCTAGCCTTTGTTCCAACAGCAGGGAACCCCTTAACCATAGTCTCATTTTTTTGTTCCTGCAGGTACAATGTGTAGCAACCCTTCAAGTGGGTTCTATGCAAGCTTCAGACCCCTCTGAGTGTGGTCAGTGCCTTAGCCTGGCCTGGATGCCTACCAGGCCCCACCACCACCTGGCTGCTGGATACTATAATGGTAAAAATCAAAATAAAACATAAGGAGCTATTGCTCTTTAAACCTTTTATATATGCTTGGGGGGGGGTGTTGTTTGTTTTTTTATTGTTACTGAGGTTTGAACTCAGGGCCTCACAGTTGCTAAGCAGGTGCTCTACCACCTGAGCCGCTCCACCAGTCATTTTTTGTGTTGGGTATTTTCAAGATAGGGTCTTCCAAACGATTTGCCTGGTACTGTCTTTGAACCTCAGTCCTTCTGATCTCTGCCTCCCACATAGCTAGGATTAAAGCATAAGCCACCAGCACCCAGCTGTGTGCTTGTTTCTTCTTTTGGTTCAGAACTATATTATAGTTACAAATATTCAAGCAGTGTAAAAAACAAAGAAGAAATAAGTCACTAGAATTTTTCTACTGAGAAAAAAAAAATATGAGTAGATGAAGGACTAGATGGTGGTGCTCAAGGCCGTGGATTCCATCCCCAACACCACAAAAGAAAAAAAAAAAAGTAGATGGAAGCCAGGTGTGATAGTGCACACTTATAATCCCAGCACTATGAGGGCTGAGGTAAAAGGATTGCAGGTTCAAAGCCAGCCTGGGCTACATCATAAGACTCTATCTCAATGAAGGAAAAAATCTTGGCATGGTAGTATATACCTGTAATCCCAGCACTTGGGGAGGTGTGGAGTAAGGAGGGTCAATATTCAAGGCCAGCTTCGGCTACATAGGGAGACCCTGTCTCACAAAAAAGAGTTGGGTATCAATGGCTGACGCCTGTAGTCCTAGCTACTCAGGAGGCAGAGATCAGGAGAATCTTGGTTCAAAGCCAGCCCAGACAAATAGTTTGGGAAGACCCTCTTGAAAATATCCAACATCAAACAGGGCTGGTGGAGTGGCTCGGGTGGTAGAGCACCTACCTAACAAGCTCAAGGCCCTGAGTTCACACCCTAGTACTACCAAAAAAAAAAAAAAAAAAAAGAAGAGTAAATGGACATAATTTCAAGATTGAAGGAAAAAAGGAATTTTATGAGATCATACTATATATGCTATTTAAAATGTAAAGGCATTAAATTTAATTATGCTTAAATTTTATAGAAAAAAAGAGAAAAACTGGAAGATTAACAACTAAGCTCTTAAATGTTCTTTTAAGATTTAAAAAGAATAACATTAAGCAGTTGGAATTATTAGGGTTTTTTTTGTTTTGTTTTGTTTGTTTTTGGTGGTAATGGGGTTTGAAATAAGGGCCGCACACTTGTTAGGCAGGCGCTCTACCACTTGAGCCACTCCACTGGCCCTGTTTTTGTTTTGGGTATTTTTTGAGATATGGTCGGTTTTTGCCCAGGCTGGCCTCGAACTCTTTGTCTTCCTGATTGCTGAAATTATAGATGTACCCCCACCACCACATACAGCTGGGTTTTTGTTTTGTTTTTTTTTATTATCTCTGATTCAGTAGGGAGTAGAGGCTACTAGGCACATTCAGCCTATCAACTGCATGTCCAGCACTAAGCTACTACTTTTTGGCTGATGAGAATTGGAGCTAAAATGTCCAATTGAGTAAACAGTGGAGGGAGTATTGAGTAGTTAATCATAATCCCCATTTTTTTTTATTATAGTTTGGATCTGAGTATAGAAGACAGAGGTCCTCAGAGTGCAGAGAAAAAAATGAAAACAAACAATTGAGAACTTGCCTGTAATGCTTACATATTCTATCCCTACTTCAGGCATGGTGGTTTTCTGGAACCTTCCCACTAACTCACCTCTGCAACGGATACGGCTCCCTGATGGCTCCTTAAAGCTGTACCCCTTCCAGTGTTTCCTAGCCCATGACCAGGCTGTGCGTACAATTCAATGGTGCAAAGCAAACAGGTACAGAATAAGAAACATGAGGAGTGAGAAGGTGAAGACTAGGACAGGCTGACTCTTCCATATTTATTCTGATTTGATCTTCTCCCATCTTTCCAGTCATTTCCTAGTCTCTGCAGGAAGCGACCGAAAAATCAAATTCTGGGATCTTCGACGACCTTATGAACCAATAAACTGTATCAAACGCTTCTTGAGTACAGAGCTGGCTTGGCTGCTCCCCTACAATGGTGTCACTGTGGCTCAGGACAACTGCTATGCCTCGTACGGCAAGATGGAAACAGCAGCTCTGGGGATAGGCCCTAAGGGTGGGGGGTACAAAGCGTGCCAGATTATTTGGGGCAGAAGAGGGTTGAGTTGGTTCACTGAGGTAGTTTGAATTCTGGGAGAAATTGGGGAGAAGAAATTAATCTTGGAAAAAGGAAGTTTTATTTTCTTTCTCTTTCTCATACAGTTATGGACTCTGTGGAATTCATTATATTGATGCTGGCTACCTTGGTTTCAAAGCCTACTTCACTGCTCCTCGAAAAGGCACTGTCTGGGTGAGACTTTGTCTTTTCTACAATTTTAATTACATAGGAAAATGGTCATTTACTTAACTGTTTGTAGTCAGGAATAGGAAGTAGCTTTGGGTAGAAGACAGGTGTGTGGTAACTGTAACATGGGTTATGATAAATTCATTTTTGTGTGTGTCTTCATTCTTAAACTGTGTAGTAAAATCTCTCTTCTTATTAGAGTCTTTCAGGATCCGACTGGCTTGGGACAGTAGCTGCAGGAGATATATCTGGGGAGCTTATCGCAGCTATATTGCCTGATATGGCATCGAACCCAATAAATGTCAAGAGACCTGCAGAGCGAAGATTTGTAAGTATATGAACATCTAATGGAAGTATCATCTGTTGGATACTAATCCACATGCCCTGCCAACCCCTGGTAGAATACAAATTAGTACTCATTCTTGCAGCCCTGACACTGTCCCTAAAAAACCTGCAAAGAATTTTGTATCATCTTTCCTACCATGATGTAACTGAGTATATATTTAAAAATACTGCTTTCTTCTATCTTTAAGACTTTGCTGCCCCAAACCAGTTTCCTTTTTGCTTTTGTTTTGTGTTCAGTATTATAAAACCTAATCTTGTGGTCTCCTTTCTAGCCTATCTATAAAGCAGATCTGATCCCATATCAGGACAGTCCTGAAGGTCAAGAGTACTCTTCTGCTTCATCTGGGGCCCCCAACCCTCCCAAAGCTAAAACATATACTGAAACTATCAACCATCACTACTTGCTTTTTCAAGACACAGATTTGGTAAGTTGAGGCTAGGAGAATGGAGGTAGTATTAGAAATCTTTGGTCCTTGTACAGTAGGGAATCCTAAGGAGTTCTAGCACAAAGATGTAAAACTAAGTAGCTGGTCTCTCTCTCCCCATTTTACTTCTCCCCAGAGTTCCTTCCACAATCTGCTCCGTAGAGAACCAATGCTGCGCATGCAGGAGGGTGAGGGACATTCTCAGCTTTGCCTGGATAGGCTGCAGCTTGAGGCTATTCATAAGGTAAGAACCTTTTCTCGTCGTCTCTGCCCTCCACTCATTTTCCCCCAACTCTAGGCCTGAAATGGGAGATGAAAAGGCAGAATTGGCTAAGGAGGAAAAGCAGCTTTGGCAACCTCCAGAGCATGGTAGACATACCTCATTTTTGGCTTCTCATTCCTACCTCTCTGACCTAGTCATGGTCCTGTGCTACCTCTGTTTTTGTTTGTGCAGCTAGGAGTCACCCTAAAACACCATCCTTAAGCCTCTCTGGTTTCCTGTTTCTCTTTACAGGTACGTTTCAGCCCAAACCTGGACTCCTATGGATGGCTGGT
Organism: Castor canadensis; assembly: GCF_047511655.1. Classification (NCBI taxonomy): domain Eukaryota; kingdom Metazoa; phylum Chordata; class Mammalia; order Rodentia; family Castoridae; genus Castor; species Castor canadensis. The sequence goes on along the minus strand of NC_133397.1, from coordinate 23,141,488 downwards.
ATCTGGGGGGCAGTCAGGGCTGGTTCGGATCCATTTTGTCCGTGGACTCACCTCCCCATTGGGCCACCGTATACAGCTTGAAAGCCAAGCCCACTTCAGTGCTATGTTCCACCCATCCTTCCCAACTGAAGGGCTGGGTTTCCCTCCAGCCAGCCATTGCCTTCTGCCCAATCCCTAGTCTTGGTCCACACAGGACCCTTGGAATGAAGTCCACCAAGAACAAATGGCCTCCATGCACAGAGCCATAGGAACTGGGCCCTTTCTGGACAGTGATGGTGCCAGGCCTGGATCTTTAGGCCTACCTCCCCAGGACTCCTTAAATCTTTCTCTTTCCACAGACTTATGGTCATAGCCTCCTGCGGGTAGGGGGGCTCTCCCTCCACAACAAGTCCTTTACCTAAAACCATGGCTCACAAGAAACACTCAGGCCTCACCTAGGCTTGGGAATCAAATTGCTCATATTGAGCATATTGTGAAGTGGGTAAAGCTAAGTAAAGGTACTGGGTGTTTTTGAGACCACTTGTGAGTGGGTGTTTGGAGAATTGGAAAGAGTATCTGCATGAAGGCTCCTATTTCCAGGATCCAATGTTACTGCCTTCCCAAACTTCCTCTTTAAAGTTACCAACACACAGGCCCAACAGGGGTGACAGTAATTTATTGGACTAAAGCTGCTTATAGATCTTCCTTTACTGAGGAACACCACAAACACCCTATAGAACAGTGGTTTAGCTCTTAGTTGCCCCTGCTTTTGAAATATTCCCAGTCACTGGTCATTTGACCCTACTTGAACACTCTTAGCAGTAGTGTTTTAAAAATCTTCCTTTAAAGCTGGGCATGGTGGCACATGCCTGTAGTCCCAGCACTCAGGAGGCTGAGGCAGGAGGATCATGAGTTTGAGGCCAGCCGGGGCTACATAGTGAGACCCTGACTCATAAAACCAAAAACAAAAACAAAAAAATCTTCATTTATATCAAGTTAGAGTATACCTCTATTAATTTTATTCCTGGGTGTTAGGAAACCTAGTTATTCTTCCCTGTGATTGCCCTTTTAAGTAGTTACAAGAGCTATCATGTGTTTCCCAAGTCTTTTTATCCTTTAGATTAAATATCTTCAGTTATTTCAACCATTTTACACGTCATGATTTCTGATCCTTTATGACAATGGTCACATTGTTGACTTATTAAACATGTTTGTTTAAACTACGTATAGGAAGTGTTCAGAACCCAAGTATAGTAATGTATTGTTATCTTGTCCTCTTGTGGGATGCTACACACTCACCATGACTACGATACTCTTCCTGAAGCACAGGCAGATCCCAGTGGTGCGGGGCTGGAGGGAAGTAGTTAGTTTACCTCAGGAAACAGAAAAGCAACAACAACAACAAAAAGCAGGCAGCTAGCTCCATCTTGGAGAAGATAGAGATTAGTTTGGCGTCTGCCTGGAAAAAGAAAATAAAAACTGGCACTCTAGACTGGTCAGATGCCCGGCTGGGAACAGTATTCTGTCTCTAATGCAGGCAGTTTATCATTATATCAAAATCTTCAAGAAGAGAAGCAAGTAGTTGGTCCCCCAAGCAGTGGGACCACAACCCATGTGGGTGCAGAGGGGCCAAGTGTTGTGCCACTTCACTGTGACCCAGCTCAAGTTGTCTGGGTTGCCTTTTGAGCTGACTGGTGGGGAAGTGTCTACCACTACAGAGCAACTCCTTGACGCTGCACAGTAGTCCTTTTTCTGCTTCCAGTGGTAGAAAAGATGCGACTTGGGGACTAGCAACTGCAGCTATAGGTTGGTGCTGCCCACTCTGCTCCTACTGTTGTCTCAGACCTAATCTCAACCTCCAAAGGAAAATGAGGATTTTCAGCTTTTGCTATTTCTCACTGGAAAAAAAAACACTTTTCTCCCCAGCCCACTTACCTTACAATCTTTGCTCCCAACATGCACTTTGTTGGTTCCTGAACTTTCCTACCTTTGTGCCTTTGCTTTCACTGTTGCCTTCTCCAGGTGTCCTTTTCTACCTGAATCCTGTTTACCTGTCAAGATCTGACCTCAGCTCAGCTGAGGGTGTAGCTCAATGGTAGAGCAAGTGCTTACCATGTTCAAGGCCCTAGGTTCCATCCTACACACACAAAGAAAATTTTAAAAAGCCAGTTCAAATTCCACCTTCACCAAGGAGCTTCCCAGGTTTCTCCAATAAAAAATATATTCTTCCCCTGTGTTCCCAAGGAGAAGGCAGGAAAAAGGATAAACAAGTATTAGCACTTCATATATTTTGAGTGTTTTGCATATATTATGTAGTCCTATATACACAGGTATTGCTGTTTTATTTCCTTAAAAGATTTGATTCTGAGAGGAGAGGTTAGGTAGTCTGAACAAAATCCTAACTACCAGTGCTGGGATTTGAATCTGTATGGTTTGACCGGTTTGACTTGAAAATACAACTTTCCAACCTACCACATCTGGTCTATTATGTTTACTAGTGTAAATTCAGTCCTCTAACATGGTGTTTATACGTGGGAGCCTTTTAGCTGAATGTTTATGACACTGAATTCTCTTACTCCACTATTTGTGACAGGATTCTCCCTGCTTTAACCATATAGAGACTGAACAAATAGGCTGGATGTATGTGGATGGGGAGCCTGAAAAAGTATGGTTACCTGAAGATAAGCAAAGATTACCAACCTGGTGAACCCACTGTTGGGGTTACTGTAGGAATTTCCACTGGCCTAGAAAAGATACTGTACTATATTAACAGAATCCTAGGGTGTTACAGCTGGAAGAGGTTTAATACCAGTACTGTCAATAACAACAAAAAATCAGTCTGCTGGTTTTCAAAAGACCAACACATTTGAGGTAGAACTCAGTGATACTTTCCCCCACATCCCAAATCCCCTAGAACTGAGACCAGTTTGAAAAACAGTGCAACCCCACTCTTAGGAGGAAACTTGCAAGTCTAGTGATGACCAAGGCTGCACAGTTCGCTATGAAACCAGCACCTAAACTCTACTGAAGGTTCTGATAATGTAAGTGCATTAGGAGGAAGTTACTTCATGCTGCATTTCTAAACTTAAGAGCACTGGGGTGGGGGCAGCTGAACTACCTGGTATAAACAAGTATGAATGAGGCCTAGCTCCACCCACTCAGGAGCTTACAATTGAGGCTAGCGAACAACCTAGAGATCCAACAAGTAACGCGCGCACTATGCGTTTCCAGACAACCGCTCCAGAGATTAACAAGGACGTCGGGATCTTGGCCACCTCTGGGGAGGCAGGGAGAGCAGGGACAGTGGGCGGGGGGTCTCTCCAGGGAGGCAGGAGGCTCGGGTCCAGGGTCCGCAGGACTACAGCGGCGGGCGGAAGGGGCGGGGCCTGGGGCGGAAGCCGGCTCCGGTCACAGGGGAGGGGCTGCTGGGGGGGGGGTCCCGGCTGGTGCACAGGTGAGTGAGTGGCGGGTGATTTGCGGTCACTCGCTCGGATCACCCCGCTCCACGAGAGCTTGCAGGGCATGTAACCATTCCAGGCTTGGGCGGTGACGGGCCCTGGCTCTGGTGCGGAGTTGCACTCAGGAAGGATGTGATTTAGTTCCAACTGAGTCTGAGTCTGGGGCCCGACCGCGCTCGCTTTTTGGGGACCCAGACTCTGGGTAGAAGCCAGAGCAGCTTGCCCTCATGGGTGTCTCGGCCGCGACGGGAGGCCCGCACACAGTCCTGCTTCAGGACTACGGGTGCGTGGCGGATGGCTGCAACCGGGAGTCCATAGCTGCCCACAGCCTGCCTCTTCCCTAGTTGTCTAAGGCCACCCTGTGACCGGGCACGGTCCAGGAAGCATCCCTCCGAAAACCTCTGCCCTTCCAACATTGGAAGTGGAGAGAGGGAGAAATAGTGGACAAAAGGGAATATAAGGCATCTTTTGGATTGTGGGGAGGGCCAGTGGGAGTGACCCTCTCCTCTTGACTTGACAGGAAGCATGGCGCTCTGGCGAGCATACCAGAGGGCTCTAGCTGCTCATCCGTGGAAAGTCCAGGTCCTGACGGCTGGTGAGTGGTCCCTCTGGGACCAAAGTGGGACCAGAGCAGGCTGATTTGGGAGGCAGAGGCATACCCCACTGCACCTCCCTCATTTCATGCTTCTATTCTGCCCCTCTGAAAGGATTGGCTTTCTCTCATCCCAAGCTGTCCTGCCTGTTTTGGAGAGTGAGTTCCCAAGACTGTTCTTAAGGAATTTGCATTACTGGCCTAGCTGTGAAGGAGGCTTTGAAAATCCCGAAAAAGCTAGCAGTCCATCCTTAAGAGTAAAGGCATTGCCGTAGGAGACCGAAACTTGGAAAACTAACAAATTCTCCTCTAACATTTTATAGTATGTAAAGCACTTTCCTAGACATTGTGTCATAAGAGCCCCACAAAGATCTGTGAATTAGAATTACTTGAGTCCACATTAGGTCACACACCTAACAAGTGCTGACATCAAGATTCTTAATCCATTTATTTTTCTTACAGTTTTTATTGTGAAATATACAAAATAGACATGTCTCTGCAGTTTAAACAGTATTTAATAGTAATAGTTTAAATAGTATTTGAACTGAACACTCCTGAGTCAGTACCCAGTTTTGGGAACCCTTGAGCGTCTCTCCCTAATTTAGGTATTTGAAGAGATTAACACTTTCCTGAGTTTTGTTTACATCGTTCTTTTTTTTTTTTAACCATTTATTACCTATGTGTGTATCCCCAAACAATATACTAACCAAGGGGTTTTTACTACAAGTCCAGTAATTGAGTAGCAGCTTCATAAAGGTAACCCAGGTGCTTCCTGCATTTATTAGCATCTTCATTTTACAGGTTAACTAGTGCAAGTGCACTAGCCAGTGGACATAGATAACTTTTGTAGGAGAAGCACCAGCCAGCTTCTGACCATCAGGGCAGTGCAAAGAGCAGTCAGGTTAAGATGGGGTCTTACTTATGTTTAAGGGAAGGAAACAGTATTCCAATGAGGACCGTGGGCTTCTGAGAAGAGGGCTGTAGGAAGGCGTGGGAGGCTACTGAAAGCTGGGGAGAATAGGGATCAGAGTATTCCCACATCAGCGCTAGAAATTTCTCTGCATGACTAGCCAGGAGATGGACTCTTTTGCCCCTTCCTATGCCTGTCTCCAGCCTCCTGTGCCCAACCACCTCTTGTCCTGTCCTCAGAGTATCCGTCAGCCTGCATGACTCACCTGGCTGCGTGTGTGGTGACTCATGCTGGACTGTGTGGCTGTGATGGGAACTGACACACGGGGCCTTTTGCCCAGCCTCAAATTCCCTCAGGGCCCATAACTGCCAGATGGAAGGTTCCCCCTCTTGGTCATCAAGAATACGAAGGGAGGGTTAGTCCTTGTGTTTCCCTACCCAAGGGATCTGCAGCTGAAAATGGCAGGAACCAAAGTTCCAAGATGGTCCAAGTACAGAAATGAGGCTGAATGGAGGTTTTGGTCTATCCATACAAGGGCCCTTTGGCTTCACATTCTGAGTCTTCCTGAGGCTGTGCAGCTATTCCAATTCAACCCTGAAGCAACCTGTGGCCTCCTAGCACTTTTCTCAGACTTTTTCAAACCTTTCAGGCTTTTCTTTCCTTGCTGCTCAGTATATTTGAGCCAACCTACAAGTAAGGGGGGGAGGTAGCTCGATGAGCCATTTTTGGACCCCAGCACAGTAGTTCCTAAGGTCCCATGGGATAGCCCATCACACTGGAAAACAACAGAGACATCAGACATGGAGTTAGAAGAATAAGATTTGAATCTCAGAGTCATAGCATTTAGTAGCTGACTTAATCAGCTAATAAACCCCTTTGGGTCTCAGTTTCCTCATTTAGAACTTGAGTTATATGACCTCACAAGGTCAGTATAGGGATTATCTCTGTGAAGAGGCTTTGGAAATTTAACAAATACACAATAAACTCAAAGGCTCAAGGAATTGGCCCTTTCTATGATTATTGGTCACCCAGGCACAACAAGCTCTTCTTTTTATAGTGAGGTTTTGGGTTGTGTTTGTTCCACTGTCTATAAATCTGAACATGGATAATATCTTAGCTGTGGTTTTCCAAAAAGCAAAGTGTGAAGCTTATGGACAGGTTCTTCATTAGGAAGTAGAAAGGTAACAGGGAGAGCCTGTGTAAGGGTGCATTATCCACCTTATTTTTTGGTAGTACTGAAGTTTGAACTTAGGGCCTCATACTTGGCTAGGTAGGCACTCTAGCTACTTGAGCCAAGCCCCAAACCCCAAACTGGCCAGTCTTAAGGGTTATTGATGGCTCTGTTCCTTGGAACTAAGCAAGAAGCTCTTTGAAATGCTTCTTAGAATGAATAGTCCTTTCTGGAGAAAAGATCTTTTTCCACGAGCTCCGATCCCACGTTGGTCAAAGTTTCACTCTAGGGAATATTAGCTCCTCTCCACTATTGCTTTGCACATGTGGAGTGGCTTAAGTAGTAGAGTGCAAGCATGAGACCCTGAGTTCAAACCCCAGTACCACCAAATAAATAGATAAATAAAACAAATTCTAGTACCACCAAATAATAATAGCATTGCGCATGCATAGTCACTGAAAGCATCAACAGTGAGGTCTCAGGAGGGTGGACCTGAAGCAAGGTTCTTATCAGTTTGAACTACAGCTGTGGGCTGAAATAAGAGACAGATGAATTAATATCTGAAATGGTTCAATGGAAGTGTCTAATACACCAGTTTGGTCCAAGCCAATGTTAGAAACAGGCAGCCTGGAGAAAGGTTGACTATGAGTTCTGCAGAGTCTGAGTCAGCCTTATCCCTTCCTGACTCCAATGGGCCCAAAGCCCAACTCCATCCATCTTAGGCCACCCGGTCTTACTAGTGTCCCTGTAGCCTAAATTAAGTGGGCCAGAGTATGACTTTGAGACCATCCAGACCAGCCCCTGTTAGTGCAGAAAAGGAAACTGAGGCAAGAGCGGGGAGTGAGGTCTCACATGGTCAGTGATAGAGCTGGCATTAGCACCTAGGGCACTGCCCACTGCACTGCCCGTCACTTGATACTATTGGGGCCTCAGGATGCTCAGTGTGGTCCCAGCTGGTCTGGGCTTAGATTCCTGACAAGCTATGTCTCGTTTTTCTAGCAGTAATGGTTAAGGTCAGGAGTGAGGAGACTTACCAGACCCATCCCAGGGTATGTTACTTTCCCCTGACCACTGGGCTTCAGCTTCCCCTGGGCCCTGGACCAGATCAAACTCCTACCCCAACCAAGCAGGTCTTAGTGGTGGGAGGCTTCTGAGCCTGCCAGCTGGCCGTAAACCAATAAATATCTTTACCTGCAGAACCAGCCTCCTGTGCTCAAGGACATACTTCCTTTACCTCCAGGAAGCTACTTCCCCCACTCTGCCTTCTCAACTTCTGTTAATGCTTTATTTTCTTGTACGTGAGACTCCACACAAAAGCCAGCTGGGGAATAAAGTAGGGGAAGTAGGGAATCTACCTCTACTTATGCCTTGGAAGAGAAGTCGAGACTTCACCACTAGCGGGCAAGGGATGGTCTCAAATAGATTTGTGCCCAAAGGCAGGCTTCACTTCCCCTGCCTCCTGAATCTGATGGGCAGTGATGGCATGAGAACTGGCACCTACCCAAGGGCATGATGTCACACTCGCACCAGCGTCTGCTCACTGGGCTCTATGCCCAGCCTGGAGTTAGGGCATCACTGCTCAGCAGCCTCTTGCCCTGTCCCATCAGGACTCTAGATATTATGTGTCTATGGGCTTTCAGCCCTACCTCCTAAGTCCAAGGAGAGGGGAGCCAGAGTACCAGAAGACCCAGCCCAACCAAATATGTCCAGGCAGTCTCCCAGAGACTGGGGTAGTGTGGATGTTTGGGCTTTGGGTAGGGGAAAGTAGGGTGAGGAGTCTGAGTTTTTCCTTCTCAAAGGGTCTCTTAGGCCAGAAATGTAGGCCTTGCTCTTTGCTTGGACCATAGTCTTAGCTCATCCTGGAGTTGCTGCAGATCCAGGGGCTCTAGTTGTCTGTGGGCAGAGGACGAACTTCTGGGTGCTGATTATCTGAAATGAACAGAGCTGGCAGGGGCTACAGAGCTCCACACCACCCACTCACTCCTGCTGCTGCCCTGTCACTTGGTAGCTCCTTGGGCTTGATGGACACAGTTTGGGGCCATCCTTCTCAGTGACTGTAGGTTTCCAAGACCATGGTGTCAGAAACTTGGATTTTCATTCCAGCTCTGCCTTTAGCTTGTTGTGTGACTGTTGGCAAGTTATAAAGAATGAAAACCTACGTCTGTCTTTGACTATTTCTTTCCCAGGAATATTGCTGCCTGCCCTTCCCTCAAGGTGACAAGGGAAAGAGGTGATAGAAGTCTGGGGAGTAAAGAGATGCATCAGTTCTGGAAGCATCTTTGATATGTGGGCCCTTCAGGAGCTTACTTGGACAGGTGTCTCTGACCACCTACTGTCCTCTGAGCCTGCCTCTGCCTGTCCTGGAAATGATCTGACATCCTTGCTCCTCTTGCCTGAGTTGATCCCAACTCCACTCCTTACTGAGTCATCTCTGAGATTCTTTCCTTATCACTAGATAGACATGTAACCACATACCTCCCAGACTGGGTTGAACATGGTAAATGGTAGCCATCCATCCACCAAAGAGGACAATCAGGCTGTCCCTTTACTCACCCAGTGCCTCACTCTTTCATCTATGTGTGGCTGCAGCTGTTCCCTCTTCTACCTGGGAATAAAGGTTGTGACCCCACACTGTGGGGCAGGGCATAGAGAAGTAAGTGCTAACTGCTTGGGGTTGGGGAACCAGCCCTCAACTCCCATTGTCCTGACACCTGAGCCTGACATGTGGTTCTTCATACTAAGCTTAGAGTTCTCCATACCTTTTCCCAAAGCAGTCCTGTTGTTTGGAGCTATACTTTTGACATTTTTCCTTTGATTATTTTCTAAGCATCTCACAGAGACTCCATTAGGTGTGATGGGGAATAGGAGAACAAAAGTGTCTAGGATTCTGTCTTTGCCCTCAAAGAGGCTATGACTAGCAGTATTCTGAGAACTACTCTGGAAGTTTGGTGGGGCTGAGGCAAGGCTGCCTTGATGGGTATGCCGGGGAGGGGATTGTAACTAGGTTCAGGTTGCTAGGGATACCCATCCTCAACCCTAGTCCCCAGCTTTCCCCAGCTGCCCCTGCCTAGGCTGCTAAGGGTGGGGCTGTGCAGAGGGTGTGGGGAAGGGCAGAGCATCTAAGCGTGCAGCCAGGATGGACGTCAGAGCCAGCTCCAGGCCAAGGAACAGGGATGAAGGATGTGTTTGCGCAGGGCTAATTGAGGGCATAGGGACAGTGGTGGCTTCAGAGCTGGAGGGGATTCTCATTACTCAGTAAAATAGATGGGTGAGCTGGAGATCATACTGTTCCTCCCAAGTGGCTCTGTGTGTGTTTGCTAGAAACCATCACGCCACCGTGACTGAGTCGGGGCTTTGTAAACAGTGATGGTTCTGTCTTGATTTCTGGGGACGAGGGTGACTGGTCAGGGCTGCTTGGAGCTGAATGTCTGTGCAGTTTAGGGGGGGGAAAGTGGGTGCAGAGGCATGGTGAAACGGCTCTAATCCCTATCTACTGCCAACTCAATCTGAGAGCCTGGGTTTGGCTGATTGTGCAAATAGGTGGCCAGGACTCTTCCTCATGGGAACTTTTACCATCTCAATGAGTCATCTTCCTGCCTGGGCCCAATTGAGTACTCTTGTTTTAGAAAAAGAGTCATCCTTGCTGTTTTCTGCAAATAGAGACCCCAAGACCAAGGTGAAGGACATTAGCCAGGGTCTTGCATTGGCCTGGAGGAAAAGAAACAGAGTTCCTTATTCTTCTACAGGATCATTTATGATAGCGTAGTATGCTGGGAAGAACAGTGTCTAGGAGTCAAACCACCTGGCTGTCACCTGATTCTGCACTCACTGGTTATATGAGATCCTGGATCTTCATTTCCACACCTCGAAAGTAAGACGGGCTGGAGGTGTGGCAGAAGCAGTAGAGGGCTTCCTAGCAAGCATGAAGCCCTGGATTCAAACCCCCAGTACTGCCAAAAGAAAAAAAGGAAAAAGAAAAGAGGGTCAGGATGAAATGATCTATGAGGACTTTTCAGCTCTTATCGTCTATAGTTCTCAGCCCTGGGATGTTAAGTTCTCCTTCTGTCTGCAGTTTCAGACTTGACTTCCCTCTACCACTCAATGCAGAGTTCTTGTGCCCTGGCCTATTCATCCCAGTTTCTTGACAGAACATCTGTCACCGTCCTTGAGGAGTAGAGGCGTTAAAGCAGTAGGAAGGGGCTGGCCATTTGCCCAGAATGAAGCCATAGGGCTCAGAATACCAGAGCCCCATTTGGTCGGCAGACACACCTTTTGGGGAGATATCCTGATAACACCTGTGTACCCTGCACAGGGTCCCTGATGGGCCTAGGTGACATTATCTCACAGCAGCTGGTGGAGAGGCGGGGTCTGCAGGAACACCAGACAGGCCGAACCGTGACCATGGTATTCCTGGGCTGTGGCTTTGTGGTAAGTTCTGGCTGCAACAGGGCCTTGGTACACTGGGCAGTGGAATTTGTCCTCCATCATCCTGTAGTTTTCTTTGGCCTCTCATACCTAGCCCAGGCTGTGCCCTCTTTTTTCCTTAGTGTCTCCCTTCCCCAGGATTTGGATTCTGATGCTTGGGGGTGGAGCTTTGTGATAGAAAATCCCTCACTGCATCCTGCTGCCCCATCTGGGGTTTACTTTCAGGGCCCTGTAGTAGGAGGCTGGTACAGAGTTTTGGACCGCTTCATCCCTGGCACCACCAAGGTGGATGCACTAAAGAAGATGTTGGTGGACCAGGTGAGCTAAGGAAAAGGAAATTGGGAAAGGCAAGCCCAGTTGGGGAATTGGCATACTCACAGAGCTTTAATTTCTCTTCCCTAGGGGGGCTTTGCCCCGTGTTTTCTGGGTTGCTTCCTCCCTCTGGTAGGGACACTCAATGGACTATCAGCCCAGGACAATTGGGCCAAACTACAGCAGGTGAGCGAATCTCTGACTGGAAAGCTGGTTGCCCCAGGGGAAGGAGGCAGGCAAAGGTGAAGTGTAAGGAGAGTCCCAAACCAGGGAGGAGAGGTGCTGAGGAGAGTTAGAGCAGAAGTGTGTTCTTGGAGAAGTCCGTGTGTGGTATTCATGCAGGGAGGCTGTAGCTGTGTGGACATATGAATGTTAATTTTTCCTTCTCTCTCCGCAGGATTATCCTGATGCACTCATCACCAACTACTATGTAAGAGCTGACCCCTCAGCTGCCCTTTCTGCTTCCTTAAGTCAACAGCTGCCCTGGGATTGGGGTCTTCCTGGCATAGAAATTCCTCTGTGGGATTATTCTCTCACTCCCCAGGCAGGCAACATGCTCAAGGAATTACTAACCTTCAGCCTTTCCTTGTGTGTAGAAGTTGGGTGGAGTCAGGCAGGGCAATGAGTCCCGGGATCTGGTGGAGGAGGCAGCCACTGACCTTCACATTCTCTTCTTATAGCTCTGGCCTGCTGTGCAGTTAGCCAATTTCTACCTGGTCCCTCTGCATTACAGGTATGACAGATCCCTACCCCACCCTTCAAGAAAGACCTATGTTACCAACACCTGGAGACAAAAATGATTCTCATTTCAACCTTGACCTACTTCAGACCCCTACCCACACATGCTGTCCTGGCCACAGTTCCTCAGACTCCCAAGCATTTTATTCAGAACCTCTGACCCTTTACAGAAACTGCCCTGCAGTGTCTCCCACTGACCTTCACTCATTGTTCTAGAGAGGACCCTGCTTCTCCATTCCACCTAGTTCTCCAGCTTTGATGGCTTATCTGCAGTGCATTGGCAGCCTAGCACCTAAAAACCAGGCAGGAACCTGGTCAGTTAGTTTACTGTGAAGTGTTATTTTGCCCTGATAATAAGATTGATGCTGAACCACAATGAGAAAGAGTTGAAACCAGGCATTGGTGGCTCATACCTATAACCCTAGTTACTCAAGAGGCAGAGATCAGGAGGATTGTGGTTCAAGGCCAGCCTGGGCAAATAGTTTGTAAGGCCCTAACTTGAAAATACCCAACACAAAACAAGCCCAGTGAAGTGACTCAAATGATAGAGTGCCTACCTAGTAAGCATTAGACCCTGAGTTCAACCCCAGTACTAGGGAATGAAGAAAGGAGAGAGGAAGGGAAGGAAGAAAGGAAGTGAGGGAGGGAGAGAGAGAGGGAGGGGAGGAGGAAGGAAGGAAGGAGGAAGGAAGGAAGGAAGGAGGAAGGAAGGAGGGAGGAAGGAAGGAGGAAGGAAGAAGGAAGGAAGGAAGGAAGGAAGGAAGGAGGAAGGAGGGAGGGAAGGAAGGAGGGAGGGAGGAAAGGAAGGAAGGAAGGAAGGAGGAAGGAAGGAAGGAAGGAAGGAGGGAGGGAAGGAAGGAAGGAGGGAGGGAAGGAAGGAAGGAGGAAGGAAGGAGGGAGGAAGGGAGGAGGAAGGAAGGAAGGAGGGAAGGAAGGAGGGAGGAAGGAAGGAGGGAGGAAGGAAGGAGGAAGGAAGGAAGGAGGGAGGGAGGAAGGAAGGAGGAAGGAAGGAGGGAAGGAAGGAGGGAGGAAGGAAGGAGGGAGGAAGGAAGGAAGGAGGAAGGAAGGAAGGAAGGAGGGAGGAAGGAAGGAGGGAGGAAGGAAGGAGGAAGGAAGGAAGGAAGGAGGAAGGAAGGAGGGAGGAAGGAAGGAGGGAGGAAGGAAGGAGGAAGGAAGGAAAGAAGGAAGGAAGGAGGAAGGAAGGAAGGGAAGGGGAATTCACGAGTTGTTAAAATGCTTTCAGGTGAGGGGTCTGGGGAATAGGAAAAATATATAACTCTTCAGAAGGGCCGTGGTCAAACTTTACGTGAACATCATAGCTAAAAGGAATGTGGACTTACGGGCCAAATCCTAAACATTTGAATCCTTTGTTGTACTCTGAAATTAGAGCAAGGTTAATTTAAAATAAATAAAGTGCTACTTTATATGGCAGGCAGCACATTTTTGGAAGATGAAATCTCAGCTGCTACAGGATGGACATAAAAATGTATTTAGAAGGGGCCTGGGCAGGGGTGTGGATGACAGAACTGTGTATGGCAAGAGAGCTGCCAGGAATATTTAAACTTTGAGGTCTTCTTCTAGGAGGCAGCACTCTGGGAAAGCACCAGCATTTAAGTGGCCTATCCTCTGATCTGAACCACACGTTCCCTCCAGAGAGGCTAAAGGAAGGAGACCCAAATCTGGAAATTCTCAGAATAAGCCCTCTTCCATTGCACTTGCCTTACCCTGGCCCATCTATACCCTTCTGTGTTCTTCCTCTTCACAGTGGTATTCCTATTCCTTAGGTTGGCAGTTGTCCAGTGTGTTGCTGTCATCTGGAACTCCTACCTATCCTGGAAAGCACATCAGCTTTAACTCTGCCTTGCTCCATCGTTTCCACCTTGCAGTAATTCAACTTGACCCTAGAATGGTCAGACAACCTCCTCTAAGTGGGCACATCAGTTTTTATGGGGTGGGGTGGCTGGTCAGAACTTAATTGGATTAGCACTGTGAAATGTAAGCTGACTGCTTCTGAAGTCACTCAGACCCTTAGCCGTAGGGTGAAATTGCCTTTTTTGAGAAAAGTGTCATTAGGCAATTTCAGTGTTGCAAGAACATGATAGAGTGTGATTGCACAAACCTAGCTGGGTGCCGGTGGCTGGTGCCTATAATCCTAACTACTCAGAAGGTAAAAATTAGGAGGATCAAGGTTCAAAACCATCCCAGGAAAATAGTTTGTGAGACTCTATCTCAAAAAAACCCATCACAAAAAAAGGGCTGGTGGAATGGCTCAAGGTGTAGGCCCTGAGTTCAAACCCAAATACTGCAAAAGACCCCAAAAAAACCCACAAACTTAGATGGCAAGAGTCAGTCACTTTATGTGACCTCTTGATGCAAACAAGAAATACAGTACCCACAAGATGTATCAGGCTGCTGCCACCATAACATGGCATACTGTTTATAAGCTTCTTTTTCTACAAGTAGGAGTGGTACACTCCAATGATAAATATAGTAAATACATAAACCAGTAACGTTGTGAGTTATTGTTATCAAGTTTTATGTAGTGCACATAAATGCTGTATATTTTTATACACCTGGAAGCATAGTAGGTTTGTTTCCACCAGCATCACAGCATCACAGACACATGAATAACGTATTACACTATGATGCTACGACAGCTACTGGGTCACTAGGTGTTAGGAATTTTTCAGCTCTGTCATAATTGTATGGGGCCACCATCGTACATCATCATACAACACATGAGCGTAGCCTTATTCCCACCACACAGTACATATACTCCATAAATATTTGTTGAACCATCTGACCTTGCCAGCTTTATACCCATATTGCCAACGAATAATACTCCCATTTCTCATAGACACAAGTGTTACTTTAACCCTTCTCTGTCCTAGTGCTCTTTGGGTCCCTCTCAACTCTTTTTAGGTGCCTCAGTAAATATTTATTCTGGAACCTTCAGAGGTCATGAGTAAGACCTAGCAGAGAACTAAGAAACTAAGAACTAAGCTGGAAAGAAGTGTTGGCCTTCCAAGCCCAGTCTTCTTTTATAGAGGTGAACGCTAAGGTTCATAAAAGTGAGGTGACCTGTCCAAATCATAACTTGGTGGCAGAAACTGGAGCCCAAGTTTCCTTATTTCCTACCCAGTGATCTTAACTAGAAGGTGAAAGGCATAATAAGACTGCTGCTATTGACCTTTGTTAAGCTACCAGTTTGGGCAAACTCAGAAACAGATGTACTGAAAGCCAGAGATCCTCTTTTATATAGCATCTCAGGCAGGCAGCTGCAGAATTTGGATTTTGGGTCAAGAATCCTGGAAGACTAGTTGTGGCAGAGGGCCTTTGGGTGAGACTCAGTGTTGGCTGAGTGCCAGCAGCACACACTCAGTTTGCCAAGCTGATGGCGGAGTCTAGGGACTGGGTCTGAGCAGCATAAGGCTCTCCCACAACCTCTGACCCCTTTCTTAGAGGCAGAGGAGAGGGTCAGCACCATGGACAGCCCCACGGCCCCGCCTTCCTTTAGTATGCCTCAGAAGAGAAACCCAGGACTAGCCTGGCCTGGGGACGCGCCCTAGTCACTGCCTGCTGATCTAAGTGGGCAAGGACTCTTGTGTATCCCTGTGTAATCTCCAGCTTCTCATTCTTCTGGTCAAATGCTGCTTCCAACGTTAACTTGAGACACGAGGTCTAGTGTCACAAGAAACGCCCCTCCGGGGGCTGGACACCGCTGGACCAGAAGCCACGGGTGTCATTGCTTCTACAAGCAATGCATGTTCTTCGCTGACGTCAGTCCGAGCTGTCCTGGCTCTATATAAGGCTGGCGGCGGTCCCGGGACAGACCCCGTATTCCCTAAGGCGTCCTCAGCCGTCCCGGGGGACAGAGACTGGAACTCTGCCTTGCACCAGGCAGACGCTCTCCGACATCCTGTGAGTGGCTCACAGCAACCGTCCAGATTCCCTCAGCACCAGGACGACTCTGCGCTCAGCCCACCCACCAGGACCCGCCGGGAGGGAGGGAGGGAGAGAGGGGTGGAACAGGACTGGCGCAGCGGCTGGTACTGGTGGGCAGCTGTGGGCCCTGGGCAGTAACCGGAGGGTTCCGGCAGCGGTCATGGCAGCGGACGTGTGCGGGATGGGGGTCGCTCCACCTGCGGCTGCCCCAGGCACACCTCACCCTATGCTGCCCCTGTGTATCCAGGTCCGGCGGCATCATGAGGCAGAGGGGATGCGTGGCGCTGCTGGTGGCGCTGCTGCTTCTGGCACAGCTGCGCCCTGGGAGCAGCCAGTGGAGCCCCGAGGCGGAGACCCGGGTCCAGGACCCGAATCTGCAATGGAGACCCGGGACGCGGAGCCAGGGTGGTGGAGCCCGAGCGCTCCTCTTGCTGCTGGCGGAGCTCTTCCCGCGCCGCGCAGGGCCAGCGCAATGGAGATCCGGGACCGCGGGTAAGCGGCCGCGACGGGACGACCCTCCCCTGTCCATTGACCTCACTTTCCACCTGCTACGGACCCTGCTGGAGCTGGCCCGGACGCAAAGCCAGAGGGAGCGCGCTGAGCAGAACCGCATCATTTTCGACTCGGTGGGCAAGTGATCGGCCCGTCTGGGTCCACGAAAACCTTGATCCCTTTCCCAGCCCTGGGACTGGGACGTGCGCGACCGGAACTGACCAGTCCCGCGGTGCAGAGCGGCCCAAAAACGCCCTGAGCACTCCCTGCGAGGCTGTTTTTTAATAAAAGTGCTGAAGAGCCTTTGGCTTTTGTCGTGGGGGCGCGGGCAAGCACAACAGGGTGGGAACCCGTGGGGCCACCCAAGCTGGCAGGAGAGACCCAATACTGGGGGTGGAGGATGTCCAAAAGAGCGGTGTTCAGCCCGGTCCCTGGGGGTCCCATCGTCCTCCCCTCCCCCAGCCAAAATCCCGGAACTCTTGAGGACCCGGCACCTCCACACCACCCTGGACACTCCTCCCAGGGTACTTAATGCCTCCCCGGCATTAAGAAGATGCCTACGAGGGTTCATTTCTGCTCCCCAAATAGTATCAAGTTAGGGAAGGACAGAATGGTGGTGAGGTCGCCCCTGAAGCTGAGGAATGGGCAGCGAAAGGAGATACAGGTCTGGGGCGCAAGAGTCCTTTATTGAGGCCCTCCCCGAGGTGAGGTGCCGAGCTGGGCAGTGCGGTGGTCTCTGCGCAGATCTTCCACCACCCTGGCGCAAGGCGCGCGGGCTCTCCACCGGGGATCGGGTCAGTGCAGGCCTGTGCCCGGGAAAGATAGTTTGGTGGACGAGTACGCCAAACGAACAAGGCAGCCCCGCAGCCCAGCTCACTGCCTTTCCCCGGTAACACTACTTGCGGACCCAACCTGGTCGCCAAAGGCCAGGGGGAATGAATGGTGAGAAAGAGCGTGTGCCTTTACGAGCGCTAGGGGGCGCTCCTCTGGGTGGCATTTAAACGGAGTGGCGGCGACAAGTCAGCCCTGGTTCTGCAGGAAGGGCGATCACCGAAGGGGACACGAGCGTGCTGGCCAGGCCCCTACCTCAAGCCTCTTGGTCACTCTCACCTTCTGGAACGCTCTGCCGTTCTTCCTCTGGCCCTGCGCTGCCCTCATCTCCTTCCAATGTCACCTCCTCATCCTCTTCCTCCGCAGCAGCGCCTGGGTGGAAGAGGCGGATGAGGTGGAGCCCCGTTTTTCGGACCGTCGTGCCACCCCCCTGCCCGCATACGGAGGGCCTGAATACGTAGTCCCTCCCTCCCTCCCTGGTTCCCTCACCCGGCTGGAAGTCGATGGTCCTCAGCATTTCAGCCACGTGCTCCACGCTCACGGAGAATTGCTCCATGCTTTCATAGCCTGGCTCAGGTCGTCCTGCCAGCTCCACCTTCGACATTGTCCCGACCCTGCAGCAGCCACAGCGGCTCAGCGGAAGCGCCCGGGCACCCTCAAGCCCTTTCCCAGCCGAAGAAACCGCGCGGCCCTTTCCTTCCCCTCCCCACGCCGCCTACTCACTTATTGATCAGCTCCTTGGCCTGCTGCAGGGGAGAAAAGGAGGGTGAGAGTGAGCACTGGGCCAGCCCTGGCAAAGCCCCCTTTCGGATTCTTACCACAGTCCTACGGGGTAGGTGGGGATGCATAGCCCAATTCTTTAAGAGAAAACGAGCGCAGAGTGGGTGACTTGTCAAGGCCGTGGGGACAGGTGGGTACAAGAGACAGAACTTGAACCTGGGTCTCCAGCCATTGCACGTGGCTACTGTCCTCACCGGGGGCCCACCTGGAGGTAGAGCGCCATTTGTGGCTCCTCCATGGATTGGATGGCGGTTTCCACCAATTTAGAGGAGGCCTCCAGGTGGTCTCCGTATTGACGGATGAGGCCGCGGACGCGCTGCAGCTTCTGCTCCTGTTCTCGGGCCAGTGCTTGCAGCAATTCACCCTTGCGCTCCTCCAGCACAGCGCACAGGGTCTCGAACCTCTGATTTAACAACTGCTTCTGCCTGCGGCTGTTGTCCTGAAAGACCAGAGTGAGCATGAGGAAGGTGTGGCTGAGACCCCAGGGCTGAGAAAGCAGGATGCTCCCCACTTAGAGGAACTCATAGAGAGACAAGAAGGAAAGTGACCTGAGCCAGGTCTCACCATCAGTTAAGGAGATAGAATCCTGCCCAGATCTCTACAGTAACAGTAACAACACATTTCAAAGTAGCTTCACTACGTGCCATCTATATCCCTGGACCTGGTTTTGATTGGTATTCATTTTCATTTAATTCTCAAAAAGACCCAATAAGGTAGCCATTATATAATTATCATCATCAGTGGGTTGTTTTTTTGTTTTTTGTGGGTTTTTTGTGTGTGTATGACACTGGGGTTTGAACCCAGAGCCTCACAATGGTTAGGCAGGCACTCTTACCACTTGAGGCACTCCACCAACCCATCTTCACTATTTTTAAATTTTATCATTGGCCGGGTACAGGTGGATCATGCCTGTAATCCTACAGGAGGCAGAGATCAGGAGGATCACGGTTCGAAGCCAGCCCAGAAAATAGTTCTGCAAGACCCTATCTTGAAAAAAACCCTTCACAAAAAAGGTTTGTGGAGTGGTTTAAGGTGTAGGCCCTGAATTCAAGCCCCAGTGCCACAAAAAAAATATATATATGTATGTATTATTGCTACTATTACTATTGTTTGAGGCTGACCTTGAGTTCACTATCCTGCTGTCTCACCCTTCTGAGTGCAGGGATTACAGATGTGTACCACACCCAGCTTGCTTGTTTGCTGTTTATTTATTTATTTATTATTTAGAGACTCACTAAGTAGTCTCACTAAGTTGCCTGGGCTGGCCTGGAACTCAAAATCCTCCTGTGTCCACCTCCCTTACCATCACTGTTTTGTGTAATTAAAAACAAACAAAACCAAAGCACAGAGAAGTTTAGTAACTGGATCAAAGTCACAAAACTAATGACCAGGAAAGCTAGGATTCAAACCCAGCAGCCTAGCTAAACACACCCCACCACTTCCAAGAGCTCTGAAATGTTCTGGTCAAAAGTCAGACAGCTGCTTTTTTTAAAGCTGGGGTTGCCAGATTAGCACATTTGTGTTCCCTCCTTCCTCCCAGTCCAGACTCACCTCGATAGTCTGGCACACCTCCTCCATCTGTGTGATCACAGCTTGTACGCGGTCATTGCCTGCCACCAGCATTGCGATGCCATCGCTGAGCTCAGTCTGCCACACACAGGTCAGCTCTTAGAGCTGGAGTTCATGGCCTGCAGCTGTAGCCCTCTTACTCCTCCCCCAGGACTGCCTAGGTGCAGACTGCCCAGATCTAGACACTCCACCCCCAGATCTAGAAGACTTAGAACCATTCAAGTCTAAGAAATATGGAAGTAAATTCTGTGGATTTAAGAGGGCAGAGGAGAGAATAAGCCCTCCACTATCAAATGTAAAGAGGGTAGACATTCTCCAAATATCCATTATGTACCAAACACAACTAGATGGTTCATCTGTAGATTCATGTTTTCTATTGATTCTGAAAAATTCTTAACAATACTCATTCAGTTAACATTGCCTCTCCTCCATGCTCTTTATTCTCTCATTCTGGGAGTCTGATAAGACTTATGTTACACTGTCTTACCCTCAACTTTCTCATCTCCCAGTGCTGCTACATTCTGATTTGGGTGTTTGTTTTTTTTCCAATCCTCTTGCCATGTTCACTAATCTCTTTCTCTCTTCAGAGAAATCTATCACTTAATTCATCCACTGGATATTTTTAGTCCAATAGTTTTATATTCTAATTTCTAAAAGATCTATTTGGTTCTGTGTGAAAGCTGCATGGTTCAGTTTGTTTATTGTTGTTTTGAGACAGATCTTGCTATGGCACACAGGCTGGCTTGAACTTGTTCTCTTCTTGCCTCGCCTGCCAAGTACCGCAGCAGCTAACCATTGTAATAAGTCATTTATTTTATTTTTTGATATTCTATTGTTTGGCTTTCTAAAAATTCTACCTTTTTTTAAATTTGAGACAGGGTCTACTGTGGAGCCCAGGCCATCTGAGATTATAGCTATTTGTCCTGATACTCCTCCTCAGTCAACTCAGTATCTGGTATGAGATGCTCAGTATTGATGACTGAAGATCTGAATAGGTTTCGATCCCTCCAGAGACCTTCACTGGGACCCCAAAGCACTGGCCTGGAGCGAGTTACTTGAGGGGTCTCCACAAAGGTTTGAAGTGAAAGATGAGAGGGACTGTGGACTGTGGACTCCTGACCTAAGAGATGCTCAAAGAGATACAATGGCAGCAGAGTTCCCAAGGGTAAGGAATGTGTCCTTTATTGACCATTGTTCCCTGCCCACTGATCGCTCTACTTCCTATGTGCCAGCCAATCCAATTTTAAAATGTTTTATGTAGAAATTAATTGTGTGCTACTGAGAGGTCCTTGAGAGCATCTAGTCCACCGTGCTAAGGGCTTTGCTTCCATCCATTATCTAATTTTATGCTTATAACAATTCTCAGAATTTTAACCCTGTTTTACAAGTGAGGAAGTGAGGACCAGAGAGGTCAAGTAACTTCCTCAGGGCCAAGCATAGAGCTGGAACTTTAGTCCTGATCTGCTAGACCTTACAACCAAGTGGAGTAGGAGGCTGGTCCTGTCCCGGGCCTCGCTCCCCTCCCTCCCCTGCTTCTTACTTTCTGGCGTTTGTAAATGGTGGGCAGTGGGGCCACCTCGCAGTCCTTGTGGGCACCAAAGACCTTGCAGAGAGAGCAGGTGGGCACTTCGCAGCTCAGGCAGTAGATGTTGATCTTCTCATCCTCGTGCTCCTCACACATGAGGTGCTGCTCAGCCTTGGAGTGCAGTGGCCTGGAGTAGCAGTGAGGTTCAGGGGCCACGCCCGGGAGGGGGGAAAGGGAGGAGGGTAGTCCCAAGCATATGCCCGCCTCTACCAACCACCACTGCCTTCTCTGCCCCTGCAGCCAGTGCTGTGGCCAGCCAGCAAGCAACTTCAATTTGGGGAACAGAAGGAGCTCAGAGGTAAAGGAGACCAGATCCAAGAAGAATTCATATTCTAGAGGCAAGGACGTTCCATACAGGAAGTCAAGGAGGCCTAGCAAGGTCGAGGCTCTTGCAGGTAGACTGCAGCCCTACCCCAGGAGGAGAGGCTGAGGATGAAGCTCTGGCCAGGGAAGCAGAGACCACCTTCCCTGGGTGACTTAGGACAAGCCCCACCCATCCTCTTGCCCAGGGCCAGTCTCTCATCTCTAAACTGAAGAGCAGGTTCTGCTTCCATCCCTCCCTTCTGGCTCTGGTGGTTCCCTGGCTGAGTTGCAGCCCTCCCTACTGGAGAGGTGAGAGGCCCTGCCAGCTCACCGGGAGGACTCCTGCTTATAAATGTCAATGATGTTCTCCACTAGCAGGTTTCGCTGCAGGCCATAGACCCCGTGTCGGTCCAGGACGACCTCATGCCTGCAAGATGGGCAGCGGAAGCGGCCTCCTGAAGACACAGCAGTGGAGCCCCGGGACTGCCACAGAGGGTTCGAGGCCTGGGGGGACAGGAGAGAAGAGACACATAGAGACATGAGGGAACTGGGGGGAGGCAAGAAGAAAGGTGGTAGGACTCAGGAGTAGAAGAATAGAGGGGATCATTAGCTCTTTTCCACAGCAGCCCTTTCCTGAGAGCAGCTCGGGGCAGATGGCTATGGGGCTTGTTTCACATCTTGCCTATTTTCAACCAGGCTGAGCTTAGTCAGGATAGGACATCAAAGGGGCCCAGTTTGGAGCTTAGAAAGTAAGGCTAAGGCAGGGAAGGGACTCTGAGTGGTACAGCAAGTATCCTCTAGCCTGAGGCCCTCATGGGCCACATCTGGGAAAGATACTCTGTAGTTCTGTGCAGGGGTGTGCACAGTGTGAGTATTTAACAGCTGGGCAGAGAAACTAAACCTAGCTGGGTAATTCTGGGAAATTGCTTCAGGCCCTGGAGGTCAGGAGCGCTGGTCCTTGTGGTGCCCTGGCCCTTTTCCCTTTTTTTTCTTCTGTAAATCTGTCAAGGACTGCATTGTTGTTGTTTTGCTTTGGTGGTACTAGGGTTTGAACTCAGCACCTCACCACACTTGTTATTAGGTGCTCTACCACTTGAGCCACTCCACCAGCTCTTTTTTGTGCTGGTATGTCCAAGATAGAGTCTTGTAAACTATTTGCCTGGGCTGATCTGAAACCTTGGTTTTTTCTTATCTCTGCCTCCTGAGTCTTAGGATTATAGGTGTGAGCCACCAGCACCTAGCTAAGGACTACAATAGATTGTTTGTTTTACCCTCAAAATTGAGGGTGCCAGATTGTTGCCAGGCTCTGGGGTAAAGATATAAAATACACTGCTGTCCTGAGGACAAGCAGGCAACTGTACCTAGTGGGAAGGACATTGTCAAGGTAAAGCTGGACAAAGGCTTAGCAGAGACACTTGCACTCTCCACTTAGAGAACTGCTCCATCCCATCCTAAAGGCCAAGTTCCTGGCCACAGCTGACTGGTTCAGAGCTGAGGTGATCACCTGACCCAGCAGAAGCAACCAAGTGTTCTCTTCTGGAATTTACAGTAGGATACAGAGGCTGAGCTGGCTGTACCTTGTGCTGCTTTGGAACTGAAAAGACCTGCAAAATTGGGCTAAGACCTGATATCATGACCACCCCAGAAGGTGTACGGGTCAGAGACTATGAACAGAGAAGGCTGGTCTACAGATTTGTGGAGAAAAGAATCAGTTGTGGAGAGAAGCAGAGGTGGGAGCCTGGCAGATTGCTTATCATTTCCAGATGTTCACCTCTTCTTCAGTAACAGTCCCTGAGTTTTAGCAAGACGTGGTATAAAGACTGCTGCACATCCAAGTCTCCCTTCCAGCTGTGTATGGCCAGGTGATTATGTCTGGGATGTAGATGGAAATGTTTTGTGCAATTTTTAGGAAGTATCTTTTTTTTTTTCTTTTTTGTGATATTAGAGTTTGAACTCAGGGCCTCCCTCTGGCTAGGCAGGTTCTTTACCATTTAACCCAGCCCTTTTTTGCTTTAGTTATTTTCTGAACAGGGTCTCGCATTTTTGCCCAGTTTTTGCCTGGGGTAGGCCTGGACCTTTTTTTTTTTCTTTTTTAATATTCTCCTAATTTTTTTAAAAATATTTTTTTAATTTTAATTTTTTATTTTATTCATATGTGCATACAAGGTTTGGGTCATTTCTCCCTCTTTAACTCTGCCCCCTCCCTTATCCCCCCATCCCCCTCCCTTACCCCGCTAACCCCTCGCTACCAGGCAGAAACTATTTTGTCCTTATCTCTAATTTTGTTGAAGAGAGAGTATAAGCAATAATAGGAAGGAACAAGGGTTTTTGCTAGTTGAGATAAGGATAGCTATACAGGGAGTTGACTCGCATTGCTTTCCTGTACATGTGTGTTACCTTCTAAGTTAACTCTTCTCAAACTAACCTTTTCTCTAGTTCCTGGTCCCCTTCTCCTATTGGCCTCTGTCGCTTTAAAGTATCTGCATTAGTTTCTCTGCATTGAGGGCAACAAATGTTATCTAGTTTTTTAGGTGTCTCACCTATCCTCATACCTCCCTTGTGTGCTCTCGATTTATCATGTGATCAAAGTCCAATCCTCTTGTTGTGTTTGCCCTTGATCTAATGTCCACATATGAGGGAGAACATACGATTTTTGGTCTTTTGGGCCAGGCTAAACTCACTCAGAATGATGTTCTCCAGTTCTGTCCATTTACCTGCGAATGATAACATTTCATTCTTCTTCATGGCTGCATAAAATTCCATTGTGTATAGATACCACATTTTCTTAATCCATTCGTCAGTAGTGGGGCATCTTGGCTGTTTCCATAACTTGGCTATTGTGAATAGTGGTGCAATAAACATGGGTGTGCAGGTGCCTCTGGAGTAACCTGTGTCACATTCTTTTGGGTATATCCCCAAGAGTGGTACTGCTGGATCACATGGTAGATCAATGTTTAGAATTTTAAGTAGCCTCCAAATTTTTTTCCAGAGTGGTTGTACTGGTTTACATTCCCACCAACAGCCCACCCCCCCATCCTCGCCAACACCTGTTGTTGGTGGTATTGCTAATGATGGCTGTTCTAACAGGGGTGAGGTGGAATCCTAGCGTGGTTTTAATTTGCATTTCCTTTATTGCTAGGGATGGTGAGCATTTTTTCATGTGTTTTTTGGCCATTTGAATTTGTTTTTTTGAGGAAGTTCTATTTAGTTCACTTGTCCATTTCTTTATTGGTTCATTAATTTTGGGAGAGTTTAGTTTTTTAAGTTCCTTATATATTCTGGTTATCAGTCCTTTGTCTGATGTATAGCTGGCTAATATTTTCTCCCACTCTGTGGGTGGTCTCCAGTTTAGAGACCATTTCGTTAAGCAGAAGCTTTTTAGTTTTATGAAGTCCCATTTATCTATGCTATCTCTTAGTTGCTGTGCTGCTGCGGTTCCATTGAGGAAGTCCTTGCCTATACCTATTAGTTCCAAAGTATTTCCTACTTTTTCCTGTACCAACTTTAGAGTTTGGGGTCTGATATTAAGATCCTTGATCCATTTTGAGTTAATCTTGGTATAGGGTGATATACATGGATCTAGTTTCAGTTTTTTGCAGACTGCTAACCAATTTTCCCAGCAGTTTTTGTTGAAGAGACTGTCTTTTCTCCATCGTATATTTTTAGCGCCTTTATCAAAGACAAGTTGGTTATAGTCATGTGGCTTCATAGCTGGGTCCTTTATTCTGTTCCACTGGTCTTCATGTCTGTTTTTGTGCCAGTACCATGCTGTTTTTATTGCTATTGTTTTGTAATATAGTTTGAAGTCGGGTATTGTGATACCTCCAGCGTTGTTCTTTTTACTGAGTATTTAGGCCTGGACCTTGATCCTCCTGTTTGTGCCTTCCTCTACCCCAGCCTCCCATAGCTGGGATGATACGCATGTACCACCATGCCCAGCTTATTGGTTGAGATGGGTGTATTGATGACTTTTTCCCTGGGGCTGGCCTCAAACTGAGATCTTCCCAATTTCTGCTTGCCAAGTAGCTAGGATTACAGAAATGAGCCATTGTGCCCAGCCTAGGAATTATCTTTAATAGGACAGTCTGCCACTACTTCTCCTCTTTTCTCCTCTCTGCTGAATAATGGAATGTACTTGGAATGACTCCAGCTAACAGCCATCTTGAGCCATGAGGTCATAGACACAGGTTGAGAATGACAACAAGATAAAAGGAGCAGGCTCTTCGGAGGGCAGTCCTGGACTGCTTTGGAGAAAAGCAAATTCCTGCCTTTTCAAGCCACTGTTAATTTGTGTGTTGGCTCTTGGGGATATACCCAAAAGACTGTTACTCCAGAGGCACCTGCACATCCATGTTTATTGCGGCACTATTCACAATAGCCAAGTTATGGAAATAGCCAAGATGCCCCAGCACTGACGAATGGATTAAGAAAATGTGGTATCTATACACAATGGAATTTTATGCAGCCATGAAGAAGAATGAAATGTTATCATTCGCTGGTAAATGGATGGAATTGGAGAACATCATTCTGAGTGAGGTTAGCCTGGCTCAAAAAACCAAAAATCGTATGTTCTCCCTCATATTCGGACATTATTAGATCAAGGGCAAACACAACAAGGGGATTGGACTTTGAGCACATGATAAAAGCGAGAGCACACAAGGGAGGGGTGAGGATAGGTAAGACACCTAAAAAACTAGCTAGCATTTGTTGCCCTTAATGCAGAGAAACTAAAGCAGTTACCTTAAAGCAACTGAGGCCAAGAGGAAAAGGGGAACAGGTACTAGAGAAAAGGTTAGATCAAAAAGAATTAACCTAGAAGGTAACACCCACGCACAGGAAATCAATGTGAGTCAATGCCCTGTATAGCTATCCTTATCTCAACTAGCAAAAACCCTTGTTCCTTCCTATTATTGCTTATACTCTCTCTACAACAAAATTAGAAATAAGGGCAAAATAGTTTCTGCTGGGTATTGGGCGGGGAGAGGGAGGGGGTGGAGTGGGTGGTAAGGGAGGGGGTGGGGGCAGGGGGGAGAAATGAACCAAGCCTTGTATGCACATATGAATAATAAAAGAAAAATGAAAAAAAAAAAAAAAGAAATGCACACGCACAAAAAAAAAAATTTGTGTGTTGGTGCTGTGTGTGTGTGTACACACTGGAGAGCAAACCCAGGGCCTTGTGCACACTAAGCATGTGCTCTTCACTGACGCAAATCCTTAGTCTCTCAAGCCACTGTTATTTTAGGCTTTCTGCCACAGACAGCAGAACCTAATCCTAACCAACTGGAAGACCAAGCACTCCTCAAGAGTAATGGATGAGGGTGGGGCAGCAGTAGGACATGAGCAATAGCACGCGCAAAGGGGAGCTCTAATGAGCATTCTTTAGGTTTCTGGTTCTTGTGAGTGTGTGTGTGGAAGGGGAAATGTGAGGTAAGAGGTAAACACAAGCAGTTAGCCAAGGAAAGCTAAGGGAGTGTTTGGCTCATGCCTAGCAATACATTGATCTCTAGGGATAAAACAATCAGTTACACTAAATTACATGTATCATCCTGTCCAGTCATAAAAAAAATTCAGAGGCTGTCAAAACACTACCAGGCTCCAGCTCAAACCAGCTGGAGTGACCAAAAGTTACCTGTGGATCTATTAACATGTCATTGTAATCCAGTTGTAATCGCATATTTTCTACTCCGACTCCCAAAAAAGTTTTGTTATGTTTTGCTTTTGGTAGTACTGGGGTTTGAACTCAGGGTTTAACACCTGCCAGATAGGGCAGGTGCCTGCCACTTAAGACACACCCTCAGCCCATAAAGTTCTTTTTTTTTTTTTTTTTTTGCAGTATTGGGGTTTGAAGTCAGGGCCTCACGTTTCTTTCTGGGCAGGTACTCTACCACTGAAGCCACAGCCCCTCCCCCATCCCTCACAATGGGTTTTTTTAGGTGCTCATGGGAAATTGCATGCTCAGAACAACTCTTGAGACATGTAATACTGTCACAGCTTTCATGTCAATCACTCCCCAAGGATGGTCCTGAATCGGGGACTTGATACTTCTAGTCCCTTACACTTGATATTACCTGTGCCAGGGTGGAAATTGTTGTTGTGGACTTCTCTTTCTGAGAAAACTCACTTTCACTGCTGAAAGCGTCTTTCTATTTTTAAACTGTTCTATTCTTAATAAACTATACTTTTTACTATTCTTCGCTAGCCAGATGCAAGAATGGAGACAGCTGCTCTGATCTTCCAGTAACAATGGAGACAGCAGTCACCTTTGACCTTGCATATTTATATATATTTCCTACAACTGGGTTCCATGAAACTCTTTAAATTCTTTTTTTTTTTTTTGGCCATACTGGGGTTTGAACTCAGGGCCTCGTATTTGCTAGGCATCACTTTATCACTTTGGCCACAGCCTCAGCCCTTTTTGCTGTAGCTATTTTTCAGATAGGGTCTCGTGCTTTTGCCAGTGGGGTTGGCCTTAGACTGCAATCTTCCTGCCTCTGCCTCCCAAGTAGCTGGGATTATAGAGATGAGGAACCCCTGTACATAGTCAAGAGTCCCATGACAAGTTTCATAGACAAGGAATGTGGTCCCACTGTGAAGTGGGCAGCTTAGCTTGGGGAGAGTAACTGGCATATTCTATAAATATCACGTTTTTCTTGGGATATCTTGAGAATCATAAGAAACCCATCATAAAGCTGGAACAGATGGGTTCGAGATTATTCAAGGCTGGGTTTGTGCATCTGTCCTGCTCAGACTTCATTTTAGAATTGTGTGACTGCTGAGGAGTTTAGGAAAGGTGTTACAGGGTGTGGTCACAAGTGCTCATCTGCTTGATACAATTACTACAATTACCCTCCACGTTTAGACTCTAAGCAGCTAAGGAGGTGTCTGTGAGCTCCTGGCAGCATCATCCTCACATTTGATTAGAGCTGGCAAGCATGTAGAAATGCTCAGTAAATGCTTGAAGAGAGAAAAGGGGTCCTCTATCCCAGAGCAAAAACACACTTGGGTAGCCTCGTCTCAGCCACCGTCCCTCCCTGGACCTCCCCCTCCCTGAGGTACAAGTGCAGGGAAATACATTTTAACATCCGGCGGATGTTTACACAGCCTGTGTGTCAAGCATTGGTGTTACAGGGCTTCCCAGACATCAGATTTAATCCTCAAAGTCTTCTTGTGAAGATGGTGGAGAGGATGAACATTTACCCTAGCTTACAGCAAAGCTGATGGAACATCGCTATGTGTCCGTCATTACCATTGCATTTTTTTGCAATCTAAGTCTTATTTGCTGTTATTGTAGTACTGGGATTGAACCCCGGACCTCATACATGAAGTGCCCTACCACTTGAGCCATACCTTCAGCCCTTTTTATTTTTTGTGTATTTGCATTTTGCCTATTTTTTGTTTGCATTTTGTTTTTGTGATAGGTCGAGCTGACTTTCCCTGGCTGGACAAATTCCTGATTTTGGAGGATCAAACTCCTGCTTCCACCTCCCAATTGGCTGGGATTACAGGATTACCACACCTAGCCTAAATCTTTTATTTGTATTAATTCACTCAATCCTCATCTCAACTCTCTGAAGTAGGTACTATTACCAACCCCATTCCAAACATGAGAGAATTGTGGCCCAGATAAGTTTAAAACATTGCACATGACCATCAGCTAATATAGATGGCAGAGCTGATGATGTTTGAACTCAGGCACTCTGACTTCACAATCTGTGCCAAAAGTATTCTACTTTGTCAGATACAAGAAGATTTAGGCCAATTGAAGAATGGAGTTTCAGGCAAAGATAGGTTTTTTGCTTTGTTTTTTAAAGTCAAAGGGTCATGAGGAACCAAACATGATCCCTTCACAGAGAAAAGAAACCAGAGCCTGACACTCAGCTATGTAACAGTGGATTAAAGTTATTTAAGGGAAGATAAACAAAAGATGACACCATTTCTCTCCCTCTCTCTCCCTCCTCTCTCCCTCTTCCTCCGTGCCCCACTTCCTTCCAAATTTCCTACAAGAACTCTGAAGTTTGTTAAAAACAAAAAAAACAAAACAAAAACTTTGTATTTTTAAAAAATGCAATGACATGAACAATAGGGGGCGCTAGAGTCCCATAATCACAATCAAGAGAAAACACTGCTTAGGAGACCCCTGAAGAACTGGGTTTATTCAAAGAACTGGATGTTTAAGAATATGAACAAGCTAGGCGCGGGTGGCTCAGGCCTGTAATCCTAGCTGCCCAGGAGGCAGAGATCAGAAGGTTTGCAGTTCGAAGCAAGCCTGGGCAAATAGTTTGAGACACACTATCTCAAAAAAACCTATCACAAAAATAGGGCTGGTGGAGTGCCTCAAGATGAACTCCCTGAGTTCAGGCCACAGTACCACAAAAAAAAAAAAAAAAAAAAAAACAGTATATGAATTTATGTTTAAGGATATAAACGTGATTTTATAGGTGGATTTCTCCCTCCCTCCCTCCCTCCCTCCCTCCCTTTCTTCCTTTCTTCCTTCCTTTCTTCCTTGCACAGGATCTCACTATATTGCCCAGGCTGGCCTCAAACTCTTTATCCTCCTGCCTCAGCCTCCTGAGTGCTGGGATCATAAGCATGTACCTCCACATCTGGCCTTGTGGTTTGGATTTCTAAACTGAGTAAAAAAGGGAGTAAATATTAATCTAATAGAGGTAATGTGGATAGATGGAAGGGAAGAGAGAGACTAAAAGCAAGAATCAGATAGGAAGAAAGTGCCACAGTCAATGCCAGTCACAGGGCCCATCAGCAGCAATTCTGAGAAGACTGGCTTTAGTAAGTCTTCTTCAGAGGTGGCTTTAGTAAGACTGGCCAGTCACTTGGATATGCCATTCTAGGGAGAAGTAAGAGTCAAATACGATTCTGAAGTTGCAAGCCTAGGTGCTTGGGAAGATGCCGGTGCCTCTAGTGCAGGAGCACTTAGCCTAGGGGCCACTGACCCCCAAAAGAACCATGAACAGAGTTTAGGGAGCCCATGAACTCAGATGGGAAAAAGTACATCTTTACTTTCACTAACATTAGCAGAAATTAAGCATTTTCCCTCCATGGTGAATGCTTGCTACAAACCACTGCAGTTGCAGCAGTACCTTTGACTTTGTCACTAACAGAAATCAGTTGTTTTCATCTCACATTACAGTTATTGCTGACATCTCAAAAAACAGTTTACACCTATCACTACTTCTAAGTTACAGTAGTGATTAGGCCCACTGCTAGATTAGCGTGTTACTTAATGTGCTAACCAAGAAAGTACACATATTAGTCTATCAAACATGCTTTAAATCTTTTAGTAATTATATCTCAGTGTTGTCTTCTTCTGGGGTCTTTTTAGACATTTCCACTCACTAGCTCCTCTTCCCATTAAATGTTAACACCACAGATATGTGGTCTGTTTCTATACAGTATGCTTGCTTGCACTTTGTACATAAGACAGTAAGATTTTTGCTCCCTTTCAAGAGTCAAATCTTGTTCTCTTGGAGGCCACATCACTTCTGTTGAGAATGCAGGCTGTATTCTGCTGGGATCAGCTTCCTTTATAATCACTGCATTTTAAAATAGTGTTCTTAGAAGGGATCCATACATCTTACAGACTGACAGATGGGTCCATGGCACACAAAAAAAATTACTCTCTGCCCTGTAAGTCCCTAAATTTTCTCATCACAAAAAGGAGTTTAGACTCTGGGGCACAGATGGCAACCTCCTGAACACATCATCATGGCTGACTGTCTCTACTCTGGGCTAAAGCTCTCTGCCGATTAGTGTCCAGATAGCAAAATCTTATCTTCCACTTATGTTTATCTTTCTGTTTCAAGATGAAGAAATAACTGATTGGCTCAATTGTATACACAAATGACTTGTTCTTTCCCTAAATGTCACATTTACACAAGGGAGCCAGCACCATAAGGTAAAATTCCATGTGCCAATGACATGGTATGTAGAGGAAATTCCATCACTCTAAGAAACAGAGCAGGACGCCTAGATTTATGTCCCTACCCTGTCCCTTTCTTTGTGTGACTGTAACCTGTTTCCTGTGTTCTCCCCTATACAATGGAGATAACATCCATTCTACTTAATTCAAATGGAATCATGTTTGTCAAGGTACTCTATCATTTTAAAACATTGAATGAACACAAAAGAAATATTAGCAATCCTAATCTAGACCTTAAAAATAAAAAACAGAACTCCAGGGCATGAGATAACTGTTCTTTCTTCACTATGAAGGATAAAATGGATGGAACAGGGCTGGGTGGTAATAGCTTGGTGGTAGAATATATGCTTAGCATGCATTACTAGGCTAGAACCCCAGCATCATGAAAAACAAAAAGGGAATGGAAAAATTGAGTGGAATTTAATTCTAGGCTCTGTTTGAAGTTTTAGCGTAGTTCCGTGCTATGAGCTGTCTGTCTTGTAAGCTGCGGGATGCCTTCTAGCTCCTTTGTGATGTTCCATAGCATCTAATAGAAATGTTCCCTCTAGAGAGATGCTCTGTAAATGCAGTTACTCTGGCAAATCTGTACTGCAGTGTTTTCTCTCTTCCCTGGCTACTAGAGAGTACTAATGTTGGGCACAGGCCCAGGATGCAAGGCAGGTTGTTGGAGGCTACCTATCCCAACATGATGGCCTGGCCAATGATGAGCAGTTGGCCATGCAAGTTCTGTGAGCCAGACCCTTGGCAAATGGAGAAACTATGGGAACAGGGTGAGCAGAAGACCAGACATTTAGAAAAGTTGCAGAGTCTTAGAAGAGTCAGGCTTGGGTAAAAGCTGGGCTGTTGGTATCAGAGGGATTTTGAGAGGAGGGTTAGCCAAGGCTGACAGCATAGGAAGGGCCTGGGCCCAAGGGTGATAAACAGAGCCCAACTGCTAAAAGTAGGGATGATAAACAGAAGTGGGCAGAGTGAGGACCCTGGAGACAGGATGGAAAGCCTTAAACTTGGCCAACCATAATCATCACTTTTGTGTCTGTGAAGCCAGATTGTTAGAGTTACAAGGATGTTAAGATCTGTTTAAAACACCCTTTTAATCTAAAGATGTGAGAACAGGAGAAGAGGCAAAATAGCCTCTTGCTTTACATGTTGCGGCAAATTACCAGAGAAAGACGTGGGAGAAGAAGCCAGGAGTGCTAAGTCTCAGTAGAGGTTTTTGTTTCCATGAAACCAAGTTTCTTCCCTACAGGAAAGATCCCAAGCCCTGCTACAAGGTTAAACACAACACACAGAATTTCAGTGAGCCAATTTCTCATGAAGGAGACCTGCCAAGGTAGGGCTGGTGGATGTGGTGGGAGCAGTCTGATGGGAGCCTGTACCTGATGACAACGGGTCCTGATGCTGAACAAAAGAGAGCTAGAATTGGGCCAGAGTGAAACCGAGGTTGTCTCTTTCCTAGCCTCCCTTTCATTGGAGAAGAAGCCTCTTTCTCCAGAGTCCCTCTGTAAGTCCCTCCCTCACTGGACCTCCTCCAGAGAAGCTGCCTTTGAGCAACCTTCTCACACCCACCTCTGCCCTTCTGCTGAACAACAGGCTGCAGCTCAGATACAAGTGCCCACAGCAAGCGGGGGCAGGTATGAAAATCAACTGAAGGCTTGCTTTAAAGTAGTTTAGATGTAAATAGAGTTCACGAATACAGAAACACATGGGAAGATGTTTGCGTCAAATTCTCACACCAACAGCTTTGCTCTAGTCAAAATTCTTAGTAACTGAGTGGGTACAAGTGTGGGGAAAAAGGGAGGGAGAAATTAGAGGGGCTTAATGTCATATTTTTCTGTTTTCTGTTTCACTTCGGAGAAAAAGAGGGAGATGTGATACAGCTCTAAAGATAATTATAATGGCAACTGTGTAAAATGTGTATGGAGACGGGGGCTTGAAAGTAATATGTGAAAATGAAAAAAACTGGATTGAGTGAAGCAGGATTAGGGATGAATTCCTCCTAAACCTTTAATCTTGTTAAACATTTCCAATTAAAATGTTCTAACTTTTCAAATTTGACTTCCTGGCTGAGTAGTTAACCTCATCTTATCAAATCACAATTATCTAAAATTCTCATTTGTTGTCTATCATGGCAGTTTTTAGGACAGCTGACACTGGAGACGTCTAAATGTTTTAGAGGATGGATTAGACAATGATCTGGTCATAACCATGGGTCACTATACAGCTTTTAAAATGGAAGACACTGGCTGGATGCTGGTGGCTCATGCCTGTAATCCTAGTTACTCAGGAGGAAGAGATCAGGAGGATCAAGGTTCAAAACCAGCCTGGGCAAATAGTTCCACGAGACCTATCTCAAAAAAGCCCATTAAAAACAGGGCTGGTGGAGTGGCTCAAGGTGAAGGCCCTGAATTCATGCCCCAGTACTGCAATAATAATGATAATAATAATAATAATATAAATAAAATAAAGTGGAAGACACAGGCCAGGCATCCATGGCTCACACCTGTAATCCTAACCACTCAGGAGGCAAAGGCTATAAGGATTGTGGTTCAAGGCACTATCTCAAAAATATCCAAAACTAAAGAGAGCTGGTGGAGTGGCTCTCCACCAAGTGATTAGAGGCGCTCAAGTGATTAGAGCGCCTGCTTAGCAGGCATGAAGCCCTGAGTTCAAGCTTCAGTACCACAATAAATAAATAAACGGAAGACACAGAGCTCAATGTGTGATATAGAACAATCACACGAGGAGTAAGGAATTTAGTCTAATCAAAGTATGTGCCTACACAAGGAACTTTCTGGAAGGATTCCCAAGAAAGTTGGTAATGGTTCTTCTAGCTGGTGAAGGGAATTGAGGGTCAGAGGTTAGTAGCAGATTTATTTTTCATGATATAAATGCCTATGGTGTTTGAAAAAAAATGTACATATGAAATTTTAAATATGGTATACTGGTGTCACTTTCATAACTGTTAACTTTCGAGGCAATGTTCTAAAGGTTTTCTGCCTAAGTGGTTTGAAGATAGAAGAACCAAAAGTTCTATTCTTGTCACCATCCTTAGAAAACACACAATCTGATTATGCCCAGAGGTGTCAAAATGTGGAGGCAATGTGTGAAAAACTAAATATGCTCATCTTTCAGACCGAGAGCTGCTAAGATCTGCTGAGATATAGACATAGGTGCAGCTGGATAACTGGGTCGGCCTCCCCCAGACCCTCAAAATAAAGCAACAAGAGAATGAGCTGTTCACTGTGCTGCTGGGGGGGCTGGGTGCTTTGCGACTTCAAAGGTGCAGCCATTCCATAGCCCTAGATCGTGTTACCTCTTGAATAGTCTGCGTGTGGCTAGGGCTTTTGGTTTTCTTTTGTTGGCTTGAGATGGGGGGGTCTCATTGTATTCCCTAGCTATCCTCAAACTCATGGGCTTCAGTGATTCTCCCTCATTAGCCTCCCTAGTAGCTGGGACTACAGGCATTTGTCACTGTACCTAGCTCTTGTATGGGGTTTGACTCAAACTATTCCTGG
Organism: Castor canadensis; assembly: GCF_047511655.1. Lineage (NCBI taxonomy): Eukaryota > Metazoa > Chordata > Mammalia > Rodentia > Castoridae > Castor > Castor canadensis. The sequence goes on along the minus strand of NC_133397.1, from coordinate 23,106,946 downwards.
GCTCTCTGGGCCTAGATCAGTATTCTAGAGCAAGCGTCTTGGAGCCCAAATAGTGTGCCTAGATATAGAGGACTGCAGGGGAGGACACTTAAATACCCTTTAGCCTCTGTGTATGACCTTTGCCTGGGTCCTGTTGCCCAGACAATACCATGTGGCTTACACTTTAACATTTTGGTCACTCTTTATAGGGCATATTACCTTAGTTTTCCAAACTTCTCTTTGACTTCATGTGTTTTAGATTCTAATGAGAGAAGTTTCACTGTAAGTCCATGAGAAAGAATGGACTTTGTGTTTGTGTGTGGCACTGCTAGGCAGTGCTCTATCACTTGAGCCCACTCCACCAGCCCTCTTTTGTGATGGGTTTTTTGAAGATAAGTTCTCCTGAACTATTTATCCAGGACTGGCTTTGAACTGTGATCCTCCTGATCTCTGCCTCCTGAGTAGCTAGGATTATAGGCGTGAGCCATCGGCACCTGGAAGAATGGCAAAATTTTTCTGCCATTCTCTCCCATGCATCTCAGCCTGAAAGATTCATCACTTACTTAGATCAAAAGAAAAACCAAGGTGGTAGACAAGGCATAGACTCTCACACAAGACTCAAAGCCTGGGATGAACAGACATAACACTCAGTCTAGGCCCCACACAGGGAAATCTAGGACTCTCAAGCCAAGTAATAGTAGATTTGGAGACTCTGAAGAAAAGGAGGCAGAAGGGAGCCTTGGACAGGAAGATGTCAGGAGAGACTGCAGATTGTTGGGCACTCAGTGAAGCTGGCAAAAAGAAGTCAGACGAGGGGTAAGGCAGGGGGGTTAAGGATATATTGTGGTGATAGCTGATTTAGCCGCCCCATTCTTTCTCCCACAAACATGCTGACCCAACAAACCTAAAGGAGAAGTATTTTCTTAGTTGAAAATTTGTGTTGAGGCTAGGGGTGTAGCTCAATGGTAGAGCATCTGCATAGCATGCACAGGTGCTGGGTTCAATCCTCAGCATAAGGAGGAAGAGGAAGAAGAGAAGAAAGAGCAGGAGAAAAGCTTGACATATTTCCTCATACTTTTTGATACAGATGAAGAATTCTGTTGTTGATGCTCCCTCTGCAAGTTCCCGTGTCTGTGTGTACACCTTTTCCCCTCATTCTCTCTGACCTCTAAGCCATTCTAGAGCCTCCTAGAACCTCCACCAGTGGCACAGGGCAGGAAAGCAAGCTCATGATAAACCCTTCTGGTGCATGCCTTTGATTTTTAAAATCAGTGGCCAAAATGATTACCTGTGACTTTGCTTAGCTATGTTTGGCCCCATGACCATAATAAACCCAAACTGGCTGCCCTTCTGGGAAGTATACTTTCTTCTTACTTTCTGTCTGCTTGTCTAGTATCCTCAGTATCTTTTAGCCTGTAGGCCTCTTTACTGAGTCTGGAAGGGTCACAGGCATGCACTGATGTTGGGGAGAATTCCATGTCTGTTGCCCATCATTATGTCTAATTTTGCCCCCCAACATGGAAGGCAAAGCCTTGAGTTTTGCTTTGTTATTGTTTATTTATTTATTATCAAGGGAGAGTGCGAACACAGTCCCCCACTACCACAAATGATGCAGCAGAGTTTCCCACAATTGGGGAAATCACAGGGGTCAGCACATTGGAAGTGCATTGATAAGTCCTGCCCCGGGAAAACCACCTTTGTGATCATGGTATCTCCCTTGCCAGGCAAGTATGAGCTTTGTGTTAATTACAAATAGTTCTACTACCATTGTGGGCTTTCTCACAAGGTTTATTGTTATTAGGGGTTCAGCATTTCACAGATCTCTTCACCAGACTTTCCATAACAATCTCAAAGTCTAAAACCAATAGCACACCGAGTCTAGCTCAGGCTCCTACAAAGCCCACTGCAGTCCCATGCCCTCCCAGTTTCTACTGGTCCTCTGTCCCCTCTGAATCCTACCTTCTAACTGCTGTGGGCACAGGCATTTGCCAGCCTCGGGGCAGCTGCTGACTCATGCTTACTCTGGGATCCCAGGACCCCAGCTCTCCTGCTCCTCAGACACAGCAGCCCCACCTGCCTCCCAGGACTCTACCTGTCACTTGGGGGGTGCCTGCAGTCTGCACCACTTGACCTGGCCTCCCCATCCTTGGGCCCACCTGGAAGACGTCGTTGGCGCACTTGCGGCAAAGGTTGTGCTGGCAGGGCAGGATCACCACGGGCTTGGAAAACATCTCCAGGCAGATGGGGCAGATGAGCTGCTTTTCCAGGTTGTCCATGCTGTGTGCATCCCCAAGCAGCGGCTTGAAACCCACTGTGAAGTTCATCCCGCAGCGCTCGTGCTCACTCTGGCCTTCTTTCACTGCCTCTGCACCCTGCTGCCTTCACTTCAGACCGGCTGTGAATTCTTAGGTTCCCTTCTGTTGTTCCTTCTTGAAATAGCACTGCTGTGTCTCCTGTCCCTTCCTCTAACAGCTCACCTCGCCCCTGGCTCTCTCCTGATACTTCTCTTTCTACTTCTTGCTCAGCACCCTCACCAAGCACAAGTAGCCTTATCCCTTCCTCCCTGTGAAATTCTTTTTTCCCCAAACCACTCTCTTGCTCACTCTTGGGCAGCACTGTTTGTCTCTTACTCCCCAGAGAGGAGAGTAATATTAACTGTGGGGGTGGGGAGACAAGGGGCATCTGTGTGACATTCCAACTCCCAATTTAGCTCATGTAAGGCGAGCCACAGCTGTCACCAAGTGAATGACCCTGACTCACTCAGGAATGGGTGACTGATTCCCTTGAGCAAGAGCAGGGTCAATGTCACTGCTGTGGTAGAAGGTGGGCTGGCAAAGGTGAGGGGCTCTCACTCAGATGGCTCCTGTAAGCCCTGTTGACCCCCATGCTCTGTATGGACAGTGACAGTCTCTAAACCAGCTTGTGGCTCAGGGTGGGAGGAAAGATCAGGTCAGACCTGCAGAGAGTCAGTGACAGTCTCCTTTTCCATAGGTTTAGCCAGTGATCCTGGCCCTCTGCCTCAAGATTGTGTGTTCCTAAGAGGGGTACCAGACACTGTACACAGCATTTTATCCCAATGTTTGTGGCTTACATTTGTTCTTGCCCAGCCTTTTCTTTTTGTCTTTTGAGACAGGATCATGCTATTTAGCTCAGGTTGGCCTGGAACTTGCTATGTAGCACAGGCTGGCCTTAAACTCTCAATCCTTCTGCCTCAGCCTCTCAAGTGTTGGGATTACAGAAATGTACTGCCATCCCCAGCCTTCAGCCCTTTCTTATGTCCCCCTAGGAAAGCAGTTTGAGCAGCTAGAGGTGGCTGCTAATGCCAGTTCTAAACCTTATGAGCATGTTCCAAGACAGTGTGTGATTCTGGCCTAAGAACACATTACTGAAGTCACTCCAAGGACTTTAAATTTGTTTGGAAACTGGGAAAAGCTGAGTTGGGCAGAAAGGATCTGAATGCCAAAGACCTATTTGGGGCACCAGGAAATCAGTCTCTAGGGAAATCCCAGAGCACTGATAGGATTGGAGGTGTGGCTCAAGTGGTAGAAAGTCTGATTTGCAAGGCAGAAGCCCTGAGTTCAAACCCCAGATCCACCAGGAAAAAAAAGAAAAAATGTTAGAGCACTGACAAAGCCACCATCACCAGGCTCTGGGAAGTTTTGACTCCAATGCCACAGTTGTCCTGGACTCTACTCTTTGTACCAGGCTTGTTCCAGATGTGAGCACTAGTCTTCTGTCTTTTTCCCATTGCCCTTCTCCTCTATCCCAGGCACCACATTTCTTTTGGGGGCCAAACACACATACTGGTGGGTTTGGACAAAAGCTCTTTTTATTTACTGACATTCCTTTGCCCTTCTCCCAGTAAGGGAAGTTTGAGGAGTCCCTAGGTCCTGACTCCATGTGGATGAACAAGAAAGAAATGGTATGGAGAGGTTGACAAACAGGCAACATGAAGAGGCAAGAGTGGGTAGGGAGCCTACAAAACATACTCTTTCCTTATTACGGTTCATGCCCTTGTTTTAGGAACAAGCTATATGGTGATCCGTCTACATGAGGTGTGGTGAAGGATGGAGGCAGCAGGCACTGATGTGTGGACTGCAGCCATTGTCAGGACCAAGGCTGATAACAGATGCTGGGTTGTAACTGAAGTCCACGGCAAAGCCAAGATAGGGTGGCTTCCCATAAGCTCCAAATGCACTCATATGTTTCCCAAGTTGTCTTGTGGATGAGGCTGCAATGTCAATGGTGCAGGCAAAAGAAGATGAGCCCAGTGTCACAAAGGTGTAACGGCTTATGCATGAGGCTAAGCTAGGAATTCTTGGCACACATAGTTACAAAAAAGGAGGATTAACTGATGCAGCAGCACCTTGGACAGGACCCACCTTGCTCAGTTATCAGGATCTTGGTGGAGATATCACAAATGTGTTAGAGACCTACCTGATATTGGCTTAAATGCCAAAGCAAGCATAGGAAAAAGAATCCTCAGGTAAGTCTGTCACCACTGTCTCAGACCTCATGTGGGTAGGGATGGGAGAGCTGCTCTCTGAAGATTAAAAGTGCGACTGGGGCTAAAAAGAAGAGTAGCTGGAAGATTCCATATGGCCAGGATCAGTGGGACCATTGAGGGCAGAGATGCTGTCCTTACTGGGATGGACATCAGAAATGCTTCTGAAGTAGGGATTCTTATAAGAAGAGGAGTCAAATCAGGATGGACTACTTGCTCCTCTCTTCAACGTGTCCAGTGGACTGGGCAGCAGAGGGAACCCTCACTGGAACCAGCACCTAATGGCAGAAACAGTTGGCACCTTATTAACCAGGAGGAATAATCACCTAGAATTTAAAGCAAATCTCCTCTGTGTAAGGATGTAAACACCTGGAGTCCATGCTATAAAGACATAAACTTTTCACAAGGATCATCTGAAATTAGCTTAGATGCTTCTCTTACCCTTTAATCACTGCTGCATTTCAGTTTACAAACCTTATATTTCTTCATATTTCACTAATGGTTTTCACCATCTTCCTCTTCCTTTCTTTTTGTTCCTATGATGGAATTATGCATATGTTTACATATATGAGCAGTAGTAATTTTTAGTCTACAAATGAGAAAAACATTATCTTGCAATTACTCATTAGTATCACAAGGTGGCACTGGTGTAAACTTCATCCACCCCACCATTTTAATTATTATCAAACACTCAAACACGTCATCTTCCGCTCCCCCCCGCCCCTTTTCTTTATGTCTCATACTAGGCAAGTGCTCTACCACTGAGCCATATCCCCAGTTTAGGAGCTGCAGGTGTGGCTCAAGTGACAGAGCACCTGCCTGGCAAGTGCAAGCCTCTAAGTTCAAACCCTAGTACTACCAAATATATATAGTTCATCTTTCTTTTGAGGAGCTGCAATAAACTACATCTTTGAACCTGTTTTCAACCTCAACAGTCAGGAGAGGCCAAGGCTACATTCACACTGTCAGTGTGCAGCATAAGATGCATTGACTGCTTTTTCTTTCTTCACTTTGCCCCAAGACCAGACTTGAAAGTGCCATGCTTAAGAGCTAACCTGCCATTTTCACAGGTCTTTCTCATCCTTCAACCTTTTCTTTCACTCCTAATCCAGATCTGACATCAGTCCCTGCCTCTGGCCTCACCTGACTTTGGAGGTTGAGTATGGACATTTTGTTGATAATCGTTATTCAACTCCTCAGGAGGTGGTTTAAGTGTTCCACAGCAATAGCAGCAGCAGCAGCAACAACAACAGCAAGTTAGCAGTGTACAAAGTATGACAAGTGTCTAAAAGATAGGAGAGAGGCCTTGGTCCAGCAGTTCTGTAGTTCCGTTCAAGCTACCTTCTCTCCATCATCCTTGCATAACATACCACTTTTCCTAGGACAGGAGGGTCACCCCTCCTGTCCTTATTCTTTTTTTTTTTTTCTAAATTTTTTTCATTGCTATCAATTAGTTTATCTTTGTGTGATGGTAGTGCTGGGTAGCAGGGGAGATAGGGTGTGTGTGTGTATATGTGTGTGTGTGTTTATTTATTTGGCAGTACCGGGGTTTGAACTTGGTCTTGTACTTACGAGGCAGGTGCTCTACCACTTGAGTCATGCCTTCATTCCCCCAATCCCCTGTGTTTTTTTGAGACAAGGTCTAACTATGTAGCCCAGGTTGGTGTCAAACTTGTGATCCTTCTGCCTCAGCCTCTCAAGTGTTGGGATTATAGGCATACACTATCACGCCTGGCTCTTTCCTTATTCTTAAGAGACTAGGAAGAATTGTGTACCTTGAACCAACAATTCTGCATTATAAAATAGTATGTGACACCTTCTTCGCCAAAATTATCATATACGTATATTCCCAATGAGCCATGCTGGTCATAGATTTTCCGCTTCTTAGAATCACTTAGCACAGAATGGGCTGCGTTGATCTCTTTGAAGAATTCTGCTGCTTGAGGGTTCCCTGGATTCTTGTCTGGATGATACTGCAAGGCCAGTCTCCTATGCAGACAATGTGCCAAAGGAGGGTGGGAAGAGATGGGGAACGGCTGAGGAGGTAGGGTTAGGATAAATGGCAGGGATAGAGCTCTAGAAAGTACAAGGAATGCAGGAGATGTGGTACAAAAGGACGGAGACAAGCAACCAAGATCTAAATTTCTTTCCATGGCATAGTGAAGAGGCTGATGTCCTCTTTTGGTCTCCAAATAAAGGGTTCTTGGAATTTAAAAATGGGTCAGAAGGCAAGGTGGGAAGAAAAGGGTTTGTGGTGGTGGTGGGGATCCTAGGGTTCAATAAAGGGCTGGTATCTTAACCTGTAGGCCTTTTTGATGTCTTCAGGTGAGGCACCCTTCTTAAGCTCCAACACTGTGTAGAGGGTTGTCCCACTGTTGGACAGCCTGTGGGTGTCTTTGTCCACACAAGACATGCTGTGAGCCCAAGAACAAGAATAAGACACTAGTGACTGGGTACTGTGAGGGAGAGTGCAGGTGATAAGAGAGGCATACAAATGCAAATGTCAATCTTCCCCTCTCCAGCATCCTTCAGCTACCTAGATCTCCAGTCACCCTACAGCCTAGAGAGACAGAAGCAAGGAGAAGTCTAAGCTATGGAAGAGCCTGATTTTGTCCAGAGCTCTTATGCCTCAAGAAAACAGCCCTAGGGCTGAGTTTTAAATCCCAGGGTGGCACCAGCTCCTGGACAGGATGGGCCAGGAATGGAAGTCGAGAAATTATCCAGACCAAACCCAAGGAAGTCAGGTGTCCGGAAGCCAAGTAGAGACTAGGTTGCCCCTAAGAGACCAGGCAGTCGGGGGCACACAGGATAACTCAGGCTTTAGAAGGAAGTGGAAAAGGGGTCTTAGGGTGCTGCGGGGGAGACCAGCCGAGGGGCCTTGGAGTAGGACCCAATTGAGTGGGGCAGAGGCCTGGAAAGGCCTGCGGTCCCCAAGAACCAAGGCTACGAGCTCTGAGGGATGCCCCGCGTGCGCTGGGGCCCCCAGGCCTGAGCCATCTCATCCAGGCAGGCCCCTTACCTTGGAGTCACTCTCTCAAGCCGGGTGGGCCTCACATACTCTTCATCCTCCAGGCTGCGAACTTCCCCACTGCTGCGGGCTCAGTGGCTGACTGCGCTTGCGCGCTGCGCAGTAGCTGCGGGGGGTCGTTTTCTGGCGCCCATGGAGGGACTGGGTGGAGAGGCCGCGTTAGCCCTGGGACTTATTTCACCCGGGAAGCCTGAGCCGCAGGCCCTGGGCTGGGCGTTGCGTCCACCCCAACCCAAGAGCTGCCCAGCCTTCCTCCGCCTCCCTCTTCTCCACCTGATGATGGCTGTCATGGCTCTCCACCTCATGCACAGAGAGACCACGGGCTTGACGACGTGGCAAATGAGAGGTATGGCTGCTGAAAGCCTTCTCAAGAGGTCTGTTACCTTCCCAATCTTTGTGAGAATTTAGGGCCTCCACTTGGTCCTTTCTCCTCCACCTGGAAACTCCTCCGCAACCTTTGAGACTCACTTCGAATGTGGTATTCCTGAGAAACCTTCTTTCACTACCCCAGTTGTTGCTACCTTGTCTGTCAAAGCACTTGTTCTACTGTATTGTAATGATTCGTTAGCACATTCCTTCATTTATTTATTTAATTTCTATTTCTGAGAAAAGGTCTCCGTATGTAGCCCAGGCTGATTTCGAACTCACAATCCTCCTGCCTCAGCCTCCCAAATGCTGAGGTTACAGCAGTGCACCACCATGCCCACCTAGTACATCGCTTTAAAATAATGTCTTCGGCCTTTCCACAAGTCACTACTGTGTTTCAGAAATTTCACTTAAATACTATTCCATTATGAGGATGTACCATAATGTACTTATCTAATCCACACTGGATATTTAAGTTGTTTCCAACTACTACTGTTACAAACCAGTAAATCCTTGGACAAATTTCAGATTTTTGTGTAAGGATAGAGCCATGAAAGTGGGGTTATTGGATCACGTTGAATATTTTTAAATTTTGATACATACACACCACTTTCCTTTTTAAATTCGCCCCCCCCAAGACTGCAGATTGAACCCAGAGCCTTAAACATGCTAAGCAAGTACTCTACCACTTGAGTCATGGCCCCCCAAACCTATATTCTAACTTTCTTCCCAGACAGGTACCAAAAGTACCATGTTGTGTCCTCATTTTCAGGGAATGGGGGCACCTGGCTCTACCTGGCAGTTTGTGGTGTTGGATTCTTGACAGAGGAGAGCTCAATGGCTCCTAAAACATGTAATTGAAAGAGTTTTCTGGACTGGTAGAATGGTTCGAGTGGTAGAATGCCTGCCTAGCAAGTGTGAGACCCTGAGTTCAAACCTCATGTACCACCACACACACACACACAAAGAGCTTTATTACTTTGATAATGTCCATTATCCCTCTTGGCTTTTATTAAATTTTTCTCTTTATTATGGTTATTTATACACAAAACCCTCCTAGATTTTAAGTGGTAAGTCAAGACCCCACTCCAAGAATGCCAGCTATCTAAGCAAACTGAGTCCATATACAACAGGCACAATGAACACTGAATTAGCAAATTTATTTTTATGGATTTGGAATCACTGCAGAGGGTAGGGATAAAAACTTCTGTCATCATCAACCTGGTCCATAGGCTCTGGGTCAGATGAGTTTCAAGGTTACTCAACTAAAGAAAAAGAATGGAAACTAACCACTTCTTTGGTAATTTGTACTATGCCAGATTTCTCTAACTAACTTCCAACCTTTCATTGATATCTAGGGACAATAGGATTAGTGGAACAAACCAGCTCATTTTTCACTACACTGGGAAGGGAGAGAAGAAGGCATTAGAAGCACAGTACACGGGGCTGGGGATGTAGCTTAGTGGTTAAGTATTTGCTTAGCATGCACAAGGCTCTGGGTTCAATCCCCAGTTACCCCCCCCCAAAAAAAAAGTGCAGTGTACTTACAACGAATTCCCTACCTTATCTCCAACGTCAGTGTGGTCCTACCCTGGCCTCTCACTCTGATCTCATCAAAGAACACTGTCCTGCTTGCTCTGGGTTCTGTCCCACTGCTTTTGTGTTGCTTCTTTGACGACAACATGTTCCCTCCCAGTTCAAGGGCCTTTGACCATGTTGTTGTTCCCTTTGCCTAGAGGGTTCCTCTGAGGCTATGCCTATGACTGGCTTTTCATACTCCAACTGTCTCAGCTTCATTCCTCCCTAGAGAGGTCTTTAAACTGGTTCTACTCCTCTCTCCCCACCATGTAACACCCTCCCCATGACTTGTGGATAGATATTTATTTATGCATTGATTTGTTTAGGTCTGGTCCACAGGGCAGGTATCTTGTTTATTTGTATCCCTAGCACCCAGAGCCATGCCTTGCTCTCAGTAAGTGAATTAGTGATTTGGTGAATGAGTGATAGCTCTCTGCCAATGAAATATAAGCCCGGATGCTGGCCACAGCAAAAATTCCCTGGGACTGAAGCTGGGGAATTGGACAGGACAACAGGGTCCCCTCTTCCCTCATACGGTCCTAGACAAGAAGAGACAAAGAGAAAGAAGATGAGAGGACAGACAATATGTAATGTGATTCTGAGCTCCTTATTTCTTGGTCTTAGTATTTCTCTAGTTCCTAACACAGGTCCTGGGAAATGTAGGTGATCACTGTTGGTTGAATGAAAGCTCAAACTTATGTGTGTTTTTCAGAGTCCCTTTTACCTAATTATCTCCTTTGATTCTCACAAGAACCTTGAGAGATGGTATAATCACATCCCTGCTTTATAGACATGACCCTGGGAAAGAGTTAGTAAACATCTTTCACATTTTGCCAGAAGCTGCAGAATGTTATTACTTCTTATCCTTGCCCTCTGACTCTCTAATTAATCACAGTTCACGGCTCCTGAAAGAGCCCTTATCTTTTAAGTTGTGTGAGGCTCTGCTCTGAGTGAGAGGATGCTGCAGTCAGTAAGCTTCAGAGTTGGAATAGAGCTGCCCAGTGGGCCTAGCATGCTGAGGCCAGAGGCTATGCACTTTGCTTTCCAGAAAACACAGTCTCCTTAATAGGTTTCTACGCACAGGCTCTCTTCTTACAAGCAGCGCAGTAGTGGGAAGAATGCACACACCAAGTGTCAGAAGCCCTAGATCCCAGTTCTGGCTCTGGTTCTAACAAGCTTTGTAATCTTGGACAAGTCCTTCAGCCTCTGAGTCTTCTTTTTCCTCTTCTGTAAAAGCCTGTGCTCTCTCATAAAGTTAATTTCAAGACTTAATTAGATTTGGTTGTAAAAAGAATAGAAAAAAATAACTGTCCCAATGAATGATTATAGATTAAAATCTTTTCTGGGATCATTTACCTTCCCACTATGACTTGAGTCAGTGATCTTAGAATTTACTGCCTCCAGAGCCATTTGGTCTTTCCTGGAGCAAACCACAAAGCATCCCTTGTTTATCCACAAACAAAAAGTTGTAGTCATATAGCTGGAATACACACGAATACAGACAGCAGACATTGGCATATTTATATCCAAAATACCACGCTCTGGAACATATGCAGTTAGAGAGAGATCATAATTTGTCACATCCAACAACCAGGTTTTAGAATTGTAGTGTTTGTGCTGGAAAGGATCTCAGAGATTTAACTATTAATGCAATGCCTTCATTTCATAGCAGCAAGTGCAGCCCAGAGAGGACTGACCTCTTATATTCATCAGCTCCCATCCCAATTAAAAACCTATAACTAGAGACAGTCCAACGCTGATGATATTCCTGTCCTCTCGAGTACTCATGGGCAATGTCAGGTAACATCTCTCTTCCCCTTCTCACACTAGAAGCTTGTGTATTATATAGTACCAGAAATCCCACCTGCCTAGTATTGTTTGTCCTTCCCAGGTCAAACATATCAGGGTGGGAGGTGAAGGACTTCCAGCTAGAGAGGCTGCTTCATGTCCCTGTCCTTTTCACCTGCAATCCCAGATACTGCACACCTGAGGCAAGGCTAACAGCACACCTGCCTCATCATAAGATGAAGCTAATAGCTTCTACCCCGTGTTGTTCTGAGGATTAAATTTTTAATTTGAACAGTACCTGACACATGGTAAGTGTACTTTATAATAGTTGCTATTACTATTATTATTGTAATAATTCTTTCTACCCTGTCTCTTCCCAATTTTCTAAAAAGAGAAAAGTTGCTTTTCCTTTTGTCTCTAGGAAGAAGGGAAAAATCAGGGTTGTTCCTCCAAGATTTGCAAATCGTCACTGACATCTTTCTATCCCCTTTCTGCATCCTTCTTCCAGGCTCTTAGAACCCTGTTTTCTTCTTCCCCTACCCAGTGCCCTCATTTCTCCTTCTAGTTATCCAGAGCATTCCCTACAGTCTCTCCAAGAAGCCAAAACTCCAGATTACCTCTCTCAGTTCATCTCCTTTCAATACTTTTTTTTTTGGGGGGTGGCACTGGGATTTGAACTCAGGGCCTTGTGCTTGCTAGGCAGGTGCTCTATCACTTAAGCCACTCTGCCAGCCCCTCCTTTCAATACTTCTAATAGAAACTCCATAGATGATCTCATCCCTAAAGGTTATGTGGAAAGCAATCTGATTAAAACATTGTAATTCAGATTATAGTGAGGAAGGCAATTGATACCTGGCTCTCTTAATTCTTAAGAATGAAAGACGTGGGATTAGGGGAGTGGCGTAAGTGGTAGAGGACGTGGGATTAGGGGAGTGGTGTAAGTGGTAGAGGACGTGGGATTAGGGGAGTGGTGTAAGTGGTAGAGTGCCTGCCTAGCAAGCACAAGGCCCTGAGTTCAAACCCCAGTAACCCCCCATTCAAAAAAAAAAGAAAGAGAATAACTGGTAAAGTGTCAGGCAGTGTGACTAAAGAAAGTGAAAAACATCAAGTTATGTTTTGGGAAGAGACTTTGGGCTCTAGATCCCCTTCTTTCTGTTCAGTCCTACTGTTTTGCCCTTTTTGTCATCTGCTGGGGTCTGCATCCTTGCATTCTTCTGCTGTCCTCCTATATCTCTGTTAAGTTTCCAGCCTCCTTTCCTCCTCTTCCTTCTTTCACCTGCTAACTACGGGTTTTCTATATGTCTTGATCTTTTTTATTTATTTTGTTTTGAGACAGAGTCTCCATATGTAGCCCAGGCTGGCTTTGAACTCACAATCCTCCTGCCTCTACCACAATAATCTAACTGGTCTCTACAATATTTCTGTTTTTCCTCACCTCTGTATCATTGCTCTCATACCATGTCTGCCATGAAACATTCTTTTCCTTACTTAACTTGCTCAACAAATATCTACGAAGTACTGCTCTATGCCCAGGACCTTGGATACATCGATAAGTGGTTAGTCTTTTTCTGCCCTCATAGATCATAGCTTAGTGAGACATGCATTAGAACCTTTGGCAAATATTTACTGGGTGCCATTATGGGCCAGAGACTGTTCTAGGTTCTGGGGATAAACACAAAACTTTCTGCCAACAAAACTTACATTCTGATAGGAGGAAATAAGACAGTAAATGAGATTAAGTAAAAATGTAGAATGTCAATGGCAACAATGGCTATGAAGAAAAATAAAGCATGGAATGAAGCCAAAGAATGTTTGGGGGGAAGGGTTGCAATTTTTGAAAGGGCAAGTCAAGAGGGCCTGAGAAGGTGATATTTGAGTCAAGACCTGAAACAAATAAGGAGACAGGTTATAGGCACATCTGGCAGAGTCCATTACAGTTAGAGAGATGAGAAAATACAAAGGCCCTGGAGCAGGAGTATGCCTGGCATTTGTAGTGTTGTAGGACTCCAGGGAAGGCCAGAGTAAGACAGGATTATGACATAAGGTCAATGTGGGACCTTACAGGCCATTAGAAGGACTTCAGCTCGTACTCTGAACAGGATGGGGAGTGACAAAGTAGGATGTGCTTAGCTACTACATTGGGAATAGACTACAGGGGGATAACGGAAACAGGGAGCCCGCCTGGGAGGCTACTGTGACAGGCAGGAAGACAGGTGGTTGGACAAGGTTGGGAGCAGGATTTGCTGGCAGACTGGATATGGGGTGAGAATAGAAGAGTCAAGGATGATGCTGAAGTTTCTGACTTGAGTGAATGGAGATGTAATTGCCATGTTCTGACATGGGAGGGCTGCAGAAAGGGGAGGTTCAGGATGGGGTGATGATGAGGAGCTCAGGTTTGGACTTATGAAGCTTGAGATGCTTACCTTTCAGGAAGGACACCAGGCTGACATTTGGGTGTATGAGTTTGGAATCCCAGTAAGAGTCATCTAATCTGTAGTTGACATTTATATGTCATCTTTTAAAAATAAATTTCAAACAAATACAAAAATAGGAGAACAGGCCAATGATTCCCCATGCACCCAACATCCAACTTCAACAACCATTGAGTTCTATTGTTACTTGATAGTACTTAAAAACTAGAGACTAGATGATAGCTCCATGGAAGTGAAGCCAGAGAGATAAAAGAAGAGGTGACCCAGTCCTGGGCTAATCCAGCATTAAAAGACTGAGGAGATGATGAACTGATTAAAAAGAAGTAGTCAGTGAAACAGGAAGAAATTCAGATAATGGTATCCTGGAAGTCAGGTGAAGAAGCAAATAATCCTCAAATAACCATGGAAGTACAGAGTGGTAAGTGCTAAGAAAGAAAAAGCAGTATATACATCAACTGTGTAACTTGATGCCTGACCCCTTGGGGGCTAGGGGAGGCCTCCATGAGGTGGAGACATGTAAACTGCAACCCCTTGTTATTTTCTTTATCACCAGTTAAAATTCTGCCTCCTCCATCCTCCTTCTACTCTGACAACCAGCTCCTCCTCTCTGGAATGGCTTCATTGAGGACTCTGTACCACCCACTAGTGGGGTGCTCGAGACCCAGCATGAGAAAGACAGGAGCTTCAGGGAGCATCCTCTTTAGTGAGGAGAGGGACAATGTGATCACTGCTTTGATTGGATAAGCACAGTAGGCCTTGGGGAGAACAGGAACAGAGCCATTCCCAGCCTGGGGAAGTCAGGGAAGGCTTCCTGGAGGTGACATCTAAGAGGGAAATGGAGTAGAAGCTGGACTTCCAGGTTGCCTTTACAAGTCCCAGTAGCTTGGCTTGGCCCTCTCAAATGTTAGCTCTTTCCCACCTGCTTAGATTCCAAATTGTGTCTGAGGTCTGTAGTGCTGCTTAAATCCTGATCTCAGTGCTGGGCTCAGTTTTCTTTTCTCCCAGTGTGAAGTTTTCCAGCCTGGATTTCTAACCTGGACCCCCTGCACCTTCTTCTTCCAGAAGCCCTCTGGAAGTTGCACTGACCTGTCCTCCTGGGGACATCCAGGGCTTCCTATCACCATCATGCCTTTGGGACTAGGAGCAGCCTAATGACTCACTTTAAGGAAGTGCAGAACAGGCAGTGTGGGCGTTCAGATAAAGCAGTAACAAAGGACTGCAGAAGAAATCTCTTGCAATCATGAGAGTCAGGAGTGGAGGAACCATGTGCATCTTGTTGGCCACCAATCCCCAGCTAGGCTAGTAGGAGTCATGGCTGGGATTAAGTGTTGAGTAAATGTTGAATGAATAGTTGTTACAAGACCACAGTTCCATAAAGGGCACCAGCCCTAGAATGGCCTTCTAACGTCCTCAGAAAACTCCTAGCTCCTATCCAGTTGCAGCATGAGTGCCCTCAGGCCTGGCATTCAAGAGGGCTCTTTGCAAAATTTCCAGAGGGTCACTTGATTGAGAAACAAGTACAAGCGGCTGGATTTGCTGCCAGGCTTTTCTTACATAGATTCCCAAGGAGAGGCAACTGCTGGTGTTCCCACCGCAGCGCCCTCGGCTTCCGGAGGCGGCACGTTCAGCAGCCAGACATCCAGTGAGCCTTGTCATCCATGCACTCCAACATCCCTTTCCCTCCCCGCCTTCTGGCTTCCCACCCGGTGTCGGGACAGGCACGTGCCAGCGTCTGCGCCCCCTCCCGGGCAATTGGGGTTGCTCACCGCGGGCTGCCCAGGCAGGGAAATCCCCGAGGAAGCCATTGTTGTCATGTCCCCTGTTGTCGTCATCTGCTGAGGCGTGCCAAGGAGCCAGTTTCCCGCGTAGGCCCCGCGGTTTCTCCGCATTCTCGAGCTCACTTTCTCCAGCAGCTACGGACGAGGCTAACGCACCGAGCTTTGGAATACGTGGTGGTCCCTCGTCATCCCAGCTCCAGGGCTCTCAGAATTAGGGAAGCCCCAGGCTGGGTGGCTGGCAAGCTTCAAAAACCGACGGCGCGAGGCGAGGCGAGACACGGGCCCTGGTATCAGCCGAGCAGGAACATGCATTTTACCCTGACTCTGACGTGGGCCAACAAGGTGACCTTGGCCGGTGCGTTCCCCTCTCGCTGCCTCGGTTTGTCCTCCTGTGACCCGAACAGAAAGCTGAGTCCCCTCCATCCCCAGGCCCCTAGGGGAAGGTGGAGGGAGAACCCCCCCTTGCCAGGTTCACTTGCCCCGCGTGGGCTTTGGCCGAGCTTTGTTTGGCGGGGCAGGGGGAAAGGGGGAGCGTGCGGCACCAGCGCAGAGGGCTGGCTTGTAGTCCCAGCGCGGCGTGGGCGGGGCGCGCAGACCCTTGGTTCTCTTTTTCTGCCGGGTTCCACCGATGCCTTCGCACTCGTCACTCGCAAACCTTGGCGCAAGTCGAGCTGTACTCTTCCCCCACCGGAACAGCCAGCCCGGCTGCCCATCTTGCTTAATTCGTTTTAAGCCTCTCCTCCTCCGCGAAGATCTCCCGGATTAACCCCATCACTTCCAGCCACTCTTAAGTGGCACGTGCTCCAGGGTTTTTTGGTTTTGATGATTTTTTTTTTTTGGAAGTGCACACATGGCCTCGTTGTTTGGAATAACCATGTCGAGAGCAGGTGTCTGTCCCCTGGACCCCTAAATTCACAACGCTCCGTATGTTTTGCAGGATGCGGTTGATGGATTTCTTGCCAGGCGTGGCTCACTAACCACTCCCACCCTCCCGTTTTCCCATCCCTGCTCATTCTTTCCCCTCCTCCTACGGACCCTCCTCTTCACAGACTGTCACAGCTTAGAATGCACAATCCACTTCTCACCCCCTTTTCATTCCACAGTTGTGGCAAGTGCGAGGGACAGACAGCCCTGAGCACTTGAAGCTTCGACTCCAGCCTTGGCCACCGACTTTGCTGTAAGTCACTCCTTCCCCTGGGCTTTAGTTTCCCCCAAATAAGATAATGCCCCGGAAGGTGCTACACGTATGGAGGTTAAGGGCTCACCTACTGACCAAAGTTTCCCTCCTTAAAC
Source organism: Castor canadensis (assembly GCF_047511655.1). Taxonomy (NCBI): domain Eukaryota; kingdom Metazoa; phylum Chordata; class Mammalia; order Rodentia; family Castoridae; genus Castor; species Castor canadensis. The sequence continues at coordinate 23,090,200 of NC_133397.1, read as the reverse complement.
AGTGGCTTGTGACCCCAGAGAGGTGGCAACGCTCCTTTTGCTGCTCCAGCCGCTCTGGGAGAGGACCATGACCCACACTCCGAGCAGTAGCCAGTACGGCGCCCAGACCTGACCCGGGAGGGAAAGAGGATGGGTTCCAGTTTGGGCCCTTTATTCAAGGGCTGCGTGACCTCAGACGCTTCTTCGGCGACTCAGTTTACTCCTCCGAAAAGTAGGAATAACAATGAATTGAAGGAGAGCAGGAAGCTTTTTGTCACCCAAGGCCCTTATGTAAAAACAAATGATAATTAGCGGTACCGGGCTTGGTAGCAGATTTTGCTCATGAATTCCTACCCCAGAGCCTCCACAGTGGGGTTTCTGGCTGGAGACCTTGGAGTTCTTCGGAAAGTGTCACCGCCCACCCCACATTCTTTCTGATTCTTTCGGGATAGGCTTGGCACCTGTTTCTGCCTCCGCGTGGGGCCAGAGCCACAAGGTGATTGGGTGGCGGGGCGAAAGTTGGTCTTAGGAAGGTGCCCAGGTTTGAGGAGCAAGGTTTGGAGCCAGTGGGCGGGGCTTGGGGCGGGGACGGGGCTGGTTTGCCGAAGGGGAGGGGCTGTAGAGATGGAGCCTGGTCTAGAACCTGGTGGCCGGGCGCTCTTGCCGTCCCCACCGAGCTCTGGCGCGGGGGCGGGGCCCCGAGGGCGGGTCTTAGGCGTGGGAGAGAGACCGGGGAGCCTGGAGGCGGGGCTTGGGGAGCTCGCTCCACGCGGGGCGGGGCTCCAGCGACCGCGGGATCTGCGGTTCGGACTCCGCGCGCCACAGTCGCCGCAGTTCCCTCCACTCTGGTGGCCCCGCGGCCCTGCAGGGAGTCCGGGGGTCCGCGGGCCGCTCGGACCTGTCGCGGGAGCCGGCCCCGCCTTTCCTTTCCCTCCCTCGGTGGGGCCTGGACGGCCGGGACAGCGGGGACATGGAACCTTCTCCCGCCGCCGGGGGGTCGGAGACCACTCGCTTGGTGAGCCCCCGGGACCGTGGCGGCGCCGGCAGCGGCCTGCGTTTGAAGAGGTAGGACAGACCTGGGCTGGCCCTCAGCCCAGGATCGCCACCCTCCTGCCATCCGCCCATTTCGTTGTCTCCCTGAGCACTGGTCCAGCCGGCCGCCCCAGCGCCCCGCGTCTCCCTCGGCTTCGCGGGCCCAGCTTCTTACCCACTGACCGCGCAGCCCCCGGCCCCAGCCCTCCAGCCCCGACACCCGCCCTCCGCAACCCCGTTTTCTCCCGGTCCAGCGAAGCCGATCCCCGGCCCGCGTCCCAAGCCTCCGGACCCCTCCGCCGTCTCCACCGCGTCCGACTTCCCTGGGAGCGGCTGTCGCTCCGTCGGACCAGAGCTCGCGCCAGGTGCGGCGATGTCCGCATTGCCCCGGGCTCTGGCGGCGGGAGCAGCTCGCCACCCAGGCCCCGGACCCTTTTCTCCGCACGCCCGGCCTCGGGGCGCTCCCTCCAGCCGCGGCCAGTTGTGGGCACCGGGCTCCTATGAGGCGGGCGGCGGCGGGCCAGCGAGGGGGCGGCATGGAAGGAGCAGGAGCAGGTGCGGTCTGGGCGGCGGGGGTATTCCAGGCTCCGCACAGACGGGGCCGGGGGCGGCGAGGTGTGAAATGAGGCGCGCCGAGCGGCTGGGACAGCGGGCCGGGGGCGGTCGGAGAACCGCCTCCGCAGCCTGCGGGCCTCCCGCGCCCCGCGTCCGCCGGATCCCGCCGCCCTGCCCCTCGGTGCGGCCACACCAGGCCCTCCCTGGCCACCTCCGCTGGCCATTTTGTCTGTTAGCTGACTGTCCGTTTGTTTCCGGAATTTCTTAGGGTCTCTGGGTTTTCTCTTTCTCCATCTCTTTCTGCCTCTCTCCCAGTCCCTCTCCTTTTGTCTCTGGTGTGCTTCCAGCTCTTTCTTTGAGAGGGGGCTTTAAACCTGAGTGGGTGAGGGAGCGGGAGAGCTGAAGGAGAGAAGGCTCCTTCCTGCAGGGGACTGCAGAGGTGGGCAGCTATGGGGACTCCAGCTGTGGCCCTGACATCTCTTCGCATATCCTTTTGACTTGGCATCAACCCTATCTCCCTTGACCCCCGCACCCATCTCCATCATCCCTCTCCTTTATTCCATATTGTTTGCCGTTTGCTGGGGCTTTCCAAGGGCCAGGGAAAATAAACAGCTTCCCCCTTCAACAGAATATAGCCACATACCCCCACCCCACCCCAACAGTAAGACCTCTTTAGTGCCAGATTCATGCAGAACAAAAGGGAGCAGCTTGTTGATGGGTGGCTACCTTGATGACTGGTTGTGCTGTGCCTTACAAGGCCAGAGAAGGCATCTTGCCCACTACACCAAAGCCACCCAGGCTCTGCTCTTCAGACCGCATCTCCATCTCCCGGCCCATTTTCATTCTCATATGACCATTAGTCACCAAATCCTGCAGGATTTTCCAGAGGCTCACCCTACTTACCTGCCCCTCCTCTACCACTGTGCCTGGCAGAGCCTCAGTCCGGGTCTGTCCTAGACCTATCCACATCATCTCCTCTCACCATCCCAACAGCAAGGTCATCTCAGCTTGAAGTTATTTGCTCTGACAATCAAGGCATCTCCCTCTGTGTTGTGTGAGCCTTTCACTTTCCTCCTCAGCTTTTCCCTGGCATCTCACACTTAAACTCCAAGCTGCAAACCTTGCAGCTTGCACATGCCCAAAGTACCTTCTCCACCTAGGACTCAGGTCTTCCTCTGTGAAGTCCTCCCCTCCCCCATTAGAGTTGGCCACTCTCTGTCCTGTGCCCCAAAGTGATTTATTCATACCCTCCAGCACAGCCTCTCCCTGGTAGAAGTCATTTGTTACTCCCCTAGACTGGGCTTCCTTGTGTGTACACTGCCTGGCATATCTCATAGAACAAGTGAAATGCACTTCAAAGCCACCCTCTTCCTATCTCCCCTAGAATCAATCACGCACGCCTAGATTCTCAGTCTTAGAAGAGGCTTTGACATTCGAGAAATGGATCTACCTCCCAGCACTTGAATTTTCCCTACAAGCACCCCCCACCATGTCCCCACCTTCCTCAAACCTTAGTTCATTTACTTGGTGAAGCTTTCTTCAGCCAGAAGATCTCAACCCCCTCCCCAACTTTACTGCTGTGATCACGTTTCTATCTGGAGCCATCGTTTTTCCCTCATGGGTATTCTTGTCATAGCTCTTTAATTATTTAGGATTGCATTTTCTGGTTAGGTCCTTTATTCTCTGGAAGGTTCTGTCCTTGCTGGGGTTTAGGATGGGCAATGGTGGTGGTTAGAATTGGGCAAGAGTGAACCTAAAACTCAATCAGCCTCTGACAGCCCTATTTATTTGTCAAGAGAGACTTATGGCACCATGCAGTTAAGGGGACTTCCACCCGGTGCTTGGGGTCAGACTGAGGTACAGTTAATGTGTGGAAGATTCCAGTTCAGTCCTCCTGCTGCTATCATCCCCAGCCATAGCAGGCTGTATCCCCTCCTCCCATGACAACCCAGCTCTGGAATCAGGCCATCACTTTTCTGAGATGGAAATATCAGACTTTTGGGATCCTAACATTCCACTGCCCATTTTTTTTTCAAGACAGGGTATCACTATATATTCCATGCTGGCCTCAAACTCGAAATCCTCCTGCCTTGACCTCCCAAGTACTGGTATTATAGGCATGGGCCATCGCACCTGGCTCCATTCCCCTCTCCAAGCGTGACAACTTGGGCTGAGTGTCCACAGAGGGACAAGGCAGAGTCTAGGAATGGTGTCCTAGGGAAGAAGACTGGGAAGTGCATTAAAGCCAGATTCTCATGTTGAGTCCTGCTCTACACTTTCACCCCAGCTTCCCTTCCTGTTGCCTTTGCCTGACATGTTCACTTGTCTGTCAAAGTCCTTCCCATTCTTTAAGGCCCTTCTCATGTAACCTCCTGCAGCCATTCCCGGATTTCCTCATTAGAACTCATGTGAGAGTACTGTTCCACTGTTCCAGCAGCAATGTCTCCTTTCTGCTGTAGTATCATGAAATTTAGGGACAAACTTGTCTTGTTCACCAAGAGCTGCTAGAGATCAGAAAGGATGTCCTGCACATTGTGTATTCCTGTGGTGCCTATCATGGTGCATTAATTTGGTTGGAATCTAGTCTCAGCTGTACCAGCTGTATGGTGCCTATAAGTTCTTTGCCTCTCTGGGCCTTACACTTCTCTTTCATTTATTAAGCTGTTAACCTAGACTGCTGTAAAGTTCCTTCCAGCTGTAAAATTCTGTGGCTGTGTGTACGAAAGGAAGAAAAAGGGAGAATGGGATCTAAACTGTTCTTTTGGCCCCCACCTGCCCACAAGGCTCCTGGCTTGACTGAACCAAGGGCGGGAGCAAGAGATGACCTCATCTGCTGAGGCCAGCACAGGGGACTGAGGACCTGGGAGCAAGCAGGTCAGATTGTAGACTAGGTCCCAGGTTGAAGAAGTTGCTTGCCTTAGTCTGTTCACAGAGCCCTCAGAGCACCATCCGGAGGAGCCCAAGCCTGAGGGAATGACCTCCCATCACTGCCACAGGGACCCCATGCCACAGCCAGGTCTCACCCCTGAGAGGCTGCAGGCACGGAGGCAGCTGTATGCAGCCTGTGCTGTGTGCTTTGTCTTCATGACAGGGGAGGTGGTTGGTAAGTTGGGGAATAGCCCTTCAGCCTCACGCTCTTGACAACCTGTCTAGGCCACTCTTCAGCCAAGAGTGTTGGGTTCCTGGATGGAGAGGCAGAGAAGCAGGTAGTTGGGAGGGGGTGTTGGGTGCCCAGGACTCATGGATCAGGGGACAGCAAGGACAGAACACCAAGGGGAATCCAGGGAGAGCCAGCATGGAGCTGGTGGGCCAGGGCTGACCTCTTCCTGTTAATGGGTTCTTGTTATTAAGATAAATTATGTCATTGTAGAAAAGCTAGTAAGTGTGAATGAGTAAAAAGAAGATTACTACTTGTAATCCCACCACAGTTCTCATTTTGGTGTATTTTCCCAAAATTATTTTCCATGCCTGTATCACACACTACATGATACTTCCTAAGGGGAACCAGACCGTGCCTCATTTTGCCTTGCAGGTGGGTATTTGGCACACAGCCTGGCCATTATGACCGATGCAGCCCACTTGCTAGCAGATGTGGGCAGCATGTTGGGCAGCCTGTTCTCCCTTTGGCTCTCTACCCGGCCAGCCACCCGCACCATGACCTTTGGCTGGCACCGCTCAGGTAAGGGACCTGCATGGCCCAGCCCCCTTCAGACTTACCAAGGTACCTCTCACAGTCCTGAGCAGGGCTCTGACAGCTTGTCTCCCCTTGCAGAGACTCTGGGGGCTTTGGCCTCTGTGGTCTCCCTCTGGATGGTCACTGGCATCCTCCTGTACCTGGCCTTCATCCGCCTGCTGCACAGCGACTACCACATCGAGGGGGGTGCCATGCTGCTGACCGCCAGCATCGCAGTCTGTGCCAATTTGCTGTATGTTCCAATATGGAGCAGATGCCCTGTGGGGTTTAGGATGAGGGGTCTCTTTCCAGACACACACACACACATACACACACACACAGGACTCCACTGTCTGTATCACTGCGAAGGGGCTGGCAGAGACCTACAAATCAGTCAGCAGACATTTGTTAAGGGCCTACCATATACTGGCCCCCTTGGGGGCCTTCATCAGTATGATCTCGATTAAGCCTCACAGCCACCACTATGAGGTAGGTAGTAGTATTCCTAGTTTACTGTTAATGTAAGAAATCCTGGCAGGGGACCTGGTGACTTGCCTGATTCACATAGCTAATTAAATAGCAGGGCCAGGATCTGAATCCATCTCTGCACCAAGTTCAGTATTCTTTCCCCAGGCCACACCATTTGTCTCTCTTGGGCAATGCCGTTTTCTTCCTGGACTGGGAAATAGGTGGATGTGGGTACTGGGGAGGTGAGAGGAAGCCAGGAGCAGACTTAGCTGAACTGCTTTGCTTTCCCCTCAGAATGGTCTTTGTGCTGCACCAGGCTGGGCCCTCCCACAGCCATGGGTCTAGGGGGGCAGAGTATGCACCGCTGGAGGAGGGGTCTGGGGACTCTCTACCACTGGGGAATACCAGCGTCCAGGCGGCCTTTGTGCATGTGCTGGGGGATCTCCTGCAGAGCCTTGGGGTCCTGGCTGCCTCTGTCCTCATCTACTTCAAGGTATCAGCAGCAGCCTGTCCCAGCCTTCCTCCCCATCCGTGTCCCAGCCCCTTCCTCCTGAGATCCTCAGCCTCCTTCCCCATAACTCCCACCTCCCCAGTCCTCTTCCACTCCTGGTCATATTCCTTTTTCCTTCCCCAGGATTCTTAGGGTCCTCTCAGTTCTTGTTTGTCAGGATGTCCCTAGATCTTACTCTGAAAGGTCTCTGGTTCCTGGGCTGAGGGGTCTCCTTTTCTATAGCCTCAGTATAAGGCAGCTGACCCCATCAGCACCTTCCTCTTCTCCATCTGTGCCCTTGGATCTACAGCCCCAACCCTCCGAGATGTTCTTCGAATTCTCATGGAAGGTAAGTCTGATACCACTGATCACACCCTTGGGGCTCTCTGGGACCTCACCCCAGCGCTGGGCCACCCTCTTCTCTGAAGAGGGCTGGGTCATAGGACCTGTTGCCAGAAGGATAATTGAGGCATAGGGTAGACCATGGGGGTCAATAGGGTGGGCAGGTACAGGATGGGGAGATTGGAGTCTGGCAGGGCTGCCTCTGGCATGAGCACTTCAGCAATAACACATGCTGGATCCTGGTCGTAGGTACCCCCCGCAGTGTGGGGTTTGAACCTGTACGGGATACACTGCTGTCAGTGCCGGGAGTCCGGGCAACCCATGAGCTGCACCTGTGGGCCCTGACGCTCACTTACCATGTTGCCTCTGCACACTTGGCCATTGGTGAGTACATACTGGCCCCAACCAGCAACTTCCCAGTCATCCCCTCACCACAACATGTGAATTACTGAGATTTTTTTTTTTTTTGAGACAGGGTCTTTCTAGGTAGCTCAGGCCTGAAACTCACAATCCTCCTGCCTAAGCCTCCTGAGTGCTGGGATTGCAGGCATGCACCACCACACTCGGCTGTTTTGGTTTTTTTTTAATCTCTCTCTCTCTCTCTCTCTCTCTCTCTCTCTCTCTCTCTCTCTCACACACACACACACACACACACACACACACACACACTGGGGACAACAAGGCCTTGAGGGAGGTTTCATCCTCTCTGAAGTAGCATAGGGAACCAGCAACTTTTAAAAGATCACTAGTAGTTAGATGTCTGATGATGGGACATAGTTAGGTAACTTATGGCACCTCCACTCAGTGGGGTATCACAGAGCTATTTAAAATGATGATTATGAAGTCTGTGTGGCAACAAGGGGAAATATTTATGGTATAATGCTGAGAAAAAAAGCTGAACATAAAATTATATCTACATTATGATTCAACTATTACAAATATATATGGTGACTCATGAGCTGACAAAGGATTTTTTAGTTTCTTCCAGATGCAAGAAGCAATCAGAGGCATGCAATTTGAATGCCAAAAATATCATAACTTGTGGGGATATTTGATGGTAATGCTAGAGGGATGATGGGGCAGAAAATTTGACATCTGGATTGTCCTGGAAAGCTGGGTAGTATGGCTGCTAGTACATCGAGCTGCATGTTGATGCTCAGAGGCAGAAGAGAATAGAGACTGGGAACAGTGCAGTGTGTTAGCTTGGCTCATTAGGGGTGAGTCTCTCTGACATTTCCTTTAGCAATTTTACGCTGTTCATACGATACAGAAAAAAAAAAGTGAGCACTCCATTCATGCCTAGCTTTGAGGCTATGCATCCCCTTATCACAGTCCCTGCCTGTGCCTGACTCCCTGGGGACTGAGGCTGCCTCTTATCACTTTCCCACAGACTCCACAGCTGACCCTGAAGCTGTACTGGCTGAAGCCTCATCCCGGCTCTACTCCCGGTTTGGATTCTCCAGCTGTACCCTGCAGGTTGAGCAGTACCAGCCCGAGATGGACCAGTGCCTGCGCTGCCAGGAGCTCCCCCAAGCCTGAGCCACAGCCCTGCCCTCACCCCACTGCCAGGCCCAGGCTCAGCCCTGAACTATCAGCACCTGCCTCCCTGATCACAGAGAAGGAACTGAACTGGGCCCATACCCCTCCTCCCTCTTCCACCTGCCAAATGCCCCAGCCCCAGCCCCAGTGGGCAAGACCGAAGTGTGTGGGGGAGTGGGGCAGGAGTCAAAGTAAATAGCTGTGAGCAGTTCAGGGGCATGGGGTATGTGGAAGCCCCTCGGTCCTTGAGTTGAGCAAGTCCTTTCTGTGCAATCCGTGTCTCAGTGTGACAGACTGGCTGGCTGGCTGACTGGCTGGGGGCATCTGCCTGTCTGTGTGCTGCTGGTGTGCCTATGCCTGGGGAGGTCAGCAGGGGCCCCCTCCCCACATGGCCTCGCTCTATGCAGGGGCCCCAAGCCTGCACTTTGTCCATGTGTCCTAGCCCTGTGGTTTTGCTCTGTGTGTGTGTGTGTGTGTGTGTGTTTCTTGGTGCTGTGGCCTTTGTGTCTCTGCCTGTGTGGCTGTGCTATGGTCTTTATGAGTCTGCTCCATCCATGTGTCCGTTCGGAAGTCTGTCTGTTCATCCCTCTGTTGGTGCTGTGCCCTCGGCTATCCCAGGGAGAGGGAGGACTCTGCTCCACCAATAAACTTGTGTCTAACTGCATCTCTCGGTCTATGTGACTCCTCAGGTGGTCATTTGGGACCAACAGAGTCCCTCAACTAGAGTGACCTCTCACAGCGTCCCTTCCCTTCCCAGCCCTCCATTCTTCCTATCCACAGATCCCTTATCAGATAGAAGCCTCTTGCCTCTTCTCCCCCTATTTCACAGCATGGTCTAGCCTGGGTCCTCGGTTCAGGGAGAGTCCCCATGTGCCCAGGCTTGGTTGCAGGAGAAAGCTGGAAGGCAAGTGGCTAAAGGCTCCTATGGAGCCATTCACACTGAAAGGCTCTAGCAGGCCAGGACATCCTTCTGCTGATTGGAGGGAAGCTGGGTCTCTTTGAGGGAGTAGGTTTGGTCCTCACACTATGTAAGGTGCCGCGTGGGAGGGGGCAGCCCTGAGTCCAGATGTAGGTTGTATGTGAATACAAACAGCTTCTTTTACATTTAATCCCCTTTGTCTTAAAAATCATATATTTGAGGGCTCGTAGAGTACCTCAAGTGGTAGAGTGCCTGCCTAGTCAGTGGGAGGCCCTAAATTCAAACCCCAGTACTGTATATATATATATATATATATATATATATATATATATATAAAGATTTGGTCTTACAAACCAGTATTTTAATGAGACTGTTGATTTATTTTTATTTTTTTGAGACAGGGCCTCACATTGGCCATGTAACTGAGGCTGGCCTTGAACTCTCAGATTACAGATGTGTGCTACCACACTGGTTTATCTCCGTTATTTATTTATTAGAGACATAGTCTCGATATGTAACCAGGCTGGCCTGGAACACATCTCCTGAGGACTGGGATTATGGGTCTTTACCACCATGCCCACTTGACTGTCTTTTTAAAAAGCAAACTCTTGCGTTTTGATGTTAGACCCAGTGCTTTGGATCAGCAGTTTACTAGCTGTCCCTCCCTGGGTTGATATGATTCCAGCCCAAAGCAAAGAAATTGGGTATTTTCAGTAGCCCTTGTTTGTTTCTGTGAGGCTTTCTTCCCATAATGGAAATATCTTTATTATAAAATTTTTTTTGAGGCATTGGGGCTTGAACTCAGGGCCTTCACCCTAAGCCACTCCTCCAGTACTATTTTTGTGAGGGTTTTTCAAGATAAGGTCTCACAGAACTATTTGCCCAGGCTGGCTTTGAACCTTGATCCTCCTGATCTCTGCCTCCTGAGTAGCTAGGATTACAGGCATGAGCAACCGGCACCTGGCTAAAATTATTTTTATTATAAAAACAATATATGCTTGTTTTAAGGATTCAACAAAGAAGTATATAAAGTAGAAAGTGAGTGTTTTCCCCCCCTTACTCCCAGAAGTAACTGCTAATCACAGTGTCGGATCTGTCCATCCACCTTTTTGTGTACATACCAACACGTCTCAATAACAAAAACAGGATTATTTTATAGGAGAAATAGCATAGGTTGCTTTCATGACCATAATGCACCCTGGACACATCATTTCATGACAATACACATGACTTTCATGACATTTTTAAGATGAGGCTTTTGGACTCATTGACAATAGGCTCCCTCACTGATGTCCAGCTGGGAGCCTGGCCAGGCTGAGCCCTTGGCGGATGGTGTGGTGGCCGGCTCTGGAGTGCAGGGCTGGGGTCCACCCACTCGGGCAGGCAGCGGGAGGCTGTCCCAGCTGCTCTCCATGCTTTGCTAGTTTCTGACACATTCTCATTTTATGTCTCATTGATTACAGTCCCTAGGCGACAGGGTGGGGGGTGGGGAAGAGTAGGGAAATAGGAAAGGCGGGGGAGAAGAGGTCAAGATGATCACCCTGTGAAAGCTTCCAGTATCCCAGATGCCCAATTCAGGGGAGGGAACCAAACATTCAGGACAGAAAGAACCCATGTGTCCAGTCTGTCTACTGTTCTACATGCTATAAGATGAAGAAGAGGAAACTGAGGTTCATGGAGAAAAAGGCTTACCAAGGTCACCTGGCCAGGCATGGGGCAGGAACAGGAACCAGTCTGCCATCCCACCCCAGACCCCTGGAAGCACTTGCCCAGGTGAGTTTCTGCAACCATTCTCAGCTCCCCAGCCACCTGCTACGCTGGTCCTCCCAGTCCTGGGACTCTGGGGTCAGGCTCCTCTGTTCCGCTGCTGTCTTTTGCTAATTCTGGTCACTGTTAGTCTCCCCACCCTTCAGCTTTCCTAACAGTAGTACAGGATTACACAACACTGCATGTGAATGTGCCTGTATCTGGAGGGCACCTACAAAAACAGCTTTGGGGTCAAACCCATAATGCAAGGAAAGATTTCAGGGGAACAGGGTGGTCCAGCACCCTGTCCCAACCAACATTTATTGTGCATACACTTTGTGCAAGGTGCTGTGAGGGAGGTAGCAGTACTGGCACCTTACAGATGGAGATACTGCCCATGGTCATGCAAACACGCACCCGCTGTCACAGAGTTGAGACTCAAAGAGTTGAGAAGTCCCTGGCCCTTTTTCCTGGTCATTCCCTCTTTCCCACCCTCCTTCAGGTATGATTTGTCAGGAACAGGGAAGGATGGAAGGACCAGGAAGCCAGACTCAGGAGCATTTTCCCTGATTCATTGGCACTCCCTCCCAGGAACCCAGGAAACCCTTATCTGGAGCTGCCTTCCTCCTCCCTATTATCCCCAACCCACATCCTCCACTGGCTTATCTAGAAGTACCTCCCTCTGTGAGCAATTCCCTGGTGATAAAGTATATGGGGCGGGGGGGAGAGGTGAGCCGAAGGGGCTGGGTGAGAGGAGGTGGGAGGGAGAGCAAGGCAAGAGGAGGACCCATCCATCAGAGCCCTGGCAGCTCTTTACACAGCTGACTGACTGGGGAGGAGGGTGAGGGCATCATAAGTCAGAGAGGGTAGTGGGAGCAATGATGAAGTGGAAAGAAGGAGAGAAGAGATTGTCTTGCTGAAAGCATAGTTGGAAGTCTTCAAAAGAGAGACTGGAGACCATGGGGCCAGATGGAACAGCCAGATCTGGAGGGTTTGGACCCAGAGGCTTGTGCTGTAGAGACTGGAGCCCAGACATCTGGGCAGAGAGGCAGGCCCTGCCCTCCTCACTGAGCTGCTCACCTTGGGGAGCCCCAGACAAGGCTACACTGTGTCTGAGAGGCACAGGCCAGAGACCCGGCAGAGCAGGAGCAGCCTGTCTGGGCTCAGGAGGAAGTACAGGATGGTTAATAAAGCAGTCAGTGGCCACCTCCCACATTCCCAGGGACCTCCGTGCACACTAATGTGCAGAGGGCGCTGTGGCTGCCCTGAGCCAGACTGTTGGGGAAGCAGTGCCTCCCTGAGGCTGGCGCCACAGAAGCAGCAAAGGCACCCCGAGTATGGAAGGAATTTCAGGCTGGGAGTCAGGAGACTCCCTGCCCCTCTTCCAGGAAGATTCTTCCACTCTTCCCCCAACTGGGGGAGTTCACTGACCTTCATGTCCCTGGCCCGAGCCCATCCCATCACTCATGTCAGTATCTTCCAAGAGGTGCTGGGCATGGCCTGCTGGAGAAAAGCCTGAGGTCCCAGAAGTAGCTGTGATCACCCATGATCCCACAAAGTGGCTCGGTTTGCCAGGGCAGGCAGTGATTGGAAGGAAGGGCCCAGGTTGCCAGAGCCTGTGTCTCCCTCCTTCAGTTCCACCCTCAGGCTCTGTCTGAAGAGCAAGCAGCTCCAGGCTGGGGAAGCTCACTCACAGGACCTGACCCAAACAGCCCTAACATTCAATGCTTCCCTTTGGCCCAACCATGATGGGCCCATCAATTTTAAAAGGGTTATAACCAAAAACCTGGGGAAAATCAAAAGGGAACCAAAACCAGGAAATAAAAAGGACAGTGAAGCTTCCCCCCAAAAGAACAGGTTTCACACTCTACAATGGTGAACTTGCTTTTTCTTGACCATTAAGTACCCAGAGATCACCCCTGCTTCTTTCTACTATACTCACTTGCCAGACCAGGACTGTCCACTCAGGACTTCCGGGAAAAGCAATGACAGTGGGGAGACAGCCCTGTGGGTTGGCACTCTTCTTCAAGGAAGGTGGCTTGCCTCCCCAGCCCTGTGGCTCCCAGCTGGGTGAGCGCTCAGGGAAGCCACTGGTGAAGGAATGAATGAGGAAGGATGGTGAACAGATGGACGCAGAGCCAAAGGCCCATCTCCAGCTGTCAGATCAACACAGACTCTTTGTATTCTCTCTGTCCCCAACTCTCACCAATGGATCAACAAACCAGATTCTTAACATGCTGTCCCTACCTGTCCCTCCTCATCTGCAGAAACATTTGATGGTAACCATGCACGTGCCTCTCTAAGGCCCTCCATAGTGGCTGACAAGCCTTTCCGTGGGCCTGCCCTGGACTCTGCCTCTCCTAGCCCCAACATGGATTTGGATTTGCAAGGCCTGGCTTTCCCTGGAGCCTGCTTGGTGACTTACTCACGTTCAGTGGACTCATCACAACTTTCCCAGGCAATTTCAGGTCCCAGTCCCAGTACCTCTTTTGTCCTTGTCTCATGGGAAATGACCTCAACTTCTAAACCAGTCCCTCAGCAACCCCAGACCTGGTGTCCACCTGCCTACCACAAAACATCAGAGTGACAACTTTGTGACACCCTCACCTCAGCCTCCACTCTGGCCTATGATAGGATCCGGTTCTATATTCCTCCCTACTCCACATCTAGATGTGCGGTCTCTTGGAGGGCTTTCTTCTGAGTTCTTTTCCCACCCTTTTTGAGGTCTAGACTTCAGTCCTCTGCCCATTTCCCCCTGGCTTCCATTCTCATGAGCTGATACAAATGTAAATATTTAAAACCTCCCACTACCTCTATGTAGATGCTTCAGTCAGTAAATGAACATCCACTGTGTGTGCATCATTCCAGACACTAGTGAATGAGGTCCCTGTTCTCCTGGCACTTATGTCATTACAAGCAAACACCACGTGTTTCTCTCTTCACACCCTGCTCCATTATCAGTGAGACATCTCCACAAAACTGGCCCATAGCTCCTGAGTGTCACACCCAAACAAAACCCATCCTCCCCTGCCCATACCAGCTCTCTGGTCTGTCTTCATCTGTGCTGGCTATGATTTGGGTATAGTGTTTGGCAGGACTCACCTGCTGAAATTTAATCTCCATTGTGAAGTATTAAGAGGGTAGAGATTAGATTTAAGGTGTTTTGAGGTGGGCCTTTGAGAAGTAATTTATCAGGGTGGAACCCCCATGATTGAATCCTATTGCTTTTATAATAAACTAGAAGTTACACATATGTGTGCTACATATATTTTGCCATGTGCTGTCCCATGCCACCTTGGGCTCTGTTAGCAAGACCATCATTGGGTGCAGGCTCTTGAACCTTCGAAACTGTGAGCTTAAGTAAACCTTTCTTTATAAGGTTACCCAGCTTCAGGTATTTTGTAATAGTCATGAAAAATGGACTGAGTACTCACTCTTTTTTTTTTTGTGGGATTGGGGTTTGAACTCAAGGCTCCACAATTGCAAGGCAGGCACTCTACTGCTTGAGTTGTCCGCCTGGGCTGGCATCAAACAATCCTCCAGTTCTCAGCCTCCCAAGTAGCTAGGATTACAGGCGTGAGCCATTGTGCCTGGCTCATTCTCCCAATCTGAAGCCCCTACACAGTGGGATCATTTTTCTTTCTTCTCTCTTTACTATTTCATGACATCCATCCCTGTCTCTTAATCCAGACCTCCTTCACTTACCATCTGCATTTATTGCAACAACTGCCTCACTGATGGTGCAGTGGCTCCTTTACCCCACTTCTCTGAGTGGCTCATTCCATCCTGGCCTCATCTCTGCTCCACACTTCCTTCAGCCAATACACCCTATTAACTTTACACTGGAAGTCCAAACTTTACCCTTTCAATTTATAGCCCTCAGGCTCACTGACTTGGCCATGGTGGTAGCCAGTTAGTGATCTGACAGTTGGGGACAGGATGTAGGAGAAAAACTCCATATAGACTATTGGTTTTGAGAAGATTCTTCTCCTTCACAAGCTGGAGGGAAAATGGCTTTGCAGGGATAACAAGCAAACAGTAGGTCAGCTTCTTTCATCAGAGTGGGGTGGAGATAGACTTAAAGGGTTCATCCAAAAGCATCAAAGGAATGTTAATATTTGCAAAGCAGTTAGGACACATAGAAGTTTGGAAAAAATAAATAGATCAAATCTCTTCAGTATCGAGTATCTTGGGCTATTCTACCCAAGACCAAGAAGCTAACTTCATACAGCTAATGATAACCACATGGAACCCATGAAGTTGTTTCTTGATGGATGTGGAAAGGACTTAGGCATGGGTTTTATTAAGAAGTGTTTTTGTTCCTTGCTGATAGCTTCTTTCATTTTATTTCCCAATGTAATAAGACCTAACTTCTGGTTGTAGGGAAAATTTATTCAATTTAGAGCTGTGTTATGATTAGGGAAGCCAAAGAAAGGAGCAGGGCAGGAACACCTCCCACTACTTAGCAATTGAGAATGTGTGCAGCTGGGCAGCAAGTGCTGCTTCCCCTCGGGGACTCAGCTCCAAGGTCTGCCACAGATTCCCATATTCTCAAGTACTTGGGAAAATAATCTAACTTGTGCATATAGTTTAAGCAGGAAGACTAATGTCCTGGAAAGAAACAGGAGAGTTCTATAAATACTGTTTTCCAACCCACCAAGTCCTTCAGGAAGCTGAGGGAGAACTGGCTAGAAGTAGGCTTTGGAGAGCGCACATGAGCAGGGGCTAAAGGACAAAGCATTATCCCTACTCTTACCCTTCAAAGAGTGTCGAGTCGTGGATTAGTACTTCTGTTGGAATTGACACCCAGACACCACGGTTTGCTCTGTCACTCTCAACCGTATCACTAAGCGGGGCCAGGTGTATAGCAGACACACAATTTCCAGTCCTCTTTTATACATGAGAGTCAACCTTCTTCAGGAACCAGCTTCAACCCTGCTCCACCAGGCTTTAACTCCTACTGTTGATCTCCAAAAGCTAGTTCCACACAGAATGCATTAGCCTTGTCCTCCAGCTGCTTAGATTTGTAAGCAGGTCTCTCCTTTCTTGTTTTGGATACCTTTAAAGCCAGAAATGATCTTTCCTTTTTTAAAAGAAAGGTGGGTTTAAAGTCAAGCAGGTTTGTGGCTAGTTATCTGGAAAGTCACTCACCAACCTCTCTCAGCCACTTTGCTGAGATTTTTCAAAAAAAGTGAGGTCCTTTTCCTTTCCCATCCCTGTAACACACTAGCTATCTGGGTTAAATAGGTTTTTCCTGAATGGTGCCCAAGCAGTTTGGACCATCAGGTGTCAGTGTAAGGTAGGTTTATACCTTACAACCCAGTGCTAAAACTCAAGGACAAGCCAGGATAAAACCCAGCATTTGGGAGGCTAAGGAAAGAGGATCTTAAGTTTGAGGCCAGCCTAGGCTACACAGCCCGAACAGAGGGAAAGTTACATTATTTATCCTATACTGTCATTGCACGTGGTACTTTGTACTGAGTGTGTCAAGTCTGTTGGACCAAGAAATGAGATTCCTCAAGCTGTACACCAGCGGCTCATGCCTATAATCCTAGTGACCTGTAAGGCTGAGAAAATCAGTTAGAGACTATTCCAGGCAGATAGTTCACAAGACCCCATCTTCAAAGAAGGCAGAGCAAAATGGCCTGGAGGCGTGGCTCAAGCAGTAGAGCACCTGTTTTGCAAGTGTGAAGCCCTGAGTTCAAACCCAGTCCCACCCCAAAAAAAGATTCCTTTAATGGCACTGAAGCTCATGGGCTGGAATGGCTGCTCCACTCAGGGTGAGCCTGCAGACACATGAGCTGTACTCTACCCTACCCTAACCCAGGGCCTCCAAGACAAAGCGCCCTCTGCCTAGGGACAGCAGGAGGGCCTCCTCACAGCGATGGCAGCTGGAGAACTCCTGGGGGAGGTTCTGAGGACTTGATGGCAGCCACTGAGGGAGAGGACTAACCAGAAACAGGGGGGAGAGAAGAGCAAGGGCCTGGAGGACAACAAACCTCAGCCCGGACCTAGTGTGCAGCCTTCCTTTCATCATGACCTGAGCATTTGTCACAGCATTTGGGAAGAAGGCAAAGCTGTCAGCCAGAACTTGGAGTGCAACCTAACTGAGGTAGGCTGGAGACCAGCCAGAGGCCCAAGTGGCAACCTCTGCTAAAGCCCATGGTACTTATGAGGAAGCAGGAACTGAGGCAGTCGGCTGTTTATTAGTCAGTAGAAAAGTAACTGTACAGATCAGAGGTGGAAGAATGGAGATGGGCCCCAGTACCTGAGGCTGCTTCCCTAGAGAGCTCCAGTCCAGAGCCTGAAGCATGGTCCCCATGTGTGCATGAGCTACCTGGACGCCCCAGAGTGTCTGCTAAGTGTGCTGCCCCCGTGGGGGGCACTAGGATTCCTTTCCTAGCAGCTGGGCTGAAGCCAGGTCCTAGAAACGGCCCAGTACAGTGGCTAACAGAGCCATGCGAATGTACATGCCATTCTCAGCCTGGCGGAAGTAGGCAGCTCGGGGATCTGAGTCCACTTCCACACTGCAAGAGAAGAAAAAGAGTTACCTTGCAGCTCACAGATGGCCTGTGTGAAATTAAGGCCCCTTCCTATGGCTGACCCCACAGTAGCCTGTAATTGTGATGGAGCATTACCTTATCTCGTTGACACGGGGCATCGGGTGCATCACCACCATCTTTTTCTTGGCGCGGGTCATGATGTGGGGAGTGAGGATAAATTGACCAAAGCACTGCAAGGCAGGTAGGGTTCCCATTAATGCCGCTGGGAGGGTAACTACCAAGAATGCAACTTGGGCCGGGCGCTGGTGGCTCACGCCTATAATCCTAGCTACTCAGGAGGCAGAAATCAGGAGGATCTCAGTTTAAAGCCAGCCTGGGAATATAGTTCACAAGACCCTATCTTGAAAAAACCCATCACAAAAAAACTGGTGGAGTGGCTCAAGGTGTAGGGCCCTGAGTTCAAGCCCCAGTACTGTAAAAAAAAAAAAAGGATACAACTTGGGCTCCCCTTCACACCCACATGCAGTTATGGCAACTGAGGGGCCTGGGACTTACAGCTCATCCCCAGCCTGTGCCCAGCCTTCCCACCCTCTTGTCTGGATGCCCTATAGCTCTAGCCTTGGCTTCTTCCTGAAGCCAGGTACTCACAGTTTCATATTCCTGGGCAGAACCAAATCGTTCCTTCTGGATTCGAGTCATGTAGAGCACGTCAGTATCAGGCAGTGCCTCCTCAATGCTCTCAAATTCCTCCTGGGGTATGAGTTAGAGGCAAGGGGAATGCACTGCTGGGCTCTCACTGTCCCTCCCATGGCCCCCTTGGCCTAGGCTGGGCTGCAAGGGTCTCACCTGCTTGATGCCACGTGAAGCCACAAAGGCCCACACGCTGGGTGGCATGCGCAGGCTGGGAGGTGCCACGTAGCGCAGGCTGACACGGTATTGGGTGAGCAGGCAGGCCAGGGAGTGCACCGTGCGTCCATGTTTCAGGTCACCCACCATGGTGATCTAGGGAAGGAACCCAATCACCAGAGGGACCCAGACTGAGCCCCCTCCAGCCATCTCAAAGCCCTGGGCCCCAGGACTGGGCCTCCTGGGTGCAGCATGGTCTGGGCTGGAGAACACCTCCTCCTGCCTCCCTCACCGTCATGCCGTTGACAGTGCCCAGCTCCTCCCGGATGGTGAAGATGTCCAGCAGGGCTTGGGTGGGGTGCTCGCCAACCCCATCCCCAGCGTTGATCACTGGCCTCCGGCAGTGCTTGGCTGCTAGCTGTGAAGATGGGAATAAGGAAGAATTGTCTCCAGCATCTCAGAGGTTCCTCCCTGCCTCAGTTCCACTCTTTCTGGGTCCCCTCACCCATGGACCCCAACACAACACTTACGGTCACAAAAACTGTGCACAAAGGAGCTAATGCCCCTGGGTCCAGCCTTATAAACCACACCTTAGTACACAGGCTGGCCTTACCTCCACTGCTCCAGGCTGGGGGTGCCGGAGCACAACGACATCAGCATAGCAGCTCATGGTCTGCACTGAGTCAGCCAAGGATTCGCCCTTCTGGACAGAGGATGTAGCTTCAGAGAAGCTAAGAACAGCACCCCCGAGCCGGGCCATGGCCGCTGCAAAGGAGCTGCTGGTCCGTGTGCTCACTTCGTAGAACATGGAGGCCATGACCTTCCCCTGGGGATAAGGACAAGGTGGAAGGTGTACGTGTGTGCGTTCACCTTGGGGAGCACACAGGGCACACTTGCTACCTCACACCAGGGACCGCTGAGAGGACCCTTCTTTACCCAAACCTCCCCTGTGATGTGTCAGAGCCTTGAAATTTCTACCATCTGTCTGACCTTGAGCTAAAGGCTCTGCCTCCAAAAAGCCATTCCTGAGTGTGAGTGACCTGAGAGAGGAGAAAACACAGCAGCCTTCTTCCCATGACTACCCTTGTACAGATCAGATGACCCCAGATGTAGGTTGACACTCTGGTGCCCAGGCCACCATGTCAGCTTAATACCACTATGAGGAGGAAAACCACAAGGGCAGGTCGAGAATGGCATGACCTTCCACAGCACAGGGCAAAGATACAGACAGTGCAGTGTCTGGATGCATACAAGAGATCTGCTGGCTGGGGCAGGAATACATACTGACCACTACACAGCTCTGCCCTAAGAGAGACACAGTTAGGTAATGGTGAGAACCCACACCAACCTTGAGAATGTCGAGGCTTCGCTCTTTCTGCACCATCATCCGAAGTGTGTGTGCCACATTGAACAGATGAGACATCTAAGAAAGACCCCAAGTCAGGAAAGACACTGAGCGGACCCCAGAGATCCTGGCCCCCACTCTCCAAATCCTCAAAGCTCTGGGTATCTCCACCCTCCCTCCCTTAGGCACCTGATCCTTGGTGAACTGCTTGACGGAGAGGATATGTTGGCCCACTAATGAGTGCAGCAGGGGTGAAGTCTGAGGGTGCAGCAGGCCAGGGGCCCCCAGGTTCTGTGGTGACGCCTGTCTAGGTACTGGTGGTGGAGGGTAGCAGGTGCCATCAGGGGTTCCCATCAGCTCTGCAGTGAGGGATGGGGCAGAAGTGGCTAGTCAGGGACTCCCCCACCCAGATCACACTGCAGTGGTCCTCATGGTGTGTGTGTGTCAGGGTGGACTCTCACCTGGCTCCACTGCCTTCCGAGAGGATTTCTCCTTCGGCTCTTCAGCTGCAAAAAGGACAGATGTCAATCTGCGGATGTGGTGTGGAAAGCCCCATTTTCCCAGGAACTCTGGATCACAGTGCTTGTGTTAACCATCTCACACCACAGTTGCTACAGCAGGTTAGAGGAGGACAGAAGGGATACACAGTGCTGGGAGGGAAGTGGGACTCCCTTCGGGCTGTGCTATAGCAGCAGAGGTGCCTTCCCAGGGCCTTCCCAGCTGGCACAGGGATCCTAGGCAGAGGAACAGCCAGACTCACACCAACCATCTACCGAAATTTACCCCACGCTCGGCTGCCCCATGAGATCCAAGCTTCTGGGCGGAGGAACATAGCTGCCCACAACAAAAGAAGGCATTGTGAGAAGCCACATGGAATGTTCTTCCTCATACTGTGGTGAGGTATTTAGGCAAAGGAGGGCACAGTGGATTAGACTAGGACAAAGGAATGGAGAGGACAGGGTAAGTGGAAAAAAGAGTGCTGGGAGGAGGGGCCTGAATCAGTTCCTGGGCAACTGGACCCTCAACCCTGGTCTACCCTGGACACTGGATAGAAGAGCATCCATCCCTATGCATCTCTTAGTCAGAGGAACCCTACCCCCTTTGCCACATGGACCCCTTACCTGGCAGACCTGGGTCAGAGGCTCGGTGGATTCGGGGTGGCAGGTGAAAGCGGCCATCAGGAACACCTGGGATGCCCCGGCGCGGCCTCTCGGGTGTCTGTAGTAGACACTGGCTCAGTATATTAAAAACAGACTGGCCCAATCCCTTATATCCTGCCACATTTAATCCCTCAGGAAAAGCCAAGTGGCTCCTTGTGCACATGGAGTCCACTCTATACCACCTCCCCACTGCTCCATCCTTTCAACATGTTGTCAACAGGCAGTAGACACTCTGGTTTCTTCAAGGTGTGCGCTGACCCAGCCAACAGGGCTCAGCTAGAACCCAACTGAGTAACACTTGGCTAGTGATTCTCAGCAGTGGCCTTCTAAACTGAGAGTTAACTCTATTCTGCAACAGACTGAGAGGTAGATGGTGTAGAACCTTCCACCCCCTAAGCCACCAATAAAAAGACATTCAAGCTATTAGTCCTCCCTGGGGCTCACCATCCAAGCCAGCCCCAGCCTAGACATGTGGTTACCGTGGTTATCTCACTGGTGGCAGGGGCTGAGGGCGGGGGCTGGGGAACAGCACCCTGAGGCCACTTCCGAACATCCTGTCCATAGCCTGGAGGCACCAGCACCTGCAGACAGAAGGCAGGGGCATGAGGGAGCAGTGCTAAAATTGGGCTCCTAAACAGGTGGATACAGTAAAGAAGAAAAATGTCACCTGGGGTACAGAGAAGTTGGAGGGGGGGCAGTGAGACTGTGTAGCTGTACTAAGCATGGAAGAAAATGAGATAACTACTTAAGACTGAGCAGCAGCTTCACACGTACCTGACCGTCAATATAAGCAACCTCTCCTCGCAAGACTACACGGCGGACAGTGCCTTTCACCTTCTGCCCTTCGAAGGGTGTCCAGTGTGCCTTGGAGAAGGGCATGTGGCTGGGGATTGTCCACTCATGCTCCAGATCCACCTGTCAAGAGGGTTGTAGGTTATGCAAGGCAAAGGTCAGGTAGGAAGAGCCCCCACGCTGTAAGTCCCCGAGGCCCTCGTCACCAAACCTCCACATAGGTGTCCTCCTGTGGGGGCAGGTGGAAGATCCGCCGAGGACCGTGGTGCAGTCGCTGCAGCAGGTCGTCCAGAGTGAGCCTGCCCTCACTCACAGCCGTCAGCAGCAGTGGCAGCATGGTCTCCAGCCCCGGGAAGCCGGGTGGAGGATGGGACCCACACTTCTCCTCCAAGGTGTGGGGGGCTGGAATAATGATAGCCATTACCCTGGTGAGTGGGGGGTAGGACCAATTACCTCTACATTGGGGGAGGGGTGTCACACAGGCCACAGGACTGTACTATTAGTAACCATATCATCCTTACTACGAAGCCCAATCTTATTTCTTTCTGGAAACTGGACACTAGGCAAAAGGCTGCTTTCCTCTGGGGACCTCACCTCTGCCTAGGTATTCTGTCATTTACACTTGCATGCATTTGCTCATTCATCCTTTCAACCAGTATGTCAAGCACCTATCTTAGATGAGGTACTGAATTAGAGACTGGGGTCAAGATACCGTGTTTTTTTTTTTTGTGTGTGTGTGTGTGGCAGCATTAGGGTTTGAACTCAGGGGTTCACACACTCATTAGGTAGGCACTTTACCACTTTAGCCACACCTCCAGCCCCAGACACCATCCTTATGAAGCCCAGAGTCCTGACCTGGCTTCGTTTTCTTGCTAGGGCTACTCCACAGGTGGAGCTGGGGCACAAGCCTGGCTAGACAGAGGAGGGGCACCATGGGCCATCTCACCATGGTCTGAGGCAAAGCAGTCAATGACAGCCATATTCTCCCATAGGGCTTCCACATCCTGGCGGGAGCCAAGCTTAGGCCGGACATCCCCCTTTCCATGCCCAAGTCGCTCCAGGTCATCTTGGCTTAGGAACAGGTGATGTGGTGCCACCTCACAGGTCACCGGCAGCCCCTGCGCCTTTGCAGCTTTAATCAGTAGGATCTAGGAAGAGCGCAGGGAGATCCAGAGGAGGCCTCCATATGCCCTGCCCAACAAAGTCCCCATGACCAGCACCCTTTCTTGGAGCATTATGGGCCAAATGTGCAGAGGGTGCTGCCCCAAGGCTTTCCTTCTGTCCTCTCCTGCCCCCAAGGATTTCCCTGACCTCTGGCATTCCTGGGAAAGTGACAAAGGCACCAAGACCTCCAGTGCACTCTCACCTCCTCCTTCCGTGCCACATGACATATGTGCACTGAGCGCTGGGTCAGCTGAGCCACCATGAGGACGGCAGCGACAGTCTGCTTCTCTGCATGGACCACAATGGGGAGGTGTGATGGCCATGTTTCAAAGTGCTGGGGACAAAGAGAACTGATGAGGAAGTATACAGAGCCTTTGATCCTGTGCTCATTAGAGCCAGATGCCCCAGAATGACCTACCCTCCCCCCAGTCTTCACTGCTGACAGCCCAGGTAGGCGGGGCCCTCAGGCCAAAAGACAGCATCTTGTGGTCTCTTGCCACAGGCACATTTCCCACCTCCATCCACTGGGCCACACTGTCCAGCCGCAGCTCAGAGAAGGTCTCATTGAGGTAGAGCTTCAGTCCTGCTGCAGACCCAGCCACAGTACCCAGAGTCCCTGCATTTTCAGGTGAGGCCCCAAGGAAGAGGGCAAAGTCACAGCGGGCACCAGCCTCCGCCAGCTAGAGAGAATACATGAAGACTCATTGGCATCCATGCCCACAGCCTGGCCTGGCACCAGAAGCCTGAGCCCACAGGGAGGGTAGAAGGAAAAGGGCTCAGGGAAGCAAGGTTACAGTGGCTTACCTTCTGGGCAAGGGCCAGAGCAGGGGCATCGATGATGGGGGGGCGGGTATTAGGCATAGCACAAACCATGGTGACACCCCCAGCCAGGGCAGCAGCTGTTCCTGAGGTAAAATCCTCCTTGTGTGTCCCACCTGGTTCCCGCAGGTGCACGTGAACATCAATCAATCCTTGGAGAATATGAGGACAGCAAGATTAGAGGGACATTCAGAAACAAGACACAAAGAGGTTATACAAGCCCCTCAGTCAAGGACACCAAAGACTGAAGAATGAAAGAGCCCCAAGCAAGACAGATTCTAGGGCCTTCATAGTCTCTGTGCAGTCCAAGGTAGTCATGGACTCTGCCATGTTTGGGTGCCATGTTTGCCACCCAAGGATCTCTATGTCAGATGTTACCAGTCTCCCAAAGATGCACTTACCAGGTAGTCGAACCAGCTTCTGGGAGGTCATGCAGTCTACATGTACCTTCAGAGGAGGTGCTGGCCCGATCTGCCCCAGAGCCTACAAGTGGGGAGCACTGTCAGTGTTGATTTACCGGGAGGGTGACCCTGAAAGCTGTAGGTAGGGAATACATTTTCCTACAAACTATACGCCTCCCTCTACATACCCACCTCTCCCTCTGCAGCTGTGATGCCCTGCCATTGGTGTAGCTGTTTCACACTGACATTTCCCAACCCCAGAGCACGCTCATTTCCCCTCCTCCCAGCACAGACACTCTCTCTTCTAGTACCCAGGTCTCTGTTACCTCCACAAAGAGTTTGGTGCACTTGATATCAATGATGAGAGGCACAGAGAAGTCAGCAGCCAGGCGTCGGGTACGATAGCCCTTGGTGACAAAGGAAGAGAGACGCCGGCCCCCAGCCCCACGCATTGACAGATTAATCACTAGTTCAAAATGATTCTCAGCCAGTTGCTCCAAGATGCTCCTCTGTGGTGGGCATTCGCCATCCACGGCCTCCTCAAAGTGCCAGTCTACAGCTGTTACCTGCCAGTCCAGAACCAAGGTCAGGACCAACCTGAGCCTGGCAGGGGTCAGAAAGGCCAGCCTAAAGGGAGAGGAACTGGCCCAGTGAGGACCCACAGGCTATGAGCAGGGGGTCCCTCTCTGCTATTGGCAAGGTGTACTTCTGAACAGGAAAGATATCTACACCGTGGAAGAAGACAGGTTGCCAAGGACTATGAGGAGTTCGAGCTCACACATGTACATATAGATGAAATATGGGGAGGAAAAACAACAGAACAGAGCATAGGAGAGATTGTAAAAACTTCTTTCTCTTTGCTTTCCTGCATATCTTCCTTGCTTTACACAGAGCACACACACACACACACACACACACCCGCCCCCCTTATCAATACAAACATAATCACAGAAGTGAGGGAAGAGAGTCCCTTGGGCCTGAGGAAGGTAGGTTAGATGGCTTCAGGAGCTGTACCTTGACACCATGCTCCGTGTAGAAGTCAGCTGTGCCCAGACTGGCATAGAGGCTGTAGCCCAGGCTCTCCAGCAGCCGCACAGTTGGGAGCAGCTCACTTTTGTTCTAAAACCAAGCAAAAGCATGAACAGAGTATATTTCTCTGTCTTCCAGTTCCAGGTCAGCTCTGGCCCAGGGAGCTGAGGCCATCTAGCCCCTTACCTCCCCAGGTGGCCCTCTCTGATTCTGGCAATTCTGGTACCTTATAGCTGCCAATGGTGAGCAGGATGTTTTTCTTGGGGATCTTAAAGCCAGTGCTTAGCATGGCCTTGAGGTAGGCCTCACAACGGCTCTCCCCAAAGCCAGCAACCTCCCCAGTGCTGGTCATCTCCACACCTAATACCACATCAGCACCCGCCAAGCGGGAAAAGGAGAACTGAGGCACCTAAGGGAGCAGGAGGAAAGAGAGGGCCAACAGTCACCAGGAAAGGCAGATGCAGTCCCTTGTCCTTACTGCACCTATACGGTAGGGTTGGCTTTCCCTGCTGCAGGACTCTACCAATTCTACTTTGGCTGTTCCTTGGCCTTCGAATACTTCCCCAAGGAACTCTGCAAATTCAATGTTCTAAGCATCCTTGAGACAATACCATCACTTCTCCCAAGCCTTCCCAGAGCACCCCTTTGGGAAGTGGCATTCTGTCTCTAAATTCTTTGCCCATGTGGTTGTATCTTAGCCATGTAGGTTTAACATAAACTGTTAAAGCTATTTTGGGACCTGATTTCTCTTGCTTCCCATTCCTAGAGAGTAAGCTAGTATGGGACAATGACCATTTCATTATCATATGGTCAGGCAATGCCTTACAAGGTATGGGTTTATCTGCTGATTGGGTTCTCTCCCTCCATTTGTCTGCTAAGCCCAAAGGTTCCAGTCCTCCTTACCTTTACCCCCACAACTCCAGAACCAGTCATGAGCCCCACAGGTTCCACCTTCTCTCCCATGATGACCCGTGTGGCCAAGGCTACTAGGTCAACACCTAGTGTCTTGGAGACAAAGGGGAAGGAGCGAGAGACACGCACGTTGCATTCAATAACTTTCAGCTGGTCGTCCTGGGCAAAGAAGCATGGGGTCAGCCCTTGGGTAGCCTGGGGCTGCTGACACTGCTCCACCTACCTTGGTTGGCTCAGCCCTGACAAAACTATAGGCTATAACTATGAACCTTTCCCCCAGCTTCACTGCCTACACTGATGAGAAGAGAAGACATTGTAGGGCTTTGCCACTGGAGCCAGGAGAGCATGGAGGAACTGCAGGTTGATGGTGCTTTCCTTGTGCATTACCTTGGCAATGAGCTGCAGATTGAAGGGTCCCATGACCTGGAGCTCCTGGCCCACAGCATGCACAATGGCTTTGATCCGCTCCAGAGTTTTGGGGGTGATGTCTTGTGGGGGGGTCACCAATGTGGCATCACCTGAATGTACACCTGCATTCTCTACGTGCTCGGAGATGGCGATGGCTGCCACCACACCATCACAGGCCACAGCATCCACATCAATCTCCTAGTGGAGGGCACAAGCAGTGTGATGTAGAACGAAGGTCATGCTCTTACTCTAGGATGTTCTAACAACACTGATACAACCCATCCCGCCCATGATGTATCTATGATTCTACAGGGACACACAGTCTCCTCCAGGGTTGGGAGGCTGCTCACCTTAGCTTCCTGGATGAACTTGGAGATAACCACTGGGTGCTCCTTGGAGACAGCTGCTGCATTGCTCAGGAAGCGTTCCAGGTCCCCATCAGTGTAGGCCACATTCATAGCAGCACCACTCAGCACATAGGAGGGGCGTACCACACAAGGATACCCCACGGTCTGGCAGAACTGATGAGCAGACTAAGGGAAGCAAGGAGCTTAGTAGGATAAGTTGCACTCACCTATAAACATCATCCATCCTCTAGGCCTCCCACCAGGCTCCAGCCCACCTCTAGGTCACTGAGCTCCCTCCACTGAGGCTGGCTGATACCAATGGTGTCAAGGAGCCGGGAGAACTTGAATCGGTTCTCAGCTGAGTCAATGGCTTCAGGGGAGGTGCCCAGCACCCGGCACTGCTGCCGATGCAACGCCATGGCCATGTTGTTGGGCAGTTGCCCACCCATGGAGAGGATTACACCTTCAGGGTTTTCTAACTCATAGATGTCCATCACCGCCTGCAGTGCCAGGGGAGAAACAAACAGTGGCAACAAAAGGGGTAAGGGAGCCAAACTTGCTCACTGCTTCCCTCTTCCCCAGTGAGTGCCAAAAAATCTTGGGTCAACCAGTCAGTCCCACTTGATCTTGGACACCTGGATCCTGAGCAGTACTCATCCTTCTCACCTCAAAAGAGATCTCGTCAAAGTAGAGTCGGTCACACATATCATAATCGGTGCTGACTGTCTCTGGGTTGTAGTTTACCATAATGGTCTTATACCCCATCTGCCACAGGAAAAGGGATGCAGTAGTAATTAGGAGGAAAAGCATGGAGAAACTAAGTCAAAGTCAGTCAGGCTTCCCATGCAACTGCATTGAGGTGAAGTAGGCAAAGCGCTGAGGAGGAGACTCGGGCACTGTGTGGGGTCCGACACAGCCTAAGAAGGGCCTCAACCCAAAGCTCTATGACAGAAGTAAGGTGTTACAATTAATAAGAAACACCAGGGTCAGGTGTAGGAGGACAGGCAACTGACAGAGCTGAACAGAATAGCAGAGAAAGATGGACTCAGACCTTTCTCAGCTGCTGGATGCAGCCTACAGCACACCAATCAAACTCAACACTGGAGCCAATACGGTAGACACCAGAGCCCAGGACCAGGACATGTGGTGTTTGAAAGGTGAGGTCATGGGTGTTGCCCCAGTATGTCAGATACAAGTAGTTTGTCTGGGCTGGCCACTCAGCTGCAACTGTGTCAATCTGTTTTACTGCTGGGCAGATCCCCAATTCCTGACGCAGCTTGCGAACAGCCAGTTCTGTGCTAAAGGAGGAGAAGAGAAACACAGACCCTGGGAGTGGGATGGATACTGCAAAGGGGTGAGGTCCCAGCACAAGAATTAGAGAGGAAAATACCCTAGGGATGAAGGTCCCCATCGCCCCCTGTGGCCCTTCTTGGCACAAAGGCTCTCTGTTCCACATCCTCACCACCGTCTCTGACCTCAGAACTGCAAGGGCAATCTGCTTGTCTGAGAAGCCAAGGCACTTGGCCTGGTGCAGCAGGTCTGGGGGAAGAGGCTGTCCTCGGTGTTGTTCCAGCAGCTGGGCATGGGCCACGATGCGCTTCATTCGGTGCAGGAACCAGCAGTCGATGCGTGTGAGTTCGTATAGGCGCTCCACCGAATAACCAGCCCGTAGAGCAGCGGCCACCACAAAGATCCGTTTATCTGTTGGTGTCTCCAACTCCTGATGGGGAAAGCACAGACAGATGGATGCAGGACTGTGCAGAGGTAGGAGAGGTCTGAGTGTTCAACAAAGACAGTTCCAACCAACTAGGTATGGTAGTGCCTGCCTATAATTGCAGCACTCAGGAAGCTGAGGTTGGAGGATCACTTCAAGGCACTAGTTTGAGACCAATCAGTCTGACAATATAGCAAGACCACATCTCAAAAAGAAAAGAAAATTCCTAGCCTATTGTCACATGAGCATCTCTGAAAGTCCGAGAGCTAGACTGTGTCATTGTTTCAAGGGAAACTGATCACCATAGCTCAGGCCCTGCAACCCCAAAAATCTGGATACAGACTCTGGCTCTGCCTCTCACTGGCTGTGTGGCTGCAAGCAACATCTATAATCACTCTAAACCTCAGTTTCCTTATCTGCAAAAACAAGTCTAATAAGACATAATGATAAATGATATACACCTTGAAATTCTTAGCAAAGTGAAACCACAGCAAACATCCAATGACTATCGCTAGTGTTACTGTCAATAAGCTTATGGTGGGCTGAGGTGGAAGAGCGCTTGCCTCGTGAACATGAAGCCCTGAGTTCAAAACCCCAGTACCACCAAAAAAAAAAAAAAAAAAAAAAAACAGTAAAAACAAAAGAAAAAAAAGCAAGCTCATGGCCTGGGGGCACGGAGGAGCACGGTACATATTAGGGTTGCTGCTGGGAAGGGGAGCTGCTTACCACATCGCTGACTGGCTTCACTGTGTGATCAAAGCCCATGCAGTTCTCATCTACCATGCGCAGGGCCTTCTGGAAAGCCTCTTCAAATGAACGTCCGATGCCCATGACTTCACCTGGAGGAACAGGATGGAAGGACTGAGAGGGGCAGGGCAGGCAACTATTCACCGCATCCAGGTTTGTGCAGTCAAACCTTCTGGTGGTGGGATTCATGGCGTTTTGCTAAGAAATCTCAAACCTCCAGCTCTTCAACTGATTGTTTTCATGGATGAGCACTGACTTTATGCCACCAGTAAATAAGGAATATGCCAAAAATGGGCACGTGGATACTGGAATTTGTTACAGTTTACCATAGTGGTCTGAATCTTTTGGTTGTCCAGTTACTCGGCTCGCTTTATTCACACCATGATGATTCTATCTCGAATTTGTCTTGCCCTTTACACCTTTGAAAAGTTTGGATAAATTATCCTACTACACTTTCAATCCATCTAGAGCCAATTGCATTTTTAAAAAGCATTTGAGTTTTATTTCCTGGGATACTTTTTGCATGTTTTATGTATGATTAAGTATACATATAATTTTCATCCTTTTTCCGCATCGAAAGCACTCCTCTCCCTTGTCCTGGTACCCTCTCTTGGGACCCTTCTCAGCTCTGGGAGCTCTACTGTTTGCTCCTTTTTTATCTCAATAAACTGTTTACCAAAAAAAAAAAAAAAAAAAAAACAAACAAAACAAAAAAAAAACAACAAACCCAGAACAAAAGAAGCACTTCCCCACAGCCCACAATGTTGTGTGTCAATTATAAAATTGTATGATTCTCCATAATTTAACTGCTCATTTACTGAAGGACAGTTAGCTTTTAATATTGATCAATATAAGTGAGGCTGTGTTGATTTCTGTGTTTTGGGTTATCTCATTAGAACAAATTTCTAGAAGTGCAAAGTTAATAAGTAAGGTATTTTACAGCCCTTGGCAAGTACTAATTGCTTCATTTGAGTTTCGTGCTTTACAATACAAAGTATAAGTTTAATTAGCCTTCTAAGAAGTGGGCATAAAAGTAAAAAATAAAAATAAAAAACAAAGTAAGCACAATTTTAGATAATATTTGCTAATAAACCAAAAAAATTTTATTTGAACTAGATTTCTATTTACTAATGAGAGGAAATGTTTTTCTCCCAGGTTTGATTATGATTTCCTCTTCTGTAAAGTTTCATTCATGTCCTCTGGACATTTACCCTAGGGTCTTCAAGTATTCATAGCAATTTTTTCTATTTACAACTCTAACATTCACATCCTTAAAAAAGATGATGATATTAATGTTAAGAAAGTAGTGTGTAAATTATTTTAATCTTTCTTTTTTTTTTTGGTACTGGGGCTTGAACTCAGGGCTTTCATCTTGAGCCACTCTGCCAGACCTTTTTGTGATGGGTTTTTTTTGAGATAGGATTTGCAAACTATGTGCCTGGACTGGCTTGAACCAAGTTCCTCCTAATCTCTGCCTCGAGTAGCTAGGATTACAGGTGTGAGCCACCAGCGCCTGGCAAACATAATTTTTTAGCGCCTGGCAAACATTATTTTTATTTACTTACTTGTATGTGTATGTGTGTGGAACTGGGGTTTGAACTTTGCAAAGCAGAAGTTCTATCACTTGAGCCATACCTCCAGTCTTTTTAAATTTCTTTGTACTGTGGTTACACTGTAAAAGTCTTCATTTGAGGATTTATTAAACCCAACACACACATACATGTATGCCTAGGAAAGTCCTGGAATCGTATATACCCAAATTAATCTAATTCTGTGTGATGACAAGATTATAGGTGATTAGTTTTCTTTGTTAAGTGACCTTTTCTCATTTTTCAAGGACTCATGTATCTTTCTTTTTTCCTTTTTGTTTCATTTTATTTTAGGTTTTTGAAGCAGGGTCTCATTATGTAGCCCAGGCTAGCCTCAAACTCATTATTCTCCTGCTTCAGCCTCCCAGGGATTATAGGCATGCCACCATAACCAGCTTGTGCATCTTATTTGTGTAACAAACATTTTAATGCATTGGGGGAGTGGCTCAAGTAGTAGAGTGCCTGCCTAACAAGCATGAGGCCCTGAGTTCAAACCCCAGTACCACCTAAACAAATAAATGCATAAAAATTTTAAAGTTACCAGAGATCACATTTTGAGAACACTTGAGTAGATGTAAAACATTTAAATGTTTTAGTTAGGAGTCAATCTTTGATTGTCCTAGTTTCAATCCACTTCTTGTAGCCATAATTTAATTATGGCTTCATTCCCATGTTTATTATAATTTTCATATAACAGTAATCCATCTCCAGAAGGAACAACTTGGCAGTCTTGTAGGATTTCTAAAAATTGTTAAATAATAGTCAAGCTCAGACTTAACTTGTTTAAAGGCTACTACTGCTCTAAGTGGAAATGTGGCACACAACAAAATGGTCTTACATGTTAAGCTGGGGACACTGATCTAGTACACATACACTCTTGGCCAAAATGTTTTAAGACGTCTCAGGCAAGTAAACAGACACCACAAAAAAAAGGACATTAATTCAGTTCCAACCCACTCTACCACAGCATGGTAAATGACTGTACCTCTACTCACATTTACTGATAAAGTTCCCTGTTATAATAAATATCTCTGACATACTGTGCTGATCTTAACATTAGTGACTGAAGCACAAAGTGCCAGAGGAGGACCTAGGCTAAAAATGGCTGCCAACACAGACTTAGATTTAGAAGGGATGACGGGAAATTGGCAGTAATCATGTCCCTAAAATGTTAAGTATTTAATCTATCAATGAATAAAACGTTACTGTCGTTAAACAACCTAGTGATTAATGATGCTATAGGCAAAATGTCATGAGGATGAAATGTTATGGGTGGCTTCTTGAACTGGTCTCATGGACAGGTGACATGGTAAACAAAGGGCCTGTAAGCTAGAGTTGGGTCTAGTTTTCAGTTCTTGGCTGGGACCACTATTCCTTTACAGGCCCTCAACCCAGTCACTTTCCTCCTGTTGATACCTCAGTTTACTCATTTTTTAAATAAGAGAGATGAGATAGTCTGATGCTAACATTCTATCCCAGAGATAGTACTCCAACACAGATTTCCAGATGACTTTGACCACTGTTCCTGATGAGGAAGGTGGATGACCATCTTCGTTTAAAATGTCCCTGTTAGCTCTTGAGAAATAATGCTTCTAAGCTGCTGCTAATAAAGGAACTAGGGGTCTCTCAGGCTATGACAGGGAACTTTGATATTCTAGACTCTAGGGCCTGGTGGGACCCTGTAGGGGTAACTTGGTGTGTGATGCTCACCAACACTCTTCATGCAGCTCCCAATCTTTGTGCTGACACGCAGAAACTTGCTGAGGTCCCAGCGAGGAATCTTCACCACACAGTAGTCCAGGCTGGGTTCAAATGCTGCTGTTCCCCCCGTAACAGAGTTTCTGGGGGCCAACAGGTAAGGACAGAGAGGAACATACAGGGTGAGCCTCCTGATAGTTCTCTCCATCCCCACAAACCCAAACCAATGTTCTTTTCACAGTCCTTGTCCCATGAATATTTCTTCAGCTCCCCACCCCTTTAACAATAGATCCTTCCCCCCAACCTTGTACCTGAGCTCAGGCAGGGGAATGCCCAAAGCTAGCTTGGCTGCTACATAGGCTAGTGGATAGCCTGTGGCCTTACTGGCCAAGGCAGAGCTGCGGGAGAGCCTGGCATTCACTTCGATGATATAATACTGCAAAGAGGGTGAACAGAGAAAAATGAGTCACCAGTTACCTGGCATAGAAGCTCCTGCCTAGGAGAGATCTCAGAGGGGTGAGAAAATAAGACCTCCCCATAGGGACAAAGAGTGAAAAGGCCCCCCTAAAGATGATCTTGGCTTCCACTCCAAGGTCTGCAGGGCCAAAAGACCTCTTGAAGATTATCGAAGACAGGAGATAATAGCTACAGTATTAGCTCCAGCGTCCAAGCCTCACCTGCTCTGACTCCGGGTTCAAGGCATATTGAACATTGCACTCCCCAATGATTCCCAGGTGCTGGGTCACCTTGATAGCTGTCTGTCGTAGGAGCTGGTACTCTCTATCATTCAGAGTCTGACTTGGAGCCACCACTATGGACTCTCCAGTGTGGATGCCCAGTGGGTCCAAGTTCTCCATATTACACACCTATGAAGAGGGGAGGAGAGGGTTATGGAGGTCACAAGGGAGGAGGGCACAAGAGGTAGGGGGTTGCATCCCCAGGTCCTGGTATATCTGAGGCTGTGCCTAAGCTGGGTGCAAGGGACACCAAACCCTCCATCCCAGTCTCTGCTCATCCAAAAGCTCAGACTGCAGAAGTTACTCCCTTCTCCATTACTCACCGTCACACAGTTGCCATAAGCATCTCTCACCACCTCATACTCAATCTCCTTCCAGCCTTTCAGGGACTTATCTATCAGCACCTGGCTGGTATGGGCAAAAGCAGGGGCCACAAGAGTTGAGAGCTCCTCTTTGGTGGAGGCAAAGCCAGAGCCTAGACCACCCAGGGCAAAGGCTGCACGCACTAACACAGGGTAGCCTAGTCGCTCAGCGGCTGCCTGAGCCTGCAATGAACGGAAGAAATGAAACTAGTCATTTCCTGCTGCCCAGAAGGTGCCTGGATGAAAAGAAAACAAGATGAAAAGAAAATGACACTATTCTACTTCTGCCCGACCACCTTTCAAACCTGTTCAAGAGAATTTGCTGCCTCACTAGGGGCCACATGCTCTCCGATCTCTGCCATTCGGGCAGCAAAGGCACGTCGGTCCTCAGTCAGCTCAATGGTCTCCACTGGTGTACCCAGGACCCGGACCCCATACCGAGCTAACACCCCGGCCTTGGTTAGCTCCACGCCACAGTTCAGGGCTGTCTGGCCCCCAAAGGTCAGTAACACCCCATCTGGACGTTCATTACGTATCACCTGAGGCAGTAGAGAATCATAGGCTTAAAGACCTTAAGGGTAGAGAGTGAATCAAAGCAGATTAGAAACCCAGAGTGACCACTGAAAGCCCCTGCCCACCAAAAGTCCCCTCCTCAGTCCACCTTAACCCCAGTTGTACCTGGGTTACATAGTGAGGTGTTATAGGAAGGAAATAGACTTTGTCAGCCAGCCCTTGAGAGGTCTGCACTGTGGCAATATTGGGGTTGATCAGCAACGTCTGAATGTTCTCCTCCTTCAGGGCTTTAATCGCCTAAGAGAATTAAGAATGGCCTATCAGTCTCTACTGATAGTCTTAGGCTAGCATTCCTCCCTTACTCTTTCCCTTGCTGTACTCTCTGTCTCTAATAACTGACTTCTATTCTTTTCTATCTCATCTGTAAACCTCCAGACCTCCTGGTTTCATTTCAGTACTTCTCCTTAAAACTCCATCTACTCCTGCTGGTCACACACCCAGAAGGTGCTTACCTGAGAGCCTGAGTAGTCAAACTCTCCAGCTTGGCCAATGGAGAGACCCCCTGAGCCTAGGATCAGAACCTTTCGTGGTGGTGGAAGCCCAGAGCCAGGGGTGGGAATCCCAGGAGGACAGAGGCGCTCAGCCAGCCGCTCTCGGACTATGGAGGCAAAGAAAGACAGTGGGACCAACAGACCAACTGAACTAATCTCCTCACTTTCAGAAGAGTTCAGAGAAAATCATTAAGTAATGAGTGGCAGAGAGAGGATGAGAACTCAGGACTCATGACTCTGAGTTCCTTTCAATAGAGCAGCATACACCAGTTGGGCTTGGTTGTCTTCCCACCCTTCCCTTAACCTCCCAAACACAGGCATTTCCAGGACATGTCCATCTTATGCCCATCCCAGAGCCAACTTTGTTCTTAGATCCACAACCCAGTTCTACTCAGGGGATTACCTGTCTGGCCCCCAGGGTTCCCAGATGCAGTCTCTCTCACTGTTTCCAGAAAAATATCAAAAAGTAGTTCCATATCTGAAGGGCCAGCTCGGTGCTCTGGGTGAAACTGGACACTGTTGAAGAGATTGGATGATGAAAATCATCCCGTCACTGATATGCACCAGCAGCCTCAGAGGCAGGAGGAGGGTAGAGAGGCCTCAGATCTACTGCTGCACCTTACTTACCCATCTTCAATGTCCCCAACCCACCAGGAATCAAACCTGCACAGACCCCAGACACTCTGCAGCATTGCCCAGGCTTACCTGAAGAAGGGCAGGCTGTCGTGTACAATGCCTTCATTGGAGCCATCATTGGCATTGGTGAATAGAGGAGCCCAGCCTGCTGGCAGTGAGTCTGCTTCCACAGCAAATCCGTGGTTCTGGGATGTCAAAAAGCAGCGCCCAGAGCCCACCAGCAAACAGGGCTGGTTATGGCCACGGTTTCCGTATCTGAAGATGAAAGCATGCTAAGGCACAGGCCTGTCTCATGGTCTCTTCCTAACCAAACCCAGCTCACAATTCTTACTACCCCTCTCCTGTTTCCACACTATTCTAATTCCCAAAACACCCCACTCCTCTCCTATGTCCCAAGTAGGGGTGTCTTCCTCTCCTTACAAGACCCACCTCATCTTATAAGTCTTGGCCCCAATGGCTAAGGCCAACAGCTGGTGTCCCAGGCAGATACCAAAGACAGGTCGGGCATTAGGCTCAGATAAGACACAGCTCAGTGAGGATACCACATTAGGATAGGAGGCAGGATCACCAGGGCCATTACTTAGGAAGAGACCATCATACTCTAGAGTGGGCAGAAAAGATGATATAAAAAACAGGATTTCAAGAAGAGACACACCCACAGACCTGAGCACGTGAGCAGGAGTCTTGGTCTCCACCTTCCTTCCTGAAACTCCTTCCTACTGACTTTCATCAACCAGACTGAGGGACAGATCTTCCACCCAAGCTGCTAGTCTGAGGCCCTGGACAGGCCCCAGCTACTCACCCTGGCTGTCTAATGTATAGTCCCAGGGGACCACAGTGACCTGAGCCCCACGCTGGCAGAGACATCGGATCTGATTATACTTGAGGCCACAGTCCAAAGCAAGGATCCGAGGGGCACCCCCTGCATTGAACACCCGGGGAGTCTGAGGAATGAAACACAACAGTTGGCTGCTACGATCAGCAGATGTAAGATGCCCACACAAACCCCTACCTTCCAGGCCCCCTAATTTTTTTAAATGTTTACCCCAACTGTGAGCAGGAAATAATTACCATGCTGCTTACAAAACTCTCCTACTCTCCCTCTGTACCTTAATGGAGACCTCTGGCACCAAGGGGCGGGCATTGGGATCCAAGAATGGCAGGTCTGAAGGCTCTGTCCCATTCTGGACAAGCTTCCCTAGCAGAGACCCTTGTTCCCGCAACTTCTTAGTCAGCTCCCGAGTATCCACGCCTGTCAAAATAGCACAGCCTCAAAAATCACACTACCCCAACTCGGTCATCTGTGAGGTTAGACTTCTAGGGGCACTTCCATTCCAGGGCCCTTAGTCACACACAGCTGTTTAACAGACATCAAAATCCTGGGGCATTCTGATGGAAGGGCAGTACCAGGAAGTATTCTTGCCCAAAATAT
The DNA here is from genome assembly GCF_047511655.1 of Castor canadensis. NCBI lineage: Eukaryota > Metazoa > Chordata > Mammalia > Rodentia > Castoridae > Castor > Castor canadensis. The sequence continues at coordinate 23,053,752 of NC_133397.1, read as the reverse complement.
TACATCTGAATTGAACTATGACTCTAGATTGATCCATTATAAAAAAAAAAAAAGAAAAAAAAATTCCATGGGGGAAAAAGAACATGCTAAGTGACACTACAGAAATATCATCAAGAGAATGCAGACTGTCAGGCATGGTGGTGCACAATGGTCACCCTTAGCGACTAGGGAAGTGGAGGTAGAAGGACTGTAGTCTAAGATCAGCCAAGGCAAAGTTAGGAGGAGACCACATCTGAAAAACAAACTTAAAAACAAAAAGGACTGGGAGTGTGGCTCAAGTGGAGAACCTAAATTTAATTCTCAGTAGGAAAAAAAAAAAAAAAAAAAAAAAAGAGACTCCTTCTAAGGAAAAAAGACCTATTTTCATCAACTAGGTTATAACGTCCATATGTTACATTTAAGAGACATACCAATCAAATGCAACTTACCAACCTTGTTTAGAGCAACGTTCAAATAAACAGATTAAAAAAAAAAAAAGTATGTAACAGGAAAATTTCAACATTGCCTGCATACAAGGAATTAATTTTTAAAGCGTATGCTAGTGGTATTTGTGATGTTTTAAAAAATGTTCCTTTTTCATAGCAATTGCACTACTGTAGATAAAATGAGCTAATATTCAAGAGTTGCTTCAAGCTGAGCACTGGTGGCTCATTTCTGTAATTTTAGCTACTTCAAAGGCAGACCAGGAGGATGGCAGTTCAAAGCCAGCCTGGGCAAATAGTCTGTGGGACCCTATCATGAAAATACCCAAAACAAAACAGGGCTGGCAGAGTGACTCAAGTGGTACAGCACCTGCCTAGCAAGCATGAGGCCCTGAGTTCCACCAAAAAAAAAGAACAAAGATATGCTTCAAATCATCAAGGGGTGATAGCAGTTGTCTGCAAGTTTATTTTATCATCCTTTCCTTTGTATGCTGGTAAATCTTCCTCTGAGCAATGATTCAATTTCTTTCTCAAGTCCCACACTCCTTCTATCACAACCTTAGACAGGTTCCCAGAGACTTCAGAAACCTTACTCTCTCCATCTAGGCACACTGTGTTCTGCCCAGACACCCCGGTGCTTGCTATCATACCTTGCAGACCAGGGATGGCATGCTGCTGCAGCCACTCATGCAGGGTGCACGAGGCACTCCAGTGGCTGGGCGTGGAGCAGCATTCTCCTACAACTAGTCCTGCCACATGGATCTCCGAGGATTCAAACCACTAAAGATGGAAAGAAGAGATTATGAGGAGCCCAGGGCCAACCACCTCCCCAAACATTTCCCCCAACTCAACCACACTGAATAGCCTGTTCTTCCTTTGATACACCAAGCACTTTGTGCTTTTGCAGGTAGTCCCTTTACTAACTGTGCTCTACCCTATTGGAAACACTGAACACATGTGCCCAGGCTATCTGACTGATAACCAAAATGACAATTTCCCTTTTCCTTCATCCAAAATTGTGATCCCCTTTTCTGTCAATGTATCCATACTCCCAATGCACCTTATGTCTCCTTCTAAGAACTCATCTAATGCTTATTCCCATCTTTCTTGCTACTTACATTGTATTGTGAATATGTATTTATATCTCTTACAACAGTAAGACACCTAGCACATAATATCAGTCACTAGGTGAAAGCATTCTAATAAATGTTGCAGTGAGCAAGAAAAGGTCCCTCTCTTCACAATATTAATATCCAACTTAGGGAGCCAGAAATGAACAATATATAAACAAGATATTAATTACAGAGTACAATAAGAAGTATAATAAGAGGTATATGATACGTTACTAAAAAAATTTTTTAAAAAGCTCAAAGGTACAATATTAGATATGATTATATTAACTTCCAACTTCATTTGAAGTTATTATTTTAATGAGATAACAAATTTGTTACTCAATAAACAAACATTTAATAACTAAACAGAGAACAGGAAGTTTATATGGGGGGGACTGACTTATTTAAATTACATTCAAAGCCCAGACATGTGGTACACACTTGTTATCCCAGTTCTAGCTCTTGGGAGGCTGAGGCAGGACAAACAGACAAGTTTGAGGCCAGCCTGGACAACAAAACACGATCAAAGAAGTTACATTCAGCTTAGCAGAGAAAGGGTTAAAGGAAGATGAGGGCTGATAGAATGTTGAGACTGCTCTGCTCTTCTGGGATCGTAAGGATGTTTGGCAGAATCTCCCCAGGCCAGGTGGAGTAACCCATACACGTGCAAGTGCATGTACAGCCAATATGCCACAGAAGCACCAGTGTTGGGCTAGTGGCTCTAGGAGGTCTTATCCTGGTCCCACCAATCTCAGTTTTGCAGTTTTATAAACTCAATTTTGTCAGAGATGACGAAACTGACATGGTACTAAAATTCACAAGATACTACATTGTAAATTAGAATGCTATGTATTTAAAGGTTTATGAGTCAAGCGCAGTGATTCACATCTGTAATCCTAGCTGTTTGAGAGGCTGAATGGGAGGATCGTGATTTGAGGCCAGCCTGGGCAAACAGTTTGAGAGACCACCCCATCTCCAAACTAACCAGTGCAAAATGGACTAGAGTTATGGCTTAAGTGATGGAGTGCTTGCTTTGTAATTGCAAAGCCCTGAGTTCAAATCCATCCCACCAAAAATAAAAAAAATAAAATTTAAGATGAAGGGTCCTTTCCAGAAATAATAATTAGTGTCCCTTACCCAGAGCTTTCTTTTCCCAGTGTCAGGGTGACTAGGAAGGCAAATTAAGAATTAAGAATTAAGAATTAAAGCCTGGATTCAGGGCAACGCATGTCTTGAAAAATACTGAAATTGGGCTATGATGACTTCCACTTTTTACTGCCTTTTTTTTTAAACTTGATCTTTCAGAAGGTAACTTAAATGTCCAAAAGCAGAAAACAAGACAAGGTAACGTAGAGTACAGAAGATATTAGCTAATGTCACTACTTTTGGTGTCAGCCAAGTGACACCCACTGTCACTTGGAAGAAAGAATATGACCCTTGTTTCCAGTCCCTTTCCCACTAATTTATGTAATCCTAAAGCACTGCTTTGCTCACATGACTCTGCTGCAACAAAACCTTTACTGGTTCCTTACGAAATTACGCCCAGACTCTGGTTTGGCTTTCAAAGCCCTCAGTGCCCACTACAGACTTTTTCTCATTACTTCTGCATTCCTAGCACTTTGGAGAACTGTTCCTCAAACATTTTGCCATTTTCTTTGCTCCAGACACAATAATAGTGCTACTCCTAGGGCTGCCAGCACCGGATGCCTCTCAAGGTGCTGTACAACCCCTAACCACAGCCTTCTTGTCTTAGTACTCATCACTTCAGCGGGTATCTTTGTTCTCTCCAGGATGCCTAGCAAGGTGTCAATGTGATCACTTCACCAATACTTCACTGCTGATGTGAAAAGGAATGTATAGAAAGCACTGGGTGTGGCTACCTTGCTGAGGCCAAACTCGTCCACTTCTTCTGGGGGGATGCCGTAGTTGCCGATCAGAGGGTATGTCAGCACTAAGATTTGTGCTTTGTAGGAAGGGTCAGTGAGGGCCTCGGGATAGCCGACCATGCCGGTTTGGAACACTGCAGAAAGAGGCAGGGCTGGGCTCGGGCAAGGACACCCTTCGCAACGCTGCCCGGTGCGGAATACACCCCAGTGAAGGCTGCCCTGGTGGTGAGGGATGAAAGGGGCTGAGGCCGGAGCCACCGAGTGGGGGACAGAGGGTGTGCAGGCAGGGTCTGGGCAGTGCAGGTCGGGCGGAGAGGGGTATCATAGTGGGATGAGGTCGGCAGCCGGCCCGGCTTGCTTACCCACTTCCCCAGCAGTCGACACGGCGGCCCCGAAGGGCCGGCCCCGCAGCACCGACCCGTCCTCCAACACCAAGGTGGCCATGGGGACGGAGCTGAGGCGGGGGCGAGCTCAGAGACGCGGGAGGCGCTGTAAGCCCCCCTAGAACAGGCGAGTACAGCGCGCCGGAGTCGTCCACGTGGCTGGCTGCGCGGCGCGCGGGAGAGGAGGCGGCGCAGCAGGCAAGAGCCCCAGGCGCGCTCGGCGGCCGGACTGCGGCGGCGCGGGCAGCCGGCAGCGTGAGGGGCGGGGCCACGGGGCGGGGCACGTACGGGGCGGGGCCACGAGGGCGGGGCCACGGGCGGGCCGGCGAAGTGTGAGCCGCGCCTAACCCGGGGGACCTGAAAAACCCGACCGCCCCAAAGCAGCCCCCAAGCAAGCAACACGCAAAAGCAGGGCGCCTTTCCCGGAAAACGAAGATAAAGTTTATTGCAGTCAACAGCACAAATGGGAACTGGTACTAGTCCACTCCTAACCTAGAGTGTCCACAACACTCCAAAGTGGTGCGATTTTTCATCTTCCTTCCAGTAGCAGCTCAGCCTTGATCCGCTGGCCATTGATTCCTGTCATGGAAGCAAATCTCCTTGGCTGGGCTGTGAAAGAGCAGGGTGGTCTCAGATCAGTAGGAAGCCCTATGTGGTTTATGAAGCCTTGGCTTTTCGGCGTTGGGTTCCCCAAAGCAGAATGGAGATGGATAGTGTGATGGATCCCAGAATCCCGAAAAACGTAAGCAGTGAGAAGGAGCCCTGTGATTCACAGGAAAAAAAAAAAAAAGTCATAGTATTATACAGAGGGCTGCATTGCAACACCTAGTACTTTCCTAGTAACTCATCCTCTCATCTTGGGCAATTCCCCTATAGTTTCCTCCTCGGTGTGACTGGCTCCTTGTTTTGAGGCTCTCCTTTCATACCCTACCCATTCCTCTCATCCCTACTAAGGTCTAATCCCTCACCTGGCGCATACACTTGTATCCATGGAAGCCATCCACACAAACACACTGTAAGAGACCGGGACCATTGGGTGCACAAGATCCATTCTCAGGACACATTTCTGGGAGCCAGAAAGGAATAGAAATCGTCACTAAACCTCATTAGGTATATTTCTCAAATGTCTGCCTCAACTTAAAATTCTCTCAATCATTCCTAGGTCAAAAATAGAGGAAAAAGTGATTAAAACAGAACATAACAGGAATAAATTTTAAGGCCTTTTCTTTCCAAGGGGATAGAGCCCCAGACTCTTTATCTTTCTTATCTAAAGTAGAGAATATAAGGGAGGAAAGGAAGTTCCCAGAAGAGCAAAGGTAAGACCGCATACCTGAGTCTCTGGTGCTATTGCAAAGGTCCTTTTGCCCTTGGCAGATCTGGCTGTCTACATAATAGATAATGTTGTTCCAGGCATTAATACCTCCAGGACATCCGGCATCTTGTGGCAGTACCCTGAAGACAACACAGGTGGTAATAATGTGCAGCCAGAGGGGCTAGGCCTGGGCTCTGTCTCCAGCACACACACACAACATGCAGCCCAAAGTTGCTGCGCTTATAACAATGCCCCTCTTTGATTCGCTTTCCCCCACCCTATTACTCACAGAGTCTGAAGCTGGGTAAAGCCACTGAAGGTGTTGGCCAAGTCATCCTTGAGGGGATTTGTTTGCAGGTCTCTGCAAAACACATACTGTTCACACACTTTCCTGAACTGTTAATCCACTCCTTATCCTGAGCTGTCCAAGTTCAGATATTAATATTCATCCACCTTTATAAGAGTCCATCCCCAAAGACTTTCCTATCAGCACTTCACCATTTTTACCTTTTGGGCAGGACAGTACCTAACCACTTACATGATAACAGCAGTATGTGCCTGAGGAAAGTTTGGACCAGGATCCTTCAGAGAACAGTTCTGGAGATCTACCCTGAGGAAATAAAGTAATTCATGTAACTATGTGTCAAGGTTTATATTTGATCATGCCACCTCCATTCCAGCTAATACTAAATACAACTGTGTTCAGAACCATAAATGAGGTGCTGTGATAGACATAGTAATCATGTATTATCCAACAGAGTAAACACTAGCTACCATAGCTACTTAAACTTAATTTAACCTAAAAAATTCAATGTTTCATTTGCCCTAGTCAAATTTCAAGTGTATATGAAATACTGTAACCACACTAATGGTTACTGTGTTGTGTAGATCAGTACAGGTATGGAACATTTCCATCATCATTCTATTGGGCCACACTGTTCTAATCAGTGTACCTATGCCTTGTACATATACTGGAAGAAATTTTGTCTCATCTAGATTGATGAATCTCCTTTTATGATTCTCAGATCCACAGAGGAAGTTTAAATGAAAAAAGTGCAAATTGCATAGTTTTTTCCAAGTGCATTCTCTCTGTCTCTCAGTACAGGTGGTTGAACTCAGAGCCTTGAGATTGCTAGGCAGGCGTTCTACCACCTGGGCCACACCCCTGGCCCATCCAAGTGCATTTTCTATCACAGACTGTTTGTAAACTCCTATACACTGAAGACCATGAATAAGTACTTTTTCTTTTATATCTATTGCTGTTCATTTTTTTATTCTACAAATATTTACTGAGTTCTCACAAATTGCAAAAATTGGGGAGTATAAAATACATGTATAATTTAGTAGCTTAGCCTTCAAGAAGCTTACAATGTAGTAGAGGAACAACCACCACCAGAACCAAAACCAATTTAAACATTAAACTATGATAATATTAAAAAAAAAAAAACTTACCAAGTGGTATAAGCATTAAGCATTATAGGGGGAAAAGGTGTTACTCTGAGGATTTAGTAATAGAAGCATTCACAGAAGATGTTCAAGAAAGCATATCTCCTGCCACACCTGGTGGCTCACATCTGTAATCCTAGCTACTCAAGAGGCAGAGATCAGGACGATCAGGGCTTAAAGCCAGCCCTGGGGAATTGTTCCTATCTTGAAAAAAATCCCATCACAAAAAAGGGTTGGTGGAGTTGTTCAAGCTGTAGGTTCTGAGTTCAAACCTCAGTACTGGGGTGGGGGTGGGGGGTGGGGAGTGGGTATCTTCTGATTTGGTGGAGGTATGGATAAAGGCCTGAAAAACAAAAGTGGAATGCCTTTGGGGGCAAGTCTGGCTGGAACCAGACCTTATGCAAGGTATGAGTGGACAAGTAACTGGAATAATGTTGGAAAAGTGAGTTGGGACTGGTCATGCTAGTTCATGGTTCTAACTTTATCCTGAGGGCAACAGTTACAGTGTTAAAACAAGAGGGTGATAATGAAAAAAATTTTATTTTGAGGAAGTTTAATAGAGAGAAGTATTTAGGTAGACTAGGGAAAGAGGAGAATGGAAGTAAGCCATGACATTTTGAATTTGAAGTGGGGGTACAACCAGGAAGAATGTATCCACATATACTTGGAGCTTGGAGAAGTCAAAGCCCAAAGACATCTAGTTTTGAGAGATACCTGCACAATGATTACAATCGAAGCCATCAAGAATAGATGGATTCTCAAGAGTGTAAAGGGAAGAAGGCACTCAGGCCAAGGAATGACAAAAAAAAGCAATCTGCCCCAAAGATAAACATGAATTTATCAAAAAAGGAAGAAAAGCCCCATCAGCAGTGTCTTGCAGGATAAAGAAGGAATTTCCTGGAGACACACAGCAAATAATCCAGACTTGATAATAAACAAAAGAAGGGCACTGGTGGCTCACGCCTGTAATCCTAACTATTCAGGAGGCAAAGATCAGGAAAGTTGCAACTTGAAGCCAGCCCAGGCAAATAGTTTGTGAGACCCTATCTTGAAAATACCCAATGAAAAACAGCTGGTGGAGTGGCTCAAGTGCTAGAGCACCTGACTAGCAAGTGTAAGGCCCTGTGTTTAAACCTTAGTACAGCAAAAACAAAACAAAACAAAGGAATAAAGCTCTTTTAGCCAGGTGCTGGTGGCTCACATCTGCAATCCTAACTACTCAGGAAGCAGAGATTAGGAGGATTTTGGTTCAAGGCCAGCCAGAGAAAATACTTGCCAAAACCCTATCTCAAAAAAGGGCTGGTGGAGTGGCTCAAGGTATAGGCCCTGAGTTCAAACCCCAGTACTGCAAAAAAACAAAACAAAAAAAAAAACAACTCTTTTTAAAAATTATGCCATAAGGAGGGATGGCTCAAACACAGCACCTGCTTTACAAGTAAGAAGCCTGGAGTTCAAACTCCAGTTTTACCAAAAATAAGATAAAATGCCATAAAAGCCTTTTTTGGGGATTTGAACTAAGGGTTTCACGCTGGAGAGGCAGGCGCCCTACCCCTTGAGCCAGGCCTCCAGCCCCATAAAAGCCTTTTTAAAAAGGCAAAACTCTGACTTTTGAGCAGTGTTTTCCAGGAAGAACCACAGGATTGTTTACCTAGCCAAAATGCTATACAAAATTTAAAAGTTTGAGAATGCTGCAGATGCTTCCAGATAGGCACCAATATTTATTCCCAAAGCCATTCATTCAGGCCAGGCTGGACTGCGGATTCTTTTCTAGTATCCAAGGATGTCTTCTCCTCCCTCACCCCAAGATGGTGCCCTTCTGATTCAGGCAGCAGCGGGCGTGCAGCACTAGCTCTGATGTCTGCTTACAATAAAGAGCCACTTTTGACGAATTTTGCACACTTCCAGGACACTGGGTGCATATCTGCAAAAGAAAGAGACAGAAAGCCTTATTAGGACTCTAGAAAGAAAAGCCAAGAAAATAACCTGGATTAAGAGTTAACTGCCAGTAATCCCAGTTACTTGGGAGACAGAGATCAGGAGGATCTCGGTTCCAGGGTGAGAGGGGAGCTAGTGACCACATCTCAATCAATAAGCCAGGTGTGATGGTATGTCTGTGATCTCAGCTACGCTGGAGGCCATAGGTAGAAGGATCGCGATCTGGGGCCGGTTGGGACAAAACCGGAAGATCCTACCTGAAAAATAACTAATGCAAAAAACAAAAAGAGGACTAGGGACCTGGTCCGAGTCCAAACTCCAGCACCGCCAGAAAAAAAAAAGGAAGGAAAGAAAGAAAAGAAAAGAGGAGAGAGAGAGAGAAAGAAAGAAAGAAAAAGAAAGAAAAGTTAACTGCCAGTAACTTCCCCAGAATTCCTCTAACACAGAGCAGAGGTGGCTCTTGCAAGGCTAGACTAGGAGGCCATTTCTTCTCCTACAGCTGGGTGTGAGATCAGCGCACTAGATTTTCAGTTCCAGCCCTCGCCCAGGCAAAGTCATCATCTTTGAGGATGACCACTTGAATATATTACGCCCTCTCGAGACTTCTTCATCTGACAGACCCGGTTTGGCGGGTCTGCAGGTACAGAAAGAACTCATCAAGCATCACATAAAGTACAGCTCTACCACCGCACTACGACGACAGCCAGCCCGTAGAAGAGTCAGCAGGCTCATCAGTGGGAACCATTAAGTTAAGTTATACAAAGGTTAAGGAGCGAGGAGATCAAATTTCAAAGGTCTTTGAACGTGGGCAGGGCGAAAGCGCCGGAGGCCCAGGAAACGTGAGTACTCAGCTGCGAGATCCGGCTAAACTACGGCTGGGATTGGGGTCGGGAGGCTTCCAGGACGATATCTGAGCTTCAGTCTGGGAAGGGGACAGCTGCAGGTGGGCAAGTGCGAAACGAGGCTGGTCAGCAACCCCGTTTCAGCCCGACCTCCAATTTGCTAAGGTACCTCGGGTAGCGCCAGAGCCCTTCCCACGCCCACAGCCAAGAGTAGGGAGGCAGCCCAGCGCAACAGGCTCCCAGGACTGCCCCGAACGCGAGATGCCATTTCCCACTGCCGTCGGCCTTTCTGAAGGCTCGCGAGATCAGCGCGCGGCCCCGCCCCCACGCGTCATACCTCCGCCTCCAGCCGTGCCCTAATCTGCCTCTCTGGGCGTGGCTTAATCGGCTTGGTCCAGTTGCCCAGTTCAGGCTGCGCTGGTGCTCGTGGAGGTCAGCCGCAATCTTCGCGCGCCCCAGTCCTCGTTCGAGATAGGCAGATCCACCTCCTCTACATTTCTCCCTTTAGCTCAGGCCTCCTTGGTCGCCACTCAGCGTTCCTGAGCCGACTACAGGCTTCTTCACCCCAGCATTCTACATTCCCCACGCCGAGGTCACGCCTCGGCAGTCGCTCGGGCAGCTCCTTCCGCCCTCAGTAAACATGGGCGGCCTGGAGGCTGGGGCGGGCAGGGGGCGGGACCCCGCTGACACCCGGCCGGGTAATGGGGGCCGGGCTCTCCGGCTACCCACGCGTGGAGCCGCGGCAGGTGGGCCGGGAGTGGGTGGAGGTGGGGGCGGAGACGGGTTTGGTGAGGGCTAAGGTGGAGAGGCTCCCCCTAGCTGTGAATGGGCTGGGAAAGAGAGGCGGGGAAGGGTGGAGCGGGCTGCTCCCGGCGTGGGGGACAGAGGTCTGAGGTGCGAGCGCAAGGTAATGGGGTTGCCACGTGCGGAGGAAAGGGGAAAGCTGGAAAGAAACAGGGTAGGGGTGATGGAAGAGGGAAGAGCGGAGGGCGAAGGGCAAATTCCGGCGGGAGGACGTGAGCCTGGGAACGCCCTGGGCGCCAAGTCCCCTTCATCCAGGTCCTTAGACCAGAGTTCTGGAGGCTGGCGTGATCAGACACTTCTAACTCATTTTCTTTGCCTTCATAGAAAAGGTGAGCGATGCAGATCTTCCTAGCCCTGGCTCTTCCTAGCCCTGGCTGAATCACAGAGGTAAGTCAAGGCAGCACTGCCCCGGGTCCTGACTGAAGTGTGCTCGGGGAACCCCGCTCCCAGTGGGACAGTGTTGCCTTTGGTTAGAGCCCCGCCACGAGTTCATTTGGAAGACAGTCAGAGCTCATCTAGAGTAGGTGGTCCAGGCTTCCCTTCCACATGCTCCCAGGTATCTACCTGGAAGTCCTGAACTTGCATTTGCGTTTAGGCGGCTGACCAAATTCTTTTTAAATAGGAGCCCCTAAGCCTTCCGACTTTGAGGAATTTTAGTCACAAGATATTTTTTGAGGGAATCTTTTTGTGATAGTTGGTCCTGCAGTGGCCCCTTTTCTTAGGAGGGATTGGAGTTGTAATGTAGCCCAGTGGCAAGGGGCTTGCCTAGTTGAGTTCAATTCACAGCAGGCAAAAACTCCTACAGAGTCGGCACCGGTAATCCTAGCTACTCAGGAAGCAGAGATCAGTAGGATCTCATTTGGAAGCCAGCCTAGCACGTAGTTCACTGAGACCCTACCTCGAAAACCCCATCACAGAAATAGGCTGGTGGAGTGGCTCAAGATGTACTGTACACTTAAGAGTTTAAACCGCAGTACACCCCCCCGCCCCCCCCAAAATTATTTTTCTACAGAAAACCAATACCTTTTGTAGGAATTAAAATAATCTAGTGTAGTAGGTGACCTTTTTAAAAGGGGGTCACTTACTTTTACCAGCTGTTTGTACCCTACTATGTTCTAGTTTTGGTAAAACAACTGGACAACTGGGCTCTTCCTTTTGGCTACCACTCTCAGAGACAGACAAGTCCATTGGATTTGGATCACTGTAGTGTTTTCAGAAAGTTACTGCTCGGTTCCTAGAATTGAATCATGTCAGAGGAAGGCTTTGTTGCTGGGTTGGGTTTTTCCTATCTTGGTTGGCTGTATTCAGCCATCCAGGAGGATTCTTTGCACCCCACACACAAGGAATTTTATCAGAAAACTAGCAATGTGAGGACCCAATCAGTTACTGGGACCTTTCTTCCTTCTCTAGCATCTGTTTATCTATTCCACTGGTCTTTTCATGCTACATGTTCTTATTTGCACACAGAAGACATCTTCCTTGTATTTTTTTCTTTTTTGTGCAGTGCTAGGTATTGAACCCAGAGTCTTAGGCATGCTAGGCAAGCACTGTATCAAGTGCTGGGATTACAGGTGTGCATGAACACGCTCAGTGACATCTCTCTTTTTTACTCTTCAGTAGTTCCTATTTCTATCAAAGCAGTAAAAACTTGCCAAAGAGCGGTGAGGAAGGCTCAAGCTGTTGCAATATACAAAGGCCCAGGGCATCTTTAGGTTAAACCAGAGTGACCTGTTGGGAGACCAGCATCTGTGAGTAGAATATGTGACCCAAGAATTGCCAGCTCCGATTTCTTCTTTTCATTGGCCCCAGGAGGTTCAGAGTTCAGGTATAGTCTGAGTGAAGCCATACCTTGCCAACCAGCCTACATCTGCCCAAGAACACAGTGTGGGAAAGCCAGAAGACAGTGTGATCTTTCTCCTAGTGGGCAGTAGCAGAAGACAGTTTGTATCAATCTGTCTTCAGATTAGTTGAAATCTAAACTATGTTCTGTGAATGACTGACTACATTTAGCACTCTGCTCCTGCCCTGATGCTGGGAGTAGTGGGGACAGGGCCTCTGGTGAGTCACCTGTCATAGCTGCAGAGAGCACTGTTTCTTTCTCCCTTATTTTGTTTCATGCTGCATAACCTTAAGCAAGTTATTTATTTCTCTAAGTCTTGGTTACTTTGTAAAAACTCGAGTATTCTTTGTCTTAATCTGAGACATGGTGTTTTGAAAGCATTAACTGTTATTTCATTATTTAGCATATCTAACATCTCTAAAGCACTTAGCATACTGCTGGGTTACATAGCAGGTGTTCAGAAAATGTTAACGCATTGTATTAAACTATCTAAATATGTGGCATTATCTGTTTTTGTTTTTGCTTTTTCTATGATGATAAGTACTCCTAGGGGATTGTTTCTGAAGATAAGATGATAACTACTTGGAGAGCAGGATGGATGCGGAATCACTAGACCTGGGTTCTAATGTGGCCTCTGAAAGTAAATAACTGGCTGTGCTTTTAGGTCACTTGAACCATTTGGGCCTTACTGTTTTTATGTGTGAAATGGGAGGGTTGTAAAAGTCATTTCCTAAGATTTCTTTAAACTTTGTGATTAGAATGGGATTTTTTTTCCCCCAGTACTGGGCTTTGACCTCAGGACCTGAAGCTTACTAGGCAGGCTCTCTACTACTTAAGCCACACCACCAGCCTTTAAGAAGTCTTTAAACTGGGTGTTGATGACTCACGCCTAAAATCCTAGCTACTCAGGAGGCAGAGATTAAGAGGATTGTGGTTCAAAGCCAGCCCAGGCAAATAGTCCGAGAGACCCTCTCGAAAAAAACTCATCACAAAAAAAGGACTGGCAGAGTGGCTCAAGGTGTAGGCCCTGAGTTCAAGCCTCAGTACTGCAAAAAACAAACGAAACTGTGAAGTAAAATGATCACGTTTTTGTTCTGTTGAGGATTCTGGCATCTTGTATTCTTAGAGAACTACTATTTTTCTATAGAGTTAGAAAAGCAACTTTCCAGTCTTTCTCAGCTCCTCCTTTCCAACTATCTCCAGCACACAGGGTGCCAAGCATGATTTAGGCTAATCCATCTAAGAATGCAGTTGAATGTGAGTTCTCTGCTCCCCATTCTGGAATTTCTAGGGCTGAGTTAGGGTTCATAGGGTGGTAGAGCCATTTGTATCACTGCGATTGGTTCCCTGAAGAGGCCAGAACAAATAGTTGCTGAGCTTTTCCCCACCACTAATTTCTGATCTCTCAAGCCACATACAGAGCCAGACCTTCAGTCTGCTCAGCTCCAGGCAACTGTGCCTCAGAACAGGAATTGCTCTTCCAAGTAGGTGTCTGCTCACAGCAGGATGGGGCCACTCTGCAGCTATTCTCTTTGCCTCCAGCTCCCTAACTGGTTTGCTTATTTTCAAAATGATCTTGGACTCTTACCTTTGAATCTCTGGCTCCAGCACAGTGCCCTGTCACCTTGACTCTATTGCTTTTGAATCCTGCCACTCTTGCCAGATCCACTATTGACTGTGGCGTAGCAAGTAGAGGGATTGAGAGGCAGGTGGTGAGGCTTTGCTAGTGGTGTTAACAGGGGGAGAATGTTAAGACGGAAGCACAGAGCAGTTGGCCTGCTGATGCGGGGAATGGGGCTTGGGCCTGCCACAGAGGTGAGCTCAGTAGTGATCAGTGCTGAGGAGAGATGCTGTTAGGATGGTGATGTGGGGAATAACATGGAGGTGACTCCTCCAGGGAACAGGAGAAGTTTTGTTGTCATTGGTCTCCATTCCTTCTTCCCTGCTGGTCTATGGCGCCAGGTTGGGCTCTGCTGGCTCCTCAGTACATTGTGGTGACTGGGTCTGTGCCCATAAGTGAAGACAGGGGATTCTTAAAAGAAACTTGTGCTAGAGTTGATTTTTTTCTTTTGCTATTTAGGTGGAAACCCAAGAATATTCTTGGATTTCATAGCTCTGTACACCCAAAGGTCCTGGTCAAGTTGTTGTCTTCTAGCTGTCTTGCTCTAGTGCTTTCTGCCTCCCCTACATCCCCTACCAAACTCGTCTCAGTCGTTGAAGAACAGTCACCACCACCTGACTAGTCCAAGTACAAGGGGCATGCCATGTCCAGGGCCTGCAGGTGATTGGCCATGGGGGCAGGGTAGGCTTGACTAGTTGCTGATTTCCTTTCAGCTCCGCTTGGACCATGTTACTGAGTGTAGGAAGAGGACTGTGAGACCCTGGCTGAGAGCCAGCAGGAAGCCACTTGTGTGCACCTGCCCAGCTGAGTGGCAGCCCAGAGCCCAGGAGCAGCAGCTGGCTGCAGAGCACAGACACAGTGAGGATGAGCGTGATGGGGAGCACTTCAGCTCCCCACCCAACCTCAAATACGAATGTGGTCGTCCCCACCTTCTCTGTCGTGGACTATGTGGTGTTTGCCCTGCTGCTACTTCTCTCCCTGGCCATTGGACTCTACCATGCTTGTCGTGGTTGGGGCCGCCACACTGTTGGCCATTTGCTGATGGCAGACCGCAAGATGAGCTGCCTTCCTGTGGCACTGTCCCTGCTTGCCACCTTCCAGTCAGCTGTGGCCATCCTGGGTGCACCATCTGAGATCTTCCGATTTGGGACTCAGTATTGGTTCCTGGGCTGCTCTTACTTCCTAGGGTTGCTGATTCCTGCCCACGTTTTCATCCCTGTCTTCTACCGCCTGCATCTTACCAGTGCCTACGAGGTGAGCCGGGAGGGAGGGGAGTTGCATAGGGACCTCCAGGGGCAGGGATGGAGAAGAGGACATGAGAGGGCTGGGACCCTGGATCACTTCCACCAAGGGAGAGTAACAGAGAACCCTTCTGAGTTTCTCAGTTCTTCCTGGATGGTTCCTGGTGGAGAGGTAGGGGGCAGACAGAAGAGTCTGCCAAGTAGGTCCAGGGTGGCTATGCGTTGGATATTTATTCCCTCATGTTCCTGAGCCTCTTGAGGGAAAAGGTGTGTGTTGGGGTGGGAAAGTAAGAAAGAATGCCATACCTTTTTTTTCTGTGCACTCCTACCCAGTACCTGGAACTCCGATTCAATAAAGCAGTAAGAGTTTGTGGAACTGTGACTTTCATCTTTCAGATGGTGAGTGGAATGTGATAGAAATGGAGCGTGGGGCATGGTAGAGGGAGCTGAATTCAGGCATGCTAAGGGAGGTGGAGCCTTCCCTACTGTCAGACTGGCAGGATTGAAATTCTACAAGGGGTCAGTGTCAGTGAAGCCCCCAGTGGTAACCTGCCCATTCTACCCAATACTACCGCTGTGGTGGCAAGCCAGACTTTGAGAGACAGAGAGGGAAGTGACCTAGGTGAAGGGAAGCCTTGGAGATATTGGAGCTGAGGGCCATCCTTCTCTCTTCCCACCCACATTTTCTCTTCCCCTCACATCCTTTCCCACATCCAACAGGTGATCTACATGGGGGTTGTACTCTATGCTCCATCCTTGGCCCTCAATGCAGGTGAGGAGTCATAGCCCCTGGCTTCCAGCTGTGGCAGACTGGGAAAACACCTTTGGGAGGGGCAGAGAGAGGGCATTGTGCCAAAAAGAATCTGACCTTGAAGAGCAAGTTAATTCACTGCATGGACCCTTGGATTGGTCTTTACCAGAGGTAGAAACAGCCGTGGTTCACCTCACTTACAAGCTGTTCAAACATTACCATGCTGCACCTGAATTTGTTAATCAACACCTTTTGGTGGAGCTCTGCAAACATTTTTTTCCCCATTGAGGTGAATGATTTAGTTCTTTTTTCTTTTTGAAGTTTAGCAACGATTTATTTTACTATAACAGGATAAAGTATGTAGAAAGCGGGTGGGGAGGGAAGAAAGAGAAACATTTCCTATTCCCAACGCAGGAAATGGGAACAAAGACTCCAGTTTATTTCATTTCATCTTTAGTGACTAATTACTTCATCTTTGTGACTTGACAAAGCTGCTCTCACCAGGGCATTTCTGGCGTCTTTCCTGAGAACCTTCCAGAGATAGGCATGTGACTGTTATTTGCTTACAGTGACGGGCTTTGATCTGTGGCTGTCAGTGCTGGCCTTAGGCATTGTGTGCACCATCTACACTTCGCTGGTAAGTGCAGCAATCCCTGGGGGATGGAAGGATGTGGAGGAGAAGAAAAAGAAGGGATGAAATAAGGTTATAGGTAGGAGATGGGATGAAATTCTAGGGTGGGATGGGGTGAAGTGAGATTTAGGATGGGATATAGGACAGGGATGGCCTATGAAGGTACAGAATGGATGACAATGAGACCAACAGAGTCAGCGATTATACAGGGACAGTACAGCTCCCTCACTAGTGGTATGGTGTCTTCCTTGTGGATAGTTTGGAAGACATTTATGGTAGGTATGCTGTTTTTTTCCCTGCAGGGTGGGCTGAAGGCCGTCATCTGGACAGATGTGTTCCAGACACTGGTCATGTTCCTAGGGCAGCTGGCGGTTATCATCGTGGGGTCAGCCAAAGTGGGTGGCTTGGGGCGTGTATGGGATGTGGCTTCACAGCATGGCCTCATCTCTGGGATTGAGTAAGTACATACCTTCCCCTAGGTGGGGTCTGCATTGCCTGGGAACGGAGCCCATCCTAGAGCCAGTCTTAGGACTGTAGTAAACAGAGGGCAAGATAGGAAGCCTCTGGTGAAACTCTACATTGGTGGGAGACTTGCACTGTAGGGGAATGATGATCATGGGTGACTGGCTGGTGTTTATGGGGGGCAGAATGTTACTGGATGAGTATCTGAGATGAGGCTGAGGTTGGAGAAATGGAACCCTCCCTCCAACTTGCTGCTGTGTCTGAGTCCACCAACTTTTTGCCTCTTTGGCCTAGCATTGGTTTCTCTGCTCTCCACTGATCTCTCTTGCTAAGAGGGCAAGAAAGCATCTTGCCTGGGTCTGTGGCATAGTGGCTGAATTGCATCTGTTGCAGGCTGGATCCTGACCCCTTTGTGCGGCATACCTTCTGGACCTTGGCCTTTGGAGGTGTCTTCATGATGCTCTCCTTATACGGGGTGAACCAGGCGCAGGTGCAGCGTTACCTCAGTTCCCGAACGGAGAGGGCTGCTGTGCTGTGAGTGCAGGGACAGGAAGCAGCAGAGCAAGTGTTTGGGGAATGGGTTCACTGGAGGTGGCATGGGAAGGATCCAGGGTACACACACATCCCTCCCCATCCAGAAAGGGGTTTTCTTTTTAGAGGCTCAGGAGGGCATACCTGAGGGTGTCTAACCTCGTTTCTCCCCTTGGCACTGGCTTCTTTTGCAGCTCCTGCTATGCTGTGTTCCCCTGCCAGCAGGTGGTCCTCTGCATGAGCTGCCTCATTGGCTTAGTCATGTTTGCCTATTACCAGAAGTATCCCATGAGTACCCAGCAGTCTCAGGCAGCCCCTGACCAGGTGAGAAGGCCTCCCTGGCCCCTTCCTATGCCTGCGAGAGGCCAGCCTGGACTCCTAAGCAGAGTTTCTGGGTGGCTGCAGAAAGGACTCCCACCTTGGATGGGAGAGGGATATAAAGCCCTCTCCACTCTGAGGTTCCAGCATGTCAGACCCCAGCACATGGCCTTACTAATTAGTGCTCACCCTGCTTAGGTGGTAAGGGGTTTCCTTTATTCATTCCCCGCTATATACCACAAGCTCTGCTAGGAGCTATCAATGCCCGTATCTAAGCCTCCCAACAGCCTCATTTTACAGAGGAGAAAACAGACTTGACAAGATCAACAGCATACTGACATCACAGTGCTTGCTAGTCAGAGGCAGAGCTGGGTGAGCTGCCTTGTTCTCTCTCCAGAGCCTGTTTTCTCCCCTCTTGGAGGAGGTGACTTGGGTAGCACATGTTTCCATGTCTGGCACTCCTTCCTGATGTGCCCAGGCTCTGTGGACTGGCTGGGGCGTGTATGGAGCAGCTTCCCCTCACAGGGTGCCTGGGGAAGGCATCCCTCGAGAGAGCTGTGCACTCTGCTCTGTTTGCAGCTTGTCCTCTACTTTGTGATGGATCTTCTGAAAGACCTTCCAGGCCTGCCTGGGCTGTTTGTTGCCTGCCTCTTCAGTGGCTCCCTCAGGTACCCCCGTCAACCAGTTCCCCACACAGAATACATCTACCCCTGCTCCCTACAAGGGGACAGGTGGGAGAGGGATCCCTGAGTTTCTTAGTGTGCCCTTCTGCTGTGGGTGGCAAGGGACAGCTCAGAGGACTGTGTATGACAAAGCATAGCCTCTTCAAGACCTGTTTTCCTTAAAAGCTCTTCTTTCACAGTACCAGGCGTCCGTCTACTTGAACAACCCACACTTACGAGAAAGGACAGTGTCCTTTGCCTCCTGGGCTGTAACTGTGCGGGTGGTTTCTTGACTGTGCATGCCATCTCCCTCCTTTAAGGGCACTATTCGTCTATACAGTCCCTGTTCTGCCTCTCTCACCTCCCATACGCAATACAATTTATTATTCTCTTTTCATTTCTAGCACCATATCGTCTGCGTTTAATTCACTGGCAACTGTTACAATGGAAGACCTGATTCAACCTTGGTTCCCTGAGTTCTCTGAAACCCGGGCCATCATGCTTTCCAGAAGCCTTGGTGGGATCATGCTTTCATGTACCTTCAGTCTTGTTTTTTCTGAGATATACCCTGACCACTGTCATCAGTTTGCTGTGAAATACCTGCTTTATTCCTGGCTCAGCATGTGCCTGACGAAGCACATAGCTTTCACTCCCTGGCTGTTTATGCCTCAGGGCATTGCCTGAGGAGGTTTCTGAAACACATAGGTGTGAGGACAGGGGCAGGAAGGATGGAGGGACCTGGAACTGGGGCATAAGATAATAGGTCCTCTCTTCCCAGGAACTCAGGTGGTGGTTTTGTTGGGAGGTTGCATTACATTTGCCCCGTTTCTTGGGTTTACTCACCTCTGCTTGTTTTTTCCCTTCTGCTTCTCCCCCAGCCTTTGGCTATGGGCTACTTTGTCTGGGAATGGCCTTTATTTCCTCCCATATGGGACCCGTGCTGCAGGTAATGACTAAGGAGGGGAGAAAGCAATTCTTAAGGAAGCAAAGGAATTGATTGTAACAGGAAACTGAGGAAGACAGCTGGTTTTTTGGAGGGGGGTTAAGAGGCACGTGTCAGAAATTCCCCTCTGATAGGCCATCCTTAGCTATGAACAGACTCTCAAATGGCTGAAAGCCCCAGGGTCATTTCTGGGATGTCAGCTCAGAGAGACCTAGGGATCAGCCTCAGGAGAACCTAGAGCACAAGCCATCCTGTCCTCTGGAATTGTGCCAGATAGAAGATAGACAGCTGATGAGTGGGGTTTTGAGGCCAGTGGCTATGTTGTGTCAGTGAGGCTGAGGTCTCTGAGCCTGTGTGTTCTTTTCCTTTTTCTCAACCCTGTCCTTTACAGGCAGCAATCAGCATCTTTGGCATGGTTGGGGGACCACTGCTGGGACTCTTCTGCCTTGGGATGTTCTTTCCTTGTGCCAACCCACCTGTGAGTGACACATCTGGCTCCACAGTCATGTGCACATGGGGACAGGGTTGGCAGGGCTTTCAGCAGGAGTGCTGAGGACCGGTGTGATGGGTTGGTGGGGATGGCCTTGTGACAGGAGAGTTCACCTTATTTCTGGGCAGGGTGCCATTGTGGGCCTGCTGGCTGGACTCATCATGGCCTTCTGGATTGGCATTGGGAGCATAGTGACCAGCATGGGCTCTGGTGTGCCACTTTCTTCCTTTAATGGGTCCCTGCCCAGCAATGTGACCGCTGCCACTGTGACCACCCTGATGTCCTCCACCACCCTCTCCAAGTAAGGCGGGGCTCATTCTCTTAGTTCTTGGGGATGCTCAATTTGGAAGGACTTCATGGGGGTCTTGCTAAGAGATGGTCTGTCATAGGCCTCAGAGAAGTGTTGGGTTGGATCCCCAGACTATGTAGGTGGGTGGAGCCAAGTGCCTATGGAGTTCCTGGACAAAGCACAGTTATTGTCCTCAACCCTTTCTTCTCCCCAGGCCTACAGGACTGCAGCAGTTCTATTCCCTGTCCTATTTATGGTACAGCGCTCACAACTCCACCACAGTCATTGTGGTGGGCCTGACTGTCAGTCTGCTTACTGGTGAGGGTGTGGGATCATGGACCAGAGAAGTGGGGTAGAGGGGAGCTCTTAGGAACTTTGCAGACTGGGGGAGGAGGGACTCTGTCCTGGGGTCCTTGGGTATTGGTAATAGTCACACAGGGGCTTTTTCCTTTCTCTGCCTTCAGGAGGAATGCGGGGCCGGTCCCTGAACCCCAAGACCATTTACCCTGTGCTTCCAAAACTCCTTGGACTTCTGCCCTTGTCCTATCAGAAGCGGCTTTGCTGCCGAAGCTACAGCCAGGTGGGACCCATTGTCTCATGATCCCCTCCCTTCCCTTTCCACAGATACCACCCACTGCCCAGGTCCCCTTCCATCCCCTTCTTCCTCCTGTCCCCCCAGCCTCTCTGATCATCTACCTAAGTGTAGAATGTCCCCCAGCAGCTGCCCCAAGCTCCACCCACAGGGCCACACTGACTTGGGGTTAGGAGGGGCAGATGAATCTGGCCACAGCACAGCTTAGCTGGGCTATATTGTTGCCCTCCCCATTCCTGCTCCTTTACTGCCACCCCATTTTCTCCCCTTCCTCCTCCACTCGGCTTGGCTTAGCTTCTTCAGGGACCAAACAGGCTCTCACCTTTGCTGCATTCACCCCTTCACATTCACTAGCTCTACTACTCTCACTCTGTGTTCCCCAGGATGTCCCCATGGACACGGACCTGTTTCCAGAGAAGATGAAGAATGGGGTGTTGCAGGACAGCAGGGAGAAGGAGGCAATGGCTGAGGATGGCTCAGTCCACCAGGGATGTAGCCCCACCTTCATTGTCCAAGAGACCTCCCTATGATGGGGAATCAGGCCCTCCAGCCTCTGTCCTTGCTGCCAGGAAGCAGCCAGAGGTCACCCTGTTGTGCAGAGATAAGTCACTTGATGTGGTGGGAATGGGTTGGGATGACTTAGCTCACACACACCGGAGGATTGTGTTCTTCAAGATTCTTGCTTGTTGTGGAACTTGTTACATCTTTGGTGGGAGAGTAGTCAGGGTTTTTCCTGTCCCTTGCCAGTCTTTGTTCTTGAGGACAGGGATTGCAAGTGATGGAATTGTGTCAGAAATGGGGATAGAAGTGAGCCTCTGGGAAAAGGATAATGGCTTCTGATGTCCTTTGGAGTGATTAGAAGCAGCACTTTGTATTACAGCTGCCCTGGGGCCCAATTTGGCAAGATTGACCTCTACCATAGAGGCTACCTTGCCCAAAGGATTCTTCCTTTCCCATCCCATCTCAGCACTTACTGTCAGCCACAGTGAGCACTGTGATTCAGGTTGTCTATGATGCAGCAACCTGTGATTCAGGTTGTCTGTGACATTCAAGTCCCTCTCATTCTTCTCTGCCTACCTCCATTCTTGATAGCAGACAAATTTTCCATGTCTCAGACCCCCCACCCTCCACCTGTAAGATGAGCACCGAGGTGCTGGGCAAATGTGGATCTAAGGAACCAATGCTGTGACCAGGTCTTCTGTGGAATGTGCTATCCTCCCAACTCCTGAGCCAGGCCATCTTGGTGTCATTCTGTTATCCGTGCTCCTATTTCCTTTTGGAGTTTCTTCCTTACATCTTTGTTCCTAGGGAATAAAAATGGCTGTTAGATCTAGAGTCTGGACTCCTGTACTGTACTCTCCAGTAGTTGGGATTGCAGGTGTGAGCCACGGGCACCTGGCTCTGGAAAGTAAATTTGAAGGCCACATATGTGTCCACTAATACTAGCACATTTCAGACATGCCTGAATGAGATTTCAAAGAGAATTGAGGAGAATATCCCCAGGGTTTAGTTTGCTGAAGTAGGACAGAAGTGAATCTACGTAGAAACCAGATGAATAGATTGTAAGTCATCACTCATGCATGGGGATTAGTTCCTGGACACCCCTTTGATAACCAAAATTCTTGGATGCTCAAGTCCCTTATATAAAATGCTGTAGAATTTGCATAGATCATGCCAGGTTCTGTCAATTCCTGACTCTTGGGCTGGGAATGTAGCTCAGTGGTTAAGTGTTTGCCTCCCATGCACAAGGACCTGGTTTTGATCCACAGTACCACTAAAAGTTTAAAAAAAAAAAAAAAAAAATCCTAAACCAGGCACAGGTGGCTCACGCCTATACTAGCTACTCAGGAAGCAGAGATCGGGAGGATCATGGTCGAAGCCAGCCCAGGCAAATAGAAACCCTATCTTGAAAAAAGGGCTGGTGGAGATACTCAAGGTGTAGGCCCTGAGTTCAAGCCCAGTACCACAAAACAAAACAAAACAAACTGCCTCTTGGTCAAGGTCTTCTCACTCCCAGCAACACTCAGGATGTCTTTGCCAACCAAAAGTGGAGATAGGAGATATGTAGCGCAAGCTATTGAAGGAGAAGGCGATGGCTGTACATTACCAAGAACTAGCCAGGGAGGCAGATCATCTCTGGATTCTTGGAGCTGACTTCTGCACCCCTAATTTCTTGGTCAACCCAGGGGCTTCAGGAGAGTCAAGAGCAAGGTACATCCCAACACCACCACCACCATGCCAAAATTCAGGGCTTTAGCATAAAGAGAAAGACATGTTGGTTGGTTTGGTTTTTTTTTTCCTTTTTCCTAAGAATTAGGGCTGGGGAGTGAATAGCACCCACAATTGCAGCCCTTTGAGCTCAGAACCCCAACTTCTCTTGCCTGCCCCAAGTGCCTCTGCCCACACCCTCTATCCCTGAGTCTTTCAAGGATTGTTCCTTGGAAGGACAGGAGTGTGGGCAATCCTAGAAAAACCAGACTAACTGTCCTGCAGTCTGCCCCCCTCTTTAGCAGACCCTCCTCTTGGGGGCCAAGAAAACTACACCCTGGCTAACTACCCCGCTCAATCTACCAGAGTTTTCTTTTGGTCAGAGCTATCTTTTGATTATTCTTCAACATACTTATCTGGCGTCTTCTACATTCATCCAGCATCTCCTACCTTGTTTGCCATTTTACACTTAAGAGTCCTGCTGTGTCACTCTAGGACCCTGTACCAGGGATTGCCTTTGACATTTTATTTTTACATACTATGTTTTGCATTATCAGGGATTGAACCCAAGGCCTTGCGCATGCTACGCAAGCACTCTACCACTTGAGCCACACTCTCAGTCCTTTTGTTTATGTTTTGTTTTTGAGATAGGGTCTTTCTAACTTTGCCCAGGCTGGCCTGGAACTTGCAGTCTGCCTTCCAAGTAGCTGGGATTACAGGCATATGCCACCATACCTGGGCTGGTTTTGGCGTTTTAGCATTGCCCCATTTAGCTTCTGAACCTTGAGTTTTAGCTATATTTGCATAGAAGAGGCAACAAAAGCCCTCAAAACTGTCAAGAATTACTATTTTTAAGGGCAAATGGCAAAAAGACCCAATTCTCTATCAAGTAGTTCAACCCTCCCCTCCCCAAGAGAATAAAGAGGCTCCTTCTCTTCTAACAAACTTCCTTCTTCACACAGCATTTAAAAGTGACATTTAATGATTCTGAGGGTGGAGTATACCAGACCTGGGTTTAAATACTGCTTCATCCACAGCATCCTTAAAGCCCAGTTTCCTCATCTGACAAATGTGGAGAGGGTTGCATGTATAGGTATATATCCATTCCTTAAATATTGATCGTTATAATTATATTGCTTTTCAGTGCACTTTTCACATTCTACCAGGTTTTATGACTTGGGAGAGAAGGACAAACCTTACCATCTGCATTTCTTTTTTTTTTTTTACATGGTACTAGGGTTTGAACTCAAGGCCTCATAAGTAAGCATTCTACCACTTGAACCACACCCCCAGCCCTTTTTACTTTTAGGTTATTTTTCAGATAGGGTCAGTGCTGGCCTCTGACCATAGCCTAAGGCACACACCACCACACTGGGCTTATTTGTTGAGATGGGGGAAGGGTCTCATTAACTTTGCCAGGCTGGTCTCTAACTGTAGTCCTCCCAATCTCTGCCTCCCAAGTAGCTGAGATTTCAGGAGTGAGCCACAGCATCAGGCACTGCATTTTTAATATGTAAACTTGTGTAGTTTATTGCTTGGGTAGTAACTGATTGAGCTAGAGTTAGATTGCAGGCCTTTGACCCCCAATAGCCCACCAAGTTGTTATCTCTGTTGCTATGAGAGCAGCATGCTTTTGGACAGGGTGTTCACACAGGCAACAAGGTGTCTCTTAAGACAGCAGTCTGGCACACATGTGGCACCAAATGGGGGTGGGTAGTAGCACCATAATTCTAGAATCTTTCTAGAGGAACAGCTTTTGTACTTTTTTAATTGAGACCCAGTAAAAAGTATATTTTATACCATAACCTAATATACACATGGCTATAGTTTGTTTATGGAATGCCCTCCCCCCACACAAAGGCCCATGCATTAATAGCTTGTTACTCAGCTTGGTGCTATTGTAAAGGTGGTGAGGCCTGGAGAGAGTTTTTGGGTCATTGTCTTGCTCTGTCTTTGTTTCTGTCCATCATGAGGTGAGAAGCTTGCTCTGTGCCATGATACACTGTTCTGTTGTAGCCCCAAAGTGACAGGGCCACTTTTGTGATCATGGACTGAAATTGTGCCAAAATAAACTTTTCTCCCTTTTTAAGCAGCTTTTTTTTTTTTTTTTCATAGCACTGGGGTTTGAACTCAGAGCCTCATGCTTGCTATGGAGGTGCTCTACCACTTAAGCCACTCCACCAGCTCCTCTTTTTAATTGACTATCTCAGGTATTTTGTTACAGTGATGAAAAATTGACACACTTATAAAACTAGAATTTCATGAAACAATACCCATGAGGTGCAGTTAATATTTTCTGATTTTCCCTTCCCTCCTAGTGCCATTATTTGGAACAGAGCAGGCTACACATTCATGCTGTTTGGTGTGGGATAGCAAAGCTCAGGTGAGTGAGGAGGAAGACCACGCACAGAGGTGACAGGCTGAGCAGAGGAGGGGGCAGCCTGCTATGGGGCATTGGCACCGTGTTGGAAAGTAGTGTCATGTAGGCTGGGAGCCTGAGTTAAGTGGGAGGCCAGCTGAGGTGGAGCAAGGAGGGAGCCTATGTGCAGGTTGTCAGAGTCTGGAAAAGTGCATGTATGTGTCTCTGTGTGTTCACACAGAGAATCAGATCCCAAAGAGAATGAAGAGGGTATCTACACCCGAGTAGACTGACCTGAGCTACTAGAGCCTCAGTACAGTAGGAGGATGATCTATTGTCAGGTGGGGGCCCAAGTGGAATGAGGAGGTCCTCTTCTATGGAGGTCACCTGGAGGAGGTGTCAGAGCCTGAGATGGATGAGGATGTCTACATAGGGGCCAGTCCAGGGCACCTTTCAGGGCCTGGATAGGGGATCTATGCAAGAAGACTGATGGGGGCTTGGCTACAGACAGATTAATCAAATAACTGTATTAGGGATAACACAGGCCATCGTTTTACTTTTTTGTTTTTGTTTTTTTACTGTTAGAGAAGGGTGTGAAAAGGGAGAAAGCAAGAATGAGCCCTGATGATGGTGAATTGGAAGAGAAGTTGTTAGTGTGGATTCATGGTTTTCAACATACCTACGTCAATGTGGAAATAAGTAAGGATGGAAATAGCTGTGACCAGAGGGCATGGGAGCAATAGCACCCCAATGCAATAAGTACGTTGTGCCTAGATCTTGTCTTCTAAATACCATGGTCCACTTCGAAAGCTGAGGGCCACCTGGAGAAATAGATGACTCAAGGGCTGGAGCCAAAGCACAAGATGTGCCAGGAACACCTTGTGTAAGAGGGCAAAGTACTCCCCAAGGATTGATGAGATCACCTCCAAAACAAAAGTCACCTCCAAAGGACACAGGAGCCAGCTGGCCAAGTCTGGGATATTATGGACATCAAAATGACTGGATTATATCCCACTGAATAAAAAATGGAAACCATGAATTCATACTGATAAAAGTAAATAAACCAGAAGTTAGATGAAGGATGCTATATTTACCTAGTTTCAAAATACCTTCCTGTGTGTAAAGTGCTTATTAATCACCACAGAAACAAATAAAGAAGCCTGAGCCAGGTGCCATTGGCTCACACCTAACTAGTTGTGAGGCTGAGCTAGGGAGGATTACTAGCTGTAATCCTAACTAGTTGTGAGGCTGAGCTAGGGAGGATCATGGTTCAAAGCCAGCCCAGGCAAATAATCCTCAAAATCTTATATCCAGAATAACAGCAAAATGGATTGGAGGTATGACTCAAGCGGCGGAGTTTTGCAAGCATGAAGCCCTGAGTTCAAACTCCAAGTTCTACCAAAAAGAAAAAAAATTGAATTTAAAAAAATGACTTTTAGCCAGCCACCAGTGACTTACACCTGTAATCCTAGCTACTCAGGAGGTGGTTCAAAGCCAGCCTAGGTGAATAGTTTGGGAGACCCCCATCTGGAAAAAAAAAAAAAAAAACCCATCAAAAAAAGGTGGAGTGGCTCAAGGTGTAGGCCTTGAGTTTAAGCCCCAATACCACACCAGACTGGCCTAGGACTCAAGATCCTTTTGCTTCAGGCTTCTAAGTTCTGGAATTATAGGAATGTACCTCCATGCCCATATTAAGACTCCTTTAAAATCATTACCTAGCCACTAAGAGGCTCAGGATCTATTGGCCAAAGTAAGAGGAGGGCAGGAGTCCAAGAGATAAGTAGAACTGTGTAGCTGCTCTTGTATCAGTGTAGATTTGGGTGAACTTGAGTTTCAGGGGGCTTGGGGGGGGGTTGGGGGAAACTGGGGTTTAAACTCAGGACTTTGTGCTTGCAAAGCAGGTTCTCTACCACTTTAGCCATAGTTACCAGAAAGGTTAGTGCTGGTGTATACTTGGGTCCTTGCGTCCAGCAAGAGAATTCAGGCAAGACTCGAAAATGTAGTAGACTCAGTTTCCTAAGTGGTCAAAACTGACAAGTCAACAGAAAACACAAGTAATTATCATGATTTCTCTTTGTGGTACTGGGGGTTGAACTCAGGGCTTAGTACTTGCTAGGCAAAAATCTCTTTTGTAAGTCACTTTTTAGTAAATGTTACTAAGAGCAGAACAATATTCTTAAGCTAACCTCGTTATAGACAGAATATTGGGTGTTAGTTTTATATCATTCTATCAAATCTTTCAGACAATCCTCAGATAACTCTTAAATTACAGCCAACTTAACCACACACACATAAACTTTTCATAAGTATATGAAAGTAAGACACCCGATCATGCCCTTTGCATGTTTTTGGTTTTTGTCCTATCCTGCTTTTTTTTCCTTCAGTGGTACTGGGGCACTCTTACTGCTTAAGCCACTCCACTAGCCCTTTTTTGTATTGGGTATTTTCGAGATAGAGTCTCTCAAACTATTTACCCTGTTTGGCTTCAAACTGCAATCCTCCTGATGTCTGCCTCCTGAGTATCTTGGATTACAGACATGAGCCACTGGCATCCAGCATATATTATTTTAATAAATACTAAAAGGGCCAGACTAAGACATTAAAGCTAAAAAGTAAAAAAAAAACCTAAAAAGCCAGAGTAGTTGGCCACTCCCTCCCGTCTCATTTTAGACATTTAAGATACAAGAATAAGATGGGCAGTCCTGTAATCCTAGCTACTCAGGAAGCAGGATCAGGAGAATCACAATTCAAAGCCAGCCCTGGCAAATAGTTCTCAAGAACCTGTCTTGAAAAAGTCATCACAAAAAAGAGCTGGTGGGAGTGGCTCAAGTACTGAAAA
This sequence comes from Castor canadensis, assembly GCF_047511655.1. NCBI lineage: Eukaryota > Metazoa > Chordata > Mammalia > Rodentia > Castoridae > Castor > Castor canadensis. The sequence continues at coordinate 23,025,833 of NC_133397.1, read as the reverse complement.
AAACCAAACCAAAACAAGCAAACAAAAAACCAGGCCAGGTGCCAGCTAAAACCTAAGCCAACAAGGTTGAGTGGAGGCTCTCCACCATACACAAATCTGTTACACTTTTACCCTTGTGTCCCTTATGGCATGGGGGACTCCATTTCATTGAGTCTGAGACATCACAAAGGGAAGCCCTTTAAAAGAATGGGGGACTTCCAAAATAATGAAAGAAAACCAGACTTAGAATAAGCTTTTCTCTGAGGCAGTGGCATAAAAGGGAGAAGACCAATCCAAAAGATTGGAGCAATGGGCAGAGAGAGGAAGGGATCCATAATGACCCAGTAAAGTTAATTATAAAGGAATTTATAATAAGATAAAAGTAGGGAGGAATTGGAGGTGGGGGAACATTTCCTGCTCACCATTGTTACAATGTCTTAAGTTTAACCCTTGTAAAATTTATTGAAAATAATATAATTTCCATTTCCTCATCTATCTATCCTACTTCACCCATCACTCATGGCTAGCTGCTGCCTAACAATACCTTTATTCCATTGTGCTCTGGTTATTTTGGAGATGGAGTCTCCCAAACTATTTGCCTGGGCTGGCCTCTACTCTGGATCCTCCTGACCTCAGACTCCCAAGTAGCTAGGACTACAGGCATCAGCCACCTACACCTAGTTTCAACTTCAAATTTGATGTACATATAGCCCAGGGAATTCCCAGCACATGCAGACACACCCACTTTTCCCTTTACAAAGCTGGGGCCCAAAAGGATGACACTTTCAGGCACCAGGGACTGCCAAGAGCATTTTAGAGTCAAGTAAAACAGTGGGAAAAAAAAAAAGTCTCAGAAAGTCACAGATTGGCCCTCTTGTGGATTTATAAACCAAATTCACTTTGGTCAACAAGTTAAAATGTGCAGCTTGTTTAAAAAAATAATGAAACACCAACTCTGGCAAAACAAAAAAAAAAGCAAGAGAAAAGGTATAAATAATCAGTTCCAGGAATTATAAGGCTAAATCTTGCAGCTATGGTAAGCATTAGGCTTCTTATAGTGCAACTGGGGTTTTGGACCCAAGGCCCATACTCCTGAGGTTCCACATGCCAGGTCCGGCCAGCCGCCCCACACACCAAATAAAAAAGCATGGTGAAGGCAGAGAGAGGAGGTTTATTATACGGCTTGGGACATGCCATGGGAAGAGGCAGAGTAAGAACTCAGCTCATCTTCAGCCATCTTCAGGGTATAGACATGAGCTATAGGTTTAAATAGATAAAAGAACTGGGGGCAAGGGACAAAGATATGCATAGTTAAACAGTCCCAGTCACAGGCGTGGTCTGGTTGGTCTCATGACTGGTGGGGCCGACAGTCTTGGTCAGGCAGATGGTCTGGACCAGTTTTGGAAGTTATCACCTGGAGGGAATAATCTGGTTCCTGTTTGAGAGCATTCTTGGGATAATTGTCCTCACTGGGAGGAGAGCAGTTCCAGGTGGCTCCAGTTCATTTTCATAAAGATATTATCAGTTTTGTCCTTTTTGGAAGTCAAGGTGATTATAAAGTGACTGTAAAGAGAATGGCTTAGAGCAAAGACATACAAAATGGAGACAGAGATGCCAAGCTTTTCCTGTTTTTAGTTAATTTGTGGGCTCAAGTAAGGAGTTGGTGCTTTTCAGCAAAAGCAACGTGGGTGCCTCTTAAAATAGGGCATTATGAATAACTTTATACCAATAATTTGGAAACTTTAGATAAAATAAACAAATTGCTAGAAAAAATCACCTAAAATAGATATAAGAAGCTGGGCACCAGTGGCTCATTCCTGTAATCCCAGCTACTCTGGAGGCAGAGATCAGGAGGATAAGGGTTTGAAACCAGACCTGGCAAATAGTTGAGAGACTATCTCAAAAATACCAATAACAAAAAAGGGCTGACAGAGCAATTCAAGTGGTAGAGCACGGAGTGTGAGGCTCTAAGTTCAAACCCCAGTACTGTCAAAACAAAAAGTAAAAATACATGTAAGAATAAAGTATCTAAATAGTCCTATTCCCATTTTAAAAAATAGAAACAGAACTGGGGTGTGAGCCTAGCAAATGAGAGACTTGAGTTCAAACACCAGAACTGCCAAAAAATCAAAAATAGAAATAAAAGAAAGATTCATAATGAAGAAAATCCCAGGCTAGCCATGTTTCACTGTTCAGTTCTACGATTTTTTTCAAGGAATAAATAATTCTAAATTTACATATATAATTCCAGAGTATAGATGAAGGGCCCTTCCTTTTTTTTTTTTTTTTTTAAATTTTCATCCATTGTTTCCTGCCTGGAAACAATGTCACTGTCTACAGGACTCTGAGAAGTTGTAGGAACATGCAAGCTAAGACTCAAGGCCCATCTTCTTCTCCACCGTTGTGGAAAGGGACTGTACATCATGGGGCTGAGCCTTATGCTCCCATAGGCCACTTGGACAGAGTCTGGGGAGAGTGACTTCCTAGGTTATCCATGTTGGATGAAGGATCCTAAATACCAGCAACAAGTATTTAAAGTATTTTTTCCAGGGGAGAGCGTGAACGCAGTCCCCCACTACCACAAATTATGCAGTGGAGTTTCCCACATTTGGGGAAATCGCAGGGATCAACACATCCGGAGTGCAGTGGATAGCCTCGCCCTGGAAAAAATACTTTAAATACTTGTTTAAAGTATTTTTTAAACTTTTGATCACCTTTGTGATCATGGTATCGCCCCTGCCAGGTAAGTATAAAAAGTATGAAATTTTTAAGTGTAACTTTTTTTTGTTGCTGTTGTTTTTAACATAGGTTCTTGCTATGTAGTTCAGGTTGGCCTTTAACTTTTTTTTTTTTTGACAGTACTGGAGTTTGAACTCAGAGCCTATGCTTGCTAGAAAAGCGCTCTACCACTTGAACCACTCTACCATCCCCAAGCAATTTTTTTTTTTTTTTTTTGTGGGTCTGGGCCTTAAACTCAGGCCTCACATTTGCAAAACAGGTGCTCTACTGCTTGAGCCACACCTCCACATCTCCAGTCGAGGCAGAAGATGTTAAGTTTGAGGCCAGCCTGGGCCACAGTGAGACTGTCTCAAAAAAAAAAATTTCTATTTCACACTGTACTTGATGTTTTGTCACCAAGAGTGGTGAAATTGACCTTATTAAAATTAAAAACTTTTTAATGAAAGACACCATTAAGAGGGTGATAAAAACACAGCATACCAAAGTAAGAAAAATACAAAACATATATAGCTAAAGTAAATAACATATGATGTCAAGAAGTAACAATAAAGCTGGGTATGAAGGTACATACTTATAATCCCAGCAGGTGGGAGACTGAAGCAGGAGGATTGCAAGTTTGAGGCCAGCCTGGGCTACATAGAGAGGCCTTGTTTCCAAAAAAAAAAAAAAAAACCAAAAAGAAAATTAAAAAGTCTTAATTTTAGTGAGCCCTTGATAAGGTCTCAGGGACCCCCAGCAGTCTGTGAATCAGACTTTGACAACTATTGTCCTAAACCAGGAGATGTGCAAGAATGTTCACAGCAAAATATTAATCCCAAACTGCAGACCCCAAAAATACATTAACTAATGTTACATCCTTACAGGAGTAAGGACATTGTGCAGCAACAGCACAAAGTTAACCATGTGCCAAGCACCCCGTGGCTCATGCCTGTACTCCTAGCTACTCAGAGATCAGGAGATCTGGAGGATCAAGGGTTTGAAGCCAGCCCCAGTAAAGAATTAAGAGACCCTATCTCAAAAAATCCTTCACAGAAAAGAGCTGGTGGAGTGGCTTAAAGTGTGGCCCTCAGTTCAATAGGCTTGTAATCCTAGCTACTTGGGAAGGTCAAGGTTAGAGGCTGGGGGAGGGAGGGAGTTTGCAAGACTCCATCTGAATCTCTTTTTTTTAATGGTACTGGGGTTTTGAACTTAGGGCCTCACACCAGCTAAGCAGGTGCTGTTACTGCTCAAGTCAATCTGCCAACCCTTTTTTGTGATGTGTTTTTTTTGAGATAGGGTCTCATGAACTATTTACCCAGGACTGGCTTTGAACCAACATCCTCCTGATCTCTGCCTCCTGAGTAACTAGGATTATAGGTGTGAGCCACTGGTGCCTGGCAACACCCCATCTCAATCCTGTGAGGATGGGAAAGCATAAAATAGGAGAATCCCAGTCCAGGCTGGCCTGGGCAAAAACCAACACCCTGTCTCCAAAATAGCCAGAGCAAAAAGAGCTGGAGGCATACTGCCAAAAAAAAAAAGGGAGCGAGAGAGAAAAAAAACAAAGAAAGCAAGTCACAAAAGAAAATGCTGTGATTCCACTGTTTAAGGTTCTGCACAGAAAAAAAATAAGCTCTAGTGTTTATGACCCTGTACAAAGGAGGTGGTAACATGAAAAAGAAAACCAAGGAAATGATTAACCTCAAAGTCAGAATAGTGGCTCCTTTAAGGAAGAGGATGGATGATGCGGTAGGGAGGGTTTTGAAAATACCTGCATGTTCCAGCTCTTCTCAGGGAGGGTAAATCCTAGAGGTTCACTGGAAACATCACAGCTGTTTTTATATGTTGTGTTCATATCTCACCATGCAATTTTTTTTTAATCTCCTAATAGCATGTTGGTCATCGACACACCTCTCATTTCCAATGTTCTATTAAGAAGAAAAAGCAGCTGGGGGAGGGGCTCAAGTGGTAGAGCATCTGCTTGGCAAGCATGAAGCCCTGAGTTCAAACCCCAAGACTGCCAAAAAAATAAATAAATAAATAAATAAACAATTAAAATTAAGCCGTGTGCCAGTGGCTCACACCTGTAATCCTAGCTACTCAGGAGGCAGAAATCAGGAGGATCATCGTTCAAAGCCAGTCTGGGCAAGTGGTTCAAAAGACCCTATCTTGGAAAAAACCCTTCACAATAAAGTGCTGGTGGAGTGGCTCAAGGTGTAGGTCCTGAGTTTAAGCCAAAAAAATAAAGAAGAGAAAAAGCAACAACTGGGTGTGGTGACATATGCCTGAAATCCCAGCATTCAGGAGGTGGAGGCTGGAGGATCACTAGTTTGAGGCTAGCAAGTTCAAGATCAGCCTGAGATACTTAGTAAAACCCTATCTCAGAAAACCAAAAGAGGAGGAGGAGGGGGTGAGGTAGGAGGAGTGCTAGAGCACTCATCTAGCATATGCAGGGCCCTGAGTTCAATCGCCAGCACTTGGGGGAGAAAAAAAAAAAAGGCCTTATAACACCTAGAGGTCCTGAATATTATCTGCGTTAGCATTCTAGTATAAGACTAGGAGATGCTATTTTGAATTTTTGCCCCCATTTTCTGCATGGGGAACAGGAAATTTCTCTTTCTCCCCACTCCCTACCACCCCATTGTTCTTACTCTAGAGATGACCTGCTTTCAGTCTTTTGAAAGTGTATCCTTTCCTAATAAACTTTACCATTATTTTTACTGAAAAAAAAATTTATCTGCATTAAAGAGAAAAATCATCCTGGAAATTATAACATGCTTAGAAATGAACTGTGAGGCTACCCCTTCTTGGGGCCCCCCTCGACTGGGGAGGAATCTACTTTCCAACTTAACACTTTTCTATCTCAATAAACTCTCCTGCTTTACTCACAAAAAAAGAATTGAACTTCCTAGACAGTCAGTCCTTTTTTTTTTTTCCCTGAGATCCTCCTGCCTTAGCCTCCCAAGCACTGGGAGTAAAGGTGTCTACCACCAAATTTGGGACAGAGGCATTTTTTTTGTGTGTGGTAAAAATAACAGTAGCGTTTATTAGGAAAGAAATTCAGTAGAACAGGATAAAAGTGGAAGGAATAGAAGAAAGAGACAAACATTTCCTGCTCCCCATGCAGGAAATGGGAATAGAATGATTCCAAGAAAGCTTTTAAATGTTGACAATTCGATGGGAGAGGGGGGACAATTAATTTGCTTATTTAAAAAAAATTACTATTGAATTTGAGCACCTTCTTTTTTTGTTGCTTTCTTTTCTTTCCTCCTTCCCCTCCCTTTTTCTCCATATCTTTCTTTCTTGATCTTGGTCACATCTTGTGAATAAAGAAATTGCTGTCATTCTTTTACTTTCTAGTAACTGACCAAAATGATAAACAAAGGGGAAGAGGAGAGGTGTCTGATTCCAAGTTCCTTTTAGAAAAGGAACATGGACTTGCTCCTTTGGCCATAAACAAGCCAATGTAGAAGAAGGATGATGTGTAGCCCTCAAGGGAATGCGTGCTGTTGAAAATGGACACTACAGATGTGGCCACAGCAAGACTGTAAGGGACTGCAGGGTTATCCAGCTACCAAGTTAGGGGAAGGCTTCTTGCCAAGAGCACTCATGTGTGTACTGAGCATATTAAGCACTTAAGAGCCAAGATAGCTTCCTTGATGTGTGTAGGAAAATGACCCATAAAAGAAGGAAGCCAGAGAAGGATCTTTGAGTTCAAATGAAGTGCCAGCCTGCCCTGCCCAGTGACGCACACTTGGTGAGAACAGCAGAAGGGGGCCTGAGTGGCTAGAACCCATTCCCTCTGCACTCATGACGCTTATGGTGCTGGAAAAAGAGAAGGCCTCTGGACAATTAAAAAAATGTCAGAATTCTCTATACATTCTGGACATTAATTTGATGCAGGATTTTTTTCTTCCACTCTTTCCCTTTCATCTTTGTTTTTGTACTGGGATTTGAACTCAGGGCCTCACACTTGCTAGGCAGGTGCTCTACCACTTGAACCACTCCACCAGCCCTTTTATTATGTTGGACATTTTCAAGACAAGGTCTAGGGAACTATCTGCCCAGACTGGCCTTGAACTGCCATCCTCCTAATCTCTGTAGCTAGGATTGCAGGTATGAGCGAGCCACTAGTGTCTGGTTTTTCTTTTTTTTTTTTGCAATACTGGGGTTTGAACTCAGGGTTTACACCTTGAGTCACTCCACTGGCCCTTTCTTGTGATGGGTTTTTTTTCAAGTTAGGGTCTTGAGAACTATTTGCGCAGGACTGGCTTAGAACCTGGATCCTCCTGTTCTCTGCCTCCTGAGTAGCTAGGATTACAGGCATGAGCCACAGGTGCCGGCTTCTTTTATCTTTGATTATATGTTTTCTTTTGACAAATGTTTTACCTTTGGGGGGGAGGAATTTAAAATTTATTTTAATTAAAGTACTGTCTCACCATCTTTAAGCAGAAGCGATTTGCATTTTTTAATCTGAAGCCACTGTGGCATCAGAATAATTGCTCCCTGCTCCACAGGTTTTAGGTGCCCTGCTGTACTAAGCCCCAGCTCTTGGACACATGGGTAGACATGTTGTCCTCTGCTGGGGTCTCGTGGCATCCTCAGGGGCCTGACTCCTACCCATTTCAACTACTTCCTGTTTTGCATTCACTAAAGATACATTCTTGGGAACTTGAGGGGCATGTGCTTTTTTCTAATCCAAAACTCTTAATTATATCATTCCCCCATATGGACATCTTTTTGCACTATTAATTCTGATGACACTTTTTCATAATCTGCAGGTAAAGGCTGAAACACTTTATCTGGACTACTTGATTTGGTAAATGTGTGATGAATCCAGTTGTTACAAATGAAGGAGCCCAAACTTTTGTCTAAGGACCTTTCAACTGCTGAGCAGAAAAATCCCAGTACATAAATGTACTGATTGTTTTCCTTAGGGGCAGTGTCTGCTAAATGTCCAGGCTGAACTAGAACTTTTAATTTTTATGAAAACAAATGTCTCAATCTTTTATGTCTTCTAGGGTTTGTAACTTGTTTAGGAAGACATTCTCCACTCAGATATTATCATTATTACTACTATTATTTTTGTTTTGAGACAAGGTCCTTCTCTGTAACTCAGGTTGGCTTTAAACTCTTGATCTTCCTGCTTCAGCCTCCAGGGTGCTGGGGTTAAAGGTCTGAGCCTTTAGTTTGTGTGGACCTAGCTTCTGGAGGGCAAATTCCCACTCCGTAATTTTTTCTCAGATTTTTTTTTGGCAGAGGCTGCTATTGAAATTTTTTTTGCAGGGGGAAGGGATGGAAATGTAGCTTAACTGGTAGAGTGTTTGCTTTGTGAGCATCTGTTTTGCAAGTGCTGAGTTCAAATCCCAGGCCCCCCCCCCAAAAATGCAGCATTTGAATTTTTTTTCTGGTGGTGGGGATTGAACCAGGGCCCTAAGCATGTTAAGCACATACTCTACCTCTAAGTTACACCTCCTTCAATATTTTCTCTCCTAGAAGAGAGTCAGAATTCTCCAATTCCAATGTCAAAATCCTGTAAGTATCTGGTTAGGATTGCATTAAATATAGGTGAATTTGGTTGTCTTCGATGACATAGGAGAAAAGCTACTTTTCCAGGGTGATGTGAGTGAGTACCAGACACCAGTGGCTTTTGGTGCAGTCTTTGTGAACATTTGCAATGTGATTCTGACAGGCAGTCTCAAAGAGCTGTTGCTCTGTTTGAATTGTCCACAAGGGGTCCCCAATACCCAAAGCATGGATGGTGCTTACTTGGGGCGCCCTTGTTCTTGCTTCCTTTGCAAGCAGGCCCAGCTGCAAAGGGCTTATTGAACTTGCATCATCATCATCACCATTATTAGTGGTTACTGGAATTTGAACTCAGCGCCTCATGCTTGCTAGGCAGGTGCTTTACCACTTGAGCTACTCCTCCACACAAGAATTTACATTACTGACATGCAGAAATGCAGTGGTACATGGAACCAACATTTACTAAGTGCCTCAGCAGTGACAGGTGCTCTTCACGCACACTGCAAACACACTGGCTGAGCCAAAGTCATGAAAACCCCAGCTCATGGGTTGCTCTCTGAATCAGTCCCCCACAAATGGTGTCCCCTGGTTGAGCTGTATACTTACCAAGGATCGTTTGTGTTTTCCCCTCAAACCTATGCTTGGCAGTGGTATAGGTGTTGCAATCACCTTGCTGCTCTCAGGTGAAAGTAGTATTAGGTCCCTCACAGAGCCCCTGTGGACACCCTGGGAGGGGCACCTCCTCACCCTTGGACAAGGAGGTTAGGTTCAGGCTCCCCATGAGGCCTCTGCTGACACACTGTGACTGGAAGGGGTAGGGCTGATCCACATGTGTCACTGTAGGTGTGGGACTCTACTTCCTGACTATGGATTGCTATTCTGGGCACATCATAAAAGTGGGATCATTCACTAAATGAATCTTTGTGCTTGACTTCTTTCACTTAGCAATTTTTTTCTTTTTTTCTTTTTGCAACACTGGCAAAATGTTTTCAAGGTCCATGCATTCCTTTATGTCTCCCACGACTTCCTTGTGTGATTATACCACCTTCCGTTTATCCATTCATTCATTAGTGGACAGACATTTGGGTCATTTCAACTTTTTGGCTATTATGAATAATGCTGCAAAGAATATTTTTTGTGTGACATATTTCTGTTTCATCTAGGAGTGAAATTTCTGGGTCATATGATAACTCTATGTAGCCTTTTGAGGAATTACCAACATTTTTTTTCCCAAAGTGGCTGTAAATTCTATTTATTTTGGTGACACTGGGGTTTGAATTCAGAGCTTCACACTTACTAGGCAGGTACTCTGCCACTCGAGGCACTCCATCAGCCCTTTTTTGTGATTTTTTTTTTTTTTTTCGAGATAGGGTCTCAGGAACAGCTTGCCTGGGCTGGCTTTGAACTCTGATCCTCCTGATCTCTGTCTCCCGAGTGTGTAGGACTACAGGTGTGAGCCCCTGGCACCCAACTCTAAATTCCACAGTTTACATTAGAGTTCATTCTTTGTGTTGTATAGTCTCTGGGTTTTGACAAAATAATCCAGGTATACATGGCACCTGTCTATCATTACTGTATCATAAGAACAGTTTTACTGCCCTAAAGATTCCCTGGGCTTCACCTATTCATACCTCCTTCCCCCCCCTAGAAACACGATCTTTTTACTGATTCCATAGTTTTGACTTTTTTTGTTTGCTTATTTGTTTTGGTGGCACTGGGGTTTGAACTCAAGAGTTTCATACTTGCTAAGCAGGCACTCAATGGCTTGAGTCATACCTCTGGGTCATGTTTTATCTTTTCCAGAATGTTATATCATTGGAATCATACAGTAGACTTTTCAGATTGCTCTTGTACTTGGCAATATGCCTTTAACTTTCCTCCCCCTTTATCTTTTTGTGGCATATTTGTTTTTATCACTGAATACCACTCTGTACCATTCTCTGTTTATCCATTCTCCAGTTGAAGGACACCTTGGGTTTTTTTTGTTGTTTGTTTGAGATGGGTTCTTGCTATGTATTCCATGCTGGCTTCAAACTTGAGATCCTCCTGCCTTGGCTTTTGAGTGCTGAAATTATAGCCATGTACCACCATACTTGGTTTATCTTGTTTGTTTCTAGTATTTGGCAAATAAGAATAATGTTGCTATAAACATTTGTGTGTAAAGTTTTGTGTGAATATGTTTTCAGCTCATTTTGTTATAAACATTAAGGAGAACAGTTGCTGGATTGCATTGGTAATTGTATGTTTAATTTTGCCAAAAACTTCCTAGATGTCTTCCAAAGTGGTTGTGCCATTCTGCATTCCACCAGTAATGAGTGAGAATTTCTGGTTGTCTACATCTTTACCAGTGTTTTCAGTGATTTGGGTTGTAGCTATTCCAATAGCTGTGTAATGGAATCTCATTGTTTAGCTATTCTACTAGGTATGTAGTCATTATGATTTTGTTTTTAAAATTCCTCTGACAAGTATTCCCTCCTTGACCAAACTTTGGTTGTGGCTCTTTTCTTCTTATTATTATTTTTATTTGAGACAGGGCCTCATTATGTAGCCCAGGATGGTCTTGAACTCACAATCCTCCTGCCTCCTCCTAAATACTGGGATTACAAGCATGAACCCTCATGTCTGGTGTAGTCTTTTCGTTTTTCTCAGTAGTATCAATGAAACACAAAAGTTTTGTTTTTGGTACTAGGGTTTGAACTCAGGGCCTTCACCTTGAGCCACTCCACCAGCCCATTTTTATTGTGAAGGATTTTTTGAGATAGGGTCTTGTGAACTGTTTGCCTGGGCTGGCTTCGAATTGAGATCCTCCTGATCTCTGCCTCCTGGGTAGCTAGGATTACAGGCATGAGCCAACTGAAACACAAAAGTTTTAAACTTTTTTTCTATACTGGGGTTTAAACTCAAGGCCTCAGGCTTACTAAGTATCACTTGAGCCACACCTCAGCTCTTGAGTTGGTTTTTATATATGATGTGAGGTATTGACCCAACTTCATTTTTTTTTGCATGTGTGTTGTCCACATAAAATACCAATTCTGGGGTTGGCAGAGTGACTCAAGTGGTAGAGCTCCTGCCTAGTAAGCCCAAGACCCTTAGTTCAAACTCTAGTACCACCAAGAAAAAAAAAAGAAAAGAAAAAAGCTAACTCTGTTGTTTTAAGGAAAAAAATCCTTTATAAGAAAATTATTTAGGGGAGAAATGACCAGAACATTGTATGCACATATAAATAAAAGAAAAAAGAAACTTATTTAGATCTGGGGGGGGGGGTGTGTGGCTCAAGTGGTAGAATGTCTGCCTAGCAAGTGCAGGGCCCTGAGTTCAAACCCTAGTACTACAAAAGAAAAGAAAGTAGTTTATTCTGAGCCAAATATGAGTAACCATGACTCACGAACACAATTCAGGTTATCCTGAGTGACATGATATATTCCACTGTGGAAAAGGTTACATGAACTTTCACAGTCACAGGAAAGAAAATTATGATTAATGTGTTTACAAAATGCATAGGTGGGGTCAGCAGGCAGTAAAGCTACAGCCGGGTGAGGAAATCTATAGGATTTAGATGTTGTCTTTATCACATTCTTAGCTGTAGAGTTGGTGGAGGCTGTTTGTTTAGCAATACATTCCAAGAGTTTCATCTAAAACTCAAGAGGGTAGGTCAGATACAGAAGTCAATAGTAAATGGCTAATATAAGGCACTAAAGATTGCCCAAGCTAATTTTGACTATTGACCTACAACATTCCATCTCTCCACAATCATGGTCTACTAGGCCAAGGTCAAGCAGTCTACAAGATCTTTAATACAGATGTGACTTATTCAGAGAATATCAGTCACAGTATAGCCAGTTGTTCCACCTCTGCTGAAGGGATTATTTTTCCCCCACTAAACTGTCTTAGTACTGTCACTGAGTCTGGACTGCTGGGTCCAGGGAGGAAGTTCTTGGTCTCTCTTGGTCAGAGAAAGAATTCAAGAATGGACACAGTGGAGACATAGATGGAACAGGTTTATTAAGATAGAGCATAGCAAAGTACACAGGAAAGCAGGCAAGCTGTAGAATGAGCAGCTGCCCCCAATGAGCTAAGATTTTAAGCTACATGGGCATGGTCATTCCTGGAAACTGGGAATTGTTTCATCAACTCCTCTCATATATTGGGCTGGTGAGTGTTTGACCTTAGGTGGTCATACCAGAACTGTCATGGTGCCTAGGTGGGTGGAGATTTTGTCTAACCACAATGCTAATGATATGTTAACTAGACCTAAGATCACCTATTGGTCAAGACCACTGAGATTTTCTACTTTCCAGGAGCTGTCAGGGCTGTAGGTCAGCAGACACAGCTGTGTGTCATGAGTTATTCAGTGGACCATTGTTCTCTGCCTTCAGATTTCCTAACTTCCTGCCTACCCCCTATGTCAGCACCATTGTTAAAAGTTAATGGACCAGGGAGGGGTGTGGTGGTACGTGCCTGTAGTATTAACTACTCAGGAGATGGAGATAGGTGGATCAAAGTTGTTGTTGTTTTTTTTTTCTTAATTAGGATATGTTTGTTGTACAGGGAGAATTCATTGTGACAATTCCAAATAGACTTACACTGTACATTGGTTAGATTGCTCCCACTGATGGATCAAAGTTTGAGGTAAGCCAGGGCAAAAAAGTTAGCAAGATCCTAACTCAAAAACAAGCTGGGCATGGTGGAGCATGCTACTTGGGAGGTGGAGGTAAAAGGATCACGTGAGACCCTATCTGAAAAACAAACTAAAAAGCAAAATGGCTGGACATGTTTCGAATGGTAGAGTGCTTGCTGAGCCCTGAGTTCAATCCCCAATACTGAAAAAAAGAAAAGAAAGAAAGAGGGAGAGAGGGAGGAAGGGAGGAATGAAGGGAAGAGGAAAGTAAATTAGTGCACCATAGATGCAAAGGTTCATTTCTGAACCTTTTTTTTTTTTTTGTCAGACATGGTCTTGCTATGTAGCCAGGCTAACCTCGATCTTGTGATCCTCTTACCTCAGCCTCCTGAGTGCTAGAATTTTAGGAGTACACCACCACTCCTGGTTTATTTTTGAACTCTTACTCTATCCTGTGATAGGAAAAGGAAAGGATAAGATTAATTTGTAAAAATGTTTATTTATTTATTCAGCCAGGTGCCAGTGGCTCATGCCTATAATCCTAGCTACTTGGGGACTGAGACTGAGAGGATGGCAATTCAAAGCCAGCCTTGGCAAATAGTGTATGAGACTTGATCTCCAAAATAACCAGAGCAAAATGGACTGGAGGCCTTTAATCCATTTAGATTTAATGCAATTATTGGTATTTTAGACTTTTAGCTATTTCAGGTTATACTTTCATTAACTCTTCTATTTTTTCTGTTTTTTATCTTCTCTTATTTTTCACTAGTTTGTTTTCTCTCTCTTTTTTCGTGACACTGGAGTTTGAACTCAGGGCCTCATGCTTGCTAGGGTGGTGCTCTACCACTTGAGCCCCTCACCAGCCCCCAAAACCACATTATGTTTGATGCAGCAGTTTAATTTTTAGCACTTGATGCTATAGATTTACCCACACACAGACACAAAGGTAAATATGGAAGGATGGTCATTACAGCATTTTCCCTACAAAAATAGCAAATTAGAGGAAAAGAAAATGCCTCTCTCAGACTGGGCTCTTGGTGCCGCAAATGCTACTGGTTGATGAATTGAAAACTGTTTAATATAAGAATAATTGTTGGAAAGCCTGGTGAAAATACTCACTGCTAAACCACCTTAGTAAAGCCACAAACCACATACACAAATAACAAGATGAGTAAAACACGCAGAACACTGTGCTGGGGCCAAGAACTGCATGTCACCAAATGCACAGCCACCAAACACTCAACTGTAACTGGTGCCAGCTCACTGGTGCTCGTCTGCAGCAGGACTCGATTTGTAGCCCCTCTGCTCCCAGAGCCATAGCCTGTGCAGCACCTTCACCATCAAAATGGATGCCCTGCACAGAGCTCGTCTCCTCTGGGATCCACTTCTGGTTTGGAGATTGGCATGGGTGCAACTGGTCTGTGGAGCTTCAAAGGAGACTGGAGAATGAGTTTTCCTAGCATTAAAAGAAGTGTTCTGAGGGTGGGGGGGTGGGGTTGGCCCAAACAATGCATACACATGTGAGTAAATGTAAAAACAATAAAAATTTAAAAAAAAAAGTTGCAGGAGCAAGGTGCCAGTGGCCCACACCTGCAATCCTAGCTACTCAGGAAGCAGAGATCAGGAGGATCATGGTTCAAAGCCAGCCTCGGGCAAATAGTTTGTGAGACCCTATCTTAAAAATACCCAACAGAAAGCGGGGCTAGAGGAGTGACTTAAGTAGTAGAGACCTGCCTAGCAAGCATGAGGCCCTGAGTTCAAACCCAAGTACTGCAAAAAACAAAACATGTGGAGGATGTTTTCTAATTAAAGATGTGGCTAATGAAACTTATGCTGTACCATTTGTACTCAAAATGGAGCTGTAGGGGTGGGGGGTGTGACTCAGTAGCAGAGCACTTGCCAGTATGTACCAGGCTTTGGGCTCAGTCTTCAGCACTGCAAAAATTAAAAAAGGAGCAGTGCATATTTATCTACTTGTCCGTGTGTACAAAACTCTGGAAGAATCTAGAGGAAACAGATAACCATGGCTGGTTCTAGAGAAAGGAAAAGAGAGTCTAAGATGGAAAAAACACTTATTGATCTGAATTCTACGTATGCCATGTGTATATATCACCTATGCAAGAACGTTTTAAGATTTAAAAAAATTAGCCAAACACCAAAATTCTTTCATTAAACACTTGGTAGCTTTTCTTTATCTTAGAATATCTAGAAGTAAAGCCAAGACATAGTTGGTGATCGGAAGTGACATGCAGATGACACATATGCTAATGACATCTCAGGGTCACCAGCTCCAACTTCTGGGTTAGTCTGCCCTTTTTACACCCACAACTGCGAAACAGCATCCATCTGTCCCACAAAATTGGCCTGGCTACCAAGCACTTTCACTGCGCAGCCAGTTCAGTTCTCTAAAGCTGTCAGTGACGTTGAGGACAGAGAACTGTTAAGAATAGCTCTTCCATCCTAGGAGACAAAAATCACTCTCTCCCACTCACTGTCCAAATGTGTGGAGGGTCTCTGTCACTCCTAACGCCTGAGAAGTTGAGAAGCCCGTACAACACTAGTAGGCCAAAGATCACACAATAAAATGTTCATCTGGGTAGGCTAAGGTTCCTTGGCGGAGCTCTGGGCCTACTAACCACAGCTATGTAACACCTGTTGAGTGAGCGTCCAAGTTTTAAGTCAGCTGAATCATTCTGGATGCTTCCAGTAGCATAAATAGAACAGTGAACTAAACGTGTTCAGAGGGTGAGGGCGTTTCATTACTTCACAGAACAACAGGAGAAGAGAATTCCAGAGCTGCCTCATTCAGAAGTTCTACCATGTTCAGAGCTCTGGTTCAGTGTCTCTGTCTCTTGATTTTCCTTCCCTTCCTGGTGACAAGATGACCTCTACTGTTCCCAGTACCATATGGTCACATGAGGTCACTGAAGGAAGGAAGCTCAGAGAACTTACCACACTTCCCCGGATGCCTCCCATTCTTTCTTAGTAAGGGAGGAGAATCTTTCCCAGAAGCCCCCAGTAGCTTTCTCCTCAGCTCTGATTGGTCAGAACTGTGTTATATGCCCACTCTCAAACCAATCCCTGGCAAGCAGGAGAGGACTATTTTTGGCTTAATCACAGTTCATCCTGGGTTCCTAGGCATTGTTTATCTGAAATTCGGTTTTAACTGCTAAATCTGAAGATCCTAACTGGGGACACTCCTAGCTTTTCTGAGCCCACTGCCAACCCAGACTGGACAGTCAGAGTCCCATCAGCAAGAGGGTTGTAGTGCCTAAAAGTAGCATTTGGCCCCATCCGCCCATCACTTCAGGAGACGTTCTATAGCTTCAGTTCAAGAGAACTCAGAGTTTACACATGAACACAAGAGTGGCTAGTATCATGTGTGGTGTGTGCTGTGGTGGTGGTGGTGGTGGTGGTGGTGGTGGTGGTGGTGGTGTGTGTGTGTGTGTGTGTGGCAGACAGTTGAGGGAGAGCCAAGATCATAGTTTTATATCACAGAATAAAAACAAAATTCTCACGATCAGATGGCTAACATGAGTAGTGAGGAAGTTTTTAAAAATAAGACATGTGGCGGGGCTCCAGTGGCTCACACCTGTAATCCTAGCTACTCAGGAGAAAGAGATCAGGAGGATCTAGGTTCGAAGCCCACCTGGGCAAATAATTCGTGAGACCCTATCTCGAAATACCCCTCACAAAATTGGACTGGTGGAGTGGCTCAAAGTGTAGGCCCTGAGTTCAAGCCCCAGTACGGAAAAAAAGAAAAAAGAAAAATAAGTGGTGTAGGGCATGCCACAATCTGTAATTTCTATTTCTATTTGTGTGATCCAAAGTTTGAAAAACCACCATTCTTTGGCTTTGCCATGGCACCTAACAAAGAGTGAAACACACCACTCCAGAGACCTGCAATCTTCCCTCTGGAAGACTTAATGGAGCATCTCTGTCTTTTCAAAGACCACCAGGGATGGAGATCAAGGTGAAGTAGAATTGAGGGGAAAGGGGAATGTTCCATATGGCAGTCAGTGCCATTTCAACACTGTTCTTACGCTATTTTATAAGGAGGTGATTGTGATGAAAGTAATGACAGGGCATTTCTGGGCACTGATTATAAGTGTGAATACTGGGGTGCCACTCATGGATATACCCAAACCCACAGACTCCTTTGCCAAGTCACCAGCTTACCACTGTTAGTGAACTGCCTGTTCCCACAGCCCCAGGGGGAAAACTACTGCCTGGCTAGATCCCATGAACTCTGGCCCACAGCCCAAGCAGCACTGGAAATTCTGACTGCCAGACTGGAAACCATGTGAAAACTCTTTTAAGTGTGTCACCCTGGGGAGAGAAAAATCTCAAGGTAAACACCTATGCTTTCTGAGACCAGCTAGAGAACCTGGCCACAGAGATAAGCTTAATATAATTTATTCATGAGAAAATAGTATCCTTTTCCTAAACTCTACTTATGGTGTAGACTTGATTAAAGAAGAGCTTGTGTAAGTAAACATGAAAGACTGAATGTGTATTTATGGGCTCCAACCCAGATTCCCCACTGCAATAACAGTAAAGAAACAAAAAGAGCTGGCATCGGTGTGATCCTAACTATTCAGGAGGCAGAGATCAGGAGGATTGTGGTGCAAAGCCAACCCGGCACATAGTCCAAGACACCTTATCTTGAAAAAAACCTAACACATGAAAAAAGGGCTGGTGGAGTGGCTCAAGGTGTAGGCCCTGAGTTCATGCCCTGGTACTGCAAAAAAAGAAAGAAAGAAAGAAAGAAAGAAAAAGTAAAAAGGCCATAAAGCTTAAAGAGAAGGGAGAATTGGTGAGAGGAGTCAAAGAATTCACCACAGTTTGGGAAAAACAAAGCACGTGGGAGGGAGTGGTGGTGCTTTAGCAGGAAGGGAGGCTCAGCCCTCAGGAGCTTGTGGTGGGGAACAGCAGGTTAGAGATGAGGTGGAAAGGGTCAGGGCTTGAAGGCACACTGTACCTCTGACACTGATGACTTTTCTGTTTCTATACTTTTCCCTTTTCCAGGTTGAATCTGGCTTTTCATTTACCACAATGCATTTGAGAGTTGTCTGTGTGGTAGCAGCCATAGTTTTCCCTTTCATTATTTATTTTTAAAACACTTTTGACAGTACTGGGGTTTGAACTCAAGGCCTAACACTTGCAAGTCACGTGCTTTACTGCTTGAGCTACTCCACCAGGCCAGTTTTCTCTTGGCAGTGTTTCATTTTATGAGTGTACACAATATGTTGGGATTGTTTGCAGGTTTTGGCATTACAAAAAAAGCTACTATAAAATTTTGTGTAGTGGTTTTGCTATGACCATAGCTTTTCCTTTTACTTAAATCCTAGGAGTGAGATTCACAGGTCACGTGCTATATGAGCATGTATAAGACTATAGGAAACTTCCAGACTGTTTTCAGAGTGACCAGACTATTTTACACACTTATCAGCAATATATGAGAGTTCTGATTCCTGCCCATTCTTGGCAGAATTTAGCTTTGTCATTTTTGCTTTATTTAATTTTATTATTTATTTTTGATGCTGGAGCTTGGACCCAGTGCCTCATGAATACGAAGCGTACGTTCTATTGAGCTGCATTCCCAACCCCTTGTTTTGTTCTGTTGGATATGTGGTGGTATTTTACTGGTTTTTTGTTGTTGTTTTGTGTGTGTGTGTGCATGTGCGCTACTGGGGTTTGAACTCAGGGCCTCATGCTTTCTAGGGAGATGCTCTACCACTTGAGTCATGCCCCCAGCCCTTACAGTGTTTTTGTTTGTTTTTTTTAATATATAATTCAAGCCAGGCACCAGTGGATCAATCCTACTTGGGAGGCTAAGATCAGGAGGATAGAGATTCAAGGCCAGCCCAGATAAATAGTTCTTGAGACTTCCATCTCCAAAAGAACCAGAGCAAAATGGACTGAAGGCATGGCTCAAGCAGTAGAGCACCTGCTTTGCAAATGTGAAACCCTGAGTTCAAAGCTCAGTCCCACCAAAAAAAAAAAAAAAAAAAAGTATAATTCATGGGGTTTTAATCCATTCACAACATTGTGCGGCCATCACCACAATCTAATTCATCTAAATTCCAGCACATTTTCATAGTCCCTCCCCCAGTTCCTCCCGCTTCCTCCTCCCTCATCCCTTGTAGTCGCTGATTTACTGTCTCGGTGCATTTGTCTATTCTGACCATTTCCTGTAAACGGAATCACGTGCTATGTGGTCTTTTGCCTTTAGCTGCTTTCATGTACCACGTGTTCAAGGTTTGCGTGTTTGCCATGCGTCAAACCTCATTCATGCCCTGGCTGGGAGTGTGACGCAATGGTGGCACACTTGCACAGCATGCGCAAGGTGCCAGGTTTAATCTCCAATTTTGCAAACATAAAACAACAACAAAGCTTTATTCTTTTGCCTTGTTTTTTTTTTTTTTGTCTTTTTTGTTTTGCTTTTTTTTCTATTTCTTCCTTTTTTTTTTTTTCGGTGCTGGGGACGGAACACAGAGCCTTGCACTTGCCAGGCAAGCGCTCTTCCATTGAGCTAAATCCCCAACCCCAGCTTCATTCTTTTGTATGGTTGCACGGATATACCACTTTTTGTTCATCCATTAATTAGTTGATAAACATTTGGGTGGTTTTCGCTTTTTGCCTTATGACTAATGCTGCTATGAACATTCGTGTACAGTTTTTGTGCGAATACATGTTTTCAGCTCTCTCGGTTATATACGTAGGAGTGGTAGAATTGCTGGATCATATGGTAACTACGTTTAACCTTTTTTTTTTTGCACTACTGGGGCTTGAACTCAGGGCCTTGCCTTGTGCTTGCTAGTCAGGATCAGGAACTCTACCATTTGAGCCACAATGCCAGCCCTTTTGTGTCGGTTATTTTTGAGATAGGATCTTGTTTTATGCCCAGGCTGGCCTGAACTGTGATTCTTCAAATTGCACTTCCCTGAGAAGCCAGGGATGACAGTCATGCACCACTGACCCCAGGCATTGGTTGAGATGGGGTTTTGTGAACTTTTTGCCCTGACTAGCCTAGAGTAGTAATCCTCCAGATCTCTGCTTCTGAAGTGGCTGGGCTGTGAGCATGAGCCACTCTTCCTAGCCTTGTGTGTGTGTGTGTGAGTGAGAGAGACAGAGAGAGAGGGGCAGGGTCTCAAAATGTAGCCCAGGCTGGCTGTGCGCTCCTAATCCTCCTACCTCCATCTGCAAGTGCTGGGATTACAGATGTGCACTATTGCTCTCTGCCCCTATGTTTAACTTTTTAAGGAACTGCCAAACTGTTTTGGTAGGACTGGCGTTTGAACTCAGGGCTTTGTGCTTGCAAAGCATGCACATCCATTTTGCTCTTTTTTTGTGTGTGTGGTACTGGGGTCTGAATTCAGGGCTTCCCCTTGCAAAGCTGGTGCTCTACTGCTTGAGCCACTCCTCCAGCCCTTGTTCCTGGCTGGCTTTGAACTGTGAGTCTCCAGATTTCAGCCTTCCAAGTAACTAGGATTACTGGTGTAAACCACCAGAGGCCAGCTTTGCCAAACTGTTCCTATAGTAGTTGATTTACTTTACATTCCCATCAGCAGGGGATTAGGATTCTAATCCCCTTCACTTCCTCATCAGCACTTGGTATTGTCTGTGTTCTCATAGACACTGGAGTGGGTGCAAAGTGTTGTGTTATTGTGTATTGTCAATTTCTTAATTAATGCTGAGCATTTTTACATGTTTATGATACAGATAGCTTCTTTGGTAAAATATCAGTCTTTTGCCCATTTAGAAAATTAGAGGAGTTATTTTTTGGTTTGGTTTTTGGTACTGGAGGTTTGAACTCAGTGCCTCTCACTTGCTAGGCAAGTCCTCTACCACTTGAGTCCCAGCCCCAGCCTTTCCTTCAATTTTGAGAGTTGTTTCCTTTTGGTTTTTGAGGCAGGGTTTCGTTTTGTTGCCCAAGCTGTTCTCAAACTCACAGTCCTCCCAAATGCTGGAGTTATAGGCTTGTGCCACCATACCCAGCTTTGCTGCTTTAACATCTTTATCTAATAATTCCAACCTTGGGATTGTCCCCTGTTGACTGTCATTCCCCCTTGAGATTGGTTTAGTTTTCTCTGGTTCTTTGTATTTTGAATATTGTGTTCTTAGGCCTGGGGCCCTGTTTTAACAACAAAATGCATTTTGTTTGTTTTAGGAGGTCACCAACCCAGTGAGATTCAGACCACAAGTTCAGTGTCATTGCAGGGTGTCCCATCAGTGGAGTTTTTGCAGTTTGCTGTGCTGTTTGGGCCTGTCCCATCATGCAGCACTCAGAACATAGACTCAGCTGTTGACTTGTGTTTTAGTTCTGTGCCCAAAGGCTTTGCTGTGCTACATTGGGTGTGCTCTGGCACATGCACAGGTTAGTGGGGACCCCAAGAGTTAGATCAGTTCACACACGGAGTTAGAGATACCTCTCTCCAACTCCCTCTTCTCAGGAATGTCCACATCACAATACATAAATGGAGAAAAAAGCCATTTCAAATGAGGGAGATGGAGACAACTGGACAAAAGATGTGATTTACATGGAAGAATAAGTCTGGGACCAGATGGGAGAATTGTATAAAAAACAGTGAGGGGCTGGTGGAGTGGCTCAAGTGGTAGAGCACCTGACTAGCAAGCATGAAGCTCTGAGTTCAAACCCCACTGCTGCCCAAAACAAAAGACAAAAGATAAAAAAAAGCAAGAACAAAAACCAGTGAGATGGTACTTGCCCTATAAGTACATGTATGAGTAGGGCAAAAGAAGGTCCAGAAACAGATAAAACTGCATAGAACCAATAAATGACAAAGGTAGCACTTAAATTTATACCAAAGCTGGAAATAAAGCAAATAAAATAATGCCTGAAAGGAAAGACCATTTTTAAAAGATGGAAGAAGCAGAACCTAGTCTCCAGATGTCGCACCTGTTGCCTCAGTGTGTTAAGGGTCATGCATCTGCTACCCTAATGTTTTATCATCTCACGTCTTTGGGATTTTTGTTTGTTTGTTTCTTTATTTGTTTCTGATTTTCTTTTTTTTGTCCTGGGATGATACCCAGGGTCTCACGAATGCTAGGCAAGTTCTCCATCATTTGATCTATACCCTCGCCTTTCCTCCCCGCCCCCTCCTTTTTTTCTTTTTTGTGGTACCGGGGTTTGAACTCAGGGCCTACACCTTGAGCCACTGTACCAGCCCTTTCTTGTGAGGGTTTTTTTCGAGATAGGATCTCAGGAACCATTTGCCTGGGCTGGCTTTGCACCGAGGTCCTCCTGATCTCTGCCTCCTGAGTAGCTAGAATTACAGGTGTGACCCACCAGCTCCTGGCCTTGTATTTTGTTTTTGACATAGTTCTCATTGACTTTACCCAGACTGTCTTCACACTTGAGATCCTCCTGCCTCTGCCTCCTGAGTAGCTGGGATTACAGCTGTGCCCCTCCATACCCCACTCTGCATCAGCCTTTAAAGATACAAATCCTGTGGCAGAAGAGATATTATTACTCCTTAAATGTTGAGGACAGGGACAAGGCTCTACACTTGAGGAAACAAGGTTGTCACAAGCTCTTCCCAGGGCAGCTTTCTCCTGATACAGAAAAAATGCTAAGTTCTGATACCGGCAGTGTTTCCTGAGAACATTTTCACTTTAATGTCCATCCCTTGCTTTGCCCCTCAGGTCATTCACAACCACCACGTTCACACATTTCCCACGATATAAGTTCATTGTCCCTGTGTTACCAGGAGGAGTCCCATCAGCAGAATATTTGGGAAATGTGTCATAACATCCTTTGCAAGGATTCCCAAACAGCATTGCCCCAGATTATTTTTTTTTCTGGCACTTTAAATAGTCTTTAAACACCATTTGATGCCAAAAAAAAAAAAAAATCTCTTACAATGGCTTTTCTCTAAATAGTTAGTCAAGCCAGGATGTGGCCATAGGAAATATTGTTGCAATTACACTTTGAGGTTCATTTCAAAATATTTGGGTGCATGATTTGAACAATACTCTTTTTTTTAGTTGCTTTGCCTTTTATCATATATAATGCTTCTTTGTTGCATAACTACCTTTACAGATTTCAACTTCTCCAACTGAGCAGTGATTTGATTGCAGGGTTTTATAAAGCTGTCACAACTGACCTTTGGCCAGAGATTCTGTAATCACAGCACTTGGGAGGCTGAGACAGGAGGACAGAGAGTTTGAGACCAGCCTGAGACTCTGTCTCAACAAAACAAAACAAGACATATTGCTACCAAACCCAACAGGCAAATAAGACTCCTTGAATTGGGATCACATTCTTACCCCTGTAATTCCAGACTTCTATGGCTTGGGTAGATAGAAATAAATCTTAAGGTACAGTAAGCCTACCTTATTTGTGGATTTATGTCACATGGTTTTGATCAAGCACTGTGAAAAGATAATTCCTGGGCAGGCATTACATACATGCATGATGCACAGAAATCCTGTTACTCCTGTGTTATCATCACTTGTGTTTAAATCAGTTGTGGGATCTGCTGAGTGTTTCCCTGCCCTAAATTTTGTTGAAAATCCACCTCCCAAAAAACAAATGGTGCCCCAAAAGCAAGGTAAAAGTCAGTGTGCTTAGGTTAAGTGATCAAGTGAAACTTTTGAGAATTGTTGAAAGGCAGCCTGTCTTAAGCAGAAGGTAGATGTCATTGTGGGAAAAATAAACCAAGCATCTGCAGTAGTCAAGATAAAAAGCATGAAATAAGATCTGGGTTTCGTGAGCAGTATTAATTTTTGTGACAGTAATGTATCCTGCCTTGTGCGGATTCAAGTTATGAATGCTCAGACCATGTGATATTGGTAAATCAGAGTACTTTTCAGCACTGAACGCTACATCCCAGGCATTGACAGTTTTTCCTCAACTGCGGTCTCCTTGGAACCTTACAGCCACGGATACCAAGGGTCTACTGGCATGTCCGCAGTTCATTCGTGAGCACTCCCCGTCACCAAGACATGAGAGATCTACAGACCACTGTCCACTACAAAATATAGATACCAAGTCTTCAGCCAAACTACCAAACTAAATCCAGCAGCTCTCAAGATTTTACACCATCACTACGTAATAAAAAACATGATAAAAAACAAACACTCACTAAACTAGGACTAGAAGGGATCTTCCTCAGTCTGATAAAGGGCATTAATGAAAAACGCAATAAACATCACATGATCATAGACTGAAATTTTTCTCCCCAAGATCAAGAACATGAGGATCCCCACTTCCACCATTTCCATTCAACACTGTACTAGAAGTTCTAGCCAAAGCAGTTGGGCATGAAAAATAAATAAAAGATACTAAAACAAAACAAAAGCAAAGGCACTCAAGCTAGATGTGGTGGTGTGTGCCTGCAATTCTGTAGCAGGGAGGAGGGCCAGAAAAGAAACAGACAGGCCTGTGTTCTAAAAAGTAGCAGGGGGGAAAGAGATGGCATATCAGAGAAAGAAAACTTAAAAAATCTAAAACGTGAGGCCAGTAGCTCTGGGGGTAAAGTAGCCAACAGAGATACATGTAACCACATATGGGTTAAACCTTGCCTTTTGCCTCTGTAACCTGCTTGCAAAGGTATATAAGGTGAGACCCCTTTGTTCTTGGGGCTCAGCCTTTGGACACTGAGTCTGTGCCAGCATAATAAAGTGTTATTTCCTCGCCTCAGAATTCCATGTCTCTGTTCAAGTTTCCTTACTCAGAAGGCAAGGATTGGGAGGATTGTGGTTTGAGGTCAACCTGAACAAAAAGTTAGTGAGACTCTATCTCAACCAACATTCTGGGCATGGTAGTGCACACCTGTGGTCCCAGTTATGTAGGAAGTAGAGGTGGGGGGACTCAGCCCCTTTCCCAAGAAAAGCATGATACCCTACCTGAAAAATAAACTAAAGCAATGTTGGCTATAGGTTTGCCATATGTAAACTTTATTATGTCAAGGAACCTTCATCCTATCCCCAGTTTCTTCAGCACTTTTATCATAAGTGTTTGGCCGGTGGGCAGCCACCCCATGGTGATCAGGGACTCTCTGCTCACTTTCCACTCCGTCCCCTACTTCCCTTCCTTCCCTTCATGATTACCATGGCAACTCCTGCTGGCAAGACCCATATTACCCCGAGCTCCTCCCCACCAAACCTCGACCTATTCCGATGCCCCATAATACCTTAAGCCCTTGACTTCACCCAGGATATAAAAACTAGGCTGCCATTTCTCCAGCACGACTTCTCCGGCCCTGCTCTTTGGGGACGGTGAACCTCGCCCAAGAGCACGCTCTCAATAAAGCCCTCTTAAAGCCTGCTTGCTTTATTATTTGGCTCCAATTTGGCCTTCCCATCAGCGTCGACCTAACATTTGGTGCTGAAACCCGGGAGGAAGCGAGCCTCACCCAACTCCAGGCAGTCGGGGCCCTGGGCCAGGCCCTGGCTTGAGGCCCTTCCTCCTCTCTGGATCAATGCTCCAGCTCTGGCTTGGGTGAGTCTCCTCCCCTGTTTTGTTCCTCCTCGGGCCCCTGTCCTAGTTGCGGCCGCGCCAGGATCAGCCCCTCCGCTTCTCCTTGCACCTGGGCATTCGGAGAGACGTCTCCCCTGTCCAGGCTGCCTCCTCCGAACCGGGTCTCCTCTTTTAGTGAGGGACGCTTCTCTAAAGGTTGAGACTCTCCGACAATTCAGGGATGGGGTCCTCCCAATCCAAGCCGGACTCAGGGACTCCCTTGTCCTGTCTCCTCTCAAACTTCAAAATTTGGAACTCTCTCCAGACCTCCACTGCAAGCAGCTCATTTTCTACTGCACCATGACATGGCCACAATACACCTTAAACAACAACTCATAATGGCCTCCACAGGGCACTTTTGATTTTAATATCCTCACTAATCTTGACAATTTTTTGCCGTCAAACCCATAGATAGTCTGAGGTCCCATATACACAGGCCTTCTGGGAACTGCGCTCTCGCCCTCTCTGTGCCTCCAATGTTCCCCTTTCCAGATCCTTCTAACACCCAATTCTTCTGGGTCCCCTCCCCCATACCCCAACCCTTCTCCTTTATCTAAATCTACTGAATTCCTCGCCCCTCCCCCACCACCAACTACAGCCACCCTCATTGTCACATCCAACTTTCCCTTGCCCTCCTCCTCCTTTGGCCTTGCCTCCCACACCCTCTGCTCCACCTACTCCCTGCCCTCCTACATCCCCAATAGCCTCCTACACTCACTCACACCACCCTTCCCCACCCCCTCTCCTTTGTCCTCTCCAAGAGGTGAGGACATGTCCATGTCCAAGTCCATGTTCCTTTCTCTTCTTGTCAATGACCTTCTGGAAGCTGTCATTACTGTACTCCATTACCAGGCAGAGGAACAGAGAGGAGATCTGGCAGGACATAAGGCCCCTAAGCCAGCTACCTGAAGCCCAGGTCTGGGTACTGTACAGGGTCACTGGCTCCAGGGCCCCTCCACATGGCTGTCATCTTCAGTGATTATGAAAACAGAGCACTACAGGCTAGGGGCTCCTGTCTCTCCTCCACACCCAGGCTCCTCCACGCCAGCCTCAGTCCACACCCAACTCATTGGACTTGCCAAAAGCTGCAGTTGCCCTGGCCACTGCACATGTGGACCCCTGTGCTGGGGTAACAGCTCCTCCTACAGGGCTTAGTGGAGTGCACTTCCTTCAGGAGCCTGCCCGGCCAGGTCCCAGCACATCACCAGGAAATATTTGGGATGCACGCAGGAAGGGCCACTTTCCGAGGCTTCCTCAAAACCCAGCACTCAGGGAGAGAACATGTATAAGGGGAACCCTCTGCCCCATGCAGCCCTGGGTTGTCAGCCCAGGCGGGGACACTGACATAGAGATGTGCCAAAGACCTACACAGTGGAGGCCTCACAGCCTCCTGACCCTTTTTCTTAACCGCCTCCAGGAGGCCCTCACCCCCCCACCTCCCCTGCTGGGGCGGCAGTCCTGGCCGGACATTTTATATCCCAGTCCGCACCAGATATTAGAACTAAACTAAAAAAGGCTGAAGATGGCCCTCAAACCCCTATACAGGATCTGATGAAAATGACATTTAAAGTTTTTAATGCCCGAGAAGAGGCAGCAGAGTCAACCCGCCAAAAATACCTCCAACAAAAGGTGGCCCTCCAAACCCAAGCCTTGGTAACAGCTCTGCGGCCGGCAGGACCACAACCCCGAGTCAAAGGAGGAACCCGAAACCTCCCATCAGCCCCTCCGGGGGCCTGCTTCAAATGTGGCAAAGAAGGCCACTGGGCTCGCCAGTGCCCCAACCCGAGACCTCCAACTAAGCCCTGCCCAAAATGTAAACAGCTGGGTCACTGGGGATCAGACTGTCCTGGACAGGGCTTACCCCCTGCGGCTCCCCGTGGAGGGCCAGCCCCACCAGCTATCCAGATCCCTGACTTTCTCGGACTGGCAGAAGATTGACGACACCTTGACTCGGGGACCCCAATCACCCTCGCTGAGCCCAGTGTCATACTCCAGGTAGTGGGTAAGTCCATCTCCTTCCTCTTAGACATGGGGACTACCTATTCTCTGCAGCCTGCCCACTCGGGTTTAACAGTTCCTTCATCAGTCTCTGTTATGGGAATTGACAGCTTTCCCTTCTGCCAATACAAAACTCTGCCCCTTCCTTGTTCCGCACTCTTTCCTTATCATCCCATCCTGCTGTGCCCCACTTCTAGGTCGAGATATTGTAACAAAGCTTGGGGCCTCCATAACCATCCCTCCCCACCTACCAGAACCTCTAGCTTCCCACTCACTCCTTCTGGCCTCTGCCAGCCACCTAACCCCTTCTCTTCCTAAACCTGCTCTGCCCACCTTTCCTCTTCTGGTCAACCCCATTGTCTGGGACATCTCAGTCCCGTTGTGGCTACACACCACTTGCCCATCCACATTTCTCTTATGGACCCTAACCAATATCCCTGTAGACCCCAGTTTCCTATTTCAGAAACCCAGTACACTTCTACAATATGTCGATGACCTCCTTCTGTGCTCCCCCTTCCAGCAGGACTCTAAAACGGAAACAGCTAACCTCCTTAACTTTCTAGCCTCTAAGGGATACTGGGTCCCTTAGAGCCAAGGGCCTTCTCTCCTTCCTGGAACCCAGGGGCCTCCAATCCACCATCCATCGGGTCCAGGAGGCCTGCTCTGTTTGCTGTCAAGCAAACCCACATGGCGGACTCCATCTCCGCCAATCCCTCCACAACTCCATGGTAGCCAGCCTGGTAAAGACTGGCAGGTTGATTTCACTCATATGCCAATTAACTCGGGTAACATTCAACCAGATGATGCTCCAGGATTCATGACTACCAGCTCCTCCCCATGGGGTCCGGCTGTACCGGTCAAGTGGCCCAAAACATCCCTAGCCCCTAACTTCGCCCCCTTTCAGCAGGAAGTAGCCAGAACCGATTCTGCGCCCCTATACCAAAGAGTCTGGGATGTTTGGCCGGTGGGCAGCCACCCCATGGTGATCAGGGACTCTCTGCTCACTTTCCACTCCGTCCCCTTCTTCCCTTCATGATTACCATGGCAACTCCTGCTGGCAGGCAATGGGTCCTGACCCATATTACCCCGAGCTCCTCCCCACCAAACCTCGACCTATCCCGATGCCCCATAATACCTTAAGCTCTTGACGTCACCCAGGATATAAAAAACTGGGCTGCCATTTCTCCAGCGCGACTTCTCCAGCCCTGCTCTTTGGGGACGGTGAACCTCGCCCGAGAGCACGCTCCCAATAAAGCCTGCTTAAAGCCTGCTTGCTTTATTATTTGGCTCCAATTTGGCCTTCCCACCAGCGTCGACCTAACAATAAGGATGTTGAATTTTGTGAAAACCCTTTTCTGCATCTATTGAGATAATCCTGTGGGTTTTGCTCTTGATTCTGCTTCTGCGATGTATTTATTGATTTGCATATATGATGCATTCGCATAGCTCAGAAGCTAAGTAATTGAAATAGGCATAGACTTAAGAGTCATTCTCACCTCATCCCCCATCCACTCCAGTTCCCTCTCCAACAAGCAACTGCTTTTCATTGTTGTTTGTGTGAGAGTCTGTTCGCAGAATATACACATGGTTTTGTGCTTTTTTTCTTATTCATTTAAAAGTATCTCAGCGATCTTTTCATATTAATCTTACAGGAATGTATGATACCTGTATGATACCCCCACAGAGCATGTTGTCAGACTCAGATTTTTATTCATAAGATAGCTGGAAATGGTATTTCAGCATAGTTTTGATCAATAGTTCTCTCTGCTGTGAACGAGGTGGCCTATCTCTTTGTATTGTTAAATGGTCTTTTGTGTCCCTTTCCTGACATCTGCCTGGTTATATTCTTTGTCCATTTTTCTTTTCTTGTGGCACTGGGGTTTTGAACTCAGGGCCTCACACTTGCTAGGTAGGTGGCCTACCACTTGAGCTATGTGTCCAGCCCATTTTGCTTTGGATATTTTTGTTTTGCAGGACTGGGATTTGAACTCAGGGCCTACACCTTGCGCCACTCCACCAGCCCTTTTTTCGTGATGGGTTTTTTTTGAGATAGGACCTGGTGAACCATTTACCTGGGTTGGCTTCGAACCACAGTCCTCCTGATTTCTGCCTCCTTGAGTAGCTAGAATTACAGGCATGAGCCACCAGTGCCTGGCTGCTTTGGCTAGGGTCTAACTTTTTCCAGGGTCAGCCTAGACTGAAATCTTTCCTCATAGCTGGAATGACAGGCATGTGCCACCACACCCAGCTTTATCTGTTGAGATGGGGTCTTGCAAACTTTATTTCTTTGCCTGGTCTGGCCTCAAATTGCAATCTTCTATATCTCAGCCTCCCAAGTAGCTGGAATTACAGGTGTGAACCACTGCACCCAGCAGCCTTTCTCAATTTTTCTATTGGGCTATTGATTTTTTGCTAATTTTTAGGAGCTCTTTTGACCTGAGGGAGATTATCCATGATCTGATCTGCCAATACTGTCTGTCATACAGGTCACCATCTGTCTTTGACTTTTCTTATAGTGAGTTCTACCCCATTCATTTTCTCCATTTCCTTTTTACATTTAGAAGTAGAATAGAGGGAAAGGAGGAGCCAGGGAGAAGACTCAAAAGGAATAGCAGTTAGAGAACCTGGAGTATGGAGTGTTCCAAGAAGGATGGAGTGATTCAGTAAATGATGGTAAAATGAAAACAGAAAAAAACAGTAAAGTGAAGCCACAGAAATCAACATGAAATTTGGCAAAAGGGAGGCCATTGCTGACCTCGCCGGTGCAGATTTTTTTATTTCAGACAGGGGGTTGCAATGTAGCCCATGCTGGCCTTGAACTCATGATTCTCCTCAACCTCCCAACCAGTGCAGTTTTAGGGGTAAAGTGGAGATGGGTGCTTGGTTGGATGAGTTAGTGGGGAAAGGCGTGGAGACATCAAACTCAGAGAACATTTCTGCGGGCTGGGAGTGCAGTTCAGTGGTAGAGAATGTGCAAGGCCCTGGGTTCAATCTCCAGCACCCTCAAAAAAATGGTGGAGGGAGGAGAGCACTTTTTAAAAGTTTTGCAATGTAGAGTTAACAGAGTGGCTCAAGTGGTAGAGCACCTGCCTAGCAAGCATGAGGTCTTAAGTTCAAACCCCAGTACAGCCCAAAAAAAAGAAAAGCTGGATGTGGTGGCACATGCCTTTAATCCTATCTACTCAGGAGGCAAAGATCAGGAGGATCGAGATTCGAAGCTAACCCAGGCAAATAGTTCAAGAGACCTTATCTCAAAAAACCTTTCACAAAAATAGGACTGGTGGAGTGGCTCAAGGTGAAGGCCCTGGGTTCAAACCTCAGTATCACAAAAAAAAAAAAAAGTTTTGCAAAGTAGTGGATCAGAGAAATGGGGTGGCAGCTACATCGGGGATATGAAGCCAAGGGAGTTTGTGTTTAAGTAGGAGATAGCACACTGTAGAATGTTTGTATCCCAAAGTGCATGACAGAAATGATCCAGTGAGAGAGAAAAGCTAGCATACAAGGCAGAGGGAATCATTTGAAGAAGGGCAAGAGGATGGGATCTGGCCCATGCAGGGGACAGGCTTCTGAGGAAGGGAGTGCTGCATCCATCGTGAGCATGGCTGCACCAGCTGGAAATCGCTAGCAGTGGGAGTTGGTATGCAGATGGGGAATCCTGCTTGCCTCCTCATGAAGCATTGCTTGAAAACAAGTCGAGAAGCTCCAAGGGGAAAAAAGATGAGAAATAAATGTGTTGGAATGTAGGGAAGAAAGCATATCAGAGAAGATTGCCACCAAGTGATGAGTACCTACTTGAGATTTTTGCTCAAGAATTTCAAGGGTAGGCCAGTGAGCTCGGGTGTGTGTTCATCTGTAGCATGTTCAGGTAAGGTGTGGAGTGGGAAGACTGTGCAGGTCAGGATTTTGTGAGTTAAGACAATGGAGGGGAGAGGTAAGGGGTAGGATATTTTCAAGGGATAACTACAATACACATGGAATCGGAGATGGACAGAGGGAAGATGGCTAACAAAGCAGAAGAAGGCAATGCATTAGAGATTTCAGTAAGATATACTGGACCACAAGCGCGGGCCTGGGTGAAACAGGAGGAGTGGGGTGGAGGGTAAGATGTCAAACCAGAGTGCTTGAGACAGATTCTGGAAATGGAGCAGTTATTGGTGAGGACAGGCTTAAAGGCATGACCATAGAGAAGGTGGGTAAAGGGAGGGAATAGGAAATTGAATTTCAGGAGGCCAGGAGCTGAAATCCCAAAATGTTGGATAGAGAATGCATTTGGGTGTTGAAACTAAAAAGTCATGACAAGCACAGGGAGGGAAGGCACACAGATGGTCACTAAAGTCTTCAATGAAAGAAGGAGTGACTCAGGGATTGATAGAAATCACCAAAAAGAAAGGATATTGGGGGACAAATCAGATGCACAAACTTTAAAGCTGCTGGTGTTTTTGAAATCAGAGCAAGGAGAAATGCTGAAAAGTAGCAGTGGGGAGTAAGATGGGTAGCTGTTCACTTTACATCCATCAATTTCTGAGTCTAACTGACTGGTGTAATTTGAATCAAGTGCACAAACCTAGGTCTGGGGTGTAGTTAGCCCTTTCATTCCATGTGGACTTAAAGGGGAGGAGGGTAAAGTTACAAGAGGGTTAGGCGCTAAGGAGGAAAGTCTTTTTAGTGTGTCAACTGTCAAGGCATTTTTAGTTATTGATCAAGTTCATTTCTGTCCCTCCTTTTGGCTCTGCCTTGTTAGGTACTATTTGTTTGAATAAATTACTTGACTTAATCTTCCTTCTTCAGAGTCTTGAGTCATTTAATTGGACTGTAGTTTTCTTCACCTTATTAATGGTGGGGTGTTGCCATTCAGAACAGACAAGGTTGCCAGGGTTTCTTGGACCAGGGTGACTTACCAGGTATGCTCCACTGACTGGGAGAGGGGAAAGAGGAGACGTGTGTGTGTGTGTGTGTGTGTGTGTGTGTGTGTGTGTGTGTGTGTGTGTGTGTGCAGGACCGATGTGTTTCCAAGAGCGGTCCCTCTCCATCTCTAGCTGTTGCCATGGGATGACCTTCCAAGATAGAACAACTGGTAACATAAGATAGGTCTGAGTCCCTCTTCAAGAGGATCCACTGGGGCTGGCCCAGTGAGTTTCCTCAGGAACCTCAAGCTTACAGTCTTTGTCCCATTCCAGGGGAGGACTTGTCTCCATTTTGACCCAGGGCCATGAAGAAAACTTTCACATGGTCTAGATTCTGTGGATCCTGAGAAAAGGTGTGGCCAGAAATGCTGCTGGAATGCTCACTTTGGTTGTTTTGCGGCTCTTGTGAGGTGCTGAGAAGGGGAGGAGATTAATGGTGCATTCTGGCCAGCCTTTTCCCATTCCTGCTTTTTTTTTTTGGTGGTACTGGGGTTTGAACTCAGGGCCTCATGCTTGCTAGGCAGGTGCTCTAACCACTTGGGCCACTCTGCCAGCCCCTCATCTTTGTACCTTTGACTGGTCTTTAATAGAGTCCATTGGCAAGCTGTGTATGATACCAGCCATTATCTCTAAAGTCTGTGTCTACCTCTCCATGGGGAACAGGTCCTCAGCCACAGCCTAGTGTGCAGGGGAGACTTAATTCCCCTTTTGGATTTGAGAGTTGTTGAAAAGATGGAGTACTGTGCATGGAGTGCCAGAGAAACCCGCACAGATTCTTAAAGGAAGGGCAGAAAAGGATCAGGCAGCACTAGTTCTTCCTGAGAGGGACATAATAACCAGTCCATACAGACAGGATCCCAGGACACATCCAGTCAGAATCTGCAGGTGTCAGCCTGAGGGGCCTGTTAATACATTTGACAAGACAAAGATGAAGAATTGAACAGAGAGCTATTCTGATGAATACGGGTCCCTCTTCCCCAAGATAGGCACCAGTATGAATAAGATTTCTGAGGGTCTTAGTAGAGCTGAATGAGTCCTATTTTTTCTTTTTTTAATCAAAAGATTGGATTCAGACACAAGTAGCTCACACCTGTAATCCTAGCTACTCAGGAGGCAGAGATCAGGAGGATCGAGGTTCGAAGCCAGCCAGGGGAAATAGTTCGCTAGACCCTATCTTGAAAAAACCCATCACAAAAAGGGCTGGTGGAGTGGCACAAGGTGTAGACCCTGAGTTCAACCCCAGTACAACAACAACAAAAAAAACTGACTCACAGAATACAACCACATGTCATCTGAAGAGAAGTTGAGGAACCTTCTGTTTTTGTCCTGTCTAGTGCCTCTGGCAGAAGCAAAAGATTGGCTCAACCTAGAATTTATACTTTAGAGGGGTAAAGGAGTGACTCAAGTGGTAGAATGTTTGCCTAGCAAGCACAAGGCCCTGAGTTAAGAAAAGAAGAAAAATGAAAAGAAAAGTAGATTTATACTTTAGGAAAATCTTACGAAAACAGCCTGGCTCTGGGCTGGTGGAGTAGGTCAAGTGGTAGAGTGCCTGCCTAGTAAGCATGAGGGCCTGAGTTCAAACCCCAATACCACAAAAGAAGAATAAAATAGTCTGACTCTAAGGGTAAATAAAAATAGATTTTAAATAAGCAGTTTGGCTTCTGCTTTATTTAGCCACAGATTTAGCTTCCATGGGAAGCATGGAGGTAGTTAGCTGGGTTAGGAAAATTATATGCCAACCTCTGTGAATATTATAAACCTAGCCCACCCTCTGTCTCACCCCTCAGAAAAATCCTTCGTGGCATATGCTTTTTCCCACAAATTGCAAAACTTTTTACTGGAAAATTACCTAACTTTCCTGTTAGCTTGCTGGGGTAGTCTCTGTGCACCTCTGTGCAATCTAGTTAAAGAATCAGCCCTGGGGCTGGGGATATAGCTTGCTGGTTGAGTGTTTGCCTAATATGCACGAGGCCCTGGGTTCACCCCAGTTAAAAAAAAAAAGAAGAAGAAGATTCAGCCTTTATAATGATGTTTTCAGTGCACACACACAATGGTAGACATAGTAACAGCAAGGTGTGGCTGCTATTGGATGTTCTCAATTCAGTGACTACAACCAATTAGGAAGATGGTGAAGACTTTAGGAAAGATGCCGTTTTTCTCATACACTTCCAGAGGAGAGGCAGAAAAAAGTTCAGCCAGATAATGCTCATGAAGATTGGTGTGACCCCAGTTGTCTTCATGACAGGCAGTGCCACCTACCATGCTGTATTCTGTGGCCCTGGTTTATTTCTGTAACCATGAGAAACAAACAAGGGCAAACAAGCAAGTGAGGTTGTATGAACCTGCAAACCTTACTGCAGCCCTCAGTTCTTCTATTTTGTTTCTAGTTTTCTCAGTTTCCCTATTTAAAAAGGAAGTAATGAGCCGGGCGCCAGTGACTCACACCTGTAATCCTAGCTACACAGGAGGCAGAGATCAGGAGGACCAAGGTTGGAAGCCAATGCGGGCAAATAGTTCCTGAGACCCTATCTCAAAAAAAAAAAAAAAAAAAAAACCTTCACAAAAAAGGGCTGGTGGAGTGGCTCAAAGTGTAGGTCCTGAGTTCAAGTCCCAGAGCGCAAAATAAAAAAAAAAAAGGAAGTAATGGACTAGAGGTGTGGCTCAAGTGTTAGAGTGCCTGCTTGCAAGTACAAAGCCCTGAGTTCAAATGCCAGTCCCACCAAAAAAACCCAAAGAGGGATGTGAGAGTAATAGTCAGTGCATTCCTGGTCAGGAGGCAGGTCTGAGGCTCATAGAATCTCACCTTGGCTGTTTTATCAGTCACAGAGCATTTAGGAATATAAGAACCACACCGGTTATTTATTTATTTTTATTGCACTCACTGTGATTCTCCTGCCTTAGCCTCCTGAGTGCTGGGATTACATGCGTGTACCACCATACCAGACTACACCAGTTATTTTAACTAAGGGCATTTATTATAAGGATTGAAAGGGCAAAGGGAAATGCCAAGGAAAGAAAAGATGCCACCTGAGGGGTAGGGTCCCAAGGAGATGGGGTAAGAGTTACTGGAACTTAACCTTGGAGGAGGGGGTCCTGCAGAGGTGGAACCCAGACTTCTAAGGAAAGATTGCTGTAACATCAGGGACTGGTACTTTTTCGTGGTTTTGTTTTGTTTTTCTTGAGACAGAGTCTTACTCTGCAGCCCAGGCTGGCCTGAAACTCTTGATCCTCCTGCCTCAGCCTCCTGAGTGCTGGGATGTGAGCCAACATGCCCTGCTGGTCCTGGCATCTTTAACGGACACATAAAGGGTAGTTTTTAGGAGAAAAAGCTGGAAACTTGAACCAAGTGCAGCTGCCCAGGTAAAGAGCTGGGGCTGATACCCTGGAACTGGAAGGGAACAGCAAGAAGTGAGTCCCAATCAGATACCTGTGGCTTGTGCCTGTAATCCTAGCTTCTTGGGAGGCTGAGATCAGGAGGATTGTGGTTCAAAGCCAGTCCAGGCAAATAGTTTGAAAGACCCGCCCCCATCTTCAAAATAACCAGAGCAAAGTGGGTTGGAAGTATGGCTCAAGTGGTAGAGCACTGCCAGCTTTGCAAGCATGGAGCCCTGAATTCAAACTCCAGTCCCTCCCCACCACACACACACAAAAATAATAAAGGGTTAGAGGCATAGCTTAGCCTTGCATGCACAAGGCCCTGGGTTCAATTCCCAGTACCACAAAAAAAAAAAAAAAAAAAGAAAAGAAAAAAAAGCAAGCAAACAAACAAACCAACAAAAGTGCCACCTCCTTCCTCCAGTAGGAGGAAGCACCCTTTATTGTAGCACCCTTTATTGGTAAAGCTGACATGACGTCTGCTGGCATAGTGGAAAGTTTGCTAATTCCAGCCCTGGCAGCCTGGGAAACTGACCCAGGTCTCCACTTTGGGTACAACCAATGTTGTTAGCATTCTTGTACACAGCTTTGGATGACTCATTCTTGGGGTGTAAAGACCGAGGAGTGTATTTACTGTGTTAAATAAGTACCGATATTAACCATTCTGGTAGGTGTGTCATGATGTTTTGTGACTTCAATCTGCATTTTTTTCTGCTAGTGAAGTTAAGCAGATTTTTCCATTTGGATATTCTCTTTAGAAGCTTGATTAAGTTTCTAGCCCATTTACTTTTTTTTTGGAAGGGGAGGGTTACTGAGGATCAAGCCCAGGACCTTGGGCTTCTACTTGAGCCACATCCCCAGCTCCTGCTTCCCCCCCCCCCCCCCGCTTTTTTTTAAAAGACAGACTGGATGTGTAACTCAGGCTGGACTTGAATTTGCTATCCTCCTCCCTCATCCTGTGTGTGCTGAGATTACAAGAATGTGACACCACACCCAGCTCCATTTACTGCTATTTATTGTCAGTCGCTTATTTCTCTGAGAAGATTTTGAATTCATTCTTCAAGTATTTTTTTTCCTTGTTTGTTTGAGTGCTGGATGTGAATTGAAGATCTTAGAAGCTGCATCTATATTCAAGAGCCTGCATATTATTTGACCTCTACTCATTGGAGCATCTGACTGTGGAGAGATAGAATGTCTCAGATCAGGAAACCAAAGTTATCTTTACTCCTTTTTTTTTTTTTTTTTTTTTGTGGTTCGAACTTAGGGCCTTATACTGGCTAGGCAGGCACTCTACCACTTGAGCCACTGCACCAGTCCTGTTTTGGGTTGGCTATTTTTGAGATAGGGTCGCTTGAACTATTTGCCTGGGGCTGGCTTTGAACTGCAATCCTCCTGATCTCTGCCTCCTGAATAGCTAGGATTACAGGTGTGAGCCATTGGTGCCTAGCTCTTTAGCCATTTATTATCAGTCTCTGTATCTGATCTACCTGTGTGAAATTCTTGGAATGCATACTAGGCTTGATGGACCTCTAGTCTCTACTGATCCTAAAGCTTGGAATGTGACAACATCTGAATCCTGTAAAGGACCCCAACTCCCCTTAAAGATATCTGCATCCTGTTGAGGAGATTTCCCCACCTTTCTGGAGTCTGTCTACTCAATGACCACAGCTACTTTCTTTTGTGAATATAAAAGCTCATGTGACCTCACTCATGGAGGAACCACGTCATTTTGGGTAACTTGAGTTTGTGTTCCTAGGGCACAGTCACTCATACTTGGCTCAGAATAAACTATTTTCTTATTTTAGAGTTGAATTGAACCCAGGGCCTTGTGCATGCTTTTTTGTGGTACTGGGATTTGAACTCAGGACTTGCACTTGTTAGACAGGCGCTCTACCATTTGAGCTATGCCTCCAGCCCTCAAGCATATAAAATCTTGAGGTTTATGTTTCCCTATTTGTGCCAGTTATGGTAGCTCCCTCACCAAGTCCTATTCAAAGGGCGCATCATTAAGGAGTATACCTGTATATTTGCAAGGACCCCAGTGCTCTAGGGGCTCAGCTAGCCACCATGCAGTTGGCTGTACTTTCTGGGATGTGTGACATGGAACCATTTCATCCAACTTGGACCCAAGCCAGAGGTTCTGACCCACCAAACCCTTGATACAACTGTCAAGTCATTTAGGCCAGCTTGATTTATTCAACTTGTTTTTTCTCCTATCATCTTTGTTTCTATTCTGATTCTTGGATCACACATTTTTGTAATTTTTCCAAGGTTAAAAATCTCAATTATCTTTGTCCCTTCATAAATTCTCAGCATATTTTAATCTCACTGGTTCTGAGTTTCTACTTCTAGGCAAGGGTAATGCTGTCTTTTTTTTTTTTTTTTTTTTTTTAATGGCAGTGCTGGAGTTTGAACTCAGGGTCTCACACTTGCTAGGCAGGCACTCTATCACCTGAGCTACACTGCCAGCCCTCTGAGTTTCCATTTCTGTCCCCACTAATATCTCATCGGAGGGCAGTGCCTACCTCTTTTTTTGAGTATTTTCTGTAGGCTACTCAAAACCCCAGAGGCCTTGTTTGGGTGGGCCTCTGTTTCCTGCTCAGCAGCTCTCTCCTTGCTATGCTGGGGACTCACCTCCCACAGATAGGTGCCATCCTCCCCTTCCCAAACCAGACTGGGGTGTGACACCTGGGGGAGGAGGAAACCCAGACTCAACCAAGAGGGGACAGATGTTCACTCTGAGGCTTCTCCTCTACAAAGTGGGGACAGGGCTGGTAGTTCCTGAGGCCATTTGTTGTTGGTGGTAGTGGGGGAGAAAGCTGGAAAGGAGTCTTCTCACCACGGAGGGTGTGGGATCTGGCACAAAGAACACAAGGCTAATCCATGGTGTCTGCCCAGAACAAAGGGTAGAGCTGTCTTGGTACATGGTGTGTGTACGAGGCTGGGGTAGGTGCTTCCTTGACCATTACCAATCTAGTCTAAGCCCCAGGTTCTGGCAATTTTTTTTTTTTTAAATCTCAGGACTCCTTTACATTCTTGAAAAGCAGAACCCTGGGATGGGAATGTAGTTCAGTGGTAGATTGCAAGGCCCTGGGTTCAACACCCAGCACTGGAAAAAACAAGAAGGAGGAGAGAAGAAGGAGAAGAGAAGAAGGAAGAGGAGGAAGAGGAGATCCCCATAGAACTTTTGCTTACTTGGGTTGTATCTATAGATAGTTATCAGATTAGAAATTAAAATAGAGCCAGGCACGGTAGTTCACGCCTAAAATTCTAGCTACTTGGGAGGCTGAAATCGGGAAGATCATGGTCCAAGATCAGCCTGGGCAAATAGTTTGAAAGACCCTATCTCCAAAACAACCAGAACAAAATGGACTGGAGGTGTGACTCAAGCAGTAGAGGGCCTGCTTTGCAAATACAAAGCCCTGAGTTCAAACCACAGCTCCAACAATAACAAAAAAGAAATTAAAATAGAGCTAGAGGTGTGGCTTAAGTGGTAGAACACTTGCCTAGGAAGCACAAAGCCCTGAGTTCAAAGCCCAGTACTGCCAAAAAGAAAAAAAAAGAAGAAACTAAAAATTAAAATACTTATTTTAAGATAACATCAACTAATTAATCTATATGTCAATATGTACAATATTTTTATGAAAAAATTATTTTCCATTTGGGAAAATATTTAGTGAGAAAAATGATATTGTTTTACACTTTTGCAAATGTCTTTAATTTCTGTCCTAATAGCTGGATTCTCCTATTTGTTTCTTCATCTATTACAAAATCACATGACATATTGAAGCAGGACAGATAGATGAGGAGACAGGGAAATAATTATTATTTTGGAGTTTGAACTCAGGGCTTCACGTTTGCTAGGCAGGCACTCTACCACTTGAGCCACACCTCCAGCTGTTATTTTTAATAACTATTAAAAGGACCAGATTTAGACATTAGAACTAGGCAGTAAAAACTGAAAAGCTGAAGCACTAGCTTCCCTCCCCACCACCTTTTAGATGTTAACTTCCGAGAACAGGAGATATAAAGGGACTGTCTACGTTTGCCTTCCCCTTCGACATGTTAGGAGGCTACAAACTCTTCCACTAATGGGCAAAGACAAAAGGCTGGCAGAAGGATGTCCTGAAGCTCACCTATTGTCCCTGTGTTTCAGGTAGGCGTAGGTCATATCTCATTTTAAAATAATAAGCAGTACCTATCCTGGCAGCCAGATTCACTGTCTAATGATCATGGGTGTTAGACACATGACCTCATGTATTCCCCCAGCCCAGAAACAATAAAGACTCCAGTAAGAGCCACCATTTTGAGGCTTCACTCCCACTTCCTGCATGAGGAGCAGGAAACATTTCTCCCTTTTCCTATTTCTCCCTACTTTATCCTGTTGTACTGAAGTAAATCCTTGCTAAAACTTCCACCTTGTGAGAATCTCTTTGCTATGAGACTCCTTGAAATTCTTTTCATGTGTGGATCTCATGTTCCTGTGATTTTGTCTAGAAACTAGGAAGTTGAGAGAAACCCCTCATTTAGTAACAATGTATCTTCTGGAAAATTCCATTACACTTGTTCTAGAACAAGGGTGAAAAAGGCAAACAGCAGGGCATAGTGTACACACTTGTAATTCCAGCACTGAGGAGGAGGAGGAAGCAGGAGAATCACTAGTTCAAGACCAGCCTAGGTTACACAGCGAGTTCCAGGGGAGCCTGGACCAGTTGCACAGGGAAACCCTATCTCAAACAAACAAACAAACAATGGCAAATAGCATCTTGTATTACAAAAAGAGTTCGAGCCACTTAGATCACCCCAGTATTCCCAGGCCACACTTTGAATACCCCAATATCTTTGATTATCTGATAGGCAGGGCTCAGAAATCTTTTTCTGCTGGAGAGTGGTTCAGTGGTTAGAGCACCTGCCTAGCAAGTTTGAGGCCCTGAGTTCAAAACCCCAGTGCAAAACAAACAAACAAACAAACAAAAACAGAAATCTTTTTCTGCATGGCCCAAATAGTAAATCTTTTAGGCTTTTCAGTCTCTGTCTCCATCTCAGCTATTAAGGCTGCCTCAGTATCAAGAAGACAGCCATAAATAATACTTAAGCAAGTGAGTGGAGCTCTGTCCCAATAAAACTTTATGTATAAGATAGTGGGGGACTGGATTTGGTCCCCTGGCTATGGTTTCCCTACTTTTGATTTATGATAGAAGAAGCTTACAGTGATTGTGAGTGAGACCTCAGCTGCCTCTTCTGCCTCCCACTGCTCTTACACACGCACGCCCCCTGGTGCTGGTGGGAATTAAAGACTCCCAGGCAGCAGGTGTTTTTCTTGCTGCAACACGATGGGGGCCACTCCCGGTTCTGGTTAGCTCATGGATCCCAGTCTCCAACCTGACGTTTCTCAGGGGCCGCACTGTGCTTGCCAGGGAGGCTGAGGCCCAGTTCCTCCTCTAGGACTGCCCACTCATCCTCTGGGCCTTTCTTTGGCTTCCCCTGCCCCGTGCCAGCCCCTTGACTCCCAGTGCTGACTATGCTGGTGCTCTCCAGCTGGGGACTTCCCTGGACACTAAAGGAAAACAACTTTTCTGCAAAGAGCCAGAGGTAGCCTTTGAAACTTGTCCTAACCAGGTGTGGTAGTAAATGTCTATAATCCTAGCACTCGGGAGGCTGAGGCAGGAGGATCAGTAGTTTGAGGCCAGCCAGGGCTACATAATGAGAACTTGCCTCAAAAATAATAATAATAAAATAAAAATAGAGGAACCTATCCTCACGAGGCTTGCCCTTTCACTGGCTTCCTCCTTTTTTTGCCCTCCATGTTTTCTCCACCAGGATGATGTGTCACCCCTGAGAGTCTGATATGATGAAGCAAAGACCTTAATCTGAGCAGGGAAGGGGAGGGCGAGCTCAGTATAGTTATCAGGAGAAGCTCCAGGTTCTTGGGGAACCCCTAGCACACACAAACCCAAACCCAGTCCCTTCCTGCTCAGAAAGAGATTGTGTGCCACCAAAAGGGAAGAAATCTATCTGCACCTCTTCTTAGCTCCCTCCAACTCAACCTGGAAAATTGCTATTTGCTTTAAAAATAGAACATTCAGCCTGGACTTTTATGGTCTTGTCAGGAACACTGTTTGTGCCCTCCCACACCTGGTCTCTGCCCCTGCGTGGCCCCGTCCAGCTGCCCAGAAGCAACTCTGCACAAGTTCTCCAGGGTCCCTCCACAGAGACGTGGTTCCAGGCAGATTTACGAGTTCGTCCTTGGCTGAGGCCTTCTCCCATGGCTTCCAGCCACAACCCAGCTGTTCTCCCACGTCCCATGCAGTTCGGGCTGGGACGTTCTGTGTCTCCTACCTCCACCCCAGCTTGCTGAGTCACCCCCTCGGCTTCCTTTCTCCTGCTGCCTGGCCAGTTCTGTGGAGGGATAGCCCCCCCAGCCCCTCCCAGCCTGCCCAGACATCCTTACACTTAGGATGACAATGACAGCTTCTGTCTAACAGACAGACTCTAGTCAGCCTTGGGTGCTAAAATTTAACAAGAAGGTGGTTCCTTCCCTACCTGGACTTCAGGGAGCAGATTTGCAGCTACACCTGACCTGGAAAACTCATCTCAGTATATGTAGAATCTGTGACTAGTCTTAAAATGATTTTTTTTCTTTTTCCTTCTTGTGGAGTTGGGTATTGAACCCACGGCCTCATGCCCTGGCAAACACTTTACCACTGAGCTACATCCCCCGTCTCCTCCAATGATTTCTTCTGGAATATTAAAACTCCATCACATTTCTGGCACCTTGACACAAGACTTAGGGAGAGCCTGAGAAGATGATGCGTGTGGGGAGGAGCTGGCCTAGGGAGCTAATTTCCAGATCAGATTGTAGAAATAACTCCAGAGTGAATGAAGCTCCAGGCAACTGTAGCACTGGGATCCCGCTGAACCCCAGCCTGCCTTGAGGTAGTGTTTCTAACATAATGGAGAAAGAAGACTGTGACCATGGAAATGACACATATTCTTCCTTAAAGGTCAGTCCTTCATAGGTGAGGCCTTAAATGGCTGCCTGATCCAGTTAAGGTAGGACTGACTCTGGGATAAGATCTTGTCACACTAGACGCATGGGACTAATTGTCTCTGGCAACTTGAGTGTAAGCAACATAAGATTTATGGCTTAACCTGCAGAAATAACTTATGCCAAGAAAAGAGTGGAAGGATGCAGGGCCCGGAGAGGTGATGAGGGCAGCTGGAGAAACCGTAATCCAGAGACAAGAATCCTAAATTCCACGCTGTCTCTTTGACATTGGGTAAGTATCTGACGGTACAAATGAAAACAGCATGTTCCCTTTAGTTTCCCCTCCGGCTCGGCGACCCCAGCCCAGAGTTGTCCAATCTTACAGCTACCAAGAAACTTTTAGGTCCCCTGCTGTTCTTCCCATCAGCCCCCTGGGGTGGCTGCCATCTTGGCCCCTCCTCCTACACCTGTACAGTAATTTCTGTCTTTTGGCTACGGGCAGAGGGATTGTAGGAGTCTGAGAGGAGAAAAGGGAGGAGTAGGGCCCCACCTTGACTTTGAGTCCAATTAAGTCTCTTTCTTTCCCACTTCCCTATTGCTGCCACCAAAGAGCCATTGGCAAGTTCCTTCCTGAGTTCCAAAGGTAAAGATCTCTTTGCTTCCTGAGAACTGTCCACCACTGAAGTTCTCACTGCTTCACTTCTGCCAGCTGGAATGTGGGAGCTGAACGTGAGTCAAATCCAACAGCTGAGAGTCAAAGGGAAGACAGGTAGGGCTGGTAGAAAATCCAGGTCCACGGTGAGAGCCACCGTCTAGGAACAGGAAGAGCGTGATTTGTCACCAAGAGCTGGCAAACGTGGCTTGGTGGGACAAGCATCTGCCTCTCCAGAGACTTGAGACCCCACCTCTGCATCTCTCGTTCTCTGGTCAGAAGCGACGGTTGTGGTGGAGTCCAGGCTGGAGCACCCCAGACCGCCAGCATAGAGGCGAGATCTCATGGGCCACTTCTGCAAGACACGGGATGAGAAGTAAGTTACACTGCTATTGTGGCCCTATGTAGAACAGAATCTTTTACACCTGAATCTCAGGCCTGGCGGAGTGTGAAGAGCACATGCCTAGCAGGGCCGAGGCCCTGAGTTCAATTCCCAGTTCCACCAAAACCAAAAACACACATAACACACGTGAATCTTGGCTTCCCCTGGCAGCTCTGCCTGATGTCCACCCCCAGGCATCCCAGCTTGGTTACAGTGGTCTCCCCATCACAAGAGGCCCCACATATTCTCTTGACACCCTGAGCCTGGCTGAGAGACAGAAGTTGGCTAAGAAGAGAGAGCAAGGGCCCCAAGATGAGCAAGACCCAGCTGGGAGGGAGAAAGAGGTCAGGTGCTGGGCACAGCTGGCAGCAGCCGGGGCCTAGGCAATGGGCAGAGCAGTGGAGCTGGGGCGGGGAGGGTGTTTCTCAAGGATTGTTCCTCCTTCCAGCAGGAGCAAGGGTGGTCCTAGAAAATGCCAGAAGCCTTAGAGAAGAAAAGTGGTCCCCTTGGGGGCAGAGGATGCTGCTCACTGGCTAACTACTCCCCGCCAATCTGCCAGAGTTCTAGACCTACCCAGGCTCTCTTACTTTCATCCTTTAACATAGCAATTGGTCATCTACACTTAGGTGATCATTGGTAATCACACTTGTCATCATTTTGTACTAAGCAGAGAAGGCAGACTGCTGCTTGCTTACATTGTGTATATATTAAAGCAAAAGTTCAGGAGAGCTGGCTGACAGTTTGCACATAGTGGCTGCTGGGAACTCCCAACCCCTCATCTGCTGTCTTAAACCACAGAGGGCGGGGCTCTGCTGAGACAGAAGTCCAAAGAACAGAAAGACAGGTGCTGTGCGA
The DNA here is from genome assembly GCF_047511655.1 of Castor canadensis. Taxonomy (NCBI): domain Eukaryota; kingdom Metazoa; phylum Chordata; class Mammalia; order Rodentia; family Castoridae; genus Castor; species Castor canadensis. The sequence goes on along the minus strand of NC_133397.1, from coordinate 22,981,351 downwards.
TGGGGTGAAGCTGCACAGTGATCAATGACTGTCTGGGGTTCCATTTTGTTTCCTGCTCTTTTCCCCTGATGCTAAGAACCCCAGAGTCTTTCCCTTCTCCAGGAGGAGCTGCGTTTTCATGCAGATATTCCCAGCCACCACTCCACTCCATGAGCCAGCCTTGGCTCCTCTCCCTCTGACAGAGAAGGAAGAAACTGGTCCCAACGTCATCTCTGCCCAGGGCAGGGCCTGGTCCAGTGTATCCTCCGTCTCCTGCCCTTCCCCCAAAGCTTTGGGCATCCAAATCCCCTCCCCACTGAGTCCCTGGGCTGGTGAACTACCTTGAGAGGGTGCAGGTAGCGGAGTCCACGCAGGAAGGGGGGCCAGGCAGGTCCAGGCAACTCATGGCCAAGTGTGCGGGTGAGGTGAGCTATGTAGCTGGTGGCCAAAACCAGCACATCCAACTTGGAGAGCTTGGTGTCAGGCGGCACAGCAGGCAGAGCAGCCTGCAGGGTCAGGAAAGCCTGACGCAGCGTCCTCACCCGGCTCCGCTCGCGCGCTGCATTCTGAGGACTGGCTTCACTCTGCACAGAAGGCCCTGGTGAGGGGGCTGACCCACAGCCCCACCTGACCTTGACTTCTAAGAGCATTTTAGTGCCTGGTCTCCTGCTGGACCAGGGAGTGCTGAAAGCAGACAAGCCAGGCCTCCCTAGTCCTCAGTCCTGTGCCATTTTACAGCTGAGGGAGGTTGGGTTCAGATGACCACAGGGTGGCAAAGTTTGGCTCAGAACCCAAGAGTCCTGGGTTCTCTCTACTACTGCATTAACACCTGTCCCACTCCCAAGTCCAAACCCTGCTTATCAGGGTGCCATTGGGGCCACAGGGAGCACAGAGCTCTGCCCTACTCAGTACAATCAACTCTTGACCCAACCATGTCCTGAGATGAAGAGGCTACTGGGGTAAAGAGGAAATGATACCCAACTAAGGGTCAAAACACACAGGCCAGGTCCCCTGCTGCTGGCTGCTGCTCAGGGACCTTGGGCAATTCCCATCCCTCTTCCAGGTCTCAGTTTCCTCAGGACAAATGAGTTGGGCCAGCTCTCTGAGCTGCTCTCTGGTGAAGACCAGCTCTGACTTATTTTCAGCATGGCACCACAGAGTGTAAGGGATGGGTGTCCCGCTCTTAGGCTGGGATCGTGACACTGACTAAGGCTCTGCTCTTAGAGATGCACTCATCACCTTCCAACCCCTGCTGCTCCCAGCTCCCTCCTCTGGTCCAGGATTTCCTTACCCTGCCATGAGCTGGTCCTCTAGCCCTGGTCCCTCGAGGGGTAGGGGCAGCTCTGCTCCATCTTTGGTCACTCCAGCTGGTCTCTTCCCATAGGTCCTGCCTTGTCCTGCTGAGGCGGCTCTTCTTTCTGTCAGTGCCTGGCGCTAACTGTACTTTGGCCTTAGCTCGGCCATGCCCCACTCCTGGCATTGCTGGTGCCTCTCTGGTTTGCCTCTGTGACATGCCACTCCCCTGGGGCAAGGGGCTGCAGTCCCTAGAGCAGGAACACAATGCCTGGGGGAGCCCTTGGGTTCAGGCTAGCTGGGACTGGCTGGCCATCCAGCCAGCAATGTCTACATCTGAAGAAGCTGGCGCCAACTCAGTCCTGCTTCACTCCTTGCTCTGGGAAAACTGCCCACCCGGCACAGCCCCCGCAAAAGCCTCCGCCTGCCTCCCATCCCGGCTCAGGGGTGAGGGCGCTGGATGCTGGGAGTGGCCAAGCCTTGGGACCAGGCCCATGCTGAAGAAGGCAGGAGGATGGGTGGGAAGACAGCGCCCTTCTGACCATGGCTGACCCAAGAGGAGCTCTGAGGTGGTCTTGCAGCTTCAGCTTTGGAGCTCAAGTCCATAGCAGGACCCTGGACCTCTCTCATCTGTGCTAGAAGACTGCCCACATACATCCAAGAAAGGCCTTTGCCTGTCTGGCCAATGACTGTGACCTTCCAGCGCTGAGTGCTACTCCTGCCCCCCAAACATGCCTCCCACTTCCGACCCAGGGCTGTTACTTCTACCTTTCCACGTCCTTCAGTGCCTTCCTTCAGCTCTGCTGAGGGCTGCTGCCATCCTTGGGGCTCTGTCCTTCATTTATGAGGACACAAACTCCACAGAACTTGTGTCCCTGCCTGACTGATAGGACCACAGCCTGGCTAGTTTCTGAACACTTCCATGTTTATAGATCGCCATGTGCCAGACACTGCACTCAACATTGTCCTCTATTTCCCAGAGCAATGCTATAAGAAAAGAGACTCATTTTAGAGGTGAGAGAACTGAGATGTGGGGAGGTAAAATAGCTTGCCCCATGTCAAATCTAGTAAGGGCCGAGGGGAAGGAAACACAGGCAGTCAGTTGGACTGGGTAGGTTTTCCCTCTCCCTATGCTGTTCTGCCTCCTGTGGGTCACTCACACCTCAAGAATTTGCCTGTCATCCTTGCACAGGGACCATGTCAATCTTTGTGCCATTCCAATTTTAGCTTATGTGCTGCCGAAGTGAGCATGCTAAGCGGGATCTTTGAGTGGGTTTGGTATATAACCAAGTTAAGGGAGTGAACCCTCTGCTCCCTGTTCGTCAGTGTTTTTAAAAACCTGCACATAAGTGTCAAAGTTTATCAAATGCTTTTCTGCATCAAGAGAGACCAATAATGATTTTCCCTTGTCTATTTGAGTGCTGAATATTGAACCCTTCCTTGAATTTCTGTGATAAATCGCACCTGATTAGCATTCGCTTTTAAAAATACATGGTTCAAAAATTTTTTTTTTTATGGTACCCAGGTTTGAACTCTGGACCTACACCTTGAGCCATTTTTGTGATGGGTTTGCCTGCAGTGGCTTCAAACTTTGATCGAGACTCTTGATCTCTGCCTCCTGAGTAGCACAGGCTCTCTAATTCTTTAATGTTATTTAGTATTTTTGCAACCATTTCATAAATTAAATGATATTATAGTTTTCTCTTTTAAATTATCCTTATTAGGTTTTGGATTCAAGGTTCCAGTTGACATCATACAATGAACTGAATAGCTCTCGCTCTATTTCCTGAAACAACTTTTTACACAAGATAGGAATGAACTGTTCTTTGAAAATTTGGTATAATTTACCTGTAAAACCACTGGAACAACAACAACAACAAAAACTGGAACTGGGTTTTCTTTGGTGGGGAGGGGAAGAAATTTTAACTTCCATTTCGACTTCTTTAATTACTCATTATTGATTGGAGTTCCTTATTTCTTATGGATATTTAGCATTTTTTATTTTCCTCTGAGTTTGTCCATTTTGTTTAGGAACAACAACACTTTAATGCTGTTAGGAATATATCTCCATGGAGATGAGAGAACCCAAAAGCCTTGTGCCATGGATTCTGAGCCATGCAGTGACAGCATAAGATTGGAGTGTCAGGGTAGTCTATGTCTGCGTGTCTAGGAACACACTGCTCTGGACCTCTGGGGAATCCTGACCTTCTAATTACTCCAGCAGACCACAGGACTGGCCAGATTAAGACTGTCACAAAATATTTCCAGAGCTCCGCACTGTGAATTTTTGCTGTTTAAACTCAGGGTTGTATGAAATAGTATTGTAATCCTAAGGAGTAAGTTTATCTACAGGAAGTCCAGAACCACTTTGGGGTAGACATCAGTCTAACCTTGAGAGAGCTCCCCACTATGGCCTCAGGATAAAAGACTGGCATTTGAATTGGCAGCAAAAACTACTTGTCTTTCAGACATACAGAATGGCCTTATTCAAAAGCATCAGATGCCAACCTTTTTTATTTTTTTTTTGCAGTACAGGGTTTGGATTCAGGGCCTATATCTTGAGCCACTCCACCAGTCCTTTTTTGTGATGGGTGTTTTTGAGATAGGATAGAACCTCAATCCTCCTGAGCTCTGCCTGTAACCTGTCTGGTGAGTTTGTTTGGACAACCTAACTCAGTTATATTTGACACGGAACCTAGACAAATGAGATCTTGGCCTTCTGAACGTGTTGATGTGACATGCTGTGCATTTTAAGGGATTCTGGGAATAAAATGAGAGCTATTTGCAAAGGCCCTTGACAGACTGGGAAGAAAAGCATGGAACCTTCTGCAATTCAACCCTGGGCTGGACAGGAAAAGGCGTCTTCAAGGTCTCAAAGTTGTCCAGATGTAAGTTTATTCGAGTAGCAGACCTGATAAGTATTTGATGTCAAATACTTATGTTTGAAAAAAACATGTTTTTTTCTACCATGTTTGAAAAAAAATCACGTTAATAAAAGTAATCATTTGCTTGAAAAAACAAAAAAAATGTGGATGCTAATTACATTTTAATTTTCCAATTAGCTGGACTATTGAAAGTAAACCTGAGAGTAACATCCTGCCTGTGCAGGCCAGTCTGTTTAGAATGGATTTATAAATTGGCGCTCTGGTGCTTATCTGAGGTGGTGTGTTTTAATTGACATGGTCATGAGCACATTTTTAATCCTGAAAAGTGAAAGGTTGCTATTGTTTGAATGTATCTTCCAAAACTAATGTGTTGGAAACAGTCCCCAGTGCTATAGTTGTGAGGTGGAACTTTTAAGTGATGAATAGAACATGAGGGCTCTGCCATCATAAATGGATTAATGTCATTATCCCTGGAGTAGGTTTGTTATAAAAGCAAGTTCAGCCTATCTTCTTCTCTCTCTCTCTCTCCCCTTCCCACCATCCCGCCCCCCTCTCCATGCATATGCATTCTGTGTCCTTCCACCTTTCACCATGGAATGAAAGCCTTGACCTTGGATCTCCCAGAACTATAAGAATAACTGTCTTTTATAAATTTCCCAGTCTCAGATATTCTGTTATAGCAGCACAGTGCACACTAAGACAACTGCCTTTCCTGATGACACAGCATAGAAGCCCCTCCCAGATTGCTGTATGTTCTCTGCAGGTTGTTTTACTTGAATCCACTCTGGCTGTTAAGATCACTTGTTTCCTTTCTAAGAGTTTGTGTACCACTTAATAACCCAATTAAACTTTTGTTGACAAACCACTAGAAATTTATTGATTTGGAATTCTAGAATTTTCCTTTTTTTGGTGGTGCTGGGATTTGAACTCATGGCCTCATGCTTGCTAGCAGGGTCTCTACCACTTGAGACACTCTGCCAGACCTGTTTTGTGTTGGGTATTTTCGAGATAGATTTGCCCCAGCTGGCTTTGAACTTTAGTCCTCCTGATCTCGGCAGATTGGTTTTTGAGACAGGGTCTTGTATGTAATCCGGACTCACCTGGAGCTCCACATGTAGCCCAGGGTGGCCTTGAACTCATGATCCTCCTGCCTTCACCTTGTTTCCCTTTCTGAACATTTATCTGTCTGCAATTTTCTGACACTTCTCTTACGGTCATGATTTCTCCCAGAATACTCAGAGTATTTCTTCAGGCAACCTTCCTTCCCCTCCCTACCATATTATAATGTGGAATTCAAACAGGAAAGAAAGGGGAAGAAAAGGAAAAGTGAAAAAGGTTAAATTCTCTTAGCCTACTATCAACCCATCCACTCATCCCCTCCACATTTATTTGCAGGTTTCTAGGTAGAATGTACTATAGAGCATTTAAAAAAAAGAGAACACAATGTTCCTAAGACAGGGGTTGGAGGGTGGGGTGGGAAGAAAGAGAATGTGGTAGATAACATCTGCAACAGGAAATGATCAGCAAACTAAAACAACTGCATTATAATCTTACATTTGCAACCTGGATGCCAAATGCTTAGAGAACTTGCCTTGGTCAACAAAGTTTTGCTAGACATAGTGTACATAACACAAAATAAGAGCAGGAGCCGTCAAGGGGACCTGCAGTTACCCTAGACATTTTCATTAGGACAGGGAGAGGCTTTATTCCTTCTGACATTTCTGACACCAAATGTGGGGTGTTTTTTGACACAGCTTCTCCAATTCTCCAGACATCTCCCTGGTATCCAACAAGTCGATTAACTTCTGACACCATCCACCTGGAGTTCATACTCAATTACATAAATTAAAGGAGCTCAGTTTCACAAGATGCCCCCCACGTCTGTTGTTAGTTTCAAGTCTCAGGCCACCTGTACTTCTGAACAACTGGCTATAAACTCAGGGTTTTCATGACACCCTCCATCTGATAAATTGCTAAAATAGCTCATAGGACTCAGGATAACATTGTACTTATGTTTTCCACTTTGTCATAAAGGATACAACTCCGGAACAGCCAAAGGGAAGAGATGAATAGGGCAATGTACGTGGGAGTAGTGCAAGGGTGCAAAAACCTCCTTTCCTTCTCCAAGCACACCATCCTTCCAGCCCCTCAATGTCTTCACTAACCCAGTTCTCTGAACCCCATTGTTTAGAGTTGTTTTTTTTAATGGCAATTTCATTACATAGGTATGGTTGATTAGATTATTGGCCACTGGTGACTGAGCTCAACTTCAAAGTCCTTCTCTCTTCTCCCAAGGTCAGGGAGTGGGGATGAAATTTGCCCCACTCTAATCACATAGTTGGCTCCTCTGGCTACAAGCCCCATCCTGATGCTAAGGAAGGACTCCTCAATTGTCACTGCGGTAGCATAAATCCAGAATTCATTATGAATGACAAAAGACATTCCTATCATTAAAGACAACAAATATTATGTCACAAGCATGAGGAATCGTCAAGTGACGTCCTTTTATCCCTAGAACACTAGTGCTTTCCTAAAGGATGTAAGTTTTAGGGTGACCAATTATCCCAGTATACCTGGGACTGTCTTGGTTTTCATATTGAAAGTCTAGAAAATCCATCAGTTCCTCTGGCCAGGTCTCCACCTCCATGTTCCTTCCTTCCTAAAACAGATATGGATGAAATTTTGCCTCATTTACCATTTCTACCACCTACCCTTTCATGAATGCTCTTTTCCAATTTTATACAAACCATACCTCCTACGCAGTTCTAATTTTATTATGATGAATTGTTTTGAGTGAAAAAGTCTAGAAGAGGGGGAGAAGAGAGAGAGAGAACATCAGAAACATTGGTATCAGCAAAGTCTCTTTTAATTCTGGCATCATGATCATCGAAGGATACCCATCCTCAATTACACATACTTCTGTTGAGGGCAAATCTTAGCATTGGAAACAGATACTATCTCTCTGGGACAGCTTGAATTTAGATTTGCTGTAGAATAGAGAAGTATTAGTGAAGCCAAGAGTCTTAGGCCCAAGGCTCAAACTCTGCAGGTTCCACATGTCAAGTCTAGCCACTTACTGCAACATGCCAAACAAAGAGACATGGTGAAAGGCAGAAAAAGGTGGTAGACACCATCTACAACGGGCTCATGTCCATTTGGGAAAGGGTAATGTAAGCACTCAGCCCATCTTCAGCCATCTCCAGGGTACAGAAAGAAGCTTTAGGTTTAAGTAGAAAAAGACTTTGGGGCAAGATGCAAAATGTGTGTGTAATTATTAAATAGTCCTGGTCAAAGTGTGCCCTGGTTGGTCATTATGGAGAGTTCCAGAGAAGTTGTTATGGCTGTCATCACTTGAAAAGAGCAATCTGGTCAGGATAATAAGTCACTGTTGCCTGGTGGGTGGTCTGTCCTGTGGAGGTTTTGTTGTCCCTTTTTTGGGGGTAGTTTACTCTGTCCCTCCTTTTAAAGATGTCATCAATCAGTCCTATCCTTTCTGGATTCCAAGGTGATTGCAAAGTGACTGCAGAGAGAACAGCTCAGGGCAAAGAACACAGATACAAAATGGAGATAGGAATGCCAAGCTTTTCTCCTGTTTTTAGTTTATTTGTGGGCCTAAGTAAGGAGTCAGTGCTTTTCAGCAAAAGCAGTTTAAGTATCTGTTACAGTAATATGAAGAATTTTTATTTAACCCCCTTGACTCTTCAATCCTTTGAATTGTTCCTGAGGGAAAAAAAGAGTCCTGAAAGTGACAATCACGGGCAGTGTCACTGATGATCACAGGATCTACTTTCATCCAAGAGATGACCTCATGGCAAGACTCATGCCTCATCTATCCATCTATTCTAAAAATATAGAATTCAAACAATTAGGCAGAAAACCAGTAGGAAATAAAAGACTGGAGAAGTAGAATAAACCAACTAAAGCTAACAGACATCGAAGAACACTCCACTCAACAATATAATATTCCTGGGAGAGGATATAAGGAAAGGGTGGAGAAGGATGAATGTGGTGCAAATATTATGTACTCATGTATGAAAATAGAAAAGTGAGACCTGCAGAAACTATTCTAAGAATGGGGGGAGAAAGGAGAAAGGAGAATGATGGAGTGGAGTGAATTTAACTATGATATATTGCAAGCACTTTTGTAAATGTTACGATGTGCCCCTAGTATAACAATAATACAATAATAAAAAAAATACAGTATTTCTTCTTCTAAAGTCTGTATGGAATAGTTTCCAGAATAGCTTCTCTGTTGGGCCATAAAACAAGTCTCAGTAGATTTAAAAGGACTGGCATCATACAAAGTATATTCAACCACAATTGCATTAAATTAGAAGTCAATAATAAACTGGTACATGCCTGTAATCCCAGCGCTGGGGAAGCTGAGGCAGGAGGATTATGAGTTTGAGGCCAGACTGAGCTACAAAGTGAAGCCTGTCTTAAAAAAAGAAAAAAAAAAGAAGAGGAAAAAGAAGAAGAAAGGTCTCAAATCAGTGACCTGCCTTAGGAAACCAGAAAGGGAAGAACAAACTAAACTCAAATCAAGCAGAAGGGAGGAAATAATGAAAATTGTAGCAGGATTAAATATGAAATATGAAATAGAAAAATAATAGGACTAACAAAGACATAGTTGGTTGATTGGAAGGGTAACAAAATTGCAAAGCTTTATTAGATTGACCAGGAACAAAAATAAAAAATTAAGAGAGGATTTAAATAAGGAATGGGGGCTGGGGATGTCGTTCAGTGGTGGAGTGCTTGCCTAGCATGCAAGAGGCCAGAGGAGGAAGAGGAAGGGGAGGAGGAGGAGGAGGGGAAATAAGGAATGAAAGTAGGTACATTGCTGTTGCCTACACATAAACAAAAAGGATTACAAGGATTATGGACAACTATGTGCCCACAAAAGCAGGTAATTTAGATGCATGAAACCTGAAAAAAAAAAAAAAGAGATTGAATTAGTAGTTTAAAAACTTCTCACAAAGAAAAGCTTAGAATCAGCTGGCTTCCCTGTAGAATTCTACCAAACATTGAAATAAGACTGGATACCAATTCCTTGCAAATTCTTTCAACAAATAGTAGGGGACACTTTCAACTCATTCTAGGATGTCAGATTTATCCTGATACCAAAGAAGAGACATCATAAGAAAACTACAGACCAATATCCCTACCAATATAGACACAAAAATCCTAAACAAAATATGAACAAACACTATCCAACCACATATAGAAAAGAATTATACACCATGCCCAAGTGGGATTTTACCAGGAACTCCCCAAAACCAATTAGTGCGATAAATTATAGAATAAAGGACAATACCACATGATCATCTCAACAGATGCAAAAAAAAGCTTTTTGATAAAATCCAGCACTTTTTAAATGATAAAAATCATTCAGCATAGAGTGTCTGCCTAGCAACCATGAGGCCCCAAGTTCAAGTCCCACTACCACTAAATAAATAAATAAGCAAACAAATAAATATTATGGCACTGGTGGAGAGGCTCAATCAGTAAGAGCACATGCCTAGCAAGCGTGAGGTCCTGAGTTCAAACCCCAGTGTGCAAAAAAAAAAAAAAATCGTTCAGCAAAATATAAAGAGAAGGGAACTTTCTCAACCTGACAAAGAATATCTATGAAAAAGCCACAGTGAACACCATACTTAGTGATGTAACACAAAATAACTTTTCCTATTATAAGATCAGGAACAAATCTTGTGGTTCACGCCTGTAATCCTAACTATTCAGGAGGAAGAGATAGCTGGGAGCCAGTCCCAAGCAAATAGTTCGAGAGACCTTATCTTGAAAAACCTCATCACAAAAGAGGGCTGACAGAATGGCTTAAACTGTATGAGCACCTGCCTAGTGAGTACAGAGCCCTGAGTTCAAACCCCAGAAAAAAAAAAGATCAGGAACAATAAGGATATCTACTCTTATGGCTTCTGTTCAATGTTCTTTTGGAAGTTCCAGCAAGGCAAATAAGCAAGAAAAATAAATAAATAGCATATCCAAACTGGAAAGGAAGAAAGGAGTAAAAATATCTGTTCACAGATGAGTTGATTACATCAACCTAGAAAAACTCCAAGAAACCTACTTAAAAATCATTAGAACTAATGAAAAAATTCAGCAAAGTTGCAGAAAACCAGATCAATATACAAAAATAAATTGCATTTCTATATACTAACAAAAAATAATTCAAAAAAGAAATTAAGGCAACTATTCTAACTTATAAAAGTATAAGAAAGAGCCAAGCTACTCCAAAGGCAGAGATAAGGAGGATTGAGGTTCCAGGCCAACCCTGGCAAAAAAAAAAAAAAAAAAAAAAAAAAAAAGTGAGACCTTATCTCAAAAATACCCAACACATAAAAGGGTGGCTCAAGTGGTAGAATACCTGCCTCGCAAGCACGAGGCCCTGAATTCAAACCCCAGTACCAAAAATATGTATAAAAAAGAGAATTATAATAATATATATTCAACAAAATAAGTTCAAGATTTGTATGCTAAAACCATAAAACATTGTTAAAAGTAATTAAAGAGGATGTGAAAAAAGGAAAGACATGCTCACAGATTAGGCTTAATATTCATCAGGTGTAAATAGTAACATTCCTCCAGAGAGTCTGCAGATTCCACAATCAATGTTATCCCTAGCCTCAGTTGCCTTTTTTGTAGCCTTTGTTTGGGTTTTTTTATGATAACTTTTTTTGGTAGAACTGGGGTTTGAACTTAGAACCTCACACTTGCTAGGCAGGCACTCTACCATTTGAGCCACTCTGCCAGCTGTTTGTCTTTTTAGACAGTCTTGTTACATAGCCTAAACTGTCCTCAGATGTCCCTCTTCTTCCCAAGTGCTGGGATTAGGAGTGCCACCACACCAGGCATCCCAATTGACTTTTTTTTTTTTTTTTTTGCATGAATTGATGTGCTGATCCTAAAATACATATGGAAATGCAAGGAACCCATAATAGCCAAAACAATCTTGAGAAAGAAGAACAGTTGGAAGACTCACACTTTCTAATGTCAAAACTTACTACAAAATCTTTAGTGATTAAACTAGTGATGTACAGATATAAAGATCAATGGAATTGAACAGAGTCCAGAAATAATCCTGCACTTTTATGATTCTGGTAAGCAGAATAATAGCTCCACTCCATAAAAAACGTCCATGTTTTAATTCCTGGAAGCTGTGAATGAATATATTAAGGTATATAAAAAGGAGAAATTATGTCTGCTAATGAGCTGACTTTAAAATAGATTATCCTGGACTGTCTGCCTGAGCCCAATGTAATTACAAGTATCCTTGAAAGTTGAAGAAAAAGGCAAAAGAGGGAGGGTCAGAGGGAGATGTGACTATAGAAAAAAGGGCACAGAAATAAGGGGACCACAAACTAAGGAATGTGGGTTTCTTGGGTCATTTTCTGTTGCATTAACAAAATACCTGTGTCTGGGTACTTCATAAAGAAAAGAGGCTTATTTTGTGCATAGTTTTGGAGGCTGGAAATCCAAGATGAGTGACCCCATCAACTCTGTCTCTATTGAGGGCCTTATGGAAGAGATATCATAACAGCAAAACACATGCAGAAGATAATACAGGGTGAGACAGGAAGCCAGAGGCATTCAGGAGCCAAGCTTACTTTCCTTTTAATGATCCATTCTCACAAGAACTAACTCACTCTGTGAGACTAGCATTAATCCCTTTCAAAGGTGATGCTCCTATGACTTAATTACCTTGCACTAGGTCCTACCTCTGAAAGATCCCATCACTTCAACACCTCAAGACAAGGGACCAAGCTTCTGACACCTGAAACCTCTGGGGGATACTCACACCATATCCAAACCATAGGTGTGGATGCCTCTAGAAGCTGTAAGCAGGGAAATGGGTCCTTAGACCCTCCAGTAAGAAACGTGATTTTAGCCCAGTGAAAGCCATGTTAGACTTGTTATTCACAACTGTAAAATAATAAATTTGTTTGTTTTAAGTCATTGTGCATGAGATAACTTGGTACAGAAGCAACAGGACACTAATAAAATTATCAACTGATGTTTGATAAGTGTGTCAAGATAATTCAATGGGGGAAGAATATTCTTTTCAACAAATGGTTTTAGAACAACTGATTACTCACATGCAAAAGAATGAATTTGAACTTTTGCCTCTCTTCATATACAGAAATGAACTATGTCCATAGCCATACCACCCTGAACTCTGAGATCTCGTGTGATCTCAGAAACTAAGCAGAGTCAGGCCTGGTGAGCACTTGGATGGGAGACTGCCTGGGAATACTGCATGCTGTAGGCTATAAATAAATAAATAGAAATTAATTCTCACCATATATAGAAATTAACTCAAAATGGATCATAGACTGTTAAAAATTATTCAATGATACTTGATAAAGCATGATAAGGAAGTCATCAATCAGGACCATTTTCACAGCTGTAGGCACCGCTGCCACAGGCTCTTAGGATGGGAAAAGGAGATGGGGCTCTATTCCCAATAAGCAAGTGGGGCTTCCTAGCTAAGGAGCAGTGTGAGGAGAGTAGAGGGAAAGTTATAAGAGGGAGCATCAGGAGTAAGGGCATCCTGACTAAATCAACCCAACGGGATTTCTGCTGAAGACAGGGCTGCGTGACCAGACACCACCTGGGAGATGGTTGAAGTTGAAGAACCTGAACAAGTATTAAGAATGATCATGGGCTGGTGGAATGGCTCAAGTGGTAGAGTGCCTGCCTAGTAAGCGCGAGGCCCTGAATTCAAACCCCAGTACTAAAAAGAAAAAAAAGAATGATCAATACCAAGATGGCAGGGGGAGTTCTGGCTAACCTGACTTAGCATTCTTTGCTAGGATGAACTGAACAAAAGGACTTAGCAGAAGATTGAGAAGCCTGACTAAAGTTTGGCCAATCAAAAAATCTTAGTTAAGACCTAAATGTGAGACCTGAAACTGTAAGTCTTAGAAGAAAACATGAGCAAATCATTTTGACCCTAGGTTAAACCTTGGGTTTCTTAGATAAAACTAAATTTTTAAACATTTTTCCTCTGCCAAAAATAAGCAAGAAAAGACAAAACAGATAAATTAGACCCTATCATTTTTTTGGGGGGTGGGTACTAGGGTTTGAATTCAGAACCTCTTGCTTGCTATGCAGGTGCTCTACTGCTTGAGCCATTCTGCCTGCCCAAATTTTTAAAAATGTGTGCATAAAAGGCCATCAAGAAAGTAAAACAAGCCGGGTGCTGGTAGCTCAATCCTATAATCCTAGCTACTCATAAGGCAGAGATCAGGAGGATCATAGTTTGAAGCCAGTCCATGCAAATAGTTTGTGAGACCCTATCTCAAAAACACTCAACACAAAAAAGGGCTGGTGGAGTATCTCAAGGTATAGGCCCTGAGTTCAAACCCCAGTACTGCCAAAAAAAAAATAATAATAATAAGAAGAAGAAGACAAGGGCTGGTGATGTAGTTTACTGGTAGAGTGCTTGCCTTATACACAAGGCCCTGAGTTTGATTCCCCAGCACTGCAAAATAATTAAAATAAGGAAATTTCCCTACCATATGCATTCCTGTCATGATGCCATCCACCATGATTCAAAGGAAGAAAGAAAAACAGTAACCCATAGAATCAGAGAAAATATTTGTAAATCATATACCTGATAAGGGATATTTTTCTAGAATATATATAGTTTTTCAACAATAAGATAAAAATTAATTAAACGATGGGTCAAAGATCTGAATACGAATAACTCACAAGCACAGGAAAGATGGGTGATATAATTGGTCATTAGGAAGATGTAAATGAAAACCACAAAATGACACCATGTCACACCCACAGCACTGCTAAAGTCAAAAGGACAGGCAATAGTTCATGTTGGGTAAGGAGAAGGAAAAACCGGAACCTTCATGCCTTGCTGGTAGAATTGGAAAAAGGCACAGACAATTTGGAAGACAGTTTGGTAGTTCCTCAAAATCTTATAGAGTCACCATTTGACTCAGCAATTCTACTCCTACGTATCTACTCAAGAGAAGTGAAAAATACATGTCCACATAAAACTTGTACAAGAATATTCATAGCAACACTATCCATGATTACCAAAAAAAGTAGAAATAACCAAAATGTCTATCAGTTAAGGAATGGATAAACAAAATATGGTCTATCCATAAAAAGGAATATCATTTGGCAATAAAAAAGAATGAAGTAAGGATGAATGATGTTTTTAAACATGCAAAGCAAAAGAAAACATAGCCTTAAAGCCACTCATAAGAAATACCTAGAATATGCAAATCCATAGAAACACAGAGACTTGTGGTTTCCAAGGGCTGGGAGGAGTGAGGAATGGTGAATGACTGTTAACAGATCAAGGATTTCACTGTGGTGGGGGCAAAAATATTTTAGATTGTGGAGATGTTTGTACAACCCTGTGAACACACTAAAACACATTAGACATGTTAATTGGATGGATTGTATGGTATGTGAATTAATAAATAGTAAGAAAATAGCTGTTAAAACATATAAGAAGTGTATCTCAAGGGGAAAATGCATGGAGCCTGAGCCACTCCTCAGAAAGCAGAGGAAAGGCAGAAGTTGAGGGGAGGGCTCAGCCTAGATGGGCTTGGTGGCTGGGGAGGACTGATGGAGGAAAAGGTGAGAGCTGTAAGGGTGGGGGTGAGGGCTCCGAGGGGAAACTGAGTACACCCAACAATTTTGCCTGCTTCACAATTTTGCCAAGGACCAGCCTTTGCCTGATCCCTGAGAGAAGGGTCTGGAGTCTTGAAGAGGAGATTCTATGATGTCAGCATCTGACGTTTATGACATAGGCACTGGATGCTGGGGAGAACTGCCTTCAGGGAATGGGTCCCCAGCTCCCACTAGGGGCGGCAACGCCGCCCCTTAGACAGAGTCTTGGTCTCCCCTGAGCCTTTTACCAGTGGCACTCCTGCTGCTGCTACTGCTGCGTGCATAAAAAGCATCTCAGCCAGGGTGAGGCTGAGCCAGAGGACAGCAGCATTAGGGGAGACGAGAGTTCAGGGGAACCAGTGTGGCAGGAAACCAGGATGCTTGCAGAATCTCTGTATCAGGATTAGGAGGACAAAACCCTGTACCACAGACGACCTCCTCCTGGCTAGAAGGACTGAGGGCAACGCTTCAGCAAAATTCTGGTCAGAGTGAGTTTAGGGTGACAGAGGCTGGAGGCAGAGGGAGGTATATACACTGTTTGGTGACTCTGCTCCTCTCTCTCCCAGATCCCCTTTTGAACTGAAGTGCCTGTGAACACAGCCCAGGAAGACTCATTGGTAAGACCTCATAGCACCAGAACACCCTGCGTTCCCCTTCTCAGCTTAGGTCCTGTCCCCCAAGTCCCCTCTCAAACTCCACCTCCCCTCCTCCTCCACTTCTTTCTCTGGAGCATTTTGTCAGCTTTTCTGACTCCAAAAGTGAGAAAGTTTTAGGGTCTTGATGTGCTCAACATGGAACTAACTAGGCATCCAAGGCAGAGTCCAGAAAAAATAATCCTCCTAATATTTAGTCTGTCTCTTTCTCTGCAGGTCCTATGGGCTGTGTCTTCTTCTCAGTCCCACCCAGATAGTCACCACTGTTCCTCAACTCCTAAGAGACAGCTGATTCCCCTCCCATACATCCCTCACCAGTGGCTGGCTGCGAAGAAGTGAGAATCCAAGCTTAGACCCAGGCTCCTGTCTGAGCAGTCCAGAGCCAGGTGCCACAGGGCTAGGCATCCCTTGGGCCACAGTTGATGACTGCAGCAACATCAGACTGGAGCCATACTGCAGAGAGAAGGCAGCCTTGATTCTCAGCCACAGCTGGCCTCAGAAATCCTGTTCCTGACTCTGCTAGGTCTCTTATCTGTGGTCTTGTTGCCCCGCCCCCGTCTCTTCTGGATTCAGGGCAATGTTGCCTCAAAACAAGAATCAGGTGCTGCTACAGAAAGCAGTGCCCCCCAAGTGCCCCTCTCAGGGCCTCTCACAATTTGTGGACTCCCCTCTGCCCCACACATCATCTCTCCCTCCTCATCAGTCCCTTCCTCCTCCTCATCTACCTATCTCTTCCACACAGTCTTATCTCCCCCATTCCCCAACTCCTCGGCCCTGCTCTCTGGGTCCCCATTTCTACTCTTCTGACTCAAATTCTGACTTTGTTCCACACCCTTACTCTTCCACTCTCCCAAGTTCCCCCACTTTCTTTCACCAGAACTATACGGGTCTCTCTCCTCCACATTCCTCCTCTCCCTCCAATCACCAGCTGTATCTCCCTCCTCCTCTTATCCACTCCTCCTCTCCTTCCCACCTCCAGAACCACTCTCCAGACTCCCCTTGCCAGTCTCCTTCCCACCCCAAGGACCTACATAGTTCCACATTCACTTCCCCTAGCCCCAGCCTACCTTCTGCAGGGGTCCACTCTAGCAGGCAGACATGGCAGTGGCCTCAATCCAGAGACACCGAGTCCCCTGGGGTGGTGAGGGGATGTGTAGCAAGCGAGAGGGACCCTGCAGAGTTCAGGGACCCAGGAGCCCTGGCCCAGGCCCTGGTGGCCCATCTGGGGTACCGCCGTATTGCACACGACCTGCGGCTACTCCTTCTACAGCACCTGTGGCTAGGCAGAACCGGCCAGGCCCCAGTCGTGGAGTATCCCATATGCCTGGTGTGCCTCCGACCCCGCAGTCCTTCTTGCCCCATGCCCAGGTACAGGACTGGTCCCCGGCTGCTTGCCTTCCCCCAACTACTGCCCCGTGCCCAAGGCCAGGAATCCGGCCCACTATGCATAGGCATTGGCTTCGGCCTCCGCCTGCCTCGGGGCCAGGCCAGGGCCTTGCATCTGTTGCCAGAAAGAAGGTTGGAGGAGATAGGGCCTCAGGGCGAGGCTGCTCAGGCCCGTGGGTGTCAAGCACCAGCAGCCCAGGCCCCAGCAGCTCAAGCCCAACTGAGTCAGGTCCAGGCAGATCCAACCCCAGGCACGTCCTCTCAGGCTGGGAGCCTCAGGTCTGCAGATTTTCAATCACTAAACTCCGCCGGACCTCCTCGGCCTCACGCACCAAAGCAAGCCACTGCCTCCCTGAGGCCCAGGGCGCCTTCTCCTGTCCCAAAGAAGCTGGTGTCTCCAGAGCCTATTCTCCGAAAGTCGCCATCCTAATTCCAGAGCCACGGAGGCGCCCAGGAGCACCCCCTCCAAATCCCACCCTCCCTTCCAGGCCACTCCAGATCTCAGGGAGCCCCAGAAACACCTTGAAGGGCTGGCTGGCTGGAGGTCAGGTGTCTTCTCCTGCTCTGAACCCTGGAAACCCCTTGTGGAGTCTTCTCTCTCCTGGCTGAAGAGGACCAAACACAGCAGAAGCCCAATTCAGCCTTCAGTGTATCCAATAAAGCCTGACCCTGAGAAACTTACACTTGCGTCCTGCTAAGTCCACAGGCTGGCTGTAGCTACAGGAGTGTTGGTACCCACCAAGGCTGGAGGGTGTGTGTGTGTGTGTGAAAGGAAAGAAAGGGATCAAAGACAGTAGTTCTGTACTCTGGGAGGCAAGGGACCCATAGACTCTAGGTCCTGAGATGTGCAGAGGGCTGGGCCACACCTCACATGATTAATTCAGCCATGTAGGACAGACACCAACATCCCCAAAGAAGAAGCCATGAGGCCCATTCCTCCAGCGGTACCCTGGAGGAATGCGGCAGTGCAT
Source organism: Castor canadensis (assembly GCF_047511655.1). Taxonomy (NCBI): domain Eukaryota; kingdom Metazoa; phylum Chordata; class Mammalia; order Rodentia; family Castoridae; genus Castor; species Castor canadensis. The sequence goes on along the minus strand of NC_133397.1, from coordinate 22,963,528 downwards.
GTTCCTTGCAGGGCAGGGCATTTCCAGCGCACAGCCACAGGGGAGCATGGGGCTCTCGCACAGACCAGAAACCTGGGGTGCCCTCAGGAGGGTGGGGTGGCAGGCATAGAAGTTGCCTCCAGAGACCAGACAGTCACAGGGAAGCAGTCACGGCTGCAGAAGTGGGATTGCGCAGCCATGAGAAGGGAATGGTGCACCCAGCCAGTGGGGAGGATAGTAGGGGCTGTGTTAGAGTGAAGAATGGTTTTCTCCTACTAGGAAGCAGTGAACATGAGATTTGAAGCCAGGCTTGTTTTGAAGTCCATGCTGCCTCTGTGACCTTGGACAAATCATTTCCTCTACTTTGTAAAAATGCAAAGGCTGTGCTTGTATGAGTGGCTTATCACTCCTTGAAGTGGGAGCGGTCCTAATTAGATTTGTGTGTGTGTGTGTGTGTGTTAGGAATATCTTTAAGATACTGGGGATGGAGGGTCACAAGAGACAACACAACTCAGAAGTCAACAGGCAAGGCAATATTTACTTCTGCAGAAGGGTGTGCCACAAAGAGCAAGCACACTCAGTGGGGAGTCCGCTGGGGTTTTATCTGGACTGCAATGCTGCCCTTCCCCTGAATTGGGCAGTCTACGTGGTTGGCTAATTGGAAAAAGAATATCGGGAGGAGGCTTTGAAGACAAATTTAAAAGCTCAGGGACGCAATAACTGTTTTAGGTTATCAGCGCTACAACCAAGGCATCTAGCGGAATTCTGTCCCACTGAGGACAACAACCCTTTGTTCTCAATAGAAACTTTTATCAGGTTAAGCAGGGTCCATGAAGCGAGCCTATGGGTAGCCAGTTACCACCACACCCGCTCAAGGGTTTATTAACGGCTCATTAGTCATCCCCACTAGCCCCACCTCCCCGGGGGGGGGGGGTCCCACGCCCCGCACAAAGATGGCGCGCAGCCGCGGTCAGCGGGAGGCGGAGAACCGGAAGCGGCACGGCCGGGGCAGCGGCCCGCTAGTGCTGACGCGTACTGGCGTCCTGCGCCTGCGCGGAGAGCCTGCCGGGGGCGCGTGCGCACTGTGCACCTGGAGCGCCAAGACGCAGATACCCGCGGTGATTAGAGTTGGGGCAAGCCGCTGGGAGGGAAGGGTGTCCGCAGCTCTCCTGGCGGTGACAGGGCCAAATTCACCAGCAGCCCGGGCAGTCGTCAGAGGCCGGGCGCGGCATGTCGTGGGTGCCGCGGGACTGGCAGTGAACGCACGGTGGGCAGGATGGACCGGCGTCGAGCTCTAGAGCTGTACCGGGCCCCGTTTCCGTTGTACGCGCTTCAGATCGACCCCAGCGCGGGGCTGCTCATCGCGGCGGGCGGAGGAGGCGCGGCCAAGACGGGCATAAAGAATGGCGTGGTGAGAGCGCGGGGCCTCTGGTGCTGGGCCACACCGTGGGTCCAGGACCGGACCCTGGCTGCTTACTTAGGGCCCTGCGGGGAAACCAGGCATGCCGGGTGCCCCGGTGCAGATTTCTGCCGAGAACGCACTCACTGGGGCGTTGAGAGACTTACGGTAGAATAAAAGCTGCCCTCCCGCCGCGACCTCGCGAGCAGCTCCATGGGGCTTATCCTTGTATTTTCGGAGGAAGCACATAGCCTTGTCTAGAACTAGCAGAGCAAATGGTGCATTTGGCCCTTAGGCTAGGTTCCCTCACTCCTCGGAGCTTCATCCCGTTGATCTGTAAACAGTAATCCCAGCCTTGCTTGTGGTACAGTTTGGGAAGGCTCAAATAAGAGATAAAAGGCTCCAGAAAGCCCTGTGAACTATAAGGTGCAGGACCCAAGAGAGTAAGACATCAGACTAGGAGTTTGCCTCGCGTTCCTTCAGGGCGCTCCTGAACTTTGCCCATCTTGGTTCCCTTTCCTACAGCACTTTCTGCAGCTACAGCAGATTAATGGGCGCCTGAGCGCCTCCTTGCTGCACTCCCATGACACAGAGTCACGGGCCACCATGAACTTGGCATTGACTGGTAACATCCTTGCTGCAGGGCAGGATGCCCATTGTCAGCTCCTGCGCTTCCAGGCCTATCAGCAAAAGGGCAACAAGGCAGAGAAAACAGGTGAGAAGCTTTGGGAAAAAAAAAAAAAAAGTTAAAATAAGTGAAATCCCTCTCATCTTAGTCTCTAAAAACCTGTAATACATGTGGTACATGCTTGTAATCCCAGCTACTCAGGAGACAGATTGGGAGGATCAGGGCTCAAGGCCAGCCAGGGCATAAAAGTTATAAAGGATCCCATCTCAACAAGTAAATTGGGTGTGTTGGCATACATGTGGAATCCCAGAAATGGTAGGGAAGTGTAGGTAGGAGATTTGCTGAGCTAACCCCAGGGAGAAAAACACTGTGACTCCTATCCAAAAGCTAACTAAAACAAAAAAGAGCTGGCTGGGGGCATGGCTCACCTGCTGGCAAGTTCAAGGCCCTGAGTTCAAATCCCATACCAAGGAGGGGGGGAGTGGAATTGGAAATGGGGGTTATGATAGCAACTAGAAACTGTCTATACACCTGCCACGTAGAGAGAGGCCAACGTTAGTTAATACATAAGCCTGGATTCTGGCAAGCTGTTTATGATGCAGGTTCCAAGGAACAAGGGCCTCGACAAAGGAAGGGGACAGCTGCAGAAGAGAAGAAATCGAGAGCTGAAACCCAGCGCGAGGGGGTAGAACTCAGGGTAGAGAATTTGAAAGCAGTGCAGACAGACTTCAGCCCTGATCCACTCCAGAAAGTCGTGCGCTTCAACCATGATAATACCCTGCTTGCCACCGGAGGGACGGATGGCTACATTCGTGTCTGGAAGGTATGGTTTTCCAGGTTAGGGGAGATGAATGTCAGTTACAGGACAACAATTGTGAGACTCTGAACATGAGTTCTAGGAAACTTGTGAGTGGTCATTAGAAGAAAAGAGTGCTCTTGCTGTGTTCTGGCTTAACTATGGAGGTGGCTTGGCTGCAGGTACCCAGCCTGGAGAAAGTTCTGGATTTCAAAGCCCATGAAGGAGAAATTGAAGACTTGACTTTTGGGCCTGATGGCAAGGTAAGGAGGTGGGGGGAAGGGCTGCAGAAAAGAGGAGGTGCTTATGCTGTTTACACAGTAATTGGGTGCCCTAACTGTCCCATCTTTGGACTCCTTATTCCTGTCTAGTTGGTAACCGTGGGCTGGGACTTTAAGGCCTCTGTGTGGCAGAAGGACCAGCTAGTGACACAGCTGCACTGGCAAGAGAATGGACCCACCTTATCTGGCATGCCTTACCGCTACCAGGCCTGCAGGTGTGAAGGCCCCGGAGGGTAGCTAAAAGAGGCACTGCCCAGCTGTGGTGGGAGAGTGGGAAAAGACTGGGTGGGAGCTAGGGAGGACTGTGGCCTTGTCAGGTGTTATCCTGTGCCTGCCAGGGTGTGGGAAGGCTGAGCAGACCCCAGGAGCTGAAGAGCCTCTCTGCCTGATCCCCAGGTATGGACAGGTTCCAGACCAGCCTCGAGGGCTGCGACTCTTCACAGTGCAGATCCCACACAAGCGCCTGCGCCAGCCCCCACCATGCTACCTCACAGCCTGGGATGGGTCCACTTTCTTGCCCCTTCGGACCAGGCCCTGTGGCCATGAAGTCATCTCCTGCCTGAGTGTCAGGTGTGAGACGGTGCTGGCTTAGCTGGGTAGAGGGTGCTGGGAGCAATGGTGAGAAGGAGTCTATAAGTCCCTGAAGACCACTGTTGGTAAGTGAGAGTTCCTGCACAGGCCTCCAGAACAATGAGTACTTTATTATTTGTTGCAGTGAATCAGGCACTTTCCTGGGCCTGGGCACAGTCACTGGCTCTGTTGCCATCTACATCGCTTTTTCTCTTCAGGTAATGGGTGGAGGCTGGCACAAGCCTGTGGGAGGGCTGCAGGCCTGCTCTGCCCTGTCTATACAGGAAGGAGTCTGGCCCAGCCTGTAGGGGAAACCTGCCAGGGGTGGGGAGCATGTCTCCCAGAAGAAAGTTTCCATTGAGCCTTCCCTCACTAGTTTTCTCCTGCCCCCAGCGCCTCTATTACGTGAGGGAGGCCCATGGGATTGTGGTGACAGATGTGGCCTTTCTACCTGAGAAGGGTCGTGGTCCAGAGCTGCTCGGGTCTCATGAAACTGCCCTTTTCTCTGTGGCTGTAGACAGTCGTTGTCAACTACACCTGCTACCATCACGGCGTGAGTCATTAGGGCAGGGAATACCACCCCTTACCTTTCGCTGTAGCAAAAACTGGCCCCTGGAGAATGGGTTGTTTATTTATAGCCATCCATCTGCTGCCTCCAATGAAATAGGTTGAGGGTTCTGGTCTTCAGGCTGTGAAGCCCCTTTGTCCGCTAACTTCTTCCCTTACCCCATCCTTAGGGAGTGTTCCTGTGTGGCTGCTGCTCCTACTGTGTGTTGGGCTTATTTTTGTGACCATCCTGCTGCTCCAGAGTGCCTTTCCAGGTTTTCTGTAACCTCCCTGTCCCCTGAGGATCAGGGGCATGAACACTACCACCTTCTAGATCAGAATGGAGGCCTGGACCCTACTGCTTGCCTCATTTGGGTCCACAGCTGAGGATGCCTCTGGTGAGACTGACGGGCACTGCTTGCCCTTCTCAGTTAAAGCTTGTCTGTGGCCCTGAGTGACTCTGGGTCCTGTGAGTCCTGCATTCATCACCTGTGGATCCACCCAGGACAGTGGTATCTGAAGCCCAGGCCACACTACCTGCTTCCTTGCCCTTTTCCAGAAACATACCTAAGAGCCTGGAGGCACTGCCATCCTTTCTGCAGAATCAATCAGTTCCTCCTCCTCCCCTCACAGCCTTCACGTGAAGGCTTTCTTCCTGGCTTTTGCTGGGAAGAAGACTAGTCTGGTACTGGCTGTTCGAGCAGGAAGGGGCAAAAAGAAAACTCAGGTAGTAGTACTCTGTGGGTTCAGGTGGGTCACACCAAGCCAGCCAGTCTAAATATACAATAAGTTCCAGGATGGCCTACTCTAGCCTTGAGGAAAGGGAAAATGAACCTCAGCCTATTAGGTAGGAAGAGTTGATATTTAATAAAAAAGGGAAGAGTGAGTTGAAACCCCAAATGGTACTCTTGTCAGCTCTTTCTGTCCCCAGGGTGAGGGTGCCCTGAGTTCAAGCAGCTCTGCTGGGTGCTGGAAGATGGCTCTGGCATATTGATGTAGGAGGCGACTCATGTAGCAGTGTTGCCATGGCAGCAGCCCTTCCAGGAAGCCAATGTGGCCACCCCGAGCAGTGATGAGCAGTGCAACATTGGGAGAGTGTTGGACAGCCTGCAGGGGAAAGGCTGGGGGAGGGTCAAAGAAGAGGTCAGCAACCTGCCTTTAATGAGAACCCAGGCTCTCCATTTGTGCCTCATTGTCCACTTGCCCTGGGACCAAGGCATCATAATTTAGGCTACTCACCATGGACTGGGGAGAAGGGGTCATCTGCTGCATTGAGGCAGAGCACAGGGATCTGGATGGAATCTACCTTGGTTCTTGGGCTTGCAGCTTGGTAATAATCTGCACAGTCTTTATAGCCAAAGGCCACAGATGTGTAGCGCTCATCAACCTGGCGGATTGTACGGGCCTGTGTGATGGAGGTATGACAGGCTAAGATATCAGAGAAGAGGAAGGTGGTGGGAGAATGATGTTGGGACATGAGGGGACTTGAAAGACTATACCTTTACCACGAAGTCTACATCCAACACCTTTTCAATTGTCTTTCTATTTCTGGAAAAAGAGTACCATCAGGGTTTGTCTTGACTTCTGTATCTGACCTGAAGTGTGCAGCCTCATTATTGTGAGAAAGCCCAGATTAGAACTGACCTAAGTACTGGGATAGCCTGGCATGCCTGCCATCCTACCCTGTCTTTTGTCCCTTCCCACTTGCCAAGACCCTCCCTACCTGTCCACAAGCCGACAGAGTCTAGCAGTCAGGTGCTGATTGAAGAGCAGTGAGTTGAGAGGAGTCTCCAGGGAGTTGACAGTCTCAAAAGAATCCCAACATGCAGATAGAGTCAATCCTGCCACCAACCCCCCAGCCTTCCCGGTCCGTGCCAGGTAGTTCAGCACCAAAATTCTGCAGGATTGGATGAAGGGCCACAAAAGAAGGGTCTGCATGAGTGAGTCGAAACATGAGAAGGAGAGGATATGGAGGAGGAAAGAAAGACTGGACATCTGGGTTAAGCCCAGGTAACCATTACCCTCCAAAAGAGATGCCCACGGCCAGCAGTGGAGCTTGGGTGTAGTGGCGCTTTATGTGGTTCACAACTGTCTCTAGATCTTCAGTATTGCTGGCACAATAAGCCCTGTGGGTCTAAGGCACATGGGATCATTGGATGGGGAGGGAGGCTCTTTCCAGAAGGTAACAGAAGGGAAGGGCTCAGGAGGTGGTAGGGAAAGGGAGTGAGGGTAGTAGAGCCCCAAGGCCACAGATCTCCAAACAGAGTGGGTGTAGGGCTACCACGAGGAAGGGGGATACTCACCAGCAGTTCTTCCCCACGGCAGCCCCGGTAATTAAATACAACAGCCCTGGGGCACACATTAAGTATGTCAGCCAGACCCAAGAATCCCCACCCTCTTTGGTAGTCTTCAAAAAGACCTCTGTCAGACTCCTTCGAGCACTGTATAAGGGTCAAATTAACTTATCCCACTACAAATTTTCAGGTACCTCCACTCCTGGGCTGTGCCCATCATTACCTATAGCCATCTCTCAAAGCTTGGTCAACCAGGTGCAAGATGTATGTCTCCTGGCTACTGCCGCTGATGCCTGGAAGCAGCAACACTACGGGCTGGGTGGTAGGGTCAGGGTATTTGTTGCTGTTAGGCTGCTCAGCCCAGTCTAACAGGAACTGGCCTCCATCTGGGGTTTGAAGAACTTCACTGGGGTTTGGGAGAGATAGGCACACAAAGATACTATTAGGAATTTGATTTCAAAGGTTTATCCTCTGCCTCAGTTACAAATCCCACACGTGCCATGGATATCATTCAAAGGCATGCTTTATGTGAAAGAGTAAAGCTGACCAAAGTAGAATGGGGAGATATATTACCTCGGGTGCAAGTTGATAACCCTTCCATATACCCAATTTCATTATGCTTTCAACACACTGAGGTAGAAGGGGAAAAGAATCACCTTCATTTTTAAAGAGGTAGATCTTCTTTCCCTAGATAGTTGCAGCTTCATGGTCACCTGCTCTGTCCCTTCTTACCTCCGGTAAGAGACCAGGGGCTGAGGCTGCACAAAGATGCGAAAGATGGTTTGTAGCCGTCCTTCAAAACACCACAGTGTGGGGTAGAAGGTCTCCACAGTGATGGGACAATGTTGCTCCAGGAAGGCCAAAAACTTGGGGCTGGCTATCAAGCGAGGTCTCTGTAATCGCACAGCACAAACTGTCACTCCCCTGGCTTTTGGCCCAGGCTAGTGAGGTGTCTGGCACTGACCCCTCTTCTCAGAGGTTACCCTGCTATTTTGTCAGGGTGAGGTATCCAGCATTCCTCAGTCTGGAATGGCCACATCACCTCTGATAATATCTAGAGCTCCAAAGAACCCCAGTTCTGGAGTGTCATCTCTCCAGAAGTGACCCGAACTGGGAGCTGCTGCAGCTGAGTGTCAGCTTCCTTGTTCAGCCTATCTCTGCCTCAAGCTCATCTAGGGGGAGCAAGTAATGTAAACTGCCCAGCTGACCCTTGCAGGAAGGGTTGATGTCCCAGCCATTCAAGCACTAGTTTGCGACCTTTACCCCGCAGTAAAATTATCCAAACTGGCTCTTGCCACTCTGGCTTCCCCCAACTTTAGCACCCCATTGTCTGTATATCCCTGTTGTTCCCTGATGTGTGTTCACTGCTGAAGGGCTTCTTTCTACCAGGGAACCTCATTTTCTCTCATTTATGGAGCCTCTGCTGCTAGAGCATGCTCCACAGGAGGAATGGTCCTAATGTGAACCCATTTTTTTTTCTTCATGCCAGCCAGGGGAAAGGAAACAGGGATGGGATAACAGGAATAGATGAGATCAGCTGACTTTCAACTTTCCTGCTTGGTTCTGCATGGTCATGAAGTGAGTAAGAGTGAGTAAGGAGGCTTAGGAAGGAGGAGTATACAGAACAAAGTCAGAGGGCCTCAGGTTCAAAAACAGAAATTTGGGGGCCAAAGCTAGGGACTGGAGCTCAGTGGTAGAGCACCTGCCTCACAGGTGCAAGACTGGGTTCAATACCAGGCATTGCAAAAAACAAAAACAAAAAACAGAAATTGCATTTTAGAGGAACTTCAGATTCAGATACCTATCTTTTCCTTCAGTCTTGAGACTCAAAAGAGGCTGGAGAAATGATAACTAGACAAGCCAAGTTGAAAATGTGACTGTTGGGAAATGTGGCTTGAACTCTGATCCTTAGACCCTGGGATAACAGCAATGACTCACTGTATGCTATCTGCAGGCACTGAACTAAGCCCAACCTTGTCAGATAAGCTATAAGTGAAGAAATTATGATTCTAAGAGATCAACTGGTTTGCCCAAAGATGCACAGCAAGCAAGAGGGAAGCAGAATTAATAGTTAGGGTATCATGCTAATATTTGTAGGTAAAATGTGTTGAGTGCTCATTAGGTTCCAAGCATTGTGCTAATCACTTGTGACCATCTTGTGATAGTCACAACAGTTCTTAGATCCTATAATCCCCCTGTGTGAACAGTCTGAATGTCAAATACTGTCAAAATTCACAAAGCTCACCGCAGCTAATTTGCGGTATAGCTGGAGATTTAAACCTAGGTGTCTCTGACTCTTGAACTCTGCCATTTAGTCACTGTACTATATTGTCAAGAATTTGAGTTGATATCAATTTATTAAGCCTTTGATCAAACAGATCAGTGGTGGAGAACAAAGTTGGTAAGTTAGTTCATAGATTTGATTTATGTGGGTTACCTTCATGTAACTCTTAACAAAATGTTTCTTAACTCACTCCTGAGAATGAATTAGTAATATGCCATTGGTTACTGTGTACAAAACATATTACATCATAACCATGTTGGGCAGCTCAAACCCCAAATCCTTAGGGCTTCCAGAATGGTACTTTAAATACAGTTTACCTAGGATTTGGAAGTTGAAAAGATTTGGGGTATAAAGTGGCAGGGACTCTGACTTCTGTGTGGCTGGCTGCAAGTAAAGGAAAATGTAAAGGACAGGTCTGATCTGAAATGACTGACTTCAAATCTCATGTGTAAGGTGAGGCTTATAGACTACTGTTAGGTTTGGGCTTTTAAACAGTTTTTTTTATTAAATAGAGATTTCTAAAAATTTTACTATTATCACTTTCTTGGTGTTGGGGCTTGAACCCAGGACTCATACATGTGAAGTACACACTCTACCATTGAGCTACACCCCTGACTTATTTTATAAACATTACATACTAATGTAGAAAGTTCTGAAAATATAGAAAATACTAAAATCACCTGTATGTCTTTAAAAAAGTTTTTTTGAGTTTTTTTTAAACCCAGGGCCTTTTGCATGCTAAGCATGTGCTCTGCCACTAAGCTATGCCCAAGCTTTTTTTAAGAGACACTGTCTTGCTGTGTTACCCAGGCTGACTCAGAACTCCTGGGCTTAAGCCATCCTCCTGCCTCAGCCTCCCTAGTAGCCAGCACTGCAGGTACAGGTGCCACAGTGCCCTGGCTTTGTGGTACTGAGGTTTGAACTCAGGGCCTCACGCTTGCTAGGCAGGTGTTGTACCACTTGAGCCACACCTCCAGCACTTCCTATAGGTCTTTTCAAAGGATTTGAGTCAATAGATTTGTTAGACTCACTTACCTACAATAAATTTTAATGAACATCAAAATAGTTTGCTTTTCCTAGATATGGAGATTATGTTACTTAAATTTCAGTGAGAAAATCTCCAGACTCTTCAGACTTTCTCATCAAACTGTACCTGAAGAGTCTAGAACTTAAAGGAGGGTTGAATGCACAAGGTTATCCTTCTGAGCTAGGCGGGAACCCCAGCAAGGCCCTACTAAGATGATGGAGGTGGAGCCACGGGCCTCAGGCTCCATCACTCAGCTAAAGAGACTCTGCTAGACTACCTAAAAGTAAAAGGAAGCAGAAAGTGCACATTTCTGACACCTCGTGATGCTTTCCACTCTGCCTTTCCAAATGCCAGTCCACATTATGCGGGCAACACCCTTCCCGTGCCCAACTGGTCCAGCTGGCGGGGGGCAATCCAGATAATTAAAGGAGGCAAAAAACCGACTCCCCAATAGATGACAATAGCAAGTTTCGCTTGGGACAGCAGACCCAAACCATCCAAGCTTTCACAAAGGACTCGAGCCCAGGCTGGAGGCTGCCCCCACACCTGAGAACCCCACACCCGCCGGCAGAGCACTGGGCCCGCACCCACCTGGGGCACACATGCCCAGTAGTAGCCCAAGTAGAGGGAAACGGCAAGAGCCAAGAGCAGAGGGAAGGTCTCTGTCCAGGTGCCGCCCTGGGCGCTCAGGGTGGAACGCAGCATCTTGTGCAGGCGCGGGGTTCCAGTTCCCAGGCCCCCGGCTGGCTCCGGCTCCTGAACTTTGACTCTTTGGCCCGCAGGTTGGCGCGGTCCGCCCCTTGCACGCCATTGGCCAGATTGTGCAGGTCCCGCCCCCGACACCGGTCCCGCCCCCGACACCGGCCCCGCCCACCGTCAGGGCCGCCCCCGGAGGGGCGCGAGGCGGTGTTAGGACACCCGCCAGCCTCGACTGGTGAAGACTTGGAGGTGACCCCGGCGACTTGCAAATGGCCTCTCGTGCCCCCGCCCATTCCCGCCTCCTGTTTCCCCTCAGCGGTTACAAGCAGCGCTGCCCAAGAACAAGCAGCACCTCCGCCCTCCAGCTGCCATCTTGGTGCCGGCCATCTCCGCCTCCTTCTTCCTCAAACTCTTCCCCAGCGATGGCTCAATCAAGCAGCCTGGGCAGACTTCCCCAGCTGCTCAGTCACACCCAGGGCACAGCCTCTCCTGTGGGGATATTCTGCTGTGCCACAGAGTACAGCCATTCACAGTTACACATACACACTGGACACAGCCACTGTCCCAAGCTGTTACATACTCAAGTGGTGGTGTTCCACCAGCCTCGACTGCTGACCGCTTGGAGTTGACCCCAGCGACCTGCAAAAGGCCTGAGTTCAAACCCCAGGTTAAAATCGCTATGCAGTGGCACTATGTTGTCTTATAATCCCTGCCAACAGTGAACGTACAATAGATAATGTGCTCATCATCCACTCTGTGCCAGGCACTCCATAGAGATGACCCAGGGATCCTGGACCTGTTGTCATTGGGCTATAGGAGTAGGGACTGGACCAGAGCAGAGGCTTTCTACCTTGACTGCCAGTGCTCAGACACCTCCCTTAACATAGTTAGTCTGGAGAAGAGCTCACATACCAGAGTACAAATGTATCAAGGGATGTAACGTAAAAGCTCTCTGGGCAATTCAAATGTGACCTCAGGGTTGAACCCTATGACAGAGACTGAAACCAAAGGTTTTAGACCGAAGGCCAAACTCCTGGAATTCCACATGTCAGGTCTGGTCACTCGCCCCATACTGCAAATAAAGAGACATAGTGAATGTCAGAGGAAGGTTTATTACACGGCCTGGGACATTCCTTGGGAAGAGACAAAGTAACCACTCAGTCCATCTTCAGGTACAGGCATGAGCTATAGGTTTAAATAGACAAAGAACTGGGGGCAGGAGAAGAGAGGTATGCATAGTTAAATAGTCCCGGTCACAGTTGTGTTCTGTTGGTCAGAGGTGGTGGCAGGTGGTTTGGCAGCTCAGGTAGGACCTAGTTGGCCACTATTTCAGTCCTTGTCCTTCCAGGGTTCCAGAGTTGTTATCATTGTCAACATTTTAGGTGAGCAGCTGGTTCTCATGAGATGATCACTCTTGCTCCAGGGTGCTGGTGATTACTCCTGCTCCAAGTGATTGCCTTCATTTCCAGTGGTCTGTCTTGAGAGGCTCACTTTCACTTGGGGTCTGGAGCCCTCAGGCAGATGAGTATCCCATCCCCCCCTGTGGAGAGCACTACATTCTTGCTTCCTGAGAAGGAGTCATAAACCTGCATTCCTGCTTCCTGAGAAGGTGTTGTAAACCTGCATTCCTGCACCCTGAAGAGGAGGTACAGGGTGTCATAGATCTGCCACAGGGCCAATGAGCAAAATGCTGTCAAGATGGTTTCCCCTCCCCAATAAGGGGCAAAAAAACCAGTTCACCTAAGAAAGCCCACAAATCCATGGCCAATGAAAAGAGCTCACCTAACCCAGAGTTAAAACCTCCATAAAAGCCCCAGCCTTCGCCTGAGCGCAAGCCACCAGTTTCTGGACTCCACTGCACTGTTCTGGCTATAGCCTTTCCTTTCTCTCTAATAAATCCTACTTCCTATTCCGGCTTTGGCTCATCAATCAGCTGCCTTACAAGCCAGTTCTCTGGCCTGTGACGGCAAGCACCCTCAACATGGGCCAACACTTCAAACTGGCACGTAACACTGTATAAATGTTGAGTCAGTCCTGTCCTTCTTGGGTTCCAGGGTGATTGCAAAGTGACTACACAGAGAATGACTTAATGCAAAGACAAATACAAAATGGAGGCAAGGATGGCAAACTTTCCCCTCCTTTTAGTTAATTCACAGACCCAAATAAGTAGTCAGTGCTTTTCAGAGCAGTTTTAAGACCCTCTGACCAGAGCAGTACTAGAAAAAGGATGTATTCTGATAATAGCTCACTCTTCTTTTGCTGTAACAAATTACAACACACTTAATGGCTTAAAACAACACAAATTTATTCTCTTACAGTTCTGGAGGTCAGAAGTCTGACATGGGTCTTATTTGGCTACAATCAATGCCCTGGCAGGGCTGGGTTCCTTTGAAAGCTCTTGGAAACATTTCCTTTCTATCTGGGCCCTGGTGCTTCATGCCTGTAATCCTAGTAATTTGGAAGGCAGAGATTGAGAAGATGGAGGTTTGAGGCCAGCCCAGGCAAATAGTTCTCCAGACCCCATATCTAAATAACCAGAGCAAAATGGACTTGGAGGTGTGGCTCAAGCAGTAGAGTGCCTGCTTTGTAAACATAAAGCCCTGAGTTCAAACCCCAATCCCACCAAAAAAAGAAAGAAAAAAAAAATTTCATACCTGTTCTAGCCTCCAGGGAGATACCTGGATTCCTTGACTCCTGACCCCTTTTCTGTCTTCACAGCCAGCAGCACACACTGTTTTCATAGTCACCTCTCCTCTCCGGACTCTGGACTCTCCTTCCTGCCTCTTTCTTCTAATAACCAGCTGTAGTTTGGATCTTAAGTGTTCCCCAAAGGTCCATATGGTAAAGGCTTGTTCCCCAGCTTGGCATTATTGGGAAGTGGTGGGACCATGAAGAGATGGAAGCTGGTGAAAGGTCTTTAGGACATTAGGCATCTGAGAAGATTCTGGAAACACAGGCTCTTTCCCTTTCTTTCATGTTCAGGCCATGAGGTGAACAGTTTTTTGTTGTTGTCTTTGTTTCTGTGTTGTGGTGCTGGGATTTGAACTCAGGGCCTCACACTTGCTAAGCAGGTGCTCTACCACTTGAGCCACTCAGCCAACCCAAGGTGAACAGTTTCACTCTGCCATGTGCTTCAGCCATGATGTGCTGCCTTGCTACAGGCTCAAAAACAATGGGACCAACTGATCATAGACTAAAACCTCTACAACCATGAGCCAAAATAAACCTTTTTTTTTCCTTTTTTTGTTTTTTTTTATAAAAGGAAGGGCCAGGCACTAGTGGTTCATGCCTATAATCCTAGCTACTCAGGAAGCAGAGATCAGGAGGATTGTGGTTTGAAGCCAGCCTGGGCAAATAGTTCACCAGATCGTATCTTGAAAAAGCCTATCAAAAAAAAGGGCTGGTGGAGTGGCTCAAAGTGTAGGCCCTGTGTTCAACCCCCAGTACTGCAATAAATAAATAAATAACATGAAGGAAGGAAGGGAGGAAGAGAGGGAAGGAAAGAAGGAAAGGAAAGTGAGGAAGAGAAGACAGGGAAGTACTCACTACTGAGGAGCATTGAGCAGAGTGCCCAAACTTCAAGGATGGGGCCAAAACATCAGTAGGAGCTTCCCAGGCAAGTGGGAGGAGGGAGTTCTAGATCCAGGAAAAGGGAATGGCTGGAGGTGAGCGACTTCTTAAAGGAGCCAGAAGAAATTTGATGTAGCTGAGCACATGGGTGGTCAAGAACCAAGTGGTAAACAGCTGCAGAGAGGAATTATTTATCTTGATGGCAGAGGAAAGCCTTCAGAGGGATTTAAGAGGGATGTGTGACATGATCAGAGCAATATTTAAAAAAATGTCTCAGGCTACTTGGAGAAGGGATTGGAGGAGGATGAAGACAGAAGCAGAGAAGCCAATTGGATGGCTGGAAACAGCACCCCAGGCATGGAAGTCAGCTGCTGGGACAGGCAGCATGAGAATAGACTTCCAGACAAGAGGCAGAATTGGTAGGATACCTAAATGGGTTGGAGGTGGGGCAAAGGAGGAATGGGGATGATCCCCAGGTGTCTGACTGCACAGATACAGGGGGGCCCATTCCTAGGATAGAGAAAACCAGGGGAGGGGAAGGTTTGAGAAGGAAAATGATGCATCCAGACTCAGACATGACAAGGTGGGATGCTAGTATGTGTACTAACTGTGTTTCCATTAACCACAGGCCATACAAGGTTATTTACATCTCCCCTGGGATCAGAGCCCATACTCTGAACCACTTCCTTTACTTAATTCTCACACGCTAAACCAATATTTCTCCTGCTCTAACTCACCCCAAGGCCAGGTACCATGAAACTAGTGAAAGCCACTAGGCCCCAAGCCCTCCGGAATTATTCAAACTAGCTAATCCTAAACTTACTCATGCCCTGCCTTGCATTTCTGAAAAAAAAAAACAAAAACACCTCAATTAAGGCTGTGACCTTGGCTCCTGTCTGCCTCCTGAGGGACACTGGTCCTTCCCCCAGTGGCTGTACATGGCTTGCTTTGCCTATTGTCTCCAGGGTAGCTGTGAATAACATTAAGCTTTTCTCTCAAAGGCATTAACCTCTTGGTGTCACATTCATAAATGAAGAACCTGGCACAAATAGGTAGGACGTTGGATTCCTGAGGTCTGGGGCTTAGAGACTGGAGTTAGAGATTTGGTCTTCATCAACATTCAGACGGTGTATTCCTTTGTAGGGGTGCTGTAACAAAGTACTTCAAACTAGGTGTCTTAACAAAAGTATTTTCTCACACTTCTGGACACTAGAAGTCAAGATCAAGGTGTCTGCTGGGTTGGATCCTTCTGAGGGCTGTGAGGATCACACACACACACACACACACACACACACACACACACGCCTGCCTCTCTGTCTCTGTGCCTCTGTCCCCGGTCTCAGTGACACGCACCCCGCCCCGCGGTGGCCAGGTCCGGGCGGGGTCCCCGCGTCCCTTCCGCGGTGGCTGCAGCCGGACTCTGCCCGGCCTGGGCGGCGGCTGCACCCAGAGGGCAGGACGACGTGGAGCAGCCACGTGGAGCGGCCGGGGGCGGGCCAGCTGCGGGCATCACGGCACGGGCGGCGGCAGCCTGGAGCGCGCATCTAGCCGGAGCCCCAGCCCCGCACGGCGCCGCGGCAGCAGGTGGGTCGGACCCCGCCCTGGCGGGCTAAGGGCTGGGTGGTCTGCGCGGGCCCTGCTGGGGGCTAGGTGGCCTGCTGCTCTGGTCCCCCAGCATCCCTGAGGCTTGGACCTGGCAGGAGCGTTGGCCCTCGCCTCCCGCTGGGGAAGAGGTCACCCCTGAGAGCAGGTAGAGGAGGCGGTTGCTTGGTGGGATGAGGGTCACACAGCCTTCGTCGCCTTTCCTTCCTGCATCAGATGCGTTGCCCCAACAGCCCTGGCGGTGGGGGGTGCGGGGAGCTGGCAGGTTTCACCGCAGCTGCAGCTGAAGTGATGGATTGGAAAGGGCTCCAGGATGTCATCCTGCTGGAAGTGGCCGGACAGGAGACCAATCCAGGGCTGTGCTCTGCTCCATTGACTGTATAGCAGCTGCCTCCTTTCTTGAGGAGTGGGGGAATTGGGATAAACCAAGAGAGAGAATTCAGTTCAGATAACTTCCCAACTATCAGACTCACCCAGAAATGCAAGGGATGCTCCTGAAGTGCCAGGCTCCTGTCCTGGAAAGATTCAAGCAGAGACTGTCTGGCCATTGGACAGGGATGTTGTACAAGAAATGTGCCCTGGATGGGAAGGTATTCATGGTAACCCTTAAAGGTCCCGCCACATCCTAGAGTCTCTGAAACACTCAAGGAGCATCTGCTGGGGACCATTATCTACATTATCTCATTACACCCTCTCCAACCCCAGGAGATAGGAGATGTGAGATGTGAAGACAGGGATCCAGGCATTGGAGAGGTTAAGACCTGAGCCTAAGCTCTCCTCCTATGTGCTTGTGCAAAGGTTTGAAGAAATCTGAGCTGCTAGGTCATCGCGAAAGTATATGTACGTGTCTGACACAAAGAATTCATTGAATTATACCCCAACTGTTAACTAATGGTCATGATGGTTTTTGTGGTGTTCATTAGGGTTCATTACCTAATTATAGGAAATGGTTAGGAACATTTTTATTTAACAAGCTGTGGTTCAATGGCTGCTTTATTTCTGTTGCTTGCAAAAGCTTGTAAATGCTTCAAAATGTGTAAGCATGGAGAATCACATGACACCCACTTCATCACACATTTTGCGATGGGTTAGCCTGACTCTCTTTAAACAGTACAGGTGGGTTACTTGTATTAAAAATGTCACAGCTTGGCCTGGAGGTGTGGCTCAAGCAGTCGAGCGCCTGCTTTGCAAGCATGGAGCCCTGAGTTCAAACCCCAGTACCTGAAATAAATAAATAAATAAAGTCACAGCTGGAAGCATTAAGAGGCCATTACACTAAAAGTTCTCATGCAATTATTTAAATTTTTGAGGGGGACTACAACTGAATGCTAAGGTTGTCAGGAGGATAATCCAGGTTGAGGATAGAACAGGTTGGACAAAAGCACTGAAAAGCAAAAGTGGAAATTATTGTAGGAGACTCCAGTCTGCCTCTGTTTAAAGCAGAGTGTTGGTGTGATAGACCATTGGAAGATGGGTCAGATAACTTAATCTCTCAATGCCCAGTGAGGACTCTGGACTGCAATAGAAACAGGGAGCCATTGAAGGTTTTGGAGCAATGGAGTTCTAGCAAAAGAAGATTTATCTGATGTGGGTGTGGAGAAGACACCAGAGGCAGGGACAGTAGTAAAAGGCTACTAGATTAATGTGTGTAAGAAGCAATTCACAGCTGGGCTCGTGTAATCCCAGCACTCAGGAGGTTTAAACAGGAGGATTATGAGTTTGAGGCCAGCCTGGGCTACATAATGAGTTCCAGGGCTGCCTGGTCTACTTAGAGAGACCCTGTCTCAAAACAACAACAAACATGTAGTGGCTTAAAACAATAACCTTGACTTTGCTCAGGAGTGCAGTCTGGGCAGACAGTGGAGGCACATTTCTACTCACGCATTTGGTGCTGACTGGGGCAGCTTTAGGATGGAAATGTCAGCCACCTGGCAGTCACATAGCATCACTTCAGTAGTTCAATGGGACTGGGCGAGTCGCTAGGTCCAAATCCTATACAAGGGGAGGTGAATTAGTCTCCAGGTTTGCAGGGCAGGAATGTCAAGGAATTTCAGATGTGTTTTGGGACCACTGCAGTTGGCCTAATTAAGTGAGTAGATTAGTGAAGTGGGATGGACAGCGCTCCCCCTACATCTGAAGTACCTCCAGGAGAGGGCGAGTCTTTGAAGTTCACAAATGTCCTCTTCTAAAAGCAACAGCTCAGATAATAGGTTTTGATAGCTCTGAGGGATTTAAATTACTCCAGTGTCTTCTCTGGTCTCGGTCCTGGCAGTGAGCAGATGGGGTGGAAAAAGCAATTTCAGGGGATCCAGGTGGAAAGGCCAGGGGATGGAGGGGAGGTGTGAAGCCATCGAGAGCAGCCGGTAAAACTTTTGGAAGGCAAAGTCCTGCTTATGTGAGAGGCGCTGCACTACACAGGCCTGTCTCACTGAGTCCTCACCAGGGCCCTGGGGAGGCCTCACCTTAGCCCATGTTACAGACACAAACCTGAGAATGAAAAGATAGCTGTGTCCTGCCCAGCCTGCATCTGGACTTAGGTAGCCTGAGGTTAGGGCCTTGAACTTTGGGCTAGACCACCTGTCTTTAGCGATTCTTTCTTTTTCCTTTTTCTAAGACGGAGTCTCACCGTGTTGCTCAGGCTGGCCTTGGATTTGGAATCCTCCTGCCTTAGTCTCCCAGGTGGCTGGGATTGTAGATGTGCCCCACCACATCTAGCACCTCTGTTTTTCTAACATTTGTGTCTTTTCCTACTTGTAAAAGTTTGTAAGCTTTACGGTGGAAAAAAGAAGTGATTCTACTTAGGCTATCAGTTTACTGATAAGATAGTACCTCATTTATATTTAATATTTTAAAAATATTAAAAGAAATGGACTAAGGGTGTAGCTCAATGGTAGACCTCTTGCCTAGCGTGCATAAGGGCTTGGGTTTGATCCTCATTGCTGAAAAGGAAAAAAAAATTAAGTAAGTGAATAATGAGTATCTTTATTCTACAAACATGTTAACCCTTACCTTCCCTACAGATGCTTGTCCTCCTGGCCTCTGTTGCCTGGCATCTGCCAGTGCCTCCCGTGAGTGTTAGCTGCTTTCCATCACCATAACAAGCACCTGAGAAAAGGTTTACTTGGCTCACAGTTGGGGGCGTTTCAGTCCATGGTCAGTTGGCCCCATGGCTATTGGGCCTGTGGCAAGGGAGCACATCCTGGTAGGGAACATGTGGTAGAGCAAAGCTGCTCACAATATAACCAGGATGTAAAAGAGAGGAGGAAGAGGAACCTTCCTCTTCAAGGGCACACCCCAAATGACAGAAGACCTCCCATTAGGCCCCACCTCTCTCTCTTTTTTTTTTGGTGGCACTGAGGTTTGATCTCAGGGGCCTCACTCTTGCTAAGCAGGCGCTCTTACAGCTTGAGCCATTCTGGTAGAGCCACTGTACCAGCCCTTTTTTTGTGATGGTTTTTTTTTTCAAAATAGGGTCTTGAGAACTATTTGCCTGGGTTGGCTTTGAATTGAGATCCTCCTGATTTCTGCCTCTTCTAGGATTACAGGCATGAGCCATGGGTGCCCAACTCTTAAAGGTTCCACCACCTCCCAATACCACCAACCTAGAGATCCATCCTTTAACACATGGACTTTTGGAGGACATTCCAGATGCATATTAGAGCACCAAGTTTTTGTTTGTGGCATCCAGCTCAGGGCCCACACCTCCTGGCATTCTCTTTCAGGCCTGCTGACCCTCTCAGCCATTATGCACCGTCCCCCTCCTTCATCTTAGAAACTGAATTCCACCTGGCCCATCCTTGCACCATCAGACTCATACAAAGAACTATGTGAGGTGGTCCTCTGGCTGATTCATCCAGGTCTCCTCTAACCATTGCTCCTTTTTTGGGGAGCAGTGAGACTGGGGTTTGAACTCAGGGCTTCCTGTTTACAAAGCAGTGCTTTATCTCTTGAGCCACACCCTCAGTTCATTTTGCTCTAGTTATTTTGGTCTCTTGACCTGCTTGCCCAGGCTGGCCTCAAACTGTGATCCTCCCTATCTCAGCCTCCCAAGTAGCCAGGATTACAGGTCTGAACCACCAGCATCCAGCTATGTAATTCTTTTTTCCACTTGTGTTCTTCCCTGTGCAATCCCCAAGATGATATTGTTGGGTCAAAGTTTAATACGAGTTTGCAGATTGCTCTCTAGAAACAGTTCAGGTTTACAGTTCCCCAACTAATGTGGGTTCATACTCACAGATTCAATTTCCCCATTGGTTACAGGACTACTCAACCTCTACCGCTTGAGCCACACCTCCAGTCCATTTTGCTCTGGTTATTTTGGAGATGGGGGCCTCGCAAACTATTTGCTTGGCTGGCTTCAAACTGTGATCCTCCTGATCTTAGCTTCCCAAGAAGCTAGGATTATAGGCGTGAGCCACTGGCCCCCAACCTTTTGTTTTGTTTTTGAGACAGGGTCTTCCTGCTACCTTTGTTTGGGCTGGACTTGAACTCAAAATCCTCCTGCCTCCACCTCCCAAGTAGGTGGAATTAAACACATGCCACCATGCCTGGCTTAATAGAAGCTTTTAAGTCTATTGGTAAATTCTCTAAGTTGCTCATGTAAAATTGTTTGTGTTTTTTCTTTGCTGCCCTTCTTCATAGTGAGCTTTTGCTCACCTCTGTATTGAGTGCAACTGTCAAGAAACCCAACTTTATGTAGGGAATATACTATTAGTCTTTCATATTATGTGGGGCCAGGCATTATGACTGGTCTCTTCTGCTGCATACTACACTCAAACTGATAGTTCAAGTTCACGTGGGTTGGGTTTGGCAGATGCTATTTTTTTTAAAGCAGGCACTCTCCTGCTTGAGTCACACCTTCAGCGGCAGAACTCTTGAAGCAAAGGCTGATGTCAAGTTCACTTTTCCCCCAAATTACTGATCTCACTGTGCTTTCATACATTGAGAATTTTTTTGACAACTGGATGATTTTGAAAGGATACTTTCTACTTTATCCAGCTTTGTAGTTACTTTTTTGGGACTCTTACTTTCATACTTCCAGACATGGGGTATGTCACAGTCCTGTTACTGGGATGTATCCAGTGATCTCTGTTGCAGCTACCTGCTTTGAACAAGCCAAGACCTTGTCTTCTGTCCTAGGAATAACAACTAAAACCCAAGGATCTATGGTGCCAGCTGATGTTGATGGACACCTGTAGGTCAGTTGTGGTCTCAACATCCTTTTGGCCACTGGGGTTTATGGACACCAACAAACTATGTGTACTCACTATAGCAATTATATGCACAGAAAAATGAAGCCAGGTTCTGTGATCGCAGTAGATTCACCTTC
This sequence comes from Castor canadensis, assembly GCF_047511655.1. Taxonomy (NCBI): domain Eukaryota; kingdom Metazoa; phylum Chordata; class Mammalia; order Rodentia; family Castoridae; genus Castor; species Castor canadensis. The sequence continues at coordinate 22,942,524 of NC_133397.1, read as the reverse complement.
TAACGGACTTCTGTGCCTTGCTGCTTCTTGCTCAAGACAACTTAAAAAGGAAGACTTCTTGCTCATGAGACGTCATGAGTTAGATACTTTGCCCCTTATCTTCCTTACAGTCAGAACTCTTGGAGAGTCTGGTGAAAGTCACAAGCCTTCCTCCAAGAAAATCCAATGCCAGGCAGAGTATAGGGTACTCCATTAGGGGGTTCCTGATCCTCTGCTTAGATCATCAAGCATGTAATTATTTTTATTCCTAGAGATGGGTTTGGGGTCTCAGGTCTCAGTTTTGGTGGGCTCTGCTTCCGTGGAAACTCACGATATATGCACATATCCCTAGAACTAACCAGAAAGCTTTGCACTGCTCTGTGTTTTCTATGGATACATTTTATATTTAGCTGTTTCCACATAATTAAGTGATTGTTTTTGCCTATGGGCCTACAGTCTATGGGAAAGTCTTTTTTTTTTTTTTTGAGGCTATGTAGCCCAGGTTGGCTTTGAACTCCCTATGTAACCCAGGCTGGACTTGAACTCATCTTGCCTAAACCTCCTGAATAATGTTTGGATTACAGGTTTGAACTACCATGCCTGGCTTCAGTGGATTTTTTTTTTTTTTTTTTTTTTTTGCAGTACTGGGGATTGAACTCAGAGCCTCAAATTGCTAGGCAAGTGCACTAACATTTGAGGCCATGCCCCCACTCCTTTTGCTTTCAATTTGTTTTTCAGATAGTCTCCAGCTAACTTTGCTGGGCTGGCCTTGGACTGTGATCTTTCTACCTCTGCCTCTTGAGTAGCTGGAATCACAGTCATACCCCACCATGCCTGGATAGCAGATTTTTACAAGCTAACACTCTGTCTCCCTCTTTGCCTGTCTGTGTAAATCTCAGTCTTTTTGTGAGTCCCTGAGTTCTAATCAGGCCTATTCTCTAAACTCCTGGAGTTCCTTTCCATGTGTAATACCAGTGGCCTGAACTAAACAGCTATACTTTAGAAGCACTTTGAACACCATGGGGGCTGGCAGGACAAGGGACTGTGTGGAGGGGTCCTCACCCCCAGCACTGCTTCTTCCAGAACAGCTCTGCTTTTGTGTGCATTATTTTATTATTTATTTTTTGGTAGTGCTGGGGTTTGAACTCGGGGCCTCTAGCAAGTGCTATACCCCTTGAGCCATGCCCCTTCCTTTTAGCTTTAGTTATTTTTCAGATAGTCTCACATTTTTCTGCCCAGCCCTCCTCAAACTGAGATCCTCCTACCTATGTCTTCCAAATAGCTGGGATTAAAGGCACACACCACCACTCACAGTCCTCTATGCACTTGATATACTGGAGCAGGAGCAGAATTTATTTTGAGCAAAGTTCCATGGAAGACAGCTGATGCCCATGCATCGATCTACCCTCCACTCCCCCCACTGTGCAGGAGTCCTGTCTCCTGGGCTGCAGGTAGAGGCAAGGAAAGAAGGCATTCTGTCTGACCCAACATTATGGCAGACAGCCCTTCCCCCTGACCCCTTACTTCTGTTCCTAGCTCCAGTTCCAGGAAGGATGTTACCTTGGTTGGTGAGAGTGTTAGTGCTACCGCTTCTGCTGCTCCCCCTGGGTCGGGCTGCCCCAAAGGATGGAGCCACCAGGTAAGGGGCTTAGGAGCTAAGGTGTGAGCCAGGTCAGGGAGAGTCTCTGGAGACCCAAGGGTGTGCTGGTCCCCTGTGGGAGCCAGAAGCCTGGGGTGTAGCCCCTGATCTCTGTACTGCCCTACCCCAATCTCCTGCCTTATGCCTGTCAGGATGTCACAAAGAGGGCCTTCAGGTCATGCTTGCTGGACTCCTTTGAAACAGAGCTAGCAGCCAGGGAAGTGGCTGTGGTCCTTTAACTGAGACTCATAGAGGGAATGCCAAAGAAATAGATTGTTAATATATCCTTTCTACTTTTTTTTAATGTGGGACTCAGGGTTTCGCACTTGCCCAGCAGCTGCTCTACCACTTGAGCCATACCTCCCATCCATTTTGCTCTAGCCATCTTGGAGATGGGGCCTCATGAACGATTTCCCCAGAGCTGGCCTTGAACCTTGACCTTTGGCCAGGTGACTCAGCCAGACACCTGTCCATCTCCCATAACCAAAGGAGAAGGTTGCCACAAGCCACCAATCTCAATCTCCCAAGTAGCTAAGATTAGAGGCGTAAACTACCAGCATCCAACTTGTTTCTATTTCATTAGAATTGTTTTTTGGAAGTCTTATTATTCATGCTCCATGGTGGGGATCATGGGTAGGAGGGAAGACAGGTAGAAATAGCCTCAAGGACTGGTAGCAGTGAACAAAGTGGCTGCAGCAACAATCGCCAGCTCTGCCATCACAGACATGGACCAATGTGAGTAAACAGTAGCCCCAACCAGAACTGGGAACACATTTTGAGTTTTAAAGACTGACCAAGAGACTCTGAGAAGATTGAAACCCCAAACTGACCATCTGCTTTCTGCTTGAAAACCCAAGAGGCAGTTATGTGTCATGGAGAAAACTGGATCGGTATACACCTGGGCAGTGCCGCCAGACTCAGCCAGACACTTGTCCATCTCCCATAACCGAAGGAAAAGGTTGCCATAAGCCACCTTGTCCTGCCACCCACTTGGTGGTCTTGAGCCTCTACCATGTATCTTCTCACATGGTGTGACCTCATCTGGCCTTAATCTCACCAGATATTTTCCTTTGGTTTTCTGATTTTTTTTTTTTCTGGTGGTACTGGGTTTTGAACCAAGGTCCTTGCATTCGCTAGGCAGGTACACTACCACTTAAGCCAATCCACCAGCCCTTTTTGGGTTTTCTAACATCTAAGTAGGGCAGCTGCAAAAACAGTCTGAGGGAGTAAAGTTCTGCTTTCAGGGCCACCAGAAGGGCTTCTTCCCCACAAGGTTTTTGGGAATTTGGGGGAGCACCTCCTTTTGGGGCTGCTGGAAGGCAGGGGTGGGAGGTAGATAGGCCAGGTCTACAGATGCTCTCTGCAAGGTTGGTCCTTCCCTCCTCACTCTAGGCTGGCCCCAGAAGTGCAGCAGCAGCCCCTGTCCAACCCCTTTCAGCCAGGCCCAGAGCAGCTCCGGTGAGTATGCTGGGCTGAGGGCTTTCAGAAAGAAGGTCATGCCTGGGGCTATAGACTGAACTCTCTTGGCTGATTTGCCACTTTTCTGACAGGCTTCTGCAGAACTATCTAAAGGGATTAGAGAAGATGAAGAGGGAAGAAGAGCCAGAGGACATGAGCCGGGAGCAGGGTAAGGGGCTGGGCTTCTGGGATGGGGTGGGTGGAGGGGGAGGCTAGGAGGCTTGGGACAGCAGAGCTGGGAGTGAGTGCCAGGTCCTCTGTAGACTCTGTTCTTTTCCACCTGCCATGGTAGCGTCTTCTAACCAGCTTTCTCTTCCCTAGTTCTCCTCTACCTCTTTGCCTTCCATGACTATGACCAGAGTGGAAAGCTGGATGGCTTGGAGCTGTTGTCCATGCTGACAGCAGCTCTGGCCCCTGGAGCTGCTAACTTTCCCATCAACCCGGTAAGCTCTGTGGGAGACTGCAGATCAGCTTCCTGGTGCTTTGGACTTTTTCATCTTAACTTTTGGTGGATCCCCTGTGAAAGGGGTCTCAGAGCTGGCATGGTAGGGATGGGAGTGTTGGGAAGGGATGGGGGCATCTCTGGTGACTGGAGACCCCATGGGGACTCTGTGCTTCCACAGGTGATCCTGGTAGTAGACAAGGTGCTTGAGACCCAGGACCTGGATGGAGACGGGCTCATGACCCCTGCAGAACTCATCAACTTCCCAGGAGAGTTCCCCAGGCATACAGAGTCCAGAGAGCCCCCTGCACCAGCTCCCCAGGAGCCTCAAGCTACTGGGAGGCTAGCTGCTAAAAGCCCACTGAGACAAGAAATCCACGAAGCCCTGGAGCCCCAGGAAGAAGCTGGGGGCCAGGAAGAGGCCAGAAGGGAATCCTTAGAGCCTATGCAGGAGGCTGGGCTTCAGACAGGGGTCCAAGGAGATGCCCCAGGTCCTGGAGGGGAGGCTAGAGAACAGGTAGAGATGGAAGGAGATGCCCCAGGTCCCATAGAGGGTGCTGGGGGACAGGAAGAGGCCGGGGACCATGGAGGGGAAGCCAAAGAGCTTCCAAGGGAAACACTGGAGTCCAAGAACAGCCCAAATGAGTTTGAGGTTCATAGTATTCAGATGGACAATGATGAGATATAAACCATGAGGATGCAGGCTTGTACCCCCAAATTCTCAGTTTCAGAACATAAGCTTGAAGCGGGGGTGTTATGTTAGGACATGAATCACCTTTTAGTTGGTTGTGTTAAAACGCACAAGTAATCCCAGCATTCAGGAGGTTAAAGCAGGAGAATCACGAGTTCAAGGCCAGCCTGAGTGACATAGTAAAACCTTCTCTTAAAACAAACAAACAAAAATCTCTGTGTCCCCTTCTTGGCCCCAGCAGGAGAGGTCTTTCTGTGCAGGTCAGGGAGATGCTAAATTGAGGGGCAGCTTTCAGCCCCAGACAACCAATAAAGAACAGAATGAATTCATCCCTGGGCCGTCTCTCCATGGGTCCAGGCTGCCTAGGCCCTGTTCAGGGGCACAGGAGCTTGGGGACTTGATAAGCCTCTTGGAAGGACAGAGATCGAGCTTTCCCAGTGCTTCTGGCCGGAGGGTCAGCAGCACTAGCCATGGTCAGCTGCAGACAACCCATGAAGAAAGCTCAGTCTCATGTCTCAAACACCTGGTTCTCCTTCCTTCTGGTGTTTGGACTCCATGCCCTGCTGCAACCCAGGGCCGATAGTCCACACGACCCCGCTTCTGCCCTCCTGTCCCCAGTAATATTACCATTTTCAAAAGCCTGGTATACAGCAGGTGCTATGCTGGCATTTTATATTTTTATCCTCACAATAATTTTATGAATGGGCAAAACTAGCTCCATTTGACAGATGAGGCAGTTAAAGAAGATGGAATGAAGTGATGAACCCTAATTAAATGAAAGCTTTGAATTCGGGTCTGCCTGACACTAAATCCCGTGTTCTTGATTATGCTACATGGCCTCAGCTCCCACCCCACCCCACTCCACCTATATGAAGTCGGCCCTCAATTCCAACAGGCCATGTGGATCTGACTTCCCCAGGGGACTGCAGCATTCTGTATTGGGTCACAGTTGTGGCTGAAGTACCACTTCACTGTAAGGCAGGCTCCAAGGCTGGGGCTTTCAGGCTCTGGGGTTGCCCATGGGAGGCAGTGTTTTTGGACTATGAAGGCCCCATGGAACCGCAGAGCAGACTCTGCTCACTGCCTATTGTTGGCTCAGCTGTATGGACTGTTAGCTCCTGTCAATCTGCACAGTGCAGGGGTTCTGAGGACTTTTCCTCGTGGCTTCTGGTTATTTGGACAGCTGGGGAGCTAACTGCTCACCCCAACCAGGAGGGCTCAAGGTCTCTACATCTCTCCCTTCCCCCGCCTTGGCTGCTCTCATCAGGGAGAGCCCAGCTTCCCATACTCTGGGGACAGCTGGTGGTAAGGCTGGGGTACTTCCTGCTGTTGTAGCCTAGGCAGCCACTCCTCTGGGCCTGAGTAGGGTGGTTAATCTGGAAATGGAGGAAAAGAGGGAGGGACTAGAATGTCAAAGCTTCAGGAATGTCAACCAGAGCAGTACAAACATCAAGAAGGACAAACATGACCAGAGGAAACTGGCTCAGGGGAAGGAGCTTTATTTGTTCTGAGGCTCTGCAGGGTGAGATGCAGTGTGACAAAGGGCACAGGCAGAGTCCTTTCAACAGCCCACATCTGCCCAGGGAGCAGAGCAGCCAGCTACCAGGCTGGATGGAGAAGAGAAGACCACAGCAGGCAGTGATGCCAGCCTCCAAGGGGGGTGCTGAGTCGGTGCCTCCTACCACATGGCTTTCACACAATGCCATCAAACCCCTGCAGGCCACACTTCTTGCCAGCCACCTGGCAGCCAAACCTCAGTGCCTCTTGCATGCTGTTCCCTGAGAGGGGTAGGGATGATGAAACAAAAGTAACTGAATCAGCAGGTGTTCTGAACAGGGGCAGGCCTCAACCTTGCTTCCTTCTGCTGGGGTACTTACCCTGGGAAAGGCTGAAGATGACGGAGGCATTGAAGGTGTCTCCCGCCCCCAGGGTGTCCACTACTCTGGGAGGCGGGAAGGCATCTGAGTGCAGCAGCTGGCCATCAGGACCCAGGGCATCCGCACCATTCTCAGCCCAGGCACAGATGAGTGTAGCCCTGCAAGTCCTCCGCTCAGCTGGGAGTCAGTCCACCCCATCCCCCAGACCCAGCAGGACAGACTCCTGAAGTAGAGGCTCACCCCCACCCTAACCCTCTAGGTCCCCTTCCTGGCTTCCCCACTCACCCTTTCCTCACACGACTGTACAAGCCCCTTAGGGCTTCTGCTGCTGACTGGAACCCCAAGTGCTTGGCTATGTCTTTGCTGACAAACACCTGTGGGCATGGAAGACAGGCTGGCAGCCACCTCCGACTAGTCACTCACCACCAGTAGCCCAGTGTTTCCCCCATGAAAAAAACCCCAGCAGAGCTACATAAATCCCAACATGGCATCTCACTGTACTGTAGGAACAGGTTTTTACACTTGCTACAGATGTGCTAGAATACAGCCTTGTAAATTGTGACACCAAAGCCTTGGTCTGTTTGTTTTGGATCAGTAAATTGAAAACTCAGAAAGAGCCTGGAGCGCCATCTTGGGGTGAAACCTACCAGGTGCAGTCAAAACTTGCTGGCAATCCTGAGTGAACCTTGTTTTGTTTTGTTCCTCACCATTCCCCTCAACAACTATGTCCTCCTCATTTGTTTAAAAAAAATTTAAAAAAAGCAACAAGGATTCTAAATTGAATTTCCAGGGATAGTTTTGCTGAAAAATAGAGAATCCCTGTCTCTACCTCTACCAATTCAATAAAAAACAAGAGGTGGGCCTCCATAGTTTTAAATTATGCACCAAGGCTGAGGACCAGTGGCTAGACAGTGTCAACCAGCTTCTGCTATGCCGCTAGGAGTATCCTGAATTCCACATACACCCAGCCCTGCCCTGATTTACTTGGTGCAGGTCTTCTTCCCACCCTCCCCTCACTCCTAGTGGCTGCCACCCATCTCAGAGGTGGAAGAGACCTGGAGCCTCCAAGAACGGTTTGATCCCCTCCTTTTGCTGAGGAAGACAATGGAGGAGGCCCAAGGGGAGATGCATGTGGCTGTCTGGGCCTTGTCCAAGCCCTCTGGGTATCCTCATTCCTTCCCAGGAGAATGACAGGCAGGACCAGGGGCCCGCGTGGCCCCTCTAAAAACTCAGTTAGCTTTGGATGTGGGGCACTCACCACCTCGCCATAGCTAAACAGCTGGTACAGCTCTTCTCGGGGCTTCTCTATCTCCACGGACACCCGGATCTTCTGCGGCGGAGGCTGGCTGGCATTGTGCTCTTCTATCCTACGCAGCATCTTCACCTGCTCAGATGCATTCCGGCCCTATGGCAGGATAGGGCAGCTCAAGCAGTGCCCAGCTGATAGAGCTCACTCTTCCCTCCCTTCTGGAACTCTGGGTGAGGAGGGAGAAGGTTTGGGGGAGGCTGGGCTGGAACCCCATCCTAAGCCACAAAATTCTAGGGCTGCCACAGACCTTGGAGACCTTGTCAACAGCTTTTCCATTTCACAAATGAGACTAAAGAATAAAAGAAGCTGCGAGTGCTGGAACATGCCTATAATCCCAGCACTTGGGAGGCTGAGGCAGAAGGATCTTGAATTCCAGGCCAACTTGGGCTATGTAGAAAGACAGTTTCTTTCTTTCATTTTTATTGTCTGTTTTTTCTTTTCTTTTCTTTTTTTTTTTTTTTTTTTTAGAGACAAGTTCTCACTATCTAGTCCAGGATGGCCAGAACTTGTTATATAGCCCAGGTTGGCCTCCAACACACAATTCTCCTGCCTCAGGCCTCCTGAGTACTGGGATTACAGGCATGTACCACTATGCCTGGCAAGAGCTATATTTTCTGAAGAACCAATAATGACAGGGCTAAGAATGGAACTCAGGACTTCTTGGGGTTTCCTCTCACTTAGACTCTAAAACTTCTCCCCTAGAGTGAAGGTTCCAGTTCTCTTTATTTGGGAACTGGGTCAGGTCTTCTCCTCCCTGCTTCCCAGTAATAAAACAGGTCAAGCCCTAAGTAGCTAGGGCCAGAGTTGGCCATACACAAAGAGCACTGGATTTCACCTGGAGCCAGCTATGCCTACATCCTGCTGTGTCACCTAATCTTTCTGGGCCTTAGTTTCCTTACCTGAAAACATTAGGAAGTGTGGAGAGGGGCTGAGGGATGATTCATTTATCTCTAAGGTACTTCACGGTTCAAAGAAATCAAGAAGGAGCTAGAGCATGTAGAGGCACCTGGCATGCTGAACCCCTAAAACACAGGTAGAGCTGGGCTTGCCTCAATGTGGATCCACTTGAACCGGGTCAGATCAACCTTCTCGAAGTCCTTAGCAGACACATCTGGTAGGTTCCTACATCACAAGATGGACAGGACAGAAAAGAAGGGGCCTGGTGAGGTCAGCCAGAGCCAGGTTATCCAACTGCTGCTGGGGACCCTATGCCTAGCACACTGCCAGCAGCATGGCAAGAAGCTGAGAAGCACAGGGTTCTCAGGCTCGCTCTAGGAATGTCACAGTTTGCTGAAGGGTCCCTTTCTGAGTTCAGTGCCTGATGTTATCTAGGAGTAAACTCAGCTGCAGCATGTGGTCAAGGAGCCAGCTCGTGTGCCTTGGAGACCACACCTCCCAGAATGCCTGAGTGCTAGGGACTACACTTCCCCAAATCCCCTTTGCTGGCAGTACACAGCTCCCAGCATGCAGCGCCTCAGCGAACTAGAAAGCCCATGGCTGCCTTGCAGGGTAACTTTTCCTACCCCAGCATTGGTAGCTTGCCTGTGACAAGCACAACACCATGTCCTGAGTTTGGCAGCTCCCTGTCTCCACCCTAAGGACAAAGGTGGCACTTGAGGTTTTTTTTTTTTTTTTTTTTTTGGTGCACTGTTCCTGGAGGTTCTGCAATACCAGGTTGATGCGTGGAGTGGACGGAGCAAGCTCCTATTCCATCTCCTTGTTCCAAAAATCCATTTAATATATTGTCCTCGGATAGAGGACGTATCAGATATTAAACTGATAAGAACAGATACTACACTTGATCTTAGCCAAAAGGCCAAGAAGGGATGGCACTTGACTTTTAAGTTTGGTTGACCTAGGTGTAGAGTCCCAAGAAAGGGTCTTCTTCAACACTCCTTGGCCAGAGACCTACACACAGCTGATGTCCCCCTCCTTCATCCTACTTACTATCTGTGTGACTTTCTGAGACTGCTTCCCCCATCTGTGCACAGTGCTGGGAGCCCTAGCCTTAGGCCTGCTGCAGGTGGAGGTATGTGTGTGAACAGCCTGCACCAAGGACAGTGAGTAATAAACATTTTTCCTTAGAACTCCTTTCCTCCCTTCTCATGAATGCCTATCTGTGTCCTTGATCAGAGTGGCTACAGATTGTTGCTTTCTGGCAGGTAACAAGGGAATGCCCGATCTGAAGGAATGCCTAGCACACGTGTACCCACATATTTATGTTAGGATATACAGAGCCCAAGCATCATAAATCTGTCCTGAAATGACTTCCCAGGTCCAGTGGTCATGTTAGGCAGTAGGGAGAGCCTTAACCCAAGGCAGCTGAACTCAGGCCTTCCCAGTCCTAATCCAGTACCTGTCATATACTAAATTCTCAGTAAAATGAACCTCTGAGACTATTCAGGAGGGAGTCAGGTGGGATGAAAGGGATGGAGGCCCACCCTTACGACCCAGAAGTGATGTTTTTCTGTCCATGTTAGCACTACATCCTGCAGTCCTGATCTGCTGACCCAATGTTTTCCCTCCTCCTCCTTCAGCAATGGCTGCAAACAGTGTATGTGTGGTGTGTTTGATTTCATCTTGCAAGGATCTTTGGGGTCTCATCCCTTTGGACCAACCAAGTCTCAGCTCCTTGGTGCCATGCTGCAGGCTGGCAACTCTTGGATTGATCTTGGAAATCCCAGTGGGTCCCCTAACCTTACGGGGTTTGAGATGAGTTGACTCACATCTCGCACCCCTCTGTCCTGGGAACAATTTCTCCATACCCAAGATGCTGATTGATTAATTATGGAGGAATCATATCATCAATTACATTTTGTATAGGACTGCCTGCTCATCATTAGTGTTGACCAAGGTCAAGTCACCAGGCAGAGCAGAGCCTACCCCTTCCCACCTCACTTCTCCCCTAATTAAAAACAATTCAGAAATCACTGAACAGCTTGGCCCAGGGACAATTTCTGGCCCAGAGAAGCCATGGGTGGGAGGCAGCAGGATGCCCACAGTGGTGAGTGAGGGAACTGATTGGTGGGTTGGGCAAGGGAGAGGCTGGGCGCCTTACGTGTCGTAGAGTATAATGGTACGGGAGCCACTGGAGTTGTTGACGATGCAGCAAGAGCAAGGGGTATCCCCTTTACTCTGCCAGGCTACGTGAGACACATCCACGCCCTGCTGCCTGAAGTCAGCCACCAAGAAGCTTGAGGTGGAGACCGAGCCAGGGAGAGGGCAAGGAGACACAGGTTAGAGCCTACACATGGAATGGACCTACCCCAGAAGTGGGAAGGGGTACTGCAGTACATGGGCCTCTGGGAGAAGAAGGGTCCTGTTCTGGGAGTTCGGTGACAACGGCAGCAGCTGGCAAAGCACAGACAGGTGTACAAACCTGTAGGCGTGCAAGATGGTGCGGCTACCACTGGCCTCGTTGATGATGACTGTGGAGATGGGGATGGAGCCTGTGGACTGAAAGACCAAGTAGCGTAGATCCACAGAATAGCGGCGGAGGTCATCCAGGACAAAGCTGCCAGGTGGAGCAACCCAGGGGGAGGGGCAGGCAAAGGTTTGGGGGACTGGAGGATAATTGGCAAGGGTGCATGCAGAAGGGGCTAGGAGAGAACTGGGAATCCCAGTTTTGTCACAGGCTGTGCCAGGAGGCAGAAAAGACAGGGGTGCAGAGCCTGGAGCTCAGAGCTAGAATCCAGAAGACATTCTTTCATTCCAACTGAGGCTGGAAAGAGTTTGCTATTGGTCATCAATCTAGATGGGGTAGATTTGGGACCTAGACTCTGTATCCTGTTTGAACCAAGCTGGTGTGGGCACTGTGACCTGTTTTATGTCAGACCCAGGCAGAATTAATCATTAATCACCAAGGCGATACTTTGCCCCCCTCCCAGTTGCCCTCTGTGGTACTCATGCCTATGGTGATCTCCTCTGGAGTCCCTTCTGTGATTCCTCACTCTACATTTCCTCCAGGATGCCCAGCCAAGAAGTGGTGCTGACCTAGTGGGCCTGCTCACTGTCCTGCCCTCCAATTGCCCTCACCCTGGGCAGTAAGCTCTCTATGGCCTGGTTGAGGATGTCTTCCTTGAATGTCCTCCAGTCAGTAAGCCCAAGGACATCCCCTTAGAAAGAATGCACCAGGGCTGAGGGTGTGGCTCAAGTGGTAGAGTGCCTGCTTAACAATTATGAGGCCTGAGTTCAAACTCCAGTTACCACCAAAAAATAAAAAAAGAAAGACAACACCAGCAGGAGAGCAAGGAGGTCAGCTACTTCTCCCAGGAAGTGCAAGAGCCCCAGCACTCCAGCTACCATCCTGGTTTTTTTCTGACCAGACCCAACTTTCAACAGCACCAAAACTGGATAAGACAGGGTTGTAGGTAACAAAGCCTGTACCTCAAGGGTCCTTTAAATAGTGATTTTCTCAAAGAATCAGAAATATGGTTTGGTTTGCCAAATAACTTTTTATACCCACAGTGCCTGGTACATGGTAGGAGCCCTTTAAATATTTGTGGAACACGTGGACATTCTGAATGGCACACCCACCAGCATGACAACTTTGTGGAGAGCCTACTACCCTAAGGAGCAGTCACAGTTTTGCTCTTCTGGAGGGAAGGAACTATTGAATAGTGTTAACAAGTGACCAGCCCTTGTCTCCTAATCCCTCTGTCCCTTCTCTAGGACAGATTCTCTGCCCTTATTTGCCTTGTGCCAGCTCACCAAGGCAGGGGGTTTGGCTCTGGCTCAAATAGTGGGGCCTTGGCAGCAGCCCTCTCAAACCAAGGTTCACAGGGCTACACTTCACAGGTCAACAAACTGGCAGTCTGTCCCAGTGCTCACAGGGGCAAAGTATGGGCCTCACCTCCTGATAAGTGCTTGCCGAGTCAGCAGTGCCCGGGGTCAAAGGGCTCTTGGGTCCTTGCAGCAGCCAATATGGAAAAGCACGTGGGCCACTTATGGGCTGCAGCCTCCACAGCGAGCTGGGAGGTGTGAGCTCTGGGCCAAGCTTTAGCATGTAGCCTTGGGGTGTCCTGAGCAGGGTACTCTGACGCCTTCAGTGAACATGAGGACATGACCCTGCCCTTCAACAGGGAAAAAAACTATGGACCTCCTCCCTGGGACAACAGATGCTGCACCTCCCTGAGAAAGGGTGGGTACAATATGTCCCTAACTGCTTCTGCCTCAGGCACAGCCAGGATAAGGGACTTAAGAGGGGCAAAGGCAAGTCCACCAAGGAGTCTATAGGAAACAAGGAAGGAGAAGGTGGGGACACCTAAGCAGCGAAATTGCAAGCAGTAGGAAGTTTTCACAGGAGCGGCATTAACACCTAACAGCAGACAGACCACATCCTTCTTCTCTCTATCCCCCAAAGGCAAGCCTCCCCCAACAGGTACCCCATCCTGGACTTACTCCGCGACAGGGCCAGGGGCCAGCGAGCCCATGAAGGCACAAGGGGCTCCGAGCAGGGCAAGGACAGTGCAGGAGTTGGATGCGTTGCCTCCACGCTGCCATCGCTGGGACAGGCACCTGCAAAGCACCAGGCAGGACCCTGCAGCCCCAGCAGGCTGCTCCCAGGAGAAGCAGGGTCAACCATAGCCCCTGCGTAGGTGTCCACAGGACGACCCTGGGAGCAGATCCTGGAAGAGATGGGAGCAGCTAGGTGGCAGCTGTTCTCTACATATTGCATCTGAGGCTCAGCCAAAGGAAGGGGCTTAGCTGCCAGCCAGGTCTGTCCCCCAGTTGGGTTGCATTCAAGCTCACAGCAGCAATTACTTTGACTGCTTCACCTGTTCTCAGGAAATCGGAAAACCATCCACTGGGTCCATCACAATTTGAAGGTTCTGCTAAGTCTAGGTCATCTCCTCCTCAGTCACAATGAACCCTTTTCCCTGGTCAGAGCTGTTCCCGGAAGGCTGTACCCTAAGCCTCCTCCTCGATGACCTGACCAACTTCAAGGATTCAAAGACCAAATGCCTTTTCCCAAAAGGATCACATTTACTACCTCTTCCTGTTCCAGTACAGCCCACTTTAATAAAAACTGCTGAGTTATAAAACAAAATGAGCAGATAGGAGAGCAAACCCAATGTTGTGTTCATTTATGAAATGCGTGTAGCTCAGCAAAGCACTAGCCTACATGCCCAAGGCCCTGGGTTCCATCTCCAGCATCATTTAAAAAATTTGGGGAGGCTGGGAGAGTGGCTCAAGTGGTAGCGTGCCTGCCTAGCAAGCATGAGGCCCTGGAGTTTAAACCCAGTAGTGCATGTTGGTGGGAATGTAGACTAGTACAACCACTCTGGAAAAAAATTTGGAAGCTACTTAAAAAGCTGGACATCGATCTACCATTTGATCCAGCAATACCACTCTTGGGGATATACCCAAAAGACTGTTACTCCAGAGGCACCTGCACATCCATGTTTATTGCGGCACTATTCACAATAGCCAAGTTATGGAAACAGCCAAGATGCCCCACCACTGACGAATGGATTAAGAAAATGTGGTATCTATACACAATGGAATTTTATGCAGCCATGAAGAAGAACGAAATGTTATCATTCGCTGGTAAATGGATGGAATTGGAGAACATCATTCTGAGTGAGGTTAGCCTGGCTCAAAAAACCAAAAATCGTATGTTCTCCCTCATATGTGGACATTAGATCAAGGGTAAACACAACAATGGGATTGGACTATGAGCACATGATAAAAGCGAGAGCACACAAGGAAGGGGTGAGGATAGGTAAGACACCTAAAAAACTAGCTAGCATTTGTTGCCCTTAACGCAGAGAAACTAAAGCAGATACCTTAAAGCAACTGAGGCCAATAGGAAAAGGGGAACAGGTACTAGAGAAAAGGTGAGATCAAAAAGAATTAACCTAGAAGGTAACACCCACGCACAGGAAATCAATGTGAGTCAATGCCCTGTATAGCTATCCTTATCTCAACTAGCAAAAACCCTTGTTCCTTCCTATTATTGCTTATACTCTCTCTACAACAAAATTAGAAATAAGGGCAAAATAGTTTCTGCTGGGTATTGGGGGGGGGAGAGGGAGGGGGTGGAGTGGGTGGTAAGGGAGGGGGTGGGGGCGGGGGGAGAAATGAACCAAGCCTTGTATGCACATATGAACAATAAAAGAAAAATGAAAAAAAAAAAACCCCAGTAGTGCAAAATAAATAAATAAATAAAAATTTAAAAAGTTTTTAAAAAGGTGTGTGGTATGTGGGAGTGACTTTTACATCAAAAGCTCAAATACATCCCAACTACAGGGAAAGCATAAATAGAAGGATCATGGTTCAGGCCTGCCAGGGCATAAACACAAAACCCTATTCAAAAAACAAGGAAAGCAAAAAGGGCTTGGGGGATATGGCTCAAGTGGTAGAGCACCTGCCTAGTAAGTGTCAAGACCCTGAGTTCAAATTTCCCCACCAAAAAAAAAAAAAACTCAAAAGATTATGGAGTACAGACCAGTTGTTCTCCATCATTTAACTGGCCATCTGAAACTAACAAGATACACCTGAAGGACTTCACAGTTATCACCAACCGAAATAATGTACACACATACAATCAAAGCACTTTAATGATTTCTCACTTGTGCTCTAGTAATGCTGCAAAAGGGAAAAGTGTAGGTGGTTATTTCTGTTGTGCCAGTTCCAAATATTAATAACAACAACAACAATAATAATAGTGGCAGTTTACAAAAAGAGAAACAAAAACCAAAGAAAAATTAATTCGAGAAAAAACAGAAGCCGAGAATGGTGGTACCTATCTGTAATCCCAGCAACTTGGGAAGGGAGTTCTGAGGCAGGAGGATTGCAAGTTTGAGGCCAGCCTCGGTTACACAGAAAGACCCTGTCTCAAAAAATAAAACCATCACCAATAAAACAGAGAAATTATAGAACCAGAATTTTTAGGCTTAACTATATTTGTACACAAAACTTAACCTGAAGTTCCCTTCGGCCTTGGGAAAAGGGGAGCATGTCCTCATTAGGAAAAAAAAGATATAAATTTGTAAAGGGCAAAGATCTGTCCATGAAAAGAAAGGAGGAGCCTAGAGGAAGAGGACCTGCTCAAGGTCACACCAATAGTTGAGTTTTGGCAGTACTGGGGTTTGAACTCACGCTTCCTAAGCAGGCGCTCTACCACTTGAGCCATTCTGCCAACCCACACCAATAGTCAATGACAAAGCTGACATCAGGGCCCAGTTTTCCCGACTCTAAAGCCATTGCTATTTACCCTCTGTTTATTTTTATTAGCATATATAAATTGTACAAAGTGAGGCGTTTCACTGTGGTATTTCCATACATGTACACAGTGTACTTTGATCACACTTGCCACCTCTATTTCTTATTTTTAAATGAAAAGCAGTTAGGCCCAAGCTTCCATGGGGTTTCTAAGAAAGGGTATAGGATTTCACTGGGGAAACTTTCAAAGGCACGCTGATACTTTCTGTGCAGAAATGCTCTGCAGAACACAAGCATGCTTTCTGGAAGGGCCTATTTGGCATGGACTGTGGGAGGCAGGGGACATTTTCTCAGGGGTCTGACTGAGTTCCAAGACCTGAGAGACCGTGGGACAGACAAGGCTGAGATACCCAGGAAAGACGGGTCCTACTCAGGCTTGCTCTTCTAGAAGGACCAAGAGAGTCCAGGAGTGGAGCTGTAGGAATCAGCTCTGTGGGCAACAGAGGGAGGCACACCCTGAGGGCAGGGAGGCTGGCAGAACCTCCCGTAGTAACCCCCTTCTGAACCTGCCCCATTAGAATGGGAGCTAGCCGACAATCCCCTCTCCTTCCATACAATCAAGGTCAAGAGGAATGGGAGCTCTAGTGGAATGAGGCAGTTCCCATCTTCCCAGGCCCAATACAGTCCTTAAAGAGCCTGCAGTCCATAAACTTGCATATTTTCCTGAAATTTGCATTTTCTTGAGAATAAGCCTTACTCCCCACTGAGCATGGGTTCCTGGGGTTGGCTCCACCTTGGTAAGTAGGTAAAGGTCTACACAGCAGCACACCCTGTACCTCACTGTCCCTGCAACTCTGGCAAGGAGCTCTAACTTTTGGCAAACAAAGCAGCACAAAGTGAAGGGTAAACTCCACGAGGTGGGCGGTAGCGACAGAAGCTGGAGCACTAGATACCGAGCTTGCAGACGGGAGTTGTCATTGCTGCTCTGCCACTAATAAACATGTGGCCTGATTTAAAAAATCATTTAATTCCTCTAAACCTTCAGCTTCCTCAGCTATAAAAAGGATCTGAGTGCACATAGTGATGGAGTTCTGTGAACCAAAATCCCGCAGAACACCGCATCCTCATGCTTGGATTAGCCTTGAGGCTATCAACACTGCAGCATCTCATTAGGTTCAGCCTTAAACTGCCTTTCATTCAGTTCTCAGCTGAGACAGCTGACGACCCAGAAGCAATTCTCAGTGCTTGCAGTGCTGGATTACACTAAGCCAGTGTCCCACCCGCAGAAATGAGTTCACGGCATGACAGCATAACAAGAGTAAAGAACGATCAAAGGACTCTTCAACTTCCACCAGACAACTGGGAAGGATAGGTGCAATATGTCTGTTGTTCATCCATCCTTGTTAAAAAAATTTAAAAAAAAAAGGATTTCTGGTAGACTCGTTTTGGAACTTAGCACCAAAGAAAAGCTTGCTGTGGCTAATGAACCAGATCTGCCCCTAACTCAGGGCAGCCCCAGTTTGCCTGCAGTGCCTGAACCCTGAGCTGCAGGCAAAGCTCAAATGTCATGTGTTCTTGAACAATCTAACTGCACATACTCTTACCGTAAGCTACCTCACATCTTTTTTAGCTATAGGTAGGATACATATGTGATCAATAAATAAGAGGTAATTGTTGGTGAGAAGCAAGTGCATGGGCTTGGAGTTAAAGTAACAAAGGAAACGGTCCCAACATCTTATTAGCTGTGTGCCCTTGGACAAATCACTTTATCATGTAGTCTCTACTTGCTTAGCAGTAAAATGGGGATACCCCATACAATCCCAGGGTTGATAGGGGAACTAGCTAACACAGTGTTATTCAAAGCCTGCGTCTTGAGTCCCTGGTCCAAACCTGGAATCCCCTCACTTGGAGGTTGAGCCAAGAGGATAGGGAGTCCAAGGTACAAAGTAAGACACTCTCTCTCTCTCTCTCTCTCTCTCTCTCTCTCTCTCTCTCTCTCTCTCTCTCTCACACACACACACACACACACACACACACACACACACACGGGGGAAGGGGAAAGCCTGTATCTTATTAAGGGTCTCCACTCTCTTCTCTCCTGCTGAGAGTCCCCAGGCGTCCCTGGCAGAGGGCGCCGGTTCTCAGGGTGGACTCTCATGGCCTCACTGCGAGGTCCCTGGCTCAGCAGCCCTGTAGCCTTGGCAGCGAGGCTGCAGCGGCCTCTGAGGTCTCCGAGGGGCCTGGGCGCCCCTACCTGCGGTCCGTGTCCTCCTCTGGGTACTTGTCCACTACATTGATGATGTCCAGCACCACCAGCCCCACGCACAGTATCTGCTTCTCTTCCATGAGGCTGCTCTCCGAGCTTCCTACCTGCCGGGCTGACAGGGTGCCTTGCTGGGCTCGGTCTCTTATCAATTGGAGGATAGTGTCGGGGTTCCCCGGGCTGCCCTGGCTCCTCCCCCGCGGGCGGAGCTCCTCCTGCAGGAAGCCTCCCGCAGCCGCGAGCGGTGCAGTGGGGGTGGCGTGCAGGTTGCCTGGCCCTGCAGATGGCAACGCTTCCCACGTCTCGGCCTCGCTGGTCAGACTCGGAGCCAAAGCAAAGTTCTAGAGCGCGGCCAGGCAATCTCACGAATGCAAAGCAAAAGCGTACCAGTAACGTGCCACCTCCTCGCCCCCTCCTGCACCTGCCGCTCGGACTCCCAGCCCAAGCTTCCGCAAGCAACCCCGCAGCCGCCGCGGCCCGCTCTCCAGGCCCCGCCCTTCCCCCGCCGAGGCTCCGCCTCCGCCGCCCACGAGCCTGTGGGCCGGGCGCGTCACGTGACGCGGAACGCACCCGGCGGCGAGATCTCGTGCCCAGCGCCCCCTGGCGGAAACCTCCGTCTCTTCCTGTCGGGTCCCGGGCCACTGTGCTCCTGCCTACCCAACAACGCCTACTGGAGCAGAATAGTTACGTTTTTGTAGAAAAAAAAACAAGTGTCTTTATTCCTGCATAGTTTAGTATGGCGGTGCGGGCCAGAGCCTGCTCGCGAGCGCCCTGGGGCCGGGTAATAGCCCTATAGGCCGGTGAGGGGGCAAAGGGTGCGAGGACCGGCTCCTGCTCCGCATTCTGGGTCCTGGAAGGGGTTCCGGACGGGACGACTGTCCCGCCAAAAGGCTGGAGGCGGAGACGCTGAAGTCCCGGAGCCGGCGTGCTCCCGCGCGGGGAGCGGCCGCTCTGGGCGCCGGTACCGCGGCGGGGCCGGTGTCCAGACTGCGCCCCGGCCCAGGCGGGAGCCGCCCGCGCTGGCAGTGTGGCCCGCGCAGACAGTTGGGCTGGGGCGGCGGGTCGGTCTACGCCTGTTCCAGGTCCCCGTACAGCAGGGCTCCGCTGAAGATTGTGAGCGGCTCCTCCGAGTGCGCCAGCTGCCCCATGACCAGGTCGATGCAGACCGTGTCCCCGGCCTGCAGCGGCAGGATGAGGCTGAAGACTCCCAGAGCGCCCGGGCTAGGCTGGCTCTCGGCCACCGGCTTATTCTCCAGGCCCTCGGGCTCGTAACCCCCGGAGTCTATGCGGGCCACACCCAGGTTGGAGCGGGACAGCACCGCCTCCACTTTCTCGTGCCGGTGCCCGGTCAGCACTGCGCTCAGCAAGTAGCGTCCCGCCAGTGGCGCGGTGAACACACCTGGGGATAAGGATAGCTGTTAGGAAGGGAAAATGACCAGGGCCAGGGCCAGGAAGGCTTCCGGGAGCCCGTTCAGCACTCCTGGACCACGTAGGTCCTTTCACTTCGATTCCACTAGAAAGCATGCCGCAGGGAATTGGATGCTATGTTCTTTGCTGCACCCCCAGACACTTAAAACAGGGACTGGGCACAAGGAGGCCCCAATAACGATCTGTGAAGGGAATATCCTCCCACCCCCACCCAGTCCTCCAGCCCTAGCTGCGGTGAGAAAAACCAAGTGGAGGGGGTGGGGGGGGTGTCTTCCCAAATTAGAATGAAAAGATTCAGCTTGTGTGAAGAGGCAAGAATGTATCAGTGCCCAGCTGCACCCATTTCCCCAAGTGCTCAACCCAGCTCCTCCTCCACTTACCTGTCTCTGGGTCATAGTAGCCTCCATCATTGAGCAGGACTCTGTCGAAGGGGATTGTGCCTGGTTCTGATCTGGGCAAACTCAGGGCAGCTGAAAATGCCACCCGGGGCACAGAGACTGCTGGTGCCCCCTCCACTCCTGGGTGAGGGTAGGGTGGGTGTTAGAATGGATGTTCAGTCAGAGCTGGATGACCACCTTCTTCTCTGGGGTCTTTACCCAGGGTGCCCCAGGTCCTCCATCCTCCAGCCCTGAGTTCAGTTCTCCTCCCTTAAGAGTCTAGTGAGAAGAACTTACCCTGTTCACCTTGGGGACCTGTAGGAAGAGCAAAGAGAGCCATGAGAAGGACAGCTCTTACTAAGTCATTCAGCAAACATCTGCTGAGTGTTGCTCTAGATGCTTAGGTGGGTTTCAAAGCAGGAATGGGATATCAAGACAGGGCCCATTCTGTTCAACTGCAAGGCCATGAGCCCTGACCCCAGCCTTTCACACCCCAGATAGCCCTTGTAACTCAGTTTTAATCTCCAATATAGTAGGAGACCAACATTTCCAAAGGCCAAATACAGTGACCATTCCAGCTCCTAGTAACTTTCCTCTATCTTTTCACTCTCATACACTGGGAGACCTCAATTCCTTACCCATTTCCCCTTCTCTGAAATGCCAAGCCTAGGGCCACCCAAGTGGTTGGCAACCCTAGTTATAGCACAGGTCTTGGTCCACATACCTGGTGGTCCAATGGGCCCTTTTTGTCCATCCTTGCCTGGAGGTCCGGGAGGTCCAGCAGGGCCTGGGGGCCCCTGTGCCCCAGGAGGGCCTGGGGGCCCAGCCTCACCGGAAGGCCCTGTAATGAAAAAACTAAGTTGAAGAAGAGTTCTAAAGGAAGTTACTAATGGATGAGGAAGGTGGTGGCTCTATGGCCAGGAAGATGGGTAAAACAAGTGTGGTTTTGTTGGTTGATGGGGAGATGGATACCTGGCTGACAGAATCACATCCTTCCTCCACCTACAGACATATCTAAGCAACAAGAGAAAGGGCAGGGAGCTAGAACCTTGCATCATGGCTGTGGACACACTGACTCCTAGGGAAATGGGGGGGGGCACAATTCATGCTGGAGCAAGGAAGAAGTAGAGGAGATCAAAGCTCCTTGTTGGGGTTAGGAGGCTGGGGGAGGAGAAGGAAATGCCCTCCCCACCTCCCTTTGCCCTTACCAGTGAGGTCCCTCTGGCTGAGCTGCTGCAGACGGTCTTCCAGGACCAGCAGAGAGCTGTTGAGGGCACCAAGCCGTCTTCCTAGGCCTGCCTGCCCCCCTAGCAGCTTTTCTAGCAGGGCTGCCTGGGTCAGGCTCGTGCTGTTAGTTTCCCGTAACCCAGCCCAGAGCCCAGCCACATGTCTGGAAAGGCCCTCTCGTAGGCCCTGCAATCCCCCAGCTACAGTGTCCAGCCGCTCACAGACTCCCTCAAGACGGCCCAATCGACCTTCCAAGCTAGGGCATTGGCCAGCCTGTGCCTGTCCCTCCTCCAGGCCTCGGAAGCGCTCCTCACTCTCTGTAACGTGCTCTGTGGCCTCCTGCTGCAGCCTGTTAATCTCAGAGATGATGCTGTCCTTTGTAGCCCCCAGGTCAGCCAGATCAGCACCCTGGCCCTCCACAGTCGTCTGAAGCTCATGTAGTGAGTCATTGAGAGAGCTGAAGGTGAGAATGACCTCAGAAAGCTCTCCTTGGAGGGCCTGAAGGGCTGAGCCTGAGCTGCCCCCAAACACGCTGAAGCCATCTAGGGGACCACGGCTTGGTCCCCCAACACCTGGACCAGCCCCCGGGCCCCGTGGAGGTAACAGGGGGCAGGAGCAGCGCTCAACGCCATCCCGAAGGCGACCCAGCTCCTCTTGGACACCGCCACAGGCCCCACAGCCCTCAACCCCACGGGCCTGCAGCAGATCCTCCAACTGGCCTAGCTGTGATGCTGTGAGATTCAGCCGCAGCGTAAGCTCTGCAACTGCCTCCTCCTGTGCATCCATGCGCTCCTGGAGCTGGCCCACAACCCCTTGCAATCCCTCCAGCATGACTTGCTGGGTCTCCCCTGCTGCTCCCACCTTGTGCAGGCCTGAGCCCACCAGCCGCAGCTGGCCCTCATTGTCCTGCATTCTGTGCTCCAAGGCCCTGAGGATCTCACTGACCTGAGAGTCCTGCTCCCTAGGAGCCCCAGAGCAGAGCTGCCCACAGGCCTGCACAGCCCCTGCCACCTGCTCTTCCAACAGATCCAAGCGCCCACCCAGCTCCCCACTCATGTTGGTCAGCAGCCCCTCCAGCTTCTCTAGCCGGCCCTGAGCAGCAGGCAGCCAACGGATCAGTCCCCCTGATCCCCCAGGCCAGCCTTCCTCCTGCTCCTCTGATGGACCCAGGGTGGAGTTGAAGCGGTCCTCCAGGTGAGAGAGGCGGGAAGCTAAGCTGGTGTAGCCTGGGGGGTGGCCCCCTTGTCCAGTGGCTCCTCCCAGTTCCGTCCCTCTCCTCCCGCTCAGCACTGTCACTGAGCCGGCCACTACATCTAGCCTCCGCTCCAGCTCTGCCAGTCGCCCGCCCAGCTCTGGAGGACAGCATTCCTGAGAGGGCTGGCGGCTCACACCCACCACAGGTCCCATGAGCTGCCGTTGCCTCTCCTCCACAGAGGCCAATAACTTCTCCAGTGCTCGCAGCCGCTCCCTGTCCTCTTGCTGTTGCTGGCGGAAGCTGTCCAGTCCTGCCAGGCACACAGAGCAGGATTCCTGTAGCCGCCGCTCCAGCTGCCGCAGCAGCTCCTCACTGGGACTAGGAGGGGCTGGAGCTGGAATCGGAGCCTGGCCACCTCCACCACTGCCACCACCATGATGGTTGTTGAGGTGGCCCAGCTCTTGATCATGGGTGGAGACACGGTTGTCCAGGAGCTGCAGCTGGTGCTGGATCTCATTGAGGGTTTCATGCACACCAGGACGGGCAGCTGCATCTGCTGGCTGCTGTCTCCCATTAAAGGCTGTCTCTACAGCCCGCTGTACATCTTCTGCCAGGCGCCCACTTAGTCCCTGCAGGATACCCCGAAGACCTTGCAGCTCCTTGGTCAGGCTCTGTACCTGCTGCTCCAGCTGCTGCACCTTCTCTGACTCCCCAGGACCTGAAGATAGGGGAAGGCAGAAGACAGAAGGGCTGGACCTAAAAGCTCAGGACCTCCTTCCTAGGCCTTGCTCACCCCTGCTCTAATAAGAGCCAGAGGCCCAGATGGCTCTGCCTCTCCTTTGGGTGATTTCAGCAAGAAAAGAAAGGCATGCTGGCAGTATGGCTCAAGTGATAGAGTGCCTGCCTAGCAAGTGTAAGGCACTGAGTTCAAACCCTATAACTGCAGGAAAAAAAAAAAGAAAAAGAAAGGAAACTCCATTTATTGAATGCCTCTAAGCCAAATTTGAACCATGGTTCCATTTTCTTTACAACTTTTCCCTGGGCAGATACTATTTCAACTCTTCCCATTTGATGGTCTGGGAAATAAGACCAGAGAAGACTAAGTAACTGGCCTTGAATTATAAATTTAACAAGTGGCAAAGTCAAATTTCTTGTTGTTTTTTGTTAGTTTTTTATGTGGTTGTGGGGTTTGAACTCAGGGCTTTGCACATGCTAGGCAAACACTCAACCACCTAAGTCACACTGTAGTCCTACCAAATTTCAAATCCAGATCATCTGTCTCACCATCAAGTCCAGGTCCTTTCTACTTGTTCAGTGTCTTTTGACTTTTTAAAAAATTGTTTCCTCATCTGGGAAATGAAATAACTATCTGTCCTCCCTCATAGGGCTGTCAAATGGCCCAAAATGGGAATGTGGGGGAGGCACTTTGGACACTACACTGTAGCAATGACTGGGCACTTCACTACAACACCACTGAGACAAACAAACAAGAGGCTCTGTAGCACGCCCTGCTGGGATTCTGGCTGGCTGGTCAAAGTCAGTGGTAAGTTCCTGTTTCCATAATTATAGTATAGCTATCTCTTTCGAAGGAAAACAGTGCATCCGGTGTGCGAGGTGGTGCCCACATAGGAGTGAAGACCACAACAGGGACTGCTGCATTCTGGGACCAGAAGTCTCCAGAGGCCACGGAGGGGCCTGGGACCTGTAGTCAGATGCAGTGCATGCTAGGACTTGTAGTCTCAACTGTCTTCCCCATGGACTGAGCTTCTCGAAGGAATTCCCCTTCCACCCTCAGCTGTTCTCAACAAGGAAGGACCTTGGCCACATGTGGGCGTGCGTGAGCACATTCTGCCTTCTTTTCTCTCTCTCTCTCTCTCTCTCTCACACACACACACACACACACACACACACACACAAATCTCAGGGACCTCATTAATTAATTAATTCTCAGGGAATCTCAGGGACCTCATTAATTCCCTTCTGTCCCCTTCTTAGAGTACAGTGATTTTCCTCAGCAGTCTGGTCCCATGTTTTCCACCCAGTATCACTCCCCACTTCCCTCACCAGCAGCTCCCATACTCACCTTCTCCCCCTAGTCCACTGAGGTGGCTGCCTGCACTGGAGCCAGAAAGGTTGGGGCGGGCAGGCCGGGGCCGAGGATGCGGTGTGGATGGTGCAGGGCCCAGAGCTGAAGCAGGACCCTCCCCACAATCATCGCCCCCATACCCCTGACAGCACCGCCACTCCATATCTGTCACTGTCTTGTAGGCCACACGGTAGCGAGGGCGGAGGAAGCTACGGTACCTGGCAGAGGTAGAGGGGGGATTCTGTATTCTCCCTGTGCTATTAGTGACTCTGGCCCCTGTCCTCAGAGATGGGCAGCTGCTGGTGGCCAAGGCCTGTATCTCAGGTGGCCAAGGCCTGTATCTCAGGTGGCCAAGGCCTGTATCTCAGGCTGGGTTCCCCTTTCTGGCCAGCATGTGGCCTTGCTCAGTTGACAGCTGTCAGCTTTTTGGCTAAGGGCCAAATCTCTGCTCTTCCTCCCCTTGCCCTGCACTATAACCTTGAGCTCCTCCCCTTGAGGATGTCCCTGTTCAGAGAAGGCCTGGGGGCTCAAGGCAAGAAAAGTATGGAGGTGGCTGTGCCCCACTGTCTCCTCAAGACGGCTCTGACTGAAGCTCTGTTCTGTCTCTTGCTACCTGCCTTACACAAACTTCCTAGGAGGCCACCAGGCTGCCCTTGCCAGCTCCCACAGAGAGCCCTCCCCAGTGCTGAGTGCTCACATGATGCTTCGGGGACACTGGGGCTGGCCCCAGCCGCAGGGCTGATAGTCAGGCTTGACAAAGGTCTCTACTCCATCTTCAAGGACACAGCTCACTGTCCGGGTCACCACGTAGGCACACCAGTTCCTGTAGGCACAACCCTACCTGAACCAAAGGACCAGAGACACACACTCCAGATGAGGGACCCAGGGGCTACTGGAGGGGTTGAGGAAGGGTCAAAGGATGAAGGGCCCTTGGAGACCAGTAAGAGCCAGGGCTCTGGCAGCGGCAGCCCCCCCCACGCTTTCCTGTGTAGCCGGAGCAGATAAAGATTTTTCAATATGGGAAGAGGTACAGAATGGAAAACCACAACAGAGACATGTTAGTCCTTATGGCTTTAGGGTCCTGTGCCACCCCTGAATTCACGAAGTGACTTATGTCCCTTTCTGGCCCCGCCTCAATCCTCAGCTTGTTATCCTCAGAAACGTCCCTGAGGATGATCCTCTGGATACATCTCTTCCATCCACACCTCAGGGGAGAGAATGGGGCAGACCTGGATCGAGCTCAGGGTTAAGTAGAGAATAAGCCACATTGATGAGCTCTGCCTCCCTTGGGGCTTGCAGGAGTGCCCTCTTGGCCCCATTCATACTGGCCTTTGATTTGTGGCCGGCTGGAGAGCCCAAGGGAGCAGACCAGGAGTGGTGTCAGAGTTACGGATTACTGCATGGGGCTAAGGATGCCCTAGAAAAGGACAAAAGGTCTGCCTGAAGATCCAGGGCTGGCATGCTGCTGGCAGCCGGCAGGAAGCTGGCCCATGACTCTTCTCCCCAGGCTTTCGAGTCCCTGGGCACCAATCTGTAGGACCCAATGGGGAAGGAGGTGACAGATGATACCCTGTAGGCTACCCTGGAACAGGCCCCACAGGAAGGTGGACATATAAGGGGACAACTCTTTCCTGCATTACGGTGGTCAGCATACCTACCTTCCCACCCACCTCCTCCCTAGGCCAGGAGGCAGACTCTTACCTGTGACGGCTGGCAGGCCGTGGAGCGCTCTGGGCCTGGGGTCCCCCAGGGCTGAGGGCCCCATCGCCCCCTGTATAGAGGCTGTAACCTCGAGGAGAGTAGCTGGCAGCCTTTGTGGCTGCAGTCAGCAGGCAGCAGAGATAGCAGCTCCAGAGGGTGCTGGGGGCCATGGCGGGGGTGCTCCTTGTGGCCCTCAGAGGCACATCCTGGCCTGGCGGGATCACACCACTGGCGCCTCTGCTGGGCCCTGGGGTATGCCGCTGATCCAGGGGATAGCACACTGGGCCAGTCCTGTCCCCGGCTTCCTGCTGGCAGCCCCCAGCCACACGCCTCCTCCTTGGCTGCTGGGCTTGACCCCTCTCCCCCTTCTCTTTCCTCCTAAGGCTCCTGTCTGTCCCTCCCTCGGTTCCTTCCGCTCTCCTCTTCTGCACTTCTGAGGGGAGTCTGTTCTCTGCGCCCCTGGCCTCCTATGCCTGGCCCCTACCCCTCTCAGATGCTGCTTCCTGAGCCTCCACCCCCTGGCCCCAGCTGGCCCATTTCTAGTCTCCCTGTCCTTTTCCCTGATGACCAGATCCTGGGGGTGACAGGGCTTTGCCCCTGTGGCTGTTCAGAGGCGCAAGAGTGACTGTGGGGCGGGCCGGCCTCCTCCCTCTCCTCTCAGTCCCCTCCCTTCCCCCCTGTCTGGCTGGCGGTCCAGCCTCCCCCTTCCTCCCCCCACCTCTCCAACCATCGTGCGCCACATCTGCTTCTAGTTAACTCCGGGAAAGAGAGAAAAAAAAAACGAAAAATAGAGAAATGTGGAGTTGCCGCCGGGCTTGGGGCCAGCCTCTCAGACAGGCCACATGGAGTCAGGGCCAAAACTAGACAGGAGGCCCAGGGCTGGTGACTGGGACAGGGAATAGGAGCCAGAGTCCCAGTTCTCTTGGGCCAGGGCAGCTTCCAGTGGGAGAATGAAGGGGAGAAAGAGGGGAGAGCAAGAGAAGCAGGGGAGAATGAATGTGCGGGGCTTAGTAGCACCTCACTCACCATCTGGTCTGGCTGCCTCCTTTAGAGATGTGAACACTGAGGCCCAGAAAGTAACTCGTCCAAGGTAACACAGCAAGTCAATAGTAGGGCTGAGATTAGATTCTAAATACCCAGGTAAGTGACTCAGGAAAAAGGAGAAGAGAAAGGGCTCCTGGGCCAGGGAGGAAAAGGAAAGTGACTCCATTGGTGCAGGCAGGAAATCCAGGGAAGACAGAAGAGGAAGACAGGAATCAGGAAATGGGGAACAGTTTTCTGTCAAGCAATGGAGAGGATATGGCAAGAAGAGAAAGAACCTCCTTCCTAAAGGGCCAAGTGATTACAAGCCTCAGGCTTGTCCTGGTAAAGGTCAAGTATAACTGGGATGGGTGGTAGTGATGGTAAATCGGGACCTATTCATCCTTGGCCTGACAAGCAAGTTCCCTCTCTTCAGCAGGCCAAGAACCCTCAGCCTGGCCTGAAAGCTGGTGGTGAGATGTCTGACCTGTAAGCCTGGCCTCCTCCACCAGCTGTGTTCTGGACCAGCCTTTACTGAGCGGGACTTTGCTGTGGGGAGAAAGAAGCTAAAGTACTAGACAGAAAAGAGACAGAATGCTGTGGGTCAGGCACACTGAGGTGCCTCTGTTGTAAAGGTGTATCTAAGACTCAGTCATTGTCAATTAAGGAACAACTCAGGTTGTTGGGGAATGGGACACAGCCCCCAGAGAGCCACCACAAGGCAGGACAGACCAACTGCCAAGAGGCCAGGACAAAGGGATGATGTGTGTTCTGGCTAAGAGAAAGGGAGAGACAGCTGGCTGCTGGGGTAGTCAGAGAAGAGCTGCTGTAAAAGAGAGAACTTGAACAGTGTTGGGCAGAGGGGGGAGGGAATGAACAGAAGGAAAGGGCAGAGATTTCAGGCTCTCGGTTTCTCCTCTGTAACATAGGGATAATAATAGTACTCTCCATCCTAGGGCTGTGAGGACTGAGGAAGTTAATACATGCAAAGCATTTTAGAATAGTGGTTGAAACATTGTAAATGTTCATTATATGTTAGCTCTTGTATGTTAGGACGAAAACAGGCAGAAGTCAAGAGAGATTGTGAGCAAATTAGGGAGAGGCTCAAGTGACTGGTAAAGAGGTCCGATTTCAAGGTTTGGAGTAGAGAAGCATATACATACACAGAAAGAAGGGACCAATGACCAAAGGACAGGGTGTCAGGGTACAAGGAATCTAGTCCCAACTTCCCCCCAACTAATATTATAACTTTGACCAAATCCCCTGCCGCCACTGGCAGTCTGTTTGTTATGTAGAGCCCCTTCCAAAATCTGCATTGCAAAGTGATATAGACAGGCTGTAGTGGAGACAGTGACCATGAAAAGCAAAGATTGTAGGCCAAGTGCTGGCTCACACCTGTTACCTGCGCTACTTGTGAGGATCATGGTTCGAAGCCAGCTTAGGCAAATACTTCATAAGACCTAATCCCTAAAATAACCAAAGCACAATGGACTGGAGGTGTGGGTCAAGTGGTAAAGTGCCTGCTTTACAACTGCAAAGCCCTGCCAAAAACAAACAAACAAACAAACAAAAAGGAAAGATGTGACTGCTTGGCAAATGGTAGTGAGGGACCATATGAAAGGAGACACCAGAGAAGACTCCAGAGTTTGAGCTATGATAGGGAGGTTGGAAAGAAGAGCTGGGCTTTTGTTGTTTGTTTCGGTGGTACTGGTACTGGTACCTGCTTGTTAGGCAGGCATTCTACCTCTTGAGCTACATCCCCAGCCCCAAGAAGCAGGTTTAGAGGAAAGAGAAATGACCTAGTTCAGACATACTGAATTAAAATGAGAGTAACACACATTCTAGTGGAAATAAATATCCAGGAGATAGTTAGATATGTAAACCTGGTTTCTGGGAACCATCTGAAGGGGTGGGGGGTAATTGGAAGCCATGAAAATAGATACCACCACATCTTTAATGTGGCTCTAGGTAACCTGCCTCTGCTTCTGATGTCCTCTGGCCTAAAATATGACCTTGATGCCTGGAAGAAATGTTTGTACAAAGTCAGAGTGGTGAAAATAAATACTGGAATCAAAAGAAGTGAAAGTTCATGGCTGCCCTTAGAGGTCTGGGGACTAGCACACAGGGAGACTTAAAGGAAATGTTCACAGGCGATCTTAATTTCAACAATCTGTCAGTGGAAAGCTGTAGCTTTGTCCCTGGTGTCTGCGTCAGTTCCAGGCCCTGGCGATGGCACTGGCAGAAAGCCAGCCCACTTCCCCTCTGGATTGCTCTGGCTGCTGCCTGGTTTTCTCTCTGTATTCTTCTTACTCCCCTTTTTCAGGAGGCCTCTGGCAAACTTAAAAAAATCTCAGCCACTTGTCACTGCCCAGTTGCCACCCATTCCCTCTCCTGTTGTACAGTTTAAGTGTGTCAAGTAAAAAATGTTGGCTTTGAAATAACTGCAATGGGTAGGTTGTGTTTCATTTGGCCTTGTAATCAGGAGCCAAGACCTAAGAGCTACCATGAGTGTTTGTGAGATCTCAAGTACATCAGTGGCTCTGGGGTCACTGGGGAGGACAATTCACCTCGCTGCCCTGAGGGTAGGCAAACAGCTTGCAATTGAAACTTCAGGTTGGAAAGTGGTGGTGGCAATGGTGGCAGTAGCATCGTGGTGGTGGCATTGGTAGGCAGCCACAGGTTTTCAAAGC
Source organism: Castor canadensis (assembly GCF_047511655.1). NCBI lineage: Eukaryota > Metazoa > Chordata > Mammalia > Rodentia > Castoridae > Castor > Castor canadensis. The sequence continues at coordinate 22,912,976 of NC_133397.1, read as the reverse complement.
AACTGGCAAGAATTGTTGACACCAAAAAAGGATAAGCTCCTGAAGCACTAGGACTGGGTCTATTTTATAACCTCTCCAAGATGAGGGATTTCCAAGGATCTTGTGCCAGTGGGAAATCCTGGCCATACTAGGTAAGTAACTCAGTCATTCAATCATTACTGACTGAGCAATGAGCCCATGATCCCAGGGCTGGCAAACTATAGGGAATCAGCATTTAACAGCCCTTACCAGAGGACTGAATATTAGGAGAAAAGGGGAATCAAGTGAATTCGGCCTGTGTTATGTCAACCCAGATGGGAATTCAAACTTGTTGGGAGTCTTGAGCCAAAGTCCACTGCTCCCCAAACGCACACACATTTTTTCCTTCCAAACAGTCCTCCAGATATAATACTTTCGAAGTACACTTCCCTGGACCCAGGGCCCAGTTTCCCTTTTCCCAGGTCTCGTCACTTTCTAACTCTGGAGTCTAAACCTGGCCTTATGTTCTCTTCTTGAATATATCACACTAATCAGAAATTAATCTCCATAAGTGCACTGCATCTCTCTTCCCAAATCCCTTCACGATGATGTTTCACCTGTCATACTTCCCACATACTTTTCCATCCAGGGTTTTCTCAAGCTGTCCTTAGCTGAGTCTAGTTCAGCCTCAGATACCACTTTTTTTTTTTTTAATCTTAGTTCTTCCAGGCACTAGGCCAAATGACCCATTCAAGGCTGATAAAGACTTGCTAACCTAGGCACAGGAAGTTCGTGGAGGTGAAGGACATTTCTGGGTGCTTCTAAAATAAATCCTTTCCTTCTTGTCCCTGACTCTAGGACAATCTACTGCAGTCCACAGTCCTGCACAGAATGTAGAATGGAGATAAGAGGAATAGGAATTTCTTTTCCCAGTGGCAGAATCTCGGTGAAATTACTTTCTTGGCCGTGGTTTCTTTATAAAATGATCTTGAAGGTGCCCTTCAGCTGTGATAGTCTAAGATACTGTGCACCTGGGTCAGCTGGTCTTATGGACAGCCTTGGAAATCTGAAGCACTTTCCCAAAGCCTTCTCTCATGTCACCTGCAGTCTACAAAGTTTACCTTCTGTAAACTAGAGATACAGCTTGTTTTAAAACGGTAGGTCTATCTAGCTTTGATTCAATAGTAGACCTAAATATCTAGTTGTACTTGGGTCTGCTTCAATTTCCACGAGACATGAAGCATAATGATGTGTAATCCTTCTAGGACTTAGATTTGTACTTCTACCAGAGCAGAGCTGGGGACACACCAGCTCATTGAGGAATGCATGGGGAAAGCATGTTTGGGGTTTCACCAATATTATGTGGAAGGGATGTGGGCTTGGAATTCTAAACATAAAACTTCTGAGAAATGGTGGGGGGTGGGGAGAGAGGTGGAGAGAGGCCAGGGGAACTCCATATGACCCCAAGTAGGGATTGAGTTTAGGAGTTACTGGCCTGGAGTCGCTGGTATACTGCGCACATACTGCTGAAGGTCTCAGACCAGGGAAGCCCACTTTTTTGGGGGGATAGTTTAACCCCAGCTCATTGTATACACAGGAGGCAATCTGGTCCCCTCTCCCAGCTGTTCCAGCCCCATTGCAGCTCCTGTAGAGTTTTCTTTGGCTCAGAGAAGCAGAGGCCTCTCCTGAGCCCACGCCCCCCTCTACCGCAAAGCAACTGGCTTCCATTACCCTTGACAGCTCCAGAGCAACAGCCCAGCCCCCGGCCTCCGTCTGGCTCCGTGCCGTTCCCTTTTATGGTGAAGCTGAGAGAAGGCAAGGAGTGGGGAGAAGGTTCGAGTTGGGTAGAGCTACGGGGTGCGGCTCCCCTCACCAGAGATCCTCAGACGTCTACCGGACGTCCCGCAGCCACCTCTCCTCTTTCTCCTCCCCGAACCCACGACCCCTCTTCTCGCTTATCCCAGCCCTTCTTCGCCTACTCCCTCCCTCACATCCGGGGGGTGATTTCCCACTTGGCCGAGGTCCCACGGCTTGGGTTTGATTCTGGGAGGGTCCGCCCTATTTCCGACGCCCACCTCCAGGAGTGGGGTGGAGGCAGGGAGCCAACGTAAGAAAGCCTCTGGTCAGAACACAGGCAGGACCCGTCTTCTTGATGGGATGTGGATCAGAAAGACCGATGCCGGTGAAAGCAACACCGGTTTCCCCAGCCTAGTCCTGATTCTGCACCATCTCACCCAATCCCAGCCGGCCGAGCCAGGGAGAGAACCGTAAGGGCAGGACCCAAAGGAAGCACCTGGCTGGGCCGGGCCGGGAAGCGAAGGATGGGCAGCAGGGCGGGGTGTCGGGGCAGGAAGGAGGCCGAGTCTCCCGTCCAGCCTGGCTGCCGCATTCTCGCCCTAGCTCACTCCTCGGCTCCGGGGAAGCAGCCACCACAGCTTCGCTAGCTGTGTCCCAGGTCTCGCCAGCTGCCGCCAGCTGTGCGGTTCTGACCCCAGGCTCGCTTCCCAGGCCCCGCCCCTCCCCCGGTGGGCGCAGGGCCCCGCCCCTTGTGCGCACCGCGGGAGTAGGCGAGACGGCCGGGCTAGAGAGGCCGTTCCGAGGGCGCCGGTCGTCCGGAAGTACCTTATTGGTCTCAGCGAGCGCTACGAAGTTCCGGTCCAGGTCTTCTTTCCCTAGCTGGTGCGCAGGCAGCGTCGGAGCTGAGCTGGTCAGGTGAGGAACACGCAGGCTGTCTCACGGGCTAGCTCCGCGGTGTCTGAACCGTGGGGGTGAGGACTGGTCCTGGCGAGGGCGAGGACTGGTCCTGGCGAGGGCGAGGAGTGCGGCGGCCCGAGGCTTAGTCCCTCCCCTTCTCCGCAGGATGATCACGGACGTGCAGCTCGCCATCTTCGCCAACATGTTGGGCGTGTCGCTCTTCTTGCTTGTCGTTCTCTATCACTATGTGGCAGTCAACAATCCCAAGAAGCAGGAATGAAAGTGGCGCCTTCTCCGCCCCAGGTAACGGCCCGGGGCTGTAGCGTTGCTCCCGGAAAGCTGAGTGGCGAGGCCACGCCAGGGCCTGCAGGGTTCGAAACTTCAAATCAGAAAGTGTCGGGCCAAGCATGCTACGGTCCAGAACTGGGCCCCTTTGTCCTCAGAGTAGAGAGTGCCTTGTAGTGCTCTGCCCCTTTCCCTAAACTGCTCCCTGCTAGAATGGGGGCGGGTTCCCTAAAACTCCGCAGTCCCTATCTTGAGGTCCCTGTAGGTAGAGCCCCAGTTTGGGGTATGGTTCCAAGGAGGCACTGACTCCAGTGGGAACAATGTACTGAGGGCCCCATCCCAGTGTGAGTTGTCCTCACTTAAATAGCCCCACAGTCCCCAGGTTTCTGAGGCTTTGCTTAGGCTTTTTTTTTTTTTTTGTAAGCGGGTGAGAGATGTAGACCTCTGTCTCCATGTTCTGAGGCCAAGGACGTTGGTTTAGGGTTTGGCTACAGTAGACGCTATCCAGAGAGAGAAGGAGGGGGGCGGGGCGGTCTTTGGGAACGACTTTAAATGTGGGTCAAAAATATAAAGGGGAACAGTCTGGATGGGAGTCATTTCCTGAAGCATTCCCCAAAGGAAAGCTGCATTTTCCTTACCTCAGGTCTTTCCCCCTCTTTTCTAGGGTTCCAGGACATAGTCTGAGGCAAGATGGAGGGTGTGAGGGGCCTTCACACTTCACTTCATCCCTTCTACCCATCACAACATACAAAGCAACTACACCTGGATTTTTCCAAACAACTTTTATTTCCTCAAAGTCTTCCTTAACCCTATGGAACAAGAAGCTGCCACTGAATAGGGCCCAGTATAGGGGCTGCTTTCTTTTCTACTCCCTCCCCCCAATACAAAAATATAAATTTTTTTTTGTGGTCCCCAAATCTTGTGCTGTGGAGGGAGGGAAAGGGCGGCAGGTCCCTGTTTTGTCCTGTCTCAAGGTGATGTTCTGCAAGGCCTCAGACAGTGTGGCTGCCATTCCAAGGAGTTATGGTTGTCCTATGGAATCAGCAGCCAAGGGAGGGAACTTGCATATTTCTGTGTTCCCACAACTTAGGGCTATATGCTGGGCATGAAAGTAAAGGAATTATTAGACCCGGGGAGAAATAGTGAGTGGGGGAGATTTAGGGGCAAAACAAACCTCAGGTTGGCTCAAAGGCCCCCCGCTGTAACAAATCCGGGATGGGGAGTCAGATAGAGTACAGGAGATAGGAGAAAAGGCAGGGGCAGAGCGGGGCCGTGGGGGGCCAGCCTGAGGCAGCCTGCAACAGAGAAGAGAGAGGAATCAGGGTTGTGCAACCAGCCCCTTTTCTGATGTTAGCCAGGGGCTAACAGGTGAAAGGGGAGAGAGTTGAAGATGGGGAGAGATAGGCAGAAGTCTGATGCTAGAACCAGCTAGCTAGCTCCTAGGCCTTAGGCCCTAACTAGTAGTACTTTTCTTGTCTTTTGGAGTGAAGACTCAGGCCATGGTATAATAAAAATCAGGGACTATATTCTTAATGAAGTACATTTAGTCTTTGTGGTCAAAAGGAATATAGGGAAGGGAGAAAAATTATTCTGAGTGGCAGAAACTGGGATGAGAGGATAGAAGAAACAAGGGGTGGGGTGAGGGACTGGACTCCAGTGCTCACCCTGGTGTAGCAGAGTGGGGTCCCAGCTCCGACTCATTGCTCTCTCTGGTCCGGGGAATAAGGGATGTGGGGCTTGAAGAGCCTCTCATCCCTCTGCCAGTCGGCGGTGAGCCCTGGCCCAACCTGGGCCTAGCCTGTGTGGACAGGGGGAGGCTAAGAGGCTGGGTTGTTCATGAGCTTTTCTGTTTCTAGAGTTTCCATGCATAACAGTCTAGTATAGAAGTCAACAGAAGTACTAGGACCTTGAATTCCTGGGCACTGTTCCTAGCTGGGAGGAGAGGCAGGATTTCAGCCAAAGAACTCCAAAATTCACTCCATGACTATTCATTCCAAGTCTTATGTAGCTAGGGGTGGCAAAATGATCCAGCATTTAGCCTGCATGGGTATACCATGGCCAAAATCTGGCTGAATAGAGAAGCACTTTGTAGAAAGATGATGGGGGACTGGTAGACCTCCCTCAGAGTCTTCTAGGACTCAGCACCTACCAGAGCAGCTTAAGCTTCCAGAGAGCTTCTGCTTATATCTGCCTTTAGCTAAACTAGCATTGGGATCTAGAGGTGGTGGCAGGGCTGTTCTAGGAGCAGTGACCAGATATGTTACCTGGGGAATCCGGGACCCCTCCTGGCGGAAACTCTCCTCGGGCAGGTCTGGGCAGAAAGAGAGGAGAAGCTAAGGGCAGGGGCAGAGAAAGCCACAGCTGTAGGCTGAGATTAGGGTGTACTTAGCAGAAACAGTGGGATTGGAAGCAAGCAAGATACCTGGCTGATGGGAATTGTGGTGGGGCAGGTAAGTACCCAGGAACCAGAGCAGCTTTCTGATACGGTTGGAGGTAGAAGCTGTAAAGCAGGGCTGAGCATTTACCCTCCCATTGCCAAGGTGAACAATTCTGGGTTCTGCCAGAATTGTTATGCTAGGGACTGGCGTAGACTCCAAAAATGATACCTGCAACCGAGTCCTGATGCAGGGGATCCGAGCGCTAGTTCCTAGCAGGCCTTTCCCAATCACCATGACAGTCTCCGGCTTGTCCCCAGAAGACAAAAGTGAGCAACCGCTTCCTAGAGAACAGAGGAAACTGATCATGAAGGTATGGGTGACAGAGAAACTTAGATCAGAGTTTCTTGACCTTGGCACTATTTTTATTTTATTAAAAAAAATTATTTTGGCATTGCTGGGAATTGAACTCAGGGCTTCATGCATGCTAAGCCAGTGCTGAATTTGGCACTACTGATATTTTGGGCTGGATAATCCTTTGTTACAGGAGTAGTCTTGCACATGGTAGATGTTTAGTAGCTTCCTTAGCCTCTAACTACTATATGCTGTTTCCTTCCCATTGTAATAACCAAAAACATCTCCATGTGTTGCCATGTTTACCTGGGGGCAAAATCTGCTCTTAGTGAGGCTACACGTCTAATGGGTGGAGCGGCAATCTTTGGCTAGAATGGGAACCCACTCAAGCTTAACTAAATCTGTAAATTAGTACTCATCCTATGTTTAGACACTTAAGAATCAAGTCTACTCTGGTCTGAGAACTGACCATTGGGAGTTGACAGGTTGAGAGCAGTGGGCTCTGAGTAATGTAGGAGGATGTCGGGCTGGAGTCTTAGAAATCAGTCCGATCTAGTCTTTTACACAGTTGGGTCTAACTTAAAAGGAGCGTAGACAGCTTAAGTTTTATGTGAATGATAGGATGACATGTGCGGTGATGACAGTTGAAAGGCCTATGCTTTTTTTCTCATTCTCCAGTTTTGTCTACTGTTGCTCAGCTCCTGGAGTCAGGTAACTTGGTAAGTAGTACTTTGCAGGTGGAAAGAGTAAGTCCTCAGGTTCCTCTACTGTAAAAGCGAGGATTAAATTAGATAAGGTGCATGGAACAATGCCTGGCACACAGTAAAAGTGTAATAAAATGTCATTTTATTTTACAAGTTTATTTCATTAATTCCAGCCTCCTGAACAAAGTCACAGGTGTTAGGTATTTAGGGTGCCAGGAGGATAACTGATGCTTCTGGTCTGAGTGGCCTGCATTACATCAGGTCAAGAAGGAAGTCCAGATTAGGTGGCAGTGTGGCTGAAAGGATTTCTTCAAGCCTAGCTGGGAGCCTGGTCTAAGCCCTGGGTGGTAGGGAAGGGAGGAAGTTGGCCAACTGGATTTCAGGGATAGAGGATACAGACCTGATATGCTGAGTGAGTTGGGCAATAAGCAGGAGCTCAGGTTGCGTGAGGAGGCTGTGCCAGAACTAGCAGGAGTTGGAGGGGAGATCAGGCTGCTTGCAGGAGGGCGATGGTTCAGTGGCTGCTGCTGCTGCCGCCGCCTCCTGTCCTGGCTCCGGGGCTCTGAGTGGAAGAGACACAAGTAAAAGTTCAAATAAGTAAGGTACTATGAGAAAGCTTTCACTGGCCTGCTGGCTCCCTTTGGTCAGAAGATGCACGTTTTCAAGGTTATCACTAGACTAGCACCTCATTTTTTTATATTTTGTTTTTTTCCCTTGAGACTGGGTCCCATTACATAGCCCAGGCTGGCTTCAAACTAAATCCTTCTGCTTTCACCTCTGGAGTTGTGGGATTACAGGCCTGTACCACCACACCAGACTCTTTTGAAGCAACTATAAGATGGATGGAAAGACTTCTAATGCTTCAGTTACCCATTTCTCAATCAGTTCTTATCTTACCAGTTAACTCTTTTCCAGAATGTCATGAACTTGGCTTCTGAAACACAGCTTTCCTAAATTTTCTTCTTACCTCTAATTGCTCTTCCAACTGCAGTTCTTACCCCTTGTGAGCCAGTGTTCCCCAATCATTCTGGACTTGGTCCTATCTTCAACTCCCAAATCACTCTCTATTCCTTTTCTCCTGAAGTCTAGTTCTAACTGTCCTATTAGACATTTCTATCTGGAAGGTCCCCATTACTAAACAAAAAGTCATTCTCTCCCCACCTTCCTCTTCCACTCCTTCTTCCTATTAGAAACCTTGTATCATTTTTCTGCTTCCTTGCATATATTAGTGTTTAGCCAAGTCCTGATAGTTCTACCTTTTGCATTTACCTGAAATCCTTTCTTCTTCCTTGCCATCACCAGTGTCCAAATACAGGTCTTTAACTTTCATTCAGACATTTGAAAAACTGCCCCTACTGGTCTGCCTTGACTTGACTCTCTTGCTTTTTACCATCCGTTCTTTACATAGGTGCCACAAATTACTATTCTAAAATAGGACCCAGTTGAAATTCGCTGTGGGTTAGGCAAAAGAGATAATGAGATATCTTTTAAATGATAAAGTCTAAATGTTTCAACATGGCACATTCATAGCCTTGCCTGTTGTGTTTTAGTCCACATATCCTTAGTAGGATGTTAACTTGATTCCTCATAAACCTCTGCTTTAGCCCCTATGGCTACTAGCTGTATAGTTCTTCTGGAATTTGTTTCTCTTTCTAGTGAAACCTTGAACGTCTTCTGCATCCTATTTCAGCCTCTGTTAAGCAACTTGACAATTATAGGCAGAATTAAATTAATTGCCCTCTCATTACCTTTATTGTCCTTTGTTCAAATGGCTTGTCATTGTTTATGGATCAGTCATCTCTTGGAATTTAATAGCATACAGTTATATTCTTCAGGCAGCCATCTTTGGTCCATCCCTGTGGCTGGAGCCTTACAACTACAAATTCTGAAGGATGGGGTCCCAGTGGGACAGATGGTGAATGGATGGGTTAAGAAGGCTTGCTGGTTCAGCAGGTTCTTCCTTGTCACAGAGGGAGAGCAGGTGCCAGATACTCTCAAACTGTCACAGAACCAAATTCAGCAGAAGGACCAGCCTGCCAGTTGACCCCCTAATACAAAGCAACACATGTTGGATGTGAAAAGCCTCAAACTTAGGAAGCAGTGATAATAACTTCATCTTTTGCAGATACAGTGGACAGTAGCAGGTAGTTATCTAGACTATTTCTGAGTTCAAACTCCAGTACCACCAAAAAAAAATATATATATAGATATACATATATATCTATATATATATTTCTGAAAGCCAAGAACACCTCTAATCTCTGCACTTGGGAGGCCGAGGCAGGAGGAAGTTTGAGGTCAGCCTGAGCTACACACCAAGACTGTGTCTTAAAAAAGAACAAAAAATATTTCTGAAAGGTCTCCAAATTAAATATATATATATGTATATGCGTGTGTGTGTGTGTGTATATATATATATATACACACACACACACACACACACACACATATATGTTAGAAAGACCTCAGGATTGAAGCCATTCTAGCTATATGGAATTGCACTGGGGTGTTGCCACCAATAAGTTTATAGACTCTAAAACAATCAGACTTTAGGGGAACAATGAGAGTTGGCACCAAGATGCCAACAGCCAACAGAAATCAGATAGACTTGTGACCGTAGTCAAATAATCTGAAACATCAGCCACCATCAATGACGTAGTAACTAAAATGGACATCAGGACAATACAGTAGGCAGAAACAGTAAGCTTGACAGGAGAAATATGAGTTCATAAATGATATACACAACCATGCTGAAACCATGTTAAGGGTGAACCCTCACCACACCCCAAGAAAGGGGAAGAGAAAAAGAACAAGTAAGTAAAAGCCTTTGGAACACTTGTAGGTTCTAATAATGATGTGTCACTCCAGAAGATAGGAAGCAAAACAGGCAAAAGATGTTGAACAAAGGTCAATGCAAAATGGAGAAGGTATGGGAAAGATACTATAACCTAGGAGTCCTTCCCCCAATTAGTGTTTTAGGATAGAGGACAAGTTCTGATTTAGGAGAGAAGCTTAGTTTAGAAAGAATAAGGCATTCTAAGATCACATTTCAATCAATTATCACTAAAAGACCACCTTACAACCTGCTTATAATTTGGCAGTGAGAGCATATAATTACTTTCATGTTTTGATTTCTGGCCCCTGGTGTAATCCAGGTCAATTTAGTCCTTGTTGAGGTAAGAAGTAAAAGGGTCAGCCCCAGTTCTGTATTTCTCAGTTTTGAGCTGTAGAAACAGCAGCATAAGTCTGAATTCAAGAGTGACAGAAACTCTGCTCCCAGAGGTTATGAGATGATATTCTATGGTATTCAGCTATAGGTGCTACTAGGAGAGTGGCAGGATGATCCCGGGGCCATGGTCTAAAGAGGTTAAGCAAGAATGATCTCAACTTGCACTAGTTAGGATTAATGTTCTAAGGCCTCACGGTTTAGATGAGCTTAATTTTTACCTTGTACTTACATTTGACATCATCCTCCCAGATATCTTTGGAACTGTCCCTACACATGTGGTCACAGATATGTATGGTCTGCTGGCCTGGTTTATGCCCTGTGAGAGGAAGAAAGCATTTGGCTCCCAACTAAAGTTTTCATTCATTCAACAAGTATTTTCTGACCACTTAGTAAGTACCAGGTGCTAAGCAGATGAGACATTTCCTGATACAAGTTTGCAGTGGAAAAAGTAAAAGAGATACTTCTGCTAAGTCCTGCTGACTACTCCAGAGGAATCTCTACTTATTGCTGGATGTTAGCTGCTCTACCAAAATTTGCCTGTCAGCTGAGCTAAGGCACTGCAGAGACCAGGAGAGAGCTCTAGTAACCTCAGGTTCAAGTGACAGAACTGGGAGAGATGAAAGGTGGTGGTAATCGGGTGACAGCTGAAGCCTCCTTCTTTATTTTTTGGCACTATTGGGGTTTGAACTCAAGGCTTTACCCTTATAGGGAAGCAGTCTAACATTTGAGCCATGCCTTTAGCTCTAGGCTTCTGCTTTTAAATCTAAGTACCTTCTTTCATGTCACTATTCAGCTGGATAAGCTGGGGGACCAGGAATAAGTTCCAGTTACTAAGAGACTATTGCTAAAACCTAGAGCCAGGATTACAATGAAGCAGGTGAGGCACCTCAGATATAAAACTGAAGGAGGCACCTGCACAATCCTGACTGCAAGTGCCTTAAACTGTCCTAGGTGCCTCACTTGTCTCCCCATAGTCTTTGCCCTGCTTTAATCCATACATAATGGATAGAAGAAACTGCTTTACTTTTCCTCCCTCACCCTGGCAGGTCCTCCTTTAGTTTTGTTTGCATCTGCTTTTGTACAGTATCCTGTAGGCCTTTGATTTCTCTCATTCCATCATTGTACTAACTATTCTCCAATGACCACTTCTTCCCCAACAGCCACAGAATCTACAGATAGCACTGTCTCTGTGCCAGAGACTGTGGACAGGAACTGCACTATGTCTGGGAGGGTGATGCTTTGAGCATGTTTTGCAGCTGGTGAGAACTGGATAGAGGATGTCAGGGGTACTGGGAATCAAGGTTTATTCAGAACTTTATAGCCTCCTGTCCAATTAGCATTCCTATTTGTCTCAAGTTGCCTTTCTGCAGTGTAATCTAGCCTTTGGACAGAGCCTAGCAGACTAGTTCCCTGAACCTGTGTCTTAAGCTGAGCTGCCTCAATCTTTTCTGAAATTTCCTGGATTTCCAAATCTCATTTTTGTTCTAGCCAGTAAAGAATAGTCAATAAAATGTAATAGTTAAATGTGATATAATTTTATACATTCGTGGAAAATTTCTTACAATTCACAAGTCAAAAAAAATTTTGTGAAATCACAATCCCAGTTTGAGGGTTGGAAAGTATGGCTAGTTTGCAGTTAAGATTTCTAAGAGATGGGGATCATGTTCTTTCTGGCTTGGAAAACAAATGTAGCTAGATGTGGCAGAGGCCAAAAATCCAGAGGTACAGAACCAGGAAATAAATACCACAAGCAACAGAATAGAACAGGTTACAATAGACAAATAAGTTTTCACAGGGTTGGTTGACGATGCCAAGTCCAAATACTAGCCTGTATCATGGTTCCTATCCCAAACCAGGGTCAGTCTTCCATTCTGGAGTCTTAAAAGCTGAAGCAGCACAAACTAGCACCAGCAGATTCCCAGTGGAACACAGGAGTCAAAATTCCCGGAATCTCACTTTTCAACTTCTTATAGTATCCATGTTCAGTATTAATGCTCGTCTTGATCCCTTGACCTTACAGAGTTTCTTAGTTCTCACATATACTATGCAAGTCCCTGTGACGTCACTGTTCTTCAGCCAGCCCTTTTTCTGCTTTTGAGTTCATTCACCTGAGTGAAATATCCCTTCTCACTTGGTTTCACCTGACACCTGTGTGCGATGACTCCTAGACCTCTAAGCCATCCACTTAACTTTTCCTATAGTTCTGCCTGGATGGCATCTTTATATAGATAGCTTGAGGCACCTAACCATGTCAAAATAGTTAATTTTACACTTTCTTTCAACTGTGTCTTAATGTAGAGGGTTGGTGGAGTGGCTCAAGTGGCAAAGCACCTGCCTAACAATGTCTTAATGTCACCATGATTTTTTCCTTTAGCTTTTGCCTTGAAGTCCTTTTAGTTCCTCTCTCTTCTGCCATCATTGAATCTCACTTCAGTTTTTAACACTTGGGTTTATCTTTCCTTTGCAGACCCTGATACAGGGTCTAGTCAGCTTATGTGTAAATTACTGCAAGGCTCCCATCTCTTTCCTGTCCAGTACAGTACACAGTCTTATTTTTGTTCCCATTATTCTCAGAAGCACCCACTTGTTACCCTATGTCTCAGTTAACTCATAATCCTTGTTTTCAGGACACTTCAACTTCTTATCTATCTCTCTTCATCCAATTTCCCAGATGAAGGGCATGGCCTTTTGTATACCAGCTAGGTCTACATGATTTTGTCTTCTACCCAGGAGCCCTCTGTCCCTAATCCTGAATGCTATTTCTCATTAAAAATATATAAAATAATATAAAAAAATATACTACTCATTCTTCAAAACTGTTTCTTAAACTGCACATTCTTTGGTTAACTACTCTCATGTTGATCTAACACAGTAGCTCCCCAAGTGCCTTGGATATTTATATAATGTACATGTACTTTTATGTCGTATTTAGTGGCCTGTTTCCTTTGTTAAGTTTCAAATCAGTCAGCCAGGAATTACTTGCTGACACTGCATATTTTCCATTAGTTATCTGGAGCAGTAATGGAGAAATAGAGTACATGTCCCTCACCTCAGGGAGCTCAAAACAAAATTCTTCAGAGGGGGACCTACAGGATGTCAATAAAATACTGATTGGAAACTGCCTAGAATCCTCCAGTGATGACCTAGAAAAGGCTTTTTACTATTTCCCTTTGTGGTCAGAATGAGAATTTATGATGCTGATGAAGGAATTCCCAGAATTGAGTTACTAGCTATAAGAGACTGACCAAAATACAAAGGAAAAGAAACAAGAAGAAAAATGTACAGACAGATTTAGCATGGGAAACTAGGTATACTGGAACATTTAAAGGTAGACTAACTGCTACTTAATGTCTGTGCAATCTTGGACAAGCCACTCTTTACTGTTTCTTTTTTTTTTTTTTTTTTTTTGAGACATGGTCTTGCTATGTAGTTCAGGCTGGCCTTGAACTTGTGATCTTCCTGCCTCAGCCTCCCAAATGCTGGGATTATACACAAATACATCATGCCCAGCTGGACAAGCCACTCTTAAACAGCTAAGTTTTCTCATCAGGTAAATGGGAGCATCATCCATCCTACAGATCCTGGTGAGGATTAAATTAAATGAAATTATTATATATGTGATACTGTCTTGTTCACTATTAAATATGGCATTACTGTTACTACTTTAATTACTGTTCTTCAAACACAGTGCACAAAGGTATCTTTTCCCAATGAAAACAGCATGTTAAAGAATGGGATTTGGATTATAAACAAAGTGGACCAAACTGAGTATCAGGGATAGAACATCTTAATTGGTTAAAGCTGGTAAGAACCATTGCCCTCTCTGTGGCTTCTGTAATTAATACAGTCAGATTTATAGCCCCTGACCCAATGTATGTCAGGTCTGTTCCAAAAGTTGGGTTGAGTTCAACCCTGGTACTACAAAAAAAAAAAAAAAAAATCCAAAAGGTAGGTTGCAAGCTGAGTAGCAGGGAAATGTTCACAACAATGGGTGCAGCTGGATGACCAGCAAAGCTCTTGGCTCCAGCTTACAAGCCTCCACACTCTGGCAAGATTTCTTGCAGCCTAGGAGGCATGAACACTGATTTGTGGTGTAGTGTACTTCCAGAAGGTGCACTACAACAGTCTCCCCTCCACAGTCTGACAACATATTTCTAGTAACCTCTTCTTTTCCCTAAAGGCCCATCTGTCTATGTCTGGCTTTGACTCAGAATTTCATTAGGCAAAACTGATGCACAGTTGAGCAACTCTGCCCATTTCTGGAAAGGGATGGAGTGTTGGTTTGTGAGCCTAGAATAGAAGCTGCTGCAGTTGTTCCATTTTTCTTTGGAAGAATTGGAATCCTGATACCACTTTCTGCTACCAGGAACAATTTCAACTCATGGAGACTAGATAGGATTCCTCATCATCCTGCAATTTGGATTCCAAGTACATTTCCTTATACTGCCCCCAAGAAGACACAATGGCATTGTAGTTGAGGTTGAGGCTCCATGTCTGAGTTTAGCACTGCTTTAGCTAGTATTTTGTCCTTGGAAACTTCCCCCACTCCTAGCATGAGCTGAAGCCCAGATCCCCAGGACTTTCACCTATGGCCACACACACTGTTACTCTAGAGTCATGCCGCAGGGAACACCAAGGTCGCGGGGGAGGCTACAGATTCTGCTACAGACTAATTTTATTGATTCACTCCTTAGTTCTCGGCCAAGTGTATGTTTTCAAGCTCTTACTTTCCCCAGCAATGTCCCAAACAACCGAACACCTGCTGCAGGGGCTCCCAGACTGGCTTACCTCTGACAGGGCCCAGCACCCGGTGGCTGAGCTTTTGGGTGCTAGAGCCCAGACCTGGCAGCCCTGCAGGCCGACTGCCATGGAAAGGAAAGCTGGGAGAGTTCTTCATCTGTGGAGAATTTTGTTGGCTGCTGTTGCTACCGCCAGCACTTGTACCAGTGCTAAAACTTCGAGCCCGGCTCAAGGCATTTTCAGAGCAGGAAACAGGTAGTCCACTACAAAGAAGTAGATTCCAGTTAGCCTTGGGCCAAGGGAGTAGTGTCCCAAGGCTTTCCCCAGGTTCTGATGCTTGCTCAGCAAAGCTTCACCTTTAGGGTAAAAATGCGTAAGAACCCATTTCCAAGAAGGAATGAACTCATGTCCATGGATGCGGTATCTGACCCAGGGCATACTAGCTCATCTCAGAAGGGCTGTACCAAAGAATTTTCCCTTTATTTCCTTGGTGCTAGCCCTTGAACTCCCTTAAATCAGTCAATCACAACCTTTGGAAACTGAGACCTGCCCTACCCTTACCACAAAAATAATCAATTTTGTACACAGCTCTGGAGCAAGGAGTCCCCTGGCCTGATTTTCAGGTCCCTTAGAAATATGTAGCTCCAAGCAAAAGGGAGAGGATTCCATTCTCAAAAAATGAACTGATCTTACTAATGTTACTTTACCCAGAGAATATTCACCAGGTGGCAGTTTTAGGCGAAGCGAAGGAACACAAATCCCTCAGAATTCCTACCTCTAGAGCTTGCCCACTTTCCTACCCTCTCCTTTCTATACTGCTGGTCTTACTTGTTACTCTTGGGAGGAGTTCGAGAACCTCTCTTCTTGTTGACACCCACATTGACAGTGCTGCTCAGGCTTCGGCTATTGCGCACATGCTTTAGCATCCAGGCCCGCAGGTTAGTGAGGCTGCTGTGCTCTGACAGCACAATTCGGGGCCACGGATTACATTCTGCCATGTCCAGAGCTGCGATGGCCATAGCTCGTCCCACCTGTGGGGAGTCCAGTTTGATTCAGCATCTTGGTCCTCTCATCAAAGCTGCTATATTGGGGTGTGGTACACAGCCCAGTAGAAGGGAAGAAGGTGCCAGACCCAAAATTTGTTCAGTGGGTACCCTAACTTCTGTGCCCAGGCTGTTTATATCAAGTAGACTTATAGCTGTTCCCTACCTCACTGTCCATTTTGGGGCCTTCATCCATTATGAGGAGCAGGTATGCTTTCTAGCTGGCACCAAGAAGTTCTCCCAACAAAAGTTTAGATCTCTAACCTGCAGCTCTTTCTACCCCTCTGAAGTGTCCTGTGATACATGGAATCATCAAGACCATAGTAGGGAGGGTGCTTTTAAAGCCCAGGAGTAAATAAACCCAATGGAATGAGGAAGACCAGCTCAGACCAGCTGACTCTCTGACTCAGAGATGCTAGGGGATTCTCTGTGGTGTGGGTCAGAAATTATGCCTGTTGATTCTCAGTACCATTTTAACCAGAGCCATGCTCCTGTTAACCCAGGGAAATAAGCCCATCTCTGCAAAGGACCTTAGAGTTTGGCAGCCAGAGTGAAGGTCTTTCCAGACCTTGAGGTTCCCCCTTTCCCACTTTATCCCACAGCTTCATACCTGCTCAAATAGTTCCACAGTGTATCTGGAGGGGAAAGCCGGTGGGGGAGGGGGGCTGGCACGCCCATTGTCATGGCAGGCAGCAGGGATGCTGTTTACTGAGCGTCCAGTGTTGTAGTTGCATTCAAGTGTGTAGCTATGATACAGAGATCTTTATCAGTGTCCTGCCTGAACAGGTATCAGGACAGAACCATGGGGGACAGCTTGAATAGTCTAAAAAAGTAGTCACTTGGAAAAAAGTGAAGACAAAGAATATGGTAATAATCTCCAGCAACTAGCAACTGACCTTGGCACTACACTGTGTACCCAGGAAGTCCCAGAAAAGTAAAATCCCAGATTAAAGATAATCCTGCTAATTGTAAGGCTGTCTTTTCAGAAGATATGGGTGGTCCCAGCCCTTCAAACACCTTGGATTGGGTATTGTTTTCTTTAGGGAAGCTATTTCCTCAAGTCTATCCCAGTTTCCACCCAACCTGTGGATTATCCCTGAGGCTTTGTAGATTGCAACACGGCCGCTTCCCTCTTTGGACTGGCCATCTCTACGGTCTCGGGCATACATGTTCTTCTCTGAAAAATTGCAGCCCTGGAAGTCAAAGTGGGCTGAATTCAAGGAGATGAGCTTTGGATATAGCATGTTTTCCACCTGTTTGGGGGAGGAAAAAGCAACTCAGAAGGAGAGACAGACGAGAGATAGCAGCCATGTGACTTAAGACACAGCACATATCATCACAACTATCAGCAGTAATTGACATTTTTTGAATTCTCACAATTTGCCATTATTTCTAGGCATTAGGAAAATGTAATTCTACCTTCTTTTAAGCTCTGAACTTCTTCCATCACAGAAGTTATGATGTAATGGTTGAGTTGAGATAGAAGGACCCAATATCATCTCTTGGCCCTTTGAAGTTGATGCAGAGGTAGTCTGCACAGGCCTTCCTGTCAAAGGCTACCTTCCCTCCCGTTCATGGCTTAACCCTTATCTCTTAATGTGAAATACTTCCCACAATCACGACATCCTTAGGACTCCTACCTGGGTGCTCTCATCACTAAAGCTGTTTCCATACATGAAGCAACCCCGTTTGGAAGCATGTCCATGCAGGTCCACATAGTAAGCAACACCACTCTCTTTGGGGGGGATGGTATCAGGGGCTGGTTCCTCAAGCTCAGCAGACTGTTGTGGCATAATCCACACACTGTTGGCCCTCTGTTCTGCTGGCTCTGTCTCAATCCAGGTCTCAGGGTTTTCCCCATCAGATGACTGCCCAAAATGAGCTTCATTGTGGAGATTATTGGCTTTCTCGAGGTCAGAAAGGGGATTATCAGGAAGGAGACGTGGACTGGGCTCACGCTCAGAGGGACTCTGGTAGTTCAGACGAGAGTGCACATGGTGGTAGAGGAGCACAGCTTTAGCCCCATAGATGGCTGGGTGCAGGATGGCATCAGGCTTCAGGTATTGACGGTTCAGATTCACTCCACGTGAGTCTGTGCTGTAAGAATATAAGGACTGAAGCAGAGTCTAGACTGGGACAGTGAAGAAGACACAAAGTAGATGACAAGTAGACTGGGAGACTGATTTACCAACTGAGGTTGTGTTGGAAAAGAAAGAACTGAGGACAAGGGCCCCTCTGTATGACCTGCTGTCACTCCTACCATAGAAACTAAGCATAGCTTTCTCTACCCAGATAGGCTCGTATCTATCTTAGTTTTGCTCCTTCCCAGGAGTGCTATTAGATGCAATCACATCCCCTCACAAGTCAATGGAAGATTAGATGGGCTTGCCCTTGTTAGGTGCAAGAGGACCAGGAATATAGGAGAAGCTAGAAGGATGACAGTCTCACTAAGAAGTAGGACATGAGGGGGACTGGGAACAATCCAGAAGGACTGGGAGGCTATTTACCGGTAGTGGCCCCGGACTACACCATCGGGATTCAACATAGGAATTAGCTTAAAGACAAAGAGACGACGTAGGGTTTGAGCTCGGGGGTCATCAGGTCGGAGGATGAAGTCCAAAAAGCCATTGAAGACAAAGCTAGATGGTGTCTCCCCAGGGTGTACTCTACTGCTTAAGAAGAATATCTGAGGTAGAGAGGAGAGCATACATTAGGTCAGTTATGCTATAGTTCCATTCTGATATACATGGGTATAGGGGTGGGTGAAGCTGAGTTTACAAAGGAAGCAGGAGCTCACCCTTGCTCCAGACTGCAGGCTGAGCTGGCTCCAAGATGCCTAGTGATTGACAGCCTTAAGCTGTCCACTGTAGCTAGAGCTATAGAAAGGCCAACATACTGCTTTTATGCTAACCCTACTCACCCTCTTGCCTGTGAAACGGAATGGTCGGGGGGTGCTGTTATCAGGAAATAGCTGCTCTAGACGGGGCTCCCGATCATCTCGAAGCCCATGGCAGGAAGTGACTGTTAGCAGATCTACACGAAGTCCATCCAGAGAATAGCAAAGGAGCTCCCGGTGGTAATAGATAGTATCCAGGGGGCTGCAAAGATAAAAATTAAACCAGTAGAAGTCCCTAAGAGTTATACCTTGTCGCCAGCCCAGATTTTGTAATATCTGGTCTCTCACCTTAATCTTTGGGGCCTCACAGTTCCTTACACTGTTAAATAAGGCTAAGGATATGGGTCAGCTTGCATTGCCAAAATGCAGAGTATGGCACAAGTTAGATTTATTTATTTTTTTCCAGTCAGTG
Organism: Castor canadensis; assembly: GCF_047511655.1. NCBI lineage: Eukaryota > Metazoa > Chordata > Mammalia > Rodentia > Castoridae > Castor > Castor canadensis. The sequence goes on along the minus strand of NC_133397.1, from coordinate 22,894,286 downwards.
GTTCTCTAGGATAGATTACTTTGTGTAGAGAGGTGCCCTCTGTGGGGACGGATGAAAAAGATGTGCTGAGCAGCCACAATGCTGGCTAAATTCTGGATAACTGATGTTGGCTGGCATAGTAAAAGGCTTGAACTAGGCAGGTGGAAGAGGAGAGTATAGGTGGTGGTATGCTGAGATCATAGTCATAAATAACCACATTTTTCAAAGCCCCACATTCTATACAGAAAAAGACCCATGGAGTCAGAGCTCTTGAGGACAAATTCTAGAAGTAACAGAGGTGCTGTGTGATCCAAGATGGTATGGCAGGAACAAGAGTGGAGTTGGCACCTGCTATGGGTAGAGTGATTCTCCGGAAAGCGCTGGTCTAGCTGGTTTAGCAAATCCTGGCAGTCACTGTAGGAGAAGGGGTAGCAGAAGGCGAAGAAGGTGGTGGCCCCACGGCCTTCCACGAAACGGTGAACAAAGGATAACACAAACTGGGTCTCTGTCATCTGAGGAGCAGAGGAGGAAGAGGGAGAGGCAACATGCCGTCTGTGTCAGAACTGAGCTATTGGGGTCACCAAGACTGACCTCATGCCCTTATCACCTTTACCAACTTCCCTCCCTCTGATATTTTCTAAGTGACAACCAATTCCTTTAGGCTTGCTGAAGCAGGGGTTCATCTTGAATTCCAGTTAGTGGTAGAAGAAAGCTGATACCAAAACCTGGGATCCCGCCTACCTACTTCTTCTTTTGAGGGCAAATTACATGTTTACTTTTCTCTACTAGCACACAGTCTTTCCTCCTCATGGAGAACTTACCTCAAATGTGGGACGGTCTCGAATGCGCTCCCAGCGTGGCCGGGAGGGCAGTGTACGCACAAAAGGGGCCATGCCCTGGGAATACAGCTTGCTTTGCTTGTTCATGTTCATAATGTTGATCTTGATGAGTTTCCCTGGAGTTCCTCCCCGGACACTGAAGTAGAACCACGACCTGAGGGCCAGGGGAGAGACAGGTCATTATATGTGTGAGGATTAGAGAGAGAATGTGTGGGAGAACTGAAGCAAGCAAACTGGAAAAGGACCACATACCTGTTTCCATTCTCAAATTCTGTTTCAGCACAGTCTGGCCGGGTCCACACGTTGAACTCGTAGTCAGGGGAAGAAGCAATGCCACCAGTGGGAGCTGGTGCCCCCCCTCCTGCTCCTTCCCCATCACTAGACACAGACTCCACTTTCTCCACATGGGCTAGATTCCCTGAATCAAAGCGAGAACTGAACAGCAATCCCCCACAGCGTAGCTCCATGGTGAGGCTGGGAAAGCATCCTCTTGCCCCACTCTGGCCCTGAGAGCTGGGAAAAAAATGAAGTTGGGTAGGGAGGAGGGGGAAGAAAAATGAAACACGATTTTTGGGTATCACTGGATAAATGAAGCCATTCTTAGGAAATGCCCTATGAAGCAAAAGTCTTGCTCCTTAGAAAACATGGAAATTGCCTTCCACCAAGGCCCAGAGCAAGCAGCACTCTGTCCCTCACACTAAGGAGTATGACTGACCTAAGGAACTCCGTTTTACTATAGCACAGCTGTTCCCAAATCAGTTTAACCATGTTGAGAAACACTAGACTTTGAGCTTCTTTGCAAACCAAAATAGAGACCACACAAAGGTGGGACTTCCCAAACCTACACAATATATGCCCACCACAACTTGTGACCATCTTGAGAGATGAGCTTTTTCTGGATCTCTAATTCCAAATTGGCTCTGTGCCTCCAGTGCAAATCACAGAGAACCAGGTTTCTAAGTTTAAATGGGGAGTTTCCTTTCTTCCCTTGTGTGTCCTCACAGGTACTGTCCAGAATTCTGCTGTGCTTCCAATAGCCCTGGAAGGGCTGGTTCTTCCTTTTGTTTTTCTTTTTCTCTAATCCTATTTCTATTATGGAAAAAAACTACAGAAGTGTGGCTTATACTCAAAGGCAACTGGCTAGACGCCACTTGCTCACCTAGACTGCAGTTCAGTTCCAGTTAGGGCATGGGTCTGTCTCCATCCTCCCCACCTCCTCGGAGACATGGGAGCCTCTCCTACCCTGGTGGTTTGTATATCCTAAGCACCCCTTAAAAACCTGGGCCTGTAGAGTCCCACTTGGGTGCAGGAGGTAGCTTCTTGATGCTGGAGGACCCTCACACTGACGGGCTTGCCCAGGGCTGGACGGGACTTGCAGGCACGGGAGGGGTGGGGACAGGCACACTGGAGGGTGAGAAGGCCGGGCCTAGGGGTCAGAGGTGAGGCCACACACAGGGGGTGGGGCAGCGGAGGGGCAGCCGCGGGTGGGGTCGGCCGGCCAGACCAGGCCGGGGGGCGGGGTGGCATTCGAGAGGTACTTGGGCCGAAGGGGCTGCGAGAAGGGGCGGGGCCGGCGGGGCAGTCCACGCAGAGCCCCTCACCTCTCTCCGGGCCGCTGCTCCCGCTCCCTCTCCCGCTAGCGAGGCGGCACCTCGGGCCCCGGCACCCGGGCCCTCCACCCAGGACCCACACAAAAACCGAGCGCCGCGGTGCCGGGACCCCGCTCTGCCAGGAAACAAGAAGTCTGTCGCCTATTGGCCGCGGCCGCAGCTGGCTACCCGCCGAGTAAGGCGCATTGCCATTGGTCAGTGAGCAGGGCTCCGCGCGCTAGAGCGGTAGCTGCGCCAGGACGGGTTGGGGGCTGCGGGGCCCCGCGCTGTGCCGGGCTTCCGCCGCGTCTCCACCCCAGGCGGTTAACGGTCTTCCTCCGAGAGGCGGGGAAGACAAAGCGAGCGACTGGGAAGCTGGAAGAGTCTTACCTGACAATAAAAGGAAGCTGATCACCGCCTTATCGTGCCCCTCACCGTACTGTAGAATAAAATATCTGCCCACCCTGCTTCGAAGGGTCTGTCCCTGTTCTGTGCTCTGTGCTCATTGGTGCAAAAGGCAAAAAACCAAGTGGAGGATGCGGGCATCGATCCCGCTACCTCTCGCATGCTAAGCGAGCGCTCTACCATTTGAGCTAATCCCCCAGCTGGTGCTGTTCCTTTTTTTTCTTTTGCCTTACTGATTATTCTGGGGTGTCCAGTGGCTCAACTGTGATTCAGGATATCTATCTAGAAGAGTGTAATGGCACTCTGGCCAGATTTTAAAATCTAGGGATGTAATGATTACACACAAACAATACTGACTTTGAAATACCTGTCAACATAATTTTGCATTTGACGCGCAAACAAGTTTCACTGTACACTGAGTACTTAGTACATACGCGTCTTCCCCCATGTCGGCACTACCTAGGCAAAGTAAACTTTGAAGTTGAGGCGAAAAAGAATATACGAAGTCCTTCGAGCCGGAATCGAACCAGCGACCTAAGGATTGCCGCAATTGATCCACTACAGTCCTCCGCTCTACCAACTGAGCTATCGAAGGCCTCGCTGCTCCCGGCGGCTGCCGGCTGCCCTCTAATTCTTACCGACACCGCCTTCTTCCGGCGTTTCGGAGGTGTTTGTCGAGCCTGTCCCTCTCTTTATCAGCCAAATGGATCCGTGAATGCCGCCTAAGGCCCCAGTTCCCAGCCGCGGACGAAGGAAACCCGGGCTATGAGCTTCTCTGACGTTTCTCTGCTTTTTACAAACGCTACCAACGCTGTGTGGCCCTTCCTGCAGGATTGCAAAGGCAAGACGAGCGGGCCACACGCTTGAGCTTGGGCGGCGCTCACCCGGCTTCGCCGCCGCGACGCGCTAGCCGGGTGGGCACAGGCGCTGGGCGGCGGGGCTGCTTCTGCTCCACGTTGCCCTCGCCTTCTCCCGGGTGCGTGTGAAATGCTCGCTCCCTCGATGCGAAGGCCTTCGCTCAGTCAGCTAACTAACGTAGGCCAGCATGCATCCGCCCTAATGGGAGCGAGAAAGATACAGGACGCAGGGCTGCTGGAGGCGAGCGGGGCGGCGTGGCCCGGGGACGCGGTGGAGGACGCGGGGTCCTGCCCTGCCAGGTGCTCCAGCCGGGGCGTTCGATTCCTCCGCAGTCCCGCGCACAGGCCCGACTCGGGCCCCTGCTCGCTCTCGTGGGCTTGCACACCAAGCTCGCTTCCCCTCGGGGAACCGCGGGGTCCCCAGGGCCTGGGAAGGGTCTTCTGCCCTGAGGTCTCCCCTGCCACTTGGGTGCCTTCTGTGGGGTCATGGCTTGACCCCCGTGGTCTTCCCCACCGCTGCCCCCTCTCCGGCTCACACCTTTCGAGCTCTTCCCCGGGTCTGCAGTGCCACCTCGCAGTCCTTGGCTTTGCTTGTTTGTTTGTTTTGCTTTGTTTTGACGAACCCCAGCTGCTCTGTGCAGCCTTGCTTCGCGGTCTGGCGGGGTGAGGGTGCTGGACACCGGGTCTCCAGCTCCCGCTCCGCGCCGTCTGTCTGTGCTGCCTGGAGCCTCCCGGCAAGTCCTGGCTTAACTCCATTCTGTTGCTGCAAATATTGCCATCCTGCTATCGTGTCTCACAGCTTTAGCCTGGGGTAGTTTTCTTGGTTTAGTGTTCAGCATTATAAGTTTCTCTCTCTCTCTCTCTCTCTCTCCCCCTCTCCCTCTCCCTCTCTCCTCTCTCTCCATATTTAATTATGCTGCCTTTAAAATTTGATATAAAGTTCACCTAACATACAATTAACCATTATTATTATTATTATACTTCTTTTCCTTTCCTATTTGTATCCCTTTTATTTCTTTCTTTTCCCTTATTGTTCTAAGAACTCTAGTACCATGTTGAAAAAGAGCGAAGAAAGTGGACACCCTGGTCTCCTTGACTTAATAGGAAAAGGCTTCAGTTTTTCTCCATTTAGGATGATGTTGGCTATACGCTATACAGCCTTTATATGTCGAGGTATGATCTTTTTATTCCTAGTTTCTTTTATGAAGGGAAGCTGCATTTTATTAGGGTTTTTTTTTTCCTGCGTCTGTTGAGATGATCATGTGATTTTTGTCTTTTTTTCTGTTCATATGGTGCATTATGTCTATCAGTTTGCATGTGCTGAACCATCCTTGGATCCCTGGAATGAAACCAGCTTGATCATGGTGTGTGATCTTTTTAAGGTACTGTTGAATTCAGTTTGTGATTTTTAAAAAATTATTGTTGTGATGGGATATGCTGTGGCATTTTCAAAAGTTCTTACAATGTATCAAGTATATCATACTTGAACTCATTCCCTCCATCCAGTTTGTGAGTTTTTTAATGAGAATTTTTGCATCTGTGTTCATCAGGAAAACAATTTTTTGTTTGTTTGATTTTTTTAAACAATTGCTTTAAAGTGAGCAATTTGTTGACATTGAGTGTAATCACAGTGACCTGCAAATATCTCCTCTCTCTAGTTCCAAAACTTTTTTTCACCCAGAAGACCATCCTCTACCTTGAAGTAATCACTCCCCGCCATCACTTCCCCTCATCCCCTGGCAACCAATAACCAGCTTCCTATTTGCTTATTCTATAAATTTCATAGAAATAAACCATGAAGTTTGTGACCTTTTACTTAGCATAATGTTTTTGGGACTCCTCTAAATTGTAGCATGTGTTAGTACTTCATTCCTTTTGTGGCTAAATAATATTCCATCATATAGATAAGCTAGTGCTAGTTCATCCATTCATTTATTGGTGGACATTTGGGTGATTTGCAACTTTTGGTTATTATGAATAATGGTGCTCTAACATTTGTATACAGATCTGTGTAGACATGCATTTTCATTTCTCTTGCGTATACATGTAGGAGTGGAATTGCTAGGTCATATGATAATAATGTATCTAATATGCCAAACTTTTCCACAGTGACTGCAGCATTCCTGCTGGGAACGTATGAGAGTTCCAATTTCTCCTTATCCTTGCCAGCACTTATTTTCCATTTTAAAAAATAGTCAATCTTTTAATAAATTGAACTCAATTATATGCATTTCCTTATGCCATTAAAGTTATTTTGAAATCACTGTTTGAATATAGTAATTATCATCTTTTGATTTCACCAAAATTTATTGAACTATTCATCTTTTTGTTGGCACTTTTACTTTATATCCAAATTTTCAGTATAAATACCGCTGCAATGAGTGTTCGTGAATCTTTGCCTCTATTTCTGTTTTCTCCCCTAGAATATTTTTAGGAGCAGAATTGCCTGATCACTTCCCAGAAACATACCAAATTCTATCATAGTATCCAATGAGTATATTTTTACCTAAAAAAAACCATTAATGATGGGCAAATGTGAGTGGCATTTATTTTACGTTTGCACTTTCTGTACCAATGATGTGAATCTTTTTTTCAAGACTATTGTTCCTTTGTATTGCTTATGAATTATATATTTTGCCTATGCTTAATGCCTTTCTTATTGAAAAACAAGTTTTTTAACAGCAAGGATGTATTTCTTATTCGCTGCAAATGTTTTTTGGATAGTTTGTTGTTTTAAAATGCACACTTAAAATTTTTATGCACAGACATCATTCCCTTTAAGAGCTTTCCTCATTGCTTTCAAATTTAGAAAATTCTTCCCGAAGTGAAGACTGAATGCTCTTTTTAAATTTTTTCCTATTTAACTTTCATCTATTTGAAATTTTTTAGGTATATGGTGTGAATTAAAAAAAAAAAAAATCCCTGAATCAGGGGATGTGGTTCAAGTGGTAGAGACCTGCCTAGCAAGTTCAAGGCCCTGAGTCCAATCCCCAGTACTGCTCCCCCTTCCCCCCCAAAAAGTATCACTTATGTCCAACCTTGGCTGTACATCACTTGGAGACTTTTAAGGAATGCTGATGTCTGGGTCCTACACCCAGATAATCTGATTTAATGTTTGGAAATCCAGGAACATGGTGTTGCCCTCCAGTTATTTTAAAATGTCTAAACTTAGTAATTCTTAGGATTTTAATTTTTGTTGATCATATATACTTTTTAAGATCATTTAAGGTTTTTTTTGTATCTTTTCTTGCTTTTGTGAATGAATCTTTATACCTGATTTTATTCTCTAACTAGTTATCATTGGAATATGGGGAACTTTTTATTTTCATTTTCTTTCTTTTTCCTTTTTCTTTAGGATATGGTCTCACTATGTAGCTCAGGCCAGCCTTGAACTCACAATTCTCCTGTCTCACTCTCCGAGTGCTGTGATTTACAGGAGTGCACCACCACTTCTGGGCTTTATTTTTATATTTCATGTCCAACTAATTGACCACCCTCTAATTCCAAAAGTTTTTAAAAAGAGTAACTGGGAATAAAATACTTTTTCTTAGTTGATTTTGGTGCTGAGTGTCTGTGTGTGCACGGTGCTGGGGTTCAAACACAGGGGTTCACTTCTTGCTCTACCAGAAAGCTCTGCCCATGTTACTTATTTTCCTGCCTTATTGTTTTTGCTACCCAACAATTCTCAGGATCCATTTATGCTCTTAAAAAAAGGCTTTGGCTTATATGGACTGTATCTGTATTTATCATATTAGAAATTAAAAGTGAGAAATATTTAAATATTGTTTACTCAATTATAACATTTTAATGAACAATTCGTACATTAAAAAACAGTAATAATGAGAGTGGCATTTTACATTTTTGAAACTCTGAACTGTGTGGCTTATTAAAAATACTTATGTATTTTTATTAAATCTATTGCTGTTTGTTGCATTGGTTGAGGATACCTGGTTTAACACAGGTATGTAGGTGGAAAGTGAAAGTATTTTGATAACCTTTTCAGATAATTCTGGACACTCCCCCTTGTTTCCACATCAGATTTTTATCTTTCAACATCTTTTACATCAAAACTCATGGGTCCGTCCTGTACCTTCAATAGGTCTTTGGTCAGAGTGCAAGACCAATTACACCCTGTCATTACACATAGCTGTGTTACCATATACTAGCCAGGAACACTAAGTGGAAACCATCTAAGAGGGAACAACCTGAAAGAAAACTAAGAAAATGATGCAAATTATTTACAATAGCATCCAAAATGATGAAAATGCCTTGGAATAAATATAACCATGGAGGTGAAAGAGTTCTGAACACTGAAAGCTACAAAACGTAGACAAAAATGGTAAAGATCAAAATAAACAGAATCACATCTGTGTTTCTGATTGGAAGGTTTAATATTATTAAAATGGCAATACCACCCAAATCAATCTATAACTTGAATGCAATTCCTATCAAAATCCCAGTGACTTTTTTTGCATAAATGTAAACTACAATTTGAATCCTAAAATTTGTATGGCACCTGCAGTGGCCCCAAATAGCCAAAATACTTCCTGATATCAAAACTTACAAATTTATTTTGCTGCTTTGTCAAAGGCTTTTTTTTTTTTTTTGGTACTGGGGTTTAAACTCAGGACCTACACTTAAGCCACTCCACTAGGCCTTTTTTGAGATGGGTTTTTTCAAGATAGGGTCTCAAGAACTATTTGCCCGGGCTGGCTTTGAACTGTGAGGATTACAGGCATGAGTCACCAACTCCCAGCTTGTCAAGGAATTATTACATGAAATTGACTTTTTAAAAAAGGCGAATGCAGGGTGTGGGGTATACTTTGGTGCCACTGCCTTGAGCATGCAATGTATTAGCAGTTGGATTTGCTTTTACACCTAGCAGTGCATACATAAACCTAGTCCTAGTAGCTTCACAACCCATCTGCTACTGGGACAATTTCTGTACCCCTGAAGGCCCTGATTTGGTGTCTAGGGGGCCTCACTTAAATAAAGGGCCTTATATTACTCAGATACCCAGAAAACTAGGAGAGAAATTTCAAACTACCTCCTGCTGACTTCAGGGAATCCCACCATCATCACACTAGGATCTTATTAGCCCTGTCCTTTTCCCCACCCTAGCTGTGTGAACAATTTTCTTTCATTGATCTAGACAGCGATATTCTGAAGAGCCATCTGACTAAATGTGAATAAACACTTTTCTCCATAGCTTTAATCCTGATACACCCACACCCAAGGGTAGACAATATTGCTTTCCCTCTAATGTGACATTTCTAGGTCACTTTCAAACCTGCTCTTACCGTGAAGTCTTCCATGGCAGCGTTCTGTCCCTGGATCCCTCAGCAGTGTGCAGAGAAAGAGCCAAGCCACCAAGGGGAAAAGTGGCTGTGGCTTGGAATTCTGAATATGTGGTCTAATAGTAAGATGGAAAATGCCCTAAAAAAGTCTGATTTAAGTAAAGAAACTTAGTTTTCCTTTCCCAGAATGGTTTCCTGGCCATTAGGTCTTCGTGGCTACTGCTATCAAAAGGCAAGTTAGGGCGATTCCACTTCATCTCAATCTCCCTTAGCTCTCAAGTTCCGAACTTGGATCCTAAGTCTTTTCTCTGTGGTGGGAGAGATTGGAACTTAAAATAAATGCAATAACCAGTGGCATGGCATTGTGGAAAAGTCAAAACTGGAAACAGTGAAAGACAAGTGGTTGCCCATGGCTCTGGAAGAGGAACAGGTGGAATGAAGGGATTTCTAGGACAGTGAAAGCAGTCTGTTGAGTGGTGGATTCAGGTCATTAGGCATTTCTCATAACCAGTCGAAGGTGTAACAAATAACGAGCCCTGGTGTAGACTATGGGCTCTGGGTTACAACCATGAGTCAGTGCACATTCCACACTGTATAGGATGATGGAGAGGTTTTTTGTGTGTGTATGTGTGAAGCCTCCATTTTGCTCATTTTATCTTAAACCTGAAACTGCTCTAAATACATAGTCTATTAAAAAAATAATTGGTGTGCTAACATAGTTTTTTAAATGCTTTTTACTTAGGCAGGATATTCAATAAATATTCACTCATACCCTGCATGGTGGAAGCTCCCTCCAGATCCCTTCTTATACTTCAAATATAGGGTGATGAAAATGCCTAGTATAAATGGAATACCATATAGGGAAAAGTGAAGTCCTCTGTGTTTTCAGTCCCCTTTGGGAGCAAAACTGCAAAGCTTATAGTAAAAGAATCATTTTAAGTATCCACTCAAATCCCAGCTTAAGAGAGACTAGCATTAAGATGTTCAGAAGTCACTTAACCATATAAATGTCTTGTGTTAACTGATGACAGGAGCGTTCTGGTATAGGGCAGGGTGTACACGCCCATGGTCATGGCAAACAATCCACTCTAGGATGGTGACATTTTGGGAATGGACTGGTAATAAGACCAGCAACACCATCTGTAGTAAGTCATATGGCCATCAGGTTACCCTGCTCTAAAACTGAAGTCAGGGCCATGAAAAACACAAACAATAAATAACCCCCTGAATATGGAAGCTTGCTTTGACACTTAGAAAGTGTCATGTGTATTTTCAGGTCCACACAAGAACTGGTAATAACTAAAGTAAGAGATAACCATATTTGATCTGCCCTTCAGTTTTATGGCATGTTATCTATTGAACTTCAGCTATTTGAGAAGCAGTACAACGTCCAGATGATTCTGGGGTCAGCCTCCTATTCTCCCAGTAGTGCCATCAGTTATAACACTGTGTTTGCTCCACCCACGGGTATCACTGGAATATACTCTGGGGGCTCACAATGGTTTAATTTAATAGCTTGTCTATTGACAGCTCTGCAAAAATGAAATGTCTGGATGTCTGGTTTTGCTCTAGTGGAGAGCAGGTGCAGTGTTGGACACAACTGACAGGGAAAATTCTGGATGATCCCAATATTGGGTCAAAAAAAAACCTACTGAGCTGGGTGTGGTGGCACAGGCCTGTAATTCAGTCTATGGAAAGCAAGACAGGAGAACCGAGAGTTCAAGGACAGCCTGGCCTACAGCACTGTCTCAAAAAAAAAAAAAAAAAAAAAAAGAAAAAAGCCAATTAATGTTAGGGTTAACATCTCCACCAGAGGCTATGGAGACCCCAATTAACCTAAATTAATAAAGAAAAATGTTGCACCCAAGGATTAATGTCAGAAATCACATGAATCCAATAAGGTAAACTAGTTTACATATTAGAAGCCAGCATATTTATGGCATTCTTAGTTGCTGGATCCGAAGAACTCAACCCAGCAGCCCCAGACTCATCTTGTAACCAATCATCTCATCTTCTGTGACCACCGACCTAGGTTCGCAATAGTTTTCTCTCCAACTTACCTCAAATACAGGCCAGTTCCAAGGATTCACTATGCTTAGGAAGGGCTGAACCCATTTATGCCCAACTGATAGGAAGTGAAGAAATGGAACATGTTTTGGGACCCTTGGATACTCCAGTATAGCAGGCCTGGCCCTTGGCCCTTTGGCAGGCAAAGCTTCTCTTCCCTGGGAAATAGTCATGGTTAACTGGCACTAGATGAGCAAGGGTTTGCCTGAAGTGGGCTGTCTACTTCCCAAGAGGAGAAATAACAAGTGTGGGATTCTGTGTTGTTCATGACCTCACTTTGGGTCAAGATGTTTCTATACTTGCTACTTAATACTGTTGCTGCTGGAAAAGCAAGGGGCATCTCAGAGCACATGTAAGAAGGAACCTGGTAACTGGCCATCATCCCTGCTGATCACTCTGGTGCTTCTGAGTGAAACAGAAGGCAGCCTGTAGAACTGGGGTGGCAGTTCTTACATCTGATATTTGAGGAAAGAAACTTAAGGTGAGAACTGAAATACCAGCACAGTTATTTGTTTCAAACCAAACTCTGGGAATGTGTTTTTGGAGTTTTAAATCTTTCACTCACTGGCTTATAAAACCAACCAATTAGGACAGGGACATGGCTCAAGTGGCAGAGTATCTGCCTAGCAAGCATGAGGCCCTGAGTTCAAACTCTAGTACTGCAAGACAAACAGAAAGACAATGAACCAATTAATAAATTAAAGTGCTGGCAGGAAAAGACTAGGAGGATCCCTCTCCCCCTACTTCTCTAGTCAAGAAACACTTGACCTGTGAAGGCAAATCTTGGGATAGGAATTAATGACAAGTAAGGTAAATAAAACTAGGAGAGCAACAGGAGGGATGTCTAGTTTCAGATGATGGATGTGACTTCTCTGCCAGAAGCTCAACTAAGGACAGTGCCACAATACCCAGAGCAGGGGCCCAATATTCTGTTGTTCTGGGCCATAACTATGGGAATTTCTTTGTAGATGCAGACAGGAAAGCTAGAAATCGAATCTGTGTCCTTTATTCCACCTGCTAGGCATACCCAGAAGCCATCCGCTGACTGTCTAAACAGGCTGATGGAGGTTCCGTGGGCCCGAGGCTGTAAGTACCTGGGCTCTGTTCTCCAGGTGGATGGGTGGTTGGGCAGTGGACAGGCACTGAGCTGTGAGGCAGAGTCCCAACACTGAAGGAGAATGAGTTGAGAAAGTGGGACTCTGACGGAGGGGGCAGCGAGGGGCCTCAGAGGGTCTGTTCTGAGTGTGCTGAGGTGACAGGTATACTCCCTTGGCTCCTATGTTCATTGACAGTCACACCCAGGCTGTGGGCAGAGGTGCAGTTGCTGCTGCTATCCATTGTGGCGCTGGACGCTTCTGGAGGTCCTTTCCCTTTTTTGCTGTGGCTAAAGTTGTGACCAAGAATGGGAAGAGGAGGATGCTGAACTCATGGGAAGTCCCATCTTTTTGGAGATGAGCTGTTAGGATTTTAGGAATGAAATGGAGGGAAGTAGAGTAGAGAGGAGGCAAGAGAGCAGTTGAGAGAGGCTACCAGCCCAAAGGAGGCTGGGAACTGTGCAACTGGGCCCAAGGTGTCTAGCAGACCTTTGGGCAGGAGGCCAAAAAACCCCTCACCAAGCCTCCACTGAAGATGGAAGAACTGGAGCAGAGGCAACTAGCCACTTGCCTAGGAGACAGAACTCAGGCACCAATAAAAACAGAGCTGCCACTCTCTGCCCTCTGGCAGTTTCAGATGGCCTGCTCATGACAGAAACCAGTGGCCAGAGAGGCAGGGCCTATTGCTGCGATATTGTGGCGAGTGCCCAGTCCAAGAAAGCTACTGTGATGTCCTGTAGGCAGAGCCAGGTCCGGTGAGCAGCCTCACAGAGCTGTGTCTTCACGCAGTCCCAGGTCACCTCACCTCTGGGAGAAAAGAACATTGTGGAGGTTGGGGCATGCGGGCAGAGCAGCATCAGCTCACGGTCTACAGCTCAGACCTACAACTCTCATGCCAGAGTGGCCAAGGATGAGCAAGGGGCGAGACAGTGTGATAGACTGAAAAGGACAACTTTGTCTTTGGGCATCAGGAGTGGAGCCAATGGGGTGGGGTGGGGCTGCAGAGCCCTGTGACAGTCTCACCTGCAGGCATGATGGCAGCGCTCCTGGGCCTGGGCTAGAGCCGCAAGCAGCAGGTGCCACACTGGCAGCAGAATACTCTGGTGGAAGAACAGGAGTAGCTCTCTCAGATAATGGAGCAGCTGGTGCAGGGCATCAGGGAGCTGGACCTGCAGCTGGACGGTGAGGAATGGCTGGTCAGGGCACCAGGGCAGCACGTCCTGACCCTGAAGATCTTGGGAAAGATCTTGCCTTTCCCAAGAACTCTGCCCTGGGAGGACCAGTCCTCCTCTGACTGTTTCCAGCTTACCCTCTGAGAGAGACCAGTGAAACTGTCACCAAGCCAGGCAAGGTGGGAGGCACAGTGGGCAGAAAGGAAGTTAACTGTGGCATTGGTGTGGGCCCAGGCTACTTGCAAGCCGGGCTCAACTATGGTGAGAAGGTAGGAACCGCAGGCCGGTAGTGTCTCCTCTAGCCAGCTGTGGAAAAGTCAGAGGGTGAGGGGTGGGCTGAGCTTCCTCTGGCCAGCTCAGCTCCCAAAGAATAGCCAGGGAGAGAGAGGCCAAGGGAAAGGAAAACCACAATTACTTCCCACTGTCAATGACCACCACCAGTACCACCCTGAACTCCAAGCCTTCCTTCTGTACCCTGCCTTTGCCCTTCCTGGGAGCATCTTACCTGTAGCCTTGGAGGCTGTAGGAATAGAGTTTGGCACACATTTGTTGGCCAGCAGGCAAGAAACCAGACGATCGCAGTAACCGACCAGCAAGGGTGGCTGAATAAAGGGAGCTTCTGTGAGATGGGAGGCTAGAGGGGCAGGAACTAAGGAGACAAACACTACAGGTCCCTGGGCAGACACAGTGGGGCAGAACTTCTTGTCCTCACAGATTGCAGAGCTAGCTCCAGTATGAATGAAGCAGGCTCAGAGGGCAGTATGTGGACTAAGAGCCTTCTGCTGGGCCAGGTGAGCAGGAGGAACTGGGCACCAGGTAGAAGCCTAGACTTAGGGATCAGAAGTCTTAGGTTTGAGTGTCTGCCCTTCTACTTACTAGCTGTGATCTTAAGATAATTGCTAAATAAATGTTTCTTCTTCAATTTCCTTACGAGTCAAAGGGCGATAACACCTACTTAGATGATGTCATAAATACCATTTCTATACAGCAAAGTACAAGTCCAATCTGATGGTAACACCATTTCTGTAAATGATGGTAATGTTCACATTGAGGGTATGACTGAAGTGGTAGAGTGTCTGACTAGTAAGTGCAAGGCCCTGAGTTTAAACCCCCAGTACTGCCAAAAAAAAAAAAAAATTATCCACACGATGGTAATGTGTAATGTCTTGCTGAAAGTGAGAACTCATTAGGACAAAGGTAGTGTTGGGGGTTCTATACCTAGCTCTGTAGCCCACCACTAAGTTTTCTTTCAGTCACTGCTTACCCTGGAAAGAGCTGTTCGACCGGAAGTCATGGCACAGGAAACCTATAGCAAAGACCAGCAGCAACAGGAGTAGTCGGGTCCAGGGTGGCCGAGGGCCCCGTGCCTGCTGCAACAAGCTCTGGCAGGAGAGGGGGAGGAAACAGTGGTCAGAAGGGACAGGGGCTGGTCCTGGCCTCCTAGGGCAGGCCCAGTCAGGCCTTCTAGGAAGAGGGTCAAGTCTGCATTAGCCCCAAGGCAATGAAGGCTCTAGACAAGTGGTGCAGGGATGTGAACCAGGCCCAACAAAGGGTGTGCTGAGACAGATGAAGAACTGTGCATGGGCTGGAGGGGTTGGATGCCACACCTTGCAGGCAGCATCACAAGTGATGACATGCTGATTGCTACTGCTGCCCTTCTTTAGCAGTTCCTGGTTGGTAAGCTTGAAAGACTGAATGGTTTCTTGCAAAGACTTCCGCACCTAGGATACCAAAAGAGGAGTTGAAAGTGAGAGACTCCCAAGCCTCCATTCTGTTTCATGTTCAATGCCAGGTGCACAAATAAGGGAGGACAGTGGCTGAAGGGCATGAACCCAGAACCCAGATGAGAGGGCCATCCTCCTGGCTCCTCACCTTCTTGGGAATCCGCTTCCAGGACCTGAGTAGGTGTTCCAGCAGCAGGCTATGAGGAAGGAAGCACAGCCCATCCAGTCAGGTGGTCCATATACCCCTCTTACCTTCCACCAGACCCTGGGTCTTTCAGGATGAAAGACACCTCCTCCCCCAACCCCTACTGGCAGAGAAGCAGCTCTCCAAGGGTCACCCCAGCAATATTGCCATTTGACTTGAGAGGCATGAGCCCATGGAACAGCGACCAGTGTTTCCCTTCTGCTTCTAGGACAGGGACAGGTCAGTCTCAGGCTGGGAAGCATGAGCTAGGAGGCTTCTCTGTATAGATGAGAGGCAGGTGACCCTGCCCCCACCTGCCTGGACTGTGGCAGGTGTTTTGGGTACAGCTGCTTCCAGATGCTGGTGCTGAGAGGGTCCACAGTCAGGCACTGGGTCAGGCTGCTCAGGAGCTGCACAGGGAATAGAAGGGAAAGAAGAGAGTGCTGTGGCTTAGGTTGGTGAGGGGCCAATGCTCAGATGTGTTACCACTTGGGTAACAAATCTACTCCAAGGATGCAGAAATAGTGTAGAGTGTGGGTTTCAAGGGATTGAAGTTCTGACAGGCCGTCAAGTGGAGGGAGGGAGGCAGGGCTCCTGAGCTAGAACCTGAACTCAAAGATGGCTTGTTCACAATGTTAGTACATCAGAGACCCACCATCTACTGCACTGCCCTTCTAGGCTTAGGGCTGGGAGGGTGGCGTGCCAGTGAGCAGCGAAGACAATCGCAGGAGTGAGCAGTGGGAATAGCTGGAAAATGTCTCTGAGAAGGCAGGACAATGAGTGAAGGGGATGGCAGGGGGAGATGCATCACAGCTGACCCTGAGCAAGGAAAAGCAGATTCCACCAGTTCCTCACCTCTTTCTTCATCCCAGAGGGACAGTTTGGAGTGGCTCTGGACAGGAAGGAAGGGAAGTAGATGTGCAGGGTGGATTCCGGCTTTGCGCCAAATGCCAGCACCTTCAGCCGGGGGTAGAGCTGACACAGCTGCTCCTGTAGGCTGGGGAGGTGGGGAGAAGGGCTAGGTCTGGGCTGTAAATGGAGCTGTGCCATGTGAGCCTTTTGCCTGCCTGGGAGCTCACATCATGAATGAGGGGAGTCACTAAGGGCCTTGAAATGGCTTTGATTATTTTTACTCAGACACTTCCTAGAAAATTTGTGGAAAGCCACAGACTCTCTCCCTAAGAAAAATGCCTATATGCTAATCACTCAAGGACCCATATAGTTTCAGGTGTTCACTAAATCCTTAAAAGTCCACTCTCTTTTTTTTTTTTTTTTTTTTTTTTTTTGTGGTACTGGAGCTTGAACTCAGGGCCTTCACCTTGAGCCACTCCACCAGCCCTATTTTTGTGAAGAGTTTTTTGAGATATGGTCTTGCAGAACTATTTGCCTGGGCTGGCTACGAACTGCAGTCCTCCTGATCTCTGCCTACTGAGTAGCTAGGATTACAGGTTTGAGCCAACGGCACCTGGCTGAATCCCAGTCTTGAACTTCCAGATTGAAAACCTCAGATATGGGGTGACTGTGGGAGAAGGGCTAGGATTTAGTGCCTGGGCCTGACCTTGCACTGGGATCCCTCCTTGCGTATGTGCTCTGGGGCAATTGTACCTAGATGTCAAGGAGTTGTTGGGCATATAGGCAAAGTCCAGAAGTGGGAAGAAGTCCTTAGGGCCAATCATGCCAAAGCCTTTGGTGAGGTTAGGATGCATCCTTCGGGGAAGAAAGAAACAGACTTGTTGGAGACAACTACCAGGCCAGCTGTTTTGGCCATGACTAAGCCAAGCCAACACACAGGAAAAACAGTGTAAAAGCTACCCGTTCCCTATTCCTTAATGGCTCCCTCCCTTTCTTTCCTCACCATCACATTTGGAGATGGGAGGAGCTGGTCCCGATTTTCCTCGCAGCCATGGAGGGAGATCAGGATCATGGGATCCCATTTTGCCAAAACAGCCTCTTGTGGACACCCTGGGCATTCCCCTTGCTGTCCCCAATTACTCACAGGAGCAGCCGATCCAGGTATGCAATGGCAAAGGGAGACAGAGACTTTATGCCCAGCACAGGCAGCATGATCCCCAGCCACACTGAGAAGACAAACATCAAGGAGGAAGCTGGGATACTCAAAGAGGAGTGTCCCGGTTCCAGAACCAATCCTTCCTTCCCCACTTCCCTGTTACCTTTCAGTCCGTCGGTGAGGTTGGCAAAACCTGCTTGCCCCAGAGCCCACATGATGGTTAGGCACTTCACTGGTTGGTTCTGGTGGGACCTCAGTAGCTCTAGGAACTGGGGAGACAGGTGGGGAGGGCACGATGGGATAGGGCAGAGCACCAGGAGCATCACAGAGCCCACCCAGTAGAAAGAGAGATATCGACTGGGAGAGGAGGGCTAGCTGAGTGACAGTGGAGCAGTATGGCAGTGTGGTGCAGTAACTCTGCCACATTCTGGTTGACCAGCCCTAGGAAAGCTACTGAATCCCTCTGTGGCCCAATCATCCCATCAATAAAATGGAAATAATGGCAGCACATACCTCATGCACATCCAAAGCAGCCACATGATGCTAACAGTATTGTTCCTTGTGTTACAGGATATTTCACCATCCCAGAACTGAGCCCAACACTTAACTTCTGCCCAGCCTCCCCAGTCTTACCCCATATCTTTGGCACCACCCAGGGCTCACCTTGCCCAGGTTCATGGTGGCAATCTTGGGCTTGTCTTGCAGAATGGCCTGGATACAGATGCGGTATCCATGCAGTGATTCCCCTGGAGAGATTCATGTTCTCAGACCTACCCATACTGCTTGACACCCAAAACCTTTAGTCTCCTTTTCTGGGAGCTGTGAGTCCAGAACTCCAACCCAATAACTGCTAACTTCCTTCTCCCTTTCCAAAGAGAATGTCAAGATTAGCACATTTCTGTGCTGGAAAAAGAACCACTCAGCCCTGCTGGAAGCAGAAGGCTCCCAAGATAGTTATTACCCACAGACCCCTCTCACCTGGAGTTTTATCCAGCTCTTGTAGCATGGTGAACAGACAGTGGTCAAAAAAGAGCTCCAGAGACCCTGCTGCCTTTGCCAGGAGCCCTCGGATGATCCCACGAAGCTCCCGGCTCACCAGGCTGTAGGGATAATCTGGGGCCCATGGGCCTCCACATGAGTGCTAAGACCAGACCTTACTCCTAGCAGCTACAGAGCTGTTGCTCTCCCTGGGGAAGGTGAGTGGAGGCAGAAATCCCCATGTCCGCCCTCTCCCAAGGAGGCCCAGCCACATGTAAATCAGGACAATGGGGGACAATGGGCTGTTAGGAACACACAGCCCTTTCAGAATTTCCTTGACCTCATCTGAGCTAAGACGTTGGGAAACTAACCATGTGTATGTTGGCTTAGAGTGGGCTCGCTGCGTGGAGCCTGGAGCTTGTAGTTGAGATAGCTGGCCAGGTCCTTCAGCCACACAGAGGGGTTCCCAGTGAACACACTCTGGCTTTTGTCCAGTTCCTTCTGCAGAGCTGCCACATCCAACTGCCAAGGACACAAACCTCCACAGTGAGTTGTGAGTGAGGGGGAGGGAAGTGGAGAAGGGGTGGGAAAGTGGCTGAAGGAGGTGGTGGTAGGAAGAACCAAGGGTTTTTGTTTTGGTGGCACTGGGGTTTGATCTCAGGGTCTCGTGGTCTTCTTACTGCTTGAGCCACTCCACTTGCCCTTTTTTTGTGATGGTTTTTTTTTTTGAGATGGGGTCTCAAGAATGATTTGTCCCAGGCTGGCTTTGAGCTGCGATCCTCCTGATCTCTGCCTCCGGCATAGCTAGGATTACAGGCAGGAACCACCAGTGTCTGGCAGGGTTTTTGCTCCTTAAGTGTAAATATGTGGAATACTACAGTTTGGCAGCATCCAGATACTGACAAAGTACGGAACAGGGCAGCTGAGAAAGCTGATCTTAAGGTCCTATGCTTGTAGGCCCTTCATATGTTCAAGAGGAAAAACAGAGGGCATGATGGAAAGTAAAAGATCACTGTTGCCATGGAAAAGGGAATCATATCCAGCTTTCCTATCCTCTCCCTGGTGCTCCTGGGTCTTCGGAGCTTTCCTCTCACCTATCTGTGTTTCTGTATAAACTTCCCATTTCCTGTCTATTCTAAGTGCAAACATTCTGCTTCCTTGGGGTTTCCATCTTTTCCTGAACCCCTCTCAGCTGAGTGTCCCATATCCAACAGGTCCCTCAGCTTCCTGTCTCCTCACCCCCATCTTCTCTGCACCTCAAGGCCCAGATCTTTGCATGCCTCAAATCTAGTCACACTTACAGCTTTCAGTGCCTCCTCCAGGCTGCGGAAGGGGCCCTGCTTCTGGTTTTGGTTGGGGAGAGTTGCCACCTTCTTTGGCTGCTTCTTCTTAGCTGGTTTCTTGGGCTCCACAGCAGGGGGTGGAACTTGTTCCTTATTCTGCCTCTTCATGATTTTCTCAAAGCCCCGCTCATAGAGGGTGCTTGTGGTCTGGATTGGAGCTGCAGGTGAAGACAGGCAGAGAAAGGGAGGGGGAACCCTTAAGTTCCCAGGGCCTCACAAGGACAGCAGTCTCTTCCCCTCCACCCAGCACTTAATTCATCTCTCCTTCAGGGAGGAGTCACCTCAAGGCCCTTTCTTGCTTGGGAGCTGCTTAGGGGCGGGGGCAAAGGAACTTCATAGCTGCTTTCAGTCATCACAGGCCAGTCCCAGGCTCTTGCAGAAATCACCATCTCTTTATCAGACAAATCAGAGCATGTGAGAACCAGTAGAGGCCAGGATAAAGAAGACTGGCTTCTTTGGTGCCTGACTGGGAGGGTAAGTTTTTTTCATTTTGGTTCCACCCCAATTTCTCTTGGTTCTGAGGTGACAACTGTATAATCAACAAATGGCAAGCTTTCCACTCCTCGGGAGACTGGGGGAGCAGGTACCCTTGAGAATAAACTCCTGGTAGTGCTGAGTGTGAGATGGCTCACTTCTCCCACTGCTGGGTCTCTGTCCACCCCTCCCCGACATGCTGGCTACTTAACAGGTGGCACCGTGTAGGATCCAGGACGTCTCCGCCCCACGCTCGGACAGACATCTGCCCGAAAGGCCAGCAAGGGCCGGGACAGCTGGGAGGACTATACGACTTGGAGACCCAGTCCCCTCCAACAGGTGATCCTAGTCCAGGGGTCCACTTCGCTGGGACTCAGTTTACCCATCTGTGCAGAGAGGGCGAACTCGCGCTCGGACAGCTCCCAGGGGTTCTGTCGCGCCCCTGCTGGCAGGCCGCGGTGGGCGGCGGCGGGTACTCACGGGTCAGGTCGTATTTCCACACGCCGTTCGCCTCCCCGAGCGCCCGACGGTCTCCGCCGCTGCCTCGACCGCCACTGCTGGCTCCAGGACGCCGACCCTTCTTCACTACCTCCCAGCGCCCGCTACTCGCCGCCCTGGCCGCCATAGCTCCAACCCTTCACCCCGCCACCTCCCGGCTTTCCGGTCGGCGCGCGCGCCGCGCACTGCCACGTCTCCCTGCTGCCGCCGCGGGGCAGCCTGGGATCCGTAGTCTCCGCCCCGCCGCGTGCCACACCCGCCAGACCCCGCCTTCTCATTGAGTGCCTTGGAAAATGGAGCTGTTTCCCTGGTTTTTTTCTTTCCAATGGCGCTAGAAGGATGGAATGGAAATAGTTTTCACCTGGGGAGAGTTGGAAGCTTTACATGCTTATTTCCTTGTAGGAATGTGCTAATATTTTTGTTGCTAATGCTGAAATTTTAGGTTTAGTGGGCAATAAAAATCTATTGCGAAAGAACAAAGAAGAGGATGCTGGGACTTGAGGGTTGGAAGGGACCATGGTTGGACGGGCCCAGAAAACTGTCCCTCTGATGGGACAACTAGCCCGGGTTTCCCCTTCCAGGCTATGGGAAAGAATATGCTCTGGCTCCACCCCGAGTTCCAGATGGGACAGGGAAGTGATGGAGATCCCCAGACCGGTGAAACCACACAGATACCCACTCTTCCTGGAGGATCTGCCACCTGTACCATTAGCAGCATGTGAGTCCGCAGTACCTTAAAACATACCAGTTCCCCAGCGGAAAAGGAGGGAAGGTGAAACTAAAGTGATTTTTCACAACTAAGGAAATGTGCCATTTTGTATACTTGAGGATGGGATTCCTACCTATCATACTGAGGTACTATAGTAAGATCTAGAATAGAGTACAGATTCTTACAGGAGACACATGAGGGACTGATGAAGCCCTTAGGGAGATCAGGGAAGGCTTTCTGAAGGACAGGGCAGTTGTTACGGGTCCTAAGGAATGGGAGAATTTACATTGGTTGGGGATCTGGGTGAATGGAAAGAATACTTTGTGTGGATGTATTAACTTAAGCAAAGGCCTCAACAGGTGGGACACTGGAAGTGAGTGGATCAGTGTGACCAGTTTTTAGTGGGATTTTGGAAGTGATGAGGTAGGAAAGGGATCTAAGCCCATATGTCAAGGGCTTCACCTGCCAAATCTGGACTTTATCTTCCAGGTCCTAGGAAGGCAGTGGGAAGCTAGTGGAAAGATGGCATGATCCACTGTTTTATAAAGGAACAAGGGTTGGGTTGGAAGGATTGGTTGGAGAGGGGGAAAGCAACTGGAAGGTGACCAGCTCTTGTGCCTCCTCCTGCCCATCCTCCATCTGCTTTAGGCCTGATCATGACCGACTTGGCCCCAGGGAGCTCTAAGATGGAATGCTTTTGTCAAGGAACATATTTGAGCTGATCATTAATCAATAAATTTCTCGGATCATTGGTTTAACTCTACTCAAGAGACCAACAACATTACTCTCTCTTTGATCCCTGCTGTCACTTGTTTGGTCACAGAAAAGGCTCTGTTTTGGGAGGAAAAAAAAACACAACTGGCTTTCCATAGAGGCAAAGGAGAGGCTGCTCCCCAAAGGAGACACACAGAAGGGTGAGGGAGGGACTTTCTTTTCTCTCTCTTATTGGAATAATCTGTCAGGTTATCTGTTGTAACTAATCATGTAGGGGATAGAAGTGATTCATTTACTTATTCAGCAACATTTCCTAAGCACCTTCTCTGTGTCAGGTCCTGTGCTAGAAGGAGCTGAGGGATATGCCTCATTGCTTATGAGGAACTTGAAACCTGTATGGGAGACAAATGTATAAACAGGAAATTACATTCACCATCTTAAGTGTTCCAGAGGAAAAACACACTTAATATTGAGATAGGCTAGATTAGGGACATTGAGGCATCTGAATCAAGAGCCAGGAGCTAAGAATAAACACTGTACCCATAGGCAACTTGAAGTTTCTCACTCCCTATTAGGCTATGGTATCTTACTGTGCTAATGCACTAATGATTAGCTCATGGCTCTAGATAAGCACATGCTGAGTAAATATCTCAAGAAAAACATCTGGGGGCTGGGGACTTTGCTCAAGTGGTAAAGCCCCTGCCTAGCAAGTACAAGACCCCGAGTTCAAAGCCTAGTAGTACAGCCAAAAAACAAACAAAAAAATAAGAAAAACATCTGGTAGAACTCCTCCTTGTACTAAAAGGAGACCCCATTAAAGGAAAATAAATACCTCTTAATGATAGTTTTCCCTGCTTTAAATAAACATCTTTTAAAAGAAAGACCCTGGCAGATTCTCAAACATATAATCATGTATGTCAATTAACAATACTTGGTTTCTGGGAATCCTGAACTTCAGTTTTAAAACACAAGATGCAATTAGAGGAGGGTTGTCACAGCAAATGATTAACATTACAGACTATGGAAATGAAAGAGCCGGCACAGAGATAAGGACGTACAGACTCCTAGACTGACTTGAGCCTTATAAATATGCCTTACACAAAGGACTTGGTGCACTTCTCATGTGCCTACACATCCAGCTTATTGGAATATGCTTTGTTTCCCTGATTTTCTGCTTTGCTAAATACAACTTCCATAAACTTCTTACCTAATTAACTTTGTTCTTAAGTTCTTTTCTATGATAATGTCAGAAAGTTGGTCAGCATCAGGGCCACAAACATGACATTCTAGATCACAAGTTTGGCATTCTAGGTTGAAGTCCATGCTCTTTGGGAACCTCCCTGTGTTTGAACCAGTCTTGGTTCCAGTGGTATTTGATAGGTGCTTGTCTGAGATTGCATATCCATGTGTGAAGTTTATTTTCCTTTTACTCTTTGGTCCTTTTGTGTACCGAAATCAGTTCTCCTCAAATCTCACTTTTCACTCTCTCTCTCTGCATTTTCCACTTGTATCCTGAAGCCGTGTGCCTGATTTCCTCAAACCTCTCTCAAGGAAATCATTAGTGCAAGGTTAAAAGCACTGTGGGCTGCCATAACCTAACAGGGAGTGAGAGACTTCAAGTTGCCTATGAGTGCAGTGTTTATTCTTCGCTCCTGGCTCTTGGTTGTGTGCTTCAATGTCCTTAATCTAGCCTGAGTTTGAGGTACTAGGAAGACATAGAAGAGAAGTGGCTCTATATCTTTGAATCCTGGGTATTCAAAGGGCAGTCTTAGACATTACGTATGGAGGTGGGCTTGGGTAGGTACCCATGTGCAGTTTGAGGACCCAAAAGATGTTGGGCCAATGTCAGGTGGGTGTCCAGTGTAGGGCAAGGAGGAGGATGAGGTCACTTGAATACTGGTTGCCCATTGAATGAGTTTCTTGCTTATGTAACAAGTCACCACAAATCTAGTGGCTTAAAATAACATAGATTTATTATCTTGAGTGAGCAGTCTGATTCAAGTCTCATGGACTAGAGTCAAAGTTTCTGTAGGGCTGTGCTCCTTTTTGTAGGCTCCTTGACTTTCCCACCTTCTTGGGGCTTCTTGCCTTCCCTGGGTCATGAATTCCCTTCTATTTTCAAAGCCAGCAACAGCTGGTTTAGTGATTCTTACATCATATCACTCTGATCTCTTCTATCTTCCTCTTCTACTCTTATGGATGCTTGTGGTTAAACTGTACCCCCAGTCCCCAGATAATCAAGGATCTTCTTCCTATTTTAAGGTCCATGTAGTCATATCTTAAATTCCATCTGCAACCTTAATTCTCCTTTGCCATGTAACCTGACATATTCACAGGACATGACATGAACATCTTTCAGGACAGGCATTGTTCTATCACACTCACTTTACAATCAAGATGAACATGAATATTGGACAATGCAGAAAGACTTCCTTATCCTTTTATAGACTCTACATGGGATAATGGAGGGGAAGTGTTTCAATATTAGACAAGGGAATTAAAAATCATCAAGGTAAATGAAAGTCGATAAGGACATTGGAGACAAAAAAAACCCCAATAAGATCAGAAGTGTCTTATGTATGTGATGGTGGGCGTGAAAAGGAAGTGAAGAAAATCGGGATTAGATAGGCATGAATTTCTTATTTAAGATTTGTTTCTGGAGTCATTGAAGAAATGCCAGTGGTCTCAAAGGAGGGCCATGGGGCAGAACCACAGAAAAGACATAGTCTCATCTGCATTTTGATCACATTAAGGATGGCAAGGAAACATTTGTCAGGGTCAGCCTACGCTAGAGGAACTTTGGAGGTCCTGCCTCTGTGGTCTCTGGGGATGATCACTGAATCAGCAGTCTAGAGGTCTGAATTCTGTCCAGGTTTCAACCACCTCAAGGGAGTCACATCACCTGTTGTTTTCAGACCTTTCATCAGTAAATGAGGAATTGATTTAGGTGACCCTGAGGTACACACATTCACTTTAGCACTTCTGATGCCCACTGGGATCTTGGCTATTATGGCTCTTTGCCAGGCATATTTTCAAGCACTTAGAAGGTGCTTTTGCTGAAAAACACTCCTCACTTGGGCCTCCAAGTGTCCAAAGTAACTAAAAGCAGGATAAAAGCTTGGCATCCCTGCCTCCACATTGTATCTGTGCCCTTTGCTCTGAGCCATTCTCTCTGGCAGTCACTTTGCAGCTACCTTGGAATCCAGGAAGAACAGGACTGAAGGATAAACATCCTGTGATGGAAGACAAAGCTACCTCCTGCCAGGCAACAATGACTTTTTTATTGTAACAAGGCCCTACCTGACCAATCCTGAGATAATGAGCAACTGTACCATCTTTGATCACACACCTGTGACTGGGACTATTTAATAATTATGCATACCTCTTGTTCCCTGCCCCCAATTCTTCCCTCTAGTTAAGCCTAAAGTTCTTGTCTATACCCCAAAGACAGCCTGAAGTGCTTACTTTGCCTCTTCCCAGTGTGTCTATGCTGTGTTAATAAATCTTTCTCTGCCCTTATTTGGCATATTGTGGTGAGTGGCCAGACCTGACATGTGGAACTCCTGGAGTTTGGGCCTATGGCCTAGAACTCTGGTTCCAAGCACACTTTGGGAATGTGGGGCTGTATCGATGTGGTGGAAGCATTCTTGACTCCCTCTTCTTATTAGGGTTTTTTCTATAGAAGAACAACTTTGGGACTAGGGGTGAAGTTCAGTGGTAGAGCACTTGTCTTGTATTCACAGGGCCTTGGGTTTGGTATTGGTATTCATAGGAACCACTTGGAGTTTGCTGTCCTTCTGGGCCTCTGTGCTCAGGGTTCCTAGTTCTCTGTACCCTCCCAGTTCTGTCACATGGGCCCTTGTCCCCAGCTACATTGCTACTGTGTGTGAGGTGTGTGAGTTTTGACAATGGGTGGGGACCATCATACAGTTTAACTGGCCCAAAGGAAAACTGGAACAAAGTACCTCTTGGCCAGGTGTCTCCCACCCCCATCCCACAGCTACTTTCCAGGCTCCCCATCACCACAGCCATAGCTCCAGACTTTGTTCCTCCTCAAGAAGTGGGGTTCTGGGCTAGCGGAGTTGCTCAAGTGGTAGAGTGCCTGCCTAGCAAGCATGAGGCCCTGAGTTCAAACCCCAGCAATCTCTCCCACACACACCAAAAAAGAAGTGAGGTCCTGTGCTTTCCCTCAGAGCCCTGTTGCCAGTGTTGAGAATTGGGCCTAGATAAGGGCCCAGTGCGAGTGGTAGCTTCTGATGACAATGAGGCTGTGCTGCATAGTCATCACCTCAGGAGAACGGAAAGGACAGGAGATGACAAGCCCTGATCCCCAGCTATGGCTCAGTTGAGGGAGACAGGGAATGGACTTTTACCACACGAATTTATTTAAATAAAAATGAACACATATGCAGGCTGGTGCCCAAGGGGCAGGGGTGGGAGGCGGGCAGATGAGGGCAGATGGACAGTGGGCGCCAGGCAGAGTCTGTGTGGTATGAACCAGGCTGCAGGAGGGAGTGGATGGGGCCTTGGGACAGTGCTGGGCTTCGGTGCTGGGGCAGGGATCTCAGGCGGATGAGCCCAGTGCCAGTGGGTAGTTTCTGTCCCTTACATGCTCCCCTCCCTCTCCCTGACCCCTGGGCCCACACCACTCTCTCCTTAGCTCCCTCTCCCTCTCCTGGTATCAGCCTTCCCCTCAACTACTAGGAAGTTAAAAGACAAAATAAATAAGAATTGGCAAGTCCTGCCTTGGCCTTGGCTCTGGGGAAGGGAAGCCAAGCCAGGCACGCTGCCCCAGCCCTGCTGTCAGCCCGGAAAAGAACAGGTAAAGTGCAAGGATGATCCAGTAAGTAAAAATATACCAATGATTTTGTCAAATATACAGCAGGTGGCTGGCTGTCAGGTGGCACCAGCACCCTGGGAAGTGTTGGCCGACACAGTATAGAGACAACGGAAATAAATAGGGGTGGGGAGTGGGCAAGGGTCCCGCCCCCTGGACCAGTGCCACTTGGGGGGCCCAGATGGGGCCTCTGCTTGCCCACTACCCAAACACCTCCCAAGCCCCATTTGCCCGGCTCCCCCATGCTGGGGCACTGACACAAAGCACCCGGCAGGCCGACTGGCTGTAAGGAAAGGATTATAATGTGGGGATGGGCGCGAGAGGGTAGGCATGGGAAGCTGCGCAGTCAGCCAGGGCTGGCGCCACCCTCAGTACTCGTCCTGGTCTTCCTGTTGGTGTTCTTCAATCTCATCATCCTCAGGGGGTGCAAATCCCTCCTGGAGGGGGAAGGAGAGGGCAGTGGTGAGCCAGACAGGCCAGGCTGAGGGTATGCAGTTCCACAAGTGGTGTAGGAGCAGGGGCCCAAGCTTAATGTTCTAGCCACCCTTTCCCTACTAATGGCTGTGAGGCTGTATAGCTAGAGTGGGCAGAGAAATTAGGAAAAATACTGAAAAATAGAACAACAATAAGTTGGGTCTAGGACCTGATACAGAACCAGGAACTGAAGTTGAAAAGTCACTACGGCAGCAAGGAATTGAATGAACTACTCAAGAATGAACAGACCTGCCTTCTTTCCATCTCCCACCCTTCTCTTGGATGTTAAATGTAATCCACTGCCCCTAGAGAAGTAATTGAGTCCAACAATAGAAAAGTGCCTCCTGATTTTTGTAAATCTGTGACCAGGAAGAAAATCTAAAAAAGGACCATGAAGAACAGACACCCATGTTACTAGACTCTTGGGTTGTGAGGTCAACTCTGCCCTTTGTCTCTGTGCTTGGGTGATGGTATCAAACGGGATAATTGGAAAGTTGCTGGGTGACCATACATCCAGGTGACCAATTTTGAACTGGAAACCCTCAGTGCAGTTAGGGGTCATAAACACCCTTGAATTGAAGACTGCCCACTGAGCCTTGGCTCTTACCTTCTGACTGCTAGTGACTTCACCTATCTGCCCACATCAGTAAATGTTTTCCACAGTCCCTTCTAGTACTATATGCTTCTGGTCTTAGCTCAGGGCCAGAGTAGGAAGCGCCCCTTGATCCTGGGACAGTGGAAGATGAAGGGAGGACTAACCTCGGTAGCATATAGAATGCCAATGATGCCCGAGATAACGGGGCTGTTTTCACTTTCATGTTCCTGGCAGATGAGCTCAATGTCACGCAGTTTGCTGAAGTAGAAGTCACGTTCCTTTTCCAGTCCATCCACTGTCAGCTTCAAGTCCAGGAGCTGCTCAGGCAGAAGGTAATGTTGATGTCAGATACCCCTGCCTCACTCCCCTGCCTGTCCTTCTCTTGTACCTGCTGACACCCCAAGGGCCCAGCCTTTGTGGCAGGGCAGTCTCAGTCACCCTAATCTACCCCACTCACCTGCTGGTTGAGTTCAAGAATCTGGGCATCAGTCTCGTGGCCACCATTTCGGGCTGATGGGGGATTCTTCCGGAGGATGCAGGGTGGGGCCACGTTGCTCAGTCGGCCAGAAGTCTGCATGTTCTTGGGGCCTGTGGGGGACGTCCTCTGTGGAACTGCCCAGAGGAGAAGAGTCAGATGAGGCCATGTGGCACACAAGTCAGCCTGGTGTGAGGACTGTGGGGGGCAGGCCCATGCACAGGCAGACACTCCCCCTTGGGAAGGACGTCTACATCTAGGCCTCAAGCCTCGGCCACACATGACACTACAGCAGCTGGGCAGCTCTTTGGCAAGCCTGGGAGCACAGGGACCATCAGGAATTAAAGGAAGGGTGAGGAGTTGGGGTGGAGGAGAGCTGGCCTGGGAGAGGGATGTGAGACACTGGGATGGCGAATTTAGGAAAGTGGGTTTTGGGAGGGTTCAGGGCCCTCTTATTCTGACAGCTAGAGCTGGAGGGAAAGCAGCTGGCCCAGGGTCTCCCTTAACTAGAGTGCCAGCCCCAAACCACCCTCCTTGTGACAGACACCTGGCCCTGCCCCTCCCATGTCCCTATCTCAAGATGGGCTCTGTCGCCCTCTGCTGGCTGCATCGGTTATCTACGCAGCGTGGACCACCTTAGGGACACAGCTCTTCCCCAGCTCAGCCTGCATGCTTTCTAGTGACTGCACTGCCCTAAACAGAGCGGTTGCTTCTAACGCAAAGCAAGCAGGTCATTGAGAACAGGCCCAGGCGGGACGACAGTGCAAACCGAGGAGGTGGCTCTGCTATGACGGGTCAGATGCGGGCTGGGGCTGCAACTTTCCCCTCCCTTCCCCAACCTTCCTGTCCCCCAAAGCCCTATTGCTTCTCTCCCTGCCCCTCTTGCACTCTGACAAAGTCTCATTTCTATAGACTCATCTCTTGAGGTCTTCAGGACTAAGGGCTCTTGGAGTGGGGGAAGATAGGATCAAGCTGAGCAAACTCCTGCCCCTGGGCATCCAGTGGGCAGGGTGAGAAGGGCTGTGCTGCTGGCACCAAGGCCTTTGGCCAGATGGACCTGGATGGAGGAACCATGCCACTTTGCTGTCCCATGATCTTGAGGTAAACAAGTTAGATCATGTTATGAAATGAAGTGCCCCAGGCCTCCTACAGCCAGCTGCTACCAAGGCTGGTATAGGTGGCTTTCCTCTTAGCCCAAGTTTTGGAGTCCTCTTGCCCCCCTCTTTGGACTCCCCTGTCTAAGTGGGCAGCAGGCGACGTCATCTGAACTCCGTGATAACAGTCTCCTCCAGGCTGGCAGGGCCGGGCCGTTTGACCAAGGGGGCACTCCCGGCTGTAGAGCCCTGCTGGCCCGGCCCCCCAAACTCCCTCCCCCAGCTAGGGCACATTACCTGCTGTGCCAATGAGTTTCTTGGATTTGTTGAAGATCTGATCACCTGGGTTAGGAGGTGGTGCTACGTCCTGGCCCTGCCGCGCCAGCAGAGGGTTGTAATCCTTTCCATCATAGTTTGCGTCAAAGAATTTCTTAAACCACTGAATAAACTCAAAATTATCTTGGAACTTTCCTTTCACTAATTTCTCTACGGGAATGATCTGAAATAGACCACATAAGCAGAGCACTTTAACCACCTGCTGTGTGAGGCTGCCTTCCTCTGTGAGAGGGCCCCTGCTCTCAGGAAAGTCAGCCCCTGGGCCGTCCACCTTCTCCACCTACCCCCCTCCCATGATACCAGAACAGACAGGTAGGCCAGCAGACCTGGCCAGGGACCCAGGCCTACAGGCACAGGAAGAACTGTGTGAGGAGGCAGCCCACAGCCCTGGGGTGAAAGCAGGAGAGTAAGCAAAGAGACTTTCTTGGTCCCTAAGGAGAGATATAAATAAGCAGTACACAGAGCCTCAATGTAGGGGTGGGGAGAGTACAGAGAGAAGAAAGGGAAAGGAATGTCATCATGATGGGATATCAAGTGCAGGGTATTTCCCACTGTGCCTTGAGCTGGGGAGCATTTCCTGTGGAGAGTCAGGGTAGAGAGGTACAGGCTGGACTGACCCGAGAAGCCACTGTTACCCTGGATGGGAGGCCATCTTCCCCAAGGGTACACAGCTCCTCAAGGACCCCCAGGGGTACAGACACCTACTTTGTCAACACCCATCTTCTTGAAAGCTGCTTGCAGCACCTTGAAGTTGTGGATGTATTCATGTTCTAGTTTGGCTTGGAACTTGACCTTCCTCAAGTGCACACAGCCAGGGAAGAGCATGTCCATGAACTGGCAGTAGGCTGCCCCTGTGGAGAGGCACAGCTGATTAAGGCAGCTCTCCCTTTCAGGTGCATGGCTCTCTTTCACTTCCCAGGCCCTCTGCTGGCCCGCTCCCCCAAACCTGGACCTTATCCCTCCTTGTCTTGGGGCTAGACAATTCTACTTCTAGGTTAGGCATGGCCAGATTCCCCCTAGTTTTCTAAAAGTAAGAACAATTGCAATTAATTTACATATGTATGTATGTATTCCCTTAAGCAATACTGGGAATTGAACTCAAAGGTCTTGGGAATGTTAAGCAAGCACTTTACCACTAAGCTACGCCCACGATTCCACAATTACTGTTTGTTGATGCACCATTCCAAATACTGCATATATATAGGTTAAGTCTTAGACCCCTTAGGTAGACAGGTGATGCTATCTCCACTATAAGGATAGAAAAATGGAGACCTAGAGAGCTGTAGTGACTCACCCAGGGCTGCACCAGCAGAACTAAGAGTTGGACACAGTGGGTACACAGAACCTCATGCTGCTAACCCATGTCTTTGCTGCCTGTCCTGCATCTTGACACCCCAGGAATGCTTCACCTGCCCTTCAGTCATCTTTCTTCTGTTTCCTGACTTTAACTCCAAGCTGTGTGAGTAGTATGGTGCTCCAGCTCTTTCTCTTCATGCTAATTGCAAGCTACATGGCCTGTTGCACTGTTTTGACTTCCCAACCTTTCTTTCTTTCCCTCCAGCAGGGACGATCCCCATCCCAGCATCTTACCTGAACAGAGCTGTTCTATCTTGGTATAGTTGAGGTGCAGGGAGTCATTGACCCATGCAAGCATATCATGGCGACTCAGATTTTCACTGGTCACAGATGTGGAGTACACATTGACGGCCATACCCCAGCTGCAAAGAAAGAAGAGAGGTGAGGTCAGCACTGGGCCTCCTGCTGATAACTCCAGCTGCCAGGAGAGGAGGACCTGAATATTCTATTGCCAATATGGAGGCATCTCCATTAGATCAGCTTTGCTGGTCACTGTCTTAGAAATTCATTCTTTTATTATTTTTTTTGGTGATACTGAGGTTTGAACTCATGTAGGTGCTGTACCACTGGAGCCATGCCTCTACCCATAGGGTCTCACTTTGTAGTCCAGGCTGGGCTTGAACTTTCAATCCTTCTGCCTCAGACTCCCAAGTGCTGGGATTACAGGCAGTACCACCATGCGTGGCTAGGTATGCATTCTTTAAACATTTAACATTGTCTACTGTATGCTAGGCATGTGCTAGGAGCTGGTGATACAAAGTTAACTAGAATGGTCTCTGAATTCCAGGAGTTTAGACAGGTGAATCCCCTCAGCAGGGAGAGATGGGTGGTTAAGGAGCACATAAAATTTCAAGGATGGCACAAATAAGGCGAGATCTCTTTGGCTTGGCAGGATCAGTAAAAGTTTTAGAGTAGAGACGTTGGAGACTAACAAGAGTAGGAATTTTCCAGATGTACAAAGGGACAGGGCAGAAGGGAACTACAGGCCCAAGGACTAACAAGAACCAAGACGTGGCTTATTCTGGCAACTCCAAGCTGTCGGCAGGTCTGGGGAGCAGGTTTCTGAGTTGGGGTGTGAGGTTGGCAAGAACAGATCTGGAAGGGCTTTGTTTACCATGAGGAAGAGTCTGCCTTTTCTATTTGGTCAACGGGAAGCCACTGGAGAGCTTTAAGCAGACAGTAACCTAACCAGGTTTGTGTTCTAGAAAGGCAAGACCTTATTCTAACCTTATTCCTGTGGCCTGTGGCCTGTTGGCTGACCCAAAGCCAACTAAATTTCACTTGTCCAGAACCTTCTCAAAAACCATTACTTCTTCGCCTGCATTCATTATTGCAGTAAGTGTCACCATCAGCCCCCAATCATCTGAATTAGAAATGTGTGGGGTCATCCTAGCCAGTCTACTCTCATTCCTGTGTGTACCCTCTATGCCTTAGTCCTCCTTCTTCAGTATGCCAGCCTTCTCTCTCCTACTAGCTTCTGAATACTTTCTCTGAAGCCAAAACTATCAGGAGCCTTTCCAAAGGTCTTCTGGCCTCCAGCCCTCCCTCATCCATCCATCTCAGCACTGCTGGCTACCTGTATCCCAGTTTCAAAAGTCAGCAATCATGACCAAGGAATCTGTGACTAAATTTGCCTTACACTCTTGAACTGCTTAGCACTCACAGCACTGGAAACGTTTTCGAGTGAGTGCCCAATAATTTAAAGTTGGGATGCTTCACATAAACTACTTGGGATTTCTGCCTTCTTTTGTGACTCTGGGCCTATGTTCCTCACCTAACCAAGAGTTGGCCCTGAGCAGAGGTGCCTCTTTTGGTCCACCAGAGTGACGGCCCCCTTCTCACCACCCCACACAGAGATCAGCTGCTGTTTATCACCATGAAGAGAAGAGGGAAGGATTTCTTGTAACCAGGCCTTTATCAGAAATGGAGACACAAAAGGACTGCTGTATTATAAGAATTGTAAGAGCTCATATTTCTGGAGTGAAGAATATTTCTCCAGATTTAATATGCAAAGTGTCTCTGTGAAGTAAAAATATATCCTACCTACTTCCTGGTCCTCTGTAGGTAGCTCCCTCCTACTTATCCAACTCTAAATGGACCCCACCTCTTGAGTTTTGCTTCCTCAGTTAGGAGCCAGAGCAGGTCCCTACTTGCCCTGGAAAGCTGTTTTCACCCCATGTCCATTCATTCACCATACAGCTCCAGCAGCACTGGGGCTATATGGGCATCAGCTTGCTAGAAGTTCTAATTCTTGCACTCTCCTCCAGACTTGATGAATTAGGATCTGCGTTTGACCAAGACCCTGAGAGGGTCTGCAGCACAGGCAAATGTGAGAAGCATTGATTTAGAGAGAGGCTCAGCTTGCCATCTGCTGGGGTGGCTCCCATCACACCGCCATCCTTAATCCCACGCACATCTTTCCAATGGAGCCTCATTGTGTGCACACTTAACTTAAATGAACTGTTTTTGAATAAAAGTCACAATAGAAAAATACTCTTACATATTCCTAGTCCTTCCTCCTTTAAAAAATAAACCTTGACCTTCATTGCGTGGGGAAAGGGAGCCCGAGCAGGGGGTCAATGGATAAGAAAAACCAGAATTATTGCCCTGGGAGTTTCTAAAGACTTAATACCTGGCAATTTCAGAGATTTCCCAGGGTAATTTTGACTGCACTTGTGCCTCCTCTTACACAATGGCTTTGAGTTCACTGCCTTGTATCCTAACTAGCATTCCCACCAGACTTGTTTTATATGCCTGTCTCCCGTGTCAGGAAGTGCCTGTCACAGGTAAGGTGCTCAGTAAGGTTGTTGAATGATTAAGTGACACCTCCTCACATCTTCTCCTCCTTCTCAGTATCTGCTGGCCTGGGTTTTCCGTCCCTAACCTGTAGGACTTGGCTCCAGCCTCCTTTCCAGGAAACTTTCTCTGAAGCCCCATATGAGACATATGGCCCAGAACCTTCTTATACAACATTCGTCTTTTCCTGTATTCATTATTGCAGTGAATGTCACCATTAGCCCCTACTCATCGGTCCCTATAGCACCCTGAGCACAACTGAGGGCTTCCTTACATTCTCTCAAGGAATGTCTTTCCCTTCCATTTGACTTAGCTGTTTAATTTACCTTTGGGTTCCAGACCAATTCTTGGCAATCAGCAATTGCCTAACCATGTTGGTGGAAGGGAAGGGCAGAGACTGGAGTTGGAGGTGTTTCTGAACTTCCAGGAGGAAATCACCTAAGGTAGCAGCAGGTGAGGAGTAGACAGGGTGGGTGGAACTAAGTGCCTCAAGAGGCAGAGTAGGAGGGTCAAGAACAGTGTATTTTATTTCCATGAATATTTATTTTGTTATGGACTATGAGGATTGAAAAGATTTGTCCCATCCTCAAGAAGTGAGTAACCCTACTGGGGAGATACACACCCCACAACAGTAAGCCCCAACTGTGATAAAAACAAGAAATGCTACAGGAAGTCAAGAAAGACAGTAAACAGATCTGAGAGGTGGGTCTGCATGGTCACAAGGATGAGTGGGCAGACTCTGCCAGGTCTGGGAGGGTCTGTGGGGGGGTTGTGGAGGTTGGTGGGGCTGGGTGCACATGGCAGAGCTATTCTGGTAACTGTTCAGAAGGACTGTCCTATTTAAGAGCTTTCCACAGGCTCAGAGACTCCTATCTCCCGGAGATCCTGGGGCCATTTTGTCTCTGGAGCAGGGTGATTCTGGATCAGCTGTGGCTGACACTGCTAGCCCTCAGAGGGTCTGGGCTTGTGGGATGGTTTTGAGGAAGTATGGCAGTCTTATGTTGGCCCTGGGAATTCCTAATCAAGTTAGGGATTTTATTCTTTTTAATGGGTTAAAGGCTGATTATTCAAGAAAAGCAGAAGTAATGGTCCTAGTCCACACCTGTGCTCTGGTTTTTGACTGCATTTGAGCTTCAAAGGTCTTGTAGCCTGAAGGTGGCCTTCCTGGGTTACCATACGACCATACCTGTTGATAGCTCAGGCCCACTCAATGCATTCAGGTATTCCTCACTAGGAGAAGCCTAAGCATGTGTGTGTGTGTGTGTGTGTGTGTGTGTTTATGTATACACACATATACATATGGTAA
Source organism: Castor canadensis (assembly GCF_047511655.1). NCBI lineage: Eukaryota > Metazoa > Chordata > Mammalia > Rodentia > Castoridae > Castor > Castor canadensis. The sequence goes on along the minus strand of NC_133397.1, from coordinate 22,859,086 downwards.
CATAATATATAATGCATATACATATCACATACACTTTTAAAAAACACTCCAGGTGTTGCAATGTTTTGTCATCTCTCCAGAGGTAAAGTGTTAGCCCTCTTCCTTCCTGCCTGCCTGCCTGCCTTCCTTCCTTTCTTGTGGCAATACTGGGGTTTGAACTCAGGGCTTTGTGCTTACTATGCAGGCACTCTACCACTTGAGCCAGGTTCCCAGCCCTTTTTGCTTTAGTTATTTTGGAGATAGAGTCTGGCTAGGTGAACCAAGGCCCTCCTATTTATGCTGTGTAGCTGAGATGATAGGAGCATGCCACTATGCCTGGCCTTTATTGGTTGAGATGGGGTCTTGAGAACGTTTTTTTGCTCAGTACAGCCTTGAACTTCGATCCTCCCCAATCTCCCCCTCCTGAGTAGCTAGGATTACAGGTGTGAACCACTGCACCCTGCCTAGTCTCATTAACCTTTGTCTGGGCCAGCCTTGAACCGTGATGTTTCTACCTCTATCACTGGAGCAGCTAAGATTATTGGTGTTCCTAGTTCCTCTCTTTCTCCTTGGTAACAAGAAAAATCTCCAGCTCCCTGGAGAACTACAACAAAGACCTTGATGTCAGGAGTCACCAAGAGCTACATAGCTACTTGAAAAATGCCAGGTCTTCTTGGGTTGGCCAGACATGATGGGAGGGTGTTTTCTAAATCTCTGATCAAAGTGGCAACAGTGACTTTAAGAAGGAAGCTGAAAAATGGCTCCTTTCAGGGCCTATTAATTAACAATTCTGTCACCCCTACGGGACTTTTGGGGAAGGAATGGCAGCCAATACTTGGACCAGAGCCATTTGCACAGGCAGACTGCTCTCTGCCCTGGCTGGGTCATCTTTGCTCAGCAAGGAACCCAGGGGTCCTTGCAAGGATCCTGTATCATACTTGCTGGAGCTCCATGAAAACAGCCTTCCTGTTGCCTTATTCCTTGTCATGCTGGGGAGGGTAGGGTGCCCTTTTAATTTTCCTCTCCTGAGTTTTGTCCCTATGCATGGAACTAAATATGGCCAGCAGGTGGCATCCAGGTCCTGAGCCAAGACTCCTTTAACGGCCTCCCCCATCCTCAAGACCCCTTTCCCTAGCTCAATTTAGAAAAAGGAGAGCCCCTAAATTTGATTTGTTCCCCGAAGAGGAAGACAGTGTCCATCGAAATCTGGTGGCATTAAGGAAGGGCTTAAGTGGAGGGCCTGTCCTCTTGGAGCTGGGCCAGCTGGAGCAGCGTGAGCAGGTCTCTGCTCTAAGATTCTGGACTGATCTAAACTGGCCTCCTTTTTGCCTAACGTCACAGGTTCAACTCATCAACTGGTCCAACTTCTGATAGACTGAGACTTAGGCCTGGACACAAAGCAGGCCAACTGCCGGGGTGGAGGTTAAATGAACCATTTGCCCACGTGTCTGGATTCTCAGACCAGCTGCCTCAATGAGAGCAGAGGTACAGTTTTACAAAATGCTTAGTGATAACACACCTATTATCAATAGCTCTTTACCTCCCTGAGAGAATGAAAATAACCACCCACCCCCAAAGACTGCAATGGCAGGGTCTTCCAACCCTGTCTCTGTCTTTCTACCACCTTCTTTGGCACATGGCACTGTCAAGAGAAACAGTTCCTGACTGAGTTGCAGCCAGGGGAGCTGCTCTGTTTGAGGATCAGATCAAGCAGGCCTTGGGAAAAGTCTGCTTTCTGGGGCCTTGACTCCTGCTACTACATCTGGAGTCAGGGGAAAGAAAAGCTTAGGAGGTTTAATCTGATGACTTTGCTAAATCACTTCTTTGCACCAGGATCACTGGAAAGGGGAAAGATGGTCACAGCTCTTGTTGGGAGGGGAGCTGCTCATCATTCCGCAGTCTGAGGCCTTGAAAAATGGTCACCAAGACTAAATCTCAATATCCAGAAGGGTATGATATGGACAGAAGGGTTTCTGGAGACCATCTGGCTCCTTTGCAGGTACCCCAGATTACACTTGTCTTAGACACTTCTATTCTGAAATTGCAAAGATGGTGAGTCTCAATAACTCTGAAGTTTCACATTCTAATACTTAATAGCCTCAGCACCAGCCTACATCTACTTTTGGCTTTCTGTTTTTAAATCTTCAGTGGAAACCTAGCTTCTACACATATCTCTTGAAGACAATTCAAAGAGCTTCAATTTCTCTAATTTTCTATGGCTTTCTTTACCCTAAGTTCAGTTCTGTTATGGCTGGTCCCTAACCTACAGGAGAACTCCCTGTAGGTTCCAGATCACAATCTGCTCAAGGTGGCTATAAAAGACATGCATGTCTTCCAGTCCTGCAGGTGGTGACTGGCATGCTGCCAGCCAGTTCCAAAAAGTCTGCTTTAAGAGTCCTGAACCTCCAGTTAGACCTCTTGGGTTCAAATCCCGGCTCTACCATGTCCAATTTGATTTTACACCTCAATTTCCCCAACTATAAAATACAGATAGTGACAATTCCCACTCAATAGAGCTGTTATGAGGACTAAGTGGACCATCTATTCAAAGCACTGAGCACAGAACCTGGCACCCAGTATTTGCCAAGCATTATCAACATCACTGGGCAGACAGTGAGAATCCAAGGACACTTGTTTGAGATGTCTGCCACACAGCCATGTCTCTGAGACTATGGAAAGACCAATCTAGAAGGGAGACAGCCTACAGAAGTGCCCTCTTCTCTGCCCCTTCTGCCTGCAGATAGCCACCTAAGCTTTCTGAAGTGGGACCTCGGAATGACAATCCTTCCCCAAGTCCAGATTTCCCATATAGCTGCTTAGTGGATGTCATCCTACCGGCTGGGAAAACTGGAGCAGATGCTGTGGGACCAGAGGAGAGCAAGCTCTGCGGAGCCTGCCAAAATGTTTCCGCTCCCGACGTGGGGCTATGTCCATTGTCACTGGGCTACCCCTTCCTGCCCAGGCCCGGGGGGCTGAAGTCACCTGTTTGGAAACTCTGCAAAATTGCTACCCTCTGCCCCCTTGGCTCACACATCCAGGTTGTTCTGGAGTTGCATGGAGGCAATATGTGCAGGCAGGGATGGAGGGTTCTGAGGGGCTAGGGGAGCCCTATCAGTGGGTCACAAAGCCCTTCCCACTCAGCCAATCACCTTCTTCTCCTGGCTGAGCAAGCACCTGACTCACAGAGAGGCTCAGCAACTCAAAGATGAAGTAGCAAAATAGAGATGGGCAAGTGGGGGTAATGCTAGGTTTGGCTGGGGGACAGTAATCTCCCACTTCAGCAGAGCTAGCACAGGGATATGGATGGTTGTAGAGGCAGTTAGGGCCTGGAGCTTTTCCACAATTCTGTTCTCACAACTCTTAGGACATGGGGCTTTTTCCAAGACACTGAGTCTTGTTGAGGTCCTAGCCACTGCATCCTGGGTGTGTCCTGCTGAACACAATCTGGACTCTTACAGAGCTTCTGAGTAATGTGGCTACACTCTTTGTAGCCACTGTCGGGGGAAGGTGACCTCAGAGATGTTGGGGATAGGTTGCTCTATCTGATCATAATTCAAAAGCTAAAGGGAAACATGGGCATGTAGTAAACAGAACATCTTTCTGTTTATCCTACTAAAAGTTAATCCCTTCTAGTAGGTCCCACCTAGGTAGACAGATAGAAAGGTGATCCTTTCTTCCTAAAGGTTCTTTCTGGAACATCTTCAAGTTCCTCAAACACCTGTTTTTTAAGCCAACAAACTTCCACAGAACCACTATCAAACGAAGGCCACCAGCATCAGGCTCCTGGAGGCTGCGGTGTGATGAAGGGGGTTTTATGGCAGGAGAAGCTGCATAGCAGGCTTTGCCACTTCCTGCTTAGAGACTCTGGCAAGTGGCTGAAGAACCAGAATAGTGATATTATTGAGCATGGAGCTGTTGGGAGGATAAAAGAGACATTGCTTGTGGGAACTAAAGGTTCTTCGCTAACTTGGAGGCTGAGCAACTTTGAGGATCACTGACATATTCAACTTACGCTCTTTCCTGCTCTCTAAACCAAATTCCCCAGACCCTCTCAGAACCCTGAGACAAAGACATCAGCCAAGACATCAGGGACAGGCTTGGCTTTGGTTCTCTGCTGCCTGATCTTTATGATCCTCAGTAGAGCGAGTGTCTTGGAGCTAGTACAGCCATTTCCTCTTGAGTTAGTACAGGCTCTGGACTCCAGACACCCTAGCTTCTGAATGTGAATCTGCTGAATGGAGAGGTCACACAGACTGGAGCGTTCAGATAGCAGGTAGGCTTGGGACAAGTGGTTTTTCTGGTCTTTTCTTGTGTGTGCTCACCCCAAGGAGGTGCTGCTGGAAGGAAGTGAAGGGAGGACAGCTGCATTCTCTGGCCACACACAACCATTCCTAAGCATGAAGCCTTACGACTTTCAGCAAGAGACTTTCTTCCTCTGAAATATGTAAACTCAGTGCTGCCACATTTCACAGAGTAGGGTTTTAAGTGGGGTCTAGAGTGTTGCCTGGTAACCTCCCCACCTGGCCTGCTCTGGGGGGCAGGTAGCTGGCCCACTGGCAGCTAGCCCCAAGACAGAGGGAACACAGCTGCAGGAGCTGTTGTGAAATGTTGGGGAGAGAACGTTCATGTTTCCAGCAGTCCTATCGGGCCTGATGTCTCCTTTGTGGCTCTTCACACTCTAAAAGTACACCTGTGTCTCTGGGTCTCAGACAAGACATGTCATTTATATTCCCTTAAACTACATTTCTTCAGATGTCTGACTGAGTTGTCAGCAAGGGCAGAGTGGTATGTTCTTGCCCTTCTCTGAAATGCCTGGACTCTATGAACTATTTAGCTTGTTCCCCTTCACCCTAGGCTTGGCCCCTTCTTTGCTGTCATCCTTCCTTCCACCTACATTCAATCCCCTCTCAGAATCCTCCCAGTTTTATTTGCTTGTCTGTTTCAAGAGGGCACAGATGACTTATCTTCTAGTTTTTCCACCAGAAAGCCTGCCCTGAAAATATCTGAAACAAACTTAATACGATTCAGTGTTGAATCTCTGTCCTCTCTCTTGCCATTCTTCATGTCCTCAGTATTCCACCATATCTGCCTACCCTGCAGGACTAACCCCACCTCAGTGGGGACACACTAGAGAGGTTGCAGAAGGTTTGCTTGCCTACCTTCACATAACTTCCCTCCTGGCCTATCACAGTGCCTGGGATTCCCAATAGGAATGCCAGTTTTGTGGGTTAGAGCATTCATCTCCACAAACTTCTAATCGTCAACTTGGGATTCAAGTGATTTTCCCAAGCTCAAGATGAGTCCCTGGCAAGGTCAGAGCTGAGCACAGGCCATCTAAATCCAAGTCCCGTGCTCCTTCTGCACCGGTGCACTGGCTGGAAGAGCAGTTTGATTTTTCACAGCTCCAATGCAAGGTGATGTGTGCTGGTTAGCCCACTCAGCAGGATGAGACTGGAAAGGAAATTCCAGAAATTTATCTCTCTCTTTCTCTTTTTTTGGTGGTACAGGGAATTGAACTCAGGGGCTTGAGCTTGCTAGGCAAGTGCTCCTCCACTTGAGTCATGCCTACAATCCTTTTTGGTTTAGTTTATTTTCAGATAGGGTCTAGTGCTACTTGCCTGGAGCCAGCCTCAGACTGAGATCTTCCTACCTCTGCCTCCCACCTTGCTGAGATTACAGGTGTGCACCACCACAGCCAGTTTTTATATCTCTCTTTCTAAACTACTGCAACGTTGCCTTAATCTTAATCAGCAAGTGTTTGTTGACCACTGACATAGATAGTAAACACTCTGTTAGGCACCATGGAGCCACCAGACCATTTTAAAGCCTGGGTCTTATCTTTAAGGAGCATTTGTTTGGTTGAAGAGATAAGGGTCATCCATAAAACAAGGGATCCTACACACAGAACATATGAAATGCACAACAGGGAAAGCACATTTGGTTTTCACACTTTCCAGTGGTAGGCAAAGGATGAGTGAGGGCTCAGCACATAGACGGTTTCTGGGAAAAGGTGGCACCTAAGGTAGCCTGCAAAGATGACAAGATGTGAGAAAGCAGTGAAGAGAAAATGGGGGAATTTGGACATGGGAAGCATGTTTATTATTACTTTTATTTGAAAAAGTGAGCATGAGACCCATGACTAAGTCTTGGAGGAATGTTAGGGCATATGATCAAAGGAGAGGAGGTGGGGAGAGGTGGGTGAGGTTTCAGGAGCCATGGGAGGGGCTGGGTTCCAGGAGGAAGGCGTCTGCCCTGTTAGTGATGCTAGCAGACCTTAGTTGGAGAGATGGTCATTCATTGAGCAAGGAGGAATGCTGAAACTCTGAGTCATTTTGCTGGAGTGCAGGGACAGACACTAGACCTGCAGACAGTTAGGGAGTCCCGGGCCATTTACCCATGAGGACGCTGAGGAGGGAAACTGCGAGTCTGTCACCAGGCCATTTGTGATTGTTGCAATGTTTTAGATAGACTAGAGAGTGGTTACCTACATCATGGTGACTATTTTTATTCCTTTAGTTAGTTATTTTTTGGTGATACTGCAGTTGGAATTCAGGACTTTGTTTGCTAGGCAGGAGCTCTACCATTTGAGTTGTGCCACCAGCCCTCCTGTAGTTAAATTTTGAAGAGAAATATAGACTAAAGGTAGGCTGCTGCTCCTCCATTCAACATCCCCCATTCTCCTTCAGAACCCATTGTCTACCTACCCTAAGTAAGTTCTAGTTCTTATCTGTGCAAGGAAGCTCAGAGTGCAATTTTATGATCTCTCTCAGCTGCTTAAAACACTACCAAGAATGAAGAGAAGAAATGGGGAAAATGTTAATGCAATAAAGTCTTAATCAAGTTGAGTATTTGGAAAACAATGTTTTAAATATTAATGTACTGCTCTATTTAGCTGTGATTGAGCCCCCTTTGATCTTTAGTTTTGTGGAAAATTACTGTATTAAGACAGCACAGAATAAACAAAATTGATTGACAAGCACTCTGCCAAGGCTCTGATGCTCTCACTCACTCACTCACTCACTCACCCACTCACTCACTCACTCACTCACCCACTCACTCACCCACTCACTCACCCACTCACTCACCCACTCACCCACCCACTCACTCACTCACCCACTCACTCACCCACTCACTCACCCACTCACTCACCCACTCACCCACCCACTCACTCACTCACTCACCCACTCACTCACCCACTCACTCACTCACCCACTCACTCACCCACTCACTCACCCACTCACTCACTCACCCACTCACTCACCCACTCACTCACCCACTCACCCACTCACTCACTCACCCACTCACTCACCCACTCACCCACCCACTCACCCACTCACCCACTCACCCACCCACTCACCCACTCACCCACTCTCTCACTCACTCACTCTCTCACTCACTCACCCACTCACTCTCTCACTCACTCACCCACTCACCCACTCACTCACTCACTCTCTCACTCACTCACCCACTCACTCACCCACTCACTCACCCACTCACCCACCCACTCACCCACCCACTCACTCACTCACCCACCCACTCACCCACTCACTCACCCACTCACTCACCCACTCACTCACCCACTCACCCACCCACCCACCCACTCACCCACTCACCCACCCACCCACTCACTCACCCACCCACTCACTCACTCACCCACCCACCCACCCACTCACCCACCCACTCACCCACCCACCCACCCACCCACTCACTCACCCACCCACCCACTCACCCACCCACCCACTCACTCACCCACTCACCCACTCACTCACCCACTCACCCACTCACTCACCCACTCACCCACTCACTCACCCACTCACCCACTCACTCACCCACTCACCCACTCACTCACCCACTCACTCACCCACTCACCCACTCACCCACTCACTCACCCACCCACTCACTCACCCACCCACTCACCCACTCACCCACCCACTCACTCACTCACCCACTCACCCACTCACCCACTCACTCACTCACCCACTCACTCACCCACTCACCCACTCACCCACTCACCCACTCACTCACCCACTCACTCACCCACTCACCCACTCACCCACTCACTCACTCACTCACCCACTCACTCACCCACTCACTCACTCACTCACTCACCCACCCACTCACTCACTCACTCACTCACCCATTTACTCACCCACCACCATTTACGGAGTGGGTGCTCCACACACACAGTGTTGTGTGCCAGGCACTATGCCAGGAAGGAATGGGATTCAGCCTGGCCCCTGGAGGAATCCAAGGACAGTGTGGGTGCTAGATAAGCAAAGGAAATAATCAAAGGGCAACACACTGTGCTCCTCCCTAGACACTGCTGGAGCTATCCTGTTTCTTGGGTCAGAGAAGGTTTTGTAGAGGAGGCATAGTTTGAAAGTCAAGAGGAAGGGAAATGCATGGTGAGGAGGGAGAGGCCTGCAGAGAATTCACCCAGAATGTATGTTGTGGGCAGGAGATGTGGCTGAAAAGGTAGACAAGTTCTACTTTATGTCATAGCCAAGGACTAGTTTTATCCTTGGGGGAAATCCACCAAAGGATTTTTTTCTTATGTATATTTATAATAATATAAAATATCAATAACAGTATTTAGTATTATATATATAATATATAATATTAAACATTATAGTTATGAACAGCATGATATCCAAAACAAAGAAACAAATGAAATTATAGCTCTTAGAAACAGCATTCAATATACAATTCTTCAGAGGTTTTATTTTACATTACCTTTTCTAGTAAATCCCAAGGACTGCTGCATCAATCGGCATGCTTCCATTTTTTTTATAAACCTTTAATTTTAAAATAACTTTAGACTCTCAATTCAAAATAGATCAAAGCGTTTCCATGCATTGTCATCCAGGTTCCGCAATAACATAACAATTATTAAATTCAGGAAACTAACATTTGTATATCGTTAAACTATAGACTTTATTTGGATTTCATCAGTTTCTATATGCACTTTTTGTTTTGTTTTTGGTGTTAAGTCTATGAAACTTCATCACATGTATAGACTCATGCAATACAGCACTGTTCTATAACCTCAAAGAAAATCCCTTAAGCTATCGCTATATAGCATGCCTGCCCCCAATGCTAACCCCTGGCAACAACAGATCTGGTCTCCATCACTATAAATTTGTCATTTTATGAATGCTATGTAAATGGAACCATACAGTAGCCTTTTGAGTTTGTTTTTTTTTTCCTTTTTTTCAGTGCAATGCCTTTGATTTCTGAGTTATTGCAGGGATTAATAGTTCTTTTTTTACTGCTGAGTAGTCCAAGCAATGGTATATGGATGGAAATGCCACAGTTATCCATTCTCCCACTGAAGGTCATCTGGGCTGTTTCCAGTTTTGGTGATTACAATAAACTCTGTGAAAACCTTCCCAGGTTCCTCTTGCTTTGCTCAGGCTCTGGAGAAGATTTTTCCTCTGTGATCTGCAAACTTGGTTGAGGTGCATACTTAAAAGGCCCAGGCATTTGGTCAGGGGAAGAGGCTCCACAGTAGGCACAACTGTTTGCACTGGCTGTTCTCAGAATGATGGTTTTGCTTTCAGTCTAAACCTAACTCTGTGCTTCTCCAGGACAGACTCCTGCTTCTTACATCCATTTATACTGTCACCAAAATTTATGACCTTTCTTCTTCCTACATGGCATAATTTTACAGAGAATAATTAAAATTTGTAGTGCCCAATTCAGGGAGCCTCAATGTTTGAGAGGAACTTTAAAACAAATAAGGGGGGCTGGCAGAGTGGCTTAAGTGGTATAGTGCCTGCCTCATAAGCATGAGACACTGAGTTCAAATGCCAGTATGGTAAAACAAACAAACAACAAAAAACAATTAATGGAACAAAGTTTCAACCATCCAATTATTCCTAGGATTATTGGAGCTGAACCCATCAAGGTTCAGAATGACCTGTACAGATTTCCATCTTCTTGCACAATATCCTCTTAAACCAGAACTAAAGAAGAGCTAAAGTTTTCAAGACCCCATCTCAATGGAAAAAAGCTGAGCAGGTGGTACCCGCCTGCCATCGCAATGATGGTGGGAAGCATAAAATAGGCAGATCGTGGTCCGGGTCGACCTGGGCAAAAAGCTAGACCCTAGCTCCAAAACAGCCAGAGCAAAATGGGCTAGAGGCATGGATTGCCCTGAGTTCAAACCCCAGTATTGAGGGTTGGGGGGAGGAAGTCTAAAATAATCAGTCACGAGTCTTTGTAAGATCCTGACTCTCCCAGTCAAAAACTCCAATGGCTTGAAATATAGATAATGTAACCATAAATAGAATAGTTGCTCCCTTACCAGAATGAAATACTTCTGATCTCTTGTGCCTCCCAAGGCTGCTTATTTTACAGCTGTAAATATTCTGCTTTCTTTAGTATTCTTTTAGATCAAAATAGTATTTATTTGCCTTCTCCTGGGAAAATCAAGAGCATACCTGGACTGTTCTGCCCTAAATTTTTACTGAGGCCCAATGCTCAACAACAACTTCAAGGACCTCCATTGCCCTGTCATTCTACTCCAGGTGTGGATGACCTTTTGCTGTGTTCTAGAGGTGAGGCAGGCTCTAGGACTGATTGCAGCCATCTTCTGTTTTCTTTAAGGATAGAGGGTTTTAAGAGGAGTTACAATTCTGTCAAAGTAAGTTCATCATGCAGGTTGTGATTTACCCAGGGAATCAGTCCTGTTCCATTAAAAACTTTCCAATTATTCCTAAAACAATGAAAACAAGTCTTAGTTACTGAGGTAGTGGATTTCCAACTTTTCTGAAATAATTGCATTTAAAACTTAATTAAGACTGAGTGTTGGCGGCTCATGTCTGTAATCCTAGTTACTTGGGAGGCTGAGATTGGGAGGATCAAGGTTTGAGGCCATCCCAGGTGAATAGTTTGAGAGATTCTGTCTCCAAAACAATAACCACAGAAGATGGCTCAACCTGTAGAGTGTCTGCTTTGCAAGCTCAAAGCCCTGAGTTCAAACCCCAATCCCACCAAAAAAAACAAGGAAAAAAAAGAAAGGGAAACTTAATTGGATACAAACATTTTTTTGGTGCTAGGTATTTGAACCCACAGCCTCATGCATGCTAACCACATACTCTACTGAGCTATTTCCCCAGCCCTCTGGAGTGCAAACTTCATCCTTGGGAATCTAAATTGTAAGAATTTTCTGAGTTAAACTAGCCCTCCAATGACCTGCCACTTCAAGCTTCCTGATTATCACAAACCTCTCCACCTATATGTGGATGTGAGATACAGAAAAACAATTGGCATTATGGCTCAACTTCATGGTGAAGGAAACTAAAAAATATCATCCCAAAATATGTCTCTTTGAAAAAAATTTCTTTTGAGCTAAGTGCAATTAATAGGCAGCAAACAGCAGAAAGGGTCTCTCTAGCCTCCTATTCTTCTGCCTAAATATAGGATATAAATTCCCCTTTCCTGAAGTCAGCTCTCACCTTACTCAGTGAGTTTCTTTCCATGTTTCTCAGCTTCCAAGACCAAAATCGCTTTCCCGTGTCCTGCCACTTCTCTACAAATTTACTGTTCTTTGAGATACTAGAAAATGTCTTTATATGAAGGTTTTGAAGATTCACCTACAGTAATTGCTAAAAAGAAAGCAAAATAAATTTTGCCATACTTCAGCTACACTGAAATGAATTTTGAGATGGAAGAAGTGGCACTTTGGTAACATGGAGAAAATGCACATTACCAGCGAACCAGGACAAAGCTTGATGTTATTTAAACTACTCTCCTCTCATCCTTTTGCTTAAAAAATGGGAGTAGGAGGAAACAATGATAAGAAAGGGGAAATGGCTTAAGATTTTCCAGTATTTTCTATATGTAGAAGAAATAGATAATTCAGAAAGCAAGTTTTAATTCCACCTCCAAAATAGATAGCTTTGTGGTGTATTCCCTAATAAATATCCTGGTACAGTTAGTCGTGTGGACAGGCAGTGTGATACATCAAAAGTGGAGAAAAAACTCCAAAGGGTCCAGCTCCAGCTGTGCTTCTCATGCTCATCCATGCTGTGGGCAAAGGCAGCCTCTCTTGGCTGGAGTTTCTTACTACAAAACAAAAGCATCTTTTGGACATCTCTATGGCTATGACTCAGGGGCATAGATACTCTGAACAGTAGTTCACAAGAAAGAGAGAATAAATGGCTAACATAGGAAACATGCTTGTCTTTACTAATAACTTAAAATATCTGATGCCAGACTGTCATGAAGGTTAAAGCTAACCTACGTGGTGACATTGATCAATTCGGGTTCGTGATGGTCACAGGTTGTTAATGCAATTTTGACAGGGAACTTTGGAAAGTCTTTGACATAAGAGCCAGGAACAACACAATTGGGTAGGGAGAAGGAGATTGGGGGATGTGATTATTAAAGTTGTGTGTGGGATTGACTTTGTGGGTATTATATTGAGGCAGCATCTGATAATGGGCAAAGTGAAGGATTTGGGTAGAAGCCTGAGCAGGAAGTTTGTTAGCAGTGATAGCACAAGGTGTCATGTCCTGGCTTTAGTCAGATTTAGCACAGGTGCTTCACAGAGTTTATATTCTCTTCCTTTCTCTTCTCTAGTGGTGGTGTAATGGTCAGAGAAGCATACCCAAGGAAGAGCCCACAGAGCCCAGTTTCCTTAAGACATTGGTTCCTCTACTTTGGGATCACCTTTCTCAGGTCAGCATAAGGTCATGAAGTGAAGGGACCACCAAAATAAAATCCTTATCATTTTCCTCCTGGCATGAGGATTCTAAATTCTTCTCTTCTTGTTTAGAGAGAATGGTACTGGGGTTTGGCCTATTTGCCTGACTTCAGCTTGAGCCCTGCTTGGTTCACTACTTACTCCTTCACTCATGCAGGATGATATGCCTACATGAGTGAATATTTTAGTACTCACTGGGTGTATAGAGATGATTTGGCCAGAGGGCTACAGTTCAGGGACTCTTTTCTCTTGCCCATGGTTGAATTCTCATTTGAAAAGGATTTTCATAGTGGCTAACTGCTCACTAGTTAATAAGTATTTCACACAGTGGTGATGCCCAGGCATAATTTACTTTTTTGACTACTTCCCCAGGAAACTGCAGCATGTTAACAGCAGCTTAATGTGATTAAATATCCCCTGAATCTACTGATACTGTCTTCTCAGCCTTCTCTGTGTTCAGATCATGGCCAAGATTCTTTTTTTCCCCCTTTTCCTGCCTTGCATATGCAAAGTATATACTCTACCACTGCACTACACCCCAGCCCTCTGTTACAGATGATGGAGACCTGTCAGGTCACTCTACCTGAGGAGGTCCAGATGAGAATGTTGTGTGAGGATGTGGGGAGAGCTGGTTCAAAAGAGGCCAGATTCCAGGTGGATCTCAATCTAGACAAGTCAGGATGGTCTTGAATGAGGACTCGGAGGTAAGGGCAGAAAGGACTTTCAAAGTAAGTACAGATGAGTGAGGAGCATGCTGTGAGGCTCATACTACCCTACCTGCGTGTAAAGGACAGCCTGCTGCCCTTACCTCCAGACAGCACTGGACAAGGGTGGGGACTTGTGGGGGCTCAAAGGGCCCTGATTGGAGTTATGAGAGGCTAATGGGCAGTTCAGAGAGTGGTCAGACTAATGCAAAGTTAATCCATGGTAACAGTCATAGGACAATAGCTTAATGACAAAACAGAAAAATCCTGCTGTAGAGGGTACAGGGAAATGAGCTCTTTCAAACACGATTGGTGAGAGTGTAATTTAGTGTACTCTTGCCTTTTTGAAGGGCATTTGTCTAAAAAATATTAATTTTCTTTACATTTTATATATAGTTTTAGACCTTCATTCTATTTCTGGGAATTTTATACTAAATAATTATGGATACATACATAACTTTAGATACAAGCATATTTATAATAATGAAAAACTGGCAACTGAAATGTCTGACAATGTACTGTTAAGTGAATTATCTAAACTGCGCAGTTGCTTAAGAGAGCTATTCTAGAACAATTTGAGATGAATCTTTGGCACTGTGGGCTGCTGACTCAGCACTCATCCAACACCCTTCTTCCCTGTCTGTCTCTGTAGAGAGGCCAGAAAACAAAACCCTGGTTTTTCCAGTCTCCCTTACAGCTATGAGCCACCTTGAGACCAGGAGGTAACGCAACTGCTTAAGGAAGCTGAAATGTCCTTGATGACATCCTGGAGGTGTTCTACCAGCCTGGATATAGGGGTACTCCCAGATTCCTGTCATGTGAGCTAAATACCCACCGTCTATTCTCAAGCCCTGTTAAAAGGACTTATTATTACTCCTATCAAACACAATTCTGAGTGATAAAGACCGGAAGATGTTTACAACAAAAGTGTGTGTGTTGGGGGAGAAGGAAGTGTTAGTAAACCAAAATGACCAATAGGCACCGAAGATTATATTCTAAAACTGTAATTGCTCTGTTTGAAGGTAAGGTTACAGGGGATTTTTTATTTCCTTCTTTAGGTTCATCTGAATTTTCAAATTTTTCTACAAAGAACATAATATGACTTTTGGAACAAGAAAAATATCTAATAAAATATATTTTTAAAATAATCATGGACCAGGGGTACACCTCAGTGGTACAGTACTTGCTCTACCATGACTAAGGCCCCGTGTCTGATCCCTAGCACCACGAAAAAACAAACAAAAAAACCAAACAGGCAGGGTACAGCAGCAATGACAGAAAGCTTATGGCTAGGCAGCAAGAGGTCCTTGACAATAGCTGCTGAAATGGCCACTCTTAGACTTCTGTCGCTTTTGTCCAGATGGTTCAGACTTCCCAGCTAACTCACGGGTTATAAAAGGTCCTCAATGGATTCTAACCAGGGCCACTGAGGTCTACCTCTACCAGTTGGGCACCATCAGCTGGAATGGCCAAGGCCTGGCATGTACCTGGGATATGGCTTTGTCTTCAACCGCCCTCCCCACATCTGCACATCACCAGGGCTCCCAGCGCTGCCTATCTCTCCTCTTAGTGGGAGGTCTTGCTGTCCATCTCCTCCCATTTCTCATTTCTTGCTCTCTCCTAAGCTTCCTGGCAGAATCAAATGAGAGAATCTATCTGAAAGTACTTTGTCATTATAAAGTGTAACAAAGTATACTTTTTTGGGGGTAGGTAAGTTACTTCTTTTCTTCCTTATTCTCTTCCCTCTTCTCCTTTCTCTTTTTCCCTGGATCCTTTTTCTTCTTGCCTCCTCCCGCCTCCCCTGCTGGAGCTATAAGAAGATGTAATGGAACCCACAGCCTGTATCTCCTATCAGCCCTCACATGACCCTGCATTGTACTTCTCTCTTCTTGGGCCTCTCTCCTTGCTCAGCAGTGAGCTCTCTGAGCAGGGATCTTGTCTTTCAGTCCCTAAGAATCTTTCATAATACACATCTTGCAGGGCTCAGTTGGTGAAGGTTTGCTTGATATCACTGATGGTGCATTGTTTTGTTATTTGGATAAAGTACAGTACTGACATAAACATACTCACTTATTTATAAAATCATTCATATAATTAAGTGGAAATTTGTTACTTGCATCTTAAAAATTAAGGTCTTAGCTTGGTGCAGTGGCTCATTCCTATAATCCTAACTATTGGAAGATGGAGAATGGGAGGACTGCAGTTCAAGTCCAGCCCAGCCAAGCAGTTCATGAGACCCTATCTCAACCAATAAAAACTAGGCATGGTGGTGCTCGCCTATCATCCCAGCTACACTAGAAGCATAAGTAGGAGAATCATGGTCCACATGGTGTGGGTATAATGAGAGATCCTGCCTGAAAAATAACTAAAGCAAAAATGGTTGATGGTGTTGCTCAAGTGAGTACAGCACCTTCCTAGAAAGCAAGAGGTCCTGAGTTCAAACCCCCATACCACTAAAACAAAAACAGGCAAAAAAAAACCCCAAAACCCAAACCCCAACATCTGAGAGTTGGTAGAAAGATAGGTAGTTTGGAAAAACTAATTTTCTTAAAAATATGGAGAAATGTATTCAGAACTGAAAGAGTACCAATAACGGCAATGTGGAAACAATGAAATGTTTTAGAGTAAAATGTTAGAACTCATTTGTATGTAAGATCTCTGCTACCCCCCACCCCAAACTCCTACAAGGATCCATTTAATGCCAAGATAAAATCTAGCCAAGTTGTCATCAAGTCACTGATTTCCTCATCCTTCTCCCCTCCATTCTCCCTAACATCGTCCTTGTCAGATTGTTGCCATGTTGCTACTGGGCAGTATTCTTGCCTCTAGTCTCTTTTCTTTCAAGTCTTCTTGAAGCCTCATTATGCAAAACGAACCTTTCCCAAACCACTGCTTTACCTACCTACCCCCCTACCCCCAACCCTTTGGGGACTCTCTGTATCTAGATAGCTCCTATAGGCTAAAGGCCAAACTTCTTGTATTCATAACTTCTGTTTCCTTAACCTGTGCTCTGACCTCTCCAATCCCCAACCCCTCAGCTCAGTCAGGTTGTTCCCTTCTGCCTGTGTCCTAGTGTTGAACACCTCCTGGCCTTGACTTGTACCCGAATGCCATCCTCCTTTTAAGGTCAAGCTCATGTTCCACCATGTCTATGAGTACTAGCTGACAGGAGCAGGATCTCAAATTGCTGTGACCATGGTAAGAGGCTGAAGCACTCAAAAGAAAGACATAGGTTCTGCATTAAAAAAAAAACAAATATAAGGAAGATATTTAACACAAGACATGATTTTCAACACTGTGCAAAATACCAAAGGTTTTTAAGGTGGCAGGAGCTCAATTTGAGTTGCTTTTGTGATGGGACTGACGAAAGGCCACACAACATTGAGCCGTTATGCACCTGACCCTACTGTGCATTTCATTTATCTCACCTACTCCTCTTCTAATCCCACCCCTCAACAGGGTCTTGTTATGTAGCTCCAACTCTCTATTCTCTTGCCTCAGCCTCCCCGCTGGAATTACAGACATATACCACCACACCTAGCTCACCGAATCCTCTTAACATTGTGAGTTTGGTTGTGCTGAAGGTATCATTAGCTCCATTTTGGAGGCTTTACATCCACTTCTTTGCAAACCACCTGATTCCATGTCTTCTCATTCCCCAGCACTCGCCCTATGAGGGGCACTGCCTGCCTTCCCAGCTCCCTGCACACTCGATGCTCCTTCCAGCTGAAATGCCTTTCTTTCCTTGCCACTGATCTGGCTCTGCTGCACACTCACCTCTTCTTGGGGTTTGTCTCAAGGGTTGGCTCCCCTGGAGAGTTGTCTCCTATCCTCAGCTTCTTCCTGTGGGCTGGGATGTGTTAGCCAGGTGTTTCTGTAATGCTCTGTGGGTATAGTGCTAACACAGATTGTACTTACCATATCATCTTCTTCCAGTTCACTAGGAGTTTCTTGAGGGCTAGGATTTCTATTATCTAGCATGTGCCCAGCACATGTTATGTTCCCAGATATTAGCAGAATGGAATTGAGGCTCAGAGAATTTAAGTAACTTGCCCAAGTTAATGCAGCAAGGAAGAAGAGAAACTAGATATCTGATTATAAAGTCCTTTTTCTAGAATGAGGAAGATGATAATCTTGCTCCCTTCTGAGCTTGTCAGAGCACACCTGGAATGCTGAATTCAGTTCTGGGGAGCAAACATTTAGAATAACTCTCATAAGCAGGAGCATGTTCAGAGGAGAGTGACTGACAGTGAATAGAGTGGCTGTACTTCAACCCAAGTCATGTGAGGATGTGCTGCAGACATGGTAGTGGCAGGGAGAGGGTGGCGGCTTAGAGACAGAAACTCAGAGCGACAGGAGAAATAGCTGCCTGTAACGACTTATGGCCACTAGGCAAGAACAAGGGTTAGACATTTTCTTCTGGGACCGCAAGTGATAAAACTAACAGTGTCAAAGATACAGAAAAACAGACCATGACTGGCGAAAGGCAGCTGTTTTGAGAAGGGGTGAGGTCCACCATAGCCAGTTTGCAAGCTGAGGACACCCTGTGGGGACATCTCAGAGGGGTCAAGAGTGACACTGAAGGCCGGACTAGGAAAGATTTTATTTTTATGAGACTTCGTAAGGTCCCTTCTAATTGATGTCATAACACCATTATTCTGTCTTCTCTCGATCCACTCTTCAACGATCCTTTGTTCTTCCATGAGTTAACCTAATTCATTTAGTAATTAAGCATATATATATTCTGTTGTAAAGAATTTAGGAACCAGTCTATCATTTATATTAGCATTTAGGTTTTTTTTATTCATCTGTGTTTTTTATTCTTCTCTCCTTTTCTCTACACTAATTCTATTCCTGTTGGGTGCCCCCCCACCTTTTGTGGTACTTTGGATTGAACCCAGGGCCTGGAGCATGCTAGGCAAGCACTCTACCACTTGAGGCACACTTCCTGCTTAATATTTTTTTTTGCAGTACTGGGGCTTGACCTCAGGGCCTTCACCTTGAGCCACTCCACTAGCCCTATTTTTGTGAAGGGTGTTTTTTTTGAGATAGGATCTTATGAACTATTTGCCTGGGCTGGCTTCAAATTGAGATCCTCCTGATCTCTGCCTCCTAGGTAGCTAGGATTACAGGCGTGAGCTACCAGTGCCTGGCCTAATTTTTTTTAAAAACATCTTTCCAAACAGCTGATGAGTGCCTTGACGGCCAGGATCACATACCATGCATTATACATTTTTGGTATCCATACGTCTACACTTGTACAAAATAGGTTTAAAAGGTTTTCAGTGCTCACCTCATGACATGACTTTAATTTGTCTGAGGTTGGACTTGTCTTTTCTCTCTTCAAGATTCCTGGAAAGCAGGTGCTAGTGGCTCATACCTGTAATCCTAGTTACTGGGAGGCTGAGATTGAGAGGATTGCAGTTCGAAGCCAGATCAGGCAAATAGTTCTTTTCTTGAGACCCTATCCCCAAAATAGCCAGAGCAAAATGGACTGGAGGTGTGGCTCAAGTGGTAGAGTGCCTGCTATGTAAGCATGAAGTCCTGAGTTCAAACCCCAGTCCTGATGAAAAAAAGGAAAAAAAAATCTTCACTAGATGCTTTTCCTCCAGATATTTTTTGTTCCTCTGGTGAAGAGTTTAAAAAGGAAGCTTTGTAGGGGACAGTCTCTGCTACTTAAGAAAATTCCGGTCTTCTGAGGTCCCTTGTTTCTTATAGCTGCCCAAAGACACTGTAGGCGGAAGCTTCTCCCTTTGCACAGCCAGGTTTAAGAAGAACAAATGTACTGGTAAGAATTTCAGAAGCAACAGAAGTGGCACCAATGGGCCATGTGGACTTAATACACAGCATTTCCCTCTGTTGCCTCCCCACTGTCTTCTGTGGCCAGGATGTCAGTGGTCCCCAGAGAGGGCTCATTAGTATCTCCCAGGAGTTTTTCCAGCATACATCCCTTCTCTAGCAGGAGGCCTAGGTATTTGAAAAAACTTCCATTCTGATTTTCCTTCAGACCTGTTTGGGAACCACTTCTGATTCAATCAGTAAGGAAGAACTTTCTTTCCCTTCCTCCACTTATTTATTTGCCTATTTAGATTGCACAAACACAGAGATTATCTTATTTGAAGTGTAATAACATATTACTGTCATTTATTTTGATGTTCAAATTGTATGGGCCGGGGAGAGCCAGTCTATTCAGGGGAATTCTAGGCAACTCCTGGTCCTTAGGACACATCCCATAACTCCTTCAGAAGATCCTCCTTTCTGGCATAGTAGGCTGTTCCAGACTCAACTGTGCTCTCCCAGCCTCAGTTTTGAATGAGACACTTCTCTAAGGATCACGGTCTGTTAGGAGAGAATAGAACCAGTTTGAAGACTTAAGCATAATATGGATATTTTGAATCAAAGAGGACTGTGGCAAAGGATAGGAAAGAGCCTATGTCTATGACTCCCAAATAGAGGTTGACAAAGTATGAGTTAGATGATGGTGGAGTAGCTCAAGTGGTAGAGCACCTGCCTAGCAAGCATGAGGTCCTGAGTTCAAACCCAGTACCACCAGAAAACAAAACAAAACAATCCCAAAAAACAAACAAACAAAAAGTATGAGCTACAGTTTCCCCTTTTTTTTACCAAAAAAATTTTTACTGGAATAGAGTCACAATCACTAATTTGTATACTTTCTACAGCTGCTGTCATTTGGCAACAGCAGAGTGGAGTAGTTTTGATTGAGACCACCCGGCCTTGCAAAAGTAAAATATTTACTAACTGGCCCTGGCAGCAAGTGCCCATGGTCCCTGCTAACATCTACATGCTCTGCATGGGGCTACCTGACAGGAGAAAAAGTGTCTGCTATTGTAAATATGACTAAAATGTCTTCCTAAATGTTATCAGGCATCACTAACTTAAAATTTATCAACGTAAAACAAGTTACAGACTTGAGAACTGTAATAGGGCAAGATGTGGAATCTGGTTGTCACGACAATTTTAAACGGAAGTGGTGGTTTTATGGAATCTAGAAAAAAGTAGCTAGAGAGTAAAATATGCTAGTATAATTCTAATGTTGTCCAGAGGAGTATCTCCCTGTTTATCTAGGATTGGTATTCTGGTAACCAGGATTATGTCTCATCCAGTGGAAGGGGGAGAATTAATCAAGCTTGACCATGGTGTCAAATGATACATCATTTCTTTTTTTTTTTTTTCAGGGGAGAGTGCGAATGCAGTCCCCCACTACCACAAATTATGCAGTTGAGTTTCCCACATTTGGGGAAATCACAGGGGTCAGCATATCCAGAGTGCAATGGATAAGCCTCACCCTGGGAAAACCGCCTTCGTGATCATGGTATCTCCCCTGCCAGGTAAGTATGATACATCATTTTGTAACATCTTCCAATTCTATTTGCTCTGATTTTCATGCTCACAAAGCAAGCTCTGATTACTTTTCTGATTCTCAAGGCACCATGATATAGGGAAGAAGTATATCCCTAGCTATATTAAATTGACCTTCTGGTACAAATGTGCCTGTGTAAATCAATATAAGTCAGTTTTCTCAGGGCTCAGTGACCTTAAGAAAAGCTGATGATTAAGTTGTTAGGTCTAAAGACCTGAGAGGCTAGGATCCTGAACTGTATCCGTTTCCTTAAGACATGGCACACAACAAACTAGTGAAGACAGACAAAGCAAGGCTGGGTGTGGTGGCTCATGCCTGTAATCCTAGCTATTTTGGAGGCAGAGATTGGAAGGATCTCAGTTCGAGGCCAACCTGGGCAAAAAGTTCCCCAGACCCCATCTCAACCAATGAAAGCTGGGCATGGGGGCATGCATCTGCCATCCTAGCTACATGGGAAGTATACAGAGGAGGATGGATGTCCAGGCAGGCCTGTGCTGGCCAAGGCATAAATGCAAGATCCTATTTAAAAAATGGGTAAAGCAAAAAGAGCTGGAGGCATTGTTCAAGAGGTGCTGCCCCTCCTCCCAAAAGATAGCCAGAGCATCAGTACATTTCTTTCAAGTAGAGAGACACAAAGTATTCTGAAATGCTGGACAGCTCCTATCTGTGAAGATTAGGGCCCAAGCCAACTCCAGACATATCCTGGAAGCACTCCTTAATGTCGCCCTCTATTCAGACAAGCACAGTCTTCCAGACATCTATTATGTGTCCTGGCCTGGCTTTTCCTGACAGCCATAAACTTTCAGACCCAACCAGTGGTCACCAAGCTAGGGTAGAGTAAAGGATCAGAACCATTGTATTTCCCAAATCCAGCAAACATCAGAGTTGGTAAGGTTGAGAAGGGGGCAGAGGGCTACTCAGCTGGCCTTCAACCTGGAAAAAGCCCAGTGTAGTGAGCCAAAGCCATGCACCAAGAACTCCATCATCATCTGAAGTGTCTAGAGCCATCAGGTAAGCACTACACTTCCTTCTGACTGCCTCAGCACTTCCCCTAAGAGGAAGCTCTCCTATCCCTAGAAATAACTTTTGTGTCCTGGAGAAGGACTTAGGCTGTGACTAGAGAGACTGGTGTAATCTGGCAGGACACTCTTTGCAAATTTGTCATTAAAGATCCTAGAATGACTGATGACAAAACAGAAAAAAAAAAGTGGGGGTGAGGCTGAGAAAGAAAAGAGCTATAGCCAATCAGTGTCTGACTTTTTTTTTTTTTTCAGAACTGGAGTTTGAACTCATGGCCTTGTGGTTGACAGGCAAGGGCTCTACCACTTAAGCCACACACCCAGCCCTCTGTTTTTTTTTTTTTTTTGGCTGGTGCTGGGGCTTGAACTCATGGTCTCATACTTGCTAGGCAGGTACTGTCCTCTTGAGCCACCAGACCTCTGGTTTTATTTTAATAATGTCTTAATATTGTACTTTGTCAGAGTCTTCCAGTTGGAACATGCATAATATTTCTGGAGAAAGGAAAAGAGAATCCATGTAACCTTTTGACTAAATTGAAGCTAGCTGTTCTAGAGGAAGTGGCAAAATGTCAAAAGGGTGTGAAAGTACAATGTGTGGAGAAGGAAATAAAACAACCCTGAGTTTCTCAGGAGAGAAGCAACACATCATGCAGAATCAGCACTCCATGGAGGGAAGAGAAGGGCTTCAAGTCATCTTCCCACTTCTGGCCCACACAGTATCTTAACAAGGATAAAGATGAGTAAGATGCCATCAATTGTTATTCAACTCTAGCTTTATGGGACTTATGTAACATTTCCATGAATACAGCAGAGTATATTAAAACTGTATGATGAATTTAGGGGAAGCAGCAGGTACAGTAATTTAATTTCAAAGCATGGCCAAAGTAGATACTTAGTGTTTGCCAAATGACCTATTTTCTGTTACCCTTACATATCATCCCCAAACTCCTAGAATAAGTCAATATTTTAAAAATATCTAAAAACATTACTTAATGAGAATAAGTGCAATGCATTCCCTAAAATTTGACTTAAAATCACAGTTTTGTAGCGTTGGGGATTGAGTATGCTAAGCAAGTGCTCTACCACCAAGCTACATCTCTAGCCTTAAAATCATGTTTTTGTCAGAAGGTAATGGTATAACTTTCAGATGTAAATACAATATGAACGTACCTCATTTGTCATTCTCCCTTAGTTATAGGAGTCACAATAATTTCAATTTCCCCAAATCATGAGATTAAGAAGTTACACACATCCAATTTCTACTAGGAAGCTGGCACAAAGGATGTGCATGCCTGGTGTGGTGGCAAAAGACAGGGAGTCAACTTTCACATGTGCAGCCGAAGGAGGTCAAAGTGAAAAGCTAGCTTAACTTTGAGTTACTTCAGTAAGGAAGGCAAGGAGGAATGCCCTACACTTTCTGTGGAATGGAGAGAAGACGTGTAGCCATCTATTTACAACTGGCTTCATTTAGAGTTTGAGAGACTGACCTATAGATGTGAGACTGAGGTGGATGCCTAGAAGGTACCAGGGGCTTCCAGAGACAGGGTTCTGGAGGGGCAGAGACAGAAAGGGGGTATTAAAGACATTGTGAAAAGGAGCCCATTTCTTTCTGTTCTAACAAAGGTACAGGGAATTTTGAAATTTCTGTTTTGAAAAAAAGTAGGGGTTACTTTGAAGCAGGCGGTCATAAACTTGAGAGTCATGACTTTAATAAACTGAGTGGCAGTGACCCACAGACCATTTATAGTTAACTGCCACCTCCAAAGTTCCCTTCTTCCTCCTACCAGTCACAACTTTCTTTTGTTGCTGAGGCTGTAGGCAGTGTTGGTCAAATCACCACTATCACTTCCTTCCTGCTACTGGCCTTCGACTAGGATTAGACATACCCGTGAGCCGTCTCTGTGTCCAACCTGACCACCTGCTTCTCAATCTCTCCTTCTCTCTCCTTGCCTCCTGCCTCTGCTCACTGCACACTCACTGAGTGTCAGGGACAGTTCTGAGCACTGGTGACAGGCAGGTGAGTAGCACAAGGCCCTGCCATTAAGGACCTTAAGGCTGAACAGTTTAATGATAGCATGATCTACAAGGGTAGCAAGGCAATTGATTACTCCCCAGTAACTATTTGAGCAATTACTCTCTCAGTAATTACTTTGTTATTGAACTTGAACAATTACATAAGTAGCATGCAATTAAAATAACAGATATATATAAAATTAAAAAGTAAATTTCCTTGTTAATAGGAACTTTATATATATTCAAACTATGTATATACATATTTGTACAGTTGCTTAAAGAAAAATGGAATCAAAATATATTCTGTGACTTTTCCTTTAAAAATATCATGGTACTTTTCCATGGGGGTGTGGAGATTCACTTCAGTCTCTTTGATGGTTGTATGGTATTCTTTTCACATTCTTTTCCTCTGAAAAGGTTTTGGGCAAAAGGTGATGTGTGATCTGGCCTTTAAAGAATAATTGGTTTCATTTACCTGTCAGATACGCCAAGAGATCATGTATGTGGAGTGTGCATGGGAGGGACTGAGAGGGAAAGGGTGGGTTCAGACAGTACGGAGAGCATGAGCATTTATTTAAGAGATGTGTGGAGTACACAGCCACTTTGGGAATAGTCAGTAGTCTAGTGAGGCCGTGATGCTCCTCAGACTTTGGTGTGTGTAGCAGAATCACTTTGGGAATTTCTTAAAATTGTGATTTTTCTGTCTCCCACCTCCAGATTCTGGTTCAGTCATTTACAGACTCCAAAATCTTTGCTTTTAACCACTACACTAGGCTGCCTAATGTGAATTCATACCATCCTTCCTAACACAAGCAGGCAGGTGAATGAGGTCCCAAAGTCCTTATGATGGCAGAGTAGGAAGGACATCCTTCATCCTTCAGTTTCTCTCTTAACAGCTATCTCATTCAGGATCTTCCAGCACCTTGTCCCACACCTGCTGTACTTTGTAGTTTTATGCCATCTTTCATCTGAGAAGTTCAGAGTATTCCCAACAATGACCTCATGATTGGGTAATGGGAATAGGTAATAACCTTGCTTTACATTTTACAGAGGGATAAGCAGAGGCACCAGGACTAACTTTCCTACCACAGTAAGTGAGCACCAGCTGGGAAGAAAGTCAAGCCTGCCAGTCATTCTATTCATGATATTATTGTCCTCTCCCTGAATTACACAGACCCTGGATGGCTTTTCTCATTAATTGAGGTAGCATATGCAAAGCAACTTCCAGAGTGTCCAGCTCATACACAGCAGAGGTATTTGTCTCCTGGGCTATAAGCAGGGACTGCCTGGGCTCTGGAGCTTAGCAGGTATGTCTTGATGTTCTACAAACAGCCAACAGAAATTCCATAAAGCTTTTTCTTCTTGGTGTGTCAAGACAAACTTTAGAATATCATCACATAGTGAAAGAGGCAGAGATGGTTACAAGACTTGGCTTCTCTATTAATTTGGGACTCAGGGTTCTGGAATTACAGTCTATTTGTGAGCAAGTTGAGGTGGCAGTGAATAATAAAACTGGGACTTCCCTGCAGACAGTGCTGAGCCAGTGTGCAATTCTCTCTTGGGTCCAAGGGGACAGGAAAAGAGGAGAAGGATCATTTTTCTAAGGAGTGGCAGGTGTCCCTTTGGGTTTGGCAAGATTGACCTGTGTAGTATAAAATGGGGACGTTTTGGAGGGCAAAAGGAGAGGGTGTTGAGTGATGATTATGATCAAAGTACTTTATATGCACGTATGAAAACAGAGTAATGAAACCATTAAAAAGCATGGAAGTGATACAAAAAAGAGCAATAAAGGGTGTGAATTTGATCAAAGTACATTTATGTATAGATGGAAATATCACAATGAAACCTCTGTACAATTAATACATGCTAATAAAAAGATGGAACTTAAGAAGGAAATCCCCTTAGGGATTCCTAACCTCCCTCAGAAGTTAGGGTGCAGATGGCCTGCCTGACTGGACTATGACTATGAGATTCCTGGGCATCCCCAGCAAGGGACAGATATGGGCTGGGGCTTAAGACCACGCCTGAGGAGCCCTGCTCCAGAGAACACATGCAAAGTTTCCACCTACTGACCCTGCTTCTGTCACTGCTGATCAGTCAGTGGCCTGACCAGTATAAAGCTGAGTCATGACACGGCATGGTTTTTTACATTGTGGTTTTCCTCATTTCCGGAAGCTTCAGTCTTCTTGTTGGATTCCAAATGGTGAGATTGGATAATGGAATGTGGGAAACAAAACTAAAGAAATATGCTGACTTCCTATGTGCTTAAAAAATGTCAGTGATGGGTCATAGCTACGAATGACAACTTAGCTAACTGGTTTCTTCTGCCAACATTTATAAAGCAGTTAAATGTATGCAGTGTTCTTGATGAGATATGAAAAATTTTAAAAAGTAGAGACTAACAGTTATTACTTCACACCATCACAGAATGCTGAGATGGTGGGATGTCCTCATATTTAAAAACTGTCAGGCTGGGTATGGTGGCTCACACCTGTAATCTCAGCTACTCATCAGGTGGAGATCAGAAGGATGGAAAATTGAGGTTAGTCAGGGCAAAAAGTTCATGAGGCCCCTTCTCAACCAATAATCTGGGAATGGTGGCTTGAGCCTGTGATCCCAGTAACTCAGGGAGTCATAAGGAGGAGGATTGTAGTCTGAGGTTGCTCAGAAAAAAATGTGAGCCCCTTTCTGAAAAACAACTAAATCAAAAAAAGGGCTGGGGAATGTGTGGTAGAATGCCTGCCTAGCAAGAGCAAGGTACTCAAACCCCAGTACTGCTAAAGATAAACAAACAAACAAATAAGTAAGTAAGTAAGTAAGTCAAGGAGAAGCCTCTTCCACCAGCTCAGGAAACTGATCCCATGAAAGACAATGGTATTACATCACTGTGGCTGTTCAGGCCCGTGGGCCGAGAGGCACCCCTTGTAACAATGGCCCTGCAGGGTAGAACCTAGCCTCCGCAGCCCACCTGCCTAGGGAGCAGTGGCAGAATTGTGTATTGGAGAGGTGATCCCCCCCAGGGGATGGGTTATTTTGTGTGTCCTTTACCTTGAACTTTAAACTAGAGCAAGTAGCCAACAAGCTCTTTTGTGAAGTGAAATTCATTAATTGGAGTCTGGAACCTTCATGTTATGAAGGAAGATCTGGAGCAGAAGTAAGCCCTCAATTCTCTGGCAAGGTTCCAGGCACTGGTCAGAACTCCTCACTGCATTTCACAAGCACGTAGGAGGCAGATGCTTACTAACACCTTCATCTAAGGCCTCGTCCTGGAAATTAGTTTGGGTGGTTAGGAGCATAAAGATTTCTGTCCTAATAGACTCTTCTCTGATCCTTTTATTGGTTGTCAAATCCCTTTTGAAATTCCCAACTTTATATTCAAGCATGAGAAACTTTAAAAATAGGCATGAGTGTTTTCTAGTAGATAATTTTAATGTTGAGAATTAAATTCTCTCCCCAGTCCCAATCTACCTCTTTGAAGCTGGCGTGCCTTTCATCTGTAAATGTGAAAATAAACATTAATAATGAATGCTCTCTCATCCTCTCCAAGGATGAGAAGTTTTATTTACTTCTGAGGAAGAAATCTGTATTTTCCAGAGCTAGAGAGATAGGTAGGAACAGAATGGGGCCTCTTCTTTTGATGGTCTTGATGTATTTTTTAAACTTTCAAACTGCCTCAAGTAACTAACTCCATCTATCTTCAACAGCAACTATTACGGAGAGCTCCCTCCTGAGCTCTTCCCTCTAAATGCAAGTGTTTTAGATAGTGGTTCCTTAGCTTTTCACTTCCTTGTGACCAACAGGCCATGCCATGAGCCAGCTCCATCTTTTACAGTGGGAGCCTTAACACCTCCCACATGCCTCGTAACTCTCCCATTAGGAGGGCATCACCTCTAGTCCCCATGTGACTTGTCTCCAGTGGCCCACAGGAATCAGTTTTATGATTGGTGGCTGCATAGAATGTCCTTAGTGGCCAAACCAAAGGCCCCTTTGACTTAGCTTGCCTGGCAACGACCAAAGGTGAGTGCTGTGGAAGATATTCCCTCACCCCATTATCACCTCAAAAGCCTCAAGAGAGTGCTTCATCTCGCCTAGCCCATATTTGTATCTTCCTCTTTTTACCACTGCTGACCTGGTCTCTTCTACATTTCCTGCCTGAAGGAGCCTGGGAGAGTAATGCACTCTGGGTACACCCTTCTGCATCAAGAAGTATTTTCCTTCTTTCTGCCTTTCTCAGGCTTCAAGGAATGGCATTTGTGTGCGTGCGTGCATATGTGTTGTGTGAGAGTGTGAGTGGGTGTGTGAGTGTGTATGTGAGTGGGTGTGGGAGTGTATTGAGTGGGTGTGTGTGTGTGATGGGTTGAACACAGACCCTCATGCACTCTAGGCAATGGCTTTGCCACTGAGCTACATCCCTAGCTTGAGGAGTCACAGCTACTCTGAACACTCTGGGATGTGGTGAACAGACTCACCATGCCTTACCCACACCCTTTAGGTTGTAGATTGTGGGAGGCCCCCAAAGATATCCATATCCTGATGCCGGGAAACTGTGAATTGAGTTTGCAAATGTGATTGAGTTAAGAGTCTAGGGATGGAAATATTTTCTTCGATTATCTAGGTGGGTCCAATATGGGTCCTTAGAAGAGGAAAGCAGGATTATGTGATGATGGAAGCAGACTAATGAGGCTCCATGAGTCAAGGAACGCAGGAGGCCTCAAGGAGCTGGAATAGGCAAGGACACGGGTTTCTCTTAAGGCCTCCAGAGGAAACAGCCCTGCCAACCTTGATGTTGACCCACTGTATTAGTTTCCCGCGGCTGCTGTAACAATTACCACAAACTGTAGCTTAAACCACAAAAATATATTCTCTCACTATCTGGGAGGTCAGATAGTGAAGCCCAAAATCAAACCGTTGGCATGGCTACACTCCTTCTGAAAGCTTTAGGGAAATCTCTCCTGCCCTTTCTTCTAGCTTCTGGTGGCATATGGCCATGCCTTGTCACTCCAATCTCTGCCTCTGTGGTCACACTGTCTTCTCCTCTTCTCTCTGAAACACCGCTATCCACCTTCTTCTCATAAGAATATATGCACAAGGATTTTTTTTGTGTATGTGCTGGGAACAAAAATCCAGAGCCTCACATGAGCCAGGTGAGCAGTCCACTACCACTGAGCCACATCCATAGCCCCTATAATGTCATGTAGGAGGCATTTAGGGATCACTCACATGATCCAGGATAAGCTTCTCTCAAGACCTTCATTAATCACACCTTTTGCCATATAAGGTAACACTCACTCCATTGCATTATAAAGTAATATTCACATATTCTGGTGTCCAGGACATTTTGGGAGGCACCATTCAGCCCATTATACACAGTGAGACAGATTTTGGACTTCTAACTTCTAGAACCCTAAGATAATAAACATGTGTTGTCTTAAGTCACTACATTTGTAATTTGTTACAGTGGCAAAAAGTAACTACAACATAGATCATATCTTCTATTACCTGGGCTCTAAGCTTAAGAGTCCTTCTTTGTTCTCTCATTCTGAAGACGCTGCTCTGGGTTATGATGGCTGCCCTGTGGCTATGGCTGTATGGTGGGGCACTGGTCAGGTGGGGTGGTTCTCCAGAGCTACTTCTGCCATAATACCCTATAGGAATAGCTTTTCTCACTCAGACAGACACTCTCAGAACTTTCTCTCTGGCTAAGTGTTTGCACACATAGAAAAGAGATGTACAGAGAGAATCTTGTGAAATATTGTGAACAAGAATGCTATGAAATACCTCATGAGCTTGGAGTATGGCCCAGGTGGGATTTTGCCTGACTCTGAGGAAGAGCGAACATCCTTCTCCAAAAGGGAAGAAAAGAGTCTTCACAACCTCTCTCAGGGCTGAAGCACATCCATTTAAATGGTACTAAGCAACTGAGACCTAGGCTAAAGGAGATGGAAGAATTTGGGACCTTGGGATGTCCTACTCTAGGTCTTCTGTATGGAGGGGCTTAGGGTAGGTAATCTGGTGGGAAGAGGGAGAGAAAAGGCTTTGCAGCTGCATTTGCAAAACAAACACACATTTGCACCTGGATAGTATGTTTACTTGGGGCACTTGTAGAGGCAGGGCAGTGCTAAAACCCATCTAAGCCATCCCTTGGTGCCACTTCTGACTAAGTGGGATAATTAAATGTGATTTTAATTCTTTCCTTTACTCTTTTCTACCTCTTTCAGTGTCTCTGTAAATGAAAATTAGTAAGATTCCAAGGTTTTAAAATAATAAATATGTTTGTTTATAGAAAAAACCTGAACATTCAACAAACTAGTAGCAGTGATTCTTTGGGGGACAAGGTGGTGAAGGATTTCTACCTCTCGCCTTATGCATTTCTGCAATGGTATTATTTTAAAGGCAATCCTGAATTTGGATGTTATGTAAGAAGGGGTTTTTGGTGGCTACTATACGTTACAGGCATTACGCACACATTAGTCTTGGAAATTTCTCAGAAAACATGGGCAGTATTATAAGGATTTTTGAGAATAATCTCTTTTCACTTAAATTCTTGG
The DNA here is from genome assembly GCF_047511655.1 of Castor canadensis. Taxonomy (NCBI): domain Eukaryota; kingdom Metazoa; phylum Chordata; class Mammalia; order Rodentia; family Castoridae; genus Castor; species Castor canadensis. The sequence goes on along the minus strand of NC_133397.1, from coordinate 22,828,733 downwards.
GAAAGCTAATCCATGGATACAAACGTGATCAGGATGAGGGTGAGACAGGCAGTGTGCACAGTTCTTAAGAGTATTCTCAGGAGGAACAGCTGAAGACCTGGTGGCCACTTGAGGAAGCCTCTCATACCCCAGCCCCTCCCCCCAACAGGGAAGGCACTGCTACTGGGTTACAACTGGAGTCAAAGGCACTCAGGTGCACCTTAGCTCACCTCCTGTCTCCAGCAGCCCAGTGGGAGTGGTGTTTCCAGTGCCACTCACACTTTGGAGGATGAGAAGTTAAAGAATTGCCCTTTCTGGTATTCCTGTCCATCATGGACACGCACAAGGGCTTTTCAGTCATTATTGTGGTCACTATCTTCTCACTCAGAACCACTTTACAGACTAAGATCAACAACAACCAACTACACCTGAGTCTTCTCACTCAGCAATGATTTGTTGAGCCCCCAACTTTAGCCTCCATCTTATCTGGAAGAATAAATCAGCCTTGGTTCCTGCCTCATGGAGCTTGTTAGTTAGCTAGTGCAATGGGTAAACAGTAATAAAATAATCATAACAACTATATAATTACAAGTTGTTGCTGTAGAACATTAAGTGCTATAGAGGGAAAATACTAGGATAGAATATTTTTAAAGCAGAGGCCTTCAATCTATTTGTAAAAAACATTTTAATATCTATGTAAGCATATGCATACAGACAGATACAATGAAACAAACATTTCACTAAACAATTCTCATTTTTACTATGAGCAATGCACTCTGATATTTTCTGGCCTGCTCATTTTTAAAATGCTGATTACAGATTGGGTGTGGTGGTGCCATGCCTATAATTCCAGCACTTGGGAAGCAGAGGCAGGAAGATGATGAGATCAAGGCCAACCTGGGTAACCAATTGAGTTTCAGCTTGGGATGTGTAAAGATACATTATCTCAAACATAATAAAATGCTGATTACAACTTAATAAATTGATCTTCTTACCCCTTAATAATTGTGATCCACAATTTGAAAAACCCTGTTATGGGGATTCTTATAGTTTGGGTCTGGAATGTCCCCAGAGTCCCACATCTTAAAGGCTTGGTCGCCAGCTTGTGGTGCTACTGGGAGATGGTGCAACTTTTAGGAGGTGGGGCCTAGTGCAAATAAGGGAGGTCACTGAAGGCGTGCCCTTGAAGGGGATTTTGGGACCCTGGCTCTGTCTTCCTCTCTCTCTCTCTCTCTCTCCCTCTCTCTCTCTCTCTCTCCCTCTCCCTCTCCCTCTCTCTCCCTCCCTCTCTCTCTTACTCTCTCTGACTGCCAGGGTAGAGCAACTTTGTTTCACCATGTGCTATATACTCCCCACCATAATACTCTGCCACACCAAAGCAATGGTGTTGACTATGGATTGAACCTCTGAAACCATGAGCCAAAAGAAATCTTTCTTCCCTATAAATTTATTTTCTCATGTATTTTGCCTCAGTGACAGAAAGCTGACTAACACAGGGTCCCTAGCCTACAGTGGAATTGGGATGGATGTCACAGAACACTTTGCTGTGAGAGTGATACTTAAGCCAAAACATGTAAGATTAAGGAGAGTCAGCTAAAAAAGGACAGGGAAGAATGTTCCAGGCAGAGGGAACACCTTATTTTACGGAAAAGGAAACTGGGATCAAGGAGCTGTGATTTGTTCAAGGTCCCATAAATCCAAGCCTGTCTCCTAACTCCAAGTTCAAGATTCTTTACTGTACTTCAGCCTATCAGCTATAGTGGCTCCTCTTCATTTTACCTAATTAAGGGCCAAGGACTAATTATTCTCTCCTAGCTGACTAGGAGAAAAGGGAGAGCCCAGGAGGCTATGTTTACAAAGAGCCCATTTAATTCTACATGCAAAACAATTCCCCTTAGCTCCTACCCCACCTGGCTTGAGTCCTGCACTGCAAGCTGTTGGTTCCTTCCTGGTAGGGACTGGCTGGGAGCCAGACCCCTGCTTAGGTCCTGGCTTTCACCAAGGGGCATTTACACAATGTCCAGGCAAGGGTTAGGCTCAGTTTAAGGCTCAGGAAAAGAAGCAGCCCCACTTTTCCATCTCCCCACACTGATGCCTGCACCTGTCTTCCCATGTGTTCCCACCCTATCCCCCCTGTCATCAGCCCCGTGACTACTTTGTATCTTTAGTAGTGTAAATGGCTTCAGTTGTGCAGTGTGAAGGTAATGTGAGTCCAGCAGGTGAAATAAAGGGCATAGCCAAGGGTGTCAGTCAGGGTCAGGGTCAAAGTGGATGATCTAGGAGACACAGAAGGGTCAGAGGAGGCAAGGGCCTTAGGCCAAGTTTCAAAGCGGGCAAGAGAGAAACAGGAATGCCACAGACAGTTGTACAGTTTGTACACTACATAAAGCAGCCGGCTGAGGGGATAAGAGGGCTGAAACCCACATGCTACTCATGAACTTCATTCCTAGCAAGGGGTTGCATCTGTCTGAAGGACACAGACAACATCCTCCTCCTTCACTCACAGAGGCTGGATGGTCCTTCATTAGTAGAGGCCAGAGAGGACCTGCTCAGTAGGGGATCTGATCAGAGTTGGAAACAACCCCACCCACGCACAGCACATGTAAGATATGATTATCAAGCCTGGGGAAGGTCAGCACCTCAGGTTTTAAACACTACAGTGTGCAGGCAGATAAGGCTGGTGGCCGTGCGCCACTGTAGTGGTGACAAGCTGGGGCCACGGGAGTTACTGGCTAACATGTGGAGGCTCCTCATAGCTCCAAGGCCTTATCAAGCCAGACGCCATGATCCTGTCATCTACAGTTCTCCTTCATGAGTCTCAAAAGCAACCTGATTACACTCCGAAGGCCCAACTCTTAAGATTTTAACTATTAGTTTAATGTTACTGGTTATACATGCTTGTGTTTAAAAAAAATCCAAATGTGACCCAAAGGTAGACAATGAAAAGTAAAACAGCCTCTGCCAAACTGTAAAATTAGAATTAAAACCTTTCTCTGTCAATACTTCCTCAGTACTCATCCTCATAGTCCAAACCTGTTTTCTGCTCTCCCTAGGGCTATAATTACTCAGCCCCTCATTCTGGCTGACTACCAGTGCCTGTATTAGACTGGTAGCCCTTTCCTCTACCTCTGGCCTTAGGGCCAGCTGCTTCTCTGCCATCCTGAATTCTGCCTCCTCAGAAACCTTGCCCTGAGCATACCAAGCCACCCCGAGTCATGGTGCCTCACTCCCACTGCTGCTTCTCCAGGCCAGTGGACTTTGAAGACCTGGCCCATTATGAATGCATGCATCCAGCTTGGCCTCCACCCCTGCACAATGAGACTGTTATCCATTTCCACGTGTCCAGGCTCATTTCTCAGTGATTACTAGATATTATCCCCCACTGCCAACCTCCTCATCCCCACCTCAGCAAGTGGCCTTGGCTCTGCTTTAGAGGAAGCAAAGGCCTTTTCTTAGGAGAAACCCCAGTGTCTCTTCTGAACTTCACCTGCAAGTTGAGTAGAAAGAATCATCCTCTCCTCCTACCAGTCCCAGAGGAAGGAGGTGCTCTTTCCCCTGTGAAGTGATCCCTTCCTTGGTATCCCAAAGATCATTTCTTTTTTCTCCCTTTCTCTCTTGCAGAAGACTATTTTCCTCAAATAGAGTTGTGCCTTGGTATTCAAGGAGGATTGGCTCCAGGACCCCTCACAGATCCCCAAATCCACTGATTCTCAGGTCTCATATTACATGGTCTAGTATTTGCATATCCTCCATTATACTTTAAGTCAGGTCAGGGTCAAAGTGGATGATTTAGGAGCACATGAGAAGATTACTTTTGATACCTAATGTAATAGCTACACGTGGCTTCATTCACGTGGATTCAATGTAGTACTTGGCACATGGCAAATGCAAGTTTTGCTTTTTGGAACTTTCTGGAATTTTTTAAATTCTTTTTATTTGTGGTTGGTTAAATCCACAGATGCAGAACTTGCAGACATGGAGTGCTGTCTGTAACTCCTTTTCCTTCTTTTTTTTGGCGGGGGGAGGGACTAGGGTTTGAACTCAAGGCTTTGAGCTTACAAAGTAGGCACTCTACCACTTGAGTCACAACTCCAGTCCATTTTGCTCTGGTTATTTTGGAGATAGGGTCTAGTGAACTATTTGCCCAGCCTGGCCTTGAACTGTGATCCTCCCGATCTCAGCCTCCCAAATAGCTAGGATTATAGATATGAGCCACTGGCATTTGGCTTCCTTTTCTCTTCTGTCATTAAATATACTCGGACCTTCTTACTTTCAAAAATCACTCTGATAACAAACTGTAACTGAAAGTTGGTTGGCTCACCATCAGTGTATAACAACTCTATTTAAAAAGAAAAAACACTGGGCTGAGGTGTGGCTCAAGTGGTAAAGCACCTAAGCACAAGGCTCTGAGTTCAAACTGCAGTACCACCAAAAAAATACTGCCAAAACTCACTACAGTATCCTTTGCCTCTATAATTCCACTTTATGAAAGACACCCTGGAGAAATGTGGATCATTTCTCCAAAATGTCGCTTGTACAGTTATATTCAGATCAGGGATATTTACATGTACAAAATGCTGGAAATACCCCGACAGCCCAGTAACAGACTGACTATGATGCACATATGTAATCCATGCAATGGGATACCACAGAGAAATAGAAGTCAAAGTGACAGATATATGGATCATGTTGATAAAGAGAAATCTCAAGATGAAACACATTGTAATACACAAAATATACTAAAAGTATATTAAAAGTATAGTTTTAAAAAATACAAGTACAAAATGTATTATGAAAAAACTTATTACAAATTTATGAATGCTTGTTGATAAAGAATGTAATTATTTTATAACAAAAAATTTTATCTTACTGCTTCTACTGATTACTCTTTTCTCCCTTTCCCTGTTGCCATTCTCTGGTGACCATCCATCACCTCTATTTTCTCTTTACCAATTCCCCCCTTACTCCTCTGTGATGTGGTTCCATCTCCAGAGTTTCACTGAACAGATATCATAAGTGATCATCAGTCTTTCTTCTAGTTAAATCTAGTTAAACCAGCAACTCTCCTTGACATTTTCTCTTTCCTTGCCACTGAGCCATCCTAATTCCCCATCTTGTCACTCCTTTCCTAACTATGGATGATTCCCAAAGCCTATTACTTGGGATCTGGTCTTTGACTGCACCCTAAATCTCTGTACAGATCCCAGGCAAGAAATCTATAGCTCCACCCCCAACCTTACTCTCAGCTTTGATGTGATCACTCCACTTGTATGTCCCCATTATCACACCCCATTGCCATTCTGTTCCTAGTTCTCAGTGTCTAGAACTAAACTCATTTCCAAACTGTCTCTTCAAACATGCTAATTTTCCTTAATGTCACCAATATTCTCCCAAACTCCAAACCATTTCCCACCCTCAATATGGCAAGGGCAACACACTTAAGGTTCTCACCACGCTTGCTTGGGATGTCCTCACTGCTGCTGCTGCACCCTGTGGTAAGCCCTCAATGGTGTTCTGTCTATTCACACTGTGCTCACTTTCAAGGGCAAGGTCAGGTTCTGATTTGCAAAGCTTTTCCCAATTCACAATGATTGTTTTCCTCTCAGAAGCCCTCAGGGATTTAGACACCAAGTGCCATGACATCTGACACACTGTTCATTTCTTCTGCCTGATGCTTACTTGGCTGTCTGCTGCTGAGCCCCTATACCATCTTGCACACCCAGCTCCAGTGGGACTCCGTCTCAGAAGCCTTCCCTAGCAATTCCAGGGGCCATTCTTCCTACTGGACTACCCTAGCACCCATTCCTATCACTGCTAAGTTCCCATCCCTTTAAATGATATGTAATTTTCCGTTCAACCGCTCATCAGAATATTAGCCGTGTTCCTTAAGGGCAGAGACCATGTCTTACACAATAAAGCACGAAAGATGTGTTACTGGCATCCAGTATCATCACATATACTAATCATTCCATCTTCAATGCTAGACTACAGTCTCCTTGTGGACAGGAGCTGAATCTTACTATTCTACATATCATAATGACAACAAATGCAAAACAGAGAAAGGAGTTGGTAAATACTTGTTGACGCTATACTTATGATTCAGGCCTTGTGAAGATCACATACAAATTTATAAGAATAACCTATAAACCTGGAAACTATACTTTTTTCGGAAATATGAGTCTTATCAAGTTATCTCAAAACACTGTGCATTGCTATTTTGGGGCTGGCATTATCACACATCTCCCTACTTACAGGGGTCTTGTCACTTAAGGGTGTTAATAGATGCAAAAGTGGAAGCTTTTTGCTGCAAACTCTACCAATCTAAAAATCAGAACAAATTAGAAACTAAATCAGAGTCCTTGACAAGTGGCAATAACCTGAAAGGAAGTGAGGTAGCTGGGTGCAAGAGTCTGGTGCTGTAGAAAAATCTGACCACAAGGTACATCTTATACCAACAAAGATAAGCCTTCAGCACAATATTTGTCACGTGGGAAGGGATATTGAATTTCATCCTGTGGTCCAAGACCTGCCCCTTTTACATAGCAACACACACATTGGTCCCAACTATGATCTTGCTGACTCAGAAGTAGCTAAGATTTCATTTCTTACTAGTCAGGAACTACCACTACAAGGTGACAATGATATTATACTAGAATTATATTATATTACAAGGTGACCAAAACAATGCCCTCAAGATAAGATGACTGCTTCTCCAACAATCACTCAGTGGTGTAGCATCTCCAGCCAGACATACCCAAAGCCTTGTTCACTAATAATTCCAGACAGCAGGGAGGGCAGCTGCCCCATCTGGGACAAGTGTTTGGGTAGTCTGAACAATTGGATCTGTCCTAACTAGACAGATCCTGCTTAGCAAACATTTATTGTAGGCAGAGCTGTGTGATAGGCCATATGTCCCTCAACTCCAAGTCCTGTATTCCCAGGAGGAGGCCAAAAGCACCACTTTCCCAGTGCTCAGAGCTGGGAGACTCCAGGGCTATTAGAAGGCAAGGGTCCATCCACTGGACTGGAAGATAAGATGGATGTGGGAGTGATTAGCATATATGACCACACTGGATGTCAGTAACACATCTTTGGTGCTTTATTGTATAAGACAGTCTCTGTTCTTAATGAACTCTCTGTTCTTAATGCATTTCCTCACCCTGAGGAAATGCATGTGTGGCTAGGAAAGATGAGGCTGCTAGGCCAGCTCTCCCAGAAAGTCAGCGGCTCCAGAGAACCGAGGGGAGCAAAGAAGGAGCTACCTAGTCTGTGTCTGTGCAGGGCCTCTGTCATGGGGTGGCCACTGGTGGGCACCCAACTGTTTCCATCCCTGGAAGAAAAAGAGGCCTCAGAGCCAATGGCCAAACAGAATCTGACCAAGAGCTAAGGGAGGAAGGAGTTTGTGGCAGAGCTAGGAAGTCTTTGTAAACAGTTTAGATAGGCACACCCACACCCAAACATGAGGTAAAGACTCCGGGGTGGGGCTGGAGTACTGGAGAACTGGGAATCCAGAGAATCTGAAAGACATGGGAGAAAGAAAGGCCACCCAAAATGGGGCCCTGTGGTACACCACCTGTTAGATGTACACAGCAAAAGTTAAGAGATAAAGACGACTATATTGAGATTCTTCTTCTTTTTCTATTGTTTGTTAGTACTGGGGTTTGAATTCAGGGCCTCATGCTCGCTAGGCAGACATTCTACCACTTGAGCCACTCTCCACTAGCCCTGGGCTCTGTTTTTAAGATACACATTCACACACATACTTAAAACATTTTTCAAAGGAGAAATGAAGAGGCTACTTAAACACCTGGAAGAAGTGTATATCATTAATCACAATAATTGTGAAACAAAATAATCATTAAAAAACTAAGTACTTGGTGATTTTTCTCAGAGATGGCTCTATTACATGAAATCTACATATTGCCGACTTAAAATATAATACAGTTACAGTTACTTAATGCAGAAAAACTCAGAAAATGCTGAAAAACATTAAGAAAAAAAGCCATTCACTTATAACGCATTGCTCAATGATAATCACTTAAAATGTGGCAGATACTCTTCTATTCTCCTTTCATATTTTTCTCTTATAAAAATAGTATCATCCTTGATATATTATTTTGCATCTTGCTCTTTTCATTGATTATATAAAAAGTTCTGGTGTTAATAAAAATTTTTTTGAGACAGGGTTTCACTGTGTAGCTCAAGGTGGCCTCAAACTCATGATCCTTCTGCCTCAGCCTTCCAAGTGCCAGGAAGGCACTTGGCATGAATAACCATGCCTGACTTAAAAAAATATTCTTCTACAATCTTTTATTTATTTATTTTGGTGGTTCTGGAGTTTGAATTCAGGGCTTCACCCTTGGTATACAGTACTCTACTGCTTGAGTCATACCCCCAGCCTTTTTGCTTTTTAGTTAGTACTCAGGTAGGGTCTTTGTGCTTTTGCCTGGGTCAGCCTCAGACCTCAATCTTCTATCTATGCCTCCTGTGTAGCTGGAATTACAGGTGTGCACCACCATGCCTGCCCCTTACAAATGTTTTTAATGACTATGCAGTATTTTATTTGTGCAAATCTGACCAATCCCCAGTTGTTGACCCTTTGGTTGTTTTAAATATTTGATATTTATAATGCATTCATAAAAATCTATGAATAAGTATTTCTGAACACACCTTTGATTTTCTAGACTGATTCCTAGAATGGCAATTTCTGATCTAAGAGTTTGTGTCATATAAATATATATGCAGCTGAAACTACTGGGCAGATTTGGAGTCATACTTCTTGCTCAGTTATTTTAAGCACATCATACAAGTGGTGTGTATCACCTACATATAGGAAATAGTTCCAAGGAAAAATCATTTTGCATGGAGTCAAAACATTCCAGATAGGCCAAGTTCTTATTTACTTGAGGCAAACGAAGCGCCAAGAGCTCAGAACACTGATGTTATGATACAAAGTTGATTAACAGCTTCCAACCAGTTTAGCAGAGTTGGTAGGGCCTAGTGCTAGTGAAAACAAGATGCAGAGCTTGAGTCAGGATTGGCCAGCCAACTACACAGGGGAAAAACCATCCTTGGCCACAGGATGCCTCGCCAACCTTGGCCAACTGTTATACAGATCTGTACTCTTGGCCAAAGGGAAGATTGGGTAATGGAATGTGAATTACTCAGCATGACCCATTCTAACTCCTGGGTAAGCACCCAAAGCACATGCCCAACTGGTAGGTGTGTCATCTTTCTATAATAAGCAGGACACCTGGCTAAAACATAACAAATTATGCCAATACTAAAAGCTCCACATTATTTAATGACTTTATTGTAGTTTATCAACAATTCCCAACAGAAGCAATTGATAAAACACTGGGTGAAAGATGTGCTCTACCAGCCAGGCCTGATCTAGAGTGCATCCACACTTCAGCTGGATCCCCCAAAGTTTTGAGTTCTCTTGATGTTAAGAGGCACGGATCTTTTTTTTTTTTAAGTTTATGCGACAAGGTCTCACCATGCAGCTCAGGCTGGCCTCAAATTCATTATCTTCATGCCTCACGCTCCTATTGCTGATATTACAGGTGTGCACCACCATGTCTGGCTCACAGATTTTTTTCATGAAGGTCATATAGGTCAGATGCCACTTTTATCAATAGTTGAAAACTAAATTGGCTTATCAGAAAAGTAATGTCTGCTTTAGCTGGTTCAGAGAACAAGGGGACTGGCGTGGTGGTGCACACTCATAACCCAGCTACCCAGAAGGCAGAGGCAGAAGGACTACAAGTACAAGGCTAGCTAGGGCAAAGGTAGCATATAAGAGACTATCTCAAAAACAAAAGGGTTGGGGGTGTGGTTCAAGTGGCAGAGCACACTTGCCTAGTATGTGCAAGATCCAGGTTCAATCAGAGAGAGAGAGAGAGAGAGAGAGCAATTGTTTCTTTTGTACCAAAATGTATTTACTGAATGACAGTTACCAACTCTGGTCTTCTGATTTATAAAAGCATACATGAATCTTATAACATGCAAATCCCACTACTGCATTTATCTTCTCAATCTTTGTTTATTTGCAGTGCTGGCGCTTAAACCCATGCCTTCCATATGCTAGGCAAGTGCTCTACCACTGAGCTACATGTCCAGTCTCTGTCTTTTCCCTCTTTAGATGCTTATATGCAAATATTTTTTCCCTAATAAAATTTATGTAGGAATTTAAATTCCTCTGTGCTCTCCCACATGCCCTGACCCTTTAAATTACTCACTGCCTCTGCCTTGAGTCCTTCTGTAATTGTTCCCATCCACAATGACCTCCCTTTAGCTGTCCTTACTAGCAAGGAGGTTCCTTCCTAAGACAAACAGCTCCTTCCCCTTGCTTTCTGGATCACAAGTGCCCATCTGAGCAGTTCAAGACACACCTCTTAACAGTAGAGGAAGTGAGTGAAGACCTTGCCAACTCTACTCACAAGCAAGTGCTCAGCAGTATTTCCATTTCAAATTGAGATCACACCCCACACTGGCCTCCCCAACCGCCCCCTCAATACACAAACACACCAAGTCTGTGCTCTGCTGGAGTCAACTGCTTGTGCAGGCCATTCTTTCAGATAACCAGGTCAGCTGAATACATGGAGACAAAGAGGCATTTCATATACACTCTCTCTTATTTGGCAGTTGAAATAACACTGCAAGTCCAGGTCTTCACAGGACAAATCTCTCTATGCATGTCAAGCACCCTGCCAGGGCTCCCAAGGGATGGGGGCTATTGAGGGGGTCTGGGATGGACTGAAGTCATGATGAAGTTTAAAAGTAAAATTTTAGACATTGGTAAATATAAAATAATGATTGCTATCTCTTATTAACTCTTAGTAAGCAGGTACTCTGCATACCTTCGCTCATGGAGCCTCCCAACCACCCTGTAAAATGAGGGTCATTAGCCAGGCTTGCACATGAGGAAATGGGCAGTTATATAACCTGTCCAATGTCACACAGCCAGGAAGTGGCAGATTGGTACTTGAACTCAGGTCTGCCTGCTTTCAGATGCCAGATTGCCTTGTTTTCCCAAAGATAGGGCTTAGAAGTCCCTATAGTTTCCAGGACCTATAAAAGGTTCCACATGAGAGCTGGAAAATAACCATGAAGCTGTCCAGCGTGCTCCTTTGCTCTCAGCCCCAGTTCTGCCCTCTCCACCTTGCTTTCTGGAATACAGCAGCTGCCCAGATAAGAAATTGAGGAGACTTTAAATGCCCAACTTTGCATTTGCTTTGTTAGTTGACACAGACTTAAAAAAAGAAAACCTTCCTGAAGTTGGAATGTGTGAAGAAAAATTATTTTTAAGGCGACAAAAGTAAATATTTAATTAGACAGGGTGACATTAAATTTTGCCTGGCCTTGCAACATCTCAAACGATAAAATAAGCTCTTGTCTACAGGACTAATTACAGATTACTAAATTATTTTTATTAAAACCCTCTGGACTATTAAGGATGAGGGATGAAGCAATGTGGTGTTGTAGAATTTCTAGTCTGGAAATCTGGGTTCTAATCCTGACTAATATCCACCAGCAATCGCTTGCATGGTGTACACAGTTGACAAAGAACTTTCACATACCTTTTACATTAGTTGGATGACTTCAGGGTAAGTCACGCAATTCTTGGTGTCACATGTCAAAATCTGGATATGAGGACATTAAACTATGCCATGTGCGGTCCCCTCCATTTCTGACATTTTAAGCCGGGAAGAATCGGTGCCTTAGAATTCTTATAAGTATGTGTGTAAACAAATTGAGGTAGATGCATTCTGGTCAGAAAAACTATATTTTCTGTTCAGCTTCTGAAAAATGTTACTTGACTAAATTCAGGTGTGCTGCTAGCTGTTTGCTCAGTTTCATAGCATATTAAGCTCCTGGTTGGATTCCCATATGAGAATCCTACTATCCTAACTGCAGCTGATCATCTTGCAAACACAGCCCTGTAAAAGTGGGCTGTCATGGAGGAAGGCATTGGAATGATCCACCTTTGCAATGCCTGCATGATCAGGAGGTACTGAGGACTGGTATCATCACACACAAATACACAAACATTCTTTGTAAGTCAAAGACACACAAAGACCTTCAGATCTTGCCTCTTCCAACTGTCTTAATACTTCTGAAGACAAGACACACCTTGGAATCAACATATGTATTTTGATCTGGTAGCATTAAATTATTTTACCTAAAAGCTCAAAGTTAAATGATTATACCTAAAAGTAGGTTTCTGGCATGTCTTAGAATCAAGGAAATACAGTCCTCCCAAACCATCACATGTCACATCGATTTAGGTCTAACTTAGTTCAAATGATGACTCTCCTTGATCTACCTTCAGTAACAGCTGGACAGGCAATGTATCAGAAAAGTATTAGTCTGATTTCTAAGAGTAGCATTTAAAAGGCATTCATTCTATCATTATCTCATAAAACACTGGCATGGATTTCAAAGGCAAATTAACCCATATAAAAAATCACTCTGATGTTCTGAATATGTACTATTCCACAGCAAACTGGAAAGGGAACATTTTACTCACACCCTCCTGATCTGTCTAGCTAGCCTTGACACATTTTCTTGCTTAATTCACAACCCTCCACCCCAGTAATAACACTGATTCCCAAAATACACTCACTCAGCCCAGAGGAGCAGCTCTCCAGCACAGCTGTCTTCTCCTGCCCTCCTTGGGTATTTCAGTGAAGCTATGTGACATAGAGGACCACAAGAAGGAATGTAAGTCTCAGGCCCTAGAGTTCCCACTGCAGCACAGGCAGGTACATCCCACCAAACCCCAGACTGGCACACAGGACAGAAGAAGCTGCAGTCTTCCAGAACTTCACCTCCATCTTTAAAACTAGGGCGACAGCCGTCTTTGCTACTGTAAACTAATCTGATGGGCATGGGGGCAGGGAGTGGCTCTGAGGAGGCTGCCAGTAGGCCATGATTGAGCAAAGTCAAGGAGCAAAAATCATTATTTCTCGCTGTTTGCAACCCCAGAGACTCCAAACGACTGGCACCTTCACCATAATACCATGATTCTCAGAAGTGGACCATTCATTCTTTTGCATCCTGGAGTAAAAAATAAACAAATAAACAAAAACCCAAAGCCACTCATACAGTGGAACTGGCTTGTATTTACACATATTTTCTAGCAGTACATTGAAATATAGAAGCCACAGGGGGGGAAAAAAGAGGAATCAAAGGAAGTTGACAATGAGGTAATGAGGTACACACGGTAGTTAGGAGGCCTCAAGTTGAGGCATGAGGCATGACTATTAAAGAGCTTCTGGCTGTGAGTGCCAACTCTGACTTCAGCTCAGTTTCTTGTTGGAAAAAGAAAACAGTTTGGGACCTTTCTCTAATCCAAATCAGGGACTCATAACCTAGGGAATTGTCCAGATAGATTCCCTATCAAGTGACAGTCCCCTCCAAGACTCACAGCTGCAGGAGGCAGGAGTCCAGGCCTTAGACCTACATCATGGGGAACCTCAGTTCTCCCTCCTCTCCACTCTGATCATGGCATATCAAAATTTCTGGATTAGTCATTCCATGGAATTGATAGGTATCAGAAATCAAATCCTGTCGATATGCCTCATTATCAAAACAGGAAGCACTTGCTGTAGATGATATCAGGTCTGTTTTCAAATCTCACATTACACCAAGGTTGTAATGCAAAGGTATTTTAAAGAGTACTGCAAGATGCTTATTCACAGCAACGCACCGGAAGCGCAGGAACTTAAGCTCCCAACGCACCCTTTTCTCCCCTCCCTTCACTGTCTCTATGCTTCTACTCCCCTGCAGAGCGCGCGGCCAGGGCAGTCACTTAGCCCACTGGAAGGCCACCGTGCATTAGCGTTCACTAAACAGTAGCTAATCATGATGGGGCTGAACCCTGCCAGCAACACCCATTCTGAAAGCCCCGCAGGCTGTCGGCAGCCAGTTACAACTGTCCAGATCGGCTTCCCTAAACCAGCCAGAGCAAGAGCATGTGGGTGAGAACCCTGGGGTCCCAAGGTTTGCACAAGCAGAATGCCCGGCTCCCCAAGTCTCTCCTCATTCTCTCCCTTGTCACTCTTTCTCTGGGGAAACCCAGAGAGGCCGCGAGATGCCAGGCCCAGGTGTAAGGAGAGGGGAGAGGAGTAAGGACCGACGAGAGATAGTTTGAGGGGAAATAGGCCACAGCAGAGGTGCGGCAGCGCCGCATCTCGGGATGAAGGGCCCCCAGGTGCGTCCTGAGGGAGGGAAGGAGGAAGGGAGGAGGGCAGGGGAGGAGGAGTGGCTGGGGAGGCCTGGTCGCCAAGGCCGCAGGGAGCCCCCAGAGAGGGACGAAGGCGGGAGGCCGGCGGGGGGCTACACGGCTGGGAGTGGGGGGCGGGGGAGGCGGAGATGGGGAGCTCGGTTCCCCTCCCCCAGCCCGGGCCTCCCGCTGACTCAGCCCCACGGCGTCCTCGCCTCGGCCCCGACTCACAGTGCGCGAGGCGGCTCCGGCGGAGGCGGCAGGGGCGGGAACGGGCGGCGGGGCGCTGCGGCTGAGGCTGCGGCTCCGGCCGGCGGCTCCCGGGCGGAGGGTCCTAGCTGAGGCCGCCGCGGTCTCCGGCTTCAACGCACCGAGACTGCGGGGGACGGGAGCACTGCGCAGGCGCGATGCGGCCACGGCTGTCAGTCCGAGCGGGGCGGGGCTAGGGCACCCGCCGTCTCCACGGCAACGGGGCGGCAAGAGGAGGACAACTCCTACCTCCACCTCGCCTTAGCAACGAAGGCGGGAGGTGCAGATGAGAACAGTCTCTCTAGGTCGCCATAGCAACGAGAAGACACCGCCTAGGAAACGTACGGCGGTACCAAGGGAACGCTGTTACCTCGTCACCATGGCAACTGGGAACAGCCCCTTCCTTTTTCCTTAGCAACAGGATAACAATTCCTTCACCCTGTCTACTCACAGAAGAAACAGCCTTTACACCTGATTGCGAAGTAGACGGATGATGGGCTCTTCTCTCTCCAGGGACGTGGGAGACCCGAGGCCTCTTTTGGATTATGACTTCCAGTCACAGCCTGTTACTCCGCTCCCCAGATGCAGCTTTCTCCACCTGTGTTAAACATTCCTTTTGTCTCCTACGATGAAGTTTGCCACCTTTATCCTTAAATCGAGCTGTCTATCGTCTTATATAACATACCAGTTGAGGGTTTTTTGTTTGATTGGGTTTTTGTTGTTATGAGTTTGTTTTGAAACAGAGTCCGGCTATGTAGCCCAGGCTGGTTATAGAAGGTCACCAACAAGCCAGTCTATCACGTGAGTTTTTACCAACCTGATTGTCCCGTTCCCAATGCATTTGTAAACAACACTTGTTTCCTTGTCTGGTACACCAGCTGCTCATAACCAGCTCTTTCTTTGACATGCCCGTTAGTTTTCCTAAATTCCTTATTCCAACTCTGCTTTTATGGATCTCCTTGGTTCTTCTGGTTACCTCTTCTTCTCCATGCCTGAGGTCCTTGCCCACCACTGCCCTCCCTAAGGCTCCAAAATGCCCAACCCCATTGTGGTTTTATCAGTTTGGTTCCTGTTGCGCACATACCTTCTGGCTTTCCTTTCTTCAACCCTGACTCCCATGGATGTCTTTCGATTACCTCTGTACCCACTTTGTAATACTTCCTTTATTCCACACATCTTACAGTAGTGTCCTTTGTTTACACATGTGTGTCCCCCGTCAGACTATGTTTCCCTAGTGGGCAGGAATTCTGTCTTATTCATCAGCCTCCTCAGCATCTAGCACAGAGTGTGACACATAGAGTTCCAATAAGTGTTTATGCAATTTAATCAAGTGAAGACAAAGGTTTTCATTCTCTCGCACTTTCTCTGACCTATTCCAGTCATTGTCTGGACATATATTTTGTCTTTAAGTACAGATGCTGCTATTATAACCCTTTCACACTCTTAGTTCTTCATCTTAATGCTAAAACTCTAGTTGCCTGTTATTCAAGATTCTAGCATTCTCTATTTCATGAATTTTTTGCTTCTTGTTATCCTTCTTTGTACCATAGCCCAAGTGTTTCCACTGGGGTAGATGTTCTGTCCAGGTAGTGATCTCTATTTCCCTGACTCCTGTTACCTACTATATCAATGTAAGCTGTCCACAGTTTTACCCTTCTGTCATCCCCTAACCCAGCTTTGATTGTGCTTTCTCGCTGAGCAGCACCAGACTCTACTGGGTTTGTTGACAGGCCAGAGATGCTACATTTTCTTTGAGTGACTCAAAAGTAAGACTGCTTCACAAAGCATTCTCCTCCAAATCTCCCTGTCTAACCTGCATGGATTCCATGCCAGGACTATTGGTATCGAAGAACCCAATTGAGTTCATTTTCTCAGGAGCAAAGGTGGAGGCAGCTTACAAACAAAGCAAGGAAAAAGAGGGACACAGGACATACTAGCCAATGCCCTCTCCCCCTATATCTAAAGCAATTCTCAGGAGCGGGTCTGGTTGACAATAATTCTTAGGGCAAAGCAATGGTTAGGAGAGTAAATACCCAGGCTACACTTGTTCCTAGCTATAGAATTAGAAAACTGAAGCTGTTCCTAACTGCATCCACAAGGTATCTGGATGCTATGAAGACAAGGAAGAGACTTCAGACTCAGAGGCTCAGTTTATTTTACTTCCTTCCCCTTTCTAACCTCCTGCTCAGCTTTGTGTTTGCAGATACAGATTTGAGTGATTATACACTGTCCTGAGCAATCCTTAGAAGATATTATGATCCTTGCATCCCCACCCCTTTGTCACACATGGGGCAGAGATTCATTCTGCAAGAAATTCCTACCCTTCACCCAGATTCTCCACTTTAATATTTTAAGGTGTGCCAGTTATCTATCTCTACAAAATGAATCTTTCCAATTTAGTGATGTAAAACAATCTTTTCATTATCTCCATTGCTGTGAAATGGGAGTTTAGGAAGAGCTCAGTTAGGTGGCTCTGGATGTCACTGGAACTTAAACAGGAGGGGCTGGCTATCTAATCCTCTCTCTTCATGTTGTCTCAGAGCTAGTTTGGGCTGTCTTCCCACATGGTGACTTCAGGGCAGTTGGACTATTTATGTAGTAGTTGAAGGTTTCAAGGGGAAACATTTCAGTGAAGAGAAAAGCTGCATCCCTTCTTACACCTAGCCTCAGAATCATACACTTCCACCATGTCCTGTTGGCTGAAAAACAAAATCACAATGGCCTGCCCAATATCAAGGGGAAAGAACATATTCCCATTTCTCCACGGGAGAAATGACAAAGTCACACAGTAAGTATGTCAATGGGAACTATTGTTAAAGTCAATATCTTAGAAAATATAAGTCACCGTACCTTGCCCTCCATCACAATTCACATCCCACTCGATGTAAAATGTACTGGTCTCCTCCTCCGAGACCCTCCCTCAAGTCTCATTCCAAGACAGAATCAGCTCTAGATAGGATCTCGTCATCTGAATCAGGTCCCAGTGTGGATATGACTTCTCAGGCCCAGTACCTTGGGTACAAATCCTCCGATCTGATACCTGTGAAGTCAAGAGATGCATCACCTACTTCTTACATATCCAACATACAATAGTGGCTCAGTCATAGAATAATTGTTATGGACATTATCATTTCAAAAAGGAGGTGTACACAAAACTTCCTAGTTCACAGTGATTCTGAAACCCAGGCAGGCACATATTACCGTGAGGATATGGATTTCTCCAATAGTTATAATTCTGTCCTAGGATTATTCATTTTGATGCTCAGTATGCTACAGATCGAGCCAGTGGAGGAAACTTCAAGCTGTCCCTGGTATCCTTTGGGCTTGTCCCCATTGTTCTTTGAGCATTTTGCTTTCTAGTGCAAGATGTTCCAGGTTCATCTTGTACCTTCCCCTACTCTATCCCTGAAGGCAGTCACTTCCCCCAAGGAGCCATGGGTCCTCCTGGCTTTATTTTTTTCTAGATTTTTAAAATTGTGGCAAAATTTACATAACATAAAAATTTACCATTTAAAGTATACAATTCAATGATATTAAATATATTCATAATTTTATGCATTAATCACTTGCATCCATTTCCAAAACTCTTTCATTGTGTACAACTGATACTCTGTCTCAATAAACACTAACTTCCCATTCCCTCCTCTTTCTAGACCCTGGCAGCCACCATTCTGCTGTCTGTCTCTTTGATTTTGACTGCTTCTAAGAACCTCATGTACATAGAGTCATACAGCATTTATCTTTTTGTGACTGCTTATTTCACTTAACACAGAGCCCTCAAGCTTCATCAGTGTTGTAGCACATATCAGAATTTCCTTCTTTTTTTAGGCTAATATTCCATTGTACGTTTATACCACATTTTACTTCTTCATTCATTCATCAATGGGCATTTTTGTTGCTTCTATGTTTTGGCTATTTTGCTACTTGCTACTGTGCACAAACATCTCTCTGAGACATTATTTTCAATTTTTTTTAACAGCTTATATTTTTTATTTATTTTTCTTTTTGGTGGCACTGGGGTTTGAACTCAGGGCTTCATGCTTGCTAGGCAGGCACTCTACCACTTGAGTCTTTCCACCAGTCCCATGTTTTGAATTTTTTGAGATGTAAACTCAGAAGTGAAAGTGCTGGATCATATGATAACTCTATTTTTAACTTTTGAGAACTTCCATATTATTTCTATAGTACTTGTACCATTTTGTGTTCCCTCTAACAGTGTACAAGTTTCCCATTTCTTCACATCCTCGCCATCATTAGTTATTTCCTGGGTTTTGATAGTAACTTCATAAGGGGTATGAACAGGTATCTCAAGGTAGTTTTTATTTGCACTTCTCTAATGACTGAGATACTGAGCACCTCCTCATGTGCTAATTGGCCACGTGTGGATACTCTTTGGGGAAATGTCTATTCAAGTCGTTTTCCCCATTTTTTAATTAGGTGGTTTGTCTTTTTGTTGTTCAGTTTTAGGAGTTTTCTGTATATTCTGGATACTAATCTCTTATTAGATATATAATTTGCAAATAGTTTCTACTAGTCTGTGAGTTGACTTTATTCTGTTGATACTGTCTTTTTTTTTTTTGTTGGCAGTACTGGGGTTTGAACTCAGGGGTTTGCATTTGCTCTACCACCTGACTACACCCCCAGTCTGATATTGTCTTTTCATGCCCCCAATTCTTCAATTTTCATGGATTTTAATTTGTCTGTTTTTTTCTTCTGTTGCCTATGCTTTTGGTGTCATAATCTTAACATTTTAACATTCCTTTTTCCATTTGCCCTTGTTCCCTAAATATGCCCTTAAACATTGATGACTTCCAGGGTTCCTGTGTCACTTTTCTCTCTCTGTAAATATTCCAAGTGGCCTCATCTGTTCCCATAACTTCTGAATCTATACCTCCATCCTAATCAGTTCTTTTCTTTTTTTTTTTTTTTGCGGTACTGGGATTTGAACTCAGGGCCTACACCTTGAGCCACTCTACCAGCCCCTTTTTTGTGTTAGGTATTTTCGAGATAGGGTCTCGTGGAATTAATTGCCCCGGGCTGGCTTTGAACCTCGATCCTCCTGATCTCAGCCTCCTGAGTAGCTAGGATTATAGGCATGAGCCACCGCACTCGGCTCCTCCATCCTAATCAGTTCTCTGAACTCTCAGAGCTGCCTTCTAGCTCTAACCCTATGTTCTGTAGGCACCACAAGCCCAGTGTGCTTAAGCTCAATATACTTACCCTCCCCCACCCTTCCTATATTCCTATTGTTAATGGCATCACCCTCTGGGAAAAAACTGGGGGTTATCCTAGCTCACCTCTTCTCCCCAACTCCTAGGGCAATTTTCTATTACTATCAATTCTACTTCTAAAATGTCTGTTGAATATGTTCCCCTTCACCTTGACCACTTTTGACCTGGCTGTTACAGAACCTCCCACCTGCTCTCTACCTCTTCCCTCCACTTCTGATCACCCTCAACACCACTGCCCAAAGGTTCTTTCTAGAAGGTAAAGCTTTTCATATAACTCCCAGGCTGACATCTCCATGTCTGTCCCTGGTAAAGTGGCTTATACAACTTCTGGAGATGGTAGATTCATGTAATTACACAGGGTAGAAGAGCTAAGAATAGCTACATACTCCCTAAGTTTAAAGATTCAGGAAAACAACATCTTTTATATGTGAAGTAGAATGCAAAATCACACAATTTGGGAGGTAAGACTTTTAAGAAGAGCTGGGGCTCAAGCCAGGATGCTCTCCACCCATACCCATGCCTGTACTGCTCACTACTTTTGGAGTACTTTTTGAGAAATACTGACTTAAAGGATAAAATTTCTGACTCCTTGCCTTGGTGGCATACTTACAATCTGAATCCTGCCAACAATTTCCACTCTACCCTTTACTCCCTTTATGCCTACCCAAATCGCACTTCCTCTAGGTGTCAGCCATGAAAACAACCACTTGCAATTGCCCAGTTCTGTTCCATGGCTGAGCCTGCATTATAGGGTTTTCCCTCCTTGCCCTTCATCAGTCAAACTTCTACCCATTCTCTGCGACCGGCTTGAGAATCATGGACTCCATGCCCTCCCCCCCCCGCCCAAAAAAAGACCTGGCACATTCTTTTTCTTTGGTACCAGCTGCATTCTTTGTTAGGCCCCCCATGTGTTGCCATGATTGTTCACATCTTCCCTAGGGAGGGTCTCGTACTCAAGACCATATCTTATCTATCTTTGTATGCTTAGTTTAACCTTGCAAAGGGCTAAATACAGCCTAAAGAGCTAAAACCAAGCTACCTCTCTATGATTTTCCCAGGTGGGTGGGGAAGTCAAGAAAATAGAGGGAGGGTGTCTAAGAGAGGGGTTAACTCTGCCTAGTCGGGGGCTGGAGTTTAGATTGCAGTTTAGCATAGGGGTGGTGCCCTGACCTGAATGTGGCATGGAAGCAGGAAGGCACTGCAATGCCAGTAACTGTTACCAAGCCTGTTCATTATTCATAGGAAACCAGCTAAAAGTGGAACAGGGCGCTAAAGTAGGACTGAGTCCCACAGTACAGGAAGCCCTTGACATGGTTTTGAACATTTACAAGGGATCCATGTGGGCAATATGTAATTTTGCTGAGGATTGGATTTTAATTATATGCCTTGCAGTAAATGAGTCTTTACTTAGAGAGTACACCAACCCTCCACCCTACTAAAGTCCCATAAGCACCAGGTCCAATTCTTCCCGCTATGTTACTTTGACCTTGGTTTGCCTCCTCTGGTTGTGATGATTAAATTGTATGAACGTGCCTAGTTGTGCCTGATGCACTGTAAATACTCAATACATGGGAACAATCAATATAATTACAATCTCCAGTAGAGTCAAGAAGTCACGTGACTCCAGTCCACTATACCTTACTAAATAATATAGGAGCTAATATATAGATTGAGAATTTGTAAAGATCTTAAGACCAACTTCCTGTAGCATTAATGATTTACTGTACACAGAATATCCAGCATCTCCAGCCCCCTGGCTTAGATTACAAGATGTTACACTCTGCTCTCTGTGGAAAACATCTCCATGAAGAACAGGTGGGTGATACAGACTTGGATTAACTTGGATGAGTTTGAAGTGACATTAGGGGCTCCAGAACTATTCTCTTTCCCTTCTCAGCTTTTGCATCTGCATTGGCTGCTCTTTCTGCCTCATAGACACAGTCTGTGATTTTCTTCTTAGTGATCAGATACTCAAAGGGCAAATCCAGTGCAAAGGCAACTTAAGATAGAGGTGGGGAGCATGAGTTGGGAGTTAGACAGACCTGAGTGGAAATACTCCACTTGCTGGATCTACAGCAAGCTACCTGTCTCAGTCTTTCCATCTGTAGAGTGGGAACTGTAACAGCAAATACCTGAGAGGTTTACTATAAGAATGAAATGAGATGACATCAGGAGCTTAGGATAATGCTTGGCATGTTGTGAGCATTCAATCAAATAGTAGCAGCTATTATTTTTCTTTTAAAAATGGAGTGTTACTTCTTTTGTAGAGATCTTCCCAAAGCTAGTGAAGTTCATTGCCACCATGGCCTTTTTAGTTGTTACTGCCTTATATGGTTCTACAGTTAAATCTGTAATTTATCTTTTGTCCCTCTCTTAGAGAGCATTATTTATTCTTTTTCAAATTCATCTTTGTTTGGCAGCACTGCCGTTTGAATTTAGAGGCTTGCACTCTACTATTTGAGTACCCTCCTCAGGCCTTTTTTGCTTAAGTTATTTTTTGGATAGGGTCCTGTGTTTTTTTCCCTGGATCAACCTGGACAACCTACCTACACCTCCCAGCACGGCTGGGATCACAGATGTGTGCCACCCCTTCTGGCTTATTGGTCAAGATAGAATCTCCCTTTTGCCTTTTGCCTAGAACCACAATCCTTCTGACCTCTGCCCCTGATAGCTGGGATGGTAGGCATGAGCCGCCATACCTTGCCAATATTTATTTATAGAGGGGAAACTAGCACTTATTCACCACTTACCATAGCCAGGCATGAGAAACATGTCAGTTTCTGGCCACTTTCTAAGGGTGATATTCTCATTTTCATAACAGAAGCCCAGAAAAGTTAGTAACTTGCCTAAGACCACATAGCTAGTGAGCATCTGAAGTGGAGTTTGAACTTAAGCCAACATCCAAATCTAAATTTCTTCCTCTATCTTATACCTCCTATATTTTCTATACCATAACTATTTATCCATATGTCTTTTCCCCAGATCATTTTTAAACACAGGAGCTGTCCTTGACTCCTTTTTGTAGTATCTAACATAGAGCCAAGAGATGTTCCACAGGCATATATGAAATGGAAGGAAGAAAATTCATGTAATAAACTCCAACTAGAATTGCCAGATAAATATGACACCTTAGTTAAATGTGAATTCCAGACAAACCATATATATTTTTTAAATATTAGTATGCCACAAATACTATTTAGGACATACTTACACTTGAAAAATTATATGAAATTCAAATTTAAGTGGATGTCTTTATTTATCTTACATTCCAAGACTGGCCCTGAAAGGGACTGCTTCCCCAAGGGAGTTCCAGGTACGAGAAAGGTTGCTTTGGTCTCTCATACATGTGCCAGGGTGACCGGATCCTAAGTCCAGAGCTGAGGATGGTAATCTCTCTCTCTCTCTCTCTCTCTCTCTCTCTCTCTCTCTCTCTCCCTCTTTCCTTGAGCTTATCTATTCACCTTAGTAGGTCAGCCTTGGGCCCTTAAACCAAAGTAAGCAGCCACTGGTGAACTTAAAGCGCCACCTGGAGGTATTTCTGGGTAGTGCTGTGGCCAGGAGCCCAGGCCAGGGAGCAGAGACAAATCAGAGACAACGTGGAAAAGCAGGTGCCTACACGTGGATGGTGTCAGGGAAGGCTCACCTATCTACCTCGCATTTTCAGTTTGCTGCTGCTTCTCTGGCTGCCTGGGAGCTGAAGGCGTTTTCCAAAGGAGGTCACTGTCAAGGGTGTCCCTTT
Organism: Castor canadensis; assembly: GCF_047511655.1. NCBI lineage: Eukaryota > Metazoa > Chordata > Mammalia > Rodentia > Castoridae > Castor > Castor canadensis. Next base: position 22,805,305 of record NC_133397.1, on the reverse strand, counting down.
CCTGGAATCTTCTGCCTCTCACCTCTCCAGTTGTCCCCAACTCTTTCCTAGTCCTTACCTGAGAAGAAGCATCATGACCTGGGTTGGCTGAATGTATTAGGACTCATGCTTATGGGTGGCTTACATTTTTTTTTCTCAAAGGCTTGTCAGACATCATTACCTTCTAGGGGAGAACAAAGTGTCTGAGGCAGATAATAAGGAGGACTTCACCCCCACTCCATAGGTCATAAGATCTACAAAAAAGTACTTAACATGTAGTAGGTGCTTAATAAGTAATGCTTTCCTTTCCCCTCTGGATAGGGAGGACTCAACTTCCAATGGACTGCTTTTCTCTCTCACCTCTTTCCTGTCCTCCCTGGCCACCCTCAACAGCCCTTCTTCTGCAGTCAGGGGTGGGACTACCTGATGGGAGAAGGCAGCCCCTCCTGATGAACTTGCCTTTGAGCAGGCCTGGCCTACGTTCGGCTCTCAGAGCCACGGAAGGTCAGCTGTTCATCATCTTTGGCGGTTCAGGGTTCAGATTCTGCGTCAGGTCATGGAGATGAATAGAAAGGCTGTGGCGGGTGATCCAGGAAACAAAACCATGGCAGAAAGGAAGGGAAGCACCAGTGAATAAGCAAAGGAGTCAAATAAGATTGAGGGACTGGGAGGCAGACATTTTGGAGGAAGACGGGTCTAAGACAGTTCATTCCCAAAGCTGTCGCTCCCTCTCTTTCTCAGGAACCTCAACTGACAGTCACCTAATGCCTTGTTCCGGGAATGGAAGAATGTGTCTCAAGGCCAGGGAGGTTTGCAATCTAAAAAATGACAGCAAAGGGCAGCTTGCTACTCAGTGAGGGCCCTAGGCTGGCTGAGATTTTTTAATGTCCTGGATGTAGCCGGAGGCTGTGGAGAGAGGGTGTGACGACTGCTCTGGGGGAGTCCACAAGCTATTCCTATATATACACGCTGAAAAACCTGCTTGGGTGGTTAAGGGTTGGGGGGCTTTATCCTTGCTCCAGTAAAACCCTGTGGTCCCTTCCTCTGCATTAGTGGACACACTCTCTCTGGACATCTTTTGTCAGAGAACTCCATTCTGGAGGCTCAGTGACACACAATTTAAGATGACAATAAGTGGTACAAAAACAATGCCATGAACTGGCCAGTGGGAGTTGTTTGCTTACCACAGTGGTTCTCAAAGTTTCGTTCTCGTTCACTTGGGAACTTGTAAGAGATGTAAATGGTTTAGCCCCACGCCAAACCTATTGAGACAGAAATTCTGGGGGTGCGGCCCAGTAAACAAGTCTTCCAGGTGATTCTGATGCCTGCTCAAGTCTTAGAGAAAACATGAGTGTGGTCACCACATTGAAGCCTGCAATAGTGTACCAACACTGGAAGAGCTGTAATACACATAAGATTTCTGTGTGGCTCCAGAGAGAGGAGTTAGGATGAATGGGCACAATTTGCAGAGAGACAAAATCCCATTTCAATGAAAGAAGTGACGCTGATAAACAGAGCTTTGGGGGATTGGGGCAGTATGCCTGGTCAAATAGTAACAGGGACTGGAGGCTGTTTTGCTAAAAACACTGACTCTTCACTTCAGCCTGCAGATGTCCAATGGGCAACTAAAATCAGGATAAAGGCTTGGCATCTCTTCCTTCAGTTCACATCTGTCTCCTTTGCTACCTTAATCATTTAAGAAGTGTTCCTCTGATCTTCCACCTTCAAGTCTGAAGGCACCAAGCCAGTCATTGCTTTACACCTGAATGAAGGAGGACTCAGCCATTATCTTAACTCACTCTGTCTTTCCTTTCTGACTTGTTCATTCTCTGAGCCATTCCCTTCTGCAGTCACCTTGGATTCTAGAAACATCTTGTGACACAAATCTAAAGTACCTCCAGGCAGCAGCAACTTTCTTATCAAGGACAAGGGTCCTCCATGGCCCATCAGGAAATAATCATCTCCTAGAACAGTTTGACTTTTTACTCATTTTTATCCCTTCCCTAAATAATCCTGAAGCTCTTGTCAGTTTCTCAAAGATAGCCCTAGTTCTTGTCTTCCCAGTGTGGTCACACTGCATTCGCCAAAACTTGTCTCCTGTTTGATTTGGGTGTGTCTGAGCCTGGTCTGTTGGGAGCCCCAGAGTCAGGTCCTCCCACTCCCAGTCTAGGACTCAGATAACAAAGGCACTTCTCTGCCACTGGGTTAAACGTCCTGTATCTTAGGCTAGATGATCTGTCAGGGGTGTGGTAGAAGTTTCTGCAGAGGTTAAATCAGATTTGTGTAATAAATTTCAAACTCAGAAACGCCATAGTCTATTATTTCTTTAGTTCTTTAGGGCAATGCTTTCTGGTTCCTCTGCCATTTCTGAGACAAATGAGCAAATATTAAGACCAAGATGGGTTGCTGTTCTAGCTTCCTAGTCAGGACTTTTTTTGGCATCACTGGGATTTGAACTCAGGGTTTTGTACTTACTAGTCAAGTGCTCTATCCCTTGAACCACATCCTATCACTTTTTCTTTTAGTTTTTTTCATTCGCTAATTTTTCAGATGGGGTCTTGCACTTCTGCCCAGGCTATCCTTAGTCAAAGATCCTCTTACCTCTGCCTCTTGAGTAGCTGAGATTACAGGCATGTACCACCATGCCTGGCCTTTCAGGTCAGGACTTTCTGAGAACCACTCTACTCTGGACTAGTTGTCCTGTAAGCAGCTGCACAGTTTTCTTCCAGAGGTTTCCCTCTGCACCACTCAGAAACTTTGCTTATCCTCTCTCACCTATTATGGCTATGCAAATATCCTCCCATTCTGTAGGTTCTTTTCACTTTCTTCAGGGTCTCTTTGAATTACAAAACATTTTAATTTTTTTCAGATTTTTTTTCTTATGTTGTTTACGCTTTCGGTGTTGTATCTATGAATCTATTGCCAAACCAAGGCCATGAAGATTTACTTCTATGCTTTCTTCTAAGAGTTTTATAATTTTAGCTCTCAGATTTAAATATTTGGTCCATTTTGAGTCATTTCTGCATATGGTGTGAGGCAAAGTACCAATTTCATTCTTTTGCATGTGGATATCCAGTTGATCAAGCATCATTTATTGAAAAATACTACTTTTCCCATTACATTATCTTGGTGTCTGCTATAGTTTAGATGTGATTTGAGTGTGTCCTCTGAAGGATTATGTGCTGGAAGCTTGGTCCCTAGAGTGATGGTGTTGAGGTAGTGAAACCAACAGGTGGGGGCCAAGTGGAAGGTAATTAGGGTCATTGAGGGCTCCAATCTTGTGAATGGATTAGTGATGGTCTCTAGGAATGGGTTGTTCTTGAGGAGTGGGTCTCAAGGAGTGAGTTCCTACAAGGATGGGTTGTTATAAAAAGAGCAAGCCTGCACCAGGTATGGTGGTATACGTCTGTAATCCCAGCACTGAGGATACTGAAGCAGGAGGACTATGAGTTTGAGACCAGCTTGGGTTATATAGCAAGACCCCATTTAGGAAAAAAAAAAAAAAAAGAGCGAACCTGGACCTTTCCCAGTTTCTTGTTTTCTATTTTAAAATATCTTCCTGTCACCTGCACTTCTACCATGATGCCATCCATGTTGTGATGTAGTCAGAAGTCCCAAGTCCCTCACTGAAGCTCAGCAGATACTGGTATCATGCTGCTGGAGTTCCAGAACTGAACTGTGAGATAAATGAACCTCTTTTCTTTAAAAGTACCCAGCTTCAGGTATTTTGGTATAGTAACACAAAATGGACTTAGATAGGATCTTGCTCAAAAATCAGTTGATGGATATTTTTTCCTTGAACTCTGAATTCTATTCAGTTGATTTATGTGGTTTTCCCTATGCCAATACACACTGTCTTGATTACTGTTACTTTGAAGCCACTTTCAAAATTGGATAATGTGAGCCCCACAACTTTATCCTATTTTTTAAAAGATTTTCCTTTTTTAAACTTCTGGGACTCTTGCAATTCCAATTTTAGAATCAGGTTGCCCATTTTTACAGAGAAGCCAGCAGGGATTCTGATAGGATTATATTGAATCTATATGTCAATTTGAGGAGTGTTGCCATATTAATGACATTGTCTGCTTCATGAACATGGGACTTTTTTGTTTATTTAGAGCTTTAACATTTTCAGCAGTTTTGTAGTTTTCAGCATAAGAAGTGTTATATTTGCTTATTGCTAAACACTATTCTTTTTGATGCCATTATAAATGATTTTTTTTCTTAATATCACTTTTGAATTGTTCCTTGCTAGTTGGGTAGAAATACAATTGAATGTTGTATATCATATTGTGTCCTACAACCTTGCTGAATTGTTTATTAATTCAAATAGGTTTTTAGCGGATTTCTTATGATTTTCTAGACATACGATCATGTTACCTACAAATAGTTTTATTTCTTCCTTTCTAGTTTGGTGTCTTTATTTCTTTTTCTTGCCTAATTGCTCTGGCTAGCACCTCTAGTGCAATGTTGAGTAGTAGCAGCAAGAGTGAACATCTTTGTCTTATTCCTGATCTTAGGGCGTAAGCATCTAGCCTTTTACCACCAAGTATGATATTAACTGTGAGTTTTTAATTGGTGCCCTTTATCAGACTCCACTCTATTCCTGGTGTGTTGAGTTTTTTCTTATATACCACTACAGCAAGATTTTTTTTTTAATGGTACTGAGGTTTTGAACTCAGAGGCTCATACTTGCTAGGAAGCGTTCTGCTGCTTGAGCCACTCCACCAACCCAAGTTCTTTATTTTTTTAATCATGGAGTGGTAGTGGATTTTTTTCAAATATTTTTCTATATTTGTTGAGATGCTGCCCTTTTTTATTCTATCAAGGTGGTACATTGTTTGATTTTCAAGTGTTCAACTAACCTTGGATTCCTGGGATAAGTCTCACTTGGTTATGATGTATAATTCTCTTTTTATATTGCTAGATTCAGTTTGCTAGTATCTTGTTCATAGTTTTCTTTCTTAATTCTTTATTTTCATAAGGTTAATCGTAATGTCCCCTATTTCATTTCTTATTCTAGTAATTTTGGTCTTTTTTTTTTCTTGGTCAATCTAGCTAGTTTTGTGAATTCTGTTTACTTTTTAAGGAGCCAGCATTTGGTTTGACTGATATTTTTCTGTTGGGTTTCTATTCTTTATTTCATTAATTTTTTTTGTAATCTTTGTTATTTCCCTTTTGTACTTGCTTTAGGTTTAATTTACTCTTCAGTTTTTCAACTGACTTAGGATAGAAAATTGGTTATTAATTTGAGATCTTTTGTCTTTTTAACATAAATATTTACAACTATAATTTTTTTTCTGAGCATTGCTTTAGCTGCATCCTGTAACTTTTGTTGGGTTGCATCTTAATTTTAATTAACCCACACATATTTCCTAATTTCCATCTTGATTTCATCTTTCACCCTTTGCTCTTTGGGAGCATACTCATTGATTTCCACATATTTGTTAATTTCCCACATTTTATCTGTTATTTCTTTCTAATTGTATTCCATGGTACTTGAGAATATATTTTATATTATTTCTAAATCCCTTTGGATTTATTGATTTTTTTAGTAGCCTAGCATATTTTATACTACATTAAGTTTATTTATTTATTTGATTTTTTTATGGTACTGGGGTTTGAACCCAGGGTCCCAAGTTTACTGGGTAGGTGTTCTATCGCTTGAGCTGTGCTCCTAGTACTCTTTGCTTTAGCTATTTTTTTGAACTTTTTTTTCCCAGGCTGGCTTGGACCATGATTCTCCTGTTTATGCCTTCTGCATAGCTAGAATGATAGGCACACCACCACACCCACATTACTGGTTGAGATGGAGTCTAACTTTTTGCCTGGATTGGCCTTGAACTGCAACCCTCCCAATCTCTGCCTCCTCAGTGACTGGGATTACAGTTGTGAGCCACCATGCCCTGACCATTATTTATTTGATTTTTGGGACAGGGTCTCACTATGTAGCTCAAGCTAGCCTTGACTGGCTTTAACTTCACTATCTTCCTGCCTCTGCCTCCCAAATGCTGGGATTATAGGTGCATGCTACCATTCTGGAAATTTATATTTTTAAAACTAAAATCTGTCTCCTATAGATAGCATATAGCTGGACATTTAAAAAAATTCAGACTAACAAGTTTTTTTTTTCAGTACCAGGTTTTGAACTCAGGGCCTATACCTTGAGTCACTCCACCAGTCCTTTTGTGTGTATGTGTGTGTGTGTGTGTGTGTGTGTGTGTGTGTGTGTGTGTGTGTGTGTGTGTTAGGTATTTTTGAGATAGGATCTCACAAACTATTTGCCCAGGCTGGCCTTGAACCATGATCCTCCTGATCACTGCCTCCTGAGTAACTAGGATTACAGGCATGAGCTACCAGAACCTGGCTGGCCTAACAATTTCTGCCTTTTGATTAGATTGTTTAATCCATTCATACTTAATGTTATCATTCATATAGTTGGTTGTACATTTGCCATTTTTTGTTTATGTGTCTTATGTCTTTTGTTTCTCTATTTGTCCTTTATTATTTTGCAATAATGGGTATTTTAATGTAGTAGTTCAATTACTTTAATGATTTTTTTCACTATATTTTTGAGTTATTTCATCAGTGATTGTTCTAGAATTTATTATATTATATATACCTTAACAGAATAAGTTTCAGGTTTATCCTAACTTATTTGCACTGAAATATAGAATGTTTCTCCTATATACGTCTTTCCTTTTCCTTCCCTTTTGTGCAGTAGTTATACACATTATATCTATAAATGCATCAAACCTTCCGTTGTTATAACAATCATTTTATATTAGCTTATGTCTTTAAGAGAAGAAAGGAGAGCAAGTATATCTGCATAGATTTCGTTATACTCATCAATTCTGGTTCTTTTCCTGTTCCTGGAGTTGAGGTGCCATCTGGAGTCATTTCCTTAGCCCCATGCCACTTTGTTCCCTGAGCACCTTTGTGTTGTTCTTAGCAAATGTGTTCCATTCCTATATATTATTGTCCCAACAATATGTTATGTACATAATGCTTTTATACATTGCCATTTAGGCTCTTTTTTTTTTAGTGGGTACTGGGGTTTGAACTCAGGGCCTTGCACTTGTTAGGCAGGTGCTCTACCACTGGAGCCACATCCCCAGTCCAAACATTGCCATTTAAGTCAGGTAAGAGATGAAATAGACAACTATAGTGTGCGTATGCATGTGTGTGTGTGTGTGTGTGTGTGTGTGTGTCTGTGTGTGGTTGCTTGTTTTAAGTTTCTTGTTTTTTTGTTCTTGTTGTTTGTTTTGTATTTTTGAGACACTATGTAGCTCAGGCTGTCCTTTGACTTGAGATCCTCCACCTCTAAAGTGCTCAGATGTGCAGGTGTGAGCCATCACATCCAGCTCTTCTTCAGTATTTCTCGTAAGGGAAGTCTGTTAGCGAAAGTTCTCTGTTTTTATGTGGGAATGTCTTTATTTTGTCTTTGCTTTTTAATTTACATACTCATTTTAGTACTAACTTATGAATTTTCACAAAAATATTGCTAGAGTTTTGGTTGGGATTGGAGTGAATCTATATATCAATTTTTGCATTTTTGTTAAATTCCTAAATAATCTGTTTATATTTAAAGTATTATATTTAAGGTATAATATTTAGATTTTTCCCTTATCTTCTAATTCACTAATTCTTTTTAATAGGATGTAGAATTTATGGTTTCTATGATGTTAAAAATTTCATTTCTGTGATTTTTAATTGGTTCTTTTCCATATTCATTTCTTCATCCCTCAGTTTTAAAAGATTATAACTATTTAAAAACAGATTTTGTTTACATTATTGAGAATATTACAAACCTATTTTTAAAAAATCTTTTTCTTGATCACTGTTACTTCCTTTTCTTCAAGAATGAATTCTTCAAGAATGTTGTGGTTCCTTGGTCTCCTTCTCAGCATTAATTTTATGACTGAACTCTTACATTGAATTTATCTTGGGAAGCTCATTTTGTTTTGTTTTGTGTTTAACAGTTGTCTCTACTCAGCTTCCAAATGTCCATGGTTCAGGTCTAGTTCTTATATTGATGGTTTGAGTGCTCAACCTTTGGAGATATTTCACATTCTATTTCTGAGCCAGCTTTGCCCCATTTCTTTTTCCCAAGTTGCTTTTATCCATTCTCACTTTTCTAGGTCACAATCAGCCACAACCCAGGCAAGAGCCCAATTTAGCAGTGAGTATGAGTGGAGGAACCCAGACATTGCCACCTTTATTCTGGCTAGAGTCTGGCTTTGGTCCCCTTCCACACATGAAGTGCTGTTGGTCCCTACTGCCCAAGTGTATGATAACTCTCCCCAAAGCTATTTTTGTTGTTGTTCAAAGACCAGAAAACCTGTGGCCTGTGGGACTTCTACTCTGTTTCATTCTTTGTCGACTGCTGCTCCTTGGACTTTGCCTCTTGAATATTTTGCAAACATGCTCTGTATCTGTTGTGTGTCTAGAGTTGGGAAATAGGGAATTTCCATTCGAACACACTCTGCTATCTAGATTGGAAGACTTTCTTTACTCCTATGTAAAGATAATGGTTAAGGTGTTTGAATTGCACACGTCTCCCTCTACATCAATGGGAAAAGTGCTTGCACGTGTCCTTCACACATACATATGTATACATGCCTTTACTTTATACTTAAGTTTAGATGCATGCATATATTGATGACAAAGTCAGCCCTCCATCCTAAACAATGCACATAAGTAGAGAAGAAAAGCTAGACAAGGAGTATGTTCTTTATATTTTACAAACTTTATGTTGAGCAAAAAAGCCAGAACAGAGAGTATGTATTGTATGATTCTTTTTACACAGAGTTCAAAACTAGGCAACACTAATATATGATATCAAAAATCAGAAAAGCAGTTATCCATGTATGGATTATCATGAAAAAGGGGTCACAAAGTGGGCTTCTTGGGTGCCAGTCATGTTTTGTTTCCATCTGAATATTCACTTTATACAAATTTGTCAAGCTGTATACTTAAATCTTGGAACTTTCTTATATACCTGTTATACTTTAAAAAACATTTGAATTGAGAAAAAAGACTCTTCGTATTTTACTAAACACTGTGACCTACTCCAGATGTTACTCCCTCAAACACCTTTTTGACTGCTGCTTTTAGCCTCATGTGCAACTTTCTTTCAACTCAGTATCACCAGTTCTTTCCCTTTCTTCAATTTTCAATTTTCTCCTGGCCACAAGGCAATTCTTGGCAAGGGTCTTAATTTATATCCACATATAAATGAAAGTTTGTCCTTCGGATGGTTACAGAACTGTAATGCAACATCAGCAAGCTACCACTTGTCAGAGTGTTTAGCCTCCTTCCTTGCATGCAGAGTCTCAATGAGATTCTGCATTTGTGGTCTTCTGTCATTTGCAGCATTGCAAAGTGGCAGGCTCAACATGGTCCCTGATCATGGTGGTCTGGGTGTGTGTGGTGGGGGGCAGATTGCCAGATGAGGCCCTGGGGATTTTTTCTTACCTCCCCTCTGCTTCCTGGGATGCTGTGGTTCAGCTCCATCCTTGGGGTGTTTTAGTTCATGGATAACACCATTAGCTTAGCTACCTTTCCCACCTCTTCAATTTTTCCTCTATGATTTTCTAAAATGACTGTGTCATTTCATCCTTTAGCTATCCTGGGGTTCCCCTAGCTCACTGGTGTACATCTTGGGTTGGATAATTCTTTATGGAGGTGGTCCTGTGCACTGTGACCCTTACCCACTCGATTCCAGTACTCCTCCCCTCTAAGTTGGGACACCCCCATGTCTTCTGAACAAAATTACCCCTAGTTGGGAACTACTAAGCTGGATGGGCTTATGGGTAATAACAGCCCAAGGGTCTAGAAGGGACTCCCACCCTGCTCGTGTTAAGCCATTATGATCTCCAATGCCCTGAATTTGTTAAAGAATGGAACTGAGATAGCAGGGATGTCTAAAATTACTTCATCTTGATCGTTCCCCTGACCAGGATGCCAGATGAGTGTGGAATCTGAAGCAGTGAGAATTACAAATGAAAGGCAAAATCCTTTCACTGCTTCCCACACCCATACCCAGAAGTTACAAAGCCATACTGCAGACATCAAGTAGGAATTATAAAGCACTCCCGAGGGTCAAGCTCAAATCCCCACAACTTAGAAAAGATACGGCCACGGGCCACACTGGGAACAATTCACCCAGGAAGACTTGGGCAGTTGGAAAACTGAATGTCCAAACCAACCTCAGCAGCTCCCACGTGTGGCAACTCCTCCAAAGACATGCCTGATGGAGCCCACAGTTCCTCGTCAGTGGACACCAGGAATTGTCAGATAACCGCCAGCAGGAGTGGACCATCGAAGCACGGCTACGGGAGTCTCCTCTCCTGCAGGGTTCAAACGCCATGCTCCTCCCCAATGAAGTTGTTTTTTGTGGCTTCTGCACTCTCAGCAATGAAAATCAAAGACTATCCTGAAAAGCCTACTACTGAAATTAACACCTCCAAGGGCCTTGAAACATAGTCTCATGGTGTTGCTGAGAACTGATCAAAAGGGAGTAAATCCCTTCTAGGTACCCTGCACTGCCAACCTTCAGAGGCCACTTTACAATCAAGAATTCCAATAAAGCAAAAGACAATGAGTAAATGATGAAACTGAACCAGGCAGAGGGGTGTGCAACATTTTCAGTGTGAGGTAATCTTTGAGTTTCTCCAAATACAGATTCCGCTAAACAACTGAGCCTTATTTTAAAGTCTGAACCCTGTGGTCTTTTATTTTTCAACAACATAGAAAGGTATCCATCCAGTCTTCCCGAGTGCCTTTTCTCTGTAGACTGTCAGATACTTTGCTCACGACCTGTCAAGTGTATGGCCATACTATTTTTCACCCAAACACTTAAAACTATGAATTTGGCAGTTAATCAAATTCTAGAGTCCCAAATGTAGTGTGTATATTTTCTCCACTACCTAAAATTTCCTTATTTTTTGTCTCTGGGGGATAAAAAGTATAAGTGACTCCAGAGAACTAGTAGCAACAATTTCACTCAGTCTGCTTGTTTTTTGAGACAAGGTCTTTCTGTATAGCCCAGGCTGGCCTCAAAGTCGTGATCCTCCTGCTTCAGCCTCGCAAGTGCTGGGACTACAGGTGTGCACTTCACTCTCTTTGGCGTGAGTTCAGATAATCCATCCCCACATCCAGCTGGGATCTAAAGACAAGGTAGAGGAGTGTTGATACAACAGAAGGGGTCGGTGGAGGGTACAAAAGTCAACCACAAAGGTGGGTTTCTGGGAAGCTAGAGAGCAGCCAGAGGCCGTTTAAGACACACTGGCTTGGGGATAGCCCTTTGTCATGTGATTTTATGAGGCCATAGGTTCTCTGCCAAGGTTCTGCTCTGTGGGCTTCTAGAATGGTAGGCAAGAGAACTGGTGTCAAAGGGCAAGTGGGAGGACCCTAGTTTTTCCCCCTTTTCCTTTTAATTATTTCCCCTAGTTGTTACTGTTTCAGATAACATATCAACTTTGTCCACGAAATCTGGCACCAAAAACCTTGGTTTTGTTCTCATCTGGAATTCTGTGCTTGCCAGATGCAGTGGAATACTCCTGTAATCCTAACTACACAGGAGACAGAGATCAGGAGGATTGTGGTTTAAGGCCAGCCTGGCAAAAATGTCAATGAGGCCCCATCTGGTAATGGGGGCTTAACAGATGCTTTTGTTGAGGAGCACTGACTCCTTACTTGGGCCCAGGAATTAACTAAAGAAAGAAAATGGTTAGATAGTTACAATGCCTCTTCCATAGAGATGGAAGGAATAAATCGACAGTGGGGAAATGTAACCGGGACCACAAAAGGGAAGAACTTTTTGTATAGCCAGCTTGCCTGCTGGCCAGTTTGCTGTTTGTTGATTAAACTGACATTCTTTTCCTTTCTGTCTACACGCTGGGGAATCCAAGCTTAACTCCCTTTGCTCTGCAAATAAACCATGCAGCTCTCTACCTCTTATCTCCCTCTGACCACCAGAGCAGTAAACCTGCCAGCAGCCATGTTGAACATGCATCTATCTGGTAAGCAGTCAAGCTGAGCCCCTGAATTCACCTTTAAAAGGTGGACATTTTCTCTCAGAAGTGGAATGACAGTGTTTTGAGAGGTTGACTCTCCCTGTCCTTCTCTTCACCTGACGAATTATAAATCGTATTTCCTTTTCCTCAAAACCTGTTCTCATTATTCGTAAATGGTAAGTTGACATTGAGGCCAGGGAACTGGGTTTCCGGTAACAATCTCAACCAATAAAAAGCTGAGTGTGGTGATGAGTGCCTTTCATCCCAGTTATGGGAAGCATAAATAGGATTTCGGTACAGGTTGGCCTGGCCATAAACATGAGGCCCTATTTGAAAAATAACAAAAGCAAAAATGGCTGGGGACATGGCTCAAGTGGTAGAGTTTGCCCAGCAAGTGCAAGGCCCTGAGTTTTTGCCAAAAAAAAAAAAAAAAAAAAAGAAGAAGAAAGAAAGAAAAAAGAAATCTAGTCTCTCAAAAATACTTTTGTTATCTTTAATCTTCAGATGCTGCTCAGGCCACCGGAAGGAGTGACAGATCAAAGCTGTTTGCAACTGAAGCCTCACCAGCCACTGTAGAAGAGGCCCTCTGCCAGACTCCCTCTTGGAATAAACACACTGGAGACCACGTGAGAAGTAGCTACAGTTTAATACAAACCTGCACCAGAACACAATGTGTCGGGCTGTTTTGTTTTTGCCTCAAATGGTGGCCAGAGCACAGGACCATGTGTCACCTTGGGGTTGACACAATCTTAGCACCATGACATTTACAGAGGAGTAAGGAAGTCACTTGGGTGCTGGGGTGCTGGAGGCTCCATCCTGACCCCAGGCTGTGCCTGCCGCCTCAGCAGCTGGATGGGGTTTGGCTTCCGCGTGGTTCTGTGGTTTCTGGGTCAGTATGGGAAAAGCCCTCATCACGGCATTGGCTTGACAGAGACCTACTGTGGACTCCTAGCACTACACACACGCACACACACGCACACACAGTAGCACAATTTTCTGGTAACTTAACCCCACAAACCTAGAGAGCAGCTAAGGCAAGAACAACAGTATTTATTCAGCAAGTACAAGACCAGTTTGAGAGCTGCATTCGGGGCAACCAGAGACCTCTTTTGTTCCAGCCAGGAGCCGTCGGGGCTTGTGATGGAGCTGGCTGGAGCTCTGCACGGGGCAAGAAGTGGGTGGTGGGTGGCTCCTTGGCAAGCACAGGGTGTATGTAAGGGTGGGGGTGGATGAAGTGGAAGCCCTACAGTATGACTCCCAACACCCTGGGTCATGCATCTCTGGGGTGGAGGCACTCAGAAAGGTAAAGCTTTCCTAGACCAAGCAGGGTGCCCTGCCCAGCTGACCCACCACCACCTGGCTCTTTGGCATCTGCCTAAGGCCCATGACCCAGCAAGGGCTGAAAGGGAAAAAGGTGATGTGCATGGTATGGGGGTCAGTGTCACCGTTTCTGTTACTCATGGAGACTTTTCTCAGGGTCTCTACCTATCATCCCCACAGCTGCCTCTGCTCCTGGGTTACCATCACTGTCCTCTCAGCCCCTATGCGGGGACAGTGGGGGCAGAGGAAGGCTATGGATGCAGCTCAAATCACATAGTGAGCCCTCAACATTTTTCTAGTTGTGGCTCAAACTGAGAATATGCATTAGTTTGTTTACAACAAAGATGAGGAAAATCCATCTACTTGTGCAAAACAAAGCAGGATGCCTACTGGGGAGTAAGTGTTCTAGATGGTTAAATACCTGATGGGATTGACAACAGACATCACCCCACACCTCTTCTCCACAGCTAGGCTAGACAGCCAAGGTCATAAGGGCAGTCAGGGACACTTCTGGGGCTAGAGGACCTAATTTTTCTGGGCTTCAGTTCCCTCATCTGTAAAGTGGGGAGAGTAAAAGGTGCTCCGTGGTAGAGAGGCCTTGTATATGGAAGTATTTTGATACACAAAAAGCACTACAGAAATGTACAGTGTCTGACCATTAACCAAGATTCCAGGGGCCTCCTGCAAGCTTGGGATGCTCAAAGCAAAGGAAGGATATGAGATCACTTCCCCGAGGGGAGGCAGGTGACTGGGTCACTCCCCAGATCACACAGCCACCCAGGGGATCTTCTGCAGAGCATCTGAGGCAGGGAGGGCCCACCTGGACATGGGAGATGAGGCTGTCAACCAGTAGTGCTGACCACAGGACACCATAGCACCTGTGCAGTGAGGCGGGCTCCACCGCCAGGCCCTGTGGGCGGGAGTCTTTCTCCCTAGCATCTGGCCAGCCCCTCTCCCACTCTCCCTCTCTCAGCAGCATGTGGCCTCTTGCCAGTCACACAGGAGGAGTGGCCAGGCCTCTGTCCAGCAGGAAGAAATGACAGGGAGCTGTGTGGGAGTGGGGGGTGTGAGTGTGGATGTGAGGTTAGTGCTGAGAGTGACCGGGGCAAAGACAGGATGGGCCACTCTGCTCTCTGAAGGTCTCAGGGCCAGCATCCAAGTTCCCTCTCAGGATGAAGGAAATCAGACTAGGAGGGGAAGAAGGCCTGGCCAAGGGCCTGTGGCAGCTGGAGAACCCCATGTGGAGGAAGACAGGTCCACGAGGCCAGCCCCTACCTCTGCCCTGTGCTGTCTGGTTGGTGGTGAGTGCAGCGTCTCCTAAGGACCATATCTACTCCTGTTTCTATGCTATGCTAGTGACACGAAGCACCGTTATTTTCCACAGGATGCACAAACAAGTCAAACCAAACCACTGCGCAAACCAAACGTGCAAAACAAAACCATTTACACGTGCCTGGCACCAGCCCTGCACTGGCCCAGCTACCCTTCTGGGTGTGGGAATTCCAGAAGGTGTGAGTGGGAAGTGCAAAAAGAGGCTGGCAAAGGGCATAGGGTGTCCCAACCACACCCACGCCCAGGGTGTCCTGACTGCACCCACACAGGGCCAGAGGTGAGTCAGGACAGCTGGGATGTCCTGGGAATGGTTGGGAAGCTGACACCTGTCTAACTTGGGAAATGTCACCATGGGGCCAAAGGGGTGTGGAGGGAGGCCTTTACTTATAAAATACATATGCTAAAGTGCTCTAGACACCTGGGCAGGCAGCCAGGGCAGGGCACTAAAGCCTGGGCCTTCCCAGAGCCAACACAGGAGGCAGCAGTGGGAGGAGGGGCTGGACCAGGCACTATGCATGAGCTGTGTGCATAGTGTGGGCTTCTGGGGCCAGAGAAGCCCCAGCCGAGGGAGGAAGGAGAACAGCAGGAGGGACAGCTCAAAGTGCCTGTTAGGGGTGGCTCAAAGCCCAGGAAATCAGGTTCTGATGTGGGGAGGGTCCCCTGGGTCCTGGGGCCCCTGCAGGTGGTGTGCTGCCCAACCCAGCCTCTCCCACCCCCTGCAGCTGCGGCCGGAAGGTATGTGGGCAGGTGGTGGTGGTGCATCCTCACTGGGGGCTGGTCAGTGCCTTTACCAGATGCCACTCGATCTGCCTCCAGGGGGTGCGAGGATCCGAGCCGAGGCCCGCTTTGGAACATGGTCATCAATCTGAGAACCTGAAGGAAGGAAGCACAGAGGGTCAACCAGGCTGCCCCGGCATAGGTAGCAGGTCACAGCCACCACCGATGAGAGGCTCATGACCCACAGGGGCTGAGTGAAGCCCTCCATGGGTATTATCTCACTTAATTGCCATGACTCCATTCCATTTTATGGGTGAGGAAACTGAGGCTCAAGGATATAACCTAACTTGCCCAGGTTGTAAGTGCGTAATGGGTACGGCCTGGATTTGAACTCGGGTTTTCCTGACTCACAGCCTACTTTATTAGCCGACTCTCCTCAGTCTGCCAGTCTTGCTGCTCCCAAACTGAGGCACGTGGTGTGTGCAGCCCACTGGTCAACTTGTTAACATGCTGACCTTTGTATACACACCTCAGTGAGCAAGTAACAGAAAGAAATGGGAGAGCACACCACCATTTTGGAAAATGAAAGAACTATACCCCAAAGACCACACATCTTGAAATCCCAAGACTTATTCAGAAAGAGAGAGACTAGTGTCCTGGAGAGCACAATGGGTGGGGCATTCTTCTGCCTGTTTCTAGAACTTGGCCTGGAGAGGAGGTTGCAGGCTGTGTTTGATGGGAGCTCTGCAGTCATGGCTATTGGTTAGGGGCCCCACCTGCCCTGGTGTCTTGTCACTTCTCATGGGGTCAGCTGTGGTGGCCTTGGGAATCCATATCTTCAGGACTGACTGGCAAGGCATGAGTGTGCATGACAAATACTCCAGACACACCTCTGTCTCTGACTCCTGGCGTTTGTGTCTCATCATTGGGGAAAATGATAGTGGCTCTAAAGGTGTGTGTGTGGAAGGTCCGTTCCCCATAGGCTACCGGCCCTCCAGTGGGAACCATATCTTAGCCATAGCTGCGTTCAGAACAAAGTTGGCATGAGGGGCCTCAGCAAGTAGGTTCCCTAACAGCCCTCTGGCCTGGCCTTGGCCTGCCTCTCCTAACCAGATGGTTTGTCTACAGTGCTCACTCCCCTGACCCCCAGTGAACTCCATGCTCTGGGTGCAAGGACCTGGGCCTTGCTCCTCTCACTATCCCTGCCCCAGCACAGCCCTTCCAGAGCAGATTCTCTGGCTAGTCCTGAGGGCTGATCAGCTGTGGTCAGGGAGATTTGGACCCCTACCCTTTCAAGCTGTGGTGACAGTTTCCGCCTAAGCCACCTGAGGGATCCAAGCATCTTACAGCTTGTTTGTTCCCCATGGAGGGTACAATTGAAGCAATGACCCTGCCCAAGTACCATGGAGCACCTGAGATATGTGATTATAGTAAGTCCCTGTGCACAGACGGCCATAGCCTGGAGATTCTGGCATTAAGAAGGAGAGAGGATATATTCAACAAACCCAGAGATTCTACAGACAGACTGGGGCCTGGAAAGAAGGAAAGAAACTGGGAGCTGGAGGCCAAAGGAGAGAAATATTTTATTTAAAGTTACTGAAATGTATTTAATAAGATTGCTGGTTAAGGAAAAAAGGGGAAAGAGGCAAAAGTGAGAATGGCATGACAAGGCTGGAGCAAGGAAAGAGAATAGCAGGAGTTGGGTAGCAGCCTTTCCAGATGCTGCTGGAGGGGACAAGGGCTGCAGTTCCATGAATTACAGAGAGAGCTGATTCTTCCAAGCCCAGGTCATCTCTGGGTACCCCGTATGCAGGGCTCTCAAATATTTCAAGGGACAAAAAGATCTGAACTTGGAAACCACAGGGATGGCCCCAGGTAGGTCATGGTCTTTTGGAGCAGCTGATGAGCTCTTCTATTCTTCCTACATACCCTAATATTTGTGTGTTTTTAATAGTAGACTCCACAATTGTCACCCCACATGGGTGGGGAGGGAGCAGGATGATCTGAGGAAATGCAGGCCAAAGCCTTGATCCAGTTTGCCCTACCCTTGCTCTTACCAGAGAGGCTGAAACTGGATTCATGAAGGTCCCGCATGCCCCCGTGTCTGGTGACCGGCCTCGTGGGAGTGTCTGCCAGCGGGGTTCCCATCTCTTTTTTCCCAGGATGCACCACAACAGCGACATCCCCCAGGTAGGGAGTGCGGTCCACTCCTCTCACCTTCAAGGTCTGGTGATGAAGGGAAAAGACAGCAACATCAGCACCAAAGGAACTGCTGTAGCCTCTTCCACGGCTGTTGGGACGTGAGACACTGCCACTCTGTTTGGGCCCCAAGTCACACAGTTGACAGGCTTCTTGAGCCCAGGGGCTGAGAATTCTCTTCTTGTTGCTTCCAAATAGTGCATGCGTGCACGCACATGCATATGTAAGCAGGTGCACATGTGCAGAGACAGCCTCACTGCCTGCGCTCAACATGGTGGATGAAACACTCCGCCTTGGAGCACCCTAGACTCCCAAGAGGCCAGCCTTTTACTGTGGTCTGATACTTTGTAGTAACTGAGGCTAAACATAGCTGATGTGGACATGAGAGGCCTCGGGTAGCAAGAGCAGTTAACTCTGTACCCATGAAGCCACAGGGTTAAGAGCCATATTCAGTAACCAGGCAGAGAGAGAGAGAAGGAAAGAAACTGGAAGTCAGAGGTCAAAGGAGAGAAATATTTTACTTAAAGTGAATGAAATATATTTAATATGAGTTTCATTTTGAACTGCTACTTCTAAGCTGTGTGACCCTGTACAAATTACTTAATCTCTCTCTGCCTGTTTCTTTATTTGTGAAATTAGGATGATAACTGTTCCTACATCAGAGTTGTTTTGAGATCCAATGAATTAACACATGTAAAGCTCTTAGAACCACTCTGGCCCAGGTCAATTACAGCACTTACTTCACTATATTAAAAAGCACTCCTGTAGAGGCTGATGGAGTGGCTCAAGTGATAGAGCACCTGCCTAGCAAGTGTGAGGCCCTGAGATCAAACCCCAGTACTGCCAAACAAAAAAAAGAAGAAAAAGAAGAAAAGAAAAAGGGACAGATTCTACTGTCCTGCGGAAAGTTAAAAAGCGCTTCTGTGAGGAGGAAGAAGTGTGTTGGAGTGTGCACGTCTGGTCTGAGGGAGCAGCAGAGACATCTATGCCTGGCACCACTCAGAGGGATGTGACCCCATTAACATGGTAGCTTGATACTTGCTGGCAATCTTACTGAGAGAAAGAACAGACACAGGGAATTTCCTGAAGGCCCCTCCTTCATTGTCTATGCTTTCCTTCATGTTCTCTGACAACAGATCTGTGGTTTGGCTCCGCCTTCAAAATGCCAAACCTGGTCTGAACTGTGTGGGCCTCTAGTTGGCTGCCCTTTGACCTCCCAGCATCTCAGGCTGTTGTCCTGGTCCATGGCAGGAGACAGCTTCTGACTTTAGACCCTGAGGTCCTGAGCCAGGCTGTTCTCTTCCCCAGGTCCTCACTTCAGGAGTTGCTGAGCTATACCTTTTGGCAAGTGTTGGCTTTTTTATTTTGTTTTGTTTTTTTTTTTTAGGTGTTACTGGGGTTTGAACTTAGGGTCTTGTGCTTGCTAGGCAGGTGCTCTACCACTTGAGCTGTGGTGTGTCCAGCCTTTTTGCTTAGCTTGTTTTTGATGCAGTCTGTGTGCCACCACACCAAACCAGCAAAAATGAGGTTTTCTTCTTTTCTTTTTTTTTTTGGTGTTTCTTTTTGGTGGAACTGGGGTTTGAACTTAGGACCCTGCACTTGCTAGGAGCTGCTCTATGACTTGAATCACACCCAAAGCTCTTTTTGTTTTGGTTATTTTTGAGATACAATCTTGCATTTATGCCTAGGATGACCTGGACCACGATCCTCTTTATTTATACTTCCCCGTCCATTTTGCTGTGGTTATTTTGGAGATGGAGCCTTGTGAACTATTTGCCTGGGTTGGCCTTGCACTGTGATCCTCCTGCTCTCAGCCTCCCAAGTAGCCAAGTAGCTAGGATTATATGCATGAGCCATGGGAGCCTGGCAAAATTCACTATTTTGAAGTATATGATCCACTGGGTTTTAGTATATTCAAGGGCTGTGCCATCATTGCCACTGTCTGATCCCCAAATTTTCACTACCCACAAAGGGAACCTCACATCCATTAGCAATCATTCCTTTCTCCCTTCACCCCCTCCCTAATAACCACTAATCTACTTTCTGTCTATGGATTTTCTTCTTCCAGACATTTTGTTTAATTGAAATCATACAATAGGTCATCTTTTGTGTCTTGCTTCTTTCATTTAGAGTAACAGTTTCAAGATCTGTTCACATTACATATAGTTATATATAGTGTTTATCAGAATTACTTTTTTATGGCTGAATGATATTTCACCAAATGGATATACCATAAGGAATTTATCCATTCCACAGCTGCTGAACGTTTGGGTTGTTTCTACCTCTTAGTCTTTATGAGTGGGTTTGTTTCCAGTTCTCTTGGGTATATACCTGGCAGTGGAATTACCAGGTCAAATACTAATTCTGCATTTAAATTTTGGGGAAACTGCCCAACCGTCTTCCATAGTAGTTGCAACATTTTACATTCCTTCCAGCAGGGAGTAAGGGCTCCAGCCTCTCACATCTTTACCCACACTGGTCATTTTCTATGTGTTTTGATTACAGCCTCCCTTTGTCAGATAATCTTGTGTGTGAATGAATTGGTCTCCCAGCATTTTCTAGCACCTTCTCCTGAGGGATGGCTGAGGCCTCTTGGCCACTGTCCACGTCTGAGGAGCCTGTTGGAGACGGGGGGGGGGGGGGGGGGGTCATTCACCTGCTTCCCCATAGCAGGCCTGGCTGTGGGTTCCCTGGCTTGGTGGTCTCTGGAGAGAAGGGCCTCAGTGACTCTGAAAGTGTGGGGTCCTCACAGGTGGCGAGCTTCCTGCAGTTTGATCTTTGGTGTTAACAGTTTGCTTGCTCGCAGGCTTGATGATGGCTTCCAATACTAGTTCTTTGCCACCTGAGTTCTAGCAAGAGTGGGAAGGAACCAAGCAATGGCAGCCACTAAAGGGCCCCTGAGCTTGCCTATCAGGAGGAACTCATGGGTCACAGACACACTCAAGTTTCCTTCTAGGGCCTCTAGGAACTCAGGTCTCCCCATTTAAAATTCTATCTGGTAATCAAAGATGGGGAATGGAAACCAATTCCCTTCACTGTCACACTCTGATCTCAGTGCTGTATGGATGGCAGTAGGATTCAGGGGGGAGAACAGAGTGGGAATAGCTTTGAGATTTAAAGGGGAAAGGGAAGAAATCCCACCAACAGGGGCTTCAACTTCTTCCCACACACCTCCCTCTCCTCCCCACCACTCACCTTCTCTCTCTGCACCAGCTTCTTGTAGACAGTGTCCGGGAAGGACCGCAGGGGACAGAACTTTCCGGTGCCCTCGGCGCACATGAAGACGCCATTCTCATACACAACGCGCCCCCGGCTGATGGTGACCAGTGGCACCCCGTGACAGCGCATGTTCTCATAGAGGTTGAAGTCTCCTCCCTGCACCTGAGTGCTGGCTGAGATGGTCCTGGTGAGGAGGGAGGGCGGGAGAGAAAGCTGAGCAGAGGAAAAGACAGCTCAGTGGAAAGGGTTGATGTCCAGTGGGGAGATGACCCCCAAAGGCTGAGTTCCATCCCCTCAAAATTCCTACATTGAAGTCCTAATCCCAGTACCTCAGATCATGTCCACACTTGGACAAAGGGTCTAATAGGGTAAAATAAGGTCATATGGGTACCCTATCCCAATCAGACAGGTGTCCTTATAAGAAAAGGGAACTGAGACACCAGAGGAGAGACCATGTGAGGACAGGGAGAGAAGACAGCCATCAGCAATCTAGGCCACAGTTCTCTATGTTCAAAATGGTACAAAGATTATATGCTGTTACAGTTCTGTGACGCGAGTTCTTAAGAATCCCAAGTCCCTCTAAGCCCTGGAGACGTGCAGCAAATTTTACTTTGTGGCTTCTGGGTCCCACACCACGACGTCAGCATCAGCCCCAGGGACGATACGGCCTTTGCGGGGATATAGGTTGAGAATCTTGGCAGCATTGGAACTGGTAACGGCCACAAAACGGTTCTCATCCATCTTTCCTCCAACCTGAAACATTGCAAGTGTCAAGTCAACGAGGCTGGGTATGTACCTCTCACCTCTGGTACCTCTGACTCTGGCCTGTGTCCTGTTAGCTCAGTTAGTCAGAACTATGATCCTGAAGAGGGCAAGGCTGTGGGCACTGTCTCAGATGAGCCAAACTGCTGGGCTTGGCCTCATGACTCCACTTGCTCCTTTCTCCTTCATCCAGCCACATGGGTGAAGGGCTCTTGTTTCAAGAGGCTTCCTACCTGGTATAAATGCACCTCCCGCTTATAAAACCAGCTCAGCTCTACTTATGAGTCAGGCCTCCCTTCATCTGCAAAAGGTTATATCCCCCCCACTTATCTTTGCGGGATACATTCTAAGACCCCCAGTAGATCCCTGAAACCTTAGATGGTACTGAATCCTATATATACTATCTTTTGTTTTTCCTTACACATGGATAACTATGGTGATGTTTAATTTCTAAATTAGGCACAATAGAAGATTAACCATAACTAATAAAATAGAACAATTTTAACAATATACCATAATAAGAGTTACTTAAAACTTATGACTTGCTTATTTCTGGAATTTTCCACTTCATATTTTTGTTCTCATTATTTATTTATTTGGTGGCACTGGTGTTTGAACTCAGGACCTCATGCCTGCTAACCAGGAGCTCTTACTGCTTAAGCCACACAGCTAGCCCTTTTTTATGACAAGTTTTTGAGATAGGGTCTCATGAGCTATTTGCCTGGGGCGTCTATGAACCGTAATCCTCTGGATCTGTGTCTCCTGAGTAGCTAGGATTACAGGCGTGAGCCACTGGTGCTGGCACCACTTAATATTTTTGGACTGTGGATTGAAATCACATTAAGTAAAACTGGGGTGTGGGGCTGCTGTAGGCTCTTTATGCTGGAAAATCATTGTACCACCCCACCCACCCTCCGAGAGCTGAGTGGCCTCTCTTTGAGGGTCATTTCCTGAGCTATCTTGTGGTCCTTTCCTGAACAGGTGGCTTAGCCTTAAGGACTTCAAATCTTTTTGGGCTCATACTCTGTGTGAATCTAATCCGTGATAGATCAAGACCAAAAATACTTATTTTTCATGGGCAGAACAGGTGGTATTCAAATGAAGTCCCAGTCCCTATCTTTCTGGAAATGCAATTAGACAAAATATACCAAGAGCCTTAAAAATGTTCATATTTCTTAGCCCAGAAATCTGCTTCTAGGAATCTGTCCTAAGGAACTAGTAAGAAATGCTGACATATACACACAAACAGATTCTGTACAACATTATCTGTAAGTAAAAGCCTGAAATAGTTAAAAGTTTCAAAGGAAGGATTAAATAAAGTACAGTACTTGGAGGGAATATTACCCAGCCATCAAAAAGATGTTTTGGGGGCTGGTGGAGTGGCTTAAGTGGTAGAGTGTCTGCCTAGCAAGAGTGAGGCCATGAGTTCAAACCCCAGTACTGCCAATAATAATAAAAAAAGATGTTTTGGAGTTGGGAATGTAGCTCAGTAGTAGAGTGGTTGCTTAGCATGTGTGAGGATAGACTCCAACTCTAGTACCAAAAACAAAACATATGTTCTAAAGACTTTTCAATGATCAAAAAACACTCAAGATGTACCATACTATGAAGAAAAAAAGATGAATCCAGTTATTAAAACAATGTATGGTACATGCACCAAACTTGAGATATACCAAAATATTAATAGCTTAATTTGTAGGCATAGAGTTAAGGAATTTTTTAAAATACTTTTCTGTATTTTCCAAATTTCTATAATAGGTCTTATCACCTTTCTAAGGGGTGGGGGTCTTGTCTTTTCTTCTTGGTGCTAGGGATGCAGTCCAGGGTCTTGTGCCTGCTAAGCACAATCTCTCCCAATGAGCCACACCCCAGTGTTTGTCTTGTTTTTGAGTGACACAGGAGCTGTGGTTGAGCCACCCCTCCTAGGAAGGATTCTCGGCAAAATCCTCAGCATGAAAACTCGTCCTGGGACCCAAGCAGAAAGGGCCCCGAGGACACCTACCACTCCTCTCTCCCAAACGACACTCATGCGGTCCTGCACACCGCTCACTCCATGTGGGATCTTCGTGAAGTCTTCCTTGCCCATAGCTTTCTGCTTCGTGGTGAACGGCCGGTGATCTGATGCCACAATGTTCAGAGTGTCACTGAGGAAAGAGAAGGAAGTGAGCAGAGAAGGGAGGGGGTCAGAGGGTGGGGACAGGTTAAGGAAGAAAGCCAGGGCTTGGGAAACTGGAAAAGCTCATTCCAATCTTGGCTCTGCCAAGCCCATGTGGCTGCAGTCTCACAAGTTACTTCATCTAAGTGGACCTCAGTTTATTCATCCACAAAACAGGAATATGCACAGGGTATGGCAGAGACACCACTGAGAGCATTTGGGATGGCAGTTTTTAAGAGAGTGAAGTCCTAGGCACCAGTGGTTATGCCTGTAATCCTAGCTATTCAGGAGGCTGAGATCAGGAGCATAGGGCTTCTTCAGAAGCAGCCTGGGCACATAGTTTGCAAGATCTTATCTCGAAAAACCCCATCATAAAAAAGAGGGCTGGTGGAATGGGTCAAGGTTTAGACCCCGAGTTCAAGATCCAGTACCTCGGGTGTGGGGTGGGGTAGGAGACAGCACACAGAGAGCAAGTAAACTTAGGGTTTAGCTGAAGTGAGATGGGGAGGTGGTCTTACTGTCATAGACACACACACTGACTCCTTCTCTTCACCTTCCCAACCCCCACTGTCTCTGCTGGCCATCAGCAGGTACTTAGTAAAGCCTTCTCAAGTTCAATGCTAAGCCTTGCTAATATAATTTGGAGCCAAAGCTGCAGAAGGGATGGAGACAAGTCTGACTTAATAAAAAAACATGGGCTGTAAGTGGACAGATTCATCACCAATGGCACCTTTGACCAAGTCCTCAGATAGTTGCTAAGGCTGTGGGTGGCTGAAGACACTGCTGGGCCTTCAAGGCAGGTCCAGGGAGAGAGACCATGGTGGCCTACCCTATTCCAAAGAGGGGTGCAGGCAACCTGCCTACATTCGGAGATCTCTGTGGGTCAAGAGCTCACAAGGAGGGCTAGAGGAGAGAACACTCATGTCACCAGATCAGGGCAACCTCAGGAAGGAATGCCCTGGGAGGGCAGGGAGAGACCCGGCTGGAGCAGGAGGATCATGGGGAGCCAGGGACAACTTCAGGGGGCACCCAGTGGGGACCCTGAGGGTCAGCTGCAGGAGTCTCATTTTGCCTTATAGGTGAGCACATGAGGGCCACTACGCTGCCTACTCAGAAGGGGATCAGGAGCAGAAGGAGCTCTCTGTCGTGATCACAGGCACCTTCTCGAGGCTCTCAGATTCCCAGACAGACTATAGCGAGGGCCATCTTCACTGAGACCTGGCAGGCTCATCAGTCACAGCTCTTGCCAAAGGACTAATGTTCTGGTCAAGTCCACAGTAAGATGACTTAGCTCTCCCTGTGGCAAGGGCTGACACTGCCCTGGGCTGCAGAGGCTGCAAAGGTGGAGACTCTCCCACAGGGCGGGTGTGTTCTAGAACCCCTGTGGCTCCCCATGCTCTCCCCACCTGTCCAATCCACCACAGACAATGGGATCTCTAACAGTCTCTGCTGGGAACTCCGGACACCTGAACAGTGCTTAGAGCAGGAGCAGTTCCCATCACAGGGTCATGGGACTGCAGGTCACGGGCCCCGCAGCTTGGCTCAACTCCCATCTTTAATTTCCTCAGAAGGCCCTCATACAAGCAGGTGCTGCTAAGCAGGTGTAAAGGACTATGATCCCTTTCTAGAGAGTTCTGAGGTCTCTCAGTGCTGCCCTGCATCAGAGGACTGATACAACTCATATTCACTGCTGATGGAAATGTAAATTAGTGCAGTCACTATGAAAGTCAGTATAGAGGTTCCCCAAAACTCTAAAAATAGAACTCCCATACGATTCACCCATTCCTCTTCTGAGTATTTATCCCAAAGAATCAAAGCAATACCTGCACACCCATGTTTGTCGCAGCACCATTCACAATAGCCAGGTTATGGAATCAGCCTAGGTACCCATCAATGGACAAACAGATGAAGAAAATGTGTGGCTGGCAGAGTGGCTCAAGTGGTAGAGCTCCTGCCTATTTAGTGTGAGGCCCAGAGTTCAAACCCCAGTACCACATACACACACACACACACAAAAGAAAAACAGAAAAAGAAAAGAAAATGTGGTATATGTATGTATATGTTTTACTCAGCCATTAAGAAGAATGAAATTATGTTGCTTGCTAGAAAGTGGCTGGAAATGGAGATTATGTTAAATGAAATAAGCTGACTGCCAAAAACAAGTATCTCATGTTTTCTCTCATTTGTGGAAGTTAGGGGAAAATAAAAACAGGGTCATGAAAACAGAGAGGGGACTACTAGGGAGGTGAAAGGGAAAAGGGGAGAGGAGAAAAGGGAGTAAGAGAGAGCAGTGGAAGGGTGAATATAGTCAAATTACATCATATGTATGTATGTAATCATCATAATGACACTTCTTAGTATGTACACTTAATACACACCAATAAAAAGATGAATCACCCATTCAAATGCTTTATAATTTAAAAAATGGCTTTGTCAAGTATGAGACATTTTATACATTCAAAGGAAAAGATTTCCAGTCACTTTAAAAGTCAGATTTTTAACAGAAAGGACAAGTGTATAGATTGTATTTTTTATTCCTGTTTAACTTAAGAAATCACATCCTAGAGTAGATAATGATGGAGCAGCTCATACTTTCTTACAGGAGTGATCACCTGGTGTCTGGGTTTTCTACTCAGGATTTTGAATCATAAAAAATATCTCAACAATACGTTATAAAAGCAAAATTATAGTATTATAGATTTCTCTTAAGTATTAAAATGTTAAAGTTATATTCTAAATCCTATAAAAGAGCACATATTTATAATATATACTGATTAAAAGGAGATCCAAACTATTCTTCTAACAAATGAAATCACAGTTCTACTTAAATGAATAAAATTTATTTAAATAACTAAAGTGGGACAAAATAAGCTAGATTAAAAACTTAAAGCTATTCAATTAATAACACTTTCTTTCCCTGTCTATTTGAATTTGTGTGGGTTTCACCCTATAATTTGAGTGGATTGGGGTATTTATTTATTTTTGTCCTTTCAGTAAATTTGCTGGTAGCAAATGGCAGTGTTTTGAAAGACTCTCTGACCTTTGAACCCAGACTAAACTATTATAGCCAGTTCTTGGTAATTGTTTGGTTTTATTTGGTGCTGATAATGATGAAAAAGAGGTTAATTTTTCTCAGAGAAAAACATTTTTACAAAGAGTGGACCTAGCATTTTCTCCCTTTGTCTTTACCCTCTGAATTTGTCTAAATCTATAAAAGCTTAGTATCACACTCAAACTATGGGATAGAATATAGGTTCTGCCACTTGACCATGGCATACACTGTGCCTCCACTGAGACAATGTCACTGCATTCCACCCACATGGAAAGTCCTTTCCCACCCCTCTCTTGAGGGTGCTGACATAATAGCAACCCTATTGACTTGGAATATTTCAGTTGTTGGTAATCAGGACTGGAAACCAAGGATAAGGATGAAATAAGTGTCCTGTTTTCTAAAGAGAGCCACCTTTGGTTGGGGCCATTCATTGCCCTCAACTCGCCCCACATGACACTACAAGAGGCACGTCTCTGCCCCCAGATGACAGTGCTGGAGACTCAGTGTCAGTAGAACACAGAGTACTAACACCCTGCCTCACCTCCTTTTCCAGAGGCTGAGTGGCGTTTCTGTACCCTATCCCCACCAGTCCACCCAAAGTTAAGGAGGGGCATTTCAGGAGAACAGAGGTGACAGCAGTGGGCATCTGGTAGGCAGTGGACTGAAAGTCCTGCCTTCGAGTTCTAGGAAAGGCAGTGGCAGGGGAGGAGAAGGGATAGACTGCTCTCCCACCTCAGGGACAGCTAAATCCTGTGAACTTCCTCTGGGACAGGGCACTGTAGAAGGTGGCCATGGCCAGGTCCTTGTTAGTGCTGAAAGCTGGCGAAGATACATGCCTGCCTATGGAGAAGCACCAGTGTTTTTCCTCCTCTGCCTACGCCAAGCAGAGCAGAGCTGGGATGGAGGGGAAGAGACTGACTTTTAAGCTGAATAGGACTTTAATAGTCAATGTCTTCTCTCCAAAATATCCCGGGTGGGGGGTGTGTGGCTGCAGGGAGGTCGGGGATGGGAAGGTGGGGAAGGAAGCTGCAAGCAGCTACTGGAACAAAACCAAGCCTTTTACTGATTGTGCCCTACTGAATTTGGACTATTCCTCAAATCATTTTCTTTTGGTTGGGGTTGAATGAGGAAAAGCAGTGTTAGCCAGAGAGCAACAGGAGAAAAGGAGGTCTGGAGGGAGGGTGTGAAGGGAAAGGGGGAAGAGGGAAAATGGGAAGGGCAAGAAAGAGGGGAGGAAGTCATATTAGGCAATGAGAAGAGGGACAGGTGAAGGAGAGAGAAAAATGATCACATAAGACTGGAGAATGCCAGGCCATATCTGTCTAACTCCCAACTGGGCATCAGAGTGAGGTGCCAGTATCCTCTGAAATGCTGATTTAACCACTGCTCACAGCTTGGAGTGCTCTTTCTCTTACACACCAGAGGCTCTCAACTCCAGAGAAGCCCAATAAGATGGTGATGCTGTGATGGGCTCTGGAGGAGGCAAACTCATCCTATGGGTACAACCATGCCAAACCTCAGTCAGAGTAGATCCCTAGGTCTCCAGGACATCATCTGAAAGACCTACAAAGGCCCTGCATAGTGTGTACCATGCGCCAATGGCTGTGCAGAAACACCCGCCTTACTTGGCCAGCAGGCTCATGAGGTAGGTGGAGGTGTTGGTGTCCAGTCTCAGGGGAGGCACTGTGACGTAAGCAGCTGCATGGGACCAATCCTGGTGGTAGTAGTGTAAGCCTGTCAGCGTGGCATGTGCAGTGGTGGTCTCGGCCAACACTACCTTCCCTGGAAGAAGAAGAAGGGTCAAAACTATAACTAGGAAGCCACAGGCCCCAGGAGATCGTTGGCCTGAGCCTCTCACAGCACAGGTGAAGAAGAGGAAGGTGAGATAGGAAGGGACCCACCTAAGTTCTCTCAGACATTTGAAGGCATGGTTGGGTTCAAGTCCAAGGACAGCCTTGTTCTCCTGCAGACTCTAGGCAGG
This sequence comes from Castor canadensis, assembly GCF_047511655.1. Classification (NCBI taxonomy): domain Eukaryota; kingdom Metazoa; phylum Chordata; class Mammalia; order Rodentia; family Castoridae; genus Castor; species Castor canadensis. The sequence goes on along the minus strand of NC_133397.1, from coordinate 22,776,569 downwards.
AGAACAGTGGGCATGGGCTCTGAGGCTGGCAGCACTGAGTGGTGCTGTGGGGAATTTATGTTGGCTGGGCCTGGGTGTGCAGTGTGCTGTGGGGAGCAAAGGTTGGTGGTGGGTGGGTAGGCATGCAGAGTGCAAGTGCCAGGCTCTGGAGCTGTCTGACTGTTTTCTGAGCAGGCAGGTCCTGTGAGCAGCTCCAAGGGAACGGCTGGGGTGAGATCTGGAGCAAGGCTAGAGGGAAGGGAGCCAGGAGGGGGTTCATCCAGCAGACTGGGACAGCAGTCTAGCTGGGTCCCTATAAGGGGCTTCAGTTAGAGGAGAAGCAGTGGGTAGTTCAGGGGGCAATATGGGGTGGAGGCTGGGGTGCCTTTGCTTCTGACTTAGACTCCCTGGATAGTGACTGTGACTTTGTTTCTCCTGTTACCAGGCCCTCACCAGCACCCCATGCTGGGCTGGGGAACCACAAAGCCTTTAGGTATTGTCATATAAGTGCCCCTCAGGGCTCAGATACAGTATTCCAAGAAGACTGAAAGGGAAGTTGACCCCACACACTGTTACTCTCCAGGGACTTGCACATCCCCTGTAAATGCCCACTGGAACTGGCCCATAGTTTTATGTGAGTTGCCAAGGCAACCATTAGTGAAACCTAAACAGACCAAAAAGACACCAATTAATAAATCAATTTAAAGCTTAGATAATTTTACCAGACCCAGACAAGGTGACAGACATCTCTGTAAAGCTGTTAGACATCCAAATACATGGAGGAAAACCTTCCAATTATAAGGGACTAAGACCAGCCTAGGACCAGGGTGCTTAAGGCAGACAGAAAGCAGAGAAAAGAGACAGGTAGGCTCAGGTCTTGGCCTCAGGAACCAGGCTTACAGAGTGTGCTGAGCTGGTGGACCCCATCCTTCTCTGATCCCACCACACAACGTGCGCCATCCATCTGAGCCTAAGGACTCACCTTGCATCTTAGCAGCTGCAATGACATCACCAGCCGAGATGCTGGACACATTGACCAGGTAGATGGGACAGTGAGTCTAAACATGAGAGAGAGCAGGAAGAGCATCAACCCATAAACCTAACAGCTACCCAAAGAGACCTGCACCAGCACCTCCCCCATATTGTTCGACCCCACCCCCCAGGTGACAGTCTTATGCTGTGAATGCAGAGCTGGTGACCCAAGCATAGTTAGGGTGAGGAACCACATGGAGCAAGGAGGTGGCAGACAGCAGCCAGCACCAGAGCCTGCCAACCTGGGAGGCAAACTTGGGTCAAGACCATCAACTCTGAACCTCATGTTTTTTTCCCACTGATGACCACGACTGCAATTAGAAGGGAGAGACTACTTTTCCTATTTTAATTTCCTGTTCATAAACATGATGACCTAGAAACTTTGTGTATTATATCCTATACCTAAAGTTCTGATGCCTGAGGTCTAAAGATTGCCTTATCAGTAGACAGAATGTATTGTGGAGAAGAGCGGAGTTCAGAGTCTAGGCTAGACACCTGGTTTGTCTCATGGGTTAGCTTTTCCTCTACTAAGCTGTGCAAACGTGGTCCGTGGCTTAACCTCTCTGGCCACATGTTTGAGCTAAAAGCCAAGGAGCTGCCTTCTGGTTGTTTACATTTTTTTCTTATCATAGGGTAAGTTTCCTTTAGGAAGTAATTGGTAAAATAACTATTGCTGTGACAACGGAACAAAGTCCTTATCCGGCTACCAGACCAGTAAAAAGCTCATGGCAAATTGTTTCTCCAGATGTTATTCTGATGTCTTCTCTGTTTGTCAGTTAGGAGGACCTTAACTGGCCTAAGGCTTGATGCACCTGGCACAAGTTGACCAATTAATTCTGGGGCTGGCTAATCTGTGAGTTCTCTGACCCACTGTCATTCCTAAGACTACTTTTCTACATCCTCTGGGGTAGCCGAGACCACTGCAGAGGGTCCCAAGTATAAGCCCCCATCAGAATCACTGGGCAGGGGGAGGCCTGTTAGTATAGACTGCTGGGCATCACCCCCAGTTTCTGACTTGGTTGGTCTCCCTGGGGCCTGAGAATTTGCACTTGTTAAGTCCCCGGTTCGTAGTGCTAATACTGCCAGTCCAGGGACCACACTTTGAAAATCACTGTTCTAAAGCTGGTAGTTCCGATTATCTGGGCAAATCAAACGCTTCAGTGATGGTTTAGGAGAAATGATCTCCCCACTGTGTATAAGTGTTTTTCCTTCTTTAGTGCCTTTGATCCTTAACCATTCTGTGAAAAGTAAGTGATGCTAAATTTGTAATGTCCTAACTTCAAAACAAGATAGCAGATCAGAGTGGTGGAGTGACGAGCATATGGTTGAAAGCTTGTATTAAATAAAAGGCCAAAGCTATAACTTCTGGTGTCACCTCTTGCCTGCTTTCATCACTACACTCTACCAGGGCTTGTTGGGGGTTTTACCCTGAGCCACACCAACAGAAAAAGCTTGAAAACAAAGGCCAAGCAATACAGGTTTAAATTATGGTCCTCTAAGCCACGCTTCTACCTATACTTCCAAAAAATGGATTCCAGTTGCAAAGAGGCCCAGTTCCCGAGCCTCTTGGGAGGCATTTATACTTGAGCGATGGATCTGAGCTTTGGCAGCTTCAGCTAGCTCAAAGGAGTTGGACAGAGGGCTGGGGGCCAGCAGGCTGCATGCCAGAACTCTAGGACATGTCCACTCAGCACACAGGGCTGGGGTCCTGAGAGCCACACATGGCACGCCCCCTCCCCCAGCAGAATGAGACCACAAAATGATCTCAGTGTGGATCCAGCTACTTACCCTGTTTGCAATGGTGATAACACGGTGAGTGGCTTCAGCTTCCAGCTGTTAGAAACAAAGGACAGGAAGGAGCCAAGCTTCATCATCTCCTTCAAGCCAGCTGCACCTGCCTGAGAGCCCTCCACATAAAAAGTGCTGGAGGACCTGACACAGAGCAGGAGGGGCTGGCTGCACCCACAGGGGATGGCAGGGGTGGAGGGAGGGGGCAAAGCCTGGGCAGGGTACAAGGCTCCAACCACCTTGGCTCTTTCATAGGGAGAGTCCTAGGACTCAGGACACTGGACACATCTTTGCTGAGCACAACTCCGGGCTTATTAAAAGGCAACAAAACAAAGTTAAACAAAGACCCAGAGTCTCATCTTCCCCTGTGTCTTCTGGTGCATTCTTTCCACAGTCACCTCAGAAATGCAGTAAAAGACCAACAGGGACGGATGTCAAGCTGGAGATGAGCCCAGATGGGTTTCTGTGTCTTGGCATTCCTGACATTTAGAATGGGATAAGTCTCTGTGGTTGGTGTGGTCTGCACATTGTAGGACATTTGGCAGCCTCTGTCCCCTCTATCCCCTGGATGAATTCCACCCCCTCCCAGTTGGGACAACCAAGAATCTCTCTAGCCTCAGGCCCTTCCTTAAAGCAGAAGATGCTGATGGTGACTTATCATTATTATTATTGTCACCAACCCTCAGTCAATGTCTTGCTCTTTCCTCCTGTTGCCTGACAAAGAAAACCAAGTTTCTCAAGTGCTGGGATTATAGGTGTGACCCACCATACCCTGCATTGGAGGCTTTGGAAAAAGCAAAGATATGTTTCTTCCACAAATGGTAGAGAATGTCTCAGCGGGTCGTAGGGTGAGAAGACATTCTGTATCTAATATAGTTCCTCCAGAGCAGAATTACTTAGAGGAGACCAGGGATATTTGTGTCAATGCCCTGCAAAACTTCATGGGATGATAAAAGCAAAGGACGGTAGGTGTTTTAGTCCATCTCAGTGAGTAATCGGGGGTAAAGAGCATGGACAGGTGTATGCCTCTTGTTTCTGGTGGGAAGAGTCCAAGGTATTCCTCAGATGGGGATCTCATCCCCAAAATGCTGCATTTATAGTCTGAAATTTCTTCTGACATCTGAAGGCTCTTTCAGTCTCTTTAGTCTTCTGATTCAATTTTGGGCAAAGTAAGCCCTGGAGTGCTGACATTGTCTCTCTCAGAGCCTCAACTCAGAATCAAACTGAGTTGGGGGTATGGTTCTCCCCAACTGTCTCTTCCAAGGAAGCTCAAAGGTCAAGTTGGTCTTAGCATGATGGAAGCTTCCATATGGGAATTTCGCCCACAGAGAAAATGATATAACTTCTATCCTAAAAGACACTATGAGTCTACGAGGAAGAAGCTGACAACAAACACAGGACATTTTCCTCACCTCCTCTGGACGGCTGATCTCGATTCCTTCTGGGCCCGTGATACCCAAATCTAGCGCCTCCTTAGCACCCTGAATAATGGCAAGAGAAAGAAAACTGATTCATAGAGATATAAGAAAATGCTAAACCCAAGAGGCATCTGCTGGACCTAGCCCATCCCAATAGGCCTGCCATGTGTCTTCCTTCTGTGATATTTATCTTTTAAAGGATAAACCTAAGACCCTACACAGAAAGACTGTCTTGATTCTTACTTCTTAATGACTAGACATATTTTTTTCCCTTGAAAATACAGTTCAATAATTAGCCAACAGGCCTATTAAGACAAGCACTTGTTAATTGCTTTGAAAGTCAGAGTTTCCTCAGTGGAAATCCAGACAAATCTCTAGCTTCAGCAATTCCTAGACTACCCCTTACCCCAAGACCTAGGAGAACCAAGAGGTCTGTCCTTCTTGGTACCAGAGAATAGATCTCTATAATATACCAACTCCTCTGAAGAAGTACAGGAAGGTGGACAGCGGTTTCTTGCTTACTCTGTAGATTGTATCTCATTAAAAGTATTTCTAAGAGATGCTCCAAATTATTTTGCTATAATGGAATTTTGCTATCATGACATTTGAACTAAAACATCGTCATCTAAGACTTGGAAACCTTTTTGGACTATAAAGAGAGATTTGTTTTTTATGTATGGTAGAAAAGTTTGGACTTGTGACCAAGATTTGGCATGAGAGGTACTACCACCTCACGCCTGTTTGCACAACTTGTTTTGCCTGAAACTTATAGGATCAGTGACTGACAGGGGGGCGGGGGGTGGTCAGATTCCCTTGCAAACTGTCTCCATTGGTGCCACCCTCATCCAACAACCTCTACTGCAGACTTGCCTCGGCCACGAGTTCCCCATTTTCAGCATGGACCCGAGCGATCGCCCCAATGTCTTTGCAAGCATACAACACTTGATATAGTTCACTGTCTCGAAGCATATACAAGTCCTTGTAGGTCATGAACATCTGGAATGAGTTGACACCCTTTTCCCTCACCAGTGTCTCCATTTCTGCTTTCACCTAGAAAGTAAAATGCAAAGGCAATGCCAGGTGAGTACTGATACCCCAGAGGCTAACTGGCAGGTGCCAGCCCAGCAAGGAGGACAAGTGGGACTCATCTTAACTCAGTGGGTTGAGGCACTGTATCGCCCCTGCAACCTCCAGCATCTCACTCTCCCACCCCTTCCAGGCTGCTGTGAGGTCACCTAAGCGAATGGATACAGAGTAGTCTGAAGACTGTCAAACACAACATGACCACAGGAATGATATTCTTAGATCACAGGCACAGTTTTCCTATCACATTGACTTGTCCTGAGTTTTTGCCTCCACACCAGCTTAATTGGTAAACACAGGAATAACAACTGTTGTTGCTGTGGCCTGCTCCTCCAGCCCTCACAGCGGGAGTGGTGTTACAAAGAAGGCATACTTATGCTAGAAATACAGAACCCGGGAAAATCAAATTAAGAGCAAAGCAACACATGAACAAAGTTGTGCAACTAAGGATATTCACGACATTATTTATTTAGGGAAAAAATGGAAGCAACATTGGTCTAACAGTAGGAAAACAACTTGAGGTTGATCTACTTATCAGAGCCTTAGGTGGCCATTATATTAAATGTTGTGAAGATTGTGCAGCCAAACAGAGGTTGCTCACACTCGGGCCAAAGGTTACAATGTACAAAGCATGCAGAAAAGCCTGGAGAGATGAATGAAACAACAGGGATGGAGTATGTGCTTCCTGTTTTTAAATTCTGTAATTAGAAAACCATATTTGTTATGGAAAGGAATTGTAAATTCTAGATGCATCAAAGTTTTCACAACTTCTGGTGCTTAGAGATGGCTGGCCTGGCCTCAGAGGTGCTGGGAAGCTGGGTGGATTATTTATTCCAGGCCAACTCCAGGGAGGATACAGAGAGGTCAGGGTAAGGGTCCCCACCTAGAAGGGTGTCTGGAAAGGAGACGCTCATCTAAGACAAGGGATGGATGGCATTCAGCATGGCCTGCACTGTTAGCCTGGTGCCAGGAGGAGGGACCTCCAGGCTGTGAGGGTTTCAGGGTTCCAAAGCCTTCCATAAGTACCAGATTGGAAATGGAAGAGCCTGGGTAAGCCCTCAGTTCCAGGCTAAGACCAGAGGGCTGAAGGAGAGTGAGGCTCTGAGTTATCATCTCAGAAGGGAGTCAGGCCCTTTAAGACCAGGGTCCACATCTGCACAACTCTGTAAGACTTTTTAATGTGTGCTATTTTTATGATTCTGCGGCAGACACCAAATTACTAGCATATGAACTTAATAAATAATTGATGAAAAATGAATGTCAGGGTGCTTCCTTGGATAATAAGCAGGAAAACTCCACCAATGAAGCCAAATCGAAATGCCTGTACTGTACACCTGTTTTCAGGAAGACCAAGGAAGTAGAAATCTGGGAGAGGAGACTGGGCTTCTGGACCTGGGGCCAGGCGGAGGGGGCAGTGGGGAGAGCAGGAGAGCCAGAGGCCAAGGGCACGGACACAGTGTGGGCTCAGTAGACGCCAGCCTCAGCCATAGCCCAGGACAGCTTCAGGGCGTCTCCCAGTGGGAGCTCTGCTTCAGTGGAAAAGAAACATCTGCAGGTACCAGGTGGTGTTGAGTCAGAACATGACAGGCCCTCAGTTCAGAGAAGTCAGCTCAGTGCTGTCAGCTCCCAGTACAAACAAGACATACCACGGTGCCTCAGCCCTCTCAGCCCACCACTCAGCAATGTTTCCCACATGTGCACATCAGCATTTGCTAAGAGCCTGAGGTCAGAGCAAGGAGTCAGTGCTCCTGAGGCCTGTCCTCTGGCTTTGGACTCTTGCAGCTTGGGGCTCTCTGTGTCTGCTGAAGGTCAAGCAGGGCAGGCCCAACCACTGCCCTTATGGAATTGTAAGTGCTTTTCTTCTCGACACGTGGGGGAGTTGGGCTGGTGGTGGGAGGGTACCCACATGTGCAGGAGAGCACCAGGCTCCAGCTGGCTCAACCCACAGAGCCTCTGTCCACATGTGCCTTCTTTGGAGAATCCTCTAGTACTGTTACCTTGGGTGCCCACCAGGTGATTCCCACATGGAGAGCATAGTCACAGCAGACCTTGGGGTCGGCCAGACTCCGGCATTTCTCATAGGCATCCACAAGCGAGGTCTCCTTGTCAGGCAGGACATGGCCAATGATCATGGTGGTGCCTCCAACAAGTGCCGCCTGAAGGAGAGGGAAAAGGCAGTTTTGTTTCAGCTCTATCAGCACCCAAGTCACTGAGGTGGTGAGACACTCAGGGTGTACTCAGGACAACCACAGAGCCTCACGAGAGGCTGTGAGGACCGAATGCAGTGAGGTTTGTAAAACTATGAGGGGTGGTACAGAGGCACAGGGGTTCGTGTGGGATTCTTTATTACTGTGGGTCCAGAACCCAAACCTGCCTCATCCTCATCTGGGGCTTTAGCTTTGAACTTTGGAAAAACCACTTAGCGCATTACCAAGCTTAAGGCTACCCCTTACGTTCCCAAGATAGCCCCCAAAGTGATTTTTCACCAACTTGGATGTATAGATGACATAATCAAATGCCCAAGTATAATTTAGTGATGTGAAGCAAAGTGAAAGGTCCACTAATGTTAACTTAGTTACACACATATATTTAAACCACAATGGATAAAATGTTACTTTGGATATATTGTTTTTATTCTCACATTTCATGAAGTCACTTTTTCCTTCCTTAATGGATTTCATTATGACATCTACATACATGTACTTAATGTACTTCGATAATATTCACACACACACCTCACTGCTGGATCTTTTTTTTTTTTTGGATAGGTTCTTGCAAACTATTTGCCTGGGATGGCTTCAAACAGTGATTCCCCTGATCTCTGCTTCCTGAGTAGCTAGGATTACAGGCGTGGTGTCTTGTCTTCCATTTCCCCAAGCACATGAGCTTCACTTCTATCTTCTCTGAGATAGAGCACTTTTTTTTAGATGCGTGTCAGATTTATAAGTGAAAAATGATCCAATTTGCAATCTCTACATGAGCCTACTATAAAAAGAAATCTTTGTGAAGTCTTACTCGAAGTCACAAAGCACACCCCCAGGATAATCACTAAACCTGTATTAAATTCCAACTTGAAAAAAAAAAAAAACAGGCTGGCAGAGTGACTCAAGTCATAGAAGACCTCTAACATGCATGAGGCCCTGAGTTCAAACCCCAGTACCACCAAAGAAAAACCCAAAACTAATTTGGCCAGGTGCTTTTTCATGAATTTCTAAAACTAGTATTACCCAAAGGCTGCCTCAGGTTCATGTGTTGTTCCCAAACAAAACTTTGTTAGTAAAACTAAAATCACAGAGAGGGCGAGCCCTGTAATATGACAATCTTTGTAGAGTCTAAAGAATGGTGACTCTTTTTATTTTTTTAATGAATAAAAGTTTGGTGAAACCTGTCCTTCGAAATTTGGAATCGGGGTTCTGGGTTCAAGTTCCTGCTCTGCTGCTTCCTATGTTCTTTACCCGTACACTGGGATAACTTCCTGGTCAGACAGTTAGTTGTATGTCAAGTAAACATCACTTATGGAATGGATTTGGTAAAGTGTTGTCCTGATGTGTGTTTATTCAAATTAGGTTCTGTTTTCCATAGAGGTGTAAAAGCACAATGAAATTGTTTTCATGCTTCTCTATTTTATTAAATTATTTGTCATAATTCAGAAATATTGCTGGGAAATAAGGCACTGAAATGGCCTGGTTCAGTGGCCATACAACAAGTAAGATGAAAAATCTCAGAGCCTTGGTTTCCCATGTTGACGAGGCTGGGGCAGTGAGACTATTGCATACTTTAAAGCAGCCAACAGAGGGCAGTAGTTCTGTGACATGTGTAGGAACAGGATGGGAGCCTCAGAGACAGAGATTGTAGCTTACTAGCTGCCTTCTATTTTGGATCCTGCTGGATCCTGCCAGGCTGATTCATCCTCATAGCAGGTGGTTGTACTCTGTTTTGTCCTGCAATGCATTTCTCGCTTTTACACGTGCATATGGGGGTGTTTGATATGCTGGGATTTTACACACTAAATTGTTTTATTTTTCTGTGGTGCTAGATTGCTTTCACTATAACTGCAGTCTTGAATAGGAAAAAGGGAACCTGCAAACAGCACATTCCCCTAAGAACCAGGCCTGTCCTTAATATCTGAGGATCCCAAGGCAAGAGTGGAAAAGGAGGTTCATGTACCAAATCTCTAAATATTTAAAAGTACAGAGCAAGCGAATGAACTGTTACACTGAATATATTCTGTCCTGCTACTGACAAATATATCCTCTTATGGTGACCAAAAGGGCCAAGCTTGAATTTAGAATTCGGGGGTCTTTGAAATTCTGAGCTACATTACAGAGAAAGTTGGCCTCAGCCTCTGTGCCTGCCCCAGCTCACACCTCCCACCCTGGATTCATGCTGCAGCCATACATCTAAGCTCTGCTTACTCCTTGCAAAATGCAGCCCTGGGGTCTACTGTGCACAGGAGGACAGAATCAAAGGAGGGCTCAGGGCCTTTTGTCAGGGAATTCCAGGGACCCAGAGTAGTCTAAGAGTGTGCTGGGGGTTCCAGGAAGATACAGCCTCTGTGCCCCATGGGGGAAGGGGGATAAGTTGTCAGAAGGCCATGGGGGAAGGGGGATAAGTTGTCAGAAGGTTCAGGAAATGTCCTCTACATTCCAGCACCCAGGGCAGAGGTCCCTCTTGCCTAGGTCTAAGGATAGGAACTGAAAAGTGTTCTGGAAGGAGTCTGGAGAATTGGGCTGTGATCCTGACTTCCCCACTGGCTGTAATCCAAGAGCTCCATGTGCTCCCTTTGCACCTCAGTTTCCAGGGACGTGAGAGAGGTCAGGGGGCAATGACTGTGAGATCATCTGGAAGGGGCACACAGGCATCTGGAAGAATTACTACTGTTATTACTGCTGTTACCTCAGACCTCTAAACAAGAGTTCACAGGCTTAGCAAACTCCCCCGGTGCAGGCTTGGGAGCCCACCGGGCACTGGATGTGCAAGCACTCGCTTCCTCTCAGGCAAGACACAAATGGAGGTGGTTCTGACCCCAGGGTGAATGCTGCAGCAGCTCAGCATTCAGAGGAACATGATATCATAGATGTGACAGACCCTGCTGGCCTCATCACACAGAACAGCCTCCTGAAGCTCACTGACAGCATGGCCCAGGCCTGTTCCTGTCACATTCAGGATTGCACTTAAGAATATATGACTGTGAAAATGTACAAGAGGCACTCAAGAAATTTCAAGACACCAAAAATAAAGAATACGAGAAGACACAGAAACAAATAAATGAACTCAGAGGAGCCCTAAAAAAACACCAAAGTGAAACAGAAAACACTATAGAGAGATAAATGAATTAAAGACAAAAACTGACAATATTAAAGAGGAAGTGACCCATGATATGGAAAACCTCAGAAAAAAGAATGAAACAGAAATACAAAACACAATGGAAAGCCACTCCAGCAAACTAGAGCAAGCAGAAGACAGAAACTCAGAACTTGAAGATAAGATGGAAATTAAAAGAAAAACTGAAGAACTATTAGTCAAACAACTCAAGTCCTGCGAAAGGAATATGCAAGAACTCACTGATTCCATCAAAAAACCAAACCTGAGAATCAAGGGCAATGAAGAAGAGGTGCAAACAAAAGGGATTCGTAATATAGTCAACAAAATAATAACAGAAAATTTCCCAAATCTAGAGAAAGCTATGCCCATTCAGATACAAGAAGCCTCCAGGACACCAAACAGACTTGACCAAAATAGAACTACCCCATGACATATTATCATTAAAACAAAAAGCACAGAGAATAGAGAAAGAATATTGAAGACTGTAAGAGAGAAAAAACAAATAACGTACAAAGGTAAATCCATCAAAATCACAGCAGAAACCTTAAAAGCAAGAAGGGCATAGAGTGAGGTATTCCAGGCACTGAATGAAAATAACTTCAACCCTAGGATACTCTGCCCAGCAAAACTATCATTCAAAGTAGATGGAGCAATAAGTCTTCCACGATAAGCAGAAACTAAAACAATATGTGACCACCAAGCCACCACTACAAAAGATTCTTCAAGGAATTCTGCCCACAGATAATGAAAGCAAACAAAATCACGAGAGAACAGGCAGCACCAAACCACAGGAGAAGAAAAGACAAGGAATCAGAGAGTAACATTGATTCAGCTGCACACAATCAAACCCTTAAAAACAAAAACAACTAAATGACAGGAATCACCACATACCTATCAATACTAACACTGGATGTTAACGGACTTAACGTCCCCATCAAAAGACACCATTTGGCAAACTGCATTAAAAAGGAAGATCCAACAATCTGTTGTCTATAGGAGAACCATCTCAGTGACAGAAACAAGCACTGGCTTACGGTGAAAGGCTGGAAAAAGATTTACCAAGCCAATGGCCCCAGAAAACAGGCAGGAGTAGCAATACTTATCTTGGACAAAGTAGACCTCAAACTTACATTGATCAAACGAGATAAAGAAGGACATTCCATACTTATAAAAGGAGAAATACACCAAAAGGAAATAACAATTATCAACCTATATGCACCAAACGTCAATGCATCCAATTTCATCAAACATACTCTGAAGGACCTACAAGCATATATTAACTCCAACGCAGTGGTAGTGGGAGACTTTAATACCCTCCTATCACCAGTAGATAGTTCATCCAAACAAAAAATCAATAAAGAAATCTAGAACTAAATCATACCATAAATCAAATGGACCTAGCTGATGTCTACAGAATATTTTATCCAACTTCCACACAATATACATTCTTCTCTGCAGCCCATGGAACCTTCTCCAAAACTGATCATATCTTAGGGCACAAAGCAAGCCTCAGCAAATATAAGAAAACAGAAATAATCCCATCCATTCTATCTGATCACAATGCATTAAAACTAGAACAACAAAAACAACAGCAAAAAATATGCAAACAATTGTAAGTTGAATAACACATTGTTCAATGATCAGTGAGTCACTGATGAAATAAAAGCAGAAATTAAAAGGTTCCTGGAAGTTAATGAAAATGAAAACACGACTACCGGAACCTATGGGACACAGCAAAGGCAGTCCTAAGAGGAAAGTTTATAGCCATGAGTACATACATTATAAGGACAGAAAGATCTCAAATCAATGATCTAATGCTACATCTCAAACTCCTAGAAAAACAAAGAACAAGCAAAACCCAAAACAAGCAGAAAGAGAGAAATAATAAAAATAAGGGCTGAAATTAATGAAATAAAAACAAACAAACAAAAAGTACAAAAAAAAATCAATGAAACAAAAAGCTGGTTCTTGGAAAAAATAAACAAGATTGACAGACCCCTGGCAAACCTGACTAAAATGAGGAGAGAAAAAACCCAAATCAGTATAATCAGAAATGCAAAAGGGGAGATAACAACAAACACCACAGAAATTCAGGGAATCACCAGAGACTACTTTGAGAGCCTAAATTCCAATAAATTTGAAAATCTTGAAGAAATGGACAAACTTCTAGATACCTATGACCATCCAAAATTGAACCAAAAGGATATTAATCACCTGAATAGATCTATAACACAACATGAAATTGAAGCAGGAATAAACAGTCTCCCAAAAAAGAGAAGTCCAAGATCTGATGGATTCTCAGCTGAATTCTATCAGACCTTTGAAGAAGAACTAATACCAACCTTCCTTAAACTGTTCCATGAAATAGAAAGGGAAGGAACACTGCCTAACTCATTTTATGAAGCCAGTATTATACTCATTCCAAAACCAGGCAAAGACAGCTCCAAAAAGGAGAACTATAAGCCACTCTCCTTAAAGAACATTGATGCAAAAATCCTCAACCAAATAATGGCAAACCAAATCCAACAACATATCAGAAAGATCATTCACCATGACCAAGTAGGCTTCATCCCAGGAATGCAGGGGTGGTTCAACATACACAAATCTATAAATGTAATACAGCACATTAATAGAAGCACAGACAAAAAACACTTGATCATTTCAATAGATGCAGAAAAAGCCTTTGATAAGATCCAACATCACTTCATGATAAAAGCTCTAAGAAAACTAGGAATAGAAGGAATGTACCTCAACATTGTAAAGGCTATATATGACAAACCTATAGCCAACATCATACTTTATGGAGAAAAACTGAAACCATTTCCCCTAAAATCAGGAGTGAGACAAGAGTGCCAACTATCCCCACTCCTATTCAACATAGTCCTGGAATTCCTAGCTAGAGGAATTAGGTAAGAAGAATAAATAAAAGGAATAAAAATAAGTAAAGAAACTGTCAAAATATCCCTATTTGCAGACGACATGATCTTACATCTTAAAGACCCAAAAACTCTACCCAAAAACTCCTAGACACCATGAACAGCTACAGCAAGGTGGCAGGATACAAAATCAACTTACAAAAATCATTAGCTTTTCTATATACGAATAATGAACAAATTGAGAAAGAATATATGGAAACAATTCCATTTACTATAGCCTAAAAAAAAAGTCAAATACCTAGAAGTAAACTTAACAAAGGACGTGAACGACCTCTACAAGGAGAACTACAAACCCCTGAAGAGATCAAGGAAGACTACAGAAGGTGGAAAGATCTCCTGTGCTCATGGACTGGTAGAATCAACATAGTGAAAACGGTATACTACCAAAAGTAATCTACATGTTTAATGCAATTCCCATGAAAATCCCAATGACATTCATCACAGAGATTGAAAAATCTACCCTAAAGTTCATTTGGAAACACAAGAGACTGTGAATAGCCAAGGCAATACTCAGCAAAAAGAGCAATGCTGGAGGTATCACAATACCTGACTTCAAACTATACTACAGAGCCATAGCAATAAAACCAGCATGGTACTGGCACAAAAACAGACATGACAACCAGTGGAACAGAATAGAGGACTCAGATATGAATCCACACAGCTATGCCCACCTTATTTTTGACAAAGGCACCAAAAACATACGATGGAGAAAAGACAGCCTCTTCAACAAATGCTGCTGGGAAAATTGGTTATCTGCCTGCAGAAAACTGAAACTAGATCCATGTTTACCACCCTGTACTAGTGTCAACTCAAAATGGATCAAGGACCTTAAAATCAGACTCGAAATTCTGAAGTGAGTTAGGAAAGAGCAGAAACACTCTGGAAGAAATAGGTATAGGCAAGGACTTTTTCAATAGAACTTCAACAGCTCAGCAACTAAGAGAAAGGATGGACAAACGGGACTTCATAAAATTAAAATCTTCTGCACAACAAAAGAAATGGTCTCTAAACTGGAGAGACCACCCACAAAGTAGGAGAAAATATTTGCCAGCTATACATCAGACAAAGGACTGATAACCAGAATATACAGGGAGCTCAAAAACTAAACTCTCCCCAAATCAATGAACCAATAAGAAAATGGGCAACTGAACTAAACAGAACTTTCTCAAAAGAAGAAATTCAAATGGCCAAAAAACACATGAAAAAATGTTCACCATCTCTGGCCATAAAGGAAATGCAAATCAAAACCACACTAAGATTCCACCTCACCCCTATACGAATAGCTATCATCGAAAACACCACCACCAACAGGTGTTGGCGAGGATGTGGGGAAAAAGGAACCCTCTTACACTGTTGGTGGGAATGCAAGCTAGTGCACCCACTCTGGAAAAAAATACGGAGGCTTCTTAAAAATCTAAACATAGATCTGCCTTATGATCCAGCAATCCCGCTCCTGGGGATATACCCAAAGGAATGTGACACAGGTTACTCCAGAGGCAACCTGCGCACCCATGTTTATTGCAGTGCTATTCACAATAGC
This sequence comes from Castor canadensis, assembly GCF_047511655.1. Lineage (NCBI taxonomy): Eukaryota > Metazoa > Chordata > Mammalia > Rodentia > Castoridae > Castor > Castor canadensis. The sequence continues at coordinate 22,761,468 of NC_133397.1, read as the reverse complement.
CAAGTTATGGAAACAGCCAAGATGCCCCACTACTGACAAATGGATCAAGAAAATGTGGTACTTATACACAACAGAGTTTTACTCAGCCATGAAGAAGAATAAAATCTTATTATTTGCAAGTAAATTGATGGAACTGGAGAACATCATCCTGAGCAAGATTAGCCAGGCTCAGAAGACCAAAAATCATTTGTTCTCTCTCATATGTGGACTTTAGATCTAGGGCAAAGGCAGTAATGTTGTTGGACTTGGGTCACACACTAAGGGGAGAACACATACAGGAGGAAGGGGAAAAGGTAAGAAGCCCAAAACTTGATTCATGCCACTGAATGAATCTATTTTCATATAGAATGAAAATACCCAAAACTTGAAAGTGTCTGATGTCCCCACTGCAGAGAAGCTAATACAATAACCTTAAAATGACAGAGGTCAATATGGGAAGGTGACCAGGAAGTAGTGAAGAGGTCTGGTAGAGATGAACCAGTGTGGGTTATGTGGAAGCAATGCTAGGAATCTGTTTAGCTATTCTTATTTCAACTAGCAAAAACACTATGTCTTTCTTATTATTGCTTGTGTCTTCTCTTCAACAAAATGGGAGAAAATGGCAGAACAGGTTCTGCCTGGAAGTGAGGGGGGGAGAAGAAGGGGATGGGGAGCAGGGGGAAAAATGGCCTAAACAATGTATGCACATATGAGTAAGTGAATAAAGAAGAAAAAAAAGAATATATGACTGTGTGGCTGTCAAGTGTGCAAGACCGTGTTAATGCAAAAATGGTGGTGCTTAGGTGAGCTACAGAAAATCTTAAATGAAGTCAGTAAGACGGTGTTCACAGAGGCTAACTCATCACATGGCCATAATGAATGGAGAAGGCAGAATTCACCATGAGTCCACAAGATGCTCAGAACTATACTTAAAAACACAACGCACACAAGGGAAAAAACAGGAGGAAGTATATCAAAACATTAACAATGCCTGTTTTGGGATGATGAGTAGTTTATTTTTGCCTCTTTTCCAAAATTTATTTAATAGTATATATTACTTTAATAATATTCACTAAAAGCAATGTGACTTTTATGGTATATACTATACAAATGAACTTGGAGGAAGCTAAAACTATTTATAATTTAGTTAACCATGCTTATGATGTAGTTCAGATGTGCCTCCCAAGAGCTCATGTGCTGAAATTTAATCCCCACTGTGAGATATTAATGCTATATTCAGTGGCATGATCAGACTTTAAGGCAAGTAGTGTTTAAAATACTTTATAATTACAAAATACTTCAGATATAGAACGAAAATACAAAAATAATAAAATACCTACTCATGTAACCCACTACTCAATTTTTGCTTTACTTGCTTCAGATACTTTTAATGTACCTTTAGATTTTTTAAAATTATTTTATTTTTTGTGGGACTAGGGTTTGAAGTCAGGGCTTCACACTTGCTAGGCAGATACTCTACTGCTTGAGCCATGCCTCCAGCCCTTTTCACTCTAGTTATTTTGGAGACAGGGTATTGCTTTTTGCCCAGGCCAGCCTGGAGCTTGATCCTTCTATTTTTGCTGTCCGCTGTATACTGGCCCTGGGAAGCCAGCTCTCAGCACCGCAGTGCCTTGAAGAGAAGCAACCTCATGCATGGTCCATTGTGAACACCGTTCCCATCCCGAAACACAGCCCACCAGCCAGGACCAGCTTCATACGTGGGAGCCTTACGCAGCTGTACTTAGACGGGCTCTGTGCTTGCTTTAATATTTTGTTGTTACTATGTGGAAACTCTTGATCATTTTTTTTTCTTTTTAAAAAGAAGTTCACATTTTCCTTTGGCATGGGGTCCTACAAATTATTCAGCCATTCTTTCAGCAGTTTGTTATGCATACCAGTTGATAAAGAGCAACCAGGTTCTCAGCAGCCTCTACGTTGCACTTCTCTGCTGCCTGCTTGCACCTTGGGCTTAGAACCCTTGGGCACTGAGTGGGGCCCACAGTCTTTACCACATCTTCTAGGGCACAGTCACGCTTCCTGATCTGATACTCTCCTTTAAGTATTCCCATATCTAAAACTCACATTTCACTCGTCCAACTTTCTTCAGGGCAATACACTTTAGGAAAATACTTTGCCACACTTAATGTGTCTGACATTTAAAGCACATTATTGCTGTATTCAGAGGCGAAACAGTACAGTGACATGAATCAGACTTTAAGACAGGTAGATCTAGGTTGAAATCCCAGCTCTGTCACTTATTAGTTGTAAGGAATGTAAAGAGAGGGCTCTGGCCACATTCCCTTTCCTAGACATCTACAGCCCAGAAAGGGAGTCTGTCAGGAGAGCTGGGAAACTTCTCGTTGACCTTGGCTATAACATGTACAGCCACAGCAGGCTTCGGGTGGCAGAGGAAGAACATGGAATCGGACTTAGGAACTTTGCTCTGGCAATATGTAAGCTCATGGCAGTGCTGGGATTAGGGATCTCAATTCGGGGGCAGGGAGGAGGTATAGATACAAAAGGAGATATCGCAGGTCACCCAGGAGAAGCAAGAGAGCACAAACTTCCTAGCAAAATAGGAAATGAAGCCAAATTCCCAGAGAGAAGGTTTTGGGGGAAATCAGGAGTATTGGTCTGAACCCAGATGAGATTTAGGAAAACCAGATGGAAAATGTACCTCCAAGTCAACAAGAGCAGCAGTGATGGGGCTTGGCTGAAGCCAAGAAGCCATGCTGTGAGCGAGGAGCTGGGGCTAAGATGTCCAGGGTGGGACATCTGGGGGCATGGGAGCCACGGGTCAGGGACAGCTGATAAAGCCGCCCAGGCAGAAGCCCAGCATAGCCATAAAATGGGGAGGGGCTCTAGGGCAGGCCAAGTTTGGTTGGGGCTAAGGGTGACACTTACATTCTTGCGTTTGTAGAAATGTAGTTAGAATCTCTGATAGTGCTTGAGGACAGGGGGCAATCATGGAGACGCCAGGACTTTGGAGGCTGGTGGACCTGGACTGGACTTCGGCCATATCACTGAGACATCCTCTGGCTTGGGTGAGGAAGCCCTGTCACGTGTCAATGGGGCAGCATTCCCTGAAGGAGGTGTCCCTGGAAAAGGAGCAGCTGTGGTAGAGGTGAGGATCCAGGGGGGGCCTTGGGTTTGAGGCACAAAAATGCTAGGCTGTAGCTAAACATGAGAGTCATGGGTCACAGATGTTCTGGGAAGAGAGGGTGACTAAGAGAAGAAAGTCTGGTGGTGAGCCCTTAAGAGGCAGCCACACAGGCAGGATCAAGATTAGGATAAGACTGGGAGGGAGATGAGGAAGCTCTCTCCAAGAAGAAGCCCACACTCGCTTGGCAGTAAAGAGGCCAAGCCACCCTCTTGCAAAGGCCTGGTCACTTCCAGAAGCTTACAGGTCTTCCCATAGGCAAGCAGAACAGGGACTCTTCTGCATCTCAGGACAGTGAGCCCTGGATCCTGCTCAGCAGGGGGCCCCAGGTACTCACCAAACCACCTGCAGCATTGTCCCTGCTAAGGAGCAAGAAAAATAGCTGGTATTCCCTGTGAAATCCCCCTTCCTCCCTGCAGCCTTGTCAATAAGGAGCCAGCTGGATGGCCTGATGGCTTGATCAGTAGGCTGGTCAGTAGACTTCTACCATCCTTCCCTTTGCCACAAATTCCTACACACAAAGGGAGCTGGCTCTCACCAGAACCATGGGCAGCGGACTGGAAAGGCCCACTGCAGAGCACCACCCCGTGGGGAAAGATGATTCTAAAGTCTGGGGTTTTCACTCTGGGAGGGCTCTGAGGCAACAAGTAGATGCTCTCCATAGAGGCTTTTGGATGAAATTAGATAGACCCAGAGAGAGTCTCGGGTCTCACAAATGAGCCCCAGGCCCGGTCCCTTTCTGCTGTGCACATGGAGTGTTCCAGGTTGGCGGCATAACCAAGTTCTTCCCTCTTTAATCGCTGTAGCCACCATGTGCAGCAGGCATGGCCATCATCCTAGATTTTTTTAGAGACGGGCCATGGCTGCCATCCAGGTATTTGTACTCCCAATCCCACACTCTCCTGTGATAGCACAGATGTAGTGCTGTTCAGTCAGTCACTAAGCACATAGCCTCTAGCCTGGGACTGCCCCACCCCAGCTTCAGGGGTTCCCTGTGGGTGTGCTTAAAATAAACCCCTGACAAGGAAGTGTACACAACAGCCCTGACAGTTTTTTTTTCATTTTGGAACTAGGAATACATGAATATCAATTGCTGGGTGGGATGTAAAAGCACGTATAGTTGTTATGGCAAGACAGGATTCACATTTACATGGTTACGACATTTCCTTTAAACCCTAGAATAAATTCATTTCCAGACATGGCAGGTCAGAAACCCTGGGGGTACAGAAGTGGCCTGCTTGCACAGAGTGACATCCCCCTCACTGAAGTCATCAGACCACTGAGGCAGTACCTCCTGGTTTAACTACAGGAAAGAAATTAATACTGATTAGTGGCCTACCATGTGCAGTGTTTTTAATATTAATTATCTTATTTGATCCTCAAAATGCCTTTGGAGGTAAAAGCAGGCACTTGAACACTTGTGTTCATAGCCTTCATGATACCTGAAAGGTGGAAGCAATCCAAGTATCCATCGTGAAGAAGGGATAAACAAAATGTGGTCCACACATACAATGAGTATTGTTCAGCCTGAAGAAGGAAGGAAATCCTGACACCTGCTACAACATGGATGAACCTTGAAGACATTATGCTAAGTGAAAAGGACAAATACTGCATAGTCAGACTCAGAGACAGAATGTGGAATGGTGGTTGCTAGGAGGGAAGAGGGAATGGAGGGTTAGTACTAAGTGTGTAAGGAGTCTCAGCTGAAGAAAATGACAAGCTCTGGAGATAAATGGCAGGGATGGCTGTGCAACAATGTGAATGCACTTAATACCATACAACTGCATAATTAGACAAAGTTAAAATGGGAAATTTTACGCTATGTAAATGTTTACCAACATAAACATTTTTTTTAAATGATGCCAGGTGTGGTGACTCATGTCTATAATCACAGCTATGTGGGAAGTGGAGACTGGGAGGATTATGGCTTGAGGCCAACCCTGGCAAAAAATTAGTGAGACCCATCATTTCTTTTTTTTTTTTTCATTTTTCTTTTATTATTCATATGTGCATACAAGGCTTGGTTCATTTCTCCCCCCTGCCCCCACCCCCTCCCTTACCACCCACTCCACCCCCTCCCGCTCCCCCCCTCAATACCCAGCAGAAACTATTTTGCCCTTATCTCTAATTTTGTTGTAGAGAGAGTATAAGCAATAATAGGAAGGAACAAGGGGTTTTGCTGGTTGAGATAAGGATAGCTATACAGGGCATTGACTCACATTGATTTCCTGTGCGTGGCTGTTACCTTCTAGGTTAATTCTTTTTGATCTAACCTTTTCTCTAGTTCCTGGTCCCCTTTTCCTATTGGCCTCAGTTGCTTTAAGGTATCTGCTTTAGTTTCTCTGCATTAAGGGCAACAAATGCTAGCTAGTTTTTTAGGTGAGACCCATCATTTCAATCAACAAACCTGGCATAGTGGTGTGCACCTGTGTCAGCTACATGGAGGCTGTATGCAGAACAATGGCGGTTCAGGCTGGCCCAGGCAAAAACTGTATCTAAAAAATAACCTAAAAGCAAAAAGGCTCAAGAGGCAGAGCGCTTGCCTAGCAAACACAAGGCCCAGTTCAAACTCTAGTACCACAAAAAATAAAATAAAAAAGAAGTAGGGAGGAGGCTACCCTTCTCATTTTAACAGATAAGAAAACAGGAGGCTCAGAGGACATCCCACAGCCAGGCTGAATGAGGGTCCATCTGACTGGAGCCCAGGTTCCTTTACATTAGGCGGCCCTTCCTGAGCTTGGTGAAGGAGCCTGGCCTGACTGAAGGGCTCCCCCATTCTGAGATTCCTCAAAGACAGAGAAGAGTCCAAGTGAATCAGGACCCAAATGCTGCTTAGCCACAGAGGAGTGGGTGTGGCTGAAGCTGGAATTAAAGGACTAACCCTGAGAATTGTGCCAACATTTAAAATTATGAAATGAGGAGCCTAGCCTCTCTCTGATCTAGCGTGATTGTCTTCACAGCCGAGAATCCAATTTAAATTCATTGTGTTTAATACAAAGCCCCAGCACCCGCAGACTGTCTCCCGACATGCAGTTACCATGGAGACTGAGATGATCCTCAAAGAGAGCTGTGTGACAGAGGGAACCGGGCTGCCAGCATCTGCAAAGCCAAGGGGACTGTGCAAACCGTTTTAAACTAGAACTGTACAGAGAGATCCTTTGTCACTCCCTCCTTAGCAAAGCCCCTTCTAGTCCCAAAGTGGGCAAGTTTATGGGCCAGTAGATGCCATAATGAAACACATGTAACCCCACTTGCTCTCCGTCCCTCATCTGTTTCAATGTTGTCAAGGCCCTCCATTTAGTCCCACAGCCAAGTGATGATGGTGCCGTGAAGCTGCTCAGGGAGGCTGCCAGGAGGCCGACAGATCTGTCCCACACTTTAGCCTGGCAGGTTATTTTTGAGACTCTGCTTCCCACCTGTGAAGGAAGACTCATCAGGCCTGCCTGAGTGGGTTGCAAAGACCAAAACAGGTATGTAATGGATTGGTCAGTGGGCCTGACGTCCAGGCCTGACAGCTTAGGTGTACCCCTACAGCAGCAGCAGGCAGCAGGGGTACAGACGGAAAGCTTCAGGTACTGTGGGGAGCCACACATTGCCAGGTGCCACCAGGAGCCTGGATATCTGAGTCTATGAGAGGCTGATCATGCCCTATTCTGAACATTGTATTTCCCACATGGAAGGCAAAATAGACTCTCTGATAGCCACTGAGTCAGAGCTGGCATGCTCAGAGATTCAGAGCCAGCATGCTCTCCCAAACAAAAGTCCTAGTACATAGTAAGCTTGGCAAAGTGAGGGTCAAAGCGAGGATCTTTTCAGTAAACCTGAAAAGAGAATCCAGCTCAGGCCTGCTGGGAAGAAAGGATACTGAAATGACTGGAATACTGACAGAGGGGAGGAAGGGAGAGGGTGGAATGGCTGTGGTTAGAATTTCAGTCCAGGGAAAGTTTTATCCCAAACTAGTCTGTTGAGGACTGTCCAACCTACCCCCCTACTCTAAACCAACTCTAAACGCAAGGCAAAGAAGGTAGAGAATGAATTTTCCCCCCATCATACCGCCACACTTCCTCACTTTAGTTTAAATTAGGTTATCAGGTTCGATGAGGACCCTTCATTTATGTCAGTAACTACAAAAGAGAAACAGGCGCACATATATACGGTCAACTGACTTTTGACAAGGGAAAATCCTTTCAACAAATGGTGCTGGAACAACTGGATATCTACATGTAAGAAAACGGAACATTGAGCCAGATGCTGGTGGCTCACGCCAGTAATCCTAGCTACTTAGGAGGCAGAGACCAGGAGGATTGCAGCTCAAAGTCAGTCCAGGCAAAGAGTTCACAAGACTCTATCTTGAAAAAAATCCATCACGTAAAAGAGCTGGTGGAGTGGCTCAAGGTGTAGGCCCTGAGTTCAAACCCCAGTAACATAAAAAAAAAAACAAAAAAAGAAAAGAAAATTGAACATCAACACTTACCACATGTCGTATATAAAAATTAACTTCAAAATGCATCACAGACCTAATTGCAATAGCTGAAATTGTAAAACTTCCAGGAGAAAACTGTAATGCTTTGAATGTGTCCCTCAAATAGCTAAGGTGTTGTCTGAGTGTGGTGGTACACACCTACAATCTCAACACCTGGGAGGCAAAGCCAAGAGGATTGCAAGTTTGAGGCCAGCATGGGCTACATAACAAGACCCTGTCTCAAAAACAAACAAAAAAGTTCATGTGTTGGAAATTTAATCCCTAAATTTAGATATTGATGGTTTTGGAGGTGGGTCCTCTGGGAAATAACTAAAATTAATGAAATCATGAGGGTGGGGCCACCAGGATGACACCAGTGGCTCTATAAGAAGAGTAAGAAAGAGTGGAGCTAGCACAATTGCTGACTTGCCATGCAATGTCCTTTCCCATGTTAGGATGCAGCAAGAAGTCCCTCACCCAATCCTGGCATCATGCTCTTGGACTTCCAAACCTCCAGAACCGTAAGCTAAAGAAATCTCTATTCTTTACAAATTACCCAGCTTGTGGTATTTAGTTCTCACAACAGAAAATGGACTAAGTCAGAAAATATGTGACCTTGGATTTTGTAAACATTTATTTTATACCACAAAAACCATGAAAGGAAAAGAATTAATAACTTGAACTTCAAAACCAAAAACTTCTGCACTTCCAAGTCACTGTTAAGGGCTAGAGGAATGGCTCAAGTGGTAGAACAACTGCCTAGTAAGCACGAAGTCCTGAGTTCAAATCCCATACTGCCAAAAAAAAAAAAGTCTGTGTTAAGAAGAAAATACTTGCAAAACATATATCCAGCAAAGGACTTGTAATTAGACTACACAAATAATTCTTACAATTTGTAAAGCCCAGGCCAACAACTCAATTAAAATATGGGCAAAAGATGTGAAGAGACACTTCACCAAAGAAACACAGAGGCAAACAAGCATGTAAAAGTTCCAATAGTAGTCACTAAGGGAATGCAAATTAAGAGCCCAGTGAAATACCATTACACTTCAAAATGGCTACAATTGAAGGGACTGAGCACAACCAGTGAGAGCAAAGATGCAGAGCACCTGCTGGCAGGAATACAGACTGCTGCAATCACTGTGGAAACCAATTTGGCAATTTCTTAAGAAGCTAAGCATAAATCTGAGTGGCAGTGGCTCACGCCTGTAATATTACTTGGAAGGCTGAGATTGGGAGGATCATGGATGGAGGCCAGCCCAGGCAAAAAAAGTTAGCAAGACTCCATCTCAAAAAATAGCTGGGCATAGTGGCAAGGTACTTGGGAAGCTGAGATTGGGAAGATAGCGATTCCAAATCAGCCTGGGCAAAAGTTGTGAGATCTCAACGGAAAAAAGCTGGACACAGTGGTATGCACCTGTTAGTTCAGTGATAAGAAGAGTATAAACAGGAGGACTGTGGTCCAGACCAGCCTGGGCAAAAAAATGAAATCGTATCTCCAAACAACCAGAGCAAAAAGGGCTGGAGGCATGGCTCAAGTGGTAGAGCACCTGCCTAGCAAGGGGGAAGCTCTGAGTTCAAACCCCAGTACCGCAAAAAAAAAAAAAAAGGCTAAACTATACCCACTATAGGATTGGGGCATTTATTTCTAGGTAATTGTCCAAGAGAAATGACAGCTTATGTCCACACAAATGCATGTACACAACTGTCCACAGTAGCTTTGTCTGTAATAGCCACAAATTTAATGCTGAGGAAAAAAAAAACAGACCAAAGAAGGACCACATGATATTGCATCATCATCTTCTTTTTTTTCTTTTTTTTTTTTTTGCTGTCCTGGGGCTTGAACTCAGGACCTACACTTTAAGCCACTCCACCAGCCCTTTTTTCGAGATAAGGTCTCACAAACTATCTGCCCAGGCTGGCTTTGAACTTTGATCCTCCTGATCTCTGCCTCCTGAGTTGCTAGGATTACAGGTGTGAGCCACTGGTGATCAGCTTGCATCATCTTATTTATTTGAAAATACTAGAAAATGCAAATCATAGTGACAGAAAACAGATCAGTGGTTACGTGGGTTGGGGGGGGTGTTAGGAGAAACATAAACTTTGGGAAGATGATATGCTTATTATATTAATTGTGATGGTTTCATGGAATTTACATATGCCAAAATGAATCATATGTACACTTTAAAATGCAGCTTATTGTAAATCAATGATATCGTGATCAAGTTTTTTTTAAAGAGTGGCTTCCCAGGTTATTAATCATGACCTTTTATTTTCTCTACATACCAAAAATAGAGTTCACCAACATATAGCAAGTTGATTTTTAAGTACTATTTGAGAATTCTGTAGAGAGTTTAAATCTAAACAGAAGTTACTTCTGGAGTAGAGGTTGCATTCACTCACCTCTGTGTACTTCTAGCTCTACTGTTGCCGGTGTGGGTGAGAGCGTGAGGATGTCTAAGAGCGTGACATGAATGCAGAATGACAGGCAAGCATTGGTTAGTGAGAATGTCCTTACAATAGCTGGCCCACAGTTTTAACTTCAAATAGTCACTAGCTATGCATCCTTATAGCTTTTAATAAGAAACAAACAGGAATCAGAAGAGGAAAACATAGTTGGCTGCAGTGATAACACAAAGGAACAAAGAGAACATCTATACACTTGTCCCCCTGTTAACAACCATGTAAGACATGCACTTCTTGTTCCACACGGGAATGGGACAACTTCAGATGAAACCCCAGCAAGATTTGGGAGAACAGATCACTTTCAACAGATTTTTTTTGAAGACTTTCATAAGGCTATATTAAAATATTTTTCAAAATACGTAAAACATGCATGCTTAAAGAAAGGAAAAACAAAGAAAAACGCATCACTCACATGCAATATGTATCACTGATGCACATACAGAATATGATATATTTATATGTGAATATATGTATGTGTACATATATATTTTTGGGGGGGGTGGGACTAGGGTTTGAACTCAGGACTTGAAAACCAGGCACCTTACAACTTGAGCCATACCTCCAGTCCATTTTACTATGGCTATTTTAAAGATGGGATCTCATGAACTATTTGCCTGAGCTGGCCTCAAATCTCGATCCTCCTGATCTCAACCCTCTCCCCCAAGTAGCTAGGATTACAGGCGTGAGTCACGGGTGCCCAGCTTACATGATATGCTTTCTTGTTCCTTTTTTCTTTTTGCATCATTAGGGATTGAACTCAGGGCCTTGTGCTTACTAGGTAAGAGTTCTACCACTTAAGCCACACCCCCAATCCTTTAGTTTGTTCTTCAGATAGGTTTTCACTAACTTGCCCATGCTGGTTTCAGACTGTAATCCTCCTACCTCCAACTCCTGAGTGGCTGGATTACAGGAGTATACACCATCACACCTGGTCCTTTCTTCTTTAAACTTCCTGAATCCAAGAATTCAAAATGCAACGATCTCTCTTTGTGGATAAATTCTTTACAAGTAGTCTTTATTGTAGGAATTCAAGAGGGTGTCACCATAGGAGGTTATTTCCAATACTAGATGTAAAAATTTCTAAGAAGCCATAGCTCTCTCTTACATTTGTTCTATGAAGGATCACTGGCCTACATTTTGGACTGCCAATTAATGTAGAGGTAGAATGAAAGTTGCCAGAAAGGTTTTGTTAAGCAAGATAACTGGTTTGAGGCAGGACAGCTTTAAATAGATCCGGATGCCTGTAGAGTATATAACCGACTATGCTTTTCAGAGAAAAAGAGAACATTACCTAGACTTTATCATCATCACTATTTACTATTAGATTCCATTTGAAATCCAAAAACACATAATCAATCCTAACAGTAGAAATGGAATCCAGTGTTTTTTAGCTCCTATCTGATGCTTAATATGAGGGAACTGCTCAAATAGGTTTCCAAGGACCTGTCTTCCACTAGTATGATCTACTTATATATTTAACAAATACTTATAATTGTGCTTAATGAGCACTAAGTACTATTTTTAAGTTCTTTACAAATAGTAACTCAATGAATGCACATAAAGTGCCATTATCCAGTGACAGGGAGACATTAACTTGTCCAAATCCACAGCTAGTGAAGGTGGAGGTGAAGTTCAAACTTGGGCAGCCTACCCCCTCTGCTCATAAGTACTACCTGAGCCGACAGTCAGCTATCAGGAATGTCTACTGTATGTTCAAAGCTATGGAATCCATGGGCAGTCACAAGTTAAAAAAAAGTCATGGTCTCCACCCCTCAGAGTCTTCAACCTGGCTGAGACAAATTTAACATGGGAAACAATCTGAAAGCCCTGGGATGACAAATGACTTCAGTTAATGAGAAAAAGTGGGAGCCTAGAGCTGAATTCCCTGGAGGAAGAATGACAGGAGTGGCTGGGCATTAGAGGAAGGGTTCTTGACTGGGTGAGGAGGATGGAAGCAGCTGGCTCTGAGAGGAAGACAGTGAGGACATGGTCAGATCAGGAGCTGTCCAGAGTCAAGATCCAGAAATCCAAACTTGATATCTTAGGCCACAGGGAGCCAATGCAGGTGGTAAATAGGACATGGATGAGACAGAGAGAGCTGTTAGCGAAGATGGCAAAGGTGACTGTGGTTTAAAAAGGTAGATATATAGACTCTGAAACAGGTTTGAGTAGTTAAAGCAAAATTGGTGACTGGAGACATACCAGGACAAAATGTCTACAGGATGGCCATGTTTGTGCATGCAACCTGTGTGACAGGATGAATTCAAAGAGGTGATAACACCCTTGTTTGATCCCCTTCTGCTGAGTGGGGAGGGATGTGGTGAATAAGTTAGGAAACCTTACTGGTGACTAGGTCATGTTCTGTGACATAGCAACTTCCAGAAAGGGAGCTAACCCTCAGTGAGCCTCAGCTAATCAGGTGAGCTCACCCAGGGATAGGACTCTTCCTGTTGAGAGAGATTCCAGCCAGATATTTGACACAGGAGAGGGATCTGGGGAGAGAGCCCTGTTGCTGGCTTTGAAGACAGCAGGGTGTGAGGCGCAGGGTGTGAGGCACAGTGTGCTGGCAGCCTCTAGGAGCTGAGATATGCTCTCAATTGAGAGCCAGGAAGGATTTGGGACCAAAGACTTTGAAGTACAAGAAACTGAATTCTATCACTATCACATAAGTTTGGCAGGAGACTCTGAACTCCAGATGAGAACAAAACTAGGGGACACTCTGATGGTAGTGAGAGAGACTTTGGGTCAGGAGGACCTGGTCTCTCCATACCCACTTTCAACCTATGGAACTGTGAGCTAATAAATAGATGTTTTAAATTGCCAAGACTGAAGTAACTGGTTACCCAGAAGAGTACTAATACACTCCCTGAAAATGGATGTTTTCCAGCAGGCTAGGGAGAGGAAGTTGTGTCATGAAGCACTCATTGTGCTCCACTGTGTGACTGTGGGTGACCTAGGAAACAAAACGGAGAGAGGGGGCCCAGCTATGCTGATCCCAACCAACACAGCCAGGACAGGGCAAGGCAGGTGTGATTACAGCTGAACCAGGAAAACAAGCTGGGAGGTGACGGGAGAGAAAGCAAGCTAGGGTGCCAGGATGGCAGAGCCAGGCAGCATGAGCACAGGCAGTAGAGTATTCCATTGTGAAGCCAAAGCAGGTGGACCTTTTGTCAAGGAACCCAAAAGGCTAGAAGACCAATCTGGGGTGAAAGAAGGCAGACCCCATTGGGGGGCTAACGTTTATTGTCTATACTCTGTACCAAGCACTGTGTGAAGTACTTGTTGTGCACCACCTAACTACTCTCACAAGAAGCATTTCTTTTATATTTTTTTGAGGGGCAGTACTGGGGTTTGAACTCAGGGCTTATGCTTGCTGCACAGGCACTCTTACACTAAGAAACATTTCTAATGTCAAGCCCTAAGGTGCTGACAACCATGTTAACCCTGCAGGGGGAGTGGTGCTTCAAAAAGCCACCATCTTGGTGGAGAGCTCATCAGCTTCTGCCCACTGTATGCCAGTTCCATGAAGCCCTCATTTGCTCCAGGTAAGCTTATAGCCACAGAATACCAAGGAAAGTATTTATGTGCAGCTAACCAGGAGGTCACAGACTGAAGGGGTGACAAACAGTCCAGGGGTTTAAGGAGAATTTGAGTGGGCTTATGAACAAAGTGTCAGACTGAGAAACTTTCATTCCGGTCCAACAGGCGCTGGGACTGAGGCGAGTCACTCATCCTTTCTGGGTCTCCTATCAACAGGAGGACAGAATCACATGATTTCAAAGATCCCTTCCAGCTTTTAGCAGGAATGAAGAAAAACCTGAACTTGGAAACATCAGTTACTAAGCAAGACTATCTGGGTCTGGACCCTGTAAGCAGAAGTGTATTGAAGCACTTAAAGACTGGAAAGATTATTTTGGCCAGGTTTAGAGAGGTGGACAGATGGGGTAAAAGAAAAAGGAGGAAAGAAGTGAGCAGCATTTAAAAGTTTAATTCAAAGAGAGCAAATTTCAGAGGCAAAAACACTGTCCAGTGGGAAATGAGATCCTTGCTAAGGACACTGTGTGTTATCCCGACGCGTCTCGCGATCCTGTCAGATAGGGTCCTCTGCGTTGGGAGATGGGGTGGAGCATGACAGGCCAGCCTAGCTATGCCACTGAACGTCCTCTTAGGCTGATCCCACGCCGGACCACTCTTCTGGTTAGGATATGGCTCCCTTACAGGTTGACTGTAAGATCTTCTGTTGATGCTGATTTTGAGTTCATGGGGGGCTGTCTCTGTGACTAGGCCCTTCAAGCAGTGGGTCAGCCCAGCCTACTTGTGTTTGATGACAGCTCTATTACTTCCCACTTCTCTCTCTGTAATGATTTATTTATGGAGAAGCAGGGCAGAAGTTGTGACAGGGACACCTGGCAAGGACAGGGACTGCAGGCCTCAGGGTGGGGTTTGGAAGCCCAAGTGTAAGAACTTGGAATGTGAATGGAAAGAGAGAAGCAACTAAGACTGACAAGAGCAAGGTGAGGCAGACCTACACTTCCAAAGAAGACTCAGATGTCAGCCCTGGAACACAGGCAAGAGTCAGACAGGCACTGTAGTATATAGCCAGCACCCTGGGCCATTCCAAATAGCCAAGAAAGTTCCTGAATAATTTTCCTGCCAGTGGTGGAAATCACCAGGGATGACTTAAAAAGAAAATACGGAGGAGGAGAAGGGGAACTAGAGAAAATGATTTCATTGGCCCAGGCCAGGGCCTGACACTAGCATCTGTTAAAAATTCCCCAAATGGTTCCCATGTAATTTGCTTCCAAGGGTTGAAAACCATTGGCCTAGACTGTGATTCTTAAAGTATTTTTGGAAGAGAGGGAGGCAGAAAACGCAGAGGAAAATATTTTCAGTTGTTCATGCCTGCTCCCTCTATCAGCATTTCAGTGAATGGCTGGTGCCAATAGTTCTGATATTTTCACCTGGCCACAAGAATCATTGGTTGAGGGTGGTCGAGAGTCCATCTGGACATCTTTGTGATGCAATCTGAGATATGTACAAAAGAATAAATGAAACGTCTATGTATGTTAAGCAGAATACTGACATGAAGCCCCAAAATGGCACTGAAATCCCACATCTTTACCCACACAGCTAGGTCACTGGATCTCTTCCTTACCCCTCCTCCAACTCTCCACAGGGGAGAGTTTCCTTCTACTAGAATGGGGTCTGTGTTATCAGGAAGAAGGTGGTCCCGCTTATGGCCTTGGACGGCAGGTCCGAGGGTGTGGGGGAGGTGGTGCTTGGGGCAGGGAGGATGATCAAGTGATCAAGTGACCAGGCTGTGGCAGGGGAGCCAGGCAGAGCCTGCCGCAGCCTTTGAAAGAGGCAAAGGCCACTAGGCATTTGCTTAAGTACTGGAGAGAAATCCCTTCAGACCCAGCACAATGGGGACCCACATGCTCCCAGCAAAGCCAGGCTTTCAACTGTTTTGTTTTGCTAGCCTCAACGGCCACTGCCAAATCAAAAAGCACACAAAAGCTGGGGGAGGGGTGGTGTGGAGTGCAGGGTTCAAGACCCAGTGGATCTGCCTGATGAGCACCAAGAGATGCAACTTGATCCCCCGTCTCTCTTGGCTAATTACTCAGTGAAGTCTTCCCCCAGATTATTATTCTGTTATAAACCCAGATGCTTAAAGTGAATCAGCCTTTCTTGGTGTAAGCTAAGTAGGCAGTGTCAGTCTATCAGGGTGCACAGCCTCTGCATGACAGCCAAGGTGGTGTGAATAATTAAACCTACACATCCCCATCAGCCAGCATCTCAACAGGACAGCATTTTCTATCCTGAAGGTATTTTCAGGAACTACAGGAAGCCAAAGTATTCTCTGTAGGGCAACAATATGTAGGGGGAATGCCAGAATGGAGGCAGGGGGCCAGGGAACAGGCAGGAAGTCCCTTCTGGCGAGGCCGGAGGCAGGACTGTGAGCAAGGTCTACCGAAGGGTCCAGGGAGGGCTGAGTTAGGGGATATGATACCTAAATAGAGGGCAAAAGGAAGGCTGGGGCACCAGGAGCAAGTTATAATTTTGCTTAGGAGATGGATATAACAAAGGGTCTGTTTAGGTTACACCAGCAACCAGGGTGGCTTAGAGGTGCCCAAGGTAGCTCAAACCTGCAGAAACTGAGATCTGGCATCATTAATCCCACAGGAACCTTCAGATGCTTTCTGGAGGTAGCTGCCACCCTGGATAAGGGGACTGGAAAAGATCAAGAGTTACCTACCACCTTGTACAAAGATATGCATGCACAGTGCATCATCCGCTTTACAGAGCTGAAAGCTCTAAGGGGAAAACCTGTCACTCCTGGCTAATGAGGCCTCAGCAGATGACAATGTAGAAAGTAAGACAGAAAAGGCCAGCCTGCACTCTGAGAGGCTGGTAGACAGCACAGTGACAGCGTGACATCCAGCCCTGGGCTAAAGGTCTCCCACAAGCTGGGACAGCAACAGGCAAGCCATAATTTTTGGTAGAAGGTCTGAGCATACTATAGAATGGACCCCAGGACAGACCATTGTAGTTGTCAGAGTCACATTGATATTAAACACTGTGGCCTATCTTATGCTACTGGTGGAAGGATAAATTCTCACAAACAGGTTGGAAAACTACTTGGTAATATCTGCTAAAGCTGAATATATGTATACCATACTATGACCCGGCAATAACACCCAGAAATATGATATCTCAACTAAATGTGTACATATGTCTTTGTTAAAAGACATGTACAAAAACATTCATGGCAATGATGTCAGCTATAACCTCAAATCGGCAAGGACCCAAATACCCATTGACAGAATTCTACATGGCTTAGCACACAGTCTAAGGCAGAAAGAATGAGAGAGAGTAAACTACAACAACATGTAACAATGGGGATGAATTTTTGAGCAAAAGAAGTCAACCTCGGGCACATACTGCTTGATTTCACTTGCATAAAGTAATAAACAGGAAAAGCCAATCTATTGTAAATATTCTAAAAACCATTGACTCATACACTTCAGGTTAACTGTACAGTATGTGAATTATATCTCAAGCTATTATATAAAAATAACTATAGTATTAGAAGTCAGGAGAGTGGTTATCCTTGGTGGGGATCAGTGATGGGGAGGAGTGACAAGGAGCTGGTTACAAGGGTGTGTTAAGTTGTGACGACTCTGTATGCTTATTATTTGTGCACTTCTCTATGTATGTTATACTTCAATAAAAAGGACAATGACAATAGCCATGAGCAATAGAGTCCTGGGTTGGCTTGGTGCATGGGATGGTGAGCTGGATGTGCTAACTTGCTTCAGAAAGGTCCCACCTGCTACCAGAGTACCCTGCAAGGGGACCACAGGTGTATGGGGGTTCCCCATTTCATTAGCAAAACATAACCTGCAGGGTCCAGACGAGTTCTCAGAGGAGAAAGTTGGAAAGTCAGCCTGCCTTCTCTTCCCTGGGTTCAGCTAGAGTAGGCAGGTGGGGCCCTAGAGGCCAGGGAGCTCCCTTAGCTCAGCTCAGCCTGGGGCTGGCTATTGTGAACCTTCACAGCCCAGCCTCCCAAGGGTCTATGCTTCAGCCTCTGGATTGGGAGAGGGTGTGTCCTTGCCTCAGGGAGACTTTCAGGCTATCTGCTTCAGGTGGGCGGGCTCAAAGGGCTGTGTCCCCAGGGCCAACCTCTCCTGCTCCTGCAGCCCCAGCCCAGCCAGGCTCCTTAAGGTGGTCTTGGGGGTCCTTCTCAGTCGCTATTTAACAGAAGGAACACCTGAGCCTCCAGGAAATGAATACCAGGGGTAGAGCCCTGAGCACAGGGAAGGGTTCCCTGAGAACCCCAGACAGAATGGAGGTGGGACAGGTTTTCAGCCATGGGGCCAGGAGCTGGTGAATCCTTTTCACCTGGGGAGCATTAAAAGTGAGTCCTAAATCAGGCAGTACAAGGGGCTGCTATCAGTCGAATTTGTGCCCCTTGAAATTCTGATTCAACTCTGTATTTTAAAACACATTCATAGTGAATCTGATACCCATAGAGACCCACATGCATCAGTGACATTCACACATTCATTCACTAAATACTTGTGGGGCCTCTGCCCAAGCTCCCAGTGCTGTAAGTTCTAGGAAAACAGAGGGATATAGGTAGGCCTTGCCCTCCGCCAGCCCATGGTCTGACATCTGAGCAAAGGCTGGCATATGACAGGCCAATGATCACAACAATGGCAGAGGTTTCTGGAGCACAGAAGGGTGACAGGACCCATTTGTGGCTCTTTTTGCAAAATCCAGTTTCTTCTGATTTGTGTTTTTCATTGATCTGAATTGTGTTTTGCATTCAGGAACATATAGTACCTTGGGTCCAGCTCAGTAAATGTTAAATATTATCCATGATAACTCTCACTGAAAAGAGAACCTACTGGCCCTCCTCAAATTGTTTTTAAAAATAATGACTAAACTAGGAAAAATAATAAAAGATAGCTACGTCTCTTTTAAAATTTCTGCCATTAAATCAACTAGAGAGGTGACTTTACAATTTGTTATAGACTTTGGGAACTTAATTTAGCTTACCTTGTATAAACATGTCCACAAAACCTCCCTCCCCCCACCAATAATAAAAGACCTGTTCCTCTAGGTCTGTATTACATAACATTAAAATATAAAAATAAAATCAACCTGGGATCATGGGTAAATGATGCAGTCAGCCAAACAGGCTTAAATGCCTCCTTTTAAACTGCCTATGATGGGGACTGAGAATAGAATGGATGGGGTAAATTTATTCAAGGTATACTGCACACATGTATGGAATTAGCACAATGAAATCCCTCATCCTATTAATGTATGACAAATCAAAAATAAAATTTAAATTTTTTTAAAAACTATGATATTTAGTTAGAAGTCCCTATGCTAGTTGCCACAGTAGCCTCCAGAGATACCCTTCTTCTGGTAGCAATACAGTAGCAGCACCCATTCCCACGGTCTCATCTGGAGCAGCCCAGAAGCAGAATAAAGAAGCAAAGATGAAGCCACTGTTGGCACACAGGAGCATTACCTTGGTCCCGTGGTAGAAGTCATCCACACACGTGGCATTCATGAAGGTCTGGTGGAAGTGGGTACTGGTGTCGATGCCTCCAGGGATCACCAGTTTCCCAGTGGCGTCAATCACCTTGGCCCCTCCAGGGATCATGAGCTCACGGCCGACCTGCTGGATGATGCCATTCTCAATGTAGACATCAGCCTCGTGGGTGCAGTCATCATTCACCACCTTGCCTCCCTTGATGAGGATACGTACGCTGGCTGAATTGGCAAGCATGTTCCTACAGGAAGGGAGAGGGGAACCGGTCATTGTCAAAGTCCCTTTCACAGACACTAAGGCCCACTCCTTGTGATCAGAATCAAACTCCGTGGTCAGGGTGAGCAGGGATGGGAAGTTACTCTGCAGCTTGAGAAAACGTCCTAAAGCCAACTGAAGTTACAAGCCTCCCACTGACATCATAGAGGGACTTACTGAAAATCACGAGGGTTGGAGGAGCGGCTCGAGTGATAGAGCACTTGCCTAGCAAGTGTGAGGCCCTGAGTTCAAACCTCAAGAAAAATAAAATAAAATAAAAAAGGAGAATCATGACACAGTGGCAGTAAAGCGGGAGCCGGGGCCCACAGAAACATCACCTTTCACCTTCCTGAAATGCTGTATGAGTTTGACGCATCCTCCTATATATTATCTCATTTTATTCCTAAAATAACCTGAGGAGTCACATCTTACAGAGGAGAAAAACGATTGCTAAGGAATTTGTGTCTACTAAGTAGACAAACCAACCAACATGTCTTATTTGACCAGTGTCCCTCCTATACCCCATGATGTCCTGCAGAAACCAGAGGCTCCTGGGGCATGTCTTGGAAAACCACATTCCTAAAGCTCACAGCTGTCTAGTTGGTGACATTCTTCACATGGATCCTGCTTCGTTCAGGCTCCTATGTTGGCCTATACACACCTATCACCAACTAACACAGCTGGTTGGCTGCATAGTAAGCTCAGAGGAGCTGTTGAAAAACACCAATGGTTGAGCCCCACCCCCAGAAATATGGGGAGTCAAATGAGGCTCCCACTTATCTTCTTCAGGATTCAATTCAATGGTCCCTTCTTCTAAGCAGTTCTCCCAACTTTGCCTGTGTCTTCATGCGATCAAATGCTTCCACAGCACTTCTGTTCTACCTATGGGCTGAGGCCCTCAAAGCAGAATTCCATCAGTCATCTTTGTCCCCACCCCTCCTCTTCCCCACTATTCAGTAGAGGATGCTCTAAACTGCTGAGTAAATGGATAATCTCATCTCCTTGCTGCACTCCAACACAACCAAAACAAGCTAAGACACGAGTAGCAGACCAGGTCCACACATCTCTGGGATATCTGGCAGCTCTATGACCAGGAGAATGCTCAACTTTTCTAGCAGCAAATTACTGTGAACAGAGGGAATGAAGCAGCATGTTTTCTCTTGTTCTCATTTCATTTTGCTTACCACCAGGCAAGCTTCTGGAAGGCCATGTCCCAGGATGAATGGGCCTCTGAATATCTTGAAGGAAGATATGTCAGGTGTCTAGAGAGCTTGGCCTGCTCTCCTGAATGCAGTTGGTTTACACAGTGGGCTTGGCTTTTTGTTTTGTTTGTTTTGCCCAAGATGGTCAGGCTGGCAAGCATGGAATCTCAATGCCAAGAGAGCTTTCAGTACCCTCTGAGCCTAACCTCCAGGTGTTACTGCTGCTGTTAGGAAAGGTTGGCCCTCAGAGACTGCTGCTCAGGGGAGTGCTGGAAAACAAGACAGGCGGCTGGGAGTGACACTGTACTCCGTGAACATCTGCTCCCTGAAAGGCATCATTCTAACCTGCTCTGTAGTGTGGGAGGTACTGGCAGAAAAGCTGTGGGAAGAGCTGAGCTGGAGAGACTGGGAAAGATGGGGACAGTCATAGCCATAGTCACAAGCCTACTGTCTAAGGCCAGACATATTTCAGTTTTCCACAATCTGAAAAGTGGAGTCTTAATTTCCTAAGCAATAGTTCGGAATGGGTTCAGTTCTCAGGTGATAGAAACAGCTACTCTGGTGACAAGAGGGGAGGGATGATGGTGGCGGGGGTTACCCTGCACTAATGTATAATCCTCACCTTTTCAAGCAGCTTTAAGGTAAGAGGACTATCACATAGTCATTATGGCCATGTTGTAAGTGACACTGGTGCTTTGGTGCTCATAGCATATACCTGTGCCTACATGGTGGAGGACCCAGAAGGATGGTACAGGAATGACTTACAGGGGATTCTGTGCTGAGCTTTGCTGCTGGGATCAAAAGCCAAGGGCATTGCCTTTAACAGAAATAAGAGCAATGGCTCTTAGGAAATCAAAACTGGGTGTCCTGAACTTTATATGCATTTTATCCACACCAAGTGGGAAGAAGGGGGCGGGGGGACTGTTAGCCCCATTTGAGCAGGAGGAAACAGAAGTTTTGAAAGCAGCAGTAGGAACCCACTAAGGGTCACACACTCCAGGGGGAGGGACAGGGTTCAGAGCCCTGTCCATCTGGCTGAAAGGGAAGGTTAGTAGAGCAGACTCTAGGCAGAAGAGGTACAGGTGATTGTTATGTTCTTCATATGTTCCTGTATTTTGAAAATGGGTATACAATAAACTTGTGTTGGTTTTTATAACTTGAACATTTAAGTCAAAGCTTTTTTTTTTTTAAAGCTAAAAAGATGCCAAAAAGAATCCAACGTGACCTTCATTCAGGTCCACCTGGCACAGTTCCACCACTGCCATTGTTTCTGGGAGGCGAGCTGCTCCCACCTGTTCTAGCGCTTACTCCCCTTTTCTTAAGAACTGGTGGGTTGCCACCACCTCTCAACCTGTTCTTTTGCACTTCCCTGTTGGAAATCCCTGAAGGCTAACTTGGTCCTGAAGGTGCTTGGCTCCCCAAAAGAATAGCGGGAAATCCTGGAATCTCCCTGATCTGAGACTCCCATTTCACAAGCCTGGACTACTTCTGGAAATCCTGGCTGGACACACTGTTAGGGCCACATAGGGAAATCATTCCCAAACTGAGAGGACCCTATGAATAATGAATGCCTACTATACATGGGAGGGCAATGCATTATGTTATTAATCCTTACAATGCCCCAGACAGGTACCACAGCTGACTCCATCTTTACCAAGAGGAAGCTGAGACTTAGAAAAATTAAGGAAACTTCCTCAAGGTCATAGAGCTAGTTTCTAAGAATAAAGTGTGAAGCCTTGGAGTGGGTGGATTAAAAGTTTGTCTCCCACCCTTGAGTTCATATGCCAAAGCTTAACCCCCAGTGCAGCTGGCTACATTTGGAGATGCAGGCTTTAAGGAAGTTTTTAAGGTTAAACAAGCTCATAAGGGTGGGGCCCTGATCTGATGGAGTTAGTGCCCTTGTAAGAGGAGACATCAGACCTCACTTTCTTTTTCCTTCTCCGTGAATGTGGGAGAACATGAATAGAAAAAAGACCATGTGAGGAGACACAAAAAACAGACACAACTGACCTTCAGATTTTCAGCCTCAGAATTATGAGAAAATAAATTGCTGTTGTTTAAGTCACTCCGCCTGTGATGTTTTGTTATGACAGCCATGCAGATGAATGCAAGGGCCTACACTCAGCCTTGAGCCATGCTGCCAATCTGGAAGTGTGGTGATCCAGCCACCGATCTGCAGCTGCCCAGTGGAGCTTCTTCACAAAAATCAGAGTCCAGTCTTGAGGCCTGATTAGACCCTGTGCCATGAGTGCCATCCTGGCCTCCTGACCTCCTTTCATCTGTTGGGCCCAGCCTTTCAGAGTAAGCCTCAGAACATTCTAGGCCTGTACTGGTACAGATAATATCACAGCAAGCTGCTTAACACACTCTTGGCCATGTGCACTGGGAGACTGTTCTCTTTTTTTTTTTTCAGTGCTCATGGTTGAACTCAGAGCTTTGTGCCTATTTGGCAGGCACTCTACCACTTAATCCATACCTCCAGCTCCTCTTTCCTCCTTTAGTTATTTTTCAGGTAGGGTTTTGTATTTTTGCCTGGGGCTGGCCTCAGACCACAACACTGCTACCTATGCCTCCTGCCTTCAATGGGACCACGTGGATGCACCACCACACCTGGCTTGTTTGTTGATATGGGGTCTTGTTAACTTCTTGCCCAGGCTGGCCTCAAACTGAGATCCTCCTGACCTCTGTTCACAAGGGAACATTGTGTAATAGTCTGTAGGGACTAAAGCAGCTGCTTCACTTGAGAACTGAAGTGTGAAGCGGACCCTTTCTGCTTAAAGACCTAAACACTGTTTTGACAGGTATCTTTTTTGACAGATGTCTCTCCCTGTGTACTGAAACCAGAGCTGGCATGGGTGAGACCAGCTGTTCAGTAATGGTAGGAAGGCTTTGTGACATCAATATCCTCCCACGTATTTCTACATTTTCAAGTTGTATAAGTCACCAAGCTGCCTAACCCCTTCTACTCTCCCTTAGTGTTGACTGTTGACATTCACTGTGCTTCTCACCTCCCCAATAACGGCATTAGCACCTGTTCCTACAGCTTTCTCAGCTAGTCTATGCTAACCTAAACAAAGGAGGCATGTTCCTGGCGTCTCCCCACAGCCTGCCTGCTGTCTGTGTGTAGGGCTGCAGGAACAGAATGGAGTTGGGGTGGGTGAGTGACGTAGATACTCCAAACCTCTCAGGAGAGTCCCCGAAAGGGGAAGATTTGAGGACAATTGCAATACAGGCTCTTCAGTATGGTAAATACCCCTGCTATGTCTGTCTGTCCCTCTGCACTGGTGGAGGTAGGGGATCCAGAGAGCCTTCTCCTCAGAGGTTGTGATCAAGAAGAAACAGAGGCTCTATGGAAGGTCAGTATCAAGTTTTAACAGTCTATGGTGCTTCGAGTCACCTAGTTTATTCCAAAATCACCGGTTTACTATGTGCTATGGACTGCATGCTTGTGTCCCCACCCCCAAACCCCCGCCCTGCTACCCCATACATTAAAACCTGAATCCCCAGTACGATAGTACTTGGAGATGGGGCCTGTGGGAGGTGATTAGGTCACGAGGGTGGAAGCCTTCATGGGTAGGATTAGTGCCCTTATTTGATGAGACAGGAGAGGGAAATCAATCTCTCTCTCTCTCTCTCTCTCTCTCTCTCTCTCTCTCTCTCTCTGTCATGTAAAGATCCAGCAAGAAGTCACTGCCCACAAGCCAGGAAGAAAGCCTCATTAGGAACCAAATCTGCGGGTACCTTGGTCTTAGAACTCCCAGGCTTCAGAACTGTGAGGAACAAATTCCTGTTGTTTGTTACCCAGTCTGCTATTTTTGTTAAAGCAGCCCAAACTAAGGCATTGCATTAGACAGAATTGAACACTATAATCAAATCATCACTAAGGCACAACTGGGCTTTAAATGTTGCCTCCTTTAAAGACTTCTGTCTGTACACATGCCCACATGCTTCACAAGAAACTTTAATCACCCAGCTATTTTGGCTATGCCAGAGAAAGAATTCAGAGCACATGACTGTCCTTTCAGGCAGAAATGATAAAAATGCCAGATAGCTAAAGCTATTGGGAAGAATAAATCAGAAGAATGGAATTCTAGAGCTGCACAGATTCATCCAGTCTATCCTAACTTCCCCTCCAGTCTCTGGATTTTATCGACAGTGACCTTGAACTGAAGGGAACTAGTCCGGGACTAAGAGGGTTGGTGTTCCATTGCAAATATAGAGATCTCAAGAATTTTACAATTTATTCAGGGAAGCAACGATGCCTTCCACAGCAAGATGGTGATATCTTTGCTCTGCCAAGACTTCTCCAACTGCTTATATCCCCCCATTTCCTGATACTGTGGCACAGAGCCAGTTGTGCGAGATGACATGCAACGCTGGGAGCAGGGACTTCTGGATGGGGGAGGGAGTGAGGTCTTCCAGGAAGGAGCCTCTTAAGAGTTTAAAACAGCAACAACTGCTGCTATCCAGCAACAGACTTGCTGAATAATAGGACCTTGCCTTAACAAAAAAAAAAAACTGTTTTGAGCTGTTCTGATGCAGAACCACACAGGGAACATATTGCTGAGCGGACAGTCAAGCTTACAGCAGCCATGGCTGCTCGTCCATGAAATGCACACGTGATACGCTCCTAGAAGGCACAAGTGTTATTTCTGCCAAGGAAATGCCAACCCAACCCAGCGATTTGGAATTGTCTGCTTCTGTCATCGCCTTCCCCAGTTCCCTGTAAGTGCAGGGAGGCAAGGGGAGCCTGCACAGTCTGTCCCTCACAGCTGCCCCTGCCAGCAGCTCAGCTGGAGGCTGCACAGACACCCAGGGCCAGAAAGGTGCAAAAAGACCCTTCTTGCATAATGATGTTAAAACAAAGGTAAGAGGCAATGGTTTAAGACGTGGATTTCCCCTTTTTTTTAACAGGCACTGGTTGACTCACATCTCCTCTTTTGATAGAATCCACAGAAAAATGTGCGATTTTCCATATAACCTGTCACCCATGAAGTTAAAGAACAGTCAAAAGGGGAGCCACACAACTGTCTGGTGACATGAAGGACCTGTGGCATTTAATCTAACCATCATTGGCAACCTGGGTGGCAATTCAAGAGACAGGTGAAGCCAGCACAGGTCGCAGAGGACACAGACTGGCTGGCTTTTTCTTGGTCCCAATCAGTAACCACTTGCTAAAGGATCAAAAGGAACACATGGCAGTTGTTTGGGAAGAAAACTAAAAGGAAAACCTGCAGCTATTTTTCTTCTGATCAGCACAAAGGACAGAGAAAGAGAAACAGTGAGATGGAATTAAGCAGCCTTCTCCATGGGAGAGCTATCCCTGCAGCCAGGTGGGGATGCTCAGGGGGTAGCTCAGTGATAGAGCACTTGCCTAGCAAATGTGAGGCCTTGGGTTTGATTCCTAGCACTGACAAAAAAAGGGGAGGGGAGAGGAGAGGAGAAGGAGAGCTGATACAGCACCAGCATGGAATTCTCTTTGAGTTGAAATGTGATAACAAAGCAAAGGTTCAAAAGATTTCAAAAATCAAAGGGGAAGCGATTTGCAGTGAGTGGGAAATACTGAAGGTTTAAATGAATAAATTCAAGTTTTAAAAATAGTATATTGCTTTCTAAATTTAGAAAGTACTAAACAATACTTAACCAATTCAAAGCACAGTATAATTTTATAATTAATTCCTAACTGTTTTGATCAACAGTTGATTTTAAATCAACTGTTTTGATTTAAAATAATATTTATAGGGCTGGAGGTGTGACTCGGTAGTAGAGAGAGTGTTTAGTATGCATGAGGCCCTGTGTTCAATTTCCAGCACCAAAAATAAATAGAATAAAATAATAGTTATGACATACAAGCAAAGCATGCAGGATAATGACATAAAGACTTGTGGATTCAGCCCCGTCACCATCCAAGTCCCTGTACCTTATTCATCTAATTCCACATCCTCCTCAGAGGTAACCACTTCCCCAGTACATTTATATGAACTCATAACTGGTAACTCATGACCATGATCAGTTAAGGAAAAAAATGATCACAGAGGTTTCCATCTACAGGATCTAGGAGGGCCTCTCCTGAGGTCTCACAATCAGACTTTACCTGTCCTGGGACTGAGTTCTTCACCACACAAAGCAGGAATATGAACACCTACCTGTCCTATGCTAATGAAGAAGTGGGGCATAGTACTATTATGCAAATGCTCACTGGACCATGCTTCTGGGATGTCCCACAGGCAGCAGGGACTCAACCTATCCAAAACCAACTCCACTATCCCCACTTACTGACCCCCAGAAACCTGGGACTCCTCCTAGAGTCAATCCAATGCCCAGGTCTGAGTGATGGGATTCATTTTGGTCACCTGGGACTTTGTGCAAAATGTTGAAGGATTCTGGAAGTAGAACTTCACGCTGAGGGGGGTATAAAATGGCAGCTCCTCCCTCTTTCATCTGTGGTTCAGGCATCTCCAAAGACTACTTGGGGACCTGAATACAAGGGATGTGGACAGGAAGGACCAACAGATGGAAGAATAGCACATGGACAGAGGCTAGAGAGAGAGAGGTTGGGGCCAATGTTACACCCACCATGTGACACCCTGTGTCCTTTACAGCCACAAACTTATTTCTACACTAAATTGGCCAGTAAGAAGGCCTCTTAATGTCCCACCAGGCCCTTGTTTATTAACTGGGATGCTGGAGAGCGTCAGGCCTATGGGTGGCATGTATCATTTTGGGGAGGACTGGCCCAGGGTGTTTGTAATTGGGGACCATCTGTGCCAGATCAAGAAGCATCTGCATCTGAAATACTACTCCCACCTTTGTCACTGTACTGCAGAGAAGGCAGGAGAGGACCAAGTTGGCTCCAGGAAGCTGGACTACAGGTTAGATCCAACACCAAGAACAGTCTCTTCAGAACAGTTCGAGGAAAGGGAAGGGAAACACAGTCCCACACATGTCCATGTGCTGGCTGTGATATGGTGAACAAGGGCTTGTACCTGAGAAAGCTTAAAAATAGCTCAGGACAAAGGAGCTGGAATGAACCAAGTACAGAGATGCTGCCTCTGGGGCCAGGCCAGGCAGGAGCTGAAGGGGAAAAATAGCTCTGGGAAAGTTTATATGAATCCAAGAGGCTGAGTCCTTAACAGGCTAATATCTAGTAAGAGGTTTTAATTGCATGGGTTCATCTGGATTGACCTGGCTCAACATGGCTGAACTTAATGAACAAGTGCCACCAGTGTACAGAGGACAAAAGCTAAGTTCTCATTAACTGTGAGAGGGTGGAAAGAAATGGAGCCACAGAGAACTTGTTCAACAAGATTAGAAATGGACATCTGTCAGAAGCTGAGAGCTCTTGGAGAGTGTGTTGGGACCGGGGTGGGGCACAGCTCCACTGTGCGTCGATGCACATGTGCACCTGTGTGGGCATCCCAGCCCAAAGGTGGGCAGCCCAGCCTCAGGCACTTGGGCAGAAACCTGGCTCACCTCTGCATCAGGTTAGGAGGCTTCATTTGAGGCTCTGCAGGCCAAAAAAAAACAGGAAATGTAGCATGAATAAAGCCCACATCTACAAACCTAGTCCCCTGTGCCTGGAGGAGGGCAGGTACAGTTGTGCACACATGGGAGCCAAGAACTCAACTCCGGGCTGAGACTTCAACCAGAGAACACCTGGCACTGGTAATAAGTAGTGTCACCAGCATCCTGGAACCCTCACATCCCCGCCTTCCTTCCCCCAACTCTCTGCCAGATTCCTCAGCCCTGCTGAGTTTTCCAGGCTCCCACTAGCTGTCCCCAAGCCCCAGCAAGAATTCCATCAGTTCCTTTGGAAGCAGGCAGCTGCAGCTCAATGGCCTCTAGCAGCCCAGAGTGACTGCTTCCCAGAATGCTAGCCAAAGGGTGGCTGGGGTGGGTGCCCCACTGCCAGGAAGGGCAGGCAAAGGACTCTGCTCTTTGAGCCCTATGTTCTCAGACTGGAGAGGAGGGTGTCACAAGCAGGAGAAAACAAAAACAAAAACAAAAAAACCCCCACTTTTCCTAACTATAAAAGTACCACAAACCTGGACTACCTGATATAGTCCAAATCTGAGTTGAAATGGAACATGAAACATACTTCCTTTTTTTTTCTCTTTTAAACTAGAAATGAGTATGAACTAACTACAGCCATATGCAACATCTCACAAACAATAATGGAAGTAAAGAAGCAAACACAAAATAGTAAATATGGTATGATTCCATTCACAGAATGATTGAAATCAGGCAAAAGTGAATTAAAGAGTTTAGGCATTTGGTGGTAAAACCATGAAGCAAAACTGAGATCATAATGACCAGAGAAGTCAGGACAGAGGTTCTGTCTGGTGGGGAGAGAGGGTCCGTAGTGGTGGGACTCCTTGAGGGTTGCAAGTGCTGCCTGGGTGGGAGTGACACAGGTGTCTTTAAACAGCATGTGTTATTTTCTGTACTCTTCTGTACATAATTCATCAAGCATTTAAAATAAATTTTAAAAATTACAGGATGGGGCCCTGTCTTAGAGAAAAACAAATGAGAGGGAGTGAGAATGCAAAAGATGCAGAAGGGGTGTGAGGAGGAACTGGACTGGGTAGAACCAGGAGCACTGAACTTGATTTTGCCATCTGAGCATGCGACTGTAGCTGTCCATCAACACCATCATCACCACATCATCACTCCTTAAGCTCTTTTGTGTGTCAGGCTCACATGCACTTTCATATCAATCTTACCTCTGAGGCAAACATCATTATCCCCGTTATGGCTGAGGAAAGTGGTCAGGGTGGAGTCCACTGAGCAGAGCCTGTGCTTTACATCATCCTCCTAAGCACTCAGCATGTGGAAAGATTCACTAAATGCTGGCTGAAGGAATGCACACACCTGTGTGAGGGTGCTCTGCACCTGCAAAGGATTTGCCACAGGAGTGACTAACAGTGATGGGCAGGAAGTCTTCTCTAAGAGCTCTCTGTGCAGGTAGTGGGGGTCTGATCAAGGACTGGCATCAGAACAGCAGGCACGTTATTACCTCACTTGAAGTAAGTAAGTATGGGGTGGGGATGGCGTGCAGTTTCACTGCTGTGGGAATAAGAGGTTGGACTGGAATGAGGAAGATGATTGGAGGAGAGGGGCAGGATAAAGTCAAGGGTACAGAGCCAGCAACAGAGGCTCTTAAAGATGAGGCTCACAGACGTCCGCGGCAACTGGAGCAGCAGCCAAGTGTGCTCCAGATGAAAACATGACTTGGGAGCAGGTCTCTGACTTCCTTATTTACCTGGCCCAGGCTGCCTGGAGGCAAGAGGAGGGCTGCATAGCCAGGCCTGAGGATGCACTGGGTTAATTAGGCAGTGCCCACAGAATAGGAGAGGAAAGAGAGAGCTGAGACCAAATGTTGTGATGTCCCTGGAAGAAAAAGGAGAATAGACTAGGGACCATAGTTGAAGTGTCAGCAGGGGTGAACAGAGCAGTACGAATAGGTGAGGATTGGCTCGCCAAGTCACATCTGTGGTTTGTGGAAACCCAATAATAAAAGCTGATTTCAGTAGGGTGTGGTAGTACATCCCTATAATTTCAGCATTCAGAAGGCAGAGGCAGGAGGATCAAGAGCTCGAGCTACATAAGACTGTGTCTCAAAAAAATAAATGTTAAAAAGCAGGGGTGGGCTGGGGTGTGGCTCAAGTGGTAGAATGCCTGCCCAGCAAGCCCAAGACCCTGAATTCAATACCTAATATGCCTCTTCTCCAAAAATAGATGATTTCACCTTCTCTTTCTAGGAATTCCTTCATTAGTCAAGAGATGGCTGTGAACCCAATCACTAAATGTAGGGGGGTCTGGGCGAGACCAAAGGACTACCCTGAGTACCACCATATGCCAGGGCTGGAGGATTCTTAACCCTCAGCACTTCAGGGAAACCACCTCACAATTGGCCTTGGAGTGGGTCTGCTAAGAATATTTGACAAATGATGACGTGGAGATAATAACTCGGTAAGGTCTCACAGCTTCATGGAGGGGAGGAGGAGTAGAGGGATTTCTACCCTTTTTTTTTTTTTTTTGCAGTACTGGGGCTTGAACTCAGGTCCTTGTGCTTGCTAAGCAGGTGCTCTACCACTTGAGCCACTCTGCCAGAAAGATTTCAGAGTCTTTTCTTTGGGGAGGAGGCAACACTGGGGTTTGAACTCAGG
Organism: Castor canadensis; assembly: GCF_047511655.1. NCBI lineage: Eukaryota > Metazoa > Chordata > Mammalia > Rodentia > Castoridae > Castor > Castor canadensis. Next base: position 22,730,708 of record NC_133397.1, on the reverse strand, counting down.
GCCTCATGCTTGCTAGGCAGGTCCTCTTACCACTTGAGTCACTCCGCCAGCCCAAGTAACTTTTTTTTTTTTTTTTTTTTTGTGGTACTGGCACTTGAATTCAGGGCCTCATGCTTGCTAGGCAGGCACTTTACCAGTTCAGTCATTCTGGCAGCCCAAGTATGGGTAATTCTAAACATCAAATAATGCAAGATTCAAAAGTCTGAACTGTGCCAACGGGCTAAATCATTGATCGTCTGGTGTGGAACATCAAGGAGTCATCTCAAAGCAAGGGCTGTACTCAAGCACTTTTGATTCATTTGAATCTATTAAATCTTTTCTCATCATCCCACTGTCTTCAAGGCTACGACGTGAGTTCAGGCCCTTATTACTACCTGAAGTATGACATCACTATTGCATGGATATTCTAATTGGCCTGTGACCCTCCGCACTGTTATCATATTGAGTTTGCTAAGTTGCAAGTCAGATGACAGAGGCAGGATTAGACCTACTACACAGCACTGTACTAGATGCCAGAAAATGAATCAACTCTTAAGGATTCAGAAGTTCACAGTGGAAAGAAAGGCACAATCAGACGTCTCTATATGAGGTAAAGAGCTGGAAGGGGTGTCAGCACCAGGAAATGTGGGGACGCACGTAACACTGACTGGAGTAGAGGACTACTTCTCCAAAGTGCCTCTGAGGTGAGGCTTGATGGTTTCCTAAGAGCTCAAGCCAGGGCTTTCCGGACAGGAACTACATGGGACCACCGAGCTTAGAGCACTGAGCACGCTGGTCTATGTGATGATCTGAAGGCCAGGGCCCGGATCCTCAAGGCCGGAGATAAGCCATGCAAGCGTGCAGCCAAGATGCTGAGTGCAGCAGGGAGCTTGCTGCTCTCTCAAGAAAACAGGTGACATCATTAGCTTTGCATTTTACATTTAAAAAAGTATAAAGAACTAGAAGAAAACATAGAAGGGTATGCTTATAAACTTGTGGGCTGGGCTTTTCATGGCATAATCCAAAGCCACAAACCATAAAAAATAAGATTGATTTAGATAAGACTATGTCACAGTGGAAAACTGCAAAATATAGCACAAATTACTCTTAGTCAAGACAAATAAAAACTGTTTATGATATGTTCACAACATATAGCCAAGGATATCTTGCAATATGTAAGAGTGCTTACAAACCTTAAGAGAAAGACAAATATTCCAACAGAAAAAATAGGCAAAGGATATGAACAGGCAACCAATTGTCGGGGGGGCGGGGGGAGATAATATAGAGCTAATAGGCAAATGAAAAGATCTTTATTAATAATCAAAGAAATGCAAATCAAAATGAGATAACATTTTTCACCCCTCGTAATGGCACAGATGAATGAGAACAATGTCTGAGTGAGTGAGAAAAGCACACACTCCATGCACTGTGGGCAGCAGTTCAAATTGTTACCATCTTGCCAGAGAGAAATCTGAACACCTACATGAAAACTTACAATATGTATTTCGTATCTAAGAGTTTCTCCTAAGGAAATAATTGGGCCTATCTCATTGCACTGTTTATAACGGCAAATATTTTAAGAACAAGCTTGAGGCCTAGGAATACGGAGGCTGTTTAGATAAATGATGGCACATTCACATAGCAGACGGTTATCCACCATTGGGATGGATTATGCAGGTCTCTACTGACATGGGATGAGATCTCCGACAGTACTAAGTGAAGAAAGCAGGTTACAGAACAGAATCCATGGTATGTGTATCTACCTGTGTATTTATATAAGTGCCATTTCCAATATATGTGAATATGAAATCTCATTTATATAAGTGAATCTTTTGCATAAAGCACTGAGAAGGTTATATGTCAATCCATTAACAGTATTGTTCCAGGGAAAGGGAATGGAGTGGGAATAAGTTGCACTATACTATTTGATTTTTAAAACATTTTTGTAAAAAAGTGGCTGTGAACTCAGTAATATCCCTAGCAAGAGAGCAGTAGCACTGGAGGACAGACTGAAGAAGTGTGTACGGGTCAGGCAAATTCACTAGGAAGCTAACACCTCCTGCACATTTAACAACCACTAATCTGTATGTTGAACAGCCTATTGGATCTCTGTACTTTGATACCTCACTGACTCACACCTAAAACTAAGCTCTGTTTCCACCTGGCTCCCATTCTGATGTCCCTTGTCTCAGTGAAAGACACCCAACCTCACCTGGCCCTGGGACCACGCCAGCAGCCAGGACACCATCTTTGATGAAGACAGCAAATGACAGGGCCACCTCTGTGAGCAATAGCAAATGGCCCCCTTCCTCCATTCTGTTTACCAAGTTCTGGACTTGGTGACATCTTCTCAAATGGTTGCAAAACAGGAGCCGACCACCCTCTGAGCTGGCCTACCTGGCTGTTACCTTGCTGGAATGAGTGGGTGAGGAGATAAACCAACAGATTGCTTGGAGCTCCAAGGCTTCTCTTAGTGGTTAAGTCTGAAAAGAGGCAGATACCCTCCTTCACTTCAACAAAAAAGGTACTGACTGAGCTTTCCCTTCAGGCCCTGCTGTGAGACACCTGCTGAACACCCAAGAGATGCATGCAGCTGCATCCTAAAAGCCAGTAAGTGGGAGGAATGGAATTCTCCATCCTGAACACCAGTACTTCCTCTTGATTACCTGTTCCTGCTAGGAGAGAGGCAGAGTTGGACCTGATGACAGACACCCAGATTCTTTCTTATAAATACTTTCAATCTCCCAGAAGAGCTAGGCTGATTCCCTTGGTTCCCAATCCCTTCCTGCCTCCAGGCCACCCCTGGCCCAAGTCAAGGACTGGTTCCTTGAGGACAAGTTTAGAGTTCAACATGCTGAGACTCAGGTTGGGATATCTGGTGGCGGACAAGTCGTGACTGTCTGCTCCAATTCTGCTGTTGTTGAGGGTCAGACCCCAGACTTCCCTGTGCCCAGCCCTGTCTCATCCCCATAAGCTGGCACGCCCCTCTTGGTTGTTACCCACTGCCTCTTCCAGGGAGCCAAGGCCTGCCTGTCTGTGTTGATGGGCTCCACCTGTTGGCACACTCTCCTGACACCAGCTGGTTGCATCGCTCACTACCTGTGTGCCCCCAACCCCATCCCACTCCCACCACTGTGCCCTACCCACCTGATTTCATGACAATTTCCGGCCTGGGTTACCCCCACCTGTTCCCTGCCATCACAGGTATTCTGCCCAGTGGAATGAAACTACTCCAGTGTCTGTGGACCAGTCTTCCCTTCACCCTACTTCAGCCATTCCAGGCGTAGCCCTTCCCAATCTGCTTAATTCTGTCATGGGTAATCAACTGGTTTCCTGAGAACTGGAAGAATGAGGCAAGTTTCAATAACAAAACAAATTCATCTCACTTAAATAGCATCAAAAACCAGAATGAACTTAATGAAATACACATAAAAGGTGCTGAGAGAAATTCGAGAAGAACTAAATAAATGAAATACAGCACGTTCATGGGTTAAAGATCCAATATCAAGGTGTCAATTCTCTCCAATTAGATCCCTACATTCAACCCCACCTCAAGTAAAGTCCTAATAGGCCACTTGTAGATACTGATAAACTGATTCCAAATGTATATTAAAAATACATAGAACCTACAATAGGTAAACCAATTTTGAAAAAGAACAAAATTGGAAGATAAACTACCTGATTTCAAGAGTTAGCATAAAACTACCACATCAAGACAGTGTGCTATTGATGTAAGAACAGACAAAACTATGAATGGTACAGAATAGAGTCCAGAAATTGACCAACAGGTATATATATGATCAACTGATTTTTGACAAGGGTGCTAAGGTAACTGCATTGTTAATCACATTAACAAGTGATGTCAAACAAATGGATATCCATGTAGGAAAAAAAATAAACTCAAGTAGATCAGAGACCTAATGATAGTGCTAAAATATAAGCTAGAAGAGAACACAGGAGAAAGTTCTAGGACCTTGGTTAGACCAACAACAAAAAAACATGATAAAATTGATACATGAAATGTTATCAAAGTTTAAACTATTGTTCTTCAGTACATACTAAGGCAAGGCGCATTTGCAAATCATGTATCTGATAAAGGACTTAAAACTAGAATATAAGGAGAACTCTTACAACCCAGAAAGACAAACAATGCAATAAAAAAAAAAAAATAAGGAGACTTCATGAAGAGGATTCAAATGGCAAATTAGGAATGGCTGATTATCAGGGAGAGGCAAGTTAAAACCAAAATGCAACACCACTAAAGTGCCCATTGGAATATTAATTTTTCTGTGTCAACCTAAGTGTGCTAAGGGATGCTGGTAAAATATTATTTCCAGGTACATCTGAGAGGGTGTTTCCAGAAGAGACTGACGTTTGAATTAGTAGACAAAGTAAAGAAGATTCACCCTCACCAATTTGGGCTGGCATCATTCGATCTACTAGGGCTGAAACTGAACATCTGTCATGAAGCATTATCTTTTGTTTGACTTTTTCAACTATTTAAACATATGAAAACCATTTGTAGCTTGTGGACTGAAAAAAAAAAAAACAGGCAACTAGGCTGGATTTGGTCCACAAGCCATCATCATTTGCTTATCTCAAACTATATCTACTCCAGGTCTTTTCCATCTTGGTACCACTGAAATGTTTTGCCAGTTAATTCTTTGCTGTGTGAACCATTCTGTGCATTACAGGACATTTAGCAGCTTTCTTGGCCTCTCTCTACGTGATGCCAGTCATACTTGCCCAGGTGTGACATCTAAAACTGTCTCCTGATGTTGTCATATGTCCACAGGGTACAAAATTGCCCTGGGTGAAAACACTGATCTATAAGGACGCCATGATTTCCTGGAGTGCAAAGGTGGAGAGGAAGGGGGATTGACCCCAAAGAGGCACAAGGAAACTTGGGAGTAACAGAGATATTCCTTATCTTGATTGTGATATGTATTATGGAGTTATGTAAATACATCAAATGTACTTCAAATACATACACACTGATAATGGTTATATGTATTGTATAAAAATTATAGCTAAACAAAGTTGATTTAAGAAAAAAACATAAAAGAGGATGCTGAAGGGAAATAAAAAAAGAATAAATTGGAGAAGTAGGAGGAGAAAAAGGAGGAGGAGAGGAAGAAGAGGAGGAGGAAAGGGTTTAGAGGGGGAACCCTCCTTATAGTCAGATAAAAGGGAGACTGGCTCAAGTGGTAGAGTGCCTGCCTGCCTAGCAACACTGAGGAAAAAAAGGAGGCTCTTGTTCACTCTTCAAAAACCTCAAAAGAAGCTTTGCCAGAAAAAACAAGTATGTATATATATATATACATATATATACATGTATTTGGTGAACTGGGGTTTAAACTCAGGGCTTGTAAGCAGGTGCTCTACACTTGAGCCATACCTCTCTGCTTTTTTTTTTTTTGCAGGGTAGGGGGGGGTGTCTTGTGAAATATTTGCCTGGGTTGGCCTTGAACTGTGATCCCCCTGATCTCAGCCCCCCAGGTAGTAAGGATTACAGGCATGAGCCACTGGCACCTAGCTCAGTCAGAATATTTTAAACAAAGCAAGTCTGCTCTGCAGGTAGACAGTAATGCTAGAAGGAAATTTATTGGATTTCTCTTTAAGGAAAATGGACATACATATGGCTGTAGTTTTGCAAAATGTGCAGCAATATTTTCCCAATGGCCATTTTAACTACACAGTGAAGATCAGTAGAAGCTGAGTAAATACCAGACAACAGCTCTGTGCAGAGTCAAACTGACACGGTTCAATTACGTATTTATACTATGTGCTCTATCAACCAAGAGAATTCGGATATGTTCTTTAACAGGCACTGATAATGGTCATGGTCAAGGTAACGGCAGGGGCCTCCCCTAGGTAGGTTGCCCCAACCTCAGCTATCATCGAAGCCAGTCTCAGGTTCCCCACTCTCCTCTTCCCCTAGCCCAGTGTGCCAAGTTGAGAAACACATATATAGATGGTTTCAGGAGGCACATGTGCCAGAATTTAAGTGAGACTGAATCCTGAGTGAGGAGGCCAGTTCTCTTTCTACAGCTCTGGTTACACCAAGGTAAATATCTCACTGATGGGTGTGCATCTCTTCAGACCTGGCACCTGCTGATCTCTCCATCTAGCAACGGGGAAATCAAGGCCTAGTTTGTAGTTGCAACTTAACAATATCAATTGGCTTTCACTGACTTTACTCTCAAACTATCTGTTTACGACCAACAGTCCCATTTATGGTGTTAATAAAATGTTTTCTTTTAAAAATTTAAGTAAAGGGCTTGGGATATAGCTGAGAGGTAAAGAGTTTGCCTAGTGTGAGCAAGGTCCTGGGTTTGATCCTTCAGCACCACAAAAAATTAAGTATAAAAGTAAATCTATTTAAAGAAAAATATTAATGAAACAGTCATATTGATGGATATGATGAAAATGGGAAGGAGAAATATGCAAATGACTCAAGTTGGAAGACAAATGTTCTAGACCAGGGGTCACCAAACTTTGATCGAGAGTAAATGTTTTCAGGTTTTTGTGGGCCACATTTAGGCTCTGTTACATATTCTTTTCTCTGTTAAGTGGTTAAAATTGTAACCACCACTTTTAGCACACAAGGTTGCATGAGAATCCATCGACCATGGTGTGCTGCCTCCTGCTCCAGGAACTTTATCCACATGTGACAACTGGACACTTGAAATGTGGCTAGGATGGCTGAGAAACTGAGTTTTATATTTTACTTAACTTTAATTAATTGAATTCTAAATAACTACAGTAGCTGGTGGTTAAGGCACTGTACAGCACAGCTGTGACAATGAAGGAACCACTACATCCCAGACTTTAAGCACTGAGTAGAAAGGTAATGCCTTCTCTGCCTCGTTTAACTGCCTGCCTCACCTTGTTCTCAAGAAATGACAGTTTATAGAATCAGTATGAACTTAACATCAAAGCCCAGTAATGACAGTATTAAAATAGTAAGCACTTGGACAAATCTCATGACCACAGATAAAAAATTCATAAAATACAGTGCTACCAAACAGAATGCAGCAGTGCATCAAAAGGATGACACAGTTTGACACTGCTAAGGTTTACTCCATAAAACAAGGACAATTCATAATCATGGAACTTAGCAACGCAATTCTTTACTTTTTTTACATGAACAAATCAACAGAGAAAAGCCAAGCCATCAAAAATAAACAAATGTTGAGAAGGTATTTGATGAAATGCTATTCTCAATAAAAATCTTAACAACAATAAAAATAAAAATAAAACAGAACAAAACTGTTCAAATGTGATAACAGGTCACAAAAAACAAATCTTGGGAGTGGGGGAATGCAAATATAATGGAGGAGCCAAACTTGCTCAAGATACACTGTACGCAGGCATGGAATTATCACAATGAAATCTCGTATTATTAATGTCTGATCATTGAAAAATAAAATAAAACAATCTAAAAAATTAAATAGTGGTGATAGTTGAGCAACTCTGTGATAAACTAAAACTCACTAAATTTTACATTTTAAAAATTATTTTTATGATACATTAATTATACCTCAAAGGTTTTTTTTAAGCAAATAAAAAATAATTTTAATGAGTAAAATACTAAACTTGTAGTCATTATAATTAGGAATAAAGCAGGGATGACTCCTCTGACCTCTATTATTAAATAATGCTTGCAAGTTACTAGAAAATGCAGCAAAGATTAGAAAACTAAATCATCTAGATAAATATGAAAAGAGATGTAAAGACTGTATACCCAGAAAAATCTAAGAAAATTGGTAAGATAATATGACAAATATAATGAAGTCGGTATTTTTTCTAGCAAATAGAAAGAAACAGGAATGTTCTTCACTATAAGAACATTTAAAAACACTTAAGCATAAAGAATAAGACACTAGGAATGGTCCAACTACATAAAGAGTACTTTTCCTATTTTGATCTACTTTGATTAGGGGTTGCCTGGGGCTAGGAATAGGAACGGGAAATGAGAGCAAATGGGCTCAAAGCCTCTTTTTGGAGTGACGAAATTTTTCTATAATTAGATTGTATGATAGCTACATAATTCTGTAAATATCTGATCATCAATGAATGGTGCAGTAAGATGAGGGAATGTTATGGACTTCCTTGATAAAAATTAAAATATACTGTATGAAGTCACTGTCATTAGAACTGTCTAATCAGTATATGATTAGACAAAGAGGTGAATGAGGCAGGGGAGATGCTTGGGAGCAGATTTCAATTAAATCCAACAAAAGTGGTATTTCAATTCAGTGGGGAAAAATGACTTATGAAATAAATGATGCTGGTACAGCTAGCTATTTATCAGGAAGAAAATTAAATCCTCTACCTAAATTTGCAGCATACACCAAAGTCTGTAATTCATCTGGAATTTATTTAAATGTAAAACAAAAAAAGCTATAAAAATACTAGATAATGAACCAGGAAGCCACAAGCACAACCAAGGAGTAGGGAGACTTTTTAACTTGGTCTGGAGACCCAGAAGCCATAAAAGAAAAGACACACTTTTGATATTTTTAAAAAAATAATTTGGTAAAGTAGAAGATGCCATAGAAATAAAATCAACTGCTAATCAATAGCCTGAGAAAAATCAATAGCTAGTCAATGGCCTGAGAAAACGTGCAGTTCCTATGATGGCTATGAGCTCTGACATACAAGCAAACAAGAGAAAGTGATACACAGCAGAGCAAACCCAAACGACCAGCAGCATATGAGATGTTCCAGGGCGTGTAGTTGTCAAAGACATGCAAATGAAAATAACAAGGTATCACTTTACATCCCTCACCAGATGGCAAAAATTCAAGAGTGGTTCCTTATGTTGGCAGGACTTGGGGGTGTGGCTAGGAATGATTGTGAGGACAGTCTGACACTGCTGATGGAAACATAAAATATTACACCCTTTTGGGTGTGGGACTCCACTGCTAGGACTCTATGCATGGAAATAAAAGCAATAGAACATAAGGAGATGGCTATAAAGATAGTAGCAGAGCACTATGGGTGCAGTCAAACACAAACAACTGGAAACAGACTGAATGCCCATCAGTGGGCAGTAGTAGAATGAACTGCAGTGGGATCATTGCCTTGGGATGTCATGCATTTAAAAAAGTCAAATATCTACCAACTGAAAGGCAGCCTGCAAGGACAGATACCACCAATATGGAAGTCCAATACATGTATCTGTGACGCCACATACAGACACAAACTCAGACTCAACAAGATCCCAAGGACAAAAAATATCTACCTATGTACATATATGCATACACACTGACATGTATATGGAGGGACAGAGACACCCCAGTTTACATTGGTTACTTGAAGGTGATGAGGTGGTATCTTAAAAAACCAGGCAAAACCATCAACAAGTAAAACCAGAATGTTTGTGTACCTGCAGGATAAGATGCACGAAACACTAATGGTGGCTTCCATCATTAGGATGGAAGAACTGCAGGTTCATTTTCTTTCTTATACATTTTCTTATAGTATGTCTAAATTTTTCACACTGAATATGTATTGTTAATAAAGTCAGAGGAAGAAAAGTAATAAAATCATTTGCACAGAGGCAAAAACTATCTCCTCATCCTTTAAGGCCCGTGGAATTTGCTAAGCACTATTAAACACTGTGGGCTAGATATTTTATACACAGTGCTTCTGTATCAATGGGGCAGTGTTGAGGACCTTCTCCCCCATCACCCCCCAAGATATCAAAATCTGCAGATGCTCAAGTCCCTTATATAAAGTGGTGTGATATTTGCCTCGAGTCTACACACATCCTTCTTTATACTTTAAATTACCTCTAGATTACTTACAGTACTTTAACACTGTGCATAACCACACAGGCTCATTTAGGGAATAATGAGGAAAACATCTGTATGTGTTCAGTGCAGGTGCCATTTTTCTCAAATACCTTGCAATCCACAGTTGGTTGAATCTGAGGATGTTGAACCTGTGGGTGTGGAGAGCTGACTGAACAAGGCATGAGGGTTGAGAAAGGTTGGATAACCTGCCTGGTGTCATGGATTACATCAACTATATCCAGGCAAGGTCTAGTTCAGGTTTGACTCCTAGACACTTCTCCCTGCCTTTGTGCTGCTTTCTCATGTCAGGGGCTATGCTGTATGAGGGCTTTTATTTTTCATCTGGCTTGGCCCATCATGCACACAGACACCCACAGGGTGCCCCTCATTGTCCTTGATGGTGGCTTCAAAATGAGTTCATGGGAAGGATCCCTGCCTTCAAGAATCTCATGACTGTTACCATTGCAGGCTGTGGTCCTGGAGGGGCAAAGGCTGTGTAGGACAGATATCTCAGTGATAACGTGGGAGTTAATTCTTGGCACAAGTCTCTATAAACATTCAATTCATTCACTACCATTGAGTTTAAAACAGAAAATTCTGGGCTCTTAACTCTCTTTACACATAGGATTGTTCTCATAGGCTACACGCATAGTAGAATTTGTACACAATAAAATACTCTGATTACTCTACATTCACCTTCACCATAAAAACAAACATGACACTCTATGTCCACATCATAACAGGGAACAGGATCCTACATCAGATACCATTTTTTTCTGTGCTGTTTGTTGGCTATCTGGAGCTTGCACAAGGAGGTTCCCACAAGGAGGAGGAACAAGAGATGTTATTTTAAAACAAGCTCAAAGGAGGAAAAAGAAATGTAGCACAAGACTATCTAAAATCACTAAAATAAACAATTTTCAAATTTGTCATTGTATTGTCATTGATTTTAATTCACACAAAAATTGTGGAGGGCACTGTGGAGGCTGAAGACAAAGAGCGGGTTGTGCAAATTCATGTGGATGAAGCCAGGGTCTGTTCACTTCCCACCCTCTGGGGCTCTCTCCTCGGGCACAACAGCTTTGTACTCCTTGATGCACACAGACTTCAGTGAGGAAGAGCCAGGAAGAGCTCAGCTGCCCCCAACTACCCTGGCGTCTGTCCTCCTCTCTGCTGGCTAAGTCTCCCTCTCTGACATGTCAACCAAGCTTATCCAACCAGGTCCTTGAACCTGTCCTGCACTTCACACCCATCCCTCTGCCTAGTGACCTCTCTACCAAATCCCACCCTAATACCTGGTTAGTGAAGTCCTTGGCTGGATCCCAGCAGCTGAGATGGTTTTCACCTGTGGGCTTGCCCCACTATGGCCCTACTCCATGTTATACTCTGTTGCTTCACTGCTGGCTGCAGAGGGAGGCTGGGCCTTCTTTGCTGTGCCTCCATCCATCTTGTTATGGTATGGACATACCCATAAAGGCTAACCTGTTGAAGGCTTGGTCCCAATGCTGTGTTTGGTGGTGGGGCACTTGAGAAGGCACCAGATCATAAGGGCTCTAACTTCATCACTGGATTAATCGATTGATGGATTCCTAATCTGATGGCATTATTGGTAGGTGGAAGAAACTAGGAGGTGGGGCTTATTGGAGGAAGCAGGTCACTGGGGTGTGCCTTTGGAGGATATATCTCGTCCCTGCCCCCTTCTCCACTCTCTGTCTCTCTGTCTCCTGACTGCCTCAAGGTGAGCAGCCTCCTCTGCCACACACTCCTATCACCATGATGTTCTGCCTCACCATGGGCCCAAAGCAATGGAGCCAGTCCACCATGGACGGAAATCTTGAAAGCTGTGGGCCAAAATAAATCTTCCTCCTTTAGGATGTTTTCTCAGGGATAATGAGTGTGATCAGAATTGGTGATCAGAGTCTGTCATCACAAGTAATCAAAACCCAAGACAAAATGGAACAAACACCTTAAATGGATCCTTCTATGGAACATCCATCCTCCTCCCTCATCATCCCAGACCAAAGAAGAGGGCTGGAGGTGTGGCTCTAGTGGTAGAATGCCTGCCCAGTAAGCACAAAGTCAAGAGTTCAAACCCCAGTGCCACCAAAAAACCAAAACAACAAAGCAAAACAAAACAAACCCAAAAGATAAAACACAACCAAAGAGGGTGAAACTCTCCCCCTATTCTCTCTGCACTGATAAGGCTCACTGGGAAGGATGGCACCCTGGAGGGCCCTCCCCTGTGGACCAACACTACATGGAAAGATCTTTTCAGTCACATATCTTATGCTGACACCTGGACCACTGTAAGCGTTTAATAAGCACCCGTTGTGGGCAGGCAGGTGTGTGGGTGTGGAGGGGGAGGGTAGTAAGCACACATTACTGTGGAACGGCTCATGATGTCCAGGCAGTGTTTCTCATCTTCTGTGTCCTAAGATTTAAACCAAAAATTTCCCTGAATACAAAACCCAAAGGGAAATCACTGGAGATAAGTCATCTCTACTTCCTGGTGTCAGAGCATTTCTTTCTTCCTTGCTTTTTTTGAGACAGTATCTTGCTATGTAGCCCAGGCTGGCCTCAACCACAATCCTCCTGTCCCTGCCTCCCAAGTGCTGGAATTACCGACCAAGCACCATCATGCCTGACCATCTTTAGACCCAAACACTGCTCTGCAGGCTGCTGTGTTGTTTAAGAGGCCAGCATCTGGAGGCCATTTGAGAGCCAAATTATTATTACTGTTTAGACAGGTTGAATTTTCCCAACCACAGGTCGGTCTCTGTATATTTAAGCAGATAGGTTTATATTTTGTATCCCATAATGTATTGCAGAAAGAATAGCATGCATTAAATACTATTCTACACTTGGATATAACCTAAAAGTTCACCCATAATTAAGTATCTAAATAGAATATAGTACATTCCAATGGAATGGGAAACAGCCTATTTAAAAGCTTACATTTGGGCCAGGCACTGTGGCTCACACCTGTGATCCCGGCTACTCAGGAGATAGAGATTGGGAGGACTATGGTTCAAGGCCAGCCCAGGCAAAAGAGTGATCAAGACTCCATTTCAACAAACAAGCTGGGAATAGGCTTAGATGTACATGTCTGTATTATCAGTTACTCAAGAGGATCTTGGTGGAATGCCAGTCCCAGTGCAAAACTGTGAGACCCTATCTGAAAAATAACTAAAGCAAAAGAAAGCTGGGGATGGGACTCGAGTGGCAGGACACCTGCCTAGTAAGAGAGGCCCTGAGTTCAAACCCCAGTACTGCCAAAATAATAGCAATAGTAGTAATGGTGGTGGTAGCTATAAAAGCTTACATTTGTAAATTGAGTGAGAATGGAAAAGCATTTTCTACTGTCAAATAAAAGAAAAGAATATAAAATAGAATCAATGCTATGGTTACAAGTCTATAAAAATTATGAAAACACATGACAAAGAACTTGAATGGAACAAGCAAAACTTATATTAGCTGGATTGGCAAAATGGTTAATTGATGGCTTACTGGGATATTAGATTTTTGCTTATAGACTGAGGTAGGAGGATAGCCAAGTTTGATGCCAGTCTGGGCTATATAGCAAGACACTGTCTCACAAACAGCAACACCAAAAATCATTAGTTTAAAAGTGCTCATCTCAATCAACCAAGCAATTGCTTTATGGGCACTGATCTAAGATTTCTTTTCATTAGTAGGTGACTGGAGTCAAACCCACAGCTTAAAGTACTACTTTTTGCTGAAGGATGAGTTTGAAGGCAGCTTCCAATCAAGTTACATTGTATCCAACTTTATGATTTCCAAAAACAATTTAATCAGTAGACCTTGGATGTCTTGTTTTTAAACTCACCATTTATCTTACTATTTCCCACAATCTACTAAAACAGTACATACGCACACCCTTGAGCCAGCAATCCCACTCCTCCGTAGATACCCAAGAGAAACACATGTTCTCAAACATACGTCTTAAAGACACATACTAGAATGTTCATAGCAGAAGTGTTCATAATAGCCCCAAACTAGAAACTACTCAAATATCTATAATGGAAAAATCTACAGGATGCTTTACACAATGGAATGTTATATAGCAATGAACAGAAGTAAATTACATGCAACGATAGGCAATTTCATAAATACAACACTGAGCAAAAAGAAGCCACTCAGAAAGAGCACCTACTATGAGATTCCATTTGTACATACAAGTTCAGAAACAGGCAAAGCTGATCTGCACGGTGAGAAGTCAGGATAGTGGCTCGTTCCCTTGGAGGAAATGCTAGTAACTAGGAGAGGACACAAGGAGGTCGTTTGGGTACTGGTAATCTTGTGTTCCTTGATTTGATGTTGACTACATGGGCATGTTTAGTGCACAAAAACTCATCAGGCTATACACTTATGTTTGCGTGCTTTTCTGCATATGCGTTATGCTTCACTAAAAGTTTGTGTGAGTGTGTGTGTGTGTATTGGGGACTGGGGATGTAGCTCAGTATGTGTGTGTGTGTGTGTGTGTATGTGTATATATATTTAATACATCCTCAGCCAATCTACCTTCTTAAAAGTCACTATTTTCTATTTAAATATAGATATATTGCCACTTGGCAACTTGACAAACTTAAAACAATCCAAGTAACTTCATGAAGACTGAAAAGATTTCAGATACATTGGAAAAAGAGCAAAAGGACTAACTTTTAAAATCAGGGGTGGTGTTCTGGTTTTATAACAGAATAAACACGTCCGAAATCTGAAGTGGTAGGAGCTCCTGCAGCAGTAGTGGATCTTGCTCTGCAGAAGGACAAAGGGAAGGACAGGGCCAGACAAAAGAAGGGAGAATAAAGACCCCAGGCATGAGAAATTTGAGCTGGGCCCAGGGGCAGCCTGGGAATGGACATCCAGTGACACAAAGATGGTGTGATTGAGTGCTGTGTGCTGCTAATGTGTGGGAGACACACATTCATATGCCGCCCAGGCAGTGACAGACCCAAAACACTTTGCCAAGCCAATGAAAATGGACAGATGTCAGGGGGCGGGGAGGGACAACACTCAATTCAGAAGCAGAAATGTTCCTTTTTTTTTTTTTCAAGAAACCTAGCCATTCATAAAACCTCAACTTTACTTGGGCTAACGGATTTTACATTTCAATGGGGATCCAGAAGCCTCAGTGGCTTGAAAATCACAGAAAACATCCTTGAAATTGTTCATTCATTGTTTTTTTTTTTTCAATATTCTCTACTGAATGCTTACTCTGAGCAACATTGTGTGTTAGAGGTTACATGGATGAGAAAAGAGGAACAAATTCCATTTAAATACAGCAAAAGTGCATGCACCATTTATAATTTGCTACTAAATTCTTTAGTTTACTGTGAACCTTATACCTGCCTACTAAGGTTCTCAGCATGGATGGTGTGAAGGCTGATTTCTGTGTCTACTTGGCTAGGCAGTGGTGCCCAGTTATCAAAGACTCACCTAAATGTTGCCCTGAAGGTATTTTAGGATATGTTTGGCAGCTACAATCAGTAGAGGTTAGTCTCAGTTCTGTGAGAACACAATCAGTAGTGTAAGAGAAAAACTGAGATGTCCCTGGTCCTTAAGAAGAAACTCTAGCTTAAGACTGGGAGCCCCATCCATTCCTGCAGCTGGCCCCCTAAATAGCACAAACTAGTCCTATTGGCTATTTTTTCTGGGGAACATGGATTGACACAGACCTTAAGCAGATTCCTGGTGTTTGAGCTCTGGCTCTACCTCAGTACCTCTACTACCTCGTCTGTAAAATGGGATTTTGATGTTATTTTTCATTTACCCACACATGGGAATTAGAACCACTCTAGTAGAGAAAATACTTTGAAAGTGTTTGTGAACTAAATAATTCTATGGTGCCAGGTTGTAAGATCTATATTTCTTAACTGGAAAACTAGACATATTTTATTCCCAACAATTTTCCATCAACCAAACATGCTCACTTTTCCCCCTTCTGAGAACAAAAAGCCTGGGACAACAGCCCTTACCAGTTGCTCCTGACTGAGTGTTCCTCTGGATGGTGTAGGGGCAGGATGAGACACCAAACTAAACCCACATGTAGGGACTATTCAGCAAAGCCAGGTCAGAGCACTTTCAGAACATTTTTTTTTTTTCTTTTTGTGGGACTGGAGTTTGAACTCAGGGCTTGACTCTGTGCTTGCTAAACAGGTGCTCTTCTGCTTGAGCCACACCTCCAGTCCATTTTGTTCTAGTAAAATTATTTTGGAGATAGTGCCTTGAGAGCTATTTGTCCAGGCAGGCATTGAACAGCAATCCTCCTGATCCAAATAGCTAGAATTATAGGTGTGAGTAGAATTATAGAGTGAGCCACCAGTGCTTGTCCTGGAACATTCCTAACTCTCCAGGTTCTCAGCTGCTCAGAGCAGCTGTGCCTAAAGAAGTCCCTGGGGTGTGTGTGGGTACTGAGGGGAACCAAGCATACAGCTATTCCTACTATTTGTAAGGGTGGAGCTTCTGGGTCCCCACTGTTGATACCCTATAGCAGCAACCTGTCCTGGTCCCTGGGGATGAAACACTAAATGGGGAATCAAAAGTTTCTAGGGGAGAGTATGATGACAATGGTGATGGTGGTTATAATACATGTATTAAGCGCTCATTAGGTGACACACACTGCTCTCCAGGCTAAGCGCATATTATTCAATCATATAATCTTCCAGATAAGCTACCACACCCATCACTACGCTCGAGATCCAGAGGAACAAATTGAGGTCCTGAGAGACAAATGACACACTAAGGTCAGACAGATAGGAAGTGGCAGAGGTGGCTCAGGGTCCAGTTCTCCCTCCAGTGCACAGTGTCTTTGAGCCTGGATTACAGGAGGAGGCCCACTTGGGAGGAGACAAGGGAACAAGTACAAAACTGGGCTGTGATTGATGGTTGCCCATGACAGGTTCAGGGGATGCTAAAGTCAAGCCAATTTACTTTAAATGAAACAAGTTTCAAAGACTGAAACAGAACAGATCATAAACAATGCTCCTTCATGAATTTCTCTTGTGAAGTATATAATTTGTGCTCACATTTATACATAAATATCAAATATAAAAAATTTATACCATAGCATCTCCACCTTTTGTTGTCATAGGAAAAACTTAAAGCAAAGTGACCTTGAAGTTGTTCCTCCTTTTTTCACCAGCAGTGCAATAAAATCAAGCATCTGGTTTCTTGAAAAATAATGAAGTATACTTAGTCATATTTGCTCTCCTCTTACATCAATTTCTTCCTACGTGATTTCACACTGATAAAAACACTCTATATCACTGTTTTCCTACAAGATCTTGTGAATAAACTCTTCCAAGACTTTTCTGGAATATGCTTTATAGCTTAGAAAAACAAAAAGAATAGACAGGATCAGATTCTATCAGGCAGTGGTAAATTTTTACTCCAGAAAAACAGACTGGATCTCAGATACTCTTGTTTAACAATCCTGGCTTGTCTGGCTCTCAATATTTTTCTAAGCCCTAACTTGAAAGAAATTTTGCCCCAGACACTTGCCCACAGTCATGGTGTCCTCTGGCCTATAGTTCTGAGGAACTAATGCTGGATCAAGTTAAATCATGAATCAGAGGAGCGACTAAGGGAACATTCTCAGATATTCACAGCAGGAGAATGGAGAGGGACAGGTGGAGGTAATGTAAATGAAAGCTACTCCAAGTCCCCAACCCTAATTTTGGCCAACTTGCCTAGCTGTGTAACTGTTTGCAGAGATAGAAGCTCAAAAACCATCATGACTACCCCAGCTCATGTCTGCATCTCAGAGAGACTAAGCTGAAAATGGCCAGGGCAACATGGTCCATGAACATCTTTGCATCCCTAACCATGGTCCCCAGACTCAGGAGATGAGAGTTAAGATAGATCTACAATTCTGGGGATACAAAGTCCTGCTCTGAGGCCACCTGTCTCTCCTCTTTCTGGATTCTGTGTTCTGGGGGTTTTCATAGGAGCAGCCTTCCAGAAGTTTGGGGGTGGGGAAATGGGGTGCCACTTTCTCTCCTTCTTCCCTAGAGAGGTGAGTTGGGTACACTGGCATTTCTCATCTATGGAATGCTCTCCATGAGGAATGGATTGAGCTGGGTGTCCATAGAGCATTTACGTAGGATTAAGCCCTCTTAAAAATCTGTAGAATTATTACAAAAAGAATAAACCCACAAAACAGTCCCTCTTGAAACTTTCCCCTTTAGGTGTGACATGAAAACATTTCATTCACAAGAAAAGAAAACCAATATGTTGTCAGATTTCTGATTTTCCAGTATTGAGAATCTTGGTTTTTACATACCTAGATATGTGTGTGTATACATTTAAGATCTACTTAAAATATAGTTAATAAAACCAATGAGCAACATTGCAGACTGGTCCTTCCTGTAAATTCTGAGGCACCTCATCAAAACACCATCTTTTAAAATCAGCAAGATCTAGCTGACTGCTGATTTCCTGTGCCCAGTCAGGACCCTGGACAAGAGACCCTCAAGTGAGTAACTACTGTCTGTGCTGGGCAAGAGCCAAGAGCCACATCACAGTCCCTCATTTCATGCACCAACCTGGTTAAAAATGTAAATTTTGAGGTGTCAAGGCTGGGGTAGGAGAGCCAAATGGCTCATCAGTTAACTGAATGGCAAACATAAGTGACATCGATTAGTTAGTTCTATGATGCTTTGTTATTTAGCCAAGTTTCTTCCACTTTTGGAGCAAAAATACATCTTTTTTTATGGAATGAAAATTTAACTTTACACTGAAGATTCACCTTTAACTTATCAGTTAAACAATTATTACAGAAAACTGATCCAACCCAATTTTATCTTTGGGCTGTCATTTCACATGTCAAACGTTGTTGCAGGACACATTTAAGGCGCTCAGACGGTGGCAGGACTGTGAGTGCGCCGCAAAAGCTCTGCTAATAATCCCTGCTCTGTGTTTCCACTCTGCTCATCTGTTTTCCCATGGCAAGCAGCTACCACGTATCTCAGAGCCATCCCACTCTTAGGTCAGCAGACAATACCATGAAAGTCTGCAAAAGACGCACTGGCTTGGGTGTGGTCGCGGGCAAAGGGAAGCATTGCTCCCCAGCTGCAGGCTCTAAAACCAAGGGCCCCACCCTTGGCGGGGAATCCCCACCACCACTTCTACCCAATTTTATGGCAATTGTCTCGCCCTTAGGAAACACAGCAGCCCCTAGACCTGGGCGGTCTCGGCAGACAAAGCATGCTGCTCGCGGGAGCCCTACACGGCGGCGACCTCAGGCTTCTGGGACTTGAGTCATCCCGTGCCGCTGCGCGCCGCTAACCACCGCACGTCTCGGCTGCTGATCAACGGCGTGGGGCAGGCGGCGGCGTCGCAGCCAGAAGACACCACAAGCCGCGGGCGGCGGCTGTCCCCGGACCCACAAAACGCGCCACTCACGCTCAGAATTCCCGCGAGGCCGGGTGCCCCAGCGCAAACCCCAAAAAAGACAGCACGTGCCCTGAGGTTCCTCCGCCGGCATTTTCTGCAGCAGAACACCGCACGCTTCTGGAGGACTTGTTTGAACATCGGGCGGATAGCAATGTAGCCTATTGTTCTCCGGGTCTCCGGGGCGGGGGCGCCCCCCATTCTGCTTCTCTAGCAGCATCTGCCACTAGGCAAAGCCTTTCAGTGCCTCCAGAACAGGGTGTGCCGGGGGCGCTGCAGATTATCACAAAATCCCAAACGAGTCCCTAGGGGTTCGTTCCAAGCTGGGAAACAAAGCACCTCGCAGGGCCAGCCTAGCCTGTCCGGGATCCGCCATCCGAGGTCCCTTGACTGGGTCGGAGGACCACGCCCAGCCAGGCACTAGGGCCAACAGGCTAGAGCTGAAGGTCTTCGGGCCCCAGACTCGCCTCTCAGCTGCCTGCCCCTCCTGGGAAGGAAAATCCCCCTTTCCCCAGACAGACCCCTCCCCCACACGGAATGGGTCTCCTCCCCCTCTCCGATCTACCCTTCCTCAAACCCAGGCGGTCTCCTCCCCTCCTCATTCTTCATCAGACCAGCCTCGCCTCGCACCACCTGCTCCGAGCTCCCCAGACCGGTCCCCCGCCCCCCCCGCCCCCTTCTCAAACCCTGGTCCCCAAGGCCCCCTCCACCAGACTTGGTCACCTGTCCCCACCCAGCTCCCCAGCCTTCCTCATCTTTGCTCAAATCGAGGCTTCTGCCTCTCCCCTTCCGGGCTTCTCTCCAGCTCAGACTCCATCCAGCCCCCTCCCCAGGCCCGGGGCGTCGACGTCCCTCGCCCGCCAAGATCGATGCTTCGGAGCGGGTTCCTGCGCAGGGCTCGAGCAAAGGGACCCAGCTTGGCGCCAGATAGGGGCCGGGCAGCTGCAGGAGGCCTTTGTGGTTCTGGCAGGTGCCTCGAAGGCGGCGGGAGCCCTCCGAAGGCCTTCGCTCCGCTAGCTGGACCTTCGGAACGGACCACCGGGGTCTAGTCCAGGTTGAACAGATCCCAACCAAGAGGAGAGATGGAGCGAGGGTGTGTGTCTAGGTAGGTGGTGGGTGGGAACCGGGGACATGGCAGATCCAGGGTTACAGCAGGACGGCCCTGCGACCAGAGAAGTCATCCCCATTCCAGCCTTCCAACCATTCACTGCACGTCGACGAGCGAGGGTAGGGCGCCTACTGTGTGCTAGGCGTTAACTCCTTCAACCCAGCCGCCTCCTCACCCCAGTTATTTGCAAATCCCACAGGCACAAATTAAACGCCAAGGCGTCGCGAGGACACCGCACAGAGAGCGTACAAAGAGGACCTGACTAGCGCCTCAGTTCAGTCCCGACGGTCGCTCCCAGTGCCAAACCACATCTCCCGCCGCGTCCCCCTGCAAGCGGGCTCCTACGCACCCCAATTCCCTCCCTTTTGTGCGCTTCAGGGAGAAACAGATAGGGAGCGCAATGGATGTCCCAGCCCCGGGAAGATGAGCCTACAACCCCCCCGTGCCATCACCCACTCCTCCTGGATGCTGCGGCTGCTAGGATCCGTCGGTCGGTCCGTCTTCCAGTCTTGCGCGGCGGCGGGAGCTGCGGGTGCACAGGGCGGCGGCGGCTGCAAGCGCGCTCGCTCCGTGGCCGCCTAGCACGCCTCGAGCTGGAGTCCGAATTGGCGAGCGGGGGAGGGGACATAGGTGGGGGCTGGGAGAGGCCTCAGCCAATCACCAATCCGGTGGCTCCTCCCCGGCGCTCCCCACCTCGCGCTAGCAGGTTAGGGGGAGGCGGGGATAGGCGGTGTCCCGCATCCTCCGCGCGGCTGCCTCCTTGGGACCACAACTCCCGACAAGCTCTGCGGCAGGTCCGGGTTCGAGAGGGGACAGAGGGCGCGGCCCCAGGACCTCTACCATCACCCCTCCCCCCGCTCCTTGCGTTTTCCTCCGCGTTCCTTTGGGGTTCCATGGTGACTGGAGACACTTCACAAAGCCCGGGCGCTGAGACGTGCTGATGCACGGGTCCCCTGGGAGAGTACGGGGCGAATCCGAGGACACACCGCATCCCCTCCCCCTACTGGACCCCGCCGGAGGGGCTGAAACAATGCCACGGCCTCTCCCGGGCTGCTGCCAGGCTGCCCTTCGCTGCGGGGCCACACCGAGGCTGTTAGGTTCGCGCCAAAACCCGGCCCGACCCCGGCGGGATTGCAGGCTGTAGAGGGCAATGGTCATCGTTACAGGAAAACTATTCTCGTGGACAAAGTGGACGGCCACTCTGGGCCGCCTCTGTTCGTACCTGCCCCCTTTGAGGCCTCCAACCTCCCAGAGTTCATTTTCTGGATTGCAACGTTTTTACTCGGCAGTGGGCTTCTGCATCCACAGCGCTCAGGCCCAACGTGTCTGTCCTATTTTCTTGCGTCTTTGAAGGGATGTCTTGTAACCCAATTTACACTAGCTTCACCTTTTTCCCTTCGAGTTTTAAATGCACACAAGTTTTAACCAAAACAGCAAATCCATAAAAGAAACGCTTTGTTCCCCGTCCCCCCGCCCCCCCCCGTCAAACCTTTGCTGTAGATCTGCGTTATTTTCTGTATTTGTGATGATAATTTGGATATGGTTTAGTAATTTGTGTCTTTTTACTTAATGTCACCCCCAAAGCGTTGCAAAGCCATGTTAAAATGCAGCATCAAGTCCTCACCTCCAACCTCACCCTGGGTTCCTCCCACCCCCCGCCGTCCCCCTCCCATCTCTAACTGCTCCTAAAGAAACCCCTCCCGTCCCGGGCTCCCCCAGGACTCCCGTTGGAGGTGAGTCCTCTGGCTGCGTTCATCACAGCCATGGTCCCGTGACTTGGTTCTCTCTGCAAGACATTTTCAAAGAAAAACATACTTTACAATACCAAGGGACAGAGTCCTCTCTCCTAGTTGCAACGCAATCTACACCATTGCGCGGCCCGCAGAGCCAAAGCGGGGTCCCCTTAGGCCACTTTCTCTGCAGTCCTTTCTAAATGCATATACAGTCTGGATCACTCTATTGGGTGTCCACTTTTGAGAGGAAGGTGGGCTTCTCCACCTTTCCTCTGTCCCCTCCGCGCAGCGAGCTTGTACAAGGGTCCCCAGACGAGCTTAGGGCGAACCACAATGTGGTTGTGAAAACTGCTCCAGCAAAGGCACTGCCTATGGTTTCTCCAGACTGACCAGGTTTTGCCCAGACCAGGGGTTGAGGCAAAATGGATTGAGTCTCTGGGATGTGCAGTGGGGGGCACCCAGCTGGTGCTGAACTGCGGGTCCGCCACCTACCAGGCACTTACCACGCTGCACTTTTTGCCTAAGGCGGAGGGAGCCCTCTAGTGGCCGCAAAAGTTTTCTGCAGGGTTAGTCGACCTCAAATTCGAATTTTTGTTTGCTTGCCTGGTCAGAGAAGGAGTTGCTTGGAAGATCAACGGTTGGCCTGGGACACTGATAAAGGTTGTACCCAAATCTGAAGCTTCGTATGTCCTCAGTATTTCATTTTAGCTTTTTTTCTTTTCTTCTTTTTTTATCTAGGCGCTCGACTGGGAAGTAGAAAAATCGCAGAATTTAAGAGTCGCCTGTCTCTGGATTAGAATCAAGTTCTCCATCTAACTTTCTGGCTGTTTGACCCTAGGAAAATGGCCGGTTCTATCTGTGCTTTAGCTTCACGGCCATCCTCAGAATATGGGAGTCATTATACCTTTTAACCTTGCAGTGCTAATTTCATGAGGAAAAGCCTGGCATATATAGTGTACACTCACAAGTGTAGCTATCTTTATTATTAATTTATTCAACAAAAAAAAATGGTTACTGAACAGTGTGATGTAAGAATATATGACACTCCCCACAAAAATGGCCACAAAAGTCAGTATATTGCAACTTATAAAAGTTATACAAGGTTGGATAAAATAAAATAGGAATTCAGACGAGAGAGAAATTAGTTCTGGACAGATTGTTAGGGAATGAAGGAACCAGATTTGAATTTCACCTGCATATTGATTGGGTGAGCAGTTCTAAGCAGAGGTCTGAGATTCTAGGAGGAAGGGGTAAAAGCTGAGGATGGGGAGCTCTAGAGGTGTTTGTAAGACCACTGAGAAAGTCACCATAGCTTGGAAGGCAAGACCAATGGAGGCAAGGGAAGAGAAAAGGGAGAACAAGGGAGGCAGGTTTAGGGGGCAGACCCCACAAAGTCCAGGGCTACTGGGTTGTATAAGTCAGTATGGTCTGGGTTCTTAACAACAAACTGCAGAGTAAGTGACAGGTTAAGAGCTGTTATAAAAGGAGGGAGGAGAGTCACACTTTCGTAGCTCCTACTATGAGCAGGGCCCATTAGGTGTTTTACAATGCATCACTTAATCCTTACAACTCTTGCCTAGTGGGTAGCATTACTTCTTATAAATGAGGAGTTAGTAACTCACCCAGAAAGTCACTGCTCTGAGTAGCCAAACTAAGCATCTGCCTGCTCCAAAGCTGAAGTCTTCTGCTCCAGCTTGCTCTCTGTCAGAAGCTTCTTACTGCAGAACCTGACTCTGCTGCAGAGAGACTGTCCTGACTGTGAGTGACTCCAGGAGAACCTATTGGCAAGCCATCAGATGTTTCAACCTGTTCCTCCTCCAGGTGCCTTCTGGGAAGGGGGTTCTCTGATTTTCTCAGAGGCTCTATATTAAATTTCTTCAGCTTTCTCTTTTCACCTTTTTGACCCCTCGTATTTCTCAGTGACAACCCTACTGTGGAGAACACATTGTAAAGTCTACTTAACCATTAAAATTATTGTGAGCCAACAGGTGAACCTCTATATCCAGGTCAGTGTCACAGAGCAGGGGACAAAAGAGGGACAGGATGACAGTCAAATGGATATTGAGAGAAGGAGACAGAACACAGAGGAAGCATGAAGAAGGCCCTAACAGAGATGGGACTGGGGGTGTGATTCAATGGTAGAGCCTTGCCCAGCACGTGCAAAGCTCTGTGCTCATCCCCAGTGCCAAAAGCAAACAAACAACCCCCCCTACACACACACACACACACACACACACACACACACACTCGCAATCAGATACCCAAATACAGTGAAAAATGGGACTCAGATAGATTGTTCCAGACCCCACCCACAGCTTTGGCCACCCAGCTGACACAGGAGTCATAGGGAGGGAGCGTAGGAGGCTGGAGGCAGGTGCTCAGCTGAAAACATCCAAAGTCAATTCCAGCAGCTCATCCCTCACAGCCCTCGAAATGCAGCTGAGCACGCTAATACTTTAAATCATTCCCTCTTGCCTATGAGAATTCCTTGTTTTCTGCTTTTAATTTTAAATATCAAAGTTTAATTTTGAAATAAGTTTGTCTTCTCTTTAATGGCCACAAAAGGAAGTGCCATGGGATGATTCAGCTGCCCTAGCCCCGTAACCAAAAGCTACAATTTTAAATTTGCATTTATTTCACATGCATGTAGAGATTCTTTACGCCAAAGGGAACCTAGAAATCATAGCCAGTGTTACATAGAAGAGGATAATAAGGCTTTGTTTTATGCACTTTTCTCCCTTAGCAAAAGTCATTTAACTATTAGCAAGAATAATGAGGGCAAGAAACACAAGTCTTATAAACAATCACCTTCAGAGAACAAAAGAGTTAAGAGCCAGATCTTCAATTATCTTTTTGTTCCCCACCTGTCACACTCCAAACCACAATGCTTGATTAAACCCCTACCGGTGAGAGGAGCTGAGGACATTGGAAAGAAGCCCCTCACCCTTACTTCCCAAGTTGGGTTGTTTTTAAAATGAATCCCAAAATTAAAAGAGTGAGAAATATCACTATTACCTTGACATGATTCTTTTCTGATACTCTTTTATGAGGCTAGTCCTTTCATTGAGATTTCTTTTGCTCTTTAATTGCATTAATCAGAATTTATCTCAAGTTGGTTTGTAGTCCCAGCTACTAGGGAGACTGAGTGAGGAAATCGCTTGAGCCCAGGAATTCCAGATTGCCAGTTCTCCAGTTTAAAAAAAAAAAAAAAAAAAAAAAAAAAGGACGGAAATTCCTCAAATGAGCTTTGAGTTTTGTCCTGTGTGTTCCGAATCCAAACACAGGCTCTCACTTGCCTCCCTCTCCCATCCCCCTCTGGCATGGACACCATGTGCTGAGATCTGTTGCTCAGGGTGCCCCACTCCCTGAAAAGGACCAGGTCACCCCAGTAATATGCTCCAAGCATCTTGAGGGCTAGAAGCAGAAGGGAACCAGCACATCATTCAGCATTTTTTCTCTTGGGAAGAGAGACTGTGCTCAAGTTACAATTTAGGTCTTCTTTGAGACCTGTCCGCAAGTGTTTGTGCTAGGACTTGGGCTCACCAGAGACCAGGCACAGTGCCTGATGACATATGATTAAATGGAGCAATGTTTAGGAAATAGTCCAGCTCTTTGCTGAATTGAATATAAAGCATTCTGTTGATACCAGTTAGCACTGTCACCATGATTTGGTCTGAAACCTAAAGAATCATCAGATTTTGCTCCCTTTTTGTGTGTGGGGAGCTGGTCAGCAGGAGCTAGTCTTGGAATTCCACACCACATGGCTTGGTAGAAATGTGACCCATGTGGTTTGTAAAGTCTGTCATTCCCCTGGGCTCAAGTAAGACAAGATAAGTAAGTTAAACAATCAAGAAGTTCCAGACAAATAGTGGTATGACTTTCTCTAGAAATACTACTTTAAATTTTAAACTGCTTTTAGATAGAGAAGGAGGTCCATTACTTGTTTGGAAATCCTTCCTTTTGAATCTGTAGGGAACAAAATGTCGAGTAATTGGAGGGAAAGTCAGAATTCTGGGGTTCAATGTCCTGAGAAACCCTAAGAAGGAATCAGTTGCTCTGTTCCATAGTCCTCAAGAATAGCTGGAGGGGTTGGGTGGCAGAGTTTGGTCATAAATTATATGTGCAATTTAGTAGTTGTGGGTCAGAGTGCCATCTTTTTGCATTAACTCATTTTAGAGGTGGATGTTCACATCTCTGCCTTTTATCCTCTCAAAAGTTCTCATGAGCTTGCAGACCAAGATGGCGGAAATTTCCAACATCTAGTGCTAATCCTTAGGTATAGTTTTCATAGTAAATGAGAAAAATCAAATTAGAATTTATCATAATATGAAGAAACAGCTCTAAAGACAAGACTTAATCTTGTGTGTGGAACCCTTTGCTCATCTAACAGATCTGTGTATTATTCAACTTTTTAGGTTGATTTCTGCTGAAGAAAGGCCCTGCCGCTCAAAAGCCAGCATAGACAGATGGCATCCACACTGTAAAATACCCATCAGTGTTTGCTCTTCTGAGGAATGCATTTGCATGTACAGTCACCCTGCAGGACAGCCCACATGCTGGGTCTTGGGTCCTTCAGCCTTGTCCCTGAAGTGTGATGACTAGGAGGTACCAGCCATGCAGCCCTCAAAGGTAAATTTAGGTTTTCTTTGTTCTTGGTCTTGTTTTGTTTAAGTCTCCAATCCATCTCTATTAGGTGTGGACTTTTTAAAATAAGTTCCTCATTATATGTACATTTTCTTAATCATTCTGAAATTTCTGCAAATATAGATGTAATATGGAAAATATTCTTCTTCATTCTGTTCAATCAAATAAATATTCATTGAAGTCCTACTGTGTTCCAAGAGTTATATTAAGAACCATATGAAAACTAAAAATTTATTAAGATGTTGTTCACGACTTTGGGGAACTTACTGCCTAGACAGAGATAATTATTAGAAGAGACAGCCTAATAGTTAGGGAACATAATATAGATATAGGCCAGGTGCCAGTGGCTCATGCCTGTAATCCTAGCTACTCAGGAGGCAGAGATCAAGAGGATCATGGTTCAAGGGCAGCCCAGGCAAATAGTTTGTAAGTCCCCATCTGAAAAATATCCAACACAAAATGGGGCTGGCAGATTGGCTTAAGTGATAGAACACCTGCCTAGTGAGTATGAGGCCCTGAATTCAAACCTCAGCACCAACATAATTAAAGGAAATGCTATTGGTAAAAGGCTACACAAAGGAAAAAGTTGGACAGAAATGTAGCAAATTGTAAATATCAGTTGTTTGGTCATGAAGTTTTTTCTTGTGTTTTTGTGATTCTTCTAAGTTAAAAAAAACCCATATGTATTCCTTTTCAAAGAATTAATAATTATTTTCAGAACAGTTTCAGATTTATAGAAAAGTTAAGCAGATGGCACAGAGATCCTATGTACACACGTGCACAGTTTTCCCTATTCTTTACAATTTACTGTGACACATTTATTACAGTTATTGGACAAATCTTAATATATTTATATGACTCAAGTCCATAGTTTATATTAGGATTTATTCTTTATGTTGTACAGTTCTGTGGGTTTTGGCAAATTCACACTGTCATGTACCCATCATTAAAATATTATATGGAATAGTTTCACTGCCCTAAAAATTCCCTATGCTTGGGCTGGGGTGTAACTCAGTGGTACACTTACTTATTATGCATGAAACCCTGGGTTTGATCCACAGCATCAAAAAAAAAAAAAATCCCTGCTTTACCTATTCATTCTTTCCCTCCTGCCTCCCCTGCCCTGCCCCACAATGTCTGGCAACCACTAATCTTTTTACCATGTCTATACTTTTGCCTTTTCCAAAGCATCATATAGTTGGAACCCTGTAGGATGTGTAGCCTCTTCAGACTTGCTCCTTTCACTGAGTAGTGAGTGTACTTTCAAGGTTCCTTCATGTCCTTTTGTGGCTTGATAATCCTATTTTTTTAAGCACTGAATACTATTTCCTTGTATGGGTATAACTCAGTTTGTAAAGCCATTACAAACATCCCTGTGCTGGCTTTTGTACAGATGTAAGTCTTTTTACTTGCTTCATTGAGAAAATGCCTAAGAGTACAATGACTGTCAAACTGCCTTCCAAACTGACCCTGTCATTTTGCACTTCAACAGCACTGAATGAGAGGAGTTCCTGTTGCTTCACAGCCTCGCCAGTATTTGGTGATGTCTGTTCTTTGTGTTAGTCATTCTTATAGGCATGTGCTGATGCCTGACTGATCTAATGTGTAACTCTCTAGTGAAATATAATGTTGGACATCTTTTCATATGATTGTTCATCTGTGTATCTTCTTGGCTGAGGGTATATTCAGGTCTTTCACCCATTTTTAAATTGGGCTCTTTGCTTTCCTTGTTGAGTTTTAAGACTTTTTTGTATTTTTAAATGCAAATTCTTTATCAGGTATATTTCAAAAATATTTTCTCCATGTCTGTGGCTTGTTTTTTTCCTTCTTTTCAAGTATAACATACAGAGGAGATATTAATTTTATGAAAATCTAAATTGTCAATTCTTCCTTCATAGATTATGAGTTTAATGTTATATCTAAAAACTCAGTGTTAATCCCAAAGTCACCTAGATTTTCTTCTTTGTAAGCTTTTTGTTTTATAGCTTTGCACTTATATTTGTACCTCTATTTTGTTTGTTTGTTTGGTTTTTTGCTAGTTGATATAAGGATTTTTTTTCCTTTTTCTTTTATTATTCATATGTGCATACAAGGCTTGGTTCATTTCTCCCCCCGCCCCCACCCCCTCCCTTACCACCCACTCCGCCCCCTCCCTCTCCCCCACCAATACCCAGAAGAAACTATTTTGCCCTTATTTCTAATTTTGTTGTAGACAGAGTATAAGCAATAATAGGAAGGAACAAGGGTTTTTGCTGGTTGAGATAAGGATAGCTATACAGGGCATTGACTCACATTGATTTCCCGTGCATGTGTGTTACCGTCTAGGTTAATTCTTTTTGATCTAACCTTTTCTCTAGTACCTGTTCCCCTTTTCCTATTGGCCTCAGTTGCTTTTAAGGTATCTGCTTTAGTTTCTCTGCATTGAGGGCAACAAATGCTAGCTAATTTTTTAGGTGTCTTACCTATCCTCACCCCTCCCTTGTGTGCTCTTGCTTTTATCATGTGCTCATAGTCCAATCCCCTTGTTGTGTTTGCCCTTGATCTAATGTCCGCATATGAGGGAGAACATACGATTTTTGGTCTTTTGGGCCAGGCTAACCTCACTCAGAATGATGTTCTCCAATTCCATCCATTTACCAGCGAATGATAACATTTCGTTCTTCTTCATGGCTGCATAGAATTCCATTGTGTATAGATACCACATTTTCTTAATCCATTCGTCAGTGGTAGGGCATCTTGGCTGTTTCCATAACTTGGCTATTGTGAATAGTGCCGCAATAAACATGGGTGTGCAGGTGTCTCTGGAGTAAGCTGTGTCACAGTCTTTTGGGTATATCCCCAAGAGTGGTATTGCTGGATCAAATGGTAGATCGATGTCTAGCTTTTTAAGTAGCCTCCAAATTTTTTTCCAGAGTGGTTGTACTAGTCTACATTCCCACCAACAGTGTAAGAGGGTTCCTTTTTCCCCGCATCCTCGCCAACACCTGTTGTTGGTGGTGTTGCTGATGATGGCTATTCTAACAGGGGTGAGGTGGAATCTTAGCGTGGTTTTAATTTGCATTTCCTTTATTGCTAGAGATGGTGAGCATTTTTTCATGTGTTTTCTGGCCATTTGAATTTCTTCTTTTGAGAAAGTTCTGTTTAGTTCACTTGCCCATTTCTTTATTGGTTCATTAGTTTTGGGAGAATTTAGTTTTTTAAGTTCCCTATATATTCTGGTTATCAGTCCTTTGTCTGATGTATAGTTGGCAAATATTTTCTCCCACTCTGTGGGTGTTCTCTTCAGTTTAGAGACCATTTCTTTTGATGAACAGAAGCTTTTTAGCTTTATGAGGTCCCATTTATCTATGCTATCTCTTAGTTGCTGTGCTGCTGGGGTTTCATTGAGAAAGTTCTTACCTACACCTACTACCTCCAGAGTATTTCCTACTCTTTCCTGTATCAACTTAAGAGTTTGGGGTCTGATATTAAGATCCTTGATCCATTTTGAGTTAATCTTGGTATAGGGTGATATACATGGATCTAGTTTCAGTTTTTTGCAGACTGCTAACTAGTTTTCCCAGCAGTTTTTGTTGAAGAGGCTGCTATTTCTCCATCGTATATTTTTAGCTCCTTTGTCAAAGATAAGTTGGTTATAGTTGTGTGGCTTCATATCTGGGTCCTCTATTCTGTTCCACTGGTCTTCATGTCTGTTTTTGTGCCAGTACCATGCTGTTTTTATTGTTATTGCTTTGTAATACAGTTTGAAGTCAGGTATTGTGATACCTCCTGCATTGTTCTTTTGACTGAGTATTGCCTTGGCTATTCGTGGCCTCTTGTGTTTCCATATAAATTTAACAGTAGATTTTTCAATCTCTTTAATGAATGTCATTGGAATTTTGATGGGAATTTCATTAAACATGTAGATTACTTTTGGGAGTATAGACATTTTTACTATGTTGATTCTACCAATCCATGAGCATGGGAGATCTCTCCACTTTCTATAGTCTTCCTCAATCTCTTTCTTCAGAAGTGTATAGTTTTCCTTGTAGAGGTCTTTCACATCTTTTGTTAGTTTTGCACCTAGGTATTTGATTTTGTTTGAGGCTATTGTAAATGGAATTGTTTTCATACATTCTTTTTCCGTTTGCTCATTATTAGTGTATAGAAATGCTAATGATTTTTCTATGTTGATTTTATATCCTGCTACCTTGCTATAGCTATTGATGATGTCTAGAAACTTCTGAGTAGAGTTTTTTGGGTCTTTAAGGTATAGGATCATGTCATCTGCAAATAGGGATATTTTGACAGTTTCTTTACCTATTTGTATTCCTTTTATTCCTTCTTCTTGCCTAATTGCTCTGGCTAGGAATTCCAGTACTATGTTGAATAGGAGTGGAGATAGTGGGCATCCTTGTCTGGTTCCTGATTTTAGAGGGAATGGTTTCAGTTTTTCTCCGTTAAGTATAATGCTGGCTGTAGGTTTGTCATATATAGCTTTTATAATGTTGAGGAACTTTCCTTCTATTCCTAGTTTTCTTAGAGCTTTTATCATGAAATGATGTTGGATCTTATCAAAGGCTTTTTCTGCATCTATTGAGATGATCAAGTGGTTTTTGTCTTTGCTTCTGTTAATGTGGTTTATTACGTTTTTTGATTTTCGTATGTTGAGCCACCCCTGCATCCCTGGGATGAAGCCTACTTGGTCGTGGTGAATAATCTTTTTGATGTGTTGCTGAATTCGGTTTGCCATTATTTTGTTGAGGATTTTTGCATCAATGTTCATTAAGGAGATTGGCCTATAGTTCTCCTTTTTGGAGGTGTCTTTGCCTGGTTTGGGGATAAGTGTAATACTGGCTTCATAAAATGTGTTTGGCAGTTTTCCTTCCCTTTCTATTTCGTGGAACAGTTTAAGGAGGGTTGGTATCAGTTCTTCTTTAAAGGTCTGATAGAATTCAGCAGAGAATCCATCAGGTCCTGGACTTTTCTTTTTGGGGAGACTCTTGATTGCTGCTTCAATTTCATTTTGTGTTATAGGTCTATTCAGGTGATTAATTTCTCTTGGTTCAGTTTTGGATGATCATATGTATCTAGAAATCTGTCCATTTCTTTTAGATTTTCAAATTTATTTGAATATAGCTTCTCAAAGTAGTCTCTGATGATTTTCTGGACTTCCATGGTATTTGTTGTTATCTCCCCTTTTGCATTCCTAATTCTATTAATTTGGGTTTTTTCTCTCCTCATTTTAGTCAGGTTTGCCAGGGGTCTATCGATCTTGTTTATTTTTTCAAAGAACCAACTTTTTGTTTCATTAATTCTTTGTATGGTTTTTTTGGTTTCTATTTCATTGATTTCAGCTCTTATTTTTAGTATTTCTCTCCTTCTATTTGTTTTGGGATTTGCTTGTTCTTGTTTTTCTAGGAGTTTGAGGTGTATCATTAGGTCATTGATTTGGGATCTTTCAATCTTTTTAATATATGCACTCATGGCTATAAACTTTCCTCTCAAGACTGCCTTTGCTGGGTCCCATAGGTTCCAGGAGGTTGTGTTTTCATTTTCATTGACTTCCAGGAAATTTTTAATTTCCTCTTTTATTTCATCGATGATCCATTCTTCATTAAGTAATGAGTTATTTAGTTTCCAGCTGTTTGCATGTTTTTTGTCTTTACTTTTGTTGTTGAGTTCTACTTTTACTGCATTGTGGTCAGATAGTATGCACGGTATTATTTCTGTTTTCTTATATTTGCTGAGGCTTGCTTCGTGCCCTAGGACATGATCTATTTTGGAGAAGGTTCCATGGGCTGCTGAGAAGAATGTATATTGTGTAGAAGTTGGATGAAATGTTCTGTAGACATCTACTAGGTCCATTTGATCTATTGCATATTTTAGATCTTGGATTTCTTTATTGATTTTTTGTTTGGATGACCTATCTATTGATGATAATGGGGTGTTAAAGTCTCCCACAACCACTGTGTTGGCGTTTATATATGCTTTTAAGTCTTTCAGGGTATGTTTGATGAAATTGGGTGCGTTGACATTGGGTGCATACAGATTGATGATTATTATTTCCTTTTGGTCTATTTCCCCTTTTATTAGTATGGAATGTCCTTCTTTATCTCATTTGATCAGTGTAGATTTGAAGTCTACTTTGTCAGAGATAAGTATTGCTACTCCTGCCTGTTTTCGGGGGCCATTGGCTTGGTAAATTCTATTTTGAATTAACGTTTGTGAAAGGTGTAAGGTCTGCATCTCTGCTCCTCATTTTTTCACATAAGTACATTCAGTTGTTCCAGCATCATTTGTTAAAAAAAAAAATTCTCCATCAAATTGCTTTTGAGTCTGGCTAAAGACCAGTTGCCTAAATTTGTGTGGCTCTTCTTTCTGGGCTATCTATTCTGTTCCATTGATCTATTTGACTATTCTCTCACCAATAGCATACTATCTCAATTACTATAGCTTTATAGTAAGTCTTATTCATTTCTGGGGGAGTGGGTGAAATGCAAGACAGCCAGTTAAGGTGAAAACTCAAGCAGAGACCAGACAAAGAGGTGTGAGTAATACGTAGGTTTTCAGTTCCTTTTTAGAGGAAATGGAAAATAAATGAAAAAAATTGACTGCTTTAATATAAGCAAAAATAAATCACATGAGCAGCTAGCACAATGCCTCATATTCAGAAAGTGCTCAGTGTCCACTGTTAAATGCCTGTGAGGATGTTGAGGAAAGGAATTTCCTATGCCCAGAGAGATGGTGCCAAGGAACAAATGCATGTCCCCAACATCCACATTTTCCACGGTCCTCCTTCCACGCCAGCTCCCAGGTGAGTAGTTAGCATGTCAAGCCCTGGATACGTTCCCATGTATCCGGTTCCCCACTGCCTTTCTCCCATGGAACTTTCTATCTGGATTTTCTTCCCTGCACCTCATCTCCACCCAGTGATCAGCCTGGATCTAAAGGTCACCTTTTCTGTGGTGAGTGCCACAGAATTGCCCCTCCATGGTGCTACTATTACACTCAATATTTCACTTTTTTCCCACTGAAAAGTAATACCTTCAGTGTCAGCTCAGACGTGAAAAGAGCCTGGACGTCATCACTCCCAGCCACAAAAAAGAAAAGGTGAACAAAGTGAAAATTTATATATATATATATACACGTATATATATATATAAATAAATACGTGTATATATACATATAAATATATACGTGTGTGTGTGTATATATATATATGTATATATATTTTAGAACCATAAGAGAACTGAGGTCAAACCACCAACACCACAAAATCTGGAGAGACAGATGAATATGAAGCATCTCAGCTGAGGTCAGCTCACCTGAGGCAGGAGAGACTGGAGCAAAGCTTAGAACTTTCCATGGGAATTGGCTCACTGCTGCGACTGAGCATGGCCAGGCTTGAGCGTTTTTAACCCTGGTGGCCTAGTTGTGGTGGTGGTTTGGGGGGTCACATTCCAGGTTTTATCACAGGAACCCCACTAACTTCTAATGGTGCATTTTTATTAACTCTCTGTCACTTTTTCATAATACATTTTCCTACTAATTCTTAAACCTTATTGTATACAAATTCTATTATTTTATTTATTGTGGAACTGGGATTTGAACTCAGGGCTTCACACTTACAAAGCAGGAACTCTACTGCTTGAGCAACACCTCCAATCCATTTTCCTCTGGTTATTTTGGAGATGGGGGTCTCAAGAACTATTTGCCCAGACTGGCCTCAAACTATGATCCTCCTGATCTCAGCCTCCCAAGTATCTAGGATTATAAGCATGAGCCACCGGGCTCTGGCTATTATTTTTGACTGGCACAAATTAAGAGAATTAACACAATAATTGTCATCTACCAGTTTTGGTTACATATGCTTTTATCATCTCTTCATATGACAACAGTGTGTGTGTGTGTGTGTGTGTGTGTGTGTGTATGGTATGCGTGTGTGTATGTGTGTGTGTGTGTATGGTGCGTGATGTTTGTGTGGTGTGTGTGGTGCGTGGGATGTGTATGTGGTATGTGTATTGTGTGTGGTATCTGTGGTGTGTGTGAGATGTGTGTGGTGTGTATGTGGTGTGATATGTGGTATGTGTATATACATGATGTGTGTGCATGTTGTGTGGTGAGACCAGCTAAAATTTATAAAGAAAGTAAGCTTACATACCAGGCACCTGTAGCTCACGCCTGTAATCCTAACTACTTAGGAAGCAGAGATCAGAAGGATCATGGTTTGAAGCCAGCCTGGGCATATAGTTCCTGAGACCCTACCTTGAAAAAAACCCTTCATAAAAAAAGGGCTGGTGGAGTGACTCAAACCCCTGTACTGCAAAAAAAAAAAAAAAGAAAGAAAGAAAGAAAGAAAGAAAATAAGCTTACATTGCTTAGCAATTGTGAGGCCCTAAATTCAATCTCAGTACCACAAAAAAAAATTATTTGGCTCACAGTTATGGAGCCTGGGAAGTCCAAGAATATGGTAGCAGCACTGCTTGGCATCTGGTGAGGCCCTCCTGCTTCATCATGGCGGAGGGCATTATGGTGGAGGGCACCACACGGCAAGACCGCAAGCTTGCTACCTCAGACCTCTCCTCATAACACTGATGCATCCTGGGGCCCCACCGTCATGATCTCATCTAAATCTAATTAGCTCCCAAAGATGCCATTTTGAAATACCATCAGCATATGGATTTGGGGATCAAGTTTTTGGGAACACATTCAAACCACAGCACATCCCAGCCTCTGCTATGAGAAGCATGAAGTTCAATGTTAGTTTTAAGTGGCTTCTCCAACCTTCTCACTATCTGGCATCCTAGAGCAGAAAAACAGGTCTCCCCCAGCTCAGAAGCCGTCCACCAGGCAAGACTGGATGGTCCAACCATAGCTCTATCTGCAAGGGAAATATTGACTTTGCTTTGTCCAGCGATATTCAGGACTGGATTCTAACCATCAGTGCAGTTCTTCAGAGGAAAAGATAAGTCCCTTCCCTCAATATTGCCTCTCATGTACAAATAACGTGAACAAACAACACCCAGTACACCTGTCTGTGTGCTGGGCTCCGTCCTTCACACTTTTGCATAATAATTTAATGTGGACAAAGAGGATGCAGGCAGAGAGGTTGAATCAAGTATCTGAGATTAGGAAATCGTAGAGACAGAATTTGAACACATACACTCTGGCTCCAAGTTCCTAAATACTTCCCCAAGCCTGAGCAAAACAGGGACCTGTTTTCGTTGTGACAGGAGAATGGTTCTCACCAGTGGACTAGTGAGAGAAGTGTGAGGCTTGACACTCCCAGTAAGTATTGACAGTGGTTTGCTATGTGCCCAAATATACCCTGCAATTCCAGCACTTAGGAAGCAGAAGCAGAAAGATCACAAGTTCAAGGCCAACCTGGGCTACACAGGGAGACTCTGTCAAAAAAGAAGAAGAAGAAGAAAACTGAAGAATGGGACATTGATTTCTAGGTTATTTGACCTGTCCCTGGACTAAGGCTGGAAAGGAAAATACATTTACTCAGCATTCCTTAGGTCCTGCTTCTGGCTGCTAGAAACATTCCGCTTCCCGCTCCTGAGTGAGTTTAGTCACTCTTCTTAAATCCTTGTCCTTGTAAAGTCCAGGAATAACTCTAAGTATTGTCCCAGATACAGAGATGGCCTAGGAGCATTTGGCTTGATATTGCATCAAAATTTGAAAAAAAAATCTAGATTAGCAGCTTTCAAGTGTGGTCTTTTCAAGATTACATTTTATCTATTTCTTTTTGTTGTAACAACAATGTATTTGCTGTGGGAAATTAGAGAGGACAAATAAGGAAAAAGAATGAAAACAAAAATATCCACGATTCCACTTGCCAAAGAGAATCACAGTAAATATTTTGGCATTATATCCCTCCAAGATTTTTAGCACATTTTTTTTCACACACAAAAAAAATGAGATTATCTTAAAAAGTGGCTTTTTTTTTTTTTAGCCTAAAACACTTTCTGTGTTAATTCATGTCATCTTGTTTGTCAGAAAATATTCTGGACTTTTAAATGGGAAAAGTAATAACCAAGTATCCTTTTGTTGGGATCTAGATAGTGTCTACCACTGTCCTGATCAGTAAAGAGTCCCTCACCACATCTGGCCATTAACCACACTGGCCACTTGAAATATAACTAGTCTGAAGTTCAAGACACTCATTGGATTTCAAAGAGATAGTTAAAAAAAAAAAAAACAGAATGAAAGTAAATCATTATTTTCATACTGATTACATGTTGAAATAATACCATTTTGGATATGCTGAGTTAAATAAAATGTATTATTAAAATTAATTTCATCTCTGTCTTTTGACTTTTAAAAACATGGGAGAAACGGCATGGCTCAAGTGGTAGAGCACCTGCCTAGCAAAGCACAAGGCCCTGAGTTCAAACCCCAGTACTGAAAAAAAAAAAAAAAAGCCAAAACAACAACAAAAATATGGCTACTAGAAAATTTGCAGTTCTACTTGTGGCTTGCCCTCTATTGTGACTGGGATTTCTAGAGGACCCTTCCCTGGTTGTCTGATTGTGTAGGAGCCTGCACTGTTGTCTCTGAATACCTTGCAACACTGTAGATAAAGAGATTGACTTGTGGAAGGCTGCTGGTAATGCAAATGGTTCCTGTTTCTAGGAAAGCAAATGAGTTTTGTCTGATAAATATGAAATTGTTTCAGTCCTGTGAGAGAAGCCATCTTGCCCCTGTCAGCAAGTTCTTTTCAGCATTTCCAGCTGTCTATATATTTGTCTGTCTTTTGGATTCTTCTCTGAACTAATTTGTACAAGTTATGGGTTCCCTCATTAATTGATAAGCTAAATAAGTCTTTGGTACATGTTTATTCTATATCAACATGAACTAATCATTAGAGTCATGATTTCGTCATTTACAAAGTCAGAATTTTACCATTCTCCTTCAGTGGGTGTGGAGTCCCTCCAAGGCGTCCAGTGAATTCACCTGACCGTGCCAGGTTACTGTGGCCAGAGCTTCACCATTGCTGAAGCCCAGCTATGTCTTTCCTTGGCTTTCAAAGTGACCCCACATGGCAATTGAACTCTATTCTGCTTCTTTATTTATCCCCCTCTTCATTGATTTTGTATTTTTCTTTTGGTTCTGGTGTGTCAATGTTATCTGCCTGGTGGCAGCCATGATTGGAAATCTGGATTTATGGTCTGAGCATTTGGGAATCTCTGTAAATGGTTGATAAAAATTACTTCAGGGCAAGCCTGGTGGTCCATGCCTGTAATTTCAGCTGTTCTAGAGGCAGAGGTAGGATGATCACAGCTCCAGACCAGCCTGGGCAAGGTTAGCTCAAGACCCTATCTGAAAAACAAACTAAACGCAAAGGGACTGGGGTGTGGCTCAAGTGGTAGAGCAGCTGTGAGAGTTAAATCCCTATACCAAAAAGAGAGTGGGAAGGAGAGGGAGAGGGAGAGGAAGAGGGAGGGTGAAAAGGAGGCAGAGAGGGAGGGAGGGAAGGAGAGAGAGAGAGAAGAAAGAAGGAAAATAGGAAGGAAAGAAAGAAAATTTCTACTGTGTGAGAGATGACAGATTTTTGGTTTATTTGTCCATTTTGAGCTCCAACCAATTAAGACTACCACACTCAGTGGGAAGATCCCTTTGACATTAGAACTGGTGAGTTTTTGTGTTGACTTGTCACTAAATACAAATTTACTTTTATTGGCAGTGCTGAGGATGGAACCCAGGAGCAGGTACATGCTAGGCAAGCGTCTACCACTGAGTTACACCCCAGCCCCTGTGTTTAATCTTGATCTATGGCAAAACTGCCGCACAGCTGCTCTGAGTACTTTATGTGTATGTGGATCTACATGTCTGCAATTCTGACAAACTGTATTCACAGTAATCACATTTTATAGTGAAAATTATTACCAAGAGATAACTTAAAACCTTAGGCTAAAACTAAGTTGAGTTAATTAATAATCATTGGCTAATTTCCAAATGAGAAATATAAATCACTAGGGCAATTGTACATTTAAATACTTATACCTGCTTTTTTTGTGGGTTACAAAGAGGTTTTTTATATGTTTTTTATATCATAGAGAAGCTGTATCTTTGGGCCATGTTAATGAATGTGTTCATTTTTGCCACTTGAAGGTGTAAAAGGAATGTGTCCAACTGTGCAAAGTTGTATTATACATGTTCTGTAAAAATATGTGTGTATAACAGACATTTTTCAGTTGTCCAGCTCTTAATTTTCTTTGTGAAGTAGAAGTTAGTTACTTTGACTAACAGCTATAATTGATGTGCATGGTTGAGGGCTGGACGCATGGCTCAAGCAGTAGAACACCTGCCTACAAGTGTGAAGCCCTGAGTTCAGCCCCCAGTTCCACCAAAAAAAAAAGAAAGAAAGAAAGAAAAAAGATATGCATGACTAAGACCATTTTAGGCAAGAACAGTAAAAAGAAACCCATGTGTGTGTGCTTTTGTTTTTCAAGGAAAATAATTAGTTTTTCTCAAGCCTTTTGGTCTCAGGACCCTTTACAAACCTACAAATTGCTGGTGGAGTGGCTCAAGTGGCAAAGCACCTGCCTAGCAAGAGTGAGGCCGAGTTCAAACCCCAGTTTCATTAAAAAAAAAAAAATATATATATATATATATATATGTATATATATACCTGTAGCAGTCCCATAACATAAATCAGCCCCATGACATCTCAGTAATGTGGAAGCCCTGGTGACCTGGGAGAGGTGAGGAACCAGCTCTGCTGGAGGACCAGGAGGTGCAAAAGGCTTGCTTGCCAAGAATGGACCTATAGGATTCCACTACAAACTGTTCTTCAGGTTAGGGTGGAAGCCTTCAGGTTAGGGTGTATAAATGTATACACACATATATCCCTCAACTCCAGTGCTAAGGGGGCACCCGGTTTCTGGACCCCAGTGGAGTGCATCTCTCCACTGAGCCTTTCTCTATCAATAAAGTTTCTTTCCCGCTTGGTGCTCCAGCCTCTTATTCTTGAGAGTGTTCTGAGAACAAGAACCCTTTAGCACATCTGTGGATTCCCCTGTGACATCTCACGCCTGTGACATACCTAAATATTTATTGAGGAAACACCTTAAACCGTAATTGTGTGGTTTTGCTTTACTCACAGAACTATTTCTTGGTTTGGTGGGAAGTAACTACAAAGCAGTTAACAAAGTATGAGAGACCTATGAATATTGTAAAATTATATTGAGTACTGGTATATCCTGCAGCTCTCTACTGCTCCTGAGTGTGATAACAATGAAAATGATCTGAACTCATTCATGCCAGGATTTGGGGTGTCAGCATTGAGATCCACACACATCCATTTGCCCTAAAAGTGATCCAAAAATAAATTGCCTAATGAAATTAGATCCCAAAGGTTTCAGATGGGGGGGGAGAACTTTGAAGTTGTCATCAGTATTCTATATTCAAGTGAAGATAAAAGAAACCCAAAGAAAAGAATTGTGGGCGGACAGGACAACTGGACTAAGCATCCGTTCTTTTAAAAAGAGCTATCTTGAAGAGAAATCAAATCTTGAACTTCAGCTTGAATGGAACTATGGTGACCTTGATGAGGGAATCACAGCGTGGGAAATTCCTTAAATGAAAATGTATCGACTTTAAATAATTTTACCTAACATTATACATTAAAAAATTCTTTACACTGTTTGAAGAAAGTCAGCATGTATTTTTGACTTGAAGTTTCTCTAGTGTTTTCTGTGGCAGAAATAAAAATTAAGTTGAGCTGTTTCTGTATGTCTTCAACGTGAAAAATTGGGCTGGTGCCCTTTCAGCTTATGAAATTCTTTTGCCCTTGCTCTGTTTTGGGAATAAGCTCTTACTTTACTTTCTCTTCCTTTTGTTGTTTTACTTTGCCTAATTGATTGTAGAATATGTACAAAATTTATGTGGAATTAAATGTTGCAGAAAAGTAAATTGCTAAAATAAAGCAAACAACAGCTAAAGACATTTATTAAGTACACAAAAGAGTTTTTGCCTATGTGGGTTACGTACGCCCTCCCTCCCATGTAACTGGGAAGATAGGTACATGCCACCACACTGGGCCATTACGTTCTTTTGAGCTACTCCCACCTCACCACTAAAAGAACACAAACTGGAGCATGAAATGGGCAAAAGAAACCAAGTCACGAAGAAACCTTCTATAAAACCCTGACCAGGGGCAAGTCCTGTCCCGGCCTCCTGTCCAGGGACAGCTTTACTGATTGGCCACAGTTACCAATAAATAATGAATTCAGAGAGGTCCTAGTTCAATTCCTATTTGTGATGACTCCTGAATCTTCAGAACACAGGAAACACTCTTGTGAAGCAATTTTCTCGGCAAGGTTGAGGCAGAATAGATAGATAAGAAATTTTTTAAGTGATACACATATCAAGAATTAAGCCAGATTCAGAAATTAAGACAGAACTAGGAAGTAAAGTTGCAAATCACTAAGAGCATCAAGCATTCCTCCCACCACCCTCCCTTCTTTTAGATGTTAAATGAGTTGCAATCTCCTTGAATGAGTAAAGGAATGGCCTAAATATTATACCATTGTCTCCATGTCTTGAGTAATTCTAAACCCCATGCTTGGCTCCTTGTCTCTATGTTCTGGGTAATAGACCCATCCTAAGCCCATTGTCTCCACACTTGGGACCTTGGCAAAATGATAGGGGTTGCTAAGGTGCTGTGATGATCACATATCTAGGTTCAGCCTGGTATCATATCTCCTACCCTCAGCTCATAAGGTGCAAATATGCCTGGGACAAGGACCACCATTGGAGCCTCTCTATCCCGTCTCCTGCATGTTCCCTTTTCTATCTCTCCCTACTTTTTCCTGCTTTGCTAAATAAATTCTTGCTAAACTTTCACCTTGTGAGTTTGCTTTTTTTGTGAAGCCTCTGGAAATGCTTTTCACCATGGATTTCAAGTTCCTGTGATTTGCATGAAAATCAGGAAGCTGAGTTGAGGATTTCTCCCTGCTTCTTGCTTATCAGGGAGACTCCTCATCTGGTGACAAGGGGATCTGGCGTCAGAGCCCTAGGAAGCCACATTGCATATGAGAGGAAGACCCTGTGACTGCAGCTCAGGCCTGAAGCAGAACTGGAAGGGGCAGAAGGGAGGCTTTCAGGTCTGGCCAAGCTCTTGAAAGCACCTAGGTGAAAAGAACATACAGCTCCTTCAGAAGGAGGGGCTGCAGGAGCTCAGCCTGTGCAGAAGGTAGAGGCGCCCAGCATGCATCAGGCCCTTCTCTGCTCCCAGGATGAAGGCTTTGCTGTGTCTGCTGGTCCCTCTGGCACCTGGGATGCAGTTACTTCTTAAGCAAGTGATTCTCTATCTCCTGTTGGTACAGTACAGTGTCACATGTTCTCCCCCGATGGATGATACCAAAGGGAGCATCTCTGCCCTTCCTGCAGCAGAGGGGTTGCCAAGGCTGAAGTCCTAGGTTTGGGGGGAGATAGGGGATGGGTATATTTTGGTCTATGATACAAATAGTGGCCACTATTTATTATTGCCAAGTACTATGCTGAGTGCTTCACAAGTATTAACTGACTTAGTCCTTTCAACAATTTGATTAAATTTTCAGATAAGAGATTTGAAAGCAGTAAGTGAGGAGCTGCGTTCCAGGTTCCAGGAGCTGGGTTCAGTAAGCGAGGAGGTTGGTGTCACTTCAAAACCTGTGTCCCCAAGTATAAAACAGTGGTACCATTTGGGGTGGGAACCAGTGACAGGGGGAGGGAGAGAAGGAAAGGGTGAAGGTGGGGGGGGGCGGGGAATATGATCAAAGTACATATATGCCATGTATGAAAATATCTCAGTGAAACTCTTTGCACAATTAAAATATATAATACAAACGGGGAAATATAATAATGTAGCAGTCTCTCTTAGGGCTTCCCAACACTAGTCCAATTTTGCTTTCATTTATATCTGTTTCCTTCATTAAACTCTTTATTTCTTCCTGACCGCTAATTCAAATCTGCCTTTGCATATGTATCCTAGGCTCTGTATTCATTTCAGAAACACACAACAACAACAAAATGCTTCTCCAATCTGTTTCTCTCCTCTCAGTTCCTCAGCTTGCTTCCTTTTGATCCTCACCTGCCTGGAAGGTCCACTGCCTCCTGCTTTGTCTGCCCAATCCCTGCTTTCCCATCAGAGAATCCCCTAAAACAGGGTGAGATGCCCTTCTTACAGCTACTACAGATGCTCTCCCCTAACCCTCTTGTAGCCTTTGTCCCAATGCTATATACCATAGGTGCCCAATAAATGCTAGTTGAGCGGTGAGCACTGAGTTCCAGCTCTTTCTTTCCTGCTGATACATGGATGGGGAGACTAGTGGTCAAAGAAGCAAATTCAATGACTGGAGAGTGATGCCCATCCAGGAAAGATGACTTTTCTTATAACATTACCTGTAGAGGATTTTGGTAGGACGTGGCTGGCTTGCTGTGGTATCCAGGTTGTGGAGGTGGGGTTATTTGGGAGGCCAGGACTGAAGAATGTATCCTTTGCCATTCCCCCAGGAAGGTCAATGCCATGTGCAGGAGACTTAGGGGCCCAGGGCTGGGGTCTCCCAGGAGCAGGTGGGGCCAGTGGGGAGACAATGGAAGATCAGTTGTGAGGGGACAAAGAGAGGGAGAAGCAATGGTTTGGAGAGAAAGGAAAAACCATGCTTTGGTGACCAGTCTGGATGTGGGAAGGATAGCTTGTAGAAAAGCCCAAGATGGCTGAGGACTCCAGCCTTCTTAGCAGAAGTCAAGGAAAAAGTTTCTTGGGGCAAAATGGAGACTGGTCTGGGGATAAGGCAAAAGTCTTAGTTTGGACACCTCACATTGAATGACCCCAGGAAACTAAGCAGCCATAGGACTGTGACCTCATGGAACTGGAAACATGGGGCCCAAATCTGGACAGGAGCCAGAGGGCTGGGTTTGGTGCCATCTCTTGAGAGGTCCCTGCTGAAGCATGGGGAGAGTGTTGGAGTGAGGTGGGACAGGACAAAGGAAGGGGCTTGGGAAATGCCTGCTGTGGAGGGGAGGGAGAGACATGCCAGGAATGGGGAGGGGTGAGGCCTGGCACATGCCAGGTGCCTAATGAGGCATAAGAAAGTCTTGTGACTTAGCAGGAAAAGCACAGCTGTGTGAGACCAGATGCTTGCTGTAGCCTCAAGTTGCCTCATGGCCAACACTATTCATGGACCCATCACAGGCCATGTGTGGGGTGGAGGCCCAGCACCTACAGGGTTGACCTCAGAGTGTGGTGGTTACTATCACTTAGGAGAACAGGGGCAGTGTCTGGGAAGCCAAGGCAGGAAAGGAGACACTGGTCAGGAGAGGAAGGGACACATTTGTAGATGATAAAAATCCTTGCAAGAAGCAGAGGGGAGGTAGCAGGGTAGGGGCTGGGAGCATAGGAGAAATATGGGGGGTCATCAGGAAGGAGAAAACAGCAAAGTGGGTGACACACGGAGGCTGCCTCCCAGCCTAAGGCTTGCTGGAGTACCCAGAGCCCTGGGTTTTGGGGAGCTGCGGGCTCTCACTCAGACCTTAGTGTTCAGAGTGGGGCATTTATGGCCTCAACTGCTACATTCAAAGACCAGCCTCTTCCCAACCTTCAGGGACTGGCCCTGCCCTGGACCTGTGTGATGTAACACTGAGCTGTGGCAATGCCAGTGTGCCACAGTGGACTGGGATAGGCAAGTCCTCACCTGGGAGAGGTACTCAAGGCCCCTAGTCTCTACTTTACCCATCTATAAAATGGTATGTCACTG
Organism: Castor canadensis; assembly: GCF_047511655.1. Lineage (NCBI taxonomy): Eukaryota > Metazoa > Chordata > Mammalia > Rodentia > Castoridae > Castor > Castor canadensis. The sequence continues at coordinate 22,686,301 of NC_133397.1, read as the reverse complement.
CAGATGCATGCCGGAGTCTTCTGGAAACCACAGAGAATTATAAAACGTTGGCCGTTATGACTGACATCAAGCCTAGTTCATGGATGAAATGGGTTTTTCCTCATGGGCTTCTTCTGGGAACAATTTAGAGAAAATTATTTTGAAGTGCTTTGATCTGCTTGGCAGAGAGGCACTGGATAAATTCGAGATGTCATAGCACATTAGTCCTTGTCCTTTGGAACTGAGGGTGACCAATTTTATTCACTAGCTAGTGACACCCATTTGGAATTGTCAAAAACCCTTGAGCTCTGCTGAGTCCTTGCCCCTGAGACTGGCCCCTTTCTTTTCCTGCTTCCCACTTAGCCCTCTCACGTGAGACCCTGAAATAAGGCCCAGGCTCCCTGTGAAGCCAGTTCAAGGCCAACACCCATTTCTGTCCTGTGCTCCTTGCTAGGTACCAGGGTGACCATTTCTAGTAGTTACTGCTGTAACTTGGGTCTGCTGGCTATGGTGAAGTCCAGGCTCTGCCTTTGGTGACTCAACCTCCCCAAGTAGTGTTGCTACTGAGAGGTAATAATAGCTTTGGTTTATTGGTGCCAGGTGCTTTCCCATCCTTACGAAACCCCCCTTCCAGACCAGGTGAGGCTAAGGGGAGGGCAGCTTGGCTGGGGTACAGAGCTACAGGGTCAGAGTCAGATGTCACGGGCTAACACTGCCAGGCCACAGTCCTTTCACTCTGGTGCCTTATTACCTCTTAAGACCCCCTCACACAGTTGTCCTTGGGAAGAGGCCAGTAATGGTCCACATGAAAGGCTTGGAAACAGAATGTTCTTAGTCCTCCTCACACCTCTGTTCTATTTAAATGCCTGCTGCTAGTGTGAGGGTCTAATGAGGTTTATTTTCCTCTGGTTTCCTCTTGGGTTTGTGGCCTGCTGCTGTTCTTGAGCCCTTGGATTTGGAGGTGAACGGTGGGGTTTTGGGTCTCTTACCCTACTTTGAGTTCTATAATTTTTCTCCCTACTGAACACAGAATCCTCTCTCTGGGGACTCCAGCAGGCCCCCCTGTCCTGTGAAAGTCTGGGCTTCCCTCCCAAGCTCACAGTGGGCTCAGGGCCTAGCCTTCCTGCTTTGTGTCTCCACTTGCATGGACCTCAGTTGCTGCCCCGTGTCTTCTGAGGTGACTCACCACCTCCTCACCCTCCTCAACACATGTTCTCAGGGATGGGCCCAGGGCCCATTTCTGTTGTCACACCTCACTCAGCTTCTGTGGGTGCCTCTGTAGCATCGAGATTCAGGTGGTAGGTGATAGTTGTGTTCACCTGTAGAGCTGCTGTCATGAAGTACCACAGGCTGGGCGGCTGAAAAATCAGAAATGTATTCCCCACAGTGAGTGCTGGAGGCTGGAAGTCCAAGGTCAAGGTGTTGGCAGGGCTCATTTCTTTGGAGACCCCTCACTTTGGCTTGTGGATGGTCATCTTCTCTGTGTCTTCATACAGTCTCATTCTGTGTGTGTGTCCTCTCCTTAGGACACTAGTCCCATTGGACTAGGGCCCACTCTACCAAAGACTAGACCTCACTTTTACCTTTAAAGACCCCGTCTTCAAATACAGACACATTCCATATTTGAATATTCAACATATGGCTTTTTAGGATACGTAATTCAGCCCATCACAAGGGCCAAGGGGATAGTTTAGAGGGTCTCCAAAGTTGGAATCCTGCACAAGTGAGGGCAGTGGCAGCAGAGGAGAGATACAGGAAAGGTCCCCAGTGTCCTCCATGGCCTACAGGACCTGGCTCTGGTGGCCACAAGAGCTTTGGCCCTCCCTGTCCTCACAGTATGCCCCTCCCCCAAGTCCCTAAGAGCCATGAGAGTGATTAAGGAAGGCCTGGAGCCAGGAGATTCCACTGGGAGGAGAGGAAGTGGTCTGAGGGAGGGTTTTTGTCTGAACCTGGTACCTTCTCTTTCCAGCCAATTTGAATACCAGGACACCGAAACAGTTACATGGCTCACTTTTAATAGAAAGAGAGCGATCTCTTTTTTTTTTTTTTTAAATAGGAAAGCGTGTCATGTCAGAGAGGGATGAGGACAGTTTTGTAGAGTCTCAACAGAGAATAGAAATAGTAAGTGGTATATACTACCTAGGGAGGTAGTGAGCCCAGCCAGAAGAGGAATCGAAGCAGAGGCCAGATGAGTTACTGTAGAAGAGATTCAGGCATGGGTTATGTGTCTAGGCTGTCGGAGCATTGGAGTTATTCTAAACTAGGAGTCTCTGATGCCATGAGATTGAAGAAAATGGGTTTTATTTTATTTTATTTTTCTTTTATTATTCATATGTGCATATAAGGCTTGGGTCATTTCTCCCCCCGCCCCCACCCCCTCCCTTACCACCCACTCCGTCCCCTCCCTCTCCCCCACCAATACCCAGCAGAAACTATTTTGCCCTTATTTCTAATTTTGTTGAAGGGGGGGATAAGCAATAATAGGAAGGAACAAGGGTTTTTGCTGGTTGAGATAAGGATAGCTATACAGGGAGTTGACTCACATTAATTTCCTGTGCATGTGTGTTACCTTCTAGGTTAATTCTTTTTGATCTAACCTTTTCTCTAGTACCTGGTTCCCTTTTCCTATTGGCCTCAGTTGCTTTTAAGGTATCTGCTTTAGTTTCTCTGCGTTAAGGGCAACAAATGCTAGCTAATTTTTTAGGTGTCTTACCTATCCTCACCCCTCCCTTGTGTGCTCTCGCTTTTATCATGTGCTCATAGTCCAATCCCCTTGTTGTGTTTGCCCTTGATCTAATGTCAACATATGAGGGAGAACATACGATTTTTGGTCTTTTGGGCCAGCCTAACCTCACTCAGAATGATGTTCTCCAATTCCATCCATTTACCAGCGAATGATAACATTTTGTTCTTCTTCATGGCTGCATAAAATTCCATTGTGTATAGATACCACATTTTCTTAATCCATTCGTCAGTGGTGGGGCATCTTGGCTGTTTCCATAACTTGGCTATTGTGAATAGTGCTGCAATAAATATGGGTGTGCAGGTGCCTCTGGAGTAATCTGTGTCACAGTCTTTTGGGTATATCCCCAAGAGTGGTATTGCTGGATCAAATGGTAGATCAATGTCTAGATTTTTAAGTAGCCTCCAAATTTTTTTCCATAGTGGTTGTACTAGTTTACATTCCCACCAACAGTGTAAGAGGGTTCCTTTTTCCCCGCATCCTTACCAACACCTGTTGTTGGTGGTGTTGCTGATGATGGCTATTCTAACAGGGGTGAGGTGGAATCTTAGTGTGGTTTTAATTTGCATTTCCTTTATTGCTAGAGATGGTGAGCATTTTTTCATGTGTTTTTTGGCCATTTGAATTTCTTCTTTTGAGAAAGTTCTGTTTAGTTCACTTGCCCATTTCTTTATTGGTTCATTAGTTTTGGAGAATTTAGTTTAAGTTCCCTATATATTCTGGTTATCAGCCCTTTGTCTGATGTATAGTTGGCAAATATTTTCTCCCACTCTGTGGGTGTTCTCTTCAGTTTAGAGACCATTTCTTTTGATGAACAGAGCTTTTTAGCTTTATGAGGTCCCATTTATCTATGCTATCTCTTAGTTGCTGTGCTGCTGGGGTTTCATTGAGAAAGATCTTACCTATACCTACTAATTCCAGAGTATTTCCTAGTCTTTCCTGTATCAACTTTAGAGTTTGGAATCTGATATTAAGATCCTTGATCCATTTTGAGTTAATCTTGGTATAGGGTGATATACATGGATCTAGTTTCAGTTTTTTGCAGACTGCTAACCAGTTACCAGTTTTCCCAGCAGTTTTTGTTGAAGAGGCTACTATTTCTCCATTGTATATTTTTAGCTCCTTTGTCAAAGACAAGTTGGTTATAGTTGTGTGGCTTCATATCTGGGTCCTCTATTCTGTTCCACTGGTCTTCATGTCTGTTTTTGTGCCAGTACCATGCTGTTTTTATTGTTATTGCTTTGTAATATAGTTTGAAGTCAGGTATTGTGATACCTCCTGCATTGTTCTTTTGACTGAGTATTGCCTTGGCTATTCGTGGCCTCTTGTGTTTCCATATAAATTTAACGGTAGATTTTTCAATCTCTTTAATGAATGTCATTGGAATTTTGATGGGAATTGCATTAAACATGTAGATTACTTTGGGAGGTATCGACATTTTTACTATGTTGATTCTACCAATCCATGAGAATGGGAGCTCTCTCCACTTTCTATAGTCTTCCTCAATCTCTTTCTTCAGAAGTGTATAGTTTTCCTTGTAGAGGTCTTTCACATCTTTTGTTAGTTTTGCACCTAGGTATTTGATTTTATTTGAGGCTATTGTAAATGGAATTGTTTTCATACATTCTTTTTCAGTTTGCTCATTATTAGTGTATAGAAATGCTAATGATTTTTCTATGTTGATTTTATATCCTGCTACCTTGCTATAGCTATTGATGATGTCTAGAAGCTTCTGAGTAGAGTTTTTTGGGTTTTTAAGGTATAGGATCATGTCGTCTGCAAATAGGGATATTTTGACAGTTTCTTTACCTATTTGTATTCCTTTTATTCCTTCTTCTTGCCTAATTGCTCTGGCTAGGAATTCCAGTACTACGTTGAATAGGAGTGGAGATAGTGGGCATCCTTGTCTAGTTCCTGATTTTAGATGGAATGGTTTCAGTTTTTCTCCGTTAAGTATAATGCTGGCTGTAGGTTTGTCATATATAGCTTTTATAATGTTGAGGTACTTTCCTTCTATTCCTAGTTTTCTTAGAGCTTTTATCATGAAATGATGTTGGATCTTATCAAAGGCTTTTTCTGCATCTATTGAGATGATCAAGTGGTTTTTGTCTTTGCTTCTGTTAATGTGGTTTATTACATTTATTGATTTTCGTATGTTGAACCACCCCTGCATCCCTGGGATGACGCCTACTTGGTCATGGTGAGTAATCTGGGTTTCATTTTAAAGCACTAATCACAATGTCTCTTGTGCTTTGTGACGGAATCTGGTTCCAATTTGATGTTAGCTGCTTCCTGTTCCTGTTGCTGTCTCTATGGAAAAGTTACAGATGAGCAGCAAGAAACAGCAGAATTGGGTTTTCAATTCTCTGGGGTATCTAAGTGTGATCTAATGAAATGGAGAAGAACAAGCTCTCATCGTGTGTGTGTGTGTACTGAAGGAATTTACAAGAATCTGAAGAGACTTGAAAAGACACTTGTTATGCCCAAGGATGGTTTATTATCACATTAGACTGAATCAGATCCTTTTTCTTTCCACAGCCCACACTGACATCAGCAGTATATGGTCCTCTACCTTCTACTCATCCCTGTCTGCATGGAAGCAGATGAGAGTTGTCCATACTACCTGCCACCTTTGGTGGAGGTGGGTTGGAGAACTGTCTAGAAGCTGGTGGATGCACAGCGAGAACTCCCTTGCGAATTCTTTTAGCCCAGTTAGACACTCCAATAGGGAGTTCTCTTGGTTCTCTCCTAGATGGAGTTAGGGCTGATGCTCTCTGGATGCATTTCTTTCATGTTTATCTGATGTATGAACAGATGTGTAGAACTCTGTGGTGGCACTTGGAGGTGGAGGAGATGGGTGGGTTGAAGGAAACTGATGGAGGCAAGGAGTGGGAAGTGATGGGGAGGGGACAGCAATGATGGTGGGCTTCCTTTGATGCCAGTCAGTCTGCTCTCTCTTGTTGATCTATTTGTCTAATTATCTGTCTGTCTGTCTATCTAGCTATCTATCTGCAATGAGGGACACTCAATAGCATTTCTCTTTCTTCCGTATTATGATCTGGGACCCTCTATGTATGGTTTTCTGTAACAGATGACTTGCCTGACCATGGGAGCAAGAAGTAAGTACTGTTGTCAGCTCCCATCTCTCTGGTACCCTCTTGGTTATTTTAGGTTCTAGATAGTCTGATTTTGAAATAAATCTGCCTAACTCAGATCTCTGGTAGATGCCCATACATATGGAACCTCAAAACCTCTAATGTCTATAGGATAACATGTATTCTAGCCAGAACTCATTCATTTATTTCTTCATTCAATAGGTGCTTACTCTAAGCCAGGACCTGGGCTAAAAATTAGGGAGCCTGGAGAGCCTCTCTGTGACCCCAGGAGCATGGAATCTGGTGACACTGCTCTCTAGCCAGGTATGGCTAAAGGAAAGCCCTCTTCTCTCTTTGGAGCTCAGTCTCTTATTTTTAATAGAGACTGTGCAATATGATCTTGAAGGTCCAACTGTTACAAATGTAAAATTCTGCATTAACTGGATTTAGACTCTGCAGTGCACAGTTGGCACCTAGATTGTGTGTGTGTGTGTGTGTGTGAAGTGTGGCACATGTGGTCCCTTTGTCATGTACTTGTGTCTGCTTCTATCTATGATCATGAAAATGGGGTGGTGCTTGGGGGCTTCCCTGAGCCACTACTTCATAGCTACAGACAGCTGATGATTGGTGTCTGCCCTGCGAAGCCACAGCCTCACCCCATCAGCCACGGGAGACACTTGGCCTCAGCCATTCTCCTTTTCTGGGCCTCTTGAGATGCATAGTGCTGCCCTCTGCTGGCTGGAGGCCCAGGATTCATGTCCAGCATAGTAGTTGCTTGGCTCATGAGTGGTTTCTCCCGTGCATGACTATTAAGTGGCAGGGAATGTAAAACCCATGCTTTGCTTATCTTCAGGATTAACACTGTGTCAGAACCTAGTGTTCTTACTGGGCCTGAACTCCCTCAAGTGCCCTGTCTTGACTCAGTTCACTGGTGATTTTGAGGGATATGGGAGCCCTGTTGCATCTCCTAATCTTGTCCCAGAAACCAAAACCAAATGCACTGATGGGCCTCCATGCAGATTTTGGAGCCGCTTCCCTCCACCTGCTTCCTATGAGCATCACAAACATTCCCCTATTGTATCCTATTCCACTGGATTGAAGTGACCCTCATTTCCCTCCACCTTGTTGGGAGTTGTCTGAGGGCTCAGCATGCCTTCAAGATGTGCATTTTCTGTGTGTGTGTGTGTGTGTGTCTGTGATGCCTGTTTGCAATCCTTATCCCCAGGCTTCCCTGATGGTGGCTCTGTTGAGGCCCACTGGGGACAGTAGAATACAGAGGGGTGGGAATTTCCACCATGCAGCAGGATTCAAAAGACCAAGAAATGCCCTCAGGGACTGAACTGAGGCAAAGCAAGGCATCTGGCCTGCCAACTCTGTTCAGAAGAAAAACTCAAGAGGCTTAATGAGTCTGTCAATTCTTCCCAGAAACATCTTCTGAACACTTTCTGATCTGTAACAGAAAGATGCAGGTTGTAGCCTGAATGACTCCCTGAGGGATACTCATGTCATCCAGAGACAGAGAGCCCAGGGCTCTGGGGAACAATGCTACCAAAGTAAGTGGGGGTCCTGCCAGGAAAGGAGTGGTGGGGGAGGGGAAACAGGGTCTCCAAATGTGACATCATTACTTCGACAAAGACTTTGACCCAGAATATCCCTGTTCTCTTCTGGCATCCTCTGCTTCCCCTGGCTGATCTCATTGCCATGGAAACAGAAGATGAGGAATATTGCTGCTCAGCAATCTTTATACACTGGCCCTCTGAAGGATAGTGTAGGAAGCAAAGTGAGCTGTTACATTTCAGGATTCCTGGAGTCTTTTTGGCCAAGTTTGAGTCAGTATGTGTCTATTAACTATACAAAAAAAGAAAGTATCTTAGAAAGTTCCTGCTGCTTCCATCACTCCATGATGTTTATTAACAGGGATGTTCACATCAGCTGTCTGTTTCGCTGTCCAGCTTCTTGCTCTGTCCTTTTTTCTCTTCATTTGACATTAGCATTTTATGTATGTTTTGTTTGTTTGTTTGTTTTGTGTTACTGGGGTTTGAACTCAGGGTCTCTCGCTTGCTAGGCAGGCGCGCTACCGCTTGAGCCACTCCATCAGCCCAAACATTTCATGTACATTTTTATATATGAGCACAGACATATATTTGTGATCATTTCAAGTTTTGTTATGAAAATATTAAATAAATCATAATGCTTACATGTAACAGGTAAAATGCATATAAATTACCAACACATTGTAAGGAAGAAAGAAGTTCCTTGTGATTGCACCTTCTACCCAATGATGGTTTGCATCTTACCTAGTCACCTAGTTCTTGGTCTATGACACATAGTGTCATGTGTGTCAGTGGTGTTGCCATGGTCACAGCAATCCCTTCTGTTTGTTGCACTGCATCCTGTACCATGGAGAACAGGTATTTTGAGGCAATCGGTCTGTCCTGCCCCTCCTCAGTGCCAACCTGGCCATCAGCCAAGGCACATGGGGGCTGACAGAGGAAAGTGAGGATGCTAGCCAGGACAGGTCTGGAATAGGAGACACCAAGAATTAAAGGTATACACCACTACGCCCAACTTTACAGATACCTTTTGACCCTGAAATTCTATGATGACTCCAAGCTAAACTTAAGGTATGGGCCAGACAGGTGAGGAACCACCTGCGAAGTCCTTTAGCTCAAAATAATGACCCGAATCCCTTTGACACCTAGTGCCTTAGATCTGGCGTTGCCTTGGAAAGTGCATTGGCCTTTCCTTTGCCACCTGGAGCCTCTGTGTCTCTGCTTCACATATTGCTCCCCACTTCTCTCTCCAGGAAACTCCACTGCCTGAGGATGGAAGGTCGGCCTTGCTTCCCAGGACCACAGCTCTGGAGAGTTCCAGTGACTTTGCACAGGTAAAGCCTGGCTACCTCAGTCTGGGACAAAACTCAGGGCCCAAGACCCCAGCAGCTCCAGCCCGGCTAAGAATTCCATGGGGTTCAAGGATGGATAGGAAAAGATTACTTTCAATTGATCAATAAAATTTAAATAGCTAAAGCCCCAGTGGTGCTTAAAGGGTGCTGGCTGGGGCTCGGGAAAGGCTGAGTACTTGGGGAGAGAAGCCAGGATGGTTTGGGGCCAGCTGGGTTCGGCAGGCTGGGTCAAATAGAAGTGAATCATGCAGGATTGCTGGGAGATGCCAAGTGGACAGGATTGCTTCTCTAATCAGATGGGAGGGGCCATGGATTTAAAGGTCTGAGAGGTTGCAGAAAAGACAGGAAATAAATTGATTCTAGATATAATTAGGAACCCACTTCTCCCCTTTGGACATTATACTGAACAGCAATATTGGCCCAACGAAGGGAAAGGAGGGAAGAAATGCTCAGCCAAAATGCTCAGTTTGCTCCTTTAAAATGCAGTTGATTCCTTTCAATATCGGAGTGCCAAATCCACCTTACATAAATAACGTATCACCTGCAATGTGAGCACCAGACTGTGCCGAAGGAGCATTATCAGTGAAGAGCTGTATAGACTTAGAACAGCAGTATTGCTCTCACCCTGACAGAAGGATGTCCTGGGAGATGGAGAAGTGAGGCAGATATTCTACAAATGCTTGTCATATGGGCTTTGAACATTCAAAACAACAAAAATCCATGCAAAATTGCAACATTCTTACCAAGAAGATTCATTACGAGGCTGGAGCCAAAATAACTCATATAATTCTAGAATGTCCTTGGATGGTAGGCCTGAAGATCTTTTCAAAGTCATGGCTCTTGTCAGGAAAGGGCACAAAATCCATATTCATGGAATCAGACTTAACTTTTAAATATATATTTTCTGCATTGGAAATGGATTTAACATATTTTGAATATTTACAAAATATTCAAAGAATTGCACAGAATTTCATGCCCAAATCTCATCACTACTTTAGGCAAAATGAATGGCCAGTATTAGTAATAATCTGGGTATTCCCAAATACCCAGTAAAATGGGACTATATAAATTTGGGTATATCCACACAGAACACTTCACAGTTGTCCCAACCAGTAGGGGGTAGGTTCCAAGATCCCCTGGGAATGGACAGGACAATCAAGTCCCTCATATAAAATGTCATAGTGCTGCGTGTGGTGATACATCCTTCTAATCCCAGCACTTGAGAGGCTGAGGCAGGAGGATCAGGGGTTCAAGGACAGCCTGGGCTACATAGCAAGATCCTGCCTCAAAAAAACAAAAACAAAAAAACCCTAGTTCTTGCAAATAACCTACACACATGTATCCTCCTGTATACTTGTAATACCTAACACAATATAAATGTTAGATAAATGGTTTACTGTATTGTTTATGGAATGACAGTCTGTACATGTTCAGTGCAGATGGAACTTTTTTTTTTTGGCAGTACTGGGGTTTGAACTCAAGACCTTGCATTTGCTAGGCAGGCACTCAACCACTTGAACTACTCCATTCTCCCTCCCCCCTCCCTCCTCCGCCCCCCCCCCCCCCCCCCCCCCCCCCGCGTTGCTGTATTTACTTTTTAGATAGTGTTTTTGCCCAGGGCCTGCAATCAATCCTGCTAACAAGGCCTACCACATAGCTGCAACAATAGATGTGCACCACCATGCTCAACTTATTTGTTGGGATGGGATCTTGCTAATCTTTCATGGGCTGGCCTCAAACCTCTACTCTCCCAATCCCCGCTTCCCAAGTAGCTGGGATTATAGGCACGGGTTGCCGTGCCCAGTTCAAAATGGTTTTTGATCTGAGGTTAACTGAACCTGAGGATACAGCAATGAAAACTAACATAACCATATAAGAAAATACGAATTTCACATGCATAATGAGTGGAAGACAGAGAATAGTCTGCTGTGTCTTTTAATACAACAGCCAGAACTACTCTATATTAAACGTCAGGATTACAATTGTCCTTGGCAGGGTCAGTATTGACAAGAGGGGCACATGGGCTTCTGGGAATATCTGATTCTTAACCTGAGTTCTGGCCACATTGGTGTTTGTAAAAAGCAATCAAGATGTAAAATTATGATTTGTGGCCGTTTTTAATATGTATGTGATACTTAAAATTTTTACAAATTTTAATTGAATGGAATTTCCAATCCCTGGATATCACAACATTGAAACAAATTCAAACTTGAATTAGCTTTCTGTTGCTGCTGGAACAAATTACCAAAAGCTTAGTGTTTTAAGTAAAACACAAATTTATTCTTACAGTTCTGAGAAGTCCACCCAAGTTTCACTGGGCTGAAAATCAAGGTGTCAGTAGGCCTGTGTCCTTCTGGAGGTCTAGGGGGTGATCCATTACCCTTTTCCATTTGTAGAGGCTGCCTGAATACCTTGGCCTGTGGTTCCCTTCCTCCATCTTCAGAGCCAGCAAAGTTGCATCTCTGACCATCCTTTTGCTGTCACATCTCTCTTCTGTTCCCTCTCCCACTTTTAATGTCTTTTGTGATTTCACTGGACCCACCAAATAAACTAGGATAATCATTTTAATGTCAACTGATTGGCACCCTTAATTTCATCAGAAACCTTAATGCTCCCTTGCCATGTCACGTAACATTCACAAGTTCGAAGGCCTGTGTCAGAGTGCCACTAACAGAAGGAGTACCACATCTCGATGGCATTGGACTGTCTTGCAGAGCTGCGGCTAAACCTCTGGCCTCTTCTATTGTATGAAATGTCTCTTCTTGTCAGCTTGCGTTGGGTTCCCCAAACATGCAACGCAGAGTCTTGATTGTTTCATAGGATAGCATGTGTTATGTTTGATACTGAATAAATTTAAATTGGTTTTGTTTTAATAAGTAGACACAAAATTAATGATGAATGTAAGAAAATCCAGAGACACATCAAAACTCAGCTTCCACTAATGATACACTATGTCATAAGTACCACTCTCCTGGCCTAGGCACTTGCCTAGCACGAGCAAGCCCTGGGTTCACTCCCCAGCACTGCAAAAACAAAAAGAACCACTTTCCTACTAAAGACAACTAAAAAAGTGGAATATATATATATATATATAAATATATATATAATTAATACATATATATTAAAATTTACTTTTGCAGTACTGGGGATTGAATTTAGGGCCTCACACTTGCTAGGCAAGTGCCCTACCAATGGAGCTATGCCCCAATACTTTTAGTTTGCTTTTCAGATAGGGTCTTCACTAATTTTGCCTGGGCTCGCTTTGCAACCTTAATCCGTCTGTCTTTAACCTCCAAAGTAGCTGGGACTACAGGCATGCACCACCAAGATCAGAGAGAATGGAAATCTGAGACAGGTTCCACAGCAACTTAGGTATATTTTCTCTAGGAAAATGCCAACCCTGAAAAGGTAGCTGGGAAGCTATGCTTTTGGCAGCTTGTGGGTCAGGGAGACAAAGGCTGGAGTACAGAGAAGCAAGGTAAGCTGCCCTGGGAAGACTGGTTGTTCTCTAAGAGGAAGATGAGTGAGAAGTCAATTGAGTTAAGGTGGTTCTGAATGTCTAATGAGTCCAGGCCCCTGGCAAAATAAAAATCCTCTCTAGAGAAAGGTATTGCCCGAGGCCTCAAATTATTTCCCCATATGGATGTGATGGGCAGTTTCAAATGTAATGAAGCACCAAAGAGAAGAGAGACCATGAACAAGCAACAGAAACAGGTCCACAAGTACTCAAAACCAGAACCATCAAACAGTCTGGAAAGCAACAAAAAGGGAAAAAGGTTGAACTTGAAATTTTCATCAGGGAACTGGAAAGTATAAAACGTGATGTGAAAAACTGGAAAGGAACCAATGCAATAATTCTAGAACTAAAAAATGAAATTAGGAAGGTAGACAGGTTTAAAAGTGAATTGGAAATAGCCGAAGAGAAAAAAAAAAATCAATGAATTAGGAAGTAAGGCAGAAGAAACAATCTGATAGCACTGACAGACGAAAAATGGAAGAGAGAAGGGAGACAGAGGACACAGTGAAGAAGCCTAGAAAGTAGGTAATTGGAGATCCAGAAGGAGAGGGGAGAGAATGGGGGGGGGGGAAGTATTTGAAGAGATAACAGATGAGAATTGATGAAAAGATATCAACCCATATTCAAGAAGCCCAATGAATGCCATGCAAAATAAAAAGAAATTTACACTTAGACACGTTGTAATGATACTGTAAAAGACAAGAAACAAGGAGAAATCCTTTAAAAAAAATCAGAGAAATAATATTAGTTTAAAAGAAGCAACAGTTAGACTGACATTTCAACAGCAAAAAAAACCCCACACAGCCCAACAAATTGTGGAATCAGCTTTCTCCTGTGAAGAAAACTGCCAATATATAACTCTGTACAGAATAAGAAAGTCAGCATAAACTCACAAAGATGGAGAGAACGAGAGGCAAAAGCAGCAACACATTTTTGAAAGTTAAAAAGCAGATGGACAAGTAGACACTGACTTCACAGATCCAAGACAGTGGGCTTCTAAGTCAGCAGCGGGGAAAACTGAGAACCATCATAACCTATACTGCAAAATTCTCACACGCTCAGAAACCGACAGCATCACATACCCCTGCAACTGGGAGGATGGGTGTTGGCTAAAATACAGTTGGTTGCAAACTGTCCAGGAAACAACCAATCCCCAAATGTTTCTCTCCTACTACTCACACACTGTATGGCGACCTTTCCCCATCCCTACAGATGTCCCAGTAGAGGATCTTGGGTCCCAGGAGGCCAACGCCAGGGATATAATAGGTTATGTACAGTGAATTTTGCATATTCATATCCTTAGCGCTCCTTCTCCACTCGGGCTCCTAGAACTGGGTAGCCCTTGGCACTGAGAAGGAGGCTAAATGACTATCCTCTGGGCATGTGTCTAGCCTGAGAAGTGGGGGACTCCCCTCAGAAGGCTCACCTGATCACTGCCACAAAGTTCAAGGGCAACAAGTCCATGGATCTGTTCAGAACTCCCATCCTTAACGTAAGGATTGTTACACATCAAAGAAAAATCTCACAAGTGAAACAGACCAGGACAGATGGAGGCGAAACAATTTGGAGAAAACAGAAACTATGCAGCAAAACAAAAACCTGTAAAGACAACTATAATACCCTTAAAAATGGTATTGCATCCACGAGACACGATTGGGTCATGTGCTGATTCTGTCTATTGGGTCTAAGCGCCAATGTAAACACTCTTAAGTTCTCTGTCACACAAGTGTTTAGAAGCTGGCCAATTGCATTCCCACACTTCCTTGCAGCTGCTTCTGGTTAGGTTCTGCCAAAGGGGGAAGGTGGCAGGAACAAAGGAGACATTTTCCATTTCTGCTTTGGTAATGTATCTGGCAGCAAAAGCAGCAGCAGGGACAGTGGTGTTTCAGTGCTTCTGAAAGCAATGACACAGTTCAGTGCAATGGTGGCAGGAGCCATGATTCTTGCACAGCTGCAGTGAGGGTGGCTCCTCCAGCCCTTCTGACACTATTATAGCTAGTCCCCTATCAAATCCCTCTGCTTGAAATAGCTAGGTTTGTTTTCTTGAGTGAACACTGAAACCTATATATATAAAGAAACAAAATACAAGAAAAAACTCTTGGATATTAAAAATATGAAAGCAGAGCCAGGCACTGGTGGCTCACACCTATAATCCTAACTACTTGGGAGGCTGAGATCACGAGGCTCATGGTTCCTGGCCAGCCCATGCCAAAAAAAAAATAAATAAAAGTTTGTGAGAACCTGTCTCAGTAGAAAAAAGCTGTGGTAATGTGCAGCTTCATTCCAGCTACAGCTAGAAGCATAAGATCACAATCCAGGCCAGCCTGGGTGAAAAAGCAAAAAGACCTTATCTACAAAACAACCAGAGCAAAAAGGGCTGGAGGTATGGCTCAAGCAGTAGAGTGTTTGTCCTGAGTTCAAACCCAAGTACTGAAAAATGTAAAGCTGAAGTAAAAATCTGAGCAAAAAAAGAAGAGTGTTCACTAGATCATTCAGGAAGTAGAGAAAACCGGCAGGTTGTGCATATGTCTGTAGTCCCAGCACTTGGGAAACAGAGGTAGGAGGATCATGAGTTTGAGGCCAGTTTGGGCTATATAGCAAAATCCTGTCTCAGAGAACCAAAAAAAAAAAAAAAACAAAACAAAAACCCAAGAGAAATAAAAGCAAAAAACAAAAACAAAATCTCAACATATTTGCTCAGTATTTACAGTAAATTATGTCACAATATCATTACCATGAGGTAAATTACAGATTCTTGTATTATATAAATGCCACATGATACGTGCCTGGCGTTGAGTGAGACACACACAATGTACTGCCTTGTACTTTTTTTTTTTTTGGCTGTTCTAGGGCTTATGCTTAGGCCCTTGTGCTGGCTAAGCAGGCACTCTACTACTTGAGCCATGCCCCCAGCTACTAGTTAGTATAATTTTAAGAGCAAAGAAATGTCAATTTGAAGAAAACTAGAGAAAGACTATAATACTCTAATCAATGACACTCTGAGAAGAACATGAAATATATTCATGGGCTTGATAAGCTTTATTTGAATGTCTGCATAAATATGACTTAATGTCAAGTGGAAAGGGTTAAGATTTATTAAATGATAAAACTTGAAGCTTCTCTTTAGCCGGTCTTTGAATTTGGCTGGCTGACATACCGCTATTAGGCTGACTCACTGTCCGTTTTGACCACACGGCCCGCCTCTCTTCAGTCTCTAGGTGGCTTTTCTCATGTCTCTGGAAACCTCTCACACTGTTTTCATTTACAACACAGGGCAAGATTTTTATTTCTTCATCCCCACTCCATCAGCGGCAAACCTATGGTCCTTAATTCTCTTGTTTGAATTGTGGCTATTTGCAAACAGTGTACAAATGAGGAACTTAATGTGAACACACAAAGACACTTATAATTATATGCTGTAACAGTTAACTTCTTTTAAATTTTTTCATTAAAGAATCATTTTTCTAATTTCTCCATAAAGCTATAAAAATACCTGTAAAACATAAAATGGCACTTTAGAATCCTGAACTATAAGATACACCTTGTATGATTTATAACTAAGAATAAATTGTTTAATTCTAAGAGTGAGAATTTCTGAGTGCTTTCAGTAAGCATTTACTAGAAGGAGCCAGAAAGATTTAAAGATATTCCATTTCAGTCTGGGGGTGCAGCATGGGCAAGGCTCTGGGTTAGAACCCCAGTACCAAAAGAAAAAAGATTTTCTTCTTTAACTCCAACTAACTTTTTGCAAAACTACCGATAGGCACTAATGATGAGATTAGTCTGGAAGGCACAGACTTGTATGCTAGGAGTGCTAGAGGCCTTTGCATCCAACTGATTGAAGCGTTCTTCCCTATTTTCTCTCTTATATTTAAAATAGAAGTACAAATATACATATGGTAAAAAGTACACAGAGATCAGAAAGATCTAAAATAACAATACCCTTTCCCCATAACATGGCCCATTGATGTCTTCAAATCTGGAAGTTGTATGAGTGATTCACAAACAAAGTTGACTTTGGAGTCTTCTCTGTAAATATTTTTCAAGTCTTTGGAACTGTGCTGACAGTCTCCTATAATACCTCTGTTACAGAGGAAAGCCATGCAGTCTTCTCCTCCATGGTGAAAATCCAAAGATAAGATACACACTGTTCAATGCACACACAGTGAGGTCCAGGCAGCACCCCAGACACCATTGGATTGAGTCATGGCCCCAGAGAGGCCCAGGTGTCATCCCTGAAATTTAGGAATCTCATTTACTAACAAAAGTTAAGAAAACTTTCTTCTTAATCAAAATGAGGGAATCTGGTTCTTTTAAATGGTGAGACTTACTTAACTCAGCCAGAGATATGGGGCATACAGAATATCTTCATTTAACATTGTACAAAAAGACATGGGCCAGGCTCCCCAGCAGTCAGGTGAAGGTCAAACTTTCACTAGTGAGCAAATGGAAGGTGAGATAGCCAGGGACTAAGGACAGAGAAAGAAAATCCCTCCAGGGCAACCCCTACCTCAGAGCACCCCACTCTCTGGCCAGCAGAAGAGACTTACAGAGACGCTGCCCCAGGAACTCAGCCAAGTCCTTCCTGAATGCCTCGGATCCTCCTGGCCAGCTGCACGTCCTTGGGGAAGAGAGTGACTCGGCCAGCATGTAAGGAGAGGAGGTAGGCGTCCTCAAAGAGGTGAACTAGAAATGCTTCTGCTGCCTGGGGCAAAAAGAGAAAGACTGACATGGATGCTGGGCATAAACCACTTTTTGTTGGAGACCTGCTGACTTTAATCTGAGGGCTCAAAGAACTGACAGGAAGTGCTAATGAATGGGACTGAACTCTGCCACCACAGAACCCCTTGAAAACCCTCATGGGTTAACATGTCACTGGATCTGGCCTGTGACAACCTATAGGCAGCCGTGGAATTCTGGAATGCTCTTCCTTCCATTCAACCTTCACACAACTGTACCTTACCTCTTGAAGGGCCAACAGGGCCTGGGCTTGCCAGCTGAAGTCCACACCACGAGTGAATTTAGTGCATATTTCTCTTGCCTGTGGAATGGAGATGAGGGTGGGGATGGGGATGAGTAGAGAGCAACAGAAGAGATTCAGGTGAAGATGGACCCTCTCCAAGTGTCTCCAATGAATCCTCATTTCCATCATTCTGTTTTGACCCTTAATCTTAAGGCCTGGCTCGGAGCGGGTGTCAATGCCTAGCATGTCTCATTGGCGGCAGAGGCACCCATGATGAGGAAGTAGTCTCCGGGGTGGGGAAAGTGATCAAAGCATGGATGGATTTGAGGGTTGTATTTATACAATCAGAGGGCACTGTTTCAAAGATAGTGGGTAGAGATTAATTCCATAAAGAATTGCTAGGTGCTCTTGAAGAGCTCATGCTTTCAGAAGATCAATTCCTGACCAGCTTAGAGAAGATGTCTCTCAGCCATCTCTGTAAGAGATGGTGGGGTCCCCCCGCCCTGGGAGATTTAAAGATGAGAGTGGCTCACCAGACGGCCGAAGGGCAGCTTCCTTATCAAGAGGTGTGTGCTCTTCTGCAGGTTTCGGATCTCCCTAAGCCAGCCATGTCTCACCCGACGGGAAGTGCCTGAACAAGAGTTGAGTCATGAAGGGAAAGTGCATTGGAAAATAGGTGGTGCTTTACAGCTTGGCTGAGACAAACTACCCTCCACAAAGGCGGTGATTTCTGTTTTAGTCACTGCTATTATCTTCAGCAACCAGACAACAGCAGACAGCTGCTATAAATAAATACCTGTTAAAGGAGTGAATGGATGAGTCTTTGAGGTTTGAGTGCTAACTTTTCCATGAAGCCTAGCCCAAACTCTAGTCACTTTCCAACAGATGGGTCACCTCCCTCCGCTGGAACCTACGGCACTTGGTGCATCTCATATCTTTCCAACCTAGATTGGAAATTCAGTTGTTTTGCTTCTAGGTCCTCTTTCTCTTTTTTTAAATAGCTTGAAGGAATCAGATATTACCTAGTCCAATTTCCTTGGCTGGATTATCCTTGGGGCTCAAAAAAGTAAAGATAGTTGGCCAGAGTTCATTAGAAGCCAGGTTGGGACCTTGGAAATGGAATAACTCAGTGCTAGTGTCAGAAAGGTGGGCTAAGGAGTCACAGCCGTAGGCTCAATTCTAGCTCCAACAACAACAAAATCTTAAAAAAGATCCCTAAAATCCAAATTCTCGCTAGAGGTATTGCTTAACTGGTAGAGTGCTAGCAAGCTTGAGGCCCTTAATTTAAACCCCAGTTCTGCAGATAAATAAATGCCAAATTCTCTAATTAGGAATTAAAAACACATTACAAAAAATTTCTAACTAATCCTTACGTTGAAGAGGAAACTTAACTGAAACTAGACTATTTGCAATTAATAACAATAAAAAATGTATTTTTCAAAACATGAGATGTAGCCAAAATAGTTCTTGAGTAAAACAATAGCCTTAAAATGTATCTGTCAGAAAACAAGAAAATCCAAAGATAGCTAAGTTCAACTCAAGTGCTATTAAAATAAACAAAAAGATAGAGCAAGAGAAATATTACAGATAATGAAATTAGTGAAAATGAAAGCTAAATAAAAATAGTACAATTGCTCAATAAATATAAGAGCCAATAAAAATGAATGAACCTCTGATAAATTAAACAAAAAAATAAAAAAAAGAAGACAATGCAATGCAAAGATAGCATTTGGAAGGATAAAATTAACTTTGGAACGGTAACTCAAGGTCCAGCCCAGAAAACAGAATCCATACCATGTAGTCAGAAGAGCTACAAGGCTATGGGGTAAGGGAGGCAATTCAGAGATGCCTTTGCGAGGCAGCTGTCAGTGTGACTTTATCCTGGATGAGGGAGGTTAGGGAACAGGGCCAAAGACACAGGGCAGTGTCCAGGGGACCAGTGACATTTTAAGAGGGAGAACCCAACCCTAGGAGATAAGCTACAGAGAGTTGTCTCCCCTCCCACCACTAGATGGCAATGCAGTCTCTAGAGACAAGACTTTAATAAGACATAGCAGCCACAGAAAACATAAAGATGAACACAAGTAATGATCACCAAACAGCTTAAGACCAACACCATGAAAGAAAGGAATCAAACTCTAGAATGAAAATACCACGTACCGGAGACTAATGTGAATTAACAGAGAGAAGAGATAGGCTTTGAGAGAAACAGATAATAAATTCAAAGGGGTAAGAGATATAAAACCCATAGACCAAGAACAAGGAGTTATGAAAAGTAACCAATCAAAGAGATCATGGAAAAGAACTGGAATTAAGCATGCTAAAGTTGGTCTTGAAATGCCAACATAAGTAGTTGGAATTTAATTCTAAAGTAACGGGAAACCAAGGAAGAGTTTTAAGCAAAAGATCATCAGAGCCAAGTGTGGTGGCATATGCCTGTAATCCTAGCACTTGGGAGGTGGAGGCAGGAGGATCTTGAATTTAAGGCCAGCCTGAGCAGAGCAGCAAGACCCAGCCTCAAAAAGAAAAGATCATCTAGCTGCTGTGTTAAAGAAAGAACTGGAACAGGCCAAGAGTGGAAGTAGAGTGGTGTAGTGGCTGGTTAGGAGGCTCTACTGTGAGAAGGTGGAAGGGTAAGAGAGGGGAGGGAGACAGAGATACTGGTGGGAAATTAAGTATGTAATTTGGAGACAGTATTGCTTGAATTTGCGTTTGGTTGGATATGAGGTTAACAAAAATGAACATCTCCCAGGTTTATGGCTTGAACAGCTGGGTGTGTGGCTGTGCCATTTACTGAAATGGGGAAGACTGGAGATGAAGAGGTTGTGGGGGATTAATCAGAAGTTCAGCTTTGGAAGAGCATTTGGGTAGAAAGGCATTTGTCAGGGGAGGGATCTGAGCAGTACACAGATTTTTGAACTGTCAATGTATGAGTGATATTTAAAGACAAAGGGATGGATGAGATCACTGGGAATAGGATAGGAGGGAAAGGGATGTCAAGGAAGTCAACACCTCACCAGAGCTGGAGAGGTGACACAGGCAATCAAGAACACCAAGTAGCAACTTCCAGGGTGCGTGGTGTCGTGGAAGCCAAGGTAACAGAATATTTCAAGGAGACAGTGGCTCACTGTGACAAATGCTTCTCAGAGAGAACAGAAAAATGACATAGACCTACCTATTGGATTTGGCAACTTGGAAGTTGGTGGTGGACTGTTAGGAGTAGTTCAAGTGGACTAGAAGTAGGGGGAGTGCCTGTGGGGAGTAGGATTGGAATGGATTGAAGGGCAAATGGGAAGTGGGGATACAGGCAATGTGTGTACACTTAGTTAAGTCTGGCGGCGCACATCTGTGATCCTAGCTACTCAGGGAGATCAGGAGTTAAAAGCCAGTCTTGTCTATGTACTAAGACCCTGTCTCCAAACAAGCAAGTCTGTCAACTTAAAAGGGGAGCTCTGAAGGAAAGTAGAGAGAAGTGGGAAATATAGGGATTTGGGAAGGTGGCGGGGCAAGGAAACACTCCTGCCCTTTTCTTAAGATTACATATTCTAAAGCACATTTGTTATAGTTTGGATTTAATTCTTTTTTCTGTTTTGTTTGGGTTTTGGCGATACTGGGGTTTGAACTTTGTGCTTGCTAGGCAGTCACTCTACCACTTTAAGCCATGCTTCCAGCCATTTTTGTGTTGTTTATTTTTGAGATAGGATCTCTCTTTGTGCCTTGAGCTGGCTTGGACCCCAATCTTTCTACTTGTGCTTCCCTGTGTAGCTCAGATGGCAGATATGCAACACTGCACCCAGCCATTAGCTGATGAGTCTTGAGAATGTTTTGATTGGGCTGGCTTCAAATGGTGATCCTCCTGATCTCCTCCCATGTAGCTAGGATTATAAACTTGAGTCACTGATCCGGCCTGTATTTAATTCTTTTTTAAAAAATTCATTTTTCTAATATTATTGTTGTACTAGGGGTACACTGTGACATTTACAAAAGTTCTTACAATATATCATAGTCGAATTCACCCCCTCCATCATTCCCCTCTATCCTCCCCCCCATTCTTAGAATAGTTTCAACAGGTCTCATTTTCCCATTTTCATACATGAGTACCTAATATTTGCACCACATTCATCCTCCTCCACCTTTTCCTTATGGATTTAATTCTAAGTGCAGAGAGAGAAGAAAATGGGAAGCCCCTTTGAAGATGAAAGGATATGACTAAGAGCCCACCTAAAAGGAGTGGCTTTTGATAGGACGGGGAACACCTTGGCAAGCCCATCAACAGCTAAGAGTAAGTGGGGTGACAGAAGGTGAAGGAAGTTGAAGAGATAGAAAAATATAGGGGAGAGTGGAAATGCAAAATTCCCAGACAACAGCAGTAGGACTGTTAAGATGTGTGTGTGCAAGCCTGAGGTATAAAACTTTTCATTCAGCCAGGAGTGACGGATGGATGCTTCTGTAACTGAGAGCACGACAAAGATGACCTGCACACTGCTCTCACAATACTAGACTCTCCCTCACTATAACACGCAATAAGAAATAAAACGAGTAAAAATGCAAAGGAGTCAAAAGTCATTATTTGCAGATGATATAATAGTCTGCTTAAGAATTCCAACAGAAGCAACAAAAGGAGTTACTAGGATTGATGAGTTCAGCAAGCTGGCTGAATGCAAAGGTTAAATACTTAGGTTTTAGGGCTGGAGATAAAGCTAAAGGTAGAGCACTTGCCTAGGAAGGCCCTGAGTTCAAAGTCGGTACAAAGCAAACAAAACAAAAAAAAACAACCACAAACCTTATGTTTTGTTAAAGAAAAAAAAATCCACTCACAACAGCAACGTCTAAAAATAACCTAGAACCCATCTTTTCACCCGCACTCTTGCTGTGTGTCAAAGAGAAGTACAGCAGCCACGTGCAGTTCAGGCACTGGCCACCTCCAGCCAGTGGGTCCCCCACCCAGTCAGTTTCTGGAGACTCAGAAACTGAGGACCACAGACTTCTCCCTCTTCCCAGGGACACAGGAAGCAGGGAGAGTGCACTGGAGTCACCAAAAGCAAAAGAATACTTTCAACAAATTAAAAAAGGCCCAGAGGCTGGGGTGGGAGGTGGTAGAGCGCTAGCTTGGCACGCTGGGAGGCCCTGGGTCCCATCCTGCCCTGAACATGAAATTCTCAAAAGGCCACACGGATGCGTAACATCCTGCACGTGCCAGAGCCCTTTACGTGACTTTGTTCCAGTTAGCTGGCAGGTGTGCGCCTCAGCCTTCTGGCCAGCTGGAAAATGGGCACGATTTTGTGTAACGTGACTGTCACACAATCACGAAAACCAGCTGACCCCAACGCCTCGTTGGTGGCAATCAGCGCTCGCAGCAACAGGGGGCCGAGCAGCCCCTCGCCCGAGGGCCCCGCCGACCCGGGAGCTGGGAGTTGGGACTTGCAGTGCCTCCCTCCCGGGGCGCTTACCTCGGGAGGGCCTCGGCAAGGTGCCGGGGGTCGGGGTCGGGGTCGGGGTCGGGCTCGCGCCGCGCTTCCTCGGGGTTTCGGGCTTGCGCTTCCGGCGGTGCGGGCCCATGGCGGACCGCAAGGGTTCCGGCGCACGGCCCACACAGCTCCAGCTCGGCCCTCTGGGTCTTGGGACAAAAGACCAGGACTGGGAATGGCCGGAGAGCGCCCCAGGAGAATGCCGCGAAAGAGCCGGGGCTCGAGCACAGTCCGCGCCGCCTACTTCCTCGGCGTTTTTTAAAACCCCAATACGTAGACTCCCAGTCCAATGAGAGAGCAGGCTGCGAGACGGACGGCAGCGGTGATAGGAGGAGAGAGGGGACAAATTGGAATCAGCCAATGGGCACGTGGAGAAGCGAAGGGAGGCGGGGCCTTTCGTCCCCTTTGCTTGCAGAAAGCTGCTGATCTTCCAGGGATGGGACGGTGGCCGTCTCTGCCCTCTAATTAAAATATGGGGGTCCTGGAGGCGTGGCTCAACGGTAGCGTACCCGCCTATCAAACACCAAGCCCGGAGTTCAAACTCCAGAACCGCCAAAAAAAAAAAAAAAATTGAAAAACCAATTTAACTGCATGTACATTACCTCTCTGGAGGAGGGAGAAGGGGGTTCCCTTAGATTCCCAGTTTTCACACAAAATCACAGGTACTTTAGATCCACACACATGAAAAGAATTTTAAGATGTCATATAAAATGGAGCGTCTCACAGGTTGGAAGTTTCAACAAAACAGAATAAAAAGTAGAGGAAAGTTTAAACAGAGAGGAAAAAGCGCCTCCTCCTAGAAGTGCAGGCAGGGATGGGAGACAAACTGAAGAATGGTGGTCCTTTTGTGGGTTCTATATGCTCCGAGCTGGTGATAATACACACCTTCAAGTCCAAGTCTGTCAACTCCTAATCATTAGACATTGTTCTGGGTGATCAAGATGGGGGCTGCTTATTATCGTAAAATGTAGAGACATGATCTAGGCCTGCCCTAAACACAGGGACAATAGGTGAGTTTTAGAACTTTCCTTTTGCAAGATAAATGCCTTCCATTTTTGTCTCTCTGTCCATACAAGGAGCCTTGCAATTCTTAACACCTCAAAGGGCAAGGCAGATGCAGACAGTTCATCTGTGTCTCTCTATTCTTATAACTTAACATCTAAAAGGAAGTGGTTGGAAGAGAGCTAGCTGCTCTAACTTTTCTGTTTTTACTTACTGGTTCTGATGTCCGAATCTGCCCCTTTTAATGTTTCTTAAAAATAACATAATTTCCCTGTCTCTTTGGCTATCTATCCTGCCTCAGTTACAGATGATTAGGGTCATGGGGACAACCTGGATGGCGGTTTTGAGGTCCTGGCAGGGCAGGCCTTAACACTATTGAATTATGCTGTTGAACTGTCCTGGTAAACGATCGTTTCCCGGTGTCTTGGGAATAATATGGATTCAGGTCCTGTCTGGGTACTTAAGAGTAAAGGGAATTTTAATTTCCTCACTTTACTTTTTTGAATTTTCTAAATCTTTTACTGTGAACTTTAATCAGAAAAATCCTTGGTTATAAAATCCGTGGATTCATGGAACTCTTGTGCAATGCTGGGGTTGTTACCAAAAGGTCAGAGCAGCTGTCCAGGTCCAGGAAGAGAGTTCAGGCAAGATGAGAAAATGCAGTGAAAGTGATAGCAAAGTTTACTAGGAAAGGAATACACTTTCAATAGACTGAAAATTGAAAACCATCTCTTGGGTGGGAATGACAATACTGACTTTTGGCACTTGAGTATGTATTGAGATAGCCCAAGAGAAATTTCTATCCCCTCAGGTCCAGCCTATAGGACTGAGGTCATGGGTAAGTGACAGTGACACAAAGCTGGAGTAGACAAATGAATATTGAGTCCACCTGAACTTTAGGGCATGGTTTATAAGACCTGGGTCTTTGTTTTATTAAGTTAAAGAAATCCACATTAGGCTTGAACCCAAGGTGACTGCAGGAGAGAATGGCTCAAAGACAAATACAAAATGGAGGCAGAGATGCCAATCTTTCCTCCTGCTTATAGTTAATTGGTGGGCTCAAGTAAAGATGCTTTTCAGCAAAAGCAGTTTAAGTACTCTTACATTTTCTGTCAGAGACCTGTGATCTCTTCCTTCATTTCAGGTTCCTTTTGGGAATATCATTGCTCATGTCTGTTACCTATCAGGAGGATATGATGCAACTGCTATGAAAAAATGGTGTTAGGTGTGGCTCTGTCCACCAAAAGCTGTATTGATGTCTTGGTACCCAAATGTAGTAGTGTTCAGAGGTGGGGACTTTCAGAAGTGACTGGATCACAGAGGCTCTGACGTCCAGGCAGTTAATTCATTGATGGGTTTATAGCTTAATGGGTTTGGGGAAAGAACTGTGTTGTAAAAGCAAGTGGCTCTCTTTGCTTTCTGGCCACCACAAGGTGAAAAGCTTTGCTACACCATGCCTCCCTGCCGTGATGTTCTGCCTCATCACAGGCCCAGAAATAACAGCACCTAGTTCAGGGACTAAACCACTGAAGCTATAAGCCAAAATAAATCCTTCCTCCTTAATTTAATTTGCTCAGGCATTTTGTCACAGCAACAAAATGGTTCTTCAAAAAAATTAAAGAGGAGCTGGGAGTGTAGCTCAGTGGTAGAGCACTTGCTTAGCAGGCATGAGGCCTTGGGTTTGATCCTCAGCACTGAAAAAAACCCACACAGAATTGTTATATGATTCATAAATTCAATTTCTGGCTATATATATAAAAGAACTGAAAGCAGGTACTTCAACAGGTATTTGTTTACCCATGTTCATAGCAGTTTTATTCACAATAGCCAAAAGGTAGAAACAACCTGAATGACCGTTGACAGATGAATGGATAAACAAAATGTGGTGTGTATTTATATATATGTATGTATGTATCTATCTATCTGTCTGTCTGTGGAGAGTGGAGTATGAGAAGCCTATGAGAACTTGACATAAGCACAGCTATGTCAAATAATCCACAGGCTGGGTGAGGGCAAAATGCAGCACAGCTGCTTTTCCTAAGATGTTTATGTCCAGAGAGTAGTGATGGCAGGTTCTTCCTATTCCCAATAACTACAATGTCACCCGCCTCCCCCCCCCCCGCCCCCCCCCCCCGCCCCAGCCCCGCAGAACTGTTGCTTTACCTCGTTTGCCACTGTATATAATAAACTCGCTGGAGGTGGAGGAGGCTGTTGTGAGTCTCCATCAGAGTGCCCAGCCCACCTCACCCCAGCTTTCTGCATGTTTGTTTTCTGTCTTTTGTCCTTTCTCAATTTCCCATCACTCCCAGTTAGGTTTCTACGATGAGCTCGCACAGGCCTCGGGATATATCCTCAAAAGGGAAGAAATCCTGACATCTGCTACAGTATGGATGAATGCTGAAGACATCATGCTAAGTGAAATAAGCCACTCACAAAAGGCCACTCTATGATTCCACTTACTCATGTACTGTACATACGTAGGGTACATGCAGTGCTCAGATTCATAGAGACAGAAAACAGAATGGCTGCTAGGGGTTAGGAGGAGGGGTAATAGCATTTATTGTTTAATGGGAACATAGTTTGAGTTTGGGAAGATGAGAGTTCTAGAGATGCAAGGTGGTCATGGTCACACAACAATATTAATGTATTGAATGTTATTGAAGTGTAGATTTCAAAAATGTTTAAATGGTAATTTTTATATCTATTTTACTATGAAAAGGGAAAGGAATGGAAAAAGAAAGTTTTTTTAAACTAAATCCAATGAGGTATAGTCAAATCATAGAAAAGATGTTCTTCAATAATCCAGGTGAACATAGAAGGAAGAAATCCACATACACTGGTCCTCAACAGCCATTAATCAGACAAAGAAAATCTTTGCTCATTAATTTTGCTTTAGACAGACAGCCCTTTCTTTGTTCAAAAAGAAGAAAACAGAACTAGAATTCATAACAAATTAATAAAACTGGTTACTTATGAAGTAGTGATAAATGGATGAAGACAGAGGAGGGGGTGATGTTTATCAATGCATACATTTTAATATCATTTTGATTTTTGAGCCAGTTGAACTGCTAATCTGTTTTAAAAATAAATTAAAAGTAATAAAATAGTTTGAGGAAATTAAGTAGAATACTAGACTTCTCTGAATTCCATAGTTGTTGAATGGAACAGAGTAGTAAATTATAGATCCTAGATCTTAGGGATTCTTAATGCCACCAACTGTCCTGGCAATGGGGTAGCTGAGCGTGGGAGAAAGAAAAGGGAGAAAATTAGTCAGTTGTCCGAAAACATCCGGCAGAGACCCCTTCTGAAGCTCAAGTTTAGATTGTAGAAGAAATGTATGCAGGTTTCTTCCCAGGCTTAGGACCTAGAATTCCATTTCTGATCCTTATAAGACCCTTTGAAAGACATATATATGGTCAAGGCCATGCCCACATAGATGGAAATGAAAATCAGAAGAGAAGTTGAAACACATGAAATGGAAATCGATCATTCCCTGGATTATCTAGCAACCAACTCTCCTGACTTGGTCAGGAGTACAACAGCCCTTCCTTACCCAGGGTTAGACTGGATGGCTCTCAGTGAATCTCAGTTTCTCCTGGCTCCCCACCCAGCCTCTGTACAACTGTTAACCACTTCTCCTAGTGCTCCTGCTTCTGACTGGCAAATGAACAGATCAAAGAAGTGAGATGAAAATGGCCAGGACAATTAACTCTGCTGGTTTCTGGTCCTGGAGACAAAGCAGAGATCTAGAAAACTCACCTGACCTTTGATTTTGGGAGTTGGGAGGTTTTCTGGTGACCTCAGCTTCAAGCAAGCCATAAAATGAAGGCCTTCTCTCAGCATTTCTCTTCATGAGCAGGGAAGTGGGTGGCTTTCTGTTCTGTCCTTAGCTTCTCCCCCATGACTTATCACTGGTCCTGACACTATTCCTGTGGCCCCTGGGCCTCATGGGTGTGCACATGACCAGGACCAACACTTAAGGAGGTCTAGAAGGAGATGAGGATAGTATCACCAGGTGTCAGCATTCAGCATAGAGGCCCAGTGGGAACAAGAAAAACAGGCCTCATTTAATGACAGCTCAGCCAGCCACACTCCAGGCCACTCTCATTCTTTCTGGTCTCCACTATCTTTGAGGTCACTCCTTTAATATCGCATATGGGTTCCCAGGACAATCTTCTCTGCAGTCTTTCATGACCCAGCCTCTATTTTTCAAAATGATTACAGAGGTCCTCTAAGACTCTTCATTCTTCCCTCTCTGTTAAGCTCTTAGAAATGTCCTTATCTGCAACCCTGAGCTCATTCTTTTAAACTGTTTCTTTTATTGCCTACAGTTTATCATTTCTCCTCTAGAAAGGTGAGAAGGGAAGCCGTACTTCCTCTGAAACCCGACTGTCAGAAAATATGTGGGGCTACTTTGATGTGTTTTGGAGTCATCATTGGTGGGCCCTGATAGCATGGAATGCCTCATCTTCCTATGACAGCTCTTGTCTGGATGAACAGAGGATGGAAGTGATGTTCCCATGGCAGACAGAGAGGCTGGTGTGTGTGTGAATGTTGGTGAGCAGCAGGTGTGTCATAGTGGGGACATGAACATGACACAGCTTGCAGAATAGAGCACCCTGAAGGAGCTCAGCCAGGGTTTTGGGTGTGACACCTTCCTACTAAGAAGGCTGACAGTGAGAAAGCTGGGGCCTAGAAGAATTCCACCACAGAAATTCTCCCCTCTAAGGTGGATGATAACACACCTTGCACAACAGGGGATAGCAGATGGGGCCCCAGATCTCAGCATAGGGAGAGAGGCTCAAGTTAGCCTGTTGCTGTGGTACTAATCCCCATTTGCTCCTGCACCTGGATCGGGCCCACTAAATGGATTTTTACTCGGTCATCTGCTCCGTATCATCTGCCCTCTTTGATCTCTTTTTGTTTATTTGTGGTACTGGGGATCAAACCCCATGCTAAGGGGGCTAAGCTAGTGCTGTACCACAGAGGTACATCTCCAGTCCCAGTGTTTGATCTTTTGTGACTAGAGCAAAACCCAAATCCCAAAACTCCCTGTACTTAATTTAAAGGGCTATCTATGAAAATGTGTATACTTGATTGAAGGCACAATGAGTACGTGCTATGAGCAAAGCATCATACAAGGTACCAGGGATACCCAAGATGTGGCCCGTCCTCAGGAGTTTGTAGAAGTCATATGCACATATCACTCCAGGATGAAGTACAGAACTAATCAGAGCTAACAGTATGAGTGTTTTCTCTCGGCAGGTCCTCTTTTTAGTATTTTAGATCGAATAATTCATTTAGTCCCCTCAACTCTATGAGGTAAGATTTACTTTAGTGCCTATTTTGCAAATAAGGAAATGAAAGCCCCAAGGGATCACACAGGAAGTAGGTGAGTCGGGATCTGAACCCAGGCACCTGGCTGTGGAGTCTATGCTCCTAGTCACCACGTTATTATGTCTCATAATGGTATTCTATTATTACTCTTCACTAGAGAAAGGCAGAGTGAAGTGGGTGTGGTGATGTACTCCTGTGGTTCCAGCTATTCTGGAAGCTGAGGCAGGAGGTTTGCTTGAGCCTAGGAGGGTGGGGCTGAGATGCACTATGCTGCACTAGGCTCAGCATCACGTGACTTCCTGGGAATGAAGGATCACCAAGCTGCCCAGGCTGATCAGTAGTGGGATCACACTTCTGAATAGCCACTGCACGCTCACCTGGGCAATAAAGAGACTGTCAGAAAGAGAGAAAGAAAAGGGAAGGAGAGATGAAAGGAGAGAATGAAGGAGGGTGTAAAGGGGGGAAGGAAGATTGATTTTAAGATCCCAGGTAATTGAAGGTTCAAGATAGATGGATTTTTAAATGTATTTTCTCCATTATTTGAAAGTTATCTGGCTTAAAAATATCAACTGGGGGCTGGTGGAGTGGCTCAAGTGGTACAGCACCTGCCTAGCAAGCATGAGGCCCTGAGTTCAAACCCCAGTACTGCCAAAAAAAATTAACTAGAATTTCAGGGTACTTTCATGATCTGAGGCCCATCCTGGTTTTGATAGTCTTTTTTTTTTAAGTGTAAAGTGGGAAGAGTCCCCAGAGTTGGGAGTGGGGTCCCAAGAGAGGGTACCCCCATAGTCCCCATCTTTAGTCAGCACAGGATTGTGGCCTTAGTGTCATACACACAAGGCTTGTATCCTAGTTGTTTGCAGCTTTGTGTTGTTGGGAGTTTCCTTGCCTGCTCTAGGTGCCAGTTTCTCTCCTGTAAAGTGACAGTGGTGACACTTGCCTCATTTGGGAGGGTTAAAGACCTACCAAGTAGTCGTGTTTCCTTCTAGAGCTATGGCTTTTCTTTTTGGCTCTCTGAGCCTCTAGTACCTCAGGTGTAAGTTAGGTATTTCCTTACAGGGGTGCATGGAGACCAGGTGATATGGGGTACAGTGCTGTCAAAGGGTAAATAGCACTGGAATGTGTGACTCACTGGTTACTGTGAGTGGTTGCCTGGTTCTGGTCAGGGACCCCTGGAGGTGGGCACAGGTGTCTGAGACAGGCTGAGGTAGGGAGAGGGAGCAGAACTCCCAGCCTATGAACCCATCCTTCCCATAGCAACCTGAGGGACCCCACGGGCTGGTAGGGGGCCATGCACAGGGACACACAGTGTTCTAGGCTGGATTCCTGGACTTGTCTGCCTTTGTGTGGTCCTGGCTAAGGACTGAGGGGCACTGGTGGGGTAAGGCCATGTCCCAATTGATGGAGACTGAGTGCAGAGCTACCGTGAGCCACCCAGGCCACTCATGGGTTCTCACTGAGTGGAAGGCCTTGCACAAAAACTGTTTCCTAATCAGTGTATCTTGGGAATTAGAAAAGAAATCATTAAAGACGTGGAACATCCTTAGATTTAGCAGGCACAGTTGGTGCTGGGCTCCCTTCCCTCACCACTTTCCCATGCTTAGCATCTGCCCTGCCATGGCACCTCTCTTAGCCCCACCTCTCGATTTAGAGTACAATGATTTCCAGTGGGGGTCGATATGAGCTGGGGATTACTGGTAGTAATGAAGCCTTGCAAGCAGCTAGAGCAACCAGCAGCCAACACAGAATAAACCCATCCACAGAGAGTCAGTTATTTGATCAAAACAGAGATGCATATGTCAATTTCCCTCTGTGAGGAAAGAGAGCACAGGGGTTGTGACCTAAGTAATCTGTCCTGCTGTTACCACAGTGTACTTCATGAGTGCCAGCTCAGCGGGATGGGAAGCCAGAGGGCAGGGGAGGGGACAATGCAGCCTTTGGCTCACTGTGTGGTCCAGGCCATGGTAAGTTGTGCAGTCTCTCTGAGCCTCTGTATCCCCACGTTAGATATGAGGGTTATAGGCTGTGCTTCACAGAGTGACTATAGGATTGAGCAGAAAAACAGATGAGGCGCACTAAAGTTGATCCTGCACCTTTCTGCTCTGCTCATGTAGCTGAAATTATCCCAAAGCAGAGTGCACTCAGGGACAGACAGGATGAGAATGGCAGAGGACAGATTTCTGTGGGACACCTTTCTTCCCTGCTACAATGGTATATGAGCAAACTACACTGTAGTCCTCACCCCTTCTCTGCCCCCAGCAATGCCTGCTTCCTCTCCTCCATCACTCTGGAGGAAACCTGCTTTCAACTTGACTTTTACAGTGTCTTCCCTTATTGATAACTATTGCTTTGGATGGATGGGGATACTGGAAGGACAATTCCAAAGAGCATTTTGTTTATAGAATGAAGGGAAAACACACCAAAAGAAAGGAAGGATAGCTATACTGGAGCCTGCACCCTGCTCCTTGTGGTTCTGGAGTAGAAATGAAGACCAATGGTGGAGCATCCTGAGGAGCCTGGGGCCAAAGGCTGAGTGAACTCTCTGACTCCTAAGAAGTCCATGAGACAGTCTGATGTAGTGAGCCACATCAGGCTCCAGGACATGGAACTCTGAGGCAGCCCTTCTCAAACCCAGAAAAGTGGTGTACCTCTAGGGCTCTCTACAGGGAAAAGGGAGATATGAAACCATAGAAGGAAGCACAAATCCTGACTTCCAGGTCATCAGTTTTATCTTGTGGCAAGTAACAAAAACATTATACCTATACTGAATGAAACACAAATATATTACAGAGCACAAGATTCACATTCACTTTTAAAATAAGGCAAGATTTTAAAAATTAATCATTAGCTCTACAGGCTTCCAGATAATCCCTCCCAAATGTGAGTTCCTATTCCTCCTCATACAGGCTTGGGAGTACTTCAGGGGGAAAGGAGAAGCACTGCCCCAGGGTGGGACTCAGTTTCTTCATGTCTGAGAAATTTTTGACAAGTGTTCTTAATGAAGAAGGGTAATTTATAAACTTTAATGGCTATGTACTGAACTCCCAGTTGACCTTGGGTTTTGGAAGGATGTAGTCAAAAAGGCCAGAGAGGTGCTTAACGGCAAAACCAAGAGAAGCAACTTACGAGCACATCAGGGAGGTGAACACACTCAGAAATGCCAAGAACTCTCCCTTTTAGAGATTTTGAGGTACTATGACTTATCCAGGGCCACCAGTCAAGGTTGTGACAGAGCTGAGAACTCTAGTGCCTATTCCTCTTACCAGCAGAACAGGGGCCCAGTGCTGACTGCCTGGGCTGTTGTGACCTTGAGCAAAGGCCTGGGCTGTTGTGACCTTGAGCAAAGTGAAAGCCCACAGTACCACTTGGCAGGGTCCTAAAACTCAGCCTATGGGCGAGTCCTGGCAGGACAGATGCCTGGGGACTAACTCAGTCCCAGGGATCCCCCAGTATTGCTCTGGTGGAGCAAGGATAGTTCACTAAAAAGCAGATGTTTAAATTAGACTGCATTTGAACTGACGTTTCTGTTATGCTGATTTCAGGTTCAGGGCTGAATGCAAACTCTTACCATGCAGGGCTCCGTGAGCACTCAAAATGGCAGGTCATGGCAGACATTTTCCTGACCCTCCAATCTCAGCAGCAGAGTGGAGGCCTTACCACCCCCTGACCATACCCTGGAGGATATTGCAAGGCTCTTGACTCCACCTCCTAAGTACACCCATCTCCATGTGAACAGTTCCCAGGGGGGTTAGAGGACACTTAGGGTCAATGTAAGATTTGCTCCATGTATTCTGGTTTAATTTATAATCAATACAAATTTGACATTTTACTATACAATAAGTGTATTGTAACAAAACATTTCTGCCCCTCTGCTCAAAGTTCTGGTTTTGGGCTGTCTCTGCTGACCTAAGAGCCACTGCTGCAGTCCCCAGAGGACAGTATGACTTTACCCTCCACTGAGCAAAACACAAAGTGCTAAGCACCTTCTACTCTCTTAGGTAAGGTTCCTGCCTATGCTACCCCCTGCAGAGATGTGATGACCCCAAGCTCTTGTAGACGAAGTGATCTGCTTGAGTTGTTGGCATAGGTCTGATGGGGCAGCCCCCTCCCCTCCCTAAGCTCTGTCTCCCCTTACCACAACCCCCCATCATAATCTCCCAAACCCTCAAATGTTAGAACCAGAGTCCCCTGGGCAGCACTCATATAAAGGACAAGGGTTTCCCCAACACCATCTTAAACGCTTTGAGTTTAGCACACAGGTAGGACAGCCTATGGTAGGTGACCAGTAATGATTCTGGGTACCAGCTCTGAGCTGTCTGTGGGTAAGGATCAAGAGCCAGGAAATCTATCTTGGCCTGTAACTGGCTTTGTAACCTTGGAAAAACCTGGGCTTTAGTGTCTTCATTTGAACAATGAGTGTGAGAATGGGTGATTTTTATGCCTTTGGTATATTAGACGGCTCCACTCCAACATTCTAGATGCTACTTCCAGGTACCTTATTATGTCCCTTTCCTTTCAGTTAAAAAAGAAAAGAAAGAAAAAAGAAAGTCCAAAACTGTCAATTTTCCATTTCCATTTCTTTTTTTAAAAAATAAAGTCCCAAACAACATTCTAAGGCACCACATGGTGACTGCCATGTGTGGTCTTCACCACCCTCAACGAGTGGGTATTTCCTTCTTGCTTCCGTTGTTGTGGTTTTGTTCATTTCTTTGAGATAGGGTCTGAATATATAGCCCAGGCTGGCCTCACACTGAAGATTACAGGTGTGTACCACCATGCCTAGTTTCCTTCTCTTTGTGACACACGTCATGGGTCAGAGAAGCCCAAAGGGCCCAAGACTCAGATCTGGTGGAATGGAGAGGTCCCTCCTACACACTGTAATTACTTGGCAGAATTCTTCCCTGACCCACTGTGATACTGACGGCATCACTCATCAAATGTTCTCTTCCCTCACAGTCTACTTCAAGGAATGCATTTGGGGTTTTATGACTGAGCTGCCCAGGAAAATGGTTTGAGGTGCCACTCAACCACTCCAGTGAGCAGAACTGGAATTAAGAGCTGCCAGCATCCTGAGGTTCTTCTTCAGGGTGGGCAACTGTTGCCTGGAGGCAACAGTTCATGAAGTCTTGAGTCCAGCCATAGAAATTCACCTCAAAGACCGCACAGAAGGGCTGAAGGGATGGCCCAAGTGGTAAAGCACCTGCCTAGCAAACATGAGGCCCTGAGTTCAAACCTCACTGCCATTAAAAACAAACAAACAAACAAAAAAGACCCCAGAGACCAGGCCTGGAATGAGACAAACCTGGGCAGAAGACTGGCTCTAGAACGTT
The DNA here is from genome assembly GCF_047511655.1 of Castor canadensis. Lineage (NCBI taxonomy): Eukaryota > Metazoa > Chordata > Mammalia > Rodentia > Castoridae > Castor > Castor canadensis. Next base: position 22,651,962 of record NC_133397.1, on the reverse strand, counting down.
CTCTGCGCCATTGTTTCTCCATCTGTACCCACCTCTGAGGCTGTTACAACAAGGAGTGAGAGGTAAGTCCTTAACCAATGACCAGAATCACTGTAAGTGGAAGAATCCTGGTGAAACCCTTATCCTGAGGGCTCTCTACGCAGCCAGGTAGCTGGAGACAGAGCAAGGAGAAAGACATGCTCTAAGCCCCATCTTCACTCATCATGTGAAGCCGCTCCCAGGTGCTCGGCCAGGGCTGATGGAAGAGACCCCTCTTGCCAAAAAACATACAACTCTGGGTCTTAATTTCCTCACCTTTCTTTCTGCTTGTAGACTGGGGTTTGAACCAAGGGCTTCGTGTTTGCAAAGCAGGAGCTCTACCACTTGAGCCATACCTCCAGTCCATTTTACTCTGGTTATTTTGGAAATGGGGTCTTGTGAACTATTTGCCTGGGCTGGCCTCAATCTGCGATCCTCCCAATCTCAGCCTCCCAAGTGGCTAGGATGTGATGAGCAGCCAGCACCCAGCTCTTTACCTTTCAAATGGAAGTTCTGCCAGGTGTTGTAGTGCTCACCTGTAATCCTAGCACTAGGGAGGCTAAGGCAGGAGGATGGAGTTCAAAGTCAGTTGGACTACCTTGTCTTATATACCAAAAAAAAAAAAAAGTTTATTAAAAAATTATCCAGGGCTGCCTTAATTTCCCTTGCAGTCTCTCCCAGCCAAGGAGGCCTGTGATGAGTGTGCGCACAAGAACACCAACACAGGCTCCTCTTTTCTCAGGCTGGACATAATCAGAGGACCACAGAATGCTGGGATGCCCTTCAGAGGGCAGTGAAGACCGCAGTATGGATACCTACATTCCAGAGCTAACAGGTGGGAGCACATACTGAGTTTTACTGAAAACCAGGTCTCTAGACAGAGTGAAGAAATATTACACAAGATTTAAAAAATATAATGCTTAGCTCTGGTTTGAACCTGCTCACTGACTTCCCTTATATAACTCATAAACCAGATAATCTATCATGACAATCTAGTTTACGATTCAGAAATACTGCCATTCAAGTTTACGACTTAGCTCTTAGCGCTGCAGGAGGGTCTGCGAGGACTGGGGTCAATTGCTACACTCTGGCCTGTGGGGGCTGGGTCCCACCCCTGTAGCCCGCGGGACCTGAGTGTTGTGTCATCTTCTCTGGCAGCAGCTGCCCTGTGTGAACAGTAACGGGGGGCAGGGTGAGGTCTTGGGGATAGGGCACTAAAGCTCACCAGCCCTGGTGTCCTCAGCCTCAGAGTGAAGGAGTATGGGATAGCAGCAGCAGAGGCTCCAAGGGACGCTCAACTGTCTTCATTGATGGGAGTCCGGCTGTCGCTCAGCAGCCTCTCACGCTCATCCCCCTGGTCTGGGTGCCAGCCCCTGGACAGGCAGGCCAGCAGTGGGTGGTGCAGACCATTGTAGAGGGCAGTGCCTGTGAGGAGGATGAGGAAGCCGAGGATCTGCAGCGGGTGGAAGACCTCCCAGCCCAGTGCTAGGCTCAGGGCCCAGATGACTACAGTGCGCAAGCTGTCCAACACCATGCGTGTGGTGGCGCTCATTTCCTTGGTCACGCTGATACCCGCAAAGTTGAAGAAGGCAATGCTACTGATGTTGCCCAGCAGTGCCAAGGTGATCAGTGGTTGCTGGCCCACCTGGCAGAAGGCGTCCAGGGCATCCTCCAGTGTCCCTCGAGGGTTTCCACTGAAGGAGCCAGCAGGGATGTAGTACATGGGCACCAGGAGCAGGGAGAGGATCACAAAGCCGAAGAGGCCTGGGGAGCAAGGAAGCTTGTCACGTTCTATACCTGGTTTAGCCTTCCAGTATAGCCTGCAGGTGCGGCAGCCGCTGATCTCAGGGCCACTCCTAGGATCTGTCTCCCACCTCTCTTCAGGAACCTTGGGTCTATGCAATGGACTCTTGCTACCCCCTTTTCACCTCAACCCGGTGGCTTCTGCTTTGCCCATGAGTAGGAAATACATTTTATACTGGATGTGTGCACAGGCTTGCACGCACACATGCACACACACACAACCAAGATTGTAGCTGCCCTTACTATATACCATGTTCATTGTTCTTCTCAATTAAAAAAGAACTGCTGGCTCCAGCTCACCTCATTGTTTTCACCAGGTTGGGAAAATAGCTCTCTAACTCAGCAGATTAACTGAGCCACAAAGAGTGTGTGCCAAAATGAAGTCAATGTACTGTTTCATTCACAAAGTCTTGCTAGAAACTAGAAATGAAACAAACAGTACGCTATACAATGTAGTGGGCTTAGGTCATTTACCTTCTACTGTCAGCTCTTCCATTTAGTAGGCCAGACACAGACAGCTAACAGGTGCTTGTGCCTGGGCTGCCTCTGGCAGCACTTTAATCCATATTGCGAATCCCATTATTTTTAAATAAAAAAATTGTTTTGGCAGTACTTGGGCTTGGAACTCAGGGCCTAACGCTTGCCAGGCAGGTGCTGTACTGCTCTGCCAACTCCACCATTCTGTCTGTGTTGGGTATTTCTGAGATAGGGTCTCACAAACTATTTGCCCAGGCTGGCTCTGAACTGTGATCCTCCTTATCTCTGCTCCCAAGTAGCTAGGATTACAGGTGTGAGCCACCAGCGCCCGGCCTAAATAAAAATTCTGATAGTTGCTCCCTGCTCAAAAACCTTCAGTGGTCCCTCCTGCTTGTCATCTAGTTTACTTGGCTTGACATCAAAGTTCTCCAGATATAATCCTGACTGCCTTAATTCCTGATTATTTCCCCAACACCAAACCTATACCACACTAAAATTACTCCTCACTGGTTTCCAAATTCACATCCTGCTCCCCAGGCCTTTGCCTAGTCTGGAGTCTCCTCCTTCCCACTCCTGCCTGTTTGAAACTGTGGGTCCAATGCCGCCTTCCCTGTTCCAAGAGAGTCAGACTTTCTTGGTCAATGAAGCATCACTTGAGCACAGTGGTCCAAGCCCAGTGCACTGCGCAGCCCTTTCTACTTGCTGGTTACCAACTCTAGAGGCCTGCACCTTGTTCATTACCATCCTTGGATCTAGCCTAGCACAGCAGGTGTCAGAGAATCTGTCAATTCCTATCTGGGTGTGGGGGGGCGGCTCACCCCCCTGACAGTGATGGCTGGTACCTGCCTTGTGTGCTATCTGCTGCCCCCAGCACATCCTCCCTGCTAGCCATTCCTCCCAGGTTCGCACACACACACACGCACCCTCAATGCCCACTGCCCGGAGTGGGTGCACATTGTGTTTGTAGACAAACATCTCCTCTAGCACCATCTGGATGGCGACGATGATCTGGGCCATGATGATCAACAGGTCCCCTGAAGAAAGGAGGCTCAAGTTAAGCCAGGGTTGCACTGGGCTGGAGCCAGGGATGGTGACAGGAGGACCCAAGGGGCAGAAAATACCAGCTCCTGACTTTTTGGGGCCCCATATAGCTAAGACACAGTCATGACTACCTATGCCTGATTCGCTTGCCCCTGGAGGGGCAGGTCAGCTGGTCAGGATGGAGGCTCCAGAAGGTCCAGAGACCTAGCTGGATCTGACAGCTACATGGCAGGGCAAGTAGGTCTTTAAGGAGTGACAGGCTTGAGACAAACATTTCTGGTTTAATCTTGACTCTGAGAGACCCAGAGAGGTCATTTCTTATAAAATGAGCTACAATGGCTCCCTTTGGGGACTGGAAATGTTACTATGATCAAAAATGCCCAAGTGCCAGGGTGGGCACAAGGTAAGTGCTCAGTAAGTGGTCCTTCCATTCCTTTCCCAGGCCAGCAGTTTGTGTGTTTAGGCATCACAGGATCGGACAGCTTCTCCTCGGACCTCTTATTGCTCACTCCTCTCGCACTGCTAGTCCCTCTTCCTTGGCACAGTAAGACCTTTCTCTGGTGTCCCTTATACTTTTTCCAACCCTAGAAAGCAAGTAAATGCCCTGCACCCAGGACCAGACCTGCATATGGCAAAGGTTGTATGACTCTGTGAGACAACTCTGTGCTGGGCTCTGAGAAGGGAGGGGACAGGACAGGTAACCCTGAGTCCCTGTCTGCACATACCTGTGATCACTTCACTGAGCTTGTGCTGATTGTCGTGCTGGTTCAGGAGGTCAGCCAGGCCCACGACCACCAGTCCTGCAATGGTGGCCAGAATGCCCAGCCACTGGCTCGGTGCCAGCCTCCGACCCAGGAAGGCCACGGAAAACAGCCCTGTGAATATGATTACTGCACCCCGCAGCATCTGGAAGCTGGAGGCACTGGTCATGTTCAGTGCTAGGAGAGGAGAGACAGAACTGTTAGCTCTAGAGGGCAAAGGCTGGCTGCCAAGGAGGGCTCCCCAGGGCTAGAGACAAACTGAGCCCATAGTAACACAGTCAGTCCTCAATAAATCTTGGTTGTGTGTGTGTCAAGTCTGTGGGAGAGTAGCAGGGTGGGGTAGAGGGGCAGTTTCACCAGTGACTCCTGTAGGCACAGCCCTCACTGAGCCCTTCTCAGCCTGGCCTAGCTACTCACCCACGTACATGAGGCTGGTTCCTGTCATGTCACATAGGGCTGGGGGCAGGAAAAGAAGGGTACTGAAGGGTTGTTGGGGATCCACACTGGTGTTTGACTGCCTTGCAGCTCTGCACTGGAGCAGGTAGAAGGCAGCCAGGCAGGAGAACTCTCCCAGGAACATGCCCACCGCCTGCAGGGACGAGAACCCACACAGACTCAGTGCTGAAGGGAGCTGAGGGATCGCCTTCAGCAGTATTGTTAACATAACCTTCCTGCAGACTACAGCTCATCTAGAACCCCAACTCAAACAGACAAAGCAGAGCTGCTGTGGGAAGCCACACAGCCCCCTGGGTCTGCCCCAAAGCCTGCAAAAACATCTCAGTGGAAGCCTTAAGGCTGTGGATCCTGTGTGCAGACTCCCGTTCAAGGCCAACCACTCTTTCTGGTCCAGATAAAGAAACTGAGGCTCAGAGAGGTTCAAAAACTCATGGAAGGCCGTGGAACAAGGTGATGACAGACTGGGGTGAAATACGAGTCTCCTGACTCCCAACCCAGCAATGGGGTATCTTCTATTGATAGGGTCTGCCCTGTCCCAATAGGGGTTTTGGCTCAAAGAGGATGGAAAGCAGCAGGCCTTTGCCATTGGGGCTAGTGTTTTCTCCATGTCTTGACGGAACATGGTGAAGACTCCCAGGACTGCTTGCCACTGGGACTTGTACAGGTCTCCTGCTGAAGACTGGGCCCACTGTCCCCTTCCATGAGCACCCTGAGACACTGTCCTTGTTCCAGGGAGGAGAAAAAGGTGGATGGCTCTTCTTGGATCAGAGCAGCTCCATCCTTGGGTCAGGAAAATATCCAGGGCATGGATGCAGGTGGGAGAGCCTGCAGTACCTGGAGGAAGGGGTGTTGGAAGTTGTGCTCCTTGCTTCCTCTGCAACCCTTGGCTGTGAAGTTGTCTGCCCACCTGCAGCAGAAAGAGGGAAGATCAGCCACCAGAAGCAGGTAGTGTCTCCACATGGCCAAGAGTTAGGGACTTGGCCCCAGCTGGGGCTCCCTCTCAGAGGGGCCAGTCTCCACAGCGAGGGATTTGTGTTGTTTTGTTTTCCTTCTGGGATGGGGTCTTGCTATGTAGCCCATGTTGACCTCGAACTTTCAAATCCTTCTGCTTCCCAAGTGTTGGGATTATAAATGTGCAACACAACACCTGGCAGAAATTTGCTTTTTAATGTTGGATAACTTTATTTTAACTTAATTGGCTTCTGAAATCTTTAGTTTCTTGTTTGTACACTTTAAAATATTACTGTAGAAGAGGTTCACAGGCCACACCAGTCTGTCAAAAGGACCTGCATACAAAGTGTCAAGAGCCACTGGTCTCAGACCCCAGAGATGACCACCTGGTGGTCTTCATAGAGTCTGAATGCCTGGAGAGGTCCTTTTAATGCCAACCGTAAAGCAGGTGACAGATGCACTGCAGTCACAGGGCAAGGGGCCAGTGAGCATTGTGGTGGATAGTAAGGACTGACCGAGGCACTGGTCCGTGGTGGGCCCAGAACCCTTCACAGCACTGTGCTTCGGCCAGCTATACCATCATTCTGAATTGTCTGCCACCCAGTGCAAAATTGCCTCTGCTGAATTACACTCTTGCTGGCTGTTATGTCTCTGGAGTCTAATCTTTCATTTGAAAGCCCCAGTCTTTCCTAGCCTTTGGCTCCCTTGACTGAACCCTGGCCTTAGCCACACATGATTTGGCCCAGACACAGAATGTCAAGACAGTGGTGCCTCCCTCGTGTTGGACATTGTTGGTCAGTCAACAGCTCCACTGCACCAGCCATGTCACCTGCTGACTCTAGTCAGTGAATACCTAGAGCTGTTTCCTGTGGGCCATGACCTGCTCCCACCATAATGCCCCATAGTGGATGTTTCTAAAGTATAAGATTGGGGACTTCCCCCCCCCCCCCACACCCAGTGCTGGGGGTTGAACCCAAAGCCTTGTGCATGCAAGGCAAACTCTCTACCATAGAGCTACACCCCCAGCCCAAGACTGGGCACTTCTTTTTGTGAAATACATCAGAGCACCCACATCATGGTGTCTTGTCCCATGCTCCTGGCTTACCTGTTACAAGACTGAGTCCCCAAAGAGCTGGAGGGAGTGAGGGGGACTGGGGGTAGAGTTCTGGAGAGTTTGTGGTTTTTCGGAATGGGAGTCAAGGAAGAATTGAAGGGAGGGAAGAAGTTCTGACATGACTGGTTAGAAGGCAGAGACAGGTTTGAAGCTCTGCGCAGTCTAGGGCACTAGGCAGTAACCAGTCCCAATATCAATAGAACAAAGAAAGGCCCCATTACACAATAGAAATCCCCTACTTTCTGGGTCCTGATTTGCCAGTTATGGCTCTTGGTTCCCCAGATCAACAATACAGCTCACCTAGGCAGGCCTGATTGGAACCCAGGCTTTCCTTGGCAAGAGAACTCCCTTGGGAAGACCTGGGGGAGCAACTGAGTGAAAGGGAAGAGAACCGAAGAGTGAAGGGATAAGCTTTACCAAAGGTGTGGAGCCACTGCCCCCAGCTAGCTATGGGTCAGAGAAGAGAATTGCCAGGGCTCCTCCACAAAACAAGGGGGGTGTCAAAGAGTCCAGGAAAGCTAACAGGAGCCTAGAGCAGGTGCTTTTTTGGAAGGGTGTGTGGCAGGTATGGAAGCTACTTTCTCATCCTCACACCCAGACCACAGACTGGAAGCTCAAGCAGTCCCCGCAGCTCTAGTAGTGATGCCACTCCCTAGAAATCAGCCTGGACTACTGTGCAGCAGCTTGTGTCTGTAACACAATCCAATTCCGTTCACTGTGGTCTGCAAGTGAGCTCAGCATCCAGTCCTTCCACACTCTCAGCCCCCTGCTCCCAGTAATAACCACACGAAGCCCAACGTTTTTGAGTGAATGAGCCTTCCTGATGCCACCTAGGAACAGGTCAGGGGATGAGGCCTAGAGGCACACGTCCAGGAGTCCTACTTCCCTCTTCTCTGATGAACAAGCTGGGCCAGAGGAGAGACTTGGCAGCAAGGCACTTCACAGGGAACTGGCTGCTGGCTCAGATGAGCTAACTCCTCCCACAAGGGTTGTCTTGGTTGTCTCAGAGGTAGTTCTGCCTAGACAGGTCATGCTGGCAGGCTTCTCGCTGGGGAAATGGAACCTCTTTGTATCAAAGCACTCAGCAGCCTGAGGGACTGGGTGTCAGCAGCACAGGCCACCCTGCCTAGAGCATCTCTTCAGGCCAGGGAGGAGACGCTCAGGCCTGCAGGCACCTTGGGGTAGGAGTCACGCTTTGGCTGATTGTGCTAGCGCAGGACCCCAGGTCTCATACCCAAGAGCCAAAATCCAGCCTCAGTGTATCTGGGGAGGACAGCTATGGCCCCTCAGGCAGGACAGCACACTTTACTGTCAATGCTCCACATGCATTTTGTTTTGATGGACAATTAAATTAAATTCATTGAGTACTGACTTTGTGCTGGGCCTGGGCTGAGCACTTCATGTGGGTTGTCCTGGTTAACCCTCACAGGTATCCTTGTTCTCAGAGGCAGATTCCAAGGCTCAGGTGCAGAAAGCAGTTCATGCTCAGTCAGTTAACAACCTACAGATCCAGGGTTGAACCCTGCATACTCAGAAAGGCAGCAGAATACCGGGAAAATGCAACCTGAGTCACACAGTCTGGATGAGTTGCAGCCAACACCGATGAACTATCAACGTGCTAAGTAACATGCTCCGGAAGACCTGGCACATGGCAGATATTCAATACAAGCTCTTTTCTGCCCCTTCTTCCTCTTTCCCTCATGAAGTACCACCTCCCCTTGTCAGTGTGTCCTCAGCTCCACTCTACCTTGCAAGCTCCTGGGAGAGGATTCATCCTCCAGAACTCACCTTGCTGGGCACCTGGAGGGGCCCAGGACTTTCAGAGTTACAAAATGTGGAACTAGAAGAAATTCAGCCATCTTCTCCTGAAACTCCTTATTTGCCAGAGGAGGAACCCAGGACCAGGGATGGCTTGAGGGGCCCAGGGCTTGTCAGGTGCTTAGGCAGGACCAGCCAGGGCTAGTCCCCAGGAATGGCAGCATTCAGTTCCATGCTCTCTCCTATGACCATCTTACTCAAGACTCTCCGGTTGCCCTGCAGAAGTGAGGAGGGGTAAGCCCTGCAGACCCACCTCTGTTCTCTGTAAACTCTATTCTGGGGGATAGGCCAGATCCTTTCAAGAGTTTCCTGGGAGGAGGTGGGATAAAGGAAAATGATGGAGAGGGTAAATTTAACTAAAACATATTGTAAGCATTTTTGTAAATGTCACAATGTGCATGCAGTAGAACAATAATATTTTAAAAAAAAAAAAGTTTCCTGAACATGGGCAGGCCAGCTGGGCATAGGCAATCCTACTGGGTGGTAAGTCATCCTTGGCGGGCCTTGACCACATTCAAACTCAGCATTCTGGGCAGTGTGCACCCATTGTGGTAAGGGGTGACACATAGAAACTGAGGAAGTAGCTGATGTGGCTGGTCCAGGACGATTAGCTGTGTGTCCATTCCCGCAGAATCTCTGCCATTTCCTCCCACAGCCCCAGCTGGTCAAGCCCAGTGAGTCAGCTTCTTGCTCTTGCCCATGGATTTACAGGAGGCCCAGAGCTTCTCCACTTCTGGGGTGTCCAGTAGTGGCCCTGGCTTGCAAGAAGATAGAAATGCCTATGAGCCCTCTCATTTATATGCATGAGAAAACCTTCCTCAGCAGATTTATAGTGCCTGGGAAGACAGAGTAAGGATCATTATGTCCATTTTACAGATGGGTTCAGAGAGACCCAGTGACTCATCTCACCCCACAGTTTCCAAGCATCAAGCTCTTTCCATTTTACTGCACTGTCCTCCTGACTTAGGCTGCCTCGAACTGGCCCTGCAACCCCTCTGAAACATCGATCTCAAGCTAGTTCACAGAACCCAAGCGTGGGGGCAATTGCCAAGGGCAAAACATGGAGCTGACAATGTAAAGGACAGTGAAAGCTTCTTCTTTAATAGAGGCCTGGTGGTGCCAGGCAGGGTCCCCCACCAAGGGATGAAGGGAAGTCAGGCCCATATGCCTTCCCTGTCCGGGTGGGCCATGGAGCCTGCAGAAGCTCAGAAGTGGGCTGTGCCTAACTTAGTGTCTGCTTAACCCTGACTCTTCTGATACATAACCTCTGCTGAATTCAGAAGAAGGCTCCAAAATGAGCACACCCTACCACAGGCACTTGGCAAATAGAAATGGTTGGTCTCAAGCAGATAATTAACAGAAGGGGTGGAGGGGCGAGCAAGAAAACAGCCACAGAAAGGAGAAGCAGTTACTTCCCAGGAGGAGCCAAAAGGCTAGTCCAGACTGGTGATTTTTCTCTCCATGGGCATGTGACATTTTCTCGCAGCCTTCTAAAACTTGCTGTGTGGACAGAGCTGGCCCATGGTCCCGGCACAGCAGGTGGCACACGCTTGAATGAGCTTCCTCAAACCCTGCTGTGAAGCAGCATCACCCGGGAGGGAAGAAGCCCCATGCCAGGGTACTGCAAGAGCTGCTCAGGTCTCAGGCGAAAGGAGCAAGATGAAGGCAGGACTCCCCCGTCCAGGGCTTGCTGCCCAGCCCCAGGGGGAGGGCTGGACAGGAGATGCCACTTAGACCTTCTAGACACAGCTTTGCTTGTCCTTGTGTGAGGGAATGAGAGAGGACAGCCCAAGAAGGCAGGGCTTTGGGACGCTACAGTCCTCAAGCACAGGATGGGACTGGTTCCCAGGCTTGGGTGCTAGTCCCCATTCTGGTACCATTTGACTGAGACACAAAAAGAAACTTCTCTTGGGGCCTCCCCTGTCAAGTGTGGGATTAGACTGGATAATTTGTTTCTAACAATAATAAAATGCCCATGAGTCAGGGTATGGAGGATTTTGAGTTTGAAGTCAGACTGGGCTATATAGTCAGACTCTGTCTCAAAAGAAAAATAAGTAAATAAATGCCCTCAAAGTGACTACAGAAGTCCCAAACCTTATTCCCACTGGTGGTTAAGAGCATGGATTCTAGTTGTGGAAATAGTTCAGTAGGAGAACACTCACTCAGCATGATGCCTAGCATGAGTGAGGCCCTGGGTTGACAATCCCAAGGTCTCTTGCCTGTAATTCCAGTACTCCAGAGGCTGAGGCAGGAGGATCACAAATTTGAGGCCAGCCTGGGCTACACAGACCCTATCTCAAAAAAAAAAAAAGGGTGGATTTTAGAGTCACACCACTTTCAGTCAAATAGAAACTCTGCTACCTGGAAGGTGAGTTGACCTTGGCAAGTAGTTTAATCTTTCTGTACCTTTTTATCCACGCGTTATGAGCCTAACTACCTGGCTTGGTGGTTACGAGAATTCTGACTTCATACGAAAGGCGGCCTGAACAGGGCCTGGCACTTGGTAGGTTGGGTGCTCTCTAGGTACAGGCTGTTCACACATGCTTTCTGTCTGCACCCGATGGAAACTGCAGGCCACAGTGTGACTTCACCATCAGGGTGTTCACGCTGCTCCCCCCATTCCATCTAAGAGTATCATTCTCACAATCTGGGTTTTGTTGTTGTTGTTGTTGTTGTATTGGTACTGGGGATTCAACTCAGGGCATGTGCTCTACCACTTGAGCCACACCCTCAGTCCCTTAGTTTTTACTGCTTTTTTGAGATGGGGTCTTGCTAACTTTGCCCAGGTGAACTCTTAATACTCTTGCCTCCACTTCCTAAGCAGCTGGGATTTCAGGCCATCATGCCTGGCCTATGGTTTGGCTTTAGAGCATTGTATAAGGAAGAACTCTGGGGCCTGTGTCAAGATGGGAGGCTCCTGAGAGGCCCTACACCAGGTTACACAGAGCAGGGGACAGGACCAAAGGTTGGGTCTCTCACCTGGGAGCCTCCTTCCTGTCTCTTAGGCAGCCCTCAAGTCTGGCGTCTCCTGGGATTGAGGTGCCTCTAGCTTCCAACCAGACTGGTTTGGAGCTTCTTAAGGAAGGAGCTGAGTCAGCAGTAAGTGGCCATTTGGAGTCTCTTTGAGGACAGTTGCTGTGGCCCACGTACAGCTACTCTCTGAGCACTTGAACTAGGCCTTGGCTTGAGCGACAGCCGAATGGAAGACTTATTCTGCTGTGTTCAGATTCTGACTGGAATGGGAGGCTCAGGTTAGGGCTTAGCACAAGGAGGCTAGCAGCTTTCCACAAGGGAGCAAACTCAAGAGGCAGAGGGCCACACCCAGAGTTCTATGGACTGTGTCCTCTTTAGGGGATGGGGGATACTGTGAGAGCACATGTGAACACATCTGTCTCCTCCATCTTAAATTCTAAGCATCTCAAAGGCAGGGACCTTGACTTGGTCACTGCGGCCTCCTCTTCTACCACACTTGTAGGTACCTGATAATCACCTGATGTGAATATTCTCTCTCAGGATGACCTCTCAAGCACATCATATCACTGATGGACCATGCCAGACATAAAAGCCTCAGAAGGAATGGCCATATCCCTCAGAAGGCTCACAAGTCAGTTTCTCAAAGTGCAAAGAGGGACAGAAAAACCAGGGAACCTGGAGCCCAGTACAGAGGGTGGGAAGGCCCACCTTCCACTAGGAGGATGGGAAGGCCCTGCTTTGAAGTAGAGGTAGAGAAACTGCCAAGAGAAGAAATGGCCTTCCTGCTCATAGTGGTGAGGAGGCTATGCCTGGTTTCTCAGCCTCATGACTGCACTGGGTCATGGTCCCCAACCTCCTGGGGAATGTCCTCACTGCAACAAAGCTGAACTTTGACCTGCCCTTCCTGTCTGAGTTAAGGACACATCTCTTCTCTCAGGCAGAGAGTCTTGGGGGGGTCAGCCTTGTGGCTTCACTCTGTCTCCAGGGTCTACCACTTGTTCCTTCCTTTCCCTGTCTCACTGCCATCTCCCAGGCAGCCTCATCTGGTAGCAGCAGCCAGATGACTCAAATGACTTGAAGAGTCCCAAATGACTCTTCAAGCTGATCACCAGGTTGATTTCATACTGCTTCTTTTGTATCATTTTCAGCATGTCATTCCCCAGCTCAATAGTTCCTTTCCGATTATGGGGAAAAATTCAGGCTGAGCATTTGGTGCTGGTGACAAGCCACCTTCAATCAAGCCTTTCTACTCCCTGCCTCCATGTCTCCGCCATAGACAATCCTACCTAAAGCCGGACCTGGTGTTGCACGCCTGTAAATCCAGGCTACTCGGAAGATTGTGAGTTCGAGGCCAGGTTGGAGAGACACACTATATCTCAAATGCGAAAAAAGGGTGGAGGTGTAGCTCAAGTGCTAGCACGCAAGTCAGGAAATGCAAGCCCCTGGGTTCAATTCCCAGTACTGCGAAATAAATTAAAAAACAAAACAAAACACACCTAAGCGTCAAGTTGCAGTGCTAACCCCTGAGGGCTTTCGGGCACCCTCTCTGCTGTCTCAGCTCTTTACTCACTGGTCACCGGCCACTACAGTAGCTGGCATGCACAAGTCCTGGAACCTCCCCCGCCGCCCTTAGGAGAGGAACTGATCCAATCTTCCAGTTCAAAGATGGGGAAACTGGGGCCCGGAGATGGGAAGTGACCGCGAATCAAAGCCAGGCCTCGTACCCCTTTGAATGGTTCGTGAACAGCGTACGAGCCGAAGGGCTCTCCGGGCTCCGGCGGGCCGGTGCAGCCAGAAAGCAGAGCCAAGGAGGGGGTGGCACCGGGAGAGGCGCGGGGCCCAGCCCAGACTCACTTTGCCGACAGAGTGTTGATGGAGCCGGTGACGAGCATGAGCCCGGCCAGGAACAGTTGGTACTTCGTCCAGGCCATAGCGGTGCACCGAAGGGCTGCAAATGTCAGCAAACAGCTCGCGCCCGGATCACCGGGGGCGGGGATGCGGTCTCCGGCGCTAGCGCTTCCGGGGCGGGTGTCACGTGCCCGCCCAGGCCCCGCCCCGCGCCGATCGCCCCGCCCCCGTGAGTGCGCTGGAGCCGCCCAGACCTTCACGCCACTGGGTAGATCGGTACGCGGGAGCTCGGACTCCCTACTTTTTTTTTTTGAGGTGCTGGGCATGATAAGCAAGAGTTTTACTGCTAAGCCACGCTCCCCACTCTCAGCCCCGGCCTCCCCATTTGTAAAAGAGGCTGATGGGAAGATGCAAGAATTGAAGATGCATTCCGAGTTATTAGAGCGTTTCGTAAACCATTTTGAGAGGTTGAGCTGAACGAAGTAAGAGATTAGTTGCGAAGTGGGAACGTCCACCCTGGGAATCTCTTCTCTCCAGGGTCCCCAGAGAACTCTGGGGAGGCCTTGAAGGTGTCCCTAGGGATCCCACTCCCCTGAGTTGCTCCCATATTGCAGGAAAGTGTCATAAGAATCTAGTTTCCAGCTGTCAGGGAGGCCATGTTACAGCTGAAACTGAACAGAGAAGCCCAGGGATTTGCTGAAGATCAAGCTTGGCATTGGTGGATTCAGATTCTTTAGTCTCGGAAAATCTGTGCCTTCTGCACAGTGCTTGCACCAAGTCTGCCCCACTGCGCCTCCAAGGACTCAGGCATCTAGACAGAAAGACTGGCTCTACATTGTTGGCAGAGGAGTTTGGGCCTTAAAACCCTACTCCTGGTTCTCAGCCGTCAGCTGTCTTGCCTTCCTCTTCCCCAGAACTCCAGTCTGCACCCCATGCCCTGTCATACCAGAAGCAAGACTCCTTGGGAGACTGCTTTGACCCAGCACACACTTTTCCCGCATTTTTTTGGATCTTGTTACTGGAGGTACAGAGACTAGACCTGCCTGCCACTTCCTAAGACTGCTTTGAAGTTGTGCATTTGGCTAGTGTACACTCAGAAAATCTCTCAAGGGACTGCACCAGACCCCTTGATTCTGAAAAGACTCAATGGAGATGGTGTTAAAAGTGGGGTCCTGGACAAAATGTAAGAGGTGACCAGATAGACAAGGGAAGGGCTTTCCTGCAGAAGGGAATGGAATGTTTGATGGCTCAGAAGCATGAGTGAATGTGGAGTGTTTCTGGGATGTGCAGACCATTTCAGAACTTTACTTCACTGAAACTTGCTCTTTTCAGTCAGCAGGGAAGTAGACCCACAGGAGGTGTCTTCTGAGTTTCTTGTCTCCAACAGCATCTCTAGTTTAATGTGATTTCAAAGGTATTCATTTATCCAGAAATGAACTGAGACCCTGGGGAAGGATGAATGAAGCACAGATTTGTCCCAAGGGACACCATGGAAGGCAGTTCCTATAAGTACCAGTGACTCACTCAGTAGGGATCTGGGCCATTTTCTCATGTTTCCAGGGCAAGGGTATTGTCGTGAAGTAAACATTACTAATGATGTTGGTGTCACCAGTCCGGCATGATGTCACTAGCATTACAGCGTGTGCCTCCATAGCCACATCATAAAATAAATTTTAATTTGTCGTGATGTTGTAACTTTTCATCAAATGGCTGTCTCTGAAGTCTAGTGCACAAGAGGATATATTGACAAACACACATGGAGCCCACTGAGTGTCAGGCCAAGAGTCAGGTATGGGGTCCCCAAGAGTAGCTAGACAAGGTCACTGCCCCCAATGAGTTCAGGATTCAGTGGAGGAGAGGGGAGAGCATGCCATTCGTCATGCATCCATGTGAGAACATGTAAGATGCAGAGAGAGTTGGAGGAAGGGATGGATTTCTCAAAGGGGCTGGGAGCCAGGAGATGACAGTGGCAGTTGGAACTGTCTTGGACTGGTGCTCAGAGCTTGACCTCTGTTTTCACAACAGCCCTGTTAACTGAATCAGGTGGATTTTTCCCACCACACAATATGACAAACACTGAAACAATGAGTTTTGCAAGAGAGAAAGTTTATTTGGAAGGTAGCCAAACATGAAACTGGAGACACAACTCTCACATCTGCCTCCCCAAAGATAGGTTTTGGTGATAATTTATGGGACAAAGAAGTAGAGTGAAAAGAATGCTTAACAAGATGGATGAGGTAACTAATATTCTCAGGCTTACATTCTAGTAGGGTGAAACAGTATACTAAAGCTTTCAAAATATAATGCTTGAATTCTTAGCCAGAGTAATATGGCAAAAGAAATAAGTAAAATGGATACAAATAGGAAGTAAAGAAGTCAAACTATGAAAAAAAAAGTAGAGTGGTCTGAGGCACGGGAAAAAGGTGATTGGAGATAAAGTAGGCAGTGGCCTGCAAGTGCCTAGTCAAACTTCATAGGTCTTCATAGAGTGCAAGTTTAAAACAGGCGAAGTTAGCATGATCTGAAGGTGGAATTTTGGGCCTCCTGACATCACAAGCTCACCCATTGAACACCTGTGTGGGCCCAACTGAAGAGCTGGTGGTTTCAACAAAAATGGCCTTCAAGTCTCTCAAAAGTAACTAGGCAGCTATTATCACCATAACACATGTATGAGAAGCATTATCTTCAGCAGAGCTAACGGGAGACTAATAATGGATGGTTTATCTGCATGAGTTCCCCAGTTAGTGATTTTTAAAGCTAACCGGAAGCTAGTAACTAAGGGAGAGCACAAGGACAGAGTGAGAGAATTAAAAAGTGCAAAGGGTTGATTAGTGTGAATGACCCAAAGCCATCTGCGTTTGTCACCTGGCAGTTATCAAAGTTCAGATTCTGTCCTCCCACGGAATCTTGGAGACTCAGTTTGTACATTGGATACAAATTTGCATCATCCTTTTGGAAGTCCCTATTTCTTAAGTAACATATCTATAACCAGTACAAATGTTCTTTCTTTCTTTCTTTCTTTCTTCCTTCCTTTCTTTCTTTCTTTCCTTTCTTTTCTCTCTCTCTCTCTCTCTCTCTCTCTCTCTCTCTCTCTCTCTCTCTCTCTCTCTCTCTCTCTCTCCCTTCTCTCCCTCCCTCCCTTTCTTTATATCTTTTGTGCTGGGGATTAAACCAAAGGCCTTGGGCGTGATAAAAATATACTCTACCACTGAGCTACACCCCTAGGCCACAGTTATTAATATTTAATTCTTGGTCTGAATCTCCACCCTACTAAATTCCTAGGAAGACCTTGTATCCTTGAAGATACTGCTAAGGAAAATCAGTGAGAACTTAAGTGGTTGGGGCCTCTTTTCTGAGCTTTAGAAAGTCAGGGTGGGGGGGCGCTTTCTTTGTGTGGGGATCTTGGACTCAGAGGGTAGTCTTCTAATTGCTTAGATTTGGCAGAAAGTTGAATAAGAACAGCCTGTATGAAGTTCCAAATTACAAAGGGAAAAAATGTAGCAGATTTTCAGCAAGGCAAGGAAGTTTACTGAGTGTTAGGGTTGCCCCTGCTACAGATTCCCCAGTGGGGAGGGGGAGTGGGAAAAGATAGAACTTTCTGCATGACCTTTAGTTACAGCTCTAGTTGGCTTTTATTCCTGCCAGGCAATAGCAGGGTAGTGGGTTTTGTCAAGTGGGAACAAGGAAACAGAATAGGAAAACAAAACAAAACAAAACAAAAAAAAAAACTGGCTAGCTTCAGGTCACTTTTCTATTAGGGTGAAAACAGAGGGAATTTATTTTGTTGACTCAGGTAGACTGAGATCTACTGTTTTCAAAGGGAGCGGGGAACTGCTCTGACTGAAGATCCATCTGCTTCCATAAAGCTTCAGTTTGACTACATGGCATTTAGCATGAGTGACTCCATTTTTGATCCAGTGTGGTCTGTTGGAAAGTAGTGCCAAAGCTCAGTTCAAAACAATGTCCTATTACAATTTTTGTTTAACAGCCTCTGAGTGACAAAATCTTCATGTGTTGAATGATATTTATTCAAGTTACCCCTGGCTAGGGAAAGAGGGAAGGCTTCAGGCTGGGTCTGCTACTTAGAGCAGTGACTTGTGTTTGGTTGTGAGACAAAATAGAGAGAGGAGGAGACGGAAATTAAAATTAATAAGCATTAAAAGGGCCAGACTCAGACATTAGAACCAGGAAGTAAAAGCTTAAAAAAGCCAGAGTAGCTCCCTTCCCCCATCTACTTCTAGAAGTTCTAGGGGGACATAGAGGGGCTATCTGCATCTGCCTTCCCCTTTGAGATGTTAAGAATTGCAAGGCTCCTTATATGGTTAGAGAGGCAGAAAAATGGAAGACAAGGGTTGCAAAAGGGAAGTTCTAAAACTCTCCCATTTTCCCTGTATTTAGGATAGGCCTAGATCCTACCACCATGTTTTAGAATAATAAACAGCACCCATCTTAGTCACCACAACCATTGTCTAATTAGGGGTTAGTATAAAACATGGCCATATGTAGTCTCCCAATTTAGAAAGTATAAAGACCACATAGAAAAACCAATGTTTCTCCCCCCATATTTCTCCTATTTTATTCTGTTATACAAATAAATCCTTGCTAAAATTTCCACCTTGGAATGCTTTACATATGTGGAACTCAAGTGCCTGTGATTGTACATGGAAACTGGGAAGCTGAGGGAACCTTTTCAGCCCTTATCCAGTAATAGTTGTTTAATTACTTAGAGACCTGCATTTTCCTATCTGTAAAATGGTAATAATATTCATGGCTTGTATAGAAAGGAAGAGAGATGTGGATATGTACTGCAAGGCATTCAGAGAGAATTAGTACAGCTGTTATTAAATCAGCATCCATTTGGTAGGAGGTACAAAGTTCTCTTGCTGCACTTTAAAAAGCACTTCTCATGCTTTTCATAAACTTAATCCAGCTTTCTGGACTGTTCTTCCAAAGTCAGGGACATTTTGAACAAATTTGCATGCTACCTTCAAAGAGCCTCTAATTTCTACAGTCAAATAAAATGCTTACTGCAAGCCCTGCTTTTGTATTCAAAGCTTACTGCCAGCCTGCCCGGGGCTTGTCTGAAAGACTGAACATTTTCCCAATCAATTTAATCACATTCGGGATTAGGAGAGCATTACTTTACTTTGGGAAGGACAGAGATAGGTGAACAAACAGCCAGGTCAGACTTGATTTTCTAAACAAGCATTTGCTGTATATTTTTGGGTCATTTTCCTCCTATGTAGCCTGCCCCCTGGCTAGCATGTGACTTCCTTCTGGGCAGAGCTGGGTGCTCTGTCAGCTCTCTCCTCAAGGTAGCATTGAAAAGCAACCATGTGAGGCTGTGGCTGAACAGGGGAGCTAGGGGCTTAGGAGGAAGAAGGTTGGGTTAGGTCCTGGGGGAGAAACTGGGACAAGTGAACCAGGCCTGACAGGGTAGGTCATGGGGGAAGGGAGTATGGACTGTCTACACAGCAGAGAAGCAGAGAGGCGTGGATATTGGCTCACTATCTCTTTCTGCCTGACTTTACAGCTGGTTTCTATGGTGACCAGAGATGATTAGATTAGAAGTCACCTGCTCCCTCCAGCTTCAGACACTCATATGGTCATTCTCAAGCTTCTACTCTCCTTTCTTATCATCTTCTTTGTCCCTCAGCCCTACCTCCTTTGCCCTTCTCAATCAGTGCTGATCACTAGCCTTGGGGCTGATCATTCTAGAAGCTGGTGTCTGGCTTGGTCTTCAGGGAGCAGAATCAAGGCAGATTCAGATAAAATGCAGACTCCCAGTTACATTTGATTTGGGATAAGCAAGAGATCATTTTATAGCATAGTGTCAATCACTTAATGACTGACACATTCTGCAATCTGTGTTATTAGGTAATCTCGTCATTGTGGTAACATCATAGACTGCTAGTAACAGGTACTTATAAGCTGCTTTCATTGAAAACCAGACTCCTCAAATGTCCAAGTTAACTAAAAGCAGGATAAAAGCTTGGCATCCCTGCTTCCATGTTGTATCTGTGTTCTTTGCTCTGAGCCATTCCCTCCAGCAGTCACTTTGCTGCTAGCTGGGAATCCAGGAAGGACAGGACTGGTGTACAAACATCCCTTGATTGGAGAAGCTCCCCCCACCAGGAAGCAGTGGCTTTCTTATTGAAACAAGGTCCGACCTGACCAATCCTGAGCTAATGAGCAAACCCACCTTTGACCACAGAGCACATCTCTGACTACTGTTTAATAATTCTGCATATCTCTCACCCCGTACTCCTAAGTGTTCCCTATTTAAACCTAAATCTCAAGTCTATACCCAAAAGATAGACTGAGGTGCTTACTTTGTCTCTTCCTGTAGTGTGGTGTGCCATGCTGAGTAATAAACCTCACTTCTCTGCCCTTCACCACTACACATCTCTTTATTTGGTATATTGGGGTGGACCTGGCATGTGGAGATTTTGGAGTTGGGCCTGTGGCCAAGAATGGTTACATACTTACACAAACTAGGATGGCTTCAGCATCACTAGGGATATAATCTGATACTAGAAGGATATTATCTTTAGTCCATCATTGACTGAAAGGTCATTATGTAGCACATAGCTGCATAAGTATGTTCCTAACACTGCTTGAGACATAATTATGGTACAAAATGATTCATTATTGATTTGAAATTTAAATGTAACTGGGCATCCTGCATTTCATTTCTCAGTCTGGCAGCCCTGCTAGCCTGGCACCCATCTCAGTGCCCCTTCTCAGAAAGGGTGAACCAAGACAGAGTCTGCCTTGAATTACCTCATCTCAGGCAAGTGTTTTCCTTTGAATATGCTATTGACTAAGTTCATGATGTTTGATTCCTTTCTGTTAAGTCTCTAAATTGACACCAGTACGTTTGGATGTGGGTCTCACCCTGGGAGCTTTGGGCTTCTGTGTTTAACATTCTTCTGGAGGGAAGGAGATAACCCACTCCTGTTGCTGGGGCCAGGCATCTTTAGGAGATTCTGAGAACCACACAGCTGGAGAAACTTCTTCTCTTTTGCATACAGGGTATTCCAGATTCAACAAAACCTATATAAATATTCCCAGGATAACTTCTCACCTAGTCTAACCCCTCACATTTCAGAGTAGGAAACCCAGGCCTGTTACCAGAGTTCTAGGCCAGAGGCTGACTCTGGGGGGTGGAGAGCAGGGTCCAAAAAAATCAGGCTGAGACACTTACCCCATGAATCAAATGGAAAAAATAATGGTGAAGAGCAGGAAAGGAACTTTGATCAATATAGCTAAGCCAGGAAGACTAGGGACCAGTGTCCTTAGTCTTGTTTTCAGAGGGACTGACATGAGCTCCCAGATTATATATGGATGGACGGAGGGAGTGGTACAAGAAATAAGCATAGTCAAGTGTCTTGGTCAAACTGTGGCCTGGTTGATCATTATCACATGATTGGTCAACAGGGGCCTTGTCCTCAATAAAAAGTTTCTTTGCTCCTGTCACAAGGTGTTTACTCATCAGACCTGTTGTTCCTGGAATTCAAGGTGACTTCAGGAGCAAAGGAGACAGGTACAAATTGGAGGCAGAGATAGATGACAAACTTTTATCCTGCTTTTAGTTACCTACTGGGCATCTGCAAGCAACTGCAGGCCCAAATGGAGACTCAGTGTTTTTAGCAAAGCAGCCTCTAAGTCCATGTTATAGACAAAGAAGGTAGGTGACCTGCCCAGGTCAGTAGGAGTGACTTGTAGCCTGGCACACACCAGTAATCCTAACACTGGGGAGGCTAAGGCAGAAGGACAGTGAGTTTGAGGATAGCCTGGACTACACAGGGTGACCCAATCTCAAAACTAACAAACACATAACAAACAAAGTGGTTAGGGATATAGCTTAGTGACAGAACACTCTAGCATGTACAAGGCCCTGGGTTCATCCCCAGCATCTACAAAAAAGGCAAAGTAAAGCAAAACAAATTAACAATAGCGAGTGACTTGTGAGCTGCTTGACTCCATGTGTTTATTTGTTTGGATTCAGTTTTATTTATTTATTTTAAACTTACTAATAAAAAATCCACTGCCCCTATAAATGGTATATTACTTCTAAAATAATACAACCTGTGAACAGAGATTTTTAGTACAAAAATAGTGCACTGCAAGAAAGCATAGAGAAAACCCTTCATGACATTGGTGTAGAGAAAGATTTTTTTGGATTAGACTCCAAAGGCACAGGCAACAAAAATTAAAATGGACAAATGAGGGTTTATATCAAACTAAGGAGATTTGCACAGCAAAGGAAACAATCAACAGAGTTGAGAGGGAAAAAAAAAGAAGAGGGCTGGGGTGTGGCTCAAGTGGTAGAGCACCTGCCTAGCAAGCATGAGATCCTGAGTTCAAACCCCAGTACACCAGAATAAAAAGAAAAAACAACCAAAAACAGAAGGGCTGGGGGTGTAGCTCAGTGGCAGAGCACTTGCCTAGCATGTGCAAGGCCCTGAGTTCCATCCCCCCAAAAATTCTGGAGTGGATGTGGAGCAAGGGGACTGTTATGCACTGTTGGTGGAAATGTCCATTAGTACAGCCACGATGGAAAAACTAAAAACAGAACTCCCATATGATCTGACAATCCAACTACCAAAGGAGATGAAATCATTATACCAGAGATACTTGCACTCCTGTGTTTATTGCAGTACTATTTGCAATAAAATAAGGAATCAACCTGGGTGTCCATTAACAGAGGAATGGATAAGGAAAATGTGGTATACATGCACAGAGGAATATTATTTAGGCACAAAAAGATGGAAATCCTGTTATTTGCAGCAACAGAGGAGGGGCTGGAGGTCATTATGTTAAGTGAAATAAATGAGACACAGAAAGACAAATCCCATATATTCCCTTTCATTAGTGGAAACTAAAAAGTCAATCTCATAGAAGACTCACTGGAGACTAAGAAGGAATTTAGGAAGAAGTTAGATATGGGGCCCCAAAACAGTTAGAGGGTGGGATTAGTTCTGGTTTTCTGTAGCACAGTAGGGTAACGCTTAGTTCCAACAATCTGTGATGTATTTCAAAATGACTAGCAAAGAAGACTATGAGGTTCCCAACACATAAAAATGATTAATGTGTGAAGAGATGGAAGTACTTATTATGCTGGTTTGATCATTAGACATTATGTACATGTGTTGGATTACCATAATGTACCCCATAAAGATGAATAAATAGCCTGTCTCAGTCTTTTACAAAAGACATTTTTGAAGTATTTGAGAGAAACTGAACATGGTCTGGGTAGTGAGTTATTGCTTATCTTATTAATTTAATCAGCTTCTTATTGCTGCTATAACAAATTACCATAATACAATAACTTAAAACAGCACAAACTTATTACCATATGCTCCTTGAGGGTAGAATCTGAAATGCAGTTACTGGACTAAAATCAAGGCCCAGGCAGAAGTGTGCTTCTTCTGCAGGCTCTAGGGAGAATCCATTTCCTTGCCTCTTCTAGCTTTTGGAGGCAGCCTGTGTTCCTTTGCTCTGGCCCATGTCACCCTGACTTTTTGCTTCTGTAGTCACAAGGTTTCAGACCCTGACCCCTTTGCTGTCAAAGAGCCTTTGCCATTATATTGGCCCTTCTTGGACAACCCAGAATACTCTTCCCATCTCAAGATCCTTAACCACATCTGCAGAGTCCCTTTTGTCACTTAAAGTAACATAGTCACAGGTTTGGGGGATTAGGACATGGATATTTTTGGGAACCCATCATTCTTCTACAGTTGTGAGAGATTACATTAAAAAAAAAAGTCCTTAGCCATTAAGAGAGTGAAGTAATTACAGGTGAAATGTTTGGCTTTAAAATACTCTAGGACTTGGGGTATAGCTCAGTGGCGTGCTTAGCACATCTACAAACATGGGGCGGGATTTAGAGAAACCCTTGTCCACTTCTGGCTGCAATAGGAAATGGTGCAACTGCTTTGGAAGTCAGTCTGACAGTTCCTCAGAAGGTTAAGCAGAGTTACTGCAAGCCCAAGTAATTCCTCTCTGATGCATCTACCTAATGATAGAACAGTAATGCTGCCATTTTGTAAATCAGAGGCCATTGTAGCCTCAGGTCTTACCTCACCTGAGGCTAAAATAGAGCCGTTCCCAATAAACAGCCCAGCCCTTTAACAAAATTTCCCGCGCTCCCAGACAAGATCCACCCAAGCTCCACCCCCATCAGGGACCCCTGCGCATGCGCCAACCTCTTACCCTCCCTCTTCTATAAAAGGCCATGCCTGGCCCGGACTCTCTCTCTTCCTGTGCCGTCTTTCCCGGGTCAGCCTGGTGGCTCGTGCCTGCCATTAAATCCTGCTCTTGGACGTGAGTTTTTCTCGTGAGCTTTCGTTGTGAGCTCACACCTAACACCTAAGAGAAATGAAAACACTGGTCTGGGCTGGGTTGCGGTTCAGAGCTGTCTAGCATGCATGAATGAAGCCCTGGGTTTGATCCCAGTGCAGCAAAACAAGCAAAATCATTCCTTCTTCCCCTCCCAAAAAGCCTTATGAGTCCACTCAAAAAAGTGTGCATAAGTTTTTGTAGCAGCATTATTTATAATAGTCAAAAAGTGAAGCAACCCAAACGCCCATCATCTGATGAAGGAATCGACAAAACGTAGCATATTTATCCAATGGACTATTACTCAGCACTAGCAAGAAGAGAAGAACTGATACATACTACATCATGGCTGAACCTTGAAACCATTATACTACGTGGAAGAAGCCAGTCACAAGGGACCACACACTGTGTGATTCCATTTATATGAAGTGTCCAGAATAGGTAGAGGTATAGGGACAGAAAGCAGATTAGTGGTTGCCTAGGCCCGGGAAGTTGAGGGGTAGAGGTGAGAGGGGGTGAGGAGTGACTGCTGATGGGTACTGAGTTCCTTTTGAGGGGGACAAAATGATCTAAAGTTAGATTGTGGGGATGGTGGCAGAACACTGTGAATACACTAAAACTACTGAGCTGTTTACTTTATGGGGGTGAATTTTATGGTATGTACCTTAGTAAAACCAACAAGAAATTCAATACAAATAAGGCTGTAAACACAAAAGCGGAAAGGCCAGTGACTATAACCAATCAACAAAAATGGAAGGACCTCTTAGGCCCATGAAAAGATGGTTTATAATAAGAGAAATAGAAGTAAAAAGCACCACGAACACCATTTCACCTGTTTAATTGGGCAATTTTAAATGGAGTGTGATTAACGTGATGCTGGCCAGGCTTTAGGGGGACTGCACACTGGTGATGGAAATCGAGGCAATGCAACCGCTGAAGAGGGCAATTTGGAAATGTCTATAAGAGTCACCGGTGCACACCCAGTGCCCCAGCATGTAGCTGCCATGTGCTCCTGTACCATCAGCCATTAGACCTGTTTTACATGAATAATGAGGCCTACACAATTCAACTGCTATCATGATGGGGTCTCTGTTATATTAGATCAAAATGAATTCTAACTGGCAATACCAGCAAGTCCACTTCCAGGAATTTATTCTAACATGTCTTCCCACAAATGTTTGTTGGAGCAATGGATATTCAAGAGTCATGTGTCCATCCAAAGCTTTGGGAGCTAATATCCATCAAAAGGAGAATGGTTAAATAAACCGTGGCACCGCTACACACTGTCACGTTATGGGGGGGCAGTGTCACTTACAAAGGACTGTGGGTGTTCTTTATGTGCTGATGTCAGTGGTGACCTTGATATGGTGTGAGGCACTGTGTATGACATGCTACTGTGTGTGTAAAAGATTACAGTATGTGCATAGGGCTAGCGGAGTGGCTCAAGTAGTAAGAGCACTTGCTTAGCAAGTGGGAGGCCCTGAGTTCATACCCCAGTCACCAAAAAATAAATAAAATAAGACAAAGTATTTGTGTATACTTGTTAATATACAGAAAATCTGACCAGACATGTAGAAATTGATAATTGGGTGGTGGCGGGCTGGGGTGAGAGACTCATTTTTAACTACATGCCTTTTTTTTGTGCTTTTGTATTTTTTGGCACCGTAAATTTACCTATTCAAAATGCTAAACAGAATAAAGGATGCAGGGCCAGGAAAACAGGGGCATCTATGAATGGGACACTTTCTCTCTTCACAACTACCAGAATCAAGAGCTGGCTCCAGATAGGCAGTTTCCCTAGAACCAGGGAAATCAGAGAAACATGGTCTTGCTGTCTAAAAGCTGGGCTGTCCCGGAGACTGGATTCTAACTTGCTGTGCACCTTGACACTGGTCACTTCCCCTCTCTGAACCTCAGCTAGACCACCTGACTTCTAAGGGCCTCCCAGATCTCAGGCTCTGGCAGTTTGGCCTCAGTGAGGGTCACTAGCAGCCACTAGATGGCGTGCTGATCCTGCCAGTAGGGGAGGGACTCAGCTGGGCCACATCCATCTTTAATAGCTGGTTGTGGGTCACTTGAGGGAATTTCAGCATCCAAAAGCTAATCCCCAGTAGCAGGCATTATAGGGTCAGGGCTTCAGGGAGATGCAGAAAAACAAAAAGTGGTGCTGAGGGTTCAGCTTCTCCAGGGATGAAATGGGGGTGAACGTTAGTTAAGTGTCCTCAAACAGGATTGGAGAGCAGTTCTGCTTAAGAGGTTGACCAGATCCCAGGCCTGGTGGGAGGTTTCAGAGTCCATGCCAGCTTGGATGCCTTCTACAGCTGAGGCAGAGATCCTTGAAGGACATGGGCCGTGGAATCAGAGGTGAGCAGATCTGTTGGTCTCCCTGAGCCTCTGTTTCCCATCTGTAAAATGGGTCTAGTAGTCATAGCTACCTACCTTATGGGGTTAATCTGTCAAATATGATATTGTGTATAGTTCTAGTAGTCTTTGTGCTTGTGATGTAGCTGTTGTGCTTCTAAATCATGGAGACAGAGATGCCATCTCTACAGAGTGTGCCCCCTCCAGGGGATGGTGCCCATGGCCCACCAGGAGACCCGACGGCTTCTGGGAGGAAGGAGCCCAGACTGAGGGCAGCAGCTTCCCACACTGCTTGCTGCTTGAGGCTCCAGAGCAAGTCCCTGGCCGGCTGATGCAGACGTTCCCCAGATTTTTCTTTTTATGGGGACATGTGAGGAAAGTAGTGCATATCTTTGCTTAAAGACAGTCTGTCCAAAAGCTATAAAATGTAAATGCTATGGAATAAAGAGGGAGAATGGCCTTTTAAAGAAGTTTTTTTTTTTTTTTCCAAAGCCTGCATTGAAACTGCTGGAAACCACTCGGACTGTTGATGTATGATGTTTAGTGACTCCGGGCAAAGTGACCTCTTCACAGCAGAGATGGGCTTTTGCTGGAGGAGGCAGGCGGGAAAGATGCGACAAGGGGATGATCTTGCCTGAGTGAGGATGACTGTGTGGGCGAGGCATCAGCTGGAAGCCTCTCTTCTGTTTCCCAGCTGAGCACAACTTCCGGGGTGTGTGCCTGGAGAAAGGGACACCTTTTCCCCCCCACACACAAAAAAGGACTGTTTGCTCCCCACTGAGGCTGTTCCTCCTGGAAGGGGTTCTTCCCAA
The DNA here is from genome assembly GCF_047511655.1 of Castor canadensis. Lineage (NCBI taxonomy): Eukaryota > Metazoa > Chordata > Mammalia > Rodentia > Castoridae > Castor > Castor canadensis. The sequence goes on along the minus strand of NC_133397.1, from coordinate 22,625,185 downwards.
TCCCGCCAAAGGCCCACGTCAGCTTGTTTTGGGCCTGGTAGGGCAGAGTGGAAATTATTTTCCCTTCTCTAAAATCCTTTCTTGAAAGCAGGCTTTATTTCTTGAAAGAGCCTAAGTACTTTTTTTTTTTTTTTTTGAGGTACTGAGGGTTGAACTCAGAGCCTTGCACTTGCTAGGCAGGCACTCTTGAGCCACACATCCAGCCCTTTGTGCTTTGCTTATTTTTGAGGTAGGGTTTTTCTTTATGCCAGAGCTAGCCAGAACTGTGATCCTCCTATTTGTTCTTCCCACCATAGCTAGGACGACAGTGCCATTATGTCCAGCCGTTGGTTGAGATGAGGTCTTGGGAAATTTTTCCTCTGGCTGGCCTTGAACCATGATCCTTCTGATGTCCCCCTCCCCAGTAGCTAGGATTACAGGGCTGAGTCACTGCTCCCATCCAAAATCCTAGTCTTCATTTCTCCCAATCAGTGCTTCCAGAATGCTCCTGTTAAAATACAGCATCCCAGTGCCATTTCCAGGGCTCTCCCCAGCTGGGTCTGACCAGCTGGTCCTGGCAGGTGGAGGGGGTGGCTGGAGCTGCCTCAGCACTGTCTGCTGAGGCCATCCTTGTGTGAGAGGACTGGGGTAGCAGCTGCAGGGACAGTACTGAAAGACCCCAGAGCAAGGGATGGAGAGAGCCAGTTGAGGGCCCATGAGGACCCAATGTCAGGACAGGTGACTGAACAGAGGAAGGCAGACAATTCCATCCCAAAGCCAATAGCAGCAGGTAGCTCAGGTTAGAGGGAGGCAGAGGGAGTGGAACAACACCGAATTTTCAGTCTAGGCTCTGATCAGTCCCACCTGGATGACCTTAGGCAAGTATTCAACCTTCCTGAATTCTCACCTGTAAAATGGAGTCAGTGACTCCTGCCTCGCTTAGTACCTGGCTTCTGCAGTGGGACTGGTTCTCCTTGTGTTACATCATTTTGGCCTCCTTGGCCCACTGGGAACAGGCTTCAGAGAGTCCCTTATGCTGTGAAGGGATGGGGTGGGCTAAGCTTGGGTCCTTTCCATAGTGTCCTCCCTCTAGCTCCCACTAAGGGCTCCCATGGTCAATTTGTCCAGGCCGCTCCCTAATTCTTAGTCTCTTGGTTCAGAGCAGCAGGAAGCAGGCTCATGATTACCTTCTCCATCCTTCTCAGGCTCTACTTCCTGATGGGGAAATGAGGCAGGCTGAGCTGCCTCCTAACTCTAGGCCAAATCTTGTATGCTAATTGTTTCTGCCTATGGCTACAATGGAGCAGGGGATTGTGAGAGCCATGCCCTTGTCCGTGGTCCTACTGTGGAAGAGGTCTGGGGCTCACACTGACTTCCTGACAACTCTCAGGGCATACTCACCAACAGGTGGCTTTGTGTGATTGCAATAGTCAGATTTTGATCATGAACCAAGAGGCAGGAAGGGGAGAAGTCCTCTCCATACTTGTTAAGGTCAGCATGGCTTTCTGGCCCGGCTTGGCTCTGTTCCTTTTTTTTGAAGGACATGTTGCTTCAGCTTTCTGCCCTAAAGATCCTCATTCCTAATGGAGGGGTAGGATGAGGTATCTCTGTTCTGCTTTTCAGTAATAGCAGGCCCACTGAGGTGGGGACAGCTTGGTCCTTCTGAACCCCTGAAGTTCCATTCCGAATACTTTTTGGGCTCTTTTGAGACCAGCTAGGATGCTAAAGCTCCCTCTTTCTAAGCATTTTAGCAATGGACTTTAGGCAATTCCACCAGCCTGTCTGCTGTGTGGAGCACTCATTCCTAGAGCAGGCATGATTTTGATGGCCTTGATGGCTTCACAGGTTCAGAGAGTGGATGAAAGCTTCGACTGTTAAGTGCTGAGCCTGACGAATTACCCGGAACAGAATAGAGTGGGAAACAAGGCAGCTGCGGCTCATTTTTGATGTTTGAAGTGGAAAGGGCCTGACAGCAGCAGGGCCTAAGCAGGATCTGACCCCAGAATCCTGGGAGCCCCTTCGCTTGTCCATCACCCAGGGGCTGACCCCACAGGAGAGACTGGGGGAGACACTTTGGCCTTCTGAGGTTCCGTAGCTGTTAGGTGGAGGTGGGAGGAGCCAGGTGGACAGGTAGTATCTGCCTCTCCCAGCCCCAGCTCACTCAAGCTGTTCCTTCAGATTAGGTTTGTCTTCTAGAGTTTTGTAAAGTAGGAGTCCCACAGTCTATGCTCTTAAAAAAAAAGAATATATGGAAACAATTCCATTTACAATAGCCTCAAAAAAAAAATCAGATACCTAGGAGTAAACTTAACAAAGGACGTGAACGACCTCTACAAGGAGAACTACAAACCCCTGAAGAAAGAGATGGAGGAAGACTACAGAAGGTGGAAAGATCTCCTGTGCTCATGGACTGGTAGAATCAACACAGTGAAAACGGCTAGACTTCCAAAAGCAATCTACATGTTTAATGCAATTCCCATCAAAATCCCAATGACACTCATCACAGAGATTGAAAAATCTATCCTAAAGTTCATTTGGAAACACAAGAGACTGTGAATAACCAAGGCAATACTCAGCAAAAAGAACAATGCTGGAGGTATCACAATACCTGACTTCAAACTATACTACAGAGCCATAGCAATAAAACCAGCATGGTACTGGCTCAAAAACAGATATGAAAACCAGTGGAACAGAATAGAGGACCCAGATATGAATCCACATAGCTATGCCCACCTTATTTTTAACAAAGGCACCAAAAACATACGATGGAGAAAAGACAGCCTCTTCAACAAATATTGCTGGGAAAAGTGGTTATCTGCTTACAAAAACTGAAACTAGATCCATGTTTATCACCCTGTCCTAGTATCAACTCAAAATGGATCAAGGACCTTAATGTCAGACCCAAAACTCCAAATTTAGTACAGGAAAGAGCAGGGAATACTCTGGAAGTAATAGGTATAGGCAAGGACTTCCTCAGTAGAACCCCAGCAGCTCAGCAGCTAAGAGAAAGGATGGACAAATGGGACTGTGTAAAATTAAAAAGCTTCTGCACAACAAAAGAAATGGTCTCTAAACTGAAGAGACCTCCCACAGAGTGGGAGAAAATATTTGCCAGCTATACATCAGACAAAGGACTGATAACCAGAATATGCAGGGAACTTAAAAAACTAGACTCTCCCAAAATCAATGAACCAATAAAGAAATGGGCAAGTGAACTAAACAGAACTTTCTCAAAAGAAGAAATTCAAATGGCCAAAAAACACATGAAAAAATGCTCATGATGTCTGTCCATAAAGGAAAAGCAAATCAAAACCACACTAAGATTCCACCTCACCCCTGTTAGAATAGCTATCATCAAAAATACCACCACCAACAGGTGTTGGCGAGGATGTGGGGAAAAAGGAACCCTTGTACACTGCTGGTGGGAATGCAAGCTAGTGCACCCACTCTGGAAAAAAATATGGAGGCTTCTTAAAAATCTAAACGTAGATCTGCTATATGATCCAGCAATCCCACTCCTGGGGATATACCCAAAGGAATGTGACACAGGTTACTCCAGAGGCACCTGCACACCCATGTTTATTGCAGCGCTATTCACAATAGCCAAGTTATGGAAACAGCCAAGATACCCCATTACTGACAAATGGATTAAGAAAATGTGGTACTTATGCACAATGGAGTTTTACTCAGCTCTGAAGAAGAATGAAATCTTATTATTCTCAAGAACATGGATGGAACTGGAGAACATTCTGAGCAAGGTTAGCCAGGCTCAGAAGACCAAAAATCGTATGTTCTCCCTCATATGCGGACTTTAGATCAAGGGCAAATACAGCAACATTGTTGGACTTGGGTAACACGCTAAGGGGAGAGCACATGCGGGAGATATGGGGATGGGTAGGAAACCCAAAACATGAAAGTGTTTAATGTCCCCACTGCAGAGGAGCTAATACAGAAACCTTAAAGCAACAGAGGTCAATATGGGAAGGTGATCGGTGACTAGTGAAAAGGTCAGATAGAGATGAATCAATTTGGGTTGTAACACACTTGTGCATGGAAGCAATGCTAGGAATCTCTCTGTATAGCTATCCCTATCTCAACTAGCAAAAATGCTTTGTTTTTCTTATTATTGCTTATGTCTTCTCTTCAACAAAATTGGAGAAAAGGGCAGAACAGGTTCTGCCTGGAAGCGAGGAGGGGGTCGGGGAGAAAAGGAGGAAGCAGGGGGCAAGGGGTAGAAATGACCCAAACAATGTATGCACATGTGAATAAATGAATAAAAAAAACCTATTACCGTTATTATTTGGTGCTGTGAATTGAACCCAGGGCCTCATGCACTGTACCACTCACTGGACTACACCCCCAGCTCCATCCTTTTTCACTCAGGATGATGACTGAGTCCTATTCATGTTGTGTGTATTCTTTGCATGGCTGTGTAGTATTCCTGGCACACACATGCCCCGTTTGCTTATCCGTTTGCCTGTTGATGGACCTGTGGGTTGTTTCCAGTGTGACCCGTTTCAGATAACTCTGCACTGGGGCTGATATGGAGGGAACACTCTCCAGGGAGCCCCAATGTCCTGGCTCTTTCACCTTTGCTACATCTTGTCCCCTCCTCTCTCTGAGCTTCCGGTTCCCTTCTGAAACATGAAGCTATGATCTCCCATTCCTAAGGGTCCCTCTGACTCTGAGAGTCATCTACCATTATGTTTCTTTGTTGTTACCATACCCCCTGCCCTACCCCAGCCCACAAGGCTCTGTGACAGTGGGTCCAATGGCAGAGGCTAGCCTGGTCAGGACCTGGGTGTTGTGGGCACCGCCCAGCCCAAGCCTCACTCTGGAGTCTGCAGGGTGAGTCTCTGTAGTTGATCAGCTTTGGAGGGCTTAGGCTAAGGAGGGTGGAGTTAAGACAATCTTAAATGTCTCCACCTCCTGTGGCAGCCTCACCCTGGGCAGGGTGGGGTAGGACTGGGTATGTCCACCCCGACCTGTCTCCCATCAACCCACACCCACTCTCCTACCGCCCAGCAATGGCAGTACACCCTACTTAGACCCCCAGAGAGGGGCAGCCCATCTGTTCACCATGATGGGGCTGGAGATGGGGCAGCAGGCTCCAGTCTCATCTCTGGTGCCAGATTTAGAAGATTAACCCCAAAATCACTCAGTCCTCAGAACACTGGAGTGATTTCCCTATGACCTGATGTCACTCCACCAACCTGCTGTTCCTCTTGGGGGTCTGGAAGGGCTGGGCTCAGGTTTTTCTCTTACAGAGGCTGCTGAGAAGTGTTCAGGGCCTCTGATTACTAAGGATGCTAGCTGAGTGACCTTGGGCAAGTGAGGTGACCTCTCTGAGCCCGCAATTCCCTACTCTACTCTCCTGTATGGTGGAGTGAATTGTACTTCTTCCTGCAGGGAAGCGAGGAGGATTCAGAACACTCTTAGCCCAGCTCCTGTCTTCTTCAGTATTGCTTGTTCTGTATACCACAGACCCTGGCCATTGAGTTTCCTATGGCAGATATCAAACCTGAATGCTCCATGGTGGGTCCGTTGTGTCCTTTGCTCAAGAACAGACTATTTGCCTAAGAGAGGAGCCAAATCTGAGCTGGGAAGGTGCTGAGCAGAGCTGAGTCCAGCTCAGGAGTTGGGATGGGGTGTAGGTGGTGGGCTGGAAAGAACTTAAAACAGCCCAGATAAGGGGGTGGTTGGTGGTTGGTAGGGAGGTTGGGGAAGACTGAGTCAGGCGAGAAAGCACCTGCTATTTTCAGCAGGTTCAAATCCTCAGCCCAGGTCACCAACGCAATGGGGACTAGGGAGCTATCCTTACGTGACTAGAGCCCAGCCACCTGCTGCTTTGATTAAACAGACAAATTTAGAGCACAGATAAAAGGAAGTGGTGAGTAGCTGGAGCCAGCAACAATTCACTAAGAACGTACCAGAATAAATGTCACCCTTAATTATGGGCCTTCTATCTGGCCTATCCTCTTTGATATTTTCATCAAAGATTTAAGTAATGGCACAGAAGGCTGGTTTATCAAATCAGTGGGTGAGCTGGGGCTGAGAGAGGGTAGGAATCGATTTGAGGTGGAACCAGGCTTCAACACTGGAACATCCAAAGTGGGGAACATCAGCCAGTTGTGCAAGTGTACAGTCTGGCAGAGCTGCGGGGGGCATCAGATTGTCCTTCTGCGGAACAGGGATGGGAAAGAATTTTACATGGGCTCAGCACACCAGAGGGTGCCAGCACTTGGAGCCTGGCCACACAGAGGAGTTCCATTATCTTTTTTGTCCTCCCCAGCCAGCTGTAGAACAGCCAGAAAGGAAAGGCAGGAGTGGAGGAGGGATACGGTGTGCCTCTTCTCTTCCTGAGTCCCTGGGGCTCACTGCGAGCAGTGAGAATTTCACACTCAATGGATTTGAGATTGAAGTTTTCAGCGGGACTTCTTTATCCCCAAAGTGACCACAAATCTTTCGGACTGGCCCTCATTGTTATTTAAGAGACAGGAACTGGAGACCCAACCTAGGGTTTTAAAGCCCTTGGGAGAGGAAGAAAACCCCTCTCTGACTCCCTGCCACCTTTTTTGTGTGTGTGATGGTATTGGAAATTGAACTCAGGGCCTTGCACTTGCCAGGCATGTGATCTGCTACTTAAGCCACACCTCTAGCCCTTTCACCTTTAGTTTGTTTTTCAGATAATGTCTCACACTTTTGCCTGAGCTGGCCTTGGACCATGATCCTTCTACCTCTGTCTCTCAAGTAGCTGGGATCACAGGCATGTATAACTTTGCCCAGCTTGTTCTTTGAGTGGCAGGGGTGGGGGGTCCACTAACTTTTGCCTGGACTAGCCTGAAACTATGATCCTCCTGAGTAGTGGGGATTGCAGGCAGTAGCCACTGTGCTAGGCCTAAAAACCCCTTTTCTTCTTTGTGGCCTGCCAATTCAAACTGCAATCATTGTGTTTCAGGAGCCTGTGGGCCGGGCTTTCAGCTGCCAGTCACAATAAACCTACTTGGCTGTGTTACCTCTCATGCGCATGACAAGAGGTCCTGAGATCAGGGGCTCTTGGGTGTGTTCAACAGCACAGTTAAGCTCTCTGTCTCTTCTGCCATCTTCACTGAGTCCATGATGTTTTCATTCATGGTCACAAGACAGCTGCCACAGTTCCCAGTGACACCAAGACCTGGCAAGATCCAGTCAACGTGGAGAGGTATTAGCTGCCCTGTGATGTCTTTGAGCAGGAGGAAGGCCTTTCTCAGTAGCTCCCAAGAAGAAGTCCCTGAAGAGCCCCAAAATGAGATTGAAACCAAATTCAATCTTCGGAAAGATGTTGGGGTCACTGTGATCAGTTCAGTCTCTGTGCTTGGGTGTGGGGAACCCAAGTCCTCTGTCATCAGGTAGAATGATGCAGGAATGGTTCTTGCTTAGGTAACCAACAGCTTCTGCCACAGTGGTTTGTGTGACAGACTTAAGCTCAGAGTGTGGCAGCTGTCTAAAAGTCAGCTGTATGTTTGGGCCACATTACTAGGAGAATAGTATCTAGGGGAGAAAGAGGGGATGGGGCCCACCTCTGTGCTGGTGGATTTCACACATGGCATATCAAATTACAGGGACAGAGGAATGCTGATGCTCTCTCAGAGAATGGGAGCAGGCTGGTGTGCATATGTGTGTGTGTATGTGTGTGTGGGGGTGGGGAGGAGGTTCTAGAAACTCTGTCACAGAGGTGTGATGGGAGAACTGGGGCATTTAACCTGAGAAGGCTTGGAGGTACCTGTCCATACAAGGTGCCATCTTGAGTTGTTTAGCTGGTGCAGCTGCCCTCCAGTGACAGCCTTGGTGGGCAGACCAGACTAGAAGCAGCTCTTTTCTTAGTGGAAGGAAGACATTGGGGCCCTTAGAGCTGCTACTCACGAAATGAAGAGGCTGCTCAGAGAGTGGGGTCCTATAAATTGGAGTTCTTTGCCCCAAGGGGACTCTTGCCTTAGGAGAGGAAGGCTGGTGCATTTCAGGCATGGAGGCTCTGTGGAAAAGCTAAGTTTTAGTCCCAGGGTGCTAGTGTGCACACCTAAGTCCCCAGAGAAGATGGAAGGACACCAGCTGCACAGTATGCCCTGACAGCCAGGTGTCATTAGAGTACTGTTAGTACTTGGATGAAGGTAGACTTTTACTACAAAGTATGAGATTCACCCAGAGTGATTCACCCAGACTCATGCTGGGGCTCCCTGCCCCAGGGCACCTCTGTGCTCCTAGGTTGGACCTGGGCAGTCTGGAGGGATAACAGTTCTACAACCCTGATGCTGAGTCCAGGGCAAGCCAAAGGACATGTGCCTTTCTCCTGCCATTCTGATCTTGGAGTCGGACCAGAGTATCCCATGGTCAGGGTTAACCTGGTCACATGTGCGCTCTTCCTGAGAGCAAGAACTGTGGCAGAGTATAGATGTAGGGAGTTGGCCTGGTCAAAGGTGTGACCTTTCCCCAGGAGCCTTTGTCCCCTCCAGCGAGGGCAAGGGTTGTTGGCTAGACATTCCACTACCCTTGGTCCAAAGTCCAGGGTACAGGGTGAAATGGGTAAAGGGTTCCTAACTCTGTGTCTCCTTTTGCAAATGGCTTCTGGGAACCATGTCCATCTGGGCCTTTTCCCAACACAGGAGACCCATCCAGTGAGCAGTGAGGCTGTGGATGGTGGGGTGCTGGCTGGCCTAGAGTCTCTGATTCAGAGGGGTCTATGACATTGGTTGCAGAGCAAGGGCTTGGTCTTCCTTAGCTGTAGTTCTGTCATCTCTAGATTGGGGCATTAATCCTCACCTGAATCACATCATTGTCCTCATGATCAAATGAGAACATGACATGGAGAGCACTGCACTTGTAAACTGTCATTAATGTGGATTCTTGAGGATGAGGGTCACTGACCAGAGTGGGTCACAGAGATTGGTTTCAACACAGCTCTTGCCCAAGGGGTGGCTGCAGGGTGGTGCCTCCCTATAGCTGGAAGACGAAGGGAGAGTGAGTCTCCCAGTGTTTGTCCAGATGTGGATGTGGTAAATTTCCAGCATCAGAGTGACTCAACTCCAGAGATTAGCAGCTCTCCTCTGAAATCAGAATCAGATAAGCTTGGGCCCTTCATTGTGTGCGTGCGTGTGTGTGTGTGTGTGTGTGTGTGTGTGTGTGTGCACGCATGCACGCATGGAGACTAATCCTAGCTGCACCGTTATTTTGCTTCATGATCTTGAGCATATCTCTTCTCTGTGAACCCAAATCCCTGCTTGTGAAAAAGAGGAGTAGGACCAGTAATCCAAGGTGTGTATGTGTGTGTGTGTGCACACCTGGGTGTTTCTCTGCACCCTTTGCAAGGAGGGGGAGGGTGGTAGCTGGAGTGCCGTTGCTCCAACATCAGGGCCCCGCCTAGCTGAGCAAAAGGAGAGTGCTGAGTTCACCACAGACTGGAGCTTTTCACGGTCACTTCAGAAACAGTCACTCAGCCTCCTTACTGGAATGAGGCTTTGGGACAGAGAGGGAGCCTCTGTCTTCCACTACTCAGTGGTGACAGCCAGGCCAGACCTGGGCAGGGAGCTTGGCATGGTCAGTTAGTGTGGGCAGTTGCTCTTTTTTATTTTTATTTTTATTTTTGGTACTAGGGGTTGAACTCAGGGCCTTGTGCTAATGAGGCAGGTGCTCTAACCACTTGATTCATACCTCCAGCCCTTTTTGCTCTGATTTTGTGTGAGATAGGGTCTTGCTTTCTGCTCAGGCCAGCCTGGATGGGGATCCTCCTATTTTATGATTCTCGCTGGAGCTAGGATGACAGGTGTGAACCACCATGCCCAGCCATTGAGATGGGGTGTCTTGGCCAGGTGCCCATGACTCAGGCCTGTCATTATAGTTACTTGAGAGGCCGAGATCGGGAGGATTGAGGTTTGAGGCCAGACCGGGCAAATAGTTTGTGAAATCCCATCTCCAAAATAACCAGAGCAAAATGGGATGAAGGTGTGGCTCAGTCAGTAGAGTGCCTGCTTTGTGAGCATGAAGCCCTGAGTTCAAACCCCAGTCCCACCAGGAAAAAAAAGGACAAAAGAGATGGGATCTCTTGAACTTTTTCCCTGGGTTGGCCTTGAACCACAATCCTCCCGAGTAGGATTACAGGCTTGAGCACCATGCCCAGCTCAGTTGCTCTTTTTTTTTTAAATTTTGTTAGTTGCTCTTTTTTTTTTTGAGACAGGGTCTCACTAACTTTGCCAGGGCTGGCCTCAAACTCATTATCCTTCTGTTTCTGCCTCCTTTGTAACTGGAATTACAGCATGCACCACCATGCTTGGCTTATAGTTGCTGTTCCCTTTGGCCATATGTCCATCCTAACTACATCCTTCCATGGTCCTGTCCAGCCCTTCCCTTCCCTGGCTTTCTGAGATGAACTGTGAGGAGGCTTCTGGGCTTGGGGAAGGCAATGTGGAACTTGTGGGAAGAGCTAATGGGCCCTAAAGGTGGGCATGGGAGGGCCTAAGGGGAAACAGAATTTCGCCACTCCATCAAAATCTGTTATCTTTGAAGGATGGCATGTTTAGGTCACAGCCTCCCTCTTACCATGATTGTCCATAAGAGGTGGGTACATCAGAAAAATCTCTGTGACTTCTGCCAAATCATTGCTGTGAGCAGGGACCACCGTGAGACAGTATGCAGTGAGGTGGGTAAGGGTACATGCTTAGTGGATGTAGCCATCGGGCCTGGGTTCAAATCCCAGCTTCTCCACCAACTCACTTCCTGATCTTGGGTCAGTGAACTGCTCCAAGCCCTGGTTTGGTCTGACACATAACTGAGCACATCATATATATTTCATATTGTTACAGTCTTCAGTTACAGATGGACTTACACGTTAAACTTCTTTTATAATCTAGTTCAGGCTGAGAGGGAAGGAAGGATCAGATCTATCTCCATCAGTGAAGTTTTTTTTTTTTTTTTTTTTTGAGACAGTCTTTTTTTGAGACAGCTCTGTAATCCAGGCTGGCCACAATCTTCCTGCCTCAGCCTCCTGAAGAGCTGGGATTACAGGTGTGAACCACTATGTCTGGCACCTCTGTGAGATTTTGATAGCTGTGTTCTGAGAAAGACAGGATACGAAGAGAGGTCATGCAAACAGAGGATCTGGTAGTTAGAATGACTTTGGGCAGTGCTGGGTTTAGCAAAGGTAAACAGTGTCTTTGCTGCACCTTTACCAAGTTAAGACTTCTTGGGAAGCCTCACGAGTGGGTGATGCGTGCAGTGCTGCCCCAGATTCATATAACCAGGGAGCCCTTTTCCACAAGGCATGCAGGGGACATGCTTTGGATACAGTTGCTATTGCATCTCTTTCTCTTTTGGCTCACGAGAAACTTGTCTCCATTGATGCTCACTCCATTCATCATACTGGAAGGGACTTGCTACATTTACCCACACCCCCTCTGCAGGGCTGGTTTTTGATTTCTGGTTTGCTGTGTCTATCTTTCAGTGCAGGGGACCTCAGACACATGTGGGTGCAAACAGGGTGGGGCTGGTAGCATCTGGAGATGAAAAACTCATCCTACAACCTGGGCAGCTCTGAGCTCTGGGGAGTTGTGGGTAGGACTGGGGTGCAGTTCCCTGGAGTATATCTGCAAGGTCTGTTTGTGATTATTTTGCCCAGGCAATGAAGAAAAGGAGGGCAAGAGCCAGCATGCTATGTTCTGTAAGCTCTGCTTGGTTCCTTGTGCTGGTCCCTGCTAACTTCCAGAATGAGTCTGCCTCTGCTGCTGCTGCTGCATTTTGCAGCTCTAAGAAAGGCAGAGGCAGTGGACCGTGACCATGAACCTGGGTTTCAGTGAAGTGGCCTTAGGAGTGGGTGAACCAAGGGAGAGGGCCCCGATTCTGCAGTGGCCACTCTGAGGATGGTAGGCCACACTGAGAGGTTGGCTGTGTCCTGCTTCTGGAGGGGGTGCAGGTGCCACCGCGTCTTTCTACCCCCTTACGTAGGTCCCTCTTTGACTCTTTCAGTTAACCCGCAGGGGTAAGGGGGAGACTGGAAGAAAGTGTCCCTATTCCACCCCCATATTTCTCTTGTGCATTTCAATCTGCAGGGAATGACTATGGGTGGGCAGAGAACTCAGTGTCGTGGGTCATGACCAGCATTTATAACGTAAAGCAGAAGAGGACATATTGGAATGTGTTGGATGTCGTAGGCTAAGTGTTATGTAATAAAAGCCAGATTGGTGGGTGGGTAGATATGTAGATGGATCACGGTGTCAAGTGTTTCATTGTGCATTGTGCTCAATGAAGTTTGGAAGCCATTGGCTAGCTGACTGGTGCTGGTTCCAACTGTGCAGGGTTGATCTGCTCCTTGGGTCTGTCTGGACTCTGAGCCCCACTCCCAAGCCTGAGGTATCCCTCTAGGCCCTGGAAAAGGATACCTGAAGACAGGTGCTTGTGATATGGCCCTCTTTGAAGGATACATTTTTGTAGCCACCAGGCCATTGAGGCAGGGGTCCTCAATGCTCTTGGAAGGGGTCACTCCTGGCTGACAGGTGGGTATTAGCAGTTTTGGCTGTATGAGGAGGAGAACTGGGGAATCCCCAGTTATGCTTCTTATCCTAGGTTGCCACTCAGCTGTGTGACACAGGGCAAGAGACTTGCCCTCTCTGGGTCTCTCAGTTTGTTCATGTGCAAGGGAGAGGACAGGACCACAGGAACAGGTGCTAAGGTTCTGCACTCACAGTGTGTTCCAGAATGACATTAAAGAAACCTGGATCTTCTGGAAAATCCCCAAATGGAAGCCAGGGTTGCCCACCAGGTTTCTCCCCAATGCCCCCCCAAAGCAATCTAGTCGGCCCAAAGGAAATCAGCAGCAAAGGTGAATGATGACAGAGAAGCTGGAGCCTAAGCCTGGTCTCCATGGACAGCATTTATTAGGCGCCATTCTCAGTGTGAAGACAGATGGGCAGGAGGAGCTGAAGGGGCCAGGGCAGCCACAGCCTGGGGAGTTCAGGGGCTGCCCGGGGTGGGTGTGGGTGATGTCACCCACACATATTGCATATTCTGTGGCAGTGTGCCCAGGCATAAGGCATTGGGGAAGCAGAAAGGCTGCCTGCAGTGGGAGGGCGTGAGACGGGAAGTGACACTGGCCTTCTAGTTCCCTAGGAAAGACCCCACAGGAGACCAGGAGTCACCATGCTCTGCCCCAGGACCACTCTGCTCCAACTCCACCCTCTCTCTGCAACTTTGGTTGTGGCTCCCTCGGGTCTGACAGGACTTGACCCCTCGAGGGCAGGGTCACACATAGGACAGAGGCAACAGCACTGCCCCCCACTCCTAACATAAATACAGAAGGTACCCCTCTAGGTCCTCATCCTCTGCTCTCCTTGGCATGTAGGCAACCAGCTCCTCCACACTGAGACGGGACACACACAGGCCAGACTTCCTCCTTGGGGATGCCCAGGGCCTAGAGGGCATGGTTGGGGTACGGTCTGAGAATGACCACCTTGTAGGCCCCTCCCTCCAGCTTCCTTAACATTAGGGCTGGAGCTGGCCTTGCTCAGCAGTGTGAAGGAGTTGGGGAGACAGCACAGCACTAGGAGAAGTCCCTCATCACCTCACCTTTTTTTGGCAGTGTTGGGGACTGGACCGAGGGCCTTGCTCATGCTAGGAAGGCACTGTATCCCCAGACCATGCTCATTCTTGTTGCCATCCTAGCCACTATCCCGGCTCCAGCTGCATGCCTGCAACAGCAACCCTTGGGAATTGCTTCCATCTGCTGCCTTGCTCCCGGCCTTCTGGGTTGCAGGTGGGGTAGGCAGAGGGCACACCAGGTCCAGCTCCAGCCTATCTCTAGCAGCTGGGGCCATAAGTACCAACACTGGCTGAAGGGCCAGGGATAATGTCCTAGGTGGCTATGCCTGCCAGCTCTCTTGGCTGCTCCACCCAATCTCCAAATTCTTAAAAGCCCCAGTTTCTGGCCTTTCTTATGAAAGACCCGGCCATGCTCACCTCAGTTCCAAGAATGTCTCTGCTCATAAGCAGGTGCTCCAGAGAAAAAGGTCTGTTCGGAGCCCCTGCCTTGAGGCCCAGAGTAGCAGAGGCCGAGACTCAATAAGGGCCCACGCTAGGGCTTCTGTGTCTGGTTTTAGCCCCAGGTGTGTGCACATGTCAAGGTGTGCTGGGCAGGAGCTCTGTTTCCAGCTGAACTGGAAGGAAGAGCACTTGAGCTGGGAACAAGCTGATAGGTTCTTGTTCCCCTTCACCTTTTGTGACCTGCATCACCTTGAGTCACTTCACCTGTGTCCTCATCTGTAAAAGAGGGATAAGAACTCCTAGCCTGGTGACCTAACTGGTATCGTGACACTTGAATGAATGAACAGGCAGGACAAGGTTTTCTGAGGCTAAAAATTACTCTACAAATTGAAGAGTTGGTGATCAGCAGCCAGGGACAGCGATTCTAAGGGTAAAGTCTGGAGGCTGGAGTCCCCCAGGGGTGCCTGAGAATGCTGCTAGGGGCCAGGTAGCTCTCACCTACCAGTGTCACCATCCTGCAGACTTGGGGGCCACTGTCTCCCCACTCCCCTCGCTTCCTGCCTGCCCTTTCTTTCTGTCCTGCCCTCTGGGGGGCTTTAGGGACCACTGGGGTTTCCACTTTCTTCATAACTGCAAAGCCATGCAAAACAACACAGAAGGTAGTGGGAGGCAGGGAGACACAGCTGGGGATGAGGAAGGGGAGTGGGACTGAGTAGGGGTGACCTGGACAAAGACACCTTGGCTTTTGTTGCCAAGGGGAGGTGGGAGACCTGGCAGGACAGAGGTATAAATAGAGATGCAAACGTACACGGAACAGAAGTCCCCTCCGGAGGTAGGGGTCTGGGTACCCGCAGGGCCTCTGAGAACTGGGGAGCTGCTTACATTTCCAAGGGGATGGGAGGCTCCCAGCAGCTGCTTTCCCTCTGCGACGCCTCCCCCCCTCCGCCAAGTTTCACATTTCTCGGAATTTGCAGGGCTCTGGGATGGGGGTGGGGGGGCTCCAGGGGCCATCAGAGCCCAGCCTCCTGCTGGCTGGTGCGAGCAGGCACAGTTGGAGATGGGGCTGGGGGAGATTGGTGGTGGTGGTGGTGGTGGGGGTACTGAGGGCGTCCCACAGGGCGGAAGGCGTCGGGACGGGGGCCTCTGACCGAGCCCTGCTGCTCCTCCAGGCAGGAGGCCCCGCCCCACTCGCAGGTGCTCCGGGCCTCGCGCGTGCGCGCGCGATGGTTCACACGGAGCTCCTGCGCTTCATGAGGCCGCGGAAGGTGGACAGGCTGTGCAGGCCCGTGGACACCGAGCTGATGGCCGAGCGCTGCGTCCCACTGCAGAGGCAGCGGTGCGAGGGCGTGTCGCTGTAGCGGCCACCCCCTCCCGGCGACGAGTGGCTCTGCTCCACGCACGTGTCGGACGTGGACAGGTCCCGCGGGATGATCATGGGGATGGAGTACTGCAGCTTCTCGCGACTCTTGTACCAGAGGCACGAGCACATGGACTGGAAGTGCAGCACCTCGGCATAGACGTTGCGGAAGCCGCTGCCGCTGCCACCCGGGGCCGCCATGGACGAGACCGTGTCGGTGGTGAGCGCGCTGTCGCCGGTGCCCACGCCCAGGCAGCTGAGGCCACCCAGACCGCCGCCACCCGCCTGCCCGTTGTGCGTCAGCAGCGCGCGGTGCTCGGCGTCACGCTTCTCGTCCTCGGCGTTCATGGTCATGAAACGCAGCACCACGAGGTTGAGGAAGGCGCCGATGACCGTGAGGCCCGTGAGGATGTAGACGAAGCTGAAGGCCACGTACTGCGGCTGCGTCTGCAGCGCCTGGTCCTTCTGCAGCGCCACGTAGTCGCCGAAGCCGATGGTGGTGAGCGTGATGAAGCAGTAGTAGTAGGCCTGGAAGAAGGTCCAGTGCTCATAGTAGGAGAAGGCGGCGGCGCCGATGCACAGCGTGCTCATGCACGAGAAGAGGCCGATGAGCACCATGTTGGCCATGGACACGTCGGCGCGCCGCATGCCCAGCCCCTTCTTGGCACGGTGCAGCAGGTACCTCACAAAGGTGTTAATGCGCTCGCCCAGGCTCTGGAACATGACGAGCGTGAGTGGGATGCCCAGCAACGCATAGAACATGCAGAACACCTTGCCTCCATCCGTGCTGGGCGCTGCGTGGCCGTAGCCTGGGGAAAGTGGAGGGAAAAAGCACATGCTAAGGGACTGCCCTTACAGAGGCCCTCCTCCTCCGCCTGTCCCTCCACCTCCCCACCTTGCAAATTCATAGGCACATCACTGTGCTAGTCCTTTGCATCTTCGCACGCACTCTTGTAGCAATTCCAGAGGGCAAGGAAAATGCAGAAACAGGGAGGGCTATTTGGAAACAGACCAACCCAAGTTTGAACTTAAATCTGTATGGCTGCAAAAAGTAGGACTGCTGGGAACCTTGTCCAGATGCAGCTTGGAGCTCGTGAATGGCAGTAGTTGAGCCCTAGGCTCCAGTCTACCCACTGTTGGCTCTGGGCATGCTCCCTGTCCTCCCTGGGCCTCAGTTTTCTTGGTTGTGTGAGGAGGTGGTTGGACTGAATGGCTTCTGACATCCTGTGATTCAGTGTGAAGGGAGGGAAACTGAGGCATGTATGGATCCTTAATGATTTCTGTGCTGCTAGTCAAAGCTTACAGTGGGTAGGGACCACTTGGGCCCTCCAGTCTGCCTGGGAAGCTGGCCCAGCAGAGGCAGAGGAGAAAGGAGATTGACTGCCTGGGTCCCTTCCACTGGGATGAATAAGTGCTGCAGGGTCTGGAGCCTCTGAGGTTGATCCAAAGTAGGCTGTGTCCTAATGGGATGGGATATTGTTATCCTTGGCAAAGAAGGAGCCCTGAGTGTCCTTCCAGGTGCGTTACTATCACCATTTAGATAATCTCTGTGCCGTCCCCACCTACCAAGTCTTCAGTGAACCAACCATCAAATGGCCATCAAGAATTCTGGAGGGAAAAATGTTCCTGGATGAGAACTCAGAAGCCATAGGTACAGGTTCCTGCCCTGTCACTAGTGGCTTTGTGACCTTGAGTAAATTACTCCCCCTCTCTGATCATGTTTCTCCACTTGTAAAATGAGATCTACTGGTTTGGCCTTGTTTCTTTCACCAGACTGTTGAGAATAAATATCTCAACTTTTATTAAGAGAATTATAATAATGAGTTAATGCTGGCAGCCTTTCCAATTTTTCTTCTTTTCCAAGCCCTACACAATTTTAACCAAATGCTGCTTCTTCCATACAGTCTTCCTGGTTTCCTCACAGCTAAAAGTGATCTCTGCCTTCTTTGAGTGGCACTGAGAATATTCAGCTTTGAACTCCAGGACCCCCAACTGCATCCAGCTAAACACTGGCTTGGGGACACTGCTGGGCCTGTCATGTTCCCCTCTGACTTCCACCTCCATGTTGCCAGCTGCTTCCACGGGGCCCAAAATACACTTAATGACTAAATTGCAGGCCAGGATACTGTGTACTTTGTGTCTGATCTGAGTTCAAATCCTGCTGTGACCTGGCTTAGCTGTGTGTGTGTGTAAACTCTCTGAGCATTAATTTCTACATCTGTGAAATGGGGCTAATAAGTCACCTGCCTCACAGGGTTTTTGGGAGGAGTACGTGAGAAAATGTATGTGATGCACTTAGCCTAGAGCCTGGTACATATCAAGTGCCCAATAATGGCTGACTGATTAGTATGAACAAAGTGCCAGATTACTCTCACATTTCCAAGAGAGTGCTGGGCTTGGGGGGCAGCTGAGTTCCAGTAAAGCTGGCATTTCTGCCGGCCTAGGGTCATTTAAATCTTCAAGCACAGAGAGGCCTGGGGACAGCTGTCCAGGGCGTGGAGACCTCAGGGCTGTCCTTAGATTGGGCTCTTGCTGCCCCCCTTCCCCTCTGCGGCATCCAGCCAGTCACTGTCCCCTTTGCCAGGGGCTGTGCAGCTGAGCTGTTGAGCGGAGGTGCCTGGCCCATCCATACCCCAGCAGGGTGAGAACAGATTGTGCCCGCCAGCTCAGCCCAGTAGCCAGACCACAACTCACCTCGACAGCTGAGCAGGCCCCCAGCCAGGGCTTCTTCTTATCCTGCTCTTTCCTGTCCCCCAGACCGGCACTGCACGGTGTATGGGCAGAGGGCAGGGGGCATATGGCACTGGGGACAGTGCTCCACAGAGAATGCCAAGTGTGGACCTGGCTCAGTTGTGTGACCTTGGACAAATCCCTTCCTCTCTCTGGGCTCACTTCCCTTTTTTACAATGGGCAGCGGGGGGAGGGTCGTATGTGTGAGCTAAAACTGATAATCCCTGCCCTGGTCACCCACCAGAGCTGCCTGGGGAGGGAAAGACCAGTGGGTGTGAAAGTCCTTGGGAGCCTTTGGTCATGGAGTCTTATGGGGAAAGCCCTGAGAGCAAAGTCCAGGGAGTAGGGCCATCTGTGGGGCCAGGAAATGACAGTCCACTGTCAGGTGTCTTCTACCACCCCCACCATCCCCACCAACTTGCCCTGCGTAATGTTATGGACTGTGACTTCTCTGAGCCCACTGCCTCTCAGGAAAACTCAGTGCTTGCTTGCCTGTCAGCCTCTGCCTGCACGGGCTGCCCCCAAATCCCTCAGGCCTTTCCTGATCTGATTCCAGCTCACTGTTTTCTCCCTCCTTGTCAGTACCCCTCAGCAGCCACCTGGCTCTTCACCCCACACCCAGATATGCTGACCCCCTCCCCCTAGTGCTTTTCCTACTGCCCTCCTCCCCCTGCTCCTGCCTGGCCCAGGTGCCCTCAGGGCCCAGCTTTAACTACAAGTGACACCCCTCCTCCCAACTGCTCCACTGAACTTGGTGACTCTCAGAGAAAGTGACTCATCCAGGCCTGACCACAGGCTCCTAGTGGGGCGGAGCCTCTGCCCATCCTGGCCACAGCCTTGCCCAGGGAAGCCTGGCTTGGACATTTCCCATCCTTGGGGACAGATGCTCCAGGCTTACTCTCACTCCCACCATAAGCCGGGACTCACTAATCAGAAAGCCCTTACCCTTCAGGTGCATTTTTAACTTAACCCTCAAAACAGTCACTGTTGTGACTGTCTCCACTTTTCTGCTAGGGCCAGTAAGTCTGCGGAGGCCTTGTGAGTCAGCCATGGTCACTTTGCCTTTCTGATTCAGCATTCACGTCAGTGCATTACAGCCAATGTATCAGTCCAGGAAGGGCAACCAAGAAGGGAAACCAAGGCCCAGGGGTAGAATATTCCATGGCATTGCCCCAACCAGAGACGAGGCGCAGTGGGCATGGAGATTGATGCTTAGGAGACAGATGCTTCTCTAGCATGGGGCCCAGGGTGTGTGCCCGCCCCTTTGTCCTGTGTCACTGGGTGAAAGGCCAAGGGACCTGCTGACGTGGACCAGCTTGGAGGACTGCCAGCTAGGGTGGAGCCCGTCCCAGGGGACCCCAGACTTCTGGGAAGTCAATGGGAGTTTGGCAAGTTCCGTCTCCCTGCAGTGGGCCGCTGCCTGCTTGGGCCCTGCCGTGTAAGGCTTGGCTTTGCGCCTTCTACCCAGCCGTGCAAGTGTCTGGGTGAGGGGCTCTGTCTGTCTCTCTGTGACACCAACACACACATGGGCTATTCTTTTGACTGATTCTCTGGGGACCCTACTGATCTGATGAGCCAGAACTTGTACCCACCATGGGATACTACTAGCTGCACTTTCAGAGCACAGTGGCTGTCCCCACCTCCTCCGTCTCCCTGCCCCCCTTTTCCAAATCCACCATAGATTTAAAGGTTCTGAGCAATCATTTGGCCTAGTCCATATATCATACAGATGAGGAAATAGAAGATCGGAGAGGGAAAGCAACCTGCTCAAGGCCACACAGCTGGCAAAACCCAGGATTTAACACCTGAAGGGTAAGAAGCAGGGCTATAGCCCAGAATACCTGATTCCCAAAACCAGTGTTCTGTCTACTGCTATACTTGTTCAGGTATGACCCAAGCTATACCTGTTCATTCAACTAGGGTCAATAGCTCCTACTTGGGAGCAACTTTGCCAAGAGATGGTTCTGGAGGCACAAAAGTTACCTGAGGAAGCCAGATGGCTGGATATAAAAATTATGGGACTGGACATGGATATTATTAGTATAAATATTTTAGGTAGCAGGAGAAGTTCTTTCTTTTTCCTCTTGGCTCTACCAAGGAGCTCAGACACTGGCTGTAGCTCTGCCTTCCAGGGACCTTCAGAGCTTACAGAGGTCAGGTCTGGCCCTCACTGTCTGTCTCTCCATGTGGCCTGTTTCCTTCTAGTCAAAGCATGACTAGCTACTCTATGTGCTTGGTAATGGCCTTAGCTGCCCTAGGCTCAGCCATGTACTCTCCACTGGCCTCCTGTGCCTGTTAGCCTACCAGCCTGACCTCATACCCTTGGCCTAACTGGCCAGGAGGCCAGGCCACTGGTCACAGCCATGGGTGGAGGAAAGTGCGTAGGGCTTTGAGTCTGACTTCACCCTGACCCTGACCAGCATTGAGTCTTGGCCAGACCCTTCCCTTCTCTGGTTTCCTCACCTCAGTGATACGGGTAGATAGGGCAAGATATGATGTTCTCACCTTTTTTCACTGCTATGCCTTGTGTTATTTTCTCTGTTCACCCACCCACTCATCGGATCAAAATTTTGAAAGAGTTCACTTATGAAGTTTGATGTGTTGATTAGTACAGTGTATTTACTACATAAGAGCAGGCACTGAATAGATTATTATTAAAGTCATAACTCATTTATTTCCTCATCAAAATTAATTAAGCACACATCTGCCAATCAGAACTTCTGAGATGAGATAATTGATTCTATGAAACTGAATTAATTTATCCTTATATGTTGAAATACTGAAAATGGGTAGGGAGTCTCTGCCATTTAATGGAGTAGATAGAGCACAGGCTCTGGTGCAAACAGCTTTTGTCCTTGGCCAGATTACTTAATCCTCTGTGCCTCAGTTTCTTCACCTGTAAATAGGGATAATGATGTATGTACCTCAGAGTTGCTGTGGGAATTTGAAATTTTAACAGACTTAAAATGCTTAGGGCATTGGGTTGATCACTGGTGGCTCATGCCTGTAATCCTAGCTACTTGGGAGGCTGAGATTAAAATCATGGTTTGAGGCTAGCCTGAGCAAATAGTTTGTGAGACCCCATCTCAACCAACAGCTAGTGTGGTGTTGCACACCTGTCATCCCAGCACCAGCAGGTAATGTAACATAGGAGTGTTGTGGTTCAAGCCAGCCTATAGAAAGTGAGGCCCTATCTCCAAAATAAGCAGAGCAAAAAAGACTGGAGACATGGCTCAAGTGGTAGAGCACCTGCCTCACAAGCATGAAGCTGAGTTCAAATACCAATATTTCCTCCCCCAAAAGAAGGAGGAAAAAAATTGGTTAAGGCATTGGGATAAATGCATGATAGTTATTAATATGACTATTTGAGGGAACCCCAAGATTAGATGGTCTTTAGTTTCTTTCAGCACCAACATTCTATACTCAGTGTTTTCCAAGGTTGATTCCTGGAATATCTGCTCCATGTAATATTAATAATTGTTGAGTGTGAAAAGGGTTGTTTGATTCAATTAAATTGGGGCAAAGCTGGATTAAACAGGATTTGATTTTTTTATTTAGGTGTAGGCTTTCTTAGGGACATACCTGTGTTTATGTTCAAGGCCAGTCAAAGTTAGGAGAAGGTGTCAGGTTTGACCGTGAAACATTTTTCTCACAGTGCATATGGCTGGACAAGTGTTCCTCGGAGCACAGTTTGGGAAATACTCTTCGGTTGCATCAAGAACCTTTGAGGTCCTTTATGTAGGTCTCTGACTTTGAGACCCTCTGATCTCTGCCTCTGGATGAGTTAGAAACCCAGAGTCCTTGGCTTTGCATGGCTGTATCCTGTCTCCCTGCAGACCTACTTATCTAAAGTAAATACGGCCCTGCCTGTGCTAATGCTTGTCCGGAGGGAGAATAGATGAGGTGACCTGTGGCCTGAGACACTCAAAGGCTGTGAACTCTGGGCTGATGCAGGAAATGAGGGGAGAGCCTGACTGCGGATGCTGCCTGGGCCTTGTGCAGCAGCCAGAGAGGAATGTGGGCTCCCAGTAGAGGTGGCTCTGGGGACTGGCAGGCCTGGCTCATCTGTGGGTGGAAGGTGGCAATTAGGCCTAAGTGAAGGGCAAGAGCCCAAGATCTGCCTCCTCAAGGCTGGAGGTCTGGAGACGGCAGCAGTGTGGGGCCAGGAACTGAGTGGACCAGATGAGGCGAAGGCAGCTGGCAGTGGTGCCCATGTCTTCCTCTGAAGGTAGAGATGTTGCTGGCCTGGCGGACATGGGAGGAGAACATAGGTGTGCTCCTTCCCTCCTAGGAGATCTGCTTAGACAACCTTTTCTAAGAACCTTCTAGGACCTTCCTCCTGGCTCTGGGGGCACCCTTCTCTGCCTCTCTTATGCCCTGTTTTTTTGTGCACTCACTGCACAGAGGAGACTTGCCGGGCTCTAGCCGTTGGAGGGTAGGTGAGTCCCCTTGGTGTACTACACAGGGCCTGGTGGGAGCAGCTACTCAGCAACTGCTGTTTTACCCAGAAGGCCAAGGTTGTTCCACTCAAAGGCTGAGATTCTTGAGGACTATAACCCATGATGTCAAAGAGAGAGCCCTCCACTGGACTCCTTTCTATAGGGGAAGGGGCTACCTGCAGGAGGCCTCTGGTGACTCAGCTCTTGTCCTCACTGGGGCCTCCTGGGCCCTTCAAAATGAGCTCAAATCCAGGCCCCAGAAGGAATCCCCCTGTGCTTGCTTGGTGGTAGAGCCCAGAGATAGGCCTGGGAAACCACCAAGACGGAGGGGAGCAGGGTGGGGGTGGGGACAAGTGCAGAACTAGGTCTGGAGTTTGTCGCCCTCCTGGCTGGGACTACAACTTGGGAAAGGACAGCTCTGAAGCACAGCACCATCTCTTTACCCCCCCCCACCCCCCCCTCCCGCACCTCACCCCCCCCCCCCCCGCCCCTGCTGTGTCCCTTCCAAAGGCTTCTCTTCTCACCATCTCTCCATCTCCTCTTTCAGCTCCTCCTCCACTATGTACCAGCAGGTCTTCCTCTCTCCTTAGCTGTCTCCCACCCACAGGTGCCCCTCTTGCTGCCTAGGGCCCTCTGGAGCAGGACAGACCCAGCGCCCCCTTCCCCCACCCTCCCAGGCTGGCGTGGCATGGGGGGAGCCAAGAGGGAGGGTGCTGGTGTCATGGAAAATCCCTGCAGCAGCCAAGGTCAGTGTTTGCAGACAGAGCCTGGCCTGGAGCCAGGCCTGCCTCCCAGCCAGCTCCCTTGGGCCATCCCAGAGGCCGGCTCTGTGCAGGGCCCCTCATAGGCACCTCAAGGGTGCCTGGGGCAGGGGCCTCACGAGTGATCAGTGCTGCATTGTGAGATACTTGTAGCTCAACTTGCCCATTTTATAGATAGGTAAATCAAGCCCTGGAGAGAGAGCAGGGACTAGGTCTAGGTCCCAGCAAGTTGGAACAAGCACTGGAAGGCGGGGCTCTTTCCTCGCCCATCCTCTTTGATTGCCCTGAGTTGCTGAGGGGAGTGCTCTTCAGACCAAGGAATGGTGAAGGCCAGTTAAAAATGTTCATCAGATCAAGGTTAGCTTGTGGTTGGGCCAGACTTGCAATTGGTGACACGGCCAGAAGAAACAGAACACAGGATTAAACCGAGGTCCCTGACCTCAAGACACTTTCTGTCCAGAAGTAAATCAGATGAAACCTCTCAATGGAAGCCCTTTCAAAGTTCAATGTCCCACCCAAAGCAGAGGCTATTGCTACACACAGTATCCAAATGCATGGCTGAGTTGGCCAGTGTTTTGGGAGGGATTTAAGACTGGGACAAAAGGAGGGCCAGAGGTGGAGAACATTGGCTGGGGTGTTAGGCAGGGCTTCCAGAGGAGGTGGTGTCTACCCTGATCTCTGCAGGGTGGATGGGAAATGCAGAGTTCTGACAAGAGCAATCTCTAGGAAGAAACATGGTGAGTTATGGGCCAAGAAAATAGGCTTGGTGTCATTCTCAGACATGAAGGTGGGTAGGGACTTGCAGACTCTCTCAGAAAGGCAGCTTCATACATACACAGCAAGACCCTTAGAAATTCATCTACCCTGGGACCCCTGTGGTCCCACTTCTAGGAATCTGCTAGGAAGATAACCAGAGATTAGAACAAAGATTTATGAACAAGGATGTTTATAGCAGCATTTTCATTGTGAAAAATTATAAACAGTTCAAATGTTCACCAATAGAGTTTGGTTAAACATATTAAGGTATATTTATGGGGCAGAATATTGTGTAGCTCTTAAACTGCTGTACTTGAGGAGTCTTAATTACAGAGAAAACCATCCTATCACATTGAAAATGGTAGATACAATGTTTTCTGTATGGTGAGATCCCATTTTGAGTATATAAATACAAAAAATGTATATATAGGAAGAAATAAAAGCTAGAAATATACTAGAAAACTCTCATTTTATCCCTGAATAATG
Source organism: Castor canadensis (assembly GCF_047511655.1). Lineage (NCBI taxonomy): Eukaryota > Metazoa > Chordata > Mammalia > Rodentia > Castoridae > Castor > Castor canadensis. The sequence continues at coordinate 22,600,676 of NC_133397.1, read as the reverse complement.
GGCTCATGATTGATTTTAATTTTCTTTTTATACATTTTATATGGTCTGGAGACATCCATTATTTTTATAAGTAGAAAATGATGAATATTATAAACCTAACAACCACAAAAATCCTCCTGCTGTTCTTGGAGCAGGAAGTTCAGATGGAAAGTGAGGGTTATTGAGGTGGGCTAAAATTTGAGGAGCTATGAAGGTTAGGTCCATAATAAAAACTGTCACTGGAAGGCAATGGAGAGCAAAGGAGAGCCATTGGCAGCTCCTGAGTAGAGGAGGAATGCACCTAGAGAGGTACTGAGATGAACTGTCTGGCATCCCAGGGTGGAGGGGGAAGTGGGAAAAGGGAGGAAAAGGGTGTGGCAGTGGGAGACTGGAGGCAGGAGGCCTCCAGGGGGCTTTGGCATGGTCCATTTGTCAAGTGCTCACGTATGAGTTAGAGGGAAGCACAAAATTCAAGAGATGAAGACAGGAGAGGAGAAGAGAGGACAGCAGAGGGGAGGGGCGGGGAGAGGACAAGGGAAGAAAGAAGAAAAGGAGGAAGGGGAGGAAGGGAAAACGGGCAAGGGTGGATATTGTAGGTGAGACATCCTTGCATTTGTGGGCAAAAGTGTAAGCTTGCAGAGGGCAGGAGTTTTGTCTCTTTTGTGTACTATGATGTCCTCCACACCTAGGAGGGAGCTTGGAACAAAGCTGGCAACTTAATAAATCTCTGTGGAATGCTTGAACAGGGTGGACACAGGGAGGATGGACAGAGTATGAGGCCCTGGAGGGCAGTGACACATCAAAGAGCAGTAACCCCAGGGGTCCTGGGAAAGGCCAGCCACTGCACCAGGTGCCCTGACCCAGGCCTGGGGCCTGTCTGTCCGGCGGATGGGATGTAGTGGGGTTTTAATGAAATGAACCCACAGTGACAGCCTGGCTCTGAGAAAGGAGTTCTGTAGCCTGGTTTAAAGTGAGCTTGGCTTTTCCTGCAGATGACCAGAAGTGCCAGGCCCCACGCTGCGCCTCACCCCAGCACCCGGATGGCCGAGTTGTCCCCCTTTATACTCCCTGGCTTTTCCCGGTTTGCCCTCAGAGAAGAAGCAGAGGCATGCTGGCATCTCCTCGTTACATTTGCCAAAGGGAAAAACTGCTTCCAACTGGAAGCCGTGCTAGGTCTTGGGGGCCACAGTCGTGAGCCCAGGTGTGAGCCTAGAGCCTGGGTGGCCAAATTCTCAACCTGGGACAGTGTTACGGATGGGGCAGGGCCCAGGAAAGGGGAGAGGATGCACAGGAGTGGAAGAACACCCAGCTGGGAGTCCATAAGCCCGGCACCCATCCTGGCTCTGCCACTGCCTGACTGTAGGACAGAGGTCAGCAACTTTTTTTTTTTTTTGCAGTACTGGGATTAAACCCAAAGTTTCAAGCATGCTAGGCAAATGCTCTACCGCTTGAGCCATGCTTCCAGCCCAAACTTTTTAAAAATAATGGGTCACATAGTAAATGTTGAGGTTTCCCACTCCTACAGTAGTTTCTTGTAATTACTCAACTCTGCCATGGAATCAAGGAAGCAGCCCCAGACAATATGCAAACAAACGGGTGTGACTGTGTTCCAATAAAACTTTATTGATAAAAACAGGTAGTGGCTCAGATTTAACCCATGTGGCCCTAGTTTCCTGAGCCTGCTGTAGGGCCTTTATAAGCCTGTCAGTACCCTGACACTCAGCTTTCTTACTTATCAAATGGGACATTAGATAAGAAGTTCTCTGAGGTCTCTTCTCTGGAAAGCTGTCTTCCTGCGTTAGGAGGAGGCCATGTACCACCAGGGAGGGGCCATTTCTGCATTCTGGACACACATGATCTTTTTCCTGCCTGATGGGTTTTCTAGTCCTCCATCAAAGTCCATTTCAAAAGTCACTGCCTCTGGAAAGCCTTCCCCGATTTCACCCACCTAAACAAATCAATGCCCTTTGTTCACTATTCATCATCCTTCAAACATTCGTCCATTCAACCGGCAGGTGTTCTTGAGTCCTTAAGAGGTTCTGTGCTTTACACTCTAGAATAATAATTTGTGCAGGGCTGTATTACTTAAAAAGCAATCTGTATATGTGTTGTTGTTTGAGCTTGCATAGCAGTTCTATAGAGGACGTGTTATTGTTATTGTTATCCTATTTTGCAGATGGGGAAACTGAGGCCCAGAGAGACAACATTTTATCTCAGGCTGTAAATGCTACAACCAAACTTGAAATTTAAAGACAGTTCTCTTTCCACTGTTCTTGGCTGCCCCAGGACTGGAATGGAAGTCAGAAGACCTGGGATTGGGTTCTAGCTGTGCTAATATGTGGTCACAGACAAGACCCTGTACCTCTCTAGGCCTCAGGTGCCTCCCCTGGGACATGAAGAGGCTGCAGATGTTCTTGGAGGAGCCTCTTCAGCATTCTAGGGTTCTGGGCCCTTATAGGAGCCATAGTTACCTTTCACAAACAGCAGAGAGAGCAGTGGGCCCAGTGGGAGGGGTTGGCCCAGGGTCACGGGGCTCTTGGTGCACATTAGGCGACAGTCCTAGTCAGCACCAATCAGATGCCAGCTCAGTCTGGGCTGGTCAGCACATGGCTGAGTGGTAACAGCCCCCCACTTGAAGCAGAGGGGGAGTTGGAGCCCCCAATCCCTGCTCCCATCCCAAACACAGACAGCTTCCCTGCACACTCACGTTGAATTGGGGAGGAGGCAGCTGCTTGTCCTTGCCTGAGACTCCCACAGCCACACCAGGCCAAGGCACTGGGGGAGACTTGTCTGTCCCTACCACCTGTGGAACCCTGGGCGGCCCAAACACCCCCTCCTTCTAGTCCTGGAACCTTTCTCCTGAGGATTTAAGTCTGTTTTCTTTCTCTTCTTAGCTTGGTCTCATTTTTCGCTCCTTTAGCGTCAGGTTCCTGAGAGTGGGGGCAGTAACCTGTACATCCCAGTAGCACAGTGTGCAGCACCCAGTAGCAGTAGTGGTGGTGCTGGTGGTAGTGGTAACAGTTCTAAATAATAAAGTCCACATTTAATGATCATTCATATGCCAGGCACTGTACTAAAGGCTTTACCTATATTATTTATTTAATCTCAGAAATTTGATAATAGGAATCATCTCCATTTTACAGATTAGGAAACAGGCACAAAAACTCATTCACATCTACATAGCTAGTGAAGTGTGGAGTCAGGGACCATGTTCAGGCCTAACCAAGGAGCAGAGTAGATGCTAAATTACAGAAAGCAGTGAAGGAGACTGAGCTGAGGGGCAAGGTGATTTGTACAAGGCTGCACAGATATGTGGCAGACCTGGATCTTTCTAGGCCAAATCCTATTCTTTTTCTTGCTTCAGTGGCCTCCTGTGCCTCTGGATGGTGGTCAGAGATGGAGGTCCGTGGCCCATCTGAGCAGGACCTTCACAAATCACACCTCTTATGGTTATTCTGACACAATGATAGGGAGGGCAGGTAGACAGGTGTTCCCTCCAGCTCTAATCCCTCCTAGTTCCCCTCCAGTCCAGCTGTGGGCCCAGGAGGGCACTGGGTCTCCACACAGGACCCCCTCCACTGGCCTGTGCCAGATGGCATAGGTGGTATGGCAGATGAGGCTGCTGCAGGATGTTGGGGAGCTCATGGCTGCCCTGGAAGAAGACATCAACCTCTGGCAGAGGGGCTGAGATACCAGGGAAGCTGAGCAGGAAGCAGGGGCCCCAGGAGGTTGCAGCATTTGGCTGGGCTCAAGAATATCAGATGGAAAAATCAGGGAGGCAAACATGGCTTCATTCCCTCTTAGCTTGCCTTAATTACTTAATCGAACCAGCATTTCTTAAGCACTGACTCCTTTGTGCCGGACACTAGGTAAAGTGCTGAGAGAGGAGGCAGAGACAAGGCAGCTGGGTCTAGCCTTTTGGGAACAGAGACCAGCCAGCAGGTCATGGGAGGAGACCAGTGGTGATGATTCACCCCAGGGTGCTCTGAGTCTGTGCTGAGGGACCCGTGCAACGAAGGTGGCCCTGTGAAACACGACAGGGAGTCAGAAGACACAGCAATCTCGCAAACCTTCTGTGGCTGGGTGTGGAGCATTTTCTGCTCCTGATAGTCTCCGGAGTTGGCCCTGGCCGCCTGCGAGCATTATCCTGGGCCACTGCGGACTCCTGGCTGGTGTGCAGGGCTGCTTGACCCCGGTGAAGGTCAGTGTTTGAGTTAATACTCTTTTCCCCTTCTTCGTTTGGTTTGGGGTTTTGTTGTTTTGATTGGGTTTGACCATCTACTATTTTTAAAAAGAAACTTAGTTTTAGATCAACAGAACTGCTGTGAAGACTGCCTTTCCTTTTCCGAACACTTAGCAGCTCTCCTAGCTTGATGCAGAGCTGGCTGCTGTGTGTCTCTCCCTCCCCTTTGACTTTTCCTAAGCAGCATTCCTCCTGCTCTGGGCCTCTGAGCATCCCCTTCTCCCAGCTCCACCCTCACCCTGAGGTATCCATCTTTGCCATGCATTTGGCCTCTCTTGGTGATGCTGGCCTGCATAGTTAGCCCCTCCTTATGCACAGCAATGCGTCTACGAGCGAAACTCTTTTTAGTCCACTCTGCCTGTGCAGTTACAGATTGCAAGCAGTCACCAGCATAGGACGGTGCTGGACGAGGCCTTGGAGAGGTGGTCAGGGCCCAGCCCAGGCCTGATCCTCTGGGAGATTCCTGCCTCCTGGCTGCCCCTTTGTGTGACTGCGTCTGGGGCTGCAGGTGGGAATACAGAGGAGGAGGTGGAAGGAGGAAGGGAGGAAGAAGGGAGGACATCCACCCACCAGAACAGAGCTCAGGCTTCTCTGTTCTTCCTGCCTCTATTAATAATGGCAACGACATCAGGCAAGTCACATGCCCTACGTCAATCATCCTACTCCTCACCATGACCCTCTGGCTGGGCATGGCTAGCTCCATTTGATGAGGAAACTAAGGCTTGGAGAGATGAAATACACTAGTCCAAGGTCAGCAGATAACAATTGACAAAAGTTGGGATTTAGCCTGCATCTTTTAGCTTTCAAAGTCCAGGCGCTTTCAGGTGTCTGACCATCCAGAGTGCTCCCAGGGCATTAGCCTTGTCAACAGAGTGTGGCTAGCAGGTCCAGCAGACCATTATCCCAAGACCACCATGGGCCCCTTAGAGCAAGAACTGGTCTTATAGCCTTGGTGACCTTGGGACTTAAACTATGTGAGGATGGAGGAAACCGTCCTGGTCAAAGACCCTCTCCCTGATCCTAGTCTCTGCTCTCTACAGGCTGATGGACCCAGAGGTCGGGAGGCCAGTCCTTACTGTCTGGGGAGCAGCCACTGAAGGATCTTTTTGGAGACCCCTGGAAGGCCTCAGTATGGCCCTGTACCAGATAGCAGGAGGTGAGGAGAGGGAGGATGAAAGGCACCATCCAGGGTTCTGAAGAGGGTGTCTGTAGGGGTCATGGGTGGGGTGCTCTCCCTTTCTACCTCTTTGGAATGGTCCTTCCCGCAACAACCCCAGTTTAGGAAAGACCTAGACAGCCCCTTGGTACCTTGTCATCCTGACCCAGTGGATTGGACCAGGGTTGGCTTCCCAGCTGCTGGCTGGGCTGAGTTGTTCAGGAATTAAGCTGAGGGGCTGAGGGACTAGGTCAGGTTTGGTGGGCTGAGCTGCAGGGTCACAAAGAGATGAGTCCTACCTGAAACCAGGGTCAACCAAAGCCATATGCCAGCCAGTTATGGGAAAGAGAAGGTGAAGAATGACCCAGCAAAGCAGAGACAGGAATAGTGTAACCCAAATTCTGGAGGGAAAGGCCTGGCCCCTGCTGCCGGTCTTTGACCCAGGCTAAGTGGTACTGTTTCCTTTCAGAAGTCCCCTTACTTGCTCTAATCCAAAGGAGCACTGTGCCCTGGCTAAGCCCCAGCTCTCCAGAAGGAGGGCCCAGCCTCGTGCCCTGCATTCCAGGGTTCTCCACATGCAAGCAGCGCAGCAAAAGGGCCTCATTGGGTTGCAGGAGACCCACATGGGCACAGCACTCTAAAGTCAGGAACATTCCTGTTGCATCTTCACAGTATCCCCATGCAGCCCATTGGGCACAGGGGACATGAAGCCTGCAAAGGTTGGCTCTTGCTCACCACTGTAGCTCCAGAGCTAGGCCTGGGTCTCCTGTTGCAGGCCTGCTGCTCCTCTGGTCCCATTTATTACTAGGCAGTGAAGTGACCTTGGAGTTGCAAAGACAGTATGTAAAATGCTAGTCCAAGGCCTGGCACTCGAGTGTGTGTGTGGTCTTAGGAAGTAAGAAGCTGTTATTACTGTATCTCTAAATTTTTTTTCAGCACAGCTCTGAGCTACCACTCACCACTCAGAAACCTTCCTTAGTTTCTTGAATCCACACAATACAGTTGGGGGTTCCCATTCTAGCACGTAGGCGGTGTACCTATAAACTCTGCCCATCCCTGGCCCACTCATCTTGTAACTCTCCCAGCTGTGCCAAGGGTTCCTTGCACCTGAGCCAGTTTTGCCTCTGAGCACCCCTTCCTCGAGCACTCCTTCTGAGCACTTTCCCCTCTGAGGGCTTCCTCCTCCAAGCACTTCCTCCTCTGAGCATTCCCTCCTCTGAGCCCTCCCTCTCTGAGCACTTCCTCCCCTGAACACTTCCTCTTCTGAGCACTCCCTCTTCTGAGCATTCCCTGTGAGCACTCTCCCCTCTGAGCACTCCCTCCTCTGAGAACCTCCTCTGAGCACTCCCTCCTCTGAGCATTCCTACTCTGAGCACTCCCTCCTCTGAGCACTCCCTCTTCTGAGCATTCCCTGTGAGCACTCTCCCCTCTGAGCACTCCCTCCTCTGAGCATTCCTACTCTGAGCATTTGCTCATGGAGTGGCTTAGAGTCCCCACCTACATCTCCTCTACTCCCCCAAGACCAGTTGCAGGGCTTCCTCTGGCACAGTTCCCCATCCCTTACCACTCTCTGCCAGTCATTGGATTATGGGTGGAGGTGGGTCCCTCCCCTGCTGGTCCTCCTTGCCCAGTGCTTACAGCAGAACTTGAGCAGATGTGTGCCAGTCTTGATTGATGGCCTGGGTATGGGAAGAGGCCTTGGGGCACCCTGTCTCCATCACCTGCTCCCCATTCTTCTTCCTGGTCATGGCTAGTGGCCCAGACAGTGCTGGGCTGGCAGGGAGTTTGGAAGCAGATGCCAGGAGCTGTGAAGGGAGGCTTTTCTTAGGCTCGGCACCCTCCCCAGGGCTCAGGAGCTCAGATGGTGGAGGCTGGCATAGTGCCTGGGAGAAGAGGGACTCCAGGCAACAGGGACTTCAGCCTGGAGGCAGCTGCTGAGACCTTCTCTCCTCTGAGCCAGCCTGTAGATGTGGGGTCCCCATCCCCAACACTCACACATGCATGCATGTATGTATGCACACCCCAACGCCTGCCTACATCCATGGTGGCCTCTTGGCACAACTCCATTCACCATCCAGGGCAAAGTGCAAGAACCAGCAGAGAAACGGTAAAGTATGCCCTGAAATAAGGGAGAGAGAACTCCCAGGACCTACCTCTGGGACCTCCTGTTTCCTCAAGTTCCAGGTCCTGAGGATCTGGGCCCTCCTCCCCCAGTCCAAGGAGTCCCAGACTCATCTTAGAGGCTAAAACTCCACCATTCTCCATGGAAACACACTTTACTTAACTCTATGCCCTATTGGAAATACTCCTTTTGTAGAATGAAATGATAGGGCTTTGGCCATTCCTTCACAGCCTGTCCTCAGGGACACTCCCCTTCACATAGAATGGCAGACCCTAACCCCAGCCTCACTCACCCAGGCTTGCCACTCTTTCTGACCTCTGGTTTCCTAGTTTTCTCAATGACCTCCACCAGTCACCCACCTTTCTGGCTCTCTATGTGCACGGATGTTCACAACCCAGAACCAGGGTCTAATAGGAGAGTGACTTCCTGGCTCTCATGGTCTATACAGGATGCCTATTTATGCATTGGTGTCTGAGTTTGCTTTTTATGGTGCCAAGAGCTCCAAGCTGGACAACCTCCCCAGGACTCAGGCAGCCTCCCCAGGACCCTGGCAGCCTCCCCAGGACCTGACCCTCTCAAGCTACTGTTTACAATACTGTCTACCTCTTTCCCCAGCCCCAATGTGGAATTCAGGCAAGTGGCTTTCTCTGCACTTGACTTCATTCAAATGATTAAATGCTTGTCACCATTTCTCCTCCCCAATTCAAAACAATAACTCGCTAACATTTATACAGCATTTACTACGTGCCAGATGTCGCTCTGAGTGAGCTGACATAGGTACCTTGTTTAATCCTCAAACAACTCTATTCAGTAGGGACTATTATTATCCCCATTTAAAGATGTAGGGACTGAGCCTCAGAGAGGTCAAGTTCTCACTCAAGGTCATATAGCAAGTACACGGCAGAACTGAGAACTGAGCTCTCCCCTGTACTGTCACCGACTGTCTCTGCCAGTGGGAAATGTGAAGGCAGGTCTCTGGGCAGGTGGGTGAGGAATGAATGAAAGCAGATGAACTCTCACAGATGGGATGTCACTCCTTCAGGGAGAGAGACAGGGCTGGGGGGGGGTCCAGTGGGAGCGTGCTGGTGGGGGAGGGCGCCTGTTTGTATGAGAGTTAGTAGCAACAGCGATAATATTCCCTTATGCTTGTGCACCATTTTCATTTGTGACTCACTCTTGAGTATTTTGACAGCAAGTGAATAAAGTGTCACTATTGGTCATCCAGCTGAGATATGAGGAGGCTGAGCTCTGATGGTGAGGTGACTTGGTCAAGGTCATGCCATGCCTGATGTGGGAGCTTCCAGGATCTTTTGCTTCTGGCCCATCTGCTGCCCAGAGTGGGGCCCAGGTTTCAGTGAGGCAGAAATCTTTAAGGAGTCACCCAGCGAGGGCTTGGTTAACTCAGTGGGAGACCCTGAGGGAATGGACCCATCTTGCCCTGTTCCATTCCTGGCCCAAATTGGCACAGGCACCTGGGAAGGGCAGCCGGCCAGCCACGTGCCAGTGTTACTTTAAAAATAAACCAGGGAAGAACGAGGCTTAAAAATAACCCCAGGGACGTGTGAGGAGCTAATTACTACCACAGCCCCCTGTCAGGGCTGTGGGGAGTGCGGCTGGGACTCTGTAGCGTCTGGGTGTTGGGTCTTCTCTGTTCATCTCTTCTACTACCGCCAGGTCCTACTCCCTAGCAGAGCAGCTGGGGCAGTCAGGGCCTCACAGGCCTAAGGGTCAGAGTTAGAAGCATCTTGTGGCATCCTGGTTACTTCTCACATCTCAGAGACCAGGATGGGAGTCAAGGTAGGGAGGGAGGATGTGCCCAGGCCTGGAAGTCATGTTCAGGGCTTTGGAGAGTTCAGGGCACCAGATCTTGCCAGGAATTCTCTCTTGAGGCCATATTGTCTCTGGGGGTCAGCCCCGACTTCCCACTAGAATCACCCTGGTTCTAAAAGGAGCTTTGAGGTCCTGAGCCTATCCTTTCTTCTCTAAGATGAAAGATCCATGGTTGGTTGGTGGCAGCCAGGTGGCTGGTTTCAACCAATAACTGGCTCCTTATTAGGACTCCTGATGACCCCTTCTCATTGTCACCATTCTCGTGAGAAAGCCTTTTGAGGTTCTTCCTGCCCACCTAGGGAAGAATTCAGGACCCTCTGGCTGCTCACTCCTGGCTGCCTCCAGGGACAACCTGGACCCTCAGTGCTGAGCTGGAGCTGAACTAAACCTGGCCAGCCTGTCAGGCTATGTCTTTCCCAGAGTGTAGGCAGAGAGGCAAGGAGGCAGGGCCACACTCCTTTCCCGAAGGCCCACGTTCCCCCAAGGCTCTTGGAAGCTCTTGCAGCCCCCGCCCCCACCTTTGGCAGAGGGTGCGGGAACATCTTGCAGTGGCAGGGAGGGAAGGACATGGGGCCCAGCTGAGGACACAGCTGAGGACAGACATGCAGGAATCAAAGAGAAAAAACAGCTTTCCCAGAGGAGGCAAGGAGAGGCCAAGATTGCTGGGAGCTGACAGGAGTGATCAAAGGACGAGGATGACTTGGAGGTGGGAGAGGGGCAGAACTGGCAGGTTGGTGAGGTTGGGGTGGGGGGCTACTGTAGAAAGATCAGGGCTTCAAGTCACACAGATCTAGACTCTGGCTCCATGCCCTAAACCTATAATCTTGCTGGGTCTTGGGCATTATTTGCATAATGGATCCAATGATTACCACCTTCTGGGCCAATACAGGGGGAGGTTTGCAAAGCATTTGTGGCAAGACCTTTGAACAGGAGGAGCTGTGATATTGTGGTTTCTCTGCCCTGCCTCTAGAATCTAAGTGTTCCAACTCAGGCTCCACAGGTACAGAAGACTACCATATAACCCGCCCCTTCCCTTGCGCCTGGAACAAGCTATGGAACATAACACCTTTTTCATGGTTAATGTCTCTGTTGACCACCATTTTGCCAAATCCCCTGGCTGTTCCTCAATGGTATCATCTGATTTGGCCACCCAGCAGCTGCTGGCACAGTTGACTGCTCCTTCTCTTGGAACATTCCTCCTGGCATTTGGAACACCCCTGTCCCCAGGTGCCTTCCTGTCTCCTTTCTTGCTTGACCTCCCACTGGTGGAAGGGTAGGTCATTCTGTTGTTCTTGACAACTTTCTCCTCTCATCTAGCACATGACTTTCGGTATTATTTATTATTTTTTTTTTTTGTGGTGCTGAACTCAGGGCCTGCGATTGCTAGGCAAGCACATTACCATTTGGGCCACGCCCCCAGCCCTTTGCTTTCAGTTTATTTTTCAGACAAGGTCTCACACTAACTTTGCATGGCTGGTCTTGAGCCTTGATCTTCCTACATCTGTCTTCCAAGTAGTTGGGATTACAGGTATGCACCATCATGCCAGACTTTCAGTCTAACTCCCAGGTCGATATCTCAGTTTTGCCTTCTCTCCTGAGCTACAGACTTGTCTGTTTAATGACTTTCATGGATTTGTTATGAGCATCTGGACAAAATTAACCTGGATGTCTATGACAGAAGTCTTGAACACCTTCACAAAACCTGCTACTCTCCAGGCTTCATTTTCCATCTAGTAAATGCTTACCCTCTGCCCAGTTGCTCAGGTCAAAGACCCAGGACCATGCTTGATTATTCTCTTCCCCTGACTCCCACAGGCCTGTCCCTCCCTCCTCTGCCCCAATATGGCATCTTACCCATAAGCAAGTTCTGTCCACTCTGCTTCTCAAATAGCCTTAATCTTCCCACATGCTACACCTTCCCTGACATTACCTGGTCCAACCCACATCTGTTCTTTTGTTAGTTACACACTGCGGACTGGTGCAGCCTGGTGCTTGCCCTCTTGTGTTATAGCCACCTGACCTCCACTGAGCAGCCAGAGGGATCTGGTAAAGATTTAAGTCAGATCATTTTGCAACCCTTCCAGTGAGGCCCTGTCTGAATATGTCCCCCAAGTCCCTAAATTCCTATGTTGCACCTTAATTCACCAGTGTGATGGTGTCAGGAGGTGAGTCCCTTGGGAGGTAGAGTGCAATTAGTGCCCTTATAAAAGAGGCTCTAGGGGGCTGCCTTCCCTTTCCGCCATGTGAGGACACAGCTAGAAAGTGTCACCTATGAACAAGAAGGCTGACCCTCAGCAGACACCAGAACTTGCTGGCATCTTGATTTGATTCCCTAGTCTTCAGAACTGGAGAAAGTCATTTCCATGGTTTTAACTGTCCAGTTTATGGTGTTTTGGCATAGCAGCTTGAGCATGCTAAGACAAGTCACTTCTACTGAACTTATAATAAAATTCATAATCTCTGAAGCTCTGGCGATCTGGCCCTTCCTCCTCTGCAGCTCTTGGCTTTTACTGTCCCCCTGCCTGGAAGGCTCTTCACCATCTCTGCCTCACAGGGGAGGCACCATTCCAGGTCACTCTACTGACAGTAGCTGTCCATCTCTGCTCTCCTTTTCTCCCTACCACAACATCCCCTTGCTTTCCTGCCTCCCCCATGCTCCTTACCACTGAGATTATCTTTGTCACATGATTAAGTTTACAGGCTTTTCCCTTCCCCTGAAATGTAGACACCAGGAGAGCAGGGGCTACTGCTTTTCCTGCTGAGCCTCCAAGGTCTATAACAGTGTCTGCCACATGGAAAAGACTCACAACAACCAGGTGGATGGGGGAATGACTGTGTGCAGCCTGAGATAGGTGTTGAGCGTCAGAGGGCCTGGCTTTGTTTTGAGTTGCTGTGTAGCTGGGGCAGCCACTCCACCATCTCCTCTTGCATCTTGCTCTGGTCTCATCCCCTCATTTGAAAAAAGAGAAGGGTGGCATGGCATCAGTGGTTATCAAGGAATCTGAGGGACCCAAGGAATTGCTGTGATGCCATCCACTGTCCAGCTGAGCCCTTCTTCTTCAGGCGTGGTCAGTGTCAGTCTCCCAAATACACCCTGTCCTAGTGCAAGGCTAAGTAAGGTGTTGGTAGGCTCTGCAGGCTACTACATAATGCCCCATAAAAGTATTTTGAGACAGCAAACCAGGAGGGGGACCCCAAGGGTAGCCACTGGCCCTTCAGCGTGTCAGTGGGTCACTGGTCTAGGTGGAATGTTGGAGACTGGCCCATCAGGAGCATGTTAGCCACTGGCAGGCCTGGCCCTCAGTGTATACCCTGTGTTGGCTGGATCTGAGAAGGCGCTGTCTGTGGTCAGCCTGCTCTCAGCACAGCTATACTTTCTCCCGCACACTGCCAGCCCGTAGCCCGTAGTGCCTCCCCTTCCCTTTCTGGGTGGGAGGCTCCAGCATTCCAGTGGTCCCAGAGGCTCGGGCAGTGACCTCATTCTGCTGATAAGCAGGACCTTGGCCACAGTCAGAAACGCTCTCTTTCCAGAAAGGGGTGACTTGGAGGTCCCGGACAGAGCTCTATTCTTGGGACTAGCTGCAGAGGAAGTCCCTCTAGGGCCTGGACAGCATGGGGTGAAGTGGGGACAAGAGTAATCCCAGATAGAGCTTCTCAGGAGGCGTTGGGAGGCGAGGCCAGCCAGAGTAGGTACAGCAGAGACTGAGCTTCAGGGACTTTCAGCTCTACCAGCCCAACCCCCACAGGCAAGGCCAGAGTCAGTTGTGCCTTGTTCCAGGTCTCAGAGCCAGGTAGGAGCAGAGAAACAGTGGAGGAGACCACCCTACTCTCAAGGACCCTTTCTCACTTGAGATGACCTTATCCTGCATTTTCTGTGTTCCTTAGCTCAGCTGCACTAAGCTCAGCGCTCACGGACTACCTCCCAGCCAACCTGTGAGGGCAGGTAGGGGACAGCAGGAAGATGAGTGCTCAGGACTCTGGGACATTGAGCTGGGCATGACATTCAAGGGGAGGAAGGCTGCACCTAAGTTTAGTTCTCTCTCTTTCCCTCCCTCCCTCCCTTCCTCCTTCCCTTTCTCCGTCCCTTTCTCTCTCGTGCACGTTGCACACACCTGGAAGAGGACAGAGGATAAGAGAAGTCCCTGCTCCAGAACCCTGAGCTTACTCTGTCTGACTCTCACAGGTGGGAAACCCATAACTCACAGTCATGCCAAAGAGGGCTCAGCCTGGCCCCAACTCCCCTGTTGAGGGGGCCTCCCTGGGATTGATCCTGTGGTCTGGGGTTATTGAGAGCAGGCTGAGAGCTATAGCCATGAATGGGGAGACACAGTCTTTCCCTAGGGCCTCCATGGAGACCCTGAATATCCCTTTCTCTTCTGGGGGGTGGGCAAACATGACTCCTTGGGGCCCTCCACTAACTCCTGCTGACTTTGCCACCTGGCTCACCCCAGAAGCTTTGGCCTTGAATTAGCAAAGATTCTTCTTCAGCCACCCTGTGAATGTTTCTGAGATGCCAAGGAAACCCAGAAAGCAAATGCCAGTGGCTGGCAGGGTGCCAAGCCTCCCAAGGACAGAACACTGCTCTTAACAAGCTCTCTTCTACCCTGGTTCCCACCCAGCTGCAGCTTTCCATCACCTGGGTCTTCAAACTTGAACCTCTGGGGCTCACCCCTGTCATAGGGAATTAACTCCTGGGGGCAGGACCAAACAGCCAGCACAACCTTCCTACCCAGTATAACATGCTCCTCTTTCTTCCTCCTCCCCTAAGGAGCAAGTGAGTTGCCCAAGTCACTTCCAAGAAGGCTCCCACTCTGTTCAGCGGGACGGTGCTGACAAATGTGTATCCAAGACAGCTGTCCCCTGTAACACTGCCTTTTTACCCTCCATAGGCTGATGTGCACCTCTGCAAGGTCCTTGCATCCATACTGTGGGAAGGACCCACCTTCAGCCACTGCCCAGGGGCAAGGGCACTGTTGTTCTGGGAGAAGAGTCCAGATTTAAGGTAGAAAGTCCTTTTTTCTTGTTGTTGGTTTTTTGTTTGTTTGTTTTTGGTACTGGGGATTGAACTCAGAGCCTTTCACAAGTACTCTTTTTTTTTTTTTTTTCCAGATAGGGTCTTGTAATAACTTTGCCCAGTCTGGCCTTGAACCTTGGTCTTCCTGTTTCTGTCTTCTGAGTAACTGAGATTCTATAGATATGAGCCACTACACCCAGCCTGGAAGGTCTAGATTTTTCCTTTGGCCCCAACATTTACTTACTTTGGAGCCCAGAGTAGCCTTCTTATCTAAAGTTCAAGTTCTCTGTTGGCAAAGTAGGAATAATGATGCCTACACTTTGGGGTTGACAAGAGGCTCAGAAGAGATACTATATGACTGAGTGCTGTGCATGCAGCAGATAGCAGTGTTCGGCCACTTGCTGGTAGCAGTGACTTTGGATGTCCCTGACCCCAGAAACCCGGGGTTTCTGCGGGGACAACCCCAGGTGCCAACTCTCAGTCTCCTTTCCCCTACCACAAGCCCTCCAGTCGACACTTCTGGACCCCAAGCATCCTCTGCTTGATTTCAGCTCCAAGCCCTGAAGCTTGGAGAATGGGATTATGTAGTGCCTCCCTCTTGGGATGGCTGCAAGATTGATAAGGAAGCAAACACAAAGAACCCGGCCCAGGGTAACCTCCCACGGAACAGCAGCCTTGGTTTCCATGACTGGGGAAACTGAGATAGACTGTGGGAGTGGCTGCTTCACGTCAGATCTAAGATCTGAAAGGAACAGCCCAAGGGTGAGTCATCTTAGCATTGATGAGAAGCTGTCTGTCCTCTGCTGCCCCCCACCCTCGCAGGCTCCAGGAAAGCCCTCTGCAGGGACAGGAGGACTAGGGTCCACCAGGAGGAGAGGGCCACTCCTGTCTGCAAGTCTGACATCATTCTCTTCAGGCTGCCCCAGGGGGTCTGAGAGTTCAGCTCTATGGAGAAGGCCCCCCCAGGTGGTGCTGTGAACAGCAGGCTGGAATGTGACTCTTCGGATGTGTCTGAGATGGCCATTTCTGAATCAGCTGTGGCCAGGAGAGGCCCTGTACATTCCTGTAAAGGTACACTGAGTCCATGCCAAGCTTCAGGGCTTGGAGCAGAAATCAAGCAGAGGATGCTCGGGGTCCAGAAGTGTCAACTGGAGGGCTTGTGGTAGGGGAAAGGAGACTGAGAGTTGGCACCTGGGGTTGTCCCTGCAGAAAATACCCTCATGGTTTTGGGTGACAACATCATGTCCTGCAGTCCAGTGCTGTCCCAGGGCCTCTGGTGCACCACTGATGAGGCTGAGCTTGATCTGAGCTCCAGAGTGGTCAGGGCCAGTAAAGGGACTGTACAGGGAGAGGGAATAGGAGTGCTTCCTGCAGGTTGGCTGAGGGCTGCTGGGTACCAGGGTAAAGTGAATGGAGGCAATCAGGGCACAGATCACCATCACCCCCTAGGTCACCTAGGTTCAAAGGGCATCCCCTGATCAGGTCCAGGCAGGAGCACACACACCTGTCATGCCCCACCTCCAATGCTTGTCAACTCAAGTCTATGCTTCATCCTGTCTCATGCTTTGCCCTCCTCCCAGAAGCCTGCACTGCCAACCTTCATCCTGGAACTCACTCACCTTTTAAGCCTTCCACAGAAAATGTTCTCAGACACTTCTGTGCTGGTTTCACTTGGATTTAACATGCACAAATTCAACTTATACCTTTCAGGACTCTACTAGGTCCAAGGCTCCTTGGGGAAAGATCTAGGTCTTCTTGTCTGGTCTCTTGGTACCTAGTACAAAGCCTGGCACACAGATGATCTCAGATCACAACAATTTTTGGTAAACTGGTTTGATATGAAGGCAAAAACCAATACTATTTGGAAAGCCACCTAGAGGACTCAAGGACACTCTGGGCTCCATGCTGGGTGCTCCCACTCCTCAGGCTGCCCCCTGAAGGTCAAGAACTCAAAGCATCCCAGGGTGGCTTAAAAAAACTGATTATTGTGCCCTCTAGTGGGATCCATGCTTGGCTAGGTTAAGGCCCCTTATTATTCAAACATGGATCTAGGGATTGCTCTGAAGGCATTTTGCAGAGGTGATTAAAGTCCATAATCAGCTGACTTTCAGTAAGGGAGCCCAGGCTGATCCAAGATTATGCAGATAATCTGCACAGGCCTTTACGGACCAGCTGAACCTGTGGACAGCAGCTTTAGCACAAGCTAGGGAGAGTCCCAGACTGCCCTTCTTGACCTCCTGTCCTGTGGAGCTGGAATCCACCTAGCCTGCCATACAATCCTATAAGCCAGTTCCTTGCAGTACATCTCCTACTGGTCCTACTTCTCTGCCTGACACAGGTGACCTCTGCAGCCCGTTCATCCAATGTCTGCTTGTGTGCTTCCTATGGTGGGGAGCTCACCACCTCTTAAGGCAGTAGCACAGACCACCTTTGGCTAACTTCAATTTTAACAAGTCCTGCCTTACACTGGGCTGAATTAAGACTTTCTGTGAACTCCACCTGCTGGTGCTGCTTAACCCCATGAACCACTCGGAACAGAACCGGTCCTTCTTACCTCACAGTAGCCCAGCAGGAATCTAAAGGGGGTACTCCTTGCTTTCCATGTCCCGCCAAATGTCCCTCACTTAACATGCTGCTCCCCTCCTCTGGCTGCCAACACCCAGTTGTTAATGTCCCTTTTAAAGTCTGCACACACAGGTGGCCTGATGGGTTCAGAAGAGGCCTTGGGCTGCCATGGGCATTCCACACTATAGCCTAAACCAGGCTGAATGTCTCAGGGAGCCACAGGCCCATGGGCCTGGGTCCTCCAGGGGTCTTTCCTGCCTCAACCCAGCCCACTGGAAGCAGGGGTCCTTCTGGAGGGAACAAATGATCCTGAGCCTCTTGTTTTAATGGGGATGGGGCCATACTGCCCTCGAGACCTTGGGGCAGTGCTAATGACTGCATGTGTTTGTCTCCCCAGATTCACATGTTCAAACCTAATTCCCAGGGTGTTGGGTGTTAGGAGGGGACACCTAGGTCATGTGGATGGGCCCTCCTGAGTGGGATTAGTGCCTTTATACAAAGAGGCAGGAGTTCCCTCTCTCCCTCCATCTACTCTTCTCTCTCTCTACCTCTGCCACCTGCAGAAGATGGCTACCTACAAACCAGAAGGCAGGCCCTCATCAGACACCTGCTCTGGGCACCTTGGTATGGGAGTACAGTCTCCAGTACTGTGAGAAATAACTGTGTGTATGCAAGCCACCCAGTCACCCAGTCTGCGGTCATTTGTTCTAGCAGCCCAAACAGACTAAAATGGGCAGAGACCACAGGGAGGAGCCTGTCTCCCATTCTGCTGTTAGTCTCTGGGCACCTGTTCTCCATTTATCTAAAGAGTTTCCCTGGAAAACAGTGGGGGAAAAGATACCAGCTGAGGACTAGTGGCCTCCTAGTCCATCATCCCCACGGAGCAAGCCCTTCCCCACTTCTCTCCTCACTTTCCACCTACCCTCTCCACTTCCCTCCACTTCCTCTCCTCACCCCACAGTGCTGCTATTGCACATGTTGCCCAGGATCCATGGCTGGCCCCAGTAGAGCAAGACCAGCTTCACTGAGCCTCAGGGAAGGGTATGCAGCTCTGATGTCCCACCACCAGAGTCCCGGAGGGTTTTTCCAGCTCTAAATGTTCTTTTTTTGAAGACCATAGTCCACATGGCTGCTCCCAGAAGTCAGGCCTCCAGGTTCTTTAGGTCCTTGCTACTCAAAGTATAGGCCACGCCAAGGACAGAGAGAGGCAAGCCCATGCCTCCTTCTGGTGCTCATTTGGTCACTCACCCACTTTTTTTTTTTTTTTTTTACAAAGTAGGGGCTATAGCTTTGTCTTCTCTCTCTCTCTCTCTCAAATGTCAGTAAGTGTGTAAATTTGATGAGGGGAGAGGAGGGCAAAGGGCTGCTCAGTTGTCCCATTCCCCCAATATGGGGGCTGAGCCTGGAGCCAGAACCCCTCTTTTGGCTCATGACCTTCTCCACTTGTAATCACCCCAAGTTCAACGAATTTCATCTGATGTTTCTCTCTTCCAGACAAGATGCCGTTCAGAGCTATAAGATTCTGACTACCTCGCTTCATCATGCTGTATTCAAAAATTGAAGATGTAAGGATTTACAGCCTACTTTGGTTTTCTCTGTGGGAGTTCACTCTATACAGATGGGAAGACTAAGGCTCACCAGGGAAGTGTCTGTTCCCATTGTGATCATGGGAGGTGTGGGGGAGGGGAAGAGTAGAGGACACAGGAGAGGGTAGCAGGGATGGTAAAGAATGGCTTTTCTGAAGTATGAGGGTGGGAGGTCAGTCCCAGCATGGCAGGGAGCCCAGGAGGCCCAGCCACAGAATGGCCATTGGATCAGGAGACCTCGCCTGCTCCAGGCCAAGCTGAGGCAGCTCTGGAAAATGAGCAAGAGAAGGCGTGCTTTGCAGCAGTAGCCAGGGGCAGGGTAGCTCCTAGTGAGGAGTAGATTCCAGGCACCCTGCAGCAGCTGTCCAAGCACCAGCAGTTTCTGGACAGCACAGAGACTTGGAGGCGGCAGCTGGGCACTTGACTGCTCTCTCTGCGGCCACCACAGGCATTTGTCATGTGGCTCTCTAAGGACCAGAGGCTATTGGAGGGTCAGAGAACAGGGCACCAAGCCCAGCTCTGATAACTGTAAGAGTGATCGTTAGTGCCTCTTCTGCGGTCCTGTGTACATGGAGAGGAAGAGAGATAATTCCTCCTCAGGCTGATTGCTCCCTGCACAGTCCCTGTGCCCTGAGTGCCCACTCTCCATCATTTGCTGTGCTCATGTAGAAGGATTATGGAGGCCGTGTGGGGAGCAGAGTGACATGGCTCCAGGAAAAGTTACCCTTTGAGGTCTGGGTGTAACTCCTGTTGCTGGCATTTATAACTGCAGAGTCCTGCACAAATCTCAAAACCTCTCTGAACAGTGCAGCGTGGAAATGCTGGTGCTGATGCAGGTCAGTCCTCTGTGTTCGAGGTGGGGATTCAGGATGAGGTGGGGAAGGGAGCACCCATCCCTGCTGAGGGACTCTGCTGAAGTTTGCCTGGATGGATGGACAATGATCTTGGCCAGAGCTTGGCTTCTCCCTTTGCCGCTGGCTGCAGGGAAATCATTTTTACATTTTTTAAATTACAAAATCAACTCACAGATCCACCGTTTGTGCTGCCAGCTGAAAGCTGTTTATAGTGGTGATTTGCACTACATTCATCTGTGCTTGTTTATGTTTTCTTTGAAACTACTTATTGTGTTTGTCCTGTCCCCACTGTGGCCAGTTGTGTGGCTTCTATTTTTGTTCTATTCTCACCCCTACTCCTTCCATGCTTCCATCCCCCAGGCATGATGTGTGGGAACTGGACTTGCAGGCAGGTGGCATGGCAGAGCAAGAAGGACCTTTGGCCAAATATACCCACTTTGTAGATGAGAAAACTGAGGATCGAAGAGGCCCAGCAGCTGAGCTCACAAAAACTCCAAGCCAGGGCAGGTTTTGCTACCTCAGGGACCTCATTCTTCCTGACTAGATTTCACTGACCTTTAATCTGGATGGCAGGCAGACTTCAGTATGGGAGAGGAGATGGAAAACCTGAGGCGGAAGAGTAGGATTGGGAAGATAAGACAGCTTCCTGGCCCTCAACCCCACTGTCCCCACCTGTTAGGAAGGTGCAGAAGTTTAACACTGGGGAGGCAGAGCAGTTCTCTCAGAGGGGAGGTAATAATACGTGACCAATATTAATAATAGTAGTAATTACAGATACCATTTATTAAGTGCTTGCTCTCTACCACCTGACACTTTCTTTGCCTGATCTCATTTAATCCTGGGAGGCGGACATTATTATCCCCCATTTTATAACTGACAAAACAAGCTCTGAGAGATTAAATAACTTGTCCAAGGTCATCCCGTCAGGGGAGGGCAGGGGTGGGTGATGAGGACTGGGCTGAGATGAAGCCAGGCACTCTGGCTTCCATTCAGGGCCTGAGTTCCTCCACCACTCTGCAGAAAAGGCTTGTGGGCTCAAAGGAGAAAGGCTAGCTTTTAGGAAGGAGAAAGGAAATCCTGAGAGAGTCCAGGGACTATCCCAGCCTGGGCTGCCCCTCCTTCCTCCAGGGAGGTGGAGAGAGGACTACAGAACAGGGGGCACCCAAAGCCTCAGTGCTGAGAGATGGTGGAGCATGGGTATATGTGTGGGTGTGGTTGGGGAGACAGGGAATTTGCCCCAAAAGACCTGCGTCTAATTAATCCCTCTACTTGCTGTGTGACTTTGGGCAGGTTGGTTATTCACCTCTCTGAGTGGATGATTGCTAAGCTCTCCTCTTATTACAGGGCTCTGTAATTATGAGGGTGTCAGGTCACTTCTGGACTTTCCTCTTTCTTGAAAAGATATTAAAAAGTATAGGTTCCCTCAGGAGCCACATGTGTGAATTCAGCCTCAGGATTCCCAGACCAAGTGGCCAGCGATGGGAGGCTATGCTCAGCTGAGGACAGGCTGGCAGCTGAGGGAGGAGCAGAAAAGGTTTCTTGCCCTAGCTCCATGAGCTGATCAGTCACCTGGTCTCCTGTTGCCTTAGAGCTACAAGGATTCCCGGATCTGCCGTGAGAGAACCAGCACATGTAAGCCTGTGGCAGCCTCAGGAATTGCTAGGCACAGCTTGGGGCTCACGGTCTGCTTTGGTCAGACGCCAGGCTATGGGGGAACAGTAGGCTGGCTGTAGGGTGCTGGAGCAAGGGAACAATCAACTGGGCTGCTTAGTACCTTAGAAACAAGGATCTGGACTGGATTCTTGAAGTGGAAAACAAACTGGTAAAAAATCCAGGGGGGACCCCCTGAATCTGGGCAGGTGCCTTACTTTTGCGACCTGAGGCTGTGGAGGAATTCCTCACCTGAAACATGGGGGTCATGATGCTCATTTTGAAGGCTTGGTGAGAATTCAGTGAGGGGGTACAAATGACAGAGCCCGCCACCGTGTAGATAATAAAAGGTATCTGCTATTATTATTATTGCTGCTGCAGCTGTTAATAAAAATAACAGAGGCTGGGAGTGTAGCTCAGTGGTAGAGCACCTGAGTAGCATGCGTGAGGCCTGGGTTCCACTCCAGCATCTCACAGAAAGTAAATAAATAGCAGACTAAAGAGGCATCATGGACAAGTGGAAGGAGCAGGGGCCTGGGAGACAGGTTTTGCTCCCCCACTCCCCACTGTGTGACTCCTGTCACCTCTCTGGTTCCTCATCTGTAGGAGGAGGGGGTGGTACCAGCTGATCCCCAGGCCCCTTCCTGCTCTGACAGCCTTGGGCTATGAATAGAGGGGGCTGGGGCCTGGAGGAGTTGATGACTCAACAGCTAGGGAGGGTTAGGTTTCCTAAGGAAAGTTTCCATTTGTGTTTGCTCAACTTAGGCAACAACAAAGGAAGGGTTCCCTGGCTGGGAGACCAGGGATGAGGGAGTAGGTGGATCCTTGAAGCCAGTGGAGACTGTGACTAACCAGGTGAATGACTAAGTCAGACCCTGCTGACCTTCAGCCAATCAGGACTGCCTGTGAGTGCCCTGCAAGCTGGCATCACTGAGCACTTGGTGGCTTTTGCCAGGCCTGGCTGGGTCTGGGCTTCACAACATATGGAGGTAGAGGAAGCAGCCAACAGACCAGCAGGGAAAGAACACTGGGCTTGGAGTCAGAAGACCCGGCTTCCCATTCTGACTTTGCTGTTCACCAGCTGGGTGGTACTGGGCAGGGGCTCTTCCCTTCCCTGACCTGTCCCCCCAGCCCCCAACTTCATCCACACAACAGAGCTAACAATACCTAACTTGGCAACTTCACTGAGTTGTGAAGGCTGAGAACCAACCATGACATAAAAGCTTTGTGGTCACTAAGGTACCAAACAAATGGGAAGTTCTGTCACTAAGGTACCAAACAAATGGGTCAGGAATAGTTTAAGCAATGTTTTCTTTTTTCCCTTCTTCCTTTCCTTTTCCTTCCTTCCTCCCTTCCTCCCTTCTTCCCTTCCTTCCTTACTGGCTCTCACCAGGCAAGTGCTCTATCGCTTGAGCCACGCCCCTCAGTCCTTTTCCTTTTAGTTTGTTTTTCAGGTAGGGTCTGGCACTTTTGTCCTTAATCCTCTTGCTTCTACCTCTGAAGCAGCTGGAATTACAGGTGTGTACCACGATGCCTGGCTCGGGAAGTATTTTCTTAAAGCTGAGCCACCAACTTCCAGCTAGGTGGCATAGCCAGAGAGAGAGGTGACAAAAAGTTAGGTTGGATGGTGCCAGCCTGGGGACCCTCAGAACTGGCATGGTAATCTGATGGCATCTTTCTTCTGTTTAGCACTATATAAATAAATAATCACCAGAAAGTCACTCTGCCTCTAGCCCCAGCTTTTAGCATCTCTCTAGGTGAGGACCACAAGCACTTTGGGAAGCCACAGCAGGGTTAGAGGGTCAGGGCAATGCCCTATCATTTCTACACACAGTCAACCCATCAATAGCATTCTTCAAGTGCTCATAGCCGCTGGGTACCATGCTGGCACCGGGAACACAGCAACGGGACCTATAGGGCTCTGTCCACCAGGAGATTAATTACAGTGTGGTTAAAGAGACAAAACACATCCCCTAAAATGTAAACAACCATTCAAAAGTGCCTGCACTGGGTCACCTATGTCGTCTTGACAGTAAGTAAATCCTGAAATCATCCAAAGCAGTGGCCTGGGAGCCTTTGAGGACGGGGTGGGATTTGAGCTAGACCTAGAGGGTTGGATTGGACAAGATAAATAGAAGATGGAGAAAAAGACATGCTGGACATGCACACTAAACACGTTCTCAGGGGACAGCTTGGCTGCCATGGAGAAGGTTCATGTAAGTAAGAAGTGAGAAATGCAAGTCAGACGTAGAGGTTGGAGTCAGGTATAAAGGTCCTTAAAATCTGGGATAAGAAACATGGCCCTGATTCTGTGGCAGTTGGGAAACCAGGGGGGCTTCCAAGGAGGGAACTGGAACTAGGAGCTGGGCTTTGGCAGCATTGGCTGGGCTGGGGAGGGGGAGGAGATGTGATTTGCTGGAGGAATGAGGCTGGAGGCAAGGAGGTTGGTTGGGAGATGACTGTGGAGTCCCCAGGGGACTGAGAAAGAGAGGGACAATAAGCAAGGACTTGGTGTTGGGAGAGGGAGGATCTAAGGGTGCTCACTTTTTTCTAAATTCTCCGGACAGCTAAACCACTACCAAAATGCAGGCAGGTGGCAGTGGGGTGTGAGAGGGTGGGACCGCAGACCAAACCTTGTCTGCTGCTTTTGAGATTCCCCTTTGGACAGGTTTTGGGTCCCCAGAGATCTGCAGAGCTCTGGAACAGAGTCCTGCAGTGGACAGTGTCCAGCTCTACCTTGTACCCTCTCAACTCCTATTGACTCCCAGGAAAGCACTGCCATCTTGTCATAGGCTATGCCAAATGGCAATAAGCCCTTGGGAGCTCAGCCAATGCAAGGAGGGGGTCAGGGAGAGAAGGAGGAGGAAAAGATTTTGGAGACAGCTCCTGGAGGCATCCCAATGGCTTTGGGGGAAGGTGGGTTTCCAATCTCAGAATCTAAGCACGTCAGGTCTGGGAAGAGCCCTTGAGATCATTTTGGCCAACCTCTCCCTGTCTGGACATGAGCCCGTGTTCCAGGCAGGGGAAGGGACTTGTCCAAGGTCATACAGTGGGGTAGTGATGGACCTGCACTGGAATCACAGAGTCCTGGGAGTGGGTAAGGTGTTTAATCCTATCTGGACACTTGAGCAACACTGTCAGAGGCCTAGTTGAAGGGAGCTTTCTCTTTTGGGCATCCACTGGTGTGAATACATGTGTGTGTGCTCAGTGTGTGCTCTGTGTGTACCTGTGCTGTCAGAGGACCTGAGTATGCCTGGCTTGGGAGAGAACTAGAGCGATTCTTGAGGTGACTTTTGTGCTGGGACAGTGTGGAAGAAGGCTGACAGGGCTGAATCTGGCTCCCAGAACCAGCTCTGCTGCCCTAAAAGAATTACAGGCAGTGGCCAGTGGTGACCAAACTCCCGGAGGTGGGGACACACACACACACACACACACACACACACACACACACACACCTCAAGCAACTGCAGTTAGAGGGTGTTTCAGGCCCCCAGAGTGGCCCTGAGTGCTAGGGAGTGCCGGGAGCCAGCATCTACATGTCTCTCCGAAGCCCCGCAGGTGTGTACGCCGGGTGCTGAAGCTCATCCGCAGGGACACGGAGCGGTCGCGCGCTCCCGCTGCTCACACTCGGCGCCCAGCTCCAGGGCCTAGCCCGACCACACCCCTCCTCCCAAGCCTCCGCTAGCGGCCGTTCCTGCCCCTCTCACACACTTGAATCCCCCGGGGTCATCGCGCAGCCTGTCAGGGCCAAGTTAGGGCCGGCCCGACGCGGAGATTGAGGACCGGAGCCAGGAATCGACGCCTCCCCGGAGTCCCATCCCCGCAGAGCAGACACACCGGCTGCGCTCCGGTGGCTGGGAGTGCGGGCTTGGCGCCCAGCTCCTCTCCGCGGGGAGCCCCCAACCGCAGCGGGCTCCTGCTGGCCCCTGTCCCCGCCCTTCGCCCCCTGCAGCCCCCACCCCGCGCGGCGAGTAATTACCGATGGTGGTGATGACCGTGATGGCGAAGTAGAAGGAGCCGGCGAAGCGCCACTGCACGCCGGCCTTGTGCGGCTTGAGGCGCAGCACGACGCGCTCGAGCTCCTCGTAGCCGCCCTCGCTGAGGTTGTAGCGCGCCCGCAGCTCCTGCTGTCGCAGCTCCAGCCGCTGTCGCTCGATCAGCTCGGGCTCCGACTCGAGCGCGTCGAAGACCGCGGCGCCCACCAGCAGGTAGGTGAAGGTGCACACGATGAGCGACAGCGTGCGCACATTCTGCCGCTTCATCGTCGTCCCCGGGCCACCGTCGGCCCCCCGGCGCCCCCGGCCAGCGCCCCGGCCGCCGCTGCTACTGCCCCGGAGGCGGCCTGGGGCATGGCTGCGCTCGCAGCTCTCCGCGCCGGGCACCCGCTCCGCACCCCGGGCCGCCGCCGCTACCGCTACCGCCGCCGCGGAGCTGTCCCTTCAGCACCACCCACCGCCCTCCTCCGCCCGGCCCCGCGCCCGCCCCCGCGCCCGCCCCTTGTCCGCCGGCCACCGCCTCCCGCCAGCCCTCCCGCCCAGCCAAATAAGGACTGGGGAGCCGCGCCGAGGGAGGGGGGCTGGCCGAGGGGAGGGAAGGGGGAGCGAGCGGGAGAGCCCGGGCAGGACGGAGGGGGGAGAGAGGGAGGGAGGGAGAGATGAAGATGGAGAGGGAGAGAGATTCAGCGCGCCAGGCCCAGAGAGGGAGAAAACTAGATAGGGAAGCACTGATAACTACGGAGAGAGGGAATAGGGCTGAGGGCAGGGGTGTGTGTGATGGAGGAGACAAAACCAGAGGCAGACACACAGACCTAGGAAAAGAAGAGGCAGGCAGGAAAATACCAAAGGATGGAAACAGCAGCGGACTGAGTCAGAGGGACCTGGAGAGCTGGAGATAAACTGGTGGCCCAGAAAAAGACAGAAAACCAATGAAGGGGAAAGGACAGAGTGAGCTTCCTCCTCTCTCCACCCTCCCACCCAATCACATCATACCACAGCTGGAGCAGGACACTGGACCTTGGTATCCTGACCCTTATCACATGGGTGAGGAAACTGAGGAACAGGGCACACAGTGTGTTGGTGACAGCACTGAGACTCAGCCAAGCTTTTCTTCCTCCCCAGGCCACACTCCTCCCCTACTCTAGGCTCCCACTGTCTTAGAAGCAAGCAGGGCCCAGCTGTGGCCCTGGACATACATGAACTGACACCCAAGGGAAAGCCTTGCTCTCATGAAATGGGTCCCTCCCCAGGTCAGCACAGTGCCTGGAACTGGCTGAGAAAGCACAGTCGGTAATCCCAGCCTCCTGCTCTCTTCCCCAGGGACTTTTAGGCTGGCCTGACAGCCTCAGCTCTTGCCCTGTACCAGCGTGCTTGGCAAGAGTTAGGCCTGCCTGCCAGAGACAGAGCTAGATGCTGCCTTGGGGCATACAAGCAGGACTAGGACATTGCTGAAGCTGGACAGGTGGCACTCACATACAGAGGCTCACTGACAGACTAGAAAACTGGTGTAGGAGCTCCCTCTACTTCAGTTTCTTCATTTGTCAAGATGCCAGTTGTGTGGCAAGAAGAAGGGCTAGGCAGTGGGACTTCAGGCAAGGTGTCACTGCTCTTCTCAGCGCTCATGTCCTTATCTCTTCCATAAGGTGTCATGGCAGATGATCCCACAGACCTTATTCAGCTCCAAACAGCTCTGGTCTTGGATGGGCTGAGAGCACAGAATGACTGGAATGCAAATCCCAGTGCCAAGGAGGGTCAAACAGTCCTTCACGGGACCCTGGCTTAGGCCACGCAGAGAGACATGGAAGAGACCCAAGGATCCTGACAGAGGACAGGCTCAAGAGGCAGCCAGCCAGGCTGGGGGCACCATCTGCCACATCCTGGGCTGGCCTGTCACTGCCAGACACCACATTCCTTCTCCAGTGGCACCCTGGAAGCATCACCAACCCATTCATTCCTCCACCATTCATCCACAAATATTTATCAAGCATCTTTTATTTGTTTGCTGGGTGCATTGCATTCATTATCTTTAGTCCTTACCACAGTCTTGAAAGGTAGAGCTGCTTATACTTAGGACCATTTTATAGATGGAGAAACTGAGGTCAAAAGCAATACAGATAATTGCCAAGGTCAAAGCTTCAGTGTGTTTGCCTCCAAGTCCATGTTTTTTTCCATGACTTCTTGTGTCTCACTTTTTCCATCTGAAAAGTGGGTTAGATCATTATTCTACCTCTACGGACTTCCTCTTCCTCGACGCAGTTGATGTTAAGGGGCAAAAGGAAACCACATGTATGCGAATGAGACAATATGAGGCTCTCGGATGGCTTTTGATCCCCTCGGATTCAGGTTTCCAGATCCAGAGCCTGGCTGAGAGGACTTGAATTCATAGTACTTGTCCCCCTCATTCCCCCCGCTCCCCCCCAACTCCCCACTCCACAAAGGAAGGCCTTTGATTCTTTGCGGACACAGACTGCCTGGTCTTGCCCTCTGGTCATGAACTCAGGCAATGGAGGCTTTCTCCCCTAGCATCTCCTGGCTCTCTGGAAGAGCCCTGCTTTTCCCAGCTTCCCAGGGTGGGGTACAAGTTAGGTCCTGTGCCCTTCTGATGTGTTGGCTCCTGGTCACAATCACTCCAGAAGTCAGTTCCCCTAAAGTCTGTCTAGGGGCACAAGTGGATTGCTAGGCCTGGTTTTTAGGGTGAGAATGCTGTCTGTGTTCAGGGTGTGCTCACTTCTGGCTGCCAAGCCAGACGGCTGTACAGATGAAAGGCGATATGAACGAAAAAGCTTTGGAAAAGGGAGAAAGCTCTTTTTGGGGGCAGGGCATTTATTATTAATTAGGACAAAGCTTGTACTCACAGCACTTCAGAACTGGAAGGACCATTAGAGACCACGAAGTCCAACCTTCTCATGTTACAGGTAAGGAAACTGAGGCCCAGAGAGCAGGAAGGTGCTGCTGAAGATTGCCCAGAGAGTGCATGGGTGTAGGGCTCATATTCCATGACATGTAGTGACCGTTATGTATGAGATCAAGGCACTGTTAGCACATAACACAGAACCCTGGAGCCCAGGAGGTCAGCAGGGTGTCCTCCTCATCCTGTCTCTGTGGAGGGAGAGTTGGGATAGAGGACATGCGCTGGCACAGACTAGGTTTTGAGTAGTCCCTGCCTGGGTAGACTGTGCCAAAGACCTAGAAGTCTACCCCACTTCCTTCACGCAGGACTCCTTGGACCCGCCTGCACCTGCCTGAGGTAGGCCTGTCTCTGCCTCATATTTGTTATGGCATTTGGGGTCAGCCTCTCCTTCTCCCAGTGCCTTGGTTAGCATTCCCACAAGTGGAGAATTTGGATCAGGAAATATCTACACTTCCTTCACTTACAACATCCCCAACCTCCCTGGCCTGCTGTTTTTCTAGTTCTCCTAAGAACTAGGCAAAAAAAGGGAAGAGCCATTGCTTTTCTCTAGTTTGTGAGAAAAGGGACACTAGCAGAGTTAGGATAAATTGCACAGAACTTATCATTAGTTGATGTATTTTATTATCCACTAAGCATTATACACAATTATTTCCCAGCTTTATCTTCCACTCCATTCTCTTTAAGCTCTAAACACATCTGAGTGCTTTCATGCTTCATGTGACCCAGGTAGCTTCCAAAAGCTAGGGTGCTGGTAACTTCTTGTCTCTCCCACCTTCTGTCTGTCAACCTCCTATTCAGACTTCAAGACCCAGCTCAAAGTCCACTCTCTCTAAAAAGCATTCCCTAGTTGCTTCCATCAGAACCACTGGCTCCTTTGCCCTTTCAGACTTCTGTCTGAGCTTCAATTCAGCTGGTTACTCCTCTTGCCTACTGGATTACTTGGCTCTTTCATATGTCTTCCCCCCGGCTTGATATTTTCTCCAGGGTGGAGACCCTTTTTACACTCGTTATCCTTCCCACAGTGCTTTGTACATCAGTGCTGGCCCACATATTTCCTTAGGTTTTCAGGACACAAATGAAGGCCTTGAAGAATCCTGTCCCAGCAGCATTGGTGGCAGAGGGGCACAGCTGGCCCAGTCCCAGGCAGAAGGACCTGTCACCTTCTTCTGTAATTGCAGACAGACACTTCTGAAGCTGGAGGGAAGAGGAGGACAAAGACAGATTCAGGTGTCCAAGGCCCAAGGAAGCAGTGAGAGAGCATTGAACTTTGAGTCTAAAGGCCTGGAGTTTAGTGCCAGTGCTGCTGGGTGGATTGGCCTCTCTGTGCCTCAGTTTCCTTTTCTGCAAGACGAAAGCACTGGCTGTGTCAAAAGGCCCCTTCCCACTTTGATGCTCTGAGATAAACATCAAATGAGAGCTGTGGTCCTTTGATTAGCTGTGTTCATTCACAGGTTCAGACTGTGGCTGACGGTTAGCAGCAGAGAGACCCCTCTGTCCGTCATGTCTGAGTCCTGCTGTCTGGGCAGTTTGGTTAGAAACTGGGGCAGGACCAGTACAGAAGGGAGTGGAGGAGCTGGCTCTGAGTCAGACAAGCTGGATTCACGTCTTGATCCTGTTAGGTATGAGCTGGACCAGAGCCCCAGGTGAAATTCTTGCCCATCCTGCCTAGAGCAGACCATAAGCTACTGTGGGGCAGGGATAGGCCTCACTCAACTCCACAGCCTTAGCATGGCAGCCAGGGCAGAGAGGGCTCTGCAAACCCTCCTCCAGCCTTTCCCACCGGCCTGGTTGACAGGCAGTTGGCAAGGCCTAGATCCTTGGCCCTCTCATCAGTAAGGGGCAGGTCCGAGAAGGGGGTCCAGAACTAGGAACTGCAGAGGAAGACAGGGAATGGCTGGCACAGATTGCTGTGCTAATAGTTATGGACTCAAATGGCAGGCTGGTCAGATTTAGGGTGCTCTGGGTATGCTCTATGGGTTTTTTGGTGTGTCTCTGGAGGGAGTGAAGTTGGGGATTATCTTGGCTTTACAGAGCATAACCGGTCCCACTGCAGCGGTTTGCGGCTTGCGTTTGTCAAGAGCAACTGTTTGTTTAACATCTCAAGCCCAAGTCAAACACAAAAGGCAACTGTTAGCAAAGCCAGGCTTTGTGAGCTGATAGGAGAGAGCCGGGATGGGAAACTGGACACCTGGTCCTCTTTGTCCTGGTCCCAGTCAAGCTTTGTGATCCTTCTCTGGGATCACACTCAAAGATGTGTGAGGCTAGCCCTGGCCCAAGATTGAACTTGGCTCTCCTAATAGTAAGAACAAGGAACAACGGGTCTTCATGACATGACGTTGTTGTGAAGTCAGGCTTCCTCCCGACTGTCATTTGCATATAATCTGAATCCTCACTCCCAAACTATGTCTCACATCTGACAAACCCCTTCCCCTAGATGGCTCTTCAGTGGCTTCCTCTCTCTGACATGAATTCTGCCCTGTAATGAGCATCCTCATGAGTGTGTGCTTAAGGATTTGTAGGGAACTGTGGCTGGGATCCATACATGTTTTCATACAGCCAGCATCCTCCTCTTTCTTTCTTCTTCAAAACCTCCTTGTCCACACTTGGAGCATGGACACTGGACAGACCCAGCCATTGCTGGGGTCTCAGAGAGGCCTGCAGGTGATAAGACGGTGAGACCTAGAGAAAATAAGCTGCTGTTCTCAACCCTGGGGTGAGTATGCACCTGTTGTTTGTGGGTGCGTGTGCATGTGTGCACAGGAGGCTGTGACTTTAGCGTTTCAGTTGCAGTCTTGGTCTCATTTTCTCCCCTTCCTCTATCTTCCAAGCTTTCATGTTTCCCCTCTACTCACACTCTTCTTTGTGTTTTCCTAAAGTTCACAGGCTAATTAAAGCTAGAGGAAGCCTTAGACCCCTATTGTCCATAAGTAAACTGAGGCCTGGTGAGGGGAGTAAGCACCTACAGTCCTAACAGCACATGGGGCCAGAGCTGATACTCAGGCTTGGCTCCCCTGACTCCCCAGCCCATAGCTACACGATAAGTTTTCCTCAAACTTGTCCTTCCTGTTGCTGGAATCAAATCCTTTAAGATTGTCCTCTGCAGAGATCCTGGAGTGACCCTGGCCTGTCTTTTCTGACAAACATGTTGCAGCTAAAGAGAAAGGAGAGCCCAGAGATGTCATCAACAGCTCACAAATCTTGAGATCCTTCTTTGCAGGTTTATGGCTTCTGAGAAGTGAGCCCAGGCAGCCTGTTCTCAGCACCAAACACAATAATTATAATAGCACTCGCAATGATTAATCAGCCAGCGAGTCCTGAGTGGTGCTGAGCGCGCACGGCAGGGTGTGTGTGTGTGTGTGTGTGTGTGGTGTCAGGGCAGGGAAATGGGCAAGAGAGGCAACTCTGCTCCCCACAACCTGAGCCCATGGGTGTCCTTCCCCTCAGTGGAAGGGCTGGGTCTGCCACCATGTCACTCCTTGGAGGTGTCATATTCTGTCCTGGGCTGCAGTTGTTTCTGCTGAGGGAGGAATTCTGAATTCTATGGTCCCAGCTGCTGGGCTCCAGATCACACTGGGAGAAAAGAATTGACAAACAGGAGCAGGTTCCAGGCCTGTCAACCAGATTAATGAGGTGCCTCACCAGCATGATGTACGTGGCACAAGTGAGAGAACTTGTGCTGTTCAGCCTGGAGAAAAGATGCAGGGGACATGTGAGCTGTCACACAAGAAGGGATAAGCTTGGCTCTGCATGACCCAGGAGGGGCCAGTGATCTGTGTGTGTGGGGGGTAATGTAATCAGCAAAGAACTGTCCCCACAACATGGGATGGAACATTCTCCATACCTCTGAAGCATGAGCTGCCCAGGATGGTAAGGAGCTCTTGGTCAAGAGGAGTATGCAAATTTAGCCTGCTCAGTCCCTGGGCTGAGGCCACTTCAGGATTCTAGGAGCTGATGCCGAGCCTGGCACTTAGTACGTCTGTAAGAAATGCCCCTAGACTTGTTCGTTAGATGTATTGAACTTGGGACTGCTCTGGATGTCCTTTGTGGTTCAACTGGACTTGGTCTAACATTTTTGGAGCAGTCTATCTATGCCAGACTCTTTGTCCCTCGGCCTGGGAATGTTGTAATTCCCTGGCTTCCAGCCACCGGAAGGGCTGCTGTGGAGTTCTCACTGCTGAGCTTCCACAGTGCTGCTTTCTCTGGCTCCCCCAAACCAATCCCAAAGCCCACCCACAAACACCCTACACGCTGCCACCTGCAGAGGTCCAACATGCAGCATGCCCAGAGGGCCTGGGACTCCAGCAAGGGAAATGGGCCTCCGGAAGGCTAATCACTGGAAGCTGATTCTATTAAGTAGATAGCTTGCTCCCAGCAAAGCAATTACACCTAATCAGCCCCTTGCAGCAGTCCAAAGGGACAGCCATTTGAGCCAGACACATGCGTGAGCAGGAACATCAAAGCTGCCTGAGCACAGGCCTGGGAGGCTCATCTGAGGCCAGGACTGCTCCCAAAGTGGTTCTCTCAGTCCTTCCCAGGGTACCCACTATCTCAGGCTGCCATGGGGCTGCAGTGTTGTGGAAACAGCACTGATGGGGGCTCAAAGGCCTGGGCTGAGTCTTGGCTCTGCTGCTAAGGAGCTGATTTTCTTTGAGAAGAGCACTTTGCAGATCTGTGTCTCAGTTTCCCCATTTGTTAAATAAGTAGGCTGGACTAGAGAGAATCCATTCCAAGCTTACAACTCCAGTCCGTCTAGTACATCTGCTTTGGATTCTCATTCAGGTTAAAGTGAACTGATTGGGTACAGAAAAACCTGCCTGAAATCCCCAAGCAGAAATACATACTACAGGATTAAATTGTTCAGACTATGTTTTTAAAAATAACTAGAATAATATATTTAAAAAATACATGGATGCTCCATTGATATATGTTTTTTTGAGACAGGGTCTTGCTGTGTAGCCCAGGCTGGCTTTGACCTCATGATCCTCGACACCACATATATTGATATATTTTTCCTTTAAAAATGTTATGAAATGTGTGTTCCTCCCAAAATGCCCATGACATTTTATTTTTACTGCAATTCGGTGGCTTTTGAGTTCCAGATAAGTCAGGGAAGTCAGGTCATGTTGGAGTGTGAAGAAGTGGGCAGGGGAAAGGTTCCCAGCAACGGAGCAAGTTAGAGCCAGGAAGATGCTAACCACGGCACTGGCCCTCCATCCATGCTGGTTCACACAGCATTTGCCTTTTCCAGAGGAAGAATTCTAGAGAAACTTTTGGACGTTGTTAGGATAATAAGGAGGATGTTAAACACTGGTCCCTTCCAGTACTAATGTTCTAGGATGTTAGGCCTGTACAAAGTGACTGGGGTGATCCAAACTCGCCACACGGATGGGGCAGGGGAAGGAACTTCAGTGGTGCCAGCTATGAGACCTCGGGCTGTTTTGAGCCTTCACTTCCTCCTCTACAGCCTGGCAGACAAGAACAGCCTCCACAGAGCTTCCTCTCATAGTACTGGGGAGACGCCAGTGAGGTGGTGAATGCAAAATGAAGAAATGACCCCATTCCAACATGAGTGTATTAGTTACTCTTGTGTAGCTGTGACCAAAATCCCTGAGAGAACAACTTAGAGGAGGAAAAACTTATCTTGGCTTACAGTTTCAGAGGGTTCTGTCCATGGTGGCTTGCCCCTTGATCTTGGGCAGAACATCATGGCAGCAGGAGTGTGTGGTGGAGGAGGCTGTTCACTTCATGGCAGAGAAGAAACAGAGAAAGAAGAAGGGACTGGGGACCAGGTATGCTCCCGGTGGCTTACTTCCTCCAGCTAGGCCCTGCCTCTTGAAGTTTCCAGCATCTTCCCCAAATAGTGTCACCAGGCAGGGACCAAACATTCAACACATGAACCTAACAGCTCATGTGAGTGGGGCCTAGGGTCCCTCTGGCACCCAGCCCTTCTGTCTGTTCTGATTGTCATGACTGCAGCTTTGGGAGCAGGGTGGCCTTGCTGGAGCAGACCATGGAGCCACATGACTTCCAGCTTCTTCTGGCCTCGGTTATCTCAGATGGCTGGTGCTCATGTAATTAGACAAGAACCTTGATCTGTCCTGAAAGGAGTCCTGGTGTTGATTGGCAACCAGAGGCCTTGGGAGGCCACACACCACCCTTGGGCATTTACAGTGGGAGAGATGGCAAAAAGCAACCTTGACTGGGACTAGGGTGGGACTTAGAAGAGGAGGAGGGAGGCAGAGCTCTGAGGCAGGTCTGGATTGCCCTACACCTCAGTACCTGGCACTAACTACCTGCCAAGAGAGAGGCTGTGGAGAAGGCCCTGCTTTATTCTCATCTTCTTCTTGGAGTAATGGGAGAGAAGGCCAGTCTGGGAGGTGTTTGAAAGCCCTCAAATGCCAGCCAGAGAAACCTGTATTGCTACCTGTAGGTGGAGGAGGGAGGGCACGTGAAGTGCCTGGCAGAGAAATCATGGCCTCATTGGCTCTTTCTGGCACTCAACGCCAAGCCTTCTTCCATGTCCTTCATGAGCCACCCAGCCTACTTCTCTGGTCTCATCCTTGGGCTCCCCTTAGGGCCGTTTGCTCTGCCACTCTGAAATTCCTCCAAATGCATCAGGCTCCTTCTTATCTTCATGCCAGAAACACACATGACACCAGGCACACATATGAATGTACTTAGTCCCCCCCAAAAAGTAAGAATGTATTCTATAGATGTGCAAACTGAGGCTCACATCAAAGCAGCTTGTCTAAGCACTTATGGTTAAATAGACAGATCCAGGATTCAAACCCAGATCAGGCTGATGCCAGAGTCTGTGCTTTTCCCTCTCCATCACACTCCTTTACTAGAAAATTATGGAGGGCAGAGCCAGGCAACAACGGGGGAATAAGAACAGAAGGTGCTATCAACGCTGGCCTGGCACTCAGCGAGAGTTTAGGAAAGTGCTGTCACATGGATGAATGAGGAACTCAGAAGGGAAACCAGTAGGCAGGGCCAGGACCCAGCACTTGGGTTTAACATGGAGGGACAGGTGCCTGACTTTGATAGGAAGCAGGGCAGAGCTGTGGTCGAGACCTGGTGACTCTAGCTTACGAAGGGGCTGGGAGAGATGACAGCGAGTGAGCAGCTGGGGACCCATCTAAGGTGGAGATGAGGGAGTGAGAAGACAGAGCTCAGCCTTGGCACAGTGCCCAGACCCCTCAGCTCAGACCGGGACTCTAAGGTCTCCACAAGCTGAAAGATGCCTTTGGGGCTTGGAGCTGGTGCCTGGAGAGAGTTGTGTCTCTGGGGGTCCCAGTGATCTGAAAGGGGAGGACTATCCAACCACATGGATAAGAGCTGCCATAGCGAGGCACAGGGTGGGAGTGGGGGAGCTGGGCCGTGAGCTGTGCAGATCTCCTATGATACAGAGATGGTACTGTCCAGTGATCCATGGAAACCACAGCATGTCAGGGAGATGGGGGTCAGCTGGGAGGCAGCGCTCAGGCGGAAGGGCACGACGCTGTCAGGGAGATGGAAAAAGTGATGTCGTTAAGGAACAATGTGCACCAAAGGAATGAGCTGTAACTGGCTGGACCCAAAAGGATAAGCGGGAAGACGGCTGCCAGAGGCCCACGGGTGTCTGATGATGGCCTGCCACTACCCTGGGGGAGGGACGACGCCCCAGTCCCCAGTCTACAAGGCATTTACCCCACAGGCTTCACAGTCCTTTTCTCCTTTCTGCCCCCTAACACCATGGCAGGCAACCCCAGGTCTATTAATAAATGCTTGATGAATTGAGTCCCGACAGGCCTCCTGGCCAGAGAATGCTGCCCTTTTCTCCAGAGCAGATCTAAGGAGGCAGCACGAGGCTGAGGAAGAGCATGAGTTCTGGGATCAGCAGGGCCGGGTGGGTTCTCCCTCTACTGCTTCCCATCTCCTAAGAGAAGGCCAGGGGGTGGGAGTATTAAGGCAGACAAGGGAGACCACAGTTCCCTAAGTCAGGACTGGCATGTCTCAGCCTTCTGTTCCTTCCTTCCTTGATGAGCTGGGAAAACCAACCACAGACCAAAGCCCAGGAAGAAAGCCAGCCTGAGGTGTGGGAGGGCTGGCTGGGGAAAGAGGCTTCCTGGGTCTAGCCTGCGGCGGGTGGGCTGTGGAAGGCTAGAGCTGACCAGAGGCAGCAAGATACTCAGAAGTTCAGAACTGAAAATGGATGCTGAGGCAATTGTGTGTGTGTGTGTGTGTGTGTGTGTGTGTGTGTGTGTAGGGAGCTCAGCTGGTTTCCAGGCCTATTTCACAGATGAGGAAACAGAGGTCCAGAGAGGGCCAAAGCCAGGGCAGGACTAGCATGGTGCCAGCATGGATGCTTGACTGAGTGCAAACCTCATTGCTGTTTCCTAGAAAGAAAGATCTCTGTGTAGCAAAGAGGTGACAGAGCTCCCAACAGTAGCCAGTGTGGGATTGAGCAGAGCCCTGTGTCAACCCTGGGAATCTGGACGAAACTGGAATCCACTTTTTGATGTAGTCACAATTTCTGGGACTGTGGATCCCCTGGGGGGATGCACCAGCTCGCCTTGTGCTACCCTGTGGAGTGCAGCATCTGGACAGGGGTTTTTGCCTGGGAGTTTGGGGCAAGGTTGCTGCTGGGTTTGAGGAACTGGGATTCCAGAATTTGGCCAATCTTCAGTGACTGGATTGGGGAAGACAAGTGGACACACCAAGGCCTCTGTCCACCTGTCAATAAGATTGCTAGAAATTTGCTGTCATGTTTGCCCTGACACATCCAGGACATATGTTGTCATATTGTTGTCCTCATTCCTCCAAGGAGGAAAGGTGGCTTCAAGGTTTGCCCAGATAATAAGTGGGGGAGATGGGACACCTGGCTTATTCCCTACAACACAGTGTGGTCTGTGCATCTTCCTCCTCTCTCTGTATACCCCTCCAGAGCACCCCTCAGAGGCTGAGGTTGTCCCTGAGCTGCCAGGGCAGGTCCCCTTAACAATGCCAACTGTCAATCTGGCTTTACCTCCAGTGTTTGAGCCCTTTTGCTCTCTCTAAGATTGGGAAGGACAGGAAAGGAAGCCTCAGGCCTCCACAGAGAGCCAAACTGAAGCATGAAGCTGACCTGCCTAGGCCAGGTTCTAGGCATCCCTGTGCCCAGGTCCTGTGAGAGGTTAGAGCTGCAGAGACAGGCAGCAGGCTGAGAAATGCTGCTGCAGCTCTATTTTCTTAAGCTCCCAGCTGGAACTGGGAACACCAAATCCTCTTTGAATAAAACAGAAAAGGGATTTAAAAAATCAAGACAGTAACCTTCTGAAACTGGACACCAGCCCCCACCACCACACAGAGATTAACGTTTTCCCTAAGCTTTTTTTTTTTTCATTTCTATAAACATCTTAATTCATACCAGCATCATGACCAGTCTGCATTATGGATGGATGGAGAGCTGAACGGCCTGTCTCTGCCACACACATGCGTGCACACACACCACACAAACACGCACCTGGAGTAGCAGGAATCACAGTGGAGGAACTAAAGAGCTGAAGTTTATTTCCAGCTCTGCACCTTAGTTTCTTGGTCTGTAAGGGAGGTGGGCTACCAGCCCACTCTCTGGAGCTGCCCTGGCTGTGTGGACAGGCTCCCCTGCTTATGTCCCTCCCCTGCCACTGGCCTCTCCAGAGTCCTTCCTGTTTCTCCCAGAACCTCTCAGACAGCCTTCAGACTGGTGCCCAAATACATGGGGATGGAGCAAAGGAGAGTTGCTTGGGCTCTGCTGTGGATGTAATGTCAAGTGTGAAGCCCACGTGATACCTGGGCTCTTTCAAGTCTGTTCTTTTCCCTTCTGCCTCCCTCTTTTCAGTTCATTTGGACCCTGATTACCATCTGAGGTCCAGCTCCCTTCATCTTCCTGGGTCAATGAGGAACCCGTATTGTATGTTGTAGTTTCAGGGTCCTCTCACCCCTGTATCACATGGCTCCCATCTGAACCACTGGGTGGTTCCCACTGTGTTCAGAATGAAGACCTGGATCCTATGTTGCCTGCAAGGCCCTTGTGGATCCACCTTGGCCTCCTTCCCCAGCCTGGCTTCAAGGTCCATGGCACTCTACCCTGAGCTTTTTATTTTTTTAGATTTGTTTTTCAGATAGGGTCTCCCTCTAACTTTGACTAGGCTGGTCTCAGACCATGTCTCTCCTGCCTCTACCTCCTGAGTAGCTGGAACCCTAGGTATGCACCACCATGCCAAGCTTGTTGGTTGACATAGGGTTGCATTAGCTTTTTGTAGGGGCTGACCTCAAACTGTGATCCTTCTGTCTCTGCCTCATCAGTAGCTGGAACTAGAGGCCTGGGTCAGCACACCCAGTTCCCATCCTGGGCTTTTAGAGTCTTCTTTCAGGTCACCAAATCCACCATCTTTTTTCCATCTTGGCCCCCATGTGATTTTTATTTCTTCTGGTGATCTCTTCCCCCAAAGTCATCCGTGATGTCACAGAGGGCCAGCTCCCTCGCACTACATTTCTAGGGCTGCCGTCCTCCTCCCTGTGGTGAAACGCCACTTGGTTTGGAAGGTCTGTTGCGTTGAGAGCACTGGATGTCAGTCTCCCTACTAGTCCACAGGTTCCAGGAAGGCAGGGACAAACTGGATGTCAGAGTCCCCTGCACCTGCTTAATGTTATTCAATAAATGAGTAACATTAGTTATTCATTAAATAAATGAATGCCATTGAAAATTGCTCCTTAGACATACCTGGAATGGTGCTCAGCATCTTCCATGGAATCTGGACACAGAGTTCCTGAAATAGCATCACTGCGCTTGACCTTCTTGGAAAGTTCCTCCTTTTCCTCCTGACTCCTGACGTTTGAGACTCTCAAAACCTCAAGTTTCTTTTTAAACATTCCTCCCACCTGACAGTAGCATCACCCCAATCAAGCAACAGATTTTAGATGCACATTTTCAGTGCCTCCCACCTTCATCCGACAAGCCCAATCTCTTGATTATGTTTTGGTTCGAGGCTGCAACCAGCTGCAGTTATTCTCCACTCTGCTTGGCACTCGCCTGAGGTCTATGAGGAGGGTCATTGCGGGGTAGCCCTAACTCAGCCGGGGCCCAGGAGACAAATGCTGGCGACTGTGTGGTCTTGGGCCTGAGGTAAAGATAGGGTTGTTGCAGTGGTCTGGCTCTGGTTGAACAAGAGATTATGGAAATTCCTAGTTGACTTTCACCTTGGTCAATGTTTCTGAAAGTCTGCTGAAGACGAGGGTTTCTTGGACTGCTCTGCAAAAGAAAGAATCCCATATGCAGATACCTTTGGGGGGAACTCATTCCTTGCATTCAGTCCTTGATTGCAAGCTGCAAAAGCCAACTCTTGTCATTTAAGCCTAGAAAGGATTTATTCTAAGGACGTTGGCTAGTTCAAAGAATCTCCTGGAGAGTCGGAAAATCAAGACCAGAGGCAAAGCAACCAGGAAAAACAACCAAAGTCACGTTGAAGACTGGCCTTAGAAGGCCTCCCTGCTGCACAGTCATTTTAACTTGGGCCACCAGCTCTGCCAGCTCTGGTTGCTGTCTCTAGAGCCACCACCACTGCTGGGGACTCTGAAGACAGACTGTCACTGCTGCCACCACTGCTACCACCCTCACTGCTATGCAATGTGTTCTGCAGAGTCCCTGCTTCTTCAGACTTGATTGTTCTGGGAGAATAAATCTAATTGATGGAGTGAGGTCGTGGGCTTACTTCCTAGCTGCAAGAGAAGGTGGAACTGTGTGGGTCAGCCACCTTCAGCTTCTGTACTAGGAAGAAGTTTCTGCCTCCAAACACAGGGGATATTATCACATACGGGCAGGGAGAGCAGGTGCCCAAAAGAATGACAAGCATTGTCTATGCTGTGGCCTAGCCCCCTCACTTGGGAGTTCACAGTGCTTTCAAGCTCAGCACTCTTGACGTTTTGAACTGGGTACTTCTTTGTTGTTGGCTGTCCTGTGTGTTCATAAGATAAGGAGAATTCACACCCCTCTCCACTACATGTCAATACTGCAGCA
The DNA here is from genome assembly GCF_047511655.1 of Castor canadensis. Classification (NCBI taxonomy): domain Eukaryota; kingdom Metazoa; phylum Chordata; class Mammalia; order Rodentia; family Castoridae; genus Castor; species Castor canadensis. Next base: position 22,560,752 of record NC_133397.1, on the reverse strand, counting down.
CTCTCCAAGTTGTGACTACTAAAGATGTCTAAATACACCTCCAAATGTCCCCTGGGGGACAAGTTCACCCTCAGCTGAGATCTAGGAGATCTGTAGGAAAGTTACCAATGCATTTGAGGAACCAGGATTAGTTTACTGTGCTTTTCCAAACTAATTTGACTATGGGAAACCTTTTTCTTCAACATCCTTTAAAGTGCTGGGCTGATAACTGGGGCCCTGGCTCTAGGAGTTTCACGAGGGTGAGATATTGCACACACCAAACAGCACTGTAGATCTTCCTGTCATCAACTTCCCCACCTGGCCAACTCCCTGGACAGGCTGAAGTCTCCTGGGAGTCTAATTTTGTGAATGCCCAGGCTCCAGGGAGTTGGTTATAACTCTGGGAAACATTCCCAAGGTATATGGAGAAGCCTGCAAAGTGCCATTTAGCTTGTAGCAGTTCTTTTCCCTGTGGCTATCAAACTTGCCCTGGTATGGACTTCCTTTTGGCTATGAACTTGCATAGGTATTGTCCTAATCACCAAGAACACAGCCTTGGAAACAAGCCTCCTACCTGTGGCTGCCTTCTGTGGCCCTGAATGACTTGACAATGATTTCACAAGACTCAGGCTTCAGCCCAGCTGGTCTCCAATGTGCAGGCCCAGCCTCCTGTCTGTATTCCACACATATTCACTAGGCCAAGGTCTTATTACTGCCTGAGGAATGCTGTGGACTCAGGGTCAAGTGCATCTGCCCCAACATAGAGAACACCCCTTCCAGTGTGATGAGGGGCACAGGTCCCTGCAGGACCACACCCACAGGTCTTGTCTTTGAGAAGCAGCTATTGGAGTTACCACTGACAGCCTGGAATGACATGAGCATAGGAAAGTAAGTGTCCTTGCATACTCAGCTGTTTTTTCTGGGGACATCTGTGACCTGGCAATTTCCTCACACGAATGGCTCAGTCCTTGCTTGCAGCTTCATCTTAGGACCGCTCTCATGTGGCTTTGGGTGTCTCCTAGTGACCTTGGCTCTTAACCTTGGGAAACAGGTACAGTGGAAATAGAATCATATCAGGGTTAGACAAACCAGTGTTTGATCTACTTTGGGCATGTCCCTTTTTTCTTGGAACTTCACTTGTATTGTCTGTGTAGATTTTAAAAAGAGCTTTTCCTCTCCTGTATTTCAGGATTCTGTATTTTAGGTAGTGACATGTGGCTTCTGTGTGGCAGAAGCCTCCTGGGGAATTGAGGGCCCTCATGCTTTGGGCCCCAGGGTGTATCTTCCTGGGGTGGGGGAGACAACTAGAGTGAAAATTAAAAAAAAAAGAAAGAAAGAAAGAAAGAAAGAAAGGCCTGAAAATGCCTTGGATCCCAACCAGCCAGAGATGCGCCAATGGAAAATTCCTGCTGTGTGTCAGAGGCCCACCTGGCCCGGGTGACAGCCAGCCAGATACTCAGGCCCCAGTTCATGTTTAGATAACACTTTCCTGCCCCAGCCAGAGCTCCCCGGCAGTCACTACACTTCTCCTGGGAAAGTGAGGTGGGCTGGGTGGGGGTCCTGTCCTGGGTCTTAGGTTGTGGGAGTGGTACAAAGAGTTTTAATAGAAAGAGTGGGCAGTAAGAGGATCAGGCATGGCCCCAGGTCTGTCTTGAGCCCATCTCTATGAGCCAGGAGTAGCCACGTCTTCTCCCTGGTCCTCAGGTATGACACACAGGGTGAACATGGACCTCTACAGAGTCCTCACAAGCCTAACACCCTGCTGGAATGGATCTACAATCTCTGAGTGATTCCATCTCTGTCCCAAGAGAGGCCCAGGCCCACCACACACTGGTCCTGGAGGCAGCCTCAGCGCTACTTTCAGAGACATGCTGGCTCTGTAAGGAGAGCAGCCAAGTGGTTGCATGTAATTTTGGGACCAGTGACTTTAACAGTGTTCTTAATTCCGGCTGAGGTTCTCTGGAGTGTGTTTGTGTGTGTGTGTGGGGGGGGTGACAGACCTGGCAGGAGGAAAGTGGACCTCTGACCCTTACTGACCCTTAGGGTGTGGAATCTGCCCAACAAGTAGAGGAAATCCTTAAATCTAGGAGTGCTCTAGGAACCAGGATGCATGTTGTGATGTGGGCTGGGCAGGTCACTGGGTCTGACCATGGTGAGGAGGGAGTGGTCCTCAGACTTTGCACAAATTTTACACTTGTGGCCTCAGTCATCTGGGGGTCCAAGGGCTGGCTGGGGCAGCCTAGGGGCAGGTGTGGGGATCAGGTGCCCTCATTCAGATTGAACCCATTAGCCAAGATGGGTCTGAAGATTCCCATCTCCTGGGGGTGTGACTGACCTGAGAGTCTGACAAGGCCCAGTTTGGGATAATATTCAATTATTATCCCACATTCCTTGGCTGACCTGGGATCTAGCCTACTGGATCGTGTGTGCACATGTGTGTGAGCTCACATAATTTGGGGACAGGCCCAGCCTCCAAACAGAGCACAGTGTGTCCCTCTTACAGAGGTCCTCAAAGACCTCCTGTCTTCCTTGGTCAAAGTCAGCCAGGTCAGATGAGTGCAGGTTCCAAGAGAACAGCTGAGCACCTTCTGGGGCATGTCACAGAGCAGGGCATTGCCTCCAGAAGCCCTGAGGTCTGAGGCAGGGCTCTTCTCCTCCATGCTGCTTGAATATAAGGAAAGGGAGGTTGAGCCCTGTGTATCCTTGGTATCCTTGCTGGGGGTGGGGGTGGAAGACAGCTTAATCCCACAGACAGGTCTGGGCTCAGTGGAATGTTTGCAAACAATCATCCGGGGATTGACATACTTTTCCAGAGCGTTCCTTTGGTCTCACAGCTCAGGACACATCTTGATTTATGGGGTGCAGAACTCTAGCAGCTCTGGGAAAGGGTCTGGTTTCTGCTGGGCTGGAGTTCATGGGAAGAGGCAGAAGGGAGGGACTGTGTTGAAAATACTGGGAGTTAGGAGGCTGAAAGAGAGAGAGGCCTGGGGCAGGACTGCAGCAGAGGCCTGAGGATGCTTCTGTCTGCCTTTGGGTATTGACCCTTTGGAAAGGGTGGTAGAATGGGAGCTCCAGTTTCCATTGCAAAGTACAGCCATGTTTTTCAGAGAAACTTTGTGCTGGGCACTCACTCTCCCCTATTTAACAGATGAGACGACTGAGGCCATAGGTAGGGGAAGCCAGGTGTGCATCTAAGGGTGTCACAGCTCGAAAGTGGTGGAGCCAGGCTCGAGCCCACTTCTGGCCTACAGTTTATCTTCCCCATGAGGATAGGCAGTACTCTGAACCTCAGTGGAGAGCAGAGGAGGGCATGGAGCACGTAGATGGTCAGGCTTGGGTTCCAGTCCTGCCCTGCTAGTATCAACAGTGTGAATATCAGTATTTTTCCAAATAAAGTGGATATAGTCAGTAAAGTGGGTACTCCTAATTACTGTGTTCCAGCTCCTAAAGTTCAATGGTGTGTGTTTCTTTCCTGCTTGCATTCAGCAGCCCGAGGTGGGCCATCTCGAAACCGGCCATGACAGAAGGATGGACACCAAGAAACAGTCAAAGCTTGTCTCCCTGTGGGCCACTGTTAGGCATTTGCCAGCACACCCTTGGACGTAGTTCTCGCCCTACAGGACCGAGAACTAACTTGTGCACCATGTGTAAAGTTCTCACTGCATCCCTAGATCGGAGTCAAAGTTCACAAATGATTATCAAGAGTAAAATTTGTATATTGTCTTCAGCCTTATCAAGTTTTTATTCCTTTATTCACATGGAAAGTTATTTGGGCAACAATTATTCTCCTCCATCACATGGGTGAAGGCACCAAAGTTCCAAGAGGCTACCGTGTGATTGAGCACAGAAATGGCCGGTGGGGAGTCTGGATCTGAACTCAGGTCTTTGTACTTCTCTTCTTGGACTCTGTCACTGACCTCCCACAGGCCAGGAGACTTAAAGTCTCAGACATATGAGAATCCTAGCGCCAGAAGGGATGTGAGCAACCACCTGTCAACAATGCACGCCTCTCCTGTCACAGATAAGGGAACTATGGCCTGCAGAAGGAAAGGGATGGGCTAAGGTCACTTAGCCAGCTATGAATGGCCAGGCTAGATTTCAGATTCCAGATTTCTGGATTTCCCATTAACATCTTTTCCACTGGACCGAAGTGTCTGAAAAGAGCCCTCATCTGGGGTGGAATTCACCTACCCACACAGCATGGCTGCTGCCTGGTGGGGAGGAAAGGCAATGGTATGGGGAAACCCTCCTTAGGAGGAGCATATACAGATAATGCCCTCTGCCTGCCTGAATCAGCAAGTTAGGTAAAACTGTCTTGTCCATGATGAAGTATTTACAAATATAAGTACGGATATTTTGTCAATCAGCAAACATTGAGGAGCTTGGTCTTCCTATAGAAAGATCCTTGGGCCTCTGTTGGGAACAGAGCACCAGAATTCATGAGCCAGAGTTGGACCTGGTACCAAGTAGCTGGGTAGGGTCTTTCTGCTCTATCTGGATAGGATTTGTGAGTAAGTGAGGAGAAACTCTTCCAGTGCTGGTAATCTAGGGTCCTTGGCAATTTTTTTAATCCTGGGTGTGTGGTAGCTGCCTCTACTCTGCTACTGCTGTTTCCTCTTTTCCTTTCATTGTGTTACCAGTTCAACAGCTTTACTAAGATCAAACGTAGGCAAGAAAAGATCACTCAAGAGAAACCTTTTTGGGGCTGATGTTACAACATGGGGCAGTGCAGGAGGGTGTCTCCAGGCTGGCTCACAAAGTGAACTGAATGACTTTCTTATATAGCCAGAAGTAGGATGTAACAAGGGTGTTTGCACCAATCATGGCAAACCTTCATGCAACTAAAAGACTGTATTTGGGATTGGAGGCATGGCTCAAGTGGCAGAGCTCCTGCCTAGCAAATGCTAAAGCCCTGAGTTCAAACTCCAGTCCCATCAAAAAAATCAAAAAAAGACTGTATTTGTATCTTTATACCTTTATGCCAATTATTGCACAGTCTCTCATATCACTAGTCACAGCAGTCCTTTATGCAAATGAAGGACTGTGTTTCCACCAGTCACAGGACTGCTGTTGGGCCACCAGAGGAAGTCCTTCCCCTCTGGCCTGGGTGGAAGTGGCTGCAGGGTCATCACCAAAGCTTGTGATGGCAAAACATTTGGTGAACGCTGTGTACTGTGACAGCACCTTCAGGGTCGGACTTATGCTTTGGTAGCAATTAGCTGTGGTTGTCATCTAGCTTCCTCAAGGTGTCTGTGGTGTGTTCAAAACAGCTGGTGCTGGCATGAGGACAGTTTGGCCTGCTGCTTCCCAGGGTCCCAGGGAAGGGTCTAATGGCTGTCAATTAGGGAGTCAAGTCACCCCAACCCCAGTTTATTTAACATTGGTGGTGTGTTGGATATGTAAGTGTCCTCATAGTGCTTCACTCCTGCCCTGAGTTCCAGCCATAGGTGGGTCCCTCTGATCTGCTTCAGACCCGGCTTTATAATCCCTGCTCACATCCACACTTGTTCCCTCTATTTCCTTCATTCATCCATCCCTGCCCTTCTCCAGTGAACCCTTCTTGGCCACTGGAGGCTTCTTTGCTGCAGGTGCCAGAAATATCTGGAAATTTCCATCCCTGGGTGCCCCTTAGCCAGTGACTGAAGCTGGCTCCAATGTCTTGTAGGATTGGGCTGAAGCCTCCCTCTGTGGGATTTTTCTGAGATGGGTCTTTGCATGGCCTCGCCTTGCCCTAGCTCCCTTGCCCCTTCCTGGGCCTTGGGGACTGCATTCATGGGGCTCAGCCCAAGGCACCTGTTTTTTTTTTTTTTTTTTTTTTTTTCAGCCTCTTATCACTCCTTGGCATGAGGCTGTGTTCTTATCTGTTTTCTTCCTTCACTGGAATATATGCCCACAGGGGTGGGGGCTTGATCTGTTTTACTCATGAATGCACCCCTAGGCCTGGAGTAGTGTCTGACACATAGCAGGCATCTAAAAGATATTTGGTTAAAGAAAAATTTCTCACTTCTTACAATGACCCTGGGAAGTAAAAGTTATCATCTCTGCATTTTACAAGTGAGAAGCATTTAAAGAAGTTTAATCTGTCTAGGCTGATGTAGAATGTGCATTTACAACCAGGATTCCACACTCTGTGACTGTGAACCAAAACTTGGGCTTGGGCTTTTAAACCCAATTCATGTTTGCCATCTCCAGAACATTCCAGTTTTGTTTTTTTTTTAACATCCTTATTGCTGTTGAAGCTACTGTTTTACAAAGAAATATACCCCTCTCTCCATTCCAAATTCACCATCATGGTTCCCTCTGATCCACTCTGGTCTCTGATTCCTGGTGGCTTTTTCTCATGTTTGCTTTCTCCTTTTTTTCTCTGAAGTCCTTTAGGGTAAGACTTCATCTTTGCTTCCCTAGCACCTAGTTTGGGCTGTTAGAAGCTAACAATTTGTGAATGTTTGTTGAATAAGAAGCAGGAAGGAAAGGAGAGAAGGAGAGAGAAAGAGAAAGACAAGAGGGGAGAGAGGAAGGGAAGAGAGAGAGACATTCCTCACTGGAGAAATTGAGGGTGAGCCCCATGTGCACTGGGGAGGCAGTGGATGATGGTGTAGAAGCCAGGGGGTGGGCCAGGCACTTCACTCTCTTGTCATGTGGTGGTGTTAGAAGAGCTCTGGCCAGTGGCACCTTTAGCTCTGGGGCCTGTTCTGTGGCAGGAACAGATGTATCCTGGCACCCAGCAGCCAGCCTGGCAGCCGGTAAGTGCTTGATAAGGGTTGGATAAATGAGTGAACCAATGGCAACGTGGTGTGAAAAACAGACCCATTTTGGAGGTTCAAGTCCTAGTGGCCCCTTGTCCAGCCTTTTCCTTCCACTCCCTGGCAGCTGTCTTGGTTCAAGGATCACATGTTCTCCCCAGGTATCATCTGTCCTGAGGCTGCCACTCGAATGAGCTTTCTGCAGAAACATTGGTCACATCTCTCCTCTCCTGATTTAACAAATCTTGCTGTTTATAGGGTAAACTCAGTCTCCATGGCTCAGCATGGGAGGCTCTTCCTAAGTGTAGAATGATAAGAAGATGGATGATCGCTGGGGCTAGATTGCCTGGGCTCCAGTCCTATCTACATTACTCTCTAGCCATTTGGCTTTGAAAAAGTCATTTAACCTATCTTTCACTGTGTTGTCTCACCTGTAAAATGGGTAAGACAGTAGTTACATGGTTGGGTTGCTGTACAGACTCAGTGAGTTAATGCTTAGGATAGTCCCAGGCCCGCACACGTGAATCCATCACCATTTCTGCACTCCTCCCCCATCCCTTCCCACTCATGTCCTCTCATGCCTGTGTACCTTTGTCCATGCTGTCCCTTCCTGGAATACACTCTCTCCCTGTTCTCCCTGGAAAGCTTAGTCATACGTCAAGTCTCAGCTCAAATGCTGCCTCTTTGTCTGTGAAGACTGTCTGGGCTCTCCCATCACATCCTGGGGCTCTCTCTATATCTTGTGTATGGGGCACTGAGGTAAGAATGTTACTGCATTTGAATCACCTGCTCATGAGCCCCTGTGTCTTCAAGCTTCAGGCCTACTTTCAAGCCATTTAGGTAACTGACATCCAATACAAATGGGTCCTGGTGAAGATCCAATCTTGTAGGACATAAGGTCTCCCAAATTAATCCATAAATTCAGTGAAATCCCCATAAAATTTTAACAAGAGTTCTAAAAGTATTATTTTACAAGCTAATTCTACGTCATCTAGCAGAAAAGAAATGGACAAGAATAGTCAGACAAATTTTGACACAGAATAACAAGGAGGAAACAGCCCTTTCTATAAACAAATACTTACTACAAAGTGATCAATAAATAGTGATATTGGTATGAGACCAAAGAATCCAACCAATGGAGTAAATCCATAGAAATCTAGTGTATGCTAAAGGGACATTTTATCAGTAAGAAAAGACTGACTATTTGAGAAAAGTTTGGGGGTTAATGGTTTGGGGACAACAGAGTTCCCATTTGGGAAATAATTAAGTTAGTTATATTGGTGATGATCTTACTTCCTGAAAAAGGAATTCATTCTAGCTATTTTAACCAGAAAGGAATTTATGAAAGGTATGTGCTGTGATTTGTCCCTTCTGAAACTCATGTTCAAATTTGATTGCCATTGTGGCAGAGTTAGGATGCGAAGCCTTTAAAAGATGAGTAAAGGTCATTAAGAAGGAGTAACGCTTTTCTTGAGGGAGTGAGTTCTAACTCTCCAGGGACTAGATTAGTTACTGAGAGAGGGTTGAGAAAGCAAAGCTGCCCCTTGGGTATTCCCTCTCCGGCATGCCCGTTTCCCTTTCTGACTTTTACTGTGGTATAAAGCAGCATGAGGCCCTCACTGGGAGCATGTCCCACGCTCTGGGACTCCCCAGCCTCCAGACCATGAACTGAATAAACCTTTTTTTTTTAAAAGTTACCTTCTCAGTTATTCTGTTATAGCAACTGAAAACAGACTAATATAGTATACACAGCAGCCAGAATTATAAAGAGTGTTGAAAGAAAGTACTTTGTTGAGTTTACAGACCAACTTGCAAAGGCATAAGTACAGATCAAAGCCACTTCAGGAGATGACGGTGTCTTTGCTACCATCTAAAAGCTGCTAGAGACTAGCAAGTTTTGCCACAACCATACCAGCTCTGTCAGGATCTGTGCTAATGAAACAGAGGATGGGTGGCCTTTCTCTCCACACAACTCAAAGTTTCATGTGAGTTGTGTCTGTTTAGGTCCTATAGGAAACAGACATCAAGATGGAGTCAGAAGGGCAAGAGATTTCTTGGGATAATGCCTATGAAAGAGAAAGGGGAGGAAGCAGGAGCAAGGAAGGCTTTCCAGTGTGCTGTAGTTCTGACACTTGTGAAAGGAAAAAAGGGAGGATGATCAGCTAGAGAAAAGCCTTGGACTATGGTGCAGTTCTGTGTAAAGTCTTGGTGACCACAAAGATTGTGTGTAGAGGAATCCCATGGTAGGGAGAAATGCCCACATCCTAGTTTGCTCTCGTGTTCAGTCATTGACTCAGAGTTGTGATGGGTTCTGCAGGGGAGCCTTCATTACATTTAGAATCTCAGATTCAAGGAAATCTCTGAAATACAAGAGGACACACCAGAATTGCATTGATAATGAATTTTTAGCCAACCAGTATCTAGCTCTGTGGCAGTATCTGCCAGAGAGCCCTACATCACCCATATTCACAATAAAATTCAGACTGATTACATAGATACAGGCTAAATCACAAAACTATGAAATTGTTAGAAGAAAATATAAAGACATATTTCTATAGCCTTGGAAGAGGGAAATAAAGATACAAAATCTAGAAAATATGAAATCATATTTTAAAATAGTTGATTTTCTTTTTTCTTTCTGGTGGTACTTTGCTTTGAACTCAGTGCTTCATGCTTGCTAGGCTGGTGCTTTACCACTTGAGCCACACTTTCAGCCCTAAAAATAGTTTTTATTGATTTACACATTTTAACAAAGTCATTAATGCTAAGATATTTAATGATGAGAAACGAGGTGTTTCCCCTCTAAGAAGAGAAACAAGACAAAGATGTTGTCTCTTTCAAGTCATATTCTACCTTGTCCTGAAAGAGCTGGCTAATGCAATAGGACAAGAAAATTGAATAGAAGGTATAGAGAGTGAGAAGGAAGAAAAGAAATTGTCTTTGTTTGCAGTAACCTGATTATTTATATAGAAAATTCCAAAGAATCAATGAAACACCAAGAACTAATAAATAATTACAGCAAGATGCAGGACGTAAGGCTAATATACAAAATTCAATTGCTTTCCTATATACTGGTAACAAAGAAAGAGCAAAATAAATATAAAGAAGAAGGAAGGAAGGAAGGAAGGAGAGAGGCAGGCTGGCTTGGTGATAAATTTAACAAACTATTATAATATCTATATGAAGAAAACTATAACATCCTGGTGAAGGAAAGCTGTGATAAATAAAATATTCTATGTTCATGGATAAGAAGACTAGATATTGTAAAGATATCAGTTCTTTCCAATTTGATGTACAAATTCAACACAATTCTAATAAAAAATTCCAGCAAGTTATTTTGTGGATTTCATAAAACTGATTCTAAAGTTTGTATAGGAAGACAAAAGACTCAGAATAACTAAGACAAAACTGAAGAACAAACTCAAATCACTGACATTACTTACTCAAGACTTGCTGTAAAGCTACAGTGATCAAGACAGTGTGGGATTAGTGAAAAACAGACAAATGGATCAATGGCCAGAATAGAGAGCCTAGAAATAATAGACTCATGTAAATATGGTCAAGTAGTCTTTGACAAAGATGCAAAGGTAATTCTGTGGAGAAAAGATAGTTCTTTAACAAAATTTGCTGGAACTATTGGATAGACAAATGAAAAATCAATGGCTCTAGATATAGACCTGACAATATTTGCGAAATTTATCTCAAATGACTGGCACAGTGACTTACACCTGTAATCTCAGTTACTCAGGAAATAGACATTGGGAGGATCATGGTTTGAGGCCAGCTAGGGTAAAAAGTTAGCAAGATCTTATCTTAACCAATAAGCTTGATGTGGTGGTATGTGCCTGTAATCCCAGCTACATGGGAGGCTGTAGGTAGAAGAGTCACAGTCTGAAGCTGGTTCTGGACAAAAACGTGAGTCTCTACTTGAAAAGTAGCTAAAGCAAAAAAGGACTGGAGGTGTGGCCCTCTGGTGGCATGAGGCGCTGAGTTCAAATTCCAGTGCCCCTCCCCAAATATCTCAAATGGATCATAGACTTAAATATAAAATGCAAAACCAGGCTGGTGGAATGGCTCAAGTGTAAGAGCACCTGCCTAACAAGCATGAGGCCCCAACAACAACAACAAAAAAAAACCAGAACCATCTTGAAGATGACATACAAGAAAATCTAGATGATCTTGGGGTTTTTTTTCTTTTATTCATATGTGCATACAATGTTTTGGTCATTTCTCTCTTGAGTTTGGTGATGACGTTTTAGATACCACACTCAAAACACTGTCCATGAAAGAAAAACTTGCTAAGTTGGAAATTTAAACTTTCTGCTCTGTGAGGACACTGCTAAGCAAATGAAAAGATAAGCCATAGATGGGGATAAAAATCTTTACAAAACACATATCTGATTTAAAAAATCTTACTTCCAAAGTATAAGAATCCTTAAATTCAATTTAAAAATGGTCAAAAGAACTGAATAAACACCTAACCAGAGAAGACATGCAGGTGACAAATGCGTATATGGGAAGATGTTCAATGTCACATCACTAGGAACTTGTAAATTAAAATGATATTCCCACACACCTGAAGTGACTAAAATCCTAAACACTGACAACACCAAATGTTGACTAGCACACGGAGCAACAAGAACTCTCATCCATATCTGGTGGAAATACAAATGGTATAGTCACTTTGAAAGACAGTTTGGCATATTCTTAAAAGCTAAACATAGGCTTGCCATATGGTTCAACAATTATACTAAATGTGTTTGCCAAAATGAGTTGAAAACATTGTCCACACAAAACCTGCATTCAAATGTTTATAAAAGCCGCATTCATAATTGCTAGTAATTGGAAGCAACCAAGATAGTCTTCTGGGTGGATGGATAATAAACTGCACATAAGTCCAATGGGATATCGATCATCAATGAAAAGAAAGGAGCTATCAAGCCCCAAGAAATCATGGAGGAAACTCAGGTGAGTATTAAGTGAAAGAAGCCACTCTGCAAAGCTACATGTTATTTGATTCCAGGGCAAATAAAAAATGCACAGGGCATTTTGAAGGAGACAGAATGATTCTGTAATGGTGGTTACATGGCATTATGCATTTACCAATGCCCAAAGAATAGTACAACACAGAGAATGAGCCTAATGTAAACTACAGACTTTCTTCCTTCCTTTCTTCCTTCCTTCTTCCTTTCCTTCCTTCCTTCCCTGCCTCCTTCTCTCTCTCCCCTTCCTTCCTTTTTGGTTTTCTCTTTCATGTAAACTGTAGTCTGTCTCCTCCTCCTCCTCCTCTCCCTTTTCTGCCTCTTCTCCTCCTCCTCTTCCTCCTCTTCCTCTTTTTCCACCTCCTCCTTCTTCTTCTTGGAATTGAGCCCAGGGCCTTACACTTGCTAGACAAGAGCTCTACCATTTGAGCTATACCCCCAGTCTTTGTGTTTTGTTTCTGACATAGGGTCTCCCTGAGTTTGCTTTAGCTGGCCTTGAACTCACAATCCTCTGGTCTCTGCCTCTCAAGTAGCTGGGATAATTGACATGCATCACCATGCTGAGTTGGGGGTAATTTTACTATTGCTTTCTTCTACTACTGTTTTGGTTTGGCCTCTCCTGACCCTCTATGGTTGCCGGTTTCTGCTTCATTTCTGGTATGTACAAATTTACTTTTGAGCTTAGTTATGTTTTAAAGTGAAAATTTCTAAAAAATCATATAACATTTTGCTGTTTAGAATAGTTTGGGAAATTCCCATGTCCAATTTAATTTTGGTTTTGATTAGATGTCTTAATAGGTCTCCCATGAAAATAAAATTTTGACGTCAACCTTCATTTTCTCTCGCTTATTGTCCTTTTTGCCTTTTTGGGTGGAGACTAGAATTTGCTTTTTGGAAGATGCTCTTTTGTTTTGGAATATATCACTTGGGTTCACCCTTTGAGTTCTGTTGATATGAGGCAAGAGCCTCCATGTCAATCTTGGTGAGTGTGGGAAAACAGGATCCTAAAAGACATTACTTACTTACTCTGAGATGTTACCCTTTGGTAACATACATATGGTAATTTGTTGAATTATGCCACCGAGGATTGTTTTATTTAGAACACTGCCATTTCCTAATTTGGAATCACACTATCCCATGCCTGCAGTTGGTGTGTTCTTGAAAACTTGTGTATATTACTCTGGGATCAGTTGTTTGTACAAGATCAGGAGCCAGGATGGAGAGGAACATGGGAGAGTAGTTGCTTCTTCAGCTGGTGGCTTCAGAAGCCACCAGGGCAGACCAATCTAGACATGGAGCTGGTGTCCCACCTGGAATGCTATTTTAACCTGACTATCCCAGCTTCAGAGAAATGCCCTGTAGGTACCTGTTTTTCTATCCCCATTATCAGCAACACAGGGAAGAAATCAATTCTGGGGCAGGACAAGAGGGCTTGGAAGGCAGATCTTGGATGTGAGAGGAAAAAACACCAGTTCCTGGAGGTAGGGTCACTTAGACCTGGACTCCAGGGAGAGAGAGATTGGGATAGACCTGGTGGTGAGATGAGGTGCATGGTGAGGTTGGAGAGAGCTTGGAAAGGACTTCACACTCACCTCTGGGCCATGTGCTCTGGCAGAGCCACCTCTGAAACAGTGGTTGGATGCACTCTGGTGGGTACTTCCTCTCTTCCCTGAAGATTTCAGGAAATGATGTTACCTTGTCTCTGGCCAGGGTGCATGGAACTAGGAGAAAGCCTGACCCCTGCTTTGGGAGAAAAGAGTGAGGCCTGACAGGTTCTGGTACACAAGGGTGGGGAGAGAGCTGGACAGAGAGTGATAGTGGGTGAAGTTGGGGAACAAGCAGGAGCATGGACAGTCTTTCAGACCATTGGAAGAAACTGGACCTAATGTTATGGGCCACTGGAGCTATGGAAGGAGCTCAAGAAAGATGGTAGTGTGACCAAACTTGCATTATATAGAAAGAAAACCTGGACTCTACCAGGATTTATAAAAACTGCAGTGGACACCTGCTGCTTTCATCTACCCAGTACCTCTTCTGCCCCTCCATGCTAACAGCACCACCTCCTCTGAGGTGTCACCTAGCCCACGTGACAGGTCCAGTTGAGTGCAAACTTCCCCAATGGGTGAGGATGCTAGGCCAACAGGAGCACCTAAATGGGCCATAGATGCTGCTTAGGGACAGGACTGTGATTTGAATTTGAGCCAACTAGTTGGACCTAGAACTTTTCTAATGGAGTAGCTAGAAAAGTCCGTCTTGTTCCCTAGTGGGTATGACATGAATCTAGGCTACTGGTGGCTGAAAGGGCTTCCTGACACATGGGGAATAAGTATTTGAGAGATGGCATGGAAGAAGGATCCCCAAGGTTGTAGCCACAAGGTCTAGCCATGGATAATGCCAAGTGGAAACACATTTGGAGACAGAACCCAAGGACTATTGGATCTATTAGAGTCAGCCATTCCTGAATGGCTAACTTGATTCTTCTTTTTATATGAGCCAAAAATGGTTTTGTTTTGTTTTTTTGGCTCAATCTTTGTTGCATTTCTCTCACTTTTAAGCAAGAATCCTCACTAACAGATGGATGTTCTTTATGCTTTGTTTTTTCCTAGACTCGCTATCCCCAATTCATGTTATATGTGAAATTGTTTCTAGATCCTCTCCACTTTGGTCCTACCCCTCCAGATTGAAAGGTCCACACTAGGGAAGCCTGGGGACATCTTTCTAAGGGATGCATTACAAAAATAATGGACTTTTCTCTGAAGAAATTGAGATATAAGGTTGATACCCAGTGGTCCAGTGCTGGTGAGGCCTTTTGAAGGGACCCTTATCACATTCAGGCATGATTTGAAGTTTCAGCACTTCTATAAAGAACAAAGCAACCTGGCTTGAGCATAGGGAGCCCTAAGGCCAGCACCTGGAGCAAGCTCAGTTTCTAAGTGGTAGGAAAAGGAGTGTGTCTCCTTTATACCAAAAGGATCCCAAGGCTGCCCTAAAATCGGGATGAAGCCACTCAGTCATCTTAACTGGCTGCTAATGAGCTGGTCCATAATTTAAAAGTGGCGGGAGGGGAAGCACAGAGTTGGACCTGATTTTATTATCTGAGCAAGAGATGGTGTGTGTGTGTGTGTGTGTGTGTGTGTGAGAGAGAGAGAGAGAGAGAGAGAGAGAGAGAGAGAGAGAGAGCGGGAATGGCATGTCCATTTGCTGATATAGTCTATAAGGATTTCTGTAGTCATCTTGGATAAGGTGGCCTGAGGATCTACCTTCAACAGAACACATCTGGATTTAGACACCTAGAGGATGAACTCCCTGTCTCCACTGCAAGGCCCCATGGGGCCTGCAGTGAACCTCACAAGTCCTGCTTTATCTGTCTTCTTCCTGACTGTTTACTAAGTTACAAACAAAAGTAAAACCCAAATATCTGCCATTTAAGTATTCTCAAGTCTTATGGCCTTATGGGGCCACGGTGCCTTTTAATATACAAGGAAAAACTGATCAAGCTTTCAATCCACAGAGGGAAACCCAGGATTTCCTTCAATACTTTTAGGGATTCCTTTCCAATCCTTTCTTATTCTAACACCCTGTTTCTACTGAAATCTCATTCTTCCCTCTCTCTTTCTCCGTTTCTCCCTCTCTCCCTCCCTTCTTTCCTTCCTCCCTCCCTTCCTCCCTCCTTCCCTCCCTCCTGTTTTTCCTCTTTGTCTTAGGTTAAGACAAACGTAAATGTGGATCCTTTTCCTTGATTTTTCCCACAGTTGCTGTAGCTTAAGGCATATATAATGTATGTTTCCTACAAGTAATTGGAGAATTGCACTGTATCTTAGCTCAAAAAACTCTTTAAAGTCAAATACCAGCTATTCCCTTGGCCATAGGTCACATCCTCACCCCCCACCCTCCCACTCACTAGCCATCTAACCTCCTTGAGGCCCTGCTTCCCTCTACCAACCTTCCAACTCTTTCTCTCTGCCCCCCCTACTGTCCCCCCCCCACTACACACATAGACTCCCATCCCATAGCCTTCTCTCTTTTCTCCCATGGCATAGTTCAGCCCCACTTCTTCCTCAGCCTGTCTCTGGGCCAGTCACTGCCTTCTCAGAAACTCACTCAGGACCAGCTTTGAAATTACTTTTTCCTTTACCACAATCAAGCTATTAGTCTTAACTCTTTCCCCTTCCACTCTCTACAGGCATGTAAAGATCCATCATCCCTTTGAAATGAATTATGCCAGTCCTTGGAGGACAGAAGTTGCTAGAACAATTCTGTTGGTTGTTTAAATAGCATCTTTTTCTTTCCTACTGCTCAAGTTTAGCTATGATCTAGAGATGTTTTCATCAGCCCCACCTGCCTAGTGTGGTACTCCTCCCTCCTGGGCCCATCATCTTGCTTGTCAGCACATCCCTAGCCCCACCCTGCCTCCCCAACACAAGAGCCTTCTGGAAATAGCTCAAGCCCTCATTTCCCAGTTCCTGCTGCTTCCCCAGCTGGAGGAAGCACACAGCTTTGAGCCACAGGAAGACCCCTTTCTCCCCCTTTCAACAAGATCTCAGAGCCCTCTGCTTATCTGGGATCAGTCTTTTGTGCCACTCTTCCTCTTTGTGGCTGAAGGTCCCACAGTGTGCAATTCACACCTAGGGACCCCTTGCCCTAGCAAGTCCCCAGCACCCAGCAGAGCACCAGTTCCTGGACTGCAAAAATGTTCACCTGGCCCAACCAGAACTCTGAGTACACTGGAGCATGAAGGGAAGGAGTCAGACCAAAGTTCAGGCTCCCAGATGTGCAAGGACTGCAAACATAGTTCCCTCTGCTTCTCAGGCTGGTCCCTGAACAAGCAGCTGAGGAAGAGCAAGGAGCCTCTGCTGAGAGAGGCAAGAGACAGGCCTGGCTAGTTCTGCTGTAAACTCACTTCAAGTGGTGGGCACCTCCTCTCTCCTATTCAGGCCCCTCTCCCTCATCTGAAAAATGAAGGGTTAGACCAGATGAGGCTCAAAGAGCTAACTGCAGTCCTGGGAAGGGGGTGACCTTAACACTGGCAGGAGTTTCTGACAGTGCCTAGAAGCACAAGTGCCAGATGCCCTGCAAGCACAGAGGTTTTGCTGTCCCCCAGAGGAGTCAGGGTTGTGAGGTTGCTGACCTGGGAGATTCTGGATACTGAGTTCTGAGGAATTGGAGAGGCCAGTGTGGCTGGGGCACAGTGGCTGAGGGAGTCACCTGGAATGAGGTTGGAGAGATAGGCAGGCATCTTGGAGACCATAATGAGACATCAGTATTTATTCTAAATGCAATGGAAACTATGGAGGAGGTTTCCATGTGTGAGAACAGCTCTTCACTAGCCCACCAATCTCGTTGTGGGAACCCTCTCTTCTAGAGGTGGTTCCATTCAGCATGGTCGATCGAACTCCCAGAGGACTTTGGGCTAACTTCCTGCTTCCGGGTTCTACTGGCCAGGTCTGGCAAATAGGCAACTCAGACATATGGGTTTTCCTGACTGACAATTGGTGCTCTTTGGAAATGGATATAAGAGGTGGGGTCGTGTAAGACAGAAAGGAGGAGAATAGCAAACAGGGGCTCAGTCAAAGAGGGGTAGAAGACATTTGCCAAATAAATCTATGCCATGGTGGCTGCCAAGAAGATAGAAGTGGCTGATGAAAACCATATGTCTGTGAGTAAGAGGGATGAGGAGCCCTGCTCAGAGACAGCGTGTGTTGAAGACGTTGCTGTTGGTCTCCCATGCAATGGAAAATCTCCTATTTTAAAGAATACAGTGTTAAGAGGCACTTTGAGACAAACCACATTTCGCAATTAAGTAGTTTACAAGGTCAGTAAAGGAAGGACAAAATAAACGAGCTGAAAAGGTCTTGCTCAATAACGAAATTTGTTTAAAAGTTCGTTACAGTCCCCAAACTGTAACATAGGCTCATTCTGTAGTCTGCAGGTTTCCTTTCTTTCTTTTTCTCTTTCTTTCTTTCTTTAAGAGCTAAAAAAGATGAACCTTTGAGGAGATAAAGAAGCAGTTAAAAGTGCGGTAAGTCCTGGTGTGGCTATTGTACATCCTGATGTTTGAGAAAAAGAGAGTAATTTTTAAAAATGGGAACTGCATCATTTTTTACTTTTTTCTAAATTGACCTAGAGGCAAACTAAAACCAACCAGACAGACATCACTACTATCTGCTCTTAGTCTGCAGAACAGAATTCCAGTTTCTTTATGCAGTGTTCAAGCTGCGTCATGATGTGGTTCCAACCTGAGTTTTCCTCCAGTGAACACTGCTGTGGTTCCTGCTTTGGTTCCCCCATCCATCCCTTTTTCAGGTTGAACCTGTGGGACTCCTGGTTACCCACTTTCCCCTGGGATGCCTTTCCTCCTAACTACATGGAAAAATGTTGGCTTGTGTGTGTGTGTGTGTGTGTATGTGTGTGTGTGTGCTGGGGATCAAACCCCGGGCCTTGTGCATGCTAGGCAGGCACACTGAGCTACATCCCTTGCCCTTGTTAGCTGTTCTTGAAGGAGATCAATTTCCAAATTCTATCCATTTCACTGTAATTTTCATCTGATTCCAGTTATTCGTGAAATTCTCCCTTTATTTTCTTGACCATATTAATCACAGCTATTTTAAAGTCTGGATCAGAGAACTCCAAGATCCCCTGTGGGGCTGTTTCTATTATGGAGATACTCTGGACTCTGACTGATTTTACCTTTCATCACAGAGGATTTATTTTTGCTTTCCGGAAGGCAGTCAGAGAAGCGGAAGGTCATCCTAATCCAGCCTAGGATTGGGCTGGTGTGACGCCAGCGGTCAAACGGTGAGGGCTGCTCTATTTCTGGCTCACCCTTCTTCCTGACGCATAACTTCTCTGGGGTTCTCATCACAAGTCCTGCTTGTCTGTTAGGGTCCTTCCTCTTTGGTGGGCCCTCAATTTCAAGTGTCTTCTGAGCCCCTGAGACAGTCAGCTGCACCCTACCACTTGGGTGGGCGGTAGGAGAAGGGGTCCTTCTTTCTTGGTGCTGACTCCAGTGTTTCTCTTCTCCCAGAGATCCTGGCCCTCAGGTCCCACCGCAGGAGATGGCCCAAACCTCATCGGTTTCTTAGCCCTCACATTCTGCTAGGTCTGTAGCCCCTCAGTCACTTGCTGCTCACACATCAGCAGATGTCACGAGGGTGGAGCAGCATTTCATGTCACCTCCATATGATTCCCCTGACCTCCCCAGTACAGGCTGCCTTCAAACAGATAGCTCAGGATTCTGTCCAGCTCCTTCCTGATGAGAGAACTGGCCTCTTACGGGCTGCTCTGCTGTTAGAACCTGGACGCTGTACCTGCTCCATTAGAACCTGAGCTCCCCAAGGGCAGGGACCATGTCTCCTTCACCAATAGTGTCTCTGCTGATCTCACCACAGCCTTAAATGTCACTGTGCCTGGACATTTCCCAATGTCTGTGTGCAGCCTGAAGATCTGTTCTGAGCTCTTTGCCCTGTGTATTTAACTGCCCATTGTCATCTCCATGTGTCTGTCCTACAGACATCTCAAAGTCAACATGTCCAAAATTTTGTTCTTTCACCCAGATCTGTGTCTCCTCCATCCCAAGCACTGCCCAGGTCTCACAGTTCTTGCTCTTCCCCTCCCTCATCCCATCTCCCAGTATGGCTGAGTCTCCCTTGAGATGTCACATGAAGTCATCCAATTCCCTCCTTTTTACAGTCTCAGCAAAGTCCCCCTCCTGTGGGTTATTCAGGAGTCTCCTCACAGTTCTCCCCAGAGCCTCATGGCCCCCTTCCAATACATTCACCAGCCCCATATGGGCAGAGTGATCCCTTGAGAACTGAGATCAGATTATGTCATCTCTCAGTTTAACACCCTCCAATGACTTCCCAATGCTTTGAAGATAAACTTCAAGGAGCCACAGGCCCTGCCCCATCTGCTCCAAGCCCCTCCTAGGC
Source organism: Castor canadensis (assembly GCF_047511655.1). Classification (NCBI taxonomy): domain Eukaryota; kingdom Metazoa; phylum Chordata; class Mammalia; order Rodentia; family Castoridae; genus Castor; species Castor canadensis. Next base: position 22,541,120 of record NC_133397.1, on the reverse strand, counting down.
TTGGCTCACTTGGCTGTTGCCTTGACCCACCTCCATCCTCAGAGCTTGCTCTGCTCTGCCAGCACCCCTAGTTTTTTTGAGGGTCCTCCCCTCCATGCTCTCTTCCTGCCAGGTAACACTCTTTCCCTTGGGTGTGCCATTCTACTGCCCATCCTTTTGAGTCTGCTCAATGTCTGTCCCTCTGAGGAATGTCTCTGAACCCCAAATGAATTAAGTAGCCCTGTTAGCTCACTGTCACTGTAGTCCCCTCTCTGATCACAGCACAGCCACGATCCCATGTTAATTGAGTGACCTTTTCTCCTCTACCATCCTCTAATCTTCTTGAGGCTAGCAACTGTGTCTGTCTTGGTCACCACTCTATCCCCAGCACTAGCAAAAAGCTTAGGATAACTTAAAAGAGTCTTAAATAATTTTTTGAATAAATGAATAAAAGACAAGGACAGAAGATAGCCCCAGAGCTCCAGCTGCCCAGAAAAAAGCAGAATGGGGAGCACTCAGCAGAGAAGGTGGTTGGGAGAGGACTTTTAGTTAGTAAGTGTGTGAAAGCATAACCAAAGATGTAAGAAATTCTAAATTGCTGCCTATGGCAGTTGTCTTATTGCTGCAGCTCTGGGTTCCAGTCCTAGGCCTGGCACAAATCACGGCAAATAGCATTTTCATAGTGCTTCTTGGTTTAGGAGGCATTTCCACAGATAAGATCTCATTAGACTGGTTCTGTGACCTCCAGCAAGCAGCTTTTAGAGGCCTGTGGGAGGGAGGAGATGGGGTGGCTTCCAGAGCCAGCTGTGCTATGGTCTCCCCCACCTTCCTAGGCAAATCTCCTTTCCAGCCTCAGTGTACTATCTATAAAGTGAAGGCACCAACGGGATGACCTCTAAGATTGTTTATGAAATCTCAGAATTAAAAATTCACAGCTGCACAAGTTAGAAAGCAGCTTTTAAGAGTGCCCCCCTTTTTTTGTCAAAGAGCTGTTCCCCATTTTCAGCACATGTAGTAGGGCAGTGTCACCAGAGCTTCTGAGAAATGCCAGGGGTAACCTAGCATTGAATCACACAAAAGCAAACCTTGACACAGGGTTTTTTTTCTTGTTGTTTTGTTTTGTTTTTTTTTTTCATTTTTCTTTTATTATTCATATGTGCATACAAGGCTTGGTTCATTTCTCCCCCCTGCCCCCACCCCCTCCCTTACCACCCACTCCACCCCCTCCCGCTCCCCCCCCCAATACCCAGCAGAAACTATTTTGCCCTTTTCTCTAATTTTGTTGTAGAGAGAGTATAAGCAATAATAGGAAGGAACAAGGGGTTTTGCTGGTTGAGATAAGGATAGCTATACAGGGCATTGACTCTTGACACAGGGTTTTTATGAAGATTATTTGAGAGCTGACCCCAGGGAGCAAGAGAGAGTGTTGGGAGACATGTAAGAAGGAGGACACACCAGGTGGCTGTCCAGGTGTGTCCAGGTTCCCTCTATCTCTAAGGACCTTGACTCCACCTGAGCCTGCTGAAGTCACAGAACCCCTCCAGAGCTGTCTCCCAGAAGTACCACCAGCTCCCTCCCCCACTGGCTGAAGGTCCACAGGACAGTCACTGATGTTTACTGACAGACAAGATTCCAAGGAAGAAAATGAAGGCTCAAGAGTCCTTCAGGCAGCAGTCAGTGGGAGACGCACTAAGCTCACATGGACCTGTCCACGAAGTAGCACCAGAATCCAGGATGTGACGTGGGGAACCAGGGTATCTGATGCAAGTTGGAAAAGGTCAGGGTCACCCCTGTCCAGGGCTCCAAGAATGTTTTCTTCCACAGCCCCATTAGCCCTCTGTCTTTTCTAAATGTCAAGGACCCTCACCCTCTTTTCTGGATGTTTTTCAGTATCCCAGGCCATTGAAGACGGGGGCTGTCTATTCCCTGGGCTAAGTGAAGCTTTGGGAAACAAACAGCTATCCTGCTGGATATCTGGATATCTGGGAAGGGTGCTGCCCACCATGAGGCAGTGGAGTATTTATAGGCTCCTGCCTGGGACGGTGAGTGGGGTTCCCCAGGACTGGAAAGTGTGATGCTGCTCTGCTTCCCTCAGCCCTTCCTTCTGATTCTCAGAACTCTTATTTATTTAAAAAAAAAAACAAAAAAAAGGAACACTGACTGCTTCTATTCTGCCCCTCCACCACCACACACACGCACTACAATTCTACTTCCCCCCGCAGGCACTGTGAATGGAAGACTAAAGGCATAATAATATCTTATGGAAAGGAAGGGGGTAAAAACACAAAGATTTAAACTTTAGAATGTTACCTGTTCACATTCTGCACAGCAGCCCTGTGGATCACTGCACATGCGCCATGGGAGGCCGTGGGATTCTTTTTGGCCCTGAGAAAGCCAGGGTTTCGTGAGCTCTGCATCCAAGCAAGGCCACTGAACTCTCGGGCCTTCTGCACCCTTCCCCTGGGGCTTGTGGGAGCGGCTGGATCCCTGCAGCTGCTGTGGGGCCAGGGAAGCCAGGAGCCCTGCCTGGGACATCACTCCTCCCCTGCTGTGGCACCATGGGGGACCTGCCAGCAGTGTAAACCAGACTACAGGGCAAGCATGCAGAGGTCCCGTTGCCTTAGGAAAGCCAGGCTCCGGGCATGTTTCTAAGCCCCCTCCCTGTCTTTGAGTAGTGAACCATGCCAGTCTTGCTTTCTCTTTGCCTTCTTCATCCTAACTGTCCCAAGACCCCCAGCGCAGCCCTGCCACCCCTTGTTCTCCCTTCCTGCCCAGGATGCCCTAGAGAAACCAGGATCGACTCCCCCCACGCCTGCTTCTTGCAGAAATTTAGAGGGATTTAGAAACTCCGCTCTGCTGATCTGGTTGAGATTCAGACTTGCCCCAGCAGGATCTGCACGGGGCCTCCATGGCAGAACTCTGCTGACTGCTGTGGGTGGAGCTCCCAGGGGCTACAGGATTGAGCAAGGCAATAGATCTGCAGTCTCTCATTTACACACGCCTTTAATAATATTTATGGTGGCTTACTGAGTGCCAGGCACTAGGTTAGCATTTAAACACCACTTTACATTTAGAAAATAACAGTTTTAAAATATAATTGACATACCATACAATTCACTCTTGTAAAGCATATACTCACGGCTTTTAGGATCTTCAGGGTACTCCAGCGCCTCCAAGTAACTGGAATGCGCTCATCAGCCCAGAAAGCCCAAACCCGCTTAGCAGTTCCAGTCCCCCTTCCCCATGGTTAATGGCAACCACCAATTTATGTTGTTTCTATGGATTTTTCTATTTGTCTATTGTAGGTATTTCATATAAATAGAATCATACACTATGCAGCCTTTTATGACTACATAGTGAGCTCCTTTCATTTAGATGTTTTCAATATGTTTTTTACCATCCTTCCTTCCTTCTTTCCTTCCTTCCTGTTTTCTTTTCTTTTCTTTTTCCAGTACTGGGGTTTGAACTCAGGGCCTCAAGCTTGTTAAGCAAGTGTTCTATCACTTGAGTCACACCCCCAGTCCTCTTTATTTCTTTTTATTGCCCAATGATACCCTATTTTATGGAGATAGCATATTTTATCTATCAATGCATTAGTTATTGGACATTTGGTTACTTCCACTTTGGGATTATTGTGAATAGCGCTGCTGTGAGCATTCTCAAGGGTTTTGTGCGGATATATACAAAGGAGTGCAATTGTGTGGTCATATGGTACTTTGCTTCCCATTTTGAGGGCTGGCAAACTTGTCCAGGTAGATGTACCATTTCACATCCCCCCAGCAGCGTATGAGGGTCCCATACACTGTGCGTCTGGGCTGTGAAGCGGTATCTCATTGTAGTTTTGACTTGCATCGATCTCCCTGGAAGTTAGTCACATTGAACATCACTTGGCATTCGTGTATCTTTGGAGAAACGTCTGTTCAGATCCTTTATCCATTGAGTTAGCTTATTTGTCTTTTATTGTTAATTTGTAAGTGTTCTTTACATCTCCTAGATATGATTTCTTTTTCAGTGCCTATTATTGGATGTTAAGAGACGTCTAAGTCAAAGTCAGGGTGGGAGTTCCAGTTTTAAGACTCTGTAGAGTTCATTGCAAGGTGACAGAAACCTTGCAAAGAATGTATCCTATCCTGCGCAGACCCTAGAGGGGAAGGGTGTAGAACTGTCCTTCCCTTCATGTCTCCCCTACCCCCACCCCAGCTTGATCACTGCTCAGTTAACCCTTCTGAAAATCCTTGTGAAATAGGAGTAAGGGAGTACTGTGGGCTGGAAGGGGAGGGATGCAGTTGGTAAGTACACTGAAGGCAGAATCACATGGGGGACTTTTCTTTCTTTTTGTAAAGAGTATAGTCTTTTATTTCTTGAGCAAATGAGATGGTACACAAAAAAGCATTTTGGAATTGTAAAGGGATATGCAGATGTAAGGTGACATTCTTATTGCTACTGTTGTTATTCGTAGGAACCAATGAAAATCCTATGTAAGATGAAATCACAGAACCTGTGGGGGTGGAGTGGGGAGTGGGGCAGGGGATGGGTTGAGAGGATGAAAGCTAAAGGAGAGAGGGAGCAGAATTGGCAAGCCTTGGTTGTGAGTGTGTGTGTGTGTGTGTGTGTGTGTGTGTGTGTGAGAAAGAGAGAGAGAGAGGAGAAGGGAGATCTTTGTAATTTCTGGCACATTCCTTTAACCCCTGTAAAATTATTTACTTAATATTTTTCTTTAAATGGGCTCCTATTTCTCTTTATTAAAGAAAACTTTATATCACAGTTATAAATGACAAACCTGCATCGTTTTCAGAAGGGAAGTTACTCTAGAAAACAAATACAAAAACCACAGTGTTAATTCAACTCTAGCGTGGATCACTGCCCAGGTCTTCTCAGCCTGGCTCACGACTATCATTCAGTTCTCTGCTCCAGTGACACCTCTCCACTCCCACCCCCACCCCTGCCACTCCAGGGCCAGCCTGTAGTTGGTCCTTGCTCTCTGCCTCTCACAGCACTATGGCTACCTAAAGGCTGAGGGCTCACATTCCCAGAGTGTGTCTGGCTCTGGAGGACACAGGGCATTATCTGTCTTACTCCCTGGTCTCCTGCCTTGCTCAGTGAGTAGGGGCTGAGTCAGGAGCTGAAAGCTCTGAGCCCCAGGGCAGTTCTCTCCTTTTTTGTTTTGTTTTCCTTTTAGCAAGTGTCAGTTGGGTGTTAAAGACATAACAGGCTGATGCCAAGCTGCTACTTGTGCCTCATGCAATCCTGTAATCAGGAGGACAGAGCAAGACTGGAAAAGGAGGCTGCTTCTGGGGTGTGGTTCTGAAGATCCCTGGCTTCCTTGGGTATTCTACCCCACAATTCTGGACTCCCCAGATCTGCCTATCCCCAGACCATCATTTAAACTCACCAGATGCCGAAGAGTGAAGGAGTGAGGATCTCCTACTGTCTGCTGCGCCTGCCTGTGAGCATGAATGAGCCTGGCTAAGGAGCTGAACCTGGCAGGTAGAAGCACAAGGGTTTAGCAGATGGGATTTAATAATTGACTGTGCCTGTTGAAGTCCTACCCTTCCTTTCAGGCTCAATGATTAGGTAAACGTGTTTTTGCCGGGGATGGCACTGGAGTTTAAACTCAGGGCCTCATTTTTGCTAAGCAGGCATTCTACCACTTGAACCACTCCACCAGCCCCAGGCCCAACTTTTAAAAGGAATAATAGGCACTAGTGGCTCACACCTGTAATCCTAGCTACTTGGGAGGCTGAGATAGGAAGGATCGTGGTTTGAGGCTAGCCTGAGCAAATAGTTTTCAAGATCCCATCTCTAAAATAGCCAGAGCAAAAAAAAAGGGCTGGAGGTGTGGCTCAGGTGTTAGGGTGCCTGCTTTGCAAGCTTGAGGACTTGAGTTCAAACCCCAGTCCCACCAAAAAACAAAACAACAAAAAGTAATATTATACACTCAATAGGTACCAGGTATCTTGCTAAATAAGAGCTTTCCCTACATTATTTTATTTTATCCTTGTAAAAATGATAAAGTAGGGATTTATTAGTCCCATTTTGCAGACGAGGGAACTAGGCTTGGAGTAGATTGCTTGGGGTGATGTTGCCAGGCCTTAACATTTCAAAGCCCGTGCTTCAACCACCACATACGTCAGTCACTTTAGTGCCACTGTCTATGTGAAGACTTCCTGCCCAGCAGTCTCTTCTTCTCTTCTCATAACCTCTGTACTGTTACCTCTGATGACATTGGCCTCCACCTCCTGGGATGTACATGTATGTGACGTGTGCATGTTGTGTGTGTGTGTATGTGTGTGTGTGTGTGTGTGTGTGTGTGTGTGTAGCATAGATTTCTTGATGGATGAGGGCTCCAGTTTTCTTCTGCCAGCCTCTTCTGTCTCTGTGGAGGATGGATAAGGAAAAGGTGTGTGTTTGCATTTGCAGAGAATTGCATCAGGAAGCCTGGGGACTTGTTCCTAGGAAAGCCTGTGGAAGGATATATCCCAGGTCAAGGTGGACATATAGAGCACCCTAGAGAGGAGTGGGACAGTTTCTGCAGGACCCTCCCCCCCACAAACTGGGCTGGACACCTCTGTCTTTGAAGATTGACTGTCTGTCTTGCTCTCCCCTACTCTCCATACCCCAGGAGGTCTGGGGGAGAGGGTGATGTGATGCCATTGGGCAGGGCTGGTGACAGCTCTGTTAGGAGGCCCAGGTCCAGCACTATCCTGAGTGGTTTCCTACCCCTGACTTCAACTCTGTGTGAAACCCTTTTATTAGAAACGCCATCTGAATTTGAATGTGCCCTCTGTTCCCTCAAAGCCCCTGGCTGATGGCATGGGAGGCCCTATTCTGTGTTTTTTAGCTCCCTCCCGAGGTCAGGGTCTACACTTACTCATCACTATATCTTATGCCCCACAAAATGCTTGGGACCTGGTTCTAGCACTTACTTAGCACTCACTATGTGCTGGGCATTGCTATCAACATTAACTCAGTGAATCCCCACAGCACTCCTACAGTTATCATTCTTATGCTACAGATGAGAACACAAAGACACATGGTTGAAGAACTTGCCCCAAGTCCCTGGTCATTGTGTGGCAGACCTGGGATTCGAACCCAGGCAGTGTGACTTCTGAGCCAACAGTGCGCCTCTAAAGACTGCTCTTGGGCTGCCTTTCTGTTTGTTGTTTTGGGGGTGATGTCTCTTAGCCTGGGGAACAAAAAGAACCTGTTTCTTTGCCAACTCAGGGGCAGAAGGTGGAATGTGGGTCACCATGGCAACTGGATCAACTGGCTGTACCAGCTAGTGAGTCGTTGGGACCGAGGATCTGGGGCTGGTACAAAGAAGGCATGGGGCAGTGTTTGAGGTACCAGATGCACTGGGAGGACCTGGAAGAGTACCAGGTAGGTAGGTCAGGCTGGAGATGCTGAGCAGAGTTGGGAGCTTCTTGGGGCAGGTAGAATGAAGGCAAGAATTCTTGCCTGATGCTCTAGAGTTTACCAGGCAGCCCAAGTGTGTCTTTTGCTTTGGCTAAACATCCATGTGACCCTGACCAGCTTCCCTCCCGCCACATCTCCTGCACCAGAGCTCGGGTCTTGTCTCTGATCCCATCTCTGTTCTTCTCTGCCTCCCCTCCATGGCACAGGGAGGTGGACAAAACACTGCCTCCTCCTCTGCCCTGCTTTAGGCATCCACTACCTCTGTTTGGGGTGCCTCTGTCTCCTCATTTGTGGGATGATTGTATTCTCTGCCCCGAAGCTCCCCATTCCCCAAGGAGCCAGGGTGGAACTGGATTGAGTGACAAGTCATCTCTTTGATTTGTTGCAGGCCCTGACCTTCCTGACCAGAGATGAAATTCTGTGGTGAGTAGAGGCCCTGGTTTCCCTTTCCCTCCCCCTCAACTGTGTTCTTCCTTGTTGTAGCCTCCGTCTGGCCCCTGCTCAGAGCCACATAGCCCTGGGGCTACAACTGGGACAGCAGCCCCGAGGGCCCCCTTGGAATGGAAGAAGTCATCAGGCTTGGGCTGTGATACCTTTACTGCCACCCAAGGCAGGATTTCTTCATAGTGTCATATAGCTGGCAAGGCTTCTTTGGACCATGTGGAAAACAAGGAACAGCTTAGGAGCCATAAGGCTAAAGCTCATTTTGGCCATCCACTGACTGGGGGAACTTGGATTCATCATTGACACTGAGCCTGTCCACTCTCCCTGCCCTCACCCCGCCTTCCCAAGCCTCTCTCCAGGGCCTGTATGTGCCAGACACTGTGGAGGCAGTGGTCATGGATGAGTGACCCCAGGCCCTGTTCTCACCCAGGTCCTTGCCCAGTGGTGAAGGCTCCTGGCCAAAGACAATTTTTGCCATCCAGCATGGGATGTCACAAGTGCCCCAAATGGGACTGTGGAAAGGGTGCGTGGAATGATAGGTGTGGACATGCTTGGCCTTCCTAGTACTCAGGAAACCTGGCAGGTAAATAGAGGAGTTCACCAGAAGATTTGGGGGAGATGGCAGTGAGGAGACCATTTAGACCCACTGATCTGGGTCCCTCTCCTTCCCTGTTGTCTCTGCTTGAACTAGCCTCCCCCCATACACACTACATCCAGCCTGGAGGCCATAAGCATAAGACTCTCTAGGTACTGGGTGGTCAGATAATGGAGCTACAGAGAACAGGGATCCTGGGGCTGTATTTTACTTTTAAAAATAATATAGAAAAATATGCAAAACCCCAAGTGACCCGTCTCCTACTACCCATGTAACCCTTTTGATATTTTCTAGAAAGTAACACATGAAATAATATGTGAGTGTGCCTAAAGAGTTCAAATAGGATACAAGTTCCAAATGAAGGGCGCATGCCTCCACTCTGCCCTCCCAGCCCTCCATGACTCAGCCTCTGGCCACTGTCAGTTTATCACCCAGGCTCCCAGAAGAATTTCCCCCACAGTCCCTTGCACATCCTCTACCCTGCACCCCTTGCACCCTGCTTATGCTGTTCTGCACTATTTTCTTTCTTTTTAAAGTTTCCTCTTGGCTAGTTTTACACAAAGCACGTAAAGATCTTCCTCATTCTTTTTAATGACTATGGATCATTTGCTTGTGTGGATGAGCCATAATTCATTACCAACCCTTGGTTATAGATACTTAAGTTGTTTATGGTTTTCACTTTTACATATGATGCTATATTAAACATTTATGTGCAAAATGCTTATCTGACAGATGAGAGTAAATCCCTTGGGGAAATTCCTAACCACAGAACTGCTGGGCAAGAGGGTCATGAGTTCAAGGCTAGCCTGGGCTACATAGAAATGTCCAGGCTAGCATGGGCTACTTAGAGAGACCCTGTCTCAAACAAATAAAAAAATTTGGGTGTACTGGCTCATGCTTATAATTCCAGCAATATGGAAGGCAGAGGTAGGAGGATCACAGGCAGAGACTGGCCCAGGCAAAAGCAGACCCTATTTGAAAAATAGCTGGAGCAAAAAACAGCTGGAAGTGTGCCTCAAGTAGAACACAGCTGCCTAGCAAGCATGAGGCCCTGTGTTAAAAAAAAGAAGAAAGAAAGAAAGGAGGGAAGGAAGAAAGAAAGAAAGAAGGAGAAAAAGAAAGAAAGAAACCACAAGCAAGCAAACAAAACTGCTGGACAAAGGGCAGATACATTTAAAAGCTGCTGGGTGTAGGCTGGTGGAATGACTCAAATAGTAGAGTACATGACTATCAAGTGTGAAGCGCTGAGTTCAAACCCCAGTACTGCGTGGTGGTGGTGGTTGTGGGGAACAAATACAATATAAAAGCTGATAGGTGTGACGAGATTGTCCTTAGAGGGGTTGAACCAGTTTGTCCTTTAGGCAATGGATTATGGCCAGGCTGCTCCTCTCGCCACTTTTGAATGGTATCTTTGGATCCCAGGGTTCCTCATATGTGCCAGGAGCAAGTATGGTAGTGGTGACAGTGGTGGTGAGGTTTGGAGGGGAGAGAGGAGAACGGGAGGAGGTTGGGTTTTCTCTTGTAAACATGCCCCCCACCCCATGGGAGTACCGTTTTCCTGTGTTCTGTACTGGCCTCTGAGAATGAAGAGGCTATCCTTAGGGACTCCTCTTTCTGAGCCGCCCACCCAGGCCTGGAGGTGAACACTGTTTGGATCCCAGGTCCAGCCTGTTTCCACCCCTGTTGAAGGTACCAGCTGGATCTGTCCAGGTGCTGTCAGGGAGAGCTCATCTTCAGTTCAGATCTTCCCAACCAGCTTCTCTGGAAACTTCCCAACTCACCCCTTCCTCTGACAGCTTCCTTACTGAATCGAGGGGCCCACACCTGGCCCTGGGTAGTTCCTGCCCAGGAAGATCCCAATATTTGGGAATAGGATGCATCCATCCTGTGCTGGGGATGGGGCTGGGTGCCCTGTGTGAGGAAGGCAGAACAGCTCAACTCCTACTCCACTTCTGTGTCTCCAAATTGCACACCTTCAAGTAAGACAGATGAGACAAGCATGGGTGTGTGGGGGGAAATACCAGAGAAAGCTCTGCTGCTTCCAATCGAAGTGAGATTCCAGACTCAGGAGACCTTGGTCTGGGGACTAGCTGAGGATGTAGAACAGCTGTCAGGAGCTCTGAGGAATGGATGAGGACCTGTGAAGACTGGAAATGCTTAAATGTTCTGGTTCAAAATGGGAATGACACTTAGACCTTTCCCATTCTATCTTGCATCACGAGGGCAAGGGATCATCAATGCTAATACATCCATCAGTGGGATTCTGACCTTAAAGAGAAAAAAGAGGAGCCTGATGTTTGGTATGGTGTCAGCTCCAAGGTAAATGAAGAAAGCAAAATGCTGGGAACTTTTAGTTAACGTGGACAACACAGCATCTTCTGTCTCTGTTTCTACTCCCAAAAGCAGAGTAAAGAAATATTTATAAAAAAAGAAAAAAAAAACCCATAAGGACAAAAAGAACACAAGATGACAGTAAACTGGGCACCAGTGGCTCACACCTGTAATCCTAGCTACTCAGGAGGGAGAGATCTGGAGGCTGGCAGTTCAAAACCAACCCTGGGCAAATAGTTCACAAGACCCTATCTTGAAAAACTCACCACTTAAAAGGGCTGGTAAGTGGCTCAAGGTGTAGACCCTGAGTTCAAACTCCAGTACTGAAAAAAAAAAAAAAAGAAAAGCAAACAAGCTGGGACGTGCACAGCAGATAACATGAGTAGACTTAACCGAACAGAAAACTGAAAGAAAATTGCCTGCAGGGGTTGGGGTGATGGAATGAAGAACCCGAGAAAGTCCTAGAACCTCGGAATGCCAGGGTGCAGGGTCAGGTGAAACAGAAATTTAGATTGAAAGTCTTGTGTGGTTCCTTTTCTTGTCCTTTCGATCCACTCAGCAGTCTTGCAGCACCCCAACTGCCCAGTGGAAGACAAGAGCTCACCATCTGAAGAGAGCTGGAGCCAGAGTGGCTGCTGACTCAGGGCGACCAGGCCCAGTAAAGAGCAGGGGTACCTTCCGCTCAGCCTTCAGAGCTGCACTGTAGCTGACTTGAATGCTAAGGGAGTCCAGTAATAGAGAAAGGAATAGAAGAGTCTCCTCTCATATACATACACACACACCCATTTGTCAAGTCATCCTGACATCATGAGAAGGCCCTGTAGAAGGCTTCTGTAGAGAAAAAAGTAGATTATATTTAGTGAACCCTGAGTCAGAATAGCTTTGGACTAATGTTGGAAGACAGTGGCTGCACACCTTCAAAATTCAAAGGAAAAGCTTTCAACGTGGAATCAAGTCCGAGCTAAACTATTAATCAATAGTGAAGGTGGAAAAACAATATTTTCTGACAGGTAAATTAGAAAAAAAAAGTCTTATGGACTTTTCTTTCTTTTTTTTTCTTTTCTCCTCTTATTTTATCATTTTCTACATTAACTTACATGTGTATACATTGTTTGTGCCACCTCCTCTCCCCCCCTCTCCATTATGGACTTTACTTTGAGAAACCTTTTGGAGGACGTGCTCCATTAAAACTAGTGAGTAAACCAAAAAGAAGATACAGGATCCAGGAAGCAAAGAATTTCAACATAGAGGAGGGTACAATGACTTACAAAGATAACCTTGAAAGGGAGCCAAGTATGCCAATGGTCAGTCAGCAGGGCTGGAAAGCAACCATCCAGACCAGAATCACAAGTAGAGCCTCCAAGGAAACAAAATGAACCCATAGATCTTAACAGTATCATCATATTAAAAGAACTTCTAGTTCTGCAGAAAGTCTGGAGATGAAATAATGAGACCTAAGTAGAAGAAAACAAAGTGACTATTAACTCTGGGAAAAACAAAGAGCTTAGCAAGAAAGAAAATGTAATCACATTACAGTAGGGAACTCAGCTGTGATCAATGTTTGAATGATATTTATACATATGTATATATAATGGTAATAATGTACACTGAATATTAATTAATTCATGCAAATTGTTTTATATTGGGAGGTTGGAGAAAGGACAAGTATATAAAGAGAAATAAATCCTCTTTTTTGTAAGAGGATATCATAAGATAATGTCTACAATGAAAAAGTGTTGACAAAAGGCAGTATCAGCCCAGTATTTAGAAATGTTATATAAATATTAAGTAAAAAAAAAAAAGAGAAATTGCAAGATGTTTATAAAATGCTGCCTCTGGAGATCAGAGGTAGAAGAGGTGGTGTGGGGTACAGGTGTTAGTCATTTAATTGTGCTTGTGTTTTTAACCTGTTTAACTACTGCTTCGATAAACTAGACTGATACATACAGGGTGCTGCTGCTTTCACGAAATAAGTGACTGTACACTCACACACAGGCGGCTCTCTCTGGAAGGGCAATACACTGAAAATAGGTCAGCTTCTTGGAGGTGACCTGGGTACTGCATATGCTAGGGTCAGTGTAGATGTGTTGTCTAAAGGGAGAACTCCAAACTAGATGCCCTGCTGCATGGTGGGGACTCAAGATGCCCAGGAGAGGAAAAGGCCATCGTGGGCTGCCAAAGCCAGGTTAGGCCAAGCCCTGGTCACTTTTGAACAATTCTTTTATGTGGCCTCTGAGGATGTGCTGTAATTTTTCTTTTGAATGTGACAGAGAAACGTGGCCTGGATGACAGTATAGGAGCCTGTTGAAAGAAAAGTGTGCAAGAGACCAATAGACAGAAGTAACCTTTGCAGGGAGGGTGTCTCTAACACTTGCCCACCTTATTATCTGTGACTCGCATAAGGACGTAAAGGCCAGGTCACCACATTCACACATGATACCTACTGGGAGAGCTGACCATGTGACTCACAGTTGCTACAGCTTGGCCCTCTAGCCTGTGGGACTTTTCTTTCATATCCTTCTGTCTCTGGAGAAGCCTGGTCCCTTTCAGCCTAAACTTTGGGACAGCCTCCTTTGACTTCTGGTTTCTTGATTGCCCCACAAGCTCACATCTCCCAGATGCTTCTCTAGGGTTCATCCTTCTGGCTGCATCCACAGACTCCACATCCCAAAGAAGGCACAGATGACTTCCTGGGCTGGGCACAGCCTGATCTCTGTGGCTGGGGCCTGGACTGGCCAGGCTCTTTGGACAACTCTGTATCACTCAGGGATCTCTCCTGTCACCCTCTTAGGTTGACTGTGAGCTGCTTGGGAATCTGAACCTTTGCCCCTAGCCCCTGCCAAGGTCAACATGGCCATTCTTTCTTTCTATTCTTTTTCTTTTTTTTGTAGTGAAAATGAATCAAACCCAGGGCCTCACACATGCTAGGCAAGTGCTCTATCATTCAACAACATTCTCAACCCCAATTTTCAACTTTGTGTAGTGTGTGTATGTGTGTGTGTGTGTGTGTGTGTGTGTGTGTGTTTGTGTTATTGGGGACTGAACCCAGGGCCTCACATATGCTAGGTAAGCAATCTATCACTGAGCCACATCCCCTTCCTCTTACACAGTCATTCTTCTTAGTACCCTAAAGACTCTTAACACATCACAGTCTCTGCACTGTGTCCTGGCCATTAGCTCCTGGGTCCTCCAGATCACCTGCATGCAGGTTGGCAGGTAGAGTGTCACAGGTACTTCCTGGAAGCTATACCATGGGTTTGAGGCTTAGTTCTGCTATTTACTAGCTGTGTGACTGTGGTGAGGTTCTTACCTTACTGAGTCTCAGTTTTCATACTTATGAGACAGTGTGACATTGATGAGTCATAGCACCTAATCTCTCAAAGTCGTCATGAGGACAATGAGATGATCAAGTCCACGTCCTCGTGTGAGCAATGCCTGGCACACAGCTCAGTGCTGAGTGTGTGGTAGCTGTCATCATCATGGTACTATTATCCCTTTTTGCAAATAAGGAAACTGGCTCAGAGAAACTCAGTGATTTGCCCAAGGTCACACAGCTTGGAAGTAGCAGATCAGGGGACTAAAAGCTGCATTTCCAGGCTAATGAGGAGCCATTTATAAAGTATCTGCAGGCTATATACCATAGGGCAATGGACTGTTGACCCAGGGGGGAGAAGTCTGGAGGGCTGAGCCTAGGGAAACAGAGGGGTAGAAACCAGACTTGTACTGAACCTGTGTTTTGGTCTTCAGGTGCAGTGGACACACAGGAAACTTGTAGAACTTACAGGTAGCATGGTTCTGTCTAGAGCTTGAATGAGAATCTTGGTGGCTAGAAGGACATAGATCCTTTTACAACCTCCCTTCATGATTCTCATGGGGGACCCCATTTGCAAACCACTAAACTCAAGGGTCTCAGAGGCAAGGGGTTGGAGAGGATGCCAGGGAGAGGTACAGGAACTTAGAGCCTCAGATGCCTAATCTAGAGAAACCAGTGGTGTGTGTGTGTGTGTGTGTGTGTGTGAGAGAGAGAGAGAGAGAGAGAGAGAGAGAGAGAGAGAGAGAATTCACTGAGACTTTCATTTTAGAGAGGGAGACTGAGGCCCATGGTGGGGGGCATGACAGATCCAAGGCATGACAGAGAACTGGTGGTGGGGCCAGCCTCCCAGTTGCAAACAGCCCTCCCTGGTCTCTGAGCCAAGTGTGGAAGAGAACCACACCCAGGCTGCCTGACTGCTGGCAGGCTCAACGTGTGAGTTTCTCAAATGGCTTTGACTTTTGAGTCCATTAGTGATTAATTTGGAGTTCCATTTAGAGGCTGCTGATCCATATTTGGAGGAAGAGAACATTTTGTGGCAGCCGAGATGCAGCCACGATTCATCTGCGGGCAGCTGGCCCCTTGTGGCCGCCTGGGAAAGCAGGTGTGGAGTCTGCACAGTGCCTTCCATCCAACATCCCCACCTCAGAGGCATTTTTGGGGGTGTTGCTAAGAGTCTCTCATCTGGGGAAAGGGCAGACCCTTCAGAGTTGACCAACATAGCCCATTTCAGGGTTCCCTTCTGCCTTTTCCCTGTTGTATGAGCTTGGGCATAATCCCCGAGCCTCAGTTTACCCATCCATAGAAATGATCAGCCCACATGTCTCCCACAGGAAGCTGCTGGGAAGACTCAATGATGTGTGTGAGTGTGCTTAGCATGTAGAGTGTGGTTATGAGAAGAGGGGTAGTGACAGTAGCAGTCCCTTCTCTTTCCCTTGGAGCTTCTTCCCTAGACTCCTGGGAAAACACCTTGATGTTTGAGGCCCTAGCTGTATTGCTCATAACCATGTAGCTTCCGGCAAGTCATTCCTGGCCTTCTGTTTCCTCCTCTATAGAAGACATGGGGGGCCCTGCCCTTGCAGGACTGTCATACAAAATGACACAGACAGCTGGCTGGCAGCAATGGCAGACACGACTGTGGTGCCCCCATCACAGTGGGGACAGCAGGAGCAGTCACCCGAATGCAGGGAGCAAGGGTACATTGGCAGAGGGAACTGTTTAAAATCGATAAAACAGTAACAGTTGGTCTGCTTTTTATTGTCACTCTGCCCCAGCCCTTCTAACAATGACATGACCAGTTTGCTCCTTTTGGCTACAGCCATCCATTTCCATGCCCCTGCCCCTTAGAGAGTTCATCAGACCCTCCAGCTTCATTTTGGAGCTTTCCTTCCCTCCTATGGGCCTGTGTTGCCTACCTCCTGCCCCAGTACCTTCCAGGAGAGTGGCTCTCCCATCGCAACCCATACCCTGTTTTCTCTGTCTCTCTCTCTGTCTCTCTCTCTCTGTCTCTCTCTTTCTGTCTCTCTTTCTGTCTCTCTCTCTCTCTCTCTCTCTCTCTCTCTCTCTCTCTCTCTCGTGTGTGGGGTATGTGTGTGTGTGTGTGTGTGTGTGTGTGTGACTGGGGTTTGAACTCAGGGCTTCCCGCTCTATTGCTTGAGCCATACCTCCAATCCATTTTGTTCTGGTTATTTTGGAGATGGGATCTCACCAACTATTTGCCTGGGCTGACCTCGAACTGTGATCTTTCCCATCTCAACCTCCCAAGTAGCTAGGATTACAGGTATGAGCCACCGGTGCCCAGCCATATCCTGTTTTTCTGTTCCCTTCTAAATTGGTGCAAACCCTCTGGTTACAGCTTGGGGTCCCTTTCAAGGCTGGCATGGTCGTGGTGCTATCCCTGAATATCCATGCATTGGCCTTCCTCTCAGTCCACTGGAGCCATTGGACGGTCAAGATCAGAGCATATGCGTGTTTGCTCAGAGGTCCAACAACTTGTCCAGAAGGACAGGATCTGAATGTGTGTGTCTGTCTGTCACATCCCAGCAGGATGTCCCAGAGTGGAGGGACTTTTCAGAGATCAAGGGAGCATCCAGCCACTAGCTACCACTAATTCTGGGCCCGTGCTGCCCAGCTGAGGGCTTGAGCTGTGGCAACTGGTCATTTGGTCAGAGCTATGCTGAGACTAGCAGGATGGGAAGATGGACCCTTCGTGTCTCACAGCCTTCTGGAAGGCCAAGGACCAGGGATTGGGGCTGCAGTCGAGAGAGATCAGCCTTCCAGAGCACAGAGCTGGGCAGGATGGTGGGCAAACAGAACCATGGCTTGTTTTCTTTTCACTCTCTCATGGCTGGGATCTACAGGATGTTTTTCTAGTCAGTGAGCTCTGGTGAGATGAGTGGCTGGAAGCGGGGAGAAGGAGCGGGAAGGGGAAGAAGGTGACTCTGAGTTCTCTGCTATTGGGACCTGAGAGAGCCTCCTTCTCTATCTCTGAATCTCTAGCCAAAAAAATCTTACTCCATATTCCTCACTTAGTCACATGTCCCTAAATTGCACCAACCAAAGACTCATGTGAGTTTATAAACCATATACCCTGGTGATGTCATGAGGGGGATGTTAGTCACTCACTCCTGAGCGTGAATTAGTTTGATCAACTTGCTTGCCTCCTAGCACTCAGCTGAGATAGAGGAGAGAAAGGAATTTTGGAGTTGAAAGGGGACCATAAAAGGAACCCAGAGAGCAGGTCTGAGTCAGGGGAGGGAGCATCTACTGTTGCAGTCTTGCTTTGGGTTCTGCACAGCCAGTGGCACATGAGTGCCTAGAGTAGGAGAGGAACCCAGACAGGAGATGGGAACCTAGGTGCGGCTGGCTGCAGAGAATGTTTTTAACCAGCCTGTGGTTACCCCTATAACCCACACACGCGCACGCATGCCCGCACGCACGCACATACACGCATGCACACACACAGCCCTTCAAGAGCGATATTGTCTAAGCAGATAATGCAACTAAGACAGCGTGTTAAGCAAGTTGCCCCAGGCTACACAGCTCTGCTGGCACAGTGCAGGGTCTGGGATCCCGGCTGCCTGGGTCCTAAACCACCACTGTCTCTTCTCCACTGGCTGTCTTGGTTGCCGGTCCTCTCCACAGACCCAAGAGCTTGCTGGTGGACAAGGACTTGCATCCAGGATGTGGTGAGGGGTCCTCCTTTCATGACCTGGGGCACAGTTCCTTCTCTCTCTGCCTGACACTTACCAGCAAAGTCCCCTGCACTGGTGTGGAGGCCTAGAGACAGGTGGATTGCAAGTCCCTTAGTCCTGCAGTCTACCCGGACTTGCTGCCAGCCAACTGGCATGGCTGTAAGGTTTGTCAGCTGCTGGGACGAGGGCTCTGATCCTGAGTCACCCTGGCTCATCAGGTGACCTCTGTACTGCAAATGGAGTGGGAAGATGGCCAAGAGGGGGACCTTGGTGTCTCCATCTGTCTCTGTGGGACTGCACTGAGCCATCACTGAGTCCCTGCCAACTTCAATGTTCTAGAACAAATGCTTGTAGAGTGTGTTACAGATGACAGAGCACAGCGCTCACCTTTTCATGTGCTCAGCTCAGATTATGTCCCCATGATGTGCTGGGCACAGGGGAGGCTGGGGGAAGTCTCTAGAATTGGGGAACTATTTATTACCGTCTTGGGGGGAGTACTGGGTTTGAACTCAGGGCCTTGTGTTTGTTAGGCAGGAGCTTTACCATGAACCACAACTCCAGCCCTTTTTGCTTTAGTTACTTTTCATACAGGATCTTGCTTTTGCCCAGGATGCCAGCCTTTGACTGAGATCCTCCTACCTCCACCTTCTTCATAGCTGGAGTTACAGGTGTGCATCACCGTGTCTGGCTTGTTTTTTGAGATAACGTCTCATTAACTTTTTTTTTTTTGCTTTGGCTGGCCTTAAACCACAATCCTCCCATTTCTGCCTTCTGTGTAGCTAGCATTACAGATGTGCACCACTACACTGGCTATTACTGCCCTTTCCTGGTCAATCCATCTTCCATTTCTCTCCCAAGAGAGACAACATCCACCCACATGGGAGGAGGGTTCACTGGTCCCATTTCCCTACCCACGTGGGCTTCATGCTTCTCTCCTCAGCATCCATGACACCTTTCTGAAGCTCTGCCCTGCAGGAAAGTACTACAAGGAGGCCACACTGACCATGGAGCAGGTCAGCTCCCTGCCGGCCCTGAGGGTGAGTGTGGGGTGTGGGACGGTGTCATAGGGACCTGCTAGGTGCTGAAGGTGTGGCAGGGGTGGGGCAAAGCAGGTCCTTGGTGCTAAGGGATGGTCAACTGGTAACGTCACTCCAATGGGCTCTGTGACCCAGCAGGACATGGTTGCTAAACACCTGGCACACCTCTATTTGTCGTCCATGCCCCATCATACCTGGCAGGATAGGTGTGCTGACCATCACCTTCTCTCAGGTGAGGCCAGGGCCTGCAGATGTGAGACTTGCTCTGGTTCTCACAATTGGAAGGTGGTGGCCCCAGGTGGAGGCTCTCGCTGGCCCTGCTCAGCCACCCCTAAGCATACCTGTGAGGCCCTCTGAGCCTCCACTCAAGATTCATGCCCCCCTCACTGAACCACTCCTTCTGCTAGTCTTTGTGCTAAACTAGGGAAGTGTGAAGGTTGGGATCCCATGCAGGGCCATCTGCCCAGCCCTCCTCAGCCCTTCTGTT
Organism: Castor canadensis; assembly: GCF_047511655.1. Taxonomy (NCBI): domain Eukaryota; kingdom Metazoa; phylum Chordata; class Mammalia; order Rodentia; family Castoridae; genus Castor; species Castor canadensis. Next base: position 22,521,826 of record NC_133397.1, on the reverse strand, counting down.
CTGCTCAGGCTGTCCTAATGGACTAGGGCTTTTATGTGAAGGTTCTCAGGTTCTTCCCTGGGAGGCCAGGAAGAGCAAGATTTGGAGCCAAAGCAACTGTCCCTCAACTTGCCTTTCTCCAGGAGTGACTAGGAGAAAAGACACTTGCGTTTTTGCTCTTGTTGCCGTCTCCTCATCTCTCCCTCAGCTTAGCTAATCCTCCATGAGGCAGGGCTCCTATTAGGTAAAAAAGGGGTCAGAATAAATGCTTATAAGCCCCTGGCTTTCCCACTTTTCAAGAAAAGTGGGAAAATGGCTGACATTCCATATATCCAGGATGGAAAGGACACACACACACACACACACACACACACACACCCTGCCATTGCTATAGGTGAGTCCATGTGCAAACCACTTCCCTGGGTCTTGGTCTCCTCCCCTGTAAAATGGGTGGAGTGGTGGGGTGGCTGGGAGCTTCCAGGCACCCCAACAGGCAGGGCCTGCTGCAGGAGTTGTCAGAGCATCCCCTCATCTCCAAAATCTTTAGCGACAGCCACTTAAACGTTTGTTTCTATAATGATGAGGCCCTGACCTGCCAGGCAGCCTAGCAGAGCCTGGAGGTGAACAAAAAAGGACTCCCCCCAATCACTCTTGAGATTTTAATTAAAATTTGTACATCCGAGAAGTGGTGTCAGGTTCACAAATCATGGCACTGTCAGACTCCCCTATTTGTCATTTGGATCTTGGCGGAATAATGATTTGAGTTTGTCATTGTGCAATGAGAGCCCACCTTCCTTTCTGTCTGGAACAGATGGGCTCTGAGGACTGAGAGCACTGCAGGGAAGAGGCCCAGGAACCTGGGAGGAGTGGGCTGACCCCTGCAGTGGAGACATGGAGCTGGGACACACAAAGTCATTGAACCAAAGGCTACATGGTCCCTCCTAAGTGACAGGCCTTGCTGTGGGGCGAGACAGAGACAGAGATAGAAGAACACAAAGCTGGGACTTGAAATAGAGTCAGTCTATTTCAAGGACAGAAGATAAAAGAATGGGAAAGGGTGGGGTAGCTGGGAGAAGCTGGAGCTTGGAGGGGAAAGAGGTAGAACCCTCAAAAAGTCGAAATATTTGGCGAACATGCCTATGCCAGAAACAAAATGGGAGCTTGTCTTTCCCACACCTCATAGTCACACTTACCTCTATGCCTCCGGTCCTTACCAACCCTCACTGAGAAACCACCCTGCACACACACATGTGCGATGCTGGGAATTCTCTAAGACCTGGAGATCCATTCAAGGATCGGGGTGCTGGGTAGCCAGAGGGGCAAGGCTGGATGGAGTGGGAGAGTGAGGTCACCAGTCAGTGTTGATCTGTCAATGTTAAGGCTGGAAAGAAACCTTGATATCACCCAGTCCAGTCACTGCCAAGATTTCTCCATCCTGATGTCATCCATGAAACCTGAAGCCCTAGAAGGAAAACTTGCCTGTGGCCACAGGGTGGTAGCACTAAGAGCACATTGCTCCTGGGGAGTCAGACAGGATTCTGACCTGTGGGGGCCCCACTTCTACTCTGGTGTGCCTGGAGGTCCAAGGGGAACGGCCTTACCTCCAGGGAAAGGCTTTACCCAGAGGGCTGGCATGGACACACCCTTGTCCAACAATAGTCTTGTCCCATGAGGACCTGGGGACTCTGTGTTGAGCTCTAAAGGAGCAAGCTCTGGACTAGGATCAGCATGGTCAGTCTAGTACATTCAGTGCATTTTTCATATGCTAAGTGAGCCACTGTTCTCTGCACCTTCCTTTTATGCTCCCTTCTGAATCAGGCACAGGAGCCCATGGGGGTGGAGGCAGCAATCTGGAGAAGAACAGGATGGGCAGATGGGGCAAGGTCAGCCCCACAGGGAAGGGCTGGGACCCCAGGCCTTTTCTGGAGCACTAGTGCCCTCTGCCACTTGTCCATTGGTGAATGACTAGAAAGTGGAGTCTTTAGTGGCTACTTTTACTTTTCTTGTTTACTCTTCCTAAATGGTAATTATTTTCCTCCATTTTATAAATAAAAGCAAGTTCATTATAAAAAAAATTCTAGAAAAGACAGTAGAACTAAAATAAGCTAAAACTTATCCATTAGCTAACCTCAAGGAAGCCAGCTATGACCATGTTGACTTATTTCCTTCTGGATTTTTTTCCTATGAAGTTGGAGTGTTTAGTGGGGTCACACTGACTGCTCTTATGCTACACACACACACACACACACACACACACACATACACACACACTTTGTTTTGTTTTTAAGTGTTGCTTTTTCAACTTGTCTGGAATAGCCAGACTCATTTACTGAGTACTCATTTACTGAGTAATGAGCCAGTACTCATTTACTGTGACTCTCTGTCACATATAGAGAAGTGGGGGCCAGGACTGGAGGACTGGGTTTTAACTCACTTGCTGGCCATGTAAACTTGGGGAAGTCATTCCACAAGAGGAATGATTGGGGTGGGGAAGCAAAGGAGCAAATTGACACAGAAGGATCAGGATGGCCAGTCTATTATATAGGAGGGAGGGAAGGGTGGAACGTGTTTTCTGAGGGGCACATGGCTGTCCTTCCAAGAGGAAAAAGCTGGTTCCAGGTGGTGCCAGGTATCTGTCTGGGTCCAAGGACAATGCAGGTTTCTTAATTCAACAAGGAGACACTGTAGTCATCAGAGCTGTGCATGAGGGAATGAGCTCCCTGCCACTTAAGGGGACCAAGGAGGCTGGTGGACCCTGGCAGAGGTTTCCTGGCACATACTTAGTGCCAAAGGAAGTTGAACAAGACGCCTTGGTGCTTCCTGACTCTTGGAATTTGTGGCTCTGACCCTAGGGTGGGTCTTATTCACATGTGTCATCAACCACAGTGTGTCCTAGACTTTTTATTCCAAGAACAAAGTTGATTTTGAGGAGGGACTAGAGATACCTTCAGTTTTGCCAAGTAAGGACATTTAAAGAATATGTCATCCACAATCACCATCATTTCTTTTTTTAAAAGATGTTAATTTTAAAACAAAAATGTAAGAAGTACCTCACCCCACAAGCAAGACCATTTCTTTCTCCAAACACATCCCTTTCTGTCCTTATTTTTCTCCCTTTGTCACTAACCAATCACAGTCCTCAGACAAGTGTGGGGACTTAAAAGTAAGACTCAAGTTCCATTTGTGTCTTCCCAATCCTGGACTAAACAGAAAGCTCATTTCCCGAAAGGAGCAAGGAGAGGCTTCCTGGAAGGTGGAGCCTGGGGTCGGCCTGTGTTCTCTGCAGCTCATGGATGGGAGCAGGGTGACTCACACTGCCCAAAACCTTCTCTAGAACAGGCTTGGGGAACGGGGCCCCAGGGAGCTCCAGGGACTGATATAACTTGGCTCAGGGGCTTGAGTGGTCTGGGAAGAAAGTTCTGTTTTCTTAACTTGGGTTCCTTTGGGGGAAAAGTGGGCTTGTAATATTGGGAAGGGTCTTCCTGGAACACGAGCAAGGTGTGAGAAGTTTCTTGTAGGAGACCATAGTGGGAAAAGTCTACTGACCAGGACACCTGCTGGGTTGGGATGCAGTGCCTCTTTCACACACATTTTCTGTGTTCTGTTTGTCTGCTGTGTTTGATGTCTTTAAAAGTCAATTAGCTCAATGTTTCTATTCCTGTAAATAATGAACTTGCTTTCTGTAAACACAATGAGTATGGCATGGTGTGACTCAGGTTTCTAGTTTCCAGGCTCAGAGTGTCCTTGTGTCCACCCAGGATGGCCAGCAGCAGGGCCTGAGGAGAGATTTCCTGGTTATATGGCAGGTAGGAAGAAAGCCTTACACTTGCTGGGCTGCCTCCTCCTCTGGCCTGGTCCCTGGGTTCCTGCAGGTAGGTGGTTTTGGCATGCCTGGAACCTTCTACACATTATCCCAGCATCAACTCTGTCAACACAGAGGATGTTAGGATAACTGCCCAGGTATAAGGAGGTAGGAGCCTGGTATGGTTCTTAAGGTTTTCAGTTCTAGCTCAGTTTCTCTCTATCTCCGTTTTTCTGAGCCTTTTAAAGTCTTGCTATGGACTGGGACCTATTTGCTTAGAACAGCTTGTAAAGAAGTTACTCCCAATGAAATGCAATGAAAAATACTCTCAAGAAATTGCCAACTTAGGAGGTATGGGGATGATAGTATATTTTTTAAATTAAAGTTTAAAACTTTTTTGTAGTTTTTAGGTCAAAATTATTTATCCATGCCAAGAGTTAAGTTGCCCTGTAAGGGTTGCTCCATTTTCCCCTTTCTGAGGCAGTCGTTTCAGCTCTTAGCTGATTCTTTAGGTGTTTACCTCCATATTTCTAAAGAGAACACCTGGATTGCTCTTCCTGATAGCTCAACCTTTGACTACCCACTAGAGATGTTTAGCTCCTTTCCCTCCACCTCTGCCTATCCTACACATCACTTGCCTTTCCCATACCCTCCCAATGTGGTTATATGATAATGGGGGTAGAGCAGCATTCAGTGTTAGATTAGTCAGCTATTTATTACTTTTAACAAAATACTTGAGGCAGGATACTTTATAGAGGAAAAAGGTTTACTTTGTTTAGTTTTGGGGGCTATAAGTCCAAACAACATGGTGCAGTCTCTAGGGAGGGCCCTCCTTGGCTGCATCCCATCACAGCAGGAACACAGTCTATCTCTATATTTGTGTGGTCTCTCTTCCTCTCCTTGTAAAGCTACCAGGATTCAATTGAGAATTCCATCCTAATAATTGTATCTCACTTGTAAATACCGTAGTGGGATTAAGTTTCTGCTTTCTCAATACCACGGAATTATGCTCATATATGAGTTTATGCGAACAACTGTGTTCACACCACAGCAAGGGTTTATGTTACTGACTTCATATACTACTCAGAGTTGAGCCGTGAAGTAAATTTGACTACTTTCTCTTTCTGCACATTTTTTTGGGATATGATAATTGTTTTTGCTTAGTTTTCTGTGTACATATCATTAACTCAACACCAAATTTCTACCAGTTGTCTAAATCTCTTCCAGAACTATTCAAGTGAGAATTTTCTATTTTGTTTTCTTAGTGAAAGTTGTCTTCCATTTGGCTCTAATCAGGGTTGCACCTTGAACCTGGTACATCCTGGGATCTTCTTTCCCAATCATCTCAGATGTTTTTGCCTCTCTTGGAGCTTATATTTCTTGTGCTCCTTTCTCTCCTTTTTTACTTCCTTTGTTTTGGTGGAACACATCCTTTAATAGCTTTCTCATAAATGGTACAGGGATGTAAATGTTTTGACATATCTGAAAATGTCTTTATTTGCCCTTCACACTTGACTGAGAGTTCAGATGGAATTGAATTATAATTTGGCTTTTTCTTCAGAATTCAGAAGGCACCATTCTACTGGATTTTAGCTCTCATCATTGTTACTGAGAACTCCAAAGCTTTTCTGTTTCTTGATCTGGTTTTCTTCTTCTTCTTTCCGGAAACTTGCAGGCTTTTCTCTTTGATCCCAGTATTCTGAAATTTCCAACAGTCATCTTTGGTCTAGGTGTTTTTTTGCTGTGTGTGAAGCACACAGCAGTCCCATTTCATCTGGAAACTCATATCCTTCATTTCTGGGATGTTTCTTTTAATTACTTCTTTGAAAATTTTCTCCCTCTATGTTTTTTTCTTTCTGGAACTCTAATATCCTGCTGTTGAACATCTCTGAATGAGTCCTTCATTTTCATCTCTCCTATCTTTTTTCTCTTAACCCCTCTTTCTGGGAGATTTCCTCAACTTTATCCTCCAACTGTAAATGGGTTTTTACTTCTGTTATCATGATTTAATTTCTAAGAGCTCATATTTATTTTCTGATTTTTCCTTTTTAAAGTAGTATCCTCCTCTTTTTCCTGGTTGTAGTATTGTCTCCGATCTTTCCTTCGAGGTCCCCCTGCCCCTGGCTTGTTTGGGTCCCTGTCTTTCCTGTCAGAGGCCTTTCTTAGCTATCCGGTAATTGTTTGCTCATAATTACAAATGTGCATGGGGGTGGTTGCGAAAAGTCTAGAGCCCCTGGATGGGGTTTGCCAACTGGAGCTCCACATAAAGGTGAGCTGAGGGGGTCATTTCTTGAGGATTCTCTGGAAACACCAGGAATGTGTTTCCAGTGGAAACACACCTTGATTCTAGGATGTGTATGCATCCTAGAATCAAGTCCAAACAGAAGGCAGGAGGGGCCTGAGTTTAGTGTCCTTTTATTTCCTGCAATCCCTGGGTCTGCCATCCTTTATCCCAGTGCAGACAGGCACTATTGGGCTCTTCCCAGAGAAGAGCCTCGATCTTCAGCAGGGCCAGGAACAGCAGTGCTCCAGTGTACAGTGGGACAGGTTCTAGAATTCAAGCTTGCTTCAAGACACCATTAGCTCTCCTGTTAGCTGACCTCTACTTCCAGTGCTACCAGGGTGTCCAGATCTGAGGTGTATTGAGGATTCCAGATGTAGGTCAGATTGACGTCCTCCTTCCCCACTAAGGACTCAGGGTCCTGTTTTCTTGCCATCCAGTCATCGTCTTCCCACTTTTGTCCTATTTACTGCTCTTGTCTCCTCTCATGGTCTCTGTTTTTGTGAACTATGCCTCCAAAAAACAGTGCGGGGGGGCAGAGAGTGAAGTTAAGTTCAAGTGTTCACTGTTTCTGGTGTACAGTAAAATGTCACAAAACTCCCTCTCAGAAACTTACACACACCACAGCTGCCTGCCTGCAAAAGCTTTCTCTCCTGCTGCCCACTCCCAGCCTCCAACACTCTGCTTAGTTGACATCTTCAGAGTCCTGACCCTGTGAGGTCCTCACTCCTGTTCCCATCTCTGATGCTCAGCTGCCAGGTTGCTGGGGAGCTTCCCTCACCCCCAGGAGGGCCCTGCACAAAGACCCCTGGGGAATGTCCTTGCTTTTCCCTTTGTTTTCATTACTGGGGGAAATACCACAGATGAGTATTATGTATATGTGTGTGTGTATATGTATATGGTGGAGAATGGTGTAAAGAGGCACTCATACCTAGTTCTCACCTTTGGGATGTTATTATGTGGGTTATACACTGAGTTTGGTCTCAGGCCTTATAGGGCCTCTTCTTAGGGAACTCTGATCAAAGAGCAACAGAACCACTAGCTAGGGGTCTCATATTCTGGACTCTAGTATCAAAATAGAAAGTCTCCCTGAGGCTCCTAGGTGGGCATGGATCTTTCCAGACAGACCCAGCAGGACATGCCTGGGATGTGCTGTCAGCATCCCCTTCCTACTTTCTAAGAGGCCGAGAGACTTCCTGGGGGTCAGGTATGTATTGCTGCAATACGTCTCCCAGAGGGCCAGGGGTCCTGGGCCCAGGCCATGCCAAGGCTGAGTGCTTGGAGCACCTGCACATAGACTTCCTTGTAGCACGCAGCCCAGCCAGACCCCCACCTCCAAGACAGGCCCGAATTGTTGGCCCACTGGAAATTGGTCCATTGAATGACAGGCCTGTTTCCTCCTATGGAGTTCCAGGCTAGAAGGGGTCCTTTGGGTTCCTGAGCCCCTTTTCTCTCACTGGCACATTTGGGAGAGTTTGAATCCCCCTGTCCATCTGGCAATAGGTGGGGTGGAAGGCATCTTCACACATTTAGGGAGCAACTTAATCATGGCCAAAGATAGGCAGGCCTTCACAAATAAGCCAAAACTCACAGGTGGATATGACCCATACAGGTAACAGGACCAGTCAGAGGTTGAGGCAAAGTTTGAACCCAGGCCCCTCCCTCAGCTTAAGCTATGTCTATGCTCCATCTTTGGAACTCCTTCCACATCCTGAAGAAACCCCAAATCTGAGGTTCAGTCCCTTGCTGAGAGGCAGGTCTGTTGTACTAACACCCAGGAGTCCAGCACAACCTTCAAGGTGCACTGTGCTCAAGTAGAGGGCAGAGATCAGAGCCACAGGCAGGCAGGAGCTGGCAGGGGTTTCTGATCAGTCACAGCCCAGGCAGGGACAGCTGGACCCAGTGATAATCCTCAGGCTGTATTTAAGCCACTATCCTGAGCCTCCTCACCCTTGGATATTCTCCCTGGTGTGCAAAAAAAAAAAGCAGCAGATTGGATAGATGCAACAATTCCCTTTCCAGCCCCAAATATCCACTGTCCCAGGTCACACATTTCCTGGTTACAAGTTATAGCACATGATGCCTTGATTCTCACAGTGGCTCTGGGAGGCACACTGGCATTTCAGAAATCCTACAGATGAGGAAACTGAGGAGCTGAGTACTCAAGAGCCCGACCCAAGGATACACAGTCACAAACATGCATCTGAATCTGACTTTCTGTTTGCTCTTCATCATGTGGGAAAATGAATCAAGCTCACAGGAAAGGTATCACGTGTGCGTATAGGCGTGTGGCAGAAGCAGGGTGGTCAGTGATTAGCCCAGCAGGACCTGTCCTAAGGCAGCAGATCACATGCACATGTGTCCTATGCATTGACATAGCTTGTATGTAGGTCCAGCTCATGACAGCAGGACCCCTCCAGCTCCTAGCACCCAGCCTCTCTGGCTCCTGTGGCAGGCCTGGGAATTGTCTGATTCCCAAGTCCCCAGGCTGGGCCCCACCCCTAGTGCCCAGACTCCAGGGTGGAACAAATGTTTCACTAAGAGAGAAGGAAGAACAAAGGCCCTGCGGGCTCCCAGGCTCCCACCCTTAGGCCCCACCTCCAGGGTCTGAGGTCACTCTGAGCCTTTTGCACATCAGAAAGAAGCAGCTGGATCTCTGAGATAAATAAATACTAGGGGCTGATCGGCTATCCAGCACCTCCCCAGATGGAGCTCTCTGCTCCCTGAGGTCTGTGTGGTCCATTCGACAAAGCTCAGACCAGCTGGCTGTCCCAGCCCCACTCCCAGCAGCCTTAGGATCTGTGCTGTGCCCAGCACTGTGTTGCCCCTGCATCGCCTCATTTACTCTGCAGGTACCTGTGTGGGGAGGAAGTCCTTCCCCTCATTTAAAGCAGGGAAGCAGATCAAAGGGGTTAAGCAACTTGTCCTGCCCACAGCTGATGGAACTCAGCTTCCAGCACTGCCCCCCCACCACCCCGCCCAGTCCTGTGGGAGGGTCTTGGTCCCTGATGCCGAGTCAGAGCTGGGAGGGCAATTTGGCAGCTGGCGTGCTCCCTGCATTTTCAAGCATCATTAGATCTTTTTCTGACAACTTCATCAGTTAGCAGGGCTCAGAATTGGCAAAAATCCTTATTTAGACATTCAGCCAAAGAATTAAGGGGTTTGTTTCAGAAAAAGCGCAGTGATGTAGGAGACAGTCTGTGTTCTGGGCTGAGAAGGCAGCAGTGGAGGGCCAGGACCTGACCTCCAGCCATGGCCTTGCCACCAGCACCCAGCAGCCTGGGGCATGTCGCTGCCCTTCTCGGGTCTCAGTTTCCTTGTCTTCCAAGTGGGTTCAACAACACCTTCCTCCAGGTAGTCAGGAAAGCCTGGGAAGTGCAGGAAAGCTCTTGGTTCCAGTTTTAGCTTTTCTCACCTGAGCTGAGGCTCTAAACTGGGGGTGAGGAGCGCCGCCCCCCCCCACCATGAAGCCTGTACCCTGCAGCCCGTGTGGCGTACCCCTCTTGAGTGGGGTGATGGACAGAACTTCCCACTGCTTACCTTGGTGCAATTACTCAATCCATCTTTCACAGCACTGTCTGGGGGCAGGAGCTGAAGGGGCATTTTGTTTTCTTTTATACAGAGATTGACCATTCCCGTCTCCTCACAGGTCACATCTTATGGGACCATCTTTTCCACCTGAGAATTAACTAGTGTTACTATAAAAGGAAGGGAAAATCAGGCTTGCTGTGACTAAGGGACCTGCCCATAGTCACCCAGTTGGTATCCTGCAAGGACAGGAACTCAAACCAGGACAGGTGACCAGGGTCCAGCCTTTCTTACCACCTATCACCTCCTGGGAGGTTTTTCTCACCCAGGCCTTTAATTGCTTCTGAAATGATTGTGGTTCCTCTCAGCTCCTGAGAGCAGGCTATAGATAGTTGTCAGTATTCTCCTGGCCGCGGGACTCTGATAGGCAGTTTGGTGTCTGGGAAAGAGAGTGGGCTTCCAGGCAAGTCACTGAACTTCTCAGAGCCTTGGCTGTCTTACCTTTAAAATGGGGTCACAGGGTTGTATGGGCTGCCCTTCCCTTGTCACACTCTTTCTTTCTGTGAGAGGTTCCGGAGTTAAGAAAGGATGACTAGTCACATGGGAAAGGTGAGGAGTCTTCTGAGGTGGCAGGACCAGCTTGTGATGGAGCTGGGCCAGAAGCCTGGTATACACTGGTTAGGAGATGAGGACCGGGTCTGTAGTTGGAGCCTCCTCCCCCAGTGCAGATGACACACTAATGGGATCATCTAAAAGGACTGCTCACACCAAATTCCCTCAGCTCTGTCGGACCAGGCAGCCCATGACCTAGAGAGGGAGCCAGTGGGCCTGGGGACTTGTTTGTCCAGCACCCAGTCACAGCCTTGCACTCAGAGTACAAGATAAACAAGCCCCATCTCAGCTTTTCAAGAGTCCTGGTCCCCAGGGCCTTCTCGGCCTGCTGGCTGGAGGCTTTATTCCACTCATGTCTTTGCTGATAACTTTATTTGTGCCCCCAGAGACCTCCAACTTGTTTAAAAATAGAAAAATAAACAACACTGTTCCTCAAGTGCCCCCTCCCCCCTTCGGACTTCCTAACGAGGTGCTGACTGGGCCAGTCAGGGCTCTGTTCCCAGGGTTTTTGACTCTCTGCCTGACTCAGGCCTGCTGCTGCCTCCACAGGGACTGGACACCCTTCGTCCTGTAGCTTTGTAGGACTTCCTAGTGGCCTGAGCTGCTAACATGGGGGGAAGGTAGGGTGACGTCACCTGCCTGGTGCTGCTTTCCTCACTACTTCACACAGCTGGGAGGGGATGTGGCGGGGAGAACATTAACCTAGCTGCAGAGAGAAAGGCCTGATCACAGAGGGACCTTCTGGGGGTCTACCCCTCCTCTGAGCTCTGGCCTCAGTCCCTCACAGGACGACAAGCCCCTCTGAATGCCTAGCAGTGGATGAGACCCACCAAGATGCAGACCCTGAAGTCTCCCATGCTTGTCAGATGCTCATTGAACGCCTGCACTTGACAGCAGTTTGTGTATGACCTCAGTTTTCCATCTAAAAAAATGGACCTAATGGTAGCAGTTCTACCTACTTCAAAGGGTTTTTGTGATAACTGATTGGGAGTTTGATGTGAGAATGCTGAGGTGCTCCAGGAGGGAGGATGGAACATAGGGGCTGCATTCCTACAGGATGGTGTCTGAGGGAGGCCTGGCTGTGGTCTCATGGTGGCAGGCCCATCAGGGGACTCTTTATGTGTGGACACCCAGGTCTAGAGGAGAGGAAGAGGGCCCTGGACAGCTACCAGGTTCCTGCAAGGACCCAAAGGCACACTGTTGGCAAGGTGGCAGAGAAAGTGGGGCCTTCTCCCTGAGAAGAACACTCCTTACATATTTGCTGGTGGGCAAAAGAAGAATTAGATTTGGCTCCAAGAGTAGCACTAAGGTGGGTGGGAGAAGTGACACTGGGGTCATTTCAGTCAGCTCTAAGGGGAAATCCCACACAGAAAGAGTAGGCTCAGCCAAGAGAGAGCAGGCTCCTTGTCGCAGGAGGCCTCCAGCAGGGGTTGATACTCTGCCGTGTGACTGAGCTCTTATGGGCACCACTCCCTTGCCCAGGCGGTTGAAGCTGAGACAGGAGCACAGGTGATCAGTGTCCTTCCATCTCTGAGAGTCCCACACCCTCAGTCCAGCCAGGCTCTGGGAAAGGAGTCACTCTGCCTGAGGCCAAATGCCAAAGGGGAGGGGTCCCATAACCCACCCATTGTCTAGGGAGCTCAAACAAATGCCTGAGACCAAGACACAGCTCTCCAAGGTGCAGAAAACTCAGCAATCAGAAACAGCTTCTCTCTGGAGACGCTGGAGGTGCCTGCTTCACACTGCTCCAGCCCTATCTACAGCCTTGTCCTCATCCTCCCTGGGAGCCACCACCTTCAGGAGGGCAGTAAGGGGACAGCTGACAGGCATATTTAGGGCAGGGACTGGCAAAGCAGTGCCCTACCAGGCAAGCAGCTCATACTTGCTCTTTCCTTGGTGAATGGCTTCTGTGATAGGAAGAATTACCCAGGAAAAGGAAGGCTTCCCAACAGAAGCCAGCAGGTGATGGTGGTCCCCTGCTCTTCCCTCAAATCCACTCTGCCTTAGGGAGACCCTGAGCCACCAGTGACCCTTGGGGGGAAAAAAGGGAGGTTAGGCAGGGGGCACTGCACCTTCTCGGTGTGCAAAATGAGAGGTGGGAAAGCCACCTCTTGTTGGGGGGCCAACAAGGCTCTGAGAACCCCGTGAAAATAGCAGCAAAAACACTCACTGCTTCCTAGTCCTCTGCCTTTGGCCACCTATGCTGGAAAGTTCTGGAAGGTGTGGATACAGCTGATGCCCTTATATGCAAAGCCCAGAGATGGGCTGGGTCTGTGTTCCACTGAACTTCCCTTCTCACCAAGCACTCTGCTTAAGTGGACCCTGGTTCCTGCCACCCTTACACAAGGGCAGCCACCTGCCCCTCAGCAGCTTTGTGGGCCATGTATCCGGCTTGACCCAGCCTTGCCTTGCAAAGAGTGAAGTTGAAGAGAAGCAAACGCCTGCGTCCACTCGTCTCGGAAGGAAAGTTGGTTTCCTGGCTTAGCATCTTTTCTCTTTAACTTGCAATTCCTTGGCACAACACCACTCTGACATAAGTTCTCATTTTCTATTTTCTTTTGCCATCTTTTTCCCCAGGCAAGCTTTATTTTACAACACTGTAGACATACACAGCTGCGATTTTATTTTGTGCTTTTTTTTTCCCATTAGGCATAAGCGCTTTTTCATGTTGTTACATAGTCTGTGTAATTATCATTTTAATGGTTGCAAAATTGCATTGGGTTCTGATTTACTAAACCATTCCCTTATGGCTGGACATTAACATTGTTTCCAGGGGGTTATTTGGGTTTTTTACTACTATAAATAATATTGCAGTAAACATCCTCATGTATTATTTTCTTCATTTTTCAGATTTATTTTCTTAGTCTAGATATCCAGGTTCTTGCTGGAGGCAATGGATGGAAGGGCTGTCCACTCTAGGAACTTGAACTACACAGTCGTTAAAATGATAGTTACACCGAGTACAGAGCAGTGTGGGAAAACATTTATGCTTCACAGGGGGAGAGAATGCACAAAATAAAAACTTCCTTAACCCAAAATCAGTGATAAAAGATAGAGCCCTGCAACATATCACTAGATATGTTCCTCTAGGTTGACATCGCTGCATAAACGTCCCTCTGCCCGTGGATTTCCAAGAGGCAGATGCACGTTTCTTATCTCCCATCCATTTTCTCCTGCCTTCCATGAGGGTATTGGACAAAGATGTCCCCAGATGTGCTGTGCCAACAACGGCCCCAACATTGCTGTTGACCAGGGCTCCATCAGCACCTTTAACATCTCCTGTTGCATGTGTGGTGAGCCCTGCTTGGTCCTCTCCATCTCCCTGCACTGCTGTCCTGCTGGTGCCATGCTGGAGGGAAAGGTACAGAACTGCATGTCACTCCTGGAGCAGACCTTGAGCTCAACTGGCCACTGCACCCAATGTGGGAATATAAACAACAGTCCCCACTTCTCCCCCTGGTCCTCCATGAGGTGGCACCAACACTGGGCACAGCACATTCCTCAGTGCTCAACTAGAAGCCTCCATGTGCTTCTTCTCATGGTGCTGCAGGGTCTTCTTGGAACAGGCTTCATGGAAGTACAGGGGAGACAGACCTGGGACCCAGTTCCTGCTTTTCTCCTTATCTGGTTAAGTTTCTTATCCTCTTGGTTCCTTGATTTTCCTTCTCTACAGTGGAGTTACCCACATCTACTGGGTTGCAGTAAACCACTGACTAGAACACACCTGTAAACGCATCTAGCACAGAACCTGGCCCACATAAACACTTAACAAGCAAGAGTTTCTTCCTCTCCTTCCTGTCCTTCTTGGGCCAAGGGAAGTATGAAGAGGGTGTAGTGCCAAGAGATATGGGCTAACAACAGGTGCTTAATAAATGCCTGGGCAATGATGATCCCTGGCTGGCCAGACCCTTAGCAGTCAAGGATGGGCTGATGCTAGTGGCCTATGTCCCCAGGATGAGAACAATAAGAATAGAAAGTTGAGAGCTTCAAAAATCCCCCTGAGTGTCAGGAGCTGAGACAGTAAAGTACCCTTGAGTTGCCTAGGTTTGAACTTTTGGGGCTTTAAAGTCTTGGAGCATAGGAGAGAAGGTTGAGGGGGTCGGGAAACAGTAGCTATCAGCCACAGAGGACTGGTGAGGGTCCTTGCCAGTTTATACTAGTTGGTTCAAAGTGAGGACCCACAGATCACTTGCCATTGCTCGGATGTTCCCATAAAAGGGCAACTGTCCTGATGCAGGAATCTGCGTCCTACAGAGCGCACAAGGGAAATGGCTCCCTGGGTAACCTGGGGTAGGTATCCCCAAACAACTGCAAAGCAGCACCAACACTTTCTGGGAAGCTCCCCTCAATGTAAACCGACGGCCACACCGGAGTGGGGGGTGCTGAGCCTGCTCCGCAAGCAGCTGAGCAGCGAGGGGCTGTTTTAGCCTCTTTCTGGAAGGTCCAGTGCCTGGGCTGACCTTGGGCGTTGGCTCTGTCATGGTGGTCAGTCTCCTGCTTTGCACTAACGGCCTGTAAAACACAGGTGTGATCGTGTCGTAAAGGACTTTTATATTGGCTGCCCAGGGCTTTGTTTATATTTTCCACAGAAAACCGTAGAAACTGTTGTTAAGCTCCCAGGCTGAGCCACAAGAGTTGTCCCCAGTCACCATACAACGGCATTGAAGTAGAAACACCAACCCTGCTCCCAGAGCTGCTGCCTGGTGCACCTGAGCCTTCATACCCCCAAAGAGAAAAGGCGGAGGGGCTGTGAACTCCTTCCCTCCAGTTCTGTGGCCCATAGGGGCGTACAGGCTTTCCCTGTTCTTCAGCTCTTTTCTTTTGGGGCAATCATAAGGGATAAGGATGATGAAGGAATCTTGCTTCTTCCTTAAGTCCCTCCTGCCTCCACCTCCTGCACCTCTGCTCCACTTCATTATTTACCCAAACAGGACTCTTGGCCTCTTCAGCCAAAGCCTGCAGACATTCCCTCCTGCCAAGCCCAGTAGAATGGATGGCACCAGTGAAGGGTGGGGAGAAGCTGGGTAGGTCCTAGGCAGTGTCCCACCAGATTTGCGGCTGGTCCTCTTCTCCTCTCCCTCTTCCATAAGCCTCCTCCTGCAGAGCCTCTTTGGCCTTCCATCTTCTTCCCCTCCTGGACAGCAGGCTGCTGTCTCCACACAAGCCCTCCCCAGGCCAGTGGCTTCAGAATGTCAGTAGCATTTTTTTTTCTTATTGTCTTCATAATTAGATAAAATGGCAAAGTTCTAGCATTGAACTTGAGGATCATTCATACAGCCCCGGCACTTTATGGGGTGCTCTTGCAGAAGTGCTTTTCATCAAAAGACACTAAACAAAAATAAATTTCATTCCTAAATAAATCTGGAAGAAATTGGAAGGAAGAAAGGAAGAGGGAAAACAGTTAAGGACATGTTTGTAGGACAGTTTGTCACAAGTGGAATTGACTGTAAGCAAAGAGTGCAAAAGAGGGAGGGAGAGGCAGGAAACAGGAAGCAAGTAATGCCCACCTCAGCCCACCAGGTCAGCATGACTCTAGCCAAGGTCAGCAGCTAACCCCGAGGAGCCAGAATTTACATTGCTGCCACCCCTGGACAAGCAGGATGACCTGATAGCATGCTGGTCCAGGTCACAGCCCTGCTGGGGAGTTCAAAATGCACAATTCTGCCAGTGCCGAGGTGCTGGGCTGAAATGGGAGTGAACATTTATTGGGGACTTGCCAGTACCAGAAGCTGTACCAGTACCAGGGGCTGGCAAAGTGATGATTCTTCCCATTTTATGGATGGGGAAATGAAGGGATTCCACCATCTATCAAGGTCACGTGGCTTCTGTTTTCTGCTGTTACCCAGGATCTTGAATATTATTTAGTGTTTTGTAAGATGTTGTGGAGTTGATCTCAAGTTGTTAAAAATGCTAATGTATAAGTGTGAATAGACATCTGTAATATGGGTAAGTTTTGTTTTGCCATAAAAGATGTTGGTAAGTAAATGAGGGGACAATTGACTTTCTGCTTCTTTCTTTATGTATATATGTATGTATGTATGTACAGGCCACACTACTAAAAAATTAAGATTGTATAAACTTGCCAAAGCTGCAACAAAGCAAAATCTTGTAGTGATCAGACAAAAGGTTATTATATTAACTTTTTAGAGTCAATCTGACTGCAGAACCTCTGCTCAGCCTACCCTTTCCCCCAAACCTACCCCCCACCCCAACAGTGTCAGGCCCCTGAATAGCCTCAAAAACTCAGTCCTGCAGCTCCTTGAGTTCCACCTAGGAGAAGGCTAGGGCAGTTGGCTTTTCTGGAAGTTTCCTCAGAGCACTGGCAGGTATTCATCCATGGGGCTTGAATCTGGGGAGAGTTTGCTTAGGTCACGTGGGCCTAGGGCTGTTTAATAATATTTAACATTTTTACTGCCTTTCTTCCCTATTTGTTCCATTAGCAATCTGCCTCCAGCTGCCGGCAGGACATCCTCAGCCCATCCCTGCCAGCCCATCTGTCACCAGGAGACAGCTCCTGCACACACAGGCCTCTCTGGTTTTCAGACTTTAGAAAGGATGAACATAGAAACACAGTGACTGGTGGGAATGATGCCCTGGGGCCTGGCCCACAGAACAGGAGTTTTCATCTGCATGAATTCTTACTCACTTTCCTTACTCCCTGCCCCACTCTCTATCTGATGAGGATCATGCAAACCAGTCAGGGCTTTTCCAGGGCTCAAGTTCAGCCCTCTCTGTTGTCCTGTCCTCCTTGACAGTTGCATCCATCCTGTGAAACCTGGACAGCCAGGAAGGGGAGGAGACAGCTGAAGGAGTGTGAAGCAGGAGGAGAATCCACTGCCTCTCCTTGTTCCTAGTCCCCTGATTTCTGGTGCATCTTCCTCCCTCCCTGAACTGACTTTGGCTCCTGCTCTAGTCCCTGTCTTCTTCCTACTTTCCCCCTTTAGGCCCTTTGCTGTTCCTATCTCTCAGCACACATTGCTCTGTCCCACCTCTGATCATTACATTTCACTATGCAGTAACCCTTTTTCACAACGTTCCACAGTTTCAGTTGCCCATAATCAACTGTGGTCTGAAAATATTCAATGGAAAATTCCAGAAATAATGGCACTTATGATGTGTGCCATTACGAGTAGATGATGAAATCTCATGTAATCCTACTAGAGACATGAATCCTTTTGTCCACTGTATTCACATCATATTTGCTATCTATTAGTCACTTTCTAGCCTTCTCAGTTATCAATGACTGTTGACATATCACAGTGCTTGTCCACAGGGTTCCGTACTATCTGAAATTTCAGGCATCCATTTGGGGGGGTCTTCAATATATCCCCTGAGAGTAAAGGGGACAATTTACAATTTACAATATTCTCTACAAAGACTTCTGTAAGTGCCCAGGCTGAGCCTCATGGAGGGCAGAGGTGGTATCCTCTCCATTCTGAGGGTCCCAGGACCTAACTCAGTGACCAGCACACAGTGACTCATGCTTGGGCCTTTGTTACAAGGACTTGGAGTTAAACTATGAGACTATGAGCTTTGTGTCTTCATGCTCTGCTGAGGAAGTGACATCTTCCACCACCCACAGCCTCCTGCTGACTTGTCCTCTGACAGCTTACCTGGCAGCTAGAGAAGGGAGGGGACTTACCCTGGTAAGGACTTCAGTTCTGCATGCTCTGTGTGTAGGAATGTGATTCTGAGAATTTTTCCTGGAAACAAATTCAATATCCAGTGGCGTTAAGAGTGGTTCTATGGAAACAGCATTGAAGTGGGAGTTGAATCCTGACAAGGATCTTCAGGGTAGCAGTGGCAGGTGGCCAGGGGCCTGGAATCTAGAGAGTCACTTCTCTGGGCTTGTGTTTTCTCTTTGTCAAATGTCTATCCTGCCACCTGTCTACAAGATAGGCACAGCCTAACCCAATGCCTTGCATATAGCAGGTGCTCTCCTGTGTTGGGTTTATGCACTGACCCAATGGCTCTGACCCAACACTGCCACCTTGTGGCAGAGCTGCTCTAGTGTGGAAGGGCTGCTCTGGCTCAGATCCAGAACTAAGAATTTCTCTGAGGTAAAGGGGTGGAAGGAGGAGCAGCCTTTCATGGAGGGGCATCACATCTATCCATCTTCACTCAGCAGCTCCATCCACCTCTGGCCTCCAAGCCATTGCCCCTGGTGACAAGCTTTTTTGTTTCCTCTGAGCCAGCCACTTCCCAGGGGAGGTAGCCCAGAAGCATTGGGATAGAATGGATCCCACCATCCACCAGCTGATAATGACCCACTGCCACCAATGGATGAAGGATCTTTTAAATGTTTATTTAAATAACCTTTCTTCTTTCCTAATATAACCACTTAGTGCTGCTCACTTCCCGGTATATGATGCTTTCACTAAGTAGTACAAATTTTGATGATGTTTTCATTTTCATTTAGTTCAAAATATTTTCTAATTTCTTATGATGTCCTTGACTTTGAGGGTTTTCAAGATATCTTCCCATCATTGTTTTCTAACTGAATTTTGTGATGGTCAAAGAACATATTTTGTATAATTTAAATCCCTTTAAATTCATTGAGTCTTGCTTCATAACCCTGAATATTGTGTATTTTTGGTCAGTGTTTCAAGTGCACTTGAAAAAATGTGTTTTGTGCTGTGTTAAGTGGAGCATCCTATAAAAATGCCAATTAGGCTGGATGCTGGTGGCTCATGCCTGTAATCCTAGCTACTCAGGAGGCAGAGATCAGGAGGATTGCAGTTCAAAGCCAGCCCTGGGTAGTTTGCCAGACCCTATCTTGACAAAACCCATCACAAAAAAGGGCTGGCAGAGTGGCTCAAGGCATAGGCCCTGAGTTCAAACCCCAGTACTAAAAAAAAAAAAAAAGCCAATTAGATCTAGTCGATCGATAGAACTTTTAAAAAAAATCTTTCACATCCTTAATGATTTGGGGGAGAGGGTCTACTTATTTCTATTATTAATTGGCAGAGAAATGTTAAGCCTTCCAACTTGTAATTGTGGATTGTGTCTTTGAAAAGGACTTGAAATGAGAAAAAAATGTCTTACATACTTTTGTCATTTCTGTTAGTCTTTATTTCTTTGTGTAGATTTGGGTTTGCTTCTGGTATTTTCCTTCTACCTAAAGAGCTTCCTTTAATTTTTTTTGTAGCTCTGGGCTGCTGCTGCTGCTGAATTCTCTCAGCTTTTGTTTGTCTGAAAGAAAAAAGTCTTTTGCCTTCATGTGTGAAGGATATTTTTGCTGGGTATAGAATAACAGGATGCATTTCTTTCTTTCTTTCTTTCTTTTTCAGAGAGTTACAGATGTTGCTCCATTGTCACCTGGTTTGCTTAGTTTCTGACAAGGAATCTAGTGTCATTTTTTAAAATCTTTGTTCCTGTCTAGGTAGGTCATTTTCCCCTTTTGTGAGAATATTGTTTAGTTTTTTTCTTGTTGTTGTTGGTGGGTTTTTTTGGCAGTACTGGGGTTTGAACTCAGAGCTTCATGCTTGGTAGGCAGGTGCTCTACCACATGAACCATTTTGCCAGCCTTGGTTTTTAGCATTTAATTATGCTAAAAGTCATTTTCTTCAACTTTCTCTTATAGTTTTCATCATCATGCCTATCTTTTCTTTTTCTTTTGTTAAGAAGTATCTCACTATGTTACCCAGGCTGGTCTAAAACTCTTGGGCTCAAGCAGTCCTCCCACTTTAGCCTCCTAAGTAGTTGGGACTTCAGATATGCACCTCTATGCCCAACTTTCTCTACCTCCTTAAACGTACGTGGTGTAGTTGTGATAGTTATTTCAATATCCATGTCTGCTCCATCATTTGATTTGGGGGGCTGTTTCTGTTAGTTAACTTTTCTACTGATCGTGGATCTTCCTGTGTTTTTTCCTGACTATTGAGTTTTTATTAGATGCCAAGTATTGTAAATTTTCTTTCATTAGGTGTTTAATTTTGTATTAATTGAAGTGTTACTGAGTGTTTCAGCTTTCTCATTGAAGTCACTTGATCCTTCCCATGCTTGCTTTCAAGATTTCATAAGGCAGGTTTCCTATAGCTTTCACCCAGCCTTTCCTGATGTCAGTATCTTACATAACCATGGCACATTTTTCAAAACTAAGAAATTAGAATTGGTGTCACACTATGAAAACAATTACAAACTTTGTCCAATTTTCACTGGTTTTCCCATTATTGTCCTTATCTATCCCAGGACCTCGCATTGCATTTAGTCACCATGGGTCTTCTGGGCCCTGTCATCTAAGATGGTTTCTCAGTCTTGACTTTCATGATTTTTTGGAAGGCACTGGCCAAGTATTTTTGGTAGAATGTCCCTCAGTTTGGGTCTGTCATATGATTAGATTGGGTTATAGAGTTGTGCAAAAAAATACCACAAAGGTGACACACCCTTCTCATTGCATGGCAGCAACACGACCTATCACTGGAGACATTAACCTTGATCACCTAGCTAAGGAGGTGTTTCTGTTTTTTCACTGTAGTGTTACCTTATGGAGAGCTAGAAAATATACCTCTGTATGCTAAGCTAGGCACATCACACATCAGTATTTAGTTTTCCTGTCTATCCATCTGGGTACATATAGGTAAATATTCATCTAGCCTTCCTCCTCCCCCACACTTACTTGTAACTTACCTTAATTGTAACTTAGTTATCTTCATTTAGTCATTGATTCATTCAACCATAGCATACACAGAATTGCTGTACCCCCATGAGAAACAAATTTCCACCTACAGTACAGTGTAGATTTATTGCTTTTGTCTCTACAGTAACCAGCTGAAGCAATTGGTCAATTCCTCTTTCTCCCAGGCCTTTCAGACAGGTTTCATCACACATTTGTAATATGATTACTTTCATTTGTCACAGGTCTTTTATCCTGGGTTCACTAGCATCCTGTTACTTTTGTTTTTAATTTGCATCCAACCAAAATTCATGCCTCGCTATGTGGTGCTGCAGGTTTTGAAAACCACTTACAGGCGTGGTTCCACCACTTTAGTGGCACCCACAGAACATGCCATCCACCCTAAAGCTTCCTTTGTGAGACCCCCCATTATCAGCTCTCACCCTCTCCCAACTGATGGGAACCACTGATCTCTTTCCCATCCCTCTAGTTTTGAATTTCTGGAATGGACTTATCCAATACACAGCCCTTTTGGTCTGACTTCTTTGGCTGAGCAAAATACATTGTGGAATCATCCACATTGGTGCTGAGTAGTATTCCTGTCTCCACGTGTCTCCACTTGTTTACCTATGCCCCTGCTAAAACACACATTAATGGTTGGGGCTTGCCTGTTTATTCTAATGATGTGTTCTGAACAGTACAATTTTTCAGTTTTACTAAACTCAGACTAAGATGTTTTCCCCTGAAGGCTAGTACTTCTGTGTGTTGTTAAACAATCTTTGCCCCAAGGCCATTTTTCTATTTTTTTTTCCTGAAGTTTTAATATCAGTTCTATACATTAGACCTATGATCTATCTGGAATTGATTTTTGTGTATTGTGAGGTAGGGATCAAGATTCAGTTTCTGTCACTAAATATAGTAAATATCCACTAAAGCCAATACCACTTACTAAGAAGCCTTCTCCTCACTGAATGGCAGTGTCATCTTTATCATAAATTGGGTGGCCATATGTATGTGGATCTCCATTATGGTCACTACTTTGTTTGTCCT
Source organism: Castor canadensis (assembly GCF_047511655.1). Classification (NCBI taxonomy): domain Eukaryota; kingdom Metazoa; phylum Chordata; class Mammalia; order Rodentia; family Castoridae; genus Castor; species Castor canadensis. Next base: position 22,499,959 of record NC_133397.1, on the reverse strand, counting down.
TGCTTCAATGTCACACACTGTCTTAATTACTAAAGCTCCAGCACAAATCTTCATTTCTAGTCATATAAATCTCTCAGCCTATTCCTCTTCTTAAGGATTGCCTTAGCTGTTCTTATCCCTTTGCATTCCCATATAAAGTTTAGAATTAGGGCTGGGTGTGATTGTCCACATCTGTAATCCCAGAAATGCAGGAGGTGGTGATGGTCCAAAGGCTGATCCCAGGAAAAAAAAGTGAAAGACCCCTTCTGAAAAATTAAAGCAAAACGGGTTGGGGGTGTGACTTAAGTGGTTGAATGCCTGCCTGGCAAGCTGTGGTCTTGAGTTCAAACATCAGTGCTGCCAAAATAAATAAATAAACAAGTTTAGAATCAGCTTGCCAATTTCCACAAAATAGCAGCTGGAAGACTTTATATAGAATTGCAATAATACTACAGATCTGTTTGGAAAAAAACATTCCAAATAGCTTCCATTCATAAATGCAGTGTACCTGACAATGAAACACAAAAGGTTTGGTTACATCCTTCCTGTAGGACACAGGACCTGCCTGCCCACCCAAACTCAAGGGGCCTTAAAGCAGAACTTCCCTTGGTGGGTCTGCTCCAGATAGACTCAAGACTGATGAGTGCTGGCCATTACCCCTCCAAACAGTTACCCAATCTCCTGTCCTTAACAGATGCTTAACATCTGGTTTAAAACACTTAAAAATATACACATTAGTCATATTTTAAGGGGAGTTGGCAGCAGAGATACAATGAACCAAACTCAAATATTATTCAAACATAACAGACCCTAGAAATTAAGAAACCTTAAATAGCAATGAGAAATTTAAATGAAATATTTGAGAACTCTTTCTTTAAAAGTGAGCTCTAAAGACTCCTTGTGCATCAGTGATGTCATTATTGAGTCATTGGCATATTTTTGTGTGATTTTTTTTTCCCCCAGCAACTGTAAAAAGCTCTTTCTGACTAGGCACTAGTTGGAGAAATGGTGAGGAGATATTTTTAAGCTAAGTCCCAATATTTTCCTCTGACTTTCATCTTCAAATCAAATCTCTTGTTCAATAACTTTGAGAAGATCTTTTTAAAAAGCGTTGCATCTTGGGGGGCAGGGACTGCAATCTTTTTGTCAACAAACTGTAGTTTCTGTTTCCCGCCCAAAACCCCCAGTGTTTGGGGTTTAATTTCGTCTTCCTTGCTTTCGCCGGGCATAGGTGGAGTTACCTGTATAAATTTGTGTGCTGACGTGTTTATGTTCCCCTCGTTCGGAAGGCCTTCAACCAGGGTACATTTTATTCTTGAAGTGGAAACATTACTCTGTCAATTGTCACTTCCTTCCTCCTCTGGAGGACTGAAGACTTTTAAATGAGTGTGAAATTTAATGCAGACTATAACTCTCTGGATGGACCCCAAAATTTATTGATTCGGATTTCACATTGTTAATGTTATAGCATTAAAAAAAAAATCTGGAATATGGTGAACTGGACCTGTGACCTCCAATGAGTCTTGTGCCTTCTGCTGCCCCTTTCTAGCTGTTCTTCTGTTGGCCTTGGGGGCCAGGTTGGAGGGACCACAGCACACAGCTGAGCCATCAATTTAGCTCAGGGTAGGGGCAGGAAGAAGCAGCATCCCCCAGACATTTACAGACTCTCCTTGGGTCCCTTTGCCTGGATCTGTCTATGTTCTAAGTGGCACATGGTCACAGGGGACTCCATGGCTGGGAGTATCCCCTGGGAAATGACAAGGCAGGGAACCTGGGAGAGAGGAAGCTGCCCCTTGTTGGAACAGAAACAGGCAGGTGCCTCCCAGGCCTCCCAGAGAACTGTATTGGCCTGCAGGGTCCAGACTCAGCTCTGGTGACCCAGCCCTTGCTGCCTCTCAGACAGTGCCTGCTCCATGCTCTGAGTCCTCCCTGTTTCTCCATCCTGATGGGCCACACCTCTTCCCCTTCTCCTCCTGACTTCTCCCTCTGCCCAATGTGCTCCTGCGGCCTCCTTCACTGCTTCTCGCCTTCAGAGCGACACTCACTGTGGTGAGTTACTGAGTTCTCTGACTTCAGTTTAGGCTCCCTTTTTGCACTTTTTTGGGGGGAAATAAAGTTTTTATTAAAATATGAATTTTCATTGAGGGTAGGGGGGAGAAATGACCCAAACATTGTATGCACATATGGATATGAAAAAAAAAAAAGAATTTTTAGAGAGAATCATGTCCAAGATTTTCCACATTTTAATGGTTGTACGGCTGGTCTTCCTAACACCTTTCTCTTTTGATATTTATTTGGTGTGAGGCCCAGAAGTGCCAACAGGATGAGGCAGGCTCACCCACTTGCTGCCCAGTGATCTTGGGCAAGTCCTTCTCTTCCCTAGGGCCTCACTTCCACATCTGTGAGATGAGAGCTTGTCTTGATCAGAGATCTCAGGCATTTTTACGATGCAGCCCCACTAATTAAAAAATGTGGCACATGCTCACTTATGAACTATGTGTTTACTATTACACTATTGTGACATAAACATGCAAAATAAAAAAGTAAAATCTAAAAGTCACATATATTTAATGTTTATTTAAATATTTAAGAAATTAATTCCCTTTATCATATACAACAAAATCTCTCCCTTGCACTATTTTATTGTTTGCATATAGTGTAAGGGAAAGCAATGCAGTTGGATTACTTCAGTGTTCTTTGAAATCTTTTTTGAAAAAAATTTTTGAGACAGAGTCTTGAACTCATGATCCTCCTGCCTCAGCCTCCTGAATGCTGAGATTATAGGTGTGTGCCACTGTACCTGGCTTGGTCTTTGAAATTTTGTTTTAATGCTTTGAAGGAAAGCTGTGGAGAGGCCTGATTCTAGTTTAGCTATTTTTTTAATTGACAGATAGTGTACATATTTAAGGGATATGGATAGTTTTTTATTTTTAACAGGTGTCAACTGATCCAAGAGAAAAGCTATATCTTGGGCTGCATGTATTAACTAAATTATATACTCATTTTCATCTACTTTCACCAACAAAAGGTTTTCTAGTGAAAGTAAGTTAGGAATTGTCTGTCTTCCTTTATCTCAGTCAGTGGTTCTTACAAGCTATTTGGAAAGCACTGCATTTGTATATAAATATATATATACTTTAACAAACAAACTCAAAATCCACTGACACTCTTTATTTGGACAAATTTCAAACAAGCTAGAAAAAATCTGTTTCTAATATTTGGAGGCATACACATGTAAACATTTTTATAGGTGATACCACATGTTTTTAACATCAAAAAATATCATATTCAAAATAATCTCTAAACATTAGTTTCTTTGGGAAAGCAACAATGTTAAAATGAGTCACCTGATTTATCCTGAAGAGTCAAAAGAGTCTCAGTTCATTTTCTGGTGAACAGCAAATTTGTTACATATGTAATTTGTTATATGTATACATAACAAGTAACGAAAATTTTGCTAGCAAAATGATTTAACAAAATAAAAAGCAGCAAACTGTCAACCACCACTTTTCATCATCAGAAGGTCACAAACACAGAGCATTTGGTTTTTCTGTGCAGGAAAATCATATATGACTCATCTTTAAGTTTGATGGCTCTGTTAAAAGATTTGCCAAGAGATAACCAGCAAATATGAACACCTATATGCCTCAAAAGGTTTCCATGCTCACTTCCCTTCTGGTTACAAATACGATATCAGTTTTGTTGCATGTTCAAGTCTTAAAAAAAAAAAAGTAACCCAAAGAGTGTGATCTGCTGCCCTTTCTGTACTTTGGAATTTACTGTCCTGACTATAGCAGCTGCAGAAGTCTCACAAGGGAATCAGTTTCATATTTGGGGCCCCCTCTTTTCGCCATAGGGAAGCCTCCCCATCAATGGGTCACACTGGATTTTCCCCATAAATAGTGTTTTTATTAAAGAAGCCATTTACTTTTCATTCTATACCATCTTTTTCTTTAGTGTTGTTCTTCAAACATCTAGGAAAATCAAGTTATCTTTGTCCCTCTGCCTCCTTAGTAGCTAAGATTACAAAAATCCAAGCTGTACCTTTAATTAACTATTCAGCAAAGCTTCTACAGTGTGAAATCTGTCCTAATGCTTATTCTTCTGCATCTTCAGCAATATTTTCTCTACATCTTCCAGTATTGTCTTGTGTGTACTGTCCTTGCTGCCACAGGCTATAACACCAACTGCCTCTGTAAGACAAGGGGTGTGTGTGCATGTGCGTGTGCGTGTGCGTGTGTGTGTGTGTGTGTGTGTGTGTGTGTGTGTGTGTGTGTGTGTAGATAAGAGTCACCTGAGATGGGTGGAAGAGGAGTGGCCTCTGGGCACCCGCCTCCCTCCCTTCACTACCAGTGAAGCCAGCAGTAGAGGAGCTCTGGGGAAGGAAGATTGGGATCTCACTGGCTGGCTGGGATCTCTATGAGCCTGCTGATCTGCCTGGCACCTGTCTCAGCACAAGCACAGAGAACAGCTGTGGGAGCTCTTGTTATGGTTGACTGGGTTGTCCCAGCTTCTCCCTTGTGGAGAACTGTATTTTAGTAGGAGAGGAATCAGCACAGCCATTTTCTTGCTGTTCACTTGCATTTGCATTACAAATGTTACCTCCAATTGTGGTTTCTTGCAGGAATATCATTAAGCCAGAGATCCATTTGTGAAAAGAGTTAACATAGTTAAAATTTGTTCATGTAATCTGTAAAGCTACTTAGTCAGGTACATGTGACCTGGAACACAGTACAGTAGATAAGCGTTAATTGGAGACAGCCAAACCATGCATGTCTGAGGATGGCCAAATCAGACAGAGGGGAGCCTGTCTGTATAGTATAGTGGGTCGGTCTGATTCCTCTGGTCACTCCTGGACCAAATATTTGAGATGCGTATACATACCATGAAATTATATATAACAATATTTATATGTATGTAATTATATAATGACCCCCATCATCTGGAATGATTGCTGGGTGTGTTAGTTTACTGATGTTACCATAACAAAGTACAACACACCATGTGGCTTAAACAACAAGAATTTATTGTCTCATTACTTGGGAGGCTAGAAGTCCAAGCTCAAAGTGTGGACAAGGTTGGTTCCTTCTGAGGACTAAGAGGGAAGGAACTGTTCCAGGGCTGTCTCCAGCTTCTGGTGGTTTGCTGGCAATCTTTGGTGTTCCTTGGCTTGTTGAAGCATCACTCTGATATCTGCCTTCATCTTCACATGGCGTTCTCTCTGACTCTGTGTCTCTGTGTCCTAATTTCCCCTTTTTATAAGGACAGCAGTTGTGTTGTATTAGCATCTATCTACCCTTCTTCATATGACCTCACCTTAAGCTAGTGATTATATCCTACAACTCTACTTCCAAATAAAGTCACATTCTGAGGTTCTGTGGACATCAACATATGACTTTTGGAGGGGACATGACTCAATAACAACATAATACTGGCCTATACTCCAGAACCTCTAATTCAGGCTTTCTGAAGGTGAGAGCTTTGATCTCTCTCTCTCTCTCTCTGTCACTCTCTCTCTCTCTATTTATACAGTGTGTACCATGCACACAACACAGTATGATGAGCACATTCTTTCTTTGCAATTTTTTAAAAACAAATTGTGGTAAGAACATTTACCATGAGATCTACCCTCTTAACAAATTTTCAAGTGCATAATACAGAATTGGGAACTATGCACAGTGTCATACAGCAGATCTCTAGAAAGCATGGTTGGAACATCATATCTGTTGAACATGAATTCATGGTTTTAAGAAGTACCCAAGTAACTTGTATGCTCACTAAAGTTTGAGAACCACATGACCACCTGAAGTCACACATGACCCCTGTCTCACCTCAAATATATAGAAACACTGAAAAAAATAAAACTATACATTTGAATATGTAGCTGAGTTCTAGGGGAATGAAAGAAAAGTTTTTACATGCCAAAAATGGAGAAATCCAAGGTAGAGAGCTAAGCATGGGCTGATGCCAAGGCAACCCAAAGGAGGGTTAGGCAAGGGTATAGACCCCAGGAGCTGGCTGGGGCCAGGTGCCAAGCCAGGAGATAGGCCTAGCAAAGGAGCTGGGGCCAACCCTTCTGCATGAAGCCTGGAGCCCTGAAGAGATAGCTTGTCAGAGGAAAGGAAGGCAGAAAAATCAGCCAGAGAGTTGCTTCAACTAATTAGAAATTTGGAAGACTGAGGAACTATTGGCTATTCAAATCTGCTGTGTGAACTGATGGGGTGAAATGACTTTCCGAGCTGAAGTACATATAAGGAAAGGGGATTTGGGTTGGCTTGAGGAAGGTTTTGGGGGTCATTTTGGAGCACAAAAACAGAGTTAGGGTCTGTTAAGGTCAGCTGGCAGGCAGTACAACTTTAAAACAGACAAAAGCTGCCCCTGAGCAACTAGGGAAAGGAGTCCTTGGAAGTGGGAATAGATTAGGAGGGTAGAGATTGAGGAATGGTGTGTGCTAAAGATGAACTTGGTACTTTTAAAGATTTACAAGCTTATTCCATGCAGTTCCCCTTTGAACCTTGTGCTAGTCAGCTTTCTGTAACAGAATACTTGAGATAGTCAACTTTTAAAAAAGCAAATTTTATTTTGACTCATATTTATGGTAGGTTTTAGTCCATGTTCCATCGGCCCCTTGCTTTGGAGCTTATGGCGAGGCAGCACATCATGGTGGGAGACATGAAGGAGGAAGCTGCTCACTTCACACAGCCTGGAAGCAAATAGCAATAAGAAGGAACTAGACTTCCACTACCCTCTTGGAGGTCCTGACACCTTTCACTGGGCCCTATCTCTTAAAGTTTCCACCATCTCCTGATAGTGGTAAACTGAGGAGCAAACTTTCAACACAGAGGCCTTTGGGAGACTTTTAAGATCCAAACTATAACAAGCCTAATAGATCTGCCCACCTCCTCCACCCCCAAGCCCACTCAGCCCTCCCATTTCTGGGGTCTGGAAAGAGAGAAGCAAGCAACCCTAGCAAGGTGTATCTGAGCTGGCAAGGAGGAGGTAGCCAGGTTGTCACATGCCTAGAACAAGAGATGCTAGCATAGAAAGGCTCTCACATGCTACATGTGACCCTAAGCAGGCCCAGGTTAGAGGAACAAGGATTTCTAAAATTATTTGGAACCCTAATTTGATTCTCCCCCCTGGCCCCAGTGCTGGGGATCAAACCCAGGGCCTCCAGCATGCTAGGCAAGCACTCTACTGCTGAGTTATATCACCAACTCAGGAACCTAATTTGAGGAATAGTTTAGTTTTAAAATGAAAATTGCTATGTCAATTATAACACCTATGGTAGTGGGTACTAACTCATAATTCTTATTCATTAAGTGCCCCATTTATCAGGCAGGGCAACTTTAAATCTGCCCTGCTTGATCCTCGCAATGATCCTATTAGGTAGATACAACTATTATCCCATTCTGTCTTGATGAGAAGCCTTGGGCTCTGGGAGATATGCAGTTTGTCTAAGCTAAGGCCACTCCCTAGAAAATAGTGAAGCCAGGACTGAGACCCAGGTTTGTGTGACTTCTACATCAGTCTGTTGACAGTGGTTAACTCTGGGGAGTTAATTACTGATGTCTTTTGTCCTATTCTTTATACTCCTTTTATTTTCCAAGCTTTCTACATAAAATGGAGGAAAATTCAACCACAAAATATAAGCCACTGGACTGTGTGCAGGAGGAGATGGTATTGAGCAGGGATGTCAAGCAAGGCCCTCCACCCCCGTACCCCCCATCATGCCTAGGGTCCTGGCTCACTGAGCCAGCCTCCACTCCAATATTTATTTAGGTTGATGCTGTTTTCTGCTCAACCCAGAACATATAGCTTGTGAGAGATGACCAAGGTTCAGGAAGGCACCACCCTGATCCTGATAGCCCTTGTCCTTCTTTCTCCTCCTCCTGCCTACAGGTGAACCCTTTCAGAGACCGCATCTGCAGGGTGTTCTCCCACAACAACATGTTCTCCTTCGAGGATGTGCTGGGCATGGCATCTGTGTTCAGCGAGCAGGCATGTCCCAGCCTGAAGATCGAGTACGCCTTTCGCATATATGGTGGGTGCAGCGGGGGACTGAGAGGGGAGGGGAAGGGCCATAGAATACCTTCCACATCTGAAACCCAGTCACCTCAGTTCATTGATGGAATGGTGATAACTGGGGTTTGCTTAAATCTTTATGGGTATGTTTCATGTTTCTCAAGTACTGTGGGATATCAAAAATGACCGAGAACCTCAACTTTACCAGATGGACGCCCTCCCCTCCATGCCACACAAGGCCAATGGGTGCACTGGTGTTGATATTTGGTGGCAGTGTCTGGGCAGGTCAGAGAGAAAGAGGGGACTATGAGTATGAAGGGGTTGTGCTTTTTGGCAGAAGGAGGATTGGATAGGAAGTTAACACTGGAACCAGCTCAGCCACTAAATGTCCAAGCAATCTTGACCAAACCACTTCACTTTTATAGGGATCAACTTTCTCACCTTTAAAATGAAGGGCTTAAGAGAGATCATCTCTGAGATCCTTTGACGTTTTTTGGCGTCTGGTTATGTTTGGGAGAGTCATAAAGCTCTGCTAAAATTCTGCCATTCGTGGGGTAAGTGTCCCTTAGCATCTGGGACAGTTGGAACACTTGAAGGAAATCAAAAGGAAGGAAACAAAGAGGTTCTAAGATGCCTTCCAACAGAACACGTGCGAGGCTCTGAGTGCATCATGACAGCTACTTGGCTTGCACAGACTCACACATTTCAGCCTCACTCTTTCTGTTTAAATTGGGTCACCCATCATCTCCTGTCCTCAGATGCCAATGAGTGGAATCATGCAGGCTGATCAAAACCCTGAACTCTTTCTGACGTGGAGAACCAGAGTGTTTGGGGGCAATAGAGCCCTTGCAAAGTAACAGGCAACTCCATGGAAGAAGATAAGCAGAGAAAAGGAGTTCAAATTTTGTTCACAACTACAGCTAAATCTCTTTCTGACCTGTAAACCATATATACCAGGACAGACTCAAAGCAGTGGGTGATGGAAGAACCGGAGTGAGAATTGAGCTGCCAGTACATTCTAACCAGGCCCCTGAGTGAGAGGATTTGGAGTCTGAGTTCAACAAATTGCCTGCTAAAACCCAAACTTCAGCACCCTTTGGAGGAATATAACAGAACACAGAATTTCCACAATAAAACATTGTAATATCCCAAATTACCCAATATATAAATTTTTTTATGTTGCTGCATTCTCAAGAAGGGAGACTGACATGACCCAGATACTGGAATTAACTGATAAAGATTTTTTTTAATATAACTGTATTAGTCAGTTTCTCCAGAGAAACAGAACCAATAGCAGAGTGAGGGAGAGAAGTAGAAGGGAAGGGAAGGAGATGGACAGAGAGAGAGAGAGAAATTTTGATTGTAGGAATTAACACTTTATGACTATGGTGATCAAGAAGTCCCACAATCTAAGTGAGACAACTAGGAAAGCTGGTGGTTTCACTCAGTTCAAAAGCCCAAGAACTGCCTGAGGACAAGAAAAGATGAATGGCCTGACTCAAACAGAGTTCCCATTTCCTCCATCTTTTTATCCTATTAGCCTTCAGTGGATTGGGTGATGTCCACCTACATAGTTGAGTCTGATCTTTACTCAGTCCATCAACTCAAATGCAATTCTATTCTGGAACTACCCTCACAGACACACCCAGAAATAACCTGACCTTCCTTAGTCCAGTCAAGCTGGCATATAAAATTAACCAGCACAGTAACTGTGCTCAATGAAGTAAAAGAAAATATGCTCATAAATAAAAGCTATGAAATCTCATTGGAAAAATACAAGCTATTAAAAAAAGATTAAGTGGAAGACATACAACTGAAAAGCAAAGTATCTGAAATAAAAATTCACTGGGTGGGCTTAGCAGAATTGCAATGACAGAGGAAAGAGTCAATAAACTTGGCAATAGGTTAGCAGAAATAATAGAAATAATCTAATCTGAATTACAGAGAGAACAACTATTTAGAAAATTAAGGAACAGAGCTTCAGTGACACATGACAATAACAGCAAGGTCTAACAAACATCCAACTGTGGTCTCAGAAGGAAAGGGCATAAAAGATACTTGAAGATAAACTGTATATTTCTTTTTCAAATATCTTTTCAAACAAATATCTGAATCTGAAGAAATACCTGAACAGAGAAAAAATAGTTGAAGAAGTAATGTCCCTTAATGTCCTAAATTTGATACAAGACACAAATTTATAGTGAATTCCAAGCAGGATAAGTACAAATGAAATCACATACCCAAATTCTGTAGTCGCCACCTGTCCACTTGGCCTTCCCCTCTTCCTCATCCCAAGTATTTCCAGGGATCCTCAGGGAGTTCTCATTGTATCCCAGGAGTCTGGTTCACTAGCTGCTGCTATTCTTTGTCACCACCGGTGGCAGCTGTGCTGGCTCAAGCACTTGTCATGCTCTTTTGGCCAGGGCGGTTCCTCTGGGAGAATGATGGTGCAGCTTAGGCCCTTGTGTCTCAGGGCAACGCATTCAGAATACAAGTCACAGAACTTACCTGTGTAAGGCAACCGATAAAGAAGAGCAGGATGTTAGTTTCCCATTGTTTTGTAATAAAGTGCTTGCTGCAAGCTTAGAGGCTTTAGATGACACATGTGTATGATCTTAGAGTGTCTGTGGGTTAAGAATCCAGCATGGCTTAGTTAGGTCACTTTTCTTAGGGTTTCATACAACTGCAGGCTGGGCTGCCTTCTCAGCAGGAGAATACTTGACTGCAGAAGGTCTATTTACAAGCTCCTGTTCATTGGCAGAATGCATTTCCTTGAGACCATATAGGACTTGGGGTCCTTGCATCTTGTTGGCTGTTAGCTGGAGGCTCCTCAGCTTCCAGAGACTGCCCTCAACTCCTTGACACATGGGCCTCCCAATATGGCCACTTGCTTCTTCAAAGGCAGTGAGAGAGCTTGTCCCTCAAATCACTCTGCTGTAAGAATGGAGTCATGTATAACATAATGTGATCATGAAAGTGACACTCCTCCAGTTGCCCAATTCTGTTGGTTAGAAGCAAGTCACAGCTCACACACACACAAAAGAGGGGTGGGGGTTACACAAAGGCGTGAACACCAAGAGATATGACTCATGGGAGGCAAGGGCACCCTACCAGCAGTATGGATACCATGGAAGAAGTGAAGCAGGCTTCCCCAGGTCCTCGGATATAGCCAGAAAGTGGTCAGGAAGTCAGCCAGCCAGTTTCTTCTCTGTATCTCTCACCTGTGCCTCTGTCTGTGATCCTACTCTTGCTCAGATCTGATTTTTATGACTCTGTGCCCATGGCCTGAAGATGGCAATCCTAGTCCCTGTGTGGCCTGCAGGTTCTACTCTGTTTAGCCACAAGTGCCTCTTTCTTCCTTTTTCATTTCTTAGCAGGTACTAATTGGATCAGACAAATGATCTGCTGCCCTGGGTTTGGTGACCAGCCTTGCCCAGTGACCTGCAGTTAAGAAGAAGCAGGGTCACATGAGCAAACCTAGCTCCAGAAGCCAAGGTCTTGGGGATGGGTATGCCTCTCAGAGATAGGAAAGTGTGGACAGGGTAGATGTCCTAAAAGATGCCCTTCTCCACTGTCTTTCCATCCTTTCCAGAGCCAAAGAAACAAATCCCCCAAGCCATCGGGGGTAGAAGAGCCACAGGTTTCTCTAGGCTCCAAAATAGTGAGAATGCCTCCTGAAAGGTCAGACTGTGTGTTTGTGATCAAGTCAGAGACCAGAAACCACTTTGTTCTCCAGAGTGCCTCTAAATTCCTCCATTGCTCTCCAGCCTCCACCAGCAACCGTTTTCCCTCCCCGTTGGAGTCCAAGACCCAAACCCAAAAGCTCAATGCCTCCATGCAAATCATCTGTGTAAATAGATGCCCAGGGACTCATAATGCCAGGCTCCATCAGATGTACCCAGCCAAATCTGAATTCACGTTGAGCTCTGAAGATTTATGGCCTCACACAGCTGTCAGCTCCATTAGAGATGGGACTCAGGATCCCTGTGCCTGGTACTTGGCATGCGGAAGCTGCTCATTAAGTCCAGGAGGTAGTATTCCACAATAAAAGAAGACTAGGAATAAAAAGGAGAGAAGACAAACGAAAGTGAGATATCACGGTAACAGTGATGGGGATGATTCTGAGCAAAAGTCCAAAGGCCTAATTCAATAGTCTCACACCTGGTGACTCCAAATGTGGCCCATGGACCGGGAGCATCAGCACCATCAGGAGGTTTACGAGTCATGTGGACCCTCATGCCTCCCCCACCCCTACTGAATCAGAATCTGCATTTTAGCAAGATTCCCTCAGATTCCTCTTCCCCTAAGAGTCTAAGATGCATGGCCGTAGCCCACTGGTGCTCAAACTTGACTGCACACTAGAATCGCCTGGGAGTTAATAAAACAAAACAAACCAAGAACCCAGATGCTTGGGCCCCAGATCCAGAGACTTGATGTAATGGTATTGAGTATCTCTTGGCTCTTGGGCATTTGCAAAGCTCCCTGGGTGTTTCTAACATACAGCAGAGTTTGAGAGCTGTTGCTCCAGCCCACTACATCAGTTAGGATTGCATCCAGCCAGTCTCTCCCCCATGTCCTGCATCTCTGGGGAGATTTCCCACATTCCAGCCATATCTTCCTTTCCCTGTCAACACAGTCTCCACCAACAACTGATTCTCCTCGGTGGAACACCTGTGGCTCATCTTGCCTCACCTTTCCTGGACCAGACACAGCCCCAGGGACACTCAGTTCTCATGGAACCACAGTGAAAGCATGCCCTCCCTCCCTCAAACACAGGCTGATTTTTATAACAGTACTTTGTAAATTGCAAGATGTAAGAATGACAGAGATACTGGATGATGACGAGAAGAGTCTCTTGGAGAGGCCTAAGGCTGAGCCCTAACTGCCCCAGCTTCTCTAAGCTTCCCATTGTTGGGAAATAGCTACAGGAAGGCCCCCACCTCATTCCAAGTGGTTTCAGGCTGCAGGTCCTGAGGCTGCTGGAGCAGCATGAGCTGGGACCCAGCCAGCAGCCCAGACTCCCAGGCCCCAGCCCTTTCCCAGGCTGCTCTGCCCTCACACCCCCAAAGGGGAGGAACTGTCCAGGACTGCATTTACTCAAGCAAATTATTCTGCTTCCAGATGGCATAGGACCAAAGCCATGTCATTTGCTGCAGTCTCTGCATATGGAACTGGGCCAGCAGGCTGCCTGGGGACACTGTGGGGTCTTCTGGAAAAGCAGAATTTCTCACCAGCAGCACTTGTCACTGCAGCTGCCCAGTGCCTCCAGGTCCCTATGCCCCTTTCACCTGCTCCGAGTCACTTCCCAGGTGTTGATGGCATAGCTGGGTAGAGGGAGCACTCAGGAGTGTCCTGGTCTCAGTCCTTAGTCCCTGGGACTGAGGACATCCAGCCAAGGGAAAGGCTCTGCTTAAGGAGCCAGGAAGTAACTTGTACCTTCCATACTCACTTCCTGCCTCTGGGTACAGACAGGTCTTGGCTCTGCCACTGGAGGATCCTGTGACATCAGCAAACACTGAACTAATAGCACAATTAGTTCTAGTTCCCCCTGCTTTTTTTTTTTTTTTTTTATGGTACCGCAGGTCGAGCTCAGAACCTCGCACTTTTGAGGCAGGCATTCTATGACTTGAGCCATTTTTCCAGCCCTTTTTGCTCTGGTTATTTTAGAGATAGAGTCTTACTTTTTGCCCAGGCCTGCCTGAACCATGATCTTGTTTTCTGCTTCCTGCCACCACACTCAACCATTGATTGAAATGAGCTCGTGATTTCCCTGCCCAGGCTGGCCTTGAACCTCAATCCTCCTGATCTCTGCCTCCCAAGAAGCTAGGATTACAGATGTGAGCCACCAGCTAGCTCCCATTCTTAAAGGTGGGACATTATACAGTCCTTAAAGCTTGCATGTTTAGTATTTAACAATCAGTAAGTGGTGGAGAATTGAACACATTCCATATCTAACAACATCTTCTATACAGAGCCTCTTCTATATTCAAGACCCCGTGCCACATGATGGCCATGTATTTTCCTATTTAACCTTCATTCTGTGGAGGTACTGCTATTATTTCCATTTTACAGATAGGGAAACTGAGGCTCAGATAATGAATTAGGATTCAATTCAGTGGCTGATCACAAGGAACTTCAAATAACAGTGACTTAAGCAAAATAGTTTGCAAGATGGCAGGAAGCTCTGTACTTACACCTCTAGCATGTAGACACTCAGAGGCAGTTGTCCACAGTGGTTGTAAAGTTCCAGGATCAGGGACCCAGGTTCCTCCTACTTGCTTTATCCTATAGTCCCAGATCACCTCATAGTCCCAGAGAAAATGTTTCTCTTTAAAGACCTTCCTAGAAATGGCCTGTTCCTCTTCTGCTTACATCTGTCCTTAAGGATTTAGCAGAATTTAGTCACATGGCCACATCTAGCAGCAAGGGAGGCTAGGAAGTGTAGTATTCATTTTGGATGAGCCTCTGTCCAGCTAAAGAGTGGCATTTTATTGCAATAAAGGTAAATATGCATGGTGAGGAGCATAGACTCCCTATAGACGCCAGTTGCCTGGGTTTATGTGGGGAGCAGATTAAAGCCTATAAGAACTGGACACAAACAAGGCAAGATACAGTTAATTGCTTTTACCTGTAGGCCAAGATAGGCACAGCCCCGGCCACAAAACAGGGAAAAGCAGAACAGCTGCGTCTCCTAAGTTGTGTTCAGAGAAGCAGGAACGGAGGTTTCTTCTGTTATAATGTCACGCCCCTCCCCATGGCTCCACCCTGTTTGCTGCTATAAAAGACCCCTGAAGGAAGAAGCGGGGCTTTTTGGGCTTTTGCGGTTTTACTTTGGGCCTTTTAGTGTGGGAAACTTTTGGAAGGGAAAAGAATTGTTGAAGGGAAAATGCTAAAGAGGGGTTGATAGAAAGTCTGCACCGAGAACTTCAACATAGTCTTCAGAAAGCAAAGCTAAGAAAGAACTTCATACATAGGCCTTAGGAAAGCTAAAACTAAAGAAAAGCCAAAGAGAACACAGGACAGTGTACAGGGCAAGTCTAAGGACTGAGACCTTAAGAGTTATGCATGTGCAGGTGGGAGGCTATTTGCAAGTTTGAGGGCCGAGGTTTTGAGAGAGCTAAAGAGAGATGGGACAGTGCAAGCCTGCGGACAAAAGACTTTAAGAGCAATTAAGCTAAAGATAAGCTAAGAGCAAACATGGGACAGTGCGAGCCTAAGGAAAGAGGTTTTAAGCAAGGTTTTAAAGAACTACAAGGAGTAAGGCCTTAAAGAATCAAGATAGAAAAAAGAAGCAATGAGGGTTGTGCAGCTCCAGCCAAGCATACAACACACTGACCCCAAATTTCTTTGTCTGTCTACCCTGTATCTTTTCTAAAATCTCCAGTTGCCCCCCAGTTAAGCCCAGTTAGGTCCAGTAATAACCAAGGAGCGAGAGAGAAAACCTTGCTCCAGCAAGGGAGGGAGCATGAGAAACAGCGCCCCCTTCAGGTTTAGAACATCTCCCTCACTTACCAAGGTGTGACCTTGGGTACTCATTCATTCACTTCAGTAATTATTCTTTGAGACTCTGCTCTGTTCTAGGCTCTGTTCTCAGAGTTAGGGACATGGGACTGGAGGGAGTATTGCCTCCGGGCCTGTCTCTTTGAGAGCACAGTCAGAGTTCTTGAAGTCAGCACCCCCAATGGCACAGGCTGCAAGAGTCACTGTCCCCACTTCCTTGAGAAAGCAGGTACACATGTCTAGGTCACTCACACAGCTACTGCACAAGGACAGAAGCAGGGCTGGTGCCCAGGTCTTCTCCCTCCAAATCCAAATCCAGGCTGCCATCAAAAGACCATGGCTTCTGAGTTTCAAGATCATTTCCATAGCATGGTGGTTGACTTGGGGCTCAGGGATCAACTTTACTGAGTTTGAATCTGTGCTCTTCCACTTCCTGGCAGCGTGGACAAACCATGTGACACCTCTGAGCCTCCATTTCCTCTTGGTAAAAGAAGACTAATGACAAGTTGACTGTGTAAAGATTCAATGATTTAAAATAAGCAAATTCTAAGGACAGGTCTGAGCATAACTTTTGCCATCTTATTTGGCACTTCATTCTTCTGTGACCTGCCCTACTGCAGACCTGCTTGGCACAGCTGGACCCTGTTCGGCATCCCAGAGGCTGATAGCTCCCAATTCCTGCTTCCTTTTTGCAGATTTTAATGAGAATGGCTTCATCGATGAGGAGGATCTGCAGAAGATTGTGCTACGACTGATGAACAGTGATGACGTGTCTGAGGACCTCCTGATGGACCTTACACACCACGTGTGTACCTGGGGGTTGAAGGGTAGGGCCGAAGGGCCAGATCATCACCAAATCCCCTAGATGTCAGTCCATCTTCCTGGGAGGAGATCCAGGTCAAGCCTGGAGCAGATGGCATGTTGGCTTTTGGGCCACATATTCCCCAAAAGCCTCCACAGGGATTGGCAACACAAGGTGCCCTGAGAAGGGGACATAGAACTGAGACAACTGCCCCTCAACTTTCTGTCCTTCCTCCAAGACCCTGCCAGGGCTCCCAGAGCAGGGCACACAATCTACCCACAAGGTTCACTGCAGACAAGTGGGCCTGCAGCAGTTTAGCTGCTTGTGAGGCAGGTTCTCATCATTTCCTACACACACACACACACACACACACACACACACGAATGAAAGTGTGTGCTAAGGTTGGGGCCTCATGGGCTCACTGTCACTCTGAGAAGATTCTCCCTGGGCCCCAGCATCAATGTGGCGGTGAGGATGGTGTGCCTCCACTTGCTCCATCACCCAGTCATAGGCAGGGGACAGCATTGAGCCTCTCAGCAGTACTCTTGGTTCTCTTGCTCCTTCTAGTTCCTAATCAGACCAGAAACACTTGAAGTCTTCCATGGTTTATGAACGCATGGGTCCTGTCTTGGGTTTTCAGGGCCAGAGGCCCTGGGAGACAGGTATTAAGCACCTGGCAAAGATCCTGGTATACATAGTCCCTTGGTGTGCGACAGCTCTCTTTCCCCACAGAGCCCCATCCCATGGTCTGACACTAGGCTCCTCTCAGTGTCCTTTCTCTGGCCAGGTCCTGAGGGAGTCAGATCTGGACAATGACAACATGCTGTCCTTCTCAGAGTTTGAACATGCAATGGCCAAGTCTCCAGATTTCATGAAGTAAGGAGTTCTGGAGAAGGGCCCCCCAATTTCCTTTTGGCCATTGGAGCATCTCAGCTCCCCAAGGCAGTTGGCTTTGTATATTCTTCCAGAATCAGCAAAACTGGAGTTTCTGAGAAATGAGGTAACCCTGGGGGATAAAAAGACACAAAGGAGGACTGGATCTCAGGCTTTGCAAAGTAACATGAATGCCCAACCTCAGCAATGAGCCCGGAATATCCGTGCGCTTCACCAAGGCCACTGAGCTCCAGGACAGACCTGGACATTGTCTTAGTCACTGTCGGCCAATGATCACTGGGAGCTGGGGATTTGCACAGGAATGCGGGCGTGCTGGTTCATGGTAGAACTTACAGAAGAAAAGAAACTTAAGAGAAGCAACCAGTCCTACTTCTAAGAGTAGAAGGGGCCTTAATGGTCTTCTCTGGTCCAGGTCTCCCCTGCCTCGTCCCGCCAAGATGATTGGCCGTCTCCATATTTCCCTGGCCATGTTCAGCAGTCTTCTATATCCTTCCACTTACAGGAAATGCACTCCCTCTAAAGGTAGCCCATGCCTTGATGGAAGACCTGTGAGAGGGCCTTCCTTGTGCTGAGATGACATCTGCTGACAGGTGTCTTCTATGCCTTCTCTTATTCTGCCCCTTGGTCTCACAGGCTAGGAGATTTTAAAAGCAAGGAGATGGATAAGAAAGTAACCCCCAAAAAAATAGAGTTGGGTCCCAGTGAGCACTTGAGAGGAGTGTCTCCTCTCTCTCTCTCTCTCTTCCCGCCCCCCCCATTCCTCCTTCTCCCTCCCTCACACCTCTCTCCATGTCATCTCTTTTCCCTTCCTCATTCTCCACCCTTAGCTTTACACTACAAACCAGCAATCTCTGCTGGACACAAGACCATCATGGCCTCCTCCCTATAGTGATCAGTTTACATCTCTTTGATGATCAGTGACCTTCATTGACTCCTAAGTAATGTCTCAGCTCTGACTCTGAATTCCCAGAGAGGGGGAATCCAGCTGGCCAGCTAGGTCAGGGGCTCACTCCTCCTCCAATCACTTGGAAGGAGATGAGGGCTCCCCACTCCAACATGGCTGTGTCTGGTGACCCTTTGAGGGTCCACACTTGGGACCACCCCAACCAAAGGTAATTTCTCTTCCTCCACAACAGCCCAGCATTGAAGCTGGGATCCTATCTGCCTTGCATTTCTCTCTGAATCAACCTCATCTCTTTCCATTGGGTCTAGCACCACAAGGTTCTGACAAACATTGCATTTTTGTGATGCTGAAATTTTTTTTAAAAATAATAATAAATAAAAGTTTAAGGAAGGGTTTGTGTTGGTTTGGACCACTTCCCAGAGAAAGGGACATGAGAGATGGGCCAGGGTGGGGACCTACAGGACTCTGGGGTGAGCCCAGAGTCAGTGGGCCCCTTAGAACTATAGGCTCTAGGTACTTCATAGAATTCTTTCTTTCAGTTCCTTTCGGATTCACTTCTGGGGATGCTGACTTGTCTACAAACGCCTGACCCAGCATCCTGAAGGGGGACCATTGGAATAGACCTGCCCCCAGGCACTGGGGGGATCTGCTGTGGAGTATGACTTTATCCCTGTCCCTCCCTCACCTCTAAAATATTGTTCCCTAAATAAAGCAAAAGAAAAGTGTTTTCTTTACCCCTCAGCCCATCACTTTTTGAAAGCAGGTTGTACACAGGGACTTTGTGTTAAGAACCGCTCCTTCTAGGGCTTAAGTTTGCCAACATCTCGAAGCAAGCTGGGATGGCAATCTTTTTGAAGACAGAGTTCCAATCTCAACCCTTGTCAAGAGCCAGGGCCAGGCCAAATGGAACAAAGTTCATTAGGAAAGTTATTCATCTTCTTCTCTTCTCTGGAACCCTTCACCCTGCATCTCCCAGGGCAGAGCAGCATAGAGATGTGCACATAGCTGTCATTCCAGCTGGCGCCTGGCTTCCCTGTTCTCACCCCCATGAAGAAGACATCCTGGCCCCTCTTGGCACCCATAGGCCCTTGGGATGAGACCATATGTGACCAGAAATCAAGGCTTATTTGCTTTGCTCTTCAGCCAAGTTCTGGAATGAATTTGGACACTCCAGGAGCATTTTGGGGTCTAGTTGGTCAGGGCCTCTGGAACACAGGAGAAGCCCCTCATGGGAACTTCTGAGAGCTGTCAAATGCCCACCCAATGGGCACATGGTTTTTCTTATTTACACTGTGCTGGGGGAGGTGGCTTGCCATTAGCTAAGGAGGAAGGGCTGTTTCACCTGCACGTGTACTTGAACCCCGCTGTGGACATCTCACCTTCAGGTCCTGAATCACCCATTCAGGGTAAGTAAGGGCCCTATTGCTTGATGGAGTCCCCTTGATCCAATTCAGAGCATTTTGGAATGCTGGGGAGGTCCTGTGGTGTGGGTGCCCTCCTGGCCTGAGTTCCCCATCCTAGAGCCTGCCCACCAAGAGGTTGTCACTCATGTCCTGCCCTCTGTCCATAGTCAGAGCTTCCTAGGAGGTGGGAAGCAGCAGCCTGGTGAGAGTGGACGCTTTGGAACCTTCAAGGTTACCCAGGCATGTGGCTTAGGCACCTGGTCCTGAAACAGAGCTTCCTAGAAGAATGGCTTAGTCCTGGGTCCCTCCCACTCCCTTCTAGAACAGTCTCAGGGGTAGATGTCAAGTCAGCCTGTCCCTGCTAGTCTGGCAGAATTCAGGAAGAGGTTGCTTCACATGGTTCCATCTTTCAGACACTGCCCCACCTACAGCATCTTTCAGGGGCCCAAAGGCTGCTCCCTTGGTCTCTATTTTGACCACAAGCAGGGTGTATAGTGGGAAAACCAGGGCTTGGGAGTCCAACAGATGACGAGTTTAAACCTAGCTTTGTCACATCTTTCTCTGTTAGCTTGGGCAACTTTCTAAACCTCTCTGAAGCTCCATGTCTTTTCATCAGTGTGGGGGGTAATAGCACCTTATTCACAAGTTGTCATGTAGACCAAATGATGCTGAGCGAGGGCTCCCCTGAGAGTTCCTTCCCATCTCACAGCCACTGCAGCTGTTCAGTACAGCAGACATGGGACACTCAGGCCTCTTCCATTATCCCAGTGGAGACAGATGAGTGGTCTCCATACCTAAGTGACACTTGGGAAGACTTGGGAGCCTGACACTCCTCAGCCCCATCTGCCCCGCCCTGGGCATTTTTTCTCTCGGCTTGAATCCCTTGGTCTGAGCATTCCAAAAGCTCTTAAGACATGGTGCTGACTGATCCCAGGGGCACTGTCCTGCCATTGTGACATACATGTCCCTAGGACCCAGAAGAGAGTTATGTAGGGGGTCATGGCTAAAGATTTTATTGCACACGTGCCAATTTTGTCAGGGCCAAGGCTCCCAGCCATCCAGTTTCACGCTCTGAACTCAAAGTAGCAGTCCCGCTTCTGACGCTCTTGCAAGGAGACCCTCTTCCCCGATGGGAAGGTCTGGTAGGTCTTCACATTGCCAGGGGAGACTCTTAAAAGGTGCCACTTCTTCTTCGGGCTCAGAGGAGGCCTGGAGGGGAGGATGGAGCCATCATCAGGCAGTTTGCCAGGGAGGGAGGGTGAAGAATGCAGACCATAGACCCTTGCACCCACTTTTAGCCCTGTTGGCCCCCCTGGCTGCTCATCAGTGTGACATCTGCTGAGTGCCTGACAAGAGAAAAGTTGACTTGTATTTGCACAGCAGTACTGTGGTTAAGAGTGAAGACACAGCTGTCAGAAAGACAGGGCATAAATTCTGGTCCTGTCTCCCGCTGGAAGTGAACCCACAAAACAAAGGATTGATGTTCTTATTGCTCGCTTAGCTTTGCTTTGAGTAGTAAATGATGTCATGCATATAAAGCACTTGACACAATGCTGGACAAGGAGCAAACACTTGAGTGATGGTGATGGATGGTAGTGATGGTGAGGGTGATGGTGAGGGTGATGGTGATGAAGACGATGGCAATGGTAGTGATGGTGGTAATGGTAATGGTGATAGTGGCAATGGTGATGGTGGTGATGATAGTGATGGCGATGACAGTGACAATGGTGGTGATGGTGATAATGGTGATGGTGATGGTGGTGATAATGGTGGTGATGGTGGTGGTTGTGATGATTGTGGCTGTTATAATGGTGGTGGTGGCAATGGTGGTGATGAAACTTCAGAAGGGAGAGATTTTCCCCAGGCCACAGAGCTGATCCCTGACCCTCTTATGCCTGACCACCTACTCAGTCCTCTGTTGTCCATCATGAAACTGTTAGCAGTACAGACTGCTGAGGAATTTGGAGAAAGAAGAGAGCTGGAGACCTGCAGCTAGAGGAAGGTTACATCCTGGCAAGGTTTCTGGAGGAGACCTGTCCCCAGGAGAGGTTCTGTCTCCAGGGATACACTGATGCAGAGCTGTTTCACACAGTGCAGGTGGTAACTTGGAAGATGGAGATGGTCTCCGAGTTGGGTCCCTTTCCAAGCCCAGCCTCCAACCACCAGGCCACCCAGCACCAGCCCCTGAGATGCTCACTGGACCTCAGTTTCTCTATTTATAAAACAGACCCATCTGTCTTTCAGAAAAGTATTTTTAATGACAGGAAAGTTGCATCTTTAAAGTTCATTAAACTGTATAGGAACAACTACTGCTTTATCTGGGACAGACTGGGGAAGGTAAGGCTTCAGAGGCAAGTAAGGATTGGAATCCTAAAATCTGTCACTGACCTCCCCAGACCAAGAGAGAGGATTAAGAGAGCAGGGTGAGGAATAAGCCGGGAGGTTATAAGCCCAGGTGCCAGCCACAGTCTTACCCCAGCCACAGGACACCAGGATGTGGACTAGGTAATCCCAGTGCCTGTGTGGCACGACAAGAGTCATCTTGAGGGAAGAGCAGATCTTCCTTGGGAAAAGAAGCTCACCCAGATAATAGCAGCCATGAGGGACGGGCTGCAGGAACTTTCACATTTTGCCAGCTGACGAGTTGGACTGTCAAAATATTTTCAAGCCCCTGGTGAGGGAATCCATTCCCAGACCCTTCCAAACAGGGTTCAGTCTGGGCGGGGTTGGGGAAGATTCCTGGCTCGGTGTAGTTCCCTGTGTGTCCACTAGAGGGCAGAAGCTCCTTGTGTAGCAGCACTTGGCATTTGGACCCACGCAGCCTCAAGGCCACCCTATCAGGGGGAGCAGTCTGCAGATTCCAGCCAGCACAGGTTATGGGGTGTGCTCCCAAAGTCCCAGCACATTTGGCTGAGAAAGCGCTCTTTCTGATTCTGCCCATTCAGGTTTCTGGCATCGCTCCAGAGACTGCTAGCGCCCAGCGCCGCTTGCTCTGTAACCGCTGTCAGTTCTGCAGGCACTCAAGGGCAAGGTCATTAACTGGTTTGTCAGTCTGGTGCTCTACAGGCGCTTGTGGGAGCAGGTGCTGTGTGGATGGGTGTTTGTTGATGGCATGGCGGGCAGACACTCACAGGTTGGTGGGGAGGGGGTGTCGTTCTTGCTCCCTCACAGGCAGCACGAAGTAGGGGACGCAAGGTACCGTGCCAGTCTTGTCTCGGTAGTGCTTCCGATGCTGCTGCACTGCCTATACCCCGACCCGGGAAGAGACAACAGGTTGTTAGTGTGCGATCTGCATCCAGCTGTACCTAGGCAGGGATAGGCAGTCTCCCCTAACACCCCTGAAGGAGTCCCCAGAGTTTCCGGGCCCCAGCTCAACTGCTAACCAGTTGATGTACTTTCTGAGTCTCCGGTACCTGTCTGCCTAGTGGAGAAAATGACTCCCCCCCCACACACACACACACCAGCTTTGCTGCACAGAGTGAGACAGGAAGCATCTGGGACCAGGTCAGAAACCCCAGTTCAGCAGGTGTGTGCATACCTCTGTCTGCACACACACAATGGGAGCTTGGCATGGATCTGCTGCCTCCTCTCCTTCCCTCCTGGATGGGGAGGTTCTGTGTGAGAGCCAGGATGGAGGGACAGGTTGCCACAGACTCACTGAGATGGCCACACACTCCTCTGAGTCCAAGGGCATCACCTCATCTGCCCTCCTGAGGAAGCTGCCTTCCTCAGACAAGTCCCTCACACTGTCAGTGTCTATGCCTTGGCAACCAAGCTGGGAGAGATGATTGTAAGAAAAAGGTGGCCTCAAGAACAAGGCTCCAGGAGCATGGCAGAGGAGACAAGGGCAGGCTCAGTTCCCTGGATGTCTGTGGTGTACCGGTGATGCTTCACAAGCCAGAGGGGCAGATCAATAGGGGTGTGGGTGGTGACCTCCATCCTCTTCTCCGCCCCACCCCCGGGCAGTTTGGGCTGAGCCTGACCGGGGGTACACCCTCAGGGGACATGGAGATGGGGAGAGTGAGTGGGCACCAGGGTCCAGGTGGGTAAATCGGTAGGTTGGACCCAGGTGGGGGGCTCATGTGGATAAGTCCTTGGCCTTTTACTCAGGGGACAGTCCTGTAGGAGCCAGAACATTCCTGAAAGCCCCCAGCTCCCCTGGCAGTGGGGATGAGCCAGGACAGAGCCGCCAGTGTCCCTAGGGCAGGGGGAAAAGAGGGAGTCAGAGTCCTGACCCCCATTCCTCTAGCCAGATTCCCCAAGTTCCGTGCTGGCCCAGGGGCTGAAAAGGCAAATAAAGCACTTTGTAGTGGTGTGGCTCCCCCTGGGTCACATCACCTTCCCTGGCCTGGGGCAGAGCCGAGGGGGGCGAGGCAGCTCACCTGGTAGAAGTGATTGAGCTGTTCGGAGCCGTCGCTGTCTAGGTTGAAGTGGGTGTCGCTCGGCAGGTAGAGCCAGTGGTCCCTGGTGTGCGATCGGCCACGTATCGCCAGGGTCCGGTCGGAGGAGAAGACGGTGGGGAAGCTGCTACCTCTGCTGAAGCACGTGAAGTTCTTCTCCATGGCTGCATTGCGGTGGTCCTGGAAGTACCTGAAGGTGTTGGTGCCGTAGGAGGCGCCGAAGGCAAAGGCCACACCGGGGACATGGCCTTGGTACCTGTGGGGAAGGGGAAGATGCAGCTCCATGAGGGCCTCCAGGATGGGTTCTAAGAGAAGCCATGGACAATTGAGGGGCCTGGTGTGTCTCTGGCTGTGATTGACTTTCTAAGGTACATTGGCTGCTTAGGCCTCTTGACCTGAGCGCGGGACTCTGGGCCTCTTGCTTCATGCAGAGTTTCTGCCTACTGGGGTCAGAACACGTGGGCACCCCTCAGCCAGCATGCAGGCAAATCACTGTCCCACGTTGGCCCTCCGATTACTGGAGGGCTGGCCTTAAGATGTGGGGCCTCGTCAGCCCTAGTATTCTGTGCTCATCTCAGTATAGGAGAGAGAATAGAAGTTGGTGGGATCTCAGTGACAAAACACCATGGTCTTAGATTTGTCACAGCTGAGGCCTGAGTTCAAATGCTGCCATCTTGCTCCCCAAAACATGGCCTCACAATGGTCTGGAGGCCTTGACTGAGAATCTGGAGCCCTAAGTGCCCTTGAGCAGCTCTGTCACCCTCTACCATCAAGGAAGCCCACCGAGAGGGACAGGAGATATGAAAGTGGAACCCCTGGGTTAGGTGAGGCTCACACAGATACATAGTGAGAAACTAACACGCAGAGTATGGGCATCCAGCACCTGACAGACAACAAACAGAACACAGCTTTCCCAGCTCACACAGGCCTCAGCCCCCTTCACTCCTCACCCTCTGAGAGCTAACTTCAACCCATACTGCCACTGAAATTGCTCCTGACGATGACCTTCTTACTGCTAATGTGGGGGACATTCTTCATCACATGGGCCTTCCTGCAGCACTGGGTACTGCTGGCTCCTCCCGTCTGGGAATACCACCCTGGGTTTTCATTACCTCATTCTCTCACCCGCCTCCCTGATCTTCCCTTCTCAGCCTCTTCATGATCCTCCTCTTCTGCCCAGCTCCTGAGTGCTAGGGTCCCTCAGGGGTCTTTCCTGGTCATGGCATGCAGGCTGTGACCTTAACCATCACCAGCCTATGATGGTCTACCTCTCCAGCCTGGGATTTCTCTTCAAGGTTAGACTGATACAGTCACACACTAGACATCTTCTGTGGATGTCCCCCAGCCACAGTCTCTCACCTCTGCCTTCCCTAACAGTCTAGAGCCTTCTCTCAGTGAAGGGTTCTTTCTCACTGTCCAGGTCAAACCTCGGGCATCCATTTTCCACACTTCCACCAGACCAAACCTTCCAAAGTCAAATCCTTAGCAAGGCATTCGGACCCAGCCTCATTGCCACCCTACACCCCAGGCCTAAGGCCTCACCATTCTCCAGGCCTAACGGCTCGCTCACCCTGCCTTCCCACAGCCTTCCGCCCCTCCCTTTCCCTGTGTCTTCTACCATCTGGATGTCAATCGCACCCACCCCACACCACTCCAGCCCTGCCCTTTGCCTCTCAAATACAAAATGGTCCTTTAAGATTTGTCTAAGTCTAGGCATGGTGGCATATGCTTATAATTCCAGCTACTCAGGAGGTAGAGATAGGAGGATAGAGGTTCAAGACTAACCAGGGGGAAAAAATTAGTGAAACCTTATCTCAAAAATAAAGCTGGTGTGGCAGCACACATCTATTCCCAGCTACTCAGCAGGTAGAAGCAAGAGAATCACTGTCTGAGGCTGGCCTGGGTAAAGTGAGAGAACCTATCTAAAAAATAAACTAAAGCAAAAAAGTGTGGAGCTGTGGCTCAAGTGGTAGAATGCTTGCCTAGCAAGATTGAGGCCCTGAATTCAAACCCCAGTATTGCCAAAAAGAAAAGGACTTGTCCAAATATTGCTTCTTCCAAGAACTACCACCTCTCCTGGTCTGAGTGTCTATCTGTTGCCTTTGCACTTGAAATCCCTTCCACAGCCATGTCCCTTTCTGTGTTGCTGTCTCCTGACATCTCTCTACCAAAAGGCCAAGCTTCTCAAGGGCAGAACTTGTGTTTTACCCAGCTTTGTATCACAGTTGTTAGTGCCAGATCTGGCACATGGTTTGTGGGGAGGCAATGAATTATTTATTAAACAGATGAAAAGATGAGTGGGTGACGTGCCTACAATACAGATGATGCTTGCAGTTGAAGCTACACACATGAACACCAAAGACCAGTGACCATGCTCCAGGGACCTCCAGTGCATGTGCTAAGACCACCCCTCCATGAGGTTGGTGTCTTCCTTTCCTGCACTCAGGTGCCCTAACCACATGAGTAAAGCTGGGGCAGTACCTGAGCAGAGGCTGCGACAGCATCTGCCCCACGTTCCAGGCCCTTGTCCTCAATAGGGCTTGGAGTTCGGGGCTTTAACACCTTTGGGAGCCACTCCCAGTCTCAGCCTCCTCTCCATTGGGATGAGGGTTGGTCTAGAAGTGGATAGCGATGCATGATTTCTTTCTTTGCATCTTCAGAAACAAAGCAAGAAATCTGTGACAGACAGGCCTTTCAGTTGCTTTCTCGACCCCAGCCACCAGGGGGCATCCTGGGATCTGGCAGCAAGGCCCAGCTAGAGCAGGGAATGAGGTGGGTGCAAAGCAGGTGACATGGGGAGACCCCACCACGGGCCTGGCACCAGCCTCTTGGCCTCTTCATGGGTGTGTAGCCCTTGATGCCACGACATTGGTGGTACTGACAATTTTCCAACACCTCCATCCTTCCCACGGCTCCCTGCTGACAGCCATGCCCCCTCTGACCCAGAAAGACGGGGGTTCGGGGAGTCCTGTTGCCCTCTCCTGTGAGCCTGTGTGTTCGCCTTGGCCACTTCCAGAAGATAGTGTTCTCCTCTCCACCATGGCTTGCCCACCCCTCCTGCCTTACCGGAAGCCTCATTCCTCCACGTCTCTCTCGCCCTCCATTCCTCCTCTCTGCCATCTTTATTTTAACGTCTCCTCTCTGACTTCCTCCTGTCCACCCAGAGACATATGTGAGCCTTTCCTGGATCCAAAATTCTCCGGGAAACATTACTGCGGTCTCGCACACTACCCTTTCTTTTCCTTTATGTACTAAGTCTCCTAGAAATGCTCTGGAACTTCTTTCTGCCTTTATTTCTTCAAATCCCACTCTTTCCTCACCTCCCTCAGCCTGACTTCTGACCCACCACTTAAGAGTAAATGTCTACTTTTTAACTAAGATCATACAAGGTCATCCAACGTCACTGGCTCACAATTTCTCTGCAACATTTGCACCAATGAAGAAACCTGTTTGGAAAGAAACGTCCCCTGAGAAGCAGAAGCAGAGTTCCCCAGAGTACTTCATGCTGTAGATGAAATTTCCTAAAAATCTCAATTCAAGAAATTGAGAAGTCAGACAATGGGGCTGATCGTGCTTCTCTTTCTCTTAAGTCTGGATATGGAGAGAGCTCCACGCCGCCCTTGCTCTTGGGCACTGGAGGTGGAAGAAAGTCTGATCAGTGAGTTGAAGGGGAAGTTGGGCTGCTCAGAGCCCACATCTCCGCCTCCTTTTCCTTGGACGCATGGAAGCATTGCCCCGCCATGCCAAAAGTTGTGGACAGAGCTCCAGCCCTGCCTGTTTTATTCCGGGGTTCAGTATATCTTCAGTCTCTTCTCTGATATCAGCTCTTCATCTTGTTTCTCAGTTGGTTCAGAATTTAGGGACTGAAAGAAGAGATGCTAGTCACCAGGTCTGCCAACCCCCAACAAAAAGATAAAGCAACAGAAGGAAACATAAGGAGAGATGTCCACCACATCACAGGATGCACTTTGCAGAGCACATGACCTGAGACCCAGCCCAATCAGCTGGAGATTAAAGCCAGTTTTCCAAGAACTTGGGAAAGAAGCTCTCACAAGCTCTTCCTGAATGTAGTGCTCAGTGACAAAACCCTGCCAACCCAGAGGTGAAAAAACCAACTCAGTTCTTTAGAACCTCGGGGAACATGAGGGGTGACGATCTTCGCAGCTATTCAAGAGCAGAGCTAGGAGTAACAGCCAGGTGAATGCTGCTTGCAGAACAGAAGTAAATGTTCTAAAACCTGTCAAGTAAAAATAACTTAAGCCATCAAAGTTGGGGGGGTGGGAGGAGGGGGAAGCTGGGTGGGTACTTACTAAGAATGTCTCCAGTAATCAACTCACGGCATCAAAAATGGAAATGTCATTTTAAAAAAAGCACAGCATAAGAACTCTAAGCCTTTAATGGGTTTTATTCTCCACCTCTCCACCCCGTGAGAGGTATCTTTTAGGGATTAATATCTCTTGTGATGCATTCACGTTTATCTACAGGCTAACAATTCTTTCATTTTATTCCAGCTTCTTTCTCTTAAATTCTAGTAAGATTAAATTTCATGCTTTTCATTTTGAAATAGCAAATGTGGTATGATCATATTTTTATAAAATTGCTTTCTTCTATCCATCCATCCATCCTCCAGTCAGGTGCTTCTTTTTTTTCTGAATATGCACATAGAAGAACTTGGAGTGGCGTTCACTGGATGGTAACTCTGAGTGTTTGGACTGGGGGAGATTTAGTGCTTTCTTCTTTGTATGCACACCACTTTTTTAAAGAGAGAGAGAAAGTCTGGTGGCATTAAAAGTCACTTTGTTAGAAACCCATTGCGTGCTGGCATACTGCAAGGGCCTGGGAACACCAAGCTCCTACGCTCACACAGGAGTAATGGTGCCACGAGAGTGTGTCCTGCCTTCCATGTGGTGCTGGCACCAGCATGACCAGCTCCAACCCAAGTTGGCTCACGGTCGGGATAATAGGGGAAGGCCCATTCCCACAGCAGGTACCAGCTGAGCTTTCTGTGAAGGCGTTTCTGTTGGGGTGAGGCTTTGAGCAGAACCTCAGAGCAAGGGGGTCGGGGAGGATGGACGGTGAGTCTGTCCCACTCTGACTCATCTTCTAGTGTTGCTGTTACCCTGGGATCCTCATCTCTTTTCAGTGACCCACTCCCTATGAGAAACCTTCACTCATGTGAGACCTTCAACCCATCCTGCACACCAGTGATGCCCGGATGTGCCTCTGACGACCCCCTCTCCCCCAACCATTCTCCCTGTGACAGATCCATGAGTTCCTGCTGCCCACACTGGAACTAGCCTGCCCCTCCTGCTGCCACATGTTACATCCCTGCCCTTCACCACCAATCCATCCTTCACCTGAGCCAAAAAAAAACAGGGTGGTGGCCCTGCCCTGCTGTCCTCCCTGCTCCACTGCCCCACCCATCCAGCCCTCAGCCTCTGTCCTCCTTCCTCCCACCACTGTGCTAACCTGACCGACCTCACATCCCCTAATGGTTCTTCTAGACCAGTCCATGTCACTGAGGACAGAGTCCATGTCACCTCTCCTCACTTCCCCAGAGGTGACCAGGCTCAGCAGTGCACCCCAAGCCTGTGAGTCTACCTGGAGTGCTGATATCCTCCTGCCGCCTGGGGACTTGCCACCCACTCCACTTGGGAAGGGCCAGTGCTGCCTGTCATCTTCTCTCACTTCACCTACTGTCCACAGCAGGTGCACACGAGTACCACCCCTCTGCTAACTTGTGTTCTCCCTGACCCTTAGCACGTGGCACATGGCAAGGGCTAAATAAATGCTTATGGAAGGAGGATGAGTCCAGAAACTCCGAGGGCTTTAAAAGGGGCTCCGTGCTCACCATTCTGATCGTCAGAGCGCTGGAAGCATCCCGCCCACAGGGGCAGCAGGCTCCTCTGAAGAAAGGAGCTGTGGAAATGTGACTTGTTCTTGGGATTTTTCTCTCCATCACCCCCAAGCTCTCTGCCACGCTCCTCCTCTGCTCCCTGTCTTCCAACCTCTCTGAATGCCAAGATATTTGCATCTCAATAGAATAAAAGCCCCCTCCTCCGCAGCCCTCCCAAGTTCGGCCTGGCTTCCCTTCAGGTCTTGCTGCTCTGGCAGGCTGTGCACGCACGTGCACAGGCGGGCAGGCTCACATCACGTAGCGCTTACAGGCAGGTCTTGGAAAGCTGGGTCTTTGTCCCTCTGATCCCCCTGCATTTGTGGGCTCACAGCATGACTCTCGGTGGCTCCATGCACCACTTTCTATTGTCCTGTTTTTGTTGGTCTTGTGGCAGACCCAGGTGGAGAGCAACAGCAGGGAGTGGCAGGCTTTATAGCTAGGCATGGGACAGACCTGATGGCACTATCACGATTGCTGCACAACCCCTTCATCTGCTCTCACGTCCTTCCATCCACTTATAGAAGCATAGTCTCTCACAAGTTAGAGACATGGTGAACCAGGCCCCTGGGCAAAGGTCACGTGTGGACTCTACAGCCCCCTGAGGGTTCTGTGTGTACGGGGAGAGGTCCCTTGCTGACTCTTCATAGCACTGTTGGCCCCATAGCTGATATTTTAATTAATTACCATGAGCATCAGGGTTCCCATGAGCAGCCTTATTAACTAATTAACTTGCTCATAGTCAGCGTGTCCTCATTCCACGTGCAGCCTCGTCTCCACAACCCCTCCTATGGAGGACAGTTCTGATCAGATCCTTCCTCTGGGCAGAACCTGCAAGGGCTCCCCACTGCCTCTGCAATTAAGAACAAACTAGGCCTGCTGCTGGGGGCCTCCTGACATGGGCCTCCTTGGCAAGAGGTCTTTCCTGCCTGTCATCCCCTTCCCATCATAGCTTTTTCACTCTAGGCTGTTTGCTGCTTTGAAAGCATCCTGCAGGAAGCTCTAGCCCATGTTTTTGCTCACCTGGACAACCTGAATCTCCTAGTGGGTCACCTAGCAGGATGGATGGATAGAAGGGATGGCCTTTGTAATGACCTGAGGCCCTGAAATAGCCTTTCTTTCTGAATTACAGACTCCCTGGGAAGAGAGGGCTGTTTCACTCCTATTTGCACTTCTGCCAGTCCTCACACCCAGGAGATGCTCTGTAAATATTTGTTTGATCAGGTGGACAAACAGACTCACATTTTAAAGGACTGGTCTTTCTCCAGGAAAGGAAGGAACTCCCTGTTATAAAGCCCAGGTTTCCAGGGCTCCAGACCCTCTGTTCACTGTTCACAAGGGGCTCCCCAATTCCTCAGCTTATATGGGAGGCATTGGTCACCTATAAACAGCCCCAGCTTCTTCAAACAGCTCAGAGGTGAATTCCAGATAGGAGACAGGGGCTGGCGTTGGGGCAGAGGGAAGGACTGAGGGAACCGCATGACCTGTGAACCCTAAGAAGAGAAGGCAGACCAGAGGCCAGAGGGGAGAGAGGGGGAAAAGAGGCTGCCTACAGGGGCAGGGCCTGGAGGGAGGACTATGGCTTTGGTATATATTTTCTGTTTCTGTATTTCAGGCTTTATTTCTGAGCTGCTCTGTTCCCAAGGCTGGAGATGAGGATAGATAGAAAGTAGGTGATTGCTACACTTGTCAGACCTCCCAGCCTGGTGCTGCCAAAGAAAACCGCAGAGTAGGAAAGCCCCTCACCTTAGAAAATAGGCCCACACTTGCCACTTTACAAGGGTCCTTATTCCTAGTAGCTGCCTGGAGTCGCCTGGGAGAGCTAAAACCTCCTGACGCTCCATCCCAGTCCAACCAATGACACCAGATGGGGCCTGAGCATGAGAGTTTGCTAAGGCCTCCCTTGATAATACTGACCTAACAAATCTAGGCATACAGCATCTCCTACATCCTCCTGGGCAGGTGAGATGGCCTTTGTTTCATACCCTATGATGTACTGGCCCATCTTGGGCTTGGCACCTTTCATGCCAGGCCAAGGCTGAAATGGAAGGAGCTTGGGAGATGCCATGGTCAAACCCTTCTTCTAGAGCCCTTCCCTGTCTACCCCAGCCCTCTCCTCCGGGTGAGGCCACAGGAAGCTGGCAGGTGCACGCAGCTGTACTGGCTCAAATCAGCTTTGAACAGATTGCTCATTCTTCAGAAACTTGTCAAGTCTGATGTTTAAAAATCCAAAACTAAAATGAGGTTATATACAATTACAGTTAAACTAATCACATTAAATACAAAGGTAATAACTGCTTAGCACTCATCACTTTCTCATAATTTTAAGCTATTTACATCTATCATTAGTTATTTCTATTGGAATTTTCCGCTCAGTATTTTCAGACCGCAGTTGCCCTTGGGTAACAGGAACTGCAGAAAGAAAAATGTTGAGATGAGGATCCACTGATCCATATAATGGTGTGCAGCTGTGCACTTCTTCCTAACTTGTTTAGGGACGCCATGTTGATTGCTTAAAATCAACTAGTGAGGACTAGGCTTTCTACCACAATCCTGGTGGCTGCAATAAATCAAGGCTTTTTCCCTCTAGATACTTGGTTGTTAAATATCACTAGGTGTGCATGTCTGTTGTACTGGGATTCTGGGGACAGGGACACAGCCACCTTTGTGCAACCATTGTCCTGACAATAGTGAGTGTGGAATGCTGGAATCAGGCTGGCTCCAGAATCTCTCTGTCTACTTCTTCCATCTGAGTGATGGGAGCAGTGTAAAATGGTGAGTGAGGGTTCAAGATAGATATTGTGGTGAACAGGGATATTGATGTCACTGGGACTTGGGCAAGCTGCTCATTCCTCACCTGGGTTATTTTAAAGACTTTTAAAAGAAGAGTTTGTAAAGGGCCAAGCACAGGGCCTGGTACACTCTTGGGGGTTAATGGAGCTACCACTGGGAACCAGAACCTTCTTTTGCCTAACTCTACCATCACCAACATGGGGCTCGGACAAGACCCCCATGACCTCAAAGTGCACATCTGGAACAGGAGAGGGCTGGGCTGCATGATCTGTAAGGTCCTTACCAACCTGAATATTCTCTGCCTCTGTGAATAAAACTGCAAGGAGGGTGATTTGAGTGTCTGAAGAAACTGGCTGTGCTGTAAAATCCATGATTAGTGTTTGAAAAGCCACACAAAAATAGTAATTATCCAAGTGTGGTAGGGAATCTTGGATTCTTTCATTAAGTTAACAAAATTGCCAATGAGATAGCATTCAGAAACATCAAATGACTTGATTCATTCCTCCTCCATGGGGACCTTTAAGGGGAATGCATCCCTTCCAGAAAGTTCCAGACAAGAAAGCAGCAGACACCCACTCAGCTGCTCAACCTAGCCCAGGCCAGGCTTGAATGTTATTTATGACCTACTTGTCATCACCATTTTTCATGCAATCACAGGACAGAACAGACACTGAAGGGAACCTCAGACAAGGGGCATGGATAGAGAGGTATCTTGGGGATTGCTTCTGAAACCCATAGCTCCTGTCCCTTCCAGAAAGACTGGGAACCCTAAGGGCAGGGAAGCAGGTGCATCAGGCCTTGCCCCATGGGCAGCAAATGGCCAAGGAGTCTAGCAATAAAAGAGTTTCCACTGAGAGTCTTGGGAAGCTTAAGAACATATATATTTATATATTGAGATTTATAAAACCAAACCTCATGATAGACACCCAGAGAGTGGTGCAGGCACCGCTAGCTAAGGCTGTTGAACTAAATCTTAAGTATGCACATCTGGGATCCCCTTAAGGGCAGCACACCACTTACTGTCATTGACCTCCCCCCCCCCCCATAGGCACTCAGTATCTTTCTCAAATGAATATCTAAGTGAATGAAAGAATGAATAGGCAAATCCTAAGGCAGCTGTATCAACACCGCAGTCTTGGCCTCCAGAAATTACCATGACCTGGTAAGGCAGATTTGGTGGGAACTGAAGTAGCTTGTGAGCTGTCCCAGGCTGAGAGAAAGGTCCTGTCTTAGAGCCCAGCTGGATGGAAAGCACAACCCCAGGCCCAAGCTGCTGCTACTTCTGCACGCAGTCTCCAGAACCGACGTTAATAAAACAGTGCCTCCATGGCTCACGTATTCTGCTCAAAAAGAATCCGAACTTCATGCAAAATACACTGCCTGATCTTTTCAGTTTGCAGTCTGTCCAGTTTGCAGGAGAAAGTAAGGTGTAAAAGTCTAGTGACTAATAGACACTACTAACTATCCAAGTACTGCTCAACCTGTTCTGCTCATCTCTCTCCCTCCTCCAACTCACAAAAACTCATCGCTCTTGAATGCTGGGTGCCCCACATTCCCCAGGTCCTTTCTCAGGGACTCCTCCCGTCTCTCTATGCGTTCTCGGTTACTGCATCTCCAAACCCCACAGCCCAAGGATGGGTTCATCTTCTCTCATTATCCGGGCTGGTTCTTTGCTGGTTCTCAGAGATCGCCTTCCTACGGTGGGAATCCGGGCCACTCTGCACACCCCTCCCACCCCGCCTCCGTCCTGGGCTGCCCACCACCTGCTCCCGGGGGGGTAGGGGGGAACCCGCGCGGCCCCGGGATTCCTCCAATCCCCAAAGGCGCGGGGCCGGGACGCAGAAGGCGCGTGTGCGAGGAGGAGGCCAGGGTCGCGCCGGTGCTGACCGTCAGGTTCAAGTGCGGCAGGGCGGAGCTGCTTACCCGGGCATGAGGGCAGGGGGCACGTAGGCGGCATTGAACTCGCTCAGTAGTGTGCCCACGCTGCGGGAGGCCATGGTGGGTGCGGCTAGCCTCGGCGCTGGGCTCGGCCCTACTGTAAACAGCCCGCAAGTCACCGAGCAACCGAGCGCCTGGCAACGCGAGTCTGACCCCGAGTGCCATCCCCACCCCCCCGCGTTCTGGGACACCGGGTCCTCAAGGCCGTCCCCTCCCTGGAGTAGCCCCACGGGGCCAGAAGATGCCTCCCCATCTCCACGTGCTCTGCTGTGAACTCCAGAGATCACCCTCTCGCCCCAGTCTCAGCTTTCAAGCCAAGAATGGGTCCAGCATTTTCAGGTTGAGAAGTGAAACAGAAGCAGAAACTCGTAGGAGAGGCCTGGATCCTTCAAACAGGACCCTTGGTGACCCATTTGGAAGGCTACAGCTGGGATAGGACAGGCTGGGCCCCAGCTTTAGAGGCAGCTCAGGCCTGGGAGCCAGAATGACCCCCAGGGACCCCAGGAGCCATCTCTCCCCATGGCCGAGATGCCAGGCAGCGGCTCCATGGTGGGCCCTCACTAGGCGTCACTGCCTAGGACACTCTGTAAGTTAAGTGTGTGTGTGAAGAGTGACATTTTTCTAATCCTCTCCTCTCTCCCCGGGAACTTCTTCTTCCCTCCTCAACTTCCTCCACCACAGCAGTTTTATAAGGAAGGTTCAAAAAGCAAATCAGAAGAGAAAGCCCAGGTGTGTGGTTGACATTTGTCTCCAATCTTGCAGTTCATGTGGCCTGAAATCTGCAGGTGTTGGTGTTTGCTCCAGGAGCCAAACCTTCTGAAGCCCACCTCCCAGTCTGGACCTCCACATAGGGGCTTCTCAGCCACTCTCACACCAGCCCTGGGTGGTGTGCAGGGAAGGGTGAAGTCCTTAGATGAGGGTGGGGGCAGCCTCAAGGTGCCATGCTCTTTGTGACTTGGATCCAGTCACATGGGAGCCTCCCTGGCTCTCATTGCAGCAATCCTGAAATGAATTAAGAACACCTGCAGTTTTCCTCCATCGCTCACAGTCATCTCTCATGCTCAAAAGTCAGATGGGGCAGAAGTGGCACCTGCACAGAGTCTGTAAGTGGCAGCTGATGAAGACCTGCAATCAGAATTCTCCAAAGAGGTTCTCTGACAGATACTAGTGCGGCTGACGGAACCTTGCAGGGGCACAAAAAGCAGAACAGGTGAAACCTGGTGGGAAGAAGGAACCACAGACATAGGAGTAGCTGCCAATTCCACCTGTCCTTCAGAACCCAATCATATCTGTATTCTTCTAAATGCTTCTTGGGGAGCATATGCTACAATAAGAAAGCCATTAGAAAAAGTGGTTAAAAGAGCAACCCTGGGCTCAGGTGTGACATACTCCAGGAGGGCTTTCCAACGACACCCAAGCCCAGATAGGGTGAGTGTCCGTTACCTCCCTATTCACAGTGACCGAGCTGGTCCTTTGAATGGACCCATTACCCTGTGTCCTCTTGTCTGGATTCTAGCCCATTTGGCTCTTCTGCTTGGGGTCTGGTTCAGTATGGTCTGGTTTAGCTTTTGGAAGGGTCAGCTGACTTAGCTCAAGTGTACTGGGGTGGAACTGCTACTATTTTATAGATGTGGAAACTGAGGTTCAACAAGTCTGCCTAGGGCAGGCTCGTGTGATGTCTTCCTAAAGACACACAAGGTTATAAAGTCTTCGTAAAATTCATCTCTGTCAAGAGGGAACCTCCAGAGGGCCTCAGGAGGAGATAGACTCCTTTATCGAGCACACCCAAGCCTTACAAACACATCACCTGTTGACCTTGTGGGCAGAAAACAGTGAATTTAGTTTTGTTTTTTTTAAAACTTACCTGGTGCTCACAAAGTTAGAAATTCGCTTGTAGCCAATAAATGCATTTTCTAAGGTATTCTCTAATTTGTTGTAGCAGGAGTTAAGGGAAAAAGAGGGAGAGGGAAAAAACATAAATAGAAACAGAAAAATAGGGCTAGGGCAAAGTAGCAAGAAAACATCTAGAAGGAGGAAAGAAAGTTCTTGGGATATCCTGCAGAATTCAAAGGAATAACCTTGTTACCACACTGTAAAAGGTTAATCAATCTCCTCTCTCTCTCTCTCTCTCTCTCTCTCTCTCTCTCTCTCTCTTTCTCTCTCTCCCTCTCTCTCTTGTGTATGTGGGGGGTTGAGATAGGGTTACAAATTAGCAATCCTCCTGCACCTCCCGAGTGCTGGGATTACAGGCATGTGCCATCATACCCAACTAGTATTTCTTTTTTAAAGCTTTACGCTCTGTTTACATAGTCACCAAGTTACCCTTCTATCCTGTCAATTAAACATCCTAGTGTTCACAGGATACCTGTGAGCCTCTAAGGTGAAAAGATGCTGTGCGCCAGGATCTTCCTGGGGTCATGGGTGGGTGCAAGTGGAGCAACAGAACACCATGAGGTGCGAGGGGTAGGAGCCACCCAGAGGACAACCCTAACACCACCTGGATGCTGGTGCAGAGGCATCCCCAGGAATGGACCCCCAATGGGCTGATGCCAGGCCAGGAGGCAGGGATGGAGTGAGGGGCTTTCTACCAAGATAGAATGGCAAGAGCAAGTGTGCAGAGGACCCTGCACAGCTCCCAGGTCAGGAATCCCAGCTCCCAGGGTCTTCTCTCTCTCTCTCTCTCTCTCTCTCTCTCTGTCTCTCTCTCTCTCTGGCAGCATTGGTGTTTGAACTCCAGGCTTCAGGCTTGCTAGGCAGGCACTCTACCATTTGAGTGACTCTACCGGCCCAGAGGGTCTGTTTCTCTAAGAGCCCCTCCTAGAGGAAAGGAGGGGCAGTTGTCCTTTGTTCCTTGGAAATGCTGCCACAGAAATCCCTTCTCTCGCTTCTAGTAGCTGAGTAGAGCAGGAAGCAGGACAGTTCTGTCACTGGCAACCACACCTCAGCTGCCTCCCCTCCCCCAGCCTTCTTTGTTCCCAGCCCTGGGATGGGCTAGGATGGTGCCTGGATCCTTAAGCGTACAGCCTTTGAATGAGGGATCTCTGGTCATGCTGAGCCAGGTCCTCAGTTCCCCTCAAGCAGCAGCTCCAGCCTCCGAGATTCAGATTCCATGACCCCAGGATAGGGAACCAGACCCAGCATCTCAAGGGCATGCTCTTGGGGTGGAGGACAGGTTGCCATTTCTTCTCTTAGTGCTCATATTTCTGAGGGACCACCACCAAGCACCACCCTAATGCTGCCTGGTAGAGGCAGCTTTTCCAGTTGGAAGGCCCTGGATTAGGATTTCTATTGTGACCCAGCCGGAGCAGCCAAGCCTGACCGTCCAAGTTCCCTGAACATCTCAGGCACCAGCTTGAATCATTCCCCAAACACAGTGCCATAGTCTAGCTCCCAGTGCACCCAGATCATGAAGTCCCTGGTCCCTAGGGAGGAGGTGCCCTGATCCCATGCCCATGTCATCCATGTTCAATCCACTGCCATTGTCATATGTCTGCTCCAGAAACTACTCAGCTCTGCCCGAGATGGACAGGAGCCTTTATTCTGGGAGCTGGGAGATGACACCTGAAGCCGGACAGGGCTTTATCTGGGGGCTGGCGCTGCTGAATAATGAATTCCGACTCTGCGTGTGCACTCCCAGGCTGCTGGCTGGGTGCACAACACATGCTGGGCTGACAACTCGGAGGGGCGGGAGCTGGCAGGACCGCGAGGCTCTGGGAGTTGCTGGAAGGAGCAGCTCGCTAGCTCGGTTGCCTTGGTCTCTGTGGGCAGCATCAGGAGGAGGAGGAGGCAGCAGGGAGAGGAGGGAGGCGTGTGAGCCGCACTCCACCAGCTAGCTCCTTCCCCGCTGCTCCGCCTGGCAGTGCCCAGGCTTCCTCACCAGCATGGCCCTGTTCGTCATCCTCAAGACCGTCTCTGAGCTGCGGGGCAAGAGTGATCGGATCGCCAAAGTGACTTTCCGAGGTAGGGAAGCCCCTGTCTCAGAGGGACCCCAGTTCTGCAAGCTAGCCCATTCCGTGCCACGGAAGCTGACATGCATAAGCAGGGCTGGGAAGGTGGCTGGAATGTTCTTTCAGGTGCTAGGGCCATGAGGCTTTGCAGGGGTGGCCCTTTGTCCCTGGTCTGCCTGGCCTTGAGGCCCCCTGAGAATCAGGGTCCTCTGTGTTTCCACCTCTCTCTCTCTCTCTCTCTCTCTTTCTCTCTCTCTCTCTCTGCATTGCCAACACGCCAGTGCCCGGCAGGGTGCAGAGCCCTCTGCTCAGGGTGACAGAAGCAAGGAGCCCACCCTTGGTCTCAGGGGAACCCAGGACTGAGGTCCCTGCAGAGCTTTCCTGGGCCGCCTTCTCCCCCACCTTCTGCAGGCTGGTTTCCTTGTCTAGACCTGGAACCTCCAGGGTAGCTGGTAGAAACAAGGCAACCAGTGGCTCTCTGGACCCCAGTTTGATGGGGATACTATTGGCTTCTCCTGTGTTCCTGGGGAGGGACCCTGCCAGCTGCCTAGCCTCTCCTCTGCTGATTCTCTTCCTAACTATCTTCAACTAGTGTTCAGCAGCCATGATTACGATCTAGGCAGGATGCTGAAGACATGCAGAGTGTGAGCCAGGCCTTGGACTTAAGAAGACACATCCAGTGGAGCACCAGTGGGCAGACAAGCAGGGCATGTATGTTATACATAGAGGTTGAAGACAAGAGCACCCTAAACCAGGGTGGGGGCTGGAAGTCAGGGAAGGCTTCCAGGAGGAGGCAATCAATGCTCAACTGAAGCCTGAGAACAAGCAGGAGGAGCAAGGGGAGGTGATGACAGAGGAGGCAGAGGGAATTGGATACACAAGACCTGAAGAGGAGCTGGAATAAGGAAGGGACAGAGGCTGCATGAGGCTGGAACACCAAAAGGGTACCAAAGTACTGCACTCAGGACAGTTGGCAGCCCCTGAGATTTCAAATAGAGAAAGGCAGAGCCAAGCTTACCTCTGTCTTTTACCCACCCACTTCAACCTCTCTGTCTAGCCACAGTTCAACCCTGACCAAAGGCCAGGGAACTCCTCAGCAGACATGACCCCTTTTTCCCACAGAGAGGTCTGAGAGTGGAGTGGAGTGCTGTGGAGAAGTAGCTGTGTCCCAAGCTGGACACTGTGTCTGTAGCTCTGCCAGGAGACCCCCACACCAACATCACCCTCTCACAGGCCCTGGATTCTTCTGATTTTCATAGGGCTGGGCAGGGGTGACAGCATGTCTGCTGGCAGGAGAAGGGCAGGCGGGAGGGACAGGAAAATGGGCTGGGACATCTGAGGCTCCCTGGTCCACCCCAGTGACTGCCTTCTCTGCAGCACCTGGGGTCTCCATGTGCCACCTGCCGGCTCGTGCTGGCTTTAGAGAAAACGAGCTTGTCCTTTCATCTGTTAAACATGGCCCTGTGCTCCCCACACAGTGCAGTTCTTGCTATTTAGCCCAGGTTGCCGTTGCTGCTGCTGGGACAGCCAGCCCAGGCTGTGCAGGGCCAGTTCCATTTGCAAGCAGAGAAACCAAGGTGTAGAGACCTGCGTGGAGGTGCCCAGAGGCAGTGGCTCTGCCCAGCTTGTAGGACTTCATCTGAGTGCTCAATCCTGCAGGCACTTTTATCTCCTTCAGAGCCGGTGAGGGTGAGCACCCTGTCCATCTGAGACCCACCCTTGCCGACCACCCAGGAATTAGTTTCTTTGCAGCCTATACCCTCTAGCCTGGGTGGAGAAATCCACTTCTAGTTTCTGCATTTGCAGGTAGCCAGGGGCAAGGCAGCAGAAGTACGGACAGAGAACAGGCAGGTTTCCAGAAAGAGTCCTTTATGACAACCAGAGAGATCTGAGCCATTCACCTGCTGCATCCAGCAGTTGACAATTCCAGGCACCCCCGAAAGACCAACCCAGCAATTCAGAGGGAACCGACCAGCCCTACTATGATGCACAGCCTACACACACACACACACATGTGTACACACACACTCACACACACACACATACACACATGCGCACGTGCAGCCATGTGGCCAAGTCACTGCTCCGCAGGAAGAAAGGAAACTGGTTAGCCATCAAAAGGAGATGCTGACCTCAGGCTCCCCAAGCCTTTTGAGCAAGGCTCAGTGCCAGGTTGGGTGAGTGACAGGCCTGGGACCCTGGGGGTGAAGGACACACAGCCCCTACCCTCGAGAGTTTCAGTCCCACTGAACTAGATAGGAGAGACAAGGAGGCACGGACTCCACCCTGACATACCTGCCAACCGCAGGGTCTGGGCCTCAGTTTCCCAGTAACAAGGTAGAGACAATGACCACCATTTCACTCAGAGGCCTGCTATCAGCAGGAGTCCATAGGAACAGGCTGCCCGGGTAGGAGCCATCTCCATCATAGGTGCTGCTCCAAGAGGAATATTATCTTCAGAACTTGTTCTTTCTCATCTCAACTCCAAAATAATGCCCCTGTCCGTCACAGGCCCACGGCACGTGGGCTGGGAGGAGCCTCTGAGCTCTTCGTCCACCCTTCTGCCCAGCACTCAGCCCATGTGAGCAGGGGGGCTCAGGGACCTGCATGGCAGACTGTCTGGGGCCAGCCCTGTCATCTCCCTTCACCCTCCTCCCCTGAGCCTTTTTGTCAAAGCTCGAAGTGGCGGCTTTTGCATGTGAGGCGGTCGTGTCTGGAGGCTGCAGCTGACCCCCACAGGTTCACCTGGACTCATCACTGGTATACAGGTTCATCTAGCAAAGCTTCCTTTGGGTGTTCTTTCTCACTCCTCCCCCAATTCCTACCCCACTACCTTCCCACTAAACTGAACTTTCAGCCAGAACCCTAAGATGCCAACCATCTTTATTTCCAAGCCTGGAGACCTTGTGTTTCTTCTGCCTAGAATAACCCTTTGAGAATCCCCATGAATTCTGAGTATCCTTCAAGGCCTAGATCACAGGCCACCTCCTCCAGGAAGCCTTCCCCTCCCATTGTGGCACTCAGGACACCTCCCGAAGCTCTGCCATGGTCTGTGGCGTTGTAGGAAGCAGCCACACCTCGGTGTGCTGCACCACTCTCTGAGCAACTGGGAGACAGTAGATCTTAGTGATCTACTAGGCAGCAGTGCGTCATCGTAATGAATAAGAAATGGCCTGTGTCTTTGGTGTCCTCACTGTTTAATGGGCTTAAATCCTTCCACCATGGCACTGCCACTCTGGTTTTGCTCTCCAACTGTGATCTCTACCCGAGAACTTTCTATCCAAGGAAGACCAAGGAACTGAAAGAGGCCGCAAGAGCCAAGAACCAGGATCCTGGCTCACCCCTCTTCTATAGGCCTCCTCAGCTCAGAGAGTCTTCTGGGTCTCCAGAAGAAGGTTGACCTCATCATCCAGCAAATGTTGAGGGTCCAGCTCACTACACAGGTGGGAAGCGAGAGGAGCTGCACCTGGACCTCCCCACTTCATGTAGCCTGTCCGTTCTGAGCTTTGAAGTCACAGCACAGGGTGCAAGGTGGAGGTCAGCCCAGGTCTCACAGCCTGAGTGGAGGAGGGGTGAGTTCAGGTGTATTGGGAACAAAATGCAGAGCACAGGCCAGGGTGTACTCAGAGTGGGAAAATTCCACTGATGCTCAGGGCATGACGGTGTACTCTCGTACAGAGGTCATGGAAGGCTTCCTTCCTGTAGGGGAGGTGGGGGGATCGGTGGGGGGGGGCAGGAGAAGAAGCTCTGAATCTGGGGCTTGAATGACTTTCCTGCTTACACACAGGGAGATACAGAACGAGAGGCGAGGAAGGGTGGACGGAAGCCAAAGCCAGTCTGGGTGAAGGACTGACAGGACCACAGGCCAGCAGAGGGGACGCCCAGTCCCCCCTGTGGCTGACGCAGAGACTGCGGGAAGGGGGGAGGGGCATCTAGGAGAGCAGCCTGGGGCCAGGCTCAGCCCGGACACTGGGAACAAGCTTCCCCTTACTGTTGTTGCAGGGACCATCTCAGACTCCAAATTAGATTTATTGTCTCCCAGTAAAATGGGGGCACTCTCCTTCTTGATAAATAGGACTTCTATCTGGAAACTTCTCTGCTGTTCCTAGTAAAGGAGGCAGAATGGCCCAAGGCCTCCACCCCTGAGGTCTTCCCGGATGCCTGGGCGTGCTTGTGGACCCCAGCTCAACCTAGTACCTCCACTCTTTAAGGATGTTGGGAGCAGCTGCCCTCACTGAGGCAGCAGATTGAGAGATCTACAGCCTATGGCCAGCTGTGGACACAGCTCTGTGGTTTTGCCATTAACCCAAGGAAGGTGAGTTTTGCATCCTCCACTCTTCCCAGCACGCTCACACATCCCCCCACCCCTGGGGAAAGCCTCCTCTGCCTAAAGCCCAGGTGGTAGACCTCCCTTCTCCACCTGGAGCAAGCCCTTGCTGATAACAGGCCCAGCCGAAAGCAAGTCGAGCACCACCCTTTCTGTTTTGATAAAACAGGCCACGGCAGTCCCCAGAGGAAAGGGTCCTCAACTTGGGGTACCAGGTCTTTGACTTGGGTTTATGACATTCTCACAGAATAGAATTATAGGACACAGAGGTAGAGATCGAGGAAGTTTATTAACAAAACAAAAGACAGTGCACACCCAGATGTGGGTGAGGGCACACCTGACAAGAGGCTCTCTGGGCATTCTAACATCAGAGGTGTTTATGCTGGGAAAATAAGGGAGGCAACTGCCCCAGACATTTTCTTTAGATAGGTGTTTTTTTGTTTTAATTGTATCGTGGTGGTACTGGGGTTTGAACTCAGGGCCTCACGCTTGCTAGGCAGGCGCTCTACACCTTGAGCCATGCCCCCAGGCCTAGATGGGTATTTTGCTTACTTGCTTTAACCATCTGGCAGAAGGTGGAGGAAGGAGGTTGTTTTCTATGGCAGCTTATGAGGAACAGTGATGCTTGTGGGCTCACAGCAGAACTCTACCTTGGTATTTGTTACAGAAGGAAAGAAAAAGAAATCAGCAAATGCGTTTAGTTGAAATACATTTTTCTCTGAAGATGAAGCACTAGCAAACGCTTTGCTCTTAATAGTAAACGGGCTTTGCTGGTGAGAGTGAGTGTTAGCAGCCATGGTTCACTGGCGTTTTGCTCTCAAGTCTTGACAGAGGAATTCCTTGTCACCCTTCTCTCTTTTAATCTGCTGGAGAAGAATGTGTCTCCACGCTGTGCAAATGACTGTAAAGCTGTCTGCTGCTACAGAGGACTCCCCGCAAAATGCAGCTGGCAGTGCACAGGGAGAGCAAACGCAAAGATCTCCCAGGACAGCAAAGGCTCACGTGTCTTGTCCACCTTAACTGGTAACATGAAA
Organism: Castor canadensis; assembly: GCF_047511655.1. Lineage (NCBI taxonomy): Eukaryota > Metazoa > Chordata > Mammalia > Rodentia > Castoridae > Castor > Castor canadensis. Next base: position 22,456,120 of record NC_133397.1, on the reverse strand, counting down.
GCTACCTCCCTCCCACCTGCACCCATCACCTATGAACGGGGAGGGTAATCTCACCCAGTTTCAACAGCTGGACTCATGGTCAACCTTGTTTTATTTGTCCCCTCTTATACGCCCCCATCCCCAATTATTTTAAGGAAAAAAATACCATGTAATTAATCAACATTAATTAATTGTAGCTATAAAAGATAGGATTTCAAAAACCTCACATATTCATCATTCTTAAAAAGTCAACAGTTCCTAAATACTGTCAAATACTCAGTCAGTGATCAGGTTCCTAATTGTCTCATCAACATCGCAAATTGTTTCCAGCTTATGAAAAGCTTCATTTACTGTGTTTTGTAAATCTAGTGTTTAATCATCCATTCGTTCACTCTTTCATTCATCCACATAAGTGATATTCCCTGAGGGCCAGCCACGTGCCAGTGCCCTTTCTAGGCCCTAGGAGGGCAGCAAGAAATGATCCCAACATGGTTCCTGCCCTCAAGTGGAAGGCATCCATGGTACAGTCCTTGTGAGCGTGCAGAGGAGATAGAAAGGGAGACACAGGTGCCAAGTGCAGCCAAGAAAACCTACTGGGACAGGAGGTGTGGGCTGCCATGACAAGGTGAACTGAGGGAGTCAGGGAAAGATGCAGGAAACAGCCGTGGTACCACCCTGTCAGCCACCCTAGAGCCAAGAAGAAGAAGTGGGCAGGGCCCGGGGGTGCTTATCACTGCTGTGTGTGGAGCAGGGGCTGCTATTGAGGCTGCCCTTGAGGGTCAGACTGTCTTGACAGGGACAAGCCCACAAAATACTCCATTGCAGGGGTCTGTAGAGCCTGGTAGGCTGGAAGGCAGGGAGGCCCAAATACAAAGGGTCCCAATATTGAATATCACACTGTGGCCTTTGAACTTTGCTTGCTAAGAGGATGGGAAGACCAAAGCTCTTGGCAGGAGAACAAGAGGCTGAGAGCTGGTTTGGGACCCAACACTCTGGGGTCCGGCCAGCAGGAAGGAAGCTGGGGCAAGGTGCAGGCAGGGATGTGGGATGGAGGGAAGGGGGACATTGCTTCCTGAGAGGAGGGGCAATCTGGGACTAGAGCAGTGAGTGAGAAGGGCTGGACAAAGTGCTTTTGGACAAAAGGACAGTGCGTTGTGGCCCTGGGGTCCACTGTGGATCCTTCTGTGGTCTACTATCCACTGCTAACACCCTAATCCTGGCAGACATAGAGACTGCTGGCTGAAAACATCTGGGCCATCACCATCCAGGTGGGCACCTCAGGGCCAACACCTTGGCCACTTCCCCAGGACGGGTGCTGTGCAGGACACAGAGTAGAGCTGGACAGAGGTGTGGGAAGGTGTGCAGTCAGTCTACGTGCCAGGGCAGCTGATCTATGAGCGCCAAGGACCACAGCCTGGTGCCCAGGCAGTGATCTGTTTCTCTTGCTGACAGTTCCAGAAAGGTCTCCTGAGCCAGCGAATAGCATGTGATACCCTGGATGCATTGACTGTTCCCTGCCTGGGCAGCTCCACCCCTAGACACAGGCTTAACAATCTTTGTTTCTATCTTATTATTTTATTTTATTTTATTCAAAGTACAAGGGCTTGTCTGCTTAGTTTTCACTTACTGGCTTTTCTTTTAAGACAAAGTTTAGGATAAAATCAGCAGTGCAGTTATAACAATATTTTTACCCCATTTGAGGGTATAAAAAACAGTCACTTCCCCATGATTCCTCATTATATTCCCAATCCCTGTGCAGAATAAATACTCTGCACAGCTTGTGGAGGACTGCACACTTCTCCATCTGTCACAGTATTGGGGGAGCCTGGGACCCAGCATCTGCTGAGTATGTGACTGGCACTGTCCTGGGTTCCAAGGGAACACCATCCTCCCCCACTGCCTCTGTGCCAGGATCTGAAAAATGGGCTCCAGAGCTATCAGTTACATGGCAGTCAGAAGAATCACCTGGAAGAAGTAAGGGTTTGAGCCGACCCAGAGAGATGAGGCTTAGAACAATGTCCTGCCCTATCCCTGCCTTCAGATGACCCCTGCCCTAACTTTCTGGTGTAGACCTGGGTATAGAAGGTGAGAGAAAGATAACAAATGGAGGTAGAGATGCTATTTGAATAACATCAGTGGGAAGTGAAGGATTAGAGGGTGAAGGGCCTCCGTTTAGCTGAGAGATAGAGGCTGTCAGAGGCAAGCCTTCCCCTGTGGGAGACCCAGGGAGCCTCAAATCTCTCTGAGTTTTCAGAGTACATTATTTAAGGAACTTAAGGAATAACTGCTTTTTTGGACAACTCATTTGGAATTGAATCTCTTCGTTCCACTGTACTGTCAGCTGTCACCAACTATCATTAAGACACAGAAGAAGTGCTCCTCATATGGGGAAAATGTGTTGTTACAAGAGATAATCTCAAACAACCAGATAAGAAAAATCCCTAGGGAGATGGAAGACTGGACCACCCCATCACCACCCTCACATACCAGGCCTTTCTAGGGCAGAATACTCAAAACTAAAGAATGCACATTTTTCTTAGATACCCACGGTACACTCACCATGGCAGACTGCGTGCTGGGTAGCTGAACAAGTCTCACTACATTTCAAAAGAGCAACACCCTATAGCTATGTTCTCTCACCATAAAGAAATTCAAGTAGAAACCAACAGCAATAAGGCATATTTAAAATTCCCCAAATTTTGGAAATTAAACAATACCTTTCTTGATAATCTATAGTCAAAGAAGAATACAAAAGAGAAATTATAAAACATTTCTGGGCTAGGGATAGAGCTCAGTGGTAGAGCAAAAACAAAAACAATTTAATGATTACAAAAGTGCAACACATCACCATGCATGGTGACACACGCTTCTGATTCTAGCACTCAGGAGGTGGAGGCCAGAGGATCATGAGTTCAGGCCATCAGTCTCAAAAAAAAAAAAAACTATATATATATATATATATATATATATAATTTTAAGTATTTATAGTAGGAAAAAAAAGGTAAGTGAAAAATACATGATCTTGGTTTTGGCCTTAAGAAAGTAACAAAAGAAAGTAAATTAAATTCAAGTCAGGAAGCCATTATGCTAAAAGACACAAAAGACCACATGCAAAAGACTGTATACATTATGATTCCATTTTTGTGAAATGCTCAAAATACGTAAGTCCATAGAGACAGGAAGCAGATCGCTGGTTGCAAGCAGCTGCAGGAGGAGAGAAGGGAAGGGGCTGCTAATGGGAATGGCATTTCCTCCTGGGGTGGAGAGAATGTTGTGGAAGTAGACACTGGCAATGGTTGCAGAACTCTGTGCATGTGCTAAAAACCACTGTGGTGTCTGAATTGTATTTCAATAAATAAACACAAATATAACTCTACTCCCAAATTAAACCCAACAATAGTAAAAGGAAAAAAATAGAAAAGAGACAACAGAGAAAAATGACAAAGCCAAAAGTTGATTTTTTGAAACAAAAAAACAAACTAATAAAATAGAACCCCAGCAAATTTGATTAAGACAAAAAAAAACAAGAAAAATAATTACCAAGATCAAGAATGAAAGAGGGAATTTCATAACATTAAAAAGAAAGTAAAGAAATATTACAAATAACTTTGTCTCAATAAAATTTCATAACTCAGATGAAATTGGCAGATTCTTCAAAAATCAGCTTCCCAAAACTAATACAAAAAGAAATGGAAACTCTAAGAGAGTCCAATATCTATTAAAGAAAGTGAATATCTAATAATGATGATGGTGCTGGAAATAAACTTCCTTCCCACAAAGAAGACTTCAGATCTAGGAAGCTTCACTGGTGTAGCCTAGACAACATTTAAGTAATGCCAATCTCACACAAGCTCTTTCAGAAAATAGAGAAGGAAGAAACTTCCCAACTCACTTTAGAAGTCCCAAACCACACACACACACACACACACACACTCACTCACGTACACAGACACACACACAGACACACACACACACACTCACGTACACAGACACACACATACACACACAGAGACAGAGTCCAATAGCTCTCATAAACACAGATATTAAAATCCTTAACAAAATATTAGCCATCTAAATAGTAATACATAAGGATACCACATCATGACAAATAAGTTTTATCCTAAAAATGCAAGGTTAGTTCACAAATCATAAAATCAAAATATTTTACCATGTTAACACAGTGAAAGAGACAACCTACATGCTCTATGCAGAAAGTAGCATTTGACAAAATCCAACACCCATTCATGATAAAAACGCTCAGCACACATGGAATAGAGGGAACTTCCTTAATCAGATAAAGGTAAACTGCAAAATAAAAATCCAGCTAACATCATACTTACTCCAGAAATATTGAACATTAAAATTAAAGGCAAGGCAAAGATGTCTTCTCACGACTTCTGTTCATCCTTGTACTGAAGTTCTAGCCAGTGCAATAAGACAAATCCATGACAGATTATAGATCTGAACGTTAGGGGTCAGGTATGGAGGCTCATGTCTATAATCCAACTAGTCACAAAGCAGAGATTGAGAGGATCACGGTTCAAGGCTAGCCAAGGCAAAAAGTTAATGAGACCCTCATCTTGACAAACAAGCCATGTTTGGTGATGCATTATCTGTAATCCCAGCTATGCAGGAGGTGTAGGTAGGAGACTCATAAACTGAGGGCAGTCTGGGCAAAAAATGCAACACTGTATCTGAAAAATAATCAGAAGCAAAAAGAGCTAGAGGCATGGCTCAAATGGTAGAGAGCTTACCTAACCCTCCCACTGCAAAAAAAAAAAAAATTAAACTAAAAGCTTCTAGAAGAAAACATAGAACACCTTCATTATATTCTTGGGTTTGGCAAGGATTTCTTAAAGAAAATATTTAAAACACTGAATGAAAGAAATAAACCACCAAAAACTGATAAATTGGATTTCTTAATAATGAAAAGCTCCTATGCATCAAAAAGAATGAACATATTTCAGAATATGAGAAGGCAATCCAGGCACAGGATAAAAATATTCAAATTTATCTGACAAAGGACTTAAAGTCAGAATATGTAAAGAAGTCCTGCAAATCAGAAATAGAAAGACAAACTTTTTAAATAGGCAAAAGGCTTGAACCAATATGTCATAGAATAAGATATTCAAATGACCAATGAACACATGGAAATGTGGCCAGCATCACTATTACATGACAAATCAAAATTATGTTGTGATGCTATTTCCCCTGCATTAAAATGACTAAAATTTAAGAGTCTAACAATCACCAAGTGCTGATTAAGACGTGGAGTGACTGAAACTTCTCCATTGCTGATAGAATTGTAAGGGTGCCATCACCTTGGGAAACTTCAGCGGTTTCTTGTAAAGTTACACAGACATCCTTCCTATGACCCAGCAATTCTGCTCTTAGGTGTTTCCCCAAGAGAAATGAAATTACATGTCCACAAAAAGATTTTTACAGGAATAGTCACAGAAGCTTTACTCATAATAACCCAATATCAGAAGCAACCCAAAAGCCTGTCAGCAGAAGAATGGATCAACAAGCTATAGTATACACATACGAAGGAGTATTGCTCAACAATAAAAATGAATTGGCTTTCCATATCAATGGGTTCCTTACGCACAGATTCAACCATGGATTGAAAATATTCAGAAAAAAAAGCATCTAAGCCAGGCGCTCATGCCTGTAATACTAGCTACTCTGGAGTCTGAGATTGGGAGGATCCAGGTTCGAGGCCAGCCCTGGCAAAAAGTTCAAGAGATCCCATCTCAATCATAGCCAGGCCCAATAGTTCATGCCTGTCATCCCAGCAACAGCAGGAAGCATAAATATGAGGATAACAGTCCAGGCCAGCTGAGACAAAAAGCAAGACCCTATCTAAAAATAACCGAGAAAAAATGGACTGGGGGAGTGGTTCGAATGGAAGAGTGTTTGCCTAGCAAGTGTGAGGCCCTGAATTTGACCACAGGTGCCTCCAAAGAAAATTGCATCTCTACTGAACATATACAGACTTTTTTTCTTGCCATTATTCCCTAAACAATAGTGTAAGTACTTATGCATTTACCTTATATTAGATATTATAGGTAATCTAGGGATGACTTAAAGTTCACAGCAGGAGGTGATAGGTTAAAGACAAATACCATAAGATTGTATATAAGGGACCCCAGCACCCACAGATTTGAGCATCTGTGGGGAATTTATCCCAGGACCCCCTCAGACAAAGAGGGACAACTGTACCAATGGATGATCACACAAAAAAAAAATTACATTGAGCAAAAGAAGCCAGACACATAAAAAAATACTTTCTATAGGATACCATTTATATGAATTTTAAGACAAGAAAGGCTAATCTTGAGTGATGGGAATCAGAGCTGGTGGGGGCGGATAGAAATTAAGGAATATTTTGAGGAAATGGTAGTGTTCTGCATGTTGACTGTGTGGTGATTACACTAGCATTTGCATTTACTGAAACTCATTAACATATGCTTTTAAGATCCGTGGATATAAATTTTACCTTGTTAAAAAAAAAAAGAGATAATCAAACCTACAATATCTAAAACTTGAAAAATATTACAGAAGATGAAGAAAAATTGCTTCTGATGATACGCTTCTAAAAAGGTGCTACCAAGGTGATTCAGAGTAGAGGGGACCATTATTATTTTTGATCATAACTTAAAGGCCTAAAGACAGGACTCTTCAGTAGAATGATAGCTATTTCCTACTGAGTAATAAAGTGCAGGTGCAGGTTCTAAGCACTATCATTTCCTCTGTTTTATAGACAGGAAGACTAAGGCAAAAAGAAGTTAAATAACTTCAACAGAGACACAGATAGTAAATGATAGCGCTGGGATTTGAACTCGGGCACTGGGGCCCAAAAGTCATAACTATTCTGCTGCAACTTCTGTGCTCATAAGGGACTTGATGCTTTACACAGACTTTCTCAGAAACGGCCTCTGCTGATCATCACAATGGTCCCAGGAAATAAGGGTGACTGTCACCAGATTATACATGAGGGGTCTGAGACTCCCAGGGATTGGACAGCCAGCTCCTGGGCTCCCAGGCATGAGTTGCAGTGCCAGGCCCCACCTGACAAGGCCTGGTTCTTTTTCCTGCACATGGGGATGCCTGTGCCCTGCGTCCTGGTGCTCGTGGGAGTAGCTGGCCTTCCAGGGGACAGGCTGATCTGAAGTGGGGAGAATGAGAACACAGCAGGGCTGAACTCAGAGGCCCCCGGTGGAGTCACTGCAGGAGGGCAGGTGCTGGGACAAACAGCATTGCAGGAGGGCGTGGGGGACTTGCCAGCACTGTACAGCCTATCCCCACAGCGAGGCTTTGCTGATTTTAAATAAGGCAAGGAAAGAACAGTGCCAGGTCTGAGTGGCAAGGAATGTTGTTTCTTTCTGAACTCACACCAGGCAACAGCAAGAGCAGGCACTGTTGGGACAGTGGCCAGAGGACTGGGCCCTGGCAAAAGCAGGATATTGATAGAATTTGTCTTCAGACCACCTTCCCTGCAGATGGCCACCACCCACCCTGGGCTCTTGGCCCCCTGGCCCCATTAAGTCTTCCTTGATGGCCACTCCCTGAGGACAGGCCTGTCATGTCTCCCTTCACACTCAGGACTCACCGTGTGTGCTCAGCTCCATTAGGGCCCCATTCTAGCTCCATGGTTTTGAACTTTTGCACACACTTATATCCCCCTTGCTTGGAGTCCCTTCCGTTTCCCTGCTCAGTGCCCCTTGCATGTCTAGAGTCCCTTGTTCTCCCAGTGTCTAGGCTCTGCCTGAGCCACACCTGCTTTCACCCACTAGGCTGAAAGGCATTTCTCCTCCTATGTTCTCACCTTATGCATTTTACATGGCAACCACCAATTTCTGCCTTATATAAGAGCCTTTTCCATGGCTGCCATATCCCCAGTGTGGATTACAATACACTCTTAAAGGCAGCATCCAGATTCCAATTATTTCTGTACACTTCCCTTCCACTAGGGACAAATGGCAGGGTGACACAGGCCCGGAGGGCAAGACCCCCTTGCTGGCAGTGGAAGTGCCATGGGCTGGCATCTCTCTCTGCCTGCCTTTTTCTCTGGCAGGGCAAACTGTCTAGAATGGGGATTCTGTGCAGGTGGAGCATTTTGTGCCAACAATCATATATCATGTGAGAATAGCATGCCACCTGCATGTAAGTAATACGAGCTCTGGGCTCACCTGTACTTAGGAGGCTGGCTGTCCAGTGGGTAGTTTTAAATGGCAAATGACATAAAAGTTATTTCTGTTAAGCTTTGGACTCCTGAGCCTCTCCAATGGAAATAGCCATATCTGATGTCGTGATACTCATTACACTTGGAGCACAGATCTGCAATGTTTCCCCCATTTATTGGCCTGGGAGTATTTATTTCAAACTGAGCAGCTCTGCTATCCTGGGAGCAGTCACCTACCTCAGAGAGAAGGAAGATGCTGTTCAATTTTCCATCTAGACTTCTCGCTGGAGCTGCGAAAGCTCTCCACCCAAGAAAGAGGCTATCTTCTTCCAGTCTTCCCTCTGGCAAGAAAAGTAATTCAATATTGGGATTTTTAATGGTTTTGTCTGAAGGCCATTTAAAATGAAGCTAAAATGTCAATAAGATTGGTGTCGGATGGAGTAGATGTTAAGTGGAAATGAACTTGAAACAAGATGGGGTTGGTTACCTCAGTAATAACTTGGAATGGATGCTGCAGGCCTCCCAGCTCTGCTCCAGTGAAGACAAAAAGGCCACTTAATGTTCGTGCTACTGTTGGTTTCTATCCTCCTAAAAAGTGGCTCTTCAAAAACGCTTAAGGACATGTCGTTCTTTAATTACGACTTTTCCACTGTTGCTGTATGATTGACATATATATATATATATATATATATATATATATATATATATATATATATATATGAAAAAGACAGGATTGAGAGAGAGAGAGAGAAAGCTCAGCTCAGCTCCTCCGGTTTGAGAATATTTTGTGCAACTGTGTCCCCAGGGCAGTTTCTAGAGTCGTGATGTGTAAATTCTACAATGACTAATTCACTTTCTGTCCCCCATAGGGCTGTGAGAAATACTGCTTGCAAACAGCGGAGGGCTGGAGCCTCCATGCTTCATGCATGCTTGAATTCAGTATCATCTTGGAGGACCCTGCCTGTTCCCTCCCCAATGGATTCCCCAGTTTTTCGCCCCTTGAGCATGACATATGAGTCTCAGTAAGACCTGCTAGGAATGAAAAGTCTTTGATTATTCAAGTAGCAGATCCGTGGGGAAGCCCAATGCACAACTGTGCTGTCTTGATTTGCAGTTTGTGCTGTGTATGTTACCTGTGGGGGAAATTAACAGAAGCAAGAAGCTTAGGCACCATCTCTTATACTCCTCCTCTTCTGCTGGCTGCTTTGGAGTGCATGGTTGAGATTTTTCTTTTTTATTCTTTTGTTTTGTCCCTGGCTAGTGCTGAGGATTCTTTCTTTCCCATCTTGTCTACTTCACATCTATTTTCTGAGTGTATGGCTCCTGCTTTATAGCTTCTTCCTCAGTGCAGTCCTTCCCCACGTGCCCTCACCCCCTCCCTTGTGTGTGTGTGCACACGTACACACACACACACACACACACACACCCTTCCTCAGGCTCCCAATTTCCTGTTTCAGTGAACCAGACATCAAACCTGTGCCTTCCAAGTCAGGGCCTGGCTTTGTACTGAGCCAGTTGTAAGCTGGCTCCCATTCCTATGAGCCACTCTGACACTGGAGTTCTCTTACTAAGCAGATGAGGTTGTGGAAGCCAGAGGGGTGGAGTCAGTCCCTTCAGGGAACAAGCCCAGCTGAGCCTCCTTCCACATTAACCCCCAGTCATAGCGGGAAGGACCAGAGGAGCTTGCCACCAACCTCCCTTGGCCTGGCATTAGTTAAACCTGGTCTCCCAGGTCTGCTGTGGGAGGAGTGCTCGGTATTTCCTCCTGGACTCCTGGCTCTCGCCATCAGTAGAAGCCCATGCTGACCCCCAGGTAGGACTGGGTTCAGCCTGGACACAGACAAAATGGACTGCTGGTTAAAGTTGGTGGGGATTTAAAAGTATTTTTCTTTTGATTACAAAAGTAAAGTATGATCATTACAAAAATTCATGTTCAGAGCTCGGATGTAGCTCAGAGATAAACACTTGCCTAGCTGGGGGTTCCATCCCCAGCACCCCCCACAGACACACTCAAATTCATATGTAACATCCAGTAAAAAGTCAAAGTATGCCACTTGCAGCATCTTTTCAGTCCCCATCCCTAGGAATGACCACTTTTAGTGGTTGGAGGTCTTTGTGCACACACAAAATGGGTTTTTAAATAAATACTACATGCTACTTGTGTGTGTATGTAGAGTTGACAGGATAATAAATTAATTACAATTAATGATTTTCAACCTATCCTATCTGGTTTCCTCCTTATAGAAATCACATCTACTTCTCACAAGATTCCACCCCACACCCACGGCAGTGTTTATCCTCCCTTCTCAGTACCATTTCTGCATTTCGTGCACGCTTGTATCTTGGCGTGTGCATCGTGTGGTATTGAACTGGCACCTGTTCTGGTACACTATCTTCCCTTCTTTGGGCCCCCAAGGATGGGATCCTGTGGAATTTGTCCATTACTGTGTCCCAAGTCCCAGGACATGGCTTGTACATCAGAGCCTCCCGTGATTGTTTCTCAGAGTGGACGGAACCGGAGGTGTCTCTGCTCACGGCCACTGCATCAGTACTCCATTAGTCTGCTCTCCACATTCTCAGTTCAGGCTAGACAAGCCAGAGAAGAAGGCCCCTCCATCCGGAGCTGGCGTGGATGCGGAAGTGGGCAGGGGGCAGGGGGTCTGGGACATGTGTGTCCATCCCACACTCTGTTACTGGTGTCAGTGGGGAAAAGAGGAGCCAGGTGCTGGGCACAGGGGAAGCCACCTGAGACTCTTCTCCCTGCAGAGGTTCATGGAAACAGGACGGGAGATGAGAGAAGAGGCGGGGCACGCCCTCTGCCCACTGGTCTGAGGGACAGTGGTCTGGGATTCGGCTGGTTGTGGTACCAATTGACTGAAGGTTCTTTTGCTCAATTCAGATGGAGATCAGGAACAGGCAGTGTTAGCAGCCCTGAGCCGTCAGTGGCTCTGGCTCTCAGCTCCTAGCATTAGCCACAGCTCTCCTTGCAGCTCTTTATTGCTCCCCACTGCTCTCTGTCATTCTCTGGCTGCTGAGAACCTGAGTGCTCTCAGTTCAAGATGCTGGCCGCTTTCAGTACCAGGAGCCTTTAGTATTAACAGTTCTTGGTGAAACCATCTCAACCTGCTCTACTTGAAACAGAACTCTTACTTGCAAAATAAAACCATCCGAAAGAGTCTTCATCAGGACTTATGCAGCAGCATAAGGGGGAGCAGTATGGGGAAGACCCGATGATGGTGAGGGGGTGCTGCTTATATGCACAAAAAGAGAGGGCTCACACGTGCACGGTGTAGTTCTGGCTGAACTCAGACTTTCTTCATAGTCATACCAGCCTGCACAGGTGTCCTGGTCTCACCTGCCCTGGCTGTCGTGGCTAGAGGCTGGGCCCCTCAGGGACCCAAATGTGGACATGTGAAGTGGCTGCAGAGAGGCAGATTCATCCAGAGAGCAGACTCTAGGGCAGAGCCATCTGGTATAGCCACAGGGTATCTGAAAGCAAAAGTCTCCCAGAGCATCTCTTGGGGAGAGTCCAGCCCTCCTCTTCTGTTTAACTTCTCCTGGGCCTTATTTGGGCAGAAGCTCCTGGGGTGGCTGAGGACACCACAGAAGGGAGCTAGGTCCACAGATCCCCTCAGCAGGCAGGGGGCTTGCCATCCTCTAGACAAAGCTTCTGCCACGGCAGCAGGGCCCGGGACAACCAGCATAGGGGGAGAGCTGCAGAGGCAAATGAACCCCTACAGAAGTGGCAAAGTAAGAGAAGAGCCCTGGAGTCCATTCCCATGTCATCTCTGATAAGCCTGAGCCTTCTCAGCGTTATATCCCATTCATAGAGTGGAGCTAGTGACCTTTGACCTGCTCACCTGGAGGGCTGGTGAGAAGGTCAGATGAGAGGTTACATGGGGACTCCCCATTGCCTGGAGGGAGTTGCAGAGCCTTGGGGACCCATGGTTCATGACAAATGTTTGTGAGTCCAATGCTCTTAAGATGCTCCTAGATGGAGATGTGACCCCAGCTCATTGTCTAGACAGGTCTGACTCTGGGGTCTCCTCTCTCCCTCCCACAGGGCAGTCCTTCTACTCCCGGGTCCTGGAGAACTGCGAGGCTGTGGCCAACTTTGATGAGGTAGGATGCCTGAGATCCTTTCCCCAGACCTCTCTTGCAGTCCGAGAACAGAAAGGAACAAACATCCCTCCCTGCCCCCTGGGGTGCACACTGGCTCCAAACCCCAGCTGTTGGCTTGCTCTCAGTAACTCCCTGGAAGGAGATGGTAGAGGTGGGGGGTATGGAAGAGCTTCCAGCCTAACCGCCCCCCACCTTAGGAGTCTCCTCCCAGAAGAGGCTCATGAAGCATGAGTAACACAGAGAGCAGCAGGAGAGGCCCAACTTAGTGGCCAGTGCCTAGTTTGGGCCTGTTTGGGCCCTCTGGAAAAGGGACCCACAGGGGCTGCAGGCTTGACTGTGAACCATAGCTAAAATACCAATGGGGCTGGAGCAGGGGTTCCTCCCTGGTGTTTCCCAGGGGCCTTAGAGGACCCAGGCAAACCCCACCTGGGCTTCAGAAGCACCACTGTCACACAGAACTCACCCCTTTCTATGAGCATAGGGTTAACCTCTCCCACCTCAGCCCCCAGAAGCTTCCTACGATGGAGACTTTGCAAGACATACACATGCAGTGGTCCCCAAAGCTTATTTTTCTTTTGAACCACAGGCTCACAGGGTTGAACATAAAAATCATTTGCTTCAGTTTATGGTACATTGTTTCGTTGGCCCCTAAGAGACCCCACTTTGTTTCTAGGTACATACATGTGTGCATTTTCTCTTTTATCCCCATCCTTGCTCTCCATATACAACCGTCCTAATGGGTTTAATATATATCTTTTGGCTTCCTATGTATTCTTGCACAATTTTTTGGGGGGGTGGGACTGGGGTTTGAACTCAGGGCTTTGTGCTCGCAAAGTATGTGCTCTACCACTTGCGCCACACCTCCAGTCCATTTTTGCTCTGATTATTTTGGAGATGGGAATCTCACAAACTATTTCCCTGGATTGGCTTCAAACCACGATCCTCCTGATCTCAACCTCCCAAGTAACTAGCATTACAGTGTGAGTCTCTGGTGCCTGGCTTCTTTCACAGTTTGTACTGATTTAACCATATGTTTGTTTACTTAAATGGCAATGTGTTAACTATTTAATTTTCTTTCCCAATTTTTTTCACTGTGTACTGTTTTTAAGTTGAATCTCTGTTGCATTGGACACAGTCAACCAGGGTGGTGTTTTCTTATTAATTTGCAAATCTTCTTTTTATATTCTACATTATCTTCTATTATATTATCTTTTATGTTATATTATATTGTATTATATTATGTTATATTCTCTTTTTTATATTCTATAATCCCTGTTGGTTTAAGATACTGAAAGTACCTTCTCCCAGCCTGTCATCTGTCTATGAAATGATCTGTGGTTCCCTTCATTGACCAAGAGTTTTTAATTCTTAGATCCACTCAAGTTTTGTTTAAGAAGTCTTTCCTCTTCCCCAAGTTACAAATATGTTCTACACTCTTTTCTGATTTTACAGTCATATCTTTTACATTACATTGGTGTTAGATAGGAGGTCTGGTTCTATTTTTCTCTCCATAAGGAGTCAGTTTCCTAACATTAATTTATTGTCTATTAAGTTGTGTGGCTGGACCTTCTGCTATATCCGTCAGTCTATGATTTGCTCTGGATACTTACCATGTTCTCTTCACTAATATGATCTTTTTATGTATTCATATATAGTGAGGCAAGTTCTCTCTCATTCTTTTCTTTTTTTTAACTGTCTCATTCTTATTTCTTAACTTCCTCATTCTATATATGGACCTTTATTCTTCTAGACAAAGTAAGCTTACCAAGTTCTACCAAAACCCAACTGGGATTTTTTATTTTTGAGACAGATGTAGCCCAGGCTGGCCTCAAACTCACAGCCTCCTGCCTCAGTCTCCCAAGTGCTGAGATTTCAGGCATGGGCCACCAACCAAGCTCCAACCAAAATTTCGATTGAGATTACACTCACAGCCAGCGTGAGTAGGTCTGTTGACCTGACTGGGGAGCGACTGGGGATTAAGAAAAAGACACAAAGACACACATAGAGAAAAGCTGGGATCAGGTGGCCCCGACGCTCCTGATGAGAGATGCTGGCAACCCCTTCCGCCTCCAAGTGCATTTGTTTATACAGCATGTATGAGAAAGCAGAGTGAAATGCAGGTCGAGTTCTCATGGGTCCAGTCGCATAGGCAGCAGGAACAGAGAAGCTGTGGTATGTTGTTATTTAGTACAGACTATCCTGACCAGGTCAATGTGTCCTGTTTTTCTTGCAAGGCAGCCTTGCTGAACCTTGCCTCCTCTTGGCTGGGTCCATGTCTATCAGCCAAGAGGCCCTTGACAGAGCTGTGCTCGTGTCAAGGCCTTCTTCCACTGCCTCAGTCTCCCACAGATTACATTGAATTTAAGTATCAATTTAGGATGCTGTCAGGTTGTTATAATATTAATTCATCTTTCAAAGATCTAGAAGGCTTTCCTAGAGTTTTAAAAGTTTTCTATGTAGATGTCTTATGCATTCTTATTTCCTAGATACTTTATGGTTTTAATGATATTGTGAATGGTATCTTTTATTGCATTTTAAGCTAATCGTTACTGGCTTAGTGAGGCACTTTCAATTCTTTTGTAAATTCCTCGTTTTTAGTCAATCTTGCTGAACTCTTACTTGTCTTACTAGTTTATTGATTCTGTTTTTCTTGTATATATTATCAAGTTATCTACAAAAAGAAGTGTCTTGTCTCTTCCTTTCCATTCTTTACCCCCCTCACTTCTTTGTCTTTCCATCCAGGATTGGCCATGACCTCTAGTTATGTTAAATAGTAGTGGTGATGGGCTTCCTTTCTGTGATCATAAAGGAAATAATAAATGCATGTAAAGTTTGATCATCAAATACAATTGCTATGGTGGAATTTTACTCTCTAGCCTTGTCTTACTGGTTCACTCACCATTTTCATCACAAACCATTGTTGAACCTTACCAAAGCCTTTTCTGTGTCGACTTGAAAAATCACAATTTCACTCCTTCAGTATACTTCATGATATACTAGTTTCTAATGCAATGTCAGATTCAGCTGACAAATATTTTTGCTTAGGACTTTTGCAGAAAATGTTCAGGACATTTTCTGGTCTAGAATTTTCTGGAACTACATACATAAGGTAGGAAGACTCAAAAGTAAAAACATCTGAACTTTTTTTGAGAGAGAAGCCCTTGACTCCTTTCCAATCTCTTGGTCTTCTTGCACTCATTTGGGATTTTTCAAGGCATTTTTACGTTTCATTTAGGTTTTAAATTTTACTAGCACATATATGATCATAACATTTTGAAATTATTTTTAAATCATTCTTTTGGCTATTAGTTATTTGCCACCTTTTATTCCTTATTTTACTTATTTGTATTCTCTCTGATTTTCTTGGTAATCTTGCTAAAGATCTAGCTTATTAATCTTTTAAAAAAATAGCTTTTGTCTTCATTGATCTCCTTTGGTGGTAGTAGTGTCTCTGCTTCATTTATTTCTACCTTTTTCTTAATTATTATGCTCTGTGGCTCCCCTCCCAAATTCTTGAATTGAGTGTGAAGCCTGTTATTTTTAACCTGTCTTGTTTCTTAATAAATGTGTTTAAAGCTATACATTTTACTCTACATGTAGCTTTAACTGTGCCTTACAGAATTTATATGTGATGTTTCAATTGCTCAGTTTTAAACATTTCTTATATTCCTTAATGACTTTTATAAGTCCAAGAGTTACACAGAAATGTTACTTAGTTTACAGACAAATACAACTTTTTTAAGCTCTCATTTTCTTCACTTCTAGTTTTATTGCATTGTGGTCAAAGAACTAGTCTGTGTGATTTTGACTGGTTGAAATTTGTTGTGATTTCTGTTAGGACCTAATTTGTGGTCATAAATGCTCACTCTGATTAAAAGGAATGTGTTCAGTGTAGAGTTCCATAAATAGCTCAATATTAATTATGCCTCAGCTTATTTAACTATATTATTCAACTCATTTTTCTGCTTAATTTTCTCTACTTGGTCCATCAGCTTCAGACGTAGTTGTAATAAATCCGTGACTATAATTCTCCCTGAGTTTCTGTGAATTGTGGCTTGATATATTTTGTAACTGTATTGTTGGTTGTCTCTGTTCATAATAGCTATGCTTTCTGTCTAATTTTCTGGTTACTGGTACATAATATCCCTTCTGACCCTTATGATATTTAATGGATGTTTGATGGATTAATTTCTATTTTATCAGATAGTGTGACTATTAATCTCAACTTTCTTTGGTTTACTTGTCTGGTATAGCCTTTTCAATCTTCCTTTATTTTCAATATTTCTATATTTTAATTTATGTGTATCCTATTAGGACACGTATTATTAACCTCACTTTCTTACCCCATGTAGTGTTTTTGCCTTTTAGTTGATGCGTTTCCTCATTTCTATTACAGTTGCTGTTACCATAAGGAGTTTTTCTGTCAACCTCTTATTTTATGTTTCTTATTTGCTATACTTTTTGTTTGCTTATTTTCCTCCTTTCCAGCTTACCCTAGCTAGATCAGGTTTTCTCCAGTCAGTTGAAAAGTTGTACAATTTATTTTTGTTTTCAAGGGAGTTCCCCTTTCTAAATGTCGATAAGTCACAGAACTTAGGAGTTCTACATGCCTCTGGCTTCCCAACCTCATCCTCCTCATTCTGATATTGTCTGGATTTGAGTGTTAATTCTAGGTTCTTATGGATGGGCAGGCTCTTTTTCTTTGATTTGTCCTGGTCTTCTTTCGCTTTTTTAAGAGGATGGATGGTCTTTGTCATGCTCTCTGGCCGCCTTCACCTCTCAGACCTCTCGAACTTCTCATCCCTTGTATTTGTTTTTCTTCTTATTTGAATATTTCCTCCAAAAGCATTTTGAATTTGGTTCTTTTTGTAGCAAACCTTCTACAGCTCTTTACAATTCTTTACAATTTCAAAAGTATCTGTTTGTGTTGCTATTAAAAAGTCTGAAACTCATTATGGGCAGTCTTTCTTTTCTCTCCAGGAAAATACATATTTTTCATATATAATATAATTTGTCTTTGATATTCTTAAATTTTATTCTAATGGATCTAGTTGTGAGCTTTTCCTGTGACTTATTCTGCATTCTTTTGTGAGCCCTTTCCAATCTATGGTAGTTCACCTTTCAATTATTGTAGAAAATTCTATCTTCAAATATTCATTCGAATCATTTTAATTATCCTCCCCTCTGCAACTTGGATTATCAGATATCAGTAATTCTACTCCCAGCTGCCACATCTCTGAGACCGCTGCCTCTTAGTGCTTTCTTGCTGCCTTCTGAGGAAGTTCTTCTCGTCCATCTTTTAATTTTCTCATTTGTACTTCTTAACGGTTCATATTGCTAATACGTTTCTGGACGGTCCATTTATTCTGCTAATCCTGCTGTGGCTGGTAACTCCTCTCAGCGTGCAGTCTCTCTGCTGTAGGAGACACACTCTCTAAGTGTCTCTTTGCTTTTCTCTGTGTAAGTTCCAGGGTCAGCCACGGTCTGATGATGTGTCTGGGGAAGATGCCAAAGGCCAGTGTGTGTGAGTCCTTGGGTTGACCTGGAGGGTGGACATGAGCACCAGGTGGGAGTCCCAGTCACCACAGAAACATGTGGACCTCTCCAAGCCAGTAGTTCCCTGAACCTCTGAGGGAAGCACAGTTGACAGTCTGGATCTTTAACAAACTGCTCTGGTGTTTCTGAGTGACAGGATGTAAGCTAGTGGCCTATCGACACCTATTTTTTTCACCAGTCCTCACCCTAGCAGGACAGTTGTCACAATTTTATCAGGGGGCAGCTGCAATGCCCAAGGGAAACTTGCAAAGATTTCCTTGGGTCCAGTCCTTCCATGCCCTGCCCTTGCCCTCATCTCTGGTCCATGAAGGCAGCCTCCATCCTCCCACAGATACAGGAGCCCAGAACAGCCTGGAGTCTCCTCAGTTTTACTGTTTTACCTTCTTTCATCTGCTTGTTCGTTACTTCCTAGAATTCATATTTTCCTCCCATTGCTGTAGTTTCTCTTTGACTTTGGGGCAAAAACCATCAGTTCTTGTAACCATCTTGGCACAAACCAGAAGCTCCATGTGACCCTCCCCCTCCCCAGAACAGGTTATTCTTCTTCCTGGGCTTGACTTCTGTCTAACTCCGTTTAGGGTTGGGAAGGACCTCATGGCAGATTTGAGGCAGATCTGAGCCACCTGGCTAAGGAACCACTCAGAGGTAGCTGTCTTCTCTCACCCTGGGCCCAAGTCATATGGTGTAGCTGGGTCTTCAGGCCCAGAGCTGGAGGCAGAGAAGCAAGGTCCCAACCTTCTCCCTTGGTCTCAGGAGCAGCCAGGAACCATCACAGCCCCTAGCCTGTGCCCTCCCCCAGCCTTACCAGACACACAGCTGCCTCTGCCTCCCACTGGGTACATCCCTGCTGCTCCCTGAACAGCTGGATTCCTCACCAGTGCTAAGGGGTGGGGGGGTTCTGTTCTTGCCTGCTCTTCCCCTGGCTTGCAGCTTGTAGCTTTTCTTTAGCCTCAGTCACCACATCTGTCAAATGGTACTGCTGATAGGTAGGAAGTTTCTTTGGAAGATAATGAGCAAAATAAGGGGTGCCTGGGATACAGGAAACATTTCCATGTATTGCTGTGAGGCCTCAGGCTGGCCCGGCTGCACAGCCTGCCTGCTCCCTTCTCCACCCTGTTTCATGTCAGTCAGGGACCCTCACAGTTCCTCACAGGTGCCTCCCTGGACCTCTGTCCCATTCAATCAACCAGGCATAGCATAGCATCCAACTTCTTCCTTCTGAGACTCCCAGGAGACATGTCAGTCCAGGCCCCAGCCAGTGAGTAACTTGATGCCCCTTTCCAAGGGCACTGCCACCCCTTTCCATGCACTGCACCCAGGACACCTGAGCCACAGATATACATGACATTCAAAGTTAATTACCGTGTCCTTCCTCCTCCCAGAGCTACCCTAATGTGAGTTAGGTACCGACTGTCTCTGCTGCCCTCAGTCTCTGCATGGGGTCACATTCTGACCATCTGCAGGGTGCCACGCTAGAGCTACCCTCGAGGGTAGCCTCTGGGGCTGTGTGCAGAGACCATCAGGAGGAAGCAGAAGCCAGAGATCTGTGATGCTCTGACGGGATCCAAGAAGGATCCACAAAATGGGAAGGCGATTGACCACTGGGGAGCATGCTACCTGCTCACTGGGGGACAAGGAAGTTCCTGGTTGTCACATGGTGACCCACTAGTCGCTTAGGGGCAACGATGCTAAAAGACAGAGCTCAGGCTCCTCACCCTTCCTGCTTGGTGATCCCCCATGGGAAGATGTACTAATGCTCTCCTGAAATAGCACAGTGCTGCTCCCTGTGCCAGGCTTCTGCCAACCAGTCAGTCTACACAGTAATCCATAGACAATAGCACCCAGGTCAAGACAGTATGTGTCCTTCACAAAGTGACAGAGCAGAAGTGGCCATGTCAGGATTCTAAGTTCACACTGAGGTTGGATTTTAAAGCCTGCCCTCCAGCTTCAAGGCCCTGGCTGGGCTGGTTGCATGCCCCCTGTCTCTGTG
The DNA here is from genome assembly GCF_047511655.1 of Castor canadensis. Classification (NCBI taxonomy): domain Eukaryota; kingdom Metazoa; phylum Chordata; class Mammalia; order Rodentia; family Castoridae; genus Castor; species Castor canadensis. The sequence goes on along the minus strand of NC_133397.1, from coordinate 22,436,288 downwards.
TCTCTCTCTGAGAAGCACCTGCAGCCTGGCCACCAGTGGTCAGCAGTTCACAATCCACAAGCAGAGGGCAACCCTTCTGTCCCCAAAGAGAGCCTGGATTGTCACCCATACCCCAGTGAACAAGTCCTACACTGTCCTGATTATCCCTGAAGAGCCAGACTGTCAGGGTTCCAGAACAATCCTAGGGGAAAAAAATACCTTTGCAAATCCTCCAGAAGCCTCCAGGCTCCCCAGTGTCCCTTCTCTCCCCTCACTTTACCTGGGACCTTCAGGAACCAGTTTAGAGATGCAACATCTGCACACCTGGGAGTCCAGAGACCTAGCTCCCGCCCTTGCTGTGGCAGCCTCTCCAGGCCTCGAACTCCCTTCTGTAAGAAGGGGAGGCCCTCCTTGCTTTAACTGTCCATAGATGGTCACAAAGCTAAGAAAATGAAGCAAGAGGCAAGAAAGTAAATGTCCCTTCAGCCCTACTGAGGTGAGGGATTCCAAGCAAGGGAGGGGGCCCGGCTCAGCTCAGACAAGAGTGAGAGGCTGCTGTGGGCTGAGCAACTTGAGTGGACAGAAGGTGACCGGGAAGAAAGACAATGCTCCTACAACCACAGTGGATGGAAACAGAGCCCCAGAGGTGTCCCCTTTCCCAGAGGCTGCAACCTGAGAAGCTCCATTTAGCCTACAACTCTGAAGAAGCCAGTGTAGGGCAGAGAGAGAAAGAGGGCTACCCTTTGTGGCCTGGAGGGGCAGGATGGCCACACTGAGTCCCCCTCAAGCCAACTTTGTTTGGCTCCTTGTGTGGACCACACCCTGCAGAAGAGGCCAGAATAACAATAGTACTTAAGCCTAAGAACCATTGTCACTTACTGAGCACTTAGAATGAGAGCTGTGCACCAGTAATCTACTCTGTGAAACTCACTGGGTAGACGTCACCTGTGGTCAAAAGGAGTCACTCCAGGATTTGAACCCAAATCTATCTGCTTCCAGAGGCTAGAGTTCTTGCAAAGTCTCAGTCCTATCCTTAAGGTGCTTGGCCTAGTGGACAGATAGATACAGTGCAAACAAAGATGGATCATGGACCTTCTGACCCCCAGGGAGAGAGACATCTTCACCCTAGGGGTGGCTGAACAGGGGGCCTGGCCCCACCTGCCTACTTTTTTAGGTACCTGGAAGTCATGGGCTATGAGCTCCATGGGACAGGAATGTGCTTATCTTTTCATCATTGGCCTGGCGCTTAGCATGGGGCTGGGAGAGTATTGCCAAGTGAAAGTATATGCAGGAGAATAGCCATCCACTGGAGTGGCATCGCCGCCGGCCTGTGCCCAGGTCTGGCCTGGCAAGACAGAATTAGGCAAGGCACAGGCACGATCACTTAAAGGGACCTTAGATTAGTTTAACCTCCTTTACAGTGACAGAAACCAAACTGGAGGTGTGGCTAAGCAGTAGAGTGACTACTTTGCAAACATGAAACCCTAAGTTCAAACTCCAGACCCACCAAAAGAAATAAAATACATACAGTTACAGAAACCAGTCTAGAGAGGTGAAATGAGCTGGTCAAGACCTCCAGTGGAACAAACATGAATTTGAACCCAGGTCTTTCAATTCCCAAGACTACCTTCATTGACTGGGTGTCTTTGTAGCACCTCTCAATTTTCCCCCAAAAGTTTAAAAGGCTATTTCTTAAGGATGCTTTCTTGCTGCCTGAAGATAGTTCCATGGCTGGTCCGTGGTCAAGCTGGGCTCAATCCAGGTCATTGTCCAACACGCATCAGGGAAACCTGTCCTGTGGAGTCCCAGATGCCTGGGCTGATGGGATGTGGAACACTGCTCCCTGGGCAGCAGCAGCAAGGTCAGGCTGAGCCTGGAGCTGAACGGGGACGCCACTGGACACCCCCGGGGCTCAAGAGACTCCTCCTGACAGAGATTCTTTTTCTTCCTTCCCCTCATACTCAGAATGCCCCTCCCACTCCTGTCAACAGTTCTAGCACAGGCCACTATTTCAGGGCAGTGTCTGTCTCCTGAACTATCCGGGAGCCTCCCCAGGACTGAGAAACACCCTGCATCCCCGCCCCCCACTCAGTGCATGCACAGGACCGAGTATGCAGAAGGTGCTCGACAACTGAGTGTCCCTGAGTGGAGTTTGCTGTTTAGCGACATCCTGAGCAGCAATGTTTGGTTCAGATGTCACCCAAGTTCTCAGAGGACCAAGCATGCAGGGAGCTGAGGTGCACTGGGATCTTAGGTGTTGTGCTGAATTTCTTGGCCCAGTCTCCTGGTCACTGGTTTTCAGGGCACTTCCAAAGCAGAAGACACCACCCATCCTCAGTGGTGTCTTCTGGCCCTGTGGCCACAGGAAGAGAATCACACTGGTGCTGCCCAGATAGAGAAGTGTCCTATGTCCCCAGAAGCCTTCTGCAGCCCTCATGTGTCCATCACCAAGATGCTAGGCTTTGCCCGGGCTCCTGGAACAGTCAGAAACCCAATAACCATCATTGTAATAAACCTCTCCATTGACAGAGCACTTTCTGGGTGCCAGCTCCCTGTGAGTGCTTGGCCAGTCTCACAGTTACCCCAAGAAGTGATACCAATGCCATCACTCACCCTCACTTGTGTTATATAAAAAACACCCCTAAGCCCAGCGACTGATGCATCAGCACTTTAGTATTGCTTATGAGTGTGTGGTGGGGTGTTCAGCTGGGCAATTCTGCTCCACACTGTGTCACCTGCATCCAGCTGGAGCTCACTTGGTGCGAGCTGTCGTCTGGGGTAACTTGGGTCTCCAACTCATGGTCTCACACCCTCCAAGGCCTCTCTTTCCACATGGCCTCTCCCTAGCAGTGTGGCCTGGACTTCTGGGTCTAGGTGCCACATGACGTCACACTTGCTGCATTCTACCGGGGAAAGCCAACCATAGGGCCAGCCTAGACTCAAGGATTGGGGAACAGACTCCATCTTGTGATGAGAAGAGAGATGTGACAAGGCAAAAAGAAGTGGGGGAATGCTGAGGCTCACTCCCCACAGAAAGGAAGCACCACCACAGAGGTCACAGACACCCCAGATAACAGCATAGTCACAACTTCTTCGGTTTGCTCAGTGCCAGGACCCAAGCTTAGGTGACATTGCCACCACCCTTTTATAATGAGGACACTGGGAAGGGAAGTAACTTGCTCATGGTCCCATAGCTGCTAAGTCACAAAACCAGGATTTGAACATGGGCAAGTCTGGCTCTTAATTAAGGAAGTTGCTTCTTACTTTGAGCAAATCCTCTCTGAACCTCCATTTCCTTATATGTAAATGGGGATTAAGTTTTATAATATATGTGCAGTGCAAAGCCAGTGCCTAGCCTCACACACGGTCAGCACTCGGTAAGTAAATGTGGCTTTTGTTGCTAACAGTTTGGAGTAGCCAGAGTTTAGGTCCCTGCTGAGATTCCGACTTGGTGAGTCTCCCTGGCTCAGGGGAGAGCCCAGTGGAGTGAAGTCAACCCTAGGCTAAGCTCTGGAGACTGGAGTTCGAATCCTGCCTCTGCCACCAACCAGCTGCATGCCCTGGGCGGCCGTCCCCCACTTCCCAATTGCAACATAAGTGCTTCTTTGCCATGTTGCTGAAGCCTCCATACTAGTGAGCAGTGCTCTGGGAAGTCCCACACAGGTATAACCTCCCTTCAGAAGCCCTTCTCCTTCAGTCGGATGCTCAGGACTTAGTATTGTTGGGGAGAGAAGAGTGCTAACTATGGGCCCCCAGAGCCTCGGAACCTTCAAATTCCACCCCCCATCGCGTCTTCTTGTGTTCTCAGCACAGGTGTGTGTCCATCACCCCAGCTGGTGAAAAGGAAGTTATGGTTTAAAAAAAGAGAGAGAATGAAACACGAAATCAGGATAAGAAGCTTTTTGCTCTTTTTTAGAAACATGAGAATCAATAGACAGGCAGAAGAGGGGTCAGAAAGTGAGGGAGGGAGAAGCAGAGGCAGGGGAAGGGGAAGGGCCAGGATAGGTGTCTGCTACAGACATGTACAGAGCTCCCATGGGAAAAAATGAGACCAAATAAATAATGGCTCCCATTTTTTGTGCACTATGTTCCTTACAAAATCCTGTCACCGGTGCAATTTCATTCAGTTCTCTCAACAGTCCTGTGAGGCAGGCATTGTGTCACAGTCGGTTTTCTTTTACTACAACAATAACAACAACAAAAATGGAGACTGGATAATTTATAAAGAATAGAGGTTCATGTAGCTCACAGTTGTGAAGACTGGGAAAACCAAGAGCATGGTGTCTGCTTGGCGTCTGGTGAGGGCATGCCATGGTTAGTTAGGCAGAGTGAGTATCAGACTGTGCCTAAACCCCACCCAGAGATCCTGGCTCAGTCAGTCCCAAGGCTAGGCCTGGGAGCTTTGGAAAGCTTCTGAAAATGTCTGTTAGTGCGTGGCCAGAAGTGAGAACCAATGAGAGAAAGAATCAGAGACACCGGCAGAGACAGACAGAGCAAAGACAGAGACATTGACACACAATAGAAGGACATGGTGCGGAGAAAAGGCAGAGGAATAAAACAGGAGGGAAGGAAAATAGAGAAATGAAGGGAAAGTACAGGGTAGGTGAAAACAGGAGGTAGAAAAGTGAGGAAAGGAAAAATAGGTAAAAGGCGGGAGTCAGAGCTAGGACAAGCTTCTGTGTCTCCCTGAGGACTTTGTCTCTCGTGCTGAAAACCTCTGATAGGGCCTTGGGTGTTTGGGGCTGTGCGCTCAGCATTTATGTCCTCGTGTCCCTCCTGGTGGGGCTCCTTTTTGGAAACATTCCCTCCTGCTCGGAAGTTTCAGGAAAGGTTCCTAGAGCCAATGTCTGGATACACTTCCCCTGGAATGTCACCCTGCCCCCCCACTCTCACTTGGCTGTCACTTGGAGCTTGTGCCCTGTGAATCATTGAACTGTACCCCAGCACTGGGCAAGCAGAGGCCCTGCAGTTCCTCTCTGTGGTCCCCTTGGCTCAGGCCATCACTTTTCCTTGAAATGACATTGCTGTCACCCTTGTGTCCACCTAATTTAGTCACTGCATTGTTCAATGCCCCCTCCCTGAGGTACCATTTCCACGGTCACCTCCTCTTTCTCCTCAACCTTCTCTCCTTCCAAGGCAGGGCACATCCACAGCCCCATGGATCAAGTACCCTGTCTCCTTCATTCCAGGACCCCCAGTCTGCGGGCCCCCGGCACGCTCCCTCACTCGTGGCTAATGAGTTGGGCCTCAGAGCTGCTTTATTTCCCTGCAGCCTCATCCAAGCAACTTCATTAAGAAAACAACTGCTCGCTCTGCTGTGCTGAGCTGCCAGAGGCATCAGACAGCAGGAGCCAAAGCTGCTTAATGAGCCACCTCGCTCTCAGGGGTTCTCACTCAGACTCTCTCACCATCCACCCCCACAGCCCCTCCACTGCATCTTCCTCCCTCCCACGCCCACTGCAGGGGCCCCCTGGGATCTGACCAGTCCTGAAGGGAACTGACAGGAAGGGAGGTCACACCATGCAGTGACCTGCCAGGCTGGCCCTGTGAGCCCCACCCCTTGGAGTACCCAATCTGGGAGAAGGAAGCCCAGTGGAGGAAATGGCAACTTTACAGGCTGGCCTTTCCCTCCGCCATACACCCCCACCTCCAAAACCCACTTGGCCACCAGCAGAGCCCTGCATGGCACACTTTTTGCAGGCTTAGCTCCTCTGTCCCGGAAACAGACTTTACCAGCCTCCTGGGCTATTGTAAAGACCAAATGAATTAATGCACTTAAAGACTTCAGACCCCTGCATAATGAAAAGCTCTCTATAAAAGGCAACTGTTATTGCTATCACTACTATTATTTACTATGGCCTATCAAGCAGTCTGAACTGCACAGGGTATAAAAAGAACCCTTAAAAATAAAAAGTCAGGCTGGTTGTGGTAGTCCACACCTGTAATCCCAGCACTTGGGAGGCTTAGGGAGAAGGATGAGAGTACAAGGCCAGCTTGGGCTGCATAGCAAGATCTTATGTCAACACCCCTCCCCCCCAAAAAAGTCATGACTTTTTATCTGCTCTTCAAAATCCCCTGATACCTTCTCTCAACTGTGCTGTGCAGTCCTGGAACCCCAAGGGTCATTGTGGTTACACAAAGTCCAGCCCAGAAGGGTGTAGGCTTTAGCCTGGACTTCTCCCCTTCTCTCATGCTTGGGGCTCCAGACATGGAGTGGGGGGACCCCTGCCCAGACTCTCCTATCCTCCTCCCACTCCAGCAGGGAGTGGTAACATGGTCCTATTCTGGGTCTTTCCTTGTGCTATGATGATTTCTCTGACAATCGACAACCTGCACGCGTTCTGTTAGTATGGCAGGCCCATGAGTGCTGGCTTCCTCACAGACACTGTGGTGGGGTCTGTGGGGACCTATCTGGCCTAGGATCGTGATATGGATCCCAACCTAGGAGCCCTGGCTCCACCTCACCCCAGCCCCTGGCACTGGGGGTTCAGCCCCACAGTCTCTCCTGGCAGACAACCCTTGAAGGTATCATTGGACCAAATGGACCCCATTTGGCCCATAGATAGTAAACCACATATTTGCCACATCGACCAGAGGCATGCCAGGCTCCCTCCCCACAATGACAGAAGGTCTGCTTAGAGACCCAGGGGACAGGCCAGCCTGTCCACTGGCAGGCAGGTGCCCTTGGAAACTTGCACGCTAGGCTGTCTCTCTTGAAGGTGCCTAATCTCTTTGAACTATTTCTCCAGGGAGTACCATGGAAACACGGCACTCAGGGCACAGTTCTTCCTACCTTTCCTTCCCTAGTCTTCCTTGTTGTCCTAGGAAGGAGGAGGTCTGGGTGAAGGCCCTGGGGCCTCTGAGGAAGCCCCAGGGAAGCACCTGGCTGTGTCTATAATTAGCCCTCCTTAGAGAATGAGCCACTCATCTTTTAACCTCTACGTTGGGCTCTGGGTGCCAATTACAGGGCATTGAGGAAAATCCTGCTCAAGTTCCTATTCATCATTTTTATTGATTTAGGGGACACCCCAAGGGTGTGAATCTAGAAACAGTGAGCTGGGAACAGGGAATAGGTCATAACACTAAACAGCTAAAATCTGCCCCCAATGTTAACACTGCACGTTGAGGGGTGATTAGGACAGAGCCTGGAGTGGTCAGAATGACTGTGATAGGAGAGAGCTGGAAGCTCATGACCCCGAAGAGCACACACCAAAACCAGGCTCACAACCCACAATCTGCTGTTGCCATGGAGCCTGCTTGCACTGGGCTGCACCACACATTCTCAGTATTTCCAGAAGCTGGGAGGCAGTGGAAGGAGCACTCTGTTGGGAGTCAGAATCCTTGTTAGATCTGGTTAGGTTCTGCTTAGGTCCAGATAACTTTGGGCAGCCCACCAAACCTCTCTGAGCGCCATGTTTGATTCCAAAGTGACCGTCAGAATTGAGTGAGATTCCAGGAGTGGATACTTTGTCCCTGGGTCCTAAGCCCATTTAAGGCCCCTTCTCATTCCTCCACATGACTTACCTGCTATTTCCACCCAAGGCCACAGCTGTGCCTCTCTCCCCAGACGTTCCGGTGGCCAGTGGCCAGCAGCATCGACAGAAATGAGATGCTTGAGATTCAGATTTTCAACTACAGTAAAGTCTTCAGCAACAAGTAAGTGTGGGGCATGGTTGGGGACTGTCCTGCTCATTGGTCTATCCTCTCTTTGGGCTGCACTTGATCAATCTTCTAAGATCAAAGAGGTCTTGGGCTGATATTTTCTCCCCATTCTGCTCCCTCATGGTGTCTTCAGAGTACCCTGCTCCCCCAACCATTGTCAGCCTAGGGCACCTCACCCTCCTGTCCACCTCTCTGTCCCCACCCCCGTCAAAACTTCCTGTCCCTTTCTTTAAGCTCCCCCTTACACCATGCCAGGGGACAGTAACCCAGCAGAGAAGTCAAAGGCAGATTGGCTGATCACATCCTCTTACAGACCATCTGTGGCCTTGAAGGTGAACTTGTCTCACAGCAGCTGTGAGGCAGTTTGGAATGGCAGCTATTTTGGAAGCAAGACTGATCTCAGACCCCCAGGTCAGTCGCCTACTGTGTGACCCTAGACAGGCTACATAACTCTTCCGAGTTCAACATACTCATGTGTGAAAAGGAAGTGTTTGCCTTAAAAGACCATTGTGAGAATGAAATGAGACAAATTCCTTCATTCAACAAATGGTTACTAGGTGCCTATAGTGTGTCTTCTCATACTGGTTGCAGAGAACTCCAGTAGGCACCATTTATGGTTGCCTAGGAAGAAGAGACTCTAAGCCTTGCCTATGACAAATGGATGCATGTCTGAAGGAGAAAGTCATAGCAGACATACTCAACCATTCACCCATCTATCCATTCAACATCCATCTACGCATCTTATCCATCCCTCCATCCATCTATTCATACATCCTTTCATCCACCCTTCTAGTTATTCACCAAACATCTATTGAGTAACCATTCTGTCCCAGGCAAATACCATGATAGTCACTAGTGACACTAAAATGAAAGACTAAGGCACAGTCCCTGCCCCCAAGATAGTTTCTTGCCTTGGAAAGAAGAGAGAAAAGCATGTGCCTAGAGGCAGCATAAGGACCAGGCTGCATTTCTAAAAGCAGACAGCTGGAAGACAGCCAGAGCTCTCTAACCAACATCCTCTCTCTGGAGAGAGTAAGCTTTGCATCACTAGGAGAGGATGAGCTGAGGGTGGACTACTTCCAGCAGGGAATTTCAGGCCTGCTGGCATGCCACAGGGAAGATGTTTAGGGCACAGAGATCTCTTCTTTGGCTCTCAGGTGGTCACATTATTCAGGCAGCTATCTCTGGGACTCACAAGAAAGATTGGTGAGAGATACCCTGCCAGGGATCTCCAAAATGTAACATGGTCTTCTTCCCTGGGTTAGATATCTTGGTGACTTAATGAGGAAAAGAGAAACAGGAACAAGAGAAGGGTCCATTGCAGACCAAGTAGATTGGAGGAAAGGCAGAATCAGAAGCCAGGAAAGATGCCCAAGAATGCCAGAAGGGGCGGGTCTATAGATGTCAGAGCCTCCAGGGCAACCCTCACTGCGAGGAGGGGAAACTAAGACCCAGAGGGTATACTGAGGTCATGTGAGTAGACAGAAGATCCAGGGCTAGGACGCATGTCTTCCACCTCTTCTTCTTCTTCATGCTCTGTAACTCCTAGCAACCAGAGCATTTGACTAGTGACGGTGGAAACTGAGAATCTGGAAGAGGTTGTTAAACATTTACAGTGGAAGCTGCTAGACCAACCACAGAAACACTAGAACCCCTGAACAAATCCACACTCTTGCCATAACAAATCAGGGTATTTGGGAAATTGTTCGGGAGATTGTCTACCACCAATCCTAAAAGTTCAGGTGTTCTTAAACACCATGAAGAGGAAGGATAGGAGTAGGTGTGGTTCCTACCCTCACTTTCTCCTTCTTTTTCCCTCCCTGTCCCCTCCTAAGAGAAGGCAAAAAAAACCCACATGAGGGCCCAGACCTGGTGAAAGAGTGTCCTCCAGGACACTGTTGGCTGTGCGCTGGGATGAAGAGAGGCTCCCTTGTGGAGACACGGGCTCATCCTGACTTGGGTTGGTTTGGGGGTCAGGGGCTTAGAGTCAGGTGGGGCTCAGGGCTCTCCATCCAGGAGTCAGGGTTCTATTTCCCAAATCCAGAGAAAAGGCCTACTCAGTCCCACCCAGTGGGGCTGCCAGAAGACCTAATAGAAAGGAAAGAAGCAATCCTAGTCTGGACCAGGAGGTGCTCAGGTCTGCTCAGGCACCTGGAATGAGGACTTCCTTCCGGGAACCTTGAGTTTCAGTGAGGACGAGATGCTGGAGCGTCTTGTGCATCCCACTCTGCCTGTCCAGACCTTGAAGGGCAATGGCCTGGCTGAACCACTAGCCTCCTGGTTGCCAAGGATGCCAGAACCCCTGAATAATTCAGAAGACTGGAGCGCAGTAGAGGTCTGATCGAGCCCAGGTCACTTGACACTGGCTCCCAGGGGGATGGGATGAATTATTGACAGGATTCTGGTGACCAGTTGCCGCTCTATTGTGGTCAGTCAATGGGCCCATCTGCATACCTGAGTTGTCCTCCCTGTTGCCTAATTACCTGAGAATCCTAGCTCTGCCTAGCCTGCCTGGTTCCTTCATGAGGAGTGTCCTCTTCTCTAAGAGAAGTTGTCAGAAGTGGAGGGGTTAGCTCTTGGCTCCTTCACCTAACAGCCTGGGGAAACTGAGGACCAGAGGGGGGGTCCTTATCCAGGATCACACAACAGGTTCAGGGCAGAGCCAGATCTTCAGCTTTATTGAAAAACAAATGTCCTCATACCTCCATTTCAATAGTGATCCAGCTGTCCAAGAAGTCTATGTGTCTACCGCTCTTCAGTCACCTCTGCTGCCACCCTCCTGCAGAGTATCTCCAAGCTGGCCCACCCAGAGCAGGAAGACCTTGCTGGGTTTGCCGCCACACTGCACAGAGGGCACTGGGGTGGGCAAGGTCACTCTGGGGTTGCCACAAGGGCCAGAGCCAGGGGCCTTACCTGCCCCCTTCTGCCCTGGACTGTCTTTCCTGCCCTAGTTCCCCTTCCAGGGGACTGTCCACAGAGGAAGAGCAGGAGCTGGAAACAACATGAGGGCCTTTGTTTAGAAGCTGCATTTTCACAGCAAGAACCTTATTTTTTGCTTAGATGGTAGGTTAATCACCTGCAAAAAGAGCAAAGTTTGGTAAAAAAAAAAAATTATTTTCTTTATACTTAATGTAAGACTGAGGTAACATCAATTGTCCATTTAGAAAGATATTTTTTACTTTATTTGAGGGAGAGAGGGCTGTTAGGAGTCAAAAGCCTAGGCCAGGCCCTGAGGGTGTGGCAAGTTCATTCCTTTTAGAGTACAAGCTCCTAGGGTCCCAGCCACAACTTCCAAGTCATAGACAAGCCCTGGCTCTGTGAGGCTGTGCAGAGCTGGCGGGGAGGCGGGTATGGAGCAGGAGTCTCGATCTGGAGCCAGACCCCAGTCAGCAAAGGAGACCAGCCCTCCAGAGGCATGCCAGAGCACAACAATAGGGAGGGAGGATGGGTTGATGGTGACACTTGAGCATGGCTGTCTCTGCACCACCATCCAAGGAAGCATGTGGCATTGCTCCTTTGGGAGAAGGAAACAAGCAAATCTCAATGAAGTTGGAGAACTAGCCAAAACCACACAGATAGTGTGGAAACCCCCTTAGGCCCTGCTGGGTGAAATCACGCCTGACTGACTCCAGAGCCCAGCTCTTTCACTGTCTACACTGCCTCCCTTCTGGGATGGCCCAGAGTCTGTATACACACAGAGATTGTGGGGTATTTGCCTGAGGCCAGCCTCAGCTCACTGCATGTTGAAAACAGTGGCAAGTATACTTAGCAGTGGGGGCCGTGTGCAGTAGTGATGTCCCTGTCATTTTCACTGCTAGGAGCATATCTAGCTGAGACTTGAAAGCCTGGTAGGGAGGTGGTTTCAGGGAGTTGTGCTGGAGAATCCCTTAGGCCCCTCCCTAGAATCAGGCAAGTGAAGTTAGGAAGACACCTGAGGCTTCTCTGAGCACTTGCAAGGAACAGCTCCCTCCTGCCCCCTCGGGGTCTCTCGTCACATTGCAGCACCTCTGCTGATCTGGGGACCTTTCTTGGCTGTTGCTGGGCATGGAAGGACAGGGACAAATGCGCACTAGTCCCAGCACTCAGCAGGTGTTTGACAGGTCCTGGTGGAATGACAACAATGGCCGAGAGTAAGCGAATATTCCCAAAACATGTCCCAAGCAGTCGTCACATCACCTGGACACTTGTCACCAATACACATTCCCAAGCCCCATCCCACCTGCCAAATCAGCCCCTGGAGGTTCAGCCAGTGGTGTGCACTGAACTGGGTGGTCTCTGTGCCCAGGAACTGCACATCAGAAACTTGCTATTTCCTGTGGTGGGAGTATTTGCACCGTGAAGATTAGCAAAATCTGCTAATCAGCTCTACTTCCCCCTTCCCTACCAGTTGTTAAGCAGTTACCAGCACAACCATGGGGGGGATTAGGGGTCTCTATCATTGTGTTTCAACAAGCACTCCAGGTGTTCTGTTCATGTTGAAGTGTGAAACCTCTCATTTAGAACCAAAAGAGGTGATGTGCGGCTGCAACAAGGCCCATGTGTTCTTTTGTGCCCATTCTCTATTGTTTGGGTGTCTCCAAGGTACAGAAGCTAGGAGCCCACCCACTCTTAAAGACAAAATTGAATATAAATTGGGGTGAATTTGATCAAAGTATATTATATGTAAGTTGTAAATACCACAACAAAACCCCCTTGGTACAATTGATTGACACTAATAAAAAAGTTTCTTTTTAAAGGCAAAACTGAGATTCAAGAGAAGTGGCTGGGGGCTGGGATGGCCTCCACTCTGCACATCCCCTGTGGCATTTCCCTAGCTAAGGAGAGACCAGGAGGGACCAGAGTCTTCAAGGTCACTTCTCTGAGAAGAGTCTAGAAGCCTAGGGACTGTGCAAGTCCATCTGCCTCCTCCCAGCCATCCCAGTCCTTCGGATGTCAGCCTTGGTCCTCAGCACGGCCTCTTCTGTGATGCTGCCCTGCCCCCTCTGCCCCTCACAGGCTGATTGGGACCTTCCGCATGGTGCTGCAGAAGGTGGTGGAGGAGAACCACGTGGAGGTGACCGACACACTCATCGATGACAACAATGCTATCATCAAGGTGGGTGTGCCCAGAGAGTCCCTGGACTTTCCTGTCATGGGGTCACAGGAGGTCTGCTTCACTCCTTGTCCCCCAGTGAAGGGTAGTCTGAGGATCTCTCCATGGGTGCTGAGGGGGAAACAGGAGAAGGAGACTCAGGGAGACTCTGCTGGAGCCACCCTGTCTGAGGACCAGGCTGCAGCCCCAGAACAATGGCAGGATCTGCTTTTCAAGTGCACATCCAGTCCTTCCCATAGTGACAGTGCCAGGAATGGGTGGCCCCATCCCTTCTCTGACAAGTTCTCACATTTAGACCCAGATTGGGAATTGCTAAGAAGGCATCTCTCATCATCTGAAGGCCAGACTGAGCCCTGCAGGTCCCTCTGGGGCATGCCTCCACTCTGTACATCAGTGTGGCGCCACTCTTAGGCTAGACCCACTGAGAAAGCGGGGAGCTTGTTTTCTTCTCCATTTGTCACACCCCAGCATGGGCACACAATGCACTAGTGATGCCCAGCCTGGCATTCAATGTGCATCCCAACAAAAGAAGGCAGGAACGCCCTGAACACCCAGCCCCCAGGCTTACCTCCTCAGAACCCCCAAGTTCCTTCCTGGCCTCTCATGGGGAGTTGTCATGGCGGTTAGGAGCCTGGCCCTTGGGTATGACTCTTGGTTAGGCCACTCCTAACTGTGTGACTTAGACAAGCTAGCTATGTACCATCTGCAAAGTGAGCAAAAGTCTGGTATCTACCTCTCAGGATGTTTGTGAGGTTACACGAGAACACAAAGAAACTGCTTAGAATGACTAACACACAGTGAATGTATAAAATAATAGCTATTGTCTCCTGGCCTCAGTTTACTCATGGTTAAGTACCATGGCCCCTCACAACATATGGGCCTATGTAGTGATAGGTGGACACAATCTGGGGAATCAGAACTGCAGTCTCAGGAGCCAGCGTGGAAGGAGCCCTTTCTGAGGAGTGCTCAGAGTGGGGCAGAAGTTCCCACAGCATCCTGGCAGCATTCCCTTTTAGAACAAGGGGAACACTGGAGTCTTCTGAGCATGGCAAGAGGGCTTCCTGAAGTAAGGGCTGAGGCCTCAGTCATCACAGCAAGGGCGGACGGATACAGAACAAGCCTTGGCCCCAGTGGGAATGGAGGGCTTGTTGGTTGCCCAACAAAGAGAATATACTGTGGAAGTTGAGATAAGAAAGAGCCAGAAAGTAGGCAGGCACCAATAGACAACACAACCATGCCTGTGTTTGTACAATTACAATTAGGATTTTTGATGGGGAAAGGACTTACAGATATCTAGCTCACATGCCATCTACCTCTGCTACCCATTTTATGAGTGGGAATGCTAAAGTCCTGGTTGGGGAATGGGTTTGTCCAAGGTCAGAGAGTTAGTCAACAGCAGAGGCAGCGCTGAGACACAGGGTTTCCAAATACAGGCCACCATATTCTCACAGAGGGGTCAGGAGAAAGGACATGGGACTTGGGAGTCAGACAGCCTGGGCTCAAATCCCAACTCCAGCACTTCCTGTGCACCTTCAGGCAAGTAGGGTAGGCCGAAGGTCAAGTGAGTTTACATGAAAGTGGCTCAGTGTGACATCAGTGCTCTTTCCCTTCCCTTGGAAAATCCAAGCCTGGGCTTTAGGGGGTCTAAGCTGAAGGAAGGCTGCCTGTCAGGACACGGGAGCAAGTCACCCCAAACCTTGATGTGGGGGGCCTCCCTTCACCATGTGGGTTGAGGAAGGGACTGTGTGTATGGTGGGGCGGAGGGGGTTGGAGCTGAATGGAGGTAAGTGGCCCAAGGACACAGAGCAAGAACTCAGTCAGGGTTCTCAATTGTTAAGCCTGGGCCAGGATTTAGAGCTCAACTTTCTTTAGAGGAAAAACCCAGAGCAACCTCAAAATGGCTTCCTGCGTGGGATAGATGGATGGGTGTTGGGTGGAGTGAGGGTGGGGGTGGGGGTAGAAGGAAGTTCTGGCTTCATGCCTTTGTAGGGAGCCCAGGGCCTCGGGTCCTCTCCTAGAGAACACACTTAGCTCATTTCATCCCAATGTACCAGGCAGACCCCCTCATGTCTGTGTAGTCCTGGCTCTGAAGATAAGGAGGTGACTTGGAGACGTTGAATGATACTCTTGATTATGTACACAGTGGACTCGAGGGTCCACCCTTAGCCCAGGTTCAGCTGTCTGGGTAGCCCCCAACCTTGGTGGAACCACGTGCAGCTGGATCTGGGGTCAGATCCATTAGGCTGGCTGGATCTGTGTGTGTCACACTTTCTCAGCCTCAGTTTTCCCACCTGTAAAATGGAGTGAGGAGGGGGATTCCCACCTAGCCTTCCTCCATTGAATTGAGGTGAAGATGCTTTGTAAATGTCACAAAGCAGCAAGGACCCAGGACTAGAACTGTTACTGCTGCCTCTGCTGCTCACGGCCCCTCTCTCCCTCCAGACCAGCCTGCGTGTGGAGGTCCGGTATCAGGCCACAGATGGCACGGTGGGCTCCTGGGATGATGGGGACTTCCTGGGGGATGAGTCTCTTCAAGAGGAAGAGAAGGACAGCCAGGAGACAGATGGGCTGCTCCCTGGCTCCCGCCCCAGCTCCCGGCCGCCAGGCGAGAAGAGCTTCCGGAGGTAACAGGCTGGACCCTCTGGCTGTCCACTGCTTCTAAGACACAGGCCTGGCGCCTGGGGCCCCTGGAAGGCCCCCCCAGACCTGGCTGAGATCAGAGCGCAGGGCTGCGTTGCTGCAGAGACATACAAGAGCTGGGAAGATGTTCTGGCAACCTACCTCATCCACTCCCTCACGACAGCCCTGTCTACTGGGAAAGCAAGTTGGGGGGCCGGGCCTCCCTCTCCCCATCCCTCAGGGAGGCAAAGGGAGGTTGAGCTCTAACAGGAGGAGAAGGGGCTGCACTCCTGCCCTCCTCGGGGAATGGAAGAAGGGTGCGGAGGAGGCCCTGGCCTCTCCAGTCCAACACCCAACAGTGTCAACTAGGCCCTGGCAGCCTGGCCTCCACCCTGGCCCAGTGAAGAGACCCAAAGCCTCTTCAGCCAGCAGTTCTGATTGGGACCCCCCTGTCCTCTGCTGAGTATAAATCCAGACATTTCAGGATTCACACCCTGCAAATGTCCTGCCACTTACAGATGACAGGGAGCTGTGTGCAGGCCTGCTCATTCCTCATTCGGCTTTTTTACAAAAAAGGAAATGTAATTGCGTTACTCTTAGAGCCCAAAGAGACAGAATCTAGGCTAGGGAAATGCCACCCATAGGCACCTAGCTCGCTGGGAACAATGCGTAAGATGCCAGTAAGTGCCTGGGCTGTGTGTGGAGAGCAGGGGTCCTTGCTGTAGGATGCACTTCTCTCTAATCTCCTTCCATCCTTTCCTTCCCAGGTAAAGTTTGCTCAGTCCCTGAGCTGAAAAGCACACAGGTTCTCAATCAGTGTGGTGGAATTGATGTGCCTCGATTGAACAAATATGTTTTTCTTCTTTGTACTTGAACTACTTCTCACCCTCTCTCCTCCCACACACACACACACACACACACACACAGAGAACACACATTTAACAAACCCTAGGACTGCTTCAGGCTAGCCATGGTCCCCTCAGGCTCACACTCTTCAGTAGAGGGGCCTGGCCTGAGTACCGCTCTGCTTCTTCCTACCTTGTCCCTGGGCAAGTCACATAACCTCTCTGACCCTGTCTCTTCACCTGTAAAATGGGGTCCATCACCAAGAACCCAACTCCCACCCCACCCCACCCCCACTCTGTTGTTAGGAGAACCCAGGGAGTCTTGGAGAAATAGCTGTAACTGAGTAGCCAAGTGCTGCCATGGAAGGGCTGGTGACAGCAGGTGACTGTCCTGGATTGTCAGTAATAAGATTTAAAATGCTAAGGGGAGGAGCCAAGATTGGATGGGGTATGAGAAGATACTGACACCATGGTCACCACCTGTCTCCATCCACTGACTCCACTTGAAAAAGAGCAGGACATGGCTGGTTCGAAGTGAGCTCAGAGAAAGGGCTTTCTGAGGACAGGACTGGAAGTCACAGGAGGACATCGGTTGTAGAGAAAGAAATGCTGGCCTAAAGCAGGAGAGTTAAGTTCCATTAAGTCCCATCTTGACTCTGCCATCACCTGCTGAGTGACTCAGGCACATCACTAGCCCTCTCTGGGCTAGTAACAGGAATGGCTTAGTAAACTGGCATGCTGGCTCCCTCAACACAACATCCTGAGGGACGTAGGATGCTCTGGACCCTGTAAGTAGAGTCCCTGTGAAACAACTCAATCGGAAGCACTTGGTGGGCAAGGGGTCATCCTCTGTAGGGAGACTGTAACACAGGCAATACTCAGCCAGTTCTTCAACCAGTCCTATAGGAGGGGGCTGGGATGTCAGTGGGAGGGATGGGGCCGTGTGGCCTGGATAAAGCAAAATTAGGAGCTTAGTTCTGGGACCTCCCTAGAGTCCTAACCCAAGAACATGGAGTTCAGAGGGCCCCTCCCACCCTCCCTCACAGCAGGCCCAGCATTCCCACACCTCTCCCTACCTCCATGGGCCTCCCCAAGGCAAGAGCGGGACGTGTTCCATTCCATTCTGGGAAATGGGAATTGAGCAAGGATGACAGTCATGGCCAGAGCTCCCTCATCTTCAGATGCCATCACCCTGGTTAGAAGAGCGTGTGAGGGTGTGCACTGTTTCCCTGGGGCTACCAGCTCAGACCTGAGAGCATCTTGGGAATGGATGTGGTCACCACCCCTCTCCTCCAGACCTGGCCTTGCAGCCAGCAGGACCCCAGCCCCCACTCTGGCCTCTGCCCATTAACCCTCTACTCCCACAGTTGCATCTCTCCTGGGCCTGGTCTATCACATGGACCTTTTACTTTCCCAGTCTCTACAAAATACTCCCAGGAGACGGTAAGGTACAATGGAGAGCACAGGGCTCAAATCTCAACTCTGCATGGCCCCACCTTCCCATCTGTAAGATGGCTCACCCATGCCCACAGGAGAGTTAGGATGAGTGGAGGTAATACATGTGAGACACCCCCAGGGTGCCTGAGATGTGGTAGGCACTTAGGGTTCATTTCTCTCCTCTTCGGACTCCATGTCACCTTACCCCAACTGTCTCTACACCTGACCTTTTGGCTCAGGTGGAATTGCTAAGTCCTTTCTCAGCTCTGACACCCCATCCCATGCCAAGAGCTTGTCAAATGCTGCCACACAGGAGGTCCAGCCACCCTGGGCAGGAGGGAGGTCTCCCTCACTCACCCCCACCTCTCCAGGCAGGGAAGGAATGGATTACTAACCTCATAAACACTCTGCTCTCAGATACACAGAGTTGGGGAATTTAAGGCCCTGGCACGTCAGCATACATCTGCCCTAATCTCTGGAGAGTCTTCAGCCCTGAACACACGCACACACGCACACATGCACACGTCCATGTGTTTGTACACCAGGGAGCTGCACACGCCACTGGATGCTGGGCTATGCTGCTGATGCTGTCTCTAGGAGCCACACTTTAGAAAGGACAAAGAAAGGAGCTTGATCTTTAACCTTGCAGTTGAACTCTAGAGCTGTGGGTCTTTCCGCCAGATTCTTTCATTCTGCGACTTTCTCCCCTTCTCATCTTCGCTACCTGGCCTAACCCCCCAACACTCCATTTTCTTGCCCCCACATCTTCCTGCTGCCTAGTCCCCTCTCTCATGTCTCTGCCTGGGTCTCACTCAGGGGTAGGTAGTGACAGGGCCACTCTTCTTATCCTATTTAAGAACATTCTTCTACTCCAGTGGAGTCCTGTGGAAGACAAGGACCTCCCTCTTGTGCCTAGAGCAGAGGGCAGCTGGGCGTGTGCATGGAGAGGGCTCTGAGAGACTGGTACATGAGTATGTGCTAAGGGGTGTACCTGGGCATAGTACACCCTGCCTCGTCCTCACCCCCAAATGCTGCTTCATTAATTTCCACAGCCCCCAGAGAACTACAAAATCCTTTCCTGCCTCCCTTCACCAGGCTGGGTTCCAGAACTGCAATGACACTGCAGAGGAGCCAGTGTCACCTGGCCACGCCAGGATTTGGGGGTGAAGTGGGACCCAGGAGACCCCTTATCCAACCCAGATGCTGCACCTGAATTGGGACCCCCAACCCAGAGCTAAGGCCCAAATTGAGGTTGCTGTGAAGCATCTGGGTCCCAGAAAGCCCTAGAGTTCCAGCCAGCTGCCACATTGCTCCTCCGGCCCCATGACTGCTTTTAACAGTGCAAGGAATGATGGCGATAGATGAGGAATAGGACGTACAGCCAGGCAGGGACACCAACAACTCAGTGTGAACTCTAGGAAAGCTTCCCAGGAGGTCCTGACAGCGTAGGACAATGCAGATGCAGTGTAGGTAGAACGTAAAGTCATTGCTCACTGAGCAACTGAAGGCAGCCTGAGCCTCCACAACCACATTTGGAAAATAAGATAAGAAGGATGTCCACTTCATGCGAGGGACAGATTAACTGTGGCAGGACCTGATAAGGGTCTAAGCACAGGGCCTGGTAGTTATTATTGGTAGTGGCAGTAACAGCGGTTGTAGTAAAAATCACGAGTATTCTTTCTTCATAGAAAGACACAACCTTTTCCCTTCTCCACTCTCAGATAGCGTGGGCCTAGAATGCGTGAGGAGGGGTCAGAGCAGAAGTCCCCACTGGGGACTTCAGAGCAAAGCCCAAAGAGAAAGAGAAAAGGTCTCGCAGTTAACCATTCAGTACACCAATTACACCTTCCTGCCCATCTGGGCCCACTTCCAGGTGATGCCCTCCCCTTCTGTTCCTCTATTGCAAGATTATCAGATTTGTCAGAGTCACTAAGTTCTTTAAAAAACAAAAATAAAACCCTTCCCCCAGATCCTGGATTGACCATTCATAGAAATAATAGTTCTTGAGGGACCAGTGAATCTCCTACTGAGCCTCAGTTTCCCAATGGCTCACTGTTAGCCTCTACTCCACTGAAACAAGCTCCAGCAGTCCTAGGGAGTCCTATGGGAGCCCATGACAGACCAGCTCATACCCCCTGCCCCAGACCAGCCTGACCGTGCCAGAGCAGGGTAGCTGAGACAGTCTCTTCTCTGCTTTGAGCTGTTCTCCACTCAGTGGTCTCAGCCGATTTCAGCAGCCAGAGACCCGGCTAATATAGACTCCTTTGAATTACAAATGGACCCTCATCCTGACATAAAGGTTTGCAGGCTGAAATTGTACTTCAGCTATGCCTTTGGGGTACGGCATCAAGTCTACCCGAGCAAGGTCTGTGCCAGGATAGTATGTGAGGAGAGAAAAAAGTTGGTTATGGTTGTTCACTTTCTTCTCTTCATCCTCATTGCCACGGCCCTGGGGAGTCATTGAAAGAACATTCCAAAAGGGTTGCTGGAAGTTTCCCTAAAGAAAAATGGGCACACTGTCCTTCCCCTACTCTGAACCCTGTTGTAGTAGCTGGCTTTCTCCCCACATTGGGAGCTCCACTGCCTAGCAGCATTCCAACCCTCTCCCTTCTCAAAGCAGGCTCAGTTCAGTTTCCCTGGAGGCCCCCTGAGCCTGGAGCTCCCCACCCTTTGGTAGGAGCTGGAGGATGAGTTGGAGAAGGAGTAGGCCCAGGGGAACTTGAGCCCACTTTCTGGAATCACCAGGCCTCCTCCTAGAGTGGAGCAGATCAGCTGAGCCTGGGGCCATGGGACCCCTGCCCAACAGACTTAGGCTTACTATAGCGGAGGCTGGGAGTGGGGGGGTCTGTGGAACAGGGAGGCCCCTGGGGAGCGTGGGAGTCAGTAGGGCCAGGGGCTGCAAGAGTTTGTGGACCGCACCCTCTCACTCGCACTCCCTCGTCTCCTCATTTCTCCCCCCACTCAGCAAAGGCAGAGAGAAGACCAAGGGAGGCAGAGATGGCGAGCACAAGTAGGTGTCCCAGGCCAGGCAGAGCTGGTGGGTGCCAGCTCCTCACACAGGGCTGCAGACGGTAGGCCGGGTCGTCTGTGAGGGCTCAGCAGCGGGTTGTCCTGGTGGAGAAGCAGGGTCCTGCGGGGCAAGGGAGGTCTTTCCACTGAACCATGGGGTGGTAGGTCAGGGATGGGTAAAGTAGGGGTTAGCAGGTGACTGGGCCTTCTGGCTTTCCACTCTCAGTTCTTGGGAGTGACTCTCCTTCCTTTCAGTGTCCTGTTCCTCTCCATTGTTCTGTTCAGCTGCCCTACCCCTGTGGGTCAGGCCTCTAAGCTTCACTGTGAGGGAGGGACTAAAGACCAAGAGTGGGAGGCACAAAAAGCCAATGGATAGGCAGTCTCGGCAGGGATAGGAAGTTGGACGTACCGTCCTGGAGACCCAAGAAGGATAGGTTCTGGGCATTGTGTGGCTGCCGGGTAAGGCTGGAGCATGAAGACCCAGAGATCTAAGGAGAGATGACTACTCTCTGGTGGCCTTCACAATCTCCCATTCCCCAAAAGGCTTCCTAGAGGACAGAGACATCAGGGCTATCTAAGAGAGGAGAGGAAGAGGGGATGCCTGATGGGAAGGGGTGGCCACAATGGGCTGGCAAAACTGGTGGCCTAAGGTTGTGATAGGCTCATGCCACCCCCAAGTACATTGTCATTTGGAGACAGTAGTTTCATAGGGAACTTCACAGGACTTCAGTAGCTGGCGATAACCACTACAGAGGGGGACTCTAGTCAATCCCAGATTTTTTACAGATGACAAATGAGTCGCAGAGAATAGGGACAGAGTTGGACAAAAACACAGGGAATCTGACTTCCATTCACAGCTCACAATGACCCCAGGAAAGTGAAAGACCTGACTATACTCTAAAGTCAATCAATTCTCCAAACACAATAATGCGAGAACTAGAGGTATGGCTCAGGCAGCAGAGCACCTGCCTAACAAGCACAGAGCCCCGAGTTCAAACCCCAGTACTGCCAAAAAAAATCACACACACACACACCACACACACACACACACTGAAACACCAATGAGAGCTGAAAAGTCAGGAAACTGAGCACCAGAGATGCTAAGAGATTTACTCAAAACTGTGGCCCCAACACATTAAAAATAACTTCATTCGAGGATATAGTGGGAACACCATGATCAGTACAGTGGTCTGAACTGATTGGCCCCAGGCCTGGGCAGTCTGTGTACATTAAGATGCTAGGAATCTTACAACCTCATTCATTGCTTTACCAAAAGCACACTGACTTTCAATCATGCTTGTTACATGCGTCACACCGTGACAGAGGTTATGGACCGTGTAGGGAGAGCTCCACACAGAGACCTAGGGATGGACAAGTTCACAAGTAAGGGCTAGAAGTCTCAGCAGAGAGTGTGGTAAGGCTTGGAGAGAAAAGCAAGGAGCTAAATCCTGGGGCAAGTGGGAGATGGTGATGCCAAGCTGGGAAAAGAACTTGAGAATCCAGATTTCTTTATGGGTCCTTAGGTGTCGAAGGTTTATATATGAGGCACAATCCACCTATCCACCCCAGGCTCTCTGTCCAATGCTCAAAGGGTCTTCATGATATCCAGCTCCCTAGTCTGTAGGACCCCCAGGATTCACAATGACTGATCCCTGTGACTGGCTACACAGTGTAAGCACATAGTAGGTCCAAAATACATTCTGGCTCCTTGGCAGTACTCCATCCTAAGCTCTTGCTATCTCACATTAACATGTGAGTAAAGTAAGCTAGCATGTATTCGTACATTAATGTGTAGAGAAATAGAACTACTGAAAGATCAGGGAAATGGGATTTCTGAAAAGAGATTAAGCAAATTAAAACTCTTTAGCCTGAGAAGAGAAAGCTGTGGGAACAGCTTGCAATTTCTAAAAGGCAATGGTGCTACAAAACTGATTGATTTCTATCTCCACTGAGGAGAGATCAATGGAAATAGATACAAGTTGTAGTGGGGAAAACAAGATTCAACTCATGAAAGTATGTGGAACCCTAGGATAGGTTGCTTTGGGGAGATGGGAAATATATCCATGATGCTGTTTGCTTGAGTTTTGCAAAAGATTAGTTCACCAGCAAGAACTGCAGAGCCAGCTTCCCTGGCCCTCCTGGGTTGGGGTGATCTTAAGGATCTCCCAAGCCCCCTTGTACAACAGAAACACATGTACAAACAGGCCATCTTAGACACAGAGTGGTCCTTGTATAAGGTCAATATGAGCTAGGAATGTTGCTTAGTAGTAGAGTGCCTGCATGCCTGTGCAAGGCCCAGGGTTCGATGCCCAGCACCACAAAAAGAAAAAAAAGAAAAAAAAGGCAATCCATCCTATTCATGTATAGGAAACTATTTGAAGCTAACTGATACTCAATACATTTTCAGAGAACCTGCAGCTATGAAATTATCTGTACTTAGAACATGGAAAATAAAAGAAATAAGTCCATGAAGGGGCCTGTAGATATATGCCCCCAAGTTTTGAAAATCTGGCTGTTTTAAACAATGCAGAGAAGTTCCATAGACCCTGCTTCTCTCAGGAGTTTATGTATCCCAATTACCTGAGGCCTGAGTGGATGAGCTTGACAGTTCCAGCTGAAGCCACTCATGGGGCAGAAGCCCTGGGCAGTGAGTGGGCACAACCTGCAGTCACACCCTTCTAAGTCACAGCTTCCAGAGTAATGCTGAAGCACTCAGGCCACTGGATTTCATTTGGAGAATGTTCCCAGGTCATAATGATTACCCAGCTCTTCCCTAGGACTCTATGTGCATCACACAGCCACTGTGACATCCTTCTAAATCTGAGCTGTGGGATGAGGAAAGAAGTCATCAGATCCGTAAATGAAAACAGTTTACAATGAACGCGATCGTTGTAAACTCTCTTTAGTTCTCTGAACAGAACTAGGTGTATCATTCTGAGCGTGGTGAATCCAGCCACAGGAGACAAATGTGATTCTAAATGTTCCAGGGTCCAAAGAGTCCACCCATTCCTATTTCTCAAGCTTAATGTGCCCGCAAACAAGGAGCCGCTCGGTTGTAAAGTAGATTTGCACCCAGTTGTTATTGGCTTTTCTTTGTCTGCTATCTTTAGTGATGGTAGAACCCATCTAGACGCAATGCAGAAATCGAGTTTTTTAAAGGTTTAGTACAACAGAAACCTAATCAACAAATTGCATTTTTTGAACTCTTAAGTTTTTAATGCAAGTGGATAATCTTCAAAATTCCCTGATTAATTAATATTTATTTTTTAAATTCTCCTTTACCCTTTGCGGAGAGCAGCCGGCACACTGCTTTCTAAGAATTAGTGTGCAGGAAGGGCTTTCCCTATGGTGATTCCTGATGAGAATCTTACAAGGGTAGTGATGACATCATGCTCTGTTGCCATGGGGCAGGTGAACTACACAGCAAGCGTAGGAGAAACCGACAGAGACACGGAGCCTACAGTAAGAAACCTGGAAATGATGTCCATTGCTACACTTCTCCACTTTTTTCATCAAGGATGCACACATTATTTTGAGATATTCCCCGGCACACAGGAGCACAGCCAGTGAGCCTGTTTGCTTCGAATAGTTAAATGCCGGGTTGAAAAGGAGGCATTTCTCCTTCAAATTGCGTCAGGGTGCAGGAAAGATGGTTGGATAAGTATAGTTTTTAAAAGTCTCAATCTTTACTTCCAAATCTGTTTGTTTTAAGGAATAAAATGACTTTTAGTTCGAGGGCCATAACCCAAAGCTGCCCCCAGACCTAAGTGGGTAGGAATGTGGAAAAAGCAGCTGCCTGGGAATGCCTCTGGGACTAGCCAGCCCAGGATGCTGAGCCAGACTTCTCCAGGAAGGACTTCTTCTGTCCCATGCATCATGTGGATCTGCCACCTCAGAGTACTTCTCCAGGGAATGGGAGGACTCTGTGGCTGGAGCAGGCTGCCATGGTGATTACATTGTGTAGATAACACATGAAGTGGGGCTGGGACTCGAGGAAGGGCCCAGCTCAGGAGTGGCCAAAAAGAGATTGTACAAAGGCAAACAA
This sequence comes from Castor canadensis, assembly GCF_047511655.1. Lineage (NCBI taxonomy): Eukaryota > Metazoa > Chordata > Mammalia > Rodentia > Castoridae > Castor > Castor canadensis. The sequence goes on along the minus strand of NC_133397.1, from coordinate 22,411,600 downwards.
TGGGCCCTCCAGGAGACTCCTGGGTAATTCAGGAGAGAAGTAGTGGAATGGTGAGGCTGGACAGAAAGGAATCCAAACGCTGAGCCAGGGGAGACATGCAAGAGCTTACAATACCCATGTTTCCTGAGACTTGACCGTTATAGGTGTTAGAGTACAGCTGGACCCTTGCCTTTAAGGCCACCAGCTGGAAAGAAAGGCCACAGGATGCTTCCAGGTAAACCAGGCAGGATGGCCCCTTTCTCACCACCACATGACTCTTTCTAATGAGTTCATTGATCTGCTGAATGTTATGTCACCAGCAACTTAACATTTATTGCAGTCTCTTCCCAAATGTATTGGTGCTGGGGTTATCTTTGAATGAGCACCTTCACAGGTGATGTCCCAATCTGCAAAGGCTGCTGGCACATGGACTATAGACACACCTACAATCTCAGACCTTGCAGCCTTTTCGCCAAAGTTCCCAGTGGTCAGGAGATATTCCCACCCACAAAACAGTCCAACAGTATTGAGGGAATGCAGCCAGGACGGAGTAGATATACCACAGGCTAAGAAACCATGGAGGACACAGTGTTTTGTCCTCTCTGAACCTTAGTTTTCCCATTGGTTGAATGAGGAGAAATACATGTCTCTCACAGGATCACTAGGAAGATGAAATGAGCAAATCTGGAAAAGTTTGGCCCACAATAGTTGCTCAAGAAAAATTATGTGATCTCCTTTGGCCATTTTATATATGTTTTATATGTATGTGTATACAATTTATCTCTCCTCGATATTTTAAAAAATAATTCAGCTTTCATTTTGTAGAGCCCTTTTCTTTTTCTTTCTTCAAATGTTACTCACCAGACAGTGTGACACTGGAGAGGCAGCCACACACTAGTTTCTTCCTATCCTTTTAGGAAACCCATGAACATGCCAGTGAGCTGGCACCCAGAAAAAGGGGTGGTCCTTGACTCTCCCTCCCTGGGATACAGACAAGCCTTGCCTATATCTGAACAGAAAACAAAGCCCTAAGTTTAAGATGGTGCCAGGTTTGGGGGATGAAATTGGCTTCCCAATCCCAATCCCAGGTTGAGGGACTTGAGGATTCTAGACCATCTTTACATGGACAGAAAATTTTCCCCCAACCTCACATTATACAGCATAAAGAGCAGGATCCTGGAGGTCTTAGAAACCATCATCGAGGGTGTACAGGGAGGTGCAGACTCAAAGTCAGTGGGCTCTGCTGTAAGCAAGTAAGGCATGGGCCTACAGGATGACAGCCACACCCAGGAGGAGGAGAATGGGAAGTGGAGGGAGTCAGGTATCCCACTCATGCAATATGGATGGGGTAATGGAATACCGCATCTCACCCTCTACCGATCCTACTCCTGGTCCTTCCTGACTCCAGGGACCTCAGGCTCAGCTGCAGGGACATCCCTGAAGGGCAGTGAGGACCTTGCCCCTGTCCCTCAGCCCCCCTGACTTCAAGGCCCTTCACCTGGGGCACAAGGTCACACCAGACCAGAGGAAGAGGTAGGAACCATGGAGTCTAACATAAGTTCCAGGTGGGGGCAGGAAGAAGGGAGATAGAAAGGCAGGGGGAGGAGACAGGCAGAGGGGGCAAAAGACAGGATCAGAGGTAGATGGGAAAGGGCTGAATTCCAGAGCACAGACAGGGTGGAGGAAGGCAGGCAGGCCTGTGCACCAGGACAATCTGAGAGCTGCAAGGCTGGTTTCAACCTCTCCCACCCTCAGCCTCTGCACCCTGCCTGCCCTTGTGATGCTGTCTTCACGAGTCTGGCCTTCTTTTCTACCAGCTGAGGCGGGGTGAAGGGACAAGAAGCATGAAGTTGGGGACCTTGCAGAGATCAGAGCTCTGAGAAGACTGACTAGAAGGGGACAGGGGAGGAGAACAGGAATCGGGCTGAAAAGTCTAAGACCCAGAAGCGCTCCAGCTAAGGCCTCCTCCCAGCTCCAGGCCACCTTCAAATTGGCCGGGGGGGGGGGGGGGGGGGGGCATTCGCATATGAGGGGGTGCCAAAGAGGAAGTGGTGGGGTTTCCCTCTGCCCTACTTCCTTTGTGGTCCCCGATTTGGAAAGTTAGAACTCCAGTGTATCTTGGGATCAGTAGATAAGGGCCGTGGTGTCCATTTCCCTTCCTCTATGCGTCCCCTGGGTTTGGCTCTTGTGTGTTGGGGTGTTTTCCTGGTTGTCCCGCTCTCTCCATCTCACGCTGGCGGCCCCTCTCACAGAGCCGGGAGGAGCGTGTTCTCCGCCATGAAGCTCGGCAAGAACCGGCCCCACAAGGAGGAGCCCCTAAGACAAGGTAGGACTGGTGGCCCTGCCCACGGCTCAGTGCGGCCCCTTGCAGCCACTTCTACCAACGTGACCACCGTCGAACTCCGCCCAGGTCCACACAGGCTCCCCTGGGATTGGTCAGCCAGAGCCACCTGGGCGGAGCATGGTCTCCCATTGGCTGGCCAAGGAGCCGGGTCTTGCCCGGGTCCTCCAGGGAGGGGCGCCCCTGAGGCAGCGCGTGAACAGTTAGTTGGGTGGACAGCTTGTCCTTCGGTCTGGAAATGGGAGATCCCTCTGCGAGATGGGCCTGTCTAGAAAGGTTCTCCTGACCCCATTATTCTCTATCCTTTACTCTTTCTAATAATCCCAAAGATTTTTAGAAACGGGAATAGCAACAAACATGGTTTAGCTGATTCCCTCTTTTTGGGGGAGCAACCAAATGCCAGAAGTGCTTGCACAGTGGAAGAATGCAAGGCCCTGCCCTGCCTGTCCCTGACCCTCTCATCAGGCTGCAGGCCCTGGGAGCTCTGGACAGAGGTCAAGCTAGGCCTGGGAGGGAGGCTGCACTGGGCCTCCCTCAGGGAGTAACCAGCTGGGGAGGGGCCACAACAGCTGTTTAAGAGGAGCCAGGAGAACAGGTGGAAGGCAAGGGAGGATTAGGGTAGAGAGTGGAGCTGTGTGTAGGCCATCTTCCCCCATCACAGGCCCACCATCAGGGCTCCCAGCAGCCCTGTGGGCCCGTTGGTCCCCAGAATCTCTCCTTATCTTTTTATCGCATGCCAACTCCAGCCAGTAGATTGAGAATAGAGCTGCGGGCTGAGTCCCAAACCCATCATCTCTGAGTGACTTTTCATAATCATTTCTTCATCTCCTGTGGGTATTAACACATCAGTACAGGGCTAAGTCCGAATTCCATCTGCTATTTTACATGGATAAGTTACTTCTTAAGCCTCAGTTTTCCTATCTAGTACCCAAGAATACTGCCTATGTTGACAGGTCTTAGGCATGTGGACTAGAGTTGTGTGTGCAAAGTGCCTGGCACCTTGCACAGAGCATACTAGCCACTCCATTAAAGATGTCTGTTGTTAGGAGAAATATGTAAGCAAGGATTCTTTATTTCCTACCTTCTTCCACAAAGGATATTCAGTAATTTTAGTAAATAGTGTTTAATAAAAGAGCTGCCTTCAGCTACAATAAACAAGTAAGACCAGACATAGTATCAATTAAAATAAAACCAAGGTTAGATAGAAAACAATGCAAATATATAGGCCATAATATTCTAAGCATATGTTACCAAGTAAACGTCAGATTTGAGTCTGCACTTCCTGGGTACCAAAGTAAAAGGGGAAATAGTCCCTATCCCCCCATCCACCCACCTAACCTACCCTTCTTCCTCAGACGAACCAGCGGTGCTGGAGATGGAGGACCTTGATCACCTGACCATTCGACTGGGGGATGGGCTGGATCCGGACTCTGTGTCCCTAGCCTCTGTCACTGCTCTCACCACCAATGTCTCCAACAAGCGGTGAGTGGACAGGAGCCCGACTGCCTCCACCCTGCAGGCAAGACCATCTTGCCAGGTTTGGAATTTGGGTGGTGAAAGATCAGGCCCATGGGCAGTTTCTTCCTAGCCCTGTCCCTTTCTTCTTTTCCTTGGTTATCCCTCTCACCTCTCCCTGCAGAGGCAGAGCACAGCAGGTCACTGCACACCTCCAGGCCTAGGGAAAGCACATAGCTGCTCAGCTGCATTTGAACCTGTTGACTCCATTACCTCCACCTTTGGTTAGTCCTCTCCATTGGGACAGAACAGCTGGTTGCCATTC